>NC_137170.1:17717500-20342500 GCF_951804945.1 Podarcis cretensis
ATTATTATTATTATTATTATTATTATTATTATTATTTTAACATGCACATTAGATACTTGCATGCATTTAACATCATGTGTAGTTTGGTGTTTGGTGCTCATGAGATGTGCAAATTGTAGTGTCAGCACAACCCATGGTACATGCAGACTCCCTCCACAGTGCAGAGATGGGTTGCTGGGGAGGACAGAGTCGCAAAGCTAGCTTTCCAGCAGGTGTGTCACTGTTGCTGTCCAGGAAGTGGGTGGGTGAGACAGCAGGGATGTCAGCAGAATGCATCTGACCAATCTGAAGCAGTGTGGTGTAGTGGTTAAGAGCGGTAGTCTTGTAATCTGGGGAAACGGGTTCACGTCTCCGCTCCTCCACATGCAGCTGCTGGGTGACCTTGGGCCAGTCACACTTCTCTGAAGTCTCTCAGCCCCACTCACCTCACAGAGTGTTTGTTGTGGGGGAGGAAGGGTAAGGAGAATGTTAGCCGCTTTGAGACTCCTGAAGGGAGTCTCAAACTACCTGACATTCAGAAGACATCTGAAGGCAGCCCTGTTCAGGGAAGTTTTTAATGTGTGACATTTTAGTGTACTTTTCATCTTTGTTGGAAGCCGCCCAGAGTGGCTGGGGAAACCCAGCCAGATGGGCGGGGTACAAATAATAAATTATTATTATTATTATTATTATTATTATTATTATTATTATTCAGTTTAAAATATATAGTGCAAATGGGGCACTATACATTCCAACGCCTCACAAAAACAAAATCCAGATATAACCCCCTCCCCCTTCCATGTTTTTTTTTAGGAGGCCTATGTTCTATCCCCAGCCAGCCCATTAATAGCCAATTTTTTGAATAAAAATATTCCCCACATCTTCTTACCCCATCCCTCAGACATCATGATAGTTAGCAAGGATAGTTAACCCCATTTCAGGTTATTGTTGCCTGTCCAAAAAAAAGTACAACGAGAAACAGATAACAGCATATTGATTTTACATCTATTCTAACCTTCCCAGTGGAAATGCCATGACTCTGCATTATAAGTTTTCTCCCTTGTCAAGCAGTGTAACTGTTAGCAGCCGATAATTCATCTCACTGACTTTCGCTCTTTGGCCTTATCGAGACACCGTGCTATCTCTGCTCCTATATGTCATGGGGAATATTGGGGGAAATGAAGCACTACTGGTGCCTATCAATTTTATTTTAAAAGACCATTTCTGATCATTCCCAGGAGTTTGCCTTTAGATAAGGGCAACAGACAAGCAATAATTTTTGCGAGAGTTGGTGTGAGAGAGCCATTGTGTCCCATCAGCCAGAAATATCTCTCTGCCCATTTCCTTTGACCCACAATCATATCTGTCATACTGAGCTGTCTCCGAGTAGTTTTTTACTCTAAGTAGGACTATTAAAAATTATGGGTCTAAGTTAGTCATGTTTTTATTATTTTCAGTGGGTCTCTGTTCTCATTATAGTTATACTAACCAGTTTGGTATTTCCACAGCCGTACAAAATTCAGCAAAAAATATATATAAATAAATACCCCCCACCCCCTGTTTGACAGAGACTGAAACCTATTGTAGGCTGCTTTGAATTGTTTTGAATATTACCCACCTTAAAAAGGTAAAGGTACCCCTGCCCGTACGGGCCAGTCGTGACCGACTCTGGGGTTGCGCGCCCATCTCGCTTAAGAGGCCGGGGGCCAGCGCTGTCCGAGGACACTTCCGGGTCACGTGGCGAGCGTGACGAAGCTGCTCTGGCGAACTGGCACCAGCGCAGCACACGGAAATGCCGTTTACCTTCCCGCTATAAAGCAGTACCTATTTATCTACTTGCACTTAAGAGTGCTTTCGAACTGCTAGGTGGGCAGGAGCTGGGATCGAACGACGGGAGCTCACTCCGCCGCGGGGATTCGAACCGCCGACCATACGATCGGCAAGTCCTAGGCACTGAGGTTTTACCCACAGTGCCACCCGCGTCCCTTTACCCACCTTAGGGTGGGTAAATAATAATAATAATAATAATAATAATAATAATAATAATAATAGGGATAAATGTAGGCACACATATCACAGCAGGTTCAGTAGCAGCCTGTGTTGTAGGGCCGGGGTGGGGGGCAGATAGGGATGTGAAATTGGGGCTGCCCAGGTGGGAGCACTGGGTTGTCTTCCTTAGTACACCCCTGTATCTTTGACTTCTCTGCCACCCTGGCTCGCTCCAGCCCCATTCAGCTAAGGTGCAACAATGCCAACGTTGGGACAGTTCTCTGCCATATGGGTTGCTACTTGATCAGCTATGTGGAAAGTAGCTATTTGTCTGTCAGCCAGGAGTTCAGGAGGTACCAGTTAAAATGGGTAATGCTCGAAAGCTTCATGTTTGGGTTTGGCATTTGGTGAATTCCCTCTGAATTCCCTCTTTTGTTGCCTCTTTTTACCAAACTTTAAAGAGATGGGGCGGGGAGATCCATTCACAGGCATTCATTGTTTTGTATTGTCTGGTATTTGGTTAAAAAACAACCGTTGAAAAACACTGGTGTGATATTGATTGCTTTTTTTCATAATTAACTCATAAGCGTGGGAAGAATGCATCACCTGATATATGATCCCATATTATGAAGAGCCTATTTGCTCAATATCCCAAGTCTTCTCTAAAGCACCCTGCTTAAGTTTCATCCTTCTGTTTGAGTCTTCTCAATTGCCACCATATGGCATCCAGTAGGATGGAAGGATGACCTCTTTCCGCCGTGGGGCTCAGCATATGGGCAGTGGCTTAGGTGTCGCTGAAAGAAACAGATCCCCAAAAGTGAAAGCAATTTTAGCATATTATTCAAGACACATGAAACGCTCACCTGATCTGTATGCTGAAGGTCTTTGGGTTGGATATCATGGGCAGCAGGAGGAAACACTAGTCCCACTTCCCAGAATATTAAAAACTTGCCCCATGAAGGGAATGGCTAGATAGACCTTCGGGGGGGAAATATTTCCCTGATAGGCTGACCTCACCCAAACATAAACTTTTCAATTATGTGAAGCTGTTTGTCCAATAAAAATTGGGAATGTGTGAACTCTCTAAAACGTATTTCAGATTACTTTGTTAATTATCCCTTTTTTTGGGGGTGGAGAACTCAGATAAATTTTCTGAATCTGAGCCAGTTCAAGGAGTTCAGGAAAACTACCCATCTCCAGAGGTGGTCCCTGCCAGCCTGCCAGCCTTTCTCCCCAGGGAAAGGGTTTCGCCCCACTTCTTCACTCCTTTCTCAGATGCTCTGGTGTATTGGCTGATTAGCAATGTGCCAGGCATCGGATCCCAGTGACTCATGGGAGATGTAGTTCTCCCAAAGACTGCTGCAATTGCAATTTTGAGATCCCAAAGTTTGTTACTGCAGGTGGCCCAGACAAACTTCCTCATCATTCTTAATTAAAAGTATAATACAATTGTGAAGCCTTAGTGGAAATGACATCTCCCAATGTTCCCCATGCCCTGTTGCAAGGTAGGATCAGTGCAATGGGCAGTTGGTAGAAGGAGAAGAAAGCAAAATCTCCCCTTCTTTCTTTTCCTCCTCATGTGGCTTGCTGCTGCTCCCATTGTCACCAAGTTAAGGAAAGGAAGAGTGTGGTGCAAGCTTCCCCAACACTGCTGAGGCTAATGGGGAGTTGCAGTACAAAACGTCTGGAGGGGAACTGGGTTAGAGAAAGCTGGCATAGAAGACAGGGATTCTTCTGTAGCTCAGATTTTGATCTGAGATGGAGGAGAAATTCAGACCTTGTAGAGCTCACTTTGAGGCCAGGTGTTGTCTCCAAAGTTCTCCTCTGAGCCTGGATCAAGACTTTCATTGGCCTCTCTTGTAAATGAGAACATAGGTCTTTCTACCTGGCTATTTCAAAGCATCGGTCTGGGAGGGAAGCAGAATGCACATCCCTGGTCCTCTATGACATTGATCTTCAACTGGTAGGTTAGGTAAAGGTAAAGGTAAAGGTAAAGGTAAAGGTAAAGGTAAAGGGACCCCTGTCCATTAGGTCCAGTCGTGGCCAACTCTGGGATTATGGTGCTCATCTCACTTTATTGGCCGAGGGAGCCAGCGTACAGCTTCCGGGTCATGTGGCCAGCATGACTAAGCTGCTTCTGGCGAACCAGAGCAGCGCAAGGAAACGCCGCTTACCTTCCCGCCAGAGCGGTACCTATTTATCTACTTGCACTTCGTGCTTCTGAACTGCTAGATTGGCAGGAGCAGGGACCGAGCAACAGGAGCTCACCCCATCACGGGGATTCGAACTGCTGGCCTTCTGATCTGCAAGTCCTAGGCTCTGTGGTTTAACCCACAGCACCACCCGCGTTAGGACCCACTACTAAATGGCAGCCTAATTTAGGGTTGGTTGCAATTTCAAATTGCTGCAACCCATTCTGGGACCTGCTGATGAAGGGCAGGTAATAAATGTAATAAGAAAAATAGTGATAACTATTTTGAGAGTGGCATCATTATTTTGGGGCATGGATATATTTTGCATCAAAAACTTGAACACTGCACTGCTTAAACAGTTCCCAGTCTTTGTAAGACGTGAATCTCCTCATGATTCCATTTCTTTTCTCTCTTTTTTCAGTGCCTAATGCTATTTAACATACATTTTAATGGTTATCAGTGAAAGGATTCGTAGAGGATCTATGGTTGCTAGGAAACTGTTGCCTCAGTTGTGCAAATCTTCCCATGCTGCACACATTATCTTGCATCAAAAATTGTTGTCTAGCAGCCTTAGAAAGCACAGGTTGGGGGGGGGGGTTCTCTCCCCCTTCTCCCTTTGCAAGGAATATGTTTCTTGAGTTTAATGGTACAGATCGTTTTACAGTAGAATTGCCTCAGTGTCATCATTATACAAATCCAGTGTCACTGTATTGTACTCTCAAGTTGATGCTTTTCAACTGATGAGTCTGGATCTTCAGAGTTGTGAAGTGATGGCGTCTGATGAGAGCCACAAATAAATAACGGAGAATGTCAAGCAAAGAGTTAGAGTTAGTTTTAGGGAGGGGGAAAGGAGATGATAAATTATGCACATATTTAAGCTTAACATACCCTGTGAGGTGCTGGGAAATATGATAATTTGGTGGCACAGCCTGGATTTTGCAGGCAAAAGGTCCCTGGCATCTCCTGGCAGGGCTGGGAGAAACCCCCTCCCTGTAACCCTGGAGAGCTGCTGCCAGTCAGTGTAGCCAATACTAAGTTAGGTGGACCAATGGTCTGACTCCATATAAGGCCTCGTCCTATGTTGAATTTGCAGTGTCCTGTGCACAGCAGAATGATGAGGAATACGTGCACATACTCTATATTGCTTTATTTACATTTCAAAGCTCGTAGATTACAGAAAAACATCTTGCATCTGCCGGAGCAGAGAAAGCATCCTCTCTCCTCTGAAGCACAGAGAGAAACACTGTGTGAACAGTGAAAAACAGGAAACCAGTGTACGTCACATCCAGTCTCCTTTCCCGTGGGAAAACCCAACAGCACAGACTGTGGAATGTAAACATTGCCTCGTGACAAGCACTTCGCTGCACAGTGAAGAGAGCAGAAACCAACACCTCAGTAGTCCATACACTGGTGTCACGAAGTCTATTTTACTGTAGCTCTTTCCATTCAAACCCGCATGTGGTCCAACATGATCACCTTGCGATCCCTGTTTGAACTCATTTCTAATTCAGCCCTTAATAGCATTATTGATCTGGATTGTGCTTTCATTTTCCCAGGAGTTGGGAGCCCTGTAGATAAACTGGTCCAAATTCTCCTTTGGAGGGATATTAAGTACATTCTAATTTGACCTGTGTGCATGACTCAATTTTTCAACTTTGTAATTAAGCCTATTGAATCAAGAGTCCGCCGGGACGCAGCAACTGCTTTGGAATGCGAGAGCCGTAGCAAACAAGACGGGAGCATAATCAGCAGAAGTTTGCCATTTCTGCCATGCATCAAGCTCCAACGAACCCCGGGAGCAAACGAAACCCAGTATGTCACCGGGAATTTATTCACGAGTCTACTAGGCTGGCTCAATATGTTAGAGTTTAATTAATCTTTAAAGCAACACCTTGGTATTATTAGAAACCAGCGTCTTGTAAGTTGTTTTATCTGCATTAACAAATTCAATATTGGTCAACCTCACTCTTCAGGGACCCTCAATAATCTCTAAGCAAACAAATGGTTCTCGCTGCTGGCTTAAACGGGAGGTTTGCAAAATTCCTGCTAAGAAGCTTTTACAAAGGAGGTGGAGGAGACAGACATGACATCCCAGATCCAAATAACCTTCAGGTCTGCATTCTATCACTTTGACATGTATGCTACAGCCTCCCCAGTTTTCCAGACCTCATGATGGGTTGGAAGCCATTGGGACTGGAGGGGTGGAAAGCAGAGAGCTCAAGGATAGGTGGAGCCAGAACCCAGGACCACAGGTCTGTGCTTCAAAGCTCTGTGTCAGAGTGGTCCCAAATTGGAGCAAATGTCAATCCACAGAAAACTCGAATGCTTTTGTTCCGGTTCAATGGCAAAACATGGATTTTCCTGGGGAAAGCACTGGAACAACAACAAATAAATCAAAACTGCTTGCACGTAGCTTTGAAGTCCAGACCTGTGCCTAGAAACACAGCACAAGGTAAAGGTAAAGGGATCCCTGACCATTAGGTCCAGTCATGTCCGACTCTGAGGTTGCGGTGCTTATCTCACTTTATTGGCCAAGGGAGCCAGGTCATGTGGCCAGCATGACTAAGCCGCTTCTGGTGAACCAGAGCAGCGCACGGAAACGCCGGAGCAGTACTTATTTATCTACTTACACTATGATGTGCTTTCGAACTGCTACAAAAAACCTCAGGGTGGTATACATGGTTCTTTCCTTGCCATTTTGTCTTCACAACAGCCCTGTGAGGTTGGCTAGGCTGAGAGACTGCGACTGGCCCAATGCCACTCAGTGAGCTTCATGGCTGGACAGGGATTCAAACCGTGGTCTCCCCGATTATAGTTCAACAGTCTAACCATTCACACTTTTGCTGAGTGGTTTTTTCTGCCTGGAATGTGTCGTTGACATCTGATGATGCTCAATCCAAAACTGGACAGAGGATCAAAAGGGTTGAAACTAGCCTACCATACAAAGCCTTTACATTTGTTGCTCCTCCCAGTTGTGCCTCCTGCCCCAGCCACCTCTGGTATGTGCCCCCCTGGAAGACTGCTCCAAAGGGAATGTGCCCTCTGGCTGAAAAAGGCTCCTCATCCCTGCCTTAAAAATAATTGTGATTTCCCAAATGAATCATAGAATTGTAGAGTTGGAAGGGACACATGCAATGCAGGAATCTCAACTAAAGCATCCATGACAGATGGACATCTGGCCTCTGCTTAAAAACCTCCAGGGAAGGAGAGTCCACAAACTCCCAAGTGAGACCATTTCATTGTTGAACAGCTCTTACTGCCAGAAAGTTCTTCCTGATGTTGAGTCAGAAATTCCTTTCCTGTAACTTGAATCTGTTTGTTATGGTCCTACTCTCCAGAGCAGGAGTAAATGAGCCTGCTCCATCTTCCAGGTGACAGCCCTTGAGATATTTGAAGGTGGCTATCATATTTCCTCTCAATCTCTTCCTATCCAAACAAAACATACCCAGCTCCCTCAACTGTTCCTCATAAGGCTTGATTTCCAGCCCTTGATAATCTTGGTCACCCTCCTCTGCTCTCCAGGTGTGGTCTGACCAAGGCAGAATAGAGTGGTACTGTTAGTTCCTTGACGCTATACTTCTGTTGATGCAGGCTGGGTTAGCATTATATATGTGTGTGTGTGTGTGTGTGTGTGTGTGTGTGTGTGTGTGTGTATTTGCAGCTGCTCACACTGTTGACTCTTGTTAAGCTTGGGGTCTCCTAAGACCCCAAGATCCTTTTCACATGTACTACTAGTAAGCCAGGTGTCCCCCATCTTATATTTGTGCAGCTGGTTCTTCCTGCAGAAGTGTAGAAGCTTACATTTGCCCATATTGAAATTTATTTTGTTACATGCCTTTGATTGACTGTGTTGAATGTGTCCTGACCATCTTGGTTTTCTAACTATGGGAAGGGATAGAGTTAAACCCAGATCTTCTGAATTTAACGTAACTCTTTCTGGTGATGTCTCTGTTTTCTGGCTTTATTCCACAGTTACCATCCTTTACTGGTAACTATGGCTTCCATGGGGTGGGGGCTGGGAGGTAGTCAATGGATGCTTTTTCTTGGCCTTAAATGTCTATAATTTGCTTAATTGCTCAGTTCCATGTTCACATTTGAAAACCCAGCAATTTGTTAGTGCGTTGATGTTTCACAGTCGGTGCTTGCTTCTTTCTCAGTTCCCAGGAATATGATTGTAGCCCATGTAAGAATTCTTGGTTTGTGCCTTACAGTGTCTGTCTTTTAACAGTGGGCACCTTAGTCTAATCAGTATTGTTACATATAATAGTATAGATATGATCAGTGGAATACCAATCTGACAATGCCAGAAGCAAGAATAAGAGAGTGTATATCATAAGAATATTTTGTGCTACTGATTTTTTATATAATTGGGAGATATATTGTTTCAATGTTTTTTGAAAGTTTCTGATTCTATAGCGATAGATAGATAGATAGATAGATAGATAGATAGATAGATGATAGATGATAGAGATAGATAGATAGATAGATAGATAGATAGATGATATAGATAGATGATAGATAGATATAGTATTGTTACATACGCTTCAGATTACAGACCCTTTAGCCTTCCAGATGTTTTGGACTGCAACTCCCATCATCCTTGACTATTGGCCATGCTGCCTTGGTGTGGTGGGAGTCATAACAGACCTTCCAGGTGTCCCTATTTTCTAGCGACAGTCCTGGATTTACAGAAGCTGTCCCAATTTCTGATTTTATCCCAGAATGTCCCCCTCTTCCTTAGGACACCCCTATTTCATTGGAGAAATGTTGGAGGGTATGGAATAGGATGTCCCTATGTTCATCAGAGAAACATTGGAGGGGATGTCTGTATTTTCACTGGAGAAATGTTGGAAGGTATAGAATAATATCTCCCTATTTTCAGAGAAATGTTGGAGGGTATGTCACAGTCCAAAAACCCCACTGCCCATCCTTGCACTAAGTGCTCTAAAGCATTGCTACAGATGCTATGCATTGTTATTGGTCCAGGGACCACTAAGATGTAAGCTTCATCCCTGGGGAGTTATTAGAGCCCGCCAGGCCCTTCACTTTCAGGGCCAAACACACTACCTGCAACATCACACCGGCTCTCAGAAACGCCAGAGCGCACATTATTATCAGAGAGGCGAGCCTGGCTTGCTAACAACAGCCGCACTGCTGAATCATTGACAAATTCAACCTCAACCACCTTCTCGGTGTTTGCCTTGACAACTAGTCTACTGAACGGCAATTGGATGAAAATCCCTTTCTAAAAATAGTATCACACAGGACAGAATGACAAGTACGAGCCACTAGATAATATGCACTGGATGTTCCTTCAGAGGGCTTTTCCCCCACCCTGGGCAGGGGGTGGATGTGCCGGAAGGAGGGGAAAGGCCAAGGGGAGCGGGAGGGAATATGACACATGTGAAGAGCCAACTGCACTTTTAATAAATATGGCTTCCTTTTGACAAAGGAATCTCCAGAGGCTGATTTAATGTCTCCTCTGCAAATCCTAACAACTCCACATTTTGTGTAGGAGTTGAGAGCCGACTCTTTCAAACTAGTAGAAAGGGACCTGCGGAGAGGAATGCTAATGCACAGCGCAAGAGAGGGTATCGAGGGACCACGGGGAGACTTCTGGTGACCTTTCGGCTATTAAAATAGCATCCCAGTCCAGTACAGGCTCCACTTCAGCCTTTCGTGTGTGTAGAGGAGCCGTGTAGGACGCCCCTCTTTCAATAATAAGCTAAACAGAGCCTGTTTCTTCCAGGCAACACACAAACCCACATTTGGAGAGCTGAGAGAACATTCAGGGGAAATGTGTGCAGATGATAGATAGATGTATAGAATTGTAGAGTTAGAAGGGGCTATGAGGGTCATCTAGTCCAACCCTCTGCAGTGCAGGAATATTTTGCCCAACCTGGGGCTTGAACCCATAACTCTAAGATTAAGAGTCTCATGCTCTACTGACTGAGATACCGGTAGGTAGACAGGCAGGCAGACTTAGAGATACAGATATATTCAAGGAATCGGATAACATTAACCCTCCTATTTCAAAGATATTGACACATTCATTTAATTCAATATATGGGGGAGGGGTTGAGAGAGGGGGGGACCTCAGGGGTGCTAAAGAACATAATAATTGCCTTGTTGGATCAGACCAGAATGACTCTGAGTGCTGCTCCACACCTGCTACCTCATTTCTTTTGTATTAATGTATTATTGGCTTTTTTTTAATCTGCTTTGTCATACAGACAGCACCTACCTACCCTACCCAACCCTATTAGCTCCTATTTGTTATAATACAAGGAGCTTGGATCTATTGCTAATCAAAGCTCAAAATATTATTAAATATGCAGCACAGTACTCATTCTAATCATTGCAATTTAACATCTTAATCCTATGCATTGCTTATCAAGAAACTGGTACGTCCCTATCATTAGCATACCATCCAACTTTTTCGGATGCGTGTCTTCTGGGAAGTGCTTCTGGGTGAATCATGTGACCCACACCACACTCTCGGGCACCCCCAAATGCTTTTTGGGTCTAGAGCGTGGCCCTGAGCATGCAATATTGTGGCACCCAAAATGGCAGCTGAGATCTTGCATGAAAAAATAGGATGTCCAATTTTTCCGGGGCTCTTGGCAGGTATGCATTAGGCAGAGTGAAGTTGCTGCCTCCGACAACTAGTGCTGGGTATTAAGAAAGAGCAGGGAATCACTAGTTAGTTCATTGTTTATTGTTGTATTTTTTTTACTATGAGGGTGAGGTATTTGTGGAACAAAATAACTTAACCAGCCTTGAGGACTATGACCTTGACTGGGGAAGAGTGGGGGATGTTGACAACAGTCAGCTTTGAAGGAATAGCAGTCTGTACAAAAGCCAGTGCCTTTTCCACTATCCTTGTTATTTCGCTTAATGAGCTTTGATATGAAAACAAGTTCTAGATCTCAGCTGAAGCTCTGGTCAGCCCTATTCCTCACAATTCCCAGAGTTCCCTGGGAATAGGGATTGACTGTTACACCACTCAGTAAATCGTAGTTCTGTGAGGAGAACAGGGTCTCCTGGCAACTCCCAGCATGCTTAACAAGCTGTGGCTTCCATGATTTTGTGGGGGAAGCCATGATTGTTTAAAGTGGTTTCATAGTGTTTTAAAGGTATTGTATGAATGGCCTATGTCTAATCAACCTCACAAGGCTGTTCTGAGAATAAGATGAGGAGAAAACCATGCATGCTACCTTGGAGGAAAGTTGGGATCTAAATATACCAATAAAACCCACCTGCTTTTTCCATCATAGAATCACAGAATTGTAAGAGTTAGAAGGGACGCCAAGGTTCATCCAATTCAACTGCCCACAATGCAGGAATCTCAGCTAAAGCATCCATAGCAGATGGCCATCCAACCTCTGCTTAAAAACCTCCAAGGAAGGTGAAATATACTTGGAGTCGAGTGTGAATTTCATGCTCTTTATTCAGCTCATAGTAGCAATGAATGAAACTTTCCCCAAAACGTCTAGCTGTATATACATTATTTACCCAATGGGCCCCACGTGATTGGCTAATTCTGGGCTGCTCCTGTAGGCCAATCAGGTTGCAGATTCACCTCCTCCAGAAGCCTGATTGGCTGCTCCTGCAGCCAATCAGGTTGCAGATACACCTTCTCCAGAAGCCTGATTGGCTGCTCCTGCAGGCCAATCAGGTCGCTGATTCACTTCCACCTGGAGCTGGATTGGGTGGAAAAAACAAACTTGTTCCCTCTTCCATGTGACAGCCCTTAAGTTATTTGAAGATGGCTATCGTATCTCCTCTCAGTCCTCTCAGTCTCCTCTTTTCCAGGCTAAACATACCTATCTCCTTCAGCCTTTCCCCGTAAGGCTTGGTTTCCAGGCTGCTGATCATCAGCTTTGTTAAGTCCCACCGGTTCAATAACTACCAATCTGCCCAGTTTCTCAAAAACAGACAGCTCTTTTGCCAGAGTCAAGATGGGGTGCCAGGAGGTCAAATCGCAAAGGTCCCATCAGCTAAGGGCTTTTGAAAGGATGCCCCAGAAGTTTAATAATATCCCAAATACTGCTGTGATTTAACAGCCACTTATGCCCCGATTTCCTGAACAGCAACCTCTGTGCCTAAATTGCTTGGTGTAATTATAAACATCCCAGCGAACTGTTTCTCTGTGCTATGTTTCAACACCCACCCACACAAGTTATTAAGCAAGGTATGGTACATACCAAAAAGAGCAGTGCACTCGCCCAAGAGAGAGAGAGAGAGAGGCAGGCACAGTCCTTCGGGTATTTGATTTCACACTCTCCTGGTTTCTGGTACTTTCTCAGTTCATGTTATTCTTAGATCATTGTTCCTTGTGAGGTCATGCTAAGTTAAGCTTCCCCCCAAGGTGAACTACAAACACAGAGAGCGGTGTGTAGTACTGTCCCGTCTTTATTTAAACCTCTGCGTATTTTAAGTAGAAGCCATTCTAATCAAAGGTGGATTGATTGATATGGATTGATATTTTCAAAATACAAGCCTAGCAAGAAGCTAGTGGGGAGGACCACTCTCTTCCTCTTGTCTCATTCAGTGCCTTTATCTGGGGAAGGGCCATAGCTCAGGGACAGAGCACTTGCCTTGCATGCAGAAAGTCACAAGTTTGATCCCCGGCATCTCCAGGTAGGTCTGGGAGAGGCCCCTTGTCTGAAATGATGGAGAGCTACTGTCTGTCACTGTAGACAATACTGTTTAAGATGGACCCAAGATCTGATTCAGTACAAGGCAGCTTCCTATGTTGCTATACTCACAACAGCCTTGCAAGGTTGTGAGAGATTGGCCAAAAGTCACCTAGCGAGTGACATGGCTAGCTGAAATTTTGAAGCCAGGCCTCCTTAATACTTGTCTGGCACTCCAGCTGCTACACTGGGACTGGTAGAATTCAGCAACAGCTTGAGGGCCAGAAGTTCTCAGCTGCCAGCTTTATTATTTATTATTATTTATTACTTCATTTATGTCCCACCTTTTCTCCAAAGAGCTCAGGGTGGCTCTCCATTTTATCCTCATGACTAGGCCTGGGCGGTGTATCGATGCATCATCCAGGATCAGTTTGAGAGCTAGATTGCAATGGCTCCCAGTATGTTTCCGAGCACAATTCAAAGTGTTGGTGCTGACCTTTAAAGCCCTAAATGGCCTTGGTCCAGTATACCTGAAGGAGCATCTCCACCCCCATCGTTCAGCCCGGACACTGAGGTCCAGCTCCGAGAGCCTTCTGGCGGTTCCCTCACTGCGAGAAATGAGGTTACAGGGAACCAGGCAGAGGGCCTTCTCGGTGGTGGCACCCACCCTGTGGTGGCACCCACCCTCCCTTCAGATGTTAAGGAAATAAACAACTATCTGACTTTTAGAAGACATCTGAAGGCAACCCTGTTTAGGGAAGTTTTTAAAGTTAGATGTTTTATCACTTTTCTATTATTATTAATATTCCGTTGGGAGTTGCCCAGAATGGCTGTGGAAACCCAGCCAGATGGGTGGTGTGTAAATAAATTATTATTATTATTATTATTATTATTATTATTATTATTATTATTATTTATTATTATTATTATTATTATTATTATTATGCAATTTAGACCTGGCAGTATTTCACCTCTCAGTTTCAGGCCAACTGCTTTAAACTCAGGAGGACTAGAGGTGGGTGGATGCATGCATGCATGGGATCTGTGCTGCCCTCTGCCAATCAGCACCCCATATGTGTCACCCACCTCCAAAACAGCATGCCTGAGAACAATTTCACCCTAGGGGCTCCTTCCGCTGTGCATCGGGCACTGGAGGAGGAAGTAGCTTCGCCCCATGCCTCGTGGGGCCAGGGTTCCTTCCTCCATGTGCCAGGCGCTGGGGGAGGAGGCAAGACGCTGGGGCAGGCAGCTCCACAGTGCCCTGGTATGTGGTGCCCTGGCTGATGTACTCGATCTAGAGCAGCGCCGCCCTCTTGGCCTTGACAGGAAGTGGCAGAAGCTGTGCACAGTGATGCTCATTGTCTCCATGGCTGGCAACTGCCTTCTTCCTCCCTGCCTCCTTTCTGACATCATAATATACCGCCATATCACAAAGTTTAGCTGGTGGTATATTATGACGTTGGAAAGCAGCTATCACACAACGCTACTCATGACATCATGCAGGCTCTCATTTAATAGCCAACGATGAGAAACTGGAACTAAGGATAGATTCATCTAATGCATCTAATGAGATATAAGTGCTGGGTATTTATAGAGAGTACACCAAGGGACTGGTTGTATGAGTAAACTCAGTCCCTTTACTTATTTCTGCATGGGAAATAGCTGGTGATCTCAGAAGCTTTCAAACTCTTACAGTCAATCCATTGAAAGGTACTATTACATGACTATTACACAATTGCAAAGCTCAGTGTTCTCCTCCATCAATGCTGTTGGTTCAATCAAAGTTCTTGTCTGAGTCCTTTAACAGAATATCTGCCCAGAAAATGGTATCCACTTGACATCACCAATGCTTTTACAAAATCTCTTTCTCTCTCTCTCTCTCTCTCTCACACACACACACGCTCCCCAGTAACTTTTGTTCACAAACAACTTTGCTTCTAACCTTCTGTACTACTAGAGTAGGCTTACTTATGGAACAATGCATCTGAACACAATAAAAAATTGATGCAGACATCTTTGCAAAAGCTAAAGCCAAATGAAACATAAAAGGCTTTTGGAATGTTAGCACAACACTAAAAGCCTTTCCCTCCCTGCCTGTATGGGAAACCCGTTGCAACAATCTGTAAGTATGCATTTGGACATGGCTTTTTAACACCTATCATCTGTACTGCTGTATGATAAAGCAAGACGACATGGCGTTAACAGCTGCCTACTCCAAAATCTATAGAGCAACATGCTAGAAAACGCCTGCACAACTTGTGACACACCTTTATTATTTTATTTTATTTTATTTTTAGTGAAATATTTATAATCCACACTTTCATAAAGGAAAAAAAGATCATGTTGCAAAAGGCCTATCTGAAAAAAAAAGTTTTCAAAAGAGGTCTGGAGGGAAGGAGGGAACTCTACAATTCTATGGTCTAGGAATCTGAAGTTCCTGCCAAACTTCTACCTGTTTGGCACGGGACCTGCCACATGAAAGTGAACTGAACCTCAGGGACATGCAGGAATCACCAGAAGTGCTCTATCAGAGGATCTCAGTTGACTTAAATGGAATATAAGGGATGAGAAGGTCCTTAATTTACTTTAGGCCCATGTTATTTAGAGCTTTGTGAATTAATCCAAGTAACTTGAACCTGGCCCAGTAGCATAGCTTTCTCTCAACAGCAGAGTAGCAGGGTTCCAGTAACCTGTTCCTGTGAGCAGTTTGGCCATGGCATTCTGTATTACCTGCAGCTTCCAGATAATTTGTGAGGGCAGACCCACCTAAAATGCATGACAGTCATCAAGTCTTGAGGTTACCATTGCCTGGACCACTGTAGTCAGGCTGTCGTGGTGCAGCAACTGGCACCCCAGCCATAGCATACCATGATAAATGCAACCCACCAACCATGTATGCCAGCGCAGCAGAAACTTGCGAAATCTCCTGGTCATGTTGCCAGCTTGGTTCTCCTGTTCTAGACAACTGCCTTGAGACCAAGGAGGTACATTCTAGTCAGGTATGACAAGGTGCATACCCATGGAGCTAGCTTAGGAAAAACAAGCCAGATACCAGACTCACTGAGAAGCTGCTCATGTTGCTCCAGCACCAACCTGGAACTGACTGGTGCCAGGGATGGGGAACCTGTGGCCCTCCAGATCCTGGGATTTGGACTACAACATCTAGAGCTGTGTTTCCCAAACTTGGGTCTCCAGCTGTTTTCGGACTACAACCCCTATCATCCCTAATGACCACTCCCCACATCAAATGGGGGGGTGCCTTTTTCATGAGCGCACACAGTGCTCCTGGTAGTATGGGCTGGCTTCGCTCTCCCCAGGCTGGATACCTGGAGGTCTCCGCCTACCTCACCCAATCCCCCAATGCCGCCTGGGGGGGTGTTGCCAGGGGATCGGCCAGGTAGGGGGAAAGGACTGCCCTGCCAATACAACAGAAGGAATATTCAGCTCAGGGGTCGCCTGGGGTTGAAGGGACTCCGCCTGTCCACGCAATTATCAGGACCAGTGTGCTCAGGGGTGATGGGAAACAGCTTGAGACCCAAATTTGGGAAACACTGATTTAGATCACTTCCTCCGGGGTGGTGTAGTGGTTAAGAGCAGTAGACTCGTAATCTGTTGAACCAGGTTCGCTTCCCCGCTCCTCCACATGCAGCTGCTGGGTGACCTTGGGCTAGTCACACTCTGAAGTCTCTCAGCCCCACTCACCTCACAGAGTGTTTGTTGTGGGGGAGGAAGGGAAAGGAGAATGTTGGCCGCTTTGAGACTCCTTCAGGTAGTGATAAAGCAGGATATCAAATCCAAACTCTTCTTCTTCTTCCTCTCCCCCAGTTTCCAGCAACTGGTATTTAGAAGCATTACTGCCTCTGAATGTGGAGGTAGAACATAGCTATTGTGGCTGTTAGCCATTGAGAGCTTTAAGGTAAAGGTAAAGGTACCCCTGCCCGTACGGGCCAGTCTTGACAGACTCTGGGGTTGTGCGCCCATCTCACTTAAGAGGCCAGGGGCCAGCGCTGTCCGGAGACACTTCCGGGTCACATGGCCAGCGTGACATCGCTGCTCTGGCGAGCCAGAGCCGCACACGGAAACGCCGTTTACCTTCCCGCTGGTAAGCGGTCCCTATTTATCTACTTGCACCCGGAGGTGCTTTCGAACTGCTAGGTTGGCAGGCGCTGGGACCGAGCAGCGGGAGCGCACCCCGCCGCAGGGATTCGAACCGCCGACCTTTCCATCGGCAAGCCCTAGGCGCTGAGGCTTTAACCCACCGCGCCACCTGCGCTTTATCCTCCATTAATTTCTCTTATCTAATCCTCTCTTAAAGCCACCCAAGTTGGTGGACAGCATTGCCTCCTGTGGGAGCCTGTTCCATACTCTAACTATGCGCCCAGTATGAAGCACCTAGCGGAGTGCCATGTCCTTATAAGCTCTTCCCCTTCCTCATTGCCCTCCTCCTTTTAGCTCCACATAGCAGCTTAGGAAAGGCGTTTGCTAGTGCAGAGTGGGACCGTGATTCTGTCTTCTACATTCGTGCAAGGATGAGAGTTCAGGGTTGCGCTGCATCATCAGCACAGGAGGGTTGTTTTGTGGAGCACAGAAGGACACCCTCCTTCCCCTAGTGCACAAGCCCATCCATTTTTGGAGGTTCCACTTGCATAGAGTGGACACTGGCGATTATCATTTGGCATTTAGGACTCCCAGGATCGGAACCAGCAGGGTGGCGTTCAGAAAAGTCGTCTCATCTTGTGCGCTGCAATATTGTATGTTAATGAATTGGTGTGGGGGAACCGTTCAATCAATGGGCTCGGCTTGCCTCTCGATGCATTTTGCAAGGCATTGCCAAGGCAACAATGGACGTGAGGAAAGAACTTCCACATCATGAGATCATAAGTGACTGGGCCAGAGAAAAAACCAGGAAGGACGGGGGGGGGGGGGGGAGAGAGAGAAATAGGGATCTGTTGGCAATTGAAGAACACAAACGCCACTGATATTTCAGTGTAGATTTTCATTTTTGCTGTTCTGATCATGCCTCGTTTTTCCTTTTCTTACCTAACCACCATCTGTTGCACAGGCTAAGTACATACCATACATTTAAAGCACACACCCCGCCCAGAATTCTGGGAACTGTAGTCTCTCCCCCCCCCACAGAGCTACAATTCCTAGCACCTTTAAACAGCATTTCCCAGTTTCTTTTTTAATTTTTATGTTTGGTAGGGGAGAAATGTGCTTTAGGACTATCTAAAACATGAGGCTTTGAAACGACAGGTCTTCTGGGACTAAAAAAAGGATGGGAATATACTTTTGAAATGTCGGGTTCCCAGACTCGCCCTGGCGCTTTAATTCACAAAACTGGGATGGAAGGGGGAAAGCAGAAGAGCCCGCCCACCCACTCTAGATGTGTGTGAAGGGCAGGCGGAGCCAAAAGAAGCCTGACAGCTCAAAATATTGGAGATAATTGTGTTGAGGGTGAATAAAATGGTTGCGTGCCATACATTGAAAGGGGAAAGAATTCAAAAGAAATGAAACGATGCAGGGATAGATAGATAGATAGATAGATAGATAGATAGATAGATAGGAAGGAAGGACACACTAGTATGCTAAAAGCTGCAACAGAATCCCTCCTCCCCCCGCACCATCCCAGTGGCTTCATCTGGGCAGATCTCAGGAAGCAATGGGTTAAGTAGGCTCCCAGAGAGTCAAGCGCTGTTGGAGAGGGGTGCCTTCCTTGGCCGGGTCTGGCGGAACAGGGGTTAAAAAAAGGAGTCCGCCTCAGTGGCGTAGCGTGGGTTGTCAGCACCCAGGGCAAGGCAAGTAATTTGCACCCCTAACCCGTGGATTTGCGCCCCCTAACCCGTGGATTTGCGCCCCCTAACCCTAACCCCCAGATGTTGCGCCCGGTGCGGCCACCCCCCTGCACCCCCCACGCTACGCCACTGGTCCGCCTGAAACTTTCCCCCCACCTTCTTGCCGGTGCGGATCAAAGGGACCCCGGCGTGGATCTTAAAGGGCAAGGCGGAATGCGAGAGAGATGAATTAAGACCATGAATTACAGGGTGGATGGGGGACACACACAAAAAAAAAAAACAACAACCCTAACGCGATCCCTGAAACTCTCGCTCGAGCTGCGTGCGCGCGCTCCATCTGCCGAGATCTCGGGGAAACGTGATGAAATAAAAACTCCAAGGTGGTGTGGGGGTTTTTTGGGGAGAGGGGGGAGGGCGAGGGAGGAGAGAAACTGGAGATCGTGGCAGCGTCTATGTGCCACGTTGGTGCGCGCCTGCCTGCCTGCCTGCCTCCCTCCCTCGGCTCCTGTTGGACGGGGCCACCCCTCGATTTCAACTTTCTCTCCTGCGGAACCCGCTCGGCACAGTAACCTGTTACTGGTTCTCCTTCTACCTTCCTCCTCCTCCTCTGCCTTCTTCGCCTGGGCGCTACAAACTGAGTCATTCCGTGTTGCCCATGTCTCCTGGGGAGCTCGCCAGCCTTTCTGCAGCGTGTTCGCTGCTGCTGCTGCTGCTGCCTCCGCCGCTGCTGCTGCTGCGTTCTTCGGGAGTTCACCAGTCAACGTGCACCCCTGCTGCTCCCATGCAGATCTGGGGTCCCGGTCTGGCCGGGGCTCGGTAGACGGGAGCCGGCGGCAGCAGCCAGCCAAGCCTGCCAGCCAGCCTTTTTGGATAGCCTGAACTATGCATAAATCTGCCGAGTGAACGCTGCTGCTCCCTTTCCATTCACTTGCACCTTGTTTGTTTGATTTCTTGTAGGCCTCTGCGGCAGAGATGGAGAAAATAAGGTAAGTCAACCAGTTTGGGGGTCTCCCTTTCTTTCTTTCTTTCTTTCTTTCTTTCTTTCTTTCTTTCTTTCTTTTTCCCCTCCCCTCCCTTCCCACCCGCCCTCCTGCACTGCTCGTTATAAGGCAGGCGATCTGCTGGGTCTTATACTGATTGAAGACCATTCATTTCTTTATTTGGGGTGCTTTGGCTATCTGGAAGTAGATTCGGTTGCCAGGTTTTGGAAATCTCAGGGGTCTGGAGGAAACTGGGGTGGTGGGTGGTTGTTGAGAGCCTTTTGCAAAGATGTCTATTTCAGAAGGAGCCTCTGTCTGCACAATGCCATGTTTCCATTGCCAGATAAAATAGGAGGCGATACAGTCAGTTAAACAAACGCAGTAGCCACCACTTGGGTCTATTGCCAGAGCATGCTTCCTCTGCTCAGGGAGAACAAGCCAGATCAAATAATTCACAGGGAAAGAAGAGGAAGAGAGAGCTGTCAGTTGAGGGGCTGGGTGGGAATCAACTTTGCATCAAAGCATCCAATTGCCTGTTGTTTGTTTCAGTGTAAATGGTGTAATATTGGTGTTTGGTTTTTTTGTTTTACATTTATTTTCTAGCTGGGGTTTTGTTTTGAGTCATTTCTTCTGTGTTCAAAATGTTGTCTGCCTGTAGAAGTTTCTTCTTAGCATCAACCCCCTGCTTTCAATCAAAGAGGAGATGGCATTTGGAAAATGTGCAAGTTTCCGAGCTCATGTTTTGAGTGTTGCTTAGGAGGTTTCGTTTCTGTATGTCGTTGCAAGGCATTAAAAAAGAAAGAAAGAAAGGAAAAGCCATAGATTTCTTATTGAACCAATTACGATTTGTTTTTGTACAGCGCACAATTAAGTGTGAATGATCTTGTCCACACTTGGAAATAAGCTTCACTGAAGTCCATGGGACTTTCTTCAAAGTAAATATGCATAGGATTTGGACTGCTTGGCAGGGGGTTGGACTCGATGGCCCTTGTGGTCTCTTCCAACTCTATGATTCTATGTGTGCAATACAGTGGGATTTGGAGCTATGTTACATCCTCCCTGTGTTTTGACAAGGTTTATATTGCCATCCAAATGTTTTCTGAGCCAGGGATGGAGAACCTGTGGCTCTCCAACTGTTGTTGGACTATGGTACCTATCATTCCTGGCCATTCGCAGTGCTGGCTGGGGCTGATGGAATTTGGAGTCCAGCAGGTTCTCCATTTCTGTTTAAAGATCTGGGGTTTTCTACAGTTTCCAGTGAGCCATTGCCATTGGTAGAACCAACAGAATACAGCTTTCAAACTCGTTGATGTCAAAAGGGCAGCCACAAAGTTATTAAAAAGTGTCAGAAAGTTGCAAAGCTCTGTGGATTCTGATGAAAAGGTAGACGAACACAAATGGGGAAAAGAGGAAAACTGAATGGGTTCCTTTAGTTGGATCTTAGCTGGGGAAGTGCAGGCAGGATTAGTATTCACGAAGACACTGCTTCTGAACACACCCTTGACACTGGTAGCTTTATTTCATTTCTCATTCATTACTGCTTGGCCTCATGGCCATCAGGGACTAGCCTGGAGATTCGTTATGGTTCATTAGTGGTCTACAAATACATGGGGATGGGAAGAGTCTGTGTAGTCCAAAAGTATTTACTTTCCTTCCTGTGAAGAGCTTTGCTACTGCTTTGAGCGAAGGGTCCTCCTCTGTGTCCTCTGTTGATTTAAGGCAACCTGTGGCCCTTCAGCTCCAACCAGCATGGCCAATGGTTGAGGATGATGGGAGCTGTAGTCCAACAACATCTGGGTGGCACCATTTTGGGGAAGGATTGCATTATTCACCCGTCGTCGTGCATGTTGCCTTCTAGTTATCAAATTCCACCAGTAAGGGAATGAACAACACTGAATCAAATTCCACGTATAGGATATTGCCTCTAGGCATGCCTAACTGCGGAAGATGTTACACTTCCTTTCAGTATTTCCATACCATACAGAACAGAGTTGGATAACCTGCAACCTGCTATGTTGTTGGATTCCAACTCCCACCAGCCAGCATGACCAATGCTCAGGGATGATGGGAATCAGTGGTCTGGCAATATTCGGAGCTTCTTCGACTGAAGAGGTTGAAGGAATGGGAAGAGATGGGCTGGCTGGGCCTTTTCAAGCGAAGGGAAATATTGTCAACAGAATTATGCTCCAGTCCTCATTATTCAGCCAGAAAAGCCACCGAATTGTGAATTCAGTGTAAGTTAATTCTTGCTTCTGCCACAGCTCAATGATTTTGTCATGCAACACCCCCCCCCCCAAGACTCTGTTGGACATTAGCTCAAGAAGGGCCCAAATTTTCATAGCCGTACACTTTTCTGCAATCACATACCATAAGATATGATCACCGATCTGTCCCTTTCGCAAATGGGAAAGTGGGGTTGAAAGAAAATGCGTTTCCCCCAAACAAAGCAATAACATCATAACAGAAGGTATTCTGGGGCAAAGCAGCACCACGGAAAGCTAAGCAGGCTTTGTAGTCCCAGAGCTTCAAACATTGATTTCAGGAGCAGCCAACACAAATTCCAAGCCCCAGCCAACATAGCCAATAGCTATGAATGCTGGGAGTTGTAGTCCAACAATGACTAGAGAGCACCTTGTTGGCTACTGCTGCTTTAACTAGTCAAAGGTACCTCTTTTTCTGTTCAACTGACTGCTTCTACATTTTCATTTATTTAGGCATCTTCTACTCATCATTAAACTCAATCCTAGAGCAGGACACAACATGGAAATATATAATACATGATAAAACTATTTAACGAAAAACAAAAAACCAAACCACAACAGCAATACATCAGGGTTGCATCATGGCAGCAAGAAGGGGACAATTGCAATCTGTTCTTAAAGTAATAAAGTGGACTGATATACTCCGCATGCATGCCAAAGGCACAGGTCCCCTTTCCTGCAGAAAACAGGCTGTCTGACATCCGGTGCAAATAGCTATACAGTGGTACCTCGGGTTACAGACACTTCAGGTTACAGACTCCACTAACCCAGAAATAGTACCTCGGGTTACGAACTTTGCTTCAGGATGAGAACAGAAATCGTGCAGCAGCAGGAGGCCCATAGCTAAAGTGGTACTTCAGGTTAAGAACAGTTTCAGGTTAAGAACGGACCTCCAGAACGAATTAAGTACTTAACCCAAGGTACCACTGTAGTTTTATGAGGCAAGACACTCATAAGTAAATGCAATACACTCCCTAAAAATATGCTTTATTTTTTTCCTTTTGGGGCCATTTCATCTTGAGTGTATGCAAGGGCTGGGCTTTTAAAACCTTGCTGGAGGAGGGGACAGGCTTCTCTGTCTCCTGAAAATCTGAAAGAGCATCCTGCTTCTAGATATGCAACCAGCTCTCTCTTTATTTTTGCCATCTTGGCTTAAAAGGCAGTTTTGTATATAGATACTTGGGTTTCTTTGCCTCTGGTGCTGTCCCAACACGAGCATAACCTGGAGTTATCACATCTGGGTTGCGCGGTGCTCTTCTAATATATTGTTTTAAGCAACGTATTTCCATTTATAACACACACCCACGTCACTCTTCATAATCAGGAGGTCCATTTCCACTCGAGGAAGTCCGAGATGAGCAATGAGCCGTGGCTGCACTCGGTGTAGAGGGCAGCCAGGAGACCCAGCAGTGCCTTCATATTCAGGATGCTCTGGCCATGCCACGGCCCATCCACCAGCAGTTACCCCAGCCTCCCCAGCTGGGGCAGCCAGCCAAGCCCATCAGGCAGGAGGGAGAGGCTACCACAAAGATGCTGAGGAAGCCTCAGCAAGATCCTGTTGGCCTGGATGAGCTTTCAGTGCTCAGGCCACCGCACAAGGAAGGCATGTGTGCTGGTTCTGGGGGGGGGGGTACCGTGCAGCGTGGTCTGAGTCCAGTCCTGGGTCAAGGGTCTGGAGGCTGTCCATCAAGGGCGAAGTGGGGTCCAAGGCAAGGAGCCGGGCGTGATCATGAACTCCAGACGAGCAGGTCAGGGTGCTGGCAGGTACAGGTTTCCAACGATGTTGCTCCCGCAACCTGGGACTGGGCTGACTGGCCTTTATCTCCTCTGAGGCCTGGGGCGGTCCCGGCCCACAGGTGATTCACCTCCCCTGGCCTTAAGGCGAGCACTCCTCCTGAGAGAACTTAGTTCCCTCCGCCTCTCTGCCCTGAGCCTCTGCAGCTCAGGAGAGGCTGGAGAGTTACTGGACCCAGAGGCAACCTCACCTTCCCCTGACAGGGCTGGGAGAGGAGCATCTGCAGGCAATGGGTCCTCGATCACCTCCGGGGCCAGAGCGGATTCAGCTCTTGAGGATCCAGCACAGGTGGGGGCCCTTCAGATTCAAGCCCCTGCCCTGGCTTAGCCGGCCCTGGAGGCGGGGACTCCTGTGCAGGCTGGGATTCCTCCGATTCAGCCTCTGAATCAGATTCCCAGGCCATCACAGCATGAAGCTAAGGGTGTTGGCAGGTGGAAGCATCCTGAACATGGAGGTGTTGGTTGGCCTCATACTGAGTGCAGCCATGACTCGCCACTCCAGAGGGACAGGTTCATCTTGGACTTCCTTCGGTAGAAATGGACCTCCTAATTATCAAGAGTGACATCAGTGAGTTCCTCACGAACGGTGCCTGGGCATGCTACTCAGAGTCAACATCCACCTTACCACTGGTGGTGGGCCCGAGAGCCCCACAATCCTCCATATTGATGGGATAGCTCAGTTGGTAGAGCATGAGACTCTTAATCTCAGGGTCGCGGGTTTGAGCCACATGTTGGTGGAAAAATTCCTGCATTGCAGGAGATTGGACTTGAATTGTGGTCCCCAATTGATGGTCCTCAGACCCCTGTGGGTTCACATAATCCACCCAAGGGGACTGTGACACCATTCACATAACAAAAAACTACCATAGAGACAACAACATTTTCAAAAGTAAGGGGTCCATGGCTTGGCTTTTGAAAAACAGGGGGTCCGCCGTGCTAGCTAATCAGGAACCACAGAACTAGATATGATTCTTGTGGTACCTTCCAACGATATGATTCTATGATCTCACTAACCCTGCCACAATCTTCCAAATTCTCTCTACCACTCCCTCTCAACGCTATCACCTCAGCCTAACACTTATTTTAATTTACCTGATATACTTACCTACACATTTAACATAATACATGCTGTCTCATACTAGGTAAAGGTAAAGGTAAAGGTACCCCTGCCCGTACGGGCCAGTCTTGACAGACTCTGGGGTTGTGCGCCCATCTCACTTAAGAGGCCAGGGGCCAGCGCTGTCCGGAGACACTTCCGGGCCACGTGGCCAGTGTGACATCGCTGCTCTGGCGAGCCAGAGCCGCACACGGAAACGCCATTTACCTTCCCGCTGGTAAGCGGTCCCTATTTATCTACTTGCACCCGGAGGTGCTTTCGAACTGCTAGGTTGGCAGGCGCTGGGACCGAGCAGCGGGAGCGCACCCCGCCGCAGGGATTCGAACCGCCGACCTTTCGATTGGCAAGTCTTTAACCCACAGCGCCACCTGCGTCCCACACATTTAACATAATACATGCTGTCTCATACTAGTTTACTGTAATTACATTGATATTTGCACAATATCATTTACATATACATCACAACATCACAACCACCTGTGTGAATCACATCATTCTCCTGTAGCTCAGGAGGTTTGCCAACATGGTGGCCTTCAGAAACTTGAGGACTAAAATTCCAATCAGCTCAACCAGAGATTGTGGGAGCCATAGTTCAACAACAACTTCTGGAGGACTCCACGTTGACTGTCCCTCCTATATCTCAGCTACCCACAAAATCATAAGTAAAAATTGAGATAATTTCCTCTCGTCATGAGAGAGTTTCAGCGACATCTATACATATTCCCAGCTTTAAAAGGAAAACAGAGAGAGTGCATGCTGATGTGAGTGGGTTGTTAAGGGTTCATTAACAGGGCTTCATTTAAACTCTACCTCTCCATTTATATTTACTAAAAGGTAGTAATACAGTACTGGAAAGGCGCTCCCACTGTAGAAAACTGAAAGATAGATGATGGACCATGAACTCCAAGACAGATCTTTGTAAAGATGTGGAGATGGGAGAAGCCAGATGGGAACACTAAATAGTAGAGCTCTGATTCTTTGGTTTCAATGTTGAGGTTTACTGTAGCAGTTTTACAGCACATTCATAAACCTGTCTACTCAGAAGTAAGTCCCATGGATACTGAGATTCATCTCTTTTCCAGTCTTCAACATTCACCCTTGTTTCACTTGGCTTCTACTTTCCTTCCTTCTCCTTCTTGGAATAGTTGCAAGAGTGATCCCACTGAATCTGGGGTCCTGCACTGAATGATTTGATTTTGCAAAAACTACGTAGCCAATAAGATGTTGTTATGCCGTGATGTCGCTGTGGGAAAGTGAAGGCGATTCAGAGAATAAGATGAACGAACAGTGCAAATGAACGAGCAAGTAGCAAATAGTCTAAAAAGCGAGCAAAGTTCGCAAAAGCCCAAACAGCATCATCCTAGGTATGTCTATTCAGGAAACTCTAGTAATGTTGAATTTAGTAGGACCCACTCCCAGAGAAATGCGCTCAGGGATGGATTCAGCCTGAGTCATATGGGCTTGGTTCTTCTAAAGAAGCAAAATGTGTGATCTCAGCACTCGCCCAGTGAAAGGGGCAGGGTTCTATTGTCTGCTTCCATGGCAGCCGGAACAACTGCTGGGTCAGAATTCTTCTTCACATCAAAACTTCTCAGCAAGAAGCAGTGCTTCAATACTGTGATGTAATCCTGTATATCGTATTCTCTTTGCTGGAGAGTGGGTCAGGAGAATGATTATATGCCATCAAAGATTGGTACAGGTAGAAGAACTGTGCAGCACCACAGAGAGGAAGCCTTGATATTTTCTTTGTCAGTACCACATTTTCTTATTCCTTACCGTCTTGGGTATTTTAGTTATTCATAACTATTTCTTTATTAAAAAAAGCTTTACATTTTAAATCTGGTTTATGCCACAAACTCAGGGGGATGATGAGCCCCTTGCCATACAAAAATTTTACTTTGTTTCAGTTTAGGATGGACTGAATTCACCAAGTTGGTGCCCTCGATAGGTAGTTTTGGACTCTCAGCTCCCATCAGCCAGTGGCAGCATAACCAGTGGTCAGGGATGATGTCCACAAGTTCTAATGTCACGGGAGAGGGAGAAAAACTTTTCTCTATCTGCTTTCTCCATGCCATGCATAATTATAAAGAGTCACAAGCACTGCAAGCTTTCACCATAGGGGAGCCATGACACCCTCTTGATCATGTTGGCTGTGGTTTTCTGACCCTTTTCCAACTCTGCAATATCCTTTTCGAGGCGAGGTCACCAGAGCTGTAGACAATATCCCAAATGCAGTCCCACCATAGATTATGATATTAGCAGTTTTCGTTTCAATTCCTTTCCTAATGGTGGATTTTGCCTTTTTCCACAACTGCCACACACTGGGTCAACATCTTCATCAAGTTATCCTAGTGACCCCAAGTTCTCATTCCTGGTCCATCACTGTCAGCTCAGGCCCTATGGGGAATTAAACATTTTTGCCCTGACATGCTTCACTTTACGTTTGTTGGAGTCCAACACTGTCTGGAGGGCATCAGGTTGGCTGTAGATTTTTTGGAGCTGGGACTTTCCTTTTGCTTATTATGGGTTGTATTCAACATAACACTAAGGCTACAGTGTTGTCAGCACAAGGATTTATCCTTGCACAATGGAATATTCTCCTCAGCTTTCCCTAAATCCATTCTGGGGGTTCCCCCCAACCCTCTGGAGCAGATGTGGGAACAGTGTGGGGGCACGTGGTGGGAGGAGAGGGGGAGAAGTCTTGTTTTCCTAACACTAATCCTTGTGTGCACACAACTATTTCATTGACTGATGTCCTATGTTACAAATAACAATATCAAGTTCTGTGTGCACTGATGGTACAGTAGAAAGAATAACGTTGACTTAAATGAAGCTTGACATTTTATGCTGCATCAGTTTATTTTTTAAAGTGCTTCCTTCCGTTTTCCTTTGCATTAGCACAGCGCTCATCCAAACTTACCTCTATTCCGTGTTTCCAGGCGGTTTCTCCATCACCACCCCCACCACTACAGCGCATTCCCCAGGAAAACCTGTATTTGTTTGTTTCCCCCCCCAAAAAAATATTCATTTTATAACACATATAAACAACACAAACAGAAAACAAACAATACGAACAAATTCTTGACTTGTCCTTATTTTTTCTAAACATTGTTAGGTGGGCTTCCCCAAATCCCCCCTATCTGATTTTCATTTTACCTCATCTTTAGCAGTTACATATATCATCATTTCTAACCATTTTTTTCATCACGCTTACTTTAACCATAAAAATCTTCACATTTTATTACTTACAGATAATACTGTTTTAAAATACACTATCTTCTACTTCTAACCCTACAGCCTATATCCACTTCCAAAGCTATTCTAAGATTTAAATATTAACATATTTTTTAAAATATTCTTTAAACTTCTTCCAGTCTTCTTCCACCGTCTCTTCTCTCTGGTCCCGGAGTCTTCCAGGCAGTTTGGCAAGTTCCATATAGTCCATCATCTTCATCTGCCATTCTTCAGAAAACCTGTATTTTACCACTGAATTAGAGCAAACAGCAACCAGGTTTTCCATGGAAAAAGCACTGGGGACAAAGAAAACCCATTCGGACACACAGTTTGAAAGTGTGGGCCTGTATCTGGAAAGTCTAGATGAGCCTAGAGACTAGGAGATTCCAAGTAAGGAGAAATTGGCCAAGGTCAGAGGTTAGGGTAAAGAATGGTGGGAATCCAAAACACATTGGGGGAACCAGGTTGGGGGAACCAGATTGGGGGAACCAGGGGGAACCATGGCTAGGATATGCCATTCTTCTCCCTGCTTCTGGTGGACTTCTGCTGCCAGTCCAAATGATGGATAAAAATCTAAAGGTGCTGTATAAATAATAGAGATGGGTGGGATGATCTATTTGAGTCAACATATCTGAGGCTCTTGGGTATGTCTTTCATCATGAAGTAACTGAACTGGACTAATTAAATTTCACATTGGTGCTTCACTCAGAGTACAACTATTATCTGATCACTTTCCTGGGATATTTGTATCCCAGTAATTAAAGTTACCAGATTAATAAGGCAAAACAGGAGGTGAAATTGCCACGATGGCAAATACAGTCCTTATTTCAAACAAGTGATGATTACTTCCTAGCTTAACCATTCAGCGCTCTGGAAAAATATTATTTAAGGAGCAGAGTCAATAAGGTTGAAGCCAGAACTTCATTATACCCAAGGCGAGATTCTGGAATGTAGGGGAAAGTTTATCCAGAAAAGGCAGGCAAAACTGCAGGAAAATAAAAGATCTTTTACAAATCATTCTAGATTCACTGTGTGATGATTTATCTTTAGACATTTAAAAAATCAGTAAGGGATTTTTGAAGTTACAAGGTGTTAGAATATCACGAATGCATGCTGGAATCAAAGTTCATTTCTTGTGTTTGGTATCTATTGTAGCAGTTGCTCAGGTGTGCAAGACTGAAGTCAGTCCAGTAGTCCTTGGTACATAAAGGTAAAGGTAAAGGTACCCCTGCCCATACGGGCCAGTCTTGACAGACTCTGGGGTTGTGCGCCCATCTCACTTAAGAGGCCAGGGGCCAGCGCTGTCCAGAGACACTTCCGGGTCACGTGGCCAGCATGACATCGCTGCTCTGGCGAGCCAGAGCCGCACACGGAAACGCCGTTTACCTTCCCGCCGGTAAGCGGTCCCTATTTATCTACTTGCACCCGGAGGTGCTTTCGAACTGCTAGGTTGGCAGGCGCTGGGACCGAGCAGCGGGAGCGCACCCCGCCCAGGGATTCGAACCGCCGACCTTTCGATCGGCAAGTCCTAGGCGCTGAGGCTTTAACCCACAGCGCCACCTGCGTCATGCAAAACAAGATTGTTTGCTATTAAGAGTCAGATGATACCATGAGCTTGTTGTATAGTAGAGAGTCAATCAGAAGTATTCCATTTGTCATTCTAAAATAGACATAGAAGTGACTCATCATTGTGCGAAGAATAGGAAGGACAATAGTTTCTCAGCAGAGGTTGAGTAGCACTTATTCGGAAGTGTGTAAAAGGCAGTGTCTTGCCTAAGAATACTTAAATAGATTTGTGACTATATATGATGCAAACAGGCTTCAATGGTAAACCTGGGCTCTTGCTGACTCTGCTGCATGAAACAGGATTTTATGATACATTTCTGTTGTTGTATTGGCCCATTTATTGTGGCTTGCTTTTATGTACACCACTCAGGCAGGGGTGGCTGGTGGCTGTTGGGATGTGTGGGGCAGAAAGTAGGGAACCCAAATAGTGAGTGGAGCCAGAGCAAATGATGGATGGAGCCAACCTGTTCTAAATTTGTTCCCATCCTCCTCCCTGATGAGTTCTATAAGGGGCAACATTGAGACAAAAGAGGAGGAGGAAGCAGACACACAGGGCAGTTCCTTGATTGATTGAAATTAAAAGGTTGGCAGATCACGGGCTGGCAAAGGACAGACCGAGGTTGGTGTGGCACAGCCTCATTTGCCCTAATGAACTAGCCTCCATTGTACTTAGAAATTTGAATAATTAAGTGGTATAAAAATTTCTTAAATAAAATAAAAAGATAATACTCTGTCCAGAGACCAATGGTATACAGGCTTTATTCAATATATCAGACAATGTACAGCATAAGAGTAAGGTCATTTATTGAAAAGGTAAAAATATTATATTTGTGGATATCATGGGATGTATTCATGCAACTTTTACTCAGAGTAGACCCATGGAAATGAACTGACCCAAGTTAGCCATGGCCATTCATTTCAATGAGTCTACTCCAAATGAAAGTTATTTGAATACAAATGCAAAAAAATATTTTTGTACACAGGGGTACAGGCATACTTATAGAAAAATGAAGTTAATGGATTACTGTTACATTTTGCATGATTTCCCACCAACAGAAATTATTTTGCAATCTACCACCAAAGCTGTTTTGTATCTCTTGGTTTATTTCTTAAAATAAAACATGCACACAGCTGTCCATATTAGATTGGAATGCTAGCTTCAGTATTGACCACATGATATATATTTAAGTTCTGTCAGCCCTTGGAGCTTGAACCAAATACGAGACTTCATAAATGTTTATAGCACACTTGAATCTGAAATTCAAGTTGTTATTTTCTTCTGTCTTTGATATCTCTTTCCTACCAATAACTGAATCGTTGGCTTCATCCTTTCCCAACCTGGTGTCCTTCAGGTACTTTGAACTACAACTTCCACCAGCCCCAGCCAGCATGGACCTAATGACCAAGGCTGATGGGAGCTGGAGTCCCAGAGATATACCTCTGGTAATTAGGCAGATTTTGCACCAGAGTCTTGGTTCTGCCAGAAATCATAGTCTTTTCCCCCTGGCTCCATCAACAACCTTGGTACCTCCCAGGTGCTATAATTTTTCATGTCAAGGGTTGGCAACCCTACCTGTAGATTGTTCAAGCCCTTCTCTGAAGAAGAATACATTATAGTTCAATGTCTGCACTCAGTTTGGCAACCTTCCTAGAAATTCCCAGTCTTGAAACACTTTTAAACCAACAGCAGACTCTGGTAAATCTTGAGTTTGGTCCAAAATGGATCTTTGGGAGGCTAAACCCCCAAATCTACCACTGCTGGCTTTCACGTTGGGAACCTTCAGGAGTGCTGCCAACAGCTGCAGGGCAGGCTACTTTGCAGTAGTTCAGGACCCTGGACAGATCCCTGTAGGACACACAAGGCATTCCTAGCAATACTGGTTGCTCTAGCAATTCTCTGGAAGCCACTGTGAACTCAAACAGTCCTGCAGCCAAGGGATTGCACCCCCTCGCTCTGATGGAAGCCAACCGCAAGAAGTCTATGACAAAAGCATCTCTCACTAAATATAAACAAACTGAAAAAGGATATGAATTGAAAGTGCAGACAGTAGATGTGTACCTTTCCCTGTTTGTTTTGTAACACTAAAAACACTTTAATAATAAAAACATTAAAAAAAAAGTCATGCACTGTTTCTGGGTGGCATCTTCAGGGAAAGAATATAGTGGCAGTGCTAGCTTTTGGAACTCCCCTCTTGTAGAAATCTCCGATACAATTAGTATTTGCAAGGTTCTCTGAAGGTGTGGCTTCTGCCCCCAGCCTTCTCAATCATGATACTTCTCTGAGTTCCACATTTGTAGGAAATTGGTATTTTATTGTGGCTGCCCACATACTTTGAAACTCCCTGCCTTTTGACATCAGACAGCTCCTTGTACTCTTTTCAGCACCAGATACAAACATTTTTCTTCCAGCAAACCTACCTAGATATGTAGAATATTGACATGTTTTAATCAGGTTTTTAGCTTAGTGTTTTAATTAGGGGTTTTTTTGGCAAGCCTACCTAGATATGTAGAATATTGACATGTGTTTTAATCAGGTTTTTAATTATTTTTAATGTTTAAAATCAGTTGTTTACGATTATTGATAATTTCATCATTTCACTTACTTGTAAACAGCTTTGAGGTTTTTTAAAAGCAAACCACGAGATATATAAACGTTATGAAATTAATAAAAGAAAAAAATGTTTCGATATGGTCTCAAAAGCACATTTAAAATGCATGTTATGTTTTCAAGCTAATAATTGTGTTGCAAAATTCAGAGAGAAGAAAAATCAGCACAATAGTCCAGGAGGCAGGGATCAGGTCAGCTCATACTGAATTTTTTTTAAAAAAGCAAAATTCTTTAAGCAAATGACAGCACAAGTATCTGCTGAGCTCCCTCGTTTTGAAAACTGGGATTCTTCTCATTTTCATTTGCTTTTGTCCAATGGTGTTAGAGGAGAAAGAACGAATGAAATCAGCAGTGTGTGGGCGAAACTCAGAAACTGGTGTAAGAAGATTCTATGAACAGACACAGAGGCATGTACATCTCTGTGCAGCAGTTCTGCTTGTTGGTGGAAGAAGTGTGCAGACCTCCTGTGTCACACCTGACCCTTTTGAACTGCAGCCCTAACGATAACTTTGGTGGGGAGAGAATTGGGAAATCCTCAGAAATTAGCCACGAGTACAGGGGAAACTGCTTGTTGAAATGCCCGTGTGCCGTTTTCCTCCCCAGCTGCCAGAATACCTGCTGAAGCAGACTGTGCCTAATTATTAGAGACTTGCCAGGCTGCAGAGTTGTGTTCACAAGACTGAGTGTGCATTCTCGGAGCTTGGGAGTGAGGCTAAACTAATCACAAACTTTTTCTTTTTAAAAAAAGGATCTGCATTTATGTAGGTTGGCTGTATATGTTTGCATTGACGATGCTTTATAATAAATAAATAAATAAATAAATAAATAAATACCACACCCACACACCCCACTAATTACAGCTGACTCGAAAGCGCACAGCCCCAAACCGTGTCTACAAACAAGTGCAAAAAAACCCCCAACATAGTCCTTTGAGTGCAATGAAAGTACAGTCTGAGGCATACATTATGTTTCACTCTAACAAGGCCCTTAACTGCTGAAGTGAGAAGGCAGCTGGGTTTTTCCTGCCTTGTACCCTATACATATTTATTCCTGGAATTGTTCTTGCTCACTTTGATCTGCAACAACGCTTTACATACCTGCGTTAAAATCAAGCCTATCCACCCAAGTGAGTATGGCCCACAAAGGAATGGATGAGCATCCTATTCTTTGATGCCTGCCTGGGACTTTAAATATGGAAAGGGCGGAGGGGGGAGAGGCTTCTCAAGCATCTATTGAACCATGCCTGTTCCACCCTCCAAAACCCAGCCCAAAGTATAACAAATGCAAGAACTTCTAGGCCTCTAAATATTTAATGTTCGGATCTGCAATAACAGACCAGTCTTAAGAAGCAGAATGCAGCCATACAGATGGATAATTCAGAGGTACAGACACTTTGCTTTCCTAGCCAAGTCAGACGAGGCATTTACAATAAATAAAAACCAGCTGCAGTTTAATTACCTAGTGCTCCTACAAAACAAAGCTGGATGAAGCTGGATTTTTTTTGGGGGGGGGGGAGAGATGGTCAGCCTCTAAGGGCTTCAGCATTACATTATGCATTGGCACAGAATGCTGGCACTGTTAACTAGTGTGATATTTAATTTTTGGTTTAGCCATCATGGGCAAAGTTCTGTTATGGTGCCAAGGGATGGGAGTTGGGGGGGGGGGTTACAGAGGGAATCTGCAGCACAGCCTGATCTGCTCTTGTACTTCTAACAGCCTCTCAATTTGCAGAAGTCAGCAAGTGAAAACTCCTCTCAGCCAGAAGATAAATATTATCACTTGCTTACATCTGGGAACCTTTGGCTTGAAGGGGAGAGTACAAATTCAATAGATAATACTAGAAATATTGGATGTGTAGCTGTGTGTCGTGATAGAATCACAGAGTTAGGGAGACCCAAAAGACGAGCTTCAGCAAATCCTTCCAGCAGGCAGAACCATCTGCCTTAACCCACCCCAACTTAGACTTACAGAGCACCAGTTTCTAGACCTCTTCCGGGTCAGCCTGCTCCTGTGTGAAGTTTTACAAAGGCACATTTAGGGCAGTGTAACTGGCTCCCCCTCACAGGGTGCTGAGCCGAGGGGGCACCTTCCAGTATGATACAATACAATACAATACAATACAATACAATACAATACAATACAATACAATACAATACAATTATCTTTATTGTCATTCTCCCATACAGAACAATGAAATTGAAAAATCTACATAAGACATTCAAAAACCAACAAGCCTGCTATCCCAGCCTGGTTAGCCCCCTAAAAACTCTGATACCCCATTTTTAAATACAATATAGACTCCTTAGGTAAAGGTAAAGGGACCGCTGACCATTAGGTTCAGTCATGACCGACTCTGGGGTTGCGGTGCTCATCTGGCTTTATTGGCCGAGGGAGCCGGCGTACAGCTTCTGGGTCATGTGACCAGCATGACTAAGCCGCTTCTGGCGAACCAGAGCAGTGCACGGACATGCTGTGTATCTTCCCACCAGAGCGGTACCTATTTATCTACTTGCACTTTGATGTGCTTTCAAACTGCTAGGTTGACTGGAGCTGGGACCGAGCAACAGGAGCTCACCCCCATCGCGGGGATTCGAACTGCCAACCTTCCGATCGGCAAGCCCATGAGGCTCAGTGGTTTGGACCACAGCTCCACCCGCATTCCTAGAGACTCCTCACACTGTTTAAAACCAAAATTGCATTTGGATAAAAACTGTTTCTCAGGCGGCTAGTCCTAGTCTTTATGACCCTGTACCTTCTTCCAGAAGGCAGAAGCTGAAAGAGATCATTTCCGGGGTGCGCACTATCCTGTGCTATCTTTGTAGCTTTCTTATGGCACCTGGAAGCATAGATTTGATCCAAGGTGGGAAGAGCGCACCCAATTATTCTCTCTGCAGTCTTTACAACCCTGGACAGCTTTGTTTTTTCCCTGGCTGTGCCGCTCCAAAACCACACACAGAGACCATAAGTCTTCCTCCTTCTCAAGGCCTAGTAAGCGCTTGCTTTGGGAAGGTGGCATGAGGGATCTGGAAGGATCCTAGAGTCCTCCTGCCTCTTCCCAAAACTTAGTTAATGTGTGCCCAGATTTGGGAAGAAGGGAGGGCTCTAGGCCCCTGCCAGAGCCCTTATACCTCCTTCCCAAAGCCCAGCACCTCCCTTAGCCGGCTTTGGGAAGGCGGCATGAGGGTGGGCAGCATCAAATTTGGTCTCGCACAAGGTGCCATGTTGCCAAGGTCCACCCTTGGGTTTTAACACAATCCCAAATGACCATTTCTCTTCGCCCCTTGCTATGCAGACTGCTTTGCTCCTTAGGCAACTGAACATTCAGAGCCACTAGACCAGCTCAGCCAATTGGTGTCAGAGGTTTTTACTGCCAAATGTCTCGCACAACGAGGATGAATGTAAGAATCATTAACCTTTGCACAAGTATTATGTAGATCAGAATGATAACATTAGGCACCGGCAGGAAATACTAAACCTATGTAAGTGCCAGTTGGTGACAGCTGCCACTGAAGCAAGCAAGGGCCAGCTATTTGGAAAGTCACCTTAGCTGGTAAAGTAGGTGTGTGCTTCGAGAATCTTTCTCTCTTCGTAGAGAGTTGTCTTGTGTTGCGGGAAGGCTTTCAATGGCAGTAAACCTCTGAATGCCAAGTGCTGGGAATCACAAGTTCAGAAGGTGCAACAGCACTCAGGTCTTGCTTGTGGGCTTCTGGCTGGCCACTGTGAGAGCAGGATGCTGGTCCACATAGGCTGTTGGTCAAATCCAGCAAACTCTTTTTATTTTCTTGAGAAGTCACTGCATTGCAATGCAGGCAGCAACAGGTTTAGAGTTTCTGGGGCAGCGTTGAGGAACCTGTGACCCTCCAGATGTTGTTGGACTCCAGCTCCCATCAACCACATCAAGCCTGGCCAAGAATAATGCGTGTTGCAGTCTAACTGCACTTGGGAGGCCCACAGATTGCCCAGTCCTAACCTAGGGCTTTTGAGCCTGACATGGCCTCCAAAGCTCCAATGAATTCTTGCTTATCCCCTGAAGTCAAGCTACCCTGAGGGCAGCAAAATTGGTGGACAGGCCGCAAATAAATCAGGACTTAACCTAATTAAGTCAGGACTGGCTCCTAATTGAGCGGGGAAGTGATAAAGTATCCTCTGGTGAGTCCACTTCTATGTCAGTTGCTTCTGGTAAACTTACCTGCTGGTGGCAGTTTCCACAATGCTTCCATAGGCACCAAATGGTGGCCATTTATAATTTCACACAATGCCTCAGCTGTCTAAGATTGCTGTGTGCTAGAACCAGACCTGAATTGCATCATCTAAGTATACCAGTGCCTTGAAGTATCTGGGTGACTCAACAATGCTCCAGTGAAATATGTGTGAGAGAGACGGGGTGGAAAACATTTTCTTTGTTTGGTACTGTCCACATGCCCCCCCCCCCATATCTATTGTTTTATTTTTGTCAGCAACCCAAGTTAAGAAATACAACCTCGGAACAGTCTTCTGTTTCCCTCCAATCAATATCACTTTTATTACTGTAGGTTTCTGCTGCCTCTGATAGCTTGTTAAGTTAAACCCCACTCCATGCTCAACTTCAGAGACCTGAGCTGCAATCCACAAGCCATTCTGTGTGCATGTGAGCCCTGTGCATTGCAGCAGGCCATGTTACCATCAAAGTGCTTTGAAGACTAACAAGTGAAGCCAATTACGTTTTCTCCAGACCAGAATTTGAAAGCGTTTCCCTTAGCTGTCAAAACACAAAGTGAAAGTTTATCTCTCACACGTATCTCGTTGCCTTTGAAATTAGGTTTTTTCTTTTCTTTTTCTTTTCTGCTTTTCACCTCGATTGGGTAAGTTTGAGAGACCAGTTTGGCGCAACCCCAGAACCACCTTACCGGGAAACAAGCCTTGTTGAACCCAATGGGAATTGCTTCTATGTAGACATGTACAGCATTGAATTGCATATCGCTCCCCCCCCCCTCATTTCTGAAGTCCATAATTTCATTTCCCTCATTGGCTAGAATATAGAAAACTAATTCAGTGTTGGCTTTCTTCTACTTTCTGTCATATACAGTGGTACCTCGCAAGACGAATGCCTCGTAAGACGAAAAACTCGCAAGATGAAAGAGTTTTTCGTTTTTTGAGTTGCTTCGCAAGACGGATTTCCCTATGGGCTTGCTTTGCAAGACGGAAACGTCTTGCAAGTTTGTTTCCTTTGTCTTGCAAGTTTGTTTCCTTTTTCTTAAAACCGTGCATTCAGGGGGTGCAGTTGCGACTTGACTTCGAGGAGCAACTCATAGCACGCGGTGTGGTAGCCTTTTTTGAGGTTTTTGAAGACTTTGGTGATTTTTGAAGCTTTTCCAAAATCCGTGCTTCGCAAGTCGAAAGAAATCGCAAGACGAAAAAACTCGCAGAACGAATTAATTTCGTCTTGCGAGGTACCACTGTATTGTTACGTTCTGTCATATATTGTTACTAAAAAATAATAATAGCACATTCCAGACTAAAAAGAAGAAGTCTTCTTAGGTTCATTTTTGAAATTGAAATTCTCTAGGCCTCTTTAAATTTTCTCAGGAGGCGATTTCATGCCACAGCATGTACAAGTTCACAGGCTCAGCCTCTGGCACCTATAGTTGTTTTTATGGCATATAAACAGAGTGGGGGGGGTGCTCTCCCGGTGCTGTCAGACTTTAGATCCCATCAGCCCCAATCAGTATGGCCAAGGATGATGGAAGTTGTAGTGCAACAATACCCGAAGGATATTGTGGGTGAACCCTGGATGATGTGTAGATAGTTTGAGTTATACAGCTCCTGGGAAGTTAGGAGAAAGGGGAGGTATGAATGTTCTCCATGAATCTTTGGTATTTGCAGGCCAGGGACATACCGTATTTATCAACTTCTTGTTAGCAGCTTTATTATTATTATTTACAAGATCCACAAACATCTCCACATGACTCGTATTGCTTCCATCAATCTAGCCACTCTAAGACTTTTTGCACCTGCCATGTTATCGCTTAAGACCAGGCATAGGCAAACTCGGTCCTCCAGAAGTTTTGGAACTACAACTCCCATGATCCCTAGCTAACGGGACCAGTGGTCAGGGATGATGGGAACTGTAGTTCCAAAACATCTGGAGGGCCAAGTTTGCCTATGCCTGGCTTAGACTGAGCCACCTGCTGTATCAGGGCAACCTGTTTTGCCAACATTAAATGGGACTTTGCTACTTGCATGAATAGAGCAGGAGAATGCAAAGGTTAAAGACAATGCTCTCATACCAGTAACAGGAAACAGAGACTCCCTGTGCGATTTCCACTTACTGCTCAAGCAGCTTTATTTCGTCAGCACAACTACTTTATTTATATACTGCCTAAAAAGTGACTTTCAGCAACGAGAATCGTAGAGTTGGAAGGGACCCTGAGTATCATCTAGTTCAACTTGCTGCACAGCAGGAATGTGTGTCTGGAATTGAACCTATGACCTTGGCGTTATCAGCACCACGCTCTAACCAACTGAGCTAACTGCCTTGGATGGAATACAGTGGTACCTCGGGTTACATACACTTCAGGTTACAGACTCCGCTAACCCAGAAATAGTACCTCGGGTTAAGAACTTTGCTTCAGGATGAGAACAGAAATCATGCTCCAGCAGAGCGGCAGCAGCAGGAGGCCCCATTAGCTAAACTAGTGCTTCAGGTTAAGAACAGTTTCAGGTTAAGAACGGACCTCCGGAACGAATTAAGTACTTAACCCGAGGTACTACTGTATATCATAACTGTAAAAACTAACAGTTGCAAGAATCATTTCATAATAACGGCAATAACGAAACAGCAACGTATGGTAAATACAACAGCATGCAAAAAAATAAAATAAATACTCAGTATTATAAACATAGCAACATTACACCTCCTGGCAACAGTAAAAAGAACAAGTCGGAACAGTTTCATTTTGTTCCAGCCCCTGCGACTACGTCTGCTACAAATTGGGCAAGGATCAAGGCCACATTTTACACTATCCATTTAAAACACTGATGACACCGCTTTAAACAGTCCTGCCTTCCCCCAAAGATCTTTGGGAGCTGTAGTTTGTTCAGAGTGGTGAGAGTTGTGAGGAGACCCCCCCCCCCTAGACCCCTCACAGAGCTACAATTCTCAGAGCTCCCTTGGAAGAGAGGTTGATTGTTGGACTACTCTGAGCAGGGCCGGATTTAGGTTTGATGAGGCCCTAAGCTACTGGAGCTAATGGGCCCTTCATATGTCCAGCTGTCCTTTGTCAACAACAAATTTTCGCTGTTTTTTGTGCTGAATATATGCTATATGGAAATGAGCAAACCAGTGATATTTTAGGGAGCAGGCTAGCAGGAGAGGCCCATTACTTACATCATAGGAGCCTACACAACACACAACATTGTTGCTGCATGTAGGTTTTATTTTGTTTTTTATCTTATATTTTGGAAATGTACACCCGGGGGGGTTCCCCCTTTAATTATTTGGGGGGCCCGCAAGAGAACAAGGCCCTAAGCTATAGCTTGTTTAGCTTATAGGTAAATCCAGAACTCTGAGAATTGTAACACTATGAAGGGTAGTGCTTTAAATGTATGGTGTGCAGCAGGGGTCAGCAAACCTTTTCAGCAGGGGGCCAGTCCACTGTCCCTCAGACCTTGTGGGGGGGCAAACTATATGGGGGGGGGATGAACAAATTCCTATGCCCTACAACTAACTCAGATATGCATTTTAAATAAAAGCACACATTCTACTCATGTAAAAACATGCTGGTTCCTAGACTGTCCGCAGGCCGGACTGAGAAGGCTATTGGGCCAGATCTTGCCCCCAGGCCTTAGTTTGCCTACCCATGGTGTGTAGGGCCAGCGCACCCATGAGGCAAAGTGAGGTGACTGCCTCAAGCGACAGGATCCATGGGGCAGCAGATCCAGCCTCCAAAGAACACATCACCCACTGCCCCTGCTGCAGTAACAACAACAGCTGTCGTTGTGCTCCTTGGAGGCCAGACCTGTCACCGCCTCAGCTCTTCCCTGCCTCTCATGCCACCTCTATCTACAACAGCCTCTTGGTGAATAGGAGCTGCTGGTGGTCTCTCCTCCAACCCCAGTTCCCAATGTATATCTTTATTTCATTCCCCCCCCCCTCCGTTCCTGATGTAGATCTTCACTCGCCCCTTCTTCCCTGGAGGGAAGGCCACCATTTTGTGGTTCGCCTCAGGTGCCAAACTGTCTTGGGCTGGCCCTGATGTTGTAAACGTGTGCCAGGTGAGTATGCTCAAATGTATAGTCCTCACCTTCCCCAGAACGCAGTCGAGTCGCTTTTGAATCTATTATTTTTGAGGGCGGGGGTAAGGGCAAAGGGCAAACCACAAGTTTCATCCACAGGAAAGGTGGTGGTTGCAATCCCATTGCTTCTCCTGTTTGACCACTGAGAGTAGGAGAGCTCCAGCCACAGTGCTCTGACATAGCCCAGCATGAGACTTTTAATCTCAGGGTTGTGGGTTCAAACCCCACCTTGGGCAAAAGCAGTGCTTTTCTTATAGAAATAAAGGTGGTTGTACTCACTATGATGTTGTTACAGTAAGTGCTACTCTTTTAATTGGTGACCTTCTGGTAAGAAAAAAAAGGTGCAGGGACTGCGTACCTTTGAGTAAAAAGGTAAAGGGACCCATGACTATTAGGTCCAGTCGTGACTAACTCTGGGGTTGCAGCGCTCGTCTCGCTTTATTGGCCGAGGGAGCCGGCGTACAGCTTCTGGGTCATGTGGCCAGCATGACTAAGCTGCTTCTGGCGAACCAGAAACGCCGTTTACCTTCCCACTGGAGTGGTACCTATTTATCTACTTGCACTTTGACGTGCTTTCAAACTGCTAGGTTGGCAGGAGCAGGGAGCAATGGCAGCTCACCCCATCACGGGATTCGAACCGCCGACCTTCTGATCGGCAAGTCCTAAGCTCTGTGGTTTAACCCACAGTGCCACCCGCGTCCCCCAGACAAAAAAAGCAATGGGCAAAAGATTCCTGCATTGCAGTGGGTTGGACTGGATGACCCTCACGGTCCCTTCCAACTCTACAATTCTATAATTAACCCCCAGTCTTTTATGTGGGACTCCTTAGCCATAGTAATTTCCCTGAGTCCCAGGTTGGCATAAAGGTAAAGGTAAAGGTACCCCTGCCCGTACGGGCCAGTCTTGACAGACTCTGGGGTTGTGCGCCCATCTCACTTAAGAGGCCAGGGGCCAGCGCTGTCCGGAGACACTTCCGGGTCACGTGGCCAGCGTGACATCGCTGCTCTGGCGAGCCAGAGCCGCGCACGGAAACGCCGTTTACCTTCCCACTAGTAAGCGGTCCCTATTTATCTACTTGCACCCAGAGGTGCTTTCGAACTGCTAGGTTGGCAGGCGCTGGGACCGAGCAGCGGGAACGCACCCCGCCGCAGGGATTCGAACCGCCGACCTTTCGATCGGCAAGTCCTAGGCGCTGAGGCTTTAACCCACAGCGCCACCTGCGTCCCCCAGGTTGGCATAACCATGTAGCATTCTAGGTCAGGGGAAAAATATTCACAATTTCATTTAACATCATAGTGCTTAATAATCAAAACTTCTAAGTGCTTTACATAAAATATGCATTAAAATTACTGGGGGGTGGGAATCAATGTTAAAAACAGGTTAGCCTGCTTTCCCCCTCTGCCCCCCAAAATAAAACCAACAGTTTTAAAACATACATTATAATGTAAAATTGCAGACTAAGATACTCATCAATTTTATGTATCTGGGTAGGCTTGCTTAAACAAGCAAACCAAAAGCTTTGAGCAGGTACAGTGAAGGTGAGTGCCTGATATCAATAGGCAGGGAGTTCCAAAGTCTAGCTGCCACTGCCCTGAAAGATTGATTTCTTACAGATGCCAAATGCATATTACGTGGCACTTGCAACAGAGCCAGTAACCATGTACAGACTCCAGGGAGCATCTTCTTCCTTGCACTGCTCCCTTTCCAAGCCTGCTTTCTCTGTTTATTGAAGCAGAGTGCCGCTTCACTCCTGCTAATTGGCTGCGAGTGTATTGGCACAGCCCTACGTCCTTTTTTTCTCAAGTCTTGCCCATTCACTCTCTCTCTCCCCACCCACCCACCCACCCTATCCTCTTTCCCTTTTTTTGAATTGTGCATCTTTGGGGGGAAAGATGAGTACTTCCATTCTTAGAGCTTCCCAATTTGGAAACCGAAATTAGAGCGTACGCATATAAAAATAATCTCTCGGGAAGAAAATAGCTCCGCAATTACTCGAAGCCTGCAAATTGTGCTGACAAGCCACAATTAAAAGGCCACTGCAAGGACGGGCAGCAAACTCAATTACTCACTTAACCCTATGGATAGGGGCTTACAGTCTCTTTTTCTGGGAGCAACCATTTCAATGCCCAGGGGGGTGAAATCATTCCCAGCACTCCCATCATAGGCAACCTGGAGGGGGGCTGCATGCTGGTAGTTGGCTGAGCCAAAGGCAAAAGTGGGGCAGAGCGACTGATATGGCTCCTCCCTTTCTGAAGTAGGCTACATTCCAGCCGTACAAAAAACCCAGGGCTTCCTGCCTACAGAGACATGCCACTCTCCATTCAGGCAAGCAAGAAGCATGATCACAGTTCAAGGACATTTTACGGAGGAAAAAGCATCCAATGAAGCATGGAGCAAGGCTATTGAGAAGGTGACTTATGGAGGGGGTTGTGGCAATCACACAGGGTCCCCGGACGTTTCACCGTCTATTGATCCCTGTGCCACCACTTTATTTCTCGCTGCCACCACCCAGGCCCTACCTGGTACGATACTGAGTCCAGTCAGGGTTAAATTGGAACATAAGCTTCTGTTTATTTATTGCAGTTTAACAAGCGTGTGGTTTCACAAACGGTATTGGTCAATTACAGTCATGGGGTGCCTATCCAGACCTATAACTTCCGCTACCTGCTCTCACTCACTAAACCACCTCTCAGATATTTACTTGTCTTCCTAGCCCCTAACTGTTCCTGACTCAGCTTATTTCACTACACTAACTCAACCTACCCACTGTAAAAGGTAAAGGTAAAGGTACCCCTGCCCGTACGGGCCAGTCTTGACAGACTCTGGGGTTGTGCGCCCATCTCACTTAAGAGGCCAGGGGCCAGCGCTGTCCAGAGACACTTCCGGGTCACGTGGCCAGCGTGACATCGCTGCTCTGGCGAGCCAGAGCCGCACACGGAAACGCCGTTTACCTTCCCGCTGGTAAGCGGTCCCTATTTATCTACTTGCACCCGGAGGTGCTTTCGAACTGCTAGGTTGGCAGGTGCTGGGACCGAGCAGCGGGAGCGCGCCCCGCCGCAGGGATTCGAACCGCCGACCTTTCGATCGGCAAGCCCTAGGCGCTGAGGCTTTAACCCACAGCACCACCTGCGTCCCTACCAACCTACCCACTGACTCTACCCCAATTCACTCCCACTCCAACCAACCACCCAACTCCCAACCAACTCCTCCTTCACCCCTCCCAGAGCTGGTTTTATGGTCCCTATGACTCCACCCCCTGGGTTCTGATTGGGTAACTTGTTTAACTATTTCACCTCCAGCACTCTCATGTGTTAACGTCACAGGAGTGTCATCTAAGTAGAGTCTGACCAAGATGGACCTGGAGAGTTGCATTTGTTCCCTAGGTTCTGCACCCTTGGTCTAATAGGATCTGCACAGAAACATCACATGGCAGGACAGCGTCTCAAAGGTGTGCTCTCCCAAGCCCACATTCCCAGCACGTTCACACTCCTGTCTCAGCGACGTCTACACTGGCTTGGTCATGTCCACAGAATGGAAGATGGCAGGATCCCCAAGGATGTGGTCTACAGGGAAAACAGGCCCATTGGCGGACCAACTCTGCATTACAAAGATATCTGCAAACATGGCATGAAGCCTGGCGACATGAACCCCGCCGTGTGGGAATCCCTTGCAGATGACCCCACACTGCCTGGAGACAGACAACATAGGTTGAGCATCCATAGCAGTGACCAGAGGATAAATGACCGCTGGGAGGAGAACAGTGAGAAGAAACATCATGGTGCACCTGCAGCAGCACAGCCAGGCACCTTCATCTGCCCAGCTGCAACAAAACATGTCTCTCCTGAATCGGACTCTACAGCCACAGCAGGCGCTGTAACTCTCCAACAGTATGACTTCACCCCAGAAGGCACACTCTGCCATTGTCTCCCGAGACAGATGGATGCCAGTCAACACAGGATCACAGGAAGCTGCCTTATACAGAGTCAGGCCGTTGGTCCATCTAGCTCAGTATTGTCTACACTGTCTGGTAGCAGGTCTCTAGGATTGCAGACAAAGAGTCTATGCCAGTTCTACCTTGAAGATGCTGGGAGTTGAATCTGGGACCAGTGAGAGCCAGTGTGGTGTAGTGGTTGAGAGCGGTAGTCTTGTAATCTGGGGAACCGGGTTCCCGTCTCCGCTCCTCCACATGCAGCTGCTGGGTGACCTTGGGCCAGTCACACTTCTGTGAAGTCTCTCAGCCCCACTCACCTCGCAGAGTGTTTGTTGTGGGGGAGGAAGGGAAAGGAGAATGTTAGCCGCTTTGAGACTCCTTAAAGGGAGTGAAAGGCGGGATATCAAATCCAAACTCTTCTTCTTCTTCTTCTTCTGCATGCAAAGCAATTGCTTTGTGGCCCAGCTTTAGCCTTTAAAACACACACATACACACACCATGGAGGAGACCCTAGGAATACATTGCTGCCGTCTCAGATGCTGCCAATCCTTCTTCAAGAGGTTTAGGAAACAAAAACAATGGCAGAATACTGGAGGCCTGTCAGCCTTTTCCAGCTTGCATTCCCCTGTAAGCTGTGAGACTGTAGTAATTGAGGCAGGGGGGACCTGTCACCTGTGACTCAAAACCCTTTGTGATTCCACGGGCTGCCCCTGCTTCCTGTTTCTCGTCATTAAAATGTTGTGCCTGCTGCATACACAAGATCCTCTCCGGATGAGTCACAGCGCTGTCCCATGTTCCCGGATGACTTTGCCAACATTTTCCTCGAACGACAAGTTCTCATAGAGGGCCATCGGTGATCATTCCACTCAGCTAATCTAAAATGAACAAGACATATACTTAAACGAACCCACGCAGAAGTAATCTGAAATCAGCATGCTATGGTGGTGAGCCTGGCGGTGGCTTATCTGCTCCCAGGCTGTCATAAGCGGTCTGGTTTACACACCACCTTCTGCCATTTTCCCAGGCTGGCAAAACGACAACACAGGGATTATTATTACCATTTAAAGCATCTGTGCTGCTTGCCAAAGCAGATAATGAGTGTCGGTGCCCCTTCCAGATCTCCTTGGACTCAAACTCCTATCAGCCACCACAGTCAATGGTTGGGATGTTGAGAGTTATTATTTCTGGACAGGTTTGGCTAACAAGTCCCATCAGCTGAAGGATTTCCACATGTGCAATTGGACTTCTTCCTCCCCTTGTGTGTGCCCCACACCCTGCCCAAATCTGCTCCAGGGGGTCAAGGGGACCACTAGGGAGATTTAGGGGACATACAAGTGGAGGAGAAGAGGAGGTAGTCCGCCAACACCAGGACAGCAGACTGAGTAGCAGGAGCGGACTTTAGTCTTCTTCTTTCATAATATGGCACCCTGTGCAAGGCCAAAACTTGGCGCCCCCAAATGGATCTTCTCAGTTATGGATCTTCACAATGTTGGGCCCCCTTGCTTGGCTGTGCCCTAAATCTGGCACTGCTGAGCCGGCCCATAGGCCCATCTGTTGTTGGATGTGCTGCACTTCTATCTAAAACTTTACTGTTTAGAGACCCAGTGGTGGTAAAGTGGTCAGAGTGTCGGATTCGAACCTGCGAGACCAGGGATCAAATCCTCGCTCAGCCATGAAGCTCACTAGGCCAGTTGCTGCCTCTCAGCCTAACCTACCTTGCAGGGTGGTTACGGGGTTGAAAGAAGAAGAAGAAGAAGAAGAAGAAGAAGAAGAAGAAGAAGAAGAATTTGGATTTGATATCCCACTTTATCACTACCTAAGGAGTCTCAAAGCAGCTAACATTCTCCTTTCCCTTCCTCCCCCACAACAAACACTCTGTGAGGTGAGAGACTTCAGAGAAGTGTGACTGGCCCAAGGTCACCCAGCAGCCGCATGTGGAGGAGCAGGGAATCGAACCTGGTTCACCAGATTATGAGTCCACTGCTCTTAACCACTACACCACACTGAATGAAGAGAAGGTGTACCATGTACACCACCTCAACGTTCTTGGAGGGAGAAGGTGGAATATAAATGCAATCCATCGATAACAGCAAACATTAAGCATCTCCAAAATTAAATCTTAACCCCAAGACAAACTCTTAAACAATGCCCCACCTCAATACAGTAGTCTCTCTAGGCATCCCAAGCAGCAATTCCTGCAGGACTCACAGCCACTGGTGGAGGAAGAGGAGTGTGGGGGGGTGCACCGCCCCCAGCAGCGCGATCCCAGTAGGGTGCCATTGTGGCTGCCCCATGCTGGGCACCCCGCCCACGCAGGTGGCATGCCACACCCCCAGGACGTGTGTCATGCCCCTGCGGGTGGTGCACCACACCCCAGGACGCACACCAGCCCGCCCCCACCTGCTCTCCACCCCCCGGTGCTGGAGCATGAAGCTCCACCACTGCTCACAGCTAAGGTGCAAGGTTCATACCTGGAGTCAGCCAGGGTCCGGCCCTCCTAGGCCAGTTGGAAATAGAGCAGGTCTTGCAGGAGTCACAGCAAAGATGGACTTTGTTGGAAACCGGCCCCCTCGGTAAAGACTGGCTCCTCTTCCCAGGCTTGTCGGGGCCTGTCTCCGGTGACCTACCCTGGCTGGCATTCTGGCAGACCAGGGAGATCTGAATAGGTGACACCTCCCTGATGAAAGGTGCACACCCCTACTTTATTCCTGACTGTACATCTCTACTTTATTTCTGACTGTACACTGTACAAAAGCATGTCTGCTCACTCAGAATCCTCCGAGCAACTGATTCAGTCCTCCTGGACACAAACAACAGGAAGGTCTCATGTTACACAGAGTACATAACCCTGAGAATCGCCTGGAACATCCTGTCCCATGCTTAGACCCATCATGTGATGTAAACATCGAACTGCTTGTTCGCAGCTGCGTAGTACTCATATCATAACAGACTTGAGCTCAGGTCTCTCCAGGCCTAGTCTAGTACTCTTACCACTATACCACACTGCCAGTGAATGTGGTATCAGGAAATGACCCTGGGATTTCCTGCATATCAAGCACACATTCTTCCACTAAACTATGACACTTCACTTTAGTTAGGTGAATGTATTTTTAAATGCTAATTTCAAATAAGGGATAGGAAATACTCTGGCCGTTTCTGCCTAAGTGATCTTTCTATTTCAGGCACCGATTTAACTGATTTTCAGGTCAAATTTCAGTTGGTAATAAGAATGAATATTAATGGGGTGATTAGTTCAGTACTGACCAGGAGAGAAAACTCTTACAGCAACATGCCGGTTGTGGAAAGCTGAGACTGGTGATCTAACTTCTAATGCTGCTCAGCAAGTCAGTGCCTCAAGCTAGAGCAGGAATTCATTATAAAGGAATGACCCATGGAATGTTGAAACTAACAAGGTCTTCACATATCATGGAAGAAATTAAGCTCCACTAATACAGGGTCAATAGTCCAGGGCTAATTTCATTTTGCAGTGGTTCAGCAAGTGAGTGACCCATATCTCAAGATAATATTGAGGCGATAGATTTGGAGAGGATTTTTAGCACTTTTGTAGACCAAAAATTAGGGATGTGGGTGGCGCTGGGGTTAAACCACAGAGCCTAAGGCTTGCCGATTGGAAGGTCGGCAGTTCAAATACCCGTGAAGGGGTGAGCTCCCGTTGTTCAGTCCCAGCTCCTGCCCACCTAGCAGTTCAAAAGCACGTCAAAGTGCAAGTAGATAAATAGGTACCACTCTGGTGGGAAGGTAAATGGCGTTTCTGTGTGCTGCTCTGGTTTGCCATGCTTAGTCATGCTGGCCACATGACCTGGAAGCTGTATGCCGGCTCCCTTGGCCTGTAAAGAGAGATGAGCACTGCAACCCCAGAGTCGATCACGACTGGACCTAATGGTCAGGGGCCCCTTTACCTTTAGACCAAAAATTATTTCATCTGCAAACCAGCCATCATGTACACCTTTAGCACATATACCAAGGGCAAAAAAATGTACCTGTCTTGTGCACACAATGGCTATGATTATGCTCAGAGAGAGAGAGAGAGAGAGAGAGAGAGAGATATCAGAAGTGTTTTCTGATCTTTGTGCAGTTTCAAGGAATTTTACAGCTGAGAAAGTTGGCAGATTCTATCTACTACCTTTCCTGTGCTGAAGTGGGGTTCTGCATGCCTGGCCATCAGAAAACCTTTCAAATAAGGTACATTCATACACATCAGCTGTTCAGGGTGAGGACAAATCACCATTTATTTGATAGGACTGTGCACACTGACCCATAGAGGCCTGTGGCTGTGGGAATCAAAACCAATTAACTTACTCAATTTCCATTGGCATGAACTGCCTCAATCAGTTGTCGAAGATGATTTCAGGCACCAAGCTAGCTCTGCCTTTGCTGACTGATCTGATTCCTGTTTCATCAATGCAGAACATCACATTGCTGCAGTCACTGAGTGATAAACAGCTCACCTACCCAGAAGTTAATTTGGCTCCCCCAATCAACACTATGTTGTCATGCCTTCAAAATGGGGATGGAGACCTCTGGCCCCTCAGTTGTTGCTGGATTGCAGCTCCCATCATCCCTGACTACTGGCCAAACTGGCCAGGGCTGATGGAAGTTGGAGTCCAATAACATCTGGAGGGCCACAGGGTGTGCACCTCTGCCTCAGAATGAAAGGCTTTCTTCAAGAACAGCACAAGCAGGTTTACCAAGCTGAAGATCCAAATTGTTGCCCTTAAAATCCTCCATCTGCCTGTCTGACATAATTATATTCTACGTTTCTATCCTTTAAGGAAGTTCAAAGCAAATGCAGATTTTTAAAAGGGGGGGGGGGAATCTCCAGTGTACAAGAAAATGCAGAGCTGGTCCTGCCGTTAGGCAGAATGGGGAACCTGCCTCAGGCAGCCAATTTGGGTTGTCATGAAAGGGCAGCAAAATGCTACTTATTTCATTTGTTGTTATTGTTGTTTATTACTGTTCATACTTTTGCTGCCAGGGATGGAGTGGGTGGGGAGGTGCTTGTAGGGTTTTCTGTTTCATGTGCCAGGATAGCATGACTCGCCTTAGGTTCTATTGACCTAGACTCATATTTTTTACACACCGATTTAGATTCCTCACCAAAGGAGTTGGTTAACAAAATATAAAAAAAGAAGTGGGGAGGCACTAGGGGAGGAGTTGTCGTCGCAGCACCCCTTGTTGTGTGGAGTACCGCAGGGCACAATCCTCTCACCGATTCTTCTTAACATTTTTATGCGCCCCCTTACCCAGCTTGTCTGGAATTTTGGGCTGGGTTGTCGTCAATATGCTGATGACACCCAGTTTTATATGTTGATGGTCAGCCATCCTGACTCGGCCCCAGACACACTGACCAGATGCTTGGAAGTTGTGGTTGGATGGCTGTGTGGGAGCCAGTTGAAGTTAAATCCTTCGAAGACAGAGGTCCTCTGGCTGGATCGGGACGACATGGGTTTGGGGGGCCAACTCCCATCTCTTGTGAGGGCTCAGTTACTGCCAGCGCCTTCCATCAGGAGTTTGGGTGTAACCTTGACACTTCCCTCTCTATGGAGGCACAGGTTGCAGCTACAGCAAAGGTGGCATTTTTCCATCTTCGCCGCATCAAGCAGTTGGTCCCTTACCTTTCCCGCCCCGACCTGGCCACAGTGATCCATGCGACGGTCACCTCCAGGCTCGATTATTGTAACTCACTCTATGTGGGGCTGCCCTTGAAGCTGACCCAGAAACTCCAGCGGGTGCAGAATGCTGCTGCAAGGCTCCTTAGGGGGTCCTTGCCGCAGGACCACATTCACCCAGTGCTATACTGGCTCCCAGTGGAGTACAGGGTGAGGTTTAAGGTGCTGGTTTTAACCTTTAAAGCCCTATACAGTGGTACCTCGGGTTAAGTACTTAATTCGTTCGGGAGGTCCGTTCTTAATCTGAAACTGTTCTTAACCTGAAGCACCACTTTAGCTAATGGGGCCTCCTGCTGCTGCCGCGCCACCGGAGCACGATTTCTGTTCTCATCCTGAATCAAAGTTCTTAACCTGAAGCACTATTTCAGGGTTAGCGGAGTCTGTAACCTGAAGCGTATGTAACCCGAGGTACCACTGTACAGCCTAGGACCCTCGTACTTACGGGACCGCGTCTCCTGGTATGCCCTGCGGAGGACCTTACGATCCACAAATAATAATATCTTGGAGGTCCCGGGCCTCAAAGAGGTTAAAATGGCCTCAACCAGAGCCAAGGCCTTTTTGGCTGTGGCCCCAGCCTGGTGGCACACACTATCGCAGGAGACCAGGGCCCTGCAGGACTTGACATCCTTCCGCAGGGCCTGCAAGATGGAGCTGTTCCGCCTGGCCTTCAGTTCGGGCCCAGTTTGACCCCCCTCCATGGGACCCTGTAAGTTTCCTCTTTGGCCCTTTTATCGGCTCATGTGGGACCAACATGGATAGCTGGCCCTGATGAATACTTGAGGTTCCCAACCCCTATGGTTGTAATTCATGGGCAGTCATTTAATTTTATCTTGATTCTAATTTTTAAGCTGTATTTTAATCAATTGTTTGATTATGGTTTAATGTATTTGATATTTGAGCCCGGTCTTGGCTGGGGAGGGCAGGGTATAAATAAAATTTTACTTACATACTAATAATGATCACCTCATCATTGAACAACAACAGAGGACAAAAAAAGAACATTTGGGACCCAGGTAGCCAGAGCGAACAGTAAATGAATTTAGTTGTATAGAATCAATGGCTCCTTTAAATGACTTGAGTCACTAGTGGAACACGGAAGACAAATTACTCTTTCCTCTTGGGGCAGAGAGCTCTGCATGTGGCAGAGAGGGGAATCTCTGGCTATGCAGGCCCCCATGAAAATCATACATGGTACATATTGGAAAACTAATTAAAAAAATATATTTTTAAAAGAAAATCATACATGGTGCTTTGCAAGCCCTGGTCAGCTGATAATCAGCTTGCAAAGTGCACAGCAGATCACCAGGGCTTGTACAGCAACCAATTCAGTGGTTGTCTGTGCAGACCTTTTCACCCACTGCATTGTGGGAAGTTTAAAAAGAAATATGTGAGTTGCTGTGTTGTATCCTGGCAACTGTAAGCCCAAGATACTCGTAGAATGTGAAAAAAGCCTTTTAAAAAAGCCAATGAGACCTTAATATTGTCTTAGAACAATTAAGCAGCAATGTAACTAATTAGCAAGTCAGCTGAATTCTTTAGTGAATAACGGGCAGCTTGGAATACTGCAATTATGGTCAATATGTGTAAGTGGAGAGTTGGAAAAGGTGAGGAAAGGGGATGACCACAATGATCAGAGGGTCTGGAGCAACTGCTCTATGGGGAAACATTAGAATATTGGGGTTATTTTATCATTAAATAGAGCGTAAGCTGGGACATGATAGAGATGCATACAGCAATTCCTTTGTGCTACAGTCAATTAGGAAAAGCCATGACATGATTCCGAAGAACTAAGCATGAATGGATTTGTGCCTGCACCTTCTAGGGGAACTGGAATCCACATGGCTCTGTGTCGTGGTGTGTTCTGAATCCACAAGATTTAGCTGTAAGGATGCTTAAAGTGACAGAACACAGGAAAGTATATGCAACAAGCTTTGTGGGGTATAATGGCACCCCTGGAATCACAGCACATCATTGTGAACACCACTTTAACTTCTGCTACTTCAGCTCTTGAAATGTGCATTATTTCATGAGTGAGTTAAGTGCATCGTTTGAAGTTATTCCTTTAAATAAAAACATGTTTTTAACATTTATATTCAAATTCAATTCAGTGAGCATAGCTCAAAACCATAGCTCAGCTTTACAACATCTGCCTTGCATGCAGAAGGGTAATAATAATAATAATAATAATAATAATAATTCATTGCTTGTACCCTGCCCATCTGACTGGGTTGCCCCAGACACTCTTAACGGCTTCCAACACACAATACCTAAGACATTAGAAGCTTTCCAATACAGGGCTGCCTTCAGATCTCCAAAGTTCAATCCATGGTGTCTCCAGGTAGGGCTGCAGATATCTCCAACCTGAAACAGTAGTGAGTCCCTGCCAGTAAGAATAGAGAATATTAAACAAGTTGGACCGATAGAATGTCCTAACTTTCTGAGGAATGTTGGAGGGCATGTCAATGGACTGATTCAGAATCAGGCAGCTTCTTGTGTTCCTAATAACCAAACCACTGCTTACTGTTTGGCAAGGAAGAGCACTCCAGACCATGTTCCATGGGGCTCTGAAATTGTTGATAGGGAGACATTGGCACAAAGGAACTTTAGCCTTGTTGTCATATGCACACCTATACACCATTCAGACCACATGAGGGAGGCAGTGAGTACAAGTCTGTTGGCCCCAAAACACTCCAGCATACCTTATGGTCTATCCCTACTCCTCTCCATTTATTGGGGCCTGAATGTCTGCAGTGGGGAGTGCATTATTATTATTATTATCATTATCATTATCATTATTATTATTACCCCACCCATTTGGCTGGGTTTCCCCAGTCATTCTGGGCGGCTTCCAACACAATATTAAAATACAGTAATGCATCAAACATTAAAAGTTTCCCTAAACAGGGCTGCCTTCAGATGTCTTCTAAAAGTCTGGTAGTTGTTGTTCTCTTTGACATCTGGTGGGAGGGCGTTCCACAGGGTGGGTGCCACCACAGAGAAGGCCCTCAGCTTGGTTCCCTGTAACCTCACTTCTCACAATGAGGGAACCGCCAGAAGGCCCTCAGCGCTGGACCTCAGTGTCCGGGTAGAACGATGGGGGTGGAGACGCTCCTTCGGGTATACTTGTGTAGACACCCCTTGGTATTTGGAACATAGCATAAACATAGGTTTGTAGAGTTGTAGAGTTGGAAGGACCCTGAGGATCATCCAGTCCAACCCTCTGTAATGCAGGAATATGCTATTGATCCATACAGGGATTGAACCTGCAACCTTGGCATTATCAGCACCACACTCTAACCAACTGAGCTAAACTATGGTTTCAGACAGGGCCCATTCACAGTCCTACCTTAAGATGCCAAGAATTGAACCCGGGAGCTTCTGCATACAAAGCAAATGCTCTACCACTGAGCTACGACTCTTCCCTATATGTATACAGCACCATGCACAGGTCTAGATTAAAGAACCTGACAAATGCCATACCTTTCTTTTCTTCCTCCCTTGAAGTTTCTCTGCCCAATTAGCTCAGCCTCCTGTTATTTGCCCTGATGCAGTCTTCACCAAGTTGGCATTGACTGAACATTTTCTTATTTGATAACTCTTTTGATGCTGTCCAAGGCTATTCCCATTGGGTTCTCCCAAACAGCTATTCCATCCCCACCCATCTTAATCAGACATATAATCGCTGAATGGCTTCAGGGTGAGGACATGAGAAGAGCTCTTGCAACGAGTGCTTAGAGTAAAACTGTCAAGTTAATTGCTAGCAGTGGCTTTAATGGGCAATGCCTTTGTTGCATTAAGCCTGTGTTAATTATTCCATTGTAGGAAGCTGACACTATAGTTTCAAAACTACATGTCAGTGGAGTAGCTGGAATCAAAACTCAGGCATCTGTCATCCATCTTTCCAGAATGTCAAAACTGTCTGCACCTAATGATAACTTACCCAGTCTTTCCTCCACCACCTCCTGCAAAAAGAACAAATTTTATGAGGGGCTGATGTGCTCCTTTGTGTGAGTATCTTTCGCACATCTTCCTAGCAGAAATAAAATCCCAAACCTGTGGGACAAAAACTGTGAGCCAGTTCAGTGGCTTGTAAACTAGTTTTGTCCTTCAGTGAGCATGGGTTACCTTTGTGCTAGGAATCGGTGGTGTGGTTGTCTGTGGTTGTGGGGGTGTGTGGTTAGAATATATTGGAGCGCTTGGCCCAGTATACCTGAAGGAGCGTTTCCACCCCCATCGTTCTGCCCGGATGCTGAGGTCCAACACTGAGGGCCTTCTGGCAGTTCCCTCACTGCAAAAAGCAAAGCTACAGGGAACCAGGCAGAGGGCCTTCTTGGTAGTGGCGCCCACCCTGTAGAACGCCCTCCCATCAGATGTCAAAGAGATAAACAACTACCTGACATTTAGAAGACATCTGAAGGCAGCCCTGTTCAGGGAAGTTTTTAATGTGTGACATTTTAATGTATTTTTAATCTTTGTTGGAAGCCGCCCAGAGTGGCTGGGGCAGTGGCGTAGCGTGGGGGGTGCAGGGGGGCCGGCCGCACCGGGCGCAACATCGGGGGGGGGGCGCTCGCCGCCTCCGGAGTCGCCAAAGAGCCTCGGGCGCAGGCTGTAGCAGAGCCCCATGTCTCGCAGAACCGACGAGCTGTGCGCACGTCCGGGCTGAAGGCGTCCAGCAGGCAGCGGCTCTCAGTGCTCACCGCGGTCCCCGTGCATCAGGGCTGCGGAGGGCGCGCCAGGCAGCCCCTCCTCACAGCCCCGCCGCCGCTGCTGCTGCAGCTGCTGGGCCATGTTGCATTTTCCTCGCCTCTCTGCCCTCCTCCTCTGGGCAAGCGGCATCGTTTGGGTGGCAGCGCCAGCGGCAACTCGCCTCAGATCACCTGACACGGACCCTCCGCCGCCGCCATGGCTACCTTACTGTAAATACCCCAGCCCAGGCAGCAGCAAGAAGAAGCTGGCAGTGGCGGCAGGTTAGGGGTTAGGGGCGCAAATTACTTGCCTTGCCCCGGGTGCTGACAACCCACGCTACGCCGCTGGGCTGGAGAGACCCAGCCAGATGGGCGGGGTACAAATAATAAATTAGTAGTAGCAGTAGTAGTATTTGCCCATGTACACACACAGAAAATAGTAGATCTAGCTGAAAGACAAAAAAATGGAATGATCTCCCGTCTTTTCCCTCTGTGCACGATTCTCCCAAACCTTCCCAGAGCCATTTACAGGAGCAACAGATGAGGGAAGCTGCATTGCACATGCAGTCCTTATGCAGGGCTTCCACTGATGGGGCTCGCTAGGTGAATCCCATCCTATAGAACAAGCATGGGCAACCTGTAGGCCTTCAGATCCTGTTGGACCAACTCCCATCAGCACTAGCCAGCATAGACAATAGCCAGGGATGGTGGGAGTTATAGTCCAACTACACCTTGAGCGACACAGGGCCCCACTCCTGTTCTAGAATACATAACTGCAGTTTTGCTTTATTTTTTAATATGGAAGCATTGACTACCCATGAGCTTTTGCTTAGGCAGTGAAAGCCGCATATTTACAGCTGCAAACAGTATCAACGTAAGAGAGTCCGGCAAGACCAGGGAATCTAGTCCAGCATTCTGTTCTCACAGTGGCCAACCAGATGCGTATGAGAAGCCCACAAAGAAGACCTGAGAACCAAGTACTTGCAGATTAAGTTACATTGTACAAGAAAGAGTATTCAGAAAGGACTCATTCAGGTGTCCTACATGCCAGGAAATGAAATTCCTGCTGATCTGTTGTCTAAGGCTGTTAAAAGAGAACAACTTAAGGTTTATGTACAGAGGTTGCAATTGGGTTGAACCACAGGTACTACAGGTTACACGGAAAGGGGGAGGATGTTAGGATACAGTTCCATTCCACCTTAAAAGAGTCAGGCATGATTGTTGTGTGTCACATGCCTGTTTACTCCCAGCACTGTTCTCACTGGGAACTTCCGTTTTGTATATAGCTTTTGTTCTGGCTGTTTTCCTGGACACGGATGCAAGCAGTCATGTTTTTCCTTTGTTCTGATCTACGTTGAATAAAGCTGTAAATATGCTCTCGTGTCTGAATCTTCCGTTGTGGAAACTCTGCAAAAAGAGCGCGCATGAGTCTTGGAGTGTATTGGAGGCTCGTGTTGCTAATTGACTGATGTTGTTCCAACGGAAGACCGGAGATCGTCCGGAGACAACGTGGAAGCCTGCCTGATGCCTCCGTCTCCCTGGCAGTATCCCAACAAATAGTACTTTTCCCACTTGTGTTTCCCAGCCACTGGTGTTTCGGATTATTATTATCATTATTTGTTGAATTTAAATTCCACCTATTCCTAAAAGGAGCTCTAGGTGGTGTACAGGGTTCTTCCTCTGCTCTTTTAATCCCCACAGTAACTCTGTGAGGTGGGTTAGTCAATGACTGGCCCAAAGTTGCCCAGTGCACTTCATGTGGTTAAGTGGAGATTCGAAGGTCTTCCAGGTCGGAGCCCAACACTCTTGCTGTTACACCACACTGGCTTTCTTAGATGTATAGCAGCTTTGATACCAGAGGTGATACATAGCCATAAGGACCAGCAGTCATTGATACCTTTAGTATCCCTTGAATTAGTCTAAACACTTTTTTAAGCCATTCAAGTTCATTAGTACATGTGGAGTATATGATCACAAGGGAGCTGTAGCCAAACCTGGTTTTCTGAAAAATATACTTCTATGATGCATATGCGGCAAATGTGTGTCTACCTTCTTGGATTTTAATGGTATGTTAATAATAATAATAATAATAATAATAATCACTTAGGTGTGCACCTAAAAGTACTGTGAAGAAAACCAGTGTGTTCCAAGCAATTATGGATGATTTCCACACACAAAGAAGGGGAAAAGCAATGCCTCATTGCACTTGGTGTTGCAAAATTAAGCTTGGTCCACCCAACTCCAGCTCCTCACTCTGCACAATAGCATCCCATGCTTTGAATAGCATCTTCTGATAAGCACCCAGTTAAGGAGTTCTATAGGGAACCAGTTGAGCATAGCAGGCTGGCTTTAAATATAGAACCATGCACAAGGGTGCCATTTTTCTTCTTATCCAGAACACTTTTTGAAGGTTTTTTTTCTTTTTCTTTTAAAAAAAGGACATGCACATATGCGCTTCTGCAGAAAAAAACCAGATAAATTTAAAAGGCCTCATTGCCTTTAAAGGGACAGGAAGCAATGCAGACTAATGCTAGGAACTGAACTAATTTGAAAACTAACAAATCGGAAATTTCAGCCCGCATACCTGTTTTTAGGAGAAGTGCCCCAAGCATACAATGTTAATCTTCAACACACCAGACATATTGTTTTTATTTATTTATTTAATCGTGACTTAACTTATTTTTGAGCATTTTCAATCAGTCTTCCCTGAAATGGATTTTGTCAGCCACCATCCATAAAGCTCTGGGGGACTTACAGCAATCAAAATAGTAAAGTCCACAAAACAATAAAATCAGCGTAGAGATTTCAGCATAAATATTTCACCAACAGAGAGTAAAGCAGCACAGAACAGTACTCTGCATCACTAAAAATATGCAGATCTAAAGTGCAGTGTTGCTGACAAAGGTCCGTATAGTTAAAGCTATGGTTTTCCCAGTAGTGATGTATGGAAGTGAGAGCTGGACCATAAAGAAGGCTGATCACCAAAGAATTAATGCTTTTGAACTGTGGTGCTGGAGGAGACTCTTGAGAGTCCCATGGACTGCAAGAAGATCAAACCTCTCCATTCTTAAGGAAATCAGCCCTGAGTGCTCACTGGAAGGACAGATCCTGAAGCTGAGGCTCCAGTACTTTGGCCACCTCATGAGAAGAGAAGACTCCCTGGAAAAGACCCTGATGCTGGGAAAGATGGAGGGCACAAGGAGAAGGGGATGACAGAGGACGAGATGGTTGGACAGTGTTCTCAAAGCTACCAGCATGAGTTTGACCAAACTGTGGGAGGCAGTGGCGTGCTTTGGTCCATGGGGTCACGAAGAGTCAGACACGACTAAATGACTTAACAACAACAACAAAGTGCAGTGGCTTCAGAAACTACCAGTTTAAAATGCTAAATGCTTGTCCTACTCTTTCGTTGCATCACAGAGTCTGAACGGTTCCATTTCTTTCCACAAAAACTCCTGTCGCTTGAGCAGTGAGAAGTATTTTGTGCACATTGCCTCAAAGGAATATAATTGTGATGTTCTTATTGTCTGAGTGATGTCAATAAAAAGAGCTTGGCACTGCAGGAGTTTTACTACCAACTTCTGTTTAAAAATTGCCATGAGGTGTGAGCACTGCCAAGAATATGCTCCATGTCCTATTGAGGGTCAAAGATCAGTCTAAAAATAAAAAGTAGTCAATAACCAGCAAGGCTCTCCAGTTCATAAGACCAGCGGTCAATGAATGATACCATGTAGGACAAATACGCACCAGACTCAGTAGCGGACAGAGCCTCAGACCAAACTCTGAGAATTTCTAGCAAGCAACGAAAGAGACAGCAACACCGGGTTGGAGCAGTTGAAACTCAGGGTCCCTACAATTCCACAATTCTAAACTGGACCTGGGTCACCATGCAAACATTTGGTACAGAGAAGTTGAAATTGCACATGAAATTCAGGGGAACAATCCCCCCTCCCCTGCCAAATGCTAATTGCGAAGCTTAAATAATGCCATGGAGAAAGTAGCTTTCTAGAAAGTTGGTGTAGAGTAAAAGACAGGCATAGGGGTGAACTTTCAAGTTCAGTGTGAACTTTCCTTCCCTGGAACTTCTTACTGAAGGAGCCCACCTGCCAGTCTTTCGAATTATAGTGGGACCAGTGTGTGTGTGTGTGTGTGTGTGTGTGTGTGTGTGTGTGTCCTTATTTTTGAAAGGTCAGTGGTGCAGACCCTTGCATGGAGAAGGTTTAGGGTGGTCATGCATACATTATGATGAAAGGAAATTGCCAATAGGGATGGGTGGGTGGATCTGTCAGATTCAGTTATCTCAGTTTCTCATTATTTTTCCTGATCCTAAATTCAGTTCTCTGCATTTCTGCTGCAATTTGTTGGACTTGTTGTTTTTTTTAAAAAAGTAATTTAAAAATTATGAAAATTCGTAAGCAATTTAGTGTGGATTTCTGCTGCACACATTTTCGTTTGCAGTTTTGGCGCGCGCACACACACACACACAATTTCTCCTAATATAATGCATTTTTGTATGTTCTTTTCATTAATTTTTTTATATGCACACTTTTCCCTGAGACACACATGGCAAACCTCTGATCAGTGCAAATTTTGAAGGATGGCTGTCTTTTGCTTCTCATGTTGTTCTGGAAAGTGCAGATGGGATAGATTTGGCTTTACATGCAAGCTGAAACAAATTCCTCCCCTGTCTGTAACTACCAGCAATAGATAACAAAATATGGGGCATAGATTTGCATAGCATTTGTATTTGCATATGCTAATGTATATGCATAGATGGAAATTTGGAAATCATTACTATCATTTAAAAAGAACTGTGGTGCATTCTGCCATAATGGGGGAGACTGTGAGTAAGTGGGTTGTGTGCCTGCTCTATCTGCTGTTCAACTACTACTTAGTGGTCAATGGGCAGCTTCAAGGCTTCTGCTCTCCCTTGTGGTCCTTTATCTTTAAACCCAACCAAGATCGGACAGCTTTTCACATAGAGGGCTCCTACAAATAGAGATCTGTCCTCTGAGAAATCTTCACACTGAGATTGTGCTCTGTAAAATAGGACGCACTACACCCTGAGTAGGTCTTGGGTTGAGTTCTTGACATCTCCATGCACAACTGTGAACATGGCAGCAGTGGGTTATCAAAATTAAGCTTGACATGGAGAAAGCAGACTGAGAGATGTTACACTTTCACTTTCATAACACTGTGAGAGCAAGAGGAAAAGTTCTGGGCTATTCAGGAGAGATAAGAGGAAGTACTTCTTCACATGGCTACTGAATACCAGTTGCTGCAAACCACAGGGCAGGAGAAGGCTGTCATGATAGGCTGCTTCTAGAGGATTTCCTTCTAGCATCTGGTTAGGCACTGTGAGACCAGGATGCTGGACTAGATGAACCATTGACCTGACCCAAGCAGACTCTTCTCATGTTCTTATGTTACTGAAACACAATATAGTAAATGTAAAGGGACCCCTGACCATTAGGTCCTGTTGTGACCGACTCTGGGGTTGCGGTGCTCATCTCGTTTATTGGGCAAGGGAGCTGGTGTACAGCTTCCGGGTCATGTGGCCAGCATGACTAAGCCGCTTCTGGCGAACCAGAGCAGCACACGGAAACGCGTTTACCTTCCCACTGGAGTGGTACCTATTTATCTACTTGCACTTTGACGTGCTTTCGAACGGCTAGGTTGGCAGGAGCAGGGACCGAGCAACAGGAGCTCACCCCGTTGCGGGGATTCGAACCGCTGACCTTCCGATCAGCAAGTCCTAGGCTCTGTGGTTTAACCCACAGCGCCACCCGCGTCCCGTGAAACACAATATAGTTTATAGCAAAAGAAATGCCATACTCGATAACTAGGTACCCTTCATATTGCAATAATTCTTCCTTCCTGTTGATGTAGAGGAGAGAACATGCTTTTGCCCGCAGAAGATCCCAAGTTTGCCCCCTGAAATCTCTTGTTACTACGGGGCATAGGAGCCAAGTCCAGGGGGCCGTGGGTGCTTGGGCACCCACAATAATATAATCATGGGAGCCGGGCACCGAAGTCAATGAGCAAGGCCAGCAGGCGGTGGCAGCACTGCCTCTGAGATAGAACCAGTTCAGCTCCACCCTCCACAACCAGCGAGCAAGGGAGGGGGGTACGGATGCGCAGTCAGAGTCTCTCTGCCCCAGAGCCTGAACCCCTCCTAGCAGAAAAGGGTGCCTCAATCACTGGGGAGAAGAGGGGGAAGAGGAGCTGATGTTGGCCATCACAACACGGACATATGATGTCACATGCACATTCCTGCACATAGTGGATGTGACATCACCTGTGCAGGCATGTGAATATGATGCGTTATGGTGATGGGCCCCCACAATCCTGAGGGTGAGATGGCACCCCTGCTATGGGCAGAGAGCAGGTAATGGGAAGAACCTCTGCCTAAGACTCTGAACAAGCCATTCTAAGTCCGATTGGACAATACAGGGCCAGATGATCTCATAGTTCAGCTTGTCCTAAGGAAGCTTCCTATGTTCTACAATGTGCAGAAGTGGAATCTTGGAAGCTCTGTTAACTAAATTAGCAAACTGCTACTGCTGATGCTGCTCTGAAAAAGGTTTGGTGCTGTTGGAAGCTACAGGTGTCCCTTATAAAGCAACTAACCATAACTGGATGCTTCCATGGTTGAAGAATGGGGTGTGTGCCTCTGTGTGGGTCTCTTAAACAGGAAAGAAGCCCGTGGTTCTGAATATTCAGCGTTTCGCAGCCTCAGCTTGGGACGATGGCAGATGACATAGTGTCAGTAGCTCACTTGCATTCATAGTGCGTTCTCTGCGATGGGTATTTGAGCTTGGCTCATTTAGTTTCTCCAGCATTTACATGCTCCTAATGCACTTAAGGGGCACATTAAAGGAGCACAGGTACTATATCAGTCTTGTTAGACACAGAGGCTGATTCCTCTCAAGCACTACATGCGCCTAACAGCTATTAGCAGCAATGAAAGTGCTATGATTCCATCAGTTGGCGACAAGACATCCTTTCTCCAAGACAACTTAACACAGTAGCATGCAGGTTCATCGAGGCCTGCTAAAAAGAGATGCCTAGAGGTGTTTCACAAAGACTTTGGATCAGGGATGGGGAGCTTGAGGTCACCCAAATGTTGTTGGACTTCAACAGCTCCAGCCAGCAAGATGGCATCCGTCTGTCTTGGAATGCAATGGAGGAATGTGCTTTTGGAGGTGAAGTCAAAGTGTTGGGAGGTTGCAGCGCTTGCTGTGGCTGTAGAGACCAATGTAGGAGAGACATGTTTTGTTGCAGCTGGAACAGATGAACACATCTGGTTGTGCTGCTGCAGATGCAACAGGGCGTTTCTTCTCCCTGCATTCCTCCCAGCGGTCATTCCTCCTCCGGTCATGGAGGCACAACCTGACTGAATGTCATCTGCAAGGGATTCCCACATGGTGGGGTTGATGTGGCCAGCCTTTGTGTCAGATTTGTAGACATCTTTGTAACACAGAGTTGGTCTGCCAAGGGGCCTGGTGCCTGAAGTCACCTCCCCATAGAGCACATCCTTGGGGATCCTGCTATCTTCCATTCTCTGGCATGTTGGGGATTATGTGAGCTTTATCTAACAACATCTGGAGGGCTATAGATTCCCTCCTACAACACACACACACTTTGCAAAGTGTGAGCGTGGTCAAACATGCGGAGTGCTGGGGGTCTCTAAAACCAGTGAGTTCTCACTCATATTAATGCTTCACTCCCAAGTTTCTCTGCAGTAAATACAGGCACTGACTTTCCCACAATTCCCTCATGATCTCTGGATAAACATTGTAAGAGATCCCCCTCCTTCAGGGCTTGTTTTCATGACTGCTCTCAAGTAAGGGAACTCAGTAATTTGAATTGTGAACTTCTGACAAAAGCCGAGTTTCCATGAAATTCATGGAAAATACTAAAACAAGTGGCTGCTTGTACAGAAAAAGACACGTTTACATGTTTACAAACTAGATATTCCTTGGAACTGAAAATATTGGGGACCCCAGAATATTGAATCAGGTTGGGGATCCCAGAATATTGAATCAAAACCAATCCTACAATTGGAACGTTAAGTAACAACTATAAGAGGACTCAACATACATGGAATTTGATCAGTTTTATGCTCTGGATAGAGAACAGTTTTGCACATTGGAGGGGGAATGTAAAGGGTGAGGGACAGCTAAAACGGTCCAAAGAGAGACTTGGTGACCACAGTTTTGAGTGGTTTTTGGATAGGGGTACAGAAGAGGTGGAGGAATGAAAGGAGGATTCTGTAAGAGGGCATGGTTGGCTATCTGACTACGACACTGATCAGGGCCACTCCACCCTGCACCATTTCATGCACTCCACCCTAGACCACTGGTTCTATAAAGTTTACTCCGTAACTCTGAAAGATTACAATTTACCATACATTTAGGTTTCAGTTTTCATTCTTATTTAACCTGTCAGGTCAGAATGAATGAAAAGGAGACCAGCGGGAGACTATGCAGTGAAATTGCCAATGCGGTAGTATCATCAGCTCTGTCTGTGTTTAGAAAATCACAGCAATAACTCAGATGGTTTTTCAGCCTATGAGTTCCTTTCTTAGATTACCACCCAGCTCTCTGAGAGGAAAGCATATGCTAAGATAACAGTAACCAAGCTGAAAGCAGCTCAGGGAGAACTTTCTTGGCAGATGGCAGCCATATGTGTGTGTGTGTGTGTGTGTGTGTGTGTGTGTATGTATATGTATATATGTGTGTGTATATATATATATATATATATATGAGAAAGAACAATAAATTGAAGATTAAAGGGATGGAAAGGATAAATTCTATCAATATTTTAATCCTTGGGAATTAATATATATTAAATCTGAACTGTTGAAGATTGCTTTATCAGTAATACACATAACATTTCTTTAAATCTTTGAAATGCACATTTTAAGCCAGTAATGTCTGCAGCTCATAATCAGCCAGCAACTTCGTTAATTGTTATTTTCCATTTTATTCTCCCAACTTTTAATCTTTCAATTTCCTCCCTCTCATCTCTCAATCTACCACCAGATGATTCTCTGAGACAAGTGCATTAGCTGCAAAGCACTGCTCAGGATTAATGTCCTCTGTTTTGTTTCACCCTTTGAAAGATAGCAAAATACCCTGTTCAGTGACATCTGTGGAAACAATTCAGATATTCCTATTGAGGAAAAAACAAAAAAGAACCGGGAATTGCTGAAGGATGTGGGTAGTTAGTACAGAGCTACTTTAGAGGCTATCAGATGCTCAGACCCATACGTTAACACACACACACACACACACACACACACACACACAGTCTGCCAGTATGAACTGAAATGCACATAGACCTGGTCTACACCAGCGTTAACCAACATAGTGCCCTCTATCATAGAGGGAACCATAACACCCCAGGGTGTGGGGGTGCATTACAGTACAGTGGTACCTTGGGTTTCATATGCTTCAGGTTACAGACTCCGCTAACCCAGAAATAGTGCTTCAGGTTAAGAACTTTGTTTCAGGATGAGAAGAGAAATTGTGCTCCGGCAGCGTGGCGGCAGCAGGAGGCCCCATTAGCTAAAGTGGTGCTTCAGGATAAGAACAGTTTCAGGTTAAGTATGGACCTCCAGAACGAATTAAGTACTTAACCTGAGGTACCACTGTATAGCTAATTGTTGCCTGCTTAGTTTTGCTGTTCTATTTTTACCACCATTTTGATTTTCTGTCTTCTTCGCCAACATGTCTTTGGCAGTGTTTTGAAGAGCGTTGAATTCCATGGTTGCAGAAACAGTAGGCCACTTGCAGCTTCCCCCCCCCCAGCACTCCCTGCACACACACCCCTCCTGAATGGTGTGGGCTGTGTCAGAGGTAGCAGTGGTATGGAGGAACTACCCAAAGTCAGGCAGAGGAATATTGCATTAGTGGAGTCCTACTCTCTCAAAGTTCCTCTACCTGACTCTGGCCAATTGCTCTTCTCCCAGCTGTTCCCCATAACAAAGTCCACACCATTCAAGAAGATCTGCAGCTCTCCAAAGAGGTTTTTCAGGGGATACAGGAGGTATCTGGGTGAAAGAGCTTCCTCCATCTCATTCAACCTTTGATTCCAACCCCGTGTTTTGAAAGGAAGAGCAGATGCTGAATTTCTCTTGGACTCTGAATCATTACTAGTAAGCACACCACCAATAGTTGCTAGAGAAGGCTTCACTGCAGCAGTGCCCCCCTGTGTATGTCCATATTCAGTTGGGAAGGGAGAGCAGGGATATCAGTTGTCCTCTTTCTCCCGTTGCTTGGAGACCACAGGGGAACTGGCACTGAGTACCAGAGCCTCTGTCAGATAATGTCCAAGACCAGGCAAAAAGCAAGACCCTGGAGAACTTTCAGTGGACCCTACTAGCTGAATTTGGGGAGGCCTTGTCTCAGCCACAGCTTCGAGTCATCTAAAGTCTTAAAGCAGCTAGCAGGACTTGACATCCCAGCCAGGATTGTGAAGCAAGGTCAGTAAGGGATGTGAACTAGGGAAAGTCCCAAGAAGAAGACCTAGAGAGCCACACTCGGCACCAGGACTGAGACTCCGCATCCTGGGACAAGCAGTTGTTTCCCCTGAAACCATCAGGTAGCTGAAAACTATCAGCCTGATGCCAAACATGCTACAAGAATTTGCTGAAATGGCGCAGTTGGCAAATAGCCTGAGAGGCAATTCAAAACAAAATTTTATGGGAAAGTGGGATAGATATAAGATATATGTTCAAAAATACAGTAAAGGTTCGCTATCTATGCTAGCATTCGTTTGACGTTGGAGAGAGACTGAGCTGAGAAATAAGACCAAGAAATATACAATAATAAGAGTACATTCATTTGTAAAAAAGGAATATACAATGGGATAGACAGGAAGTCCAAAGTGTTGGTACATATATGATTTTGGAATAGTTTTTTGTCCTTGTTTCTTTCCTTTAGGCATATAAACTTTGTATATAAACTTTGCATACATGCTGAAAATTATATTAGAATAAGCCTTGTGATGTAATATGATAATGTTTACTGATGTAACATAAGAACGTTAATAAACAAATAAAACTCAAAAAAAGAGAGAAAACCAACAGCATGATGCCACTTTGCAGATTGCAATAGAAACTCTGCCTTTAACTCGCTCCGTCTTTTCGGTAACCAGACAGAACTTTCCGAGAAGCTCTCTATCAAATGTGGGAAGGCTGTGTGTCATTGCATTAAATTTAAATACATTTAAATTTAAATGTTGCTCTAATATAGTCATTTTAAGTTTTTTTAATATATAATGTACATCAAAGCCTCCACACCCGCCAGATTTTATATGCATGAGAAAGAAAAAGGATTGATGCTTCTCTTTTGCTGCAAAGCTGTCTTTGAATTTGAGCAGAAAGCACAAAGGAGCAGCTGACAGGACTTAGCCAGGTGGCTTTAAACCTCAACTGAATTTACAGGGGTTTTTTAATTATTAAATGTGACATGTTCGACAACAGTGGGCTTAAAGGAGGGAAGGGAAGATAATTCAGTTAGTTCATAATGGAATTAATTGTACAGTGATTGCTCACACCTGGTGAGATCTTTTCTTTCTTTTTCAGACGGCATCTTTTAAAATAAAATTTAAAAAACTAAAAAGAATAACCAACGTTTGCTAAGAGTATTTGCATGTCATACCCTTTGACAAATGTCAAGGACATGCAAGAAACAGATTTTCAGAATTTCTGATAGACTGGGGCACTTCCGTTTGATTAATTTCTTGGCAAAGCTATGGTATTGCATTAGATAACTGGACAGAACGCTGCAGTAGCAACCGAGGGGATCTTTCCAAGCCGAACCAAAACATTTCTCTGAAAAGCTTTCTGAGATTTTTCTTCCCCAACCCCCACCACACGTACACACAGAGAAAAAGAAGGCTACTTTGCAGAATTGCCTCCAAATATTTCTTGAGGTTGACCATCATTCTACACACACACACACACACACACACACTAGAACAACTCAAGATTTCCGGATCATTGCAGAGGATGAGAAGAGGTATAATGAATATAGTAATATTGTGCAATTTTATTTTCACAAATACATGCATTTTTGTTCACCCTTTCCAGCACCATAGTCTTCCTTTTTACACATTGTTTCGGCATTGTAAAATTCAGAGAAGCGTGACTTTAAAAGGAAGGCTGTGCGTCAGTTTGCAAATTGTCTTTGGAAGTGCAAATTAGGTACTGTAAGTTTGCCTTAAAATGTGACATGAACCACCATCTCTATCTATCAGGTGGCCCAGATGGAGGAGAATTTTGATCCATCTGCATTTTTAAAGGAAGCTGCCTAATTCGTACCACCTGGACTATTGCATAAGATCAGAAGGCGGATAGCTTTCAGAACACACACTTCTTTGAATTTTGTGGTGCAGCTTTCAGGCTTTCATTCTCACCAAGGCATTTTAGATTTCAAAAAGTTTTAGTAGCCAATGGTAACTGCAGGGGAAACAGCTTGAATATTTCAGAGTTTGTGGTGGGTTTATCATTGTCATGACTCTGTTTTAAAAGTTTTATATCTCTTGTATTATTGTTTTTTTCTAAATTGTAAGTCACCTAGGGGCATTTTTCTGTGTTATGTGACAAAATAAGTCTAATCTAAAAAAATACATTTGTTACACACACTCCAATCTCTGAACAGTGAGAGACATATACCTTAGGTTCAGTTTCCTTGGAATGAAGGTCACAGAAAACCATGGTATCTTTTTGATAAATGATTTTATTTACGCACACATGTATATACAAGCTGATCAGAAGATAGCAGGGTTCAGAGCATTAACAAATCTTGCTCCTTCACTGCGTTTCCAGGGAGGCTCTCAAAGCCATAGCTTTGGACTCAACACAGAGAGCAAGTCCAGCCTCTGTGTTTTCCTAGATCTCAACACCTAACCCAGACTAGCCACTAGCCTTTTGTTCTCCTACCTCTGGGATGGTGTGGCTTCCAGCCAGGTGAGAGGAGAAAGCCTTAGCCCTTCTTCTAGAGGCATCACTGATCAGTTGTTCCTATGACACCTCGGCCAACTCTTTAGACATGTAAAAAGGATGCTCGTGGAGTAGATGGGAATGAAGAGGAGAAAATATTTCTCCCCTTCACCCGACAAAAGCTTTTTCTTTTGTTGATGGTGGAGAATGAGGCAAAGGGGAGAAAGACTTTTTCCTTTTCACTCCTTTCTCATCTCAGAACAGCAGCAGAAGGAGAACCTTGGAACTGGGACAAGCTGTGAGGGAATGTTGTTGTTGCTTAGTCATTTAGTCGTGTCCGACTCTTCGTGACCCCATGGACCAGAGCACGCCAGGCACTCCTGTCTTCCACTGCCTCCCGCAGTTTGGTCAAACTCATGCTGGTAGCTTTGAGAACACTATCCAGCCATCTCGTCCTCATAGAATCATAGAATCATAGAATCATAGAGTTGGAAGAGACCACAAGGGCCATCGAGTCCAACCCCCTGCCAAGCAGGAAACACCATCAGAGCACTCCTGACATATAGTTGTCAAGCCTCTGCTTAAAGACCTCCAAAGAAGGAGACTCCACCACACTCCTTGGCAGCAAATTCCACTGTCGAACAGCTCTTACTGTCAGGAAGTTCTTCCTAATGTTTAGGTGGAATCTTCTTTATTGTAGTTTGGAGCCATTGCTCCGTGTCCACTTCTCTGGAGCAGCAGAAAACAACCTTTCTCCCTCCTCTATGTGACATCCTTTTATATATTTGAACATGGCTATCACATCACCCCTTAACCTCCTCTTCTCCTTGTGCCCTCCATCTTTCCCAACATCAGGGTCTTTTCCAGGGAGTCTTCTCTTCTCATGAGGTGGCCAAAGTATTGGAGTCTCAGCTTCAGGATCTGTCCTTCCAGTGAGCACTCAGGGCTGATTTCCTTCAGAATGGATCGGTTTGATCCTCTTGCAGTCCATGGGACTCTCAAGAGTCTCCTCCAGCACCATAATTCAAAAGCATCAATTCTTTGGTGATCAGCCTTCTTTATGGTCCAGCTCTCACTTCCATACATCACTGCTGGGAATAGGAGTGGAGAATGGGGGAGTTTGGAACCAACTGTAGAGCAGGGCAGATCTACTATGAAACTAATGAAGCTTACATTTCAGGGCCCCTAATTCCGGAGGGCCCCAGAAGTTACTTTAGTCCACATTGCTTAAATTTGTCTAGTCACAGGACACAATTCTATTATTATTATTATTATTATTATTATTATTATATATTTCAACAATCCCAAGGTTTGAGAGTCAGTAGCACAGATGTAGTAAAGCTGTGATGATCTACTGTGGAACAAACCCATTGAAGAAGATAACAGTGGTTACCCAGACCTCATTGCTGCTTGCAAAGGGGCCCCATTTCCATTTAAGCCCCAGAAATGTAGGCAGGAAGGAGCTTGAGAATGGGGTGGTAAGGTGGGTAGGCAGGGATGCGGAGTTGAGGGCCAGGTGAGGGGGCCAGGTGAGTTGAAGGAGCAGTAAGGAGATGGGGTGGGAGATGTGAGGAAGAATAGTAATACTGACTTCCTTGCAGGATCAATATAAGGACTGCAGCTAGGTAACACATGTGGCATGTTTTGAATACGGAAAGCACTTTGAGTACAAATGGCAGCATCCAACCAATGCATTCCATCATAGCATCATGGAATTGTAGAATTGGAAGAGACCATGAGGATCAGTGATAGAAAAAGAGGTGCCTGAACTCACCATGATCGCCTCCCTTGTTCTCTTATAATGGCAATGGTGACCACCTGAGAGGTGCCAGAAATGAGTTTCAGGGAGTGCTGGTTGGGGGGGAAGCCCTGCCCATGATCATCTAGTCCAACCCCCCTGAAAGGCAGGAATCTTTTGCCCAGTGTGGGGCTTGAACCCACAACCCTGAGATTAAGAGTCTCATTCTCTACCAGCTGAGCTACCCCAGGTGTAAGGATTTACACTTAAGCAATGGAACTCTCCTCCCACAACACACACACACACACACACACACACACACACATATGCCCTGAACCCTCCCCATATATGTTCACGGGGCGGGTTGGAGGAACCCGTAGAACAGATTTAGAAGGGAAACGGAGGCAGGAGGGGGTAAATTCTGTTGCCCAGGGATAAATCCTGGTGCTGATGGAACATGTCAGTTGGAGACCACCCAAAGTGATATACTCACTGTTACTGAAAAGACTTGAACACCACACTCTTTTTCTCTCTGTTTAGCTCTGTAATGCTTAATTACTATTTGTTACTTTTTTTAATAATAAAAAAAGGAAACCACATCTGTAGAGGAGAAGCGTCTAAGCCAAGTCAATGCCTTGGTTACTGAATGCCTTGAGTTGCCTTGGCTTCTACCCATATTCAGGGCTTGTTGTTCACACTGGTGGTATTTGTTCCCTCTCCTTTGTCTTTCCTTCTTACATTGCTTCCACTCCCCCTTTGAATATTATTCCAAAAATACACCCTTGCAACAAAAGCAACTCTAGGAACCTATCCCAGTCATAAAAGGAGCCGTCGGCTTCCGCATTCAGTACTCAGAGGAAGTGGGTAGATATAATCCCTGGAGGGGGAAAATGAATGCATTCTGCATGTTTAACTGAACACAGATTTTCGGCTTTACTCCAAGGTAACAACTGAACTTTAAGGGTGCCAAGGCACCTCTAGGAGAGTCTCTTGAGTTGGCATTTATAATCGCTAGGAACATAAGCCTTATACAGAGTTAGACCCATGTGTGTGTTTGGAATGAGACTATTAAGTCCAGAATCACCTAACTGCAGTGAAGACTGGCCTGCTAGGGCTCGTGTCAGGGACTGGCTGGATGAGGAGGAGTGGTTGGCACTGCCCACCCCAGGGATGACACAGAGGAAGAAGACTTAGACCCAGGACAGTGGTGGTGGGATACGGGGGGATGGGTTTGCAGAAGAGACAAGCTGGGAGGTGCTAGAAGCAGGAGGTTTGAATGAACACAGGGATGGGTGGTGGGAAGAAGAAGGAAGACATTCCGGGACAGGGCAGGATGCTGAGTCTCAATGTGAGTACAGACTCTGACAGAGAGGAGGCAGAAGCTGCTTTTATTGCTCAGCAACTGGACAGTTCCGTTCCAACCAGTTCTCCTCCTCCACTAACCCCAGAACATGAAGAGTCCTGCACATTGCTGAGCAAAAAGCCAGGCAGGCTCAGAGAGGAAGCATCTCAAGCCCCTTTTCCTGACTTGTAGATGACCTGCATTCTCCTGACAACCCCTTGACAGCTAGCTTGGGTGCTGCCCCACCAACCTCAGTCTGAGCTTCACTAACAGTCTGGATAGATTGGTTGGTTATAGTGTAGTACTGAGAACACCAAGGTTGCAGGTTTGATCTCTCTGTGGGACAGCTGCGTACTTGCAGGAGTTGGACTAGATCAGGCATCCCCAAACTCGGCACTCCAGATGTTTTGGGACTACAACTCCCATCATCCCTAGCTAACAGAACCAGTGGTCAGGGGTGATGGGAACTGTAGTCCCAAAACATCTGGAGGGCCAAGTTTGGGGGTGCCTGGATTGATGATCCTCAGGGTCCCTTTACAATTCTATGATTCTATGAACCCTCACCCTTCAACCTTCTTGCTTGCATCCAGTTGAAGGGGTGGTCCTGGCTGTCACCTTCCACCTCCTTAGCCTCAGTGTTGCCATTACAGAAGGAAGATGGGGTTTCCTGGAGGTTTCCCCAGCTGGTGCCTCCCCCTATTACTCTGCATTCAGCCAATCCATGGCATATGTTGATATTTATGGTATTTCTATTCAAATAGGAATCCAGGAGGCTACCTTACACCAACTCAGACCCTTGGTCCATGTTGCTCAGTATCGTCCACACTGACTGGTAACCTCTGTCCAGGGCATCAAACAGGGGACACTGTCAGCCAGCCCCGCTTGCTGGGGATCAATGGGTTTAATAGGAACTACAGTTTTATTTATGATGATTTGTTAAATTTCTATATCACCCTTCATCAGAGGGTCACAGGGCTTTTTACAATATAAAAGCACAAAAAGGCAGAGTAACAAACAAAGACAATAATCTCCCCCTCCTTCCCACAGTTTAGAAGGCCACGGATGGTTTAAATTGGAACATGGGTAGGGAAACTAACAAGGACACAGGTGGTGCTGTGGGTTAAACCACAGAGCCTAGGACTTGCTGATCAGAAGGTCAGCAGTTCAAATCCCCACGACGGGGTGAGCTCCCGTTGCTCAGTCCCTGCTCCTGCCAACCTAGCAGTTTGAAGGACGTCAAAGTGCAAGTAGATAAATAGGTATCGCTCCGGTGGGAAGGTAAACAGTGTTTCCGTGTGCTGCTCTGGTTCACCAGAAATGGCTTAGTCATGCTGGCCACATGACCCGGAAACTGTACGCCGGCTCCCTCAGCCAATAAAGCGAGATGAGCACCGCAACCCCAGAGTCGGTCATGACCGGACCTAATGGTCAGGGGTCCCTTTACCTTTACCTAGGCAAACTAAGGCCCGGGGGCTGGATCCGGCCCAATCACCTTCTAAATCTGTCCCGTGGACGGTCCAGGAATCAGCGTGTTTTTACATCAGTAGATTGTGTCCTTTTATTTAAAATGTATCTCTAGGTTATTTGTGGGGCATAGGAATGCATTTATTATTATTATTATTATTATTATTATTATTTTCAAAATATAGTCCGGCCCCCCAGAAGGTCTGAGTGACAGTGGACCAGCCCCCTGCTGAAAAAGTTTGCTTACCCCTAAATTAGCCAAAGGCCTGGGAGAAGAGGAATGTTTTTGCCTGGCAACTAAAGATACATAAGGAAGGTGCCAGGCGAGCCTCCCTGTGAGAGCCAGTGTGGTGTAGTGGTTAAGAGCGGTAGATTTGTAATCTGGGGAACCGGGTTCATGTCTCCGCTCCTCCACATGCAGCTGCTGGGTGACCTTGGGCCAGTCACACTTCTCTGAAGTCTCTCAGCCTCACTCACCTCACAGAGTGTTTGTTGTGGGGGAGGAAGGGTAAGGAGAATGTTAGCCGCTTGGGGACTCCTTTGGGTAGTGATAAAGTGGGATATCAAATCCAAACTCTTCTTCTTCTTCCCTGGGGAGAGCATTCCACAAGTGTGGAGCCACTTCAGAAGGTTAAGCTTCTCTCCCAGCCTCACCTGGAAGTGCCAGGGACTGAACCTGAGACCTTCTGCATACAAAGCAAATGAATGAATGAATTTATTATTTCGGTCACAGACCAGTTCCAGCCCACATACAATATCAAGGAAGTCATAAAACACGATAGGGATACATTTGAATTTGCAATTAGGTATAACAGGGGCAATACAGATATAGCAACAGTTTAAAAATATATATAAATTAAAACTTAGTCACTAAAATATAACCTAAAATTAACCTTTAAGGCATTAATCATTATGATAGCACAGCTTGTTCCCTAGGTTTTATGGCGATCGCACAGAATTTGGCTACCCTTAATGTGATCTCAGGAGCCTTGTCCTCTACCAGGGATTTTTTTATTTATTTATTTATTTATTTTAATTTTTTTTAAGTTCTTAACCTCATTTTCATAAGCCTCCTTTCTCGGACTTCCCCATACCTCACCCTTTTTACATCCTTGTTTTACAATTTTTCAGCAACCATTTTAGCCAATTAAATTTAAATTTGTTATCTTTCTCGATTTCACCTTAAATCATCAAACATTTTCGGCTGTAATTCTGCATCTTCCTTCCCCTTGACATTTTAACACTCATCAATATTATAACAGTTCTTAAGATAAGCTTTGAATTTCTTCCAATCTTCCTCCACCGTCTCTTTCTCTTGGTCGCGGATTCTGCCAGTCATTTCTGCCAGTCCCATAAAGTCAATCACTTTCGTCTGCCACTCTACCAGGGATTTTAGACATTGAAGTTTGGATTCATTTGGAGATTTTTGCATAGCAGGGGTAATAAATACCGAGCGTATATCCCTGTAGAAACGGCAGCGTAACAAGGCATGAGAGACAGTTTCTACCTCCATCAAGCCGCAGGGGCAGACTCGTTCTGCGTATAGTTTACCCTCGAATCTGCCCTGCAATAAGGCAGATGGCAGCACTTTGAATCTTGCAAGGGTAAATGACCATCTGTATTTAGGTACAGTGGTACCTCGGGTTACATATGCTTCAGGTTACAGACTCTGCTAACCCAGAAATTTTACCTCGGGTGAAGAACTTTGCTTCAGGATGAGAACAGAAATCGTGCTCCAGCAGCGCGGCAGCAGCAGCAGGCCCCATTAGCTAAAGTCGTGCTTCAGGTTAAGAACGGACCTCCTTAACGAATTACGTACTTAACCCAAGGTACCACTGTATTTGTAATTTTGACAAATAATTTGCTGGGGTAAATCCTCACCCATTATCTTTTATTGCTGGGTGTTTAGTCATCTCGCTCACGTGGCATTGCAGTTCCACATCCCAAATTCGTTGGCGGACTATTGCTCTAGCTTTCTCATAACCTACAGCTATCAGGGCCTGTGGGGAAAACCCCAAGCCTCTTAACTTTTCATGCAGTGTAGCTTTCCATTTGGATTGGTAGGAATCCAGTAGGGTTAAGGGTGCCAACCCAACAGGGAAAAAGATAAGTTTTAACCAACAAAACAAATTTAACCAACAAAACAAAGGCATTATTTCTAAATGTGCATGCCTTGGCAATGCATAAGTGACCGCCCTGCTGACCACACATGGGGGCTGCGCACATGTGGCCCAGGAACACCCCCAAAGATTATGAACTACCCTATTATGGGTGTCACAGCAAAATGTCACATGGCCATCGCATTGATCAAGTCCTGGCTTGACTCTGGAACTTCCCTTGGTTATCTCATCTGCAGCAGGGTGGGTTGAGAAAATCCCAAGCACACAGCACAGCATAGAAAAATACTAAAAGTGAATCAATAATGAGATTGAGGAGGGGAGTGGAGGGGGAAAGACAAATTGCATTATCGTGCCACAGTGTAATAAAAAAGCTTCCTTATTTCTAATCTGAAATACAGTATATTCAGCACTTGCAGGTCTATTTATAGAAGGAAGCCCTTTCCCTACGGGAAATCTCACCAGCTTCATACTAAAGACAAAATAAAAATATTGCTCATATAGAAATAGGTGCCTACACTGATTCAGCAAGTGCTGGTTTCTAAACGGGGTTCTCGTCAAACTGCAATTCCCCCACCCAGTTGGCTTTTCAAGGAAACGACCTTCTTCCAGATGAGAATTAATTCTGGATTGTGTCAGATTCTTCCCCCCTCCAAACCCACTTTTGCTGGAGATGAAACCATTTTCAGTGTAATTTCACAACGTTGGTAGCTTCGTTTTCATATTTCTAATATGCCAGGCAAATAAATAAGTCATGTAATTGCTCATTATCTTTCAGCCTTACACTTTTGAATTGGATTAGTGTGAGTACAACTGACACTGATTATCTCTGACAGGAAGTTATTTAATCCCTTTGGGTGGGTATATATATATATATATATATATATATATATATGCCACATTTATTACAGCATAGTGCATCTCTCAGCATTGGTTCACTTAGGAGCAATTATTTAAAGTCTCGTTTAGCAAAGCATGTCACCAGTACCGCTGAGATGCAGAAGATATGCATAAAGAAACTTTGGGTGATCTATAAAGCAAGCAGGGGTTGGGAACCACTGGCCTATGGGCCAAATCTGGGTCCCAATTCGGCTTGCAAGGCTGTTTTCCCCAAACTATGCCTACCAGTCCCCCACATCTGACATCATACAGCACAGGTAGAGGTATGTCTGGAATGGCTGCATGGCCAACTCCATGACAGAACTCAGCCCATCTCCTGATGTCATTGTGATGTCAGGTGATTGTCAAGTTGCATATCAAATTTCCTCATTAGGGGTAGGAGGCTTTCCATCCTGTACTTGGGTCTGGAGTTGCTATAATGCTTGAAAGGGGGTGAGGAATCTCAGGCTCAGAGGTCAAACATGGCCTCTAAGGCCTGTGTCCACCCTGAAGACTTTCCTCAGGCCACACTCTACCACTGCTCCTGCTCCACGTCCTCATTGAGTGCTGAGAGTTGTTATCCCTCTCCCAGAGCTATAATTTCAAGACTCCTGAAAAGGGATTGTGAATTAGACCCCTCAGAGAATTGTAGCTCTTTGAGGGGAAGACAGACCTCCTAACAACTCTCAGCATCCTTAACAAAATACACTTCCCATAATCCTTTGGGGGACGCCATGAATGTTTAAAGTGATTTATAGAGTGGATTTGGCCCTGTTTTCAATGCTGAACTAAGATTCATCTGGTTTCTGTGCATGAACCAGCAAGCAAACAGGTGGCAATAAAGGGTCTTCATCCCTGATGGAACTCATACAGGGAGTATTTAATATGGAGGGGCTACATTATACAGTTGATCACTCCATGTAATCCCTTCTAGTTGGTGATCCCACAAGCAGTCCTGCACACACACACAGGTGATCAAGACAGAGGAGGGCACTGAGCAGATAAACCCAGCCCCCAAACCCAACACATTAGAGACACATTGCTTGTGAATATTTCACATAAGATATTTAGTCTTTGTTGAAGTTGCCTCTCACTATTTGTTTTCCATTAAGAGTCAAAACTGTCTGGCACTCACGGAATGCAATGCGAGGCCTTTTAAAATTGCAGCCTTGTCTTCTAAAGCCAGACTGAGAAAAGGATCTTGGCTTTATAATAAATTGCTTTGTTTATTCATCCCCGTTATTAAGTTACATTTTGCCTTTGGTAGCTGCAGATATTTCAAGATTATTATTGCTTACCTACTCAGTAATTTGTCTGTACTAAATGCCTTTTTTGAGCATTTTCTAGGCAATTGTGTCTTCTTGTTCTTTTTTGCAATGGAATTTGCTAACAGTTGCAGTCATTTAGGACTGTGTAGCTGTTAGCTGATTCCATTGCAAAGTGCCATATTTCTAAAATATGATGCCAATTTTATGCTACTTTTGTTCTCAATGGTTATGTGCAGCTAAGGGGTTGTCTGTGCACCTGCATGTGAAAACATGCACAAAGCCAGAACAACCCCCCCCAACCCACACCCAAAAATCCCCCGAAGCTACATTTCTTGAATAGACAGACATAATTTAATAATGAGCAAGAGGAAAAAGAAAAAGAATTTTGAACAGCAGAGTTCCAACAAGTACTTTACATATAGGGAATATTGAATCATGTATCTTCCCACACAGAGAGACACCACAGACACCTGCAGCTCAGCATAATCTGGGTGTGTCAAAAGGTGGGGCAATGGCTGGTGGAGGGAAAAAAGAAGAAGTAGGCAGCAACCTCTATATAGAGCAGTACAAGGTGCTTTGCAAGAGGGCTTTCAAATAGCCCCTTGTTGCACTTTGGCTTCATTTTCATGTTCCCTGCAGAACATCCATGTGTATACAGCCAAACTGAGCAAGACTGAACCCTCTGCTCACTGAGGTGCCCTGGATTGGATCTGGAGGCATGCACTGCCTTAGCAGTTAGCACCCAAGCTTTAGTTCTTGAGCCATCAGCACCCTGTTTTCCAGTTTATGGTGGTGAAAACATGCCAGATAGTTGTAGTCAACAGGAGGTCTATGCCTTCCTCCTGTATCCCCACCCAGCCCATCTTCTCTGTGCTGTGCTAGTTATGTGTGCTCTGGAGTCATTCTGAAGTATCATCTCTATTTTAGAAAATTAAATGAATTGAGCACGGTCTGGTGAATTTATTGGCAGTGGCAGCGGCTGTGTTTACGCTTCTGGAAACTGGTAAATTAGCTAAGCCATGGTTACCTTTGCAAGACTCAGTCTAGTTTTAACACTGATGTGTACTTTCAAAGTGCTCATTTCAGAAGCATGTACAAGCACCTACTGATTAGTGGCTCCTTATTGTATTGTATACTGATTAACTAGGCATAATAGAAATAAAATTTCCTGGCTGCAGAACAGCCAAACATTAGCTAAATGGCAAGTGATAAGGAGAAGACCTGCTGATTGGTACATATGAATGATGACCAACTTGGTCTTATTTAGCCTTAGTTTGCTAGATGTGGAACCTTCAAGTATTTCTCCCTCTCCCATAATACTATAATTTGGGGTTATCCAATGAAGACGAATTTTGGAAGATCCAGGACAAACAAAAGGAAGGACTTTCTCATACCGTACATAGTTAAACCATAGAATTCGCTGGTGATGGTCACCAAGCTGGGTGGCTTTAAAAGAGGATTAGGGAGGAGAAGGCTCTCAGTGACTGTTATGACTATTCTCAGCCTTCTCTGTTGGTTACCAGTTGCTCCAGGTTGTAGTTGTGATAGCACTGTTGCACTCAGGTCCTGTTTGCAGGCTTCCCACAAGCCACTGTGAGTACAGGATCCTGGGCTAGATGGTCCTTTGGCTTCACTGAGCAAGCCTCTTCTTATTTTCTTGTATATAGAAGCTCAGTGGATAGAAGTTACTGAGGAACAACCACATGGGAAGGATATTGCTTTGGGGCTTGTCTTTTTTTTTTTAATACTATTTATTAAATTTTCCACTTTAACAATTCAATCAAACCATATTAAATATTCCAAATTATACATATTATTCAATAATCAAATAGTCCAAATATTATACCAATTTTTTTTTTTTTAATGGAGGTATCTTCCCATGTTCTGAGGTCGGGGGGCGGGTCTGATCATCTCATACTTCTACTGCTTTGATAATTTTCATGATAGTTCCCATAAATCATTCCGATGTTAATCCTCATTACTTTTCACAGTCTCTGAGTTTATCAAACAAGCGAGATAAAACAAAACAATATATTCTGTGTGGAATTTATGTCCTGCTTTTGGGCTTGTCAGAGGCCTGTGGACAACATGACGTAGGGTCCTTCATCAGAGATCACTTGGGCACCTGTGCTACCTCTGCTATTCTGTGGATGCAAACAATATTTAAACAGAATTTGCTGCAGCAGCAAAGTGATCAGCAGGGCTCAGTCCTTCCCCCAGATCCTTTTTTGGGGCATTAGATGAGTAGAATGGCTGCACATCTAGGCTGGAGGAAGGAGCAGTCTCTGGACAGCATATGCTGGCCTGCCTCAGGCAGCAAAATGTCTTGGAACAGCCCTTGACTTGAGGTGGGACTCCACATGGTTGGATGGCTTCTCACATGGCAGTTCAAGGAATGCTTCTTTTAATAAATGCTTCCTCATGTGCAAAGGCCATTAGTGGGACTGTGCCCCAAGCATGAGCATGACCTGAATTTTAGGGTTGTTGTTGTCGTTTAGTCGTGTCTGCCTCTTTGTGACCCCATGGACCAGAGCACGCCAGGCACTCCACTCCTGTCTTCCACTGCCTCCCGCAGTTTGGTCAAACTCATGTTCGTAGCTTCGATAACACTGTCCAACCATCTTGTCTTCTGTTGTCCCCTTCTCCTTGTTCCCTCCATCTTTCCCAACATTAGGGTCTTTTCCAGGGAGTCTTCTCTTTTCATGAGGGGGCCAAAGTATTGGAGTCTCAGCTTCAGGATCTGTCCTTCCAGTGAGCACTCAGGGCTGATTTCCTTCAGAATGGATGCATTTCATCTTCCTGCAGTCCATGGGACTCTCAAAAGTCTCCTCCAGCACCATAATTCAAAAGCATCAATTCTTTGGCGATCAGCCTTCTTTATGGTCCAGCTCTCACTTCCATACATCACTACTGGGAAAACCATAGCTTTAACTATATGGACCTTTGTTGGCAAGGTGATAATTTTAGGGTAGCCAGGTGAAAAATTAAACCAGATTCTTGCACCTTTCATAGTTATGTAGAAGAGGAAACGCCAGCAGGTGTAGCTTGCCATGCAAACTAACTAGATTGCTAAACATGGTTGCAATGCAATTTGCATGGCAAGCTACACTTGTTCACATTTCCTCTTCCGCAAAACTATGAAAGGTGCAGGAGACTGGTCCTCTTCTTCACCAGTCCACTATAATGAACCAAGGTTGGCTGGCCTATGGTGCAGTACCTTCTCCGCAGCGATGGTGCCTGAATGTTGGAACACCCCACCCCACAGCGAAACCCAGCAGGCCCACCACTCTTGCGATCTTTGGGGAAGTAGTGAAAGTCACTTTCCCCCCCAGTGCACAGATATTTAGTTTATTTGTCATGTAAATATTATTTCAGTCTCAGAAGGTGGAATTCAGCATCACACCATTAGAAATATTCCCTCTGCATGTGTAAGTTTGCCAGACAGAATGACCCCCCCCATGCACTTTTGTGGGAGTCTGCCCAACACCCTCCCTCGAGCCAATTTCAGGGGTGCGGGGGCACGCGGGGGAAATTCCTGTTGCACAGGTTGTATTGATGGGGTCTGTCAGGCAAATCCCATCCACTGTGTTTTGATGGGGAAACATGGTGACTATCATGGAAGGCTTAGAGCATGGGTAGGCAAACTAAGGCCTGGATCCGGCCCAAGCGCCTTCTAAATCTGGCCCACTAATGGTGCAGGAATCAGCATGTTTTTACATGAGTAAATTGTGTGCTTTTATTTAAAATGCATCTCTTCGTCTTTTGTGGGGCATAGCAATTCATTCTTTCTCCCCCAAAAAAATATATAGTCTGGCCCCCCACAAGGTCTGAGGGACAGTGGACTGGCCCCCTGCTGAAAATGTTTGCTGACCCCTGGCTTAGAGGGCACACGGGTCAGGGAGCCAGACAGGAAGTTTGCTGCCTTTCTCCAGCATGAGCAGGACAGGAGCAGGAAAACTCTTAACTCTTCGTGCCCCCCATGCAACTAAGTCTAGTGCCACCTAGTGTTTAACACGTACAGTTGTGCTATCCACCAAATTCTTGTGGGTTTTCTTTATTATAATGGTGTTGTTTTTGCTTTAACCTTTAGCAATAGAATGGTATCCGTTCTTTAAACACCCCTACCTGCCCCAGGTTATGTTTTGTTCTTGTTTTGTTTGTTTGCTTTTGTTTGCTTTTGCAAAGCCGTTAGATGGGATACAAATGTCAACCATAAAGAAGAAAAATGTGGAGATATATATATATATATATATATATATATATATATATAACTTAAAAATAAGGGGGATCTGTTTTCCTCACCAGTGCAGAAGGGTTTTAGTGGAAATACAAGGAGCTGCACCAAAGAGAGATGGTTAAATTGCCTTCAACACTAGGACTGGTGCTCGATGTTGATGCTGTGCTGCTGTGGTTTTCATACAGTACTTCCTGCTACATGTCTGCTTACCTGTTGGTGTTGTTAGGTTTCCAACCTGCTTTAGCTCTGCCTTAATATATATTTTGCTTCTTCAGGGTTTGGTCCCCATTGTGCCTTCGTTTTCTTCTTCTTTTTCCTCTGCTTAAACATTTCACAGCTCTTGTTCTGCCACTGCTGCTGGATGTGCTCAGTCGGTGATATATGCAGAATTTGATTTTCCCAGCTTTTGAGGTTGCCTTCCCCAAAGCTTTGAAGCAGTGGACACAGTGCATCAGCCTTTGCCAACGTGGTGCCCTCCAGATGGTTTTGGACTACAACTCCCATCAGCCCCCGCTGATGCCTGGAGGGCACCAGGTTGCAGTACACCAGTGTGTTTGCCTTGATGCTCTCTTGGCAGGCCTTACACCATCCCAGTGAAGAAGGAAAAATCGGTATATATAAATAAAATACAGCCATCACTCAGTTTCACACATTCATTTGTTTACATATATGCACATTTAAGATTAAGGCATTCAATGAGGGCCTGGGAAGAATCTGACCCAAAGGCAAAAAGAGTCAGTATTATCTGTAGTGTCCATCATGTATTGAACAGATTCGGAAACCTAGTTTTACTTGGTTCCCATGAGTAACATGCAAGACAAAACATTAGGTACTAGAAAACAATTGTCTGAATCCAACCCAAAGGTCCTAATTTTGGAAATAAGAGAATTTCAGGACCCAGCTAACCAACCAAGGACCTTAAATAACAGGATCAGCCTCCTTTCTTGTGGATCATGTGAAAGGACTTCAAAAACAAACAAACCAGGCTGTACCTAGAGGTATCCCAGTGACCCATTGCAACCCCTCTGGTTGATTATTGGCAGGTGGGGGAGATGTCCACCAGAAGCTCAAAGGTTGCATAAGCCCATCCCTTATCTTAACCCTAACACTGCAATCCTATACAGTGCAATCCACCATCTGCCACCACCACCAGCTCCAAAAATCACCCTCCTCCACCCCATAATGATGGGTACGTATGGGGAATGGTCTGTTCAAATCAATGGGATTTCAAGTCTGTTTGCTGCATTGAAGGCATAATTTGGTGTGAGGTCCTTCTCTACTGCCACACACAAATACCCCCACAAATCCCCACCCTGCGTAGTGATTAGGCTTAGGAAGAAATGCTGTATGTATTTTGAGATGAGACCTTATTTCTTAGCCTAATTGCTGGGGGTGGGGAGAGAGAGGACTGAGGAGGAGAGATGCTCTCCACACTGCATGAGGCCTTCAGGCTGCAATCCTAAACACACTTGCCTGAGGACTCAATGAATCTTACATCAAAGAAGGCATGCGTAGGATTGCACTGTGAACTTCTGCTTTGTGATATAGACAGCAGATCTTGTTGGAAGTTAAAATGCTTGAATAAATCACATGCTAATTTTGCATCTTGTATGTATCCAAACTAGGGATGGGAGAGAAATTCAATCTAAATGCAAACCTACCTAAATTTGCACTATCTGATGCAATTTGTGAGCAAAAACATAGCCAGCCTTCAGAATTCGCAAGTCCGAATTTTTCAATGCAGTTCTCTAAGTGATGTATCTGCTTGTAAAGTGTGCAGAAAAATGTGCATATATATATATATATATATATATATATATATATATATATGTAAAAATTAACAAATAAAAATGCATTGCTTTGCAAAAAAAAGTGTGCATGAGGCAAAACTGCATACAAAAATGAGCATATCGGGAGAAATTCAGCATTAAAATACTGGTGAATTTTTGGGAGGACTTCTAAAAAAAAAAAAAACTTCGCAAAATGACGGGGAAATGTGGAAAACTGAACTTAAGAAGAATGAGAAACCGGGAGAAACCCAAATGGGCAGATTCACCCATCCCTAATCCAAGACATACTAGCAAATCCTATATACCGATATATCCAAATATATGGATACCGCCCGCTTGCTGCCTGCTTATGTGCAGGGCTTTTAGCTAGGTGACCACGCAGATGTCTGTTTTGACCCATTTCCTAGCCATGGTTTGTCCTCTATTCATACTGCAGGGTACGAAATTCCTGGGTGCCAACCTGCCTATGGCAACCTAGAATTCTCCAGGGCAGGCTCGCAAAATCTTCACCTACCCTCTGGGACAGGTAATTAAACAGCGATGTTTTGTCAAGTTGATGTTTTCTCTTATAACTTTCTGCTGTTGCTTGTTTTTTGTTTTGTTTTTTTTAAAACTCCTCTCTTCCCCTGCCAGCCATTTGCCAGCCGCTCAGATAAAAGATGCAGCGTTTTGGAAATTAGGGACCCGACAGCAGCCTCACTTGAATGTATGTGCCACAGATTTCATGGCAGCACATTGCAGTAATTAATACCAGCACACGATACGTGTTGGCAAGAACGTTGCTTCATAGAAAATGTTGCTTCATTAATCTGCAAGATCACAATGGACAGCAGCAGCTCCATGTTTGGGTTGCTCTTGCGAAAGACACCCTCCATGTAGTTGTGGCTGGTGCTCAGTGAGATTAGTAGCATGATGGAAGCAGGAGGCCTAGCAGTAGATGGTACCAAATCCAGCTCATTCTAGCTTTGTCTTCCTCCCTGCTTCCAACCGGGGTAATATTGAGATCATGGCCACATTCACAACATACATTTAAAGCTACTATGGTAGCACTTTAGTCCTGGCTTCCCTAGAAGAATTCTGGGTGCCTAGAGAAACCCCCATTCCCTTCACAGTTGCAATTCTGTGGGACAGCCATTGTTGCCTAGTGGTTAGAGTGCTGGACTGTGATCTGGGAGACCAGGGATCGACCTACTGCTCAGCTGTGAAGCTCAATGGATGACCCTGGATCTGTCACTGCCTCTCAGCCTAACCTACCTCACAGGGTTGTCATGAGAATAAAATGGGGAGGAGGGGAATTACGTATAGCACCTCAAGTCCCACGGAGGAAGGAAGAGATATAAAGGTAATACGTCATAATAAATAATAACTCGCATAGTTTCCTGGGAAAAGGGATTGATTGTTAAACCACTCTTGGTATTTGTCACTCTGGAAAAGGAATCAGAGTCTCTTAAAAGTTATTAAAAGTGTGGGAGCAGTCTTACCCCACCCGGTCAGTTGGCAACCGTAGCATTGAAAATAAGCACTTCTCAATATCACTGCTGTTGGACTCAAGCCATCTCTTCATAGCCAGAGGTTGGTTGGATGGCTTGCTTTATTCTTTTTATCTGTCTGCTTCTTCTTTTTTAAGTGTTTACCTTTAATCTCTGCCTCCCAGAAATTTGGTTCTCTGTGTGGAAAAAAGTAGCAACAGAATAGCTCCTTGGTTCCTTCTAGGATTCCATTCTCAGGGAACTTATGCAATAATTCGTTTCTTTGGGCAGGTGAGGAGGAGGATGACACGCTCCCTGTTTCTGGTGCTCGTCATCAGTGTTGAAAGCTGTGGCCGTTTAACATGTGTCTATGTATCTATCTAGTTTTCGTTTTCTGGTAAAAGCTTTAAAGGTACAATTCAAAATCAGAAAATGGGATGGAGGAAAGTTCAGCATGCAATCCCTCATTGTATAGCTCCCATCATATTCTGAGAAGGCACATCTTTACCCTTGTCTATATATGTGTGTACATATATATATGACTGTTGCCACTCTTAGCCCTTCCCCCATATTCAACCAAACCCACCTCCCTTTGCACCACATGCACCCCTTGTCTATTCTTGCGCTGCCTGACCCACCCCTACCTTACCCCCGCAACTCACAAACCGCAGAGCATGATGGCGCCTTACTTTTGTATGTCTATGGCAAGAGATATGCCTTATTCTTCTGAACGTAAAATGCTTTAACTGGTTTTAACATTGTGTTTTATTGTTATTGTTCTTCTTAGGCTCAGACATGAACATACAAAAGTTTTATTTTGGGTGGGAGCAAGGAAGTTTGTATGCACACCTCAAAGGCATTTCACTGAGAAAGAGAATTTCTGTTTTTATGTACTGAAATTGGTCTTTTGGAAATACAATACACCAGCAGGGCAAAAAGGTTAGAAAGTTACTGAGGAAAGGAATAATTTGGGTGTAATATTGTATTGTTTTTATCCATCCTGGGACCTTATGGTGAAGGACGAGTAAGAAATCCAAATAAGAATGATGATGATGATGATGATGCCACTCTCTTCCTTTTCCTATCAGATTACCAGAATTAGGCAGCCTGAACCATCTAGTATAATTTGAAGTGAAATCCTCATTACAGAGGCTCAGAAGGCTGATGTTTGACAATCCCAGCTTCCTTACGTGTCCAGCCTACTTTAGATTTCCTTAGTCATTGTTGAATTTGGCAGCAACTCCCCTGTATGTCTTGGTCTGAGCAGAGTAATTTATCTTCCTCCAGCATGCAGCTTCACCTCCCCCAGATATATAACCCTCAGAACTGTCTCTTCAGCAAAACCAGATATCTTGTTAATAAAAACTAGCAATGCATTATGAAGACTCCAGGTCAGGTTAGCAATGGCATTCTCTTTGTTTAGAAGCCTGTAGCACTCCAGGCTTTCTTCTCACAATGTTTTATTGCTGGGGGAACATGACTCCTTTCTGTGCCATGAAGGCACACAAGGCCACCTAGCCCAGAATCTTGTTCTCAGTGGCCAACCTAATGTCTAGGGGAAGTATTTTTAGGTTCAGAAAAGTAAAGCCAAGGGGATGGTGTTTCTCCACTGTGAGGAAAGCTTGCGAGCAAGAGGTGACATGATAGAACACAAAATTATGCATGGCATCAAAACTGTGGCTGAAGAGGGGCTTTTCTCCCTCTCTCGTAACACTACGACTTGTGGACATACTGTGAAGCTGAATATTAGAAGATTTAGGTCCGATAAAAGGAAGTCATTCCCACAGGACGCAATGGTGGCCACAAGCTGGGATGGTTCTTGAAGTGTAGGTATGTTCCCACGAAGCAAGACACGGAGATAACAGCAAGAACCTTTATTTGAACTAACAGAACTGGACAACAGGGGCAAAGGAACTACTTATATACATTTCTGAAGGCCTGGGCCACTCCCACTCTCAACGTGATTGGCTGTCTAAATTCCCAGGCTGTGAATCATAACTCAAGAGTTTAAGGGCCAATGGCCCACATCCTGAAATGTTCTGAGCCCTGCTTGGGCATTTCCCACAGGCATCTGGTTGGCCACTGTGAGAACAGGATGCTGGACTAGATGGGCCATTGGCCTGATCCAGCAGGCTCTTCTTAGGTACTTATGTTCTTAGAAGTCTCTTGTGAAGTGGGAGGAGACCAAGCTGTAGATCCTTGATGTCAGGCACCCCCAAACTCAGCCCTCCAGCTGTCTTGGAACTACAATTCCCATCATCCCTGACCACTGGTCCTAGGGATGATGGGAGTTGTAGTCCCAAAACAGCTGGAGGGCCGAGTTTGGGGATGCCTACTCTATGCTCAAGAGGAACGTTACCTGCAGAAAGCCAACCCTTGATCATTATCTCTTGCTATGCATTCTTTTCAGGATTTAGACAGAAGGAATCTTTTCGCTATTAATGTTAAGATTTTTTTGAAATGCATTTTCTGAAGCTTTTTTTTAAAAAAAGAGCAGCAAATAAATCTATAAAAAAGCATGTAGTTCTATGTATTCTTATATATGCACTTGACTTCATTTCATCTCTGCTTTACTTAACCAAATTACCTATTAGAAGCAAACTGGCTGTAGCATTGTCAGCTGGCCAGGGGGCAGCGGGGTGGAGGAGCTCACCCTGACCTGCTCTTGTGTCTTTAATAGCAGCTGGAGTTGAGGAAACCAGGAGGTCAAACTGCTATTCTCATTAGTTATGACTTGCGGCCAAATTCTACATGCAGGAAGCTGACCCTGGTGGAAGTCTGCCCCAATCAGAAATGGGCACGGAGATAAGCATTTTCACCTCCAAATGTTTCTAGGAGAAGCTGCTATCAAAATCCCAGCTATGGGAGCTGGCTGAAAACTTAGCAGCCTTAACGAATTCTGTCCCTTTCTTGCTCAAAGAAACAAGAAACCTTTTGCCCATTCCCTGCTATAGGAACACAGGAAGGTGCCTTATACTGACTCAGACCACCAGATCTCACCTAATTCACTCCTTTTGAAACAGCCATCCTTCAAAATTTGCAGTTCTCTGAATTTTGCAATGCCATTCTTCAGCCAAGAGAAGTCTACAAAAAATGCATATGCCATGGTAAAACGTTTGTGTGAATGCATGTATTAGGGAAAATAAAATGCAATGGTGCATGATTAGCATTTTTACTGGTTGCCAGTTCATTTCCAGGCTCAATTCAAGGCACTCATATTAGTGTTTAAAGCCCAATATTACACAGTCCCCAAATAGGCCCTTCTCCTTCCCTACACATTCTACTGAGAGCTAAGATCAGTGGAGGGAGCTGTCTTGGTTGCTCCACTGCCCTCAGAAGCTCAGGAAGGGTGGCTCAGGAGAGTGCATTCCCTGTGGCAGCTCCTAAGGGAGCCAGTGTGGTGTAGTGGTTAAGAGCAGTAGACTCGTAATCTGGTGAACCGGGTTCGCTTCCCCACTCCTCCACATGCGGCTGCTGGGTGACCTTGGGCCAGTCACACTTCTCTGAAGTCTCTCAGCCCCACTCACCTCACAGGGTGTTTGTTGTGGGGGAGGAAGGGAAAGGAGAATGTTAGTCGCTTTGAGACTCCTTAGGGTAGTGATAAAGCAGGATATCAAATCCAAACTCCTCCTCCTCCTAAGTTGTGGAACACACTTCCCACAGAGGTGCAATCTAGCACCTTCCTTATATAGCTTTTTGTGAGTTCTTTGCCCTGGCTTTTGACACTTTCGGTGCATATTTCCGGGACCCACCTTATCTCTGTAATTTTAAGTTGTCTAAAACTGTTGTTAACGTTGTGTTCTGATATTAATGTTGTGTTTCAATTGTTGTAACCTGCCCTGAGACCTTAGGGCGATGGGCGGATAATAAATTGCAATAACAACAACAACAGGAAATTGTTTTGCAAAAATGTGTGTATAATGTGGAAAATATATATATACACAAAAATGTGTAAAAGAAATTCTCCCAGAATTGCTGGTGATTTGCAACCTAATGTGGAAATGTATTGAACTTAAGATTGGAAATATGAGAAAATTATTTCATTTTTTTTTTTAAAAAAAAAAAAGTGATTGGGAAAGTGCTGTCCTGTTCATGAAAGTCACTGCGTATCTGTGCTACATTTCTTCCACATGGTTGTACGTATATGGAGCTATACAGAGTGGGGGAAGTAATTTGTGTACCCCTTCAGTCCTAGGCCTCTTTGCTCCCATTTGAATATGTGCCCGATTTCAGCCATATCCAGGTTCTTACCTGACTGTCACTGACGCTTAGGCAGGCCTCTTTCCCTGTCTGCGATCCTATGACTGGAGTGCAGAGCATCAACCAAGAAACCAACTGCAAGTGAGCATACAACTGCGCTATGACCCCTCAGTATCTGAGGTTCAGCTTTCTGTGCATCATGTTAATATTCCCAAACCCTCCTCATGGGAGGGACGAGAGAGAAAGGACCATTTGTTCAAATGAACTGTGTGGAAGAAAAGAAACCATTTTAGTTTCGTGGCACCTACAGTACACATCAGAATTCCCTCCCATTAAACATTAGAGAAGTACCATCCCTGTTGTCTTTTTGGTGCCTAATAATAATAATAAATTTATTATTTATACCCCACCCATCTGACTGGGTTTCCCCAGCCACCCTGGGCAGCTTACAACATATCTAAAAACATAATAAAAACATCAATCCTTAATCCTACTGAAGACCTTCCACTTTCAACAAATCTTTTAAAGTAGGGATCTTTCCCAGTCTGCATAAGTCACTGTTTTTTTACTGCTTGTGTGTTTTCCATCCTAGACTTCTTTGGGAGCAATGGTGGGATATAAATTTAAACTGTAGCTCATGTAAGCTGTAGATTGTGGGTGTTCATCTCTAACTAGGGGAAAGTATTGCTTTTCCGGCATTTCCTTAAGTCATCGTCACTTTGGCACCTTCGAGTATTTTCTTCAATACAATCCAACCGTCTTTATAATCCCACACTGTTGTTGTTGTTGTTGTTGTTGTTGTTGTCCTTTTTATCAAAGGGGTGGAGAACCTTTTTATTTCAGACCAATGGCCGCATTTCCTTCTGGGCAACTTTCTGGGAGCCCCATGCTAGCGGTGGTTGTGAGGGGCTAGAGACAAAAGTGGGCAGGGCAGAAAATATCAATTTTACCTGACATAGGCCAGCTTCTACACACACTTCCACACTGCTCTCTACCCAGAAAACACTAGAGAAGGATATGAAATAGGACTGAGAAGGGCTGTGGCCAAGGAGGGGTGTGGCCTATGGAGAGTCCTGAGACCTAGATAGAGCACCCTTTCCTTAGCATGTTATTAGGTTTAATTATTATTTTTAACCTTATCATACACGTACTTACCACTTAAGAAGCCAGTGTCTCATCTGACTGTAACTGAGAGCTAGCAAAATTCAGCCTGCACAAAGGGACCTAGAATTTATTTTTATTTTTCCATCCTTTTCATTCATTTTAGTCCTTCATGGCTGCTGTTCACTAAAGTTTGCTGAAGTTGATGGTTCTTTGGGCCTAGGTTAGCACAGTGGGGAGGGAGAATCAGTAAAAATCACCTCCCCGCTCCCCTTTCCATTGGTGGGAGTCTCCATGTTATCAAAGAGCTTCCCATTTATGGAAGATCTCTTTCCACGAAAAGAAGAGTTCAGTTTTATCCAGCCCCTTGCGTTTTGTGTGCAAAACACCCCAGATCCATGCACTGTCATTTCCTATCAAGTAACCAGACTGGAAAAAGACTCCTATACTTAGGATATAGCCAAATGATCAGTGCGTTCTGACAAAGACTCTCCTCCCTGGAAGAGAGGGGAGTGGTTGTGGGCGGGAGCCCGAGCACCGCCCCTAGCAGGGAGCGTTAGCCTCCTGCCTCCACCTCACCTGGCTGGCGCCCACGCCCCCCTGTAGGCATCCAACCAGGTGCCACAAAGGGGGCGTGTTCAGCAGCCTTTTGCTGCAGCGCCAGCCTCTCCCCGGCCTCATTCTTCCCGTCGTCACGTCGCGTCCATTTGGCATTAGGCTTTTTGGTTTTTTCGCCTACCTCGTAGCAATCGTCACAACTTTTGTGGTATTGGTGGGTAGGTTAGGCATTGGAATAATGTGTTGTGGTGTGCCGAAGTGCTAGGTGTGGCCATCGCCTATGCCTTCAATTTTTGGGTATTCCGTTAAAGGAATCTGGCGGTCGTGTATTCTGTCCGATGCCTGCTTGGTGGGAGGCCATGGCACGACCCTCGGTGACATCAGGGGTGAGCCTATAGTTGGATTAGCATCAACAGGCTCCACCTACTGGTGAATAAACCCACTTGTTTTAGAGATCCAATGCCTAAGCCAATACCTTTTCACTGCTGTAACCAATAAAGTTGTGGCCTTTTCTTGCCCATTAACCTTATATCACATGTCCTTGTGTCTTCATTTCACATTGCGGGGGTCAGGTCCTCGAACCACAAAAAGAGCCTCCTGCAGGTACCATTTTATCAGAAATTCCTTTTTGCACAGGAACAAGCTTTCAGTGTTGTAGCGCCTACCCTTCTGAATTCCCTCCTGTTCAGTGTTAGACAGGCACCATCTCTGTTGTCATTTTGATTCCTACTGAAGACCTTTATCTTTCAACAATACTTTTAAAGTGAAGATCTTTACTGATCTGCATATGTACAGGAATTGTTTTTTAAATGTTTGGGCCATTTTACTTCTTGTGTGTTTTCCATCCTGGGCTCCTTTGGGAGGAAGCGAGGGGCAGGGGGGATGAATTGAATAAATAAACAAATGGATAAATTGATAAATAATTGTGGCTGACACAATGGAGAGCCACTGCTAGTTCTGAGCTGCTTAAGCCAACATTCTGACTTGGGATAAGTCAGTTTTGTATGTTCCTGAGCGAATTCCAAAAACAAACGTTGGCGGTGATTTACATTTTCCAAATGTCATATAGCAGCAAGCCTGTAATCTTGATCCACAGGACAGCTATAATGACAGCAGTGCTGAATGTGAACAATTAAGAACTATGATTCATTATATTACATTAAAGTAGTATAATTTACGAAGACTGTGACCACTTCTGTCACTAGGACCTCCGTCAAGCTGTTAATCAGATGCAAATCTTTTGTCTTTCCAGCACGTTGCAGGAACAGAAGGGGGAACTTCGCAAGCGTCTCTCCTACACAACTCACAAACTGGAAATGCTTGAAACAGAATTTGATTCTACACGCCAATATCTTGAAGTAGAACTCAGACGTGCTCAGGAAGAACTTGAAAAAGTGACTGAAAAGCTGAGACGGTTAGTTGTTGAATTCACTGACCTTTCCTCAAAAGAAATGTCATATTTCACTTTAGGTAATTTGGGAAATGTTGCGATCTGCTGGAAATGCTGAAGGAGGCCATCAGGAAATGCTAACATTAACTGGCAAATTTCTAAGCAACCAACCTTCAAATTTCTAAGCAACTTCCTTCAGTAAATGGCCATATTTAATCCTCTTTTGGACCTTTAATATGGCCCATGTGCAAAGACCAAAAGTGAGTCTTTGACCCATTTTTGAGGTTAGCAGCACAATCATATATATGTCTGCTCAAAAATAAGCCCCATCTAACTTCATGGGGCTGATTCTCAAGTTACCATATTTTTCGCTCCATAAGACGCACCAGACCACAAGACGCACCTAGCTTTTGGAGGAGGAAAATAAGAAAAAAAATATTCTGAATCCCAGAAGCCATAACAGCAAGAGGGATCGCTGCGCAGCAAAAGCAGAGATCCCTCTTGCTGTTCTGGCTTCTGGGATAGCTGCGCAGCCTGCATTCGCTCCATAAGACGCACACACATTTCCCCTTACTTTTTAGGAGGGAAAAAGTAAGTCTTATAGAGCAAAAATTATGGTACTTAACAGAGCACTGCAGCCCTACTGGCTCATTTTAAGACATGCCAACAGACTTTAATTTTGCTCATTGACCAGTAAGTACCAACATTTACCAAGAAAGGAAGAAAAATAGCCTCCATGTAGCATATTCTGTCCCATCAAGAGTGGCTTATTATGAGGATCCCCTTAATCATACATTGAGTCTCCAAAATGATTAGTAACTACTATCAGTAATGTTTTCAGAGGTCGCTGTGTTGTGAAAAATGCTCAAGACCAGTGGTGGAAAAGGGTCTGTGGATAAACCCTTTCAGTTATTCATCCACTCACAATCTTTTTATTCTACCTTCCCCCAATAGTTTAAAAGCAGTTGACTGTCAAATGAATACAGACAGGCAGGAAAACAAGTTTAGAACAATCCAATAGAACACCAAAAAAGTGAGCAGCAAAAGAGTAGAACAACAAACAGTAGGTGAATGCTGAAGATGTGTGGAATTCTGGAAGGAAATGTGCTTAATATGCAGCCCTTGGGTGGATATTGTACAGCTCAGGAGTAGCAAGAAAAAAAACACTGCAGCAAGGCCTCTTTTGCCCAGAAGATGGTTTCTATCTTCCTTGGCAGATCTTCTGTCCATTTTCAAAAGTGGATAAGATGGATAGATCCGTCTCTTTCTGGCCCATGTCACTTTTGCCTTTGTTCATTCTGTTTCGTTTCTGCTTTTAAATCTGCAATTTAAAAGAGGTCCTAACAAAAAAATCCACATCCAGTTACACATTTTGTAACATATTTTGCCTTGAAATCTATTGCTGTATATATAGAACTGCATTGCAACATTTGGGGAAGTGGGAAAATCCAATGCAGCTAGTCATGTTCTGACCTGCGCATTCATCTGGGAGGCGCAGATCTGGTCAGTAGCGGGATTTGCAAGGATCTCTAGCAGAGGGTGTGGTTGATTTTGATTTATTTCTTGCTTCAGAATCAGAATAGAAGTGAAACTCTGAAGTCAAAACTCGGTTCTGAGCAAAGACCAAGCACCAACCCTGTCTCACATGGGCTTTCAGGGGATTTCACTTGCAAAAGTTTCCTTTCCCCCACAATAACTTCACCACTGGCAACATTTCTTATGCTTCCACCTGAGTTCTGCATTGCCTCAGTTAAGACTCCTTTGGGGGCTCAGTACATCAAGAGAGGACACATTTTACAATCCCCTGCTGTCTTCTAAGAGACCATTTTTGCCATGTTACTAGAAAATGAACTTCACAGTGATGAGCAATGGGAACTGATCATAAGATTTGCCGTGCTACATCTTTTCAGTGGAATGCTGGGTCTAGGCTTTGGTTGTAGATCTCATCTTGCAGCATTCAAAATACCACACATTTAATCCAAATGTACTCCATTAGGATGATTTCTTTGAAATACGTTGGAAAGATGTTTTCCTCTCGTAATTGCCAACTGGGCAATCCTCATTCTGAAAGGTTGTCAGCATAGAGCAGCATAGAGTTATGCTGAGAACATTGTTACCTCATCACAAAAAGGGGCCAGGTTTTGCAGAGGACTGAAACTGTTCTCAGAAAAGGTCCCCGCACACAGTTTTGACTTGGCAAAGCTAAATGATATGAAAATGCTTCAAAAAGGTGGATTTCGCCAATGCCATGTCAGTGTTTGAAAAACAAAAGGTTCTGACCTCCTTTTTAATAATAATAATAATAATAATAATAATAATAATAATAATAAATTTTATTTACACCCCGCCCTCCCCAGCCAAGGCCGGACTCAGAGCAGCTAACAAGCAATAATAAAAACAAGTTGAATGAATACAACTTAAAAACAAAATTAAAATACAACATTAAAATATTGAAACATTAAAATGCAGCCTCATCACAGGAGGAGAAAGGAAAAAAGAAAGAGGGGGTGGGAATGAAATTGACTCCAAGCCAAAGGCCAGGTGGAACAACTATGTCTTACAGACCCTGCAGAAAGAAATCAGATCCTGCAGGGCCCTGGTCTCATGAGGCAGAGCGTTCCACCAGGCCGGAGCCAGTGTTGAAAAGGCCCTGGCTCTGGTTGAAGCCAATCTAACTTCCTTAGGGCCCAGGAGCACTAGGGTGTTGCTATTTATGGACCTTGAGGCTCTCCATGGGGCATACCAGGAGAGGCGGTCCCGTAGGTACGAGAGTCCTAGGCCGTGAAGGGCTTTAAAGGTCAAAACCAGCACCTTTTTACTCCTTTGCCTAGTCCTCAGACCTTAGTTGGCACAAAAGAGTCACTTGAAAAAGAGTATTCTTGCAGAGTATTGCTGCTTTTATTCTTAAAAAGTCTTCTTCTCCAACCACGACCGACAGTTTTTACACACCAAACGCAACCAGCTTTCTACCATCCAACCAACCCACACCAAACACTAGCACTGACCACTCTATATATACAGGTACAATTTGGCGAAAGGTTGCATGAGTCATTGTAGGCCGCTGACTCATGCTGATTCAGTTCTTTTAGCATTAAAGAAACAGTGGCCAATTTTTAGCTGTGACATGCACCAGGGCACTACTATCAGTGTGTTTCAACCTCTCTTTTGTTTCCTCAGGAACATTTCATTAAAAAAACAACAAAAAAAGCAAATCTGGGTTTATATACTCAGCAGAGAGCTACGATGGGTGAAATATCATGGAGTCCATTTTTTTATCTCACCTTCGCTCCAAGGAGCTCTCAGCATAATACACAGTTCTCTCACTTCTTTACCCCCACAAGAAGCCTGTGTGGTAGGTTGGGCTGAGAGACGCTGAGTAGCCTAAGTATACCCCAGGTGGCTCTCCCATTTACAGTGGTACCTCGCAAGACGAATGCCTCGTAAGACGAAAAACTCGCAAGACGAAAGAGTTTTTTGTTTTTTGAGTTGCTTCGCAAGACGAATTTCCCTATGGGCTTGCTTCGCAAGACGAAAACGTCTTGCAAGTTTGTTTCCTTTTTCTTAAAACCGTTAATACCCAGGGTGCATTCAGGGGGTGCAGTTGCGACTTGACTTCGAGGAGCAACTCATAGCTTGTGGTAGCCTTTTTTGAGGTTTTTGAAGACTTTGGTGATTTTTGAAGCTCTTCCAAAATCCGTGCTTCGCAAGACAAAAAATTCGCAAGACGAAAAAACTCACAGAACGAATTAATTTCGTCTTGCGGGGTACCACTGTACCAATGTATATCTATAATGTGTCTGTTTACCAGCATCTACATGGCACATTCACTCAGGGCCTGAAGCAAAGCAGTAAATACACACACACACACACACACACACACACACACACCAAAATAAAGGTGCATAGTAGCCAAACCCAGCCAAATTATTGTGGCACCTGAAGCAGAAAATCCCATAATAATCTCTCCTGATCCCTGGAAGTAAAAATACAATAGCAATTAATCAAATAACTAATAAATAGCTGTGGCCTCACTTTGCCTAATGGCAGGACTAGCTCTGCATCAGTCTCTGCATTGGCATGAGAGGGGTAAACTGAAAACATATTAGATGTATACCTATTTAAAAAATATTTTGCAAGAGTACTCACCGGTACAGAATAATTGTACATTTGTTAAATTTTTTAAAATAATTTTTATTAAGTACAAATTAGAAAACATACATATTTACAACAAAAGAAAATACAAAAGAAAAAGAAAATACATATAACCAAGGGGAAAAAAAATAGAGAATACTTTGTCTCTTTTCATATTTACAGTTATTTATATCTCTATAAAATGCTATTCACAATAAAGGAGTGAAATGAAAGATAAGGTATCAGAAAAAAAGAAAAAAAGAACAAAGAAAAAATAAAGAGGTAAAAGAAAAAGATCATAGGTGAATATTTTTAAAAGTAGATAAGTATTCACTATACATAGCCGTTTCCCATCTATATTTATATTCAATTGTATAATTTCTTTTTTTAAAAAACAACAACACTTAATTAAGGTAGATAAGGACAAGATGAAATTATACAATAATTGTACATTTTTGTTGTCCATGGCAGCCATTTTGCGTTGGCACCATGGCAAGTTTATGAGAAATGGCATCTGCATTTTACCCCCCAAAAAACCCCTCCAGAATGATTTATGTGTCAATAGACCCATAACCTTAGGAAGCAGCCTTTTACTAAGTCAGACAATTCGTCTGTCTAGCTTAGTATTTTCTACACTGTCTAGGATCTGCTCTCTATGGTTTCAGACAGAGAATGTTCCCAGCCCTGGCTGGAGAGGCGAGGGATTGAACCCAGGCTGCATGCAAAGTGGATGCTCTACGACTGAGCTGTGGCCCTGCCTCAAGAGCCAGGATTGAAACGTCAAAGCACCTTGTTACAAATCAGTTCTCTCAAAACTGGGTGGGATTTTGAAGACTGCAAATCTTAGCTTTCCGTTAATCAAAAAGGCTTTGCTAAGCAGCAGAAAGCAAGGATCAAATAAGCTAAGAACCCTTAGTGGGGGAAGTAAATTGCAATCTCTTATGCAAAAATTGACGTTAAACAGTGTGGTGCTGAGTGTGCAGAGGTATGTTAATTATATGATTTCATCTTTGTTTTAGGATACAAAACAATTACCTAGCCTTACAAAGAATTAATCAAGACCTAGAAGACAAATTGTACAGGATGGTAAGTACAGGGGATTGTTATATTGCTTTTCTATATATCTTTATGATTCTTCAAGCGCATAACATATTGACAGAGAGATGGCACTGAGGAAACTTGCATTTAAGCTTTGACAGTGTGATCCTAACAGTATCACTGTAGGGCAGGAATGGATAGCCTGCAATGAGAGTTGTGGTCCAGATGTTAGATTCCAGCCTTGGCATTCAAGTGTTCAGGGAAGGGAAAGAGCCAGCAAAGAAGAAATGACCTGGGTTTCGTTTTAGGGATAGCAGAGATGGCAGTGGCAAAGATGGTCTGACTTCATATATTATTGACAGCATTGGTTCTGTGGGCCATTGGCTTGTCTTCTTATATCACTGAGCCTTTTTCAAGCTGGAAAGGGGTATATAAGTTTGGCTAGGCCTGGTATAAACATTGGGGCTTCTTGTCCTTACCTAGTCAACAGAGCAATATCCTTCCTTTCAGGCTCTGGCTACAGATTTAATGAAGAATAAGCTCCTGCCAACCTAACAGTTCGAAAGCACAAAGTGCAAGTAGATAAATAGTTACCGCTCCGGCGGGAAGGTAAATGGCGTTTCCGTGTGCTGCTCTGGTTCGCCAGAAGCGGCTTAGTCATGCTGGCCACATGACCCAGAAGCTGTACGCAGGCTCCCTCGGCCAATAAAGCGAGATGAGCACCGCAACTCCAGAGTCATCTGCGACTGGACCTAATGGTCAGGGGTCCCTTTACCTTTACCTAAGCTTTGGGAATTCTGCTGGGGTACAGAGTGGGGAGGCAAGAGTCATTCAATATCTACATCTAACTCTCAACTCAACTTTTTTTTTTTTTGCCAGTGCTGCAACCTGCTATTTTATTTTATTTTATTTTATTATTCTTTATTTGGGGGGGTAGGTGGGTTGATATCTTGTCCTTTGGCCTAGAACCATCACAGGAATGGATCACAACAGACATATTATGCAAAATCAATCCGGCACACCTAGAGACATTGAAACTCCGAATCAATCCACATGGTACTCCATCTCTTACAATATCTCTCTTGAAACAAACTGAACCTCAGGTGGCTTGACACTTTTGCCCAGCTCCAAGATTTGCGGAAGTGTGAACTTTAAATGATTGGCTGTGTTTTGGTTCATATATTGTTTCAGTAAGTGTGACTGACATAGGTGAGCCTTTCAATGTGAACAGAATCAGGCTTCCCTTCCCCATCTCTACCCGTTGCCTTCCAAGTACTTGCAACTATAATACCCATCATCCCTGGCCATTGGTCATGCTGGCAGGAGCAGATGGGGGTTGTAGTCCAGCAACATCTGGGAAGCACCAGGTTGGGGGAGGCTGAGTGAGGGTTTTGAAGAGAAATCTCAGACCCCAAGGTTCAGGATCCTTGCTCTGCAATAAAATTTACTGCATACCCTTAAAGAAGGGACTATCTTTTACTCAAGGTTGCCCGCTTCTGCATGGGAACAGCAGCAACTTATCCTGCAGGATTGTTGTGTAGGCAAATACTTATAAAGCACAAGGCACATATAAAATGGGTCAAAATTCAAGGAAGAGACTTCAGAGTGTTGCTGTTTAATGGGAACGCCCCCTCACCTCGAGAAATTATTCTTGCTAATTTGTCACAAGGCATCGCCAAATTTAGATGCCTGACACAACTGCATCCCCTGCCGTGCCGTCAAACAGGATCATACAAAACAGTAGACCCTTCACTCCATTGTGTGAGATCTCCAGCTGGTGCGAAGGAGAACATTGAGATTTTTATCAAAACAACTCTAATTGGGACCATCTAAGGAGGCCACCATGCAATTCTTCCTTTTAGTTTAAGAGTTTGAACTTCCTTAAAGTTGAAAAGAGGTTTTAAAGGTATAGTGTAAATGTGGGGCCATAGTAGGAACCTCTGTATCTCTGTCAGGCCCACACCCATATCTCAGGGATGCAGGACCTCAAGCCTGGAGGCCAAATATGACCCTGTAGACCACTCTAACTGGTCCTTCAGACTCTCCTCAGGTGACATACCCTCCTGAGCCACACCCCTCACCAGCTCTGCTTTGTACCTTCCTTCAGTGTTTTTACCTGAGTGGAACTTGTCCTTGAGCTCTGGCAGCCAGCGCTTCTTGCTTGCCTGGAAGGAGGACAGAGAAGAATTTGTGAGAAACATGATGTCATGAGGCTGGCAGGGAAATGCTGGTTCTCTGCAGGTCAGGAAAAAGCTAGGGGCTTGGCATGCAATTGACTTTCATTCACCAAAAAAGTAAACACAGCGGGGTCTCCCTGGCTCAACTCCTTCAGCTTGAGAGGTTTGCTGGAAACTGACCACCAGCCCCACCTTTCTCCTCTGGCCTCTTACTCTGGAGCCCTCTCCAACAGACGGAGACCGTGACAGGAGTGAGCTCCTCCTCTGGGCCTGTCTGGCCCTTTGCTCTGCACCATGCAGGACTCCCGTGGAGCAGGGTGTGAAAGAAGGAGAGCCAGCAGGACTGAGACTGTCCTGCTGCAGGATGGCAGATGTACCCTCCGATTCCTCCCTGTCTGTGTCTGCGCTCACATCGAGACATCCAGCCTCCAGCCAGTGTTCTGGAAGGGCCTACTTCTTCAGACCCGCCTTGATTGCCTCCAGCACCTCCCAGCTCGTCCCTTCCCCAGCCTCCTCCCCACTGTCCCACCACCACAAGTCCTGTGACAGCCAGTGTGGTGTATTGGTTAAGAGCGGTAGATTCGTAATTTGGGGAACCGGGTTCGCGTCTCCGCTCCTCCACATGCAGCTGCTGGGTGACCTTGGGCTAGTCACACTTCTTTGAAGTCTCTCAGCCCCACTCAACTCACAGAGTGTTTGTTGTGGGGGAGGAAGGGAAAGGGGAATGTTAGCTGCTTTGAGACTCCTTCGGGTAGTGATAAAGTGGGATATCAAATCCAAACTCTTTTTCTTCCTCATCTTTCTTGTCCTCCTGGAGGGTGGCTCCCAGGCAGAGGCTCCCACCATTCCTCCTCATCCAGCCAGTCCCTGACACATGACCGCTTTATAATGCGGAAATTAACATTTGTTTCTCTGCCCACTATCACCTCAAGGCCCCCCCCCCCATTGGCATGTGGCCTCCAGAATGCTGCCTAAAAGGGAATGTGGCTCAGACAGAAAAATGGCTTCCCAAGCCCCTTGCCCTATCTAATTGCTAACACAACTTAACAGCAACCCAGGGCAAGAGAGCTTTTAAGGCATCCTCTGCTTGGCATGGAAGAAACTGTGGCAGCAACGGCAATCATGCCATTAGGAGAACGTATTAGATGGCTCACTATATTTGAATGGGGCGTTCACTCGTGTTAATGATAAGGGTTGGAGACTGCCTTTGATCTAACTGTGAATGAATGTTCCTTGTGTGACTTCCATGAAGGAATGCATTTTATAATATTTGAGATTTATTGTGCTAACAATGATGATTATGATTTGAAAATCCACTGATTTTCAAAGCTGTGCTGGTTACAGTTCTTAAGTTTTACAAAGGTTGCTTTGGCCCTTTGAGGAATTTGTCTTTCCAATGTTCCGCTCAGCCACCATCTTAGTATTAGATGTTGAGCGGATTGATCTTTCCTATAGATTAATGTTGAACATCCTGGCTGCCATAGGAATTTTATACATCACTCACTTTCTCCATGTTCTGCATTCTGTTTCTGAGGCTTAATAACAGCATCTTGAATTACCTTGTCCAAGGGCGTGACAGGTTTATCTTTGTGACAAATCCCTTGAGGGTTCTATTACGCAATGTTTTATGGCACAACCTCTACCCACATATAACAGGCATAAACTATTCTTATGAGTTTGTTTTTAAGCTCTCTTCCCATCAATAGACATACTTCACCTCAAAATGTCCTGGGACTGATCAAATTCTGCTGCAAAGAATTACCAAATGCTAGCGGCATTCCCTGCCAACCATTCTCCATCAATTAATGAGAGGGAAAAAATACATTCAAAAATTATCAAAGGGGAGGGGAAATGGCAGTGAAATTCTCATAGGCAGAGTTCTTTTTTATTAGCGATGTGCACGGTATTCTACCAAAGCCCAAATTAACTCAGGTTAATTCTCTTCCCCGCCCCCCAATAATTTTTTATTGTTTTTCATTGAAATTCAAGAACAACATACAATAACAGTAACTTGCCCAGTGGTACATTCTTATAAAGTCTCATATTCAGTACAAAGAACACAACCAATAGATTTATTTACGCATTTATCAAATCAAATTATCTTTTTTAAAGATTATTGTGTTGAGGGTGGGACAGCAGTATTTTCTGTCTTACTTATAAAGGTAAAGAAAGGAGCCAATCTCACCCAAAGTATCCCTCCTTGAAGTATCTTTAATTGCTCTCTTGTGGCAAGCGAGGCGTTCTGATACAGTCACATTCCAAATATTATTTAATCAGATTTCACTGGGAATTTCAATAAATTGTTTCCAATAGAAGGGTATTGCTAATGGAGCTAAAAATCTTAATCTTATTATCTCTGCATTTTAGATTATCGTTTGATTTTGGGTCTATGGATAATAAGACGAGAGCCAGATTGGGCTGGGCAGGGCGCTGTCAAGAAACTGGAGGGCAGGTTTCAGCACAATGCAACTTTCTACAGGCCAACTGAATCAAATTTTGGTACATCTCTGCCAGCAAATTGGCCACACATTTAAACTCCAGATCAGGAAATTAGAATGCGTGTTTTCTTTATATCAACTGAGTGTGTTCTGTTTTTCTAGAAAAATAGGTGCTGGAACTCACCATGAACACCTCCCTTGTTCTCTTATAATGGCAATGGCACCCACTTGAGAGGTGTCAGAATTGAGTTCCGACTGGGGGAAAAAGAGCACTGAACTTGGTGCTGTCTAGATGTTTTTGACTACATCTCCCATCAGTCCCAGTCAGCTTGACCAATGGTTGCTAATGATAGGAGTTGTTGTCCATGCACATCAGATCTCTGCACTTGCCTGCCTCCAAGCCATCAGATGAGAGAATTTTCTCTCCAAACGTATGAAGGGGAATTGAGGATTTCCCACAGGCATCTGGCTGGCAACTTCAAAAACAGGATCCCCCCCCCCTTTCATTTCACTTTTAATGTGTATGCCACCTTTCACCTTTCTGGCCACAGTGATCCATGCAACGGTCACCTCCAGGCTTGGATACTGTAATTTGCTCTACGTGGGGCTGCCCTTGAAGCTGTCCCAGAAACTCCAGCGGGTGCAGAATGCTGCAGCGAGGCTCCTCACGGGGTCTCTGCCATGGGAGCATATTCACCCAGTGCTTTTCCAGCTGCACTGGCTCCCGGTGGAGTATAGGGTCAGGTTTAAGGTGCTGCTTTTGACCTTTAAAGCCCTTCACGGCCTAGGACCCTCGTACCTACGGGACCACCTCTCTTGGTATGCCCCATGGAGAGCCTCAAGGTCCATAAATAGCAACACCCTAGTGCTCCTGGGCCCTAAGGAAGTTAGATTGGCTTCAACCAGAGCCAGGGCCTTTTCAACACTGGCTCCGGCCTGGTGGAACGCTCTGCCTCATGAGACCAGGGCCCTGCAGGATCTGATTTCTTTCCGCAGGGCCTGTAAGACAGAGTTGTTCCGCCTGGCCTTTGGCTTGGAGCCAATTTGATTCCCTCCCCCTCTTTCTTTTTTCTTTTCCTTTCTCCTCCTGAGATGAGGCTACATTTTAATATTTTAATGTTTCAATATTTTAATGTTGCATTTTAATTTTCTTTTTAAGTTGTATTCATTCAACTTGTTTTTATTATTGCTTGTTAGCCGCCCTGGGCCCGGCCTTGGCTGGGGAAAGCGGGGTATAAATAAAAATTATTATTATTATTATTATTATTATTATTATTATTATTATAATATTACTATAAGCAAGGCAGTTTACAACAACAAAGTATACAACAGAGAACGCATACCTTGCAATAATCTGATCCAATACAAAAAGTCATAATAAAACATTACTTTAAACTGGAACGACTTATATCAAATAAAGTAATATTCAATAATCTATTAGAATATAACAATACACAATAGAATTAACTCTCAGAACATCAGCAAGTATTTATTATTAGTATTAATATTAATATTATTATTATTTTATTTTATTTTATTTTATTTATTTATTTATTTCTATACCAATTTATATTTTTAAGAAAAATCTCAAAGCGGTTTACAGAATATTAAAACTTCAATAAAACATCAATAAAACAATCTGAAGAAAGTCAAATATAGAATATACAGTCAAAGCAACGTAATTAACAGTAAACTAAAATATTACCTTAAATATTTCGAAATAAAGCATTACAAAGGAGGTCAACTACAGAATACATATTTAACACAAGCGATTAATAATTAAACAAACAAGTAATAATTATACAGAAATTCACTCTTAACAATTATAATACTGTAAATAATTACTAAACTATGATCAATAAAAATAACTGTAGTCACAACGCTTAAAATACCACAATACATACAAAGCCATGTAAAAGGATCAAATTGAGAAACAAAGACATACAACAATTTATTTATTTAGATGGGCCTTTCTTGTGTTCTTATAAGGTTAATGTTACAATTTCAAATGAAGTAAAAACATTTTAAACATTTTAAAACCATCTAAAAGTATTTAGAGCATTTGAAAACTTTTAAATGCAAACACATCCCCCACAGTTATTCATTTCACATCTGCCATGCCCAAGATCAATCAATGACTGTGCACACCAGAATGTTTTTAAAATTCTCCTGAAAGTAAAAAATGACCCCATGCCAGCCTGTTATAATATGTAGTTCCACTCAATTATGAAATCACATATTGTGGTCATCATCTACGTCCATCAGAGAAAAGAAACCCCAATCTTTTAAGGAAGAAAAGCTATTCAAAAATGCTTTGGGATGGGGAGAAATTTAATCTAGAATATTCGCCACTAAGGGCAAAGTATCCCTGAGTCCCACTTCAAATTATTGACTTTACTTTGGATGTTATCAGAAAATTCAGGGCTATCATCACCAAATACCTAGAAAAATGAGCTTGTCAGGCTGACTCTAAACTTTGATTGTCTTTTGAGTTGCAGCTCCTCTATAGAGCCTATATTTAGGTCATCCACGCTTAACTTTCACAGGGCATACTAATAAAAAAAAGCTGTTCTCAGAAAAGAAATAGTAAGCGAGATGCTTTAAATCACTTCAACTGCTCAAAGTCATCTTCAAAGTCGTCGCCCTTTATAAAAGAACAAAAATGCATGAGGTCTGCCAGCTTGACACTGCAAAGGTTTGGCCAACTTTCCTCCTCCCAGGAGTGAAACTATTGCTAAAATCCCAGATAAGACATAGATTTTAAGTGCAATCAGAATCTACAGGATCATGGGCAGAGATGCCAAGGCACTTGGGGAAGCAAACATGGACCAGTTCTTTGAGATCCAAATGTTCACCAGGGAGTAACAAGGCTTAACAGGGCAGCTGCATCGGGAGCCCTCCAATTCACGCTGGTCTGGGTAGAAGGGCAGGTAAATGGCTGTATGGTGATCACACAGGGTCCCTGGACATTTAACGGTCTATTGATCCCTGTGCCACCACTGTGCTCGCTTCCCCGCTGCCACCAACCAGTTACTCTCTGGTAAAACCCTGAGTCCAGTCAGTTGTTAAAAGTGAACCAAAAAAACCAAGTTTATTTTACAAACATTAACAAGTTTATGGTTTCTCAGATAATATCCCTGCCAGTATCTTAACTTTGCCAACAAAGGTCCATATAGTTAAAGCTATGGTTTTCCCAGTAGTGATGTACGGAAGTGAGAGCTGGACCATCAAGAAGGCTGATTGCCGAAGAATTGATGCTTTTGAATTATGGTGCTGGAGGAGACTCTTGAGAGTCCCATGGACTGCAAGAAGATCAAACCTATCCATTCTTCAGGAAATCAGCCCTGAGTGCTCACTGGAAGGACAGATCCTGAGGGCACAAGGAGACGGGGACGACAGAGGACGAGATGGTTGGACAGTGTTCTCGAAGCTACTAACATGAGTTTGACCAAACTGCGGGTGGCAGTGGAGGACAGGGGTGCCTGGCATGCCCTGGTCCATGGGGTCACAAAGAGTCGGACACAACTAAACGACTAAACAACAACAACAACAACATCTTAACTTTAGTTTCTTTACCGGCCTATACCTTCCTAATACCTTCTGACTGATTATATCAACTGTTTGACTGACTCCTCTTAACAAATTCTCTCCCTCTCCTACACCAGACTAGCCCAACCCACAGACTTATCTTCCCTCTCTCGTCTAACTCCAGACCGTCTTTTCAACCTCTCTAACTCTTAACTCTTCTAAAAAGACCTCTGTGCTTAAACCTTATACACAGTTAACTCTGCCCCTTGGGTTCCCATTGGTTAGTCATTTTACAATTAGTTGACCCTTTCCTTATGAACCCAGTATGATGACACACATAGGAGGGCAAACGCCACAGGCTGTAACAACCTGGAGCTGGCACAGTGATCAGGTTTAGCTCAGGCCTGATATAATCATGTAATAGCAGTGGGGCTGACTTCGGATCTAGTGCACCCTGGGCCTCTTCAGTCAGCCCCCCAGAAAATATCTGTATGCACCTCTCTGCAGTCTTCATGGTTTGATGATGAAGAACTGGTGTTGACTTATAAAGTCTGAAATGTCTCATTTAACACCTCAAGGGGGACGCGGGTGGCGCTGTGGTCTAAACCACTGAGCCTACGGCTTGCCGATCAGAAGGTCAGCAGTTTGAATCCCCACGACAGGGTGAGCTCCTGTTGCTTGTTCCCAGCTCCTGCCATCCTAGCAGTTCGAAAGCACGTCAAAGTGCAAGTAGATAAATAGGTACCACTCCCGCGGGAAGGTAAACAGCATTTCCGTGCGTTGCTCTGGTATCGCCAGAAGCGGCTTATGTCATGCTGGCCACATGACCTGGAAAAACTGTCTGCGGACAAACGTCAGCTCCCTCGGCCAGTAAAGCAAGATGACTGGACCGAACTGTCAGGGGTCCTTTACCTTTAACACCTCAAGGATCGCCTCTCCCCATATGAACCAACCTGGACCCTGTGATCAACATCTGAGGCCCTCCTTTGTGTGTGTCCTCCACAAGAGGACTTGAGGGGAGCAACACAAGAATGGGCCTCTTCTGCTGTGGCCCCTCGTTTGTGCAATGCTCTCCTCAGGAAGGCTCGCCTGGCACATCCATTGCGTATCTTTAGGTGCCAGGCCTTTTCTCATATTTTGGGGCCTTTAAATGTGTTTGACGGGGGGGGGGAGAGAGATTCCTAGTTTATTTTTTGTTTCATTATGCATTCTGTGCTCCAGTTTTGTGTTTTTATGTCACAAACCACCCTGTGATCATTGACTATACAAATTTAATTAATTATAATAATGAACTTCAGAACAGATGGCTGAATCTGTCTGTTTCAGTTTCTCATTTTTCCAAGTTAAGATCATTTTTCCACACCAATCTCCCAGGACATTCTATACAAGATCTCAAAGTAGCTGTCTTATTACCAAAGAATTTCAGAAACAGACTGGAAAGAGAAGTTGCTGAATTGCAACTTATTACCAAACTTAAAACCATGGAGAGACCTGGTCTGAACAGAGACACTGGATTCTTATCTCATTATACATGATATAGCTATTTTTAGCCATCTCACCCCTTGCTTTTTCCTGGAAGACCAATTGCAGTCATTAACAGTCATCAACAGGTTTACCACACCAATCAGCCAATCACCCGTTCCCACCACCATTTTGAGTAATACCCCTCCCCACCCTCTCACTATATATAAGGGTTTGGTGACTTCTGTTTCAGTGTATCTGAAGAAGTGTGCATGCACACGAAAGCTCGTACCAATAACAAACTTAGTTGGTCTCTAAGGTGCTACTGGAAGGATTTAATTTTTTTCCACATCAGTTTGCAAATTCTCTTTTTAAAAGTCCTCATGAAAACAGTGCAGCAGGGAGGAGGCTGGGGGCAAAAGTAGAACGAGTTGGCTCTGATTCCAGTTACTGCTGGGCCCTGTGCCACCCCCTCACGCATCGCCAGTCCCTCTGGGCGCCAGCCACCACTGCATGGAGGGTGTCTTTCACAAGAGTGGACAAAACATGGCGCTGGTGCTGCCCATTGTGATCGCAGAGATTAATGAAGCTGCCCCCTTTTTTTTCTGTGAAGCAACATTCTTGCCAGCACATATCATGCACTGGTATTAATTATCCTGCAAAGTGCTGCCATGAAATCTATGGTGCATGCAGTCAAACGGAGCTGCTGTCGGGTCCCTAATTTCCAAAATGCTGCATCTTTTATCTTATCGGCTGGGAAATGGCTGGCAGGGGAAGAGAGGAATTAAAAAAAACAAGCAGCAGCAGGAAGTTATAAGAGAAAACATCGACAAAACATTGCTGTTTAATTACCTGTCCCAGAGGTAAAGTTTTTGCAAGCCTGCCCTGGAGAATTCTAGGTTGCCATAGGCAGGTTGGCCCCCAGGAATTTTGTACCCTGCAGCATAAATAGAAGACAAACCATGGCCAGGAAATAGGTCAAAACAGACATCTGCGTGGTCACCTAGCTAAAAGCCCTGCACATAAGCAGGCAGCAAGTGGGCAGTATCCATATATTTGGATATATTGGTATATAGGATTCATTAGTATGACTTGGGTGAATCTGTCAGTTTGGGTTTCTTATTATTTCTATCTTAAGTTCATTTCCCCAACAGTTTGTGAATTATTATTTTTTTAAAGAAGTCCTCACGAAAATTCATCAGCATTTTAATGCTGAATTTCTCCTAATATGCCCATTTTTGAATGCAATTTTTTCTAATGCACCCATTTCTGCAAAACAATTTCCCCATATCTATCTATCTATCACCTTTTTGATGTTATTTTTAGCTATATATGCATTTTTATGCACACTTTACCCAAGTATGTGCAGTTTTGTGCTGGAGAACTCCACTGCAAAATTCAGAGAAGTATGAATGTCAAAAGATAGTTGCACTTCGTTTCACATGTTTTTATCTGAAAGGGCAAATTAGGTAGGTTCACCTTTAAAAATGAACTGAATCTCTGCCATTCCTCATAAAACAATAATATATTTTTAAATTTATATCCCGCCAATTTTGCTGTGTTTCCCCAGCAACTCTGGGTGGCTTATATAAAATTATAGCATATATATATATAATTATATTATATTAATTATATTATTATTATATTATATTATATTATAGCATATATAAAAATACAACAAAGCACCAAACATTAAAAAACAAAATATCCTATACTAGCATTAAGCAAACCAAGAAATCTACAGAAACCAATAACAACAACAACAACAACAATAATAAACACTTTATAGTTATAGCTATAACCGCCAACCCCAACTAACCATATAGCCAACATCAACCCGACAAAGACAAAACAGAGGAACCAAAAGCATTTAAAGCATTTTAAAACATTTTAGGCAGTTGCCCCAACCCAAGAGTTGTTCCAGCAATGTCCCTCCTGCCTCCCAGGAACCTCTTTTAGGAAGGACACAAAGTGGCTTCAAATCAGTGTGAAGGTAAGTACAAATATGCATCAATGAATACAAGGGAATAATACAAAAATGAAATTAAAACAACAGTGACAATGTAAATAAATTTTTTTGGGTCTATGGACCACAATAAAGTTGTTTTGTGTGTGTGAGTAAAAAAAACAATACAGTGCCATACATTCCAAATTCTAGCATAATAGTATGGTGGATGTTTACTGCTAATATAAAAAACAAGTGAGTGCCAAGTCAGAACAAATTTATTTGATTTTTTTAAATACATTGAAGAAATATCATTTTGAGTCACTATTTCCATGAGGGCTAAATATCACACCTGTAGGCCAATGGAACACATTGTGCGTCTCTCCAGTGTTTGGGCAATGTCAATCCGGCTGCAATGAACAAGTGGCCAATTAATTGTTTAGCTTTTATTTCTTTTTTTGTTTCGCTTGCTTGGGCAAAGGGAAGCAAATGCTTCAGTAAATGGAAAGCCAGATGATGATCCCAGACAAAGCCACTAAAAGAACAAACTTCTTTGAAAAACTTTAAAATATACTAAATTTTAAAATATACTAAATTTAATCCTCAGAGGCTCGGATCCTAATGTGAATGCAAGGGAGGCTCTTCCTAACCTCAGTTTTGGGTGGGAATCTCTTTCTTGAATCCGCATACAGTTGCTCTACATAGGTTCATTATTATTAGCCTTAGAGAATACTTATATCCTGCTTTAGTGCTCTGAGAGGCACTCAATGCAGCTTACAAAAGACTCAGACAATATGAATCACATTCAAGTTTGATCAGGGGTGGAGGAAGGCATTGTGACACCCGGGGCGGGCATCACTACGTAGAACGCACATGCACTGAGCTTAGCGGTTTGCTGCCAGTGCCAGGATCCTTCACTCGCGGCTTCAGCCGCGAACAGAGGATCCTCCAAAGGCAGCTGCAGCAGCACGATGGCTGCTCATGCCGCCGCAAGCCCCCATGGGGTGACTTATTGTTACCCCCGCAGACATGGAACCAGGGGCGTACTGCCCCCCACAACCTCCCCCGTTGCGACACCACTGGGTTTGATATCATGGGAAAGAGAAGCTTCAGAGTCAGTGGGATTTGGAGAGCATAAATACCCAGCAGCAGAAATGGCTCAGCTGGCAGCGAGAAGCCACAATACTAGGGCCATATTCAGACAGTATGTTTAAATCACTATGATACCTAAACAGCCATGGCTTCCCCCTAAGAATTCTGGGAGCTGTAGTTTGTTAGCAGTGATGAGACCTATGTTCCCTGCACAAAGCTACAATTTCCAGAGTGCTTTAACTACTAATCCCTCTTCAACTCTGGAAATTGTAACTCTGTGAGGGGAGGAAGGCGTCTCCCAGCAACTCCCAGAACCCCTTAACAATCTACAGCTCCCAGGATTCTTTGGGGGAAGTCATGACTGTTTAAAGTGGTATCGTAGTGATTTAAATGTATGGTATGAATGTGGCCTAGCTTCCATGGTGGTTGTGTCCCTGTGACTTTCTAAGAGGGAGAGGGGAGTCAAATTCCTCCACCGGTGTAGCCACACAGAAAGGTAAAAAAAGGTAAAGGACCCATGGATGGTTACATCCAGTCAAAGGCAACTATGGGGTTGCAGCGCTCATCTCCCTTTCAAGCCAAGGGAGCCGGCGTTTGTCCACAGACAGCTTTCCGGGTCATGTGGCCAGCAGGACTAAAACCACCTCTGGCATGATGGAACACTGTGACAGAAACCAGAGTGCACGGAAAGGCCATTTACCTTCCCACCGCAGCGGTACCTATTTATCTACTTGCACTGGTGTGCTTTCAAACTGCTAGGTTGGCAGGAGCTGGGACAAAGCAATGGGAGCTCACTCTGTCATGGGAATTCGAACCGCTGACCTTCTGATCAGCAAGCCCAAGAGGCTCAGCACCACCTGTGCCACACAGAACCAAGCTCCTCGCAGCATCACCCTTCCTCCTTTTGCTCCCACTAAGGTGTAGCAATGCTGTTGCTAGGGAACTAGCATGGCGGCTCCTGCTTCCACCAGGCAAAATGCTTCTTCCTGGCAGAGGGAGAGTTAAGCACCTCCCCACCCCACACTTTCACTCAAATGACCCCCCTCTCAAGAAGAAGAAGAAGAAGAAGAAGAAGAGTTTGGATTTGATATCCCGCTTTATCACTACCCAAAGGAGTCTCAAAGCGGCTAACATTCTCCTTTCCCTTCCTCCCCTACAACAAACACTCTGTGAGGTGAGTGAGGCTGAGAGACCTCAGAGAAGTGTGACTGGCCCAAGGTCACCCAGCAGCTGCATGTGGAGGAGCGGAGACGCGAACCCAGTTCCCCAGATTATGAGACTACCGCTCTTAACCACTACACCACACTGGCTCTCTCAAGAGGAATCAGAGCTCTTGTGGACCCATTCATGTGGAATGTGTCTCTGGCTCCTAAGACATTGCCAATCTTTCCTTAAATCTTTTTCATTTTCTCAGCCTAAAAGGGTAGGTGAGGGATATCTCCCTGCTTAGATAAGACAGTCTAGAGCTTGGGAGGCCTAAAGGAAGGCATGACATTAATCAAGATATGAGTATTGCTGTTTGTGTGGCTAGACGGCTTGCATGGATATCGATTTTTTATAATTGGGCCCTCCACGCTCCTACAACAGTATTTGGAGCAAATAGAATCCGTAATGTTATGACATCTACTGTCAGCAGCGTTATTAGTTCACCTCTAGTTACTTATCGATTTAATTATTTGCTGCATTTGGGGGAAGCAGCCCTTTCCCTTGTACAAGTTACTGTCAATGCAATCTCATCTCCGAAGATCACATTAGGGACTCAAGGGAATTAACCATGAATTAGTTCCATCTTTTCCCTCCAGCTAGAAATATCTTGTATAATGCATTGTTATACACCATCTCCTGCTTTACAGTGCTGCGCCATGTTATTCATGCATGCTGTGCAATAGATGCACAATTTCACCCGGAGAACAAACATCAATGACTCTGCATGATCCAACTGGCACGTACCATTGCTTGATCGCCTTCCCGTTCACCATGCCATGGCTTAGACTTTGGGTGGAATGGGAAATATGAGTTGCATCACAAGCTGTCCTCATTCATATAATGGCAGGGATAGTGCTGTTAGGTTAGGACTTAGGGACAGAAGTCTAAGACTCCCCTCAGCAGAATGAGCAGAAATAGGAGAAGTAATATGTGTTCCCCATCTAAAGCAGGGTGCCTCTTTAGACAATTAGTAGTCTAATAAGACTATTAAGGCAGGAGGCTAAAATTACATATCACTGCATTAGGGCTGAGCCACCAGCTGCAGGAAATTTAGGTTCTTCTGAGAGCTGTAATTTTGATCTTTTAACTATATAAGTAAAGGACCCCTGGACGGTTAAGTCCAGTCTGATGTGACTATGGGGTTGTGGCGCTCATCTTGCTTTCAGGCTGAGGGAGCCAGCATTTGTCCACAGACAACTTTCCAGGTCAGCACAACTAAATAACTTCCGGCACAACGGAACACCATGACGGAAACCAGAGCGCACAGAAACATGGTTTATCTTCTGACCACAGCGGTACCTCTTTATCTACTTACACTGGCGTGCTTTCGAACTGCTAGGTTGGCAGGAGCTGGGACAGAGCAATGGGAGCTCACCCCGTCGTAGGGATTCAAACCACCAACCTTCTGATCAGCAAGCCCAAGAGGCTCAGTGGTTTAGACCACAGTGCCACCCGTCTTCCATACCTTTACCTTTACCTTTAGCTGTATGCACACTGCTGGCTTAAGGCATTGGTCCATGTAGTAAAGCATCCTGTTTTCACAGCTGTCAACCACATGCCTGTGGGAAAACTACAAGCAGAACCTGGATGCAACAGTGCTATCACCACTTGCAGACTGGAGCAACTGGTATCTAACAGTGGAGGTTGAGCATAGTCATTGTGGCTAGCAGCCATTGATAGTCTTCTCCTTCCTGAGTTTATCTATGTCAGGATCCGTCTCACATTCGAGTAGGTCCCTAGTAGAGACACATGCCCGACTGGCATGTTCTCTCCCTCCTGGTCTATGATTCAGGAGCTTCAAAAGCTTTCTTCTGCCCGAACATCACAGTGACTGATGCCAACAGACATCAGCACACTTAGGGATCCGCAGAGTTTGTGCAGCTTGCGTAACAGAACTCAGCATTTGGCTAATCTACATTTATTTACATATAAACCACTTGGAGCATTCTGACTCAGCTCCTTCCTTTTTCTCATCAGACAGCAAAGAGAAAGGACAAAGGACAATAGTACCACTTCACAGAGCACAGTAATACAAACATCCTGTCTCCATCACTTCCCACCCTGTGGAGTCAAAACATACACCATCATGTGATAGACAACAAACCCATGACTGCAATCATGGAGCAGGAATCTTAACAGTCTAATCCTCTTTTAAGCCACCCAAGTTGGTGACCACCAGCAGCAAAAACCATGGTTTAACTGTGCACCGTGTGGAAAAGTCCTTCCTTCTGTCTATCCTGGATCTTCCAAAATTCAGCTTCATTGGATAACCCCAAATTATAGTATTATGGGAGAGGGAGAAATACTTGAAGGTTCCACATCTAGCAAACTAAGGCTAAATAAGACCAAGCTGGTCATAATTCATATGTACCAATCAGCAGGTCTTCTCCTTATCACTTGCCATTTAACTAATGGTTGGCTGTTCTGCAGCCAGGGAATTTTATTTCTATTATGCCTAGTAAATCAGTATACAATACAATAAGGAGCCACTAATCAGTAGGTGCTTGTACATGCTTCTGAAATGAGCACCTTTGAAAGTACACATCAGTGTTAAAACCAGACTGAGTCTTGCAAAGGCTTAGCTAATTTACCAATCTCCAGAAACATAAAAACAGCAGCAGCCTCCATAAATTCATCAGACCCTGCTCAATTCATTTAATTTTTTAAAACAGAGATAATACTTCAGAATGGCTCCAGAGCACACATAACCAGCACAGTCCAGAGAAAATGGTCTTGGTGGGGATATGGGAGGAAAGCATAGACCCCCTGTTTTCTACAACACATTGTTTTCACCACCATAAACTGGAAAACAGGGTGCTGATGACTCAAGCCCTAAAGCTTGGGTGCTAACTGCTAAGGCAGTGCATGCCCCCAGATCCAATCCAGGACACCTCAGTGAGCAGAGGGTTCAGTCTTGTTCATTTTGGCTGTATACTCATGACTATTCCTGCAGGGAACATGAAAATGAAGCCGAAGTGCAACAAGGGGCTATTTGAAAGCCCTCTTGCAAAGAGCCCGTACTGCTCTTTGTAGAGACTTCTGTCTGCCTCTCTTTCATCCCCTCCACTCACCCCTTGACATACCCAGATAGCCACAGATTATGTTTAGGTGCAGGTGTCTGTGGTGTCTCCCTGTGTGGTAGGATACACGGTTCAATATTGTCTGTTTGTAAAATACTTGTTGGAACTCCGCTGTTCAAAGTTCTTTTTCTCTTTCTTTTTGCACATTATTAATGTTGAATGGTTTCTTTAAATGTAAAGGTTCATCATTGTTCCACCCGATGTGTATGTCTTTAAGGGGCCAGAGCAAGGGCCAGAGCAAAATAACGAGACCCAGCTTTACAGCTATGAAACATAGCAGGTGCTGCTGGGTTGTATTGATTGGGCTGTGTCAGCAATTGGGTGTAGTATATAAGGAGCAGCACCTAGCTCTCCCATAACCCTGGGGGATGGGTTGGTGGTTGGGTCTGGTTTGTTGTTGATGTATTTAGTGTAAGTGGAGTTTTTGTTTTTCTTATTAAAACCTTGTTTAAGTTATTTTTGAGTCCCTTTTTAATGCATGGTCTCCCCAGCAAGCTCTCTGCGGCGCTACCATACTGCAAATAGCCAACAATTAAATTATGTCTGTCTGTTCCAGAGATGTAGCTTCAGGGGATTGGAGGGGTGGGTTCTGGCTTTGTGCATGTGTTCACATTGAAGTGCACAGACATCCCCTTAGCTGCACATAACCATTGAGAACAAAAGCAGCATAAAATTGGCATCATATTTTAAAAAGATGACTCTTTGCTATGGAACCAGCTAACAGGTACAAGTCGCAAATGCCGTTCCCCCTCCTATGGTCTGCAGCAATGGATGTTCAGAAGCATTCCTTCTGAGGCAAAGCCAAGCCATTGAGGCCAGTGGCCACTGATAGCATTATCCTCATGAATTTGTCCAATCATCTTTTAAATCTATCCGAAGTTGGAGGCTGTCATTGTCTCCTGTGGGACTGAGTTCCATAGTTTAACTATGTAGTGCATGCAGAAGTACTAAAGCAAAACAAAAAACTGTGCTGAATCATCCAACGTTCAGTTTCATTGCATTTCCACAAGTTGTAGTGCTGTGAGAGAAGGAGAAAGACTTTTTGGAATTCTGGACTTTCTCTATGTCCTGCATAATTTTATAAACTTCTACTGTGTCACCTCTATCATTCTTTAAACTAGTAAGTCCCAAAGGCTGCAACGTTTCCTTTGGGGGGAGGGGTTAGCTACCATTTCTGCTGTCCACACAATATTCTTTTTACGCCCAAGTAAGCCTCAGTAAACAGGACTGATCCTTGAAGAAGCCATGCTTGGAATATATGATTTTTTTTAATGGGATCATTGAACCACAAGGATACAGAGCATCAGTGGTGTCAGTAATTATGTGAAGTGGTTCCTGATGTCCTTTGGATATGATTCTGTGAGCATGCTGAAGTCATCAGGGTCCAATGAAATTATATTTCCCATGGTTCCTGAATCTGGTTGTTGTCATGCATGCTCATGATGTCAGGAACCACGAAAACTATATTCCCCTGGATTCTAGCATGCATCCTTTGGACCAATAGAGAACATTCCTGCCCTACCTTCTGCATGAAGACTGCTAGCATATCTGTGCTTAACCTTCTCCTCTCCATGCTAAACATACTCTTTCAACTGGGCCTCACAGGATTTGATTTCCAAAACCCTTCACCATCCTGGTTACCATCCTCTGGACACATTCCCACTTGTAAATGTCCTGCTTAAAATGAGGTGCTAAGAAGTGGGCACAGTACATGTGTGTGTGTGTGTGTCTATCAGTAACAAGTTCATTCTTGAATTTAAGATTTGGGTGCTGGATCTGAGCAGCAAGCCTATCAGGGCAGGATTATTGGCATTGTTACCCTCCCCAGTCTTCTTGAGCAATTAAAAAAGATTGTTTATCATAAGTTGGGGTTTTCCGTTGTTGTTTTATGGTGATGAAAACATTGGCTATTCTTCAAATTAGATTTTAATCAAAGTCATGCTGTCATGCCAGTGTGGTGTAGTGGTGAAGAGCGGTAGACTCGTAATCTGGTGAACCGGGTTCGCGTCTCCGCTCCTCCACATGCAGCTGCTGGGTGACCTTGGGCTAGTCACACTTCTCTGAAGTCTCTCAGCCTCACTCGCCTCACAGAGTGTTTGTTGTGGAGGAGGAAGGGAAAGGGGATTGTTAGCCGCTTTAAGACTCCTTCGGGTAGTGATAAAGTGGGATATCAAATCCAAACTCTTCTTCTTTCATCCACCTTTGTCTTCACTCCCTAATTTCTTTCATTTTTTTAAATTATTATTCCCCCTATGTTGTCAGAAGGAATGAAATACAAGACATCTAAACTCAGAAAAAGAAGGAAAAGAAGAGCTATAACACGATGAGAAAGTAGAATGGGAGGTAGATATGCCAGCTGTTTCTGCTGGTGACATTTTATCCTCATACACATTTTCTATAATTAACTCTGTTTAGTGCTGATTTAGTGCCATTATAACAGAAACAAAGAGCATTTGAGCCATTGCCAACCTCTTCAATGAAGTGTCTCAAACTCAATTACTTGTGGCTTTACTGTCTCCAAAAACGAAGAGAGGAAATTATGCTCTTTAAACATCTCTATCAATAAGGTTGCATGAAACTCAGGCATCTGCCTATTTACAGCCCCAAACCTGATAGCTCCAGCTCTTCAAATAACTGGGCACCACTGACAATTCCAATTCAATGTAGGTGTAGCTGGACCAGAGCCAAACTGTACATTAGATGATTGTGACGATCATTCTGGATGCTGTCCCTACAGGAGGTGCTGAACAGACAGTTCTGGTGCTTTCCACTATCTAACCTACTGGCCATCTTGCTAGCAAATTGGGGGGAGAGGGCGGGAGAGAGAGATCTTGTGTCTGCTGTCAATCTAAATGTTAGAAAGCCAGAAGCACACCCTAAAGGCAGTTCTACACAGATGGAAAAGCAGGTTGAACAGTGATTGCATGAATGAATCTGAGATGTGCCGACAAAGAAATGGGTATGGCAGCAGCAATGCCATTATGAAACTATGTCACTGAGCAAGCAAGCAATCTTCCCTGAATCTGATCTGATGAGAGAGAGAGATGATAGATGATGATAGATAGATAGATAGATAGATAGATAGATAGATAGATAGATAGATGATAGATTGATAGATGATAGATAGATGATAGATAGATGATGATAGATAGATAGATAGATAGATAGATAGATAGATAGATAGATAGATGATACCACATACACTTAATTTGAGCAATGATTGGTGCAAAAATGAAAAAGACAGGTGAGTATGTTTGGGTACTGGGAATGAAAATGACAAATCATAGGGTGGGGCACGCAATTCATTTTTCTCCCACCAGCTTGTGGGCAAGAATCTTTTTTTCAAAGCAATGAATCCACTTTGCCTCTATGTCACATGCAAGTGTCAATGTTACAATAGATGCATCTAGATGGTGGGTTACTTACGTGGGATAGAATTGTATGCATGCTCGTAATACACCTTAGGCACTTTGTAAACAAAATATGATGCTGAGATTTGCTGACATTTGAAGGCTTCGTTTGTCCATCCTGGAGGAGAGGGGAAATGAAAAAAGAGTTTTACAAGAACAAGAGGTGCAGAGGTAGGATACCGTTGTTGCAGGGTGGGGGGAGCAGTGTGAGGAAAGTGTTGCATTCATGCTTCTAAGCCTACTAGAATAATCTGGCTTGTCAATGTGAGGAACCAGATGGAACTTTGGTTTGATCTCATAGTACTCTTTGTTACGCCTGCTGTCGTTTTGCTGGCTTTCAAAAAAATGTGCTTCCTCCATCAGTAGTGGAGACAGCTACTGCTGCATTCACTCACAGAGAAGCTCTTTTGCATCTCTCCTCTGTCCAGAAATGGAAGTAAGGCTGAGTGTTCAGTCCAGGCATCCAATAAAAGGTCAATATGTTTAAGGGTGTGGGTGGGTGGGTGTGTTCAGTGTAGGAGAAGCCAGTGTAAACAGGAACTAAGCATGATGAGCAAACTCTCGTGCATTGTGCATTTTTGAGCAGATATTTACTGAAGCCATTGCAGGTGCTATTGATGCCTGCTGCTGGTACATTGGCAACCCCTGGCCCATAACTTTCACTTTTAGGAATACTCCTTCTGTAAATATCTATCTTTGTCCCAAGAGAATTATATCCTTAGATAAAAAGAGTTCCCACTGCCCAGCAGAAAACATGGCATGGAAAATTTAGTGCTGAGATGTTGCTGGCTCTCTGATGTGTGAAAAGTTGTTTTTGAACATAGCGTGCTACAAAAAGCCATATTTTGCCTCCTCCTGGTGTAGCGCTTTCCGGTTATATCTGCAAGTTCTTTTTCTTTCTCCGTGTTCCTTGGCTAGCTCTGGGCTGTGATGGCAAGATATCTATTTTTTGATGCATTATTAAACAAGAGATCAGACTTGACTCAAACTGCATAGAGCTTTGGCAGGACTTAACTGAGCGGATTGCTAAAAATGGGAACAGATTTCTCGACAGGGGTGGGGAATATTAGCTGAAGTGACGCCCATGAACTGTAGTAAATAAAATGGAGGTTTGGGGATATGAAATCCTTGTACTGCTCTTAACCACTACACCACAGTGGTACCTCGCGTTACAGACACTTCAGGATACAGACGCTTCAGGTTACAGATGCCACTAACCCAAAAATAGTACCTCGGGTTAAGAACTTTGCTTCAGGATGAGAACAGAAATCGTGCTCCGGCAGCACAGCAGCAGCGGGAGGCCCCATTAGCTAAAGTGGTGCTTCAGGTTAAGAACAGTTTCAGGTTAAGAACGGACCTCCGGAACGAATTAAGTTCTTAACCCGAGGTACCACTGTATTCAGGGGTGAAGAGAGCTGCAGCCTAAAACATGGAGTGCAACAGATTGGTGAGCAGTGCTACACTGAGGTGTTGTGAGTAATGCACATGCATGCAGAAGGTCCCAGGTCCAATTCTGGCAACTCCAGGTAGGACTAAGAAAGACTTCTTGTCAGAGCCCCTGGGAAATTCCTGTCAGCCAGCATAGATACTGAGCTGGCTGGACCAATGGTCTGACCAATGGTCCAATACTGAGCTGGCTGGACCAATGGTCAGCAATAGTGAAAGGCCATAGCTCAGAAGAGAAGAAGAGTTTGGACTTGATATCCCGCCTTTCACTCCCCTTCAGGAGTCTCAAAGCGGCTAACATTCTCCTTTCCCTTCCTCCCCCACAACAAACACTCTGTGAGGTGAGTGGGGCTGAGAGACTTCAGAGAAGTGTGACTGGCCCAAGGTCACCCAGCAGCTGCATGTGGAGGAGCGGAGACGCGAACCCGGTTCCCCAGATTACGAGTCTACCGCTCTTAACCACTACACCACACTGGCTCAGTAGCAGAGTATCTGCTTTACATGTGGAAGGCTGCAAGAGCCTTTGTTGGATCAGGCCAATGGCCCACCTAGAGCAGCATCCTATTCTCACAGTGGCCAACCAGATGCCTATGGGAAACCAGCAAGCAGGATTCAAGCACAAGAAGCCTCTCCCTCCTGTGGTTTCCCCTTCCTGGGGTAGTATGGGGACACCTGGCTTACCGGCAGTACATGTGAAAAGGATCTAGGCTTAACATGAGTCAACAGCGTGATGCAGCAGCAGCAGCAGAAAAGAATAGTAACGCTCTTCTAGGCTGCATCAACAGAAGTATAGTATCCAGATCAAGAGAAGTAAAAGAGGAGGTTGAGAGGAGATATAGCCATCTTCAAACATATATATATATATATATATATATATATATATATATATATATATACACACACACACACACACACACACACACATTTTTATTGGTTTTTTAAACATATCATTTTCAACAATCATGTAACATGACTTCTTATCTTATACAATGTTTTAGACTTCCGTCAACACCTCTGATGATTTTCCGTTCTTTATCACTTATTCTGCATTTCTTAATTTCTCTATTACTCTTAATTATCATTAACTGATGATTCTCCTCATAGTCTTTCTTGCAATATTTCAGATAGTCCTCCTTACAAAACTTCTTGCAGTCCTACTAGCGTAATCTGTTCATTACAATTACTTTTCAAATAGTTCGTAGATTTACTCCAGTCTTCTAAGAATCTCTGGTCCCGCAGGTTTCGAATCCTTCCTGTTAATTTATCCAATTCTGCATAGTCCATCAATTTCATCCGCCATTCTTCTTTCGCCAGTAATTCTTCTTGCTTCCATTTTTGTGCCAATAATATTCTTGCCATCTTCAAACATCTCAAGGGCTGACACATGGAAGATGGAGCAAGCTTGTTTTCTCCTGCTCTGGAGGGTAGGACTCAAAGCAATGGATTCAAATTACAAGAAATTACAAGATTGTGAGATTGTAAGAGCGGTCTCACAGTGGAACAGTTGCCCCTCAGGAGGTTGTGGACTCTCCTTCCTTGGAGGCTTCTAAGCAGAGGCTGGATGGCCACCTGTCATGGATGCTTTAGCTGAGATTGCAGCATTGCAGGGGGTTGGACTAGATGACCATCGGGGTCCCTTCCAACTCTACAATTCTGTTATTCTATGAGTGTATGATTCTGGTATCCAGAAGCATTGCTGCCTCCAGCTGTGAAAGCAGAGTATAACTATCGTGGCTGGCAGCTATTGATAGCCTTTTCCTCCATGAATAGCACTCTCTTCTAGGTACAGGTGGGAAAGACTCCCTGTCTGAGTCCCTAGAGAGCTGATGCCAGTCAGTGTAGACAATACTGAGTTAGAGGGACCAGTGGTCTTACTCCGTACAATGTATCTTCCTATGTAATTACAGCACTGGACAGCTATCAGCTGCCCGCTAAGGTTCACACTGTTGCGCGTCGAGGTCCCCAAGCCACCCCAAATAAACTCACACTTCACACATCAATTTTTGCTTAAGATTTTTGGCATGATTTTGGCCACAACTTTATTTAAATACACACATGTGAGTGGTTGCTTAGGCATTGGTTACGACTTTCTGTCCTTGCCCCAGGGACAGAACTGACTTCCAGATTCCAGCGGACGCCAGTGAGGGAAAACAATATTGGGGAGAAATGAAGGTGGGCAACAGACCCTCACTTCTCACCCGCATGCTCCCGGGGCTTGAACGGCCCAAGCCCGATGCCAGGGACTTGGACGAAAAGGATGGCAAGCCCCTAGATTCCTTTAACGGAATTACCTCACAGCACCACCACTGGAGGGGTAGGCACTTACCCCTCCACCAACCAATTCTAACCAATGCCTAACCACAGACCTTACAAGTTGTGACGATTTGCTACGCAGTAGGCAAAAACCAAATGGCCCAGCCAATCAGCCAAATGGACAAAATTCCTACCAGGCCCCTGTCCCAACAGCAGGCGACCCCATGACAGGCATAGCAAGGTCTAAGCAAACAAACCCCCCCCCCCAATTTAGGGAGGGTGGCCGGGTGATCCGGTGCACACAGCCCAAGAGGACGCCAAAGGCTGCGTGCCCAGTATTTAAAACCTTTGACCCCACCTCCAAATTGGCAACATTGAAGTCACCCCAGAGACTCAAATTACCCAATCACTGCCCCTGGACATCCAAACGGATTTGCCCAACAACAGTGGGGTGGCCTGCTGACCCCCACCACAACACATGCTCTCTGTTAGGGAGAACACGTTTTGCTGCCAGCAGCTGGCACTGGTTCTGGTTAGAGGAAGATCTATTCTGTTCTGGTACAAGGCAGCTTCTTCTATTCCAGTGAAACCCTTTCTTCCTAAGGGAAGAGGCAGAGCCTATCCTAATTCCCCTAATTACCATGGTTGGTCATAGCACTGTAAAATCCAGGATTATTCTATATGATCCTAAGCAGGCCTGCTGGACAACTTTATAGATGATGCCAGCGTTTGGAATTGCAAACGGTAACGTTGGACTGGTGTTTTAACAGCCGCCATCAATCATTCAGACTACATTGTTACTGTGCTTTCATGCAAGGGATTGCAAGGCACTTTACAACGCAACTGCACCAACCTTTAAGTCTGTGCCAAATTAAAGACTTAAATTGAAGCCTTTGCAGGCTCATCTTCATTGCTAAGATGATGAATTTGGAGTCTTGAGTTCACTTTCGCTAACCTATAGTGATCCTGCTTATGTACCTGTAAAAATAAAGGTCTGCTGGAAAGCAATAAAAAAAAAAAATCTACAGCACTCCAAATATGGCAAGTCTAAAAGAATATCAAGGATCTTAATGATACACTTTATTTTAGTTATTGCCTTTATAGCCTGCATTTCTCTTGTAGAACTCAAGGCAACATACATATGCTTCTCTGTGTTTGTGAGGTAGGTCTACAGGGGAGCGGATACCACATTTTTGACGGCTCCTGGGGGTGAATTCTATGCAAGCAGAAAGCTAGCACAGGGAGGAATATGCTAAGCGAGAATCTCGTTCTCTGATATGCTAGCAAGACTTTGTTTTTCTTACAGGGATTTGTTTTACATGGGGAACATTCAAAACAACATTCCCCACCTGCAGCCTGAAATAGCGCAATTGATTCCACCACCTCATATTCCTACTTGTGTAGACCCAAATGCAGTGACCAGACCTGGGTAGGTAGGGAAATGGATGTGCAGGAGTAGAAATGGAAGCAGAAGCTAAGTCATTGTAGTCATTGTAGTCAGAAAAACCTTGCCTGTAGATTGTTTCAACCTGCAAAGTGTGTGCTTTAGCACCAGTGACTAATGTCTCCCCATTTTATTGGTGAGTTTTAATGTCTCCAAGACTATTCAGATCAGTGAGGCTGCCTTGCACCGCAGAACTGTTAAACTAGGGCCAGACACCCTGTTTTCCAAGGTGCACATTAGAACAGAGATGCTGGCCAATCCAGGCTCATTAAGCTAAACGCATGCTAACCTTCTTCTAGTTAATCAGTAGTCAACCAGCATCCATTCTCATTAGTCCGGGTTCCCTGGGAGATTTGCCAGAAAAGCAGAGATCCTAATTAAGCTCATTCCAATTAATTGGGGTGTGATAGTTTTGCAGCCTCTCTTCAGATTTCTGTTCTGGGATGGAATTCCAATGGGATATATCACTTAGGCGAGCAAAAGATTAGCTGGTAGACTTCACCGCCATGCACCAAGGTATAAGTGCATCACTGCATTAACCCCACTAATGTGCCTAAAACTCAGATAAACCTTGCACACATTCCCCTGCGCTTAACTTAGGTCAAACAGATGCTTCTCTCAGAGTACATTGGACTGCACAAAAATATGCCATTCTTTACTTTAGCATTGAGAGAGTTGTGTTTTTCTGTCTCTCCCTAAAGGATCTACCATGTTTCACTAAGGTCTGCTTAAGGCCTCAAAGTTTCTCATCCTCCAATGACTACTATATGCCCACATTTTATTAGCCAAGCATTTTTATTTGTTTGTTTTACCCAGGTTTGTTTGTTTTTTGAGCATATCACTTTTCTGTATAATTCAACTGCAAAATTCAGAGAAGGGCAAATTTTGAAAGATGGCTGCGTTTACGTTCACCTGTGCTTTCAGAAAGAGTGAGTTGGGTAGGTTTGCCTTTAAATACGCACTGGATCAATTTTCTCCCCCTCATTGTGTGTATGCCACAATTTCTCCAAAGTACTGAAAACGAAAAAGTGTGGCAAGGGGCATAAAGTCCCATTTTGATAGGGTTGATATCATTCTCAAGACAGCAACATTTACAGCCATTTACTGGCAAAGATATCCTTGAAACACTGTGTGCCATGCCTGCTGGTTATCTCAGAAGCCGGAGAAGTTGCTGAATAAGATTTTCAGTGTGACACACAGAAAAGGGAAGCCTGATGAACTAGAGACCAGACAATGCAAGAAAAATATAGAATACAGCCACTAATCACAAGCATTGGAATTATAATTTGGCACAGGCAAGATGCATAATGAGCTAATAACAGACAAAATGCAAAGTGCATTCATTATTGCATCCAAGCAAACAATATAAACAGCTCTGCCCATTTAAAAGTATAATCTTAGGATATGACTTGATTAGTGCTGGGCCAAAATTGGAGCTAAATATTTCTGCCTGCCCCAGAAAGCCCTTTGAAACAACCTAGAGTATTGCCATTCTCATTTTGGGCATTCTATAGAAGTCACAGATGGGCTGCTCACCGTAGCTCCTCTGCCACCTGCAGCAGGGGTAAACATTTTTGGAAGTGCTTATATAATTTTTTTTAAAAAAAACCCTGCAGGATCAGAGCAAATGCCTATTCAAATGCCTGTTCCACCCAATAGTTTGTCTCCGACCATGATGATCCAGATGCTTCTGGGTTCTATTGGTCCATTGCCACATCTTGTTTTCAAGAATTTCATAGTTTAGCTATGCACTGTACAAAGAAGTACAGCCTTTTGTCTGGTCTGAATCTTCCAGTCTTCAGTTTGACTGGATGACTGCAGGCTCTAGAACAGGATTTCCCAAACTTGGATCTCCAGCTGTTTTTGGACTACAATTCCCATCATTCCTAGCTAGCAGGACCGGTGGTCGGGGATGATGGGAATTGTAGTCCAATAACCGCTGGAACCCAAGTTTGGGAAACCCTGCTCTAGAATGATCAGCAAGGGAGGAAAAGCATTCCCTTCATCCACTGCCTTCGCCCCGAGCATAATTTTAGAAGCTCCAACTGTTGTCACTGTTCCCTGTAGTGGGGGTGCTCTAGTCCCCGAAACTGATCATTTTAGTTGCCCTGTTCTTTATACTTTCCATCTCATCAATTTATGCCTTTCCCCATCTCTCACCACTTCATTGGCTGCTGGGAGAACCAGTGAAGAGAAAGAGAAACATTACTCTTTGTGGGGAATTACCATGGGGGTAGCAGACCCTGTGTGTTTTCAGAAACATCTAGTTTCACCATGATAGCAAACAACATGTAGAACAACAACAAAAAAAAGTGCCTCTCTCCCAACACAGTGAACAAAGAGTTAAACAGTTTGAATAGATCTGAATTATGCAATCCACTGTAGTTGTGAGGCAGCACCTATGGGAATAATTTTTACGGGTAGGGATTTATTTTTTAAGGATCATCCCCTTTTTATTAGCCTCAAAGCAAATACGGCTGGGTTTCCATAGGTTCAATCTTAGCTCAACAAATCCCCCCTAGATTGCAGTGCGGAACAATAAAGCTCAGATCAAAAAGCACTCTGATTAAGTAGCCTAATTAAGAAATGTGTGGAATCAGCTGAGCGGCAATATTTTCTCTCCCTGCCAACAGGATGAAAGATACCGTTCCTTAGTTGACGGAGCTAATGATAAATATTTGCTTCCTGTGGCATTGCCTATAAACCTAGGTGGCTTCCCCGTCCTGCTTTAAACGTAGCACAGTACAGTGAGACGAGCATGGGATGGAATATCAAAAGCAGAATGGAACAGAATGCAGGTACTGGGGAAGGAGGAGGAAATATATGGAAGATTCCACAATGGAAGCCCAATGGATCGCCTGAACGCATACTGAAGAATCTGCCTTAGATCTTTGGGTGGTGACCTGGCATATAAATGACTCCCCACATACATTCCCCAGTGTTGTCAATTCTGACGAACAGCAGCCAATGCAGAGATTTTGCGCTCTTGGTTCCTTTCAAGTGGGCAAACCGGGAATTGAACTCAGGACCCTGTGCATGCAAGGCACATGCTTTGCTTCTGGCCTATGGCCTCTCGCCATCCTCCCTTCCTTCTCTCTCCCCCGACCTGCTGTAATGAACAGGACTCCTGGTTTGCCATGCAGCAGAGCCTATGATGTGGCGAAGGAAGGAAGGAAGCAATGGGAGAGGTAGTGGCAGGCGGCCACATCGCAATGTCGATGCATGTTCTCTGGGCTGCAGTTCGGGAAATCTGTGGGTGGTTGCAAAGAGTTGCCGCCACTGAGCCTCTTGGGCTTGCTGATCAGAAGGTCGGTGGTTCGAATCCCTGCGACAGAGTGAGCTCCCGTTGCTCTGCCCCAGGCACTGAATACCAGTTGCTAGAAACCACAGGTTCTTCTAAGATAATTTATTGCGGTCAGAGACCAGCTTATAAAACATACTTGGGGGTACAATCCCAGAAAGAAAACAAACAGTTAAAACAATGTACAACAATAAATTAAAAATTTATTAATGCAATAAGCATATAGACACTTAAAACTTTAAGATAAGTTACCGCAAAGACCCAGAGTCACCCATGGAATCGAGTTCGGGGATTTTCTTCATGAACTAGTTTGAGTTGGGGCATAGTCTGCGCCTACAGATCTGTACACGGAATCTGACAACCATCCGGGTCGTCTTATGATCTTTGCCTAACAGGAAAAGGTCGAATTTTTGCTTTTCCGGGAGGTCAGCAAGCCTCACCAGTAGGGGATCAATGGTCTTACTACGTGCCTCTTCATAAAAGGGACATCTAAAGAACAAGTGCTCTGGGCTTCCTATATCCCCCAATGAACAGGCGCAAAGTCTCTGAGCATAGGGGCCTTTTTTAAAGGCTCCTTCCAGGCCCAGCAAGGGCAGAGCCGAGCTTCTGGTGAGTGTAAAGGCCCTTCTAGCATTTTTGGATACGAGAAAGAAGAGATATGCCGCCGGTGTGGCTATATCTTTCTCGATTTCTCCAATTTTATAATCAGGGCACCTTGAATAGTCCTGTTTTCTCTCGGTGTCTATGATTCTCTGCCTGACTGTAGCTTTTGCCTGGCGCAACCCCAGACTTAGAAGGGCTTGAGGGGCAAAACCCAGTTTCTGAAGGGTGTTCAGAACTGCTGTCAGCCAGCCTGACTGGAACTGGTCGCAGAGGATCAGTGGGGCTATTCCTCGGGGGAGCAGATTCAATGTCAGCCATTTGTAAATTGATGTTAGGCAGCTTCTTAAGTTCTTATATTCCCAATCCTGCCATCATACCTGATCGTACCCCACAAACATGCTATAGCTGCCCAGAGTGGCTGGGGCAACTCAATCAGATGGGTGGGGTACAAATACAATGGTACCTTGGGTTAAGTACTTAATTCGTTCTGGAGGTCCGTTCTTAACCTGAAACTGTTCTTAACCTGAAGCACCACTTTAGCTAATGGGGCCTCCTGCTGCTGCCGTGCCGCCAGAGCACAATTTCTGTTCTCATCCTGAAGCAAAGTTCTTAACCTAAAGCACTATTTCTGGGTTAGCAGAGTCTGTAACCTGAAGCGTATGTAACCCGAGGTACCACTGTAATAGATTGCTGTTGTTGTTATTGTTGTTGCAGGCAGATACATGCCCACTATCCCTGAAACTAACAACCAGCTTTCTAAGTAGCACTAGGGAGATGGAACAAGCATAGAACAGATAATGGAGAAATACAAAACGAACAGGGTTTCAAAGATATCCACTTGTTATTGGTTGGTTTCATTTGCCATTCCACCCCCCCTTCCCCGCCAAAAACTGGAAATTAGACTGGGCTCGGCGGTTGCAGCAATGGTATGATTTCTGCCTCACATTATAATCAGAAGCACAATGTGGCCCTTGGGTGTTGTGCAGTCTCTCTTTCTTTCTTTCCCTCCCTGCTTCCTTCTAGTGCAGAAACAGGAAACAATGAGTTTTCGTTTAGGGAGTAGCTCTCTCCACTCTTGCTTTGGGTTTCAACGTAAACTCATTTGTCTTGACACCTTTAATGCTGGATCTAAGAGCTTTGCTTCAAACATTAGCAGAGCTGCTTTCTTCGCTGGCTATTTAGCTGAAATTCGCCAGGAAAAGGAACTTAGTAAATGCTGGCTTTGATACAAAAAACTTATGTCATCCCAAGCAGGCTCTGTATGAGATAAAAAGGGGGGAGTCATAGTGCACCAGCGCAATAAGAGCACCTGGAAGCTGTGAGTTTGCTCATTTTAATCTTTTTGGCCCTCCCTTAACTCCCTCCCCGCCATTTTCATTCCTAACTGCAGAAAAGTCAGTGTATAGGGCTGCTGCCCAAAATCTGGTGCCTTCCAGATGTTTTGAACTACAATTTTCGCCAGTCAATGGTTATGGAGGATGGAAGTTGTAATCCAAAACAGCCCCCCCTAGTCTGGAATTAGGCTCAGCAATCCAAGCTTCCTCACTCCCTCGAAACTTGAAAAGGAGCTTTGTTGTTGTTTAGTCGTTTAGTCATGTCCGACTCTTTGTGACTCCATGAACACCAGGCACTCCTGTCTTCCACTGCCTCCCACAGTTTGGTCAGACTCATGTTATTAGCTTCAAGAACACTGTCCAACCATCTCATCCTCTGTCGTCCCCTTCTCCTTGTGCCCTCAATCTTTCCCAACATCAGGGTCTTTTCCAGGGAGTCTTCTCTTCTCATGAGGTGGCCAAAGTATTGGAGTCTCAGCTTCAGGATCTGTCCTTCCAGTGAGCACTCAGGGCTGATTTCCTTCAGAATGGATCGGTTTGATCTTCTTGCAGTCCATGGGACTCTCAAGAGTCTCCTCCAGCACCATAATTCAAAGCATCAATTCTTCGGCGATCAGCCTTCTTTATGGTCCAGCTCTCACTTCCATACATCACTACTGGGAAAACCATGGCTTTAACTAAAAGGAGCTTAGTTAATTTCAATTCAAGTCTACTTCAGTCTCTACCATGCTCATAGGCACCAACGCCTAGGAGCTGAGGCACTTTGTGGTCTCCCAATGTTTCTTTGAAGGGGCCAGGGCCCTCCATTTTTCACTGGGTGGAGGGAAGCGAACATGGAGCTGGGCTCAGCACAGTTTTGGTGGCCAGTGGCTTCTTCTGCTGCAGCTGCCGCCCTTGCCAGGGGTGTCTTCTCCCGTCTTTCCATTGCACAGCAGGAAGAATGGGGTCCCCCGGTTGCTGGGCCTGTGTTACTGCCATGTTCAGCTCCATCCCCTGGATCCTTGTGACATCATGCACATGAAGTCAAGACGTTGCATCGGGGCCCCACAGTCTTTTCCAGAAGTTGGGGCCTCTGAGCATGCTTCTGGTGGCATCAATGCACAGGTATTATATTGGAGGTTGTGGCACACTGACAGCTGAGCCATATTACAGTTCGCCCTAAAAGATAAAGGTAAAAGACCCCTGACAGTTAAGTCCAGTCTCAGACGACTCTGGGGTTGCGGCGCTCATCTCGCTTTACAGGCCAAGGGAGCCGGCGTTTGTCTGCAGACAGTTTTTCCAGGTCATGTGGCCAACATAACTAAGCTGCTTCTGGCAAACCAGAGCAGCATACGGAAACGCCGTTTACCTTCCCACCAGAGCGGTACCTATTTATCTACTTGCACTTTTTGGCATGCTTTCGAACTGCTACATTGGCGGGAGCTGGGACAGAGCAACGGGAGCTCACCCCGTCACGGGGATTCGAACCACCAACCTTCTGATAGGCAAGCCCAAGAGGCTCAGTGGTTTAGACCACAGCGCCACCCTAACCTTGCTGTAAATGCAGGAAGAAGTCAATGAGCATGCTCGGATCTGGATCCCTCCGCCAACCTCATAACTTCCCAATGCCTCCTCCCTTCAAAAGTCGCCACGTCCACTTGCATCATTATCATCATTGTTGCAGCAGCTGATGCAGCAGCGATGGAGAGAGCAGGAAAGGGTTCCACCTTCTCTCGTTCTCTCCCTCCCTGATTCTCGAGATGCTGCTACAGGGGCAAATGCCTTGGAAACTTCATTAGGTGCCCTATGAAACTTCATGTCCAAAATTTCAGCCTCAGCATATTCTCCGCTGACCAAATTAATACTCAAACTAGACTGTGATTCCCCCATCATTAATAAGCTCACATCCCACTCCCCCAAGCATCTCCCACCTCTTCCAACTAGGGATGCTTGAGATGTTCTGCATCCAAAACCTAACTTGGCAAGCTCTAAGTTCAGAGGCAGCAGGCCACTGAGCACCAGTTGTCCAGGAGCGGGGAATGATGCTTCCTGACCTCACTCCAGCATCTCCTTGGTAGAAAGCACTGAGAAAAGGACTGCAGTGGAATGGCATGGTGCTTTGCATGGTGCGTGTCTCCAGGGTCAGGGTTGCAAATACCTCCACCTGAGATATTGGAGCGCTCATCCCAGTTAGAGGAGACAATCCTAGGCTAGACCTAATGACCTGATCCAACAAAAGCCAATTTCCTTGGCTCCTTATGAGGAAGCAGTGCCAGAGAGAAGCAGGGAGCATGTGTACCAATGACAGTAAGTGGGATGGACACTATATATGCCCTCCCTTCAGTGTTGCAGCTTGCTGAAGGTGGTCAGCAATGGAAGCTGGTCCATTCAGGCAAATAGGGCACTGATCCTCCAACCTCAGACTGCACTCAGCTAGCCCCCACTTGCCTACCTTTTTACATATAGCCATTCCAGGGCAGTTGGCTTCCTCTTCCTTAGTGTTGCCTTTGTGGGAATCAGAGGAGGGTGGGGACAAAACCGGAATTAGTTGGCTTGGCTTGTTGTTAGCTTTGGCTCCATCTAGGCTTGGTCACCCTGCCTTCCACCCTACCGGTTCCAATTGGAATCAGCTATCACCGATGGCCAGGTTGGGGCATTATAGCTGCAGAGCTATTCCAAAATGTTCCCCTTTTGGTTTAATGTTCCAAATAATCATTTAGCATCAAGGCAAGTTCACATTAAGAAGAGTTAAATATGCATGCTTGTTCTGAGATTAACTATATAGCCGTCGACAAGCAGTCTTCCCCAAGCAGAAGCTTATCTGCAAAACCTCCACATCAGCGCTGGCTTTTGCACACAGGCTTTAGTGAGGATCAAGGTCTTACCAGGCTCGTTTCCACAGTAAACAAAAGGCAACAGGGATTTGAGGCAAGGCTGATTACCTAAACTGCATTCTCCATATTCTGGTTGATTTCAGATTTAGAGATCAATTACTGCCTCCTTGTACACAGCCTTGCATCTCTTCTCTCATAGGAGAAAAGGAGGGCAGCTGGGTTTTGTTTTTCAGTTATTTGTAAACTTGAGAAAAGATGGGCAGGGATATAAACACTCGTGCTAACCACCAAGAAAGAGTAGTGCATGGATCCATAACATAAAATATAAAGCAGAGGGAAAACCTGTACAGCCACAAATCATAAGCATTTCCAGATAAAATCACATTTTAAAGGGATCTGATGACCCAGTGTTTCTTATGACAAATTGGTTACAAAGAGCCACCACTTTGCTGTAAAGTCCAGTGACCTTTTTCAGAAGTTGCAATTTACAAAGCCTCATGGAGACAGTTTGTTGTGGGATATGATGACAGGATCCTTCCGCCCTTGTGCTATAACTCTAGACTGATCCAGTCCAGTGATGGTCCCAATTTCTGATATTTTCAAACCCCAGAACTTACAGGGGTGCAGTCCCACGACATATGATGGCAGGCTCCTCTGGAATTTTACCCTCTCCAGCAAAGGAGGGGACTTTGAGATAAGATTCAAGCGGGCCAGAATCAGAAACCACCTATGAAGTTCTTTTAATGAATTTTCATGTACATTAGCAGACTCCAAGATAAAGGATTTAGATGGACCAATTTTTGCCCATTTTGAGGGATGGATTTCCATTCCAAGGTCCATTTCCCAGACTGCTCATGAATTCTCAAATGGGGAGAACTGTGGGGATTATAAAATTTAAAATGGAGGTGAGACCATTTTCAGAATCCCAAAATGAAATAAAAGTTTCAAATATTTTCAGAGAGTGTGTATCTCTTGCCCGTATCTTTGGTTCCCTAATAAGGAGGGGAATTTGCTTAACACGTAACCAATTTATACGACTACCCTGCAACTTCACAGCCACTTGCAGTTCTGGTAAGGGACCTTTATTATTATATATATATTAAAAATCTGAACAGCATAGTTTAACCCATTATAAAGTGCAAATCTGTCTATCCCCATGTACTTGGGGAGATAAGGCAGAGGGGTGGGGTGGGGAGATGAAATCAGCTTATCTTGCCACTTATGCCAATAATCACCATAGACGTTGATAGCTTTATGGTCCAGGAAAGTTTCTGATACCCTTTTAAAGTAGTCCATGGGGCAGTTGTGCTCCAGACGGCATGGAGAACATAAGAAATGTCCTGCTGCATCTGGCCAAAGTCCCATCTAGTCCAAGGTCCTGATCTCATCAGAGCCAGTGTGGTGTAGTGGTTAAGAGCGGTAGGTTCATAATCTGGTGAACCGGGTTCAATTCCCCGCTCCTCCACATGCAGCTGCTGGGTGACCGTGGGCTAGTCACACTTCTCTGAAGTCTCTCAGCCCCACTCATCTCACAGAGTGTTTGTTGTGGGGGAGGAAGGGAAAGGAGAATGTTAGCCGCTTTGAGACTCCTTCGGGTAGTGATAAGGCGGGATATCAAATCCAAACTCTTCTTATTATTATTCTCATAGTGGCCAACCACATGCCATGGGAAGCCCTCAATAAAAACATTAGCACAACAGCACTCTCCCCACCTGTGACCCCCAGCATATCATGGGTTGCCAGCACCCAGGGCCACGCAGAACGGGCTGGAGGGAGGGAAACAGATAAGAGTACACATGCACATTTAACTGTCTAACGGCATCCACATCACACAGAAGATTGCAGCCGTTCCATTGTCTGGAGAAGTCACGTCCTGGTCCGCATGGAGACCGGTGATGGAAGTGTGCAGCTGTATTGAGGCAGCACCAGCTGTTGGACCAACAGTCTGACTCAGTACAAGGCATCTTCCCGTGATGGATGGTTAGGCTTGCAAACATCCCAAGCTGCCTCCGACTTCTAAGAGAAGCAGCTCTACTTATTTTCTGGAGCAACCCTCGTATTGGAGTTAATGTTCAATTATTGGCCCTATTTGCCAGAATAATAGGAGGGAGTAGCTGGGGTGAAGGAGGTAATGGTATCTAAATTATTGTTATCATTGTTATTTGGTGCAGTGATGGAATCTAAGTGTTAAATATCAGGTCTTGGAGCAAAGAAATAACAGAGGCAAATGGCTCGCAATTTTAGTAATACATTGCTGTTGACAATGTATATGTGTTAAAGTGTTAGGCATGGCAGTAATAATAATAATAGTGTACATCAGTGCCTAAATCATGGGAAGGCAAAGGGCAGCCATATGAAGGGAGGGAAGCAATACTGCTATCGGGTAGACAGAATTGTTAAATGCTTCCCATGCTGTAAGAATTTCCATTGACAGCTGAACCATACAATACTCTACACATACTTACCTGGGAGTCAGGAGCATTGGAGTCAGTGGGTCTTACTTCTGAGTAGACATGCTGGGGGTGCACTCAATATTTCCTTTGGATGAAAGGAACTAGACACTTAAAGCAGCTTTGTAATAGTAATTATTAACACGTTGTTGTTGTTGCTGCTGCTGCTGCTGTTGTTGTTCACTTATGGCAGCTTTGTAGTAGTAATAATAATAATAAATAATAATAATAAACCTCGGTTTTCGAGCATCTCAGAAGCCAAACATTTTGGAAGCCAAATGCCAAAAACCCAGAGTTAATTGCTTCCATTTTCGAAGGCACCTCGGAAGTCGAACGGCGTCCGCTGTGTGTTTTTCTTTTTTCTCAATGGACTTTGCCGACCGCCTATTGCTCCTCAGTTTTTGAACATTTCAGAAGTCAAACAGTCTTCCAGAATGGATTATGTTCAAAAATCGAGGTTCCACTGTAACAACAACAACAACAACAACAACAATATTTATATACCATCTCAGGGCAAAAAGAATAAAATACAGCATAAAACAAGCAAATAATTAAAAACAAAGCAACAAAGCAATAACCCCCCTTCCCACAGACTCATTTAAAAGGCTGTAGATTATTAATCAGCCAAAGGCCTGGTTGGATGCCGAATGTTCACCTGGCACCTAAAAATATATAATGAAGGCACCAGGCATATCATAACAATAATATTGATAGTACTTTACAGCAGGCTTCCTCAAACTCAGCCCTCAAGATGTTTTTGGCCTACAATTCTCATGATCCCTGGCCAGCAGGACCAGTGGTCAGGAATGATGGGAATTGTAGTCTCAAAACATCTGGAGGGCCGAGTTTGAGGAAGTCTGCTTTGCAGGGTACAAAAGAATCACACACATGTTGTATGCAGAAAGTCTTAGGTTCTGTCTCAGGCAACTCCAGCTGGGCTGAGAAAGACCACTCATCTGAAACCCTAGGATCAGTGAGAAGGACAATAGCTCAGTGGCACAGTATCTGCCTTGTGTGCTGAAGGTCTCAGGATCATTCTCCAGGTAAGGCTTGGAGAGACCTTCACCTGAAACCTTGGAAAGCCACTGCTTGTCGTTGTCATCAGCCCTAAGCAAGAGATGGAGCAATGGCTTGACTCCGTATAAGGCAGTTCCTTATGTTCCTGCCAAGGAGATTATATTCTAAAAATAGATACAGGGGAAACCAAGGATGGTGAGAACTGATGGCAAGGGGCAAGCAAGGAAACATTATACAGCTATTTCAGTCACATGTGCTTCGGGGCTTAGTTACAGGCTAAGTTGCTGTCTTGTTTACAAATGTATAAGCAGAACATAATTGGAAGCAAGCAGGCTTTCCTACAAGGCAGAAGATACCTTAGAGGGCAATATGGGCAGCATTTGCCCCCAGCAGCACCTCCAAGGTCCAGCTAATTTGAAACAGACAGAGCTTCTCTCTCATTACCTCTTCCAAACTGCCAACTACTATTTCTCAAATGCACAAGCACCTGTCACCTCCCCTTGGTTGGAGGGTTGTCAGCTTCTGTGAGCTGTGATGGATCCCTTATTCCAAGAGACAAGAGGTCCTCAGCTATCAGGAGACCATCACCAGGCCATTAGCTCCTATAGATGCAGCAGCAGCTGACCACCCTGGACTCATTAGCTAGCAAGCTGCCTTAGAAAGGGAAGGTCCACCAGCAGCTGTAACAATAGTAGAAGAATCTGATTCATAAAACAGAGAACCACTAACCCTGTTGCCATTGGTGTTCAAAGGACACCAGTCTGGTAGGGCGACCAGATGCAAATGAGGACATGGCTCCTGTACCATTAGTGGTTTCAAAGCAAGTGAATTTAATCAGATAGGGACCCAAAAGCACCTTCTAAAGCATCTTCCTATAACTTCTGCCCCATAATTCAGTAGATGAGAAGAGAATATGGTGTCTCACATACATATGTAACCACAATCACACAACTTCAGAAATGGTTTTGTCACCTTTGGTTTACTGAGTTTGTGAGCCTTTGTATCTCATATTGTACCTTATTTGATTTTAGTGTGCATCACTTTGGTAACTTTTGGTTGATAAGCAGTTTATAAATTGAGGGATGAATGCATCAAATAAATAATTTGAAGGCACCAGGGTCTTATTACACAATGAGAGTGCCTTTGTTTCCAGATTCCTGCACATAGATTTGGCCTTCCTTAATTTATTAGCAGTTTAAGAGACAAAGCTTAGCAATCCTTTAAATGGATTTTTAAAGTGAGTTCAAGTGGTGTGGTTCACAATAAATGCTAGATTTGGGGCCTGGCAAAATCCCCATTCCCTCATTCAACAACTTCCAATACATTTTCAGAAATCCGGACAGTTCATTGACAATGTCTCTCCACCACCAAGGCTCATTAGAGCTTGCTTCATTTTGTTCTCATTTTCCTGTCACTCAACCTCATTTGTTCTGCGTTGCTTTACATTCCCCCCGCGCTGTCCCGCCCCCAACCTCTCCCCCTGCCCTGAAATGTTTGAAAGCATCTTCCTCCATCACAGCTGCACAAAGAAACAGTTGAAATGGCCTCTGCGAGTTGCACTCGTTCGCTAATGAGGCATGAACACGACCTGCACATTGAACCAGCCTTGAAACAAAGATGAAACGCGGGCAGCTCATTTGCCTCAGCTGTCAGGCAAATGCCTCTTTGTTCTTTCTAAGCCAAGACCCATCCTTAGAAACCGCCTTCATGCCGGCTTAAAAACAAGCCAAAACAATTTCATTTAGCATGGTGTGAGGCAGATGGAGAAGGTACACGACTCTGTAATTACTTGGTTCCTTGACTGTTGAATGGTCTTAGGAGAAGGGAAGGGCTGGGGCTCAGTGGCCGATCACATGATTTGCATGCAGAAGGTCTTAGATGGACCAATAGCCCAACTAAAGAAGCTTCCCAAGCTTCTGACGACATGGCATAAGAACATACAAAGGGCCCTGCTGGATCAAACCAAAGGCCTAAAGGTAAAGGGACCCCTGACCATTAGGTCCAGTCGTGACCAACTCTGGGGTTGCAGCGCTCATCTCACTTTATTGGCCGAGGGAGCCGGTGTACAGCTTCCGGGTCATGTGGCCAGCATGACTAAGCCACTTCTGGCGAACCAGAGCAGCACACGGAAACGCCCTTTACCCTCCCGCTGGAGCGGTACCTATTTATCTACTTGCACTTTGACATGCTTTCGAACTGCTAGGTTGGCAGGAGCAGGGACCGAGCAACAGGAGCTCACCCAGTCACGGGATTCGAACCGCCAACCTTCTGATCTGCAAGTCCTAGGCTCTGTGTTTTAACCCACAGCGCCACCCATGTCCCAAAGGCCTGTCTAGTCCAATAACCCATTTCCTACAGTGACAAACCAGATGCCTCTGGGAAGCCCATTAGCAGGACAGCAGCCCCTCCAACTGTCCTATTTTTACCAGGACATCCCAGAATTACAGAAGCTGACCAGGCTTCTGATTCCATCTCAGGATGCCCCAGGAGTTCAGTTAAGGGGGACAAAAAGAGTACGGAACCGAAATACACATGTGTTTTGATTTCGCTCTCTCTTGGTTCCACACGCTCTTTGCTTCCTGTCCAGCTGGTCACCACCTGCCACAGACGCGCAAGGAGGGTTCAGTTTCCTGAAGTACAGTGCTGCTTCCAGAAGTACATCGCTGCGGCCTTCCTCATGCATGTGTAGCAGTGAGTGGGGGGCTGCTGGTTGTGTGCGGGTGGGTGGCAGTTCAGAGTGGCGCACACTGGCGGGCACGCACATGCACGAGCCGGTAAGGTGCTGAGCAAGGGAGTGGCTTCAACAGCGTGGTTGTATGTGGGTGTGGGTGCGAGCGGGCAAGCATAGCCAGCGTAGTTGTGTGGTGGGGGTGCGAGTCGGGAAGCGTTGTTGGTGTGATTGTGGGTGGGGTGCAAGCTGGCAAACGTTGGCATTGGCGGCGTGATTGGGCAAGAAATGCCCTGATTCCTTTTTGTGAAGTGTTGGAGCATATGAGGCAGCGAAGTCAATTAAGAGGACTTGGTGGTGTGTAAGAATTTCCTCAACAAGGTCAAACCAAGATCTACCTTCTCCAGAATTCTGCTTCGTGCAGAAGTTTACATTCATCAACCTACCTAGAAGGATCCAGTGTTCAGCCTGGGTGGGCAGACTCAGTCTAGGAGATCCTTCACTACCAAGAGAGCAATTCAGTGATTTGCCACACAGGGCAGCGACACGCAGATTCCTCAGTAGCAATTTCATGACCTACGTCAGAAGTTGCCAATGTGCTGTCTTCGCATCTGCCCACCAAGTCATTCCCTAGTGCCCATTTGGACCTCTGTCCCTGTTGAAATTTGGCTTGAAAAAGGCATTCCATTGTAGCCAATAGAAAAGGAGGGGAGGCGCCCACAATAGTTCCCCCTGTTTACAAATGTCCTTATGGCCCCCCAAAATGTTGGCAGTCTCCCGTCTTATATAATGATGTATATCACTGTGTGTTCCACACCTCTGAAGGAGCTGAATTATTGGTCTTCTTCTCTGTGTTAACTAACCATTAATACGAGCATCATGGAACAATTATTACGAGCAGCTGGGATCACAGACTACTCTGGGGAAACCAAACAGAGGCAAAAGGAACTTGAGTAACATATTAAAGAGGTTTCGGAAGCCAAATCTGTTTCTTCCTTTCTTTCCCAGGACTGCAATTTCCATAATTCCACACACAAACCCCACTTTAACACTTACATTTTTTCAATATAAGTTATTTAATATAGTTATTACACTTGGGTTAAAGAGGTTTCATTTATTTGACACATTGGCTTTAAAAACATGATTCAAATTAAGAGGATTGGGGAGAGAAGAACGGAACGGAGCAATTTATATTAATGAATTTCTCTCTCTCTTGGGTAGTGAAAAATGTTTATGAAGTTATTTTTCTCTGTATCCTAGAGAGCTCCACATGATTGGGGTGGGGGCACCTAAATCTTAAAAACTTAAATATCATCATCTGGATTGAAGCTCTTTGAAAAGAATAATGAAGATTTTGTTATTATTTTTATAAGACCACAGAGACCGATTTACATATAAGATAGACTTCAGAACTCCAGGCACTCCTTATACCAAAAGCTGTTTGGGGTGAGGAATTTACATGAAGGCTTTGCATGGAGAATTTACATGCACTTCCAATTCTGTTCAAAAGCAGGTGTGAGCTGTGAATCTGGGTGCAAATCTAAAAACATTTTGTTATGCTTATTTACAGCAAATAACTTTATGGTATGATCATGAATCTTCACAATGTGCTTTAAAGCAGGGATGGCCTTCCAGAGATGCTATTAAACTCCAGCTTCCATGAGCCCTAGCCAGCATAGTCAAGGTTCAGGGATGCAGGGATTAGACCTGATGGGTGTCCCGGAAAAACAGGGACGTCTCATTTGTTATGTTGAAAGGACAGCAGCCATCTTGGTTGCTGTGATCTTGCATGATTGTATGCCGTGGTTTCCCTCCCAGAAAGGATTTTCCCCGGTCTGCGATCTCGTGCAACACCCCAAAACGCACGTTTTGGGGCACCACGCCCCCATAAAGGCGCTTTTTGGGGGAAACCATGGCATAAAATTGCAATAAAAAACGGGAACATGGCGTCCGGGAAGATGGTGTCTTATATTTTGGCTTCAAATTGATGGAGGGTATGAAGGAATAGTACTTCAGTAACATCAAGAAGGGCACAGATTTCCCATGCCTGATTTAAGCCGCATTTGCACCACACATCTAAAGCAAGGCTGTAGTTGTTATGTACTGAAGTTCTCACCCTGGGCCAGCAGGGGGATACTGTAGATAGTTATGCAAATGAAGGATCGAAAGTGACGTTCAGTGATTGGATAGTTTTAGAAAGTTGCTACAGTAACATTGTACTGGAGCTCTATATAAGCAGGCTGACTGAGCCCTTCAGTCAGTTCTGTTCTGGCCTCTGAATAAACAAGAGCTGTTTGAAGAATCGCTGTGTCGTCTGATATGTTCACCCACAACCTAACACTAGTCCTTTAAACAATCATGGCTTCCTCCCCCCCAAAAAAATATGGGAGCTGTTATTTACAAGAGGTGCTGAGAAAGTTGTTTGGAGACCCTAGTTCTCCTCACAGAGCTACAATTCCCAGAGTTCCCTGTGAAGAGCAATTCACTGTTAAACCAACCTGGGAACTATCGTGAGGGTAAAATGCAGAGGGAAGAGAACTGTGTCTACCACCTTGAGCTAATTTGAGGGAAATTGGGGTGTGAATGTAGTAATAGAAGAGTCTAGAGAGCCAAAGAACAAGGACACCAGGCAGGTCTCCCCAGAGGAAAATGTTCCAGAGCCAGGGTACAATCGCTGAGACTCTTCATGCACCCAAAATCCAATTGCAAGCCAATCTGTTCTAAACCAAATTTCTGTCTTCTTTATTGATTTCCTATGAGGTATGGGGAAAACGGATGCTCCTAAAATAGACTGCTGCAGTTTTTCGCAATTTAACCTTGAATGCATCTACAAGCTGCTCCTTGGACATTGCTGAATGTTTCTCCTCTTCCTACTGAAATGGCACCCCTGATTAGGAGGACTAATGAGATACAGAAATAGTCCACAGGAAAGCTCTGCAAAAATTATGAATAATAAAAACAACAGAAAACCTCAGTTGCTGCACAGGCAAAAATTGCTATAGGCTGATTACCCAATAGAGCCCCTAAACTAACCATGTAGCTGGTGGGCATCAAAAATGCTTTGATCAGTAAAAGCTCAGATAAAATGGGTTCTGTATATCCATGACGACGTTGGGAAAGGGCTTGAGATCATGGATTGTTATGCCAAAGGCTGTAACTCAATGGTTCAATCTCTGGCATATCCAGGTAGCCTTGGGAGAGACTTCCTCTCTGTAATTTTGGAAAGTTGCTGCCAGTCCGTGTAGGCAATACTCAGCCAGATGGACCATTGGCCTAACACAATATAGAACAGCTGGCTGAGCCTAAAGTGAAGTTGCGGTTAATGTGCATGGATTAGCACAACAAACTGGGAATTGTGTAGATTGTAATAAGAACCTACTGGTTGCTTTTTAATTGTCCATCTGTATGTTTTGTGATGCAGGTGGCGCTGAGGGTTAAACCACAAAGCCTGGGGCTTGCTGATCAGAAGGTCAGCGGTTCGAATCCCTGCGACGGGGTGAGCTCCCGTTGCTCAGTCCCAGCTCCTGCCAACCTAGCAGTTCGAAAGCACGTCAATGTGCAAGTAGATAAATAGGTACCGCTCCGGCCAGAAGGTAAACAGCGTTTCCGTGTGCTGCTCTGGTTCGCCAGAAGTGGCTTAGTCATGCTGGCCACATGACCCGGAAGCTGTACACCGGCTCCCTCGGCCAATAAAGTGAGATGAGCGCCGCAACCCCAGAGTTGGTCACGACTGGACCTAATGGTCAGGGGTCCCTTTACCTTTAGGCCTTTATGTTTTGTGAATAGATTTTATACATACGCTTGCACACTGCCCTGGAATTTTTTGATGAAGGGTAGGTAAGATTTTTATTAAAGGTGTGCTTGTGCTACAAAACAAACAAATAAACAGCGGAAAGTACATCTTTTGTCTCCACTTTCAGTACCTAGAGTCTTTTTCAGTTTGTTTATATGTAACTTTTGCCATAGACATCTTGCAACTGGGGGGAAAGAGAGAGGGAGGTGGGGGGTGTTGTTCTTTCATCCTTCTGCTAACTGGGAAACACTGGCCTGCGAGTGCTCCAGTTGGGGAACAGCCTTTACCAAAGGTGTCATGGGCTTTGAAAACACTCAAACTCAGGATGCAAGGGAGAAATGTGCTAAGATGAAGGCACACTTGGCAAATCCACACCGTGATCAACAGAAACCTATGTCCCCACCTTGGAAGGACATGTGGATCCAGAATTGGCCTCCACAGTCACCTACGGACTCATTGTTAAAACTGTGTTTATGGAAGACAATCTTACTCGGCTACGAGTGATCGCCAAATAAAAGAAGTGTTAGCTTGCATCACCTTGGTGGATCAGACCAAAGATTCATCTAGTCTAGCATCTTCCTCCACAATTGGCCAACTAGATGCTTTTGTGAAGCCCCCAGGCGGGACATGACGGCAACATCCCTTCCTACTCTCACTCCCCAGCTTGCTTTGTGTTATATCTAGACTATGCACATCATCCACACATCCGCTTGTGCAAGTCCTTTGTGCACGCTTAATAAATGTGTGTGATGGTTGGTGTTTATGCATAGGCACCATTCAAATCACTACGTCCCACACACTAACTGAAATAAAACCCTGATGATACCCAATGAGTGCCCTTTGAAGCCCTGATCCCATGTAGGGTGGAATTTATGAAAGGAAAGCAGCCAAACCAATACCCTTGTTAAGGTAATAGGTAAAAAGGTAAAGATAAAGAACCCCTGGACGGTTAAGTCCAGTCAAAGGCGACTATGGGGTTGTGGCGCTCATCTCGCTTTCAGGCTGAGGGAGCCGGCGTTTGTCCACATACAGCTTTCTGGGTCATGTGGCCAGCACCACTAAACCGCTTGTGGTGCCACGGAACACCATGATGGAAACCAGAGCGCATGGGAATACCGTTTACCTTCCTGCTGCAATGGTACTGTCAGGGGCTCAGGAGCAGAAGCACAGGGAAGAGGGGAGATGGAGAGCGAAGGGGAAGAATCTGAGGGCAGCGTAGGAGAAGATGACAGTGACCCGAGAGATTCCATGAGCCTCTCCAGCGAATCGGAAGATTCACAGAAGGGGGCGCCGGTGGCCAGGGCAAGGGGGGTCCCAAGGGGGACACCCCAGAAGCAAGGGGCCAGCGGGGACTCCCAGAGCAGCAGTTGGAGATCAGGACCAGCTTCCCCACCTGAGCATAGTGGGGGGGGGGAGTCCCAGGTATCGGGGGTAGCGTCTCCCCCAGCAGGGAGAGAAGAGGAGTCAGGGCTGACCACGCCTCCATCGGAGAGTCAGGCAACGGAGGGGAGGTCAGGTCCAGCCAGTATCCCGGAAGAGGGAAGCAGTGACAGAAGCAGTGTAACAGTCAGGAGGAAGGTCACTGGGTTGGCGCGAGAGGCAAGTTCAAATGTACAGGAGCGTGGGACAGCAGAGAATGAGGATTGGGAACCGGGTCCTAAAGCCCGCCGGAGGCAGGGGGAGGAGTTAAGCGACTCAGCGTCAGAGGAGTCCAGAAAGGGGAATGCCCCAGTGGGCAGGAGGACCCAGAGGAGGAGAGAGCAGCGGAAAAGGTGGAGCAGGGCTCGGATCTTAAACTGGTGTCAGAGGGGAGGAGATTCAGACGGGACTTCGCCGGTCTAAGGGTTTAAGACGTGGAGCTGCGCGCTGCGGCTTTAAAATGGAAACTGAACTTCAATAAAGACCTTTGTACATAACGACAGCCTGGCGTTGGTCCTCTGTGAGCTGGGACCTAGGGGCAGCTCTGACAGGTACCTATTTATCTACTTGCATTGGTATGATTTCAAACTGCTAGGTTGGCAGGAGCTGGGACAGAGCAACAGGAGCTCACCCCATTGTGCGGATTCAAACCACCGACCTTCCAATCAGCAAGCCCAAGACACTCAGTTTAGCCAGCCAGTTGAGTACTTCTGTTTACATTATAGAGGTTGCCCTGTTGCCGCAGAGACAAATGGGGTAACCTAGTTGGAAGCAACATCCCTTTGTAAGGTAGGAGAACAAAAGCCAGAGTTTTGTGTGAGTGATTTGGAGTGATGCTGGACACTGGAGACACACATACATGTTTTGCTCTGCTGTGGCTTGGGGCTTCTCAGAACCCTGAGGAGGAGGCAAAATCTGTTGGGGTGTCTATGCAGTGAGCCTCTCCATCCTATGCTCAGGTTGCATATATATGTAAATAAAACCATATATCCTAAAGGCAACCCAGTTTCCATTGACTCAAATATCAGTTAGTCCAGAGCTTTTCTTTCGCCCAACTCAAGTTGCTGGACTGGGGGGGGGGGGTTGCCCTTGCCTACAAAATGTCAAAAGAAACATCAGATACCACTTTCACAATAGTGCTGTATACAGAGCAAAACACTTTTTTATGTTCAGCTTGTAGTTTAAATTTGTCTGATGAAGGCAGGGTTGGGGACTTGTTATTGTGGAGTGTTCCTGTAATGTATAACAAAAAGAATGTGATATGTGCTTCATATAACAAGAATGGATGTGGCCCCAAGTTAAGTATTATACATTCTGACAGAATTTCATAAGAAAAATCAAAATAAATGGGGGTTAAAACTCCTTAAGTTTGACCAGATCAATTCATGTAGTAGTAGTAGTAGTAGTAGCAGTAGTAGTAGTAATATTGTATTTATACCCCGCTCATCTGGTTGGGTTTCCCCAGCCACTCTGGGCGACTCCCAACAGAATATTAATAATAATTTTTAAAAAGCGACAAAACATTAAAAACTTCCCTAAACAGAACTGCCTTCAGTGTATGTTATTGCATACACTCATGTTTTCCCCAGACAAAATACAGTCATTCCATCTTTCTTTTCCCCTTAAAACATCACCAGGACAATCTTGTGTATTGATGTATTTGCACCAAGCTTATGCTAAAGCCTGCAGTTGAGTGATCAGATCACATTTTATATGTTTCTATTTACAGCCCTCTTTTATTACAAGGACCTCAAGGCAGCATACATGCTTTTTCCCAAGCCATCTTATCTTCACAAAACCCCTGTGAGGTAGGTGAGGCTGAGACACTGTATCCCAAGTCACCCAATAAGCTTCATGGCTGAGTGGAGATTTGAACCTTGGTCTCCCAGGTCCTACCGTGACGCTCTAACCACTACACCATGCGCATCAACCCAAGAGGCACTTGAGCCTATGTAGTGTGGTGTCCTGGATCTGCTGGAACCCCTTGTGTTTACTCAAGAAATCAAGGTTTCCAGAACCCAAAACCTATGATTCTGGCATAGTTTAGGCTCCAGATATCATGAGAAGTAATAGTACCACTCCACTATGCTGTGGTCATTCCTCACCTGTCCTGTGTCCACTGCACAACAGTTTAAGAAGGATACTGACAAACTGGAACATGCCTAGAAGGAGGAGACAAAGGGGGTGAGGGACCTGAAGACCAAGTCCTATGGGGAGAGATGGAAGAATCTGGGTCTATTTCGCCTGGAGAAGAGTTAATAAGATTGCCATCTTCAACCATCTAGAGGGCTCTCACCTATGGTATTCTGTACATAGCCAGAATAAAGCAGTCTGAATCAGTGTCTTGCCAGAAATCAGTGAAACGTCTGGGAAAATCCAGATGTATGGCAACCCCTGTTGGAAGTCTAGGTTTTGGCAAACTTCCTTAAAAATAGCTCCAAAACAAAAAAGTTCAATGTCAAAACCAAAAAAAGCTCAACTTTTGTGTCCAGATTTTCTGTGGCTCCTGAACCAATAGGTAAAGGTAAAGGTAAAGGAACCCCTGCCCGTACGGGCCAGTCATGTCCAACTCTGGGGTTGCGTGCTCATCTCGCTTAAGAGGCCGTAAACCGGCGCCGTCTGAAGACACTTCCGGGTCATGTGGCCAGCGTGACGAAGCTGCAGCTTGCGAGCCAGACCAGTGCAGCACATGGAAACGCCGTTTACCTTCCCGCTATAAAGCGGTTCCTATTTATCTACTTGCACTTAAGAGTGCTTTCAAACTGCTAGGTGGGCAGGAGCTGGGACCGAACAACGGGAGCTCACCCCGCTGCAGGGATTCGAACCGCCGACCATACGATCGGCAAGTCCTAGGCACTGAGGTTTTACTCACAGCGCCACCTCCGTGTCCCAATAGGTGGGGACTTCCAATTTACTGTGAAGCCCAGCAGATAGCAGTTGTGGTGGGTTGGTAGCATGACATTTCTGTAACATGAAATGCATCCCTCCTGGCCTCTCTATCTGGGTTTTGGTGTTCTTCCTTGGCCATATCCCTAGCAGGCTGTCCTTGAATGGTTTTGCCTGGCTAGACTATGTCTTTGAAATCTCATCATGCCTACTGCTTCCCTGGATAGAGGATAGAGAAGGATGTGTCAATGTGAAGAAAGTAGCCTGCTTTAGAAAGATTTGAGTCACATCTACTGCTTTTGCCTGTGGTCCCGCCCACTGTTGGCCTATGCCCTCCCCCCGAAGGTGGTCTGGAAGGGACTGGGGCCCCTGGACTGAAAAGAATTCCCCACTCCTGCTTTAATATCAACACTTGGGTTTAAGGAAGAGAATCCGCTTTGGAACTCTGCCCAAGAGCTTCTCTCTGCTTCCTTTTCATCTGTTTTTTTGCTCCTGTCAGGAAACAGATTCCTATAATAGATAAATGCCCTGAGGTAGATTGAATACAGATCAACAACTTGTTTTCCCTGACCCTTGCAAAAAGAAAAGTGTGTATTATAGCATCTTCTGTGCCCAGAAATTGTCTCCACAGGCTACATGTCTTGGGCTCTGGCAGTTACAGCAAAACAGCAAAGCTCTTTAAGCAAATAGCTGGTATGCTACAGAATAAATAGAATGCATTGCTAATTACCCTTGATGACATCCCTAAATGTCTTCCTGAGAGCCAAGATGGAATTAGCATGAGGAAGAGATGCTGAAAAACGGGATGCACATCTTCAGGACACTGGCAGCGGGAGAACACGGAAAAAGCAAAACTGAAATCAGAAAATAGGATGACCTGTTTTGTGTGCAGTATTGTAGATTGTTTGTTTGCCTCTTATAAGTCTTGCTTTTCTTAAAGGTATAACAAGGTGGTATACAGCATAAAATGTTATAATGAAATCAGCAAGCACGCCCATATTAACACTGCTTTTTTTAAATAAAAACCTCATGAATGAATGCAGTTTTGTTAAAAACAGACAACAATATTGCAAAGGCCTGTCCAAACAATACCGTTTGCAGTAGACACCTGAAAGAAAGCAGTCTTAGTTCCAGTCAGGGTCGGCCCACCCATGAGGTGAGCTGAGGCATTTGCCTCAGGCAGCGGAACCTGAAGAGGCAGCAGCCCTGCAGGCACTCAGCCAGTGTGGTGTAGTGGTTAAGAGCGGTGGACTCGTAATCGGTGAACTGGGTTTGCTTCCCTGCTTCTCCACATGCAGCTGCTGGGTGACCTTGGGATTGTCACACTTCTCTGAAGTCTCTCAGCCTCACTCACTACACAGAGTGTTTGCTGTAGGGGAGGAAGGGAAAGGAGAATGTTAGCCGCTTTGAGACTCCTTTGGGTGGTGATAAAGCGGGATATCAAATCCAAACTCGTCTTCTTCTTTTCCACCGCCTCCACTGCTATCAGAGAAGCAGTGGCAACAGCAGTGGCGTCCAGTGAGATCTTGCAGCCCGGGTATGGGAGGCTGTAGTACCAGGGCGTCACCTTCCCATTTCGCCTCAGGTGGCGAAACGGGACGTGTTGCCTCTGGCTCCTGCTGAACTCCTCAGAGGGAGTTCCGTGGAGCAGGGCCTGTTGGAATTCTGCCTCGGTCAGAGGAATGTGCCTACCTCTCCAGGCACCGGCTGAATTCCTTTCGACCTCCCCCTGAACTCCCGGCAGGTAAACAGGCGAGGTCTGTATCGGCGATTTTTCCCAGACTGAGAAAAACACACCACTGCTTCTCTCCTCCTCCCTGCTCCCCAGGGAGGGGAATCAGACTCAGACAGAAATGTATTTACATGTCTTTATTTCTGTCTTTAGCAGCCATACAGATAAAGATGTCTGCACTCTTCACAAACAACAGCAGAGAGAATCAAACTCCACCCATGTACATCCTGTACAGGTCATATAACACACTGAGCTCACATCCGGTGCTCAATACGGAGAATGGACTGCCCCTTTATTGCCATGGTAACAGTCACAAACATCCTGTCTGGCTTTCCAGCCACCAGCAGCTGGCTTAGCTGCTGCTTCTTTATAGTAACAGGGCCTACCATCCTAAAGGCTCAGTCTCTAGTGAATGTGAACCAAACATCAGGGGCATGAGGAACCACCAGAGGTGCCCCATCAGAAGATCTCCACAACAGAGAGATAAGGAGCATAGTTGTCGCTTGATGATATATCTCATGTCACCTTATAAGGCAGGAGTGCCTATAAGTGCCAGTGCACCCATTGGTGCCTGCTGTAGCACCCACAAAAGGTCTCAGTAAAATATCCCCTCAAAAACCCACAAAGCCTCTCCTCCTAACAGAGGGGAGGAGTTGTGAGTGGGAGCCGGTTCCCACGTCGGCAGGGGGGTGTATTCGGACCCCTGCGTCAGCTTACCTGGCTGCCGTGCCGCACCCATAGGCCAGCCAATAGGGCTGGCTTGTGGGCGGGGTTTAGCCACATTCAAGCAGCCTTGGCAGCTCCATCTTCTCATTCTACGCCACTTTGTCATCGGATCACCCTCCCACCCTCCCTTTAGGTCATATTTATGCATCTGACCTTGCTATGGACTCAGGTTGGTTGCCCTGGTTGGCCAGGGGGCCTGGTAGGTATTTTTACCCATTTGGCAAATTGGAACCAGCCTCTTGGTTTTTCACCTACCTCATAGCAAACCATCACAACTTTTTGGGTATTGGCGGTTAGGCATTGGAATATGTGTCTTGTGTTGGAGGGCAGGTGTGGATCCTGTCCAATGCCCTGCTGGTGGCTAGGGCCATGGCACGACCCCCGGTGACATCAGGGGAAGCTTCAGTTATATTTGCATCAAGAAGCTCTTCCCACTGGTTGTTAACCTTCAGATGACTCCCCGCTGAGCGGAGTGGAGTCATGTATAGATTGTTTGATCCAGTGCCTAAAGCCAATACCACTCACATACTGTAACCAATAAAGTTGTGGCCGTCTTTAGCCCATGAACCTTAAATTCATGTGTCCCTGTGTCTTATTTATCTCTAAGCGGGTGGCGGGTCCTCAACTCACAAGTTCGTTCTTCCTGCTCCGTTCCTGTTTGCGTTCCTGTTTGCGTTCCTGCATCTAGAATCATAGAATCATAGAATCATAGAATCATAGAATCATAGAATCATAGAGTTGGAAGAGACCACAAGGGCCATCGAGTCCAACCCCTTGCCAAGCAGGAAACACCATCAGAGCACTCCTGACATATGGTTGTCAAGCCTCTGCTTAAAGACCTCCAAAGAAGGAGACTCCACCACACTCCTTGGCAGCAAATTCCACTGTCGAACAGCTCTTACTGTCAGGAAGTTCTTCCTAATGTTTAGGTGGAATCTTCTTTCTTGTAGTTTGGAACCATTGCTCCGTGTCCACTTCTCTGGAGCAGCAGAAAACAACCTTTCTCCCTCCTACCCTGAACAAGCTTTACGCTTTAGCTGCGATCCCTGCATTGCCGGGGTTGGACTAGATGTCCCTTGGTGTCCCTTCCAACTCTGCAATTCTACGATTCCAGATGTGGAAACCATTTTGTGTTGTGCCACACCTCAATAGCTGCCATTTGGGGTTATGCCATGCCCCCCATGACAACCAGTTTGTGGCTGGCACCTGGGGCACTTTCTCAAAATTTCAAGTGTGCCCACAGCACCTCGAATCATTCGGTTGTAGAATTAGGAAAAGGGCTGTAAAAGCAGGTAACTGACAAAAGCATGAAACTTATAATACTGGTGCCCTTTTCAGCTTCTGTCAGCTTCTGTCAGCTCTAAAGAGCTGTCAAGAAAAACACTTTCTAATTGGTCTGCAACCCCCATATAAGGATATTCTGGGTCAACTGGTGACCAACAGTTCAAGACCGTTCCATTTACTCCTTCCTTGTGTTATTTTGTTCTCTCCTCCTCTAGAAACTGTACAAAGAGCTCGTCTGCAATAACAGCTGGCAATCAAAAAAAAAGTTGCCGTCTGATGACTTTCCCCTGTCATTCTCCCACAGTGAATATCAGCTTCAAATGATCAGATGCCTACATATTGACATCCTGAAAAATGCTCAAACGCTAATATTCTTCTGGCTGCAGACCACATATAGCAGGAATGGGGAAGCTGGCTAGGGATGAAATTCTGTTTTCTTCCTTCTTATAAGAATGGTAGAGACAACTTTCAAAGGTCTAATGATGGCCATGATAAATACACCACAAGAGAGTTTCCTATATTTGGTTCCAGATAGAGTTTAGCTTACCCAGCAGAATTCCCCAAAGTTACTTAACCTGTCACGCATCAAACTTCAAGAAACCATTTCTTTTTTCTTGTGCTGATATAAAGGTTTGTTCAGAGGCGCACAGTGCTTTTGCTGTCAGATAATATCTTAGAGTTCTCATGTGATCTTAAATAATATTGTCAAATGCAAAAATACATAATGAAAATTAAATTCGCCTATCTCCATGTCTACAAATGTTATTGAAATGCTACACAAGTACAATACAGAATAGTATTAATTGCTATGAAAAAAGATAAATTTTCTTTTTTATTTATCAATGTCAGGCTGCGTATTATTTTAACTTTCTGTTAAAATGTAATGGGATTACAAGCAATCACACAGTGAGCTGAAGCATTATCCTACAAAGTCCGGAAAAGGGCAACCAATAGGCATCATAGAAATCATAGCATCGTAGAATTGTAGAGTTGGAAGGGACCACGAGGGTCATCTAGCCCAACCCTCTGCGATGCGGGAATCTTGTACCCAACATGGGGCTTGAACCCATGACTCTGAGATTAAGAAACTCATGCTCTACCAACTGAGGCCACCCAATGAAGCTGAACTCTGGGAGATTCAGGACAGACAAAAAGGTGCACACAGCACCTAGTTAAACTAAGGAATTCGTTTCCGCAAGTGAGAGTTATGGTGACTAACTTGGATGACTTTTAAACATGATTAGACTGATCACATTTATGGAGGGTAAGGTTATCAGTAGCTACCAGACCCAGTAGCTATGTGCTACCTCCACAGCAAGAAGTATTATACCCAGGGCCAGATTTAGGTTTGATGAGGCCCTAAGCTACTGAAGGTAATGGGGCCCTTTATATGTCCAGCTGTCCTTTGTCAACAACAAATTGCCGCTGTTTTTTGTGTGTTGAATATATACTATATGGTAAACCTTACAGGTATCTAAAACCATTTGCACATAACAAAAATATGTATTTTAACATTAGATAACAGGTACAACAGCTTGACCTACATTCAACTGTGCTGCACTGCAGTCTGCAGCTGCATGCTACATGTTGCCATGCAACCTGCAGTCTGTGCAGAATGTAGGCTCCCTATATATAGAAATGAGCAAACCAGTGATATTTTAGGGAGCAGGCTAGCAGGCAGGGCCCATTGCTTGCATCATAGGAGCCTACACAACACAAAACACTGTTGCTGTATGTCGGTTTTATTTTATTTGTTTTTTATCTTATATTTTGGAAATGTACACCCAGTTTTTGTTTTCCTTTAAAAAATTTGGGGGGGGGGGAGGTCAAGAGAGTGGGGCCCTAAGCTATAGCTTGTTTAGTTTATACATAAATCCGGCACTGATTATGCCTTTGGACCCCAGTTGCTGAGATTCACAGGTGGAGAGGATGTTGCTGTGCTCAGGTACAGCTTGTGGGGCTTCCCAGGGGCAGCTGACTGGCCACTGGGAGAAGAGAGCACTGAACTAGACAGGCCTTTGGCTCCTCTCATGTTCTTATGTCCCCTCACCGCATGCTGTGACTCCTGCAGCAGCAACAAACCACCACCCCTCACATGTCTAGAAGCGAAAAATAAATTAGGAGGCAAAGCTACAAACCACGCACTTAGCATAAGGTGCAGCTGAGCCCACAGTGGTCTTTGATTCCAGTCTCTGGAAATCATGTCAGGCCTTCCTTAGAGAAAGTAGCCTTTAATCAATTCGTATAAAAAGAAGCAATTTAAAAATCACAAGACATGCATATCTTTTAAAGACGGAGTTGGGCAAGGGTGTAATACTCAAGGAATGTGCATTGTTATGCACAGGTTCCTGGTATCTCTTGATCAGCCGAGATCATAGCTGTGCAAAGACGACTGAAGATGACAAGGAATCTTCAGCTGATATTTGGATTTCTGCCTTTTCCAAACGCAAAATGCCAGCATGGATATTTTCTTTTTCTGGAGGTCATGTGAAGCTTATATTGAAGACCATGGAACCTTTGAGTCCCTGGATGATAATAGAATTGTAGGATTTCCTCTAAGGGACCCCAAGGGCCATCTAGTCCAACCCACTGCAAGACAGGAATCTCAACTAAGGCGTCCATGACAAATGGCCATCCAATCTCTGATTTAAAACCTGCAACGGTGCATCTGGCCTCTTCTCTTTATAAAAGGTAAAGGGACCCCTGACCATTAGGTCCAGTCATGGCTGACTGGGGTAGCGGTGCTCATCTCACTTTATCGGCTGAGGGAGCTGGCGTACAGCTTCCAGGTCATGTGGCCAGCATGACTAAGCTACTTCTGGCTAACCAGAGCAGCGCACGGAAACACCGTTTACCTTCCCACCGGAGCGGTACCTATTTATCTACTTGCACTTTTATCTACTTGCACTTTGACATGCTTTCGAACTGGTAGGTTGGCAGGAGCAGGGACCGAGCAACGGGAGCTCACCCCGTCGCAGGGATTCGAACCGCCGACCTTCTGATCAGCAAGTCCTAGGCTCTGTGGTTTAACCCACAGCGCTACCCACGTCCCTTCTCTTTATAGTTTTAGGCAAATGTCTGAGATGGACTCTTTTTGATAAATGGGTTAGCTGCTGTTATTTGTAAACTGGTATTTAGTGAGCAGTTACAAGTTGTTGTGCATTTTAAGGATGGTGTTATTTGATGGGCTCTTTTTTATCTTATTTGACCACCCCGTGGCTCGTGTAAAGGGTAGTCTATAAATCATCCAAAGAACCAGTAATGGTGAATAGAATAAGCCAATGAGCATGTAGAAATGAAGGGAAGCAAAAATGTTCTATGGGGATGCTATTCTGTAACAGCAGAAGGCTTAAAATCCGGGGCAATCCTTAAAATAGGGGATGAGCCCTCTTGCTTTACAAAAGAGAAAAGCGACCTGTTTTTACATTGCTGTTATAATCTCCCTGTGAGCTATCAGCTTTCTATTAACCCATCACCGTTAAAAGCTGAGATTGCAACAAAATTGCCAGCTTTGAGCAATCAGCAAAGTAGTCGTGCAGCAAATCTAGGGCTCTCCATCATTTTGTCAAACTGAAAATAGAGCTTCCTTCTATAGAATTAAAAATACAAAAATAACCGCTATTCATCAAAGAGGCTATTTTAGCTGCTATAATCAACTGGACTACAATAGATTAGAGTGTTATCCTCCCAAGTGTAAAAGCGCTACTTCTGCTTATGAGGTCTATAGCTGCTGTTAATTTACAAACTATCTCTGTGTTGTTTAAGCTTACAACACACTTTCCCCATTAAGATATACAAGGGCGAGTCTCATCTCCCTCCGTGGGACTTGAGTTGCAGTGGGGTTGGGCTAGATGCCCTTTGCGGGTCCCTTCAGACTCTTCAGCTCGACAAGTCTATGACTTTCTTCCAAGTTATTTATATATTTATTTGCCTACCCTTCAGTGTAAGGTCCCAGGGTGGCTTGCAACAATCAAAACACAATATTAAAAAAAACCCAGCTTAACAACAACAAGGGACAAGCTACCCAAGGAGCACAAGGTAACATGCCTAGTTCTTCGTCTTTTGTCTTCACAACAACCCTAAGAGGTAGTGACTGGCCCCAAAGTCACCCAACGAGCTTCTTGGGGATCTGAAGGCTGGTCTCCCAAGTCCTAATCTCTAACACTCTAACGACTACACCATATTGCCTTTCAGGTTCACACAGGTTTGGGCTGATTTTTAGGCTGCAATCTTATATCCATTTACCTGGGAGTAAGCCCATTGAGGGATGCGGGTAGCGCTGTGGGTTAAACCACAGAGCCTAGGACTTGCTGATCAGAAGGTTGGCGGTTTGAATCCCCGCAACGGGGTGAGCTCCCGTTGCTCGGTCCCTGCTCCTGCCAACCTAGCAGTTCAAAAGTATGTCAAAGTGCAAGTAAATAAATAGGTACCGTTCTGGTGGGAAGGTAAACGGCGTTTCCATGCGCTGCTCTGGTTTGCCAGAAGTGGCTTAGTCATGCTGGCCACATGACCCGGAAGCTGTATGCCGGATCCCTCAGCCAATAAAGCGAGATGAGTGCCGCAACCCCAGAGTCAGTCACAACTGGACCTAATGGTCAGGGGTCCCTTTACCTTTTAAGCCCCATTGAACACAGTGGGGCATACATCTGTGTGGGCATGTACAGGATTGCATTATAATTGTGGCAGTGAATGCACACTGTTTAGATATCAAGATTTATTTACTATAATCCACAATAAAAACAGATTGGGGATCTGAGTAAAATGAAGGTTGAATCATAGAACTGTAGAGTTGTAAGGGATCATCTAGCCCAGGCATGTCCAAAGTCCATTTTGGGGGCCTGATTTGGCCCACCAGTTGGTTTAATCTGGCCGCTGTGGCAGTTTATTTCATCGGGTAAAATCCTAAAAAAAAACCTCAACAACTTCAATCTTAAAAAAAGCTCAACAACTCCAATGCTTAAAAAAAAGGTCAACAACCTTGGTTGGCCCTTTGGTTGTCCCTCACGGCCCTTCACTTCATCAAATCTGGCCCTCTTTGAAGCAAGTTTGGACACCACTGATCTAGTGCAGCCCCCTGCAACGCAGGAATCCTTTGCCCAACACAGAGCTCAAACCCACGACCCTCAGATTATAAGTCTCATACTCTGCCAACTGAGCTATCATGCAAACATTTTTGCTCCGAATTGAATATTGAGGGTAATTTTGGATGGCATGGATAGTTCACTTATTTAGTTTAGCTACTGCCAAACTCTACATGTTTTCTCTCTCCATTCCAGGAAGTTTTCCAACCCAAAATGTTTGTAATAGGGGGAAGCATGCTTTAAAATATAATACATATTTTTTTTTGAAAATGACAAGCAAAGATTAATTATATTAGGGGAAATAGCTTGCCCAAATGTTTATATTCGGCAAAATTCCATACATAAATGTGTATATTAGGAGAAATAAACTGTGGAATGCTGACAAATTTTCTTGAGGACTTAAAAAAATAAATTGCAAGCTGATTAAGGAAATGTGGCAAACAGAACTCAAAACTGGGGAAATGCGAGATTCATTCATCCCTACCCAGGTGATTGCAGGAGATGAATGGGCCTTCAAAACTGTGTGTTTGTTTTTAGTGCACCTTTAACTTTCACAGCTCTTCAGGTTTCAGAGACTGTGCCAGGGTTCCTGTCTTCTTCCAAGCAAGAAGCTGACTTGTGAAGGTTATGAGTCTTCCTCACTTAAGTGCTTCAGTGGAAGCAATTTGCAAGCTTCAGAATGTCTTTCATGGTATCTTTCCATTAGCATAAAAAGAAAAGGCCAGAACACCACGACCCCATTTATCCAAACAGCCTGGAGGATGCTTAAATCACTTGGGTAATCATGTTGTTGTTGTTTAGTCTTTTAGTCGTGTCCAACTCTTCGTGACTCCATGGACCAGAGCACACCAAGCACTCCTGTCTTCCACTGCCTGCCGCAGTTTCGTCAAATTCATGTTGGTAGTTTTGAGAACACTGTCCAACCATCTCGTCTTCTGTTGTCCCCTTCTCCTTCTGCCCTCAATCTTTCCCAACATCAGGGTCTTTTCCAAGGAGTCTTCTCTTCTCATGAGGTGGCCAAAGTATTGGAGCCTCAGCTTCAGGATCTGTCCTTCCAGTGAGCACTCAGGGCTGATTTCCTTCAGAATGGATAGGTTTGATCTTCTTGCAGTCCATGGGACTCTCAAGAGTCTCCTCCAGCACCATAATTCAAATGCATCAATTCTTCGGCGATCAGCCTTCTTTATGGTCCATCTTCTTCATGGATCTCTGCCTTGTCATGGAGAAGGGGCTTGAACAACTCAGAGAAGCTGAGGGCCACCCAAGATGGACAGGTCATAGTGGAGAGTTTTGAATAAACGTGATCCACCTAGAGCAGGAGCCTGCAAGCCACTCCAGTATCCCTGCCAAGAAAACTCCATGGACAAAGACAACAGGCATATAAAACTCCATGGGTAATCATAAGTTTAGGCAAAGGAGAAATACAAATTACACAGGGTTCAACTGTCATGTGGGATGTGCCTTTTAAAGGAATGCATATAAAAAATAGAGAGAAGTTAGTGCCTTGTATTATATTACCTTTCTTAGCCAAACCTGTAGGCATGAGTCTCTAAGTGTACAGCTATAATAAGCAGATTCTGTCTGAGTTCCATAGGATTCCCAGTTATAACTGGTGTTGAGCTAACCGTAATAGCAAAAGCTCTGAATGGTTTTAGATGTCTCTGGGATTTTGGCTTAGAGAGAATGCTTTTACTGTACTTAGTAGTCTCAAAATCCAATTTTGCCAGAGACAAAATCAGGATGTTCTTGGGAGTGACATCATTGAATTGCTGATATTGTACAATACTGATTGCCAAAGAGGAGGCTATGTGGTTTGCTATATAGTAGGTGTTCAATTTAAGAGCTTCCCATGCATTTTCTCTGCAACCCTTGCAAAAAAAAATGGAAAGGTAGGTCATTGTTATTTTCCCCATATTACAGACAGTATGGCAGCAGCTGTGTGTGTGTGTGTGTGTGAGAGAGAGAGAGAGAGAGAGAGAGAGAGAGAGAGAGAGAGAATTGTGTTCCGAAGACCACCTGTAAGCTTTGTGGGTGAGGTGAGAGGATGAAAACGGAAATATGAGTGGAGTGACTGGGTTTATAATTCTGTGTCATAAATCTTAGCTTGTTCTAGCACCTTAACAGACACCTAAACATTAGCAATTCCAGATCAGAGCTACAAAGTGAAAACATTGCTTTTGTTGCTTTGCTGTGTTTGCTAACAGAAATTAACATGATTAGGATTTGTTCAGCAATCTTCAATTATTTTACGGAAGCTATGCAAATATTTATGAGGATGTCTCTAAACAGCATGAGCAAATGGAACAAAATCTTTATTCCACAAGGTTCAAACTCTCTGTTTAGCCTGCCAATCTACCACTGTTAGGGGCATTTTGCAATCCATCCTATCAAACTACCAAATACTCTCCATGTTGTAATGCATCCAAAATAGATGGGAATGCAATCAGAGCTCTGCAATTCTTTGATTCATGTATATCATAACAGCAGAGGAAGCTGCCTTCTCCTGAGTCAGACCATTGGTCTGTCTAGCTCAGTATTGTCTGGCAGTGGCTCTCTAGGTTGAGGAGGCTCTTCCAACCTCGATATGCCAGGAATTGAACCTGGGTCCTTATGCTATGGCCTTTCCTCGTGGAAAGTAGCTGTGTAGTGTGGTGCTAGTGGTCATCCTCATATGAGGGCTCTGAACAGGAATGAGTAAGTCTCTCATGTTTCATTTCTCTTGGTTCTTATTTTTCCCATCTTAAGTTCAGTTTAAGTTCAGTGAAAGCAGAGACATCACCTTGCTGACAAAGGTCTGTATAGTTAAAGCTATGGTTTTCCCAGTAGTGATGTACGGAAGTGAGAGCTGGACCATAAAGAAGGCTGATCGCCGAAGAATTGATGCTTTTGAATTATGGTGCTGGAGGAGACTCTTGAGAGTCCCATGGACTGCAAGAAGATCAAACCTATCCATTCTGAAGGAAATCAGCCCTGAGTGCTCACTGGAAGGACAGATCCTGAAGCTGAGGCTCCAATACTTTGGCCACCTCATGAGAAGAGAAGACTCCCTGGAAAAGACCCTGATGTTGGGAAAGATGGAGGGCACAAGGAGAAGGGGACGACAGAGGACGAGATGGTTGGATAGTGTTCTCGAAGCTACAAATATGAGTCTGACCAAACTGCGGGAGGCAGTGGAAGACAGGAGGGCCTGGCGTGCTCTGGTCCATGGGGTCACGAAGAGTCAGACATGACTAAACGACTAAACAACAACAAGTTCAGTTTGCCTAGGGTAGCCATACATCCCAGATACATGCTAGGATTTGTCCGCCAAAAATGGTGTCTGGGTGTATGGCAGCCCACATAGGAAGCATTGATTTTTTTTGACGAATTCCCTGAAAAATAGCTCAATAACTTTTGTGTCCCGCTTTTCACTTTTTGAACTATGGCAACCCTAGTTTGCCATATTTCCACATCAGTTTGCTTAAAATAAAACAAAAGTCATTGTAAAAATTTGTCAGCACACTAAAGTGTACATTTAAAATCCCATTTTGCCTACTATGCACATTATTTATAATATAATGCATTTTTTTAATCTACTTTCACCACTGCAGGCACTTTCACACACACCTTCTCCAGCTATGTGGATTTTTCTGCATATTTTTGGTTGGAGAACTAAATTACAAAAATTCAGAGAAGTGTGAATTTCTTAGAATAGCTGTGTTACAGTTTGCCTATTGTTTCAGGGATTGCATATAATTGGAGGGTTTGCATTCAAACCAGTAAAGGCATTTCCACACATACTTTCCTGTCACATAAGGACTGTCATGCACATTTTTGGTTGGAGAGCTACATTGCAGAGAACTAAATTTGAGCCAATGTGGCGTACTGGTTAGAGTGTTGGACCAAGACCTGGGAGTGCAGGGTTCAAATCCCCAGTCAGCAGGGGATTAAATAACGAGGGGGAGAGTCATGTATGCCACCTTAGAGAAAAAAATGTGGATTATAGATGCAACAACTAAAAAAAAATATTGAATTTACAAAATTCAGAAAAGTGCAGATTTCTAAGTCTAGCTGTGTATCAGTTCATGTATTGTTTCAGGAAGCACAGATTAGGCAGATGTGTTTTTATACATGGGCCAGACTGAATTTCTCCCCCAAGTCCAAGTTACCCCTATGTTCCAAGAACAAGCCACTAAAACCAATTTCTTCTTCTTCTTATCTTGGTCAGTTCCTCAGCTCTCATTACCATACACATTCCCACTTTATATCTGTTGCATGCATGTGGCTTCCGGATCTTATAACCTCTCGAAAATTAACATCCAGGGGAGCATTAGAAACCACTGTTTGCCCACTCTGAGACGGCTTCTTTATAGGCGGGGTGAATTCTGAGCCAGTCTGCTCAGAGCTAATAACCTGCCAATTACACTCCTATGCTTTTGCCTTCTCCCCTTGAAACTGTTCTGCTGGAAACAAGGCCTTTTTTTGTGTGTGTGGAAGATATCAAGCCGAACTAACATCACGGGTTTTATGATCCATATACTATGAATTTGTTTGGAGCAACATGACCTGTCATGGCCATAATTGTCCCCCTTCTGTTGATCAGGACAAAGCTAATTCAATCTGTGGGCGGGTAGGTGGGAAGGAAGCAGAAATCACTCTCTGACGTGCTTTGAAATCGCCCAGGAGCTGCTTAGTGTGAGCAGTTTGCCACTTTCCGATTTTAATAATCTCCTTTATATCATAGCCCCGTGTTCCACACACGTGGATAATTAACCTTGATATTTGTTCAGGGCCCACAGTACAAATAATTCCCCACGCTGTCAGTTATCAGTGATACAGAAAGTGATGATGGAAGGGCTGTGTCATATTGATACAAAGCAAGACGTTTGGGAGAAGACTGGTGCATACTCTGGTTTGCTTATCACACCTAATATTTCATGTTTCATTTTAATAGTAAATATTGGAGGGAGTGGGGCCCTGAACTTCTCAAAGCAAGAAAGCTTCTTCAAGGAAAGAATAGGACTAGTCAGCATGCGGCAATGAAAATGTTACTGTCGCAAGTGAAGACTGAAGAGGCGATCGATTTTTGGCAAACTCGGTAGTTTGCTAAAGGGCAATGGTTTTATTTATTTATCACATTCATGCCCAAACTTTACTCCAAGGATGCTCAAGGTGGCAAACATAGTTCTCCCTCCAGCATTTTATCCTCTCAGCAACCCTGTTGGGTAAGTTAAATACAGAAGTTAGGTTGTTGTGAAGATAAAATGGGAGTTAATCCCCATGAAAGAATGCTAGGAAAGGTAAAGGTAAGGTAAAGGGACCCCTGACCGTTAGGTCCAGTCGTGGCCGACTCTGGGGTTGCGACACTCATCTCACTTTATTGGCCAAGGGAGCCGGCGTACAGCTTCCGGGTCATGTGGCCAGCATGACTAAGCCGCTTCTGGCGAACCAGAGCAACGCACGGAAACGCCGTTTACCTTCCCGCCAGAGCGGTACCTATTTATCTACTTGCACTTTGACGTGCTTTTGAACTGCTAGGTGGGCAGGAGCAGGGACTGAGCAACGGGAGCTCACCCCGTCGCGGGGGTTCGAACCACCGACCTTTTGATCGGCAAGTCCTAGGCTCTGTGGTTAAACCCTCAGCGCCACCCACGTCCCTAATGTTAGGATAGATATGTAATAATAATAATAAGTGCCTCAACTCCAAATGTCCACCAAAAGCAGGGCTTCTAACCAGAGGGTTGTATATTCAACTAAACACTAGTCAGAGTAGGCCCACTGAAATAAATGAACCTAATTCAGTCATGTCCAGTAACTTCAGCAGACCTGTTCCGAGTAGAATGGCATTGAATAAGAGGAGACTGAGAGGAGATATGATCGCCATCTTCAAATATCTCAAGGGCTGTCACATGGAAGATGGAGCAAGCTTGTTTTCTCCTGCTCCAGAGGGTAGAACTTGAACCACTGGCTTTAAGTTACAAGAAAGGAGATTCTGACTAAACACCAGGAAAAACCTTTATGGAGGCAAGAGCAGTTTAACAGTCAAACGGACTCCCTCGGGAGGTGGTGGGCTCTCCTTCCCATTGGCATGCAATCAAAACGGGGGCAATTGGCAGGCCCCCAGCTGGCTCCAGCCCACGGGCTGGTGTGCCGGGCGAACTCCAGTCCTTGGTGCAGCATGAATCTGCGACCCGAGCTTCAGAAGCTAGGGCACGCTACTCAGCAGAGTAAACAGTACGCAACAGAAGTGGCAGGAGAGGCTGTGTGAGCATATTTACAAGCAGTTTATTCAGCATACATCAGGACAAAAGTAAACATGTCTGATCTCCTTCGTGTCGAAAGCAAGGAACAAACAGAAGTTCCCAGCAAGCTGTGCTGGAGTGTAAACAGGCATGTGACACACAACAATCATGCATGTTCCTTAAGGTGGAACGGAACATCCCAACACTTCCTTGGAGGTTATTAAGCAGAGGTTGGATGGCCATTTGTCATGGATGCTTTAGCTGAGGTTCCTGCATTGCAGGGGTTGGACTAGATGACCCTTGGGGTCCCTTCCAACTCTACAATTAGATGATTCTATGAATATCACCCACAGTATATTCATGGCTTCTCTTGGTCTCCTTGGAGAGGGAGGAAAGGCACAACAAGAATGGAATACAGTGGTGCCCCGCAAGACGAACGCCTCGCAAGACGGAAAACTCGCTAGACGAAAGAGTTTTCCGTTTTGGAGGTGCTTCGCAAAACAAATTTCCTATGGGCTTGCTTCGCAAGATGAAAATGTCTTGCGAGTTCCTGTGGGTTTTTCCCCCTCCCCCCCTTTTTCTAAGCCGCTAAGCCGCTTATCCGCTAAGCCGCTAAGCCGCTAAAAGCCGCTAAAAGCCACTAAACCGCTAATAGCGCTAATCTGCTACGCCGCTAATGGGCTTGCTTCGCAAGACGAAAAAACCGCTAGACGAAGAGACTCGCGGAACGGATTCTTTTCGTCTTGCGAGGCACCACTGTAAATCAATTACATAAAAGCACATCTTCAGCCATGCTTATCTCAGATGGATGCTAGGGAGACAGGACACCGGTGAATTTCAGATAAAACTGCCGATATACTTAATCAAGAGTAAATATTACTACAAATTCCGCAGAGATCGCAAAGTTTAAGGAACGTTTCCCTGAGGAGACCAGAGTTGTTGCCTGTAGGAATATAAGTACATGTGGAGAGTTGAGGGAGGGGGGAGGGAGGTTAAAAAATGGGAAAGGAAGTTAGGAAAGAAACAACTGCAAAAATGACGCTCTCCTGCAGATGGAAATGAGAAAGTCTTTTTCTGAGTTTGGACGGCATAGACAGATAGGTTAAAATTGCCCTACATAATTAAATGCTCTGCCTACAGTGCGGCCTTGGGGAAGCAGGCTTTCAATTATGGTGTGCCTTCCAATTGGGGATTCTTCTTTAGTGAGATAACAAAAGTGTTTCCTCACCTAGAGGATTTAGGCTTCTTCTTCTTCCTTTTTAAAAAACCCCTCCATAATGTGAAACGCAGTGCAGAATGGAGACCTCAGCCCCTGTCCTCAATGGTCTTCTATGCTGAAGAGTAATTGTACTATCTAGACTTGCACTAGCATCAGTTCCTTTTCCTTTAAAGAAAGCAGGTGGGACGCTTGGAAAAATTGGCTACTGGTGCAGTACAGTACGAGAGAACAGAAATCCACATGGATCATTGGGTGTGCTGCGAACATTGCAAGCCAGTTTTTGTTTTAACAGATTGTGAATTGTGTTTCCATTACTGTGTTTATCTTTTTAATGTATAGTTCCTTATATTTCTTTTGCTTTACATTACGAATGGTTTCCTTGGTGCATCTTTGAGTAATGAAGATAACAATAAAGAGAATAGGGTGGTAAAAGAAAGGGTGGAGCATTTGCTTCTAATGCTAATATAGACATTGTAATATATGCAAAAGAAAGTCACAGCAAATGGCCTTAAATATACACCCTTCTTCTTTTTTCGTATTCGTACTATAACCTTGCTGAATTTTGCATGTGCCTCTTCCCTCAATTTCTATTTCTTTCTCTTCCACCCCCAAATCTGAAAATGTCCTCTGGAGAATTATGGAGCATATAGATGTGTGTGTCAGCAGACAGAATAGATATTTCAGATCCCAAGACACTTCAGATGAATACCCTGCTTTGCAGAATTAGCACGTTTCAGCAAACAAGCCATCCATATTGAAAGCAAATGTGCGGAATGGATAACCTAATTTGGTCTTTGCAGGCTTCCAGACTTAGCAAATGGCTGACTCTAGAGAACCAGTCCAGCCTATTTTCACAATAACTCTTGCACACTTAAAAAAAAAGTGTGTAAATGGATTATTTGACTGGGAAACAACTGATTCGAAAGGGAACTTTAAGCAATGGGCTTGAATATTCTTCATCCTGAGGATCATCCCAATGGCATGTACTGATAAGAGGTGGTCACCAAGCCAGGTGTTATTTACTAAATTACCAGTTTGTTAACTATTCTATACTATCAAAATTTCAGCTTAGCAAATTCAGTCTCTTTTTACAGTGCCAGTGGCTGACTGGGTCAGGCTAATGCTGGAAGTCCATCTATTGCCTCTACCAATGCCTTTCCTATTCTGGTAGAATAACTACCAGACTTTTAGAAGACATCTGAAAGCAGCCCTCTTTAGGGAAGCTTTTAATGTTTAACAGACTACTGCATCTTAATATTTTGTTGGAAGCCGCCTAGAGTGGCTGGGGAAGCCCAGCCAGATGGGCAGGGTATGAATAATAAATTATCATCATCATCATCATTATCATCTAATTCTAGACATAGAAAATTAGGGTGTTAGGAGAAGGCTTGTCTGGAACCCTTTGCGGGTTAGACCATACGAACACCCAAACACGCAGTTCCCTTACCTGCAGCCTGAAATGGTACAGTCCAATCAAGGGCTGTCTCATGTGATTCAGCAGTCATGTGGCTCAGCTTCCACCTGTTTCATAGACTGAGAACCTTGGGATATTTTTAATTCAGCTGTGCAGGTCAACTCGCATTTTACTCTGGTGGTTTAGGAACTTCCACGGAGTACATAAGTTTCCTGTAGGAACATAAAACTGAACTTTGGATCAGAGGCTGAAATAATGGCTTGTAATGTGTCTGCCATGAATGGGAGAAAAATTAGGTACAGTTGCAACGTACATGCATTTAACTTGTGCACATTTAGCTTTACACACTTGGCAAAAAAGATTTTCCAAAAAAATAGAAAGGGGACAGGCATCCGAGGGGAAAGATTTTGGCAACTCCACCCGCCATTCAACCCAATGTGTTTTGACAATACACAATTTTGGCTTTATGCGCTATCCCCAGAAAGGCAACCTGGCATAAGCTGAGTGTCGCCTGTATACTTTCTTGTCAATGAAGGTTCTACCTATGAATTGCACATGTCCAACTTTGGAATCAGAGTGAACCGATGTGTGAAAATGGCCCATGTCAAGGTTCCATTATTTTAAAAAGCAAAATGAGTGTGCTTTCAGTTCTCCGTCATATGCTGCTTAGTAAGGAAGAGGACACAGCAGAGGGGGGAAAAATATTCGGAAGGGGGTGGAAATGGCATTTCATACAATTGCTCTTTAGCTTGGGGAAACAGCATTTGACAGCTCGTGCTGTGAGGGGAAAAACGTTGATTGAATTGTCTTTGTACGCAGGGTCAACATTACGAAGAAGAAAAAAGAGCTTTAAGCCACGAAATAATAGCCCTCAATAACCATCTGATAGAAGCCAAGGTGACAATTGATAAATTGTCAGAAGATAATGTAAGTACTTTGAATAGTGGCTATTTGTCATGATCACATATGGAAATATATGTTATCTAAGATTGTGGGTTGCTGGATTAACTACTCAGATTCAACTATCCCACTTACCTGTATCAGTGTGGCTGCTTCAAGAAGTTTTCTCTATTAGTTCAGGGGTGGATAACATGTGGCTCTCCAGATGTTGTTGGACTCCAAACTCCATCATCATCTCATTTATATATATATATATGAAATAATTTTACATATGCTTCATTGTCAAAGCTTTTATTGCCCTTATCGTCTATCATGAAAATTGCTTTGAAAATCGCTTCTCAGGAAGCGATTCATAAATAAATTAATTAAATCCCTAATCGTTGGCCATGCTAGCTAAGGCTTCTGGGAGCTGGAATACAGCACCATAGGGAGGTCCGCAAGACCCCTTTCCCTGTCCTATTTGTTGTGTGTGTGATGCGGCGGTGAAAATCGCCAGAACTAATCCAGGACTAATTTAAGTGTTACTTCTCAATCACCCACCCAACCCCCAGTCGGTTGCTGCCAAAAATCTTTTATCCATGAGAAAATCCCAGACACATAGGTGGCACCAGAGGAAGGAGGTGGCCCTCCCCAACATATAACACACCTCTCTCTATCCTCTACCTCTTTTGTCAGATCCTTGTGGTCACTTTGCATAAGCAAATAAAAAAACTGAGCCATAAATTGGGAATTGAAATAAGACAGTGCTGAGCTGCAATCCTAAGGATGGATCAAGAGGACTTGCTTCAGGGGAAATCTTTACTATGGGATCTAAACATCTCCCCCCCCCCCAATCAATGTACTGTACTGTTATTTCTCTTTTGGAAATATAACATGTGGAACAAGTCTTACCCACCCCAGAAATGCATCTGATCTCTTCTGGGTTTGTTCCCTCCCCGTACAATATTTTTTCGTGGTCCTATCACTGACCACACAGTGGAGACACCTAGAAGACCCCCAGCTGCATTTTCCAGTCAAAGCATAGTGGTCTCACCATAGGAGCCAACTCCTAGGGGTCGAAGTCCCTTCGGGGGCCCCAATAAAATATTTGAGGGGGCCATTGCCATGCAACTGGTGTGTGTACACCGCATCTTGTGATTGATTATGTAGGGCAGGACTTACCTGCCCCTCACCCAATATTTTATTCAAATTGGCACCCCTGGGTTACACCATTGCTAGCTGCCTGCCTCACCCATACATACCCGGGCTACACAGGGATGGCAATTGAATTTATGCAAACTGGCAGTGATTAGCACAGTTAGCCTCACTGAAACAAAACACTCCTGGCTATGTTGGATACCATGTAAGGAGTAGATTTTTAGTAACAAGCGGGGGGAGGGGTAGTCTCTCCATTGTCCCCAAGCTGAATTTTCAATCACAATGCTAATTGCATGTTTGAATCAAGCTGAAAGATGGAAGTGATAGAAGAGCAGTTCTTCAGGCCAGAAAGCATGTGCTCATTCGATTCAAAATCATTGTTCTCATTGTTACTCAAGAAAGATTGCCAGCAGCTATACTGGTTGAAGTAAACAGCATCAGTCTGCCCTTTGAGGGGCACGTGGAACATGTTCAGTCCTTGAGGCTTCTCCTGTATTTTCTTTGGGTCCTAAAAGTAAGTTAAATTAAGGAACAAAATGGAAGAAAAGTCACCCATTTTTTCTTCCCTCTTTCACCGCACCACCATCACCACTACCTGGGACAGGATGAGATAGGAAACTTTCCTGCCATGAACTTCCTGAAGTTAACACAGCATTCAGACTTCCGGTCGGCGCCAGCGCTTAATGGCGGTCCGAGCCTCGAGCTCCGAGGCAGGACTGCTCCGTTAGTTCGGGTCTTACCCGCTACGGCAAGCGGGGGACCCCTAAAATCACAGGCGCGGAGCCTGTGAACAAAGGAGATTCGGTGGGCACCCTTTGCGCCCCCCGGTACTGTGAGGGAGCCTTTTTAAAGGCTTCTGAGCGGCATCGGGGTAAGCGCGGTGCTGAGAGTCGTCACCCAGCTAGCGGAGTGAAGCCGCGTCGCCATGAGCGGAGAGCGCCGATTCCTTCCTGCAATTGGAATTTGACCACAACACCCGTGAGTAAGATTGGAAAAGTAACGGGACTTTAAAAAAAAAAAAAAATTGGCTGAAAACGGGAAAGGCAAAAATTAAGGAAGTCTGCCTCCCCGGAACTGCAGAAGGAATAAAGCAACGAAAATCAAGCTGCACTTAAAGGGAACCTTTCTAATTTTTTTAAGCTGTCAAACTGACATCGGACTTAAAACCTCCCCCCAGATTGGCAGGAGAAGGGGGGAAGGGATTGGAACGTTGTTAATCTGCTGGAAAATTAATGGAAAATTAAGACCTTCCATTGCCAAATCCCCTGGGGTCGGGCTGCCCAAACAAGACACCGGGACGTGGACTGTCAAACTTTGAGAAGTGGGGACTTGTTTGCAAAAAAGTTATCGGACCTTAGATGTACTTTGCTGCATTTTGGCCACATAGAAAAATAGAGACATTACAATTTGGACATTGGAAACTTTTGGCTATTGTTATACTTCCTTGCTTCTTTGTTTTCTTCTATCTCTGCCATTTGGATACAATTGAATGCTCCCTCTAGAGGGCTCTATCTGAAACTGTTGCACTTGAAAAAGTAACAGTGGGATTTTCCACTTGGGAATCAACTCTGTGAAAACGACCTTGAGGATATGAGTGCCCCTACAGAAGAGATAGTAACAAGGCAGAAAGCAAAACAATCTCACAAGAAAAGGGCCTCTATATCAGGAACTGCAGCTGTGCAGGAAAAAACACCAGCTTCTATGGATCCTATGACTCAGGCTCTACTTAAAATAAATCAATCCCTGGAAGCATTGACAAAACTTTCGACAGAGAATTCTAAAAAATTAACAGAGTTGACAACAAGGTTGGATGTGAATACGGCTAGTGTTGCATCGAACACAGATTCTATAAATAGATTAATTCAGGAAAGTTCAGAAACACGAAAGATTGCAGAAAGTGCAAAAATAACGGCTGAAGAGACAAGGGAAAAATTTGGGCCTATTATTAAAAAAGTGAATGAGCATGATGCAGCCCTCTCCTTACTGGAACTTCAACGTAAAGAGAAGAATTTAAAATTTAGATTGGTGCCTGAAGGGGAAGGGGACAACCTTGTGAAATTTCTCACAGAGAATATCATAACTTTTTGGCAGGAGGAATGGGAGGAAGATGAGGAACTTGAGATAATATCAGCCTTTCGACTGGGTAGAAGGCAGGACAAAAAACCAAGGGACTGCCTAATTACATTGAGATCAAAAGAAGAAAGAGATAGAATATTGAATTTGCATTATCAAAAGGCATTGGTGATCCAAAATTGTCAGATACAGATTTTTAAGGACATTCCTAAATACATTTTAGAGGTGAGAACATATTACAAGAGTTTAGTAGACCTGCTGAAGAAAAACACTATACCATTCAGATGGGAGTTTCCACAAGGATTGTCCTTTAACTTCAATGGAAGGAAGATTAAAATAAAAACAATTCAGGACAAAGAACTATTTCTAGAGAAGTATCTGGAGGATCTGCAGAAAGGAACCGTGGAGGAGAGGGAACCACCCGATATAGCAAATTTGTCATTTGGACTTTCACTACCACCATCGGAGGAAGAGCAGAAGCTTGGAGCAGTTGGAGGAACAGCTACCTAAATACAAAATGTCTCTGCAACTCCTTAGTTGGAACTGTAATGGTTTGAACCTTCCTCGGAAAAGAAGACAGGTTTTTCACATTTTGAAGAAAGAACAATTAGACATAATATGTTTGCAAGAAACCCATATTGCCAGGATACACAGGAAATTATTAATAAATAAGAGACTCGGTCAAGAATTCATCTCATCAGACAAAGTAAAGAAAAGAGGTGTGGTGATCTATGCAAAGGAAAAGTTGGCTCCAAAATTAATACTTAAAGATGAACAAGGAAGATACCTGGCAATTGAAATACAAATTCAAGGAGAAAAGATATTAATTGTGGGAGTTTATGCCCCAAATGAAGGGAAGGCTGAATTTTTTAGGAAGTTGCATGAGACATTAGTTGACTTTTTAGATTATAAAATCCTAATGATGGGAGATATGAATGGAGTTGTCTCAACAAACATGGACAAAGCACAGAGACAAGTGATTTCGAAAGAAGGGAGACTACCAAGGATCTTTTTTGAAATGACTGAAACAATGGACTTGATTGACATTTGGAGAACAAAGAATCCTTTAGAGAGAGAGGGAACTTTCTTCTCAGAAGCAAAAATGACATGGACAAGAATAGACCAAATTTGGATTTCTAGTAGTCTGGCGTCAAGAACAAAAAAAGTAGAAATCTGCCCAAAAACGTGCTCCGACCATAATGCGGTCAAGATGGAGATGAAACTAACAACAACTGGTTCCTTTAGATGGAGAATGAATGACACCCTATTCAAGGACGAAGAGATCCATAAGAAGGCCCTTAAAACATTAAAAGATTACTTTGAGATCAACAGGAAAACAGATGTGGAAAAAAGAATAATTTGGGACGCAAGCAAAGCCGTGATGCGAGGTTTCCTAATTCAACAAAATTCTATTAAGAGGAAGCAACAAAATGAAAAGAAGGAAAAAATTTTAGAAAAAATAAAAGAAGGAGAGAAGAAGTTGAGGTCCAAACCAAAGTCTCATGAGATTTTGAGAGAAATAAAGTTTCATCAGATGCAATATATGGAACTCATGAACCAACAAATAGAATGGAAGATAAAGCAAATGAGACAAAAAACTTTTGAATCAGCGGATAAATGTGGGAAACTTCTGTCATGGCAATTGAAAAAAAGGCAGAAAATGAATACGGTAACAAGTTTAGAAATGGATGGAAAGATTATCCACAAACCCAACGAGATCAATAATTGTTTTCAAAGCTTTTTTAAGAAATTGTATGCACAAGGGCCAACTAACGAGCAAGAAATAGAAGAATTCATTAGAAAATACGGTTTACCAAAAATCTCAGAACAAAGTAAAAGGACCTTAAACGAGGAAATAACAGAACAAGAAATAGAGGGTGCCATTCAAAATATGAAATTGGGAAAATCACCAGGACCAGATGGCCTGACGGCCAAATACTACAAAATGCTGAAAGAATGGCTGATACAACCATTGAAGGAAGTTTGCAATGAAATTTTGAAGGGGAAAAAGGCACCTGAATCGTGGAAAGAGGCTTTCATCTCACTTATACCGAAAACAGAGACTGAGAAGAACCAGGTTAAAAACTACCGCCCTATATCTTTACTCAATGTGGATTACAAAATTTTTGCAGACATTTTGGCAAAAAGATTGAAAAGAGTGTTGGCAGAAGAGATTCATAAGGACCAAACAGGCTTTCTCCCAGATAGACATATGTCAGACAATGTGAGGAACATTATAGACATTTTGGAGCTGCTGGACGTTGACATTAATAGGAAAGCAGTTTTGATTTTTGTGGACGCGGAGAAAGCCTTTGACAACATTTGTTGGACTTTTATGAAAAAGAATCTCCAAGGGATGGGGGTAGGACAAGGTTTTGAAAACGGTATAGGTGCAATATACTCTCAACAAAAGGCTAAATTAATTGTAAACAACGTGGTAACAGAAGAAATACCTATAGAAAAAGGTACACGACAGGGCTGCCCAATATCCCCTTTGCTTTTTATATCGGTCCTGGAGGTTTTGTTAAACATGATTAGAAAGGACCAGTTGGTTAAAGGAGTCCAGGTCGGAGTTAGACATTATAAATTAAGAGCATTTGCAGATGACCTAGTATTGACTTTGCAACAGCCAGACACTAGTACTAAAAGAGTATTAGAATTAATTGAAACATTTGGTCGAGTAGCAGGTTTTAAATTGAATAGACAAAAAACGAAAGTGTTGGAAAAAAATTTAACAATGGAAGAAAGAGAGAGTTTTCAGAATGAAACAGGTTTGGAAATTACAAAAAGGGTAAAATACCTGGGGGTAAACTTAACATCCAAGAATGTGAACTTATTTAAGGATAATTATGAAAAATGTTGGTCAGAAGTTAAAAAGGATCTGGAAATATGGTCAAGGCTGAAACTTTCCTTGTTAGGCCGAATCGCTACTATTAAGATGAATGTATTGCCTAGAATGCTGTTTTTATTCCAGACGTTGCAGATTGTGGACAAGATGGACTGTTTCAAGAAGTGGCAGAAAGACATATCAAAATTTGTCTGGCAGGGCAAAAAGCCCAGAATTAAATTTAAGATTTTAACTGATGCAAAGGATAGAGGGGGGTTTGCCCTGCCGGACTTAAGACTTTATTATGAATCAGCAGCTTTCTGCTGGTTGAAACACTGGCTACTTCTTGAGAATACTGACATTTTGGATCTGGAAGGGTATGACAATAGTTTTGGTTGGCATGCATATTTATGGTATGACAAGGTAAAGGTGTATAAAAGTTTTAAAAACCATATTGTAAGGAAAGCATTGTACAACGTTTGGATTAGATACAAAGATTTGTTGGAAAGTAAAACCCCTAGGTGGGTGTCACCAATGGAAGCTAGGGAAGTAAAAAAGCTTAATATGGATTCTAAATGGCCAAAATATCATGAGATCATAGAATACGATGGTGAAAGGGTGAAACTTCAGAGTTATGAGAAACTAAAACCTAAGGTTCGAGATTGGTTGCATTACTATCAGATAAATGAGACGTTTAAACAGGACAGGAAAATAGGATTTCAGAAAGAGAAGTCAAAATTAGAAACAGAATTGTTGGAACCCAATACTAAGAATTTATCAAGAATGTATAACTTGCTGTTAAAATGGAATACACAGGATGAAACGGTGAAATCAGCTATGATCAAATGGGCACAAGATATAGGTCATGATATCATGTTTGCTGACTGGGAACAATTATGGACCACCGGTATTAAATTTACTGCATGTAATGCTTTAAAAGAAAATATTATGAAAATGATCTACCGGTGGTACATGACCCCAGTCAAGCTAGCAAAGATTTATCATTTGCCTAATAATAAGTGTTGGAAATGTAATGAGACTGAAGGCACTTTCTACCACCTTTGGTGGACCTGCCCAAAGGTTAAAGCTTTCTGGGAAATGATCTATAATGAAATTAAGAAGGTCCTTAAGTGGACTTTTCCTAAGAAACCAGAGGCTTTCCTTTTGGGTATGGTGGGCCAAGTGGTGTTAAGAAAGGATAGGACTTTCTTTATGTATGCCACTACAGCAGCAAGAATTCTACTGGCAAAGTATTGGAAGACGCAAGAATTACCTACTCTGGAAGAATGGCAAACAAAGGTGATTGATTTTATGGGACTGGCCGAGATGACGGGCAGAATCCGGGACCAGGGGAAAGAGACAGTGGAAGAGGACTGGAAGAATTTCAAAATATATCTTAAAAATAATTGTAAAATTGAGGAATGTTAAGATGTCAGGGGGTAAGAAGTAAAGAATTGCAGCAGTAAACAAAAAAAACTTAAGAAATATTTACGAAAAGGAATTAAGACAATGGACTTAAGGGTTGCTAAAGAATTATTAAACAAGGATGCAGGGATGGGGAGGTATGGGGAAGTCAAAGAAAAAAGGTTATGAACCGATGAGTATGAAGTTATATTGTGTTATATTGCTGTTTATTATCTGTGTGGAAAACTAATAAAAATTATTATAAAAAAAAAAAAAGAAGTTAACACAGCATTCCCCAACCCTGTGCCCTCCACATGTTGTTGGACTTAAAGTATCATCAGCCCCAATCAGCATGGCCAGTGGTCAGGGACGGTGGGAACTGGAGTCTAAAACAGAAAAGCAAAATAAAGAAGAAAAACTCAACTGGATCAGCCCAGAGGCCGATTTATTCCATCAGTCTGTCCTCACAGTGGCCATGGGAAGCCCACAAGCAAGATTTGCATGCAACAGCACTCTACACAGTCCTCATGACCAGAATTGATGGAAAGCTTGATCACCCCTGATTTTTTCTGCTCCCTCCATCACATATTCTTTCAACCCCCAAGTAGGGCCCCTGAAGATCTGGAATTCAGTGTCTGGAATTTATTTAACAAAATATTCAGATGGGCAATGGAGACTAAAGAAGAGATAACAGCATCATTCCTGACCACTAGCCATGCTGGCTGGCTGGGATTGACGTGGGAGTTGTAGTCCAAAGCATGTGGAGGGCACCTTGTTGGCTGCCCCCGAGATAGGGGTTTGGGTGGCCATGCCAACTAAATAGATGCTGAGAGCTTAGACTACCTGTTACCATGGAAGCCTATCTCGTTTCTATATTGTCACCTATTCATATTTTTGAGCAAGCTGTCCATAAGCGGAGTCACCAGCATGTTGGGATGGTGCCATGGAACCACCCTCCCAACAGCAGCTTCCTTCCTGCTTTGCTGCAGAGTGTTAGTGAGGTTCGGGAACCAATGCCATCTTTGTAAGCCGCTGGATTCTGTAGCACTGCCACAGCACCCCAGCCTCTTCTGGTCCAGAACAGAAAAGGAAAGTGGTCATGAACCCAGTTTGCCCCTATTTGCTGTGATAGCAGACTTGTGTGTGTCCAAACGACCTTCAATCAGTGTGGCTTTCATTTTCCCCCAAACAAAGCATTAAAGGAGCCTCTGGAGACAACAAATTGTTTTGTTTTGTGTGGTGTGGTTTTTTTTTTATCAGATAAGTTGAGTAGTGTTGTAGTAAAGTAATGCATAGTGTTTTGTTTTCCGTTCTCGTTTTGGAAACGGAAATTGCTGTGCATGGTAATAGTGGGCGGCTGGCATGTTTTACAACACTGCATCGAATCACGAAAATAAACAAGGCTACTAGATAGCCATGGCAACCATTGCACTTGGTCATGATGACAATAAACCCCTTGATGTCATCCTTGTTTGTTCCCGCCCACATGGACAAGGAAGGATGTGTTTGTCAGTTGCCAGGTTAAAATGGGGAAGCCCGAAAGCACAGACAGCAGTCCAGTGAAGCTCTCTGGACTCAAATGCATCCTCAGACCACAAGGTTCCTGAAAATAGTTTTCTACCATTCCATGTGCACTATATTGAACTATAAGCCCATAAGTGTATTTCCTAATACATGGGGTATTACATCTATAGATACATACATTTCATTGCCGGCTGTAGGAATCAGGCTGTTCAATGTTTATATCTCTGTTTCCATATCATTTTTATTTTTATTTTTACAGGAGCTCTATAGGAAGGATTGCAACTTAGCTGCTCAGCTGCTCCAGTGTAGCAAGAATTACGACAGGGCGCATAAGCTTTCCGAGGTAATGTAAACTAAACGCATCTCTGAAAATCACTCAAGCAGCTGCTGCTGCGACTTGCTTCTATGCCTCAATAGCAATGGAAGGGAGAGGGCGGGCAGGGGCAAAGAATGGCAAGGCAACCGCAGTATCAGTGGAGGGTAACATATGAACCGTAGTCCACGGGATATGGTGTACCACTCATTAAAAGTCCTGCATACATCTGGTACACAGGCTGAGACCCTACCTGCCCGCCGACTGTCTCGCCAGAGTGGTGCATGCTCTAGTTATCTCCCGCTTGGACTCCTGCAATGTGCTCTACATGGGGCTACCTTTGAAGGTGACCCGGAAACTACAACTAATCCAGAATGCGGCAACTAGACTGGTAACTGGGGGCAGCCGCTGGGACCACATAACACCAGTCCTGAGAGATCTGCATTGGCTCCCAGTACGTTTCTGAGCACAATTCAAAGTGTTGGTGTTGACCTTTAAAGCCCTAAACGGCCTTGGCCCAGTATACCTGAAGGAGCGTCTCCACCCCCATCGTTCTGCCCGGACACTGAGGTCCAGTGCCGAGGGCCTTCTGGTGGTTCCCTCATTGCAAGAAGCAAAGCTACAGGGAACCAGGCAGAGGGCCTTCTCGGTAGTGGCACCCGCCCTGTGGAACGCCCTCCCATCAGATGTCAAAGAGATAAACAACTACCTGACATTTAGAAGACATCTGAAGGCAGCCCTGTTCAGAGAAGTTTTTAATGTGTGACATTGGCTGGGGAGACCCAGCCAGATGGGCGGGGTACAAATAAATTATTATTATTATTATTATTATTATTATTATTATTATTGGAAGAGAATTCCTGGGATTGGAATTATTGAGTGGCTGAAGAGGGTCCAACAAGCCCAGTGATGCTTGTTGGACCAAAAGAAAATAAGTTCAACCCCACCCAACATTCTCTCCCTGAATAGGATGGCCATAGTAATCATGATTTTTCTTGTGAACTTCCTGGTGTTGTTTAGTTGGCTGTTTAGAGACACAGTGCTGAATTCCATGGACCTTAAGTCTGATGCAGCATGTACAGTTCTAATGTACTTATTGTCAGGCTTCCATCCCAGAACACAGCAGCACTTGCTTCAGAGTAAGGTCTTCATTCAAGCTAGCAGTGATACAGGCTTAATAGCAACCACAGGTCCAGGAGTCAGGAGTTCAGGGTCCAGAGCAGGGCTTTCCAAACTGTGTGTCGCAACACATGAGTGTGTCAGCTGTGGTGTGTAGGTGTGTCGTGTGAACGCTCCCCATGCCCCTTCCCGGAACTGGAAAGGGGTTAGTTTAACCTCCTGTTTGCTAGGAAAACTGAGTTACTGTGTTGCGAAATGATGCATGACTAAAAAGTGTGTCCCCAACATGGAAAGTTTAGAAAGCTCTGGTCCAGAGGAAGGAACTGAAGAAGAGGAGAAGGCAGCAGAAGGCTAGGGCAGTCTTGTAGCCACAAGCCCACCACTACCTTCAAAGGTGGGGTCCATTGCACCTGTCCTACCCTATAGATACTTCACTGAATAGGATTGTGCATGGGGGGGGGCTGTTATGGATCAGGATCCTGACAACAGCTGTGTGCTAATGGTGGCATCAACTCTTGGTCTCCTGCTGCAGTCTGAAACTGGATCAGGCACCTCACATTTATTATTTGCATAGGGAGCAGAGCACCCATTGAGAACTCCCCCCTCCATGAAAATAGCAGGTGCCCCCCCCCATCTCAGGGTTGCATTTGGTAGGAAATGGTTAAACTCTCACCTCACATGTACCAATATCTGAATCTCGACCGGGAACCCCCCACTGGCTGTTTGTGAAAGAAAGATTTTCTACTCAAGGGCAACCAGTACAATTTTGTGATTTAACACACACACACTTTAGTGTTAAACTAATGTGTAGTCAGTGCTTTTTTTTCAGGGGGTACTCAATAGTACACAGTAATGACACCTCTTTTTGTTGTTGTTAAAAAGTATGGCACATACTGTAACAACTTCGTGGTGAGTACCGACACCTGTTTTACTAGAGAGAGAGAAAAGCCTGTGTGTAGTTTAACACACACCCTGCAATGAATTTGGTGCCTTAACACTAGCAGTGGCTTCCTGGCAAGATGAGTGCTTTCCTAAAACTCAAATTAAGATCAGTGCATTGCTCCTGCAAAACACTTCAATTTAAAAAAGTAAAGCCTGCTGCCATGGACAGCTCTTCTCTTGCAAATATTTGTCATGGCAACAAACCCTTTTCCTGAAAGCTACTTTCGGCATTTTGTTGTGCAGGGATGCCACAAAATCCGCTACTGTAACGCCATAAACCCACAAGCAATGTGAGTGCTTATCCTCCCTGCCTCCCTCCCCACACCGTAGTCGGGGCCATTGCTGAGTCGGACACTTATAAAAAATTGAGTGCAATTGTGTCCTTGGGGTGTTGTTCCAAAGCATGAGAGCTATAAGCTTTACATTCACAACAAAAACAAGTGAAAACAGAAGCTTGCAATTCTAGGTTGAGAATTTGCAAGTGCATTTCTGTGTTCAACAGTGAAGGCTCAGCAGAGTGTATGAGTTCAGAAGAGGGGAAGCAAGGGAGGGCAGATATGTTAAAATATTGCAAATTACTGATAATAATTCAGTAAGCAGCTAAAATCCTTAACTAGGCAGTGCAATTAACCATGTTTGTGTGCCTGAATTAATATTTAGCTGATGAATGCAACTATATTGTTTCCATCCTTCCTTTAAAAAAAAAGAAGTCAGATTTGTGGCCTTCAGTAGCTAGGGCTTCTGGGTCACAAACGATGCCTTAAGACAGTAGTCGCCAACCTGGTGTCCTCCATATGTTGTGGACTACAACTCCCATTAGCCCCAGATAGCATGACCAATGGTCAGAGATGATGGGAATTCTACTCCCCATCTGAACAGCGCCATGCTGGCTATTGCTGCCTTAGTGAGCTCCTGATTTGACCACATTTCACCCAGCTTTCTCCTCCAACCTCCTGTTTATTACAGCTGCCATCTGAATTTCAGGAACGCGTCAGCATCCACCTGGAGAAGCACGGATGCAGCCTCTCAGTACCTCTGTGTCATACATCCTTTGCAGACAACATACCGACTTGCGTCATTGCTAAGGTCCTGGAAAAGCCTGACCCCAACAGCCTTTCTTCGCACTTGTCAAGCTCATCGAACAGAGATCTCGCCTTCCAGGACTCTGTCGGAAAGCTTGCCCAAAGGCCTCAATACAAGTCCGACATCTACTGCAGCGATACAGCTCTTTACTGCCCTGATGAAAGACGCAGGGAGAGGAGGCAGAGTGTTGACATGCAAGTCAAAGATGTTGGGTTCCTGAGGTCCCAGAATTCCACGGACAGCACCGTCGAAGAAGATGGCTTCCATTCCAGCTTCTCCCACGAAGCTTTCCCAGAATACGTTACCTCTCTGCCAACTTCTAGCTCCTACTCCAGCTTCAGCGTGACGTCCGAGGAGAAGGAGAACGCCCAGGCTAGCACGCTGACCGCCTCTCAGCAAGCAATCTACCTGAGCAGCCGGGATGAGATGTTTGAAAGAAAGCCATCTTCAGGTTATGACCACCAGGGGAGCCCGAGGTTTGCAAAGTCTAAGTCCATCCAGCACATGGAGCTGGCTGACGACAACAACTCCCCAACCTTCACTAGGACTATGTCGCCTTATGCAAGTGAGCCTTATCATTTCTCGGCCATAACTACCCAACAAGCTTTAGCATCGCAGAAGATGCACAGTGAGTGCAGGAACACCAACTTGTCCGAAGAGGACCTCCCGGGACGTTGGAGGCAGCTGAGTGTTGAGGATATCGGTGCGTATTCTTACAGGAACAGTGGCAGGCTTTCGCCCTGCAGTTTCTCGGAGCAGTACTACAGAAGCCCCATCAAGAAAGCCGACAGCCGGTCGAGTCCCATTTACGCCAGTTACAAAGGCGATAGCTTCTCAGAGGGAGACGACATCTGTCAGAGCAGGCTTGTGGATTCTTGCTTCCTGAGGACCGACAGTGGCCTGAACATTGACATCAGCACTAGCTGCAAACAGGACAAGCTGTCCTCCTCTTACAAAACGAAAGAGCCGAGAGACAAAATGAATGAAAGGATCACAGTCCAGGTGTGCAGTAGTAAAAGCATTGACGGAAGCCCGGTGTTGAAAAGAGAATACGTTGACGTCAGTCCGAACAGCTCAGCTGAGTCCCTCAACCAGAGTTCTATGGAGGCTTCAGAGATCCACCAGTCTTCCATTGAGCAAGGAAGCCATTCGAGCCTCCATAGCAAGCAGCAGCAGTTTCAACGGACTGGAAGTACAGGCTTGAGTCGGAAGGACAGCCTCACGAAAGCACAATTGTACGGAACCCTCCTCAATTAAACATCTTCCAAAGTTGCAATAAGGAGACAAACATCACAATGACAAAAGGTGACATTTGATACTTCTAGCATACGGTAGGCTTCTGAGCAACAGTATTACAAAATATATATTCATATTCACAATAGTACTGTTTTAAAGGGATGGGGGAAACCCAAATCTGATTATTTAAAAAGGAAAAAAAAACATTACGCGGCACTTTTCACACAATGACTTTTCCATCTTGGATACCAACCCTTTGCCCACTTTTATATCCTGAGATATTTTTATAAACAAATCAGTATTTATTAGACTGTCCTTAGTACTCTCAAGCGCTTCGAGTGACACTTTTTTGTCCCCTTCAAGTAGGTTTCTTATTTATTTTTTGTGCATGAGGCCACATGTGCCTGAATTCTTGGAGGAGAAGGGTTTAAAAAGAGAGGAGGGCGGGGGGGCGAGAGAAAGAGAGAATCCTTATCACAAGGACAAATCAAATCTCTATATGGTTCTTTAAAAGTTTGGGTTGTGTGTGGTGCAGGATGTACAAGAATGGTGATGTTATAAAGAAGTATATTTTTAAAAATGCAATGGAAACAAAAATGACCCACTAAGTTCTTTAATACAGATGTATTTCGGAGTAAGAACAATTTGGGGGGGGGGGGGCAAATGCACAAAATGATACAGATATTTTGGTTGGTCTGTCCCATTGTGTTTCTACTTTTCTGCCCTGTACACTACCTCAAAATTAATTGAGGGTTTCTTTGTCACTTATTTTTCTGTAGGCTTGCATTTATATTGTTTCAAATGCATGGAGTGTCATAATTAATACTGTATTTTGCATTACTTAATAAAAGACACCAGTGGAAATGTTTTGATTTTTTTATTTTTTGGTCATTAAAAGATGTTCTAAGAGAATGCTGTTAATGAGTATTGTGTTCAGCAGGGTCAATTTGGTACCGATGTAATGTTTATAGTCATGTGAAGTTGCAAATACTGCATCTAGCGATGGAGGAGGAGTTTGATTCATTATCCCTATGGACTCCCCCATTCCGTCTTTGGTTCTGCCCAAAGATTCAGATCAAGATAAGCAGTTAAGAGGAGTCACAACTAGGTATGGGGGAGACAATTCCATTTGCATTTAAAGGTGAACCGACCTAATTCACATTTTCCGGAACATAGGAGCCAGCTCCTAGGGCTAAAGTCCCTTTGCCTTACCCCATAAAATTGGGCCCCTCCAAAGTAGATGGGCAATGCCATTCAAATGGTCTGGGTGTGTCCCATCAAGCAATCAATTATGTAGGGTGGGGATTAACTGCCCCCCCCCCCATATTTTATTCAAGTCCTGGAACAAGATGTGAACTGAAAACAGACATCCCAAGAAATTTGCACATCTCTGAATTTTGTATTACAGTTCTCCAGCCAAGTAATGTGTAGAAAAATGCAAATACTATGGTAAAGTGTGCAGTGTATATACAGTCGTACCTTGGTTTTTGAACAGCTTAGTTCTCAAACGTTTTGACTCCCGAACGCCACAAACCCGGAAGTGACTTCCAGATTTGCAAACTATTTTTGGAAGCCAAACGTCTGATGGGGCTTCCGCGGCTTCTGATTGGCTGCAGGAGCTTCCTGCAGCCAATCAGAAGCCACACCTTAGTGTCCAAATGTTTTGGAAGTTGAACGGACTTCCGGTACGGATTCTGTTCGACTTCCAAGGTAAACTGTATTAATGAAAACAGCATACGAAAATGCATTATATATGGGAAAGTTGCTTTGGGGGGAGAAAGCAAAATTTGCACTTAAATGCTGAGTTTTTAAAAAGTTGCAAAGCGATGAGGAAATGTGGAGACCTCAGCTTAATGTTGGACAAATGAGAAATCGGAATTGAAACATTTGCTCTTCCCGAATTACATCTGACCACTGGTCCACCTACCTCTTTACGGCCTGCTCAATCCTAGGGCAGCCTATGTGTTCTGGCTCCAACACAATAAGGTTATCATAAGCTAAATAAATTAGGTCAATAGCACATTTTATGCACCACTGTCTCTTAGTCTGTTTCAAGAAGAAGCACTTCACACTTTGAAACAAGACTTTCTGTGCTTGGCTGGTCTTCAGGGAGGGCACGTAACTTCACCAGAGAACACATGTTTTGCATGCACAAAGTCCTAGGTTCAATCTCTGGCTTCACGTGTTCAAAAAAGCCAAGGAAATCAGAGCAGACTATAGTGGGCTAGACAGATAGTGTGGCCTATGATGTTGCCTAAATTGAAAGACAGCATGTCCTCCTCTCCCCCTCCCCAATCCAATTCAGTGCACCAAAGCTAACCAGACTGGCAGCTGTATCTTTGGTCAACACCAGCAGTGGAATACCATCCTCCACCATTGGAGAAGGTAGCTTAGGGGGACAAAAAAAAACCCCTGTCTTCCAATTCCTCACTTCTGCTCGCTGCCTGCCCCGTACTAGCTTCTGTTGCCAGAAAAATTCATCTTACTCTGCCTAGAGATAGGCCCAGTTCTGGCAGTGTGGAAAGAGTGGGGAAAAAGTCTGCCTTTGTCTCCAAATAAAGTGGTACCTCGGGTTACAAACGCTTCAGGTTACAGACTCTGCTAACCCAGAAATAGTACCTCGGGTTAAGAACTTTGCTTCAGGATGAGAACAGAAATCGTGTGGCGGCAGCGGGAGGCCCCATTAGCTAAGGTGGTACCTCAGGTTAAGAACAGTTTCAGGTTAAGAACAGACCTTGGGAACGAATTAAGTTCTTAACCCGAGGTACCACTGTAGAATTCACTGTGCAAGATGGACAGGACAATCCAAAAGGACTGGGGGAGAAAAAATGGAAAGCAGATGAGCATCTACCTTGTATGTACAGTCTCATGCTGGAAGGATGGATGTGGAAGGCCCCATTTTGCACAACTTTAGGATATATAAAATTTGCTACTCTGAAATTAAGATGTGCTTTGGTTATGTGTCCACATCACCCCGAAGATTCTCTAGCTACAGCTTCTCCTGCGGCATCAATCCTGTACCAGCCAAATCCAGGAGCACAGCCTCCTGAGGACAGTTTGACTAGACTTGCAGTTCCATCAAGCCAAGGATTTTATCCAATATTCCCTACGATTCGGTTTGTAACTGCCCTTTTTGCCTTTGAAAGCCTCCTGCTTAAAGAACCTGACAGATTAGAATTAACTTTGAGTTTGTCTAGGTCAATATTTTATTCCCAGATCAATAAATCTTCAGATTGGCTGCAATTCCCAAGCCACCTGCGGGCTCTGAGCAGTCATTTGGCGCAGTAAGTTATTTCATGCCAAAAAACAAGTTTCAAAGAAGTTAAGACGCATCTGATTGGAAGTGGGTGGGGGAAATGAACTTCTGTGAGATTAATATACTTTTCATGGTCTCCAAAAGGTTAGCTATACATCACCCATACATGCCAAGCTTTCTCTCCAGTTTCCTAGGCCATCTGATCAGCAGCTTCCATAGTGACTCCATCCTCACAAAAAGAAAACCTGCCCATATTGCACACAAGATTACACTTGGAGGATCATTAAGTCTGGGGAAGAGGAAGATTTTCTGACCCATTATCAAGCGTTAAATTCAAGCAAATTAATTCAAATACAGCATGTCACATGCTGTCCCTTTACGCCTGACATTATATATTAAGTTGTATTCCACTAACTCAGAGTAGACCCATTAAAATCAATGACTATGACTAACTATGCTGAGACCACATAACACTGTTCTTGAAAGACCTACATTGGCTCCCAGTACGTTTCCGAGCACAATTCAAAGTTCTGGTGTTGACCTTTAAAGCCCTAAACGGCCTCAGCCCAGGATACCTGAAGGAGCGTCTCCACCCCCATCGTTCTGCCCAGGCGCTGAGGTCCAGCGCCGAGGGCCTTCTGGCGGTCACCTCATTGCAAGAAGCAAAGCTACAGGGAACCAGGCAGAGGGCCTTCTCGGTAGTGGCACCCGCCCTGTGGAACGCCCTCCCATCAGATGTCAAAGCGATAAACAACTACCTGACATTCAGAAGACATCTTAAGGCAGCCCTGTTCAGGGAAGTTTTTAATGTGTGATATTTTAGTGTATTTTTGGTTTCTGTGGAAGCCGCCCAGAGTGGCTGGGGAAACCCAGCCAGATGGGCGGGGTACAAATAAATTATTATTATTATTATTATTATTATTATTATTATTATTATTATTTAGCTGCATTAATTTCAGTGGGTCTTCTCGGGGGGGGGGGGAGTTGAATACTGCCTAATGCCTTGATGTTATTTGATGGTGGATTTCGTCAAAGGCCCATTATGATTTCTGCAACAGGGTTACTTTCTCCATCATCCTACAGCTGCCCAATCAGCATGAAAGGGGGGGGGGTTAGCCACTAAAACAGGCTTCCTCAACCTCGGCCCTCCAGATGTTTTTTTGGCCTACAACTCGCATGATCCCTAGCTAGCAGGACCAGTGGTCAGGGATGATGGGAATTGTAGTCTCAAAACATCTGGATGGCCAAGGTTGAGGAAGCCTGCACTAAAAGCCAATCACAGCCAATCAGTCAGTCATGCCATGGCTAAAATGGCCGCTGTTTCTTTAATGCTTAAAAAGCTGGGTCAGCATGAGTCAGCGGTCTGCACCGGGTTGTATATATAGAGAGAGAAATGTTAGTTGGGTTGGTTGGTTGGTTGGTTGGTTGGTTGGTTGGTTGGTTGGTTGGTTAGTGGAAGCTGGTAGTTGTTGTATGTATAGTTGGTCAGTCGCTTTTGCACAAAGACTTTTAAGCATAAAACTCTGCAAGGACACTTTTCTTGTGGACTCTTTTATGGGTCCGAGGACCAGGCTGAGGAGACAAAGGGAGGTCAGAACCCTTTCCTTTTTTTTCTTTTTCTTTTTTACAAACACTGACAAGTCACTGAGGATTGCCTCCTAGGGTAATTCTGGAGAGGTCATGCAGAAAGACCTCCAAGGAGGACTTGTTCTGTAAGCATTTAGGAAGAGTGAAAACACAAGATGCTTCAGTTTCAAGAGGATGATGTACAAGTTCTGTTACGTACATTGGGAGTTCATGGAAACAACTCTGAAATAAGATATTAGAGCACTCCAAGTCATTTGCCTATGTATGTAACTTTCTGATAGTAAGAGCTGAGCAGACTCACTCGGAAGATGGCGGACTCTCCTTCCTTGGAGGTTTTTGAGCAGAGGATGGATGGCCATCTCTCATGGATGCTTTAATTGGGATTCCTGCATTGCAGGGGGTTGGACTAGATGACCCTCAGGGTCCCTTCCAGCTCTGCAATTATGGGATGCTATGTTTCTATGTGTGGGACGCAGGTGGCGCTGTGGGTTAAAGCCTCAGTGCCTAGGGCTTGCCGATCGAAAGGTCGGCGGTTCGAATCCCTGCGGCGGGGTGCGCTCCCGCTGCTCGGTCCCAGCGCCTGCCAACCTAGCAGTTCGAAAGCACCTCCGGGTGCAAGTAGATAAATAGGGACCGCTTACCAGCGGGAAGGTAAACGGCGTTTCTGTGTGCGGCTCTGGCTCTGGCCAGAGCAGCGATGTCACGCTGGCCACGTGACCCGGAAGTGTCTCCGGACAGCGCTGGCCCCTGGCCTCTTGAGTGAGATGGGCGCACAACCCCAGAGTCTGTCAAGACTGGCCCGTACGGGCAGGGGTACCTTTACCTTTACCTTTATGTTTCTATGTGCACAGAAGAGAGTAGATCAAGCTGAAAGGCAACACGAAGTGGGCTGCATTGATGGTTGCAATGCACTCCTAATTCACATTCTTATGTAATCTTAGATAGTATAAAATCTGAGAAAGGGGCATGGCAGTGACTGTCAAGAAGGGACCCTGCACATCTGAATTTGACCCTACACTACTGCTCATAAGAACTGGAAAGAGGTGAGGCATGGTAATTACTTGTACCGAAACAACTTAGTAGCATGAGTTTACAAAAGATAGTTAGAGTTTGGGGCAGTGTCACTTAATGGAACAGTCAGTGTCACAACTGCGTTGATGCCGGGGAAGATAAAAGCATTTCCACATACATTTTGCAGGTTGCCTTCAGATAATGACCGTTTGTACATTGCTGCCAGGGGTGGTGAGCAGGACGGATGGATTGCTGTAGGCTTTCCATCATGTCCTCACTTAGTGCAGGCAGAATGCCTTGCGGGTTTTCCCATTTACTTCCTTGGTTTCTACTCAGAAAGCATCCATGCGGTTGACAGGTTTTGCTTGGCAGGCTGGCAACACGGATTGACAACGAGAAGCGGCCTTCTTTTAGAAAGATGAAGGCAGCATGAAAAATTAAAGGAGTGTGATATAGAATGTGGCCTGTCTTTGCACGATGAAAGGCTGCTTCCAAAACCTTGGCTTTTCAAGATTTCATCTTTTAAACATGGCTAGCGCTGCCAGAGTTTGTTTTGAAATGTTCTTTAAAGGGCTTCTATTTCCCACCAATATCTTATTGAGGGACTTGCAACAAACTGAAATCCTCAATATTACTAGGTACCAGACTCTGAGCTTTCTTTTAAAAATAATAAAAAATTAAAAGTCTCTAGCCCTCCTAGAATAAAAGCTTTGGAGCAAAATGCGCAGGTACTAAGTACCGTAATCTCTGTGAAATGAGAGTGAGTTTGGTGTGGCCAGTTGGTGTATTTTTCCTGATACTGAGGAATGTTCCCTGTTGTTGTTAGACATTGTGTGTGTGTGTGTGTGTGTGTGTGTGTGTGTGTAAAAATATTGTGCGATCGACACAATCAGGAGCAGCAGGACACAGCTCACTTGCAAGACATAAGTATGTCAGAGTGGCAGTGGCGTAGCGTGGGTTGTCAGCACCCGGGGCAAGGCAAGTAATTTGCGCCCCCTAACCCGTGGATTATGGGACGCAGGTGGTGCTGTGGGTTAAAGCCTCAGCGCCTAGGGCTTGCCGATCGAAAGGTCGGCGGTTCGAATCCCTGCGGCGGGGTGCGCTCCCGCTGCTCAGTCCCAGCGCCTGCCAACCTAGCAGTTCGAAAGCACCTCCGGGTGCAAGTAGATAAATAGGGACCGCTTACCAGCGGGAAGGTAAACGGCGTTTCCGTGTGCGGCTCTGGCTCGCCAGAGCAGTGATGTCACGCTGGCCACGTGACCCGGAAGTGTCTCCGGACAGCGCTGGCCCCTGGCCTCTTAAGTGAGATGGGCGCACAACCCCAGAGTCTGTCAAGACTGGCCCGTACGGGCAGGGGTACCTTTACCTTTTACCTTTAACCCGTGGATTTGCCCTAACCCCAGATGTTGCGCCCGGTGCGGCCGGCCCCCCCTGCACCCCCCACGCTATGCCACTGCAGAATGGTAGTCTGTCTAATTCTACATTTGTGTTATGCTGTATTCCTCTGGCAGCCATTTTGCATTATGCCAACCCCAACCCCATAGCAGCTACTTTGTGACTGGTGTTCCCAATCCTCTGAAGTTTTGAAATGTGCCCACTGGTCCAATAAGGTTGGCCACCGTTGTGTTAAAATGTGGAGTGCTCCTATTCAGCATTCCTGTCTGACAGCCATACCCGCTTCCAGGAAACTCCATTCCATCTCCACCTCCCAGTCAACATTCCATGACTGCTGAGCATACTCAGTCCTCATTGAACTGCTCTGGATTCCCCTCTCCCTTTATGGGAGCTTTTTATCTTTTTTCTTTCTTTTTTTTACTTCTGTAAAATCTCAGAGCTTTGCAGTGCCTGATTTGCCTGGGTGCTGCTGTTTCATCTGCATAGGAACTGCCACTTGTGCCAGAACATCAGAAATGGAGTAATTTGGTGCCTTTCTATCAGGCCCTTTCTCCAAGGACATGCAGAGAGCGGCCTCATTTTCTACCCACAATAACCCTGGGAGGTAGGCTAGGCTGAAAAATAGTCTGCTGCTCAAGGGAATCGATTGAATAGGAATTTAAACCTGGTCCAAATGAAGGAGGTGGGAATTTTTTCGCCTGGTGGGCCAGATCCTTATCTCCGCTCACCACCACCACCATTGGCCACATTTGAATGGTGAGTTGGACAACCCACATGTCAAAATGTCATGATAATAACAGGTGACTGACACCTGTCAAAGTCCCTTGTGCAGTACTTCCCCAACCCCCACCAGCCAGCTAGTTGTCAGGTGCTTGGGAACTGCCCAATCAGCTAGCTGCTGAGCACCGAGCAATGAGCTTTGCAGACCCTGAACTCAGCACCTCCCAAGCACCACCAAGCAAGGATTAGGGCATGGCACTCTGCACCTGCAAAACCCCTTTCAGCCAAGCCCCACATCCAATGTCATATATATGGTCCACCATAGAAAGTGTCCTTTCGTACTGCATCACAGTGTGGTACACTGGTTTGACATCTACTGATAGGAAGTGCCTACAGAGGGTGGTGAATACAGCACAAGATATTATGGGCTGTCCCGTGAATCCGCTGGATGACATCGCGGAAGAACGTTGCCTCAGGAGAGTGAGGAAAATTCTCAGGGATGATTCACACCCTGGCCAGCACTTTCTTGATCTCCTGCCCTCAGGCAGAAGATATAGAAGAAGCATGATTAGTTGCACCAACAGGGTAAAAAACAGCTTCTATCCGTGGGCTGTTAGGCTGCTGAATGAAAAGATAACAACAGGGCAACTGACTTTCGGGTTTGGTGGGTGTGCGTCAGTAAACGAGGGGAATTAAGACTAAAAAAGCTGAGTGGGGGGTACTCGTGTAATCTCACTGTATACAAGTTGTACACGTGACAATAAAGTATTTCAATTTCAATCAAGATTAGAACAAGTGGGAATGGCTTGCCTAAACCACCCATGTGGGCCAAATGGGGAGGGCTGGTGGGCCGGCCCTACTGTGACTCACCCCAGTGTTGTTGGAAGGCTATTTACACCATGTCTAGTTTGGTTTCAGCTTGCAAGTCCACAGCCAGGGACTAAGTTGTTCTTCATTCTTTTCCTACAGTCCCTATAATACCTTGGGTCAGGCATCCCCAAACTGCGGCCCTCCAGATGTTTTGGCCTACAACTCCCATGACCCCTAGCTAACAGGACCAGCAGTCAGGGATGAGGGGAATTGTAGTCCAAAACATCTGGAGGGCCGACGGTTGGGGGTGCCTGCCCTATGTGCTTTATAAAGGAACAAATGACAAATTAACAACAGCAAGGATGCATGCATTCACATAAGAGAAATCAGCTTCTATGGACTCGAACTTTGAACTAAACTGAATTCGGCTTTCAGTTGCTCCGTTTTATTTTCAGTTGCTCCGTTTATTTATTTTTATTCACTGAGATTGACCTTGGACCATTCAAAATGTTGATAGGAGAAGTTATTGTGACTGCAGTATGTAAGATAAACTATTTGCTGGAAGAGCTTCATAAAAAGACGGATGACATGATTTTTAAAATTGATAATTTGGAACAGAAAGTGACTAATTTGAGACAAAAAGCGAGCACCAACACAGAAATAATTCAGGACCTGGCACAGGAACCTACTTTGGCAGAACAAATGGTGGAGGAAAAGGAGAAAGTCGTTGTTTTTGAACCTAAAATAACACAAGCGGGATCCTTAGTTTTACAGAAGCAAATTGAGGACTATAAATTGAGGCCTTTTATGATTGAATCTAGAAAAAGACAGATTTTGAGGATTGGATCCCGGCTTGGACTGAAGAAGGAAAGTTGGAAAGATCCCTCTATCCAGGGATTAATTGACTTTTGGGACATGGACTTGGATTTGGAGGAGATTGAAGTTTTGGGGGCCTTTGGATTTGGAGGAATCTCGAAATACGTTCTGAAACACTGTATAGACCCTAGCTTCAACTATGGAAATTTGGCTGAACTGTCCAGAAGGAATAAAAGTATTGTTAGGATGGAGTTCTCTCGAGATTTGCTCTCTAGCATTAAAGAATATGAAGAAGATCTGCAGAAGGGACCTGGAAAAGAGTTAAGAGCCTTGAACATAAGATCTCCAGGTTGATGGACTATATGGAATTGACGGAAAGGACTGGCAGAATCCGAAACCACAGAGAGGAGTTGATGGAAGAAGATTGGAAAATTTAAAGTTTATATATAGAAATATCGCAAAATTAATGAGTGATAGAAAAATAGTGGGTTGATATTTTATGGATTTAGCAGAAATGTTATAAGGAGCTAAGCATATATAGGTATTTTAGTTTTAATGTTAAAATAAGGTTAAAAAAATATGTTATTTATAATATGATAGAGAATAGAGAAAGATGGAAAGGATTTGCTGAAATAACTAGTAGAATACAAAAAGGGAGGTGAGAGGAGGTCGAGGGAGGAAACAAGGGAGTGAAAGAAAGAGTATCAAAAAGGGGGGATGTATTATTATTATTATTAATAGTTTTTGTTTTGTTTTATTTAGGGTTAGGGTTAGGGAGTGGGTTTGGTTTAGTTTAGTTTAATGGGTTTAGTTTAATGGGTTTAGGTTGTGTTTTGTATTGTTTATATATTGTATTGTATTGTCTTTTTTCTTTTTCTTTCTTTTTCTTTTTTGTTTTTTCTCTTCTGTCTTTTTTCTTTTTAAAAGTAATAAATATTTTTTGGGGGAAAAATATTTATTTTTATTCAAAACATATATTTTTAAAAAGTCCCATCATTAAAAAAATGCCACGGCAGTTTACAAGCCTGGTGACATCCTTCACCCTCCAGTGGGGATGGAAAAACCTGTCAGTTTTGGTTCTCTCCATTTCTCGTTTCCTCCACATTTCCTAAGCGGTATGCAATTAAAACTATCCATCTTCTTAGTGTGAATTTCTCCCAAGATGCATTTTTGTATGCGGTTTTTACAAATGTACACATTTTCGTAAACAAAGCGCCCTAATGCAATGCACTTCCATCTGTTGTTTTCACTAGGAGCAAGTTCATGCACACAGGTGAGCATCCCGCCTTACTCTCTAAGGTGGGTAGAAGCTTCCTGGGCTTTGGGAAGGAGGGGGCAGGTCCCTGAAAGGATGCTGCAGCCCTCCTGCCTCCTTCCCAAAGAGGGGAGGGCTTTGGAAAGGTAGCAAGAGAGTTCTTGGACCCATTGGAGCATGGGTAGGCAAACTAAGACCCAATCACCTTCTCAATCCGGCCCGCGGACAGTCCAGGAATCAGTGTGTTTTTACATGAGTCCTTTTATTTAAAATGCATTTCTGGATTATTTGTGGGGCCTGCCTGGTGTTTTTACATGAGTGGAATGTGTCCTTTTATTTAAAATGTATCTCTGGGTTATTTGTGGGGCATAGGAATTGGTTCATATTTTTTTTCCAAAATATAGTCCGGTCCCCCACATGGTCTGAGGGACAGTGGACCGGTCCTCTGCTGAAAAAGTTTGCTGGCCCCTGCATTGGAGCATTGCACGACCCTCCCTAAGCCGGGCAAAAGCTTTCTGGGCTTTGGGAAAGAGGTGCCGGGGAACATTTAGGGGAATAGCCTAGTCCCCCTAGACCGCTGACCGCACACCTCTGCTTTGTACCTACAGCAGATGTAAATTAGCAACTAAGATGATGGGTGTGTGGGTGTGTGGGTGTGTGTGCGCGCTTGTGGCAAGTAAAGCCTAGCTTAATGCTCACAACAGCTCTGTGGTCTAAAAATAGAAACAGCAGCAGGTCCTCCATTAATTACTCTCCTCGGTTTCCAGCATCAATAGTTGTCTGCATCGTTTTATCTTCCCCACAGGGTGTTTCATAGCAACACAGAAAGCACTCTGCATGGATCCAAAACCCAGAGCAACTGTTTCACATCTCATGCATGGCTGGAATTTAAAACCCATTGGAGCCATTGACTTGCATGGAATCAGTAACAGGACCAACCTGGAGCCAAAGCAGTGAGGAAAACAGGCAAGGAGCCAAGGGCCTCTATAATTAAACCCAAGGGTTGCTGCTTGGCCAGTTTGAAACCAGTCTGAAACCTGGTGCATTATTTTTTTTTCATTTGGTTGGCTTCCAAAAAATGTTCAGAGCTCAAGAGCGAACACTTGGAGACTTGAAAATTCCTCAGCCTTGAATAAATGCATGGAAATGAGCAAAATGGTCCCTAACTCAGAGGTAGAGTGTGTGCTTTGCATGCTTAAAAGTCCCAGAGGGATGGTGCTTGTAACCCCCAATTAATCACAGGCTGCAGGGCTGGGAAAGATCTCTCCCAGGATGCTGGAGAAAGGGAGATAGTCAACAAATAGAAATACGACTCTCTATAAGGAAGGTTCCTATATTCATGGCTTGAAGGGACTGATATTTCATAGAAACATAGGAACTTAGGAAGCTGCCATGTATTCAGCTGGACCACTGGACCATCTAGCTCAAAAGAATCATAGAGCTGGAAGAGTCTCCAAAGGTCTTCTTGTCGAACCCCATGCCGTGCAAGGATCTCAACTAAAGCATCCATGACAGGTGGCCATCCAACCTCTGCTTAAAAGCCTCCAGTGAAAGAGAGTCCATCACCTCCTGAGGGAGTCCTTATTACCCTGAAACAGCTCTTACCATCAGAAAGTTCTTCCTGATGTTAAGTCCGAATCTCCTTTCCTGTAACTTAAAGCCATTAGTTCAAGTTCTACCCTCTGGAGCACCAGAAGAGAAGAGAAGCTTGCTCCATCTTTCATGCGACAGCCCTTGAGATATTTTAAGGTGGCTATCATAGAATTATGTAATTGGAAGGTACGCCAAGTGTCATCTGGTCCAGCTCCCTGCAATGCAGGAATCTTAACAAAAGCCTCCATAACAGGTGGCCGTCCAAGCTCTGCTTAAAAACCTCCAAGGAAGAAGAGTCCTAGTCTCTATGTAGTCTGAGATCTTCAGGGGAAGGGTGCTATACCAATTTAATAAATAATAATAACAGTAATGAATTGTTTGATATATTGCAATGAGCATGTGATGGCCTGGAACTCGGGCTTGGACTCGGAACCAGAGGAGTCTCAGTCTGCACCGGATCCTTTGCCTCAGGCATCATCTGAACCAAGCCTGGGGCCTGATCCTGAAGACTACCAGTCTGCACAGGTTCCTCTGCAACAAACACCAGCTGGGCCGAGTCAGGGGCCTGAGCCTGCCCTGGCTCCAGATGTGGGGATTACCCCGTTGCCTTCAGCTGGGCCATCACTTACAGCTGCTCCACTACCAGTTGGGTCAGGGGAGGCTGAGGCAGCCCCTGGGTCTAGTAACCCACCAACAACTCCCAAGCTGCAGAGACTAAGGTCTGAGAGATGGAGAGACCTGAGTACTCGTAGAAGGAGTGCTCGCCTTCGGACGAGACAGGGAGGTGAGTCACTGGGGGATCAGGACCGGCCTAGTTTCCTGCCTCATGTCCTGCCTTGACCCTGTCGGACTGACTCCTAGTGGAACCCAAGGATTCTGGACTGGACCTGGACCGTGGTTCTCGGGTTGCCCCTGGGCCCAGCATAGAACAGATGCCAAGTCAGACCACTGGTGCATGCATTGTCTGAACCCGTGGTTCCCAACATGGGGCACATGCCCCACAGGGGGGCAATTTGATTTTTAAGGGGGGCAATTTGTAAGCTTGTTTAGACCACGTTAATGGCCTTTTAGGCTTCCTCCACATGAATAGGATTTTTGAATAATAAGAATTATATGTCACCGGGGGTGGGCGGGATCAGGATTTTAGCGATGCTTGGGGGGCCACTAGGGGCGCATCGGAAGATGGCTGACAATAACATCTCTCCGACCCACACGAGGTAATTAGGAGGCTGTGATGGGAGTAAATAGCCTCCCTACCTCCCCAAGGTTGGGGGGGGGCTGCCCTTGCCTGCTGTGCCCTATACCACCCCCGAATTTGTGGGGATGGGGCACTAGGCAGAATGCCCTCCTGTGGGATCTCGGCGCTCCTGGATGCTGTCTCTGATCCACGCCACTAGCTGCAAGAACTTCAAAAGAAGCAATTAGGAGGAAGCGAATGCACATATTTCAAGGAAGGAGGGGGAGTAAAGACTGCTAACTGAAGAGATCTCTGATAAACAAGACGAGTTGGAAGAACAAGAATAAATCATGAGAAGATACGCCAAGACTCCGTATGGCAAAGGGACTGATGGGGAAGGGGGGGGGAAACTTTCCTTTCTTTCCTCTATGTGATTAAAAAAGAATTCGCCCCCCCCCCCAAGTCAGAAATGTCATTTTAATGACTTAAGCTGTGGATTTAAGACTGTGTGGAGATAAATTTTCTAACCAAAGCATGTTTTAAGAAGACCGTGGAATGTATAAGAGCTTTGGAATGACGCAGTTAAAAATACCATTGCCATGTTGGCAAGCTCTGTCGGAGGACTTGAGTCTGGGAGGAGGGATAGAGCTGCTTTTGTATTGTGTGTGAGACTCCTCAGAGGGACTTAAGAACGACAGTTTGTGAGATAAATGATGGAAAGAGCGATGTTATTTATGAAAGCGATGATATATGGAAACCATCTCGATATGAGAATTGCACGAACAGAAAAATTCACACAGGATTACAATTGGGGTTTATCTGCTTAAGGAGATTATCAGAAGAGATCATAAAGAAAAAAAGGAAAATATATATACGAACAAGATGAGATGTGGAAACAGCAAGATAAGACTGGATAGAATTATGAACTTTATTTGGACTGATTTGGATATTAACGCAGCAGCAAGAAGACGATCGGAATCCCCCTTCGGAACTTGAAATATGGGTCCCCTCAACAAAAATTTAAAATTCGGCTTTGTAATTCGGAATTTATGTGATGTGATTTGATTTGATTGGTCGGTTAATAAAAATTATTTTTTTAAAAAAGGGATTTTAGAGATGCTTAGGTGGGGCATGGCCAAAAAAGGTTGGGAACCACTGGTCTAAACCGACTAGCAGCAGCTCTTCAGGATTTCAGACAGCCCCACCTGGAAGAAGAAGAAGAAGGAGAAGGAGAAGGAGAAGGAGAAGGAGAAGGAGAAGGAGAAGGAGAAGAAGAAGAAGAAGAAGAAGAAGAAGAAGAAGAAGAAGAATAGTAGTAATAGTAGTAGTTTGGATTTGATATCCCACTTTATCACTACCCTAAGGAGTCTCAAAGCGGCTAACATTCTCCTTTCCCTTCCTCCCCCACAACAAACACTCTGTGAGGTGAGTGAGGCTGAGAGACTTCAAAGAAGTGTGACTGGCCCAAGGTCACCCAGCAGCTGCATGTGGAGGAGCGGGGAAGCGAACCCGGTTCACCAGATTACGAGTCTACTGCTCTTAACCACTACACCACTCTGGCTCTACCTGGAGATGCTGGGGTTTGAACCTGAGACCTTCTGCATGCAAAGCAGGTGCTCTGCCATTGAGCTACAGCCCTTTCAAAGCTGAGACATCCATATTTCAAAAACAACTGGCACCAGTGATTTCTGACTCCCGCAGTCACGTTGCTCATGCTGAAAAGCCACTTCCCTGTGTTTGAAGCCACTTCCCAGGCCACTGGTGTGCAAGGTATCTCTGCAACCCACGCAGTTAAATGTGCATACATATTGATAAAGGTTCTGGGTGCCAGAGTATGTGGGTGCAAGTCACCCATAACGCTTGGATTCAGTGAGAGTTAGGAGTAATCAAGGTTTGACTAAGCCGGGCGAAACACAGAAATCCCTGAGCTCAACTGATGCTAACGAGCCAGGCCAGGTTGGCAGAGCTCACTAGGTGCGGACGCAAGAACACGATGGCTGGTCACTAAACCATCAATGAAAACCATTGACAAGGCAAAAGACTCTCTGTCGGACACAGGTGGGAGAAACCCTGTTCTGAGCTTTAGCCAATTAACAATAAAATAAAATAAAATACCAGAGTTGGGAGGGGGAAGATGTCAGAATTGCAGTGGGCGATGAGGGAAGGGAGCAGGAATAAGTGTCCCTTTTGCAAGCTGGAGGATGGGGTGAACAAAGTCTGTTTTATGCTGCAGAGAAGGTCAGACATGATGTTTGGGGGCTCCAGGAATCTGAGGCTTCAGCAAGGGCAGGGATGCGAACGCTCTGCCCTCTCTCTATATAGACTAAGGTTGTATATATGTGTAAATAAAACTATATATCATAAAAACACCACAGTCTCCACTGTGCCTCCTTTCCAATGGTAAAATGGATCCTGGGTATTCACCCCTGAAATCTCACACTGTGGTGGAGATAGGAGGAGCGTGAAACAATATATCACCAATGTGACAAATGTATGGCATGCAACCTATTGTACTAAATGAAGATGTATTTGGGGATTTTGTTGCTAGCTACGAGGCACAGGTAAGTGTCAATGAAGCAGAAATCGGAGATTATAGAAGTAGGATGTCGCAACTACGTATACTTGCTTGCTGCTTCTGAGCAAGAAGCTGCATCTATCCAGCCTACACCCCCCATTCCACAGGATTATATCTCTCAACTCTCTCCCCCACCTCCTCATAATTACAACGAACAATTCTGCTGCTGAAATTTCCATGGGAGGGTGGGCAAAAGAATAATCAAATGAAGCAGGAAGCAAATTTGTTTTACAGGACTCAAGAGACCCATGTGGACGAACACACATAGGTCCAGATGATCACATTGAAAGAACTGCAATATCACACTCGGGGTCTCCCTATCCAGCCAGACTGAGATGGGTGGAGAGAGGCATTCCAACATGCAGGGATGCTAACCGGTTTGAAAGGCTCAGAGTTAGGAGGAGCTCCCCACTTTTGAGCTGGCTGGCATCAGAGAAAGAGTTAGATCTCATACTAACTGGTCAAAGGCCTGGAAACGATGCCTTATGAGGAACGGCTAAGGGAGCTGGGCATGTTTAGCCTGGAGAAGAGGAGGTTAAGGGGTGATATGATAGCCATGTTGAAATATATAAAAGGATGTCATAGAGGAGGGAGAAAGGCTGTTTTCTGCTGCTCCAGAGAAGCGGACACGGAGCAATGGATCCAAACTACAAGAAAGAAGATTCCACCTAAACATTAGGAAGAACTTCCTGACAGTAAGAGCTGTTCAACAGTGGAATTTGCTGCCTAGGAGTGTGGTGGAGTCTCCTTCTTTGGAGGTCTTTAAGCAGAGGCTTGACAGCCATATGTCAGGAGTGCTCTGATGGTGTTTCCTGCTTGGCAGGGGGTTGGACTCGATGGCCCTTGTGGTCTCTTCCAACTCTATGATTCTATGATTCTAACTTTTAAAGCACTCTTCCCTTCCAGCATGCTGTACTGGATGGTAGGGACGAGAGTGGAGCTGTGGTCTAAACCATTGAGCCTCTTGGGCTTGCTGATCAGAAGGTAAGTGGTTTGAATCCCTGCGATGGAGTGAGCTTCCTTTGCTCTGTCCCAGCTCCTGCCAACCTAGCAGGTTGAAAGCACACCAGTGGAAGTAGATAAATAGGTGCCACTGTGGCGGGTAGGTAAACGGCATTTCTGTGCGCTCTGGTTTCCGTCATGGTTTTTTGTTGCACCAGAAGTGGTTTAGTCATGACCCGGAAAGGTGTCTGTGGACAAACGCTGACTCCATCAGCCTGAGAGATGAGCTCTGCACCCCATAGGCGCCTTTGATTGGACTTAACCATCCAGGGGTCCTCTACCTTTCCTTTTACTGGATGGTGCATGCATGCTTTCAGGTAAATAAAAGGGACAAGTGAATACTCTCACAAGAAGCCTTGCAGCCTTTTAATATATTATCATTTCTCTTAGCCGCCCTGAGCCCGGTCTTGGCTCAGGAGGTCAGGGTATAAATAAATTATTATTATTATTATTATTATTATTATTATTATTATTATTATTATGAAGACTTCACTGCATCAGACCAAAGCTGATCTAGCCCAGCATTCTCTTTGTGCAACAGTCAACTAAATGCCTATATGAAGCACACAAGCAGGAGACCTGAGTGCAATAAGCATTCCCAGCAACTCATATTCATTAGAGGCATACTGCCTCCACTACTGGAGAAGGTGCACAGCTATCATGGTTGGTATTAAAACTGGTTTAACCCGGGCTGCAGTGTTTAATCAACTAATCCAGGAATGGGGAAACAGTGCTTTTCACCAGATGTTGTTGAACAGCAACTCAGATCATTGCTGACCGTGCTGGTGCAGCTGATGGATTCCGGCAACACCTGGAAGGCTAGGGGGTTCCCATCGCCGGACGAACTAAACCAAGTAATATTTGGGAAATCGTTGAACAATGAAATGTATCCCTGAATAAATGGGCACCACTGGAATCAGTGAGGAGTACTTCAGAGCAGCTAAGCATCTTTTTCATCAAAGCTACAGGATATATGCAAATTTACACAGATTTAATCCCTAAAATAATTCACCACAATATATATGGAACCAGGTGCCAGCCTTAGTTTTAGCAGACTGTGCTCCATCCCAGCCTAATCCCCTCACCATGGTACGCCATAGATTCCTCTTCCGTTTCCCCTTTAGCTGCTCCACTTGGGCTGCTTTGAAGTGTGCATTCGGGGCCAAAAATAATTGCTCCCTTAGCTAAGATCTTGCAAGTTATTGTTCCGAACCTGCCTGATTATGTAGGGGGTTTTTTTTAGTGTCTGTTGTTTCCCACTGACATGTTCCAGGGCTTGATAATGGAAGCTGGCACACAGCCTCACTGTAAGAAGATGTTCGAGTCAAAACATTTATTATGTTGCCCTGATCTTCAAATCGCGTTCAAGGCATGTCTCTGGGAGAGAAAGCTTTTAGCAACACAAACACCAGTTTGCCTTTGTCTCTTTGTGCAAGCACAAACCTTTGGATGGAGGGAGCAGGGGAAGGAATATCATGGAACAATGCCTTCTCTGAGGACGGCATTTGCCTTTGCTCAAAATGACGTGGTTTGCCATTGGAACTAGAAAAGTAAATTGCCCCAAGACTGTGCTAGGCTAATTGGAAGAATATCTCTCTGAAGATATGGCTTTCTGCTGGGGGACAAAGCCATAGGTGAAGAAGTGTAATGATCTGAAGTGAAACCATGCATTGCAACAGCTGCTGCTGCCTTTCCCCCTGCCCCAGCCACTCAAATTGTAAGCAAAACACAGTGAAGCTACGGCTCACGGGCAGCTTCTCTGACTCCAGATTGTGCACTGTAGCCTATGAATTTTCGTAAAGGTCCAAAATAGTTGACTGCTGTAGAAGATTAGGCTTCAGTAACACAGTTCTGGATGTTTATATATACATACAACTTGTAGGCTTTGCAGATACAGATACAGATATATACAAACACAGTATTTCTGTTGCTCCAGCAATTCAAGACGTAACACAGACTCGGACTCATTGACAGACTCACTGACTAACCAACCAACCAGCTGACATGCCATAGCAATTGGCTTGGCTGACTTTGCACAGTGGATCACCTTAATCAAATACAGTGGTGTCCCGCAAGACGAACGCCTTGCAAGACGGAAAACCCGCTAGACGAAAGGGCTTTCCGTTTTGGAGGCGCTTCGCAAAACGAATTTCCCTATGGGCTTGCTTCGCAAGACGAAAATGTCTTGAGAGTTCCTGCGGGTTTTTTCCCAATTCTTCCCCATTTTTCTAAGCCCTAAGCCGCTTATCAGCTGATCCGCTAAAAGCCGCTAAACCGCTAATAGCGCTAATCTGCTAAGCTGTCAATGGGCTTGCTTCGCAAGACGAAAAAAACGCTATACGAAGAGCCTCACGGAACGGATTAATTTCGTCTTGCGAGGCACCACTGTATATCTTTGTATACTTCTAAGAGTAAGGTAAAGGTAAAGGTACCCCTGCCCGTACGGGCCAGTCTTGACAGACTCTGGGGTTGGTGCGCCCATCTCACTCAAGAGGCCGGGGGCCAGCGCTGTCCGGAGACACTTCCGGGTCACGTGGCCAGCGTGACAAAGCTGCATCTGGCAAGCCAGCGCAGCACACGGAAACGCCGTTTACCTTCCCGCCAGTTAGCGGTCCCTATTTATCTACTTGCACCCGGGGGTGCTTTCGAACTGCTAGGTTGGCAGGCGCTGGGACCGAGCAGCAGGAGCGCACCCCACCGCGGGGATTCGAACCGCCGACCTTCCGATCGGCAAGCCCTAGGCGCTGAGGCTTTTACCCACAGCACCACCCGCATCCCTACTTCTAAGAGTAGCCCATGACTTTTAAGCATGGGGAAATATCCCAGAGAGATGGAGTCATTTGGCTGTGCTGTGAAAGTTCGATAATTAGGACTACTCACCTGTGCTGGCTTCCTTAGCAGATATGTAGACAGAAGAAGAAGAAGAGGAAGAAATAATAATAATAATAATAATAACAATAATAATAATAATATTTTTTTATTTGTACTCCACCCATCTGTCTGGGTTGCCAGATGCCACTCATATTGATTCAGAGATTCAAAAGCCCAAAACCTGTCCCTCCAGTCACTGATGCAAGGTGGCGATTATTACTCCGCATCTCAATATTTGATGACTGACTTACACCAGCATGTTTGTTTGTACCCCGCCCATCTGACTGGGTTGCCCCAGCCACTCTGGGTGGCTTCCAGCATATACATAGTAAAACCTTTAAAAAACTTCCCTATACAGGGTCGCCTTCAGGCGTCTCCTGAAGGTAATATACTGAACTTTTACATCTGAACATGCACGCTGCTTCCACTGATGTTGGGTTAGAGTGGGATTCCTGAACCTGCTGCCCTACAGATATTTCGGACTACAGTGCCCATCATCCTTGACCGTTGAAACGGGCAGTATTTATATTGGGATGGCTTTAAATGAGGATTAGACCATTCCTGGAGGATGAGGCTATCAATGGCTATTCATCATGATGGCTATGTTCCACCATATGCCTCTGAATTCTGGGAATCACAGGTGGACAGAGGGCTCCAGTCCTGCTTAATGGCTTCCTATAGGCATCTGGTTGGTCACTGTGAGAACAGCATACTGGACTACAGGTGTTGCTGTTGTTGTTTAGTCATTTAGTTGTGTCCGACTCTTCATGACCCCATGGACTGGAGCACGCCAGGCACTCCTGTCTTCCACTGCCTTTGGTCAAACTCATGCTGGTAGCTTGGAGAACACTATCCAACCATCTCGTCCTCTGTCGTCCCCTTCTCCTTGTGCCCTCCATCTTTCCCAACATCAGGGTCTTCTCCAGGGAGTCTTCTCTTCTCATGAGGTGGCCAAAGTATTGGAGCCTCAGCTTCAGGATCTGTCCTTCCAGTGAGCACTCAGGGCTGACTTCCTTAAGAATGGATAGGTTTGATCTTCTTGCAGTCCATAATTCAAAAGCATCAATTCTTCGGCAATCAGCCTTCTTTATGGTCCAGCTACAGGTAGATGGGCCATTAGCCTGATCAGACAGGGCTCATCTTGTTTTCTTATTGGTTAGGATTGACAGATGTTACGTCTAAAGCATTTGGAGGTCAGTAGGCTTGAAAGAACTATCCTGGAGGGATAACAAGGTGATATCAAAGCCTGGCTGTGTTGTTTGATCTTGATGCTACAGTAGCTGAGTAATGAACATTCATGTGTGCATTCACTCTTGATGCACCCAGATATGGTCTCAGAGACTGAAACTGCTGCTGATGAAGACATTCATCGAGTCAACAATTGAGCCTAGAATCAGACATCCTTCGCACCCATGCCACATGCACACCCAAATTGCATTTGATGGTTTTTTTTAAAAAAAAATTGTGGACACTTTCTTCCTGTTGCATCAGACTGGTGCGCTCAAAGCCAAAGATGACACTTTGGTTGGAGCTGTGACTAGCACCGATAATTAAAAACTCGCGTCCTTGCTTAGGTGCCAGGTTAGCCAATCTGTTTGTTTTCATGCCTGTTTGTCCTTGACAAGACTCTCCTTTTATTAAAGGGAACCCAAAAGCACTTACTATCTTGAAAGGCTTTGAGGCTGGGGGAAGGGAAGAGAAGGAAAGCTGTATTGCTGCTGCTGCTGCTGCGATGGTGTCATTAACACCTGCTGTTTCAGTAAACAAGGCACACTTCTAGGGCTGCAAGCACTACAAATAGAAAGCAAGTGTTTACCAAAACTTGAACAGATGATTCCAAAAATACATCTTGCGAGAAGATGAGCATTCATTAATAATCCTGAGATCTTCTGCTGCACTCCTTAAGTACCAAGACTGCATTCTAACAAGAGAGTGACTGAAATTTCTAGGTCTCCTACAAACATTGTGAATCTGGACCAGTCCAGTAGCTGGATGAAATAACTGCCTTGCCAACCACGACCAGGAGCTGGGAAAAGGGGCTCAGTAGGGTGCTTTTATCTCAGTAAGAGCTCAGGACAAACTGAGAGGCTCCAATCCTTATTGCTGGTCCTGCCCCTTCCTGGTAGGATGTTAGATCAGGCAAAAGTCAATGTAGTACTTTCCAGGTGTTACTGGGACTACAACTCCCATCAGCCCCAGCCAGCATGGTCTGGGCAGATGAAAGTTGCAGTCCAGGAGTCGCTGGAGGAACAACCTTGGTCTACTGCAGGCATAGGCAAACTCGGCCCTCCAGATGTTTTGGGACTACAACTCCCATCATCCTTAGCTAACAGGACCAGTGGTCAGGGATGATGGGAACGGTAGTCTCAAAACATCTGGAGGGCTGAGTTTGCCTATGCCTGGTCTACTGTATCAAACCCAAGGCTCATTTAGGGGAGCATCCTGCTTTCCCAGTGGTCAACCAGAAGCCCACGAAAAGCCCATAAGCAGATGTGAGCATGGCAGCACCTACCCCATCTGCGTATCCCAGAAACTGGTGTTCAAAGTCATGCCATCTCTGAGACTGGAGGTAGCACATAGCCATCATGGCCAGTAGCCATGGAGGATAAGCCATGCAGGTGAGTCACATTTGCCACTTCCTGCGGCAGCCGATTCCAGTTTAACTGCATGTTGTGTGAATATATACTGTCTGTTGCCTGTTCTGAACCTTCCAACATTAAGCTGTCGTGAATAGCTTCAGGTTCTGTGGCTGTCGATGTTGCCAAGAATGTTGCAATGGTAAATAAGCTATTGCCTGGGGAACATTATTATTATTATTTATTGTATAATATTTTTATTAATTTTCACAAAAACATTTCATTAAAAAAAGCCATAAAACATTTAGAACTATATACAAAATCAGTATTGAATCCACAGTATGGGATTACTTGAATCCCCTGGCTTCCCTCCCCCCCCCCCCGCCTCTCCTGGTTCCTTTATATTTTCATTCATGCATGTCAATAAAGTCTTTATCTCTGATTGCTTACAATTTTTGTACACTGTCTATAATATTACAAGTTTTTTTAAAAAAAAAAATCCTGCTAATGTATTAACTTGTGTACATTGCTTTTGTCAATGTGCAATAAACATTTCCCATGCTTTTATATATTTGTTGTCATCTTGATTTCTACGTTTCCCAGTTAATTTAGCCATTTCAGCATACTCCATTAGCTTAGTTTGCCAATCTCCTTTGGTGGGGACTTGTTCTTCTTTCCAATGTTGGGCTAACAATATCCAGGCGGCCATTGTCACATACAGTACATTTCCGAGCACAATTCAAAGTGTTGGTGCTGACCTTTAAAGCCCTAAGTGGCTTCAGCCATGTACATTTGAAGGAGCATCTTCACCTCCAATGTCCAGCCCAGATACTGAGGTCCTGCTCCGAGGGCCTTCTGGCAGTTCCCTCACTGTGAGATGTAAAGCTACAGCGAACCAGGCAGAAGATCTTCAGTAGTGGTGCCCACCCTGTGGAACACCCTCCCATCAGATGTCAAACAGATAAACTACTATTTGACTTTTAGAAGACATCTGAAGGCAGCCCTGTTCAGGAAAGCTTTTAATGGTTGATGCCTTATTGTGTTTTTAATATTTTGTTGGGAACTGCCAAGAGTGACTAGGACAACCCAGCCAGGTGGGCAGCAAACAGTCATACCTCATGTTACATCCGTTTCATGTTACGGTCTTTCAGGATACGTCGCGCGGCGACCTAGAAGTACCGGAAAGGGTTACTTCCGGGTTTCGCCGCTCGCGCATGTCACACGCATGCACAGAAGCGGCAAATCACAACCTGCGTGTGCGCAGACACGCCTCTGCGGGTTGCGTTCTTTTCATGTTGCGAACGGGCCTCCAGAACGGATCCCGTTCGCAACCAGAGGTACCACTGTATAAATAAAATCATCATCATCTCTTTCCCAACCCCAAGTATCTCTCTCTCTATCAAAGTGTCTATCGAAGTATTTCTCATCTCTCTATTAATATTCTGGCCTCTCACAAAGCATCAGGGCAATGTATAGCAGCACACAAAAAATGTAAAAGCAATACGGGAAAATAATGAAAGTCGCCACCTATTAAAAAAAAAAGAAACTTTTATAATGAAAGAAAAAAGAAAAAAACTCAAGTGAGAGGCTTGAATAGCAAGGTATTTTTATACATACGTTGGCCTTCTCCAATTCAACATGGAAGGAAACACTTCCTTAAACAATGTGTAATCTATACTGTGGAAATTGTGACCACAAAAAGTGTGGATGGTCACCTAATTGGACAACTTTTAAAAGGAACTAAACACAAAAAAACAGAGAGGCTAAAGCTATCGAAGACTCTTAGTCATGATGTCTATTATGTGAAGCTCCAGTGTAATCATTGCTTTCAATTCCTCTATAACTCCAGGCATTGGGTATTAGTGGTGCTTCAATGGTGAGAGTCATCTACAGGCTGCCATTAAAATATCCCGTCTTGTAATTTAAGTACCTAGCAATTATTTCAGTTTTCAAGGACATTGTACTGTAGCCGCGTTTTTTTAATAATAAAAAAACCTGAGCTACTGAAAGGTCAAAATGTGAACTCTATTAAGTATTTGAATCCCGAGAAAGTAGTCAATTATTGCTTCATAAGATGAATTAATAAATAATGATACTTTACTTGCCTTTGTTGCCTTCCAGTAGACAATCTCAAAATGCTTCACAAACACTAGTGATTGAAATCCCACAACATGCTCCTCTCAAGAGAATGTTGCAGCAGAAATGAAAATGGTGCCCACAGGAGAGAAGCAACATGTTCCAGTAGAACAGCATTGCAAGCTCATTCTGCTTCATGTGACTCAAAAAGACCAGTTTGGCAACTGCATCACAGAAAGCGAGGGATCTTGGGTTGTATTCAGTGCAGCATTGAGATCATTCCATTAGCTCGAGGACTGCTTCTTGCACAATGGAGCAGTCTTCCCCGTCGTGTCTCTGGAGGGTCCCCTCAACCCCCTGGAGATTTGGGGATGGGGGCATACACAGGGGGAGATACACCATTCATTTGAGCAATGCCCCTTGGGCTATTGGTGGAGTGCACGGGTGCACATGAGATCTCAGGTTCCGTTCTGGTATAAAGCCACAACCAACAATGGGACCCCTATCCATTTTTGAAACACTGAACATTTCACTATTTTGCAAAAGGACTGCATTCATGGGCCACAGGAAACGTCTGTCAGGTGTCAGAGGATCCAGCCCGCCATGGTAGGTTGCCAGGAACAGATAAGACAAGGAAAGTTCTTACCAATGCTTTTTATTCAATATGCACAGAGAGAGGCTTAGAAATGCAACCTCTGGGAGTAATGGTGTTGCTCCAAGTGAGTCTTCATCCCCTCCTATTATGTGTCATCACTACAGGTGCTGAGATGTGTCCTCGGCCTCTGAGGTCTCTGCTCTCCTACTTTCAATGCTCACTGGGTTATTGGAATGCTGGAAATGCTTTCTAAAGACACTGAGTCCATCAGCTGTCCCCCCTCTGGTGCTTCTTCTTCCTTCTCTCCCATTATTTCCCAGCTTTCCCCCTCATCTGCCTCTGAGCTGTGATCTCCCTCAAACCCCTGTTGTAATTCTGAATTGTCTTCTTCTTCTCTGGAAGGGTCAGGCTGGGGAGGAGGTCTCCACCATTCCTCCTCTGCCCAGTCCCTGACAACTGCCGATAACCACTCACTCTTAAAAGAGATGAGAGAGATGTGATAGCCATCTTATATCTAATGGCCTGTCACATGCAAGATGGAGAAAGCTACTCTTCTGCTGCTGCAGATGGTAGGACTTGAACCAAGTTAAAGGAAAGGATACTCCGACTAAACATCAGGAAGAACTTTCTGGTGGTAAGAGCTGTTCCGATGGTGGAACGAATTCCCTCAGGAAGTGGTGGACTGTCCTTCATTGGGGGTTTTGAAGCAGAGGTTGGATGGACAGCTGTCATGGAGGCTTCAGTTGAAATTCCTGCATTGTAGGGGGTTGGACTAGATGGCCCTTGGGCTCGCTTCCAACTCTATAATTCTGTATTTGCTGATAATGGGAAGAATGACACAGAGGGTGTCCATGGCTGAAACAACGTAGGAGGGACCGGATAAACGATAACTTCATTAAGAAAATTAATATTGCTTACTATGGCATTCCTCAGCCTTGGTTCCAAAGATGCTGTTGGACCACAGATCCCATCAACCTTTGCTATTGGCTAAGCCAGCTGGGGATGGAGAGCTATTGGGGACTCAAGGCTGAAGAAGGTTGGCTAAGAGAAAATTGACAGGGATGAGTACAGAAAGGGAGGCGTAAATCCTCAGGAATTCTTACCTCCCGCCTCAAGCCCAACTGTTAGATCCCCCTAACTTCAAGTCCTATTATGAGACGTAAGTGGCATGGTCTGTCTTTCTCACCAGGCCCACACTCCTAGCTCAGCAGCAGACCTATTCAGAAAATGAGGCTTTAAAATGAAGATTGTACCTACACTGCCACTCTGCAAACCCGCAGGTGGGCCAAAATAGCTACTCATGTGCTTTTCAAACTTCGCCAACCTGAAAACGCTCAAATACAAAAGGTACCAAATTAATTCAAAGCCTCGCAGTGGAGAAACAAGAGTCTCCGAGACAAAACTGAACAGGAGGAAGACCTGGGAGGAAAGCTTAGGCGCTCGGTTCTCGTCAGTGAAATACCCAACGGATCAGATCGATTTCTTTCTGAAATCGTCCCTTCTGTTTCCCGCTGACAGATCTGAAGGAAGGGAGGTGGGGAGACAAGCCAGGGACAGCAGACTGGACTCATTCTGTGTCTAAGAAACGCCCCAATCAGACTGAAGAGTCAAAGCAGTGCCAGACTATAATCTACTGATTCCTGATGATTTGTTGTACCAACCTCTTAAGAAGTTGTAGTACCTCCTCTGACCATTTGCAAGGGTGGTGCTGTAGTACAGCATAGAGCAGGCCAGCAGGTCTCTTCTCCAGCAATCTGCCATGATGGTACAGATATTAAAGTTGCTGGGTCCTGCTGCAGGGACATACCAGGAGAGGCGGTCCCGTAAGCACAAGGGTCCATAGGGCTTTAAAGGTCAAAACCAGCATGGAACTGACTCCACAAAAGTTTTTCAGTGGCCAACCAGATGAAGAAGAAGAGGAGTTTGGATTTGATATCCTGCATTATCACTACCCTAAGGAATCTCAAGGGACACGGGTGGCGCTGTGGGTTAAACCACAGAGCCTAGGACTTGCCAAGCAGAAGGTCGGCGGTTTGAATCCCCGCAACGGGGTGAGCTCCTGTTGCTCAGGCCCTGCTCCTGCCAACCTAGCAGTTCGAAAGCACCTCAAAGTGCAAGTAGATAAATAGGTACCACTCCGGCGGGAAGGTAAATGGTGTTTCCATGTGCTACTCTGGTTCGCCAGAAGTGGCTTAGTCATGTTGGCCACATGACCCGGAAGCTGTACGTTGGCTCCCTCGGCCAATAAAGCGAGATGAGCGCCGCAACCCCAGAGTCGGTCATGACTGGACCTAATGGTCAGGGATCCCTTTACCTTTAAGGAGTCTCAAAGCAGCTAACAATCTCCTGTCCCTTCCTCCCCCAGAACAAACACTCTGTGAGGTGAGCAAGGCTGAGAGACTTCAGAGAAGTGTGACTAGCCCAAGGTCACCCAGCAGCTGTATGTGGAGGAGCAGAGACGCGAACCCGGTTCCCCAGATTACGAGTCCACCGCTCTTAACCACTACACCACACTGGCTCTCCACAGATGGGAAGCTTGCAAGCAGGACCTGAGCCCCATCTGCAAAATCCAGCAACTGATATTCAGAAGCATTCTGCCTTGGACAGTGGAGGCACAGGATATGTATCATGTCTGGTAGCCACTGAAAGTCTTATCCTCATTCATTTGCCTACTCCTGTTTTAAGCAAAATTCCCTCTGTAGAGCAACTAGTCAGGTTATTTCTATTCTAATATTTAGGAAAACTGCAAGGGTTTTCCTTTCCTGTTTCAGAAAACGTTTTTGTAGGTGGGCAGAGAAGGTAGTACTTGCTTTTTAATTGTGTTGGTTGTTTCTCTTAAGTTGCTTCTCTACTGTTTTAGACTTGTACTGTTTTAGACTTGGGTTCTGTTGCGCTTTACTTATCGCTTTTATACGTTTTATCGCTGCTAAGTGTTTTTACGATATACTGTAAGCGGCTCCGATAGCTTTTTGGAAGCGTGTGACAGGAAAATAACATAACATCAAAGAAAGAAAGAAAGAAAGAAAGAAAGAAAGAAAGAAAGAAAGAAAGAAAGAAAGAAAGAAACACCCCGAGTCAGCCTCTGTTCAATGGAAGTCCATGTCCTACAAAATGTAAAGAACTAAAATGCTATTGTGTCAATAACTTTCATCACAGTTGTGCCCAGAAAAAAACCTGATCAATAAACACACCCAGTCAATGCAAAAAACAAAAAAAGAGTAAATTGGTTTGCCAATGAATATGAGCACAGGAAACAAACAAGGAAGCAAGGATTGCCCTAGCTTACCTTCTTTGCCATTTTCTTGAAAAAAAAAAGTTTTTATTTGACATTTTATAGTATCTTCATCGATTCCTTTATACATTTCAACATTTAACAATTTTCACCTCAGCACAGCATAAAACTATGCACTCTTATTTACACAGAATAAATGTATACAAGCACTTTTTGTCTGGCATGAAAGGCGTGTGGTACAAATGGCTGAGTTCTTACCCGCCATCTATGGCAGATCAATGAAAGTTCCGCTGGTTCTCATGCAAATCACTCTACACAAAAGCTGACCTCTGACATCTCTCAGTGATGGCTCACATCAGAGTGGCTGGGGAAACCCAGGCAGATGGTGGGAGGGGAATAATAATAATAATAATAATAATAATAATAATAATAATAATATAAAGCCATGTCTCGACCCTGGAGAAATGCCACAGCTGAAGACACATTTTCCACAATGCACAGAACACTGACGCTCAGCACACAGAATGAAAACATACTGGCTGAGACTTGTTAAATACATAAACATAACTGCATTTTAGGGCAAGAAGCCTATCCAGTATTGAACATCAGTGGCATGGAAACAGGGATCACGAACTTAAAATACTGATTCCATTTTCCTTTCTACTGCCAGCTCTGCTATGACAATCTCTGTCTTATATGAAAGCTACAGTCTTAAAAGTGCAGCTCCTCTGTAGAAACTTCTGCTCATATGGAAGCGACTCGCATCCAAATCATACAGGTCCCAAACGCAATTTGTAAGTAGAACTCCCCACAAGATCCTTAATGACCGTAACCTGTGCCAGAAAAGTCTCTGTTATTGCATCGGCCACAGCGCTGAGCCCATTAGCATGACTTAGCCAAGGACTCAAAACAGGGAAACTCCTGCAAGGCCAAATTATGTACTGGTAAAGGGCTGGAACTGTTTTAAAGAGAAAAGGGCTGAAGTTCAGCTTTAGCTAAGCAGGAGAAAGAAAGAAAATCACCTCTAGTCTCTAGGACAGAAAAGGTTTAAAGGCTAAAGTGTAGATTCAACCAAGTTTAAAGAGGGTCACATTTCGATGCTCCCAGTGGGACCTAACCTTGACTCTGAACCTTTCTTAATCACTTCTAGTCACAGGTTTTGTGCATTCTGTAGTGAGTCACGGCAGCTAGACTGTATAGACTTGGGGCTGCAGGCTAGCCACTCATTCATTTTGGAAGCTCTTTCCCTCATTAACTATAGCAGCAAGAGGGTGGAAACTAGTCACAGGTACAGATTTAGTAGTATTCTGCAAGAAAACCACAGCTCAGTGAGCATCAAGACGCTGTAGAGCAATGGTTCCAAATGTGGATAGGTAGCGGGGAGGTGTCAGTTACTATCAGACTTTGAAAAGCTGGCGCCATTAGATCCAAGTTCACCAATTTTGTTGAATTAAATCGATTTAATAGGGTTTTGAATAAACATGCAATTCATTGCTCCTGCTTCCAATTTCATTGTGTTAATATCTCCCTTAACAGGTCATGCAAACCACTATTCTGAACAATGCACTTTGTAGGGTAGGGTAGAGGGCATTGGGGATGAGTTTATGGAACCAGAGAGGCTGTGCTCCACTGCCCTAAAGCATCACAGCTCCAGGCAAAGTATGAAAAAAACCGAGCTAAGCAAGTTGGGCACCTGTATGGTTGAGCCAGCAGCATTCTAGAGTAGGGTTTCGCAAACTTGGGTCGCTAGCTGTTTTGGGACTACAACTCCCATGATCCCTAGGTATCAGGACCAGTGGTCAGGGATGATGGGAATTGTAGTCCAAAAACAGCTAGAAACCCAGGTTTGGGAAACCCTGCTCTAGAGTAAATTTGGAAGCAAACTTCAAAACACAGGACATTATATATATATATATATGATTTTTAAGATCACTGATATTATCATTGCCAGATCTTGATGACTCCGTCCCAGCCACATGTAGCAAGGAGCGACGGAAGGACTGGATGGAAAGTTGCACACACGCAGGCCTGGCTTTGCGCGGACAGCGTGCGAATGATCCGAGCCGTGCGATAGTTGTAGAAAAACACTTTGCCCTCGGAACTCCCCGTGACAAGTAGCATTCCGTCGGGGGAAAACTCGCAGCCTATCGCAAATCCTTCAACCTGCAAGAATCCAGAATCGAAAGAGGTTAAATAAATCAAGATGTTAATTAAGGAAATGGGATATGATCTATAACCTCCCGAAATTTCATAGTGTTATAAACATGTCAGTTTTTACCATAATCGCCTAATTGCTTCCCTAGGTGTTTATTAAGACAGCCGCATTAAGGGCTTTACATTGTTAGCGGCAGCCGGTTTATACGTGACAAGGCTATTAGCAACTAATAACACTTGCAGGTATTTTAAGCTCTACTCGCTCCTCAGTTTAGTTCTAAATTAACTAAAATATAGAGAACAGGGTTGAAGTCGATTAATTTTTATCCCCGCTGTAAATCAGAAGCATAAGTAGGCATTTAAAAGGGCAAGATCTATTACGAGTTTGCAGAGAGGGGAGGATACCTTGTGCCCTTCGTATATCTTCTTTTTGTTCATTCTGTAGGGCCGCAGGCTAGAGAACAAGGCCAGGTAGTTGCCATTTGTCTGAGCAACGAAGGCAGGCTCCTTAGGATGCGGTGCAAAACTGGGGCAGGTGTAACGTTCCTGTGTGGAGAATTGGGAAGAACGGCAGAAGGATAAAGCTTGGCTCCAAGTTCTAGTCTCAACATTGTACCAGGCCTATAATCGAGCCTGAGCAGAACAAACCACATAATCATAGAATCGTGATATTGCAGAGTTGGAAGGGACACCGAGGGTCATCTAGTCCAACCCCCCAACAATGCAGGAATCTTTCGCCCAACGTGGGGCTTGAACACGCAACCCTGAGATTAAGAATGTCACACTCTACCGACTGAGCTATCTACGATCTTTCCTTGTTTTGACGCAGGTCCACTTCCCCAGCCCTTCTTCTGTTTCACCTGCATCTAATTTTCTATTGTAAGCTCCTCAGGGCAGGGGCCTGTCTTCTGTGGAATGCTTTGCATGGCGATGGCTATTATATAAACGTGAGCAGAGCTAAATGGAAAAAGGAAACCTGAAAATGATTTTCTGACCAACTCTCTGAGGGTTTTCTTTTCTGCCCTTTCCCCCAGCTGAACTGTTAGAGAAATGCACCTTCTACCCAACAACACAGTGGAAAACCTGGGTGCAAATGTGGATCCAACCCAATTTACATATTGTTGACAGTAGTATCTGTGCCCTACTCCTCCCCACTGCTTCCTTCATCTACCTGTATGAACAAGCAATAGAGTTTTGAGCAGAAAATAATCAGAAGACAAATTTCTGGGTATTTGCTGGGGTGTGGGTGTGTGTCCTGTTTACGAAACTACACTCTCCCAGAGCAAAATCCTCCAGCCCCTGATTTCACCACCTACAAACTGAGTCGAGGAATTTGATCCAACCCTACAACAAGTAATAAATTTACGTTAGAAATGAACCGCGCAGTATTTATTTAGTTGATGCTACGAAAACGCACAAAGAAATCCCACATGTGCCGGAACAATCAGAAATCATTTCTATGATATGATTTAGCAGCAGCAAAAATCAACCCTGCATACAATTTGCTCTGCTCGCTTTGCTGCACAGCCGTATCCCGAGTAATTTGTACGACTGACGGTCGTGTTGCTTCAGGGACACGTGTTGCAAATTATTCCCTTTTAACAACGAAAGCAGAAAATGTTGATGGAGGAAATGAGAAGTGCTTCTTAAAAGAAAGTTGCGCTCTTGCAAAACAGGACTCAAGCTGCCCTTTCAGGACATTCCAGCACCAGCCTCGTTTCCTTTGACCACTTGCTCACGCCAGAATGTGACATCAACCTTTGTGACCATCTTTCCCAATTTCTCCACGTGATAGTGCGTAAAGACTAAATGCAGATCTTTCCAGGTGCTAATCTGGTGGAAATTTTTCTGCATTTATCCTACAGGAGTGTGGAGGAAGGAAATCCATATGACCATGGAGGAGCATGAGCATGGGCAGGATTTGTTTGGGGAGCAGGCATCTGCTGGGGGGGGGGAGAACCTCAATTAATTGAGTACTTTCAATGCTTTTCAATATATTTTGCAGATCTTCCGTGACCTCCTCATTAATTTTCATTCCTTCTCATTGTGGTACTCAGGCTGTGACTGATGATCAGCCCCCATACACATGAGAAGGGGTGTCAACTTGAATTAAATATTGGGGGGAGGGGCAGGTAAGCCCCGCCCAGCATAAGCAATCACATGATGTGGCACATGCACACCATTTGAATGGCAATGCCCATCAACTTCCTCAAATATTTTATGGGGGGGGGGTGTGGCTCCTATGCACAAGAGGGAGTTATCAGCAACCTAGAAGTAATGCAACATTTGCAGAAGTCAAAGCAGTAACTTCTTCACACAGAACATAGTTAAAATATGGCCACCAACATGAGCATTGCTTATTTCCCACAGATTCCTCCCTGGAGCCAGTTTTTAGGGAGCCGCAACAGTGAAAGAGATTCACCACTTTTAAACTAAGCCGTTCCTTCCATATGTAATACCTGAACTGTTTTTGTCTGAGGTTTCTACCATACCAGCTCTTAAACGATCTGAACCCAGACACTTCGTGTTTCAATTAAATTAACCACTTCTTTTGGTGTATCAATAAAATAATCCATATATATCATCCATCTATCTAGACATCATGGCTGGTAGCCATTGACAGCCTTATCCTATATAAAGGATGGATCAGGTCATTTGTTCCACTGTAGAATGGACAAGAGGCTCAGATGCAAAAGTCAGCTGTTTTAGAAAAGAGAGAAAGAAAGGCAAACCATGGAAGTTGTTTTGGCTCAATGAATGGTGTTTACCCTCTATGAAAGTGGAAATTGACTTTTCAGTGTATTGGGAGTGCACGCAGCCTTCCATCTGAAAGATTAGAGATGGAAATTTATGAAACTAAAGGCATTTGGGGGGGGGGTAATTGTTTACCAAAAAAATCCCCAAACCAACCCTCAATTTCACGCTAGCTCTAGAGAGCGCAGTAAACTGCCCCATTCAATAACACTCTCCTTTTTAACTCCCAAGGAAATCATTTTGTTTAAGCTTCTGAATACATCAGAACTGAGTGCTCTGCAGTTTCTTATTCACTGAAGCGCGTTGCTTTTGAAGTGCAAATGACTAACCTACTATCACAATTTATGCACTGGATTGTGCATCTGCAAATCCGGACAAAGGCAATCACAGAAAGTTGGGAATGGGCAAGTTCTATTAAATCATCCACTCCATCTCTCCGCGAGGACAGAATTGTTCTTTTCAGAGATAAATGGATGCAAACTGACCCTGATTCTTTATGTTTTCAAAAGAGACTTGAGTTTCCGCAGACTTCCTGCTATATGTGAAATGGATGGATTTATGTAGGAAACGCCTTTTAAAAATGGTGCAAAATCATTACACCGCACAATATGGCGGTTCTAAAAGCAGCCAGCTTCATTCTTCAGGAAGTTGCAAGAAACTCACAACAGGGAGGTGTCTAACAACTTCCTGTTCCTAAAAAAACAGGTGTAGGGAATCTGTTTTTCTTGTCAAGAGCCTCATTTCCACAGAATAATCTGTTAGGGCAGGCTTCCTCAAACTCAGCCCTACAGATGTTTTTGGCCTACAACTCCCATGATCCCTAGCTAGTCTCAAAACATTTGGAGGGCTGAGTTTGAGGAAGCCTGTGTTAGGGGCACCTGGGAATAGTGGGTGGGGTCACAGCCAGCAGTTACCAGAGCAACACCAAAGTGGGAGGAGCCAGCTTAAATTCTTGGAATTTGATACTAGGCCAATGGCCACAGCTTTCCTAGCTGTGCCAAAAGCCCATGACTGAAATCTGAGAGAAGGTTCACGTTTCATCCCACAGAAGTGCACAGGAATGACCAACGAGCTACCACAGAGGGCGGGATTCAGCCAGGGGCGCCAACTTGAATAAACTCCATTCCGCATAATCGATCACAAGACACACACACACCATTTGAATGGCAATGCCCATCAACTTTGCGAGGGCATTGCCTCCTCAAATATTTTATGGGGGAAGTGAAGGGACTTTGACCCCTAGGAGTAGGTTCCTGTGGATTCAGCTAATGATTCCCATCTGTGGAAGCCTGACTTCCACCTTTGCAACAGGAAGCTTTCCCCCTCCTGTCCCCACGCGCTCACCCCCCAAAAAATAGCCCTGCGGAGATCGGGAGAACCCCCTAGAACAGGACATGGGGAGAGGAGAGGAACGATCATTCTGCCTGGCAAGCAGAAATGTCTATGTCTGCCCTGATGGAACAAGACATAACACAATACTCTCAGGGTGAATTTTAAACGCAATAGCGATAGCCATGCAAGCCTGAAGCTCGCTCATGTGTCCCACTGTGTGTAGACCCTACACACCAAAGGAAAGTTATGAATCGGCTAAACATTTGTCCAAAAAACTTCATTAAAGACTGGGGGAAATTTGTGGATTATTTGAAAGGTTACCGTACACATGTAAGTTCATTAGCAGGCTTCGCTTAAACCAGACAGTTGAAATTAATGCTAAAGGAAAACTAGGGAGTAATTAATAATTGGAATAATGAAGGAAATGCAATGTTACAAATTTTAAAAAATATAAGAAACCACAAAAGGAGTGGGGGGGGAGTCAAAATAAACATATTTGTTGGAAAATATTGGATCTGTATTTTTGTCAAAATATTTTTGAAAAACTGAAAAATAAAATTTATTATAAATAAATATTTGCCCAACCAGCCCAGTACAGACTACTCTAAATGGAAAGAGCACTACAGAGTCTCAGTTAGAAGTATTTCCTGCCACCTGCTACCTGATTCCCTTTAACGTGCCTTGCCAGTGACTGAACCTAGGACCATCTACCAGCAAATCACGTGCTCTAACACTGACCCACAGCTCCTCCGGCCTGTGAATAGAAGACTGAACTCCTGCATCCTCTCCCCAAAACTGAGCAGTGTGATGAATAATATGTTTCATGATTTGACAGCTACAAGGAATCTGGTTGGAACCCAAGAATGTGCTAGAGAACCAATGAGGACTTGAGGACAGAGCGATATGTCTGATGTTCCCGAGTTCCAGTCCTACCTCAACCATAAAATAATGGTTGCGGCCAGGCAGAGAGCTGTCTGGTTACAAGCCCACGGAGTGAGAGGAATCAAGGACTAAATAATCAAGAGATTAGCATGCATGCCTGAATCAGCTCTTTGCTACCTCACTAATCAGCCCAGGTTGACATTTCTAACGGTGCGCCACCATGCATATTTACTTCAAAAGCAAGTCCCACTGTGTTCAATGGGGGTTCACTCCCTGATGAGCATGCATAGTAAATGAAATATAAATATACTTGAAACAAATGCATGAATAGTTCTCTGGCTCGTTTGACATTTATAATCAAAGAGTAAATTAAGGGCTGTTAAAGAAGCATAATTATTGTCTAAAATGTGCTTCGTACAAAAATAAAATAAAACAATGTAAAAAATGGCTTGAGTACAGAAGTGCTGTGCTGTAGTGTCAGTCGCAACCTTCCATTGTAAATGCGATCAGTGTGTAGCAAAATGGAACCAAAAACAATTTAGACCAGACGGACTTAATTGCCGTCTTTTTTGCTCTGTAAGACTCACTTTTTCCCTCCTAAAAAGTAAGGGGAAATGTGCGTGCGTCTTATGGAGCGAATGCAGGCTGCGCAGCTATCCCAGAAGCCAGAACAGCAAGAGGGATTGCTGCTTTCACTGCGCAGCGATCCCTCTTGCTGTTCTGGCTTCTGAGATTCAGAATATTTTTTTTTCTTGTTTTCCTCCTCCAAACACTAGGTGCGTCTTGTGGTCTGGTACGTCTTACAGAGCGAAAAATACGGTAACTTAATAAGGCTCCAAGGTGCTGTTGAGAAACTGGGCTCTTTCCAGGCTGACAAGAGTTGGGAAGTTTACTTGGCACTGTGGAAAGTGGGAAGGTGATTATTGTTATCATTGCTAAGACCTGGACCTAACAATCTGAAGCTAGCAAGATACACAAACAATAGTTTGGAGTCACAATCCTCCGCCATAGCAGACTCCTGGGCAAGGTGCCATTTTTCAGGCAGCTTGCTGATCCAGAACTCAAGATGTAAAGCTATCAATTCAAGGATAATAACACATTGAAGAAATTAATACTGTAGTGCTATGACAAGAACTTGGAAGGAAATCCCACTGAACTTAATAAGGCCTACTTCCAACTATCCATGCAAAATAATGAAGGGTACTCTGCTGTTTCTCTTGAGCCCTGCACCTACAGATTGCAGCACAATGCAGCAGAGTCCTGTTGGATGAAGGACGAAATAGTAATAATGCCAATACAGTGGTACCTCGGGTTAAGTACTTAATTCATTCCAGAGGTCTGTTCTTAACCTGAAACTGTACTTAACCTGAAGCACCACTTTAGCTAATGGGGCCTCCCGCTGCTGCCGTGCCACTGGAGCACAAATTCTGTTCTCATCCTGAAGTAAAGTTCTTAACCTGAGGTAATATTTCTGGGTTAGCGGAGTCTGTAACCTGAAGCGTATGTAACCTGAAGTGTATGTAACCTGAAGTGTGTGTAACTTGAGGTACCACTGTACTAATAACAATTATTAATATTTATATATCTCTCACAAGGGTCAAAGGCCAGGATAAAGAAATGCACCTTCAGCATACAAAGAAAACTTCACAATGAAAGTACCAGATGCATTTCTGTGGGGAAGGAATTCTACAACTTTGGGGCTGCCACAGAAAAGGCCCTGTCCTGAGGCATCCATCCTCTCTGTAAAAACACTCACAATACCTGAGAGCGGTGAAACGACTAAGAGCCGCCGCCCCCTCTGCTGATCTTAACATCCAAGAAGGTCTGTAGTGAAGGAGGGAGTCTTTCATATTGTTGGGCCTGAGTCATTTAGGGTTTTGAACGCTAATAGGAGCATCTTGAATTGGGCTCAGAAACGAAAAGGCAACCAGTGCAACTGTTTTTAAAAATTCTGAACCAGTTTCCGAGTTGCCTTCCAAGGGCGGCCCCACAGAGAGTGCAAGGAGTACAGTGGCCTAGCTCTGAGGAGGAATCTTCAGCATCCTTTTGACTGGCGGGAAACAGATTTGTTTCAACGGTTTCCAGAGAAAAATTTGCTGTGGGCTTTTTTCTTTCCTTTTTTAACGGAATAGTGATTGAGCCATCGTAGAAGTAAATAAAAAAGTAAATAAAAGTCTCACATGGTAGATTTGATTGGAGATCTTTGCAGCTGTGTGGAAATCCCAGGCAATGATGGTACGGTCAGCTGAATCTTGGCTTACTGCATCAGTGCTGGTAAGAAATTCTTTCCCTTCAGGGAGGAACATGATATCTAAGGTTTGCTGTACCGCAGCTTTGTAAACTTTTATTACCTGTGGTTAAAAAAAAGATTAAAAACCATAAAACAACCATTGTTCCGGTGCCTTCTCAAGACATATTGTCTTTGCAAGCAGAAGAAGGCTATTTTAATGCAAAACATTAGTGGGTCGTAAGAAGAGGAGGGAGAATGTCCATTCAAGTTCAGAGGAAGAACTCAAGATGGAGGTGGGACCACATTGGCTTTTACATTTTTAGCATGCTCTCTAATCTCTGCACACATACCAAAACACTGTCGTCTTTCACGGTTAAGGCTGCAGATATGCTACACATTTAAAGCACACGACTTTGCCCCAGTGATTCCTACAATGCCCAACAGCCTTAAGTAACTACAGTTCCTATGATTCTCTGAGGGAAGTCATAGGCTTTAAATGCATAGTCACCTTTTTAGGTGAAAGCTGAGAAATCTATGCTGCTTTTGGAAGAGAGATAGTTGGTGTAACCCATAGTTACGGTACTAGAACAATACTGGTTCTCAATCAGGATACTATTAAAACAAGACAACTGCATTCCACCACAACTTCCAAGGGATCATGCATGGCACGCAAAGCAATTAAAACTTCTTCTTTTTCAGTATCTGCATGCTAATAGTAAATTGATTTTTATTTCTGCAAAGAAATGATCACACATGGGTAACTCCCTGAGAAAATCAAGGAGCATTACCAGAAGAGAACTTGTAAGCTACTGGCTGGGAAAATGACTGTCAAAATAAATAACAGTTTACATATTTTAAAAAAGGTATCCACTGCTAGCAGCAACTGCCCAGAGAATGAAAATTTTGGTTAGGGGTGGCCGGCAGGGAGGGAGGGAGGGAGGGAGGGAAGAGCTTGCCATTGGAAAATCTGCAGCAACATTTCTGAATTATTTAAAGTTGCACAAGGAACGCGTGGGCTTCTAGTGGGAGAGGGAGGGGCGCTCCGACGAGCACGCAGTACAGGAAACGGTTGCCTGGCAACAAGACCCTTTGGAAGGGAAAGGAGTTAATATTGACAGTTGGAAAGATCAGAAGGGAGGAAAGCACAAAAGTGCAGAGAGCGCTAGACAGGCAGGCAGAGGGACAGAAGCTAATTAGTTGCAGATGGGGGACATGAAAGCAAAGGGAGAAGAAACGAGAAAACAGTGGCTGGGAGTCTCAGACTAAGCATTTGTATTTTAATCTCTGATTAAGATGCTCCAAAACCGAAACGAAACAAAATGCGTAATTAGGGCACTCAGAAACCCAGTGTTTACTTGAAAGCCCTGCAGACTGTGCCTCCGGATGTAAATATGTTGTACTTGCACCCGAGGAATACCGCATGGATCTTTCCCTCCTCTTGTTTCGAAGATGCTTAACACTGCATCATCAAGACAAAAGAGCTGTGAAAAATAAAATGAACATAGAGAGCTGGGAAGAAACTAGACAGCAAGTTGCCTTTCTATTTGTGCTCACTTGATTTTTGTCACCTCTTGGTTGAATTTTGGCCCCATTGGGGAGGTGGAACCTGTTCATAGGAATGTATGAAACCACTTTTCTATCAATCAAAGTGATGAGGAGTGTGCTGCCCTCCAGATATGGTTGGACTCCAGCCCCCTTCAACCTCAACCAGCAGGGATGATGGGAGTTGTAGTCCAGCAAAATCTGGAAGGCCACAGGTAACCTATCCCTGTTATCCCTGAGCCATTCCATTAGTCCAGTGTTTCTCATCAATCTTGGGCCCCTAGCTGTTGTTGGACTACAACTCCCATCATCCCCTGCTTGCAGGACCAGTGGTCAGGGATGATGTGAGTTGTAGTCCAACCACAGCTGGGGACCTAAGATTGATGAGAAACACTGCAGTAGTTCAGTGTGTCTAGCCCCGTAGCGTCTATTCCCCGATTGGGAATGGCTGTTAGATGGTCTTTCCTAGACCTGCCTGGAGATTCCAGGGATTGGACCTGCATGCAAACCATGTGCTCTGCACTAGTGACCTCCAGCTCTTTCCCAAGGAACCTTAAACATCTGCAGATGGTTTGTAATCCACCTACCTACCTCTGTGTCATGGTTCAGACACGGGACAAAACCACCTAAACAAGATGGGAACTGCATGGGAACACATTGTTCTCACCTAAACTGGGCCACATTATACTTGCAGTACAGAACACACCAACTTCAAAAACATATAATTGTTAGGATATTTCCGTTCCACCTTAAGAAGGGAGCAGGTTGTTGTGTCACAGCCTGCGTATTTCTTGTTCACAGGAAGTTTATGTTTTGTACATTGCTTTCGTTCTCTCTCTGTGCCTGAACATCGAAGCAGGTAGTCATGTTTTTCTTTCTTCTGACCAACGCTGAATAAAGTTGTAAATAATGCTCTCCTGAGTGCAACTTTCGCTGTGCGAACTCTGCTGAAAGAGCGTGCACCAGCCTTGGAATGTGGCATGTTATTTCTGAGGCTCATGTCGCTAATTGACTGATACTGCGTATCTACAGGAGATCGATGGATCGTCCGGAGGCGACGTGGAGTCATGATGGCCTCTGTCCCCCTGGCAGTATCCCAACAATAATATCCATTTCAGGAATCAGCCACTTGCAACATGATCTGGGTTCACAATTTTGCAAAAGGCTGTACTCAGAACCCACCGAGATGCATGCCAAAGCCTGCTGGAACAATGACAATGCCTCAGTCATCTTGGCAGTAGAATCAAAGATGAGGAGAGTCAAGAGGAAGAACAAAATGGCAGGGAAGTGTGGATCCGTCACCACAGCAACAGAAGCACTTCCTCGCCTTCCAGGAAGCCTGGATGTGTGCTAGGAGATCCAGGGCTTCCTCAGGCCTCTAGTTGGCTGTTCATATCTCCAAATCTAAAGCTTGAAAACAAGGCTACCAGGCCTACAAGAAACAGCAAACTAAGAATGCTGGAAAACATTGCTTTAGTGCTAAGATACTTCACCAAATTTGTGCTCTGGTAGGTTTCTGAAAGAAAATGCTGTTATTTAAACTCTGCACTTTAAAAATCCTGGCATACTTCAGTAAGCTCATCCACTTGGTAGAAGAGGAAAATGTGTTGTTGGTGGGGTTTTTTGCTTCTTTATATGAGCAGGTTTATTTCACACATACAAACAAGTTTTCGAAAGCCTGCTTACTGAAGCTCAATATTCCCGGACAATCACAAACGGCTTTCAGATAGAGGCACAATAGTGTTGGATGTTAACAAAAAAACAACAACCTAGTATTATGCTGGATTTTTTTCTTACTTAAAGAGAGTTCGAAACTGAATGCTTACTTGAAGGAAGATCATTTGGCCACACAAGAGACTCGTCCACTTTTAACACTGTGAAAAGCATACATTGAGCTGGAGTCAAAAGCCGTTTCTGCACTGATGTACTGCCTCCTTCGATTTGCAGTTGTGAAGTCCAGAAATGAGTGCAACAAATCTGGACTCCACATTTTTGCAGCTTTGGACTCATTGCATGAGCAAGGAGTAGCCGGACTATAAAGCATCAAGCCTGACCACACAGTAGTTTGAAGTTGCCCCACAGGCTTTCACAGGGAAATGTAGAGCACTTCGCTTCTGTTCATTCTCTCTCTCTCTCACCCATATTTATGTTCTTGTTTGTAATATTTATTCGCTGCCCTTCAGCCAAAGGTCTCAGCAAGTCTTACAAATTAACTGATAGAAAGAATATAACAGTAAATATAGAAAAGTAGGTTCAGAGCAGAGCGCAGCAGAACAAAACACCAGCGTAAAAGTAAGTCACACAAGCTAAAAGGCCTGGGCAAAGAACAAGGCTTTCCACTAGGAGCTGAAAAGAAAACAAAGATCATGCCAGGTGATCTCTGGGGAGGGAATTTGAGAAGTGGGTGCCACAGCTGAAAAGGCCCTGTCTCCAAACACCATCCCCCTTACCATAGATGGCAGAGGGACCGAAAGCAAGGCCTCGGTGGCTGATCTCAAAATTATAGGTTAATGGAGGTCTAAAGCCAATCCTTCAGATACTCTGGTCCCAAGTTATATAGTCAAAACCAGTCCCTTGAATTTTGCTTGGAAATGGGCTGGAAGCCTATGTATATTCACAAGACCTGATGGGATATGATCTCCATGTCTGGTCTCTGTTAATAAGCGTGCAGATCTAATGGACAATCCTCAAAGGCAGCCCCACATAGCGGGTATTGCAGTAATGTGAACCAAATATACTGATAACTGCTACAAGGGTAGCTCTGTCCAGGAGGGGTCACAGCAATAGTCAAGTGGATATGGGGCAAAAAACTGAAACAGAATCTTGACAAGGTGGCGGCTCTGTTGATCAGCTGTCCAGGGAGGCTGTTTCAATCAGCTCTAGAAGGGACTGTACTTTCCATGCAAGATATGGTGCACAGTTAGGGAGTGGTGTTGCACTTGTCTTTGTCTCTTGAGTTTCGAAAGGCATAAAGGACCTTCTGTCTGCAGAGGTTTATCCACCGACTGCACCCCTAGACAGCGACAGTCTAGCCACACTTATCCATGCCTTGGTAACTTAAAGGCTCCATGGACTACCACAAAGAGCTTAAAATGGGGCTGCCTTCGGAGACAGTTTGGAAGCTGCAGGTAGTCCTGGGGTTATACAAAGATCCTCCGGCACCTTCATTGTACAGCTTCCAGAAAATGCTGAAGATGCACCTCTTTACCCTGGCTTTTGGCACTTGAGGTGCATGTTTTTAGGGCCTGCCTGTTTTAGTGGTTGTAAGCTGTTTTTAATATTGTGTTTTAATGTTGTGACCTGCCCTGTGACCTTAGGGCAATTTGCAGGCAATAAATAAATAGTATTGACTATCAGTCTTTGTATTCCCGAGCCCATTCCTTCACATGTAATTCTACACACACACACACCACTGCCAGTAGTCTAACTTCAGACTGTACAGTGGTACCTCGGGTTAAGTACTTAATTCGTTCCGGAGGTCTGTTCTTAACCTGAAACTGTTCTTAACCTGAAGCACCACTTTAGCTAATGGAGCCTCCTGCTGCTGCCGCGCTGCCGGAGCCCGATTTCTGTTCTTATCCTGAAGCAAAGTTCTTAACCCGAGGTACTCTATCTTACGAATCCCCAAGTAGATTTAATACAGATTTCAGTTGTGATAAAGCCCACTCTGATAAACTGAAACGGTTCTTGGTGACGAGCCAAAAAAAAAAAAAAAAAGGCATTCAAATGTTTAACTCTCTTTTTTTCCAAAAAGATAAGTACACCCTCAAGAAGCTTTGCTGTAGAAAAGAAAGCAATGAAAGTGCTCTTTATCTGCCACCATCTCTTATACAGGAAGAAGAATCTCTCAGTTGGTTTTCATAGCTGCTGAATGGCAAGCTTGGTATGCAGAAAACTCAATTTACATGCATTTCATATAGAACCATTTTCCGGGGTTTCAACAGGGTTAAATATCTGGCAATGGGTATATCAAGCCGTAAAAACAGAATCCCCAAGAGTTCTCCAATATCTGTGATCTTGGTATTTTTAGCTGGCACAATACAACTCTGGAATGCTTTGCAAGTTCACTGTGAAAACATGGTTCACCACCAGCAAACTGAGGGATGGGAGGGGGAAGTATGGTTTAAAAGGTGACCTGCCACAAAGGTAGGGAGCCTCAGGCTCCTGGGACCCTCCATAGGTTATGCTTCTACCTTGATCATAAGGTAAAGGTAAAGGGACCCCTGACCATTAGGTCCAGTCGTGGCCGGCTCTGGGGTTGCGGCGCTCATCTCACTTTATTGGCCAAGGGAGCCGGCGTTTGTCCGCAGACAGCTTCCGGGTCATGTGGCCAACATGACTAAGCCGCTTCTGGCAAACCAGAGCAGCGCACAGAAACGCCGTTTACCTTCCCGCCGGAGCAGTACCTATTTATCTACTTGCACTTTGACATGCTTTTGAACTGCTAGGTTGGCAGGAGCAGGGACCGAGCAACGGGAGTTCACCCCGTCACGGGGATTCGAACCGCCAACCTTCTGATCGGCAAGTCCTAGGCTCTGTGTTTTAACCCACTGCGCCACCCCCCTCCTTGAGTGTGTTTTTTTGTCTGGATGGAATGTGTCCCTGAATTATGGTATTACTCCTTGCTTTCCTGCATGGAGGATACATTTACTTCTGCTAAATGAGTCAGCATAGCCACTGGAGGGACATGGAAAATTGTGCCCTGAGCTTTTTAGACTCATCAACCCATGTGCTATCGAAACCCAAGGGACACATTGGTTGCCAGATATGGTGGCATTATTTTCAGCTCTCCAACCCCACTAGGCTAACTCAACCACCCTGTGGCTCCTGGACTTCCCACTTATTTTCAAGCTTATCTTCACATGGATGGGGATTTGAAACGTGCTTAATTGTCTGAAAAAAACAAAAGCCAAGATTGTTGCCAGGGGACTGCCATCGGAACAGGGAAGGGAGGCAGAGGGGCCGTTGGGACACAGGGAACCTCCAAAAATCTTGCGAAGCAGTTCCTCTTCCTGTGGTGGGGAAAGCCACACCTCCAGGGGAAAGGAGGGGAAAGGGCTAGAGGATGCTGCTGGGAGCCTCGGCACCGCTCCTTGCCAAGCCGGCCAGGAGGGAAACACACCTCTTCCGTCGCCCACCTTGCACAGAGGGGTAAAACGCAAAGAAGGAAGGAAACGGCTGGGGGCGACTAAGTTCTTATGTTGGGGGAGGACCCAGAAAGGACCAATCCTGGATTCTGCTAGTGACTGAGGCAGACATGAACATGTGGTTCTGCACTGTAAATAGTTTTGCACCAAAATAAAACCTGTAAAAGACAGGTCAGAGTCCTGCCTGGTTACTCACGAGCAACCACCATTGCCATCTGACAATCGTCATGAAACTGACATCTATGGCTAATGACTCTTGCATAAAGCGAATGGGTTTTGCCAAGGCCTGGCAAAGATAACCAACACATGTGCCACAATTAGAAAGGAAGAGGGTCGGGGGAAACTGCCTTGCCCACAACAGCTGCTCTTCTTAGCTGAATGACAAGTGGAAAGACTTAGAAGTGCAATTTAAGGCAAAATAAGATCAAAGCTGCAGCAAGTATATAAGAGGGAATAAATGCCATGGATCTTAAGAATGAACTGAGAAGAAAGCACTGTCTAAAATACATGCACTGTACGGATAGGCAATTTGCATGCATCACAATGACAAGGCAACTGGGAAGTGAGTCCCTAGCCCACTCTTTCCAACTTAAGGATAAATTGAGCACACTGGAGACAAAATTATGACATGCCAGACAGAACACCCCCCCCTCCTTATCTCATATGCGACCATAAGGATAGAAGAATGGAAAAAGAGGAAATTGTGCTTGCCGCTTTGCACAAACAATCTTGATATAAAGATGGAAAATGGAAGAAAATAGATCCATACTGAACTACTCTAAGCTGGAAATTACTCCCCAATGATTTATGACTAGTCAAAGACACTAAAGGTAAACTAGTGTAAAAAGTTGGTTGGATTCTTTAACAGGAACTTTCCTACAACTTTTTTTATATATAAAAGTGTTATTAAGCCAAAATGGAGGCTTGCAGCCAACTAGTGAAGAGAGCAGCACACACACACACACACACACACACACACACACCTGTAGGGAAAAAAGAGATGAATCTCAAAATTGTACCTTAAAGACCAACTAAGTCAGTTCTTGGTATGAGCTTTCGTGTGCATGCACACTTCTTCAGATACACTGAAACAGAAGTTTCCAGACCCTTCTATATAGTGAGAAGGTGGGGAGGGGTATTACTCAGAAGGGTGGTGGGAATGGGTGATTGGCAGATAGCTGTGATGAGCCTGTTGACGACTCTTAACGACTGCAATAGGTCTTACAGGAAAAAGCAAGGGGTGAAAAGGTGAAAAATGGCTTTGTCATGTATAATGAGATAAGAATCCAAGGTCTTTGTTCAGACCAGGTCTCTCCATGGTTTTAAGTTTGGTGATAGGGAGTGGGTGAAATCTGTGCTCCTCATCCACACACCTATTTTGCTGTTGAAAGCTAAGCTTAACCACCAGCGCCTCACTTTTCCCATATTCGTCCTTAAATGCATGAACTTTCTGATGTCACATTTACTTTGGCCTCCTCAAGGGTGGCAGGAGATCGCAAAGCATTCCAGCTTTAAATGGATCTTTGTGCAGAAGGTGGAAGCCAAGATAAAATTAATGCAGATAGTTGGATGCAAGAGGGCTTAATAAAAAATACCATTAAGACCACTGAATGAAAAGGCTTTGAACAAAAGGGTTTTAAAGTCAGTAAAGAACTATACTGATAATACAGAAGAAACTCTGAAGTTGTATGAGAATGGTTTTGAGACTTCCAAGGAGAAGACAGACAGCAGGTCCAAGAGACGCAGCATTGTGGATTTAAGCAGGGCTGACTGAAATTTCAGAATATTTTATTTTTCTTGTTTTACAGAAGTGTAATGCCTCATATTCCCCCCCCCCCCATGTAACATTTTTACAAATCCGTTTCATTTGTTGAGACATTAGGGGGAGAAGGAAAAAAGGGGGGGGGAAAGAAAGGGGGTGGAGGGAGGGAAGATGGATGGGGGTGGGGTCGGGTGGCGATGTTTCTATTATGCTTAATGTATGTAGAGTTTGGTGTCACTGTTGCTTGTGTTGTTCACTTGTGTTCCTTTGGAGGTGAGAGAGGTTGGGGTTGGCCTAGGGTGTGGTTGTTTGTTTGTGATTGGCTGTGGTGATCTTTGTTTTCGTGTGTGAGTGGGGTGGGTGGATGTTTTGGATCAGGTTAGCCATATTGATTTGTATGCTGTTGGTGGATTATTGTCATTGTCTTGTTGGGCTGCGTATGTGATAAAATTTCAGAATATGAAGACAAGCTTTCAGTTTTTTCACAGTCTGTCTATGGATAGAAAAGCACAAGAGACCTTACATTACTTAATCAATTGCCTTTGCCGTAACAAACCAACAGTCTTTAGCTGCAATCCTGGGAATTTGATTGCTGCCTTGCACCACAATGAGATATTACCATTATTTCTTAATTAAGTCAGTTTTTTAAAAAATGCAGTCGGCTATATTTATCATACAACTCAGTTTGCGAAGTTAATAATTAATTAGCCTCGTCTCTCTCAGAAGCACAATTCCTGTATTTCCTGATATTTGTGCATTATATATTCCATGACTGAGCAGAAATTTGAGCCACATCCTAATAGTGCAATCCTATGCACATTTACTTGTAACATAGCTGTCAACTTTTCCCTTTTCTTGCGAGGAATCCTATTCAGAATAAGGGAATTTCCTTTTAAAAAAGGGAAAATTTGACAGCTATGACTTGTAAGTAAGTCCCATTGTGTTCAAGGAAATCTGATCCCAGGCAAGAGGAATCCTAGCAGAACAATCCTATGCGTGCCTACTCACAAGTAAGCTCCAATAGGTTTAATAGAACTTGTTCCCAGGGAAGCATGCATAGGGAGCCCAAGTGGTGGTTTAATACAAAATTGCCTGCTGTCAGATCCAGACATAGTCATTAGTAGAGTAGAGCTTATAAAATGAAAAAGATTCTTACAAGTGAACAGACAAAACAGAGATAGTTTTGAAAACCTCACAGTTGATTATTATAGCAGTCAAGTGCTTACTTACAAACTGATGTCTCCTAGTGAATATGTATTCTTTAATAGCAGACAACTCCTGGACTTACCAGAGAGGTGAAATGATATTTAAAACTAAATGTAAAATAAACTTTTTAGAAGTGTTCATATTTTCTTTATTCTTTTTCATTTGTTTTATAGGAAGAGCACATCAAAGATTGCATTTGACTGTTTACTTTTCTTGAGAGACAGCAAGAATGATAAAATTGTGTTCCCATGCTGCTTCAACAGAAAATGACAATTATCCATTCCAGAACAGCATCATTACCTATCCACATGCATCTTCCCTTCCTAGGATGCTTATCAAAAGCAAATACAAGCAATTTTTTACTCAATTTTATTTTTACCTTGGAAGTCCTGATATCCCAGGCCTTGACCTCTGGACTGAATCCTCCACAGATACAAACATTTGGATCAAGAGGGTGAAATTTCAAGGTGCTAATTCGAAAGTCAGTCCTACTGCTAAAAGTCTGTGCTCCTAAAATAGCGACAGAAAAGAAGAATGAAGGTTACTTTTTTTGGAAGTAAGGATTTACAGTTTCACAATTTTATTTCAGAACTATATGTGGTAGTAATGCTCAATGAAAATTCACTGACTTTTTCCTGTATGCCATCAGAAAGTTGGCATTGTCTATATAGCACCATGTTGGGGGGGGGGTTGGGATAAATGCACTACAGAATCTGAGTCAAGTGTTTTAAGAGAGTTGTCTTTTCTAGGCCGACACCAACATACACCACTTTACATACTATCTACACACTATCTACACGTTAAAAGTAGTCTTCTTTCTCTGAACCCAGAGAGGGTTCTTCGCTTCAAAGTCCTTGCTCTGTTAAAGTCCATAACCAAATCCTTAGTTCAGTTGCTTGCAAAGTCCTGCAACTGATAGAGTTCTCTGAGTTCTGGTAATTTCCAAACTTCTTTCACAGACCATATTTTCAAAAAGTCTTCGCTTGAATCCAGAATTCCAACAGGTAGCCTGCAACATTTCCTGCAATCTCCTACCTCACAATATGTGATAACTTGAGCCCTTTTATACAGTTACTTGCCAAATCTGCCCAATAACACAGATAAGAGAGCCCTAAGAGAGCAGATGCATTGTGGGGAATGAGTCGTCTCAGCTGACTCATGGAGAATTAACCCATTAACTGCATTAACCATTGGGATGCATGCAGTTTTAGAGAATACAAGACAGAGGAAACAGAGGAAGATGAGGGAAATGGAGGGAAGACATATGTGGTTGTTTTCGACTGCACATATGTTGAACTTGGGGCTGACTTTGTCTGGGACGTACAGGTGGTTCAAAATACAACAGCTGGGATAATGACTGGCCCCAGACAATAGAACAAATGGGTCCATTTGTAAACCCACTTGATCTTAAAACAGAAGGCCCTAAAAAAGTTGGGGTCCAGGTTCTCAAGGACTACCTGTCCCTGCACAAACCTTCTGGCACATCAAGACCATCTTCAAATGCCCTTCTCTAGGTCACAACTACCACTAGAACTGAGGCAGGTGGTAACAGAGGATGGGGTTTTCTCAGCTATGGTACTCTGGTCCTGGAATTCTCTCCCCAATGAGGCTCGCCTCGCACCAAATTTAGAGCTTGTTTCCAGTCATTTTAGCTCTGAATTTTACTTATTTATTTTGAACATTTATATCCTCATTTTCTCCACAAAACAGACTCTGCTAACTTTATGCTGTTCTGTTGCCCTGTTACATGAAATCTATTAGAAATTGCTGCAGTAATCCTTTTTAAACTGAAGAACAAGACAACGAATGCTTATAAACCATACAACTAGACACATTTTGAGGTTAGTCTATTTACGCAATCATTGTTTTGTCCTTAAAGAAAATTATTATGGTCGGTGGGCAGTATGGGAAAATAGAAAATTGCTTCATACTGAGTCAGATCACTGGCCCTTCTAGAACACTCAGAATTGTCTACACTGATTGCCAGCAGCTGTCCAGGATTTTAATTAAAGGTCTTCTCCAAGCTTTGTCTGGAACTGAACCTGGGACTTTCTGCATGCGAAGCAGATGCTCTACCACGGTGTTGTGGCTCAATTACTGGAGATTTTTTTGAATAAAGAAATAATGTGAAAAATTTAAAATTAAATTAAATTAGCAGAGGTATAGGGTGAGAAAATGTATCCCTTTCCTTTGATGATATCACAGCCACCATCCAATGAGCAGTTGTGGCACGTGCATCTGCATTGCATCCAAAACTGCAGTTATGAGGCTACTTTGGTAGGGTGGGTGGGATCATTTCCCTAGCAGCAACAACAACAAAAATGCAGTTTAATATGAAAATGAGATAATCTGTAATGGGACACCCTGGAGAATTTATCTCTCCAAAAAAGTACATTAGCCTGGAAGAACTGAGTGGGGAGGGAGAGGAAGTAGGAAAGCAGCAGAACTTAGTTCTGTTCCTTTATGTAGAAGAATTCTCAAACTGGAAAAGATTTGGCAGCTAGAGAGGCAGCATGCGCGGCAAGAGATACTGCAGCAAAAAGCATGCAAAGTAAAGAGGAGAAGAACAGAGCAGCGCCGCTCAGCAGAGATAAAGGAGAATGAGCATGGAAAAAACAGGAGCTTTATGTTTGATGGGAGTTGGGAATAAGTCAGCCTTTGCTAACTGGGGCTGATCAGAGCTGTAGTTCAAAGCAACTACAGGGCATCAGGTCATAGCTGTCAAGCGTCCCTTATTTGGCGGGACAGTCCCTTATCCCAGCGCCATGTCCCACTGCTGTCCCTTATTGATGATGTCCTTTAAATAAGCTACTGAAGGTAATGGGGCCCTTTCTATGTCCAGCTGTCCTTTGTCAACAACAAATTGTTGCTGTTTTTTTGTGTTGAATATATGCTATATGGTAATTTATGGACCTAATAGGTATCTAAAACCATTTGCATGCAACAAAATATGTATTTTATCAAAGTAATTGTTGATCCCTTATTTTGGCTGCTGAGCCCTTATTTTCGAGGCTGCTGGTCCCTTATTTTCAAATCTGTAAGTTGACAGCTATGCATCAGGTTGGCCGAGGCTGCATTAGACAAATGATCAGCTCTGAATTTCTACTTGTCCTTTCACCAGAACGCATTCAAATGAAACAAAGGAAGTGTAACATAGACGGTGGTTTAGCAGTTCATGTTGCCCTTGGGCAATACTTTAGTCCAGTTTGCCAAACTTGGGTGTACAGCTGTTTTTGGACTACAATTCCCACGATCCCTGACCTCTGGTCCTGCTAGCTAGGGATGATGGGAATCATAGTCCAAAAACAGCTGGACACCCAAGTTTGGAAATTATTGGTTTAAGTCTGCCATCCATTGTGTTAATGCAGTTCAGGAAAATGCTGCCCAGTTGGAATGATTAAATTGGGTGAATTATACAAATGATCGTGAAGCAAACCACTGAACGCATCTCAGCAATGTCTCCCACAAGAGTCAGAAAGCCCTCTCATTAGAATGAATGCCCCGGTCACCTTTTTTCCAACTGTTAGGGCTTTGAGAAAACAGCACAACACGCAATACATTTAGTTGGCGAAACCTCAACAGATTAAAATATATTTTGTTGCTGATTTAGGATAGGGGAGGGAGACAGAATTTTACTCTCAAAGCAAATAAGGATTTGCATATCCTCTCAAGTAAGGCACTGGCTGTTCCCATGGAGACACTCTTTTCTAAATTTAATTGTATGTGGTAATCTTCACAGAATCCTGTGGCTTAATACCAATCGTCTTTGTAAACAACCTTTCCAGGGCCGTAAATTAATGCCACAGGAAATTCAGCTACAAGGATTTGAATTTTATCTCCTGTTCATTGCCATTATACTTATCAAATTAATGATGTTAATAAACAGTTCACTCCAAGGTGTGAAACCAAATGCATTTTCACAATTTCCATTCCCTTTTACATCCTGATGAATAACACACACAGGGTTGCGTTATGCATAAGAAAACCTTGTTTTTCTATAAATCTATGCCTGTGGAGGGGAGGGGGGGTGTAAGAAGTGTTTCCCAACTTATGGCAACGAGCTAACGCTTCCCAAGAATACTTCTCCCTGTCTTTTCTTAACATGCCTGAGGATTCCTCGGGTAGTTAAGGAAGCACCCATAAGATCGCACCATTTTATTCTGCAGTAATCACATCTCGAACAACCACCAAACCTCAATATTCCACCAAAACAGACTAGAATCTCCAAGAAAAAACTTGTTGGAAAAGCAGTTCTGAAATCGCAACCTGGTGCAGCTCCCAAAACAGCCACGCTGTGGTCCATCAGTGGTGAAAGTTGAGCAGACCCAGAGTCTCTGCCTTGCTTCTCTTTTTACTCCTCCCAATCTTATTTGACACACCTGAGCTTTCTCCAGCTGAGCAGCTGTGTCTCTCTCCCCACATGAAGCATTTGACCCAAGGAGTCCCTTGATCTTCACCTGCTTGGCTAGTAAGCTGGGCTGTGTTCTCTCACCTGTCTCAGTCTCTTAAGAGCACTTCTCGCTGTTCACGGCACCTCAGAGCCTGTCATATTCACGGAGAGGGGGTATCTATGGTTCTGGAGATGTGTTCCCCGGCTTTCATGAACTGTCAGCTGCCCCTTCAACGTCCTCTGATGCCTGCTAAGTACCTCCTAAGTCATGGGTAGGCAAACTAAGGCCCAGGGGCCGGATCCGGCCCAATCGCCTTCTCAATCCGGCCCATGGACGGTCCAGGAATCAGCGTGTTTTTACATGAGTAGAATGTGTCCTTTCATTTAAAATGCATCTCTGAGTTATTTGTGGGGCCTGCCTGGTGTTTTTACACGAGTAGAATGTGTCCTTTTATTTAAAAAGCATCTCTGGGTTATTTGTGGGGCATAGGAATCTGTTCAATTTTTTTTCAAAATACTGTCCGGCCCCCCACAAGGTCTGAGGGGCAGTGGACTGGCCCCCTGCTGAAAAAGTTTGCTGGCCCCTGTCCTAAGTCCCCACCTCCCCTTCCCTATCTTCAGCTGTCCTGGTATATACCAATCATGGCTACATCACTTCCTGGGATCCTCTTCCCCTTCCTCAGAGCCCTGCCCTTTCATGACAGTTTCCCCACCCCTACTCTTAGTAAAATTACTTAGTATAAAGTCAGGTCCTGGTCAGTGGCGTAGCGTGGGTTATCAGCACCCGGGGCAAGGCAAGTAATTTGCGCCCCCTAACCCGTGGATTTGCGCCCCTAAACCGTGGATTTCCCTAACCCCCAGATGTTGCGCCCGGTGCGGCCGGGCCCCCCTGCACCCCCCACGCTACGCCACTGGTCCTGGTCTCATTTATATGTTGGCAACTCCACAGCAGATCTGTCTACATTATTAAAAACTGTTTAAACTTTTAATGTGCACCTAATGTTCTAGTTGATGATTTATAGCTTTTCTCCAGATGCGGGCTGCTTGAGTAACTACCATCACATTCCTTCACATTTTACACAATAAAAATCCCTTTTCTTCCCAAAGGTATAGTTCTTCCCAGAATTACAGAAACAATGGAACACGACCGATTTCCAATGTAGGCTAAGCAGTGTTTCCTGTGATGTGCAGTGACAGAAGGTATTTTAAAAATAATAATAATAGAGGCCACCTTGCAAATTCTTATTACTGCCTAGGCCAAACAATATCATCCGTGCACAAGAGGCAGGTGTGAGCAGGTCTGGGGGAACTTGAAAATTTGCAGAAATACAAACATATTTAAAAAAAACAACAACCCAACAAGAGGGGAAGATGCCCAAAACAGCCGAAGTGAGGGCCTGAGCTTAGTTTCCACAGAATGCTGACTGTTTTGAGGGGAGGGGAGAAACAGGGTGGAGGAAATGGAACAGATAGGTTGAAATCCTGAACAGTGGCATTACAAACTGCAAAAGTTTGCTGTAGTCCCAATTTGTTAATGTTATGTACTGAAGTTCTCACCCTGGACTAGCAGGGGGATACTTTAGATAGTTTTCACTCAGGTCCACATATGCAAAAAAGGAATTGAAAGTGACGCTCAGTGATTGGATAGTTACAGAAAGTTGCTACTGTTGCTTTGTAGTTGAGCTCTATATAAGCAGGTTGGCTGAACCCTTCAGCCCAGTTCTGTTCTGGGCCTGTGAATAAACCAGACCTGTTTGAAGAACTGCTGTGTCGTCTGATATGTTCACCCACAACTTAACAGTTAACACATTAAAATCATCATTTAAATTATGGTGAGCAGCCATAACTCAATAGTTTAGAACGCACTTTGCATGCAGCGGCTCCAGAAGTTTTAATACCATCTTATTTAAAAAAAAAAAATGAAGTGGCTGAACAGGATTCACTAGGGAAACCATAGAGAAGGTTCTGCTGCCCTGTGCCTTAATGCTCAGGTGGGGAACCCATGGCTCTCCATATGTTGTTGAACTACAACTCCCACCAGCCCCAGAGATAATGGAATAATGATCAGGGATAGTGGGAGCTTTAGTCCAACAACATCTGGAGGGCCAGAAGTTCCCTGCCCCGGGCCACTGAAGGAAAAGAAGTATGGCTTTGCCCTCTAGAAGTGGAAGTGATATGGATGGCTCCGCTTTTAATCCTAATTGTTGGACACATAAGAAAATCTCTGTCTGCACCTTGAACACCATTAAAACTACAAGGCTTCTTCAGATTTTGGATTTATTTACTTATCTGGGCATTCTCTGTTTTAAAGCAGCACTTGAAGCGGGATACAAATGGGGAGAAACGAAGCAAAGTCATAAAGCAAGCTCTAAGTAACCTAGTAAGTAAGTGGGTGGCGCTGTGGTCTAAACCACTGAGCCTAGGGCTTGCCGATCAGAAGGTCAGCGGTTCAAATCCCCACAACAGGATGAGCGCCCGTAGCTCGGTCCCTGCTCCTGCCAACCCAGCAGTTCGAAAGCACGTCAAAGTGCAAGAAGATAAATAGGTACCGCTCCGGTGGGAAGGTAAACGGCGTTTCCGTGCGCTGCTCTGGTTTTGCCAGAAGCGGCTTAGTCATGCTGGCCACATGACCCGGAAAAACTGTCTGCGGACAAACGCCGGCTCCCTCAGCCAGTAAAGCGAGATGAGCGCTGCAACCCCAGAGTCGTCCGCGACTGGACCTAATGGTGAGGGGTCCTTTACCTTTACCTTTAAGTAATGTACATTTCCCTCTTATATCTAGACCCAACAAATCTATGACGGGCATGCATTTATATTTAATTCATGAACTCTAATGTAATGTAATGTTAGGCAATCTGCAGTGCATCAAAGAAAGTGCTTTTAAATCATCCCAGAGTGGCAGTTCAGTTGCGATAATCAGAACACTGCATTCATGGCAGGCAAATGGCCATCTGTCATGGTTGGGTGGACAGATGTCATGGATGCGCTAGTTGAGATTCCTGCATCGCAGTGGGTTGGGCTACATGACCCACAGGATCCCTTCCAATCCTACAAGTCTTTGATTCCAAATAACAAGATTCCCCCCACCCCAGCAATCTGCAGGTGCAACGGCATTGTTTCCTTTGTGACAAAGAGACGGCAGTTTAATTTAAAATGTTCGCTGTTATGCAAATGCCACAACACATAAACATAAATTTCAAAACTACATTAGCATGCCGGGTTTCGCTGAGCTTCAGTGACCAGCAGGAGTTACCAACATGCTCAAAAATGACTAAATAATAATATATAAAATTACATGCTGGGACAGCGGAACCTAGGCTTCGTGCAAATGATTGCTTCAAATATCTAAAAGGGTGTCACGTGGAGGATGGAGCTAGCTTGTTTTCTCCTGCTCTGGAGGGCAGGATCTGAACCAATGGCTTCAAGTTACAGGACAGGAGTTTCCGACTAAAAACCAGGAGGAACTTTCTGGCAGTGAGAGCTGTTCAACAGTGGAATGGGCTTCCTGGGAAGCTGGTGGACTCTACAGTCATACCTCTTGTTGCGTTTGCTTCTTGTTGCGGCTTTTTGGGTTACGAAAGCAGCAAACCTGGAGGTGTATACTTCCAGGTTTCTCTGTGTGCGCACATGCACAGAACGCTTCTGTGCGCTTTACGAATGTGCAGAAATGCTCTATCATGCTCCGCGCTTGCGCAGAAGTGCCGCTTAGTTGCAGACTTTTCAGGTTGCGAGAGGCACCCCAGAAGAGATTTAGGGGAGTAGGACTACTCTGGTCACATTGTGCCTGGAGCTGCAGGGTTGCCGCAGGGGATGCCGCAACTATCGTTTAGAATTGAGCAAGAGAGGCAGAGGGATGCCGGATTTTGGTGTCACACAGGGCGACGCTGAAGTTTGAGGCCCGCAAAGTCTGCCACTGCTGCCATGGGTGCATTAGTTGAGATTCCTGCATTGCAAGGGGTTGGACTAAATAACAACAATAATAATTTAATTTATATCCCGCCCATCAGGCTGAGTTTCCCCAGCCAGTCTGGGTGGCTTACATAATATAAAACACAACAAATCATCAAACATTTAAAAACAAGATATCCTATACAAGCAACAAACCAACCAACCAACCAATAAATCAATAAAAACCAACGACGACAACAATAATAACAATAACAATACAGTTTACAGTTATACCCAAATTAAAGTAACTTCCAACCCCAACCAAACATTTAACCAACACCAACCCAACAAAAATGAAACAGAGGAACCAAAATTAGAACCGTTTACGACATTTTAGCAAGTTGCCACAACTGGGGAATGGTTGGGTGTGTTTAGCCTGGAAAAGAGGAGACTGCAAGGAGATACGATAGCAAACTTCCAATATATAAAGGGTTGTCAGTGGAAGATGGAGCAAGCTTGTTTTCTCCTGCTCTGGAGGGTGGATGACACTTGGGGTCCCTTCCGACTCTACAATTCTATTAAATAAATAAATAAATAAATAAATAAATAAATAAATAAATAAATAATCACCACTTGCTTGCTTGCCAGGCAGGGAACCAATAGGCAAGCAGGCAATGGCATCTCCTCCTCCTCTTCCTTCCCACCATCAAGCAGGTTGCAAGGGTGAAAAGGAGGAAGAGGAAGAGAAGGAAATAGTAGAAGAAGAAATGGTTCAGGGGGTTCTTGTCAGTGCTCCCACCACGAGGCTTGGCCCTCAGCATATGCCCAACCACGCCAAGCCCTTGATGCCAGCCCTGTAAGGTGGGACCTTACTTGTTCCCCAGAAAGCACGGAAGGGTTCCAAGCAAAAAGAAGGCACTTCAACCTTCTCCACACAAGTGGCAGAAGAGGGAGAAGGACTCTGTCAGTTCACGGGCCTGAAGTGCTATGGAGGCCTGAGCAAGGAACAATTCCTCCAAGCCTGCATGAAAAAAGTAATTAAGAGAGGAAAGTTTGCTCATGACGCCGTGGATGGAAGACATCTAAGCGAAGTTAATCAAACGCTGAAATAAGCTCTGCACTGGTGAAGAGCGATGGAGAGAGGTGAATGAACGGTTCAGTGAAATAAGGCTGCTCTAATCTGTACAGCTGGCTTCATGTTTTTCAAGTGAGAATGCACCCAATTTGGATTCCAGTAACAAGCTGGGTTGTTTTTGTTCTGATTTGTTCTTTTACTGAAAGCGCTACTAAGGTATCGGTGAGAAATGCAGAGTAACAATAAACAAGAAAGGAAAAAGGGAGGTGTTCAGAGTAAACTGGCTGTGTTGTTTGAACCTGCTTCTCTGTGTCTTTCTCTCTTACACACACACAGACATAACAGATGCATGATAATACACTGAAAAATTCCCAAGCAGAAGCATCTTGTAAAATTCAGTCAAAAGCCAATGAATTGAAATGTCTTTTCAAATATAAACATTTTAATATGACGTTGAAAGCTGCTTCTTCAGGCGGGGTTGATTCCGAGCACCACTTATTCTCACCTGCCTATCTTACAGAACCTCGGAGCAGTCTTACTTACCCAGTGATTTAGAAAGCTGCCCTAGATCAAATCAGTCAGTTGGTCTACCTAGCTCAGTATTGTCAACACTGACTGGCAACAACTCTTCCAAGGTTTCAGGCAGAAGTCGTTCCCTGCCTTATCTGGAGTTGTCTGGGGTTGAACCCGGAGCATTTTGCATGCAGTGCATGTGATCTGTTGTTGTTGTTGTTTAGTCATTTAGTCGTGTCCGACTCTTTGTGACCCCATGGACCAGAGAACACCAGGCACTCCTGTCTTCCACTGCCTCCCGCAGTTTGGTCAGACTCATGTTTGTAGATAGCCGCGGACATGCCTTGGACCTGGTGTTTACCTCTACGGATGTTGGTGACCTGACACTAACTAAAAGTGAAACAAAAGAAGTGCCATGGTCAGATCACTTCCTGGTGCAACTGGACTTCTCCGCGACCCTTCCCCTCTGCAGGGAGGTGGGACCGATTCGGATGGTCCGCCCCCGCCACTTAATGGATCCAAATGGTTTCCAGAGAGTGGTAGGGGATGCTTTATCCCATGTTGATGGCCTTTCAGCTGATTCCCTGGTGGCCCGCTGGAATGTGGAGTTAACCAGGGCTATTGACTGTTTGGCTCCGAAGCGCCCTCTCCGATTGCATGGAGCCCGGAGAGCCCCGTGGTTTTCCACGGATCTGAGGGCAATGAAACAATCGTTGAGACGGCTAGAGCGCCGGTGGCGGATAACTCATTCTGAAGCTGACCGGACACAGGTTAGAGCTCAATGTCGAGCCTACCAAGTGGCGGTAGCGACGGCGAAGAAGACTTTCTTCACCGCCTCTATTGCATCTGCAGAAAACAGCAGCAGGAGACTTTTTTAGGTGGTCCGCAATTTAGCAGAACCACCTGCTACATCAGGGCCCAGTACGGGCCACATGATCTCCTGCAATGATTTTGCAAAGTTTTTTGCAGATAAAGTCGCTCAGATTCGGGAAGAGGTAGACGCCACCGTGGGAGCAGGGCCGGGGCGCGAGAGTGCTAGAGTCCTGTCTAGTCAAATTGCATGGGATCAATTCCAATCTGTTACCTCCGAGGATGTGGACAGGCTGCTTGGACGAGTGAAACCAACCACCTGTCTCCTTGATCCTTGCCCATCCTGGCTTATAAAAGCTAGCCGGGAAGGACTGGGCGATGGGCTTCGTGGGGTGGTGAATGCTTCCCTCCGTGAGGGAGCCTTCCCAGACCCGCTGAAAGAGGCGGTTATCAAACCACTTCTTAAAAAACCATCTTTAGATGCGGCCACGATGGCCAGCTATCGCCCAGTCTCAAATCTTCCATTCTTGGGCAAGGTGATTGAGCGAGTGGTTGCTGAACAACTCCAGGCACGCCTGGAAGAAGCGGACCATTTGGATCCCTTCCAGTCGGGATTCAGGCCTCATCATGGGACTGAAACTGCCTTGGTCGCACTGGTTGATGATCTCCGGCGGGCTAGGGACAAAGGTGAGAGCTGTTTCCTAGTTCTGCTGGATCTCTCAGCGGCGTTTGATACCATCGACCATAACATCCTTCTGGACCGTCTTGAGGGGCTGGGAGCTGGGGGCACTGTCTTACAGTGGTTCCGCTCCTTCCTCCTGGGCCGTGTTCAGAAAGTGGTGGTGGGGGATGAGTGTTCAGACCCCTGGGCTCTCACTTGTGGGGTGCCTCAGGGTTCTGTCCTCTCCCCCATGCTTTTCAACATTTACATGCAGCCGCTGGGAGAGATCATCAGGGGGTTTGGGCTGGGTGTTCATCAGTATGCGGATGATACCCAGCTCTACCTCTCTTTCAAATCAGAACCAGTGAAGGCGGTGAAGGTCCTGTGTGAGTGTCTGGAGGCGGTTGGAGGATGGATGGTGGCTAACAGATTGAGATTGAATCCTGACAAGACAGAAGTACTGTTTCTGGGGGACAGGAGGCGGGCAGGTGTGGAGGACTCCCTGGTCCTGAATGGGGTAACTGTGCCCCTGAAGGACCAGGTGCGCAGCCTGGGAGTCATTTTGGACTCACAGCTGTCCATGGAGGCACAGGTTAAATCCGTGTCCAGGGCAGCTGTGTACCAGCTCCATCTGGTACGCAGGCTGAGACCCTATCTGCCTGTGGACTGCCTCGCCAGAGTGGTGCATGCTCTGGTTATCTCCCGCTTGGATTACTGCAATGCACTCTACGTGGGGCTACCTTTGAAGGTGACCCAGAAACTACAACTAATCCAGAACGCAGCAGCCAGACTGGTGACAGGGAGCGGCCACCGAGACCATATAACACCGGTCTTGAAAGACCTACATTGGCTCCCAGTACGTTTCCGAGCACAATTCAAAGTGTTGGTGCTGACCTTTAAAGCCCTAAACGGCCTCGGTCCAGTATACCTGAAGGAGCGTCTCCACCCCCATCGTTCTACCCGGACACTGAGGTCCAGCACCAAGGGCCTTCTGGCGGTTCCCTCACTGCGAGAAGCCAAGTTACAGGGAACCAGGCAGAGGGCCTTTTCGGTAGTGGCGCCCTCCTTGTGGAATGCCCTCCCACCAGATGTCAAAGAGAACAACAACTACCAGACTTTTAGAAGACATCTGAAGGCAGCCCTGTTCAGGGATGCTTTTAATGTTTGATGTATCATAGTATTTTAATATTCTTTTGGGAGCCGCCCAGAGTGGCTGGGGAGGCCCAGCCAGATGGGCGGGGTATAAATAATAAATTATTATTATTATTATTATTATTATTATTATTATTATTATTCGAGAACACTGTCCAACCATCTCGTCCTCTGTCGTCCCCTTCTTCTTATGCCCTCCATCTTTCCCAACATCAGGGTCTTTTCCAGGGAGTCTTCTCTTCTCATGAGGTGGCCAAAGTATCAGAGCCTCAGCTTCACAACCTGTCCTTCCAGTGAGCACTTAAGAATGGATAGGTTTGATCTTCTTGCAGTCCATGGGACTCTCACGAGTCTCCTCCAGCACCATAATTCAAAAGCATCAATTCTTCGGCGATCAGCCTTCTTTATGGTGCATCTACTTTATGTGATCTACCACTGTGCTATAGTTGTCCCTTTCCAGGCAGGATGATAATAGTTTGATAGAGCCTTGAAGGCAAGCTTGTCCAACTTCCTCTTCTATGCATAAAATCCAAACCTAGAGCAGCCCCATGAGATGGCTGCCCAGCCTCTGCTTCAAGACCTCCCTGGCCACCACCCCAAGTTATTGCTTCCACTGACAAACTGCTTTTACCATTAACAAGCGTCTCCTAATGTTCAACTGAAATCTGCCCTCCCGTAACTTAAACCCATTAGATCTAATCCCACCCTTTAGGGCAGCAGCAAATAAGTCTTTATTCTCTTTAGTCAGAAGGGATAGCTCAGTTGATTAGAGCATGGTGCTGATAGCACCAAGGTTGCAGGTTCGATCCCCGTGTGGGACAGCTGCATATTCCAGCATTGCAGGAGGTTGGACTAGATCATCCTCAGGGTCCCTTCCAGCTCTATAATTCAATGATTCTATTATTATTCTTGGCCTATCTTTACAACCTTTAGATAGGAATACCCATGCACACATCTCATCTGTCCTGTATCTGAGCCCAGCTTCAGCTGGGGAGGGAGGGATATAAAAAATTATTATTATTATTATTATTATTATTATTATTATTATTATTATCAGGAAGTATCCCCTTCATGGATCACTGCCTTGCCGTGGCGAAGGGGCTTGAATAACTCAGAGAAGCTATGAACTATGCCGAGCAGGGCACCCAAGATGAACAGGTCATAGTGGAGAGTTTTGACCAAACGTGATCCACCTGGAGGAGGAACCGGCAAGCCACTCCAGTATCCCTGCCAAGAAAACTCCATGGACAAAGACAACAGGCATATAAAAGTTATGACACTGGAAGATGAGCCCCTCAGGTCGGAAGGTGTCCAACATGCTACTGGGGAAGAGCGGAGGACAAGTACAAGTAGATCCAGAGCTGATGAAGCGGCTGGGCCAAAGCCGAAAGGACGCTCAGTTGCGGATATGCATGGAAGCGAAAGGAAAGTCCAATGCTGTAAAGAAAAATATTGCATAGGAACCTGGAATGTAAGAACCATGAACCTGGGTAAGTTGGATGTGGTCAAAAATGAGATGGCAAGAATAAATATTGACATCCTGGGCATCAGTGAACTAAAATGGACGGGAATGGGCTGTTTCCTAGTTCTGCTGGATCTCTCAGCGGCGTTTGATACCATCGACCATAACATCCTTCTGGACCGTCTTGAGGGGCTGGGAGCTGGGGGCACTGTCTTACAGTGGTTCCGCTCCTTCCTCCTGGGCCGTGTTCAGAAAGTGGTGGTGGGGGATGAGTGTTCAGACCCCTGGGCTCTCACTTGTGGGGTGCCTCAGGGTTCTGTCCTCTCCCCCATGCTTTTCAACATTTACATGCAGCCGCTGGGAGAGATCATCAGGGGGTTTGGGCTGGGTGTTCATCAGTATGCGGATGATACCCAGCTCTACCTCTCTTTCAAATCAGAACCAGTGAAGGCGGTGAAGGTCCTGTGTGAGTGTCTGGAGGCGGTTGGAGGATGGATGGCGGCTAACAGATTGAGATTGAATCCTGACAAGACAGAAGTACTGTTTCTGGGGGACAGGAGGCGGGCAGGTGTGGAGGACTCCCTGGTCCTGAATGGGGTAACTGTGCCCCTGAAGGACCAGGTGCGCAGCCTGGGAGTCATTTTGGACTCACAGCTGTCCATGGAGGCACAGGTTAAATCCGTGTCCAGGGCAGCTGTGTACCAGCTCCATCTGGTACGCAGGCTGAGACCCTATCTGCCTGTGGACTGCCTCGCCAGAGTGGTGCATGCTCTGGTTATCTCCCGCTTGGATTACTGCAATGCACTCTACGTGGGGCTACCTTTGAAGGTGACCCAGAAACTACAACTAATCCAGAACGCAGCAGCCAGACTGGTGACAGGGAGCGGCCACCGAGACCATATAACACCGGTCTTGAAAGACCTACATTGGCTCCCAGTACGTTTCCGAGCACAATTCAAAGTGTTGGTGCTGACCTTTAAAGCCCTAAACGGCCTCGGTCCAGTATACCTGAAGGAGCGTCTCCACCCCCATCGTTCTACCCGGACACTGAGGTCCAGCACCAAGGGCCTTCTGGCGGTTCCCTCACTGCGAGAAGCCAAGTTACAGGGAACCAGGCAGAGGGCCTTTTCGGTAGTGGCGCCCTCCTTGTGGAATGCCCTCCCACCAGATGTCAAAGAGAACAACAACTACCAGACTTTTAGAAGACATCTGAAGGCAGCCCTGTTCAGGGATGCTTTTAATGTTTGATGTATCATAGTATTTTAATATTCTTTTGGGAGCCGCCCAGAGTGGCTGCGGAGGCCCAGCCAGATGGGCGGGGTATAAATAATAAATTATTATTATTATTATTATTATTATTATTATTATTCGAGAACACTGTCCAACCATCTCGTCCTCTGTCGTCCCCTTCTTCTTATGCCCTCCATCTTTCCCAACATCAGGGTCTTTTCCAGGGAGTCTTCTCTTCTCATGAGGTGGCCAAAGTATCAGAGCCTCAGCTTCACAACCTGTCCTTCCAGTGAGCACTTAAGAATGGATAGGTTTGATCTTCTTGCAGTCCATGGGACTCTCACGAGTCTCCTCCAGCACCATAATTCAAAAGCATCAATTCTTCGGCGATCAGCCTTCTTTATGGTGCATCTACTTTATGTGATCTACCACTGTGCTATAGTTGTCCCTTTCCAGGCAGGATGATAATAGTTTGATAGAGCCTTGAAGGCAAGCTTGTCCAACTTCCTCTTCTATGCATAAAATCCAAACCTAGAGCAGCCCCATGAGATGGCTGCCCAGCCTCTGCTTCAAGACCTCCCTGGCCACCACCCCAAGTTATTGCTTCCACTGACAAACTGCTTTTACCATTAACAAGCGTCTCCTAATGTTCAACTGAAATCTGCCCTCCCGTAACTTAAACCCATTAGATCTAATCCCACCCTTTAGGGCAGCAGCAAATAAGTCTTTATTCTCTTTAGTCAGAAGGGATAGCTCAGTTGATTAGAGCATGGTGCTGATAGCACCAAGGTTGCAGGTTCGATCCCCGTGTGGGACAGCTGCATATTCCAGCATTGCAGGAGGTTGGACTAGATCATCCTCAGGGTCCCTTCCAGCTCTATAATTCAATGATTCTATTATTATTCTTGGCCTATCTTTACAACCTTTAGATAGGAATACCCATGCACACATCTCATCTGTCCTGTATCTGAGCCCAGCTTCAGCTGGGGAGGGAGGGATATAAAAAATTATTATTATTATTATTATTATTATTATTATTATTATTATTATTATTATCAGGAAGTATCCCCTTCATGGATCACTGCCTTGCCGTGGCGAAGGGGCTTGAATAACTCAGAGAAGCTATGAACTATGCCGAGCAGGGCACCCAAGATGAACAGGTCATAGTGGAGAGTTTTGACCAAACGTGATCCACCTGGAGGAGGAACCGGCAAGCCACTCCAGTATCCCTGCCAAGAAAACTCCATGGACAAAGACAACAGGCATATAAAAGTTATGACACTGGAAGATGAGCCCCTCAGGTCGGAAGGTGTCCAACATGCTACTGGGGAAGAGCGGAGGACAAGTACAAGTAGATCCAGAGCTGATGAAGCGGCTGGGCCAAAGCCGAAAGGACGCTCAGTTGCGGATATGCATGGAAGCGAAAGGAAAGTCCAATGCTGTAAAGAAAAATATTGCATAGGAACCTGGAATGTAAGAACCATGAACCTGGGTAAGTTGGATGTGGTCAAAAATGAGATGGCAAGAATAAATATTGACATCCTGGGCATCAGTGAACTAAAATGGACGGGAATGGGCGAATTCAGTTCGGATGACCATCATATCTACTACTGTGGGCAAGAAACCCGTAAAAGAAATGGAGTGGCCCTCATAGTCAACAAAAGAGTGGCGAAAGCTGTACTGGGATGCAATCCCAAAAATGATAGAATGATCTCGATACGAATCCAAGGCAGACCTTTTAACATCACAGTAATCCAAGTTTATGCACCAACTACTGCTGCTGAAGAAACTGAAATTGACAAATTCTATGAAGACTTACAAGACCTTATAGAAGTGACACCAAAGAAGGATGTTCTTCTCATTATAGGGGATTGGAATGCTAAAGTAGGGAATCAAGAGATAAAAGGAACAACTGGTAAGTTTGGCCTTGGAGATCAAAACGAAGCAGGGCAAAGGCTAATAGAGTTCTGTCAAGAGAACAAACTGGTCATCACAAACACGCTTTTCCAACAACACAAGAGACGACTCTACACGTGGACATCACCAGATGGGCAGCATCGTAATCAGATTGATTATATTCTCTGCAGCCAAAGATGGAGAAGCTCTATACAGTCAGCAAAAACAAGACCTGGAGCTGACTGTGGCTCAGATCATCAGCTTCTTATAGCAAAATTCAAGCTTAAACTGAAGAAAGTAGGAAAAACCACTGGGCCGGTAAGATACAATCTGAATCAAATCCCTTATGAATACACAGTGGAAGTGAGGAACAGGTTTAAGGATTTAGATTTGTTGGACAGAGTGCCTGAAGAACTATGGGTGGAGGCTCGCAACATTATACAGGAGGCAGCAACAAAAACCATCCCAATGAAAAGGAAATGCAAGAAAGCAAAGTGGCTGTCCAACGAGGCCTTACAAATAGCAGGGGAGAGAAGGCAAGCAAAATGCGAGGGAGATAGTGAAAGATACAGGAAATTGAATGCAGATTTCCAAAAAATAGCAAGGAGAGACAAGAAGGCCTTCTTAAACGAGCAATGCAAAGAAATAGAGGAAAACAACAGAATGGGAAGAACCAGAGATCTGTTCAAGAAAATTGGAGATATGAAAGGAACATTTCGTACAAAGATTACCATAATAAAGGACAAAAGTGGTAAGGACCTAACAGAAGCAGAAGACATCAAGAAGAGGTGGCAAGAATACACAGAGGAATTATACCAGAAAGATATGGATGGCTCGTACACCCCAGGTAGTGTGGTTGCTGACCTTGAGCCAGACATCCTGGAGAGTGAAGTCAAATGGGCCTTAGAAAGCACTGCAAATAACAAGGCCAGTGGAAGTGATGATATTCCAGCTGAACTATTTAAAATTTTAAAAGATGATGCTGTTAAGGTGCTACACTCAATATGCCAGCAAGTTTGGAAAACTCAGCAGTGGCCAGAAGATTGGAGAAGATCAGTCTACATCCCAATCCCAAAGAAGGGCAGTGCCAAAGAATGCTCCAACTACCGCACAATTGCACTCATTTCACACGCTGATCCAATTAATTAACATTTCACCTCCCCCCCCCTCCACCCAGCCAATAAAAAGCTGATTCAATTTGCATTTTTTAAAAGCTGCACCTTAGATGCAAATATGCATTTATTACTGCCATGTGTAGTTTGGCCCTTTTTCCCGTGTTTTACTTATTCATTCATAAAATTTATTCACCACTTGATTTTACAAAACCTGAAAGCAGTTTATAGAAGATAAAACAGTAAAATCAAGAAAGGTTGGCGACTCTACTTTAAAACATACAAAAGTTAAAATACTAAAACTGACTAAAATTATACTTTCTTACTAAAACTTTCTAAGGACCTGAATAGCTTTTAAAAATAACATTTTAAGCCCCAGAATGTTCCATGTAGTATGAAAATAGTATTTCACATGCAAGCCAAAACACATACCTATATTAACATTTACCTGTTTCAATATCGGTTAAATGAAGCATAGAATCAAACCCTCCGCTGAGAACAGCTCTCCCACAGGGGGTCCACTGGGCAGCTCGAACGGCACAGGTGTGGCAAAGGTATGTTTTCAAGCAACGGCCCCGATCCACAGCATCCCAAACCTAAAAGGAAAATATAATGAACTTTAAAAAAGATGAGCCGACCAACTGCAGCTATGGCCAAGCAGTGGCTTCTGATCGGTCACTTTAAGAGCTCTTTGAGAGTATCATTAGGAAGCAACACTTTTGCATCTTGGAATAAAAACGCCTAAAATGAAGAAACTGCTCGGAAGTGAAGCAGCCACATTAGCTGTGTTTATAACGGGAAGTGGGAAATGGCCTCCACAGACCATTCAAGATGGAACGTTATTCAGAGCCATAGAATATCTGGCAACCAGGAGGGCACGGGGCTATTCTGCAGAAGGAAGTCTATCAACAACAACAGCAACAAAATCATAGATTTGGAAGGGACAGCAAGGGCCATCTGGTCCAACCCCCTGCAGTGCAGGAATGAAGGTGCCGGATGAGTCTCTGTGAGGAGGAAATTCTATACAGAGAAATTCCTCTCCTGGGCTACAACTGCACAAAACATACGAGGATGACAAAGCTAGATGTAGTTCCTGTCTGGAGCACATACATAAAAGGGGTAGATAACCACATTCAATTAGCACTAGAAACAGGTCTTAGAGTCATAGCATTGTAGAATTGTAAGAGACCCCTGGGTCATCTCGTCCAACCCCCTGCAATGCAGAAATCTCAGCTAAAGCATCCATGACTTATGGCCTTCCAGCCTCTGCTTAGAAACCTCCAAGGAAAGAGTGTCCACAACCTCCCAAGGGAGACCACTCCACTGTCAAACAGCTCTTATTCAGTTTTGAATTATGGTGCTGGAGGAGACTCTTGAGAGTCCCATGGACTGCAAGAAGATCAAACCTCTCCATTCTGAAGGAAATCAGCCCTGAGTGCTCACTGGAAGGACAGATCCTGAAGCTGAGGCTCCAATACTTTGGCCACCTCATGAGAAGAGAAGACTCCCTGGAAAAGACCCTGATGTTGGGAAAGATGGAGGGCACAAGGAGGACAAGATGGTTGGACAGTGTTCTTGAAGCTACCAGCATGAGTTTGACTAAACTGTGGGAGGCAGTGGAAGACAGGAGTGCCTGGCATGCTCTGGTCCATGGGGTCACGAAGAGTCGGACACGACTAAACGGCTGAACAACAACAACATACTTATTCAGCAGTATTTGTGAAAGAGCCTTTTGTGCATCCCTGTGTTTGCCTGCACCCAAACACAAGCACTAGTGGGGTGCAGTGGTTCGAGTGCTGGGCTAAGACTCGAGGGGAACAGGGTTCCAATCCCCACCAGCAACAAAGCTCACTGGGTGACCCTGGACCACTCGCTATCTCTTCGCCTAACCTACCTCACTGGGTTGTTGTGAGGATAAAATGGGGAAGAGAACTATGTACGCCACCTTGGCCTCCTTGTTGCAAAGGTGGCATATAAATATAAAAAGAAATACATGAGAACATACACACTGTGCCACACGGATGCACATTTTGACAGAACTATGGCTTGGATCCTAACTAAGGTTCCACTGGTGGCTGCATCCCATGGGTGTGATTCCACAAACCAAACCAGCAGAAGGGGGGGGGGCATTTTTCACTCCTTCCCCCTTTGCCCCCTTGAAATCTGTTCCAGGGTCTTGAGGATACTGAGGGGCAATGTGGGGGTCTGCATGGGGAAGGGTGGGTCAGTGAAAAATGCCTCCACTGGACTCCAGGTTCCTCCGTGTACAAAAGGAGCCCTTCATTCATGGAGCACTAGTTAGGATCCCAGCCAGTATATTATTAGCATCATCCCCATTTCCCATCAGTCTCAGACAGTTCAGAAGGATTAGGTGGCAAAGCATGTCAAATGCTGAGATTGAAAAGATTGAACACGGTTACATGCCCTCTGTCCATCTCCAAATGCAGATCGCCAAAGAGGTAAAGCAATGCTGTCTCTGTACTGACACCTTCCCTAAAGCCCAGCTGGCATGTTCCAGGAAGTCTATCCCACACTGGAATTCATTAAGCAGTCACACCACAGCCAACTTATTCACCTTGCTTTTTTTAAAAAAAAATTAAATTAAAGAGGGAGTGGCTAATTTGAGACCAACCTGCAATTATTCAAATATTTCAGAATATGGATGAAATGACCGCTCCCCACTTAAAACGGGGGGCGCCCTTTGCGTGGACGCGCACAGCCCCTAGATCTGGAGCGGCTCCATCAGCATAGGCTTGGCTTTGCCTTCCCTCAGGTAGGATACCTGGAGGTCTCCACCTACCTCAGTCAGTTGTCCAATCCCACTTGGGGGAAGCGTTGCCAAGGAGACTAGGCCAGGTAGGGGAGGGATTACCTGCCCACACAATAGAGGGAGGATCTTACCTGGGAATCCTCACTTGGCTCCAGAGCTGGATGAAAATATGGATGAAATAACATTTCCTTCCACACTTCGTAAAGCAGCCCATCATCCAGAACCAGTGTAGAGCAGGGTTCACCAATATGGTGCCCTCCATATAAGTTCTGAAGAGCACACATAACCTGGACCAGGCAGGTTTCACTGGTCGCAAGGGGCAAGAGTCAAGGGAATCCAAATAATTGGCCTCAGGCCTCTAAGCACCTTGTCTTCTTCCGTGGGCAACAGCAGTTTAAACTTGTATTTCAAATTTGGACAGGTTAAGTCCTCCAAACATCTCGTCTAGACTAGCTTGCAAGACTGGAGTTAAAGTAAAAGGAGAGAACCTTGCATTCTGAAACTATATTAAAGGCAATAAATTAGTGTGTGGCAGGCACAATTTCCTGAAAATTTCATGAAAATGCTGGAACTGATCATGAAAGATTTCTGTTGCCACATTTATCATCCTCGGCTAGTTCAAGAAACAATCTTATCACTTATCAGCCATCTATACTTAATATTTCATCTCCACAAAAGCAATGCAGCTTTAGTAGTTGCCTGATGCCCTTACTATTAAATAACTTTGCTATGGAATTACGACAGTGACTCTGTGGACTGAAACTGGAAGTAAGATTCTACATATTCACACATAGCAAGGCATTAGTTTTATATATATAAGGCATCAGTGAAACCAGCAGAGTTGTTAGAGGACGTCTTTTATTTACAGGGTGCCCCTCGCTCCTAAACCACGTATGTGTTTGGTTTAAATCTCAGCCTAGCTTTACTTTAGTGAAAATCAGATGGTCACAATCAGTCTGCGTAGGTCTGAATCCAAGTGGTTGGTTTGCAAACCACAGTGTTCAAGAGTTAAGACAGGCTCCCATGAAGTGAATTGCTATCAGAAGCATATAGGAAGGCTGGAGGAAACAGACCTTTGCAAACTTCAATAAGAACTGACTTGATCTGCGCATTTCACAATGGTGCACAGATCACAACAGTGCTGCCCATTGGATATCACACTTAAGCAAATGTTGCAGTGTAGTTCTCAGCTCCTCCCGCACCATAATTCAAAAGCATCAATTCTTCGCTGATCAGCCTTTTGAATTACGGTGCTGGAGGAGACTCTTGAGAGTCCCATGGACTGCAAGAAGATCAAACCTATCCATTCTTAAGGAAATCAGCCCTGAGTGCTCACTGGAAGGACAGATCGTGAAGCTGAGGCTCCAATACTTTGGCCACCTCATGAGAAGAGAAGACTCCCTGGAAAAGACCCTGATGTTGGGAAAGATGGAGGGCACAAGAAGAAGGGGACGACAGAGGATGAGATGGTTCTGACCAAACTGTGGGAGGCAGTGGAAGACAGGAGTGCCTGGTGTGCTCTGGTCCAGGGGGTCATGAAGAGTCGGACACGACTAAACGACAAGTTCTCAGCTCAACAAAAAGCAGAAATATGTTTTAAAATGCATACTTTGAGATAAAATACCTTTAGAAATGCTTGCTTCGATAAAATACATTTAGAAATGCCTATTTTAATTTTGATAAGAAATACTTTGAAAACCTTCATACATATTTTTTATAAACTGCAAATGAATGTGGAAAGGGAATGGAACAGAATTACGAATGAACACATGCAAAAGTGACACAGAGCACAAACAGACTGATCCATCCATCCTTAGAGGTATAGAAAGTCCATTGACCATTGGCCATTTTGGCTGTGGTTGATGGGGAAATCTGTAGAGCCACAGGTTCCCCCACTCTGGCTAGTTCATATAAGACAACAATAACAAATCATTGTAATAAAGGTCGGAAATAATAAGAGATTTAATTTCCACAACATTTGAAAGACGGTGGGAATTACAACTTGTAATTATACTTTGGGTTTCAGGATAATCAAGATATCCCATTAATCAAAAGTTATCAGCTTTATAGTCATTATTTTTAGCACATTTTAATAACAAATATATCTTTAAAGTTTATCAGAACAGTAACACCCAGCTAACATGCTAATGGGTCTCTTTACGAGACATTATGTTGATTTACTGTTTTGTATTAAGAGCGTAATGCTAATATCCCATGGCAATAAAAATGCTGGATTAACATGCAGGATTTCTATCTTCTACTTGGTTTTTGATCACTTTTTGGCTATTTAGCTTTCAAGCTGCGTAGTACAATTGGTTTTTCAGGTCACCTTAAACTTACTATCAGAGTTAGCATACCTAATAAATTAGTGTTCAAATTCCTGAATTGGGGAGAACCAGTCTACACCAGCTTGCTGGCTGGGATGGTGGGAGTTGTAGTCGAAAACATCTGAAAGGAATGGGGCGTTAAGAAAAGTATAACTACAGGTGTCTTGTGACTGTCTTATCTGAGTTGCTGGGCAAACTAGCATGTAGCATTGGGTAGACAAGGCTCAAGTTACAGCATCCATTGTTGGGAAGTACAGGAGAATCTTTTGGAGATGAGGAGATTGTTGGAACAATCTTGTGAAAGTGTGGAAGACTTTGAGAAGAGCTTATCTGAGAAAAGTTGTACAACCTGCAAGATTTCTGGATTGAGAGAATTTTAGCAGTTGCAGGACTTTGTTAGCAACTGGGTTTTGTGCTTGCTGTGTAGACTTTGTCCCAGCAAGAATTTTATAAGCTGGAACCCTCTCTGGGCTCAGAGAGTGAATACTTCTTGCAGCAACTGTAGTGTGCATCTATAGTGTGTGTGTATGCTAAGTAAAAGCTATCTCTGCTACACAGTTGTTTCCTGTGGTGAACTTAAGTGCTTGACTGAACTTCTGTGGCACATACACAACACTCAGCATAGGGTTGGGAGAGGCTGTCATGGACAAACATATCATATAATCCAAACACCAAAGTATATTGGCCAAGAGTAATTTTCTGTGATCCAGTAGCTTGGGGGGTTGGCAGATAACCATAGAAGTTAGTCCCCATCAAATCTCTGAATGTCTGAATCATGCCTTATTTTTTATCACACATGCACATCTCTGGGGAATGCTAAGAGGGTATGTGCTGAGCAGGAAACTGCATGAACCAGACCCTGACTGCATGCTGTCTCAATGAATCAACACAACTTCAATTTGGGCTCCCCATGGTGCAACTTAATTCTTTCTTAGGACACAAAAATCATTCTTTGACATGGCAACTGATGGGCCTTTGCTCTATTTCTGTACCTTCAAAAAGATGCTATATTGAGCAATCAGGTATTGCAAAGTCTTTGAGAATAGATTCAAGGCAAGTCACGCTGTCAATATAGTTTATTTTGCCCTATTTGCGGAGAAGTGTTAAAAAATGCTGTTGGAAATAACTCTTCAGAAAGACTTGATGATCCTGTCACATTTTACTAGACTAATAAAGAGTAAATCATACCCAGGTGGAATCTGGAAAAGGGGAGTTTTTGAGAGAGCTGACGGTTGAGTAAAGTTGAAAAGACAGGCTGTAAATTACTTAGAAGATATTTGGTGTACTTAAACGATTAACTATAAAAAGGCAATTTTCGCAAGAAGTGTATTTGTGTGTGTGTGTGTGTGTAAGAGAGGGGGGAGGCTGTGCTGCACACTTTTCTCTGTTCTTTCAAAGTAGACAAACAAATATCCCATTAAAAACTGACCATATAAGAAAGTCACAAAGTTCAGTATTTTACACCCAGCACCCCAACTTGTAAGCAGGTGTTTTTTCTAATGAGATACCAAGACTGCATGAGATATTCTCTACAGAGCACATAAGATTCGTTCAGACCATGCTCATTTTCTCACTCCTCAAGACCTAATCGCTTCTCCTCTGCCAAGGGATGGGCTCCACTATCCGTTAGAAGGCCCAATCCTGCTTATGAATCATCTGTCTGCTCTGATAGCTCTCTCTGCACACCAAACCTCTCCTCTTCACTCAGCTGCCTTCCTCTCTTTTTCGAAGCCAATGAGTCGGCGCTGCTGACACAGGAGGAAGATATAATTTCATAGGAGCATAAGAAGTTATTATTGGCAAAACCTATTTGGTGTTTCGCAACTTTCCGACTAGTTGCAGGACCTTAGCCAGACCTAGCAGAGTACACGCAGAATCCACAGAAGCGATTGGCAACTTGGCTGCAGACAGGATAGACAAAGCAGGAACCAGGAACTTGTAGTTAGGTGTTTATTATATACAGTGGACTATTTACAGGAACAGAACACAGATCTTTAGCTAGCTCTCTCATACACGATTCAGAACTCCTACACTGAAACAGAACATCTGAACTACTGAACTCTGAACCACGAACCAACACATTCCAGTTAGTAGGCCATTAATTATCACTCCCTTGAGAGAGCTTGACCATTCAGGAAGCTGTCTCCATGTTTCTGTTATCACCAGGAAGACATGACCTTCTGGATGTCTGCAAAACCTTAATTGACTTGTGTGAGTAGCTGCACGTACACAGTTTCCCAACAGTTACCTTATACGGAGTCAGGCCACTGGTACAACTAGCTCAGTACTGTCTGCACTGACTGGCAGTGGCTCCCCAGGGTTTCTGGCTCTACTTGGAGATGCCGAGGACTGAACCTTCTGCATGCAGAGCAGATGCTGGTTGAGCTGGCTGGCTTTCACAACACTGTTTGTCTCTGGGCCCCAATAGACAAGGCTTTAAACTGCCCACCCACAACCTGGTGCCCTCCAGATATTGTTAGACTACAACTCCCATCACCCCTGAATGTTGGCCAGGCTGGCTGGGGCATCTGGAGGGCCCCAGGTTGCAGAAGTCTCATTTACCGTAATTGGTCTGACACCAGTATATTTACTCCATACTCTTAAAAGAGCTTGCCCTGTGTTGGCCTCAGAGGCAACTGAGCAATAAAAGGCAAGTTCTCTTTTTCTTCAGACTTAAAGGTAATCAATGGCGTTTGCGATTGTCAAACAGATTAGATGAAACACCCTTCAGAAGCCAATTATAATGATAAAGGGTATGTAGCAAAAGATACACAGAAGGGTAATCTGCTGATCGGCAAGGGGACGCCAAGAGGCCAGCGCAGTGCTCAGGGTCAGAGTCTAAACAAGATTCACACTTGCCAAGAAACCACACCAGAGGTTCCTGTGCTAAACAGGAGTCGGATAATGACTGGCACAGGCTGAAACACATGCAAGACTGTATCTTGATATGAAACTGGTGCAGTAGTTATGGCATCAGCAATACGAATCGGAAGACCCGGATTCAAAATCTTATTCAGACATGAAGCTCACTGAACTACCTTGGGCTCTTGTAACCTTGTACTACCATTCTTCTATTAGGGTTATGGAGTATGCAGAAATAGCCAAATTAACAGCAAAAATTTGACATCAGGGGGATAAAACATATCAAAAAGAATGGGGAAAATTTATGTTATATATAGAGAAGATGATGTGAAATAAGGAAACCAGTAGAATTAAAATAATATCTCATAACGCAAAAATTCAAGAAATTTACTGGATAATAATATCAAAATGAATTAAAATTGTATATTAGGATTATTATTGAACAATATTTGTAAATGAATATAGACAGACAGCAAGAATTTGTATATATAGAAAGATTTATTTGTTTACGGACATTTAATGGAAAAAATAAAGAAGAACAATCTTGTGGAAAATGGACAAAGACAATGTGAAAAGTTAAAGAGGACACAAAAAAGCCAGAAGAAGGAAGAAGGGAAGTCAGCTCAGGAGAGCAAGAACAAATGTGAAATATAATGTATGTGTATGTACAGTATGTAACTAAAAATTCAATAAAGATCATCTGGGGGTGGGGAGAACTACTTTGGGCTCCTTGGAGGAAAGGCAGGATATAAAGGCAATTAATGAATGTGTTCTAGTCTGTTGAGACAGATCAGAGATTGCCATCACTTGTCCCTCCCCCCCCCCAGCCAGCCCTGCTGCTGCCCATTTGTATTTCCAGCACCTGCAAGCTCATATTCTATTTAAAACCAAAGGGTGCCTGGTGTAGCGGATCCAACCACCTATCACCAATTAATAATGCGGCAGATTTGCCCCGCTAACTGCCCCCTATTAAATACAGCACACAATCCTCATTGTCAACCAATTAATAGGAAGTTTTGCAAATTTACCATGGGATGTCTAGGGGGGGGGCGGCTTGTGTGAGGGGAAAATTTATGATTTAGAGTCCCAGGCAGGAGTTGATCAAACAAACAAGAAAAGTGTGTTCAACAAAGAGAAGTTAGCTTATTACTAGAAGTGGGCAAAAAAGATGTCACAGGCTTAAATACAGTAGTATAGGCACAGCTCTTCTTAAACTCCAGCCGCTATTAATCAGCTAGTAAGATGCTTAAATCAGTTTCTGCTACTTAGCTATGACAGGCGGTTCCGTTAAATACTTTTATTGCAACACAGCTTCCTTCACAGATTTATTACCCTGGTTCATGAGCGAGGGGCACTTTCCCCCCAGTTACCCACTCACTTAACAATCTCACTCCTGAGGTATTCCAAAATTTCGTAACAGACCCAGGGGACGCTCCTGTCTGTCTACGTTTCCCAGACCCTGAACCTGGTCTCCCTATCTAAGCTGCAAGTCTCTGTCCTCTCGCTATGAATATTCACCTCAGTTTGGATGTTTAACTGAACTCAGAACCAGTTCTCCCTCAGTCAGATCCTATCCTACTCCCTACCTCACTCCTTAACTCCCATCTCAAAACAAGCCTTATCCATCTTCTCAAATCCAGCCCCATCTCTCCTCTTAAATCAAGCCCTATCTCATAACCTGAACCTTAGCCCTCTCTAATGCTCTCCCTCAGAAACTGCTCCTTTTATTCTCCCTCCCAAGGTGCTGCTCCTCCCCCTTCTGTGACGAGCTGACTTTGTAGCCAATCAGAGAGAGGCCCGGGCACTCTGGTGGAATTTCAGGAGGAACTGCATCACCAAACTCTGGTCTGGCTCAGCCGTCCGTCATGCCTGACTTTCCGTAAGCTAATTCAAACAAACTTCAATTCCTTCTCCACATATCAGCTGTAAACCAACAAATGCATCTGATCACAAGGAAAGCATTTTAAAGTCTTTTTTTAAAAAAATCCTGATTGGGGTTTTTAGTGCCACTGATCAAATCATGTTAGTCGCCGTATTGAATTTTTTATTGTTTCTAGATTTGTAGTTTTAATAATAGTGGTAGCCACCTTGCAGAACTGGAATGCAGGATGCGAGCGCTTTAATAACTGTCGGCAACAGAAAATTATCTGTGGCTGCTTAGTGAGGCACATGCAACAAATCTCAGTGAAATCTACCACCTGGGGACAGGTTTTAAGTGCAGTGCCTTAGCAAAAACTTTTATGATAGCCAGCTCATGGCAGGCAAAGGGTAGGGAACCTCATGTCTGAATTCAAACATGACCATCCAGCTCCCACTCTTTGGCCCTCACTCCCCAGGCCACTGGGCTCTGCGTTGTGCCCTTTTTCCTGGCTGGAAACCCTGAAAATGCATCTTGCTCGCTTGGAAGAAGAAGCGTGAGGGCACATCTGTGGACTTTTGTGTGGCTGCAGGTCTGAAAAATATACATGATAAGGAAGGAGACAGAAAGCCTAGGATAGGATAGGATTCACTATACAGTGGTACCTCAGGTTAAGTACTTAATTCGTTCCAGAGGTCCGTTCTTACCTGAAATTGTTCTTAACCTGAAGCACCACTTTAGCTAATGGGGCCTCCTACTGCTGCCACACTGCCAGAGAACGATTTCTGTTCTCATCCTGAAGCAAAGTTCTTAACCCGAGGTACTATTTCTGGGTTAGCAGAGTCTGTAACCTGAAGTGTATGTAACCTGAAGCGTATGTAACCCAAGGTACCACTGTATACTCTACTGCAGACATGTCCAACTGGTCGGCCGCAATCGACAGGTACTGTAGATTGCCGGGTGATCTTGGTCGATCGCGGTCGTTCGTCGGCAAGTAATGTTGCCACCCCCTAGTTTCTTCCACCAGCTGTGCAGTAGCATTGAGCGCAGGTCAAGGTGGCAAGCGGAAGCAATGTTGGCTTTAGCGCTGTGTGCCATTGTCAGCGCTGTACTTTCAGGAGATTGTTTTATTGTCATCCCCGCTCCATAAAAGCTCAACAACTTAAGGGAACCCCCCAAAAAAGCTCATTAACTTAAGGATTTCCATTCCAAAAACCTCAAAAACTCAGGGTACTCCCCCCTAAAAAAAAAGCTCAACTCTTGGCACCCCCCCCCCCCGACAAAAAGGCACGCTCATCCTCCCTCCAATGACAGTAGGTAGATCACTGCCATTTCTTTTATACTAGGAGCAGATCACATTCTCTTGTGAGTTGGAAGTGCCTTCAATACTTGCATACATACACTGTTTTCATCTACACAATGTTCTTGTTCACAAGTAACACTTAGCCAGCCCATGGCACAGTGACAACAAGCAAATGTTTGAGCTCCTGGAAAGATCTTCTGTCACTTTATTGCTCCACTGAGCTAAGCCATGTGTGTAGACTTTGTGTGTAGTCCAGACCAGTGGTTGTGTTTTAGCTCTCTCCGACAAGCCATAGAACAAACCTTGTCATATCATACAATACGTCCTAGAATTCCAAAGTTGTATATAAAGGTAAAGGTAAAGGTACCCCTGCCCGTACGGGCCAGTCTTGACAGACTCTGGGGTTGTGCGCCCATCTCACTTAAGAGGCCAGGGGCCAGCGCTGTCCGGAGACACTTCCGGGTCACGTGGCCAGCGTGACATCGCTGCTCTGGCCAGAGCCAGAGCCGCACACGGAAACGCCGTTTACCTTCCCACTGGTAAGCGGTCCCTATTTATCTACTTGCACCCGGAGGTGCTTTCGAACTGCTAGGTTGGCCGGCGCTGGGACCGAGCAGCGGGAGCGCACCCCGCCGCAGGGATTCAAACCGCCGACCTTTCGATCGGCAAGCCCTAGGCGCTGAGGCTTTAACCCACAGCGCCACCTGCGTCCCATAAAGTTGTATATAAAAATAAATAAATTCAATACTAGTTTTTTGCTAGTTTTAAAAACAACTTGGCTTGCCTTTTTATTCTCTGAAAACCCAGACTGGTTAAAGTTAACAGCTTAAAATATATGCATTTCAGGCTGCCAACTGAATGATCATTTTTACAGGAAAAGAAACAGTTAACATTTGCAATTGCAAACAGTTGTTTAATTTTTCAACAGTACTTTTTTTTTAAGGCAACAATAATGCACTTCAGAAGTTGCTTCCCTTACAGTGTGCTGTGAAAGGCTAAGAGAGTTAAAAAAAGAAAAAGGAAAAACCTCCATGTACTCAATTTTATCCATGCAGTGAAGAACATTAAATGGGTCAAATCAGTTAAAAGCAAAGCACATACAGGATATTATAGTGGGATAATTCAATGGCCCAGAGACAAAATAAAAGTTAGTGGGATATTTCTATGATCAAAACTGAATATACTAAAATGTTAGCGAATAAAGAAACTCCAACAGAGCAGTTTAAAGGAAATATTGAAGGTGCTCATTCTTGAGATGGGAATGTATGACTTTGGTAACTAGAACTTTGAAGCAAAAACTTCTGAACAAGTGAAATTTAGGAAAGCAACCTTATCTATACTGCAGGGATTAGAAATCTCAGATTCATGTTGCTAACCTTTTGGGACCTGTGAGCATAAGCTGAGAAATTGAGAAACTGTTGTGAACACCACAACTGTAGCTTGCCCAAAATAGTCTCCTATATCACAAGTAGGCTTGGGGGAAAGTCTGTTGGCTAAAGATGGCCTCCTTCAGTGGAGGGAAGGGGGGGAAGCCTGCAGGGGTGAAGGAAAGCAGCTCTGAGAGTTCGTGTGCACCTGTGGGCACCATGTTGGCGATCTATGTAAAATCATCTGCATGCTTGCACACAAACACTAGGGTACCATGCAGCCACCATTTCATGCCCTACAAACTACTGTAAACATAGTGCGCAGCAACAGCAGCAAACATTCTCTTATACTCTAAATTGTTATATTGTTGTTTAGTCGTTTAGTCTTGTCCAACTGTTCGTGACCCCATGGACCAGAGCACGCCAGGCACTTCTGTCTTCCACTGCCTCCTGCAGTTTGGTCAAACTCATGCTGGTAGCTTCGAGAACACTGTCCAACCATCTCGTCCTCTGCCGTCCCCTTCTCCTTGTGCCCTCCATCTTTCCCAATATCAGGGTCTTTTCCAGGGAGTCTTCTCTTCTCATGAGGTGGCCAAAGTATTGCAGCCTCAGCACTCAGGGCTGATTTCCTTAAGAATGGATCAGTTTGATCTTCTTGCAGTCCATGGGACTCTCAAGAGTCTCCTCCAGCACCATAATTCAAAAGCATCAGTTCTTTGGCGATCAGCTTTCTTTATGGTCCAGCTTTCACTTCCATACATCACTACTGGGGAAACCATGGCTTTTACTATATGGACCTTTGTTGGCAAGGTGATGTCTCTACTTTTTAAGATGCTGTCTAGATTTGTCATTGCTTTTCTCCCAAGAAGCAGGTGTCTTTTAATTTTGTGGCTGCTGTCACCATCTGCAGTGATCATGGAGCCCAAGAAAGTAAAATCTCTCACTGCCTCCATTTCTTCCCCTTCTATTTTGCCAGGAGGTGATGGACCCAGTGGCCATGATCTTTGTTTTTTTGATGTTGAGCTTCAGACCATATTTTGTGTTCACCTCTTTCACCCTCATTAAAAGGTTCTTTAATTCCTCCTCACTTTCTGCCATCAAGGTTGTGTCATCTGCATATCTGAGGTTGTTGATATTTCTTCCGGCAATCTTAATTCCAGCTTTGGATTCATCCAGCCCAGCCTTTCGCATGCTGAATTCTGCATATAAGTTAAATAAGCAGGGAGACAATATACAGCCTTGTAATATTCCTTTCCCAATTTTGAACCAATCAGTTGTTCCATATCCAGTTCTAACTGTAGCTTCTTGTCCCACATAGGGATTTCTCAGGAGACAGATGAGATGATCAGGCACGCCCATTTCTTTAAGAACTTGCCATAGTATGCTGTGGTCGACACAGTCAAAGGCTTTTGCCTAGTCAATGAATCAGTAGTAGATGATAAGTTCCTAAATTGTTATAGGATAGGCTAAATGATATTTAGGCAAGATAAACAAGTGCAAGTGGGCAGTGGGGGCGCAAGGAGAGAAACCTTCTGGAATGTGCAGTAGCAAGGTAGAGAACAAGCTCAGGTGCTTTCCCTTGCTGTGAGAATTGGGGTGTTACAAACATCTCCCTATTTTCCCAGCACTGGGGCGAGTGTGAGGCTGCCGTGGAAGCAAGCATACAGAAAAGAGAGTAGCTGTCGTTTTTAATGAAGTGCTCACAATACAATCTTGTGATGTTTATTTTCTGCATAGTTTTTTGCTCAGCCGAACCAATCTTGGCTTAATGGATAAGTCACCCCTAAATGTAGTCCAGGGGTCACCAAGGCGGTGCCCGTGAGTGCAATGGTGCCCCTGAGGTCTTCCCCTGGTGCCCACAAAGACTTCAAGCTCTCTCCACTCCCTGCCCCCTTGGTCATGAAAAGTACATGAAGCTGAAGGAGAAAGCTAGAAGCGTGACGCTCTTTCGCACTTCCTCTTTCAGCTTTTCAAGGCTCAAATTAATTCTACTGGATCTGACTTTTACCTTGATCTCTTGGTAAAGCTTCCCATCTATCTATCTGTCTGTCTGTCGATCTCTAATCTGTTTAAGTGTTTATTTATCTATCTGTCTGTCTATCTATCTATCTACGCAGACCTACGGAGGGACATGTGAACGGTTTCAGAACTCACAGGGTTAAAGAGTTCTGTGTGACGTCCCTCAATTCCTGAGGCGTGACTCAGAAGGAGGGAGGAGTTGTTCCTCACTGCCTGTTTTTTCTGGCTTCCGAAGGAGACGGTAGCCATGAACGCTAGCAGTCCAGGGAAAGACTGTAAAGTGCTGATTTATTGTTTTACTGCTTGAAATAAACACTGATAAATAAACACACTAGTGACTGGGTGTGTTTGAAATCTCTAAATACCGAGAAGCAACAGCTCCGCTGTGTTTACTCTGCATGCGTGGCGAACGAGGGATCTGAGCAGCAGGAGGCACAGCTAAAGGGAAACGTGCCGGGCTGGAGATTGATTGGAGCTACTGCTAATTGGGGTCGTAAACCAATTAGCTACGCCACGCCAATTATTCAACAGGACACGATCCAGATAAACACAGACAGTGTTACCTCCTACAATAGCTATTAGGTTAACCCTTCCCTCTCCAAATGTAGTTCTCCCCTCTGCCCAACACATCCTAGGCTGCCTTCAGGCTTGAGAAAAGCCTTCGGTTACCTCAAACAGAATGCTTTTTCCCCCAAGATGAGCTGCAGCAGAGGAAGGGTGGGATGTGGAGGGGTGCCCTTGAGGTGCATCCATCCCAAAGTACAGCAGCTCTCCCACCTTTGGTTTTACACCAACAAGATTTGTAGGCTCTAGGTTTACTTAATTTAAGCTTTTCGCAATTCCCAACACTTTTGTTTTGGCAAGACTTCAAGATCGCCGGTGTTGGACTGAAAAGTAAACCCTGCGGAAAGAAAATGTGGGAACTACATCAAGCAATAAAGCATGGATAATGTTAGAATTCCTGCTCCATGATTGCAGTCATGGGATTGTTGTCTTTCACATGACGGTATATGTTTTGACTCCACAGAGTGGGAAGTGACGGAGACAGGATGTTTGTGTTACTGTGTTCCGTGAAGTGGGACTATTGTCCTTTGTTTACTCTCTTTGCTGTCTGATGCTAGAGAGAGAGGGAGCCCTGTTGCAGTGCTCCGTGTGTGTTTATATGTAAATAAAGCAGATTAGCCAAAATGCTGAGTTGCTGGGGTTCTGCGAAGACTCTGCGGATCCCTAAGTGTGCCGATGTCTGTTGGCATGGGTCACTGTGATGTTCGCGCAGATGAAAGCTTTTGAAGCTCCCAAACGATCAACCAGGAGGGAGGGAACATGCCAGTCGGGCATGTGTCTCTGCCAGGGTCCTACTCAAGAGTAGGATGAGCTCCTGACATTTAATACATAATAACAGAAGGAGACAAGGGAAAATCCTAGGTTTTTTCCTTTTCTTTTCTCTTGCTTTTTAAGCTGACGCATCAGGAAGTAAAATCTTCAAATTTTATTTGGGTGTAAACGGACTAAGGAATGGGTGGTTGGGGCTGCAACCACTGACCCCATCCCCAACCTCCAAGTGTTCAAGGATCACCCAGGTCTCTAAGTGGCTTACTGATTAAACAACTCTGAACCACACTTGTTCGGAAGCCCAATTTAATTCAGCAGAATAAAGCTGTTTTCCAAATCCCGAAATGGAGCTGTGCTGCTCTTTAAAGGGAAGGAATTCATTCATATAAAACTTCACGAGCAAAAAGGCTCCACATCTTTAAGTCTAAATACCAAACAAACAAGGATTTCATAAGGATCTCCAGTACAGGACAAACCATACTTCCTGATTCATGTGACAACTGCAGTGTTTGGAGTGAAGCTTTAATTAATATAACTATTAAACTTAAAATGCTTGCTGTTGGCCATCTGTTCTGGGAAACTAAAGTATCTAATAATTCATCAGTCTTAACCTAACCTGAAACTCAACAAAGAGAAAAATCTCTCAGCAAACTTAAATTGAAAGCACAAATCAACTTCAAATGTACAGAGCCAGCAGTCTTTCTGCCACTAAAAATCATTACCACATCATAATGCATCAGTGGCACCACATACACACACACACACACACATATATATAACATTTGTTTGTCTCAGCTGAAGCACAGAACATTCAGCTTCAGTGATTCCCACCCCCCGCAACCCGTTTCAGACATCTAGGCAGTGGGCAACATTACAGAGAAAAGACTGAAATCTTATATAGAGATTTCTAATATAGATTAGGTTTCAGCTGGTACATATAAGTATTTGTTAAGTTTGGCCTTCCTCAAACGGAAAGCTGTGTTACCTGTTAACAAAGCGCAATGGATTGCTTTCAGAAGAAATACCAAGGTAATTCCAAACACAATAAATCTACTCTGCAGGTATGGCTTTGTCCAGAATCATTTTGCGGTGGGAGCGTTTTTGAAAAAAGGATATTGCAGCCAAAGAACTCCAAGTGCTCCAAACACAATTATTATTATCATCATCATCATCATCATCATCATTATCATTATTATATTTTTATACCACCCCTTCATCAGAGGATCACAGGGAGGTTTACAATATAAAAACAAAAACATGCATAACATAGTAACAAACAAAACAATACCACCACCCACCAACACCTATGAAAACATCTGCAATTTATGTACTTAATTGGAAGGGTACCCTTAGCTTAACAATGTGCTGATTGTCCTAATTATTCATTTTCAGCCTTGTACTACTTCTGAAAGTCACACAGGTTCTGACTTGGTTGGAAATCAAGGGGAAGCATCCCTAGCCAATCTTAAAGACTGTATAAGGATTGAGTCCATCTCTTGGGGATGCCGGGTGTTATCATCACAAATTTGAAATGAGCCCAGAAGGCAATCGCCATGGATACTGGAAGGAGAGGGATGAGCAGCCTTGTCTTGTATAGCATGACTAAACAGCAAGTCTAGGCTAGCAAAGTTTGAGCTTTGACACCAGGTTGGAAAGTTCCCAACCTGACCTAAATTGGATGCATTGGTGCGTAACAGAATTTATAACTGAGCCTTCTTTAAAGCTTAGTGCTGCTACTTCAAAATCTTATCCACTGGTACAGGTTAGCATTGGCGCAAATTGTCACACATAAGGCCATTCGGCAAAGCACCATTTGTCTGCATGAACCAATTGATTTGGCAACAAGTAAGGTAAAAGGTGAATGAAGGTGAAAGAGGTGAACACAAAATATGGTCTGAAGCTCAACATCAAAAAAACGAAGATCATGGCCACTGGGTCCATCACCTCCTGGCAAATAGAAGGGGAAGAAATGGAGGCAGTGAGAGATTTTACTTTCTTGGGCTCCATGATCACTGCAGATGGTGACAGCAGCCACAAAATTAAAAGACGCCTGCTTCTTGGGAGAAAAACAATGACAAACCTAGACAGCATCTTAAAAAGTAGAGACATCACCTTGCCAACAAAGGTCCATATAGTTAAAGGTATGGTTTTCCCAGTCTTGATGTATGGAAGTGAGAGCTGGACCATAAAGAAGGCTGATCGCCGAAGAATTTATGCTTTTGAATTATGGTGCTGAAGGAGACTCTTGAGAGTCCCATGGACTGCAAGAAGATCAAACCGATCCATTCTTAAGGAAATCAGCCCTGAATGCTCACTGGAAGGACAGATCCTGAAGCTGAGGCTCCAATACTTTGGCTACCTCATGAGAAGAGAAGACTCCCTGGGAAAGACCCTGATGTTGGGAAAGATCGAGAGCACAAGAAGAAGGAGACGGCAGAGGACGAGATGGTTGGGCAGTGTTCTCGAAGCTACCAGCATGAGTTTGACCAAACTGCGGGAGGCAGTGGAAGACAGGAGTGCCTGGCGTGCTCTGGTCCATGGGGTCACGAACAGTCGGACACGACTAAACGACTAAACCACCACAACAAAGGTAAAAGGACCATTTTACTCTTCCCTGGTGACTGTTTCAGTCTTTTTCGTAAAAAAAACCAAAAAACACCAGTCACTACTCCCCCTGAACCAAAGTTATCTTACATTTGCCAATTTCTAAATCACCTGACGCGGGTGGCGCTGTGGTCTAAACCACAAAGCCTCTTGGGCTTGCCGATCAGAAGGTCAGCGCTTCGAATCCCCGTGATGGGGTAAGCTCCCATTGCTCAGTCCTAGCTCCTGCCAACCTAGCAGAAAGCACATCAAAGTGCAAGTAGATAAATAGGTACCACTCCATCAGGAAGGTAAACAGCGTTTCTGTGCGCTGCTCTGGTTTGCCAGAAGCGGCTTAGTCATGCTGGCCACATGACCTGGAAGCTGTCTGCGGACAAACGCCAGCTCCCTTGGCCTATAAAGCGAGTTGAGCGCCACAACCCCAAAGTCGTCCACGACTGGACCTGATGGTCAGGGGTACCTTTACCTTTACCTTTTACACACACACAAAGTAGAACATCCACCCTCAGAAGACCCTGCCACAGGGAAGCTGTACGCCGGCTCCCTCGGCCAATAAAGTGAGTTGAGCACCGCAACCCCAGAATCGTCCATGACTGGACCTAACAGTCAGGCATAGCTTTACCTTTACCTAAATCACCTGAGCCCCACATTACTTGCTCCTCTAGTGCCCATTATCTGCCCACGTACTCTGAACCCTACACTTACAACACCACCCTGTCTTGCCCATATCTTAAAATGTTAAGTTTTCTAAGCCGAGCCTATGTCACTTCTGAAAAATGCTAATTCAGAAAATGTGATCATTCCGTTATCAGTGATAATTCAGAAAAGGCTTCTCTGGTTTCCATGAGTTCTCTTCTTTTTCATAATGTTACTGTTTACGAACTGATGGTACTAAAAAGTTGCACTGGAAATTAGGGGTTAACGCTGAGGAACATCCAACCATGCATTTCGAAAGAAGTTGACTTTGGGCACGTAGTCTACCGAATGCAGATCGTGGAAGCTCAAAATAATTAACAGTGGAATAATGTCATCTATATCTGGATATAAGGTCCAAGAACTAATGGATGGGTGAGGAAAGCCAAGGAAAGTTTTGAAGCTAAAGACAAGAAGCTTCTGCAGGATCCAACAGTGGATAGGAAGCAGTGCAGGGATTTAAGAAGGGGGTGCCACACGGTCAGATCAATGAATCAGGTGAATAATTTTGACAGCACAGCACAAGATGGACATGAGCGGCAAGACATTAGGAGACCAAAGAGAAGAAGACTGCATTGGTCAAAATGAAAAATAACCAGGCAGGGGTTCTGTACAGGAAACAGAAAATAAGGGTCATGTTTTTGCAATGTTATTGAAGTAAAAATAATCTCATTTACCATTCTGAGCAGGAGAAGCACTTCGGGGAAATGGAACTCAGACGGTAATAAAGTTGAGCATTACAAGCTGGAGAACACTGTGCACTAAACAGAGATTTCAACAACAACACTATAGTGGTAGTTATAGCAGGAGTCATGCAGGATCTGCTGGAATACGGGGCGTGGGAACTCTGGTAGAATGAAACTCACAAAAATTGGAAATGGCAAAGCCAGCTCCGCTTCCTTTTCTCAAGCTGCGGCCCTACAGCTAAGGGCACCAAAACAAATTGCTGTGCTGTCCCCCAGCTGCACGGCACCATTTTCATTGCTGGAACAACAAGCCCAGGGACTAAATAAAATGAAGCCGCTATTCTAGAAACAAGCAAGAAATTGGTACTTGTTGCTGCTTCACAAGAATAGGACAGTAGTGACTAACTGAAGCTGCAGCCAAACCCTTGCAAGAAGCTGGTGAACTTTGAAAAAGCCAACATTATCATTCCAGTGGCGAAAGGTACCTCACTACAAGATGAACAACGCCTTTGAATGAAATTCTAAGGAAGCTTGACCCAATACACGTTTACTCAGAATTAAATTTCACCAGGTTCTGTGGGGCTTACACCCAATGACACACTAACTTGGCAAAGAACGTGCTTTGAAATCCCTCTTTCAAACCTGGGGCAGAGAGGGCATTTGCCTGAAGAAACTAGACATGCACTCCTGTGAAAACAGTCCACAAGGCTGTCTCCCTTCTGCTGAGCTTATCATCCTCACAGTTGTGCTATACCTGCAGATTAACAGCAACAGAACTTCTGGAATGACCAGTCTCCAGCTCCCGAGCTCAAGAAAAAGGCTAGGTTTTGGCTGGTCTCACCGCGTTTCCAAGGCAGTTGGAAAACATAGGGAGGACAATACAGTGGTACCTCTGGTTACGAACTTAATTCATTCAGGAGGTCAGTTCTTAACCTGAAACTGTTCTTAACCTGAAGCACCACTTTAGCTAATGGGGCCTCCCGCCGCTGCGCAATTTCTGTTCTCATCCTGAAGCAAAGTTCTTAACCCGAGGTACTATTTCTGGGTCTGTAACCTGAAGCGTATGTAACCTGAGGTACCACTGTACAGCTGCAAGGATGAGAATCTTCTCTCTCTCTAGCTCCATGAATGAGAGGAAGGCAGGGGCTCCTCCCACGACTTGCCAGTGGAGAGTGATTAACTCTCACCATGATAAGCACAGCTAGTGGATTTGTGGACCCTTGCCCCATATCCCCCTTCTTTCCTTCCAATAAATAGCTTGCCACTCAAACAAAAGTCATTACAGTAATCATTCTGGGCTGCTAAAAGAGCAAACCGAACTACTAATACAATCCTTAAAATAGGAAGCTTATACACAGACTGTTAAGACAGCAAATCCTCTTGGCAGTTCACCACATTTGCTTGCAGAAAATGCGCAATTCAGCTTTTTTCTGCAGCAACTGCAAACTGAGCCATCTCAGGAGGTTCTATATATTTATCATGATTGCTTAACATAAATTGACATTCATTTTACATTCAATACCCCAGCCATCATATCTGCCAAGAATATTCCTCTGAGAGATGCATGCATTGGACAATGGGGGGGGGGAGGCAGGCACCTACCACTTAGGAAGCAAGTCTATGTAACTGGTGATTTATTGATGACTTAGCAGGGCAGAGAAGTGAAGGCCTGATACAAGGTGCCATATGTCAAATCGTGAAAATAACAATTATTTTACATGGTGGTAGACTGGGGAAAATACCATTCACAGTTATGGAACAAATTGTTCTACATCTTTTGAAAAGCTGTTTGTTCACTATGCATTCAGACACTTCTTAAGATGCCACAAACTAATGTTTGCATGATGGTTCCTAAGATCAAGGAGCATGGGGGCCTCTGAGCATGTTTCTGGTGGCATCAATGCACAGGTATTATATTGGAGGTTATGGCACACTGACAGCTGGGCCATATTACAGTTCGCCCTAAAAGGTAAAGGTAAAAGACCCCTGACAGTTAAGTCCAGTCGCAGACGACTCTGGGGTTGCGGTGCTCATCTCGCTTTACAGGCCAAGGGAGCCGGCATTTGTACACAGACAGTTTTTCCAGGTCATGTGGCCAGCATGACTAAACCACTTCTGGCGCAACAGAACGCTGAGACCAGAGCAGCGCACGGAAACGGCATTTTACCTTCCCGCTGGAGTGGTACCTATTTATCTACTTGCACTTTTTTGGCGTGCTTTTGAACTGCTAGGTTGGCAGGAGCTGGGACCAAGCAACGGGAGCTCACCCCATTGCAGGGATTCGAACCACCGACCTTCTGATCGGCAATACCAAGAGGCTCAGTGGTTTAGACCACAGCACCACCTGAGTCCCCTTACTCAGTCCCTCCTAGCTCCCAGTATAAAAGGCTCAAGTAGCAGGTTATAGGAGACCTTGGAGAGCTCAGAATACATAATAGTCTGACCTCGTGGAAGGCAAATTTCTATGAAGCTTTGAGAGGTTCTAGAGCACGGCATCCAACAGAATGCCTTCCAGATGTGGCTGGACTCCAGCTCCCATCAACCACAGCTAAAATGGCCAATAGTCAGGGATGATGTGAGCTGTAGTCCAACAATTATCTAGAAGGTACTACGTTGGCTACCCCTGCTCTAGAGTGTCAAGATGGGCAAAACCTTTGAGTCTCACAGAAACAGCTGGAATGGCTTATTGGTTTAAACCAGTGTTTCCCAAACGTGGGTCTCCAGCTGTTTTGAACTACCACTCCCATTGTCCCTAGCTAGCAAGACCAGTGGTCAGGGATGCTGGGGACTGTAGTCCAAAAACAACTGGAGACCCAAGTTTGGGAAACACTGGTTTAAACAATTTATGAAGTATAAGAGGATCATACCTATAAAATGTTTTTTTTTTTAAATCTTGCATGTGTGTTTTTAGGTAAATTGTTTGCATTCGGGGTACAATAACCTTGGTGTAGCTTTTTCCATGTTCTCTTTCCTTAAAAAAATACACTGAAAAATATGGGGTTGTCATATGCAATTCTTCCCAATTTTCTTTGCTTGCTATGACACTTCTATAATTCCTTTTTCCAGAAGATAACAATTGCTTCAGAACCACAAAATAATTAACTTTAATTCTGCTAAGTTTATGATGAGCTAACATTTCCGCAAGCGTGCTTGGAAGCTGTGTAAGCCCAGCAAAACAATATTAGTCAGTGTGTCCCCCAACACTGCCTTAAGAGAAATGCCAGGAAAGGCTGGCCCATGTGTTTTCAGCAGATTAAAAAAAGAAGAAGAAAAGCCTGCTCTGGCAAGTTCATTTAAACTTAAATAAGGAAGCTGAACCATATCTAACTTGCTTTCCTTTTCCCCAAAACAATGAGCAAATCTGACAATTCAGTGAAGAAGTACAGCATATCCTCTTAACTATAATAGAGGATGCAAGACAAGAGGCATAAGCATCAACTGGGGGTGTGGGGAGAGAGAGAAAACGAAAGAAAGAAAATTAAAAACCAAGGTCACTAAAGCAAAACCCGGGACTCTGTGTGCAATGAAGGAAGTTCTGCACTGAATTTAAATGCTCTATTTCATTATGCTGCAAGTGGCTACAAACTATTCCATCCCTAAGTAATTCAAGCCTTAGGGAATAGCTGCTAATACATAAAATGAACAAGGCGCTTTAATAAATAATCCCTCTGCTGCTCTTATTCAGTTTATATTACTTTTAATTTGATTTAAAAGTAAAGCTAATAATGGAGGGTTTCAAAACCCCACCACCACCACCACCATTTAAAGACTGGAATGGAAACTGCCTGCAATTAATAGGGTACTTATATTTCTGTCTCTAATGTTCGTAGGAAAAAGTTCCTAGGGTGATTAAATAATTTAAACAATTGCTAATTTGGGATCTCATAGATACACTATATCCTACTAATGCTAAAATTGTGAGCAGCTTAATGGAGAAAGAGAAAGAGATAATCACCCTTTCTCCCCATCACCCAATATCACTCATCAGATCACCTAGAATTGCAATTGTTGTCACACTGGCAGAAGGCGAAGCAGTCGCCCCCTCAATGGCCCTTTGCCCAGCTGAAAATACGGTAGCCTTTAGCAGCCAGGGAATGCTCCATCCCTGCCTTCTCAGTAAGGCATCACTATCTTAAGGGAAATGCCAGAAGGTGAGATTCTCCTAGTTCTTAGCTTGGGGGGAAATGTAGAGAAACTGCATGTAAAGAGTCAGGGATCAATCCAGTTCAACAACCCTCATTAGAACAGAAAAACCCATCAGTCCCAAAATCACAACAGATCAAGCCACAGAATCTGATTCTCTAACAGGAAGAGATCGTGGCACTGCAGAAGCTTTCAGATTCCATTCTGTTGATGGGTCCTGATCTTAATAATAGGGATCTTCACATATCAGAACCTAATGGCAGTGCGAGCACCAAGGGGGCAGAGTCCCACCCCTGTCTTTATTAGCACCTATTAAACCGAGTGCTAAGTTGTCACTCTGGTTTTGATTGCAGTGTATTTAGAAGTTTCGTCACAGAGATGTAAAGGGACGAAATGGACGCCGCCACCATAATAATAATAATTTATTATTTATACCCCCCCCCCCAATCTGGCTGGGTTTCCCCAGCCACTCTGGGAGGCTCCCAACAGAATATTAAAAACACAATAAAACATCAAACATTAAAAACTTCCCTAAACAGGGCTGCCTTCAGATGTCTTCTAAAAGTCAAATAGTTGTTTATTTCCTTGACATCTGATGGGAAGGCATTCCACAGGGAGGGTGCCACTACCGAGAAGGCCCTCTACCTGGTTCCCTGTAGCTTCACTTTTTGCAGTGAGGTGAACCGCCAGAAGGCCATCAGCGCTGGACCTCAGTGTCTGAGCTGAACGATGGGGGTGGAGACGCTCCTTCAGGTATACTGGGCTGAGGCCATTTAGGGCTTTAAAGGTCAGCGCCAACACTTTGAATTGTGCTCAGAAACATACTGGGAGCCAATGCCGATCTCTCAGGATCGGTGTTATGTGGTCCCGGTGGCCAGTCCCAGTCACCAGTCTAGCTGCCGCATTCTGGATTAATTGCAGTTTCTGGGTCACCTTCAAAGGTAGCCCCACGTAGAGCGCATTGCAGTAGTCCAAGTAGGAGATAACTAGAGCATGCACCACTCTGGCGAGACAGTCCGCGGGCAGATAGGTTCCCAGCCTGGGTACCAGGTGGAGCTGTAGAGAATTGTGGCTTCCTTTTTGTTACTAGAAGCTCTGTGTACACAACCTCAGATTTTCTCTCTCTTTACAGTGAACACACTCAATCAGAATAAAGCAACCAGGGAGGCATACTGTCACAATGGCCTCTCCAAAGGAGGTAGCAAGGGGACAGGCTTTTTTCTCTCTGTTGGGTTTCTTGCGAAGGTTGCCACTGTTAGAAGAGACATTCAAGCCCCCACCCACTCTGCAAACCTTAGCTTAGTAGCAGAGCAGTACATTTTTTGCATGCACAAGGTTTCATTGCAAGTTAAATTGCCCTTTTCAGATCAGGGACCCACTTTTAACTACAGGCTGCAACATGAGACCCATCTCTCTCTCTCTCTCTCTGTCTATCTATCTATCTATCTATCTATCTATCTATCTGCAACTATGCAAGTCCATCTCCCTGCTTCTTTCTCAAACGGACCAAATGTAAGGTGGGGAGGGGGGAGTAAGACTCCCATACCTTTAATAGCTACGTCAGATAGAATTTTGGTAGATCTTGCTTGTCATGCACTGAGGTGAGAAAAGCTTTGCCTGCTGAAATTCCCTCTTCTACCCAAATATTTAAAAGTACAGGAGAACTTCTGTCTTTGGCCTCCAACAACCACCACTTCGTATTTCTCTTTAAAAATGAAACCAAAGAACAAACTGTGGGCGTTTCATGGCTGTGATCCACATTAGGTCAGGATGCAACCCACTTGAGGCAGGGAAACATGATGAATCTTTGTTTATGCCAATATGAACTGACCTGATATTCACCTCCCAGGCAAATGTAGAGACCAGAACTTAGTGGTTCCCCAGCTTTCACACTTCCCAATGTTCCAAACAGAGTGCTTAGTTCAAAAAAAGATGTGTCAAAATGGGTTTAGAAACCTGGAGTTTGGGAGATGTTTTTTAAAATAAATAAAAAATCATATTTAGATGCAGTTTTTTGTGTAGACTTAAGAGAGGGAGAAAGGGACGCGGGTGGCGCTGTGGGTTAAACCACAGAGCCTAGGACTTGCCGATCAGAAGGTCGGCAGTTCAAATCCCCGCAATGGGGTGAGCTCCCGTTGCTCAGTCCCTGCTCCTGCCAGCCTAGCAGTTCAAAAGCACGTCAAAGTGCAAATAGATAAATAGGCATCGCTCCGGTGGGAAGGTAAATGGTGTTTCCGTGTGCTGCTCTGGTTCGCCAGAAACTGCTTAGTCCTGCTGGCCACATGACCCAGAAGTGTACGCCAGCTCCCTCGGCCAATAAAGTGAGATGAGTGCCACAACCCCAGAGTTGGTCACGACTGGACCTAATGGTGAGGGGTCCCTTTACCTTTACCTTTAAGAGAGGGGGGGGGGAGATTTGCAGATTAATGGAGAAATGGGATAGAATGGTCTTATGGGTGACCACATGTGAAAGTGACAGAACATAATGGTTTGATTCATCCATCTCTAACTTGAAGGCCAACAAGTTAAATGATCTGAGATAGCAAGGTTGCCAAAGATCCTTGCCTGGATCCTTGGAGAGCGCCTGTCTGTCAGGGTAGATGGATTTTTCCGGGAAAAGCAGTCAGAGAGAGAGAGAGAGAGAAAGGAAGGAAGGCAGAAAGCGCTCAGACACAGACCTAGAATTCCCTGTGTCTAGAAAGTGTGGCACAAAAGGAAGTGGGGATGAGCCTTAAGTCATATTATTCAGAGCAGAGCCAATGAAATCAATGAACTTGTTAGGTATGACTAATGTTGGATACAGCCCTCTGTTCTAAATGCTTCTGTTGATTGCCAGCATTCACCTCTTTACCTAAGCTACTTTTAATTCAAAGCTTTCAGCACAACCCAAAGGTATTGGATGGCTGCTGCTTCACCCAAACGACATTCATTTCCAAGTATCTCAGTTGTTTCTTCTGGAGGGATTTCTTTAACGTGGAAGATTGTTCTCAAAAATAGCTACTTTACATATTCAAAGGTCATTGTATTTTTCCACTTAAGATAAGGCAGCTCTCTACATATTAAACACAGCTGATTATAAAACGACTTTCACGCCTAGCACGTCTAGTTGCATTAGGGCTAAAGGTACTCTAACTTCCAGCCTCTCGCTTTCCACTAAAAACGTCCTCCGTATTCTTTGTGGTAAGGAGTGCAGGAGGATTTTGACATTTCCTTTTTTAATAGGAATACATTAAGAGCTTTCGCCGGGGAAAGGTGTAAGATGGGACATAACTGGAACCGAAACAGCACCTAGCACTGCAGTGGCAAAATCTCTTTTCAGATTTCTGCGCAAAGTCATTTAACTGCAATGTTCCTTTCAAAATTTAAGAATGCATGCATGCATGCATGCTTAAGCACACGCACACCATGATTCTCACACAGTGTACAACTTTCAAGCTTGCCTTGAAAATGAAAGGCGCAGGCAATTGCCGGGTGATAGAGCACATATTCCTTCCTGAACTCCCCTCTCCTCCTAGACTCCTTTCCTCTTCACAGCTTTTTCTTTTTAAACGTCTATTAATCCAGACAGGAAGTAGTGTGCCAGACGGTGTGTTTCTCAGCTGCCTTATTTTAACTCAAATGTGCTCCTTGCTAGAAGTTTTTTATTCCTCCGTGTCCTTCAGCTCAATCACTCCAGAAAACTTCGGTTCACTTATAGATTCAGCATTAGCCTATGCCTCCCAAGGTGAGTAGTTACAGCAGCCAGCCCCATTGATTGCTTCCAGCTCTGCTTAAGAGGAGCGTAAATGTGGTTGGTTTTTAAGATTTTTTTGAAATGGCTAGGGATTATTTTTATTTTTTGTATCTTTTGGACTTGAGTTTGCGCGTTGCATCCTTTGACAGCCTTTTTTCTGTACAAAGGCAGCATATAAATAAACATAAACCATAAGAGCCAGTGTGGTGTAGTGGTTAAGAGTGGTGGACTTGTAATCTGGTGAACCGGGTTCGCTTCCCCGCTCCTCCACATGCAGCTGCTGGGTGACCTTGGGCTAGTCACACTTCTCTGCCGTCTCTCAGCCTCACTCACCTCACAGAGTGTTTGTTGTGGGGGAGGAAGGGAAAGGAGATTGTCAGCCCCTTTGAGACTCCTTAGGGTAGTGATAAAGCGGGATATCAAATCCAAATCCAAACTCTTATAATGACCTAAGATCATAAGAAGGACCTGATGGATGATGCCAATGGTCCATCTAGCCCAGCATCCTGTTCTCACATTGGCCAACCAAATGCTGGTGGGAAGCCCAAAAGCAGAACCTGAACACAATAGCACTCGACCCACTTGCGAAGTCTCTAGCATTCAGAGGCTTATTGCATTACCTGTTTGTTTTGAAGAGTCAATGAGCTCAAGAGGGAGCCTGTTTGGGGCTTCTTCGTTGGTGAGGAGGGAGATAATTAGGGGATTGAGACATGATCAAGGTTTATAAACCTACACATCATGTGCAGAAAGGTTATGTTTCTTCCTCCTTCCCCCATAATACTACAACTTGGGAGGCAACCAAATGGAATTGATTGGGGTAGATAACAGATTGGAGACGGACAAAGCAAAGTACTCTTCATGCAGCCGACTGGGTTGTATCTGGGGCCCTCTCACTCATGGAAGGGCTTTTGATCCCATGGGAAAAGCACTTTTTTGACAATTTCCCTCTCTCATTGTATCCCCTGCCACACACCCACACCCAAAAAATCTGCTCTGGGAGCTTGGGGGGGTCCTCCACAGCAGGGTGAAAGGTGATATTTAGCAGGAGGAAGGGCAAATTGGCGAAAATTATACAAAACCCTGGAACGAAAGCACAAGAAATGCCACCCCTACTGGATGCTGCCACAAGATGTGGTGATAGCAAGTAGCTTATATGGCTGAGAACTGTACAAATTCACGCCAAAGCCCCTCTCAGAGCTGTTGGAGGAACTGAACATGAAGGAAGGGGTTAATTTCTTTCATGGGCACAAATCACCCCATGTATGAGATAAGCTGCAGGTGCAAAGTCAGCCAAGCCCGTTGCTTAGGTAATAATGGCTGACTATATGCTGAGTATATAAGTGATTAAGATATGTCAGCTTGATAGTCAGTCAGTCTGTCTGTCTGTCCGTGAGTCAAAGTCTGTGTTACGTCTTGAAATGCTGGAGCAACAGAAATACTTTCTGAGTATCTGTATCTGTATCTGTATCTGTATCTGTATCTGTATCTGTATCTGTATCTGTATCTGTATCTGTACCTGTACCTGTTTCTGTACCTGTACCTGTACCTGTATCTGTAAAGCCTACAAACTATATGTATATATCATCGTCCAGAACTGTATTACAGAGGCCTAACGGACGAGATGGTTGGACAGTGTTCTCGAAGCTATCAGCATGAGTTTGACCAAACTGTGGGAGGCAGTGGAAGACAGGAGTGCCTGGTGTGGGCTGGTCCAGGGGGTCACGAAGAATCGGACACAACTAAACAACTAAACAACAACAACATTCTGCAGCAGTAAACAACTTTGGACCTTAAACTCCCTGCGTGTTGTGACTGGAACTAGGGACAACTTTCACTGCGTGGTCATCTCGCCTCAGATTCCCAACAAAAGCATTATCCTGTTCAATGCTTCTGATCAGTGGTGCCTGCAAACCCCCTTTTGGCCCAGTCGGGTTTTTACCTGACCTGCACCTGAGGTTATACATGAAATGGCCTCGCAGGCAAAATGGGAAGGCCTGGTATGCCGAATAAACCACACAAGCTGGAGATCCACCACCCCTGAACTGGAGCTTTACCCTGACCCAGCAAAATTCTGAGGATGTTTATTGCAGCTTTGGCGTGCCATGATTAAACTGACACTGTGGACGTTGCACAGGGAGTCTGGCAGTCTGGAAGAACAGGCAGCCAAGGAACAAGAATGGAAGGGAGACAGGAGTCACTGCTTCAGAATAGTCATTAAGGGAGCTTGCCTCTGGCAACAAGAACATGGGGAGTGAGAAAAGAATAAGAGAATAAAAGGCCTGACCTATGCTTTGGAAAGGGAGCCCAGGCTGCTATCAAGAGAAGATGGAATAAACAAAGAAAAATAAAGTACCCGGGTGTTTAATATAATAATATTTCTGGGAATCTCTATGAATTTTTGCAGGACCGCAGCCTAAGGGTTATGGTAGCTATTAGACTCAGGGGTTAAATAGAATATATTCATGTCCCCCTGCCTGTTATGAAACTTCTTCCTGAGCTACTTTCATAGCAAAGCAGACTGGGTGATAAAATGCCTTTACTGCTCCTTCCCTCCTAAGTCTTTTAGCAGCAATTCCCCCAGCAGTACACTTATTTATCAAACATAAGATCAGGATTTAGTGAACCTCCAAACACATTTTCCAAGCAAGGTTTCCAGAAATAACACAGAAAACAACTTCTCAAAATCAAAGACGAAAGACAAGTAAATGGATATTATTCTATCAAATGTATGAAAGCAGGACAGGTAGCACAGACCTGTCTGTGGGGAGCTGGCAGGTGTATTCTGAAACTTGTCACTGATGCAAAAATAGTGCATTAGTGGTGGGTTTAAACTGGACCATCTCCATTCCGCTTTATTAGTTGTTCTGTGATGCTTCTCTGGTGTTATTTCATTAGTGCCATTTGAAGGGGCATTTTTGTACTACAGCACAACAAAGTGGGACACACACACACACACACATTTGTGGTATAAAAAAAATACAGGATTTCAGCAGGAAGTTACAGGGCACACAAGCACTGATTGGAAATGAAGCAGTATGGCCACTCCAAAACTTTTGCAGGCACAAATAGTATTGACAGCAGGATTGTGTTTAACTACCCTAATATAATCATGAACACAAATCACCATGAATGCATAAATAAGAAGGATATATGGAGGGGACCCTGCCCTATTTGCACATTTGATGAGTATGTTCCAGTCTCTTACCAAGGGATTGCATGCCTTGTCTACTTATAATTGTTACTTCCTTCTGGCTGAACATGATTCATTGCTGTGGGTGATATCCAGCTAAGTCAGAATATGACTAATGTTTGATATCTCCCCATGCATCCATCTTTGAATGCAACCTTCTACAATTTAGTTAGTTACATACCCACTTCTTCTTTTCTTTTTCTCCCAAATGCCTTTATGAGAATGTCATTATGAAGATAAAAAGGGAAACATGAAAACACCAAGATGGAACCAGTGCCCCTGTTTTCTCATCACAGACATGTGAGATATTGGGGGGAACACCATCCTGCTGCATTTATTTTGCATGCGGAATTGGGCTGGGCGATATCTGGTTCCAACACCGTGATACATCACCCCCAGCTAAACATCGCGATATACTGATATATCATGACATCTGAAGTAAGGATGGTTCACAGTTTTTCCTGCATCATGATTTTTGCCAGCGCCTGCTCTTGTGATTTGCTGCCGCCTGCAGGAGGCAGGGGATTGCTGAACCAGCAGAGTTAACAGGGACTGCAAGAATCAAGAGAAGCATTGACTGGCTTCACAGTTTTCCCCCACATTCTGATTTTTGCAAAACACACCCACCCACACATCATGATATGCAATACATAACCAGGTCAAAAATTATGAAGCTGGTATCACAATATGGACTTCAAACCTGTTTTGGACGATATATCAATATATCGCCTAGCCCTAATGCGTAATATCCATTTCGTTCTTCTAACTTATGTCAAGCCTGCACACAACACGAGACCCGCCAAGCCCAAGGTAACCCAACAGATTGTGACTGCCAATCACCTGGGGACTTCTTCAATCCAAAGTCCCCTGTGATCTCAGACTTCTCAGCTGACATCCATCCTAGAGGAGCTGTGAGAGTCCAGCAGGCATGACCCCGCCCCTTCAGTGGTCAACCTTTTTAGCTCGCTTTGGTACCTAGCTAAAACTTGTGCTCAGCACTAAACCTGCCCCCCGGGGAGGGGCAAGGGCTTGATGAGATTACACATGGAACACGGATAGTTTTCTGATCACCTCCGAGGCCCAGCAGCACTAAGGAGACAAGTCGCAAGGGGCATCTCCAGAGGTGCTCAGAAATGGAGAATCATTAGTTGCAAAATGTGCCTGGCGCCCTACTGATTTTGAACCCTGATTACTATGTGATTATTGTGTTCGATTGATTTTGTTTTAGGCTTCTAAATGATTTGCTAGTTTTGAAACGCACGTAAATTATATTGATCTGATGTTATCTGATTGACTTTACTGCTCTCATACATAGTTGTACATTGTTTACCAGATTGCTATTATTCAGTGTTCCAGTGTTTATATACTTGCTTTATTAATTTGTTTGGTGGAATGTTCCATACATACTGTGGATTTATTAATTTTCTTGTTGATGTTTGTATTGTTGCTACATACCTGTCAGGCTTGATATAAATTGCCTTGGGCATCATATATATTGAAAAATGGTGCATAAATAAAACGGATATTGGCTCAGCTCTTCATACTGACCCATCTCTTCTATGCAGAAAATTCTCCTTACAAGCTTTGCACATTTTTGCCACCAAACAAATAGTCCCGGCCAATGGAACCACAGCAATTGTGAAAAAGGGTTAAACTTAAACACACACACACACATTTGCTGAAACCTAGTAGGTAAGAAACATCAAAAACGTAAGTACAGTCTTCAGTAATTACTGTTAATTAACTAGCAATATGGCAGCATTTCCAAATGTGACATTTAAAGCACATTAATGTGATCGTGAACAGTCACAGGGATAATTCAGCTCATCTGCTGTAAGACCTTGATTCCTGAACATCTGAAAACACTACTTAAGCTATCATTAAAGCTGTAATCAAGTATTTTCTTGCTCTAGAAAATTAGGCATGCTTGCTTACCTGAAAAAACCAACAAAAAAATAGGAATGTGAGCTCAAATTTTCAGTGAGGCTCCAGATAACCAACCTCTTTGAAAGCTAAATGTGTGACTAAATGGCTACTCACCCAAGGCTTACTCAAATGAACAGTGTACCAAAGTTCATTGATTCCAAGCTTTTGTTCAGAAAAAAAAGCTTTTTTGACCCAAACAGGGAATCTCAGTCTGCTTTAGCTCCACTTATGACATTCCTGCAAAAAAGACTGAAGTATTTTAAGGTGATACATCTTTGTTATTCATTACACCGTCAAAATCTGTAGAAAGCCGGGATTTTTGTAAGGAGAATTTGGTGTAATTTTTACATGAGTATCTGGAGGGTTATCGATCACCAGCTTGTTACTATGAATGATTTTCAAAAGAATGGTAGTTTCTCCATCACTGAGCATTACACGAATACAAGAAAACGAATTTGCTAACAGCCTGACCAGTAATATAAGAGCACGTGCAGAAGATATGGTGGTACTCTGAAAATTTTTACATATCACTTGGGAAGACAGGCAAACTAAGGTCAGTGTACTAGAAGAAGCAAAGATCACCAGTGTCAAAGCAATGATTCTTCAACATCAACTTCGCTGGACTGGCCATGTTGTTCAGATGCCTGATTATCATCTTCCAAAGGAACTACTGTATTCCCAACTTAAGAATGGAAAGCACAATGCTGGTGGGACAACAAAAGAGGTTTAAAGACGCTATCAAGGCAAATCTTTAAAAATGTTGTATAAACACCGACAACTGGGAAACACTGGCCTGCGAGCACTACAAAGGCATCATGGACTTTGAAAAAGCACGAACTCAGGACGAAAGGGAGAAATGTGCTAAGAGGAAGGCACGTTTGGCAAACCCTCACCGTGATCAACGCCCACCCGGAAACTGATGTCCCCACTGTGGAAGGATGTGAGGATCCAGAATTGGCCTCCACAGTCACCTACAGACACACCATTAAGACCGTGTTCGTGGAAGACAATCTTACTCAGCTACAAGTTATGATCCAAGATCATAATGTGCACCTCATATTTGAAGCAAGCCTTAAAAGCCTCCCAAGGACTCCCAAGCCCAAAGATACAAGTCTCAGCACCAGTTATTATCCAATTTGACTGCTAAAGCTTTAGCAGAAACATTAATATATGACCTGCCAGGAAGGTACAGAGTAGAAACAAACAAACAGCTTGGAGCCTTGGGAGCTTTTTTGGGGGCTGCCCGCTTATTATTCAATGAAAGTATAACAGAGAAAATTATGAACAAATGTTGGCAACCCAGCGACCACATGGGAACGCTGCACATACACACAAACGACAGCAAGCTGTGCTTGCTTGCCATGTATTTAGTCGCCATCAGCTCTAGTACAGTAACTCACTGGGCAGCATTTTTACACAATACACTAAGTCAACCAAGTGGCAATTAACCTTCCAATTTTCAATCAAACCCACATGCTGAAAGAGGAAGCAGTTATGGCCACGCACACAAAATGGACCAGGCTTTGGCATCACACCTTTAACATCCCAACTGGCAGCAACGGCACCAGCAGGCTCCCTCCCGCGCATACAATTATGGCACAATGTCATTCGAAGGAACGCTTAAAAGCAGAGGAACTGACTTCACCTACCAATTATGGCTAGAAACCTAGACTTTGCTTCCGACGGCTATTCAGCTCACACAATTATGCATTTTCAGGGCACGAAAATTTTTATTCATTGGCAAGAAACGATGAGAAAGGTAGGATTCTTTGGGGACCAACATTCCAACAGGGGCAATCTGTTTTGATGGTTGTTTATCTATCTCTCCGGCAAAGTAGGGTCATTTCGGCGCTGTGCAAACATAGCCATGCCACTGCATCCCTATCCAAAAAAGAAATTGAACCAGTGCTCCAGTGGCAGAGGAGCCAGATAGAGAGCTGGCCCATTAACTACTGCTTTACATTCCACCCCCTTATAATGGGGTGACGGGGGGGGCAGGGCTTGTTTCATTCAAACCCACCACCACCTTTTCCACCATAATTTCAGCAGAGATCTACAGATTTCTTGCATCCATGTGTTCACTGAAATTGACAGGAGTGAGCTAGCAGTAAATCACACAGAGAAAGTGAAGTTAACTCTTTATTAGAAAAACAGGATCTGCACAGGGATGCCAGGCCTAATGAGCACAGCAACTCTTCCTCAGTAGGCCTTGCCCCTATGAAGCAGTTGCGGAGACTGAAGGTTCCCACCTTCCACAGCTGCCTACATCCCTCCCCAGGGTTTCCCCCCCCCCCAGCAATCTGAGGCTGTGCCTGAGTGCCTGCCTTTGCTCCTCCTGTTTCATGCCTCCCCTGGTCTTGAGAAACCAGTGAGGAGGGGACCTTTTCCCAGCAGGAAGGAGTGCCTCTTTATCAGGCTGACTCTTCTCTGCCTCTTGACCTCCCTCTCCTGCTGAAGCTTCTAGTTCTGATTCTGGATTGGTCTCTGCCATGGACTCTTCCGGCTCATTAAGCCCTGTTCCCTCTTCAGCTTCCAATACCTCCTCTTCCTATTCTTCTCCCTTGGACCACTCATCATCATCCTACCACCAATCCCCTGGCTATGAGCCTTCTTCCCTTGGTGGTTCCCCAGCTGGTTCCTCAGACCCCCAGCTGCTTCCTCTACATCCAACCAGTCCATGACAGAAATTGGGCAAATCCCACCTCTTGCACTGCCTAGTAAAGCAACTCATGGACTCTAGAGACAAGAGGAGACAATGATATTCTGAAGCTGGAAAAAACCATAATAGCCTCACGCCTCCACCTGCTCACTCCTTGTGCTATTATTTTTAAAAGATGTCAAAGTTACCCAAGGGCATTTCTCCCATTGCTTGTAGGGCAGGGGCTGGAATGATGGGTTTTAATACTGGGATAATCATTTAATCATGTGCCCTGTACATGTCAGTCCTATCCGGCACACCTTCATCACATCAGTTCAGTTTGGCTGCCACTGGAATCAATGGGGCTTCAGTGATCACTAACGTCAGCAGAACTAAGGTCAACTAACTTAGACTGGATCCAACATTTTATGTGCTTATTTTAAATTTTTATCAAAGCACATTTTGTTTTATTCATATTCGACACTGTGGAATAATTGCAAGCACATTGGACAGCTTGTATTTAGAGTGGAGTTAAGTGTTCTGCACTTATTCCCCTCCCCACCAAGTATCTTTAAGCTTTCTCACCCCTCCGGCACAAAATGTTTTGACTCCAAGCCCAAACTACCATTTACAACAGAGCTACCGTGTGTGTGTGTGTGCGTGCGTGTGTGTGCAGCTAAACACCAAACAAAACATTAATTAAGAAGATGAACTTATTTTCAATAACAGAAACTACAGAAATCCAGGAAGGCCTGCTTGCTCGGCTAAACATCAAGGTGAGCTAGAGAATACCCGAAAAAGGAGAGCAAAGCTTCTCAAAGATTCGGATTGCCTTGACAACGGCAATGACAGATCACAAAAGGTAAAAGAATGTCAGCCTTTTAAGTAAAGAAAAAAATACTGGTGGGTTTTGTAGATGCTTTTCTATACTAGCTTCATTTACGTCAGCACCATCTGGCATTTGTATACCATTTTGCCTGTGCAGAATGCATTATTATATCTGCTGCACGTCTTCCTAAGCATGGAAAAGAAAGCTGCTATCTTAAACACCCCCATTCCGAACAGTTGCACGCTGGAGAATTGGACTGATTTTGCCTTGCCACGAGGGTTCGTACACCATATAAATTTCCCCCATGCTTGGAAAACCTAAGACTATACAACATGTGGCCTATAACAAAATGTTGCAGCGTGGAGTGCTCCTGAGAGCCAGTGTGGTGTAGTGGTTAAGAGCGGTAGATATGTAATCTGGGGAACCGGGTTCGCGTCTCCTCTCCTCCACATGCAGCTGCTGGGTGACCTTGGGCTAGTCACACTTCTTTGAAGTCTCTCAGCCTCACTCACCTCACAGAGTGTTTGTTGTGGGGGAGGAAGGGAAAGGAGAATGTTAGCCGCTTTGAGACTCCTTCGGGTAGTGATAAAGCAGGATATCAAATCCAAACTCTTCTTCTTCTTCTGTTCATAGTTCCAGCCAGTCTTGTCCCCCCTCCAGGGAACTCCATTCCATACTCGCTTCCTTCCCCACAATAGTCCGTCAACGTTTAATGTCCACTGAGCATGCTCAGTCTTCACTGGGCTGTATTTGGGTTCCCAACTTACCAGATTTATTTATTTATTTATTTTAAATGATCTTTATTAAATTTTCAAAAGATTACAAATAACAGAACAGAAAAAGAAAAAAAGAGGTAAGAAAAAAGTAAAAAATCTCAAGAAAAAAACCAAAAAGCAACAAAAAAGGTTTCCACCTTTTAAGCTCATTTTCCTTAACTTCTTTTCAAGACTTCCCCACATCTCCCCTTATTGTATTCCATCTCCAATTGTTTAATCAAGCAAGTTTCCCACTTAATATCCTAAAACATAATTTATTTAAAATCACTTAACCCTAGTTTAATTAAGATAATTTTTTATAATAGAATTAAGCTTTAATTCATTAATATACCTTAGCCATTTATTAAAATATATACCTTAGCCCTATATATAGAAAAAAAGAATAAAAAAGAGAAAAAATATGTACCCTTCCTAAGGTTGCCACTATTTCCCCTCCACCGATTCCCTATTTTTGTAATAATAAAAAAATTTTATACTCCTGAAGCGGAAAAAAAACAGACCCCTTCGGACTGTTAGGTCCCACCCTTCCCTCCCCGGTTTCCATCCCTAGCGCAAAAGCCATTTGGTCCATCTTTTTAGCCTGGTAATCTTACGTCCGAGGCACGCAAGTCTCTCTCAGTCCCATTCAGCCGGTTTCTTCGAAAGTCTCTCTTACTTAACACCCAGGGTCGAAGATGTATTTTGTCAGTGCTGACCGTGATTCTTCCAATGAGACCTACTTGTTTACAGGTGGTGCTCCAACACTGTTTCCAAAATCTATATGTCCCAACTAGTCCAACTTTCACCTTGGTCAATTTAAGGTTCTTCTTAGCAGGTCTCCAGTTCTTTTTTCTCTTCTGTATCATCTCGGCCATCCCTTCTTTCAGCTCCTCCTGCTTGGCAGATATCTTCTCCTCCTCAATCTTTAATTCTTTTTCTTGTCCAGCTGCCTGTGTTTTGAGCAGCGAGTCCTTTTCCAATTCAGTTGGTATATCTTCAGATAACTTCGGGTTTGAAGGGCTCGTAGACAAAACAAGGCCTTTCTCATTCCTCTCTAACAACTTTCCCACGAGAGAGATCAGCTTTTTCAAGTCAGCACGTATTTCCTGTATTCCCTGTTTTAGTTCCATTCTTGTAATGTCCAAGAATCCCCTCTAGAGGGATTCTGGTTACTTAATGTTCTTTTCCCCTCCAACCCAAAAGTCAAATTTGTTTGTAACAATCTTTCTTTGTTTTCAATATTTTGTAGCAATATAACCGGTTAAAGTTTCAACTTCAGGACTTCCGGGTTAGCGCGATCTGGTTAATGGCGGATTCCCTCCGAGCTCCGGAGGGAATCGGCTCCGCTGGAGAAGGGTTCTACCGCGACGGCGACGCGGGGACCCTCAGAAACCGCAGGCGCTGAAGCCTGCGGACTTGGTGACTCAGCGGGCACCTAAAACGCCCCCCCGACCCACGAAGAGCCTTTTTAAAGGCTGCGGAGAGGGTACGGGGAGCGGCGTGGTGCTGTGAGTGGACCGCTACTGCAGTGGAGCGAAGCCGCGAGCCATGGCCGGAGACCGCTGACTTTCTTCCCTGAAATTCGGACTTTAATTAATCCGTGAGTAGAATGGAATCTGGACTTTAAAATTTTTACCCTTGAATTCGGTACGATCGGGGGATGTGCTAAAGGGAAGTCCGCACCCCCCTGCTTACAGAAGATTTAAAGCAAGGATCGGAGAACTAAGGTGGAGAGTTTTTTCTTTTCGGTGTTTTCTTTAATAGATAATATTTACATGAATTTGACAGAAGAAGATTTCTGCTGGAGAGTAAGAGTGGAATTTTAGAAGCTTTTGTTTAAACCCCCCCAGACCCGGGAGTGTCCTGTATGTGAGCTGGAGAAAAAGGAACAAGGAGTTTGACAGCTGTCAAAGGAGCTGTCAAACGGGCAGTGAAAGTTAAATTTTATTATTTAACACCTTTCTGGACTAAATTTGTTATATTCGAATTAAAGTGCTTGGGAATAAAGTAGTGAAATAACAAAGTAACGGACTGTTGGGAAAAGACTATTAAGTAACCAGAATCCCCCTAGGGGAAACATTGAAACACTACAATGGCTGCAGATGGAAAATTACAGGCAGAGATAGAAAGAATGTTTTTTCTCGTGGGAAAGTTGCAGGAGCAGACTACGGCTATGAGTAAACAACTTATAACCTTGAGCTCTAAAATAATTGACTCTGCTGAATGCACAATGGACTTGACCGGGAAAAAACCTGCAGCTGAATTAGAAGAGATAACTTCGGAACAGGAGGAGAGGGAACAAGGGCCAGTACAGATGGAGAGTACCAACCAGAAGCCTACATTTTCAGAACACAAAGAAGAAGACCTTTGGATTACAAATTTGCGAAAGATGCGAAAGAGGAGGGAGGAAGCCCCTGGAACACTTGGAATATTTGAATTTAAAAGAAATAAGAAATATGATTGGGGCTTCCTCTTTGAGTATGGATTAGCTGACCTTTCGCAGCAGCTGGTACCAAGTACTTTGGATGGAAGAAAATCTGATGAGACTGAGCTAGAACTCCTTCGAGACCCGAGGACCAACAAAGAGGGCTACCAACAAAATCGGCAGAGAGAGACTGACAGAGACTTAAAGGCCTCAGATGTGAGGAATCCAGGCTAAAAACTGTTTTTGTGGACATGGGGACATTGGGAAGGGACAGAAACCGGGGCGGGGGGGGGGGAAGAATTTTTAAAAAATATGTTTATGACTTTTGTGTTTGATTAGTATGACCTATTTTTAAGATAAAAGGGAAATTCGTGGAAGGAATTCGAGTCGACCTTAGAAAAGGATTAAATGTTTATAAGAAAACTGGATAAGCAAAATTTGGCCAAGTAATAAGAATTAAGTATTTCTTTAAAAATATATATATATAATAATAATATGTAAAGGATGAGAGATATGAACTTGCTGAGCTAATTTAATTGAATTAGGATGTATGAAGGGGGGGTGGGGGGAGGTCAAGAACTGGGGTTAGGAAAGTAAGGATATGAAACTTTATATGTGTTGTCTTTGTATGTGTGTGTATGTCTGTGTTTATAAAATGTGAAAACTCAATAAAAATTTTATAAAAAAAATAAAAATAAAATAAAGTTTCAACTTCAATTCTTCCAACTTTGACAGCTAATTTGACAGCTGTCAAAGGTTTCTATAAATCCTCAGCAGGCTCTTGACTCGGGTTGCTCCCGGGCTTGAGAAGAATGGTACTTAGTTCAAATAAAGTAAACTCTAGTCCTCCAGCACATTAGCTTAGTCCTTTTAAATCCGTGGAATTTGTATCTTTATCCAATCCCGGCGGCTCTTTCCGCGACCTTAGTTGACAGGTCCTTGCTTTGAGCTATTTACAATAGGGGGGAGACGGACTTCCTTTTTTTTTCAGCTCCCCGCTCGCGCCGAATCCAAAGCCAAATATATTGTAATCCAATTTTCAAATTACTCACGGGTTGTTGTTCTTGCTTTTAAGTCCAAATTTAGTAGGAAGAAGTCAGCGCTGACTGAAGAATGGCTTGCGGCTTCGCTCGGCAGGGGAAGCGAAGGACTCACAGCACCACGCCACTCCCTGGCACCCGATCCATAGCCTTTAAAAAGGCTCCTTCACGAGTCGGGAGGGCGCTTATGGTGCCCGCCGAGTCACCATGTCCACGGGCTCCGTGCCCGTGGTTTTTAAGGGTCCCCGTGTTGCCGGCACGGCAAGACCCAACCCCCTGCTAAGCCGATTCCCTCCGGAGCTCGGAGGGAATCCGCCATTAGCCAGTCGCGCCAACCCGGAAGTCTGACCAGATTTATTTTTTTCCAACAAGTTCTTCTACCTCTTTGGGTTTCCCAAAGCATGCGGATTCCTCCCTCTTGTGCATGGATGGTGCTGTTCTGGATATAGAAGGGCTGACACACAGACAATCGGATTCACTATAAGGGTACATGACACAATTGTATCCTCTGCATTATTATTATTTTTGAAAAATCCTTTAAAAGAAAAGCAGTGGTCGTTATCATGCTGCAAGATCATCAAGAGGATCAAGAATCCTGCTTCAATGCATCACGTCTGCCAAGGCAAGCTTCAAAAATCCTATTATTATTTATTAGCCATGTTCTTTACAAGGCAGTAGCCCTTTAGAGCTTTCTCTAGACAAGCAACCCAATTCAGAAATCACTATGTGCACTGACCTCTTGCCCACTTGGGGAGATTCTCATTCATTTTAATGGTGGGAAGAATGCAACGTTACGCTGCAGGGATTGTTCTGGCAGGGCAGGCGTTTTGGCTTACCAGACAGAACAATTCCCTGCTCTCCTCGGACTGCATGCCGTTCCAGGGGTTGCCCTGATCCCCTCTCCAGAGCCATTTTGGGGGATATGCAGAGAGGACGGAGAAAAACTTTAAATCTAATGCATGCATTTTTGCACAAATCTGGTAAATGTTTGAGCCACAAACTGTATCACAAAATTCAGAAAAGCGAAAACAAATGAAGAACAAATGAAGTGTTCTGATCTGCATATTAGTCTGCATTAGTCCACAGACAAATAAAATTCTTGACTAGCCTTACTGAACTTAGTTCAAAAGTCTTACTGAAATGTGACTGAGCCTATGTTAATGGTATCATCTATAATTTATATGATGCTTTTTAAGAGCTTAAAATATTTCACTTACATTCCCAGGGCTAGTTTAAAACGTATGATCAATTTCGACTAGGACGTTCATGATGTAGCTAAGAGGGGCCCCCCCCATCAGTGAAAGCCCTTCCTATTTGTATTTTTCTTTCCTCTGTCCCCCACCCCATCTAAAATAAAATTCAGTGGTTGTCATAATAGGTTTGTGATAGACAGACAAATGAATTGACCCCCTGATTAATAGGGGGGGAAAGATTTAGTACAGGTTATTTAAAAGCTTGTTCCTGTTTCTCTTAAGAGCTGTTTAACTTTAACAGAATTTTATGGACACGCAGCAAAAGGAGGGGAAATACTGTCTGTACTAAACATTCAACCCTAGTAGCTGCCCGGTCAGAATGTATACTTGAAGGAGCATCTCCACCAGTTCAGGGGGCCTTCTGGCGGTTCCCTCATTGTGACAAGTGAGGCTACAGGGAACCAGGCAGAGGGCCTTCTTGGTGGTGGCGCCCACCCTGTGGAACGCCCTCCCATCAGATGTCAAGGAAATAAAACAACTATAGGACTTTCAGAAGACATCTGAAGGCAGCCCTGTACAGTGGTACCTCGGGTTAAGTACTTAATTCATCCTGGAGGTCCATTCTTAACCTGAAACTGTTCTTAACCTGAAGCACCACTTTAGCTAATGGGGCCTCCTGCTGCCGCCATGCCACCGGAGCACAATTTCTGTTCTCATCCTGAAGCAAAGTTCTTAACCTGATGTAATATTTCTGGGTTAGTGGAGTCTGTAACCTGAAGCGTCTGTAACCCGAGGTACCACTGTATAGGGAAGTGTTTAATGCTTTATGTTTTAGTGTACAGTCAAACCTCGGTTTTCGAACATCATGGTTTTCGAACGTTTCAGAGGTTGAATGGACTTCCAGAAAGGATTAAGTTCAGAAACCGAGGTTCCATCGTATTTGATATTTTAATTTGCTGGAAGCTGCCCACGGTGGCTGGGGCAACCCAGTCAGATGGGCAGCATATACATGATAAATTAGTAGCATTGTTATTATGGCAATATCAAATAGTGATTTCCTTCACTGGAGGTTTTTAAGCAGAGGCTGGATGGCCATCTGTAATGGATGCTTTAGCTGATATTCCTGCATGGCAGGGGGGCTGGACTAGATGACCCTTGAGTCCCTTCCAATCTAAAATTCTATGATTCTGTGAATACAATAAGAATATAACATTTTTTGGTCACTTCTCATGTTCACAAAACCAAGTCGGAAATAAAAAATTTAAGCCTCATGGGGTCATACCATTTTTTCCTTCCCATTTTTTTTTTTGTTGGGGGTGGGGAGTTAAAATCAACATAATACCAGCAACGGGAACACCATACGGATTTTGATTTCATTCCAACAGCCCCATTATCTTCAGGTCACCCAACCATACTGCACGATCCATGGTAAGATCCACAGATATCCTTCTGCCCAATCAGTATATCAGGTTCTTCAGCGAGTAGAAATCAAGTCAAGATACCACTGGTTAGCTGAAATGAAATTGGGCGTGTTTGCATGTATGCAAGCCAAAGATAACGTTAATCGTTAGGCTTATGAACTAGGAAGTTGACAGCTTGCTTCTCATGATTCGGATTCTCAACTTACTCGTTTTATAAAACGAATATAGTAACCCCCACCCCCCGTACAAAAGCAGCCAACCTTGTAAGACTAGACTAGAACCATCTCATACAAAAAAAGCAAGATCATGCAGAAAAGAAACTAAATAATACAATTAAGTCACCTAATTAACGAAAAAAATGCTCTGCCAATAAAGTACGTTGGGAAATGGCTGTTCCAACCTCACATGATACTTGATACCTTTTTTCTGCTACGTTTCTTAAAATTAGGCTCTACTTTATGCCAAGATTCAGAGACTGAATGAAAGCAACTTCCCCATGGGAACCACTTAATGTGCACAGTGTCTGGCTCATGGCACACATCTCTTGTTCAACGCGAAGAGCCTCTGCACTGCCACCAGGGACACATGTTTCCACCAGCCTTTACTTTGCTGGCATAATGCGCTGGCTGGCCCTCAATTTTGTTGTCAGGAAACAAAAGTGCAATAAGGAAAATGCTTCTTTGAAACCTATGTTTATACAGTGTTTGGTGTTAGCATTTATTTATTTGACGGGGGTGGGATGCTAGGATGTATTAGTACAGTTGTGGGGAAAGAATTAAAAATTTCAGAAGATAACATCATTTCCAACTACATACCTAATTTATGGGGCTTGAAAATCGGTCAGCGTAAATAGATTCTCCTGGCCTTACCATCTGCAAGAATATTGATATTGATACATTGGAAGGATAAAAATACATGGCCTCCTTTGATCAATGGACAGACAACGTGACGACGCTTGCAACCTTTGAATGGATCACTTTCAGACCAAGATTATGTATGGACCAATTTAATCATATTTGGAAAGTATTTAAAGAAACCATAGTGAATCATGAACTGACGTATACATGAGGGAAATAAGTCGTCTGTTTACATATATACTGTATAACATAGCCCTAAGTACATTGTAATGTTACTCTGTTATTGCTGTAATCCTGTTTTCTTTTGGGTTTTCCCCCCCTCTTCCTTTTTTTCTTTTTGCTTTAATTCACTGTAAAACTTTCAATGAAATATATATACACAGAGAGAGAGTGTGTGAGTGCAAGGGCTTTCTAAATTTCTGTGTAATAAACTTTCAGTGCTTTGCATAAGAAGAGGGGGGCCCGTTGGACTGTGGTGCCAAAAACTCAGGTAGAGCTGAAATAATAATAATAATAATAATAATAATAATAATAATAATAATAATAATATATTATTTATACCCCGCCCATCCGGCCGGGCTTCCCCAGCCACTCTGGGCGGCTTCCAAAAAAATATTAAAATACTGTAATACATCAAACATTAAAGCTTCCCTAAAGAGGGCTGCCTTCAGATGTCTTCTAAAGGTCTGGTAGTTATTTTTCTCTTTGACATCTGGTGGGAGGGCGTTCCACAGGGAGGGCGCCACTACCGAGAAGGCCCTCTACCTGGTTCCCTGTAACTTAGCTTCTCGCAGTGAGGGAACCGCCAGAAGGCCCTCGGTGCTAGACCTCAGTGTCCGGGTAGAACGATGGACAGGTCAGAAAGAAGACAGGTCATAGTTTTAAAAGTCCAAAATGAAGGGATTGTTCCTTTGAGCATAACACGAAGGAGGTCTTTTTGCTTAGGCCGAAAACAGCTACCTGTGTTGGACAGTTACAGGGCTGCCAATGATCCACACAACTAAAAAATGTGTTGTCCATTCAAATGAGAGTCTTGCAAGACCCAACTCTCAAACAGCACATTAGCAAGCTACTAGCACAGCTTAAGCACATAGTTACAAAGCATCTTTTCTCACTGGGACCTAAGACTTCACCCCAGAATCCTCAGTGGGAAACTGAAACTATGCATGCTATTTCTGGTCAGAACACCCTCCATGAAATGTTGTCTCAAAACTAATTAAAATATTGTAGTGCAAATAAGACAGGCATAGACATGCCAAGGACTGAATCTATGTTCTGTAACATGGGTGTGGGAACCTCTTTCAACTGGCCGCTTATCTTCTGGGTAACAATCATATGGTGCTAGATATTATGCAAGTTTACAAGCTTTTTTTGGTAAGGAAAAAAATTAAGGGAAGATCATTAATACCCAGTACTACGATAAATACTGTTACAAAAAAAATCTGTTCCACCGAGGGACACTAAAAAATATAGAACTACACTTTGCAAGGACTACTTTCAGTTTCCTTGGAAACAGCATGCCTGGAAACAAAATGTTTAAAACACTTCATAAGAAATATGACCGAGAGTTGCTTCTACACCACTCCTATTGATTTCAATGGTACCTCCATGGGGGGAAAATGTGTTCAGCTGATTGTTTTCAACACAACATTGCCTCCCAAGCTTCTAACTGTCAATTCTGAAAATACCTACAAAATATGTGCACCAAAGGAACATCTTAAGCAGCCTGAAATCTACTTACTGCCAAAGATTATGCAAGAAAAATAAATCTGGAAAAATAATACTACATGTGTATCCTCACAGGGCAATTTGGTAAATCTGAATTCAGCTACGTCTTCTCCAAGTGGGATGATGCACAAGCTTTAGGCAAATAAAACAGCAGCTTAACAACACAATCTTATATGCGTCTGCTCAGGAGTTCAATGGGAACATGATTGCAGACCAAGGCATCTGGTTTCAGAAACGACACTTCGCTGGGTGATTATAGCTATGTAACAGTCCATATTGGGGTAGCAATATCCTAGCAGGCTCTTCCTGTGTTCTTACATTCTTAGTTACCTGGATAAGAACAAGGCATGTAATATCCTCTGGTTGCCACCTCCAGCTTCTCTCTTGCCCCAATATGACCAGTTTACTACATTTATATACTGTCTTTCTGGCACAGTGCTCAAGGCGGTTCACAGCTTAAAATGACCAACAGTATGATGGAGATGCAACAAAAGCAAAGGGGGGACAGGGAGAGGAAAGGAAAGCAAGAAGATTTGAGTACCAGAGCTGCTATATAAGAGAGTTCAGGAAAGGAAGGACCCAAATTGCAGTTGCTTCAAGTCAAACCTTTGGTTGACAAACTATTTCAAAATACAGTGGTACCTCGGGTTACAGACGCTTCAGGTTACAGGTGCTTCAGGTTACAGACTCCACTAACCCAGAAATAGTACCTTGGGTTAAGAACTTTGCTTCAGGATGGGAACAGAAATCGTGCTCCGGTGGCGCGGCGGCAGCAGGAGGCCCCATTAGCTAAAGTGGTGCTTCAAGTTAAGTACAGTTTCAGGTTAAGAACGGACCTCTGGAATGAATTAAGTACTTAACCTGAGGTAGCACTGTATTGGGTATTGGGGCAGGAGGGCATAATTCCTATGCCCTGTTATTTATGCCGTGTCATTGCCACATAATAACTTGCTCAGCTCTTGCCAGCAGCACTAAATGATGGAAAGATGTGAGGAACTCTCAATGGGAGGATATCAGCACAGGACTCACAAAGTATCCACGGGGGGGGGGGGGGATTTGCTGAAAGTAACCCCTTTCCTCCTGTGGGGGATGTTCTCCAGCCTTAGTCCTCCTTCAAACCTGGAAGGTAGATGAAGACAGGGAAGAGCACCACTCAGGGAAGCAACGTTCCCCAGCTTCTATACCAGAGGGTATTGCTTTGACACACTCAGAAGATGCCGTTTCAGTGCAGCCGCCATGCCATAGGAGCCAATGACTACAGAACCAGACAGCAGTTTTTTCACAGCACCTACAGCTTCGCATCCTGTCAGACTTCGTGAGGCCTCTGCATTCTGCTGAGACAACACCTCTCCTCCTGGGAGCATCTTCCACAGTGTGCTATCCGGGGTTCTGAAAGCACTTCTCTTCCCTCTCAAGGTCCTATCTTATTGGATGTGGCTCTGCCTCTGTTCAGTATGCTTATGCCCGGAGGCACAGTCTGTAATCGGTTGTGACAGGGATATCCCATAGTTGGAATTCTGCCCATTGGGCAGATTGGATTCAGCCCATAGAGGTTTTTTTTGTTTTTTCAAGACTGAATGGGCGTTTACTTATGAAACCCTCATTTACAGCGAGTCAGGATCTTTTAAAATACCAATTTCAATATCTTGGCTTCTTGTTTACTATCTTGTACAGAAGACGGCTGAAAGACATAGAACTGGAAACATGTTAGCATTTGGTACATCCAAACCAAAATATCTCTGTTGTAAAAAAAGCATGTGCATGATAACTTCAGCTTTGAAATATTACCTCCAAAAGATAGCCTTGTCCGGCGCAAAAGTGGTAGTCGTGACACTGCTTCTGGGCAGTAGATGTTACATGACAGTAACATTCTATTTTTGCATCTGGAATGAGCAATATTTTAAAACCTGATTGCATTTCATATAGCAAGGTTTTCGTTTTTATAAACTGATGATCAACTTTTCATTTAATCATCCAAGAAAAAGCAGTTTCCACTTTTCTTTTATTCCACAACCTTGGTTGAACTGAGTTTGTTTATTCTTGGTCTGTGATCATTTGGATCTCTTCTGAAAGTAATCTCAAGTTGAGATGATAACTTATTCATGCCAGTCAAAAGAGTTTGAGGATCATTCGCCAATGTGCACTTGGATGGATTGCCATCAAAGACAATGAAACATTCTGCAAGGTAGGTACCCATGATGAAGTCATGCTCTAACACAAAGGCAGGGGGTTTTTTTAGCATAGAGAATGACAGCTCTGGCCGCCATAAGAAGTTGTTCTGAATCTAGGTATGCAACCCATAGTTTTAGCTGTGTTTGTTTCTGTTTGCCTTAATATCTTGCTGCCTTTTATCTTTTCTATTTTCAGGGCGCTTTGAGTTTGCATAATTGTGCTTTAAAAATTATGTTCTGCAGTTTATTTTTATGTAAACCAATCTTGGTTTGTTGGTTTGTTTTTTGACAGACAATATAAAAAAAAACTTGTAATATATACAATAAATAATATTCTATATATCACTGCACTCAAGAGCTGCACAACTAGGATAAAATGTACCTATTTGAAGGGGAAAGGCATGGGAATAGTTCCCCAAGATGTTCAGAAGCTAATCTGCAAAAATATTCAGTTTTCTCTGGTTCTCTGACTCCTGCATTCCAATTTGTCTTGTTCCTCTTAGTTTTTCTTTGCTGTTAAAAGCCCCATTACATTTCTGCGCACTCTGTGACTGCTAGAACAACACGGAATATTCATTCTGAAAATGATAACTAAAAGAAAGGAAAGCCCATTGCTGAGGAGTACTTAAAAGGTACTTGCAAGGCTATTAGACAACCCTATTGGACAACCCTAGGAGTTTCCCAAGGGTAGCATTCTGTCAGGACCAACAGCATTGCTACAGACAATGGGAGGAAATCTTCCTTGCCTCAGCCCACTGGGCATGCTTCCGTTGCTTGCACACAACAGGGGCTTAGTAAAAGCAGAGACAAGAAAGGACCAGGGAAAAGAGAGAAAACACTGACCAGAACTCAAGACATGTTTGAAATAGGTGTGGCAGTCCATGCAGACCTCCTAAAAACCCCTAGAAGACCAGCAGGTGTGAGCTTGTGGTCCCAAGAAGAGAATGGTTGACAAGTGCAGCAATAGGGCAGGACTGAAGCAGGGGGCGTGTAGAAAGTTTTGATGCAGCTCAGTAAGCCACAGGATGCTGAGATGTAGGCAAGAAGACCCTGCAAGAATCTGGAAAGCAGTACCGTTTCAGTTTTCACCCAGAGTGTCAAAGGCTGGTCCTTTTCATTATGCACAGATTTGAAACAATTTCTCTTCTGTGATGTTCCTCCCATCACATCCTCATAAGCCTATTATTTTTCCCTGAAGGCTTTTCTGAGCCATGCTTCACCATTTGATTGCACACAGAATTTTTAAAAATGGAGAGGGTTTCTTTTCTTCACCATAAAATGGACCAACTGTTGTATGCCTTCTTTTAAGAGACGAGAGATTCTTCATAGTCAACTCTCCGAGGTGCTGAAGAGACTCACCTCCTGGTGGAGAAGGTGGATGGTAAAACAAAGAACTGCCACCCTGGAGCTATCCATGCATTATTCATCCCTTTCCTAGCACTTTTTTGGTGCGCAAAGTGCTTTATAGTAAGTAGCTCATTCATAAATCATGGCTTACTACTAGATTTCAATCACACATGTACTTTCTCCTCAGACTGGCAAACACAGAACAAGAAAACCTAGGGATTTCTAAGGGAATGTGCTCTGAAAAAGCGTCAGGCCAACTCTTTTCTAATGAAAAAAGAAATATTGGGAACAATGTGGTGGCGATGCAGGGAATGAGCTATAAAGCAGGAATAGAATTGATTAGTAAAAGAGTGTACTTTTTCACCATGAGGCTCAATTTAATTTCTTAGAGTGGTGACGGGAGGGAGGTCTTCTTGGAAAAAGCTCCCATTTGGAGCACAGTTATTCAGTCAATTTATTTCATGCAGAGGAGTGTGTGTGGTCCCCCCCCCCCTCTCTGCACACAATCCTTCCAAACAGAGCCTGCATACTCCTTGACAGCCCAGGTTCCATTTCCAAAAAATGCAAATGAAAGCCAGAAACTTATATAGAAATGCTCTTTTTCCATGTCTTTAAAAGATAACGGTGCTCCAGCAGAAGAAATAATTGCCAAAGCCAAAGATAGTAGTATTAAATAGTAACAATAGTTTTTATTTTAAATCTAATAATAATAATAATATAATAATTTATTATTTGTACCCCGCCCATCTGGCTGGGTTTCCCCAGCCACTCTGGGCGGCTTCCAACAGAGATGAAAAATACACTAAAATGTCACATATTAAAAACTTCCCTGAACAGGGCTGCCTTCAGATGTTTTCTGAATGTCAGGTAGTTGTCCATCGCCTTGACATCCGATGGGAGGAGACTAAATCTAGTCTTATTTCATTTTGTTTTTAATTTTCTTTATTATATTTTTTTATCTCATTTTATCTCATTCTTCCAAAGAGTCTAGTGCGGCATAAATGGCCTTTTATCATCAAAATAACCCTTCAAAGAAAGGTTAGTCTGAAAGATAGCAAATGTGTCATGTGTGACAGCCTTATTGTTTTCATGGGGTTTTCTGATATTTTCTCAACCACCTTGGAATCCATCAATGAGAGAAATGAAAATATTTAAATTGTAAGTCGAAGATGATGATAATCATTATTTTATTTATACCCTGCCCATCTGGCTGGGTTTCCCCAGCCACTCTGGGAGGCTTACAACATATCATACAACTGAGGTCCAGTGCCGAGGGCCTTCTGGCGGTTCCCTCACTGCGAGAAGCAAAGTTACAGGGAACCAGGCAGAGGGCCTTCTCGATAGTGGTGCCCACCCTGTAGAACATGCTCCCTTCAGATGTCAAAGAAATAAACTATCTGACGTTTAGAAGACATCTGAAGGCAGCCCTGTTTAGGGAAGTTTTTAATGACTGATGTTTTAATGTATTTTTAATTTCTTGTTGGAAGCTGCCCAGAGTGGCTGAGGAAACTCAGCCAGATGGGCGGGGTATAAGTAATAAATTATTATTATTAATATTATTATCATCATCATCATCATCATCATCAAACATAATAAAAAATCAGTCCTTAAAAACTTCCCTAAACAGGGCTGCCTTCAGATGTCTTTTAAAAGTCAGATAGTTTTTTTATTTCCTTGACATCTAAAGGGAGCATGTTCCAAAGGGTGGGTGCCACCACCGAGAAGGCCCTCTGCCTGGTTCCCTGCAACTTCACTTCTTGCAGTGAGGGAACCAGCAGAAGACCCTCAGTGTCTGGGCTGAGTGATGGGGGTGGAGATTTTGTTTTGCCATGTTGCAAACAGGCAGATTGAAAGTGCTGTCCAAAGTGGTAAGAAAGTAATGGGCCCGCTTTGGATGCAACACTAAGTTTGTTTATTGTAAGTATTTTTATACTACTCTTCAATCATATTCCCAAGGAGGTACAATATGATCTAGCATTAGATGATCAAGAAGAGGAGAGCCTTGGGCTCCTCAGCCCTCCCTTGTCTTGTCTCTGGTGCAGCAGCAAGGAGGAGGTTGGAAGTATCTGCATCAATATTGGAGGAAGTTTTAGCTGTTTTCAACTATGGTTAGTGAACAAGTCAGGACTGAATTATTGGAAGATGAAGGCTTTGTGGATAGGTGGTTCCTGTATCCATAAAACTAGCCAACTGCCTGTTCTGGAAGGAGTTGCATACCCTCTGAAGAAGCAGGTACATAGCTGGGGGGTACTCCTGGATAAGCAAGTGACCTCTGTGGCTAGTAGTGCCTTCTACCAGCTCCATCTGGTATGCCAGCTATGGCTGTATCTGGATCAGGAAAGCCTGGGCACTGTGGTCCATGAAGTAGTGATAACAAGGATGGACTACTGCAATGTTTGCTATCTGGAGGTGCTCATGGACCTGACCTGGAAGCTCCAACCAGTGCAGAATGCAGCACCCAGACTGCTGATGAAGGCAGATGGGTGACAGCATCAGGTTCAAGGTTCTGGCATTAATATACCTGAGCAACTTGGGTCCCGGACAACGCAAGGACCACCTGGGCCCTTCTATTCCAGCTCAATCACTGAGATCCTCTGGAACAGCACTGCTCGTTGTTCCCTGGGTATCAGAAGCCCAACTAGCTTTATCTAGAGGTTGGGCACTTAGTGTCACTGGTCCCATACTGTGGAATACTCTCCCAGCAGAGATAAGGCATGCATCCTTGCTCCTTGGGAGGAATTCAGCAGCACACTAATATCGCAGATACCATACAGCCTATTCAGCTGTTTAAACTATTTAGATTATCCAGTCATTTTTATTCTTCTTCTGCATGCTTTCTGTGGATCTTGATGTACAGTACCCTGGTGTATGAGGGGCAGTCTATAAATGCTTTTCTAAATATAAATAAGTAAAATGAAGCACAGTTTAATATTGGGAGCAAGTTTAACATTGGGAGCACCATCCCCGCCCCAAAAAGAGGTTAGAGGTAATTATAAACTCTGTCTTAAGCTGTTTGCTACTATCTGTATTGCAAAGCATCCTTTCTGCAATGAATGACCAAACAGAGAAGTTAACTGCAGTTGGTATCCCGCCCTTGCAGTGTTCATCTTTAATCTAACTGTGCCCTCTACTGGCCTGAAAAGAGGGCAGGAACTAATAGCTAAAAAGAAAAATACGTGTGATTATTCGTCCAAACAATGAAATAGCTCTCAAGGACTGTTTAGCATACAATAGGACTCAGATCTCTACTGACTACTGATTTTTTAAACTCTACAATACCATAAACACTGGTTGCCACTTGAGTTTATTCGTTTTAGCCAATAATTCCCATTCTCTGCCTCCTCAGCAGGAGATTAATTGTGAGTGCCAGCCTCTCCTTGGAACACACTAAAATAAAATGAATGTTCTATTCATCTGAACTTACTAATCTGCATTTTAAAAGAGGAGGCTGAGGACCAGTTCAAGAGAGCACTTTAGTGCAGCTTTGAAATGAAACAGCATCGCTGCAAATCATTGCCTGGTACGTTTGACAAATTATTAAGCTCTTTCTTGTCTAGAAATTGCACTTTTGGGCAATTGTGATTAGGATGTTTGTAGTCCACAGGCTGTGATGCAAGAAGTGGCCACACCCTTGATACAATGAGAATGACTTTGCTGCCGCTGACTTTGCACTTCCGATTTCAGAGAGGGGCTGGACAGCCAAGGATGTGCTGCCTAACTGCTATGAGGAAACTGTAGAGACCACGGTGAACGACTTTGCCAAATCAAAACTATATTGCCAACAGACCACCGGCTTTTAAAGGACAACTGGTGCAAATCACCTGAATGGGCTCCAGAACCTTAATACGATTCTTCTTCCCTTGCATGCCTTGTCTTTTTAGCTTGCAAGCCTGACTGCAGAACCTGTCTCTCTCTGTCACTGATGGTAGCCAACTCAGGGGACAATAACTCAGAAGAGTGGCATAAAAATACAGCAAATGAATTTAAACATTTATAAGCGCATACACACACACAAAGAGGGGTGTTGTGGTCTAAATCACAGAGCCTAGGGCTTGCCAATCAGAAGGTCGGTGATTCGAATCCCCGCAATGGGGTGAGCTCCCGTTGTTCGGTCCCAGCTCCTTCCTACCTAGCAGTTCGAAAGCACGCCAAGTGCAAGTAGATAAATAGGTACCCTCTGGCAGGAAGGTAAACGGCGTTTCCGTGCGCTGCTCTGGTTCGCCAGAAGTGGCTTAGTCATGCTGGCCACATGACCCAGAAGCTGACTGCAGACAAACGCTGGCTCCCTCGGCCTATAGAGCCAGATGAGCACCACAACCCCAGAGTCGTCCGCGACTGGACCTGATGGTCAGGGGTACCTTTACCTTTTACACACACACAAAGTAGAACATCCACCCTCAGAAGACCCTGCCACAACAGCCAATTAGTCGGAACAAAAAAGTATTTACCTACTGGCAAAAAGTATAGCAGAGAGGAGGCCAGCTTAGCCTCCCACTGGAATGAGTTCCACAATCTGGCAGCAGCCACCAAGAATTCCCTATCTTGCATCCTTACCAAATGTGCTTGTGAGGTGGTAGGGCCAAGAGAAAGGTCTCCCCAGAAGATCTCAAAGCCCAGGCAGGCTCACAGGTAAGAGAAGAAGAGAAGAAGAGTTTGGATTTGATATCCCGCTTTACCACTACCCTAAGGAGTCTCAAAGCGGCTAACATTCTCCTTTCCCTTCCTCCCCCACAACAAGCACTCTGTGAGGTGAGTGAGGCTGAGAGACTTCAGAGAAGTGTGACTGGCCCAAGGTCACCCAGCAGCTGCATGTGGAGGAGCGGGGAAGCGAACCTGGTTCACCAGATTACGAGTCTATCGCTCCTATCCACTACACCACACTGGCACAGTCCTTCAGGTAGCCTGGACCCAATCCATACAATAAAATAAATGCTTCTGTGTTTATACCAAGTAGATGGTGCTCATGGTTTCTAGTCTCACTATTATCTCCTCCAGTTAATTGAAAAGCAGTGCAAGAAAGCAAAGTCTCACGTCAGTCAAAGAAAAAGTGGTGCGTACATATATCCCTTTGTGACAACCTAAGTACTTTTGCAAAAGCTAGAAATGAGGCATTAAGGACAGCAAAACACAGATTATTCACCCGCTGATGTAAAGAGCTAGAATTAGCAGCAGGAGGACACCACATAAGCTTTCCACTAAAACCTTATAATGCAAAGCAAGCGTCATTACAGCAAACCTAAGAAACGTCTAAGAACTTTAATTATAAGGCTGACATGAGTAGTCATTTGTATCCATTCAAAGAAAGGAGTTTTTAGGAAAATTATAAGTCTCGGAATAAATCTCAGAAAGTCAGAGGCAAATTAGAAATTTTGTATGACACAGGGGGGCTCACCTCTTCTTCTTTAATAATTCGTTTTGTTCTAGGATTTGAGGCTCATTTGTTTCAACACAAAAGTGGATGGAGGAGTTGTTACAGCTGGCTATGCTTACTTCTATGGGTACAGTACAGGGATATGGAGTCTGGAAAAAGCCACTGAAATAGCAAATGGGACGTTGGCTGCAGGTGGGAGCAATGAACAACAACTGTTCTAGCCAACTTTGTACAGTGAGATCTGTGGAAAGGGAACAGTTATGGGGAGCAATTTAGGATAGCCTCTCAGGATGGTTTGCATGCAGCATGTTAAGAACTAAACCAGGACATTTATAATTAAAGGATCTCAGATATCAGGGATGGAACAGATGAACCGTATGAAAAAGATGTCAACTTAAGACCTTGGAGAGTTGCTGCCAAATCAGAGCAGGCATTACTGGGCTGGATGTCTGACAGTAGGCATGACAGCTACAGCGCTTGGGAATCATGTCCCTACAAATTCAAATTCAGACCATGCAAAAGGAAGAGCTTCTTCACACAGTGGATAGTTAAATCGTGGAATTTGCTATCATAAGATGTAGTAATGGCCACCAACTTGCGAGGCTTAAAAGGAGGACTAGACAAATACATGGAATCAGGTTATCAACAGCTACCTGCCTTGATAGCCGTACAGTACATTACGGGCAGCATCAGAGATAATATGTCTATGAATACCAACTGCTAAGAGTCATAAGTGGGGAGTGTACTATTGCACTCATGTCCTGCCTTTGGGCATCTGGTTGTTATCTGTGAGTACTGAATGTTTGATTAGGGGTCTTTGGCTTAATACAGCAGGCTCTTTATGTAAAATCATATCCTATGCCTGTGCTCTTTTTCTTGTATTAATCAGTAGTGATAAACCTAAACTCCAGGGAAGCCTCAAGATCCCATCACTGGCTCTACTCCACTTGCCTAAAAATATATATTGCAGTCTTAGCTATTTCAGCTTATGCTCTCTCTTGCACCAGGTTGCCAGACAAGGTAATTTAAGCCACAAAATTGATTATCCGGAAATTCCTTAATGGAAAATTCCTAAAATTATCACCTGTTGATTTCTCCTTATAGGACTTCCTTCATTTCTCCTTTTGTTTCCCTGCAGCACATATAAAAATGTTATTGGGAGAGCTGAGATTATCCTTCATTTTTTCATTCCTCAGTCCTTTCCTAGCAGTAAACAGTGCAATTACAGCAAGTGGCTCCAATTTACTTGGGAGAACCTGTACAGGGACATAGAAACCCTTGCCTCTTCAACCTACTATTTCCTTGCAGGTGGCAGTTAGAAACACATGCACCTGGATTCCCCCTGTCTCAAAGAGCAAATGACAGCTTTGGATTTATTTTTTTATTTTTTGCAAGCAATGGGGCACTGTCTACTACACACACAAGCTGGCTCCTCTTGTGTGGGTGTTCCTGTCTACCATTACCACCTGCCAATTAGCCACTACCATACCTGGGGAAATAAGTATTTGAAGGCGCCCTCATATAGCCAACCAGAGGCCAGATCAGAGGGCATCACAGGTGCTATATTTAGATTCCTTTGACTCTAAATATAGATCTCCTTGGTCTCCTGCAAGAGCACTGAGAATTCTGCTGCTCCCATTTCCCCACAACTAAGAAGGTAGAAAGGGGGGGGGGGGGATCCTCTAGTTTTTTAAAGGAACAATGCACCAGCTCCATCTACAGCTTCTCTCTGACTTACTAGAACTTGTGTCAGAGTTCAGCAGAGTCTGCACTTTCCCCCACCCCCTCAACTTGCAGAAATCCAATTTCACAGACAGTACAGATGTCCATAATTTCCACCAGTACATAACCTCTGTCAGAGTAAATGCAGACTGCACTGCATAACAGACAGGTGCCTACACAATTCAACATGAATCTGCCAGTTCCACAGAAAAAAGGCTCACAGGGACACACTAGAGACTTTTGAAATTGATTAGATTCCCACCTCTTTTCCTATGAGGGGAAAATGCTAATTTTCCATCAAAAAGACACAAACACATTCACTCTGCAACATATTACCTTGACAGTTTTATCCATAGATGCAGAGAGCAACATGTGGCTCCACTTCTGCACAGGACACCACTGGACCACATTAACTGGACCGCTGTGATCAGACATCTGAAATACCAGGTTCCTAGGAATTTCAGTTATCCCATACTTAGAACCTATGTATGGCATAATATATTGGGAAGTATTAAAGGACATCTGTTCTCCTGCTGTATCAAGTTTGGCTGCACAACTTGTGCTCTGGCCACTGTCTTCAGCTTCACAAAGAAGCAGATTTTTTTCCTGCCGCAGTCTTTTAGGGATATATGGTCTCAGCCCTTGTATAGTAACTTCGCTGTAATCACAGGGCCTCTTCTGAGAGCAACTCTCATTTGCAGAAAATAGTCTAGGTGTATCAGGCTGTAATTTCTTAAGAAGTGTGGTTGCCTTATAGTTTTTATTAGGTTTTAGGTGCTGGAGAAGAGTATCTTCATGAAACATGTTACTCCTTGAACTGCCAATGTATTCCACAGGTTGGAATGTGCTATCAGAAATTTTGACTGTCCCATCACAAGGCTGAGCAGCAGTCATAGCAGAATTTGTAACATTTATTCCACTGACAGTGGCATTTTCAGATTCCCCATCCTCTGTCTCAGAGTCTGAATCTTCGTAAGCAACAAGTGAGGGATTCATCAAGTCAGCTGCAACAGAATTCTCTAAATTTTCCCTTCAGATCTTCATAAACAATGAAAAGCTTCTGCGATGAAAATCTACAAATTTAAGGAAATTCACTTTAAAGAACTCATTTTTCAGTCAAGGAAACATAGAATACTTTCATACTTACAAGCATTACACCAGGGTGGTTCGTGACCCTCCACAGAGTAACCATTACTATGTTCATAATTAAATATTTAATTAAGTTAACACATTCCAGTTTACATTAACAGCCTGAAAATAACCTGGTATACCATGGCCATCCTGAGACAATTCCAGTAATTTGAATATTTTTACTCAAAAGAAAACTGCAAACATTTACTGAGAAAGTACTGAATCAGAGAGCCAGCTAGCTTTAGTGTTCAAAAGGCTTGTCTCAGCAGCAAACCTGTATCATAACGAGCAAGGGAATGTATGTGTGCTCCCCACTACATTTGGTTTTCTGAAAAAGCAAGTGCAGGGACCAACCATCCCTGGAAAATAATAAAACAGATGGATAAATAAATAAATAAATAAATAAAACAGATGCATTTAATTGATTCTTTGCTTAATGAATTGGCAGTGGGCTCAAGACTATGTGTGACCATTTGTTTTTTAACTTATCATTAATAATGTGTGCTGCTGCTAAAATTAGCGCAGCACCCTGCTGAAGCACCTTATTATTTTTTACAGCTGAACCATTCAAGGGCAGCTCTTAACAATTCCATACATAAACACTAAATGAAACTGAATTATGACAAGAAATGTATATCTGTTGGAAGTCAGGGACACTTTAAAAAACAACTGCAAAACAGCAGCATCCAAGGGTCAAAAAAATCACTTCTGTGGAACTGGCACATTCTCTAAAATGTTGTGGAAAGCTTAGCTTTCAAAGCGCACGTTTTTCTGTTACCTAAAGACTGTAGATAATTCTGTTATCAATATGCCACCACCATGAAGAAAGAAAACTTGAGTGTGGCATGCAAATACCTTTCCCCTACTCCACCCCGGAATGTATAAAACTAGCAGAATTGTTAGATCTATATCAAAACCTGTGTTTGCCAGTAGACCCCAAAAAAACACAAATAAACATACATACACTTTGGGGGAGGGGATTGTGCGCCTGTATTACAAGGTAGCCATACAGCAAGGCTTTCTACAACTATATTAAGCTTAGCTACAGTAACAAGAGTTGTGAAACAGGGGCGCTTTGAGCACGTACTTTGCATAAAAAAAACCTCCTTTCCCCCGCTTCAAAGCGGCCCGAGTGCCACGCGAAGCAGCTCCGCCGGTACTGCCTGCAGCCAACGTCTGCCAAGAAGGGACCCGGACCTGTTTCCATGCACGGGGGGGGGGACCCCTTTCACGGCAACACCGCCCTCACGCAGCCTCCCTCCGCGCTGCTTGCCGCTCGGCTTCGCAGCGTGGGCAGGTGCCTCCCGCTGAAACGGTTCCCCCAGGAAACTCGACCCGGCGTCGAACGGTCCGGGCCCCCCCCGTACCCCCTCACCGACGTCCTTCGTTCTGTGTTTTTGTTTGTTTTCTCGCCCCCTTCGGTTTACGGCGCGGCTCTCACCGAAGACCTCGCCTCCTCCCTTCCGCAGTTCTGGGCATGGGCCTAGCTGTCCTCTCTCGCTCCTCTTCACCGGTGGTTCCGGGCTCAGGTGCGTGTTTCCCGCCCGGACGGCGATGAGCGACGCACTTGGCTGATGCAAAGGGGAATCGCGGCTTCTTCCAGGGGCGCTGAGAGAAGCAGCTGTCTCCTGAGGCAGGTGAGGAGCTGGGAGGGGGGGGAGAGGCGAGTAGTCGGGGGAGAGGCGCCCCTGCAGCCCACCCTTTGAGCGGGAGGCCTTTGGGCGGGGGAAGAAGACCGTGGGGGGTCCGACCCGTCGCCCAACTGACTCATTATTCTCTCATGTAGCTTCCCCCCCCCAAAAAAAAAAGACAGGGCCAGCCCAAGGCATTGCTCAGGGCCCCACTCTCTTGGGCCCCCCCAAAAAAAAACAATTAAAGAAAAAAAAAACCTGGATGTACATTTCCAAAATATAAGATTATAAAAATAAAACAAAACCTACATACAGCAATAGTGATTTGTGTTGTGTACATAGCTGTCAACGTTTTCCTTTTTTTAAGGGAAATTCCGAATAGGATTCCTCGCAAGAAAAGGGAAAAGTTGACAGCTATGGTTGTGTAGGCTCCTATTTGTTATGTGCAAATGGCTTTAGATATCTGTTAGGTCCAACAGCTGGACTTATAAAAGGCCCCATCAAACCTAATAATAATAATAATAATAATAATAATATTTTTTATTTATACCCCGCCCTCCCCAGCTAAGGCCGGGCTCAGGCCGGCTAACAAGCAATAATAAAAACAAGTTGAATGAATACAACTTAAAAACAAGATTAAAATACAACATTAAATACAACATTAAAATATTGAAACATTAAAATATTAAATTGCAACCTAGGGCCTCATCAAACCTAAACCCGGCCCTGCCTGAGGCAGACCCCCCCCCCAAAAAAACGCCGACACACACACCTCTCCCCACCAGGGAAGAAGGGGTGAGGGAAGAACTACATCAGGAGCAAGCGGGGGGGGGGAGATCTACATCTGTATCTGCTCCCCCACTGGATCTTGCAGCCTGAGGTAGTTGCCTCACCTTGTCTCCTTTTTTAATTTTTTAATTTGCATTTTTAATACAGAGACAGAAAAGAAAAACAGCGCATCCCACATTCCCTTCCCTCCACTTTAAGTACAACTTTCATACCAATCTGGACTTACAGCTCAATACCTGGTGACTTCACTTCCACCCTTTTCCTGGTTTCTTTATTTTTCCTATTAAATCGCATATTCCAAATTTCTAATCTTCTAATTCCTTCCTCCGTTGATTTGTATTAGCTCCTATTCTGCGGGATTTACTGAAGACCTGCTAAGTTATTTACTTGTTTATACCAGATCCTAAAATATTCAATAAACATTTTCCAATCCTTCTTATCATCCTTTTCTCTTATCCTATTCGTTATACCTGCCAATTCAGCATATTCAAGCATTTTAAACTGCCACTCTTCCTTAGTGGGTACCATATTTGTTCTCCACCTTTGTTCTAATAAGGTTTGTGCTAATAAGGTTCTAGCCACAGTGTTGGCGTATAATAATAAATTCTTTTGTTTTTTAGGGACTTCGGTTGTTACCATTCCCAAAAAGAATGCCTCCAGCTTTTGGGGGAAGATTTTTTTGAATATATTTTTTAATTCATTGTAAATTACTTACCAGATTTCCCTGATTACAGGACCACCACATGTGGAAAAAGGATCCCTCTACTTCATCCCCTCCCCACCCCCAACACCTGTGAGAAACCCACAGAAGCAAACACAGTGGCCCTCTGCCCCACTCACCGATTCCCAGCAACAGATATTCAGTGTTTAGCTGTTGTGGCAATCCCCTTTGGCAGTCCTCAGTCTGTCTGGACTATCTTGAGGGGGCATGAGCTCTGCTTCCACTTCCACTATCACCACTTTCTTTGCCGAATGGCAAACATTGTATGTGACCTTTTTGTCCACCCTGAGACCGGGCACTTAGTTTATTAGATCACCTTAACCAAAATATGATGATACTTAGCATTTGTATAGTCCTTGCCAGTGTTTTAAAAACACTTTACATCCTTGAAGTTCACATGTACTATCATCCTTATACCAACACTGCAAGGTAAGTCATCATTATGATACCTCTGCTACAGCAGAGGGGGAACTGAGACAGAGATAAGAGTGGCTTGCCTAAGGTCACCTGGTGAGTTCTTGGCAGAGGCAAAATTCATACCAGAGGCTTCACAATTCATAACCATTATTCAACGTTTGGATTTGGTCTCCCCTTACATCTTTTAAGAAAGGCTATTTTTATTTATTTAAGAAAGCTGTTCACCCAGGAGAGGGGGCAGAAGGAGTTGCAGGTGGATTTGGAAAACATAGGAAGCTTCCTTATACAAGGTCAGACTTTTGTTCATCTAGCTCAGCAGTTTCCAGGGGTCTTTGGCAAAGATCTTTCCTGCCAGCTGCTATTTGATCCCTCTTTTAAAGGTAATGTGGAGTATTGAAACTGGGACTTTCTGCCTACATAGCATGCCCTGGATTAATGAGCTACAGTCTCTATCCATGCTCCCTAGTGGTCACATCTCCTGTAGCCAGGCTAGCAAAGAGACTTCTTTCTGAGATCCTGGAAAGCTGCTGCAATTCAGAGGAAACCAGTGAATCACTGGTCTGTCATGGCATCTCATGGCGGTTGTCTCTCCTGGCCCTATTCCAAAAAGTGGGGTAATCCAATTGAGAAATAGCTTTGCTTACAAGGCTGACTCTGAACTTGTGAGTTGAGCAGGCTGAGAGTCATCAGCATTGTCCCAATTAGGGTTCACAGCATTCCATGCACAGGTCTTTTTAAGGCATGTATATGTCATACAGACTTTCCATGATTATTAAAGGAATTAATAACATGCACCCAGCAATCATGTCTGTCAAAAAGAGCTGCCTTTGCAGACTAAGCTGTCAACCCCAAAATCTTGGGTTCAAAGTTTGCCTCTTCCACAGAATATGTTAATACTGATCTACTGAGATAACGTAATATAAGTGCTTTGAACACTTAAAGTACTGAGTGCTAATAGTTCCAAGCCTTTCTTACTATTCACCAGACAGTGCTACAAGCTATTTTTTTTTTTAAGTTAATTACTATTTATTGCTATATTTATATAGCTACCCATCAGCACGTGTTCCCGGTACCATTTACAGGGCACAGAGTAAACTGCAATATTAAAACACAAGATAATAATTTAAAGCATTAATAAATGGTAACATAAAACGTTCATTTTTTGGGCAGAGACCTCCCACCAAAATGCAGTCAGTTAGCAGACCAATAAGATAAAACACAGAGTGTACAATAAGTGCCCAAACTGAGAGCTGTGTGCAATCATACCTCAGGTTACAGACGCTTCAAGTTGCATTTTTTCGGGTTGCGGACCGCCAAAACCCGGAAGTACCGGAACAGGTTACTTCCGGGTTTTGGGGGTCGCGGAAGCACTAAATTGCGCTTTGCGCATGCGCAGATGTGCCGAATCACAACCCCACATGCACAGATGCGCTGCTGCAGATTGCAGACACTGCGGGTTGTGAACGTGCATCCCACACGAATCATGTTCGCAACCCGAGCTTCCACTGTATACTTAGACACTTGGAGGAAGGCTGAACTGCTTGCTATTTTCTGACAGACCATTGTTAGTGATTGAAGTTGCCTCCCAGTCACCTCTCCCCCTGCCCTCCAAAGAAACATTTGAAGGGGCACTGTGGCTGACCATCCGTATGAGTGTGTTACTGCTCTGGTTTTCACATTTTCTACCTTCTGGGAGACCTTTCAACAACTATCTCCCTGATAAGGAATATTGTACACAACTTGCATATTTGCCATGGAACCTCTTGTGTCTTGCAGAGGGTTTAGGGAGTTATCTTAGGGTTCACATATAGCAGCTGGGCTTATGGACTCGCACAAACTGAGAATATGCCCTAGAATACTCCCAATATGCACCTTATTGCACATTGCAGGTGGTGGAAACGGGGAGGGAAACTGCCTTGCAGAAAAGCTTGACAACCATTATTGATTTTCAGATTGAGGAGGCTCTGGTAAGCTTCCAAGGAATTCCAGGGCTCCTGGGTACATTGCCTGAAAATCTGTACTCTCTTGCTTCATTCTGAAAGATTGGGGCATTTTTGCTTATGCTAGTGATTTAACAATACACTGTTAATCGTACACTTTGACACAATAATATTTATTGATTTTGTAATGGAGTGAGCAAAGAACATTAATGTAAATCTTCTTATATATTATAGCAGAGGTTGTCAAACTAAGGCCCGCGGGCCAGATACGGCCCACCAAGCTCGTTAATCTCGCCTGCAAACCTTGTGGATCCTGCCACCCACTCGGTCAATCCCTACTCTAAACAGGCGCGGCACAGAGGCCTCACCGCACAGAGACTGACTTCCGCGGCACGGCTTCTGATTGGCTGCAGGAAGCTCCTGCAGCCAGTCAGAAGCCGTGGACGCCTCTGGGTGCCGCCCCTTCCTTCCCGCTGAGGCGTCTGACCGGGAGGACACGGCCAAGCGGGAAGGAAGCGGCAGCAGCATGGAGGCTGCCTCCACCACCTAGGCCAGCGGCATTTGGGTACCGCCTCTTCCTTCCCGCTAAGGTGGCCAAGCGGGAGGTGTTGGCTATTTGCAGTATGGTAGCGCTGCAGAGAGCTTGCTGGGGAGATCATGCATTAAAAAGAAAGGGACTCAAAAATAACTTAAGGTTTTAATTACGAAAAAAACAAAAACTCCTTATACACTAAATACATTAACAACAAACCAGACCCAACCACCAACCCAACCCCCAGGGTAATGGGAGAGCTAGGTGCTGCTCCTTATATACTACAACCAAATGCTGACACACCTTAATCAATGCAACTCAGCAGCACCTGCTATGTTTCACAGCTGTAAAGCTGGGTCTCGTTATCTTGCTCTGGCCCTTGCTCTGGCCCCTTAAAGACATACACATCGAGTGGAACAATGATGAACCTTTACATTTAAAGAAACCATTCAACAGGAGGAAGCGGCCAAGCAGGAAGAAAGTAACAGCTGCGTGGGGGCTGCCTCCTCCGCCCAAGCCAGCGGCTTGGGCTCTGTGCCCCACCGAGCCAGAGGACGCCGACGCTGCCGATTACAAGGCAGCATCGGTGGCTGCGGTGTGAGTGGCATAGGCAGGGGGGCCTTTCGGGAGGGGGGGTGCTTTCAGGAGGCAGTGGGTCCAGTCCCCCACAAGGTATGAAGGACAGTGGACCGACCCCCTCCTAAAAAAGTTTGCTGACCCCTGTATTATAACCTTAAAAGGGCAATCAAAATGCAGTGTTCCCTTGTGCTATACAGTGGTACCTCGGGTTACATACACTTCAGGTTACATAAGCTTCAGGTTACAGACTCCGCTAACCCAGAAATAGTGCTTCAGGTTAAGAACTTTGCTTCAGGATGAGAACAGAAATCGTGCTCCGGCGGCGCAGCAGCAGCAGGGAGGCCCCATTAGCTAAAGTGGTGCTTCAGGTTAAGAACAGTTTCAGGTAAGAACAGACCTCTGGAATGAATTAAGTACGTAACCAGAGGTACCACTGTACAGAGAAGGCAGGGATACTGACCTGTTTAAGCAGGAGCCAGGGAAAGTGAGCACCTGTGGGGTTTTAATACTTCCTTAACTGATAGGCTTTCTGCCTTCTGGGGTCTAAAGTTTGCATTTGTGTGAGCAGTTCAGGAATGGAACAACCTGCCTGGGGGGAGTAAAGAACCGCCGGTCTTGTACGTTTCTTAAGGAATGGTTGACTAAGTATTGATGTTTCAAATTTAGTTGTGTGCTCTATCTTGCCATTCGGTGGGATGTAGCTCTTGAAAATCTGTTGGTCGGGGTTGTGATCCATAATTGAGGTACGCTCAGCATCGCTACCATTTTCTTCTGAGTTGGGCAGGGTGAGGGCGATAAATAAGCAAACCCAGTGTTACAGAACAGCATTTACAAAGTAAATCTGAGTTTGGTTCTTTTTAGGGCTGTGACCATTGTAATTTCCATAAGGCTATAGTCAACATTGTATTAAGGTGAATGTTCTGAGGGTTCTCCCAATCCTCTGGAGCATGGCATGATGCAGGATGTGCATAGGGTGTCCAGAAGCTGATGGCATTTTGTCTGTGTTTTTGGGAAATGATAGTGATAGAGCTTACCAGAGTTTGCATCAGTTTTTGGGAGCTCATCTGAAAAACAAACTGAAGGCTGAAAATTGTAAATATACCCTGTCTTTTCCTCATTTCAAAAGCAGACATTGTATAAGTTTGCCATTTCACTTATTTGTTGAACAAGTAAAATGCATTAAAAATGATTGGCAGAAAATTTCTAAGAAAAATTGAGACTGAAATTAGATCCCATGGGAATAGATTTTTTGAGTGGAGAAGTGGAGATGGAAGAGTTATTGCATGTAATTTTTTGCTTAAGCGTAATTGACTAAGGCAAAGCATTTGGCATCGTAATAATGGCATGTAGATGAGTGGAATAGAATTCTCAAAGCATACTATGAAACCCTGTTTTTTAAGTGTTGAGGAAAATGTAGCAATGATACACCTAGCCACAGAGCTAGGCAGAAGTGTAATTAATAAATCTAAAGCAGATATTCATTTCCTAAGTCAAGTTCCAAGAATAATGGTTTACTCAGCAAGTTAAAACACTGATTGGCTTTAGTTCGATTCATTGTATGGTGTGTGTGTGTGTGTGTGTTCCAGAAGTGATATTTGAGATGCAATCAAGCAAATGGAGGAGTATTGCAGTGAAAAGGGAAATTGGAGAATTGTGGAGAAATTGCTGAAAATTCAAGGCTGTGAAAGGATATGCTTACACACTGGGACTTGTGGCTTCCTTTTGGAGGCTACAACAGCACTTTGGAAGTAAGCCCCATGAATATTGCAGGACTTAACTTCCAAGTCTATTCCATTCTGGTTTCATGCCTGACCATGGCACTGAAACCATCTTGGTTGAAGACATTTGTCAGGAGAGAGATAGAGGAGTATGAACCTGCTCATTCTCCTTGATCCCTTGCAGCTTTTAATATTGTTGATCATGGTGTCCTTCTGGAGCATCTCTAGGATATGGAGATTGGGGGCACTGTGGTTCAACAGTTCCTCTTTCCTCTTTCTGTTTCCAGAAAGTAGCTTGGGAAGCTACTGTTCAGCACCATGAGAGTTGTTCTGTGGGGTCCCGCAGGGTTCCACCTTGTTCCCCATGCTATTTAACATCTATAGGAAGCCTTTGGGAGCTGCCATTGGAATGAAGTGTCATCAATATTTGGATGACACCCAACTCTTATCTCTCTGTTCTAGTGGGGTGTAGTGGTTAAGAGCGGTAGACTCGTAATCTGGTGAACCGGGTTCGCGTCTCCGCTCCTCCACATGCAGCTGCTGGGTGACCTTGGTTGGGCTAGTCACACTTCTTTGAAGTCTCTCAGCCCCACTCACCTCACAGAGTGTTTGTTGTGGGGGAGGAAGGGAAAGGAGAATGTTAGCCGCTTTGAGACTCCTTCAGGTAGTGATAAAGCGGGATATCAAATCCAAACTCTTCTTCTCTTCTTCTGAATCTGGAGAGGCAGATGCAATGTTAGAGTGGTGCTTGCAAGCAGTAATGTGCTGGATAGGGGCCAAGAAATTGAAGTTGAATCCTGAAAAGACAAGAGATGATATGTGTCCCCAGTTTTCATGTACAGGAGGTGGGGAGACAACCTTCCTGGATGGCATTGCACTCCCCTGGAAGGAGCAGGTCCACACCTTGGGGTGCTGTCACTGGAGGCTCAGGTGGCCTCGGTGGCTAGGCATGCCTTTTCCCAGCTACAGCACCTGTTGAGGGCATTCATTCCCAGCTACAGCACCAAGGAGAGGGCATTCATTCTCTATGGCAGGCATAGACAACCTTCGGCCCTCCAGATGTTTTGGCCTACAACTCCCATGATCCCTAGCCAACAGGAACAGTGGTCAGGGATGATGGGAATTGTAGTCCAAAACATCTGGAGGGCCGAAGATTGCCTATGCCTGCTCTATGGCAGCTCCTAAATTGCAAAACTTCCTCCCCACAGAGGAGAGCCTGGCAACTTTATTAAACAGCTTTGAGCGAATGCTGAAAGCACACCTCTTTACCCTGGCCTTTGACACCTGAGATATATCTTTTCAAAACCCACCCTTTTTGTGAGTTTAAAACTTAATTTTAAGTTTTAAAACTGTTTTTAATGTACTTTAAATTGTTGTGGCCCACTCTGGGACCATAGGGTGAAGAGCAGCAGAATGATAATGCACATATAGGAGTGAGCTGTTTAAGTGCTAAATGATGTCCAGAGTAGCATCAGATCAAAAAGATGGGAGGAAGGCTAAGGAACCTTTGCCCTTGATGACAAACACGTTTGTAAACTGACTTGGCTTGAGCAAGCTTCTCTGTAAATGCCATGCCTAATTGCTTCAGGAAAGCCTCTGACTTTGATTTTGGAATGAGGTTTGTTTTCCGGTAATAAAGCTCTGTTGGGCCTACTGGGTGGATGCTAAATATTAAATCGATGTATTCATGTACAGTATTCTTAGATTTAAAAATAAATGTGTTTGAAAAACTTGGATCCTATTTTGTGTGTTTGTACATAAAAATAATGCTTGACCTATGCAACATTTATAAAACTAGCTACCAAAGATTAAAGCATACATTGTCTTTTATCTTCCAGACTCCTCCAGGCTGTTTTGAAGTTTCTGGATAAAAAGAAGCTGCAAGTTGCACTTTAAACTATAAACAGAAAAGATCCTTCACACTCCTGAAAATGGCAGACCTTCAGAATTGTGACTTTTGCTCTCTTAATCCTCTTGAACTGTTTGAACAAGTGACTGCACAAGGAGAAAAAGTCAGATCGCTAAAAGCTGAGAAAGCACCAAAGGTAAAATTGTATTTCATTAACTGAACTCTTAGCAATATTAGTTTTCCAGTTAGAATTTTATTTTAGTAGAATCTAGTTATGCAACTTTCTTAGATAGATGATGATAGATAGATAGATAGATAGATAGATAGATAGATAGATAGATAGATAGCCTTTTAATAAAACTGAATTTCTACATCTACAAGCTCCATTAAAAGGGGGGGTGTTTGTTTTTTTAAAAAAGGTAGCTATCTCACAAAAACAGTAATTTCTAAGTTCCTTGGTTGAGACTTTTAATATATAAGGGGTTGATCTAGAGTGTCCCTTCCAGAAGCAGAAGAGCTCCTTCTGGTTGGTGAAAGGATTGAGATCCAGTGGGCATGCCTACTGGAGGAAAACGGGGAGAGGCTTTTTGCCTCAGTTTCCCCCTTCTGCCTCCTGCATTACCCCCATACTGTTCTAGGGGGTCCTTCAACCCTCTGGAACACTTTTCAGACTGCAAGGGGAAGGTGGGCTTGGCAAAAATATATTCTCTTCCCACCTACTCTTTTTGCCAGTGGGAGTGTTCTGTGTCTGAGTCCAAAATCATTTAAAATTGCCTTCTGAATCAACAAAGGGTCTCTCTAGTCCAGGATCATATTTTCTATGGTGTTTATCCAGATATATTGGGATAACAGTGCAGTAGTCCTGCCATGCTGTTTCCACCCCAGCCCTACATGTCCAGCAGTAAGAGCTCTGAATCAGGATGTTTCATTTGACTCCTCATGGCTAATGTCCATTAATAAGCCCACCTTCTATGAACGTGCCTGGTGTGTGTTTTTTATAAAACTTGTTGTTTGTGGCCCATGTTTTAGTAATGTATTTGATAGGCTAATTAGTTCCCTGGTTGTATTTTCAGGGCATTTTAGATTAGCGATAGGTTAGAGACATGGGAAAGAATGCAGTTGAGTGTTGAACAAAGGGCTAAGCCAATGGGAAACAGTGGAAAAGTTGAGTTTTCAGGTGGGATTTGATAGCAGCAGATAGGGGTGGTTAGGGTAAGTCTGTAAAGGAAATATTAGCTTCTCTGCACATTTAAGAACTCTTTCAAGTCCTACAGAGCCCCTACAAGGTAAGTAAATATTTGTATTAGTTTTGCAAGTGGAAAAGTGAAATGGAGACCTTGAGTGACGTTGCTCAAGGTTAGACAAGCAGGTCATTTGGTTTGTTTACATGGAGTTTGGAAAGCCAGCTGCTTCATCTCTCTGCCCCATCCACTTTCGTCTTCAACCTGTTATTCATTCTCTCATTCATATATATGTATGTATGTATGTATACACACACAAAAAAAACAACCACACACGATTTCATGCATATAGAACATTTCCTATTCTGTATAATGTAGCTGCAAGGCCACAGCTTTCTGCATTTTATTAACCTGAACACTGCCTTGTGTGTGTTTTCTTCTTTCACCCCAGGATGAAATTGATACAGCAGTTAAGTTGTTACTTTCATTAAAACTGAGCTATAAAACAGCAACAGGTGAGGAATATAAACCAGGTTCCCCTCCAACAGACTTCACTCCAGTCAGTAATGGTCCAGGAGACACAGAAGATAATGATTTTGTAGACCCTTGGACAGTACAGACATCCAATGCAAAGGGAGTGGATTATGATAAACTTATAGGTACGTGGTGTTCTGTCCATTTTTAAAAGATTTTAAAAATCTATAATATAACATACTCTGTCTGCTGCATTTTTGTCATGATGTGCTCAGATTAAACAAGTTTTCCATTGTGCTCAAGTGGCCCTTTCTATTTCCAGTTTTTGAGAGGCAGTATTGCTGCCTAACACCATTTGTCTTCAAACCCTTCTTGTGGGTTTCCTGGAGGTTTCTCACAAGCCACAGTCAGAAGCAGAAGGCTGAACTAGATATTCCTCAGACTTGATCTATCTGGTCTTATGTTCAGCATTGCCTTAAAAGTCTGTCTTAAGGAAAGAATGAAAGAATGAGAAATTTCAGAGGGTGATTTGTGCTTCTAGGGCAGCAGTCAAAAGCACACTAACTAGAGAATATGAACCATTGAATCTGATGGCACTTACCTCTGAATAAACATTCTAAAGGTTGCACTATAACTCTGATGGCTTTTACTGAGAATGAAGTAGCTCAGTTTGAAAAGGGGATCAGGAATCTGATTAAAGAAGAGTGTAGATGTAGTTTTGTACATTTTTGTAGACATTTAAGGGTAATGGTAAGCCAAAATATTTAACAATTCCCTTGTTTTTATTTGGAGTGGTGGGATCATGTTGCTATGCTGTATTGCTAATTCAATGGTGATTTAGATAGCAGCATATCACTGCTGAATGTATCTATAATTTTATATTGTATTTTTACCTATACAGTGTACCCTTGGGTTGCAAACGTGATCCTTGCGGGAGGCACATTCGCAACCCGCAGCGCCACGTCTGTGCATGCGCGGGTTGCGAATCTGCACATGCGCAAAGCGCTGAAACCCAGAAGTAACCTATTCCAAATACCGTACTTTTGGGTTTGGCGCGGTGCGCAGCCCGAAAACACACAACCCGAAGCATCTGTAACCCGAGGTATGACTGTACTGTACTATGTGAATATGCTTTAAGTCACTTGAAGACCTTTTTGTGTAACAAGCAACTAAATAATAATAAAAATAGTAGTAGTAGTAGTAGTAGTAATAATAATAATATCTATTGCCCATTTTGGTTGTCTTCAGTTCGATTTGGCAGCAGCAAAATTGATAAAGACCTCATCAACCGAATAGAAAGAGTTACTGGGCATAAACCACACCACTTCCTACGCAGAGGAATCTTCTTTTCTCATAGGTAAGTAGGTTTAATTTCTGGTTTGTCAGCCTCTTTCACACTTTGTACAGTTGTACCATGTACTATTTCACATACATCTCTGCCAGAGAAAGCAAAAGCCAACTTTCTTGTGGGGTGAATGGTAAAGGAGTCTTGCATAATTCTTTAAATTGCATAGCTGGGGTGTATTTCCACTGCATGCAAGCCCCAGTTGCACTATTTAAATTACAATATTTTCCTTAAAACACAAATTGTAGTCACAAAAATGACATGTTGCCTTCTTTGGCGCTTCTCATGCTTTTTTCATTTTGTCAAGCTCATCTTTTAAAAAGTCAAACTCTGTATCTTTACTTTTCTCCAGAGATATGAACCAAATTCTTGATGCCTATGAAAATAAGAAGCCATTCTACCTATACACCGGCAGAGGTCCCTCAGCAGAGGCAATGCATGTTGGTCACCTTATCCCATTTACTTTCACAAAGTAAGTAACTCTGGAAGTATATAACATTTCATATTATATATTTGCTACTCGTTTAAGACAACATACAAAGCACTAGACAATCAGAACCTGTGATTCAAAGAATTGGGGCTCAGATCCATGAATGGAAGGAAATTTATGGATTAGTTCTTCTTTCCCCTTTTGCCTATTCAAATGAACCTGGTGATTTGGGGGGGTCCTCTTGAAGACCATGGAATGATGCACAGGGGTGGGCATTTAGGGGGAGTTTGCAAAAAAAACACACACACACACAACCCGGCAGAGGCACCTTTTGTAAGCAGAAATAGGGCTGCAATTGCTACTGTAACTCATGAATAGGCTGGGCAATGAAACAGCTGCCAAATGTGAATCCCTTCCTTTCTCTCTGATTCTCTTTTTTAAAAAAAAAATAATATTTATTAAAATTTTAAAGGTTACAGAAAGAAAAAGTAAAAATACCACATTAAACAAAAACAAAACAACACACCATATGAAAAAACAGAAAAATAAGGTCCATTAAACAGAAACAAAAACGCAAAGAAAAATACAGCAAATCTTCTCATTACTTATCTTTCATTAGCTTATTTCCTTGACCTCCTCACACCTCCCTTTTATCCATTTCAGCAAATCCTTTCCCTCTTTTAAAATTTTAGTCCTATAAATTATCTTAATATAATGTAACTTTACTTTTCCTCCTTTCACCAATTAACAGTGTTATTCCCAAATCCTTTATATCATTCCTGCTAAAATCATATAATATTATTCCAACATCCTTCTAACAGTTATTAATTTTACAATGTTTCTGTAAATAGTCTTTAAATTTCTTCCAATCTTCCTCCACCGACTCTTCTCCCTGGCTCTTTCTCTCTGATTCTCAACTTTGACACCTCTGTTTTCTTCGCTCCAGCCCCCACTTGCCCTATGCAGCATGGCCAATGGCCAGGGATTACATGAGATGCACTCCAACAATGCCTGGAAGACCACATCTGTGCCCTCCCCCAAACAGCACACCCCTTTAGGACACTGGGCGACCTTGGGCAGATTTCATTATCCTATTATTTGAGTTCATGGCAGTGGCTTCTGTGTACATGGGAAACAAGTTACCTCTGCTCAGCTAGGAGAGATCATTCTCTACAACAGCATTGGATAACGTCTGGCCCGTGGTCCCTGAGGCTGTTTTGGCCAAGCCACACCCACCTGCCCTACAACCGATGCCATATATGATGTCAGGTGTGGGGCTGGGAAAGATGTGGTTGAGCAAAAGGGTACTGGCAGGCACCACTGATCTGTAGCGCCTTCAAAGCCCTTTGCACAGTACTTTGCAAGCACTGACAACCAGTTGATCATCAAGGCACGCAAACCACATGGGGAAACATTTGATACCATTGTTATGTCAGGTAATTGGCAAGTGGGTGCACCCATCCATCAGGCTTGCCCTTCCAGGGATAGGGAGGTTAAAAATCTGACCTCCTGGCCAGATCCATCTCCCCACCCTTGTCTGTAACATTGTTCTCTGTCTTACCTGCCACAAAAATAAGCACCTTGAACTAGGTGACAGACGTCACCGTAATAAATGTACAGATGTGGATGAGCAGAAGAACCAAGGTAACAACACAGAGAAATGTAAATGTTTCTGCAGTTCCACTCTGCAGCATCCGAAAGAACAAAGGGGCTGCCCAGGGAATTCTGCTTCTGCTTCTTGATTGTAAGTTGAGAGGAAAAGAGGGTGTTTGAAGCCTTTTTTAATATACACAAAACAGAAACTAGATTCTCCTGCTGCACAAAAAAATGACAGAAAACACATAATGGGACAAGTAACATAACCACATTAATTTTTGATACAATTCAATGGCCAGCAAAACTTTACACGGATAAAAAAACTGACTGACATCAAAGATGGGCTCTTGCAATAGCTCAGTGGATTTTTTTATTTTATTTTGTGCAGGACTCCGTCAATACAGTGCCTTTTATGTGGGGCTACTGTTGGGCCTAGTCTGGTGCAAAATGCTGTGGCTAGACTATTGATGGAGGGGCAGATTATGGCCAGCACGTAACTCTGGGTGCTCAAATGCTTGCTCTGGCTGCCAGGTTCAAGGTTATTTTTATTCATTTACAACACCCTTAAAAACTTGAATCTAGGATACCACAGGGACTGCCTGATCCCTTATTTCACCACTTGATCAATAACGTTGTTGGAGGAGTCTCTGTTAGTGGTCCCCCATGACTCAGAAACGTAGCTTGTACCACAAGGAGCTTAGTATTGTGGTCCCAGTTTTGTGAAACTCATCCTGTAGAACTTTCAGCACTTACCAAAGACATTTTTAATTCTAGGACACTTATTAATTTTACAGCATCAACACATTGTTAGTCTTATTGTATTGGGTCTCCCATATACCACTGTGATTAAGCAGTGTACAAATGGTTGAAGTAAAATGAACAAATGTTCCTGTCCTTCATGCCATATCATGATCTGCTTTTGAAATCTCTTTGTTTCCCAAGCAGTTTGCTAGAAAGCACCACTCTGAAGTCCCCTTCCGCTTGTGGAACTAACTGCATGTTTCTTTGAATTCTTTCAATTTTTCTAAGTATGAATGCAGATTTAAAATATTTTTCTTGCTGTTTGCACAACCAAGATTTCGTCAAAGTAGCAGTGAAAGGAAATGCGCTTTACCCATTTCTGTGATTACATGACACAATTGCAGCATTTAGTATCCAGATAATTTGGCAGGCTTGATCCAGTCTGGAGGAGCTACTCTGCCTGCAAATTTCATCCACTTCTGCCAAATGGGGGAAAATTATAGCTGTTTTCCAACATGGAATAGAAACAAAGCCGCTTTCCCCCAGCATGGATTTGATCTCTTCTGAAGCACTTCAGATTGAGGCTAGTTGTTTTCCAAAGTGCCTGATTGAGGTTCAAATCAAATGTTGTGGACATTGCATACCCGTAGTGTGCATAACCACATCTTTAAAATAAATTGATTTAGGAGAGTCTTTGCAGCTGAGAAAACGATTCTGTAAAGTCTGTGAAAGGAATCTGAATAAATTTAATTTCAACCCAGATTGCACTATTGTATAAAGATTACCATGTTGGCTAATGATTTAACTAGAACTTACCCTAAAGCTAAATCTGTTTCATTTTTTTTAACCAGGTGGTTACAGGAAGTATTTAATGTTCCCCTAGTCATACAGATAACTGATGATGAGAAGTACCTGTGGAAGGATATGACACTTGAGAAGGCTTATCAGTGTGCTATAGAAAACATCAAGGACATTATAGCCTGCGGATTTGACATAAATAAAACCTTCATCTTTTCTGATCTGGAATATTTGGGGTACATTTCTAAGTATTCTTTGAAACTTTGCATGATCAAAAGTCTTCTGTTGTTTTCTGTGATCTCAAACTTTCTATCAAATTTAGCTGGGGTGGCAGGGGGAGATGAACCATTTTGCCCAAGATAACAAGATGCAGTACATGGCAAGGCATGACACATAATAATAATAATAATAATAATAATAATAATAATAATAATAATTGTACCCCACCCATCTGACTGGGTTGCCCCAGACAGTCTGGGCGGCTTCCAGCATATATGAAAGCATAATAAAGCATTAAACATTTAAAAACTTCCCTATACAGGGCTGCCTTCAGATGTAAAATAAGCTTTGTTCAGTAAGAAGAAAGGGAATATTACTGAAAAGTAATGCTCCTACTAAAGAAGGAAATAACAATGCCTATTTGATCACTTCTATCTGTGGAACTTGCACTTTTAGAAATGACGTATAATGTTCAATTTGCAAGGAGTCTGTCTCGACGTGGCAGCACCTGTGCTTGGGAACTCCCTGCATGTAGACGTTGGTATATTCTCATACGCACCTGCCGAAAACCTATTTCAGCAAGCCTTCCCAGAAACATAATTAAACCGCCTACATTCATTTTAAACATCTTACTGATTTTATTTGTGTTTTTACTAATTATTATTATGTAATAATAATAATAATAATAATAATAATAATAATAATAATAAAAAATTTATTATTTATACCCCACCCATCTGGCTGGGCTTCCCCAGCCACTCTGGGCGGCTTCCCAAAAAATATTAAAATACTGTAATACATCAAACATTAAAAGCTTCCCTAAACAGGGCTGCCTTCAGATGTAGTAGTAGTAGTAGTAGAGGGAGATTTGATTAAGCGGTTTTAAAAATTTCAATAAGTAAATGCATTTTTCTTTGGGTTCCATTACACCAGTTAACCCAGTGTGTCTTTATCACGCCCTCGAGCATTAAGAAAGAATCCTAGAGTGTTTGGTCATGCATATGGTTATCATATTAAGTGCCAGTAGGGGGCACAGTGCTTCTGCAACCCCTTGAGGTCATTTTAGCTTCAGAGGAAATAGGAATTTATCAAAAGGAAACCAGATCTTCAACTGAGAAGCGCTTGATTGTTTGGCAGGCCAGCAAGGAAGCTGCCTGTAGTTTTCCGTAGAGTTTTAATATTCCAGGGATTGCAGACCTGAGGACTGTAAAATGTAAAACTTTTGAGTCAATCTGGCTCCACTCCTTTTTTTTCCCTTTTCTTTTTTAAGTACACTAGTCTGGTTGGAGAGCATAATCACCGCAGTCACTGCCTTTTCTTGGTTTCATCTTAATTGTAGCCAGGGAGAGGGACTGAAAACAAAAAATTCTTTATTTACAGACGCCCACTGTAAAACAGCACCTGAGATATGGGAACGGCCATAGGTCAGTGGTAAAGCAGCACTAAATCCCCAGCGTTTCCAGGTAGGGCAGGGGAAGGCTGCTGCCTGAAATCCCATAGAACATGGGTAGGCGAACTACGGTCCACGGGACAGTCCCTCAGACAGTCCAGGAATCGTCGAATGGATCACCAGCGCACACGTTCTTTCCCTCCCTCCCTCACATGGCGGCGGCACCTCCTCCCTCCCTCCTCCTGGCTTCTCCCCGCCCTGCCTAGAGGAGGAAGGGGGCTGGGCTTTGTTGGTGACATCAGCAGTAGCACTTGAGCGGCCACCATTTTAAGCAGCCCTTTTCCGGAGCCCTTTCTGGTGCCGCTCATCGTCCCGCCGCCGCCAGGTAAGCAGCCACTGGGGCTCGTGATGCTCTTGCATCATTTCCCCCCCCAAAAAAAATATAATCCGGCCCCGCACAAGGTCTGAGGGACAGTGGACCGGCCCCCTGCTGAAAAAGCTTGCCGACCCCTACTGTAGAGCTACTGCCAGAGACAAGGCTAAGCAAGACAGGCCAGTCATCTCCATCATCCTCAGGCAGCTCCCTGGGTTCCTATCATAGAAGCAGATGGCGTTGCACAAATAAGCTTTACGTGTACTGCATGTGTTGTCTCTCTCTTGGCTTGGAAGCACATTGACTGCAAAAGTTGGTCCCTATCATTTACAAATATTCCTTTTAGGCAGCAGTTCAAAGTGACCTGGAATATTTTTCCATACGTTTTTGGTCAGAGAAACATGGTATACTTTCTTACATACAAACATCTTAACCGGGAGCAGTTAGCCTATGGCCCTCCATAGGGTGACCATTGCTGTGTTTATAATTAAATCTTTTAATTATGTTCTGTTTGTTACTTGGTTTACAGTGACAAGCCTACAAATAGCCTGGTCTGAAAGGGGCATCCCAAGAGAATTGCAGTAATTATGCATTATTTTTACTTGGAGGGAAAACAAAAGACTGCTGAGAAAGTACTGAATAAAGATAACTTACTATAGTTGTACCTTGGTTTTTGAACAGCTTAGTTCCTGAATGTTTTAGCTCCCGAAGGCCGCAAACCCGGAAGTGACTGTTCTGGTTTGCGAACTATTTTTGGAAGCCGAACGTCTAGCAGGGCTTCCGCAACTTTCGATTGGCTGCAGGAGCTTCTTGCTACCAATCAGAAGCCGTGCTCTGGTTTTCAAACGATTTGGAAGTTGAACGGACTTCTGGAATGGATTCTGTTCGACTTGCAAGATACGACTGTACTATCTTAGTGTCATAGTGATCTTTGTCAACACCTTTTTGGGGGCAGGGGAATAATAAAAATATTCCTTTGTAAATGTTCTTTAAGTATAAATAATTTGTATCTGTAGTTCTGTAAATAAATAAATAGTAGAATAGATTGTGGTGCTGGCCTGTGAATATTCCCCAGAAGACGTTATTTTCCTTGTCTAAATTTTTAGTTTTGACTCCCCTTCTTTCTCAGGATGAGCCCAGGATTCTATAGGAACATTGTTAAAATCCAAAAGCATGTGACATTCAACCAAGTGAAAGGAATCTTCGGTTTTACAGACAGTGACTGTATAGGTGAGTTCCCGATAGGTTTCTAGCAATTCATGAATAGAAGCAAAAATACAGTGGGAGTTGTGCAGCAACTATTACACTGGGCAACAATTTTTTACTTTTTGAATGTTGTCTAGATTTCTACAACTGATTTAGGGTATTTTTGCACTGCCGAATCAGGAAATGGCATCCGTTTCTCTCCATCAGGTCAGGTTTACTGTAAACTGAATGGTGGGCATTGATAAAGGTAAGTACACGTAAATTGCATGTTGCTTCACCATTTTTCAAACTTCAGGGCTTGAATTTCTGTTTCTTGGAACTCCTGGAATGCTCAGCAGCAGGGAGGTCTCTCTTCAGAGTCCAACAGTAATCAGCCATCATGACTGTGTCCCAGCGACCCTGATACCTGGTCTCATCTCTTTCATGTCCTGATGGAATCTCTCCCCCTGCTCGTCACTCATTGAACCCAGTTTCTCAGGAAACCGGTCCATATGTGAAAATAGGTAGTGCATCTTGACGCTCATGTTGCAGCCCAGGTTTCTGAAAGCAGTCAGCATGTTGTTGACAAGTTCTGCGTAGTTTCTGGCCTTATTGTTGCCAAGAAAGTTCTTCACTACCTGAACAAATGCCTTCCACGCTTCCAGTGCCACTTCGTTCATTGAGTTTCCGAACTCTGGATCTCTGATGAGCTGACAGATCTGAGGACCGCCAAAGATGCCAGCTTTCAACTTCTCCATGGTCAATCCTGGAAAAGCCTGGCACGAGTAAGTGAAGCAGTCACCATCCTTGTCCAGAGCCTTGGTGAACTGCTTGATTAAGCCAAGCTTGATGTGCAGCGGTGGGAAGAGTATTCTGTCTCTGTCCACCAGAGGGTCATTGATGACGTTCCTTTCTTTGCAAGGCACCAATTCCTCCCGCACAGGCCAGTCCTTCTTTGTGTAATGCTGAGCACTGTCCCTACTATCCCACATGCACAGAAAACATGGATACTTGGTGAAGCCAGACTGTTGTCCCAACAAAAAGTTCACCATCTTCAGGTCAACACAAATAAACCACTTATGCTGATCATAACCAATTTTCTCCAGCACATACTTCACCGCTTCATAGTTCTCCTTCAGTGTAGTCGAGTGAGCCAGGAGTATAGAGGCAAACTGGTTGCCGTTGTGTAGCAGAACACATTTCAGTGATCGCTTGCTGCTGTCAATGAACAGTCTCCAATCTTTGGGTTCGTACTGTGGCACTCCAAGCTTGAGCAGAAGCTGCACAATATCTGCACAGTACACCAAGTCCTTCTCTTCCGAGAAAAAATGGAGGTACTCTTGATGCCTGTTGTGGAAGAAGCTGATGCGAGCACTGTCAGAGAGGAGGTTTTTTTCCTTCAATCTGGATGCCAACAGTGCGGCAGAGTCCTTTGACAAGCTGAGGTCACGAACTAGATCATTCAACTCCTTTTGGGAAAATGGATGTGGAGCATCATCTTCAAGAACCACTTCTTCTTCTTCATGTCCTTCAACACTGGAGGCATCTTCGTCACTAATGTCAGGAAGTTCTCCGAAGATAGGCACTGGAATTTCATCACAATGAGCTACAGGACGACGTGCTGATTGAAGATCAGGATACTTCGTGGGGCGGCTGCCCCATTAACTTAGTTTTGATGCCCCAACTTTATGCTTTGCCGCACCAATTTATGGGAGATTTCGAGGTTTTATGACTTCAAACTGATCCCTTTTTGACATAATCACCCAGAACTATCGGACCCGAATACTTCTTGTCATTAAAATAATCATTTCCAATCAAAACAATTATTTGACATGGCATTTTACCCCCACCAACTTCTTCTAAGATGCTCCACACAAGCGTACATGTGAACAAAAACATAAAAAAATACATGTGGCCATAGCTCAAAAACTTGACCTGATTGTGCAAAACCAATGTGATTTTTGGATTCAGCGCACCAGATTCATCCTAAATCAACTGAAAAAACGCAGACAACAAATTTGTTGTTGACCAGTGTTATCAAAGAATCAGGGTCACTCTCAGCCTAACCAAGGTTGTTGTGATAAAATGGAGGGTGGAAAACCTTGTCAGTCACCCTGAACCCCTTGAAGGAAGCACAAGATTAAAATTCCATCAGTAAACATACTGGGAAATTTTTTGTCCTTGTTAAATTGTGGAATAGCTGGTGCTGGCACTCCAGTCCTAGGTGCGCTTTTGTCAGCTGCCTCAGAGCGACTCACAAAATGAAGTCTAAAGCCATTAGCTTGCTGCTGAAAGCAAACTCACAAATGTGTGTGATTTGTTCCCTTCCAGGGAAAATCAGTTTTCCTGCTATTCAAGCAGCTCCATCCTTCAGCTCATCATTTCCACAGATCTTCAACAACAAGAGCAACATTCCGTGTCTGATCCCATGTGCAATTGACCAGGTAGGAAACTCTTCTTTTTAAAATCTTTTAAAACACTTCCATTAAATCTATTGCCGCTGGCCAAAAAGCTGTATAATTACCGGAGCTCGATGAGTTCTGCATATCTCTTAATTGCATCCTATAATTATATAGCTTTGGATCGTAAGATAACTTAAAGAACGAATGCTTCCCTTTCCTCTTGCAAGGTTCAGCAATGCTTAAAAAAAGCACTTCTTCACACAACACATAGTTAAACTGTGACAGTTGCTCCCACAGGCGGTCATGAGGACCACCAATTGGGATGGCTTCAAAAGAGGATTATACAAATTCATGGAGAATAGGGTTACTGATGGCTGCTAGCCATGATGGCTGTGCTCTGCTGCCTCTGTTGGACACAGTAATGCTTCTGAGCACAATTCAAAGTGTTGGTGCTGACCTTTAAAGCCCTAAACAGCCTCGGTCCAGTATACCTGAAGGAGCGTCTCCACCCCTATCGTTCTGCCCAGACACTGAGGTCCAGCGCTGAGGGCCTTCTGGCGGTTCCCTGGCTGCAAGAAGCCAAGTTACAAGGAACCAGGCAGAGGGCCTTCTCGGTAGTAGCACCCACCCTGTGGAACGCCCTCCCACCAGATGTCAAAGAGAGAGAAAGCTACCAGACTTTTAGAAGACATCTGAAGGCAGCCCTGTTTAGGGAAGCTTTTAATATTTAATAGACTACAGTGGTACCTCGGGTTACATATGCTTCAGGTTACAGACTCCGCTAACCCAGAAATATTACCTTGGGTTAATAACTTTGCTTCAGGATGGGAACAGAAATCGTGGTGTGGCAGCAGCGGGAGGCCCCATTAGCTAAAGTGCTGCTTCAGGTTAAGAACAGTTTCAGGTTAAGTACGGACCTCCGGAACGAATTAAGTACTTAACCTGAGGTACCACTGTATTGTATTTTAATATTCTGTTGGAAGCCACCCAGAGTGGCTGGGATAACCCAGCCAGATGGGCGGGGTATAAATAATAAATTGTTGTTGTTGTTATTTATTATATCAGTTGGTAGAAACCATTGGAGGGGAGAATGTTCTTGTGCTCAAACCCTGCTTGCTGGTTTCCCACAGGCAAACCATTCAGCCACTGTGAAAACAGGAGGCTGGACTAGATGAGCCATTGGCCTTATCCAGGGGGCTCCTCTTACGATTTAACAAATAACAAGACGTCGTTCTCTGTTCCCGACAGCAAATCATCAGTTCAGAGCTTCACCAGGTTCAGCTTATCTATTGTGCCTTAGGCTTTCTCTTTGCTATGTAGTATTTTGCATCACTTGAACTCACACAGCAAACAACTGTGAATCATTGGTTTTCCGCTTCGCACACAAGCCTGTTCCTGCTTGTTGTTTTCCAGGATCCCTACTTCAGAATGACGAGAGACGTGGCCCCTCGGCTCGGCTTTTCCAAGCCAGCGTTGCTGCATTCTGTCTTCTTTCCAGCCTTGCAAGGTGCACAAACAAAAATGAGCTCGAGTGACCCCAACTCCTCTATTTTTCTCACTGACACACCCAAGCAAATAAAAACAAAGGTAAGAAAACAAAAGTCGGCAGTGTATACAATTATTTTTCATCACACCACCTTACTTTTACAAACCGCTTACGAAATTTCTTTGTTTCCTTGCACAGTTTGTACCATAACAAATATCTGAAGCTAATCAATATTCTGAAGCTGGCTGGATCACACACACAGTGAGCTCCTTGCACTCTCCGATAAACTAGATGTAATATTTAATGTACTAAACATCCTGTTTGCTCATCTGGCACAGGCCTGGGGCTGACGTCAATGTTCACCTGGTGGTGTCACTATTTAAAAAATAATAATACATGCTTTTAAAAGATTGACACCTTGTGATGTAAATCAAGCTACCAGAACTCGTTTTGTCCTAGGCACCAGAAATCACTTGCTACAAGGTGGCTGTTGCTAGGCAAGCCAAGCTTAATGCATCAATCTGTGTTGAAGCTGCTGTGGTTTGTAATCTCAGACCGCCTGGCTCTGAATGGACAAGTCAACTCTCCTCTTGAAACATGGTTCATTTAGTGTGTTCCAACATGAAGTCTGCAGACCCCTGAAGGCGATCCAGCATGACTCTTTGCCAGGGAAGTGCACCGGGTGTGTTGCAGTGTGGTACATGGATAAAGAATTAAGCACAAAGCAAAGGTTTAACAAGACAAAACAAAGGTTTAACAGGACAAAACATGATTTCTTGGCTTTTTTCTGAAATACCTTCAGGTTACGTCACATGCTGTTGCCCAAATGCCAGATATATCCTCCCAGAGAATTTAAGAGCAAACTTGCCAGTCAGTTTCAGATTGCCATCTCATGACAAATAATTTTTTTATCATTCAGCTGTTTAATAATGGATAGAGGTAGGAGTTTTGCTTTGGCATTAGGTAGGGCTTCCCTTATTTTGTGACATGAGAATCCAGTGTGTTGCATGAATCTCTTATGCAGAATTCCAGTACTTATCAGGCTCGTGTGTGCGTGTGTGTGTGTGTGTGTGTGTGCATACACATACCCTTTGGCATAATGCCATATGCTTACTCATTTTACTGTATTGTATTAATTTATTCCCCAGCTTTCATTACACCCTGCAAAAAGCTTATAAAAAAATTAATCTCAAAATAAAAGGCCCCTAAAAACCATTATATAAACCCGTGTGTGTGTGTGTGCGTGCACGCGCGCACGCACACACACACACACACACACACACACTTTTAGTCATTCTGGCCTGCCACTTAACCATAAGTTGTCCCACAGATGATCAAAAAACCATGTCGTGTTTCTTGAATGTTTAGCTTGTTTTCCAGCTGCTTGTCCTTTGTAATTTGGTGAGCATCTAGGGTAGGGTGCTCAAATAAACCATAGTTAAGGAAGGGTACTAAGATCACAGTTAAATCCTAGTTAAAACACAGCAAGGTTTGTAAAGCAAAAAAAAATTTCACATCAAGATTTGTTGGCGCTAAGCAAGCCATGCTTAAGCTTCTGAGCAGGAGTAACACATAACAGCCATGGTATAATAAACTAGGCCATGGTGGTATACTATGTCCTGGATTATTTGAGCGAGCTGAAGAATGATGTGTTGACAACCTCTACATGAACTTGATGACCTCTGGACTTTTCAAGCATTATGATTCTTGGAGTTGCTCCATGACAATCCCTTCTGACTGGATTTGCAGAATTTCTTTATGTATAGTTAAAAATAGCTCAGATTGTAGACCAGAGCTAGCCTGCTGAAGTCCTTGGATCTCTATTCCAGATCAATAAGCATGCCTTCTCTGGTGGCAAAGACACAGTGGAAGAGCACCGGAAATATGGGGGTAACTGTGATGTGGATGTGTCCTACATGTACCTCACCTTCTTCCTCGAAGATGATGACAAATTAGAACAAATCAAGCAGGTAATTCTTATCTCTCTCCCCCCCCTCCCCCAGTGAGATGCCTCACTACCCAGATAAAAGCACATAGGCAATCACGATTTTGCAATAGCAGCTCAACAGATTTTATTCCCCCCTTCCTGGCAGTCCTCTATATCTTCCTCTCCTGGGTCCAAATTGACTAGCAAGTTCTGGGTGTGGGCTTCGTTGTGTGTGTAGCTTGGTTGAAAGAATGGAAGCCACATAAGCACTCTCAAAACGATGGTAGCAGAGGCAGTAGCTATCATCTGTCTCAGAGAATGTCTATTATTCCTACACAGTGGGAGAGAGCCTGTGTTAGTCATACTCAGGCTAGACTTCACATCTTCACCCAGCTTTGATGGCAGACTGCACTCGCTGCAGTTGCCAGGCAGAGGCTGAGCATCAGGAAGACCCAATTATGTTCTGCTCTTATTTGATCCTGTTTGTGCATGCAGTTGAAACATTTTTAGGGCCTCCATTTAGCTGTGTTGGCAGCGAGTTGATGCTTCCTTCTATGCTCTGTAAATTTCCCATGAAAGAAGAATGTACAATCAGTATACAAATCACCCAGGGGAAAAATTGCAGACTTTTCATCATGGCGGGTTGTTGAGGCATCAGAACCCATCCTTCACGCCTGCATTAAAAGGGTAGGGAAGTCCACAAAAGGTATGCAACGTTTTGTACTAGTGCAATAATTAGCCCTAGTGCAAATGGATACCCCTCTCTCCATGCACACCATCACCAAATCTGCTCCAGAGGGTTAGGAGGAAACCCGGAATAGATTTGGGGCATGCATGGGGGGCGGAGAGGAGAACTTTCCATCACGCACAAAGAAATCCTCACACTGACACAGTATTCACCTTTGTGCTACATTGAATGCAACCCCATCCTTCTTCTTCTATGCTCTGAACACAACGCAGTGGCTTAAAGTAAGAGGCAGCTAATCTCTGCAAAGTGTTCCTCAGTAAGTGCCCTTAGGAGTAATAATAAAAAAGTCCTCACTGAGTCATCAGCTCAAACCTCTAGGCCTTAAACCAGGATCCTCTGTGCCTAAAATTTTCCCTTTCTATGGCAGCTCGAGAGATATGTCAGGGGGAATGATGTATGTAATTAAGACAAACAGATTGCTTTGCTTGCCAGCAGCTGTTCCTTCCAGGAGACTTGCAGGAGGGTTCTTTCCCCCAGATGTTACCAGATATGACCCAGGCATTCTCTTTGCAGGCCTATACAAGTGGAGCACTGCTGACAGGAGAACTCAAGAAGGCGTTGATTGAAACACTGCAGCCCTTGATCGCTGCTCACCAGCAAAGGCGAAAGCAGATCACCGATGAAATAGTGAAGGAATTTATGACTCCGCGGAAGCTGGCGTTTGATTACTAATTACAGAAGTGCATGTTGATTTATCAGTACACATAGAGCACACTTGATTGGTGTTGCCCTAGCCTCTCGTCTGCCGCCTCTCCCTAACAACGTACCTCTCTGCTTCTAGCAAGTTATTTTCAAAGTTGCCCTCCGTTGTCACCAGTGACTTTGGGAATATGTAGTTTGTGTTTGGAAAAAACAGACATTGGCCTAGGACTTCATTTGACTAATTACGGGTTAGCAAGATAACCCGATCACCTGGAAAAGAGATGCGTTGTCAACAAGAGGACCCTATTTCACGGAACGCAATATTAAGAAAAACGCTGATTACAAAGGTGGTGCAATGCCAGATTCTGCTACCATGGGAGCTGTGATAGGCATGTTTTTACATCTAGCAGCTGTGCCTGTTTCAAAGATAAACTAAACTCTTCCATCCAGAATATACATTTGTCTTTGTTTTTTCCTTTTTTGGTTGTTTAGTTACAGTGGACATGATTGCAATTTGGCCTTACCAAAAGCACGGTCCACTTGTTACAAGCTGGTTGAGAGGGAGCTTGGGACCATCTCATCCAAGTCAAGCTGCTCCTTCTGCCATCACCATTCTGACCAGTGTGATCTCTGCAGCAGGAACCTCTTTCCTGTGAGTGGAGGCTCCCAGTGCAACTTGGAACCTTGATCAGTCAGGGTTGCAAATTGCACAGGCAGCCTCACCAATTCAGACATTCTACTGAGCACAATCAGTGGTGATGGTGGAAGCAGGAGAACGAAACTTTTATTTCATAGCTAAAGGTGCAGCCCTGAGCCCCTTTTCAACATGCTTGCCCTCCACAAGCGAGTAGTGTGTGAACTAAAGACCTGCTGTGTTTCTAATAGCCTGGCGAGTTTCATTTGGGCAGTCACTTACATCTCAGTGGTTCTAAGAACATATGATGGTTGGTTGATGAGTCTTTCTGCAAATGATACCTGGCTAGTATCTATAAGTTGTCTATACTGGACTTTTGGGGGTTTTGTCAAGCCCAGCAAGCAAATTGTTACTCGTTTTTGCCCTGCAAAGCAAGGGAAACTAATAATAATAGCTATTATTTCTCAGGGGCAGCATGGACTGCTAAGAGATTATCACAGTAGAGACAGTGTATAAAAACCAAGCCTTTCTGATAACTGGGAAGTTAAAAATCGCCAAGCAATGCTGTGACATCAGCAATGTGGCTGCAAGACAAAGGACATCTTTGTTTCTGTGTTTATATTGTTGAGATTAAGAGCTGGTTATCTCTCTCTCTCTTTGTCTCTCTCTCTCTCTCTCTCTCTCTCTCTGTTGTTCATATAATCTTTCAGCATGAATTAGTCCACAAACTATAACCCTCATTGAGTATTTCCTACACAACAGGTTCTCAGGTTTGTGATGCAAGCAGAAACAAAAGCTTCCTGTTTCCATTTTTGTCTTCTTTAAGTAGTGAGCATTAGATACGGCATGAATCCACAGTTCATTGGAACTCTGCATCAGTAGAGATCTGCTATTTGGGTTATATGCATCGGACCTGTATTCCATGCACTGAAAGCACACTGCGCCAACCTAATATTTCTTTGCTAGTTACAATCAAACTAGTTGAAGGTTGAGGTGCCACAACAGGTGAGTGTGGATGGGAAATTGCAACTGGAGCATTGTGACCTGCCATACGTTCTTGTAGCAAATCATGTTGGTGTGTCTGGTTCATGAGCTTTTGTCTTTTGTTTCGTTTTTGTTAACAATGGTGCAGCTAATCAAAGAGAGTTTATTTTTGAAAAGTGCTAAGAAGGGCTACAGTGAATCCAGCCCTGCTCAGACATCTTGCACAGCAGCTTACGAATGCTGGTGTAAAGGGAATTGTTTATTAAACATGCATAGCAACTGTACAAACTGAAACCATACGCAATAAAAACAGGGAGATCTTGCAGAACAAAGGCTGTTTTTGCCGTTATTACCTAGTGTATAGACTTGTGCATTTTTGTGTGAGCACTCAGAAGATGCAAATATTATCAGATGTTGCACATAAATATAGGCTGGTGGAAATCACTTTAAATTTGGTTAGGGGACACTTCTAATACAATAATACAATACGATAATCTTTATTGTCATTGTCCCATACAGAACAACAAAACTTTTACTGAGCTGTTTGTGGAGCAGACGCTATATGAAGCAATATTTGCTCAGGTCACCGCAAACTCATGGGCCAGATGGACTTGCATGTTCTTGTTGAGGACTGTACAGTTTCTAATGGTATAGTACAGCGGTTCATTAAAATGCTGGAAACACTTTCCAATGAGCTACACGTTCAAGGGTGCACCCTCAGTTCATGCGGGGGCACAATTGGGCTACATCCTTGCCCATTGTGAACTGAGAGCATGACCTCAAACAACCTTAGGTCCCTAGGTCATTGGCCAGGCTAGCTGGGGGTATTTGGAGTCTGAGCCCAGCAAGGGCTGGGGCCCCAAAGCTGGAGCAGTGCATATCAGGGAAGTTCGATAGCGGTGCCCCTGCTGTCTTTTTCAGGAAACCTATTTGCTGTTATTCATCAAAAAACTTTTCCTGAGCTTCTGAGTAGCTCCAGGAATTCCCAGTGCACAGCCTGAAAGTCACTGCTGCACAGGAAAGGCATCTCAACAGGAAACGAGCAGTAAAACCAGATCACATGGCTGAATCAAGAAATTCAGTTCTATCACCTGTGTACTGGAGGAAAATAATGGGTTTTTACCCTAAAATGTGGGTTAGTTTCCCGGTGTTGTTCTCAGCACTCCTTTAAGAATTGTCACAGTAAGATTTTAATACATTTGAGCTTTAACAAAATAAAATTACACTCTAAACTCACTGTTTACAATCAATATCGCTCTCTCTCTCTCTCTCTCTCACACACACACACACACACACACAAAACCATGTGTATCTACTTGCCAACTTAAGATAACACAAAACTTAAGAGTCCACGAAAGCTCACGCCTGCAGCAGACAAATACAGCTTCCCTAATGAAAATTGGGGAAAGCAGGGTAGAGAACGACAGTTTCACATAATTTAATGTGAACCACCTAGCACTGTTTTTGCAAAGGTTTGCCTAAGGGTAGTTCCAATTGCCTGAGCATGCCGTGATGCTCTAATCCAGCATGCCAAATTCCCTTAGTGCTCACAAAAGCCAGTTCCCCTTGCAGAGCTTGTAAAAAAGCACTTGTCTGGGAATGAATGAGATTGCAATGGCATAAATGGGAGAACAGAATTAAAAGTGCCGACTTTTCCTTGTCAAGCAAAGCATGTTGTAAATGGAAGGCCATTAATAGCCTTTCATGCAACATGTGCCTTCCCACTGCAAGCTGCAGTTTTCCAGCAAAGCAATTCTTGGACATGGAATGTTACATGTGGTGTCTTGTTTCTGCCGGTGGCCTTGAGCTTTTCGTGCATCTCTGGTGAACAGCTCTATTGTTTGTTCAGTAACGAGTAATTTGGGGTCAATGAAATGTTTAGAACATCAAACTCTTCCATTGCCCATCACTGGCAAATCCAGATCTCTGTATGTGTTCGTTTTTCCTTCTGTCTTTACACTTGCAAATTTTTAGCTTTAAGCAACTTCAGGCAGCGATAGTCATGTGCACCTGTTTCTAAAGTGAGGCGTCCATGTCTGGATATGGAAAACAGATGAACCCAGAATTAAATCAGGGATGGAGAACCTTTTTTCAGCAGGAGGACCACACTCCTTTCTGAGCAACCTTGTAAGGGCCAGCGGCCAGTGATGGGTGGGGTCAGAAGCAAAGGTGAGCAGAACAGTGTATGTGTGCAATGAATATTAAGTTATTATTAAATTTATATACCATCCTTCATCAAGGGACCACAGGGTGGCTTACCTGGGCCCCCAGGTCTTCATCTGGGGCCCTCAGAGCGCCCCTCCAAAGAATGTTCAGCAAGTGACAACAAGGGCAGGGCCTTTTCAGTTGTGGCTTCCTATCTGTGGAATGCCTTCCCAAGCCTGGTGCCAGCATCCTTTCCACACCAGATGAAAGGTAAAATCTCTCTTCTCCCAGGCATCTGAAGGATTGTCGTGTTGCTCGATGATACGTCTTGCTTCTGACTTTTTTTTTTTTTTTTTTTTTTTTTTGCTGCTCCTGTTTTGCTGGGTCTGTTCCATGGGTCTTTGTATGGTTTTTATTGCAATGCGATGTTCTTTTTTTCAGAGAATATGTCATGCTTTATGTCAGTTGCTTAGGGACTCTCTATGTAGCAAGTGCAATGCAAATCGAATAAATAATAATAATTTCTCAATGCACAGACGGCTTTCTCGAAAGAAATTCGGTTGAGCATTCCAAAAGGAAAAGACCGCTTTGGAGAGATGATATTGCAGTGAAGCAGCCTTTGCCAACCTGGTGTCCTCCAGGTGCAGGGATGGGGGAGCCTCCAGCACAGAGGGCAACTGTGGCCCTCCAGACCTCTCTGTTTGGCCCTTGAGACTTTCTAGACCACGCCCCTCTCTGGTCACACCCCTCTCCCTAGGCCACACCCCTCACTGGTCCTTGACTGTTTTTGCCTGGCTGGAATGTGTCCTTCAATTATAATAATGCCCCTTGAATGCCTGGATGGAAGATAGAGAGGGGTGCACAACTGTGTGTAGAAACTACCCTACTGTACAAAGATGAATTTAGCATTCGTTGTCCCACCCCTGTTTGTATGTGGCCCTCTGATGGCAAAGGTTCCCCGGCCCAGCTCTCGAGGATGCCAGCTAGCGAAGGCTGCAATGCGCCCTTTATTTCATCCAGCGTTCGCCTAGCCTAAGCACACCTTCGTAAGTAAAGAACACCATCATATTTGCAGGGAAAGCGCGTATGGAGTTTAGTCCAAGGCCTTTGAAGAGGACTCTCACCCCCTCTTCTCTTACGCTGTCCCTCACGCAGTGTACTAATCCGGAGTATCTGCGCACGCCCTCGCCATCCACCTGCATCCGGGATTTGATGACATCCATTGGGGTGGCCGTGCCCCAGGCCAGGACTCCAGCGCAGCCTCCAGAAAGAAGCACAGCCCATAAGTCTGCAAAACGTAATTATAAGCAGCGTTAAACTGACAACGAGATAGGTTTGCAGAGGAGAAATGGGCATTGCTCTTTAATTAGAATGCAGAATGCAGAATGTTGACATGTGTTTTGTTGATTTTGATTACGGTATTATTTTTTGGACATTTGAAATAGTTTTTATTTATTATTATCACTTATTAAATTTCTTAGCCACTTTATCTTGCCTGTGGCAACCCAAAGTAACTTACAAACAAAAAACCCCACATAGATACATTAAAACTAATTGTGGGTGGGAGAAACTCCCTGGCTTGCCCTTGGGACTGCAGCTGCTAATAGACATGCTAATTTCAATGGGTCTACTCTTGAGTATAACTTAGCTAGCTATGCCCTCTTAAGTAGTGGTATTATTATTGTCTTCCAGATCAGCAGTGGGCAGACTTAAGTCTTGTGGGGTCTACTCTTTTCACCCCCCAGAATCTCAAGGTCTACCAGCTTGGACCAGATGCCAAATAGTGGCTAATCCACTTTCTGCTGCCCCTGGCCAAGTTCCTTATCCTGACTCAAGTCCTACCTAAGGCTAGTTCCCACAAGCAGCAGATAAGATGATAAGGCAGTACTGTGGGGTAATAGGCAGAGAGATTGATGGCCATGAGAGAGGCCTAATTTATGCAGGGCAGTTGCTTCCAATCAGCTCTGAACTATGGAAGGAAGACTGTAAGAAGATACTTTGCAAGTATCTCATATTGGGATTAAGCACACAGAGAAATCTGCTAATGAGCTTCGAGAGCAGATATCCCCTGTTGGAATTATATGTCTTGCTGCCTCTTTGACCTGCACTCCGTAGTCCATGCACAAGATTCTTGACATACCTTCTGTGAAACATCAGGCAGGCCTTTCTTAAGAGGCTCTGCTTTCTGAAGCTTCCCCTTTCTCCAGCATCCAGGACAAGTGGATTCCCTTTCTCTTCAAATCCTAATTAAATTTGATTGAGCGGTCATCTAGCTGGCCGCTGAAAGGTTCCAAATACGTTCAGCTTTCCCACATCAAAGGCTGACTACACTCCATATATTTAAAGCACATAGCTTCTCCCAGAGCTTCCTGGAAACTGTAGTTTACCCCTCACAGAGCTACCATTCCCACCACCCTTTACAAACTGCATTGGTTTAAATGTATGGTGTGTACACAGCCTTGGTCTCTACGGCTTGGTTAAACCAGGTTGCATGATTCAATCAGCCAGTTGTGCAATCCATACACAACATTTACGGGAATCTCCATGTGAGAGCCAGACTCGAAATCAAGTCCCATTGATTAAAGTGAGTGGGACGCGGGTGACACTGTGGGTTAAACCACTGAGCCTAGGGCTTGCTGATCAGAAGGTCAGCGGTTTGAATCCTCGCAACGGGGTGAGCTCCCGTTGCTCAGTCCCTGCTCTTGCCAACCTAGCAGTTCAAAAGCACATCAAAGTGCAAGTAGATAAATAGGTACCGCTCCAGCGGGAAGGTAAACGGCGTTTCCGTGCGCTGCTCTGGTTCGCCAGAAGAAGCTTAGTCATGCTGGCCACATGACCCGGAAGCTGTACGCCAGCTCCCTCGGCCAATAAAGCGAGATGAGTGCCGCAACCCCAGAGTCAGTCACGATTGGACCTAATGGTCAGGGGCCCCTTTACCTTTACCTAAAGCAATCTATGGCCTTTTAAACTGGGGCGGCGGGGTTATTATTTTGTTTGTTATTACCGGTGCTTTTTTCTGGGGGTACTCAAGGGTACACAGAACTGGCACCTTTTCTTTCTAGAAGAAAAGCCTCGGTTTAAAGTGTGGCACTTAGCATGAAGTTGTTACAGTGAGTACCAGAACCATTTTTCCTAGAAGCATCGGCTGCCACTGCTTCCCAATGAGGCAGGAAATTTGGGTGGGACACAGTGAATCCGCAATGACTTTCCCTTGCACAATGGGGCTTGCCACTCCTTCCTCACACCCTGCCTCCCCCGCAAAAATAACCACTTGTTCTGGAGATCCCCTGGACTAGTACACAGGGAGAGGAGAGATTGTTCCACCAGGCAAACAGAAAGTGATCATTTGTAGCAGTGCAACCTTGAATTCCTCCCTCTGTTTGTAGCTGTGCACTCTTCCTGTTCCACGTGTCAGCACAAATATTCTACCTTTATATTATAAAATAAAAACCCATATGCATGAACAGGCTATCCTATTTCCTCAGGCTAACCTCCTAGATAGACTGTATAAATTGTGGGAGGAACACAGAGAGAATGGAACTCCGCCCCCCCTGCCCCACAGGGATTATTTGTGTGGGGAGGGATGCTGACTGATGTTCTGAACATGTTCTGTATTTTTGCTTTGAACAACTGCTAATTCTTCGGTTTCTTTTTCCTAAAGTCAGGTCCACCTGTGATTGTGATTCAACTCATTGCAGCAATATTGACTGAGATCGCTTATAGCTTTATTATTTCCCTATTTAATAAGATGTAAAAATGTGCCTGAAATACTTGAGACATTTGTCATGCTCTGGCCCCCCCACCCCGGCCCAGGCACCTGTGAAAACGCTTCCAGGGTCGCTGGCCTCTCCTCTCCCTTCCTCCTTCCCTACACGTTGTATGAGATGGGCTATCATGCCTCTGGGATTAGTGAAGAACTAAAAATAAAATCCATTTCATCATTTAGAAGGTGCCTCTACACCCGAGCTGTATAGGCTTTAGCGATGCATTTGAAAGGTGCAGTTAGCCGGCATGACTGCAGTTAATAAGCATTCGAGGGGGAAGTTGGAGAGGAAGAGTTCTTGGATGACATCAGAGGACGCGGCCTCTGAGTTAACCAGTTACACAAGAGAAGCTCAAATAGAATTTCATAACAGGCACTCCGAGCATATTACACAACTGGAGCAAATTGTGCCAATGATAATACTCTGTTCTAATCATTCCCATCTATTTTCCGGTTTGAGTGCCGCTGCTTACGTAGCCGAAACAGCAGCAGCAGCACCTAAGTGCAAGAGGGAGGTGTCAACATGCAGCATGCAAACCCCAAGGGGTTACAGAACGGTAGAGAGAGGACTTGACACTAGAACTTGGGGACATCCAAAGAAGCTATAGGCTGGGAAATTCAGGGCAGACAAAATAAAGAGCTTTCTCCCACAGAATATTTAAAAGAGCATTGGGCAAATTCACGGAGCAGGCAGCTATCAATGGCTGCTAGCCATGATAACTCAGCGCCGGGAACAAACACTCTATATGAAAGTTGCAGAATTGTGGTGACTCCAAGGAAGATGCTATGAAGACAGGTTTTTCAAAACTCCTGAAACAAGCCCTTCTCATTTAATGCACACACCTGCTCTGTCTTTGCCCGCTGGAGTAAGCCAGTCGCACAGGACATTGTAGGTGAGGAAATAGACGACAGATGAGCAGCAGTCTCTCCACATCAGAGCCAAAGACCCCTTGTATAGACCCCTGAAACCTTCCTCCTTCACGACAGTCCGCAGGCAGTGCACAGCTCCTTGGTACTTAGGCTTGGAGATCAGGACGTGGGGTGGAATAGCCAAGGGATCTTTCTGGATCTGTAGTCTCACTTTGGCCAACTCTGCAGGTGAGATTAGCACAACCTGAAGGGTGTAATTAGGAATTAGTGGTCTAGAAAGAGATGTTTCCTGTAGAAGCTCATCACCCACACATCTCCAGACCAGACCATGAAGATACAGAGCCTAGGGTCCAAACTCATGTATTATGGGGTGCCCAAACTTTTTTCAAAGAGGGCCAGATTTGATGAAGTGAACATGTGTGAGGGCTGTGAACAAGCTGTTGAGATTTTTTTAGGATTGAAGTTGTTGAGCTTTTTTTACAATGCTGAACTTTTTGGGGGATTTTACCTCAGGACATATACTGCCAGGGGGGCTGGATTAAATCGACCGCCGGGCCCTGAAACGGACTTTGGACATGCCTGCCTTAGTGTATATAGATCAGAGGTTTCACTGCAAGAGCCTAACATGCATAGTCTTCTGGAAACTAATTACACGAGTAATACAATCTTGTTGCCCTTCTTGTTGTTATTATTTATAAAATTTATATGCCACCCTTCAAAGATCACAGGACAGTTTGCAACATTAAAATACACAATGAAAACACAAAAGTACATAACAACAACAAAATGATGAGGGACAGATGATATAACACGGATGTTTTCCACAGGGATCACTTTCGATAATCAAGAAACTTCAGTGCTTTAAGTATAACACGTTACATGAACACCATTACTGGTCTGTACCAGAAGAAGCCAAATCTAGTTGTCAGGGGACTGCCATCAGCTCAGAGGTGAGAGGTGGAAGGGCAGTTGCGTGAGAAGCAGCTCTTTTTCCGGGGAGGAAGGAAGCCACGCCTCCAGTGGCGAAGGGATCCAGGGCTCGGAGGATGCAAGGGAGAGCCTGAGCATAGCGGTGGGGGAGGCAGGTCCCCCTTTGCCCATGCCCTCTCTGCGCAGATTCTGCTAGTGACTGAGCAGACATGGAGGTGAGTCGTTCTGCACTGTGAATGTTTTTGCACCAATAATAAAGCCTTGAAAAGACCAGTGGGGGTCTTGACTGTTCGCTCTCGAGCAACCACGTCGGAACACTAGTGCTCTTCAAATGTTGTTGGACTAGAATTCCCCTCATCTGTGAGCACTGGCCATACTGGTTGGTGCTCAATAACCAGAAGGCACCACTTTAGCTACTTCTACATAGCAGAATCTACAGCAAAACATGCCTCTCCCATATCTGTCTCCACACCAATGGTTTGACTTCATCCCCAAAGGCGCACTCCTCCATTGTCTCCCTGGACAGATAGGTGCTAACCTTATTCCACTTTAACCTTTATGATTTCCTCCCAAACAATCCTGGGAACTGTAGTTTGTTAAGGGTCTCCTAACAACTCCCAGCAGCCACAACAAGCTACAATTCCCAGGATTCTTTGGGAGAAGGCATGACTGTTAAAGTGGAATATGAGTGCTTTACCAGGACACCCCGAAGGCCAAAAACGCCAAAATTAATTGATTGACTTGCCTTTTCCTTAAATTGATTGTATTGCACATATACATAAATCAAAATGCACAAACTTTTTTTAAAAAAAGAAAATACAAAAGCTTATGTAGAGAGAGCAAAAAAGAAAAGAATAAAAGCAGAAACTCCAGAAAGGAAGAAAGAAGTAAGGGATATAAATATATGCCTTTTGTAAAGGTAAAGGTAAAGGTACCCCTGCCCGTACGGGCCAGTCTTGACAGACTCTGGGGCTGTGCGCCCATCTCACTTAAGAGGCCAGGGGCCAGCGCTGTCCGGAGACACTTCCGGGTCACGTGGCCAGCGTGACATCGCTGCTCTGGCGAGCCAGAGCCGCACACGGAAACGCCGTTTACCTTCCCGCTGGTAAGCGGTCCCTATTTATCTACTTGCACCCGGAGGTGCTTTCGAACTGCTAGGTCGGCAGGCGCTGGGACCGAGCAGCGGGAGCGCACCCCGCCGCAGGGATTCGAACCGCCGACCTTTCGATCGGCAAGCCCTAGGCGCTGAGGCTTTAACCCACAGCGCCACCTGCGTCCCATATGCCTTTTGTAAGTACATTTAAATCTTAAAAAGAAAAAGAAAGAAAAGAAAAAGAAAAAAGGGAGCATACATAAAACAACATTAGTTCATTCTTCAATAAACTAAGACATTTCAAAAAAAGAAACACACTTATTGTGGACTTCCACCAACTTCACAACAGTTCATTATTTCTAATTAAAGTCTACCTGTCTATATTTCAATAAATCCCTCATCCCATTCAATAAATCCCCGAAGAAAAACGCCAAAATTAATTGATTGACTTGCCTAAGATCTAGGACATGGGTAGGCAAACTAAGGCCCGGGGGCCTGATCCAGCCCAATCGCCTTCTAAATCCAGCCCGCGGATGGTCTGGGAATCAGCATGTTTTTACATGAATAGAATGTGCCCTTTTATTTAAAATGCACCTCTGGGTTATTTGTGGAGCCTGCCTGGTGTTTTTTACATGAGTGGAATGTGTCCTTTTATTTGAAATGCATCTCTGGGTTATTTCTGGGGCCTGCCTGGTGTTTTTTACATGAGTGGAATGTGTGCTTTTATTAAAAATGCATCTCTGGGTTCTTTCTGGGACTATATCTTCCCCCCCCCCAAATATAGTCTGGCCCCCCACAAGGTCTGAGGTACAGTGGACCAGCCCCCTGCTGAAAAAGTTTGCTGACCCCTGATCTAGGACAAAGCACTGCCTTTGACGTTCCCGCCGGACGTCAATTCTGCCTTTGAAATCTCAATAATGTATGGCAGCCCTAGCTTTGGGTGTGGCTTTGGCCTTCTCCTAACCAGATTGGATTTCTGCATAAACTTTCATTCCTTGCAGTTAAAAACAAAACAAAACAAAACATAATTTTACTCGTAACTTACCCGGATTGCACCAGTAGCAGCTGCCGCAAAAGACACGTCTGCCTTTGACGGCTTTCTGTCTGCAGAGCCATATCGAAATCTGCAGATGTTATAAAGGATGTTTTTGTAGATGCCAAAAGAGAACGATGTAATAAACGATGCAGTTATGACAGTCATTGACACCCCTCGGTAGAAACCCAGCACCTGGTTTGCATAGAAAAGTGAGAAGAAAGTGTTAGCCAAGCTAATCTTACCTAACCTTCCCAAGTCTCCATAATATGAAAGTCACAGCAGCTGGTTTTTTTCTTTGGCTTTCTAGTAATAAGGAAATTAATTATAATAGAATAAAGGACACCTCACAGTTTGTCTTCAGGCTTGGTACTAATCGAGGAAAAGGAGAAGGTGATAGTTCTGTCGGTAGAGAATTACTCTCTTAATCTGAGGGTTGTGGGTTCAAGCCCCACATTGGGTGAAAGATTCCTGTATTGTAGCGGGTTGGACTAGATCAGAGTTTCGCAAACTTAGGTCTCCAGCTGTTTTTGGACTACAACTCCCATCATCCCTGGCTAGCAGGACCAGTGATCAGGGATGATGGGAACTGTAGTCCAAAATCAGCTGGAGTCCCAAGTTTGGGAAATACTGGACTAGATCCTCATGGTCCCTTCCAACTCTACAGTTCTATGATTCTATGAAACCTCTAGGTCAGGGATATGTTACCTGTGGCCCTTCAGATATTGTTGGACTCCAAATCCCATCAATTCCAGCCATGATGGGAGTGGTAGTGCAGCAACATCTGGAGGATACCAGGATTCCCAGCCCTGTTCTAGGTGCTTATGAGGCCCAATGCACCCAGAATCAGGTTCTTGTTCACAGGTATTCTTAAACACAACCAACCTTAGCCTTAGGGCCAAACCCTAACCCTTGATGCAGTTAGCAATTGCACAAAGGGGTTTTTAGAATTCAGGATTGGGGACCAAATCCAGATTGAAACATTGGTGTGGGAAATGGATTTTTAACCTCTTGACCTCCCCCCACGCTACATCCCTGAATTGGACTGAAAGTCTCTTATTTGCATTGATGGCAGGTGGAAAGATCTCATTTGCTGAAATAGATGTGTGGGGAGCAATCTGCTTCAGGACTGCTGTAGAGAGCAAAGTGTTAAAAATCCCTCCCCTCATTTTCCACCCAACCCATGTCTGCAATTAACTGTTATTCAGCCATTCACACAACTGTGTGAAATATGCAGTGTTAGGCCACAATAGCTCTGTCCCAGAGTCATTGTAATAAAGCCATTCCTTAATGTTGGACAGACACTGGGTTTTTCTCTTAAGAACTGTAGTTTGCCGCATCAACCTACAATTCCCAGCACCCTTAACAAACCACAGCTCCCAGGTTTCTTTGGAGAAAGTCATTTGCTTTAAATGCGCATTAAATATGTTTTAAATGTATGGTGTGGATCCGCCCCAAGTCAAGCAGACATGATGAAGCAAATCTAACCTTCATCAACAGGAATTTTACCATACGTACTTTTTCAGTTCTGTATGTGTCTCTGATACAGTGCCATATTCCACGATAACTTGTCTGAGTCTGAATCCTCACCTGTTAAATGGGACAATCCATCATTCATTTCATCTTGGGGGAAAGAAACATTTCATTGGTAATTTTGCAAGTGGGTAAGGCATCAAATTAGCATGAAAAGTGAATTTATTGCACTTGGGTGACAAGAATGCTTTAATCCATTGCACAAAGCTGAATGTCAAGGAACTGCCATCGGCTCAGGAGCAAGAGGGGAAAAGCCAAATGGATTACAGAGAGCTCCCAAAGATTGTGGGAAGCAGCACTTCCTCAGCGGAGGAAGGTAGCCACACCTCTAGTGGAGAGGAGCTGCAGGGCTCGGAGGATGCAAGGCGGTGCCAGGACACCTTGCTTGAGCAAAGCGGGGTGGAGGGAGGTCCCCCGTTATCCGCGCCTTCCATGCGCAGTAGGCTTTCGCGGAGAGAGGCGAGGCGCAGGCTGGGCGTCAAGAAACTACTCTGCTGGGGAAGGTTTAAGGACCGCCCACTCTCAGATTCTGCCAATGAATGAGCAAGACACGCAATAGAGGCGCTCTGCTTTCCAAAGGTTTTTATCACCGATAAGAAAGCTTTAAAACAGACTATTGCAGCATATTGCCTGATTGCTCTCGAGCAACCAACCTATACCTCTAACACTGAATTTATAGTATGTGCTTGAATCTCTCCCACAAAAGAGGGACAAGATTGGAGGCACCTACAGATCTCACAATGTAATTTCTAGTTTGGTCCTGAGAGTATGGTGAAAGGATTGGGAGAAGCTGAGGAAGCAGAAAATGGAGGAACCCTGGAATTCCTCCTGGCAAACCATAGTTTATGAGCTGTTGGGTAGAGAAACCACTGCAGTGGTGAAAACCACCTCACACACTCATCCTAGCTGCTTTCAGCTCTGAAACAGGGTGGAGAAGAGTTCTCTCCATTTTACCTTGTGACTTGGGAGATTTGATTGTAGTTAAGAAAACCAAACTTTGAAATACCTTGATTGTGTCCAGTGGATATCCGACTGCAGCACTAACACCACCTGAAACAGTTAAATTTTTAAAATTAAAAAATTGCACCTTAGAGACCAACTGAGTTTGTTCTGGGTATAAGCTTTTGTGTACATGCACACTTCTTCAGATACACTGAAACAGAAGTCACCAGACACTTATATATTGGGGGGGGGGGGGTTCTCAGGAGGGTAGTAGGAGATGGGTGATTGACTCAATGGGTATGGTAAACCTGTTGATGACTGTTAACTGCAATTAGTCCTACAGGAAAAAGGAAGGGAAAATAGCTTTAGCATACGTAATGAGACAATAATCCAATATCTCTATTCAGACCAGGTCTCTCCATAGTTTTCAGTTTAGTATAGGTAAAGGGACCCCTGACCATTAGGTCCAGTCACAGATGACTCTGGGGTTGCACGCTCATCTCGCTCTATAGGCCGAGAGAGCCGGCATTTGTCCGCAGACAGCTTCTGGATCATGTGGCCAGCATGACTAACCTGCTTCTGGCGAACCAGAGCAGCACATGGAAACGCCGTTTACCTTCCCACCAGAGCGGTGCCTATTTATCTACTTGCACTTTGACATGTTTTCAAACTGCTAGGTTGGCAGGAGCAAGGACCGAGCAACGGGAGCTTACCCCGTCACAGGGATTCAAACTGCCGACCTTCTGATCGGCAAGCCCTAGGCTCTGTGGTTTAACCCACAGTGCCACCCGCATCCCTTTCAGTTTAGTAATACGTTGTAATTCAGCAACTTCTCTTTCAAGTCTATTTCTGAAATTCTTTTGTGATAAGACAGCTGCTTTGAGATCCTATACTGAATGTCCTGGGAGATTGAAGTGTTCTCCTACTGGCTTGTCTGGCTTGTGATTCCTGATGTCAGATTTATGTCCATTTATCCTTTGGCGTAGGGTTTGGCCTGTTTGTCCAATATAGAGAGCTGAAGGGCACTGCCCTTTATTTCGACTGCGTCAGACCAAGACGGCTACCTACCTGAATCTGTAAGTTAAATTGTTTCAGAAGCGATACATTCACCTCACAGAGAACCAACTTCAGTAAGACCAGAAAACTTAAGCCACATTCACTTTGCACTTAAGCCAGGTGTGTACATTTGAGACAGGCGTTGCACATGCGTGAAATGAGCACATATGGACAGATGGCAACGTCATGAACAGGAGTTCTGGAAGGGCTGGAGGAGGAGAACCAAAAAGTGCATTGGGTGAAGACATCTCCACTCCCTCTCTGATGTGTACAACACCATGCAGATGTGACTTAAGAAGAAGAAGAGTTTGGATTTGATATCCTGCTTTATCACTACCCGAAGGAGTCTCAAAGTGGCTAACATTCTCCTGTCCCTTCCTCCCCCCCAACAAACGCTCTGTGAGGTGAGTGGGGCTGAGAGACTTCAAAGAAGTGTGACTGGCCTAAGGTCACCCAGCAGCTGCATGTGGAGGAGCGGGGAAGCGAACCCGGTTCATCAGATTACGAGTCTACCACTCTCAACCACTACACCACACTGGCTCTCTTAAAACACAATGGGAGAGATAACCTCATGGCATTTTAAGCTGCTCATGTGAACATACCCTTACTTGCAAGTAGCACCTTGCAATGTATAGAATTGCACCATTAACCTTGTCAAACAATTCTGCACATGGTCCACCCTTGTAATTCTACCCCACCTCCAAAACAAAACAAAAAACATACTCTGAAATTGGGAGTTGTAGGTCAGCATCCCTGATCACTGGCCATGCTGGCTGGGACTGGTGGGAATTATCGTACAAAACATCTGGGGGCGCCAGGGTGGGGAAGGCTGCTGAATGAGGGCCTGGGTATTCAGATCTCTCCACCACACCACAATATGCATAGTTCATGTTGTACAACAAACACCACAAGTACAATAAAGGGTGTGTTGGTGTGCAGTCTTTCAGCCCATAAACTGGTATAGCCAGGTTTTGAGAATTGTGTCTACTAAGCTCATAGCTTATAGCATTGAAATGGGTCAGGGAGGGGATAAGGTTGATTGGCACATATAAAGAATGGTAACAGTACACATTCTTTGTACTTCCTTAGCAACAAATGCTATCGCTATATATATTTACAATAATACAAAGATGTTTATGTCGTTGTTTGGTGGAAAATTGCCTTTCCACATAGCACATTCAAAGATTCAAATACATACCATTTTAAAAAGAACTACACATAAATAAAGGGAGGAGGAGGGCGGCAACCAAAATGGTCAAAGGCCTGGAAACGATGCCTTATGAGGAACGGCTAAGGGAGCTGGGCATGTTTAGCCTGGAGAAGAGGAGGTTAAGGGGTGATATGGTAGCCATGTTCAAATATATAAAAGGATGTCACATAGAGGAGGGGGAAAAGTTGTTTTCTGCTGCTCCAGAGAAGCGGACATGGAGCAATGGATCCAAACTACAAGAAAGAAGATTCCACCTAAATATTAGGAAGAACTTCCTGACAGTAAGAGCTGTTCGACAGTGGAATTTGCTGCCAAGGAGTGTGGTGGAGTCTCCTTCTTTGGAGGTCTTTAAGCAGAGGCTTGACAACCATATGTCAGGAGTGCTCTGATAGTGTTTCCTGCTTGGCAGGGGGTTGGACTCGATGGCCCTTGTGGTCTCTTCCAACTCTATGATTCTATGATTCTATGAGGAGGATGTGAAATATTGTATATGTTTACTTGCAGGAGGAGGAAACCAAACCGATCATTGTATGAAAGATAAATATTAAGGGTGGTATCCAGTGATGGTCTACCCAATTGCGCAATTGAAATCTATTCACTTGCACAATTCGACTTCCAGTCAGGGCTGGCCCAAGACATTTTTACACCTGAGGCGAACCACAAAATGGCACCTGCCTCCCCGCCAGGGAAGGAGTGAGTGAAGATTACATCAGGGACAAGGGGGAGGTGAATAAAGATCTACACTGGGATCTGCTGCCTCTGTCGGTCCTGCCACCTAAGGTGGTTGCCTCACCTTGCCACATGCTGTTTCTCATTTCTCTTCTCTCCACACACACACACACACACACACACCCAGCAAAATTTGTTCCAGGTGAGTCCCCCAACCTTCAAGAGCAGATTGAGGGAGCTTTAGAGAAAGAGCTACAGGAAAGAGGAGAGGAAAGAGAAACTTAGTTTTGCAACTACTGGATCAGGCAGGTCTAGTGAAAGCATCCCATTCTCACAGTGGCCAAGCTATATGACCCTATATGAAGTCTGCGAGCAGGACCTGATGACAATAGCACACTCTCTATGTGTGATTCCCAGCATACTGTCTCTGACAGGTGAGGCAGAGCATAGCAATTGTGGCTGGTATTTATTGATTTCTCCCTGTACATTTTGCTGCATATTATAGCCTTCTGATATAGTGAAGACTACAGCATTGACAAGGCAAAAAATGCTGGACAAAAATACAACAGCTTTCCTAATAGGCTTGTTTATGTGGAAAGCAGCCAAGTTAATAAACTGACTACTGTTCTTACAGAGAAGAGAATGTTGCTGTACCACAATCTGAGAAAATTGTGAAGGACCATAAGCGTAATTATAATGTAAATACAAACCTCAGATGTGGTTATGCTTCTCATGTGGTTAGGTTTTTGCAAGCTGCTTTTCATCCAGACATCTGTACCCACATTTTACTCTACAACCGGTTTATTGATATGAGTTTGCGGGTGCCGGCCTCCCCTAAATTCCTGGGTCGAGTAAGTGTTAGTATTTAATCAAGGCTTGGGGAGTTAACCTGGATGCCAGACTTCTAATTCCTGGACCCAGCTTCCCATGTTCACGAGATCACCTGGGAGATGGGCCATTGAGAGAACAAAGGAAAGGTAATAGGCCATTAAGAAAGCGAAGCAGAGGAGGCAAATGGGTAGGGCCCCTACTTCAGCTCTGAGATAAAGACAAAGCTTGAGGCAGAGTTTAAGAGTAAAGACAGCAAGCTGAAGACAAGATCAGAGCACTATGGTTTATTTTTGTTTGAATTTAAAGCTGTAGCTATGAGAGAATCAAAACTCTCTTGGGGCGTTAATACTGTGAACCCCTGCACTGTAGGCTCAGGTTGTATCTATGTGTAAATAAACCATATATCATAAAGACACCACAGTCTCCACTGTGCCTCATTTCCAAAAAGAAAAGGTGAACACCAGGAACCCCTGGAATCTCCCACCACTCGGAGATTGGGGCGACATGCAACATAGTGCTTGCAGTTCACATTAACCTGCACTTCCAAATGCACAGTCCGCACTCATGTGCTTTGTGGTACTTTGCATACATTATTGAGTCACCAAAGGTAGGTGCCTGAAGCTGTTCAGGGCTCTACCCAGTCCACGGGCCAGAACTATAAGGTATTAGGATCTTGCTAAAGTAATGCAACGCCTGCTTCCACCCTAGTTGTTCCTAGGTGACCACTGAACATGCTCAATCCTCATTGGGCTGTTTGTGGGGTGGAGTTGTCCCCTTGGCTGCTTCCTACCTACTTCTGCATATCTTGGGATTCATCCAAATGTGTTGATACTTACCTCTCTCTTCCCTTAACAGTGGCCTTCTTTCGGGTCCAGCCCTGTCAACGCAGCAGCAGCACGGAGTTTGCTCTCAGAGAGACAGAGAGAACACAGTCCCAGTGTGACACTGTTGATGCTGAGGCAAAGCGAAGGAATAATCTGCCAAGCCAGACTCATCAACAGAGCCCTTCTGGACACCAACTGACCTTTGCGAGTGCTCCAAGAGCAGCAGTAAAAACATGGATTTAGCATTCTCCGGGGATTTCCACACTCCAGATATAGCAACCCATAGACGCGTCTAGGGCCTAAAATAGTCTTGGGGAGATGGAAGTTGAAAGCTGCTGCCACAGCTGGAGAAGCAAAACAAACAGGCACAATGGGAGGCTGGCAGGCCTTCCTCAGCCCCAATGAATGAAACTTCTCTACTGCTCAGAAGGAATTCTATTTACAGCATGAACCTAAGCGTGTTTACTCTGAAGCAAGTCTTACATGGGGCCCTTCTGGACGTCCTGTTCATTGTGCATTCACGATTGTTTCACTAAGACAAAGCACTTGCAGGCTTTAGATTAGAACTAAGATCTTTATTGAGTTCTGTGTGGGCTCACATGCCAGTCTGCTCTGGGTAAGCCGTAGGGAGAGCACAGGCGTGGTCCTCTCCCTCATTTCCTGTCCCGGTCTCTCCACTTGGCTCTATTACTCATGGTGCCATGATGATTTGAACTCAAGGTGATATTGGGGCAGAGGTCTCAAGCCTCAAGAAGCAGGGCAGTCACCAACGTTGTTTGCACCACTAGAACCTACAAAAGGACTCTATATGGGCTCTTGGGTACCCCATAAGGGAAAGGAGCAGTTTTTTCTTGTAACATTGGCCAACAGCTTATCAGGCAGCACCAGATTCTCACTAGTTTCTAGTGCTCCCCAATGTACAAGAAACATTTTATCTATAATAAATCACAACGTTAAGCAAAAAATGTGTCTGGTTTAGGGTGGAGTCATGTAATCACCCCTACCCTGCCTGTGGTGCAGTCAAAATTATTTGCTATTTGAGTAATCTTACTTTGACTGTGTTGTTGTTGTTGTTGAGTCGTTTAGTCGTGTCTGACTCTTCGTGACCCCATGGACCAGAGCACGCCAGGCACTCCTGTCTTCCACTGCCTCCCGCAGTTTGGTCAAACCCATGTTTGTAGCTTCGAGAACACTGTCCAACCATCTCATCCTCTGCCGTCCCCTTCTCCTTGTGCCCTCCATCTTTCCCAACATCAGGGTTTTTTCCAGGGAGTCTTCTCTTCTCATGAGGGGGCCAAAGTATTGGAGCCTCAGCTTCAGGATTTGTCCTTCCAGTGAGCACTCAGGGCTGATTTCCTTAAGAATGGATAGGTTTGATCTTCTTGCAGTCCATAGGATTCTCAAGAGTCTCCTCCAGCACCATAATTCAAAAGCATCAATTCTTCGGCGATCAGCATTCTTTGTGGTCCAGCTCTCACTTCCATACATCACTACTGGTAAAACTATAGCTTTTACTATACGGACTTTGTTGGCAAGGTGATGTCTCTGCTTTTTAAGATGCTATCTAGGTTTGTCATTGCTTTTCTCCCAAGAAGCAGGCATTTTTTAATTTTTTGACTGTGTACACACTCCTATTTATTCTGTATCTAGTGAGTTGCCGCATAATTTTAGACACAGTCTGATGTCGCTCTGTATATATCTTGCACTTTTTTTTCAATGAAGCACCACATTTGGATGTGTTTTCCCCAAAACCAGCTTCCACCCAAGTTGCTGGTTTAAACCGCAGCTAGGTTGTTCTTTTTTCTCAATTTGGATGGAAGCCTGCAGGTGCATTAATCATTACACAAAGTAAGTTACAGAGGAGGTTCTCACACTCATTGGGCCTCCTCCCATTCTTTAAACTATGTTCAGTGTCCCAACAAGGAAGAGCATGTTCATGCATAGAGCTTCTCTAATTACCTAAGACTAGCTTTACACCTTCATCAAAGCTCGGGATGTATTATAATTCATATCCTAATCTCATTATTATCACAACATCCCTGCGAGTTAGTCTGTGAAGGCATGCGTCTAGTCCTAGGATCTGGGAACTTAGGGATATCGGCTTGCATACCATGTCTGGAAACAGGAAAGAATAAGAATAAAAACCATCCAGATCTTCAAGTGCTTCCTGAATACAAGAGGGCCAGATCACATAGAATCAAAGAATCAAAGAATTGTAGAGTTGGAAGGGACCCCAAGGATCATCTAGTCGAGCCCCCTGCAATGCAGGAAACTCAGCTAAAGCATCCATGACAGGTAACCATCCAAAGGTTGTATAGTTGCTTATCTCCTTGGCCCAGAGGTTGCATAACTTACGCATACCCTCCAACATTTCTCTGATGAAAATAGGGATGACCTAAAGCAGGGTCAGCAAACTTTTTCAGTAGGGGGCCAGTCCACCATCCCTCAGACCTTGTGGGGGGCCGGACTATATTTTTTGGGGAAAATGAACCAATTCCTATGCCCCACAAATAACCCAGAGATGCATTTTAAATAAAAGGACACACTCTACTCATGTAAATACACGCTGATTCCTGGACCATCCGCGGGCCGGATTTAGAAGGCAACTGGGCCGGATCCAGCCCCCGGGCCTTAGTTTGCCTACCCATGACCTAAAGAAAAGTGAGACATTCCAGGATCAAATCAGAAACCAGGACAGCTTGTGTGAATCCGGGACTCTCCCTGGAAAATAGGGACACTTGGAGGGTCTGAGATCTGTCAATTTTGGTTTCTCTTACTTTCTCAGTCTCTTCCAATCTTAACTTCAGTTTGCCAGATTTCTGCTTGAATTCCCTTTTTAAAAAAATTGCTATCCTTGCTATCTAAATGCAGAACTGTTAGGCTGTTTTCAGACTTAGCATTAGGTTGGGGTTTATATTTTTACTGCTGGGGTTTTTTTAAAGGCAGCTCTGGATTCAACTGCATTGTAAAAGATACAGTATTCTGTACTAGCATAAATAGCACAAATGAGTCCTGAAGGCAATTTAGGCTTTCCCTACGGTATCCTTCTCAAACCTGTTGCATGCCAGAAGGTTTGGATTGCAACTCCCACCACCCTTGACTTTTGGTCAGGCTAACTGGGGATGATGGGTGTTGTAGTCTGAAATGTTTGGAGGGCACTGGGCCGGGGAAAGCCATGTCATGCAAATAAAAGGTAAAGGTAAAGGTACCCCTGCCCGTACGGGCCAGTCTTGACAGACTCTGGGGTTGTGCGCCCATCTCACTTAAGAGGCCAGGGGCCAGCGCTGTCCGGAGACACTTCCGGGTCACGTGGCCAGCGTGACATCGCTGCTCTGGCGAGCCAGAGCCGCACACGGAAACGCCGTTTACCTTCCCACTGGTAAGCGGTCCCTATTTATCTACTTGCACCCGGAGGTGCTTTCGAACTGCTAGGTTGGCAGGCGCTGGGACCGAGCAGCGGGAGCGCACCCCGCCGCAGGGATTAGAACCGCCGACCTTTCGATCGGCAAGCCCTAGGCGCTGAGGCTTTAACCCACAGCGCCACCTGCGTCCCGTGGTCATGCAAATAGGTGCCCTTAATTCCCTTCCTGTATTCTGAATGGCACCATCCCAGGAGCACCGCCCTGTGTGATCCTTCAGGACATGGGTGTCAATCAACTCTAAAACCATAATCTCTCAATGGACAGAAATAACCACCTGGGGCAAATAGCTAAGGGCAGCTGCCAAAATTTAGATCAGGAACTGGCACAGGTAAATCAGTAACGCACTCAGTCTACAGCCATATGCCTTGCTCATCTAACCCTCTCTAGTAAAAATGACGCGCACACATTTCACTAGTTCTTCAGAATCACAGTCACCGAACACTTTTTTTTTTTTGCCTTGTGCAATCTTACAAGTAACAAGATCAGGCCTCGGCCTCTTGCCAAACTGCTTATATCAGAGCCAGACTTCACCAGGACAAGCCAGAACAAATCTCAGCAATATGTGTTTGTTGAATGCACATCTGTGTGGCATTACTAAACACAGTAAAACCTGGCGTGTAGCAAATATCCACAGGTTTCCTTCTTCGGAAAGGCGTGCACAATTTCAGAGTGCACACGCCAGACCTTTGCCTTTTGCCAAGTGTGCACGGAAATTCTGGGGTTTCGGTTGTTGCCTGGGCCCTCCTTTGGAGCTGATGTTAAAGTTGGGGTGGGAGGAGATAAAACAAGAGACTAATGGGCAACATGCCCAGTGGCGTAGCGTGGGGGGTGCAGGGGGGGGCCGGCCGCACCGGGCGCAACATCTGGGGGCTAGGGTTAGGGGGCGCAAATCCACGGGTTAGGGGTGCAAATTACTTGCCTTGCCCCGGGTGCTGACAACCCACGCTACGCCACTGAACATGCCTTAGAGAACCCCAGGATGTTCTCATTGCATGATGTTTTGGCACTGTGGATCCCTGCAACTTACATGCATGGGACATCTTTTATAAGGTTACCAGATTTTTTTTCAATGAATCCAGGGACACTTTTCAACTTCCATGGATTTTGTATGGGGGCTGGTTTGTAAATCCAGGGACTTTCCCCCGGGAAACGGGGACGACTGGTAACCTTAATCTATTATGAGATGGTCCATCTGTGAAGAGTTGTAGCTCACTGGTATAGCATCAAGCAAAAGGTCCCTGGTTCAGTTCCTGGCATCCACAGGTGGATGTGGGAATAAATCCAGCCCGAAATCCTGGACTGCTGCTGTTCGCCAGTGTAGACTAATCTCATTCCTTGTCTTTGTCCCACCATCACCAGCTCCCTTCCTTCCCTTCTCCTTTTCTCTCTGGAATTGCTTCTCCTTCATCCCCCTAGTCCATATGTCCCAGGGCGCATTTGGAAACCTAAGAAACTGGCATGGGCACCACAAAATAACTACTGCACAGAAGGAATCTGGAGTTGCTGAGAAACTCCACCCCCCCCCAAAAAAACCCACCAAATTGCAAAACACCTATAAACACCCAAAACAAATAAAACATGAAACAGGCATCCCCCCACAACTAAACAGCCCTCCCAAAAGACAAAAACAGAGGGAAAATATCTGGAGGGGCAGCAACCTTGGCGGGCAGCAAGGGGACTATCAGAGAGTGCCACAGTGCCCATGGGCACTATGTTGGGGATCCCAATCCTACTCCACATCCTTCATCCTGCCCTAGTACATGTATTTGAAATAACCATGTCGTCTCCCCTGCCCTAGTTCCTTGCTTCCATTTCCCACCTCCTTTGTTGTTTCCTTGTGTATCTCATTTAGATTGTAAGCCCCTAGGGGCAGGGACCTGTCATACAGGTTCTGCGCAAACGGCCTCATGCATAAGATGGCACTCTAGACATTAACACAGGCACACGTTTAAGTTCCTGCCCCTTTGAGATTCTGCTTCAATTCCCCCATCAGTCTCTTTCGATTCACACCTGCGGCTGCGGCTGATCCCTCCTTGTCTTCGCCTTTCTCTATGGGCTCACCATGTATATGCAATGGTACGGAAAGTATATATGAGTTACGAAGGTTCCTGGAATTAATGACCCCGCCAGCTTTGAGTTCCACTAAGTGCCCCTACGCACGCTGAACTCGCGTCCACTAAAACCTCCTCCTTGGGGGCTCTGAAGGTCATTCGCCCTCTCCCTCCGCCGTGGGGGACCTGCCTGAAAGTTAACAGCAAGGAAACACAGCTGTCTCTCTTCATCAGCGGGCTGCTGGGTAGTTTATTTATTTATTACCTCCAATGGCTCCGGCGATGAAATCCATCTGCGCGGAGGGGAGCCAGCTGCCTTTGCTTGTCCCGATTAAAAATGCTTCAGCCTTGGTGCAGGAAAGCAGACAGGCTCCGTCTTTCCAGGAACGAGAGGCCCTGCTGGATGGATCTATAGTGGGGATGAGCAATAGGCTGAAGTTAGGAGCACCGGGATACACTTCAAGGCATACGTAACCGAGAGCCGGCAGGAGGAGGCTGGGACTTTGAATCAGCCTCAGGAGTCCTGTCGATGCTGCAGAACTCCACAAGGCATGGCTGAACCACTGCCGGGGACAAGGCCCTCCCTCCTCCTGCCTTTTGCTCTCCAAATCACCAAGGGCAAAAGAGCGTTGCAGCTCAACTGGACCGGGGTCAATTTGCACTCGGGACATTGGGGTGTTAAAGTTCCTCTGCCACACCGGACAAATCTCTTGGCTCGGCAAGGAGCAACAATGCCCACCAAGCCTTGCTTCTCATGCCAAGTGGTCATAGGCAATCAGGCCCTCCTCATCCAGGAACACATCATGAGAGCTGAGCAGTACAGCAAATGGTTTGAATGCATGAGGTTCCAAGGTCAGTGCCTGAGACCTATAGTTTGAAGGATTTAGCAACACCTGGAAAAAAACTTTGTCTAAGAGATTGAAATGTGGCTGCCAGTCAGAGAAGAGTATTGGGCAAAATCAGCTCACAGTCTGACTCTATAGACAGGTTGAGAAGGTGCCTTTACTTTTGTATGTTCTAAACATGCACACAAGACCTCAAGCACGAGACCTTTTGACTGCTCCTTCCACCACTCAAAAAAGAGGTTGTCGCTGGAAATTAGAATATTTAGGACAAGGGTTCATAGACACACATTTCCATAAGCTTTAAATATATGCTATATGCATATATTCGTACACAGGATTTAAAAGTCGTAGAATGCAAGCCAAGTGATTTTCCTATCCAAGCCACCACAGATAAACAGTTTAGGTTAGCTTATTCATTAAGAATATGTCATAATACTCAATAAACAATCAATAATCCCAGATTATCCCAAATCCTCTTCCATTTACTACCCATTAATTTTCCCAACAGCTCGTTCTTCAAACCAATTAAATTCTCCTTCGATTATCCCCATTTGTTACCTCCCATATAACCTATGGGTAATCTTAAATTATTTTTTTCCTCCACGAATGAATAGCTTATCATTGCTGTTTGGTGGCAGAGATGATTGCTGTTATAAGAAGGGCTTCTGGTATGCCTGCTTTATAAACATAGGAAGCCAACTTGCACTGATGTGGACCTTAAATGGCTCAGAACCGCAATACCTCAAGGACCACCTCTTTCCATATGAACCTACCTGGACCCTGAGATCATCTTCTGAGGCCCTTCTTTGTGTGCCTCCTCCATGAGGGGTCTGGAGGGTGGCAACAGGTCTTTTCTGTAGTGGCTCCCCACTTGTGGAATGATCTCCCCAGGAAGCCTCACCTGACACCTTTTGGCACCAGGCAAAAATGCTCCTCTTCAACCCGGCCTTTGGCTGATGGACATCCAATGCACATTTATTGTACACACCAGCCTCGAAATCTTACTGACTTGGAGAGGATCTGCAAAGAAGAGTGGGACAAAATACCTCCTGAGAGATGTGTGCAAACCTGGTGGCCACCTACAAGAAACGTCTGACCTCTGTAATTGCCAACAAGGGTTTTGCCAACAAGTACTAAGTCATCTTTTGCAAAGGGATCAAATACTTATTTCACTCATTATAATGCACATCAATCTCTGACTTTTGTCTTCTGGGGGTTTTCCTGTTGTTATTCTGTCTCTCACAGCTACAATAAACCTACCATTAAAATTATGGACTGGTCATTTCTTCGTCAGAGGGCAAACGGGCAAATTTAGCAGGGGGTCAAATACTTTTTCCCCTCACTGTAAATGTGTTATGGAAGCGGGGTGTGAATTATTGATTTGTTGTTGTTCTTATTTTTACTATGTATTTTGTGGTTTTTATATTGCAAATTTATGATGTGAACTGCCCTGAGGCCTGCAAAAGAAGCGCAGCACAAAAAATTTAATAAATTAAAAATAAAAATAATTGGTCCAACTGGTTCAGTTAAACACCATTTAAAATAACCAACAGTAAAAGTTATTAAAGCTTGTCAACATCCACAGCTTGGAAGCACATGGCTTCCCTCCCCCCGAGAATCCTGGGAACTATAGTTTAAGGCTCCTGGAAAGTAAAGCGCCATAGGGGGTAAACTACAGTTCCCAGAAACTGTGCAGGGAAGTCTTGTGCTTTAAAGGTATGGTGTGGAAAAGAGTTTATTCCCTAGTTTCCCCAGGTTAACACTTAACGACCGTGTGTCGCTTATTAACAAGAGTGCTTCTCCCTTTGTCCCTGTGATGCTGCAGAGGTTGCCAAGTCTGGCTGAAGGTGCCTCCTGAGATGCATTCCTTTGAAAATTCTTCTGCCTGAAGATGTCTGTCCTGACCAAAGAGCCATCTGGGGGCACATCTGCTCAGTGTATCATAAAGGCACCTCTGGCCTAGTGTACTGTGTTTGTTCCTGTTCTCCACCTGTGACCCACTGAATAGCCTTGATCACTTTGGCTCATATTGTGTGGGGGGAAAACTTGATATAGATCGATATCCCGTGTGGGATAATAAAAGAATTGGCTGGATCCCTATATCCAAAACATGGGGCTAAACACACACTCTTGCAAGAGACAGCCCCCAGCAGAGATCAAAATCACAGAATCATGCAGCACGGTGAAGTGTGAGGAACACAGGCTGCTAGACCTTTTAAATGTCCTGTTTAATCCTCTTACAACGCTTCACCTCTCTACCCCTCTCACAATGAACAGACCACACCATTAGCAAGTTTAAATGCTTTACTTACAAACCCCAAAGGTCAGATACATGTGTTATTCCACGCAGCAGCAATATGAACACAGGTAAAAATCTTGTGTTTACAAAATACAGAAAAGTATTTCTGAGCACACAGTCTGGGCTTGAAGCAGTCGATCAGAAATCCTTGCACTAATGAAATGAGGGAGCTGGATACCACCCAGCAGTGCCACCTGGATACTCAGCCACTCCTCTTTATTTCGGACTCTTGCAGCAATGCCCATGATCATCCTTCCCCCTGTAGCAAAACACTGTTGTGGGCAGTGGCTGTCTGCTCCATCCCATGCACCCAGGCTCTGATCCCTCAAGACAAAAGTGCACATGAGTGATGGTCCAGCAGTGGTTGGGAGTGCCTGGACTTTGCCTGTGTCCCAGACATTCAATACCGCTGCTGCTGCTGCACCGTGAGTGTTGGAGAAGGCCGCTCCCTCCTCAGGCTAATTCTACCTGGCCTAAGGGGCGGGGCCCAGACTCACCTTCGCCACAGCTTTAAGAGGCCTCATTGAGGCACTGGGACACTGCTGCTGCTGCTGCACCATGAGTGTGGGGGAAGGCCGCTCCCTCCTCAGGCTAATGCCACCAGGCCTAGGAGGCGGGGCCCAGAATCACCTCCGCTACAGTTTTAAGGACACTGGTGCTGCTGCAGCAAATGTTAAAAATGTTTTCATATATTTTAAAGTGTTTTAAAGGTGTTTTTACTTTTTACTTTGTTGTACCACCGTGAACAGTGGTTTTTATCTATGTATTTTTATTTTGTTCCGTTTTATTGTGGTTTGGGGTGGGGATTGGTTTTGTTTAGGTATAATTGTTTTTGGTTTGTTTTTCTGTTTTGTAATTGGAGGCTAGTATGAGGCTTGGGATTCCTACTGTGGAGGGGCGAGGGAGGTATGGCGGTGGGGGCAGATGTCATAGGCGAAGGGGATCGAGATACGGATATGCTCGTACCCCTTCCAATCTGCGCCCCGTCCCGAGGGACGAGGGTAGGGTGAGCAAGGATTACTCACTTCTGTCACTGGTGTTGTGCAATGCCAGGTCTATAGGCAACAAAACCGCCACTCTGCGAGATTTCTTTACCTCGCAGGGGGTCGACCTGGCTTACGAGAGATGGCGCCCCCGGGTTTCTCCGTCCTCCACCAGTCGCGGACTGTGGGCCAGGGGGGAGGGGTGGCATTATTAATCCGGGAAGATTGTTCTTTCAGGGCTCTACCATCGCCATCGATCCCCGGCATTGAATGTGTTGGCCTAGTGTGGGGCTCTGAGGTGAGCTTGGCTGTCTGGCTGGTGTACCGGCCACCTAGCGCACCAGCAGCCACCCTGTCAGGCCTGCTGGAGGCGGTGGCCGGCTGGGCCTTGGAGTTCCCTAACCTATTGGTATTGGGGGACTTCAACATCCATGCTGATGCCACTCCCTCCTCACAGGCTCTGGACCTGGTGTCTTCCATGGCGACACTAGGGCTCTCCCAGTTTGTTTCAGGCCCCACACATCAAACAGGCCACACGCTGGATTTGATCTTTGGCGCCGGTATAGATGTGATCGTGTCTCCTTCGATGAAGGTGCCATGGTCTGATCACTACGCTCTGAAAGCCAGGACTGACTTTCCACCCCCACCCTGCTTAGGTGGTGAGCCGATTTGGGCTCGCCCGCAGAGGCTGATGGACCCTGATAGCTTCCGCCAAGCCTTGCGGGACCTTGCTCCCCCTGGTGACTCATTGACTGAGCTTGTTGAGGGCTGGAATATCCAGCTCCTGGCAGCCATCGATGAGATCGCACCTAAGCGCCCTCTGCGACCCCGCAGAAACCAGGCTCCCTGGTTTACCGAGGAGCTTCGGAAAATGAAGCGGGACCTCAGACGGCTAGAGCGAGTATGGCGGGGTGCCCGTGACGGAGCCTCAAGAACATCTTATAGGGTTTTTATGAAAACCTATGAGATGGCAGTGAAGGCCGCTAATAAGTCTTACTTCTCGGTCTCCATTGCATCCGCTAGCTCTCGCCCGGCGCAATTATTTAGTATAATTAGGTCTTTAACGTCCCTTGAAGGACAGCCAAATTTAAATAACAATCTGACACACAGCTGTGAGGCATTTGCGAGCTTTTTTGCGGAGAAGGTCCTGTTGCTCCACCATGACCTCCCTGCCAATTTGTATACAATAAAGGAACTGGAGGCCCCTCGACTGTCCTCTGGTCCAGTATTGGACCACTTTGAGTGGATATCCCCAGCCGATGTGGACAGACTCCTCCGAGCTGGAAAGCCCACCACCTGTCCTCTTGACCCGTGCCCATCTTGGCTGATTAGAGCGTGTCCAGATGAGGTGTGGGCCCCCCTGGGGGGTATCATCAATTTGTCCCTTGGCACCGGGATATTCCCAGGGGAAGTGAAGGAGGCAGTGGTGCGCCCGCTCTTAAAGAAAACATCATTAGAACCCTTAGATCTATCCAATTACCGCCCGGTTTCAAATCTTCCATTCCTGTGTAAGGTGATTGAGAGAGCGGTTGCTGAACAGCTTGGTAGGTTTCTGGATGAAACATTGGCTCTGGATCCATTCCAGTCCGGCTTCCGCGCTGGTCATGGGACCAAGATGGCTCTGGTCGCCCTAACAGATGATCTCCGCAGGCAGCTGGATCGAGGCGGGTCGAGGCTGCTGATTCTTCTAGACCTGTCAGCAGCCTTCGACATGGTCGATCACAAACTCCTGGACCACTGCCTTGCCGAAGTGGGGATTCAGGGCACAGTCCTTCAATGGCTGCGCTCATTTCTCTCTGGTCGGGGACAGAGGGTGGCGCTTGGGGGGGAATTGTCATTGCGCCACTCCTTGGTGTGTGGAGTGCCTCAGGGTGCGATACTCTCCCCGATGCTTTTTAACATCTTTATGCGCCCCCTCGCCCAGCTTGTCCAGAGTTTTGGGCTGGGTTGCCATCAGTATGCCGATGACACCCAACTCAATCTGTTGATGGATGGCCATCCTGACTCACTGACCAGATGTTTGGAAGCTGTGGCTGGATGGTTACGTGGGAGCCGGTTGAAGTTAAATCCTTCGAAGACAGAGGTCCTCTGGCTGGGGCGGGACGATATGGGATTGAGGGGGCAACTCCCATCTCTTGCGGGGGTGCAATTAGTGCCAGCACCATCCGTTAAGAGTTTTGGTGTAATCTTCGATACCTCCCTCTCTATGGAGGTGCAGATTACAGCTATAACAAAGGCGGCATTTTTTTCATCTCCGCCAAGATAAGCAGTTAGCCCCTTATCTCTCTCGCCCTGACCTAGCCACTGTGATCCACGCGACGGTCACCTCCAGACTGGATTATTGTAACTCGCTCTTCGTGGGGCTGCCCTTGAGACTGACCCAGAAACTCCAGCGGGTGCAGAATGCCGCGGTGAGACTCCTTATGGGGTCTTCGTTGCGAGATCACATTCATCCGGTACTATAACAGCTGCACTTGCTCCCAGTGGAGTACAGGATTGGGTTTAAGGTGCTGGTTTTAACCTTTAAAGCCCTATACGTCCTAGGACCCTCGTACCTACGGGACCGCCTCTCCTGGTATGCCCCACAGAGGAACCTACAGTCTGCAAATAAAAACATCCTGAAGGTCCCAGGCCTCAGAGAGGTTAGGCTGGCCTTAGCTAGAGCCAGGGCTTTCTCGGCTGCGGCTCCAATCTGGTGGAACGCTCTGTCACAAGAGACTAGGGCCCTGCGGGACCTGACATCTTTCCGCAGGGCCTGCAAGACAGAGTTGTTCCACCAGGCCTTTGGTCAGGGCGCAGCCTGACTCCCTCCTCTGGCAACCTGCACAGAATTTTGCTTAACGGTTGCCATTAATTTGATTTTAATTAATTTTTATAATGAAATGTTTTTAGAATGTTTGATTATTTGATTGTTTGATTATTTGATTGTTGTTAGCCGCCCTGAGCCCGGCTTCGGCTGGGGAGGGCGGGATATAAATAAAAAATTTTATTATTATTATTATTATTATTATTATTATTATTACCCACAGCCCCTCGTGCATTCGGAACTATGCTTCTAAACCAGGGGGAGGTGGGTGCGGGTTCCTACTTTGCACATTCCACAGGAAGCATGTACAGTGGTACCTCAGGTTACATACGCTTCAGGTTAAAAGACGCTTCAGGTTACAGATGCTTCATGTTACAGACTCCGCTAACCCAGAAATAGTGCTTCAGGTTAAGAACTTTGCTTCAGGATAAGAACAGAAATCGTGCTCCAGCAGCGCGGCGACAGCAGGAGGACCCATTAGCTAAAGTGGTGCTTCAGGTTAAGAACAGTTTCAGGTTAAGTACAGACCTCCGGAATGAATTAAGTACTTAACCCGAGGTACCACTGTACGAGGAACCAGCTTGCATGACTCAGGCTTCCTCAGTTACTGCTTCTTCGCTGTAGCCAAAAGCATTAATAAGTAAAGTTGTTGAATGGGCTCTGAATGATCTTGCCACAACGCAGCCAAAGATTAGGTTTCTTTTCTCTTCTTGAATGGAATGTGTGTGTCACCCTTCTGCAGAGGCCACGCGGATCTTCTCAGTATCAATGGCTAAATGAAACCTTCATGTATATAGTGTTACCAAAGCTGCTAAGCAGGCAAATATTGGGCGCTCTTCTGCATTTACCTATGTATTTCCACTGATACATGCAAGCTCTGTGCATTTGGAATTAGACATGTGCTTCTTCTATGTATTCCTCTCCCGGAGCCAGTTTGTCCTGTTCTGGGCATTAAGCTGTACTCTGTTTCAAGTGTCATGATCCTGAAACAAAATATATCCTGACCAACCTATAGCCACTTGCAGAATCAGTTCTGAAAGGCTGCAGAATTCTGAAATGTTGCAGAATTAATTCAGAAATGCTGCAGAATCCATTCTGAAAGCGTTGAATGAAAATTATTGTACCCTCAACTAATAATAAATAATAATAATAATAATAATAATAATAATTTATTATTTATACCCCGCCCATCTGGCTGGGCTTCCCCAGCCACTCTGGGTGGCCTCCAAAAGAATATTAAAATACTGTGATACATCAAACATTAAAAGCTTCCTAAACAGGGCTGCCTTCAGATGTCTTCTAAAAGTCTGGTAGTTGTTCTCTTTGACATCTGGTGGGAGGGCGTTCCACAGGGAGGAACTTCTTTTGGGTTTCTAGCTGCATTAGTTAGAAGAAGAAGAAGAAGAGTTCAGATTTGATATTCCGCTTTATCACTACCCTAAGGAGTCTCAAAGCAGCCAATAATCTCCTTTCTCCTCCTCCCCCACAACAAGCACTCTGTGAGGTGAGTGGGGCTGAGAGACTTCAGAGAAGTGTGACTAGCTCAAGGTCACCCAGCAGCTGCATGTGCAGGAGTGGGGAAGCGAACCCGGTTCACCAAATTATGAGACCATCGCTCTTAACCGCTACACCACACTGGCTCTAGTTAGGGTAGGGCCTGAGTCACAATTTATATAAGGACAGAGTGTGCTCAGTTTCCATACTTAACCGCCCAGACCCTATTAAAACACCTGACTCTTTTTGCATGGAACATTCTCTTCTTCTCATTCATCCTTCAGCAGATAATGCTTCATTGCATCCTTGTAAATACGTTTAACGTACTCCTAGTTTTGCACCTGCTCATTCCTGAAATAAGGCAAGTTCCCAAAAGATTTGCCACTGCGTAGTGAATAAGAACCACTGATTCCCGTGCAGAAAATGCCACTGATACAGGGTAAAAGCGAGGGGCAAAGAACATTTTGTGTTCATAGGGAACTACCTTATACTGAATCCGACAGTGGGGGTCCACCTAGCTCCATGCTGTCTACACTGGCTGGCAGCAGCTCTCCAGGGTTTCAGAAAGGGAGTCTCTCTCAGCCCTACCTGCTTGGTTTCGGTGTTACTTTTTTTTAGTGTGAGCTGGTTGACAGGGAATTTGTGCCTTTGGAAAAACCCTGCTCTGGCTGATTTCCCTCTCTCCTCCCATCTTCAGTCCCAGCCCATCCGTGCAAGGAATGAGAGTTGAGAATGTGGCATTAATGCCACTGCTGTCGCACCCAGCTGTTGCCCCATCCAGCTGTGAACTCACTGTCCATTGTTATCCTTTTAAGAACTTTGTTTTTGGAGGAAACATAACAAAACCACCCAACTTTTTGCTTCTCCCACTATTATCTCATCTGGTGATTTCGATTGCTAGGCAGACACAACCCCTTTGCGTTCTGTCCAAATCATTGCACTCAGGCTACCTTGACGGGGAGAGCCAGCTCAAACAAAATCTCTGATGCCGTGTCACGGTTTTGTTTGCCCATTGCGGCATTAAAACGTCTGTGTCAAACTGGCAGGGCTTGAACTTGGCACGCGTCAAGGTGGGTGGTTAAGGGGGTGGAATCACCTGGCTAGGCATGCAAGGGACAGGGTATCGTCACCAAACAATGTGCGTGCTGGGGCTACTGTAAGAAAAAAATTCATAGCAGCGCACTGCTCTATGTGTCTACTCAGAATAATAATAATAATTTATTATTTATACCCTGCCCATCTGGCTGGGTTTCCCCAGCCACTCTGAGCAGCTTCCAACAGAATATTAAAATACAATAACCTATTAAATATTAAAGGCTTCCCTAAATAGGGCTGCCTTTAGATACCTTCTACAAGTCTGGTAGTTGTTTTTCTCTTTGACATCTGGTGGGAGGGCGTTCCACAGGGTGGGTGCCACTACCGAGAAGGCCCTCTGCCTGGTTCCCTGTAACTTGGCTTCTCGCAGCAAGGGAACCGCCAGAAGGCCCTTGGCACTGGACCTCAGTGTCCGGGCAGAACGATGGAGGTGGAGATGCTCCTTCAGGTATACAGGACCAAGGCCGTCTAGGGCTTTAAAGGTCAGCACCAACACTTTGAATTGTGCTCAGAAACGTACTGGGAGCCAATGTAGGTCTTTCAAGACTGGTGTTATGTGGTCTCGGCAGCCGCTCCCAGTCACCAGTCTAGCTGCCACATTCTGGATTAGTTGTAGTTTCCGAGTCACCTTCAAAGGTAGCCCCACATAGAGCACATTACAGTAGTCCAAGCGAGAGATAACTAGAATATGCACCACTCTGGCAAGAAAGTCTGCGGGCAGGTAGGGTCTCAGCCTGAGTACCAGATGAAGTTGGTAGACAGCTGCCCTGGACACAGAATTGACCTGCACCTCCATGGACAGCTGTGAGTCCAGAATGACTCCCAGGCTGAGCACCTGGTCCTTCAGGTTACCCCATTCAGGACCAGGGAGTCCTCCACACCCACCCGCCTCCTGTCCCCCTAAAACAGTACTTCTGTCTTGTCAGGATTCAACCTCAATCTGTCAGTCCCATTGAGTTCCACAGGGTTCGCTCTCAGGTAAAAGATTATCGCCTAGGCCAAAGAGTTATTCTAATAGCATCAAGAGCATGGGGCTTTCCTGAACACCAAAAATAATTAGGGGGTTATACTAAATTCTCTTGCGTAATTTTTTTTGCAGCAACAAACAAGTGACACAATCCCACAGCCCTGCGCTTCATCTTTCTGCAGATGGGAGCATTAAATATTGACCTAAGGAGCAACCCTATGCACAAACTGGTGTTAGGTTAAGCTGGTGTAAAGTTACACCACATCCATACCCACCAGGTAGCTTAGGAGGCTAGGATGGACTAACCCAGTGAGCTTCATGACTGAGTGGGGATTTGAACCCTGATCTCCCGGGTCCTAGTCCAACACGCTAACCACTACACCACACTGGCTTCCTAGAATATTTCTGCTATGGGGCAGCTATATAAATTAAGTAAGTAGATAAATATGGCAAAAGCAGAATGTCCCTTAGAGAAGGATCCGAAATATTTTCCTTCAAGCTTGAATTTGTTTTGTTGTTGTTTCATTTGATGCTTTAACTTGTAAACAGCTTTGATTCTTTTTTCTTTAAAATATAAAGTGGTATAGAAATGAAAAGCTGGGAAAAGAGGAGACTAAGAGAAGATATGATAGTCATCTTCAAATATCCCAGGGGCTGTCACATGGAAGATGGAGCGAGCTTGTTTTCTCCTGTTCTGGAGGGTAGGGCTCGAACCCATGGCTTCAAGTTACAAGAAAGGAGATTCTGACTACATATTTGGAAAAAACTTTCTGACAGTAAGAGCTGTTCAACAGTGGAATGGTCTCCCTCGGAGGGTTTGGAAGAAGAGTTTGAATTTGACATCCCGCTTTATCACTACCCTAAGGAGTCTCAAAGCGGCTAACATTCTCCTTTCCCTTCCTCCCCCACAACAAACACTCTGTGAGGTGAGTGGGGCTGAGAGACTTCAGAGAAGTGTGACTGGCCCAAGGTCACCCAGCAGCCGCATGTGGAGGAGCGGGGACGTGAACCCGGTTCACCAGATTACGAGTCCCCCAGTCTTAACCACTACACCACACTGGTGGTGGGCTCTCCTTCCTTGTAGGTTTTTAAGCAGAGTTTGGATGGCCATTTGTCATGGATGGTTTAGTTGAGATTCCTGCATTGCAGGGGGGCTGGACTAGATGATCCTCAGGGTATCTTCCAGCTCTAAGATTCTATTATTATTATTCTACTAATAACAACAATAAATTTTATTGGGGGAAAGGTGCCTAGACATTCTGTTGTGGCGACCCTAACCTAGTTTAAGGTGCCATTTGCCGATTTAGCTTATATATCTGAATTTCTAACATCGAGTTAACAAGCATTGTGAAAGATATATGTATCTGAAATTATTATTTTTTTTAATAATATTTATTAAAAATTTTCCAGAATAAAAAGGAAAGATAGCAAGAAAAAAAGAAAAAACAAATATGATTTACACTTGGTTTCAGTGGCATCTTTCCCGGACTTCCCCCCCCCCTCCCCCTCTTGTATTCCATTTCCCTTAAATTGATTCCACAGATTCTTACCCCAAATTTTAAAACCTTATTTGTAATTTTAAATAACCCATTTATTCCAAATTAATTTATCTTATTTATCTTAATGAACCATTTCTCCTTATATTTTATATAATTCCCTAAGATCGACCCCATTTCCCTTCCACGAATTCCCCTATTTTCAAACAACAAACATGAAAAAAGAAAAGAAAGAAATAATATATAATTTTACAGCCTTTGGATTCCAAATCTCTCCCCCCCCCCCATTCCCCGGTTCCAATCCCCAAAGTTCATCCATTGTCTACTGCCAGCCTGGTGTATCCACGTCTATATCTCAACTCCACTTTGCCGTCTTTTGATAGCTTTTAATTTCAGAAAGTCCAATCTCGAAAAAACTCTCAGAAAAAGTCATTGTTCTTTCATCCAGACCTCTATGTTTAAGAGTCTAACTTAAATTCTATTTCTTGGTCCTTTTAAAGTCTGGATGTTCCAAATACTCCGGCTTCAAATTTGGTCCAGCTCTTATTCCTCAGGTTGCTTTTTCCTGTTCTGCTGCAGAAACCTTCTAATTCAGAAACTTCTTGTTCTCCACAGAGGCTTTTGTTATTCAGGAACATAACTTGTGTCAAGTCCCTTCCTTTCTTCAATAGATAAATCCATTGTCTCCTTTAGTATAGAAACCTCTGTAGACAAAATAATGCTTCGTTTTTGCAGCTTTCCCAAGAGATAACAGATCCTGCTCAAATTCATAGTATTTTTCCACTTGCTGCTACTGTTGCAATGTCCCAGCCTCCCTCTAGAGGGAATATGGTAACTTAATTTCTTTCAAAATCAGACCCAAAAGTCAAATAACTTGTTGCCTTTATTTCCAATAATTTATGTCCAAATTGTAACAAATCTAACCAGCAAAGCCATCGTAACAAAGTTCTCTTTTATTTTCCTGCTTTGACAGCTACTTTGACAGCTGTCAAAGTTTCTGTGTCTCTTCACCAGTCTCTCATAGCGGATCGTTCCCGGTTCCCGGGGGGGTTGCATTTTAGTTCCCACAAATCAGTCTTCTCCTCCAGCACAATTATTGTAATTTCCCTTCGTGAAGTTAAAAAATTTTTTCAGGTAAACAAGTTCATCTCTCGATCTTAGTTGTCAAATCCTTGCGTTGAGCCATCTACAACAGGGGGGGGGCGGACTTCCTTTTTGCACTCCCCCCGCTCGCTCCAAATTCAAAGATCAAATTTCCCTTTTAAGTCCAATCAATTTACTCACGGGTTGTTCCTTTTAGTCCAAATCCGAAATTTTCAAAGAAGTCGTTGCTCTCCACCGAATGGCATGCGGCTTCGCTGGGCAGGGGAAGCATTGGACTCACAGCACCACACCCCCCCGTCACCCGCTCCGCAGCCTTTAAAAAGGCTCCTTCGCGGGTCGGGGGGGCGCAAACGGTGCCCGCCGAGTCACCAAGTCCATGGGCATCTCCGCCCATGGTTTTTGAGGGTCCCCGCGTCGCCGGCACGGCAGGACCCGACCCCTACCCAGCCGACTCCCTCCGGAGCTCGGAGGGAGTCCGCCATTCGGCGATGGCGCCGACCCGGAAGTCGATATATGTATCTGAAATTAGGAGACAGGGGCTGGATTCAACTAACCTGTCTGGCCAGGACAACAGGGCTCCCCCATCCCAACCCACAAAATAAGATAAAGGTTAAATAAACAGGTCATTTAGAAGCAACCAGAGTGTAATGAGGAAAATCCTTTTTTAAAAAACCCCAAAGCCTAATAATAAATGGTTGCCTCCAGGAAGAATATAAGCACTTAATGGTCGCAAAGTATACAGAAGTTGTAGATCAAAGGGAGAGCCAAGCTTGTCATCAGTTTTTAGCACAGGTGGCAACCTACGACTGACATGTCATCATCTCTAACTTCAATAACTGGCATCACATATGTGGGAACTGTTTAGGGTCACAAAGTTAATGGATAATAAGGACCAATCCTTTGTCAATAAGCAAGCGCACACAGTAGGAAGTGAAGTCTTTAGCAATAAGAATCCCACTTTAAGGTTTGCCAGAGGGGGGGGAAAAAGCCCAAAGTTCTGTGTGAAAGCACAGGATATTATTGAAGTTTAGAAGTTACTGGAAGATTTGGGGAATGCAAAAAATGTTTGCAAGGCTTTTTGGGTTTTTTTAAGTGTGTGTTTTTCAACAGATACTAAAGATTAGATACCTTCATAATAATAATAAAAGAGGGGTGCATGTGTGTTTTGTTCCCTGAGCCCACAAGCTTAAAACATTCCAGTGGTTCAAAATATGGAAGCCAGCGAAAATGCCTTTCAGATGTACAGGATTCCTTTGGGTTGTTGTTTTCTTCTAAGACGACGGAAGATGACGAATGGTTTTTGGAATGCTCAGTCTTGGCCAAAGGAGCAGAGCCATAAAAACTCAAGAGCAGCCATTGATTTGCCTTAAAGCAAGGCGGCCAGGATGCCAGTAGTCCAGTCCAAAGAGGACATTGTAAATCACGGATGGTTCAATAGAAGAAGATGGGCCAGATCAAGCCCCACCAAAGTTTAAAAGGTAAAGGTAAAGGTACCCCTGCCCGTACAGGCCAGTCTTGACAGACTCTGGGGTTGTGCGCCCATCTCACTCAAGAGGCCAGGGGCCAGCGCTGTCCGGAGACACTTCCGGGTCATGTGGCCAGTGTGACATCGCTGCTCTGGCAAGCCAGAGCCGCACACGGAAACGCCGTTTACCTTCCCGCTGGTAAGCGGTCCCTATTTATCTACTTGCACCCGGAGGTGCTTTTGAACTGCTAGGTTGGCAGGCGCTGGGACCGAGCAGCGGGAGCGCACCCCGCCGCAGGGATTCGAACCGCCGACCTTTCGATCGGCAAGCCCTAGGCGCTGAGGCTTTAACCCACAGCGCCACCTGCATGGCAAATCATTTGGTTGCATTTTAATCAAGGGATAGAAAGTCACTTGTAAGGAAAAGTGAGGCAGGTGAAAAATAAATATGCCTCCTTATATAAGCACCTGATTTCTGGGACAGTCAATTGTTTTAAGCTGTTTTTAATACTATCTTTTAATGTTGTAACCTGCACTGGGACCTTAGGATAAAGGGTGGGTAAATACCAACAACAACAACACATTTTGCTTTCAGTATGCATGCATCATTTGGGACCTGAGCCTCTGCTTCCTGAGGGTGAAGTCTTCACTTTGAAATGGTGGCAAATTTTCTTATGCCCCTGACCCAGCTTGTGCAGTAAATAAACTGAGCCCTGGACCACTGTTTGGAGAATAGATGTAAGAATACAGAAATTGGCTGCTCCTGCCTATAGAACAGAGTTTCTCAAACTTGGGTCTCCAGCTGTTTTGGGACTACAATTCCCATCATCCCTGACCATTGGTCTTACTAGCTAGGGATGATGGGAGTTGTAGTCCAAAAACAGCTAGAGACCAAAGTTTGGGAAACCCTCATATAGAGGAAGGAGCTGGTCAGGCACATGAAAAGCGAAGCATTTTTGCCTTGGAAAATGTCGCTTGGCTAGCTGCTAACTATATGGCTATCCTCCATTTGTTACACAAGGCATGACTAAGAGATACAGTGGTACCTCGGGTTAAGAACTTAATTCATTCTGGAGGTCTGTTCTTAACCTGAAACTGTTCTTAACCTGAAGCACCACTTTAGCTAATGGGGCCTCCTGCTGCAGCTGCACCGCCGCCGCTCGATTTCTGTTCTCATCCTGAAGCAAAGTTCTTAACCCAAGGTACTATTTCTGGGTTAGCAGAGTCTGTAACCTGAAGCGTATGTAACCTGAAGCGTATGTAGCGCAAGGTACCACTGTACTCCTTGATGGTGGTGGGAAGGGCACACTCGGAAAACGTGTGTTAACTTGCCATGGCAAATCCAGGAGTTGCCCCTCTGTGGCCAAACCATAGTTTTTGTGTTCTGTGCAGCACCTAACATTCTGCTGAGGCTAAGTAAATGCCGAATAGGCGCAAAAAGTCTGGAAAGAAAATCCCAAGTCAAAATTAATCATTACATGACACACTCTACACTGTAGAGTTCCCTCAGAAGCACTCCAGTTAATATAGTAAGGCTCCAGCCAGTATATTAAACCCCTGTTGTGGTTTAACTGTGAGTGCCCTACTGATGGCAGGGGGGGGGCAATGCTTGCCTTTCTCCCACAAAACAGAAAAACAGTGCCCGAGTTCATGGAAGCAGATGCGAATCATACTCCGATGGCACCTCACTCCAATAGGAATGCAAGATCAGCCCTGCTAGTCTAGCATCCTGTTTTCACAGTGGCCCAACAGATGCCTTTAGCAAGCAGGTGTTCAGTGCAACCATTAAGATATGAAGAACCTTTTCACACACTCTCAACAGTTCTCTTAAGCCACTCTCTTGGCAGCAGCATCCAAGTCACAAGGATGGGAAACCTGGTACCCTCCAGATGGTGCTGAACTATCCCGTCATTCCCAGCCACAATTGGCCAATGGTCAGGGATGATGGGTCTTGTAGTCCAACAAAATCCACATAAATAATAGTAATAATAATAATATAGCTATTCTATTAGATGTCTTTAAAAATAAAATAGCAATTATATTCAAGGATCATGATTTTATTATTCTTATCATTTTCAGAATGTAGGTTATGTAAATATGCAATTATATGTGGGGAGGGGGGGCACAAAAGAAAAAGCATGGCCACCCCCATAAGAAAATTCGCCTTAATCCCGGGGCCCTTGTGTTCTTGATGCAGCAGTATTTGCCAACCTGGTGCCATCCGTAAGCTTCGGACTACAACTCCCACCACCCCCAGAAAGGCAGCTGGAGTCGGAAACTGCTGGAGGGCACCAGGTTGCTACAGGCCGAGAAACTACTGGAGAGTAACAGAGAGACGGGGGTGGTACGGCTTGCCCAGAAGCTTGCGCGCTTGCCCAGAAGCATCCCCATCGGCTGGCTTGTCGCGCAGCCCGTAATCTTTGGCATCCGATGCTCGGAACCAAGGGAGATGCCAAGGAGTTCAGTGGGGCTTCCCGCTACCCAACAGGCAGCTCCTACTTCCGTCCTCTTCAGTCTCTGGCCTCTGTCCAACTCCCCCCCCCCCCCCGACGGTAAGGCAAGCGCCTTCCTTGCTCCCACTTCTCCCCTGGGCGCGAGATCCACCCAGCCGCTGCTCCAGGGCGGCCTGCGCAACTGTCTCCCACTTTCCCTCCCCGCGCCGCCACATCGCCAAAGGCGCCGTCACCGCGCCAGCCTCGCGCGCAAAAACGCACCGACACAAAGCCACCGCTTGTGCTCCTCCTGCGTCTGGCGGGCGGAGCTCCAGCTGCCTTGGCCCGCGTCCTCCGGCCCGCCCTCGCCGCGCTGCTTTCCTAACCACTGGCTTCCCATCCCCGGCAGCCTCCCTCGCCGCGCAGCCAATGAGAGGCCCGGGCGGAGGGCCGACCTGAAAGGGTGTTGCCTGGCCAGGCGCGTCTCATTGGCGGCGCCCGCTTCCCCAAAAGGCTCCGTCTCCCCCTCCTCTCTCTGGCGTCAGAAATAGAAGCGACCAGATCGGATTTGGCAACGGGCGAGGGTGGATCGTGCCGGCTCGGAAGGCGCACCGGGCGGGTTGCTGGCTTGCTGCGCGCACAAGCGAGGCGGCGACGAAGGGAAAACGAATTAAGCAACAACCGCTACCTGACATTAGCTCTCAGATCGCCCCCCCTCCTACTCACTGGATCCGAAGGAGCCGATCCCGCCGCCCCCCTCCTCGAGCTGCCCCAAAGGAATTCGTAATAATTACGCACGGAGCCGGGAGGTGCATTAGAAACCAGAGGAGCGGGACGAGGCGCACGAAAGGGGTTTGAAGGCGCGCTTTGGAGACCGCGATCATGGCGCTGGATTTCCTCGCAGGCTGCGTAGGAGGTAAGCGCTGGCGGGCGATTCCGCGCTGCCAGGAGAAGCGGAGCTGCTCTATTGTTATCTATCTTTGCGCGATCCAGTTATGTAAGGAAGCCGGGGCGGGGGGGAGAGAGAGAGAGAGAGAGAGAGAGTAGCTGGGCTGCCCGTGTCTGCGCCTTTGGAGAGCCTCGTGTGTGCGCGCGTTGCTTGGCGCACTGCAGCGGGGATGTGCTGCCTACCCATCCGCCTGCCTCCGAAAGAGGGTGGGGGCACACTGCACGCTTGGAATGGTAGAAAGAGGCACCGCGGGAAGCCTTGGCGCGATGGGTGCCTCCTTACCTCTTCTTGCACCCCTGTCTCCCTCCTCAAATTGGTAACTTGCTTCGGTGCCTTGGCGCGCCGGCGCCAGCTCTCTCTCCGCTGCCCGCATTGTCCGTGAGGCCCGAGGGGGCCATTGTCCCTCTCGGCGCCGACACTGCACCGGTGCCCATAAAGGCAGAGCCGGTGAGTCAGCGCTCGGCAATCGGCTTCCCTTTTCCCTCCTGCCAGAAACTCTCCGAGGGGGTCTGCCTGCCACCTCCTCGAACAGGGCTGGAACTGCGCGAAATCGAAGCGGGCGTTGTGCGCTCAGACGCCCAGCCTCCCTTGTTTCCTTGGGCATCGTCTATCGAAACTTTCCCTTCCGAGCCAGGGATTGATTTGGGCCGGGTCTTGGATCTCTACTGTTGTCGAAGTGATCCTTGTTGAAGTAGCGGGTGCCTGTCTGAGCACGCGCAGAGTTCAGTTCTCCCTTCCCACTGAGCGCGCACCATCAATCTTCCCTGTGAGATGTGAGCTTTGTGAGGCCGAGGGAGTGGTCTCGCGCAAGGTCCTTTCCCTTAACAGGGCGAAGGTATTTCTGCGCGCCCCCGCGGCTCATAGCTGACCCCTCCCCCTAACCCCTCTAATCCTTATTATAGGGCTGTCTTTTGTAGGAAGGTGGGGCTGCGCACCAATTTCCTGAAGTGTCTTGTGCTGGAAGGACAAGCAAGAAGCTCCTTCCTCTTGGGTGGGGACAAAGCAAAAAGGAAACAAATGGACTTCTGTCAAGGGATGCTGCTCACCTCTCTGCTAGCATATTGGGGGGGGGCATGGGCGTAGCCAGGATTTATGTTGGGGACAGGACACCCACCTGTCATCACCCTCAGTCTGGCAGACACCGAATGAAATGCCTCAACAACAGTTGTTTTCAATTCCTTTCTTTTGACCTCAAATGCTCAGAAAAATCTGCCAGGATCTTTGCTAGAACGCACCACAACACCATCCAAGTGACCTCAAATATTCTGGTTATTTCTACTTTTAGTCAAGAATTTTATTTATTTAGGGGGCAGCTGCCCCCCTGGCTACACCCATAGAGGATGGCACTTTTTTTTGTAGTGTGGGGCTTCAAGTCTTATTATTTCTGCCCCTTTGAAATGCTTGAGGTGTCCTTATTGTGTGCACCACTGGAGTTGTGACAACCACTTTACCCAATCTGTCCTCCCCCCCCCAAAAAAAAAAAATCATACAACTTTGTATCCAATATAAACCCATTCAAGATAATGAATATGGCTACTCTGAGTATGACTTGCTTGGATATAGCCTACAATTTCAAAGTTAGCTTCCTCATAGTGCTGGATGAGTTTTCTCCTTTTTTTATTTTAGCTGCATTAGGATCTTGCAGCAAGAATAATAAAGATTATTCCTTAATAAAGCCTTAAAGACTACCATCTTTATTATGGCATAGCCGCTTGTGGGCAAAAACACAACTTGGCAGGTGCTCATGTCCCAAGATCCTATGTTTTGAGGGGCAAAAGAGAGAGAAAGAAGAAACAAAGTGTGTGTCTCCTTGCCTTGATTTTGATGAAGCAATGCAGGTCTGACTCTGGAGATGTCGTCTTCCTCCAGTGAAAGTTACAACAGCGAGTAGCTGGCTGGTTTCAGCCTATTGAGGCTTTCCTTCTCCCTTCCGTTGTTGACTTCCCTCTTCTCTCTCCCCCGCTCTGCAAGCACAGTTCGGGGTTATGTAGAACACTCTGTACTTAATATCTTCATCTGCTGCAGTTTTAAGTATGCCACTTTGTGTGTGATTTTTAAGTCCTTGCCAAATCGGTTTTAATAAGATTAACACAGCGGCACTCAATTGGATCCTTAAAGGAAGAACTTAACAGGAGCCTGTTGACATTTTAACCCTGCTTTATTTTTGAAGATGCTATGCAGAAAATATTTAAAAATATGTAGGCTGAAAATCATCAATCCCCCTAGCCATACTTGTTCAAATACTTGCTTTAAAAATGTGGGGTTGTGGGTTTTTTTAAGTACTTGCATCACTTCCTACAGCAATTTTGCGTGCTTACCACAATCTTACTAGAGCACTAGCACTTGGTCTCAGATGCAGTGGCTAACCTGTGTTTCCCTTTAGATATTGTGGGACTGTCATTCCCATTATCCTTGGTCATCTTCCATGCTGGCTGGGGCTGATGGGAGCTGGAGTCTAGGAATTGCATCCAGTGAAGTTCTTCTGTTTTGTGCAAGGACCTCTGCTTTTGCAATGTAACTTCCTCTCCTTTTCTCAACCCATATCCTTTCCCCATAATTTCTCCTGGGGGGGGTCAGAAGACGTGCACAAGCAGAGGTCTTTGGGTGAATAGGATGAGTTGATTGGATACAGTCTTAAGATGAGCTTGGAGTTTCCTGCCCCATCTCCCCATGTGTTAAGATGCACCTTGAAGGCTCTGCACATTTGACTGCCTACAACATCTGTCAGGTTGGCAGCCACGAAAGACAGAGCCTTCCCAGTGGTGTCCCCACCCTCAGTTAGAGAACTGCCTTCTAACAAGATTGTGGTTGTCACCCCTACAAAACAGACCTTTGGACTGGTCTTGAGAACTCATCTGTTCTGGGATCCTTCTCCAGGGTTTTTGGTTTAGCAATCAGTCCTGCTTCCCAGGGAACTCTGGGATTGTAGCTCTGTTAGGGAGGAATAGGAGTCTCCAAACAACCTTTAGCACCCTTAATCAATTAAATTTCCCAGGATTCTTTGAGGGAAGCCACAAATATGGTAGGGCTGAGTCCTGTAAAGGTAAAGGACTCCTGGACAGTTAAGTCCAGTCAAAGGCAACTATGTAATGTGGTGCTCATCTCGCTTTCAGGCCGAGGGAGCCAGCGTTTGTCCACAGACAGCTTTCCGGGTCATGTGGCCAGCATGACTAAACCACTTCTGGTGCAACGGAACACCATGACAGAAACCAGAGTGCACGGAAACACTGTTTACCTTCCCACCACAGCGGTACCTATTTATCTACTTGCACTGGCGTGCTTTCAAACTGCTAGGTTGGCAGGAACTGGGACCGAGCAACAGGAGCTCACTTTGTCGTGCGGATTCAAACCGCCAACCTTCTGATCAGCGAGCCCAGGAGGCTCAGTGGTTTAGACCACAGCGCCACCCGCATCCCTCCTACCTGAGTCCTATAGACAGCAACCATGTGACTTCTGTAGTCTTCTGTGCTTTGCAAATAGTTGCTTCTGTGGTGGGTTATAGTGGTACAATGCCAGATTGTCTCATAATGCCTTCTTCTTCATTTCAGGTGCTGCCGGCGTGTTGGTAGGACATCCATTTGATACTGTTAAGGTGGGTTGATTTTCCACAGGCTTACTTAATCATAAACATTTAGGCCGAAGATAGCACTAGCCCTTCTGAGTAGAAAGCGTTTTTGTTTTTTAGAATTCAGATGTTTTGGACCCATTAAATAAAAATCCTCATAGGCCAAATCCTGGTATAGAGATCTTGAATTAGATTTTACAACATATTGAAGCATTGAAACATCTCACAGTGAAGCCAAATTAGCAGCAGATTAAAAAGTTCCAAATTGATAGTCCCTCTTGACTTAAGTCCTCTGATTATTGGGTCTTCAGACCCCCCCCTCCTTTTTTTTTTTAACTCGGCAATCCAGCAGGATCTAGCAAAAATGCTTATGGAAGATACAGATTTTTAGGACTAATGCAAAAAGCGGGTGGGGGGGTTGCACTGCACTTAAAGGTGCATTGTTGCTGTTTGGTACATTTTTTGTTTTCCTACTCTCTTTGGGGAAACATAAATTTGTTAATTATATTTCCCGGATGACAGTTTGCAACATGATGAAACAGTCTTGCTAATTAACATGCTTCCTCCCACCCTTGGGGAAATTTTGTGAGCTCACAAAGGAATACTTTTCTTCTTCTTTTTCTCTCCCCCCCCCCCCCCCGGTCCGGGAAGCTGACATTTAATTGGTTGAACTCAAAACAGAAGTGGCCGATTACGGGTGGGAAATGAGATCCAATTAGGCATATCACTTAAAATCTGTGCCTGTACAGCAGTCAAATAGCATCTCAAAACAGGTTTGGACTGGCCCATGGGTTGGAATTTCATGAGTCTAAGCTGGGCTTTAGTCATTTGCACGCTTGCTTGAAAGCAAGCCTCATTGAACGCTGTAGGGCTTACTTCTGAGTACCCATGCACAGGATCAAGTAAATCCAATAATTTCAGCTTGAGTGTGGGTTGGAGCAAGGGTTTAAGGATCTTCTGGCTGAGGAAATGTGCCGATTAACATTCATAACCTTAAAACATCCCATACTTAATAGGTGCAACAATTATGGATGAAATGTGAAGTCTGTTGGTTTGTAGCTGTAAAATTCAGTCATTTCATGCAATGGTGTATCCTTTGCTTGAGAAACCGTTTCCATTAGATTCCGTTGAATTTCTGTTGAATCCCATTTTGTCCCATAGGGGATAATACTATGATCCTTCATTTTATGGACATGTTTGCAGAACCAAACCTGAGGACCAAAACTCTGACTGTCTGGTTTTCTTAATCTTCTTCACTTTTTTTTTTAACTTAATGGAATTGGTTTTAACTGAGAGGGTGAAGGCATAGTCTGGCATCCTGAACTGAAACCTATTTTTTATTTTTATTTTCATTTTAGTATATTTCTATCCCACCTTTCTTCCATCATGGAACTCAAGGTGGTGTCCATGGGATTCCTAGGCAGTCTCCCATCCAGGCATTGACCAGACTCATACCTGCTTAGCTTCAGAGTGGTGCCTGCAGCATGTGCCCTCGGACCACATCTTGGGACCAGGAAATGCATTTACTTAGAAGCACATTCCATTGAGCATACTTGCAAAGCAAATGTATTCAGGGATGGGGGATTAGTTAATTACGATGGCAGTATACAAATCCCTCAGTTAACTTGCTATCATGTTGTTGAAGGTACAATGACATTACTAACAATGCAAAGGGGTGGTGGGTCTGTTTTAAGGCTGCAATCCTATACACACTAATCATGGGAGTAAGTGAACTTAACAGGACTTATTTCCAAGTGGACAATTAGAGAGAATCATGCTGTCAGTTACCAGTTTCATATCCTGTCCATGTTTATTGGAAGTCAGTCCCATCAGGAGACATGTTCCCAAGAAAGTCTGCATGGGATTGCAGTATTACACTAACTTACTTTAATCTGCTAGGTAATAATAACCTGGTCTTGTAAAAAGGCAGTTTATGCAGATCTAAATCTTGTGTCGCTGCATTAAGCCCTATAACTCTTTCCTTGTGAGTCCTGGATGGCTAAACATTTCTTAGCTTTCATTTTATTTTTTAAATTTATCTTTTAAAGCAAATTTTCATTTTGAGACCATAAATACATCTTGGGGAGGGATCCAAAGCAAAGCTTAATTTCCTCTCTGAAGCTTGTTTTTTTCACTAGTTGCACAGATAAAGCAATGTCTGGGTTTTGTGGGAACCTGGTGGGGGAGATTCAAAAAACATCAGAGATGCTGAATTGAACCTGATCCAGGTCTTCTTCGAGTGGCAAATCCTTTCCTGCTCCTCCTCCTCCCCCCCAGTTTGTTGATGTAATGTGTACAATTGCTTTGTTGCTTAACTGCCTTTACTTTCTGAGCTAGGGGCTGTCTTCATTAACAGCAAAAGTGTTACTTTGTTGTAGATGACAGATAAGCCTCATCACGGGAGAGTTACCTAGTAAGTATAGACCAGGTGAACCTTCTGTTTCTCTCGGTCTTAATTTTTTCCAACATGTATGATTAGTTCAAGTTTTATAAAGACAACAAAAATAATAATAATAATAAAAATACCAGGAAACCATATGTAGTTTATTCCCTTCCTCTTTCTTTGTTTTCCCTTTTTAGTTTAAAAATGTTTCTCGTGCTCTGAAGTGGAGGGGGCGGGGATTTGCAATATGCAAGGTTTATTTTGAATACGAGCTTTTAAAAGAAAACCTGACTTTGTTTTGCATTCATTTTCCTAGAGTGCACTAAAAAGATTTTATGTGCTTTTTTACATGCTTAAAAAAGATTTTATATATGTACTTTGTGGAACAAAACTTGTGAATTCTGATTTCAGCCACTCCTTAAATTGAGGTTCCCATTTTTAATATATATATTTATTTATTCCCCCCTGCCACACACAAATGTTATAACCATGTCTGTATTGATGCATTTTTAGGTATTGGTACTTGGTTGGTCTGTGGGGTTCACTCTCAGTGTGTGTTTTCAATTCAAAATTTAAGTGTTTTTATATGCCAGGGTTCAGCTTCAGCAGTATTGAAAGAAGGAAACTGGCATAATGTAATGGGAATGGTATAGGAAATTGCATTGTGGCAAAAATTTAAGAAGCTTAGAGCATCTGTGTGGTAATGTTTTAACAGGCCGCAAAGAGAGACTGCCCCACAATGCTTAAAAAAGCATTATTGGTTAAAAAAAATGTAGGTCCCTCCAAGCAGGATTTTCTGACTCTATTGTCTAAAATACAGGCAGCTTCTTTAAGATTTAGGGTTCATAAAAAGTGGATATATTTCACATATCTGTTAGTTAGCTGCGGTCTAAAAGGAAAAACTATGAACTCCATTCGTGATCACCTGTAGAATATTCTTGTTCATCACAGGCAACCAGACAAGTAGCTGTTTATGGACCTCAACTAACATCCTTTAAACTTGGCCATTCATGACCACTGAGTAGATCCTCGCTGGCCTTATTTCATAGCTGAGAATAATGATGTGTGCTAATGAAACCTTAGATAGCTTGAAGTAAGGGGGCAAGCACCATCCCCTATTAATCATTCCCATCTCATGCAGACTTGAGCACTAAACTGAGTGACTCCCAAAATACTGACCATCTTTAAAATTGCCTGCTATGGCACTGTGGTGTCAGGACTGGGTGCACATTGATGCACCTTATGTGTGCCCAGTCAAAGGTGCTGTCATACTTCTGCCTGCTGATTTTCATTTATTTTGTTTGCCGTGCCAACGAATTCTCACTACGTTTTGTAGGTACGCCTTCAAGTTCAAAATGTGGAGAAGCCACTTTACCGGGGGACCTTGCACTGTTTTCAGTCCATCATAAAGCAAGAGACGGTGAGTAGCTTGTTTAGTGATTGTGCTCTTCACTCGTATTTTGCAGTGTATTCAAGGTAGAAGGAGCCTTTCATGAATAAAGCCTAGGAGCTCCTTTTCACCATGGGTGTCACGGGAGCTGCTGCTGCTGCTGCAGCAGCAAGGCTCTTTTCCTGTCACCTTTCCTGTCACTTCAGAATTCGCCAGGCCACTTTGGATTCCTAGACCAGAATACCAGTTTCTGGAAACCACAAGTGCGGGAGAGTGTCCTTGTGCTCGGGTCCTGCTTGAAGGTTTCGCACAGGCATCTGGTTGGCCATTGTGAGAACAGGATGCTGGACTAGATGGGCCATTGGCCTGATCCAGCAGGCTCTTCTTATTGTTCCTATGGGAGGAGATTGCAATGCGGCTGTGCAGAGGAGCTGCAACTAGAACCTCCCACATGATCTGTGGTTGACATCTTGCATTAACTAGCCAGTTACAGCTCTCACACTACAAATTTTAATTAGAGATCTGACCCTGGGTTCCCCTTTCACTTGGACGCCTAGATGACAGCTGAAGGCCAAAAGTGCCTTCGGCCAACTTCATCTGCTATGCCAAATAGACTCTTTTTCTTGGAGGAATCAGATCAGCCTGAGGTCTTTCCTGATCTCTTCACCTCCAGGTTAGATTATTGCAATGTGCTGTCCTTGAAGACGATTCAGAAATTTCGGATAGACTGTAGTTGTCAGGGGTTATGACCCAAGTTGCTCCATCAGCTCTTGTTAGCTGATCTTCTTCTAGGGCGCTGGTCATTAGATGGCTTCCAGGCTCCATTCAAGGTGCTGTTCTTTATTCTTTAAAGTTCTAAACTATCAAAGAATATCTCAAGGATCACCTCCCCCACATGACTTGGCTCAAGAACTCCATTCGAGATCCAAGCCACTCTTTCAGGTTCCCTCACCATCAAGAGTGTCCTTGTGGAGGTCCTTCTCAGTAGTGGAACAGCCTCCTAGGGTGGGGTCTGGTCACATCACTGATTGGACAATGATGACTATTTTATTTCAGTGCATCTCGTGAGAATTTTAACGTTCCATTAGGATTTAATTGCCCCTGTTGCTAATGCCGTTTGTTTTAAAGTCTGCTGTTTTTTTTATAAAAAAAAAACTTTTTTGTGTTTTTTAACTAGTAGTTGTTTATTGTGCCATCTCTTTCATTCTTTTGTTTCTCTACTGTGATTTTATTGTTCTTATAGCTGTATAAAAAGGATCTTGTAGAAAGGCGGACAGTTGTTTCATCACTACGGTTAAAATGAAGTTCGCCTAAATGGATTCCAGTGGAAACTAGTTAGCTCAATGTTTTGGCTTATAAAAGTAAAGTACAGGCACATTAACTGGTTTTTAGCCATCTCACACACACCATAACTGGCATATTTTCTGCTCTCACTGGAGCAAATTATTAGAGCCGTTGCCCCGAGAATGAGTCTTAGACTCTTCCACTTTGGAATGGGGAACAGAGAAGACTTGCATATGTTTGAGCAGACCCCCATGAGAAAAAAAACACAAAAGTAACTCTAAGAAACAAAGGGACAAATTAGGGGGGGAAAGGATAAATGCAACACCAAACTAAAGAAATTAAACTACAAATAGCACCTGATTAGGGGCCCTAATCAACATTGGAACTGCAAACTAGGGGTGAGGATTGTGGGCAACTTTTTATCAGGACCACAATGCTGCTTATAGGTGGGTGATTTTCTTAAAAGCAGAGATCTTAGACCCAGGTACCATATATGGCCCTCCAGATCTCTTTCTGTGGCCATCAGCACTCTCCCCAGGCCACACCCCCTCACCAGCCCTCCACCCGCTTTTGCCTCTTCCCCCACCCCCACGATTGGCATGTGGCCCTAGAATGTAGCCCAGCAGGGCTTTGTGGCCCTTGGGTTGAGAGATGCCCCTCTACCCCTGTTTTAAAGCAGGGGAAGTTCCTCACAACACCCGTAACAGTTGCCTTGGAATTTGGCTCCCTGCAGATCAGAGAGAGGTTTAGCTTAGTCATGTTCCTGGTGTGCCAGTTTTCCCTACGAAGGGGCTCGTGATGTGCGAAGGCACAACTTAATCTCGCTTCGCTCCTGCCCAGATGTAACTAGCAGCTGATAACTGAATGGGAAGTGAAACCAAAGTTAAGTAACTTCCCTAAAGGACGTGTCGAAATAGCTCTACAGGTCAGTAAGGGAAGATCCCCAATTGGCCACAATAAATACTGCTCATGTCGCAATGCTGGACTTTTCTTCCAAATGCTAATGGAAGCGTGATCGGAAGAGGGGCTTCCCCATCTGCAGCTAGCCATTAATCATGTGACTGCTCCTTGGTTGGTCAAAGAGCCACATGGGCAGCCATGTGATGCTTCCTTAGTCATGACTTGACATATAATAATAATACTTTATTATTTATACCCCGCCCATCTGGCTGGGTTTCCCCAGCCACTCTGGGCAGCTTCCAACCAAATATTAAAAACAATACTGCATCAAACATTAAAAACTTCCCTAAACAGGGGCGCCTTCAGTTGTCTTTTAAAAGTAAAATAGTTACTTATTTCCTTGACATCTGCTGAGAGGGCGTTCCACAGGGCGGGCGCCACAACCGAGAAGGCCCTCTGCCTGGTTCCCTGTAACCTCACTTCTCACAGGGAGGAAAGGCCCTCGGAGCTGGACCTCAGTGTCCGGGCAGAACAATGGGGAGTGGAGACATGGCCAGTTGCTGCTGTCATCAACTTTCTGCCTCCTCCGTAGCTGTACACACATCAATATACGTTTACAAGTACTCAACCAGTTGCCGCAGTCGATTCTGTACAGTTTTTGATAACTTTATGATAGATGGAAAACAAATACAGTGGTACCTCGGCTCACAAACACTTCAGGTTACAGACTCCACTAACCCAGAAATAGTACCTCGGGTTAAGAACTTTGCTTCAGGATGAGAACAGAAATTGTGCGGCGGCGGCAGTGGAAAGCCCCATTAGCTAAAGTGGTGCTTCAGGTTAAGAACAGTTTCAGGTTAAGAATGGACCTCCAGAACGAATTAAGTTCTTAACCCGAGGTACCACTGTAGCCCAGAAAAACTCTTTGAGATATAGTTACCAGGTACTGATTTTAAATGCAGCTATTTCCGAATTCAGTGGGACAGAAGGAGCTTTCTAATGTTATTCATGGAGTCTAAGCACAACATATTTGCCACTGTGCCATATGAAATGGGGTCATGAAGTTTGGTTTCCATAAAACAAACCCCACCAAACGTTGCAGCTCCTTTAAGATGTGAGCATCCTTAGGATGTGGGGGTTTGTTTCAAGATAGCATTCAAGTGTGCTGTTCCTTTGAAGGCTGGGATTTCTCCTCACATTAAGGGGAAAGATAACTAAACAGAGGCTGGGCACGGTCTTGGCAACATAGAAAGCACCTTTATAACGAGTTAGACCATTGGTCCATCTAGTTTAGAATAGTCTACACCGATTGGCAGTAGCTCTCCAGGGTTTGGGAGAGGGGTCTCTTGCAGCTCTGCCAGAGGATGCTGAGGACTGAACCTGAGGCCTTCTGCATGCAAAGCAGATGCTCAAACACTGTGATGGCCTCCAACTCTCAAGCTGGTTTGTGGTGGCTGAGGGCTGAAGGCAGATGGGGATTCTTTGAAAAATTGCATCCTCTTTTTCATTAGCAGATGACTTTGCTGGCTTAAAAGCCCTTCTAGGAGCCCAATGGGACATTTTGAGTTATTGTGGGTTCAGAGAAGTTTGTGGCAATTTTGCCTGTCTCCATCCCTTGCCCAGAAGGGTTTACTGTCTAAGTCTTTAAAGTTGGGATCATAGAATTGTAGAGTTGGAAGGGATCTTGAGGATCATCTAATCTGATCCCTTGCAATGTGGGAATATTCAGCTGTTCCATATGGGGATCAAACCTGCAACCATGGCATTAAGAGCACCATGCTCTAGCTGACTGGGCTACTGAAGGGTGTGCATGCCCTAAGGAAGTAAAGGAGGCAGATAATAATAAATGTCTATTTCCAACTCAACTTAAAGCTTTCTTGTTGCAGCTGCTATCCATACCCACTCAAACAACATTGTCATGACACAGGGAGAAATAACTTGAGGGAAGGCGTGTTGACAAAAGGATTGAGATTTCTGAATTCTTACTGGTTAGCTGAGGCAGGGTCATAGCCCAGCGACAGAGCCTCTGCCCTGCATGCAGAAGTTCCCAGGTTCAGTCTCCAGGTAGAGCTGGGAAATGCTGCTGTCTGATACCTCTGCCAGACAGTGTAGACGCAGGTGGTGCTGTCGTCAAACCACTGAGCCTCTTCGGCTTGCCGATCTGAAGGTTGGCAGATGCGGATTCCCATGACGGGGTGAGCTCCCATTGCTCTGTTCCAGCTCCTGCCAGCCTAGCAGTTCGAAAGCACACCAGTGCAAGTAGATAAATAGGTACTGCTGCAGTAGGAAGGTAAATGGCGTTTCCGTGCGCTCTGGTTTCCATCACAGTTTCCTGTTGCATCAGAAGGGGTTAGGCATGCTGGCCACATGACCTGGAAAGCTATCTGCGGACGAACGCTGGCTCCCTCAGCCTGATGAACACCGCAACCCCATAGTCACCTTTGACTGAAGTTAACCATCCAGAGGTCCTTTACCTTTGCCTTTTTGCAACACTGAACTAGATAGATGAATGGTCTCACGTGGGGTGATGCTAGCCTAACCTATTGCTTAACCAGAAGAGAAGGTTGCAGGAACCTTCAGGTGAAACATTTTGAAGGCTGTGAAGATTTTTATGCATTAAATGGAATCACAGGCAGGATTAAATTTTCAGCAGTGGATGCAAAATAAAATATAACAGTAATGAAAGTATTGTGGAATAAATACGTATAATGCAACCTGGAAAGGTAGGAAGTTGACTTTGGAATTCGGTATTAAATCTGATGTTGTTAAAAAGAACTGAATAAAAATGACTTGGCTAATATTAGCCAAGTCTTATTTATTTATTTATTTATTTATTTATACCTACCTACCTACCTACCCTGCCCATCTGGCTGGGTTCCCCCAGCCACCCTGAGCAGCTCCTAACAGAATAACAACAACAACAATAAAGTGATAAAATATCAAACATTAAAAACTTCCCTAAACTGGGCTGCCTTCAGATGTCTTCTAAAAGTCAGATAGTTGTTTATTTCCTTGACATCTGCTGGGAGGACATTCCACAGGGCAGGCGCCAAGACCGAGAGGGCCCTCTGCCTGGTTCCCTGTAACCTCACATCTTGCAGAGAGGGAACCGCCAGAAGGCCCTTGGAGCTGGATCTCAGTGTCCGGGCAGAACGATGGGTATACCTTCAGGTATACTGGGCCGAGGCCATTGCGAGCTTTAAAGGTCAGCAGCAACATTTTGAATTGTGAAGATGGTTCACCAAATGCCAATTTCTCCCTTCTGTTTTCTCTCTCCTAGACCCTTGGACTTTACAAAGGCATTGGGTCACCTATGATGGGACTTACCTTCATCAACGCCCTCGTGTTCGGCGTTCAAGGGAACACACTCCGTGCTCTCGGAAAGGACACTCCAATGAACCAGTTCCTTGCCGGTTCCGCAGCCGGCGCCATCCAGTGCGTCATCTGCTGCCCCATGGAGCTGGCTAAGACGCGGATGCAGCTGCAAGGGACGGGCGAATATAAGCTGAAGTCCAAGAACTACAAAAACTCCCTGGACTGTTTGGTCAAGATCTACCGGAAGGAAGGGCTGAAAGGCATCAACCGGGGGATGGTCTCCACGTTCATGAGGGAGACGCCCAGCTTTGGCTTCTACTTCCTGACATACGACTGCCTCACCAGGTACTTAGGATGCGAGGCGGAGGACAGTTACATCATCCCCAAACTGCTCTTGGCGGGAGGCATGTCTGGGATTGTCTCCTGGCTCTCCACGTACCCCGTAGACGTGATCAAGTCTCGCCTCCAAGCAGATGGTGTCGGCGGGATTGTGCGCTACCACGGCATTCTGGACTGCGTCAGGAAAAGCTACCACGCCGAAGGCTTGAGGGTGTTCACAAGAGGCCTCACCTCCACGCTGCTTCGAGCTTTCCCCGTGAATGCTGCTACTTTTGCCACAGTCACTGTCTTCCTCATGTACATGAGGTCGGAAGAGAACCAGATCCGAGGCGATCTAAGTGGATGTGAGGCTGGCCCGGCGATCCAGCAGCCTTCAAGCTTTTAGATTCCCAAACGGAAGCAATCTTCTTTTTATTTTATTTTTTCGTTTTTGTTTTTTTTAAAAAAATCTGGATGTAGAAACTGTAAATTTCTGTCTGCATAAAACATCCTTTTATTGTGACTTAGGATTTCACCTCCTTTATGAAAGCAGCAGATCTGTTCTAGAAATCCAGGTAATAAGAGGACTTGCTTTTTATATATATATATAAACATTGTCTTAAAAAAAATAATAATAGACCTCATCCTACCTTCCAGCAGTTCATTATTTGGCACATGGCCTAGCTGCTGCTACAAACCTCATAAAAGACCCCCAGCCTACCCTATTCCCATTCAATATTGATATAAGCCCCTATGCAAGCATTCTCCATGCATAAATGGTGGAGAAGGGGCAGGGAGCAGCACTGGGGTCCTGATTCTGTGCAGCACGTTATGCTTGCACAGTTGAATGTTGGTGGGTTCCCCTTGCAGACAATGGTGCCATGCATGTTGGGATGGCAAGGCAACTGGCGCACATTCTAACAGGATGGGTTTTCTTTGCCTTACGTGTTTGCGCTTGAATAGAGATGTGAGCCTTATTCAGGCATTTGCATGAAAGTATGTGGGATAAAACAGAGGGAGGGGGGCAAGGGCAAGCACAGAAAACTCCCTCTCTGAATGTCTCAGTGCACTGGCTCCATTTCTGACCTTCCCGTTTTGAGAGGGAAGATGTAGAGAGGAATTGCTAAGTGCATTAGGAAACCTCGTCAAGATCATGTTGCCATATTTCAAAAGCTGAAAGTCCACCTATTTTTTTAGTTTTGCCCAAAGTTGTTGACTTTTTGGAGCTATTTTAAAGGAAAATCTGCCAAAAAAAAAAAAACTTGACACTGCTGGCATGGGTTGCCATACGTCCAGATTTTCCTGGACATTTTAGCTGATTTCCACCCGGACACTGCTTCTGATTCCAGCTATGTCCGGGAAATTCCGGACCTATGCCGACCCTAATGTTCACCCAAGCAGTTTTAATCCCCTGGCATCACAGCAGGAAAAGAGAGAGGAATCCAGATATGCTGGAAGACCTGGCTTCAGGTGGCGCTAAAGCCATTGCCTAATCACCCCTTTGTTAGGCAAAATCCCACCAGTAATACTCAGTGACTGGGAAGCAGGGAACCTGTGTCCCTACACCAGTGGTTTTCAACCAGTGTGCCGGGGCACCCTGGGGTGCCTTGAATGAAAGTCAGGGGTGCCATGGGCAACACTGGCCTCTGACTCTCTTTCCTTCTATTCCTCCTCACTTGCCCTCTCATGTCTCTGCCTCTCAAAGGCTTGCACAGCTGTTCGTTGCTGCAGCCCTGACTGTAAGCTCCCCAAGCGGATGGTGCCTCTGGGGCTGGCCAAGGGATGCTTCCTAGCCCCGTGTGGGGCAGTCTGAGGAGGCACCTCTCTTTGGGGCGGTGGGGGGAAGCTCAGAGACTAGGGGTGGCAGCAGTGGATGCCCAGAGGGCTTTCAGGGAGAGAGGCGAGGAGGCTGAGGGAACACTCCGCAAGGGAGGCTGTTTGAAAAGGAACGAGAGGCTGCCAGCTCTGCAGCCAAGGGGGTGGCGTAACTGGGCTCCTGAGTCCCACAGGGGTGCCCCAGAAAAAAATGTAGTTGGTCAAGGGAGCAGTGGAATCAAAAAGCTTGAAAACCTCTATTTGAAGGCCTGCAGGTCCCTGTCCCTGACTCTTCTTGCCATGAGAAATTCCGTAAATGGTACATGCTTGAGCATTTACTGTTCTTGCTATCAAGGCTGATGCATAAGTCATTGGAAATCCCACATACTGTGAACCTTTCACTACAGCATATCAACATCCTTCTTTTTCTCTTGGTTGTGAAGTTTCTTAGCTGGGTTCCTGCTGGGTTCTCCCACTTCCCCCGTTTTGCTGTACTTTTGACAGGAAGCGCCTGACTCCTCTGTGAGTGTGTGCATGTATATGCACTTAGACAAGCAACGAAGGACGCAGTTTGCCTTTTCCTAACGTACTGCAGGTTGCACTAAAAATCATTCAGGAACGCAGGAAAGTCCTATGCACTTCTGATAAAGCTTACCTACCTTGCTAGTTGCTGCATAATGCAAGCCATCCCTATCCAGAAAGCTTAACAGCGCTGATTGTTGTGCGGAAAGTGAGCTGCAGAGCTGAAAGTTGTCATTCCTGAGACTGGGATGTGTGTCAGCACAGCATTGAATGATACCTAACTATAATGAGAGGGAGCAAAGCAGGGCTTCATTAACCTCAGCCAGCGTGAGCAAGGGCCATGGGACTTTTACATGAGCAACATCTATAAGGCTGCAGCTTCCCAGTGCAGGTGTGAAAGATGCAGGTGCTTATTGACAATATAGCACCTTTGTAGCTCCTCATCTCTGTCTTGTCACAGTGCAGTTTGGAAGGCAAGCTTATCAAGAGAGCCTCTGGCAACTTTTTGGCCTATTCCGCAGGGCTATGCCCAACAACGTTGTCCCGTTTGCACCACAGCTTCTGCTTGGGCCATAGAACTTCTCCCCTCGCAGGGCTCCCAAGTTTGTTCTGGGGTTTCCCCCACCCTGTGGAATGGTTGTGGAGGAGAAGTTCTGTCGTGCAGGAACAAACAGGACATTTGTCATACGGTTCAACACTGGCATGTATGCTGTTCTAGCTCTGTTGACCTCAAACGTTCGTTAGAATCCGTGCAAGTTAGCTGGATGGTCAGTGAGAGTGAGATTTACTTTTCTTTAGAGACAAGAGGCTTAGGCTGCAGTCTGATCTCCTCTTAGCTGGCTATGAGTCTATTGAACTCCAAATACTTTTGAAGAGGTATGCATGGAGTCGTGCGTTGGAGCCATCGCTGTTGGCCAGTCACCAGTATTAAGATCCTACCAAGAGCTGTAAACCTGTCTTCTTTTACCCTGCCAAGTGAAGGAGAATTTTACCATACTTCATTGAGGCCAGCTATGAACGTTACAGGTCCTATTCCTCTGTTAGGGGCATAATGTTGCCACCTGTGGAGGTGGTTTTAGACAAGCCCTGCATAACCCATGGCATGTCCCCAAGCCTTCCTCCTAGTCCTCAAAGGTGTTCTTAATTCTGGTGTAGAAACATCCTACGGACAGAGGTAAAATTGAAATGGAAGCATAGCCCTTGACTAATTTCCACACATTTGAAGCTAGGAAAAGAAAGCCAGGAATACTCGCTTGGAATAATTACAGGATACTTCCTCTTTCCAAGTTGCGTTCTCTATGAACCTTTTATTATTATTATTAAGTTGATTTATTATTTTATTATTTTCAACAAAATAGTAATAAATAAAAATAAAAATGTGCACCCCACCCCCAAGACCATTCCATTGTAACTATCCAACCTCCCAAAATTTCAACACCTCTTGCAATGGTTTGACCCCTTTTGTGAACCTTACTTTCAACGCTTCCCATGTGAGCAGAGGTAGCAAGGTAGCATGAAACTCCTAAGGTCAAAGGCCAGAGGAATTCCAAGCTCCACAAGGCAAATAACTCCTAGATCTGACCCAATTAGAAAAACTGGGGGAGCAGGAGTTATATTCACGTCTCTATTTCGTACAGGGCAATGCAGAGAACCTGTTGGCAAACACTTCTTAGTCAAAAGTCTCTTGTGTTAACCATGGTTTATTGAAAGGGAGTCTTCCTCAAAACCCTTCATATCCAAAGCACGATTGGGAAGCTGTATTATGTCGAGTCGGATGATGGCTCCATCTAGCTCATTACTGGCATCAGCTCTCCACGGTTTCAGACGAGAGTCTCCTTCCCAGCCCTGCCTGGCGATGTTGGGGATGGACCAACCAGATGCTCTGCCACTCAGCCATGGCTCTTCCCCAACCATGGTTCTCTTAACCCTGGGGTCCCCAGCTGCTTTTGGACTACAACTCCCATCCATAGCCACAAGGACCAGTGGTCAGGGATGATGGGAATTGTGGTCCAAAAACAACCGGAGACCCAATTTTGAGAAACTCTGTCTTTGCCATACCTTCAATGTGAGACCTATTCCTTTTCTTTTTATGTCTTTCCTCCTTTATATGCTCGCTCTTCTCCTTGTTATTTTTCTGCTGCTCTTCTCTCAAGAACGTGCAAGCCCAGAAGAAAATGGCAGTGTTGCTGCTACTACTGTGAATGGCTTTAGAGCAAGGCCTAACCCAGCTGAGGGTCTCAATGTATTTGCTGAAGGCCAATGTTCTATCAAGTGCTAAAAGGTTTAGATTTAGAGAAGGGAATTTTGGGCAGGGGGTGGGGGTGGGAGCCACCTTTAAGCAAGGGATATAAAACAACACAACTGATAATAAAGAACCTCCCACAAGCTGATGGCCATGGTGGGTATTTTACCCTTTTTATTGGGGACAGAGGTGCAATAGGGCTGGCTGGTCTTTTAATGAAATACCTACCTAGATAACAGCATTTTTAAACCAATGTTACGCTGGAGAAACCTGTAAAACTGGTTCATCGCTTCTATACCTTGGAGGTATACCGAATGTTTCGCTGCCTGTTTGGCAAGGACACTCAAATTGAATGTGAAACCTATCCGAGCTGTTTATGCACAACAATTCAAAGCAATGACAACTACCGTATCTCTTTTTTTGTACAGTATTCTGTAACTGTTGTACATAAAGGCAGAATGAATGAATAAATCTTTTTTTAAAATAATATTGTAGTTTCATCAAAAGGTGCATCTATATTTCACTCCCACGTAATAATGCAAGACAATCACCTAATGATTGTATGTTTTATGGGACAACCTCACTGCAATGCAGGCAACAGATCTGTTGATTGTTCTTGCAGAGCTCCCTATTTTTGCAAACCAGTCACAGGTTGCAAGACATTTCTTGCTGATAAAAGGTCTTCGGAACCTGCGCAAAGCAAATCAGAATTGGGAGTTGGTTGAAACAGTAAGTACTTGAAAGAAGCGATTGTGGTGCTTTTCTCATAGGGAAGTGCTATTATTTTCAAAGGCAGGAGGTTACCTGTTGGAAGCTGCTGTAGTTTTGTTCCCTTGGTTCTTATTTTTTGCAATTCCAGAAATGGAAGGAGAGTTGCGTGTCCCTTCCATGCCTCAAACTCTCCATCCATTCATGCAAGTTTACGACCCAAGTGAATGGAGTGATGAAGAAATACTGTGTTGCAATAAGCAAAGTCCTTTGCAAACCCCACACCCGTTTACATCACATTTACAAAATGTGCATTTAAAACCATTCGAGATCCATAGCCACAGAACTTACCATATATAAAATTCAACTCAGATATCAAAATTAATCATAAAGCATACTTGCAATTTTCTGGTCACTGTGGCAAATGCAGCTGCTGTTTCAGTAATGTAGAACTGATTTACAATGCTAGCTTTCAGGGATAATCTCCTGCCCACAATTTCAGTAACCATGCAAGGAGTCATGGGGGATAAATGTGCTCTTAAAGGTAAAGGGACCCCTGACCATTAGGTCCAGTCTGGGGTTGCGGTGCTCATCTCGCTTTATTGGCCGAGGGAGCCGGCATACAACTTCTGGGTCATGTGGCCAGCATGACTAAGCCGCTTCTGGTGAACCAGAGCAGCGCACGGAAACGCCGTTTACCTTCCCGCCGGAGCGGTGCCTATTTATCGACTTGCATTTTGACATGCTTTCGAACTGCTAGGTTGGCAGGAGCAGGGACAAAGCAACGGGAGCTCACCCCGTCACGGGGATTCAAACCGCCGACCTTCTGATCGGCAAGCCCTAGGCTCTGTAGTTCAACCAACAGCACCACCTGCGTCTTATTCCCACACAAAAAGTGATCATCTGTAGGGAGCATCCTATGATCATGGAGGCTTCCTGTCTTTTGCATCCTTGATTTTCCAGGGTTCCAAAGGAAATCTGTAGAGAGCTTTCTGTACTTGTTGGGGCTCCTTCCTTCAGAATGTGGAAGGCAACCAGAATGGTAACTTTGGGATGGAACCAGTACACTCATCCCAACCACCCTGCTCTCGATGCTGGAAGAGGGCTTGACCGTTCCACCTTGCAAAGGGAACAGCAGTTACGATAGGGACCTGCCTCCAATGTCTAAAATGGCACCAACTGAGCAACTTAGCATTGTCCTCAATGAACGGTGGTAATGGGGACCCAGCAACTGTGATTAGCAGATTCCATTCCTGTTCCTACAGCACAAGTAAAATGCCTACTTGCTGCTACAACTCATCCAGCTCACTGACTGTCAGGTTCAGTCATATATACCAAAAGTGAGATGCTAGTACAGGCATAGGCAAACTCGGCCCTCCAGATGTTTCGGGACTACAACTCCCATCATCCCTGACCACTGGTCCTGTTAGCCAAGGATGATGGGAGTTGTAGTCCCAGAACATCTGGGGGGCCAAGTTTGCCTATGCATGTGCTAGTAGCAATAGCAGGACTGTTTAGTTTGCTGACAAATATTCAGGTTCTTTGATAACACTAATAGTTGTTGTTGTTTAGTCATTTAGTTGTGTCTGACTCTTCGTGACCCCATGGACCAGAGCATGTTCGTAGCTTCGAGAACACTGTCCAACCATCAATCTTTCTCAACATCAGGGTCTTTTCCAGGGAGTCTTTCCTTCTCGTGGCCAAAGTATTGGAGCCTCAGCTTCTGGATCTGTCCTTCCAGTGAGCACTCGGGGCTGATTTCCTTAAGAATGGATAGGTTTGATCTTCTTGCAGTCCATGGGACTCTCAAGAGTCTCCTCCAGCAACACTGATAGTTAGGCTATCCTATAAACCCTATGGAGATGGTAGTATTTTTTTAAATAAATGAACAGCAACCAGAGAATAAGGCAACGTCCTGGGAAGGAAGGAGCGAAGCTGCTGAACTCCAAAGGGTGCCATTTCAGCCTCAGGGTTACGCTACATCAAAGGTGGGGAACTTGAGGTTCTCCAGACGTTGCAGGACTAAAACTCCTACCAGTCTCTCATAATTTGGTATATTGGTGGGGCTGATGGAAGTTGAGAGTCCAGCACAGGGAATCTACTGGTTCCCCACCACTGAAATACCTATTCAGGTTCAGCACACTCTGCAGCTACACTTGGGCAGTATTTTTTTAAATGAGGATTCAGACATGCAGCAAAAGGTGCTTGGTATTTCTAAAGGTGAAGTTAAAGCCTTAGAAGCGTCTCCCAAACTTGGTTCTCCAGTTGTCTCTGGACTACAACTCCCATCATCCCTAGCTAGGACTAGTGGTCAGGGATGATAGGAATTGTAGTCCCAAACAACTCGAGAACCAAGTTTGGGAGAAGCTTCTAAGGCTTTAACTTGTCTCAAGGACAAGAGGGCACATGGAGGATGAGAGGAAGTACCACTTATGCAAGTGGACATTGCCCAAGCTGGAATTCAGAAGCTAAATTCTTTTTTAGGAATTAAATATACATGCAGGGGCCGCTATCAGAACACTAGTTATCCAAAATCTGCTAGCTGAACACCAAGAATCATACCCAAACCTTGCTACACAGACAGCTGATTCAGATATCCAAACAACCAGAGTTTGCCCACTTCCTTACTTATTTCTGTTTTGCTGGTCAGCGGCAGCCATTTCAGGGAGGGAGGCAGATTGTGAACATTCCTAATCTGTGATTTGTTCACAGGAAACAATGGAAATCATCAGCTCGTTATATGCAAACGCTTGCCTAACAAATAATTTCCTGGGAACGCATTGTGTTCAGAAAGTGGGACCTGCATGTATTCTTCAGATGCATCCTGCAAGGGGCATGTCCCATGATGAAGTAGCATCCTTAATTCTCTCACACAGGGGTGGCTAAACCTGTGGCTGTGCAGATTGTTGGGATGCCAAACTCCCACCAGCTCCCCATCTGCGCGGACAGCTATCAACATCTCCCGCTCTTAAGTTCTAGGAGAGATCTGCAACAAGAGCACTCATCTTCACAACTCTTCAAAAACACCAGCACACCAAGACGGTGAGAAAGGAACACTAGCCTTCATCTTCCTCTTGCTTCCCTTTTAAAAAATAAACTGAAATTTAATCAGCTTTAGCAAGTTTAGAAGCCGCTTTTCACACATAAGATGGTGTTACCATGTACAGTTAACTATGCAGTACAGAAAGTAGTACATGAATTTGTCATTGTTTACAGAGAACCAGATGTTATGCTAGGCATAAATATGGTTCTACGGAGGCATACACAATTGCAAGTGCTACACAGCAAAGTGTAAAAGAGAAAAGGATTTTTTTAGGTTGAGTCCATAAACGGAAACACTTGTCTACTAATGCTGGCTTACGTTAGTGTAAGCAGAGTTAAGACAGATGATACCAAGACAGAAACAAAACTAAGGCTTGGCTTGAGATGGCCCCAAGATGCATTTAATTGGTGGGCAAGTTTCTCCAGAAACACAAGATCCCATTCCTTAGCAAAACTATTGCAGAAGTGATGCTTCAAGATGGGAAACCTTCAGTCTTGAGCAGGTACCTTAGTTCCCATTCCCCGTATTAAGAACTTAAGCCCAGGAAATTTACATTTTGAAGTTGCATCGCTGACACATGAAAATTGTATTCCCACTTCCCATCCAGTTCGAATATAAAATCAGACACTGGGGGCACACTAGCAGCAATATACCCATTCTCTGTCCTGTTGCAAGCTAGATCTTCGTTAATAATTGCAGATTCATTGCAGCAATGACGTTTCTGTACAACCAGGGTTGTGTTTATTTAAAAGCATTTATAAACCGCTTAATATTTTAAAAATCTCTTAAGCGGTTATACAAGCTGCTACAATTCTGCAGAAGTGTAAAACAGAAGTTGCAGCACACGGTACAGGGTTCAGATTTCAGCTTGCCAAGAAACTCATTTCTAGCCCTCAGTTCCTAGCCCTTAAGGTTGAAAGTAGAGGAATTCAATGTAGAGCTAAGCGGATGGCTTGGCCTGCCCCCCTCCTGAACATACAAGGCTCTGAAGAGTGTCCCGACGCCCTTAGCCAACATGCAGCGTGCCGGGGGGGGGAGGATTCTGCTGTGCCAGGAGAAGTCCTTGTGCAGGATGAATCCCGTCATATTCTTGTGAGCATGGGGAGTGCCCTCAAAAGCTACTAAAATTTCCATTGATCAGGGGTGGGGCTTGGGTGCCCTGCACAGCTTCTTGCCATTGTCCCTTGATTAGGTTATGCAGAATTATTGTACAACAGTAACGCATTACAGAGTCAAACAAAATAGGTTGTATCATTTAAATTCACATCACTGATGCAGAAGCCACCCTTTTCTCGGCTCAGAATCAGAGTTAAGCTTGTTGCTGTTTTGGTACTTAGGGCAGCTATTGGACACCAAGAAGGAAAAATGACAACAACTATACAACACAGCTCTGTTCAACAAAACATATGCAACCTGCACTATACTGTTCTATAGATTCTCAAAGGTAAGAACCATCTCCCCCGGCCAAGGACAGGTTACTTCAGCATTCTGGTGTTTCAATTCACATGCACGACTCACCCCACTAATGGGTGCAGCTGTCATCACCTTACCTTATCAGACCAAGGCAGCAGAGGTCTATAGGTTGTCCTGCTCCACCACTTGCTGAATATAAAAAAACCCAAAAGCTAAACTTCACTGTCAAAGCTGCAGCGCCCAATGGGAGGCTCCATATGATCCAGAGAGATTAAAATCTCCACAACAGCTTAGTGTTATTCAGGTTGGGGGTTTAGTGCTATGATGAAGATACACCGCTTACATTAAAAATCTAATTGAATGCAGGGGAGGGGGGTAGTTAATGTAACTTGAGTTTTATTTAGCATCCAATTTCTGGGACGTTAAAGAACTATAATTTGTCCTGGACAACAGAAGAAAAATAGGCTGTGCTTACAGATTGTTTTCTGCCATATTCTTTCTTCAGGACCACTGTTTTATTTTTTTGCCCACTCTATTACACGGGATGTACATATCAGGTGTTGTTAAAAGGTCAGTGCCTGTACAATACATTCTACAACTGAGCACCACTTTCCTTAACTGAACAGGCAAAGAGAAAGTACACGGAACATCAGCATCTGGCAGTATTTTTCCCAAAAAAGTGACTAAAATGGGTTTAAGTTGATTAACACTATTAAATCACATCTAATATTTGTTACTACATGATTTCATTACAGCTATACGATACAATTATACAAAATGTGTTAACATCAAAGAATACAACCAAAAAAATTAAGATAGCAAACAAAACCTATATAACTTTTTTTTCTCTTTACAGGAAAATACTTTTGAAGTATGCATGTAACTGCCCATTCTTTTAAAGAAAATCTACTGCAAGCAAAGTTATCAACCTCCAGAAAAAATCACACATAGCATTACTAAGCATATCCCCAAAAAGTGTACAATATGCACACTTGGAAAATACAAAATTAAAAAATTGTAAGCAACAGGTGAGCTTCATATTTATAACAATGTGAAAAGTCCAATTTTAGCACTGTTGTAGAAAGAACTGTCTTTGATGCAAGTCCATGAACTGTCTTGCCTCCTCCAGGTGGGGCCACGCTTTACAAAAACACCGTACTCTCGAAACCCAAATTATAGAGCAAAATCGAGCATTGCAGCAATGCACCCTTAAAGTTTATTTTGCCACTTTATCAAAAACAAGTCCTTTAGGCGTGTAGGGTTCTTTTTTTGTTTGTTTTTTTAAATTCTTTCCTAGAAACAATATACAAAGGGGAGGCTTATTCATTTTCAACCATTCTCCTGTAAATTAAGATGCTTTGAGTCCAAGAGCTTTCTTCTTGCAGAGTTTCACTGGTTGTTTTTGGCCTTAGCATGTGTTAAGATGTGAGATTTCAGGTTAGTTGACTGAGCGAACTTCTTATTACAGCCATCAAAAGGGCACACATAGGGCCTGTCTCCAGTATGAATTCGCACATGTGTGCGCAAATTGAAGTCCAGTGAAAAGCGTTTGCCACAACCTTCAAACGTGCACTGTTGAATGAAAACACAGGGCATTAGGAGCATGTCTCAGTAAGACTAATATTTTTGCCTCAAATACTGTGAACATGAAACTATTATTAGTTTGCTCATGGCACGCTGGCACTTTCTAGTCACCATTTCTATACAGTCTCTCATAGTAGTCACAAGGCAGCGGGCAATCATTTTAAAAATGCAATACAAACATACAATATTCAGAATAAAGCTGAAACTCAAACCCATGGACTTCCATACACAGGACCATATTTGTTGCTGGTTGACTGACTGAATAGAAAGAGTGATCACTAATAGTTTCCCGTCACCCTGGAAAAACGTAACAAGTGGGACGCCACAGGGTTATGTCCTGGGCCACTGTTGTTCCAACCTCTTTATAAATGACTTGGGTGAAGGAATTGAGGGGATGCTCATCAAATCTGCAGATGCCACCAAACTGGGAGGGGTAGCCAATGCCACTGAAGACAGAACAGTGATTCAATCAGACCTTTAACAGATTGGAAAACTGAGCCGAAACTAACAGTGAATTTCAATAGGGACATAGGTAAGGTTTTACACTTAGGCAGGAAGAACCAACTGTACAGATATAGGATGGTGGACACCTGGCTTGCCTGGAGTACCTGTGAAAAAGATCTAGGACTATTAGTAGACAAGCTTAACATGAGTCAACTGTGTGATGCAGCAGCAAAAAAAGCTAATGCTATTCTAGGCTGCATCAACCGAAGTGTAGTATCCAGATCAAGGGAAGTAATAGTACTGCTCTATTCTGCCTTGGCTAGTCCACACCTGGAGTACTGTGTCCAATTCTGAGCAACACAATTTAAGAAGGATGTTGACAAGCTGGAACATGTGCAGAGGAGGGCAACTAAGATGATCAAGGGTCTAGAAGCCAAGCCTTATGAGGAATGGTTGAAGGAGCTAGGACTAAATGACCCTCAGGATCCCTTCCAACTCTACAATGTATACAATCATACTAAGTATGATTCTATACCTCCTGACATGAATTTACTAGCAGTAAGATATCTCAAGAAAAAGCTTTACATTTCTAAAGCAGTTAAGTAGTAGTCTAGGTCAGTGTTTCCCAACCTTGTACCTCCAGCTGTTTTTGAACTACAACTCCCATCATCCCTGACTAGCAAGACCAGTGGCAAGGGATGATGAGAATTGTAGTCCAAAAACAGCTGGAGGCACAAGGTTGGGAAACACTGGTCTAGGTAACATTACATAGGCCTATAAGCAGTTCTTGGTATCCTTCAAGCACCACCTTTCCTCTTTAATCCACATTTCCCCAGGAAAATACATTATAAATGTACACCAATTAACCACGGCGTTACATTAAAAAAATTACTGCAAATGGCAGGTTTCCCAGCCAAGAACCTAGGAATCCCATGGACATGAAGAATTCACCCATTCCTTCCTATAAATGCTATGGTGCAATGCCTGTGTTATCTGAACAGTTCAGCAGCCATAACAAGCAAAGTACGTCTCTGGAGGATAAAGACAATGATCACTTTAGCCACTGAAATCAAAGTTGGCATTCACTATCTTGTTTCTATGCACTTGTTTCTATGCACGGCTTCATTCATAGCCCTCTTGCACGATTTTTGCCAACGAAAGGCTGAGGAACATTTGATGAAGAGGCATGTCTTCAACAACATGGCAAAAGTCAATTCTTGATTGCTTTATATAAAGGACGGTGAATTAACAGCCATGGCAAACTACTACTACTGAGAGGTAAAGAGCGCCAGCTTTCACAACAGGAACAGAATTTCTCCACTGTCTAGATTTCTGTTGATTGCTCCTATTACAAAAGTTTGCATACAAGCACATTCTAAAAACCTCAAGGAGAAAAAACACACATACAATTTGTTTATGATGTTGTCCAGTTTGTACATCTTGAGCTGGCAAACTAGACAGTATGACTTATCAGTGAAAGACATCCCACACCTATATAACCTCTGAGGCCTGGCCTGTAGTGGGAAAATGCAGCATGTCAGGAAAGGGAGAAACAGTTCTCAATATATTGCACTCCATCTACATCAACAGCTTGCAAGTGCTCCAATAATTAAGTCTCTGACAATGATGAAGTGTGCAGCCAGCAAATGAAATGCTTTGGGGGGGGGGTGTGAATGTAATTACATTTTGCTAGCCTAGCAGCTATTAAGTCTGCTGCTTGTTATAAGACCTGATCTCAAACCTCCTGGTAACTATGGAAAGATAGCATCATGAATGACCCAACAAGACAGGATAGGAAAAGATTTAGTGTGAAATGCCTGTTGGGCAGTTGCTTGAATTATTCTCTGTCCACACATTTAGATTATTTCCAGCCCTTTGACTGGTGTTACCTAATTTTATCTGAGAACAGGTACCTTCGGGTTTTTTGAGCCTCAGAATGATCTCTACATGCAGCATAAATGTCTACCAAAAGTATTTTGAAAAAAAAAGTTACCTGAAAGGGCTTCTCTCCAGTATGAACTAGCTGGTGCCGCTTTAGTTTTGAGCTCTCCACAAAGGCCTTGCCGCATTCCGCACAGACGTGTACTCGAGGCCCATGAGTGTGCAGATGCTTCCGCATGGCAGAGTTGTCCCTGAACATCTTTGTGCAGCCCTTCGAGAGAATACAAAGAAGGCCCATCAGTGGACTGTATTACAACTAGGATTTCCTGGTGCTCTACTAAAACACATTCAGCCTCTTCACATTTTTTTCCAAGTCATTTTCAGTTTTTTTATTTTTTAAATACATGAGCTGCTTTCCCTTTTTCCTAGTTGCCATGGCCCTTCTACTTCCCATCAGCAGAAACAAAACTTTAATACAATACAAAATGTATGCAACTTTCCTCATACTTTAATTTTTAAAAGGAACAGAGAAGCAGTCTTTATAAGCATGAACTCTGAAGTTAAAAAGCGTTTTGTTGACTATCAGGCTATCAGCAATCATAATATTTTACTCACTTTATGAGGACAGGCTATCGTTCTTGGAGCATCATCTTCTTTGATTTTTCTTGGCTTCATTCTTGCAAAGAAAAGCACAACAGCATTGATCAGTGAAAAGGAAATATATTCTTATTTGCTTTGTATTAACAAAGTAATCTTCTGACATAAACCAACTGTATCGTATTGCAGTTGTGATGGCAAAGTCTCAAACTGACTGGCTGAGCTGGTGTGATGGCATGAAATAGTCCACTGTCCAGGAAACTAAACAGTTTACAGTTCAACTTCTGTGAGGGAGGGGAAGCTGTTATTTTGGCTGGGAATAAAACTTCAAAGGAACAGGGTTAGGAAGTGAGAAGAGGTGCTGGGACTGGTCCTATCTCTGCACATTTAAGGATATGGAGCCCAGAGGGGGAAGGCTGGAGGCAAGATGGAATAGAGAATGGACTCTGAAACAGGAATATGGAAACTTGAGGAATATGGCAGGCAAGCCAGAGAATTTATTCCAGAATGACCTAATCAGAGAGAGAACTCTGAAGAAATTTCACAGCAATTACGAGAGTCTCTATGGTGAGGAAGAAAAACCACAGAGTGATGGAAGCTAGTCAAGGGTGACTAAAGGAAATGCCTGTAAGATCAAGATCCTGAGGGGGTAACCCACCAGCGTGACCTGCTCTCACTGTGGCATGAACTGGCAGGCCTTAAACTACACAATAAAGGGCATCCTCACACTCACAATTCCTATCTCAGTGACTTAACTCTTATGCCAGAAAGATCATTTCTCAGTATCTGATAATTATGAATGAGAACAATGGAATAATGTTTTTACTAGAAAAACAATTCTCTTACCACTTACCTTGCAAATTCAGCCAGCTGTTTAGGGTCGGAAAGATCGATGCCAGGTATTCCTCCAGGTGGTAGCTTCTTTCCTGTCATGTATTCAGAGTAGTCTGGAGGGGAGTTCTCACCAATGATCTGCTCTTCCACCACAGTCTCATGGTCAATGTCTTTTTTGTCATCTGAAATGATTAGAGCAAACTGAATTTTGATTTAACATCCTCGAAGGACACCACCGTTGGCTAGGCTTGTACCTTAGCACAACCTCCTCCACCCTTAGCGCTAGCAAACATCCCTCAAGCTACTTCCATATGCAGGGTCAAAAAGATAATAAAATGCATTAGCAAATGGTCATTTGCTTACAAATCTGTACTTTACGGAACCCTCTGCCCTCCGCCCCAGTACTAAGCACTAGCTTTATAGAACATGCAATTATTTCCTATTTCAAATGAATACAATCCTAAATTCAATGTATGATGAGTTGTAACTATAAATATATACACTGGCAACTCTGCCAATTTCAGCTTAATTTAACAACAGCATGATCAATAAGGTGGCAATTAACTCCCATTTTCTTTTAATAATAATTCCCTCTTAAATAAAGAGGAATTCGGAATTTTTAATTCTAAAGAACTGAATTCTTCAACTGCCAATTCCTTGCTAGAAAAATAATCCACAACCCAACAAAGATATGAACAGCAGGCAGGGCACATATGCTAACTGAACATTCTGGGTAATCAAAATCTGTTGCCATAGCTTGTTATAAGGTGTTCGACAGTTTCTATATTTCATTATCAATTCATTTTCTTCCTTTTTTAAACTACCAAAAGCACAGCACAAACAAAGCAATCCTAAGGGCAAAGGGAGAGAGAGAGACTGTGGTGGAGGAAGCCCCTTTGTCCTACAGGCAGGACAGAAAGGGGCAAGTGATTCTCCCCCCCCCCCATTTTGCCTTTAATGGCTGCTTGTCCTTTTAAAACCCTTTCCTTCCCACTGCTTCCAGTGAGAGGGTGCGATGGGGGATTGGGAGGATCCTAAAGATCCACAGTAGCCACCCCCAACCCAGAATGCCTCCTTTTTGTCCTCTCTGCTGTCCTACTTCCTTGACAGCTCCATTTGCCAAAGAGCAGCTGAGAACCAACAAGAAGTTCCAAGCATCTCCAAGGATCCCAGAATTGCTGTGCAGGTTTGGAAATGAATGAGAACTGAATGAGCCAGGAGGATTGATGATGGAGATTGCATGGCAGGTACAGTGCATCCTGCAGCAGGGAACAAGGTCTTGTGATCCCTGCCTGCTATTGTGAGTCTTTGAAATAACATGGTCTGTCCAAACAAGTACATATTTGTGCCTGCTCTTGAATGCTGGGCAGATCATCTGTATCTCGAAACTAATTTGTGCTGTGGCTGCTGTAGACACCCACTTCTTCAGGGGAAGCATCAGAATCTGGCAAAAAGCCTTCACATCTTGTCAATGTGTGCACCAGGCTTTCGGTCCTGATGTCTGTTGACATGGGCAAAGGCTTGCAAAGGTGTCTGGGGAGAAGGAAAGCCTGCTAGTTAAAGCTGCCCAGCAACGCCTCTGTCCCTTCTGCTATTGCAGCTATCAAAGACCAGACAAGGGCCCTAGATAAGCACTGCAAACTTTTCAAATGGTGCAGCGGGTGGTAGATCCTATTCCACCTTTTGAACCCTCCCCTCAGAAGGTGGCATGGCAGCTCCTGTACTAAGCACTAGCTAATCCACTTCTGTAGCCCCAGGTGGACAGATCCACTATCCAGAATCAGAGGGTGGGGTAGCCTAAAGATCCGCTGGCTTACACCCATTTTGATCTGTCCTTCCTGCCTATGAGGCTTAGCACCAACCTAGCAGAGCCACCCTGACAGGGTGGTCGGGCCACCTGGGTGCTCACCTCCATCACTACCAATAGCAATTGCTCTCCTAGAGGAGCAACCTCTTCCTCTCCTAGGGCTCTCAGAAACTGTGCACGGAATGGATATGGTGTTGAATGCCTCCTCCTTTAAACTTAAAACACATATTCAGCCAAAAGCCCACCTCATGACCCACCCTGGCTAGGTAGAGGGGTGGGTGGTGGGGAATGCAATGAAAAGACCCATGCACCAAGATGGGAAGGACCAGAAACTACATAGGAACTCTCTCCACGCAGAGGATATACAGTGGTGCCTCGCAAGACGAAATTAATCCGTTCCGTGAGGCTCTTCGTATAGTGTTTTTTTCGTCTTGCGAAGCAAGCCCATTGACAGCTTAGCGGATTAGCGCTATTAGCGGTTTAGCGGCTTTTAGCGGATCAGCTGATAAGCGGCTTAGGGCTTAGGAAAAGGGGGGGAGGGGAAAAACCCTGCAGGAACTCGCAAGACATTTTTGTCTTGCGAAGCAAGCCCATAGGGAAATTCGTTTTGCGAAGCGCCTCCAAAACGGAAAACCCTTTCGTCTAGCGGGTTTTCCGTCTTGCAAGGCGTTCGTCTTGCGGGGCACCACTGTAGGACGCTAATTTCAATGACCTTGCAAGTGGGAGGGCAGATCTATGCAAGAATTACTTACTGCCTCCACTGAAGAAGATATTAGCTAGTTTAAACTCCCTGTAAGAAAGAATAGTGAATAGCTCTACCCCTAACACTATCCAAAAATAATATTTGCATGTAAGAAATGAATAAGCCATATGCTAATTTGTCAAATGTCTGCTGCAAAGGGGGAAATTCATGAATTGATCCCATTATTTTAGTTTCCACATAAACTAACAAGGAGAGGTATCAAGAATAGCTCACCCTTGAAAATTCTTCCTAGTGAAACACCAAACTAAGGCCCGGGGGCCAGATACAGCCCAATCGCCTTCTCAATCCGGCCCACGGACGGTCCATGAATCAGCGTGTTTTTACATGAGTAGAATGTGTGCTTTTATTTAAAATGCATCTCTGGGTTATTTGTGGGGCATAAGAATTTGTTCATTTCACACACACCCCCAAAAGAAAACATAGTCCAGCCCACCACATGGTCTGAGGGACGGTGGACTGGCCCACAGCTGAAAAAGGTTGCTGATCCCTGACCTATACAGTTCTTTCGTTCTTTGTGAATGCCACCACTAGCTCTAAATATAATTTTCAAGTAGTAGTTCAATGAAGGATTCTCAGGAATTCCTTCCTCCTGAATAGTGTCAAAATCTCAAGAATTCCTATATAACTTTTTATTTTTTTTACACTTCTGGCATTCAAATGTGATCAATGCTCTAGAAAGGTGGATCTGAGTTTATGAATAGAGATGGTAAGTCTGTTTAAAGAATAAGGATTTAAGTAACATGACAGACAACTAGAAGGAGCCATGGGAGAAAGAAGCAAAGGTAACCAGCAGCAAGTAAGATTGCAGTGCACAGTAAAGAAGACGATGAAATGAGATCGGATATAATGCTGGTCTGCATGTATGTCAGTGCTTCTGAACTTTCACCATAAATCTTATTTGCTCATGTCCCCAATTATGTGCTTAGGATGAATCATTGCTGTTAACTGGGAAAATCATTTTACATTCTGAAATTTTTTTAAAAAAGAAATATATATATTAAGTGTTTTCAAGTATCCTGAACTATTGGACTTGGATGAGTTGAATACTCTCTGGTAAAGGAACCCTCAATAATCCTCAATGGATCTGAGGGTGATGATTATACCTTCAAAGAATGGAGATTAAAGAGCTGCTGTTGCTTTGTTCTTAGGTTTCACAGTGTATGGTTCTAGGACCCTAACTTGACAGATCATCTAACCTAGCAGAAGCAAGCTCTATGCACAGTTTGAGCAATAATATGTGTATATTATCATGCAGAACAGATTACTGGCACTAGCATGGGGAATGCAAGAATTTAAGAAGAACACTATTGGATCAGACCAAACACCCATCCAGTCCAGCATTCTGTTCACATAGTGACCACTTCCAAATTTGGGAAACCAAATGAATTATAGCCTCTGTTCTGGTGAACATCTGGTTCATTTATCTTCTGTACATAACAACACCCCAAACTGGCTTGAGCAACCCAAAGATAACAGAGCAGAAAAAATCCAGTAGAACTGATGGATGCAGTCAAGTTTCAGAAGCATAGTCAAGGGCATCAGTGGAATATTTGGGGCTTAAACGTAACATGATAGGATGCCAGTGGCCACAGGTGTTGTGGCTAAAGACATCTTATTATGCAGATACATGCTGAATTTCTAATAACTAGGATCTAAACTTACATTTCTACTTCTGGGCATTATGACCTAGATCTTACTGCAGTGAATTCTTATTAATGAGATACGCCTGTATCGCTTCAGTTTGCTGAAAACTATGCAATGGGGTGGGAGAGAGAAACTAGGCTAAAATGCTTCTCAATGACATCTAGATTTCTATGTGGAAGTAATGCCTAGTTCAGAAGAGCATTGAAACATTCTGGAGTGGCATAGATGTACTACGCTTGTGAAAAAGGAATGGCACATAGGACTGGGGAAACCTGTGGCCCCCGTAAGTTGTTGGACTCTAGCTCCCATCAGTCCCGAGAACATGGTCAATAGTCAGGGATGATGGGAGATGGAGTCCAACAGAGTATACGGGGCCACAACCTACCCACCCCTAGTTTAGAAGATGCTATCTGACAAGGGTCACTGCAATAGCCATGCAATAGTTTCCCGCTTACTAACTGAGAGGGATTTCTTAATGGTTTGAGTAATAGCACTGTGCTATAATGGGACCCTGGAATGTAACTAATTACCCAGAAGGACAACAGAAGGACTTCCCTTAATTTGAAAGCTGCAAGTTATTAAATTGCTTAAGAAGCAACTCTACTCAACCCCAAACTTCAAAATTAAAAGTCACTTGAGAGCAAGTACATGGTATTTGGTTTATTAACACAATTTTTTTAGTAATTCAGGATATTATGCTAGAAACTATTAGGCTTTCCACGTGCATGAAAAGGGGGGAAGAGAATGCCTAAGAACTGTTTTTGACCTCCACTGTCACAAGTTCAGATAAGGCACAGCATAAATGCAGTTATGGAGCAAGTTGCACTGGTTACCAAAACTTGGTTTCCATATCATAAAACACAGGATATGTAAAAAGATGCATTCAAGATTTCAGACGACGGTATCTGAGAAGTTTATGAAGTTTAACCAGTTCAACTATTTGAGCATCTAAAAGGGAGTGCCATTTAATGTATAGTACTGTAACTGAACACATCCTCCTCAAATCCTACCCTATTCAATAACATTCAAATTCAGAACTGGTAGAAGTGTTAAACTTTCCTACAACAATTATTTCTGCAGGAGGGCATTAAATTTCCCTTAAACAAGGCTAAAGGAATATTCTGGGTAGCCAGTCCCAAAACTGAGGGATGCATAGCACTCCTGTTCAGAACTTGGGAGAATACAAAAGAGGAGAATAATAGCACAAAGACAATATAATACTAGGTAAAGAGGTGGCTGAAAGATAGCATGAAAAATTCTTCTAACTTTGTACAAACTGTTAAAAGTTTGATCTGAGCCTTTTTGTGTTTAATCATCATACTATATTATTTCAGATATATCCCACTGTTAAGAGTGTATGGCATATATGGAGAATTCAATTATGCTACTTCTGTTAAGCACACCTTGAACTAGTGGTCTGTAAAGTGCCTAAAAGGAGAAAGCACAATACTGTGATCAAACAGGGCAGGTACTCAATTAAATTATATAAGCAGGCTGATGGACTTCAAGAGCTATCAAGGCTTCAGAGCACCACAGAAAATAATGGGTGTATATACATATTACATTTCAGCAGAAAAGGCTATTGCATTATTTATACAAGGTCAAAACAAGCCTGGATTAATGCACTGATTTTGATTCAGAAACAGAGAGAATTGAGCCCATAACTAACAGAGTTCATTTAGGCCATCAACATCAGTAGCTTCAGACACCTTACTAGATGCCTGAAAATTCACAGCTCAATGCAGCTAATTAATCTTTGACTTTCGGCACCTCTGGCAATAGCTTCTGCATCATGTAATATTTGATAAAGCTGCTTAACATAAGCACAAAGCATATAGGACTACAATCTGCACTAGAAAGTAAGCCCCATTTATAACAGCAGTACTTGCTTCTAAGAAAGCATGGGTATGTCACTGCAGAAATTATCCATTTAACATATCAGATTCCGTGAACCACTTATTAGTCAATTACTTGAAAATTTATCAGCATGGTCAGTAAAGTGATATGGCTATGAAAATATCATTTTAGATTGTCACAGAATGCCACTTGCTCAGTTTCTCTGAAGTACCAGAGGACAAGATAACCAATAGTGAAGGGGACTGGAAATTTTAAAACCCTGAATAAAATCTGTTCTGGGATAGTTTTTAGACAGCACACAGGATTGAGCTATGACGTTCCACATAATCTAATGTGAGTTGCTTCCTAAGAATTACAAGCCTTAGTTCTAAATTAAGTGATTGTGTTTAGTAGTTTGGATTTACAGTGGGCATGCCCAAAGTCTGTTTTGGGGGCCTAATCCGGCCCCTGTGGCAGTTTATTTCCTGGGATAAAATCCTAAAAAACCCTCAACAACTTCAATCCTAAGAAAACTCAACAAACATAGCCCTTCATCAGATCTGGCCCTCTTTGAAAGAAGTTTTGACACCACTGATTTACAGAGAGCACACCAAACACATCTGTCACTAGTCTCTAAGCAATGTAATGATATATTTACTCAATGAAAAAATATCATGTACAAAATTAGTACAGCACAAATGTTATGTAGACTGTATAGTCATAGATTCTGGATTGTGCTCCTGGCTGGCAGTGTTTATTTTATTAATGATTAAAACAATTACTCTGTCCTGGGGATTATGTTGTGCTGCTATTATTAATAATATACAAAGTTGCCCTTTTAACACCAGGACTTTCTAAAACTATGTATTATCAATGCAGTAATAAGGTAGAAACTCAAGCTAATTCAGCAAATATTTATGTTTCTTTCACTTAACACACTGAAATGTGCATGAACTGTGTTCTAATCAGCCAAGCAGGCATATATTGTAAAACACCAGGAGCCAAATTCATACCCATGTTTATGTTTCTATAGGCGATACTTCAAGGGATCTACTTGCGTATAACCTGGGATAGCTCACTCATTAGAGCATGAGACTCTTATGTGAAACATTCCTGCAATGCAGGGGGTTGGTCTAGATCAGTGTTTCCCAACCTTGGGTCTCCAGCTGCTTTTGGACTACAACTCCCATCATCCCTAGCTAGCAGTACCAGTGGTCAGGGATGGTGGGAAATGTAGTCCGAAAACAGCTAGAGACCAAAGGTTGGGAAACACTGGTCTAGATGACCCTCACAGTCCCTTCCAACTCTGCAATTCTATGGATTAGGACACTTAAAAATAAAGGATTAATGGTAGTAGGTTCTCCATTCATTAACACTCTATTTAACTTGAAAAAAGCATTTGAGAACTCTAAAACCCTGAAGTTTCCTCCAGCTGCTACCCTTTACTATTAACCCATATATACTGGCAGGAACCGCAAGCACTGTTTACTGCGGAGGTTAATTCCCTTGAAACAACATCTCCTGGATCTGGAGGCAGGCAGTGTCAATTTCACACACCTGCTGTGTAATGAGAAGAGGTGGCAGCACCTCTTAAGTCAAAAGTCACTCTCTGCTGGTCTTCTGCCAGAGATCCAGCTTCCAGGGTCAGAGAGGATCCACCTCCTTCCTTCAGAGCAGATGTCAGTGATCCAGGCGCCTAATTTTAGGCCTCCCTCAGACCCCTCAAGTTATTAAAAACCCCGCTAGATGTCAGCTAAAGAGACTTTTAAGCACCGTGAAAACAGGCTCAGTTTGGGAAACGTGTTTCGTGTAAAAGTGACTCGGTTCTGGTGTTGGAAGGAGGCGGCAACTAGGGCTTACTGGCAGTAAAACTGCAAGCCGCGCTTCTTGTCGGAATTTATTCGGGAGTTTTTTATGGGGAGGAGAGGGGGACTTAGCCAAAATCCCGGGAGGAAGGAGAGAAATGAGGAGGAACCAGTCAGGCAAGCGCTACGAAGTCGAGGCGGCTGGTTGGGGAAAGGAAACGGACATGAGGCGGGGCGCAAGAAGGGAAGGAAACGGCTTATCCGTTTTCTTGCGGGGGAAGGAAAGAGGGTTGAAAAGACGACGAAGGGAAAAGCCCAGCGAGGAGGCTGAGGGGGGGGGGCGCAAGGGAACGTTTAAAGGTCGCCCCGAGTCTGTCACGGGGTAGAGAATGAAAGGAAGGAGGCGACACGGCGAGGAGGGGACGGGAACGAGGCAGCTCGAGGAGGGAGAGAGGCTGGAAGAGGGGAGGGAAGGGGCCGCCGAGCTCGGCCCGCGCCGCCGCGTGCCTGCCCCGCCTCCCTCCTCCCTCCCCCTACTGCAGAAACTACGCCATTGCGGCCTAGTCCAGGAGTCACTCAGAGAACGAGAGGAGATGTGGGGGGGGGAGGGGAAGGAAAGAGAGCGCGCGCGCGCGCGGACAGGCAGGCAGGCGCGCCACCTCGCCTCCCCTCCTCTCTCTCTCTCTTCCTCTCGGCCGCCATCTTGGCGGGGCCGCCGCCATCTTTCTTTCCCTTTTCCCCCCCGCCGGAGGGAGCCGGGCAATCAGGCAGAGGCAAGCGCAGACCCCGCCATCTTTTCGGGGGAAGCCGCCATACTTGCCCTGGCGAGATGAACATGGCGGCGCCCATCACACACATCCAAACATGGCCTCCCTTCAAAACAAAACGGGGGGAAAGTGCCCGCCGGGCCCGGAGAAGGGCTCCCCGGACCCTGGGGGCCTCCCCGCGTAAGGTGCCGAGCCCCGCCCGGCCGCTCCACTTACCCGAGGCCCACATGGTGACCGAGAACTCCCCCTCCAGGGTCTTGATCTGCACCTGCTTCTGCTCCCATTTCCTGCCGCCGCCGCCCCCTTCGGCCGCGCCGCCACCACCGCCTCCTCCCCCGGCCAGGTAACTCTTCTTGCTGCTCTTCTTCCCGCTGCCGCCGCCGCCGCCGCCGCCTTTCTTCACCCGGCCGCCGCCCGAAGAGGAGCCTCCCCCTCCCGAGCCGCCCTTGCTCCCCGCGGCCGCGACGGTGACCAGAGTCTGCTCGATGTACTCGTCCTCTCCGGCCGGGGCCGGCACGGGGATGAGGATCTGGTCCTCGAAGCCGTCGTCTGCCCGCAAGCCGTCCGAGTCGTCTCCGCCGACCACCTCCTCGCGGGTCTGCACCAGGATCACCTCCTGGTGGTGCGGGTGGTGGTGCAGGTGGAGCTGGCCGCCCCCGGCGCCCACGCCGCCTCCGCTGGGGTCGCCGTCGGTGACGAGCGGCTGCAGGGCGATCATGGGCGGGTGGTGGTGATGGTGGTGGTGGTGGTGCCGGCGGTGGGGCGGGTGGTGAGGGCCGCAGTCCTCGCAGCACTCGTCGTCGTCGTCCTCCTCCTCCTCCTCCTCGCCGCCCACCACGGTGGTCTCGATGGTCTCCACCGGGATGGTCTCCACCTCGATCTCGTGCAGCTCCACGATCTCGGCCGGCATCTCCGAGCCGTCCGTGGCGATGTACAAGGTGTCTCCCGAGGCCATGGCGGCGGGCGCAGCGGCGGCGGCGGCCCCGAGCCTAGCGACGGGCCTCGGCTCCGCTCGTCCGCCCGACGCCGGCGGGGCTCAGGCTCCTCTCGCTCGCCTTCCTTCTCCCTCTCCTCCTCCTCCTCCTCCTCCGCGGCCGCCTCCTCCCCCTTCCACACAAACACCAGCTCCTTGCTGGGAGGGAGGGAGGAGGGTGGGAAGCAAGCAGGCAGCAGCCTCCGCCGCCGCCGCCAAATCCCGCCCGCGCCGCCTCGCGAGACTTCCGCCGCTGCGAGAGACAGGCGCCCCGAGCCTCCCTCGCCCGCCATCCAGGCCCGGGGGAGGCCGCGGCTGCCGACGGGACACGCCCCCCGCTCGCGGCCGGGGGGCCAATCGCCGGGCGAAGCTCGACCTCAGGGCTCCGCCCACCGCCCAAACCACGCCTCACTCACCAACGGCCAAACAGGCCGGTTGGTCTTCCACCGCCCCTCGCTTCCCCCCCTTCTCGGCGCCCAGCCTATCGCGAAGGAGCTCGGCCGCGGGGCCACGCCCACCCACTCGCTCCTCCTCCTCCACCATCTCCCTCTTGGGTTCCAGTCAGCTTGCCGTTGGCTTCTGACGAAGCTTCTCTCGGGTGGGTCGGCCGTTGCTTTCTACGGCCCCGCCCACTTCTCTGGAGAGAGCTTCTCGCGATTGTCATTGGCTGGTTCCGGTTTGCTGGGCCGGTTGGCGCGGCGGCGGCGGCGGCAACTTCGGCGCCTCTGGCTTTTCTGAGGGGTCGGGGTCGGTTCCCTCAGAGCGTCCGTGGCGGGTGGGAACGTGTCGCCATCCCGGGGGCAGTTTTGAAAAGAGGAACGGGAGGGTGGGGAGACTGCCTCCTGCCCTCTCCATCGGGCGGAGGATTTCCCCTACCTTGGAGGCAAGGGGATCCAAATGCCGCCTCGCCGTGGCTTCCCTCTCGCCGCTTCGCTTTGCTAATCCGAATCGCGCTTTCACCGAATCCTGCCGCCTCCCTTAAGGGCCCTCCGAAAAGGACCAGAAGATGCGGAGCTCTTCCTCACCCGGAGACGCGGAGGCTTCGTCGCCTCCCCAAACCGCCAGCAGCTGAAACGACACCGCTCCTCTCTCCGGGAGACTCCCGATTTGGCTCGCCGCGATCGCTCCGTTTTGGGAAGCGAACTGGTTGCCGTGCTTGCAATTGGATGTTCGGCGCATCGTCTGAAGAGACGTCGCTGCCTTTATTTTCCCTTTGGGAACTGAGCTGCCGCTGCCCCGCAGGCATTTCTGGAGAGGTGCCTCTTGTCTAACATGATTTTACAGCTCAGGGCAACGTGCCTCGCCATCCCATGCAAACGGGGGACGCCTGGGACAAGGTGAAGGACGAATGCATGTAATATTCGAAGGCTGGTTTCGGTGGTGCTTGTGAAAGTGCTCCAGTAAATGGTGCTTAAAGAGTGTAACCTCTTCTTCCCATTGCTTTGCTTTTCTTTTCTGCGTCTTGGCTTTTTGGGATTCAGCACCTGAGGAAATGGACTGCGTAGTTTTCATTGATTTGTAAACTGCTCTAGGAAGCTTTTCTGGTTGAAGGGTAAGGTGTAAATGCTTTGAATAAATAAACTTTGCACTCAAGAATGGGTGCAGAAATGGTTGCTTTCCCTCCTCCACTTGTGTTTATTTGGATTACAATATTAATGGTTATGTTAGCGTGAATTCAATTAATGTGTGCTGTTGTGTAAAATGTAATAGTTTCTAATTTAATACCCTCCAGCTGCTGCTGGACTCGACTCCCATCACCCCTGATCTTGCTGGCTGATGGGAGTTGGAAGTCCTGTATTTTGAGGTTATATATTCATACTTTAGAATATTTAACTATTTTCCCCCTATGAGATCCAGAGTAATGTTTCCTAACATTTAAAACATTTCAGGGACACTACTTAGCGTACCTTGTAGAAAATCTCTGTGAACATGGGGGACTTTCTTTTAAAGTACTTTATTTTCTTGTTTAAATATTGCACACACAACTCATGGAACTTTTATGTGAAACAAGCATACTTTTCAAATGTGTCTTTCAATCTTCCTTCCAAATTATAAATGAAATGTGTCAGGGTGAGGATGATTTAAATTAGGAAAAATTTTTGTGGCAGAAGGTGTGCTGTGGAGACTGAGTGTTGTGCATTCACATCAGTTTGCTTAGATATGCAGAAGTGAGACTTGTCCTGCCATCACAGCTTACTTTTAGCTTGTGCTAGCTAGAGAAATGAAGGTGAGCTTATAAACGCAGGAGCGTGCCAAGGTCAGACTGACAACAAACTAAATGTATAGTTAATGATGGCTAATGGATTTCAATAAACAGCCTCTGGTCTGTTTGCAAAGGAAGTCCCACTGATACTAGGATAGTGTTCAGGGCAGGCTTAGCACTGAATGCTGAGTGACCAAATTGACTAAATGCCATTGGATTATTAGGGGAAATGCACTATGCTTTAGTGATAGACAACATAAGTTGGACTATCCTTGTCCAGATGGAGCACAGCTGGGCCACCATCTGAAACTGATGGAAGGCACTCTGCTGCACTGAGGCCATCTGAGCCTCAAGCAACAGCAAGGATCCAGAAGTACCCTGAAGCTGTGTACCCGCTCCTTGAGAGGGAGAATAACCCTATCAAGAGCAGGCAGCCTGCCATCCATCTGGACTAGAGAATTACCCACTAAAAGAGATGCAAAACATGAAGGCTGTAAAACATCACAATAGGCAGAAGAAAAAGAACTGATGCTGAGACAATATAGTTCTTCTGCTGCGTATAAAGTACGAGGAAAGGTGATGTCATGAAAGAGAATAGACATCGTTAATAAGGCGCGACTTCCACGCTCAACTTCCTTTGCCATTCTTTGTATTCTCCTGTAGCAATCCTTTGACTTTGTTGGGGGGTTAAAGAAACAACCATTTGAAAATCGCAGCGGATTTTGATCTCTCCAAAGCATTCATTGAAGCAAATGTCAGTTCAAAGTGAAGGGCAATATCAATCTTTGGGGTGTCTCAGGGCAGAGTCAGGATTCAGGGAGTTCCTGGTTTGTAAGAGCCCTCCTGGATCAGACCAAAGGCCCATTTCATTCAGCATCTTATGCAAACCGATCGATCAACTGCCTTCAGCAGGATATGAAGGTGATGGACTGCTTCATTGGAGGTGTTTAAACATGTTGGATGGCCATCAGTCAGAGATTCTTTGGCTGTGATTCCTGCTTGCAGGGGGTTGGACTTGATGACCCTTGGGGTCCTTTCCAGCTGTACATTTCAATGACTATATGAATGCAACAGCATTCTCCCCATTTGTGATTCCCAGCAACTGATATTCAGAAGCAACCCTGGAGAGTGACCATTATGGCCAATAGCCACTGATAGCCTTATCCCACAATATACTAACCAGTATACTATGATAAACCTTCTGATCATTCCTGTACTACGATACATAGGTCCCAGTGCATTTAATGTTAACAACTTTTAATTGTCCCTGGAATTTGACAGCCACGTTGCCAGCGCACAGATGGAGTAAGTGACCGGACCAGGCTTCCGTGCCTAGAGAAGGAGGTTAGGAACTTATCCACATGCAATCCTGAAACTGTGTTTGGGACAACAAGAACATTCCAAACTAGGCTGCAAACTAAAAACACTGTTGGTAGAGCCCCTTGAATAGATGGGGAATATCCTCCAGATATGCTGATAATTGCTATGTTTTTCAGTGTATTTTATTCTGCTTGTAAGTTGCCTAGATACTATTTTTGTATTAAGTGACAAATAATAGCCACAGTATGGGGGTGTACTGGGCAGCAGAACTGAGTTGGAAAGGGGAAAAGGCATTTCCCAGTTTCATCTCATTATCAGTGCACAGCATCCAGAATAACATTTCCTTACTGCACAGAATCTGTGGAATTGTGTCGAAGGCAGGTTGGCAACTGCCTCTCTTAGATTTCTTCCTTTTCTTTTTTTAAAAAAATGCTTTGTTGAAATTGAAATTAAAAAGAAAATAACAAACAAAATGGTTATCCAGAAGAAAGAAAATAAAATGGTAATATCACATCACAATATGTTCTTCTTGGGTTTCTAACGACTTCTCGCCACCCCATCATGCATCTACCACTAGTGTCTATGTAGTACACTACTTATTTTAATTTCCTTTGTTAATTTTCATGAATATTATATTCTCTTACAATTATCCATCATACCACAGAAGTCATTCAAGGCCTACCACTGACATCATGTTATTACAGTAATCCTTAAGATATTTTTGTACATGTCCCATTTCCTAATAAATGTTTGATCAGTATGACCTCTCAGTTTTTCTGTCATTTTTGCCAACTTGGCATATTCCAACAGTTTACATTGCCACTCCAGCTTTGTCGGAATTTTATCTCCTTTGTCGGAATTTTATCTCCTTTCCAGTTTGTAGTGATTAATATTCTTGCAGCTACCGTGGCATACAAGAATATTTCTCTCGCATTTTTAGGTATGTCTGGGCCTAGTATCCTCAGGAGGAAAGCCTCCAGGTTTTTTTTTTTTATGAAGGATACCTTAATCATTCTCTCGAGCTCATTATAAATTACATCCCAAAATTCCTTTATTTTCTTACAGATCCACCACATTGAGCCTTCCGCATCCCCACATCTCCAGCATTCACTTGAAATGTTCTTATACATTTTAGATAATTTTAGTGGTGTTAAGTACCAGCGGAATTGCATCTTCATAAGATTTTCTTTCAAGGTGTAGCATGCTGTGAACTTCATATTAACCTTCCATAGATTTTCCCAGGCATTCATTGGGATACTATAGCCAAAATCTTGAGCCCACTTGACCATTACAGATTTTACTTCCTTGACTGGGAAGTCAAGGAGGAGTCGGTACATTTTGGAGAGAGTTTTTACTTTACAGTTGATCAGTTCTTTTTGACAGTATGCCTTTAAACTTATGTCCAGCGATTGGACTCAATAACTGGTTTTGCCGTGACTGGGCTAGGCGACTGGAGCACTTTCAGAAACCTTCCAATCCTGGAAAACAGGTCCCAGTGCACTGGACTCACAACTGTGCATTGTGAGCACCAGACATGCAGAGTATAAATAACGCGGAAGCTAGCTGTGAAGCCTAACTCCTTTTATTTCTAATAGCCACTACAAACTAAAGAACTACTGGCTTGCATGAATGTTGCATCTCCCACTCAGCCATCTAGTCACTACATAGATAAGACTGTCTCCACACACAGAGGCAGGCAGGCAGGCAGGAGAGGAAGAGCAGAAGAGCAGTTTCTGCCCCCTCTTTTCTCAAAACATCAGATCAGGAGATTCTTGCAATGGGAGGGGTGAAAATATCAACACTTTTTCCAATCTGGAGGGTTCCATCGCAAAACCATTTCTTTTATCTAGTTTAAATGCCTCATGAAGTTGGTGATATTGTAACCAACCTGACAGATGTTCCCTAATTTCTTCGAAGTTTTTTAGTTTCAGTTTATTTCCTTCCTCTTTTAATAATACTTCGTATATTGGCCAATTCCCTTTCATATATTTCTTTCTTCACTGCTAGTGCTGTTCTGAGATTTCAGGGAATGATAGATCCAAAAAGACTAAAGCTGTACTTCTGACTGTGTGTATGCCAAAGCGTAGGAAATGTCTGCGCTGGATAACCTCCTGTTGTAATCCATGGCTGCTGTAGTGGGCGCTCTTACCCATATAATCTTGAAATTATACATTTTCTTTGGGAATGTTGTTAATTCATAATCGGAGGTCAGAGCCAAGCGGTTCAGCAAATTGAAAATGAAATGGAATTACGTTTCCTCCTACAGATTCTGCTGAATTGCATTTATTTCAACAAGGTAGCGTTGCCGTATTTCAAAAAGTGGAAATCCCAACACAAAAGTTGTTGAGCTTTTCCCAGACATTTCTGCAAATTCCACTTTTTGCGATGGCCGAATCCCAGCTATGTCCGGGAAATTCCAAACGTATGGCAACCCTACAATATACCCAACCATGGTTATATTTTCAGAGCAGGGGCAGCCAACAGGAGGCCCTTCAGATACTGCTGGACACCACCCCCATCCTGTGCCACTGAGGCTTATGGGAGTTGGAGTCCAACAACTTCAAGAGGTCTGCAGGATCCCCACCCCCCAGTGGCATAGCCTGGGTTGTCAGCACCCGGGGCAAGGCAAGTAATTTGTGCCCCCTAACCCGTGGATTTGCGCCCCCTAACCCTAACCCCCAGATGTTGCGCCCGGTGTGGCTGGCCCCCCTGCACCCCCACGCTACGCCACTGCCACCCCCACCCCCTTCTTTCTCTCAAGAGTTATGACAGAGTAGCATCCACCTGGGCATCCTCTGGTCCAGGGGTCAGCAAACTTTTTCAGCAGGGGGCCAGTCCACTGTCCCCCAGACCTTCTGGAGGACCGGACTATATATTTTTTTGGGGGGGGGATGAATGAATTCCTATGCCCCACAAATAACCCAGAGATGCATTTTAAATAAAAGCACACATTCCACTCGTGTAAAAACACGCTGATTCCTGGACTGTCTGCGGGCTGGATTTAAAAGCTGATTGGTCTTGATTTGGCCCCCGGGACTTAGTTTGCCTACCCATGCGTCTGGTCCCTTCCGCAAAGAAGTTGGTGCTGGAGATCAGTGTTTGGCTCCTGTGACTGAATGAACCTATCAGTTGCCTCAAGGTTCAGTTTAAACACACTTTTTAACATCTGAATCAGGGGAAGGGAATCTTCTGCAGTCCATGGGTGGGGGTGGGGGGGGGCGAGGCCCATGTGAGTGAAGCAATTGATGCAAAGTTTCCCATTGTACAGAACACCCTCTCCCTTTCTACACACACCCCTCTCTATCTGCCATGCGGAAAAGCAAGAGTCCAAGGGCACATTCCAGACCTTCACGGAAAGTATGAAGTATGGCTGGTGAGGGGAATAGATTGGGGAAAGGGGGTGTCGTCTGGGAATGGTTCTGGGGGCCAGATAACAAGGACTGGAGGCCACGGTTGGCTCCCAGGTCTGAGGGCCCCTAGCCTTGATCTAAATGAAATGTGAAGTGCTGTGTCAGCACTATGACAACGAAACACGGCAGTATCACTACGGTTGAGGATGTTTAGCCTGGAAAAGAGGAGACTCGGAGGAGATATGGAATATCTCAAGGGCTGTCCCATGGAGGATGGAGCAACCTTATTTTCTGCTGCTCTGGAGGGTAGGACCCAAACCAATGGATTCAAGTTACATGAAAGGAGATTCCGACTAAACCTCAGGAAGAACTTTCTGACAGTAAGAGCTATTCAACAGTGGGACAGATTCCCTCAGGAGGTTGTGGACTCTCCTTCCTTGAAGGTCTTTAAGCAGAGGTTGGCTGGCCATCATGGATGCTTTTGTAGAGATTCCAGAATTGCAAGGGGGGCTGGACTAGATGATCATTGGGGTCCCATCCAACTATACAATACTGTGATTCTTTGATCCACAGGAAAACGCTGCATCCACACTTCCCTGTGGCAGCTGGGGCTCATAAGGCAAAGGACACGTTAGCCTATGGTAGGCAGAATAAAAGCCAAGGGCAGGTAGAGTCAGCACAGATCGCAATATTAGCCCCATTTACCTGAGAGTATGCCCCAGTGAACATAAGAACCCCCTGAAAACGTTTAGGAAAAGATTGCTTTTATCTTCAACAACATGTCACAATCCAACATGACTCAGAAGGCAAGTGTCTCACAACGTGTTAGTCCTGGTAATTTATGTTCCTTGAGTGATTCTTATACATGTAGAGAACTAACTTAAATCATGCTTACGTATGCATGGCAGAGGTTCTTTTATTTAGTGGCATTCCAAAATTTTAGAATTGTAAATATAAAAATAAATATAATGAATTAACATATAATAATTAACATTAAAATAATTTTGGGATAGTCTTCGTGCCTTTGGTGGTCCTTTAGCTGCTCATCTATTGGGAAAATGTGAACAGATTTGTCTACTAAAAGGTCAAAAACTTTAAACCTTATCTGCTGCCAGATTCCTGCAGGGACATTTTATCATCTGTTACTGGGGAAAAGGCATTGTGTACACATTTATTCTACCACATTGTATAATCAGGTCTCTATACTGCATAATTGGCTCTCCGTATTCCTAACTGAACATAAAAAGTGATGCCAGACTCAGCTTATCTTATTCATTTTTTACTTGATGTAAATTTCTTTTCATTTATGGTTTTCAAATCATGGAAGAAGCCTAGCAAAATGACGCTTTGGCACTCCTTACAGTGTTTTTATATATGCTGAAAGCCGCCCAGAGTGGCTGGGGAAACCCAGCCAGACAGGTGGGATATAAATATTATTATTATTTTCATTATTTATTTCTTCTGGGAAGAGATGGGCGAGACAACACAGCAGATCTGGTTCTGCTCCCACCTTTCTCATTCGCAAGGCCCCTAAACACTTCAAATAGAGGATTCCTTGCAACATTCTCCCCCACCCCCACCCGTGTAGCCTCTGATCCTTTAACCAATGCAGACCGGGAAGCTTCTCAAAATCTAACGTAATTATTGCACATTCCCCAGATCCGGAGACAACCGAGATGCCAAAAGCAAGTGCTTAAAAGCAGGACAAATATAACCGAAAATCAACCCATCAATCCTATCCATGCGCGCGCAGTGCGCAAATCCCATCAAGTTTGCAATAAAGGTTGGATCTAGTCAGTGGCGTAGCGTGGGTTGTCAGCACCCGGGGCAAGGCAAGTAATTTGCGCCCCCTAACCCGTGGATTTGCGCCCCCTAACCCGTGGATTTGCGCCCCCTAACCCGTGGATTTGCCCTAACCCCAGAAGTTGCGCCCGGTGCGGCCGCCCCCCCCCGCCCCCCCCACGCTACGCCACTGGGTCTAGTTCAGGGAGGCGCGCGCTACAGGAAGCCCGCAGATTGCATACCAGCTCGCCTCTCTCTGGCAGCACATTCCCAGCTGAAAATCGTGAAAAAGCCTTTTAAAATTATTTTGAAGGCTTCCCAAATCCGCTTGCCGCGCATAAGCTGCCGCGGACCCCGGCGCTCCTCGTGGCGCGCCTGATGCGCAACGAGCGCGCTCCAGTCCGCGGCCGCTTCTATCCCGCATCACCACGAGGCAGGCGAGTTGGCGAAGGGGGCGGAGCCACCACTTGGCCCCGCCCCTCAGGTGGACCGAGGAGATAAAAGCCCCCGCGCGTGGCCGTCGAGCAGGCAGGGGCAGCGGCAGCGGCAGCGGCAGCGGCAGCGATGGGCAACAGGGTTACCCGCGAGGATTTCGAGTGGGTTTACACGGAGCAGCCCCACACGCAGCGCAGGAAAGAGATCTTAGGTGAGCCATCCTCGGGATCCCCCTGGGAGGTCACTGCCCGCCTCGTTTTCCCACCACCCTCTGCTTTCTTGCTCCAGACCTCTTTCCTCCTAAAAACGGACGGCGTTAGGGGTTAATTCTCCGGCTGGATCAGGCCCTCTGTCAAAATCGCTTTGCCTTTTAATCCCAGGGGTGGGTGGGTGGTCTGGGCCAGGGGGCAACTGCCCCCTCCAAATAAAGTAGATAAATAAAAATATATAACAACCTCTTCTCAGATACGTCGGTTCTGTCCACCACCACCCCACATAAATCCTGGCTACACCCGGAGGGCTGGCTGTGTGTGAAGATAATGAACTCTGCACATGCTTGCGGGTTCTCTTTTCGTTGCTGTTGCTTTCCGAACAGTTCCAGGGTCCTGGCGCGGAAAGGAGGGCTTTGATGGGGGCAAATCCTGGCTCCGACGACGCCTTAGGAAGGCAGCGTTTCCTGTCATGTCCAGTTTGCATCGTCTTCTCCACTTCTCTTTCTCGCATTTCCTTATAGATCCAGAAATACACGGCATTTGATGAATACATGATCTCTCTCTCTCTCTCTCTCTCTCCCCACTCTCTGCCACGCTTCAGGTTGCAAACTTTCCCCCTGGAAAGGGGCTGCTGTGTGACAAGCAGAAATCCCACGGGTGAAGCCTTTTCTCTTCATGCATTTGTACGCATTGCGGGGGGGGGGGGGACTCACCTGGATGATTCTTGCTTGTCATGGAAAGCTAAGGAAGGAAGGAAGGAAATTCCCAGGTTGGGGTGCACCCCCTCACCCCCTATTTCCCCATAATCTCCCCATCCAGTTTCTGACAGCCAGCGTTCCTTTTTGAAAATGTTCCTGGAAAGCACAAAATGTTGCCTCTGAAACCACTTCTCCAATTTGGTTACTGAGAGAAAGTTCTGGTAACATTTAGAGCCACTTTCCTTGTGAAATAAGGATGGAGGCAATTTTTGTTGTTGTTCTTGTTGTGCACACATATGTATGTGTGTGTGTGTGTGTCCGTGTGTCCCATACCTTTCCTCCTCCAGGGAGGTCAGAGTAGAACCCTGTACACAGTTCAGTTGGCTGATGAGTCAGATTATCATGGGAGGCAGAGACTGCTTCAAAGCTGCCCAGCTCTCTCCACAGACCTAATCTGATCACTGCACCTGACTTCTTTAGTCTTCAGGTCAGGTTCTGTAGCTATTCAAAGTCCTGCCCGGCCACACCCATAGCTAAATAGATGTAGCTTTTTTTTCTTTCTTATAGCCTGTGGGTGCAGTGAAAAATTGCCCAACCTCTGCCATACTTTCCTTCCTTCCTTTATCAATTCCCATAACATGACATGGGGAATTGCAACACGGTACACTATGCAAAACACGCTTTGTCATCCGCCCCCCCCCCCCGGCAGGGGCCATTTTATTCTGCTGTGTCCTAACCCGAGGGCCAGTTTTGCATTTTCAACTCTTTTTTGCATGTTTACGGTACAGCGATCCGTATCTAGGGGACTAGTTTTAGAAATGGGGTGACTTGGGTTCAAACCAGCCCTCGGTGATTTAAAGATATCATCCTAATTCGCACTGCACTGCAATCCTTACCTGGGAGTAAGCCCCATTGGACTCAGCGAGGCTTACTTCTCAGTTGCCACATACAGGATCAGGGGTGCCAACTTGAATAAAATATTTGGGGGGAGGACCCAGGTCACTTCTGCCCTACATAAGGAAATACATGACTCAGCACAGCCCCAGAAGTTGGCTCCTATGAAATGGACTGTGTCCCTGCTGGTGAAATTAAATAATGAGCAATTATTATTGCTTATTATATTTATTGATTTTGTTATTGATTTTGGTTGAGCACAGTTTCATTGTGAGGAAACCGTTAATATATCCACCAAAGTTTGCAGTTGCAGCTTTCAGTTGTTACAGAGTGTTTTATCACGTACTATTGTGTACCAAGTATTAGCCTATCTGGAGGACAGGACGCACCTGTGAAGAAATCACAAATTGGTCGCTGCAGAGCTTCTAATGATGCATTTTCTGGTTAATCTTTAGGATTGTGATTGGGCATATGGGAAGAGGTGGTCTTTCAGGATAGGGGAAGCAGAGGATAACACACACAACCTTGAGCTCCTGAGTAGAAAAGCAAGATACAAAGATATGTTGCACAGCGCTTCGTTAACCTATGAAATATAGGGTGGCGTTTTGGTGAGGATAACAATATGTGAAAACAGTGAAGAACACAGCAAGTCCCAAGTCAGGCCCACTGGTCCATGTAGCTCAGTACACTGATGTCAGGAAATGGTCTGGATCTGAAGATTGGGGAATGCAGTCGCAGGCAGATCAGCTTCTCTCAGAAGATGAGGGGAAATATTTGTGCCCCCCAACTCCAGTGTTTTCAGAAGCAGAGAAAGAGGCAGACACAGACACAGAAGCTGAACAGCTTAGAGAGGAGTTACCTAGCTACGAGATAATGGCAAGGGAATCAGAAGGGAGGGGATGGCTAGGAGAGATGTCAATCAAGAGTGTGGGGGACCCCTCCCCCACAATGGAACGAATCAGAGAACAAAGGAGGCAGAAGGAGGGGAGGAACTTCCGTTGGTGCCTTTCTTGCTGCGGAAATCAGAAGGAGGGTTTAGAGTAGGCAACTACCCTCCTTGCGGGGGGCTGTATATTGTGCTTGCAACACAATGCTATAATAAAAGGACTATAAATATACCAACTGCTCGTTAATTCTTACCTGTGAAGTTACCGAAGGGAGGGGGAGGACTTGCCACGCTTGACAACTGACCAGCCGTGGTCTCCTGGGTTCTGGACAGAAGTCAATCCCAGTCCTACTGAGGATTGAGTCTGGGATCTTCTGCTGTGTGGAACAGCCCCTATCTCCATCACCCAAATGCATCTTCTTCCACCCCTTTGCTTCTTCCCACCTCAGTTTTGGTTTCTGCTTTCTTTGCCCCTCCTTTGCACCCTCATGTAAACTATCTCTGCACCTGCCTCATCCATTCCACATTTCCTTATGTATCTCTTCCCCACTTTCTCTCCTGGTTCCTCAATCTCATGTCTCTAGGTGTATCTCTTTCTCTCCCTTCTCCTATTTCTCCTAGCAAAAAGTCTGTTATGTGAGTCCAACAGTTTTATTTTTACTGGCAATTGACATGGGTGAATTAGGCATCCACTGTACATGAATATTTGTTTCCTAGCCCCCCTTTTTGGGGGGGGAGCATGATTATTGCTTCCCTTGTCCTCCGATTTTTGTGATTTTGCAAACCTCAGAGTTCAGCTAAGCATGCTTGCATACCCTTCAACTGCCCTGGAAAATACAGGACATTCCATTTTCCCCTGTGAGAGTATGGCAACCATTTTGGGCCCCTTGCTTGCTGACCGTTCTGGGCTGAGACCTTGCCCCGTAAAGCATTTTTTGGGGGGTCCGCAAACCGGTGCGGGTTGCATGAGTCACATGGGATTCAGTGTCCCAGATTTAGGCTGTGTTGTGTTGGAGGGTATGTATCTGTTATCTCCTTTTTGTGGGCGGCTGCTGCTGCTTTAGCTCCATAAGCTTTGGTGCACCATAAACATTGGGGTGGGGGTGGGAAAGAGCGAGCGACTGAAACAGTAATAAAAAAATAAAATTATGCAGGGACCTAGTATCAAGTTTAAAGCTCACAAATTCCAAAGGGCCAAGGCTAAGCTCACTGTTAGTTCTGAGGAAACTAGACCAGGTCTGAAGACAGCCTGAGAGGCACTAGAGTGGTCTTTGAGAGAATTGTGGTTAAAGTCCTGTTGGTAGTCAGATAAACACAAGTGGGAGGTCTTGTTCATGTGTGCATGGATGGCTTTGAATTCTGGCCGCCTAAGGGATTCTAGCAAAAGTATGCAATGACACTGAAAACAGGCTTCCTGTTTTGAACATTCTCACCTCAGTAGTAGGACAAGAATTACATATTCATATATAAACATTAATGAGGAAAAGAAACATAAGGAAGGTGGGCTGGATTTGTCAGCATGTCTTTAAAGTTCATTTTTATGATAAATATTTAATTTTTTGTGTAGGATTGCCTGGCTGACATCTGTCTAGTTCAGAATATTCTGGGACTGAAGAATATTATTTCGTGGGCTGACATCCTGATTTAGAAAGCGGAGGTCACAAGTTTCAAGTAATTTTTTCTGGTGGTATAGACCATTAATTTTAATAAGCCTTGTATTGGCTTTGTCAGGGACCGGGCAAATGTATTTGCTTACATGTACTCTTTCTGTTTTCCCTTAAAGAAATTTGAGATTAATTTCCCCCTTGTAAAATTAATTGCATGAGGTATTTATTGAATTTTCACAGGGTGAAACTTCCCTGGAATTATACTGTTCTTGAGTTATATTGGACAGGATTGATCCAGCAGCACAAAACATGATACTGGTGGAGAAGAACATCACATCAACATAATGATGTCCCTGCATCTGCAGGATGCTACAGACAGCAAAATCTTTAAGCAGGTGGGAAATTGCAGGGGAAAGTGGCAGAAAAAGGAGCAGGGACATAGTGAGGGAGGAGAGGAGTTTAGGAGGGATCATATGCTTTCTCAGGGTTTGCAGATATCCTGTGATGGCATAGCTATCCTTGCAAAACAGGTGCAAGGTTAGGACGCAAGATATAGCTAATCATATCCCAGTAACATGCAGGTGAGATTATTACAATGAGCTGTATCTGCAATTGCTTTTGAAGACTGTTATACACCTTGGCTGCCATATTCTGTACCAGGTGAACTTGATGCAGTTGATGAATCTGTTGTTCAGGACATATTATTCCTGTCTTAAAATACTTCCACTGGCTTCCAGTTTGTTTCTGGGTACAATTCAAAGAACTGGCTTTGACTTATAAAGTTCTAAACAACTGCAACCAGGGCATGGGGAATTTTGCCTGCCCACCCTCTGAGGCCCACCTTTAGAGGTGGGTGGTGACCAGGGATAGGGCCTTGTAAGTTGTGGTGCCTTGGTTGTGGAACATCTCCGCCAGGCAGCTTAATCCTCCAGCGCCAAGTAAAAAAATAGTTTCATTTGCTCAACCAATTTTATATTATGCTTCTACTGCTTTTTTTGGTCTATTCGTTTATTTGAAGAGTTTTAACTTGTTTTGTTTTTCTGGTGGAATTTGCATTTTATGGGTTGGATCTAGACAGGCAGTGCAATCAAAACTATTGGAAGCCATCACATTTTATGGCCAAGGTAAAATATGCCAATGTACCTGAACCTGGCCACCATTTTGCCAGTTCTTAGGTCATGTTGCTAGGTCATGTGACTGAGCTGAACAGACCTTGGAATAAGGGTAAGCCTCCCCCTGCTAGGGCTTACCCCAACCTCAACTCAGCCATATTCAGCTGAACTCTGATTAAATCCCAACTGACCTTGGATGGAGAACTTCAACTTTTGTATTTCCAGCTGAGCTGGTATGTTGAACTTCAGCCAATGTAGCCACAGCTGAGTGCAAGCTTACTTGGAAATCCAGCTATTCCAGACACCAAACCCTGGCAGATCTAGGGTGCAGATTGCTCCCTCAGTTAGTTGAAATCATTGGGACTTGGGTCTTAAGTTGAACTAACCACCTGGATCCAATGCTGTGTTTAAATGTATTAATTATGCGAATCACATTGAAGGCTTATTGCATGGAATGGTGAGATACAAATATTTTAAGTAGGTTAATAAATAAGTTAAAACATGCCCACTGAAGTCAGTGGGCAACCCTCAACCATTGATACCTGTCACCTCCTTTTGCCCAGCTCAGTTGCATAACTCCTGTGATGTGTGAAACGATCACTTGCTTTCCCTGTCCCATCCCAACCCCACGGGAACTTCACTTGTCTGTTGTCACATCCTGGATCACAACTATCGTATGATGCTGGTTTCAGTCTTGGATGTCAATGGAATTATTGAAGATAAATCAAGTTATTACCATCTCAGTATCTCATCTCTAGTTTGGCCAAAGTTAATTCTTACTCATGTTCACATTTGCAATGGAAAGGAATTATTCCAAGCAAACGACACCGCTATGGTATTTGTGATGTTAAGGTAGTTTCGACCTGCCTAGAGCTGTCAGAATCCGAGCCAAAGAAAGCAACTATATGGGGAACAAAGCACTTTTTGAGAAGGTGTCGTTTTCATGGCGGCACTTCTGAAAAAAACAACACATTAATTGGACACTGCAAAGCTAGACTAAATTAGACCCAGCATCTGTGTTTTGGTTTGCAGACAGGTGTGCCTACAGGACTATATTCTCCCACTGAGCCTCTTCATTTGTCAACAGGCAAAATGCTGAAGGTATAGATAAATGCACATACTTTGGTGAACATCTTTTAGGCTGCTCCTTCCCCGGTTTATGACTGTAAGGCAAAGTGTTATTGCAAGGCAAACCTGGGTTCTATGTACGTAATTTATGACGTAGTTTGGAATTGCTGTGGTTGGCATTATTGCGAGTCTGCAAATAATTTCTGGGCTTCTGATCCCCCCCCCCGGCAGTTTGCTAAATAAGTTTGGCTGGGAGAATGCTAAGCTGTTTGCTCAAAAGCACAATCCTCACGGGTGCTTCAATAATAAAAATAAAATAAAAATAATAGTAGTTATTATTTGGTTATTGGTTTGTTTCTGTTTGGTTATGTATTTTGTATTCTTATTTTGTATTTTTCTGTTGTGAACCAGTCTGGGATCTTTGAATAAAGGACAGTATACAAATTAAAAGACAGACAGACAAACAGATAGAAAATTAGTAAGGTAGTTCTATCAACCACATCTCTGGGACAGGCAACTTTCGTTTTGATCCCTGAGGAGGCGAATTGAAGCCAACAAGTCAATACCAGAAACAGGGGGACTCTAAGTCACTGACACTTGTATGGGAAAGAGATAACAGCAAATTTTGGAATTCTAGGAGGTAAAGGTAAAGGTAAAGGTAAAGGTACCCCTGCCCATACGGGCCAGTCTTGACAGACTCTGGGGTTGTGCGCCCATCTCACTTAAGAGGCCAGGGGCCAGCGCTGTCCGGAGACACTTCCGGGTCACGTGGCCAGCGTGACATCGCTGCTCTGGCGAGCCAGAGCCGCACACGGAAACGCCGTTTACCTTCCCGCTGGTAAGCGGTCCCTATTTATCTACTTGCACCCGGAGGTGCTTTCGAACTGCTAGGTTGGCAGGCGCTGGGACCGAGCAGCAGGAGCGCACCCCGCCGCAGGGATTCGAACCGCCGACCTTTCGATCGGCAAGTCCTAGGCGCTGAGGCTTTAACCCACAGCGCCACCTGCTACAGGTTGATATATTCCATCCAAAAATGTCCAAATAGGTATTCTTGAAGCTGATGTTTATAGAAAGTATGTGGCAAGGGCATTAACTTCTTCAGGCTGTTGTGTTATAGATGGAGAGTATTTATACTTCCAGGCTCAAAGTATCAGTCGCTTGGCGACCATAAGGGCTTGTAAAAACCCATTTTTGTTGTCCCTCTTCTATGCTGAATTTCTCCCTTCTATGTATTTATTAAAGGTGCAGAGATGCCTTATTGTCCTTTGCACATGGTCACCTTAAAAGTTACCCATGTATTTGAAATATAATTAAGTTTTCCTCTCTTTCTGCTAATAAATAGATTTGACTTCCATGCACACTTTTCTCACCAAAGTAAGTTTAAGGCTTGCAAAATAAACATGTCAAGGATTACGGTGCTATTACTTTAATGGGTTCTTCTGTCATGAACCTGCTGGTTTTCTGACTTCCCGGCTAAAATCTTGGTGTGAATATTGATTTGGGGCTGGTGATTATTGTAAATATTCCTTGGAAATGATTATTTAAACCTCAACCAGAATTCCTTTTAAATGATCTTTTTTATGCACTGTTAATTACTCCACATTACCAGTATGTGGCAGTGTTTTCTGTAGAAAAACAACCAATGACCTTCATAAAGCCTGATATTCAGGAAAGGTGGCTTATATTTCAGAGTTTCTAGCATTAGAGACTAGTTTCATATTATTGAACATCCATCTTTGTACTCCAGATTTTTCACTGGCTTGTTTGGGGACTGTATAAGTGTTGTTTCTGTTAGAATTACTTTCTGTATTGAGCTCAGAAATACCTTTTCCATCTATCAGCAAGAACATGAGAATGCTATGATGTAAAACTTTCTAAATTATTATCCATTTCAAAATGGGTGGTGAGAAGAGAATTTCTAATATCAAAATGCAAAATGAAACCATGGCTAATGGTTGCTAAAAAGATAGTTCAAAAGGATACGTTTGTTTGCTTAGTGTGTGACTAATTCTATTATTTGTGGCTTCAAAAGGTCAAGCGTACTTCTGTGAGAAACTCAAATAATCATTCCTCTTAGGATTGCAAAAAATGTGAAAACTGTACATTTGACTTGCTTCCAAAACTGTGTTCTGTTAACCATGTAGTTTAATCCCTTTCACTGCAATGAAGGTATACATAGATACTTATAAATGTGCTGTTATGTTTTATTGGGTGTTTCCCTGACTACTTTATTTACAGAAGGATTGAACTAGTATCTGCTGTCTAGAGCTGCAGTCCCAAGCTTGCTTGCTTATAAGTGAGCAGGGTTTTATAAGACATTCCTGAGCTCCAGCTAGCCTGGGAAATCACATTGTGATTCAGACATTATTCCAAATAATGACTAACGAAGTTTAATTGTGGGTTTTTGTAATGTTTCTGTTGACAAACCATAGTCACGTCTTTGCAATCACCCTTCAAAGCTGCTGTGCATTTGAGACAGGTATGTTGAGCAGGAAAGCAAAAGCAGAGAAGCAGTTCTGAAACATGCCTTGCCAGTACATTTTATGGCTCATTTTATGGTTTGGTTCATAAGCTACGTTCAGTACAGTCTATGGTTTCAGGTGTCATGCAAACCGTGGTTCATAGCTATGCAAACAAGCAACAAATCTTAGACATATACATTATGTACCTTCTTCTCCTGTCATGAGTGATGGTTCCCTTTTCTGGTCTGAGGCAAACCATAGGTTGCCATTTCATGTAGATTGGCAAAATATAGCTTGCATTTGTTCTGAAAATCAGAACTCAACAATAGAATGAAACCATAGTTAGGGCATAGAAGGGACGTGGGTGGTGCTGTGGGTTAAACCACAGAGCCTAGGACTTGCTGATCAGAAGGTCGGTGGTTCGAATCCCTGCGACGGGGTAAGCTCCTGTTGCTCGGTCCCTGCTCCTGCCAACCTAGCAGTTCGAAAGCACGTCAAAGTGCAAGTAGATAAATAGGTACCGCTCCGGCGGGAAGGTAAACGGTGTTTCCGTGCGCTGCTCTGGTTCACCAGAAGCGGCTTAGTCATACTGGCCACATGACCCGGAAGCTGTACGCCGGCTCCCTCAGCCAATAAAGCAAGATAAAGCGCCGCAACCCCAGAGTCGGCCACGACTGGACCGAATGGTCAGGGGTCCCTTTACCTTTACCTTATTATATTTATTGGTCGCTTTCCCCCAGGAAAGAAAACTCAAAGCAAGATACAAAAACAAAAAATGAGGAATGAGTCCTTTAAGGCTGCACCCATCATTTGATTGCATCAGGTAATCTTGCACTATAATAATAACAGGAACTGCGACAGAATGTTCCGAGTTCCAGTCTGCCAGCCATACTCAGTTCCAAGATGCTCTATTCCATTTCCATGTCCTACCTGCAGTTAGCATTCCAAGGTCACTGTCCTCATTGGGCTGTTTTGGGGGCATCCCTCTTAAACTCTGTAAATCTTGGTGTTTCCCCAGCTATTAGTTCCTAGATCCGTCCTGTCTGTGAGGGCTTGGAGAGGTGCTGCCAGTCAGAGTAGACAGGCTGGGCTCAACAACTGCTAGCACATATCTCTGAGCCCTGGCAGTGCTGACATTAGGAGCCTTAAGCGTGGTTTTCTCCCAGGTGGACTTCGCATCATGAACTCCCCTGCAATCAAATGTCACCCAGCAGTGGTCATTTGGAAGTGCTAAAAACTACGTCAAGCTGGTTTGGGGGGTCACCCCTGGTTCTGGTGCAGGTCAGATCAGTGCACCTCCCTCATTCTCTTAGATACAGGCAGATGGCAGCTGGAAAGTGAAATGCACACTCCAAACTGCCTAATGAGTATTGGCCATTTTCAGTGGCCAAGGAAGACTGACTGACGATTGCCTGGCTGGGGAAAATGGAAAACCAGGTGGGTGGAGGAATCTAATGGAGTATCCTGGAGTAGGGCATGGCTGGCTGGAAGGCTAAACAGGACCACTTCACACTGCAGAGACGCACATGCATGTATGTGAGCATGCACATATCTACAGATATATTTTTATGATTATTATAAAAAAATGTTTTTATTGAAAGAGTTTCATGGATAACAAAGCTACATATAACGTCTCTGTTTTCAGTTCACAGAGTCCTTCCTATAGGTCAGCTGCTTTGGGTGCGAGACGTTGCTGTCATAGGCATTATAAGATGGGGGGGGGGAGGTGGGAGAAAAGGGGGAGGGCAGTACACACAGATATTTTAGACATGCCAGACATTTCCAAAGAGCCAGTCTTTGAAAAAATTTGTTCCGCGTCATTTACCAAAACAGAATCGGGCTCATGTTAATTTATCATATAACCTATGTCTCACACCTCTTTATACCATTCTTCCATTTTATATTCTGCTTGCCCCTTCCACTTCCTAGCTATCATGATTCATGCAGCTGTCAATAAAATATGTGAGCATGTTCTTCATAGCTTGCAAACCTTCCACCCCATTGTAAATTGACAATAATGCTACCTTTGGACTTTCAGTCAGCTTTAACCCAGTGATTTCTGTGCTGTTGAGGTAAGAGAGGGAATACACAAGAGAAATGATTTTGAGGAGATATGGAAGGAATTTGTACCGTTACAACGTAAAGGGGTCAAACCAGGGGTCTGCCACCTTTAAGACAAAAAGAGCCACTTGGACCCGTTTCCGAAGAAAAAAAAACCGGGAGCCGCAAAACCATTTAAACCATTTAAAACAAATATATCTCCGGAGCCGCGATCTGACAGCGAGTGGGAAGGTGACGTTGGGACGGTGCATGACTAACGCACGCACCGCCCCCATGCGACGTCACAGCCAGTACAGCGCCCGCCACAGTGGGGAGTGTCGGCGCGCACAATGCACCTCCTCCCCTCGCTAGTATCCGCCCCGGAGCCGCGACAAAGGTGTAAAAGAGCCACATGCGGCTCCGGAGCCGCGGGTTGCAGACCCCTGGGTCAAACCTTTGCAAGAGATGTTGAAATTTTGGGAGGTTGGATCGTTGCAATGGAATGGTCTCGGTGGTGGAGTGCACATTTTTATTCTTACCTATTTATGATTATTACTTTGTCAAAATAAAAAATAAAAATGGGGGGGGGGGGAGAGAGAACCAGAAATGTCAGGAACAAACAAAAAAAAACCAGAATCAGGCTGATGCATGTCCTTTGTAAATCAAGGCTTGGAAAACTTGGCATTTTATTTATTTATTTGAATTTATTTAAGGTTTCATTGTAAACAACAACAACAACCTCAAAGCTTCTTACAAAAAGAATGATTTAAACCATTCAAAATAAGAATAATTAAAACCAACTACTATTCTCTTAAGCAGGGATGGGAAACCTCCAGCCAAACTGAATGTTCAAATTTAGCCTGCATGGCCACTTCCCCCAGCCCCCCCCCCCACAGCTGCCCCACCTGTGTGAGGCAAAGCAGATTTTCCGCTTCAAAGCACCACAAAGGGTTCTGTGCAAGCAAGCCCTGCTTGGGTGTGGTGCTGTCAAGCACCATTGATCTCCTTCTATCATTGTGGGCAGAGCCGAGCCCCAAAGGTCCCTCCCTCCGTATCTTGTTGTTGTTAATTATTAGTCACATTTTTACCCTCAAAGCAGCGTACACCTTAAAAATGGAACTAACAAAGACATTAAAATCAGGTATAAAAAAACAACAGCAATGAGCAAAAATTAAATACTCCTCTGGAAGCATATCTAAAGGAAATATGTCCTACCTACCCCAATTGAACACCACAAAGTCCCACTACCCTCTCAATTAGAAACTCAAAACCTGACTAAATAGGTTTGTTTTTGCCTGGCAGCTAAAGGCAGACAACAATGGCACCAAGCAGGTTTCCTGGGGAGAATGTTCTGCAAGCAGGGAACCACCACTGAAAAGGCCCCTTTTCGTGTTCCCACCCTCTGGTCCTCCCATGGATGTGGCACACAGAGAAGGACCTCAGGTGATTATAGCAGATAAAAACATGCTGGCTGTACAGAACCTCCATGGGACACAAGAACCTGCCTTATGACAAACTAGGCCATTATTTTATTTGCAGCAAGTGTAGCTAGCCTGCAATTCAGGTTTCACTTCAGTAACTCAGAATCCTCAAATGTGTGTTTTGTGTGTGTGTGTGTGTGTGTTTTTTAATGCTGGGACTGCACTGGGTGTCAGTATACCCTGTGAGAAGGTCTAGACCAGGGAAAGCAGCACTAATTGTAACTTGCATACCCTCCAACATTTCTCCGATGAAAATAGGGACCTCCCATTCCATAACAATTATTTTACTATTTATACCCCACACATCTTACTGGGTTGTCCCAGCCACTCTGGGTGGCTTCTAACACATGTAAAAACATAATAAAACATTAAACAGTAAAAAAAAACACTTCATTTCAGATGGCTCAGGGGTCAGATAACTCCATACCCTCCTGGTGAAAACAGGGACATCCTAAGGAAAAGTGGGACATTCCGGGGTCAAATCAGAAACTGGGATGGCTTCTCTAAATCAGAGACGTCCCTGGAAAATAGGGGCATTTGGAGGGTCTGAACTTGATGGGGCAGCAGTTGAATGGAATGGTGTCATTTCAGTCCTGGCAGCCAAAGAGACAGGGAGAGGGAGGCTTATTGAGAAAATAGAAGGGCTAGCTTTATGCTGAGAATGAAATGTGCAGAGACCTCTTGGCTATGTGGGATTTTCTCCTCCACTGCTCTATTCTTGGATGCCACTAGAGGGAGTCCAGGCAACAACTTTTCTGATTCCCACCACTGTGCTGCACATCTGTCTCTAATTCTTGCAGGATTCTTCTTCTACCAGTCCCCCTTCCATGCAGGGAGCTGCAAATGGATGGGGAGCTGGAAAGGAGCTGCTGGATTCTCCCCTTCCCATCCCATCCTGTCAACATCTATTCACTTGTCTGTTTGAAAACATTGCTTAGCCACCATTCACCAGAAGCTTGGGGAGAAAGAGGCCTGTTCTGAACCACACCAGGCAGGGCAGCCCCCACCATTTCTTCCCTATGGGTGGGAGGAAACCAGCAGCCCCTATTCACTGTGAGGATGCTGTACTGGCAGAATGGAGGGTGGTGGGGTGTTTGCCGGGGAGACAAGAAGCCCAGCCTCCAAGGAATACGCCACAGCCATTGCTGCCACCGTGGTGGCAGCAGCAGGCAATGTATTCCTTGGAGGCCAGATCTGCTGCCTCTGTGGATCCTACCGCCTGAGGCAGTCGCCTCACCTTGCCTAATGGGTGGGCCAGACCTTCGTGGAGGCCTGGTTTATGTCGGGTAGGTAGCCTGATGGATATTAGGGGCAGAGGGATTTGTCTAGTTGGCACCACAATTCCACGATTGGATGCCAGGCAGTTTGGGCTACATTTGTCCTAACGTTTTTTTTCCTCCTCAGCGAAGTACCCAGCCATCAAGTCTCTCATGGGGCCAGATCCCTACTTGAAATGGATAGTGACGGGGATGGTGTTCACCCAGCTTCTGGCCTGCTACCTTGTGAGAGACCTTTCCTGGAAGTGGATCTTCTGCTGGGCCTATGCTTTCGGGGGCTGCATCAACCACTCCATGACCCTGGCCATCCACGACATCTCCCACAACGTGGCCTTTGGCAACAAGCAAATCAAGTGGAACCGGTGGTTTGCCGTCTTTGCCAACTTGCCCATTGGACTCCCCTACTCGGCCTCCTTCAAGAAGTACCACATAGACCACCACCGATACCTTGGCGGAGACTCGTTGGATGTGGACATCCCCACAGACTTTGAGGGCTGGTTCTTCTGCACTCCCTTTCGGAAGATGATCTGGCTTGTCTTCCAGCCCCTTTTCTATGCCTTGAGACCGCTCTACATCAACCCCAAAACAATTACTGAGATGGAAATACTTAACGCTTTGGCCCAGTTCTCTGTCGACTTGATCATCTACTACCTGTGGGGTTTGAAGCCTGTTGTTTATTTAATATCAGGGACGTTGCTTTGCATGGGCTTGCACCCTTTTTCGGGGCACTTCATAGCAGAACACTATATGTTCCTGAAAGGTTATGAAACGTATTCCTACTATGGACCCCTCAACTGGATCACCTTTAACGTGGGCTATCATATGGAGCACCATGATTTCCCCAGCGTTCCTGGATCTAAGCTGCCAATGGTAAGCTCTAGAGTTTTTGACCCTTGCAAACAGGTTTGGCTCTCTGGGTGTTGCTGAAGTACAACACCCTTCGGCCCTAAGCAAGCATGGCAGTGGCAAGGGAGTTGTGGTTCAGCAACATCTGGACGAGCCAAAGGTTGTGAAGCTAGTTTACATATGCAGCTTATGAAAGAAAAGTGGCTCCTGAATCCTGAAATTAGAGGTGGTGCAGTTAGGTAATTGATTTGTAGTGTCCCGTGCACAGCGGAATGATGAGGAATACGTGCACATACTCTATATTGCTTTATTTACACTTCAAAGCTGGTAGATTACAGAAAAACATCTTGCCTCTGCCGGAGCAGAAAAAGCATCCTCTCTTCTCTGAAGCACGGAGAGAATCACAGTGAGAACAGTGAAAAACAGGAAACCAGTGCACGTCACATCCAGTCTCCCTTTCCCGTGGGAAAACCCAACAGCAACTGACTGTGGAATGTAAACACCTGTCACGTGACAAGCCTTTCGCTGCACAGTGAAGAGAGCAGAAACCAACATCCTCCCCCTTTCTGTGAACATCACTGGGCAGCGTGTTCGTACAATTTCAGTACAAACCCAACTTCTGCACATAGGTACAGTGTTGATCCCTTGATACAATCTTGGATAATACATCAGCAGGAATTTCATTACCTGGCATATAGGACACCGTTACGAGTCCCTTCTGAATACGTTCCCTAGCATGTTGCACCTTCAATTGCAAGTGCTTCGTGCTTTGCTTACAACATTCAGAATTCAGCAAAGCCAAACATGCTTTGTTGTCCTGGTTACCTGGATTGGACATTTGACAGGAATTTTCATGTCTTTGCACAATTGTAACAACCATTCACAATCCTTAAGTGAATAAGACAGTGCATTCAGTTCAGCTTCACAAGTACTTAAGCTAACTGTTGTTTGCTTCTTGCATGACCAATCAAATAGACCCTGATTGTACATGTAGCAAACTCCAGACGTGCTTTTCCTGTCTGTAGTGTCACTTCCAAAACTTGCACCTGCAAATATCTCAAGACCACCAGACTTCTGATTGTTAAATCTCAGTCTGTAATGCATAGTGCCTTTCAAATACCGCGCTATGCGTTTCAGAGCTTTCCAATCCTTAACAGTAGGATTGTTGACTTGTCTGCTTAGCAAATTACAGCTAACAGCAATGTCAGGTCTTGAACATCTGGCAATGAAGTTTAGCTTGCCTAGCACACTTCTGTACAGTGTAGTGTCAGAAAATGCTTCTTCAGTGTCATCTACCTGATAACCTGTTGTCATCGGTGTGTCTACAGGGTTAGCATTCATCAGGTTTAGTTTGCTTAACACATCAGCAATTTTCCGTGACTGGTGTACTAGAATGTTACCATCTTGATCTCTCTCTATTTCCAGAGATAGGTAGTTGTTTACCTCTCCAAGATCTTTCATGTCAAAATGTTCTTTCAGTTGAGCTAGGGCGTTATTGTACATTGTGACATCTTTCCAAAAGAATAATAAATCATCAACATAAAACAAACAATACAGTTTCTTTTGCCCCTCCTCTTTGACAAATACACATGGATCAGCTTTCCCTTGCTTAAAACCTAGAGAAAACAATACTTCAGTGAGTTTTGTGTGCCAACACCGTGCACTTTGTTTGAGACCATAAAGGGACTTTTTCAGAGCACAAACAAATCCCTGTTTTACCTGTACGCCATCAGGTGGAAGCATATAAAGTGATTCATCTAGAGATCCGTACAGAAAAGCTGTATTCACATCATGGTGACTAATGTGTAGATTCTCCTCTGCAGCTAGCTTGAGCATAAGCCTAATGCTCTCATACCTCACTGTGGGTGAGTAGGTCTCGTGATAGTCTTCACCTGGTACCTGTGCAAAACCTCTGGCTACCAATCTGGCTTTGTGTCTGACTATCTTGCCATTTTGATCAGTCTTCGCTTTGAAGACCCATTTGCTTCCAAGCAGTTTCATTCCTGGAACTACTGGAACAAGTTCCCATGTTTTGTTCCTTTCCAAGGAATCAAGCTCAGCCTTCATGGCATTTAACCATGGCTCAGCTTCCTTTGAATCCAAATCCTGGATTTCTTGGAAACTTGAAGGTTCAAATACCTTCTTGGAGCTTTTAACAGCTGTTACTGCTATCTTGGCAAACTCATCAGCAAATCTCTTTGGAGGTCTACCTTTTGTGGCTCTTTGTGACCTGCGAATTAGCCTTAAGTCTTCAACACTCTCCTCTTCCTTCTTAGGAGAAAAGCGACCTATTGTGAACAATGGTTCTTCCAATTCTTTATCAGAGCTTTCAGAGGGTCGCATAGAGGCTTTCGCACTCTTGAAATCCTCTGAATCACCTGATTCAGTTTCAGACTCAGAATCAGAACTTTCATCAGTGGGTATGGGTTGCTGTGGTTGCTTTTGACTATCCTCAGTCTCATCACTGTCATCAGGGTAACATTGGAAAATTCCCACATTCTCCCCCCACTTGGCATTGTACTCAACACTTCTTGTGAGCTTAATTGTCTTAGAGTCAGTCATCCTTATTCTGTAAGAACCTTTCTCATAACCTAGAAAGATACCATGCAAACCACGCTTGTCTAACTTGGAGTTTTGTGGTGAGTGAACCCACATGTCAGAACCAAAAATTTTCATGTGTTTGATGTATGGCTTTTTGCCAAACATCTTCTCATAGGGGGTACAACCAATCGCTGAAGATAACCTGCGATTATAACTGTAAGTGAAACATGAGAGAGCTTCGGCCCAATAACTCTCTGGAAGATTTGCATCATGTAGTAAGGTTTTTAACCCTTGAAGCAATGTCTGATTTGCTCGTTCCGCAAGTCCATTCTGCCATGGCGAGCGAGGACTAGACAAATCGTGTTGAATTCCTTTCTCAGTCAAAAAAACTTCAAACTGCTGAGAAGTGAATTCTCCTCCGCGATCACTGAAAAGAGTCTTTACCTTCTTACCTTGCACATTTTCCAACCAAGCACAGAATTCCTTGAACCTAGGAAAAGCCTCTGATTTCTGCTTGAGATTGTACACATAAATATACCTGGAAAATGCATCAATGAGAACCATGAAGTACCTATTTCCACCCAAAGAGGGCGCTAGTGGTCCAACCAAATCAGCATGAACAATTTGGTATGGTTCTGTAGCTTGCCTACTAGACACCTTACCTTTCGCAGCCATTTTCACCTTGTTTGCTGCGCATGCCTTGCACTTCATGTGGTACCTGCAGGGTTTAATAGTCATACCTTCAACCAAGGCAGGCATTTTAGATACTGCCTCAAAATGCAAATGACCGAATTTTCGGTGAAAATCATGAATACATTCTGCATGCAAACTTTTGTTAGAACCTGCAATGCAACAAGTGTCATCCTGCACAACATCATCATAATACAAAACATATAAACGATCAACATATTCAGCATACAATACATAATCATTTTTCTTTGTGATGATGCACCTTTTGTTCTTAAAGGAAACGTCAATTTTCCGCTCATTCAGCTGTCCAACGCTGAGCAGATTATGTTTGGCATCTGGCACATAAAGTACATTCTGTATCGATAAGTCCAAACTGTGAAGAACAACAGTTCCGTAGCCTTTACTGGGGATTGTGTGGTCATCCGCCTGGTGAATCGCACCTTCCTGCGGTGTAAAAGACACGAACAGTCGCTTATCGTTGCACATGTGATGGGTTGCAGCCGAATCAACAACGAAGAAAGATCTAGACGTCTTCTGGACCTCTGCAACTTTTGGAGTGAAGCGTGAGACCATTGCCTTGTGCTGCGTTGTCCTGGACACCGGACCTTTGCCTTTGCTCTGGCCTCTTCCACGCGATGAGCTTCCGCTGCGCTGCTCTGTCTTGGCCCTGGGATATTTGCATTCCCTCTTCATATGGCCTAGACGTCCACATGAGTAGCATTTCACTGCCTTCAAAGCTTTGGCGCCATCTGGTGGTTCCACTGCACTCTGGGATGACGTCTGTGAAGACTCCCCCTTTCCCATGCAGCTATCACCCTGGCGGTCTGCTTTTTCCTGAATCATGGCAGTATCACAAGCTACTCTGAGCTGAGCATGTGGCTGATTGGCATCAGATTCCCCATTTGCATCAGCCAGCCTTCTGCAGCTAGCCATCTTATGCAGCTTGTTAAAGTAAAACATAGTAGATCCAGCTTCTGTCCTCAAGTGAGCCTCTCTCAAAGCGTCCCAAATTTCTCTGGCTGAGGTCTTATCACGCAATAGACAGAGCTCTTCTGGGGATACTATCAATGTAAGAGTTCCCCTTGCTTTGGAATCTTAAGCTTCCCATGCATCTGTAATTGGAGCTGGGGGGGTGTCTGTTATAACTTCAAACAGACCCTCTTTCTGCAGAATAGCCTCTGCATAGAGAACCCAGTCTGCATAGTTATTCTTATTGAGCTTGGGAATCCCACAAGCATCCTGAAGGGCCATCATGACTCTGGCATTAGCCTTCTGCGTCATCTCTGCTGCTTTAAATCAAGCTGCTTTATACAAGCTGCGTCTCTGCTGCTGCAAGCCTCATTCCAAAGGCAAGTTCAAAAGTGCTTTCTCTCTGCTGCCTTAAATCAAACTGCGTCACTATTTTCTGCAGCTGCTTTACTCCAAGAGCACTTTTAAAAGTTACTTTCGATTTCCCCAGCATAGGAACTTGATCCTTTGATCCATTGCCTGTGCCCGGCAAACGGACATAAAAGTTCAGAGTCCAGCCATAAAGCCATTAATTAGAAGCTGGCAGGCTGCCCGGAGCAGTAGCACATACCTCATCAATCATCTTGACGCGCAGAGATAGCGTCCGACCCGTCCCTTTGCATTCCGATCCTTTTGCCGGCATTCAGATGACTGCGTCTTTCTGGGCCCATAACCAAAAATGTTGATTTGTAGTGTCCCGTGCACAGCGGAATGATGAGGAATACGTGCACATACTCTATATTGCTTTATTTACACTTCAAAGCTGGTAGATTACAGAAAAACATCTTGCCTCTGCCGGAGCAGAAAAAGCATCCTCTCTTCTCTGAAGCATGGAGAGAATCACAGTGAGAACAGTGAAAAACAGGAAACCAGTGCACGTCACATCCAGTCTCCCTTTCCCGTGGGAAAACCCAACAGCAACTGACTGTGGAATGTAAACACCTGTCTCGTGACAAGCCTTTCGCTGCACAGTGAAGAGAGCAGAAACCAACAATTTTAGACTCCGGACTTAACGACCTGGTAGGAAGGCATCTATTTAGACAGTAGCATGCATTAACTTCAAAATGCGATAAGCCAGCGTTGTTGTGTTTGGGAGCCTCCCTGCTCATACCTGCACCTTAATGTCATCGCTGCTCGGGGGGATGCAGTGGGAATAATGGTATTTAAATATACAGCATAAAGTAAGTGAATGCAGATTGCTAGCCAGACACTATTTTGTAGCTGGCTTAACCCCAAGCACCAAAGATACTCTAGATCAGCGTTTCCCAAACTTGGGTCTCCAGCTGTTTTTGGACTACAACCCCCATCTTCCCTAGCTAGCAAAACGATTGGTCAGAGATGGTGGGATGATGATGATGATAGCAGCCACTTTGGGCGGCTTACAGCACATATAAAAACATAGCAAAACCTCAAACATCAAAAACTTCCCGATACAGGGCAATTGTAGTCGAAAACCATATGGAGAACTAAGTTTGGAAAACACTACTCTAGATGAAAATAATACCTTCTAGGCCTTAGGAAAGATGCATTAATAGGAATCTGAGGGCAGTGAGGAGAATTATAGGCCTAGGACTTGCCGATTGGCAGTTCAAATCCCCATGACGGGGTGAGCTCCCATTGCTCAGTCCCAGCTCCTGCCAACCTAGCAGTTCAAAAGCACAGCAAAAAGTGCAAGTAGATAAATAGGTACTGCTCTGGCAGGAAGGTAAATGGCATTTCCGTGCACTGCTCTGGTTCACCAGAAGCAGCTTAGTCTTGCTGGCCACATGACCCGGAAACTGTCTACAGACAAACGCCGGCTCCCTCGGTCTATAGAGTGAGATGAGCCCAGAGTTGTTCGTGACTGGACCTAATGGTCAGGGCTCCCTTTACCTTTACCTTTATGTTACTACAGTCATACCTCATTTTACGTCCTCTTCATGTTACATTCTTTTAGGTTACGTCCTGCGGCGACCCAGAATACCGGAAAGGGTTACTTCTGGGTTTCGCCGCTTGCGCATGTGCAGAGGCACAAAATGACGTCACGTGCATGCGCAGAAGCGGCAAATTGCGACCTGCGCATGCGCAGACGCGCTGCAGGTTGCTTTCTTTTCATGTTGCGAATGGGCCTCCGGAACAGATCCCGTTCGCAACCAGAGGTACCACTGTACAGTGGTACCTCGGATTAAGAACTTAATTTGTTCTGGAGGTCTGTTCTTAACCTGAAACTGTTCTTAACCTGAGGTACCACTTTAGCTAATGGGGCCTCCCGCTGCCGCCGCCGCGTAATTTCTGTTCTCATCCTGAAGCAAAGTTCTTAACCTGAGGTACTATTTTTGGGTTAGCAGAGTCTGTAACCTGAAGCGTCTGTAACCCGAGGTACCACTGTACTGGCAAATAGATGCAACCTCAAGACACTCTGTGCTGCTTTTTCCCAGATCTTTTTTTATTAAGTTTAGTAGTATATATAAGCAAACGTTCACGAAATAAAAGCACAGCAAAACAATAACAGTGTGTAACCAGTTAAGTGTCATTTATCATCAGGGTCCAGAAAAGGGCAACTCCCCTAAGGAGAAAGGTTGCAGTGTTTAGGGAAAAAGCAATCAAGAGGTGACATGATGGAGGTTTATAAGATTTTGCATGTTGTGGAGAAAGTGGATAAAAAGTATAGGCTGGGAAAGAAAACATGGTTGAGCAACACTTTTACAAAGGTGTGTTGCAGTCCTCAGAAGGCACAATACATCTCTAGACTCCCTTTTGTTTTTGCTTTTTTTGCTGTAACAGACTAAGGGTCAAGGTGGATGATAGGCCAAATGCATGCTCATACTTCTTGTATGTCTGTGTAGCAGTGTTCCATTTTGTTTCTGCGTCTGTTTAAATAGCAGTTGAGGAGGGGAAAAGGAAAAGGAAAAACAAACACAGACCTTAGTGTGACCAATGCTTCCCCCATAAGCACAGCAAGGTGGGGGTTTTTTAGGTAGCTGGCTTTTGTTAAAAAAGGGCTACCGATCCAACGTTTGTTCAACTCATTAAATAGACTTCATGCAAATATGTGAGCATGACTCATTTTGATTCTTAACTTAGTTGGACATACACACGCACACACCCAGTTCTGTGGCATGCAGGGAGTTCTGTGGCTAGGTTCCCTACACCCAAAAGCTAATATCTGCAAGAAAAGCTGCTTTGGGAAAGGGGATTTTCATTGGGACCGCGATACAGGAGGAAAGAATTTTTTTAAATAAAAAAAGTAACCTGTCTTCCCCATGTGCCGTGGTCCCAGTTGACACCCCCCCCCCCGATGTATGTTTAAAAAGACACAAATCCAGGTATATAAACTGCAGTCGTGCATTCAATTCTTTAGCTCAGAAGCTGGCCCCTTCCCTTTTCCTGCGCACATATTCCCAACAGAGCCCAGTCTTATCAGCTACTTCGTGGAATGTGGTGCGATCGGCTCTCTCCCCCCCCCCCCCCACAAGCAATACAATAGGGCTTGTCATACTTTCAGGCAGGTTATTGCCCTGGGGACAAATAAGTAACTTATTATTTTTTTTTTAAAAAATAATATTTATTACTTTTAAAACTTACAAAAAAGAAAGAGAAGAAAAAAGACAAAAAGAAAAAAATCAAAAAAGGGAAAAAACAATACAATACAATATATAAACAATACAAAACACAACATTGGCACATTAAACTAAACAAAACAAAGCAAAAACAATTTAAAAACATACATCATACTATTTCAGTACTCTATCTTTCTTTTTTTTAAAAAATAATTTTTATTGATTTCCAAATTTTTAACATACACAAAAACAACATAAAAACAAACACAAAAAATCATATTTTCTTTACCTTATTTCCATAAACCTCTTTTCCCGGACTTCCCCATACCTTCCCCTTTTTGCATCTTTAATTTTAAACAATTGTTCAGCAACCCTTTTTAGCCAATTAAATATAAGTTTGTTCTCCTTTTCAATTCCACCCTAAAATCAAACACAAATTACCGCTGCAATTCTACGTCTTCCTTTCCCTCAGCATTTTAGCACTCCTCAATTTTATAATAGTTCTTAAGATACGTCTTAAACTTCTTCCAATCTTCTTCCACAGTCTCTTTCTCTTGGTCGCGGATTCTGCCGGTCATTTCTGCCAGTCCCATAAAATCGATCACTTTCGCCTGCCATTCCTCCAGCGTGGGTAGCTCTTGTGTCTTCCAATACTTTGCTAGAAGAATCCTTGCTGCCGTAGTAGCGTACAAAAAAAAGTTTTTCCTATCCTTCTTCGGCACCAACTGGCCGACCATACCCAAGAGAAATGCCTCTGGTTTCTTGTTAAAGGTGCACTTAAGCACTTTCTTAATCTCATTATAAATCATTTCCCAGAAGGCCTTAATCTTTGGGCAGGTCCACCAAAGGTGGAAAAAGGTACCTTCAGTCTCTCTACATTCTCTACATTTCCAACATTTGTTATTGGGCAAATGGTAAATCTTCGCAAGCTTGACTGGGGTCATGTACCACCTGTAAATCATTTTCATAATGTTTTCTCGTAAGGCATTACATGCCGTAAATTTAATACCTGTGGTCCATAACTGCTCCCAGTCAGCAAACATAATGTCATGACCTATGTCCTGTGCCCATTTAACCATAGCTGATTTCACTGTCTCATCTATTGTATTCCACTTCAGGTTATTGCCCTGGGGACAAATAAGTAACTTATTATTTTTTTTTAAATAATATTTATTACTTTTAAAACTTACAAAAAAGAAATAGAAGAAAAAAGACAAAAAGAAAAAAATCAAAAAAGGGAAAAAACAATACAATACAATATATAAACAATACAAAACACAACATTGGCACATTAAACTAAACAAAACAAAGCAAAAACAATTTAAAAACATACATCATACTATTTCAGTACTCTATCTTTCATTCCCTTGTTTCATCGACCTCCTCTCACCTCCCTTTTTGTATTCCACTTCTATTAATTGTTTCAGCAATTCCTTTCCAACTTTCTCTATTTTCTGTCATCTAAATATCTTAACATATTTTTACCCTTATTTTCCATTAATACTATAATGCTTATTTATGCTTAACTCCTTATAACATTTCTACTAAAGCCATAAGATTTCATTCCAACATTTTTCTAACACTCAATAATTTTACAATATTTCTATAAATAAACTTTAAACTTTTTCCAATCTTCTTCCCCCATCTCTTCTCCCTGGTCTCGGATTCTGCCAGTCATTCGTCAATTCCATATAGTCCATCAACCTGGTGATCTTCTGTCTGAGGCTCTTAACTCTTTTCCAAGTCCCTTCTGCAGGTCTTCATATTTATACATGCACTTTTACTTTGTCTTCTACTGATCTTGTTCTTATTTTCCTTCCTTTGATGCTGATGAGCAGATCTCGGGGAAGCTCCAACCTAGCAATGCTTTTATTCCTTCTTGACAGGTCAGCCAAATCTCCATGGTTAAATCTAAAATCCATAAGGTATTTCAGGATGTTTCAAAATTCCTCCAAATCTAAAGGCCCCCACAGCTCCAATCTCCTCACGACCCAAGTCCAAATCCCAAAGGTCAGTAAATCCCTGCATGAAGGGATCTATCCAACTTTCCTTCTCCAGTCCAGGCAGGGCTCCGATCCTCAAAATCTGACTTTTTCTAAATTCAATCATAAAAGGCCTCAACTTATGGTCCTCAATTTGCCTCTGTAAGGCTGGGGCTCCCACTTGTATTACTTTAGGTTCAACAACAACAACTTTCTCCTTCGCCTTCTCGATAATTTGCCCTGTCAAAGTAGATTCCTGTATCAGATCCTGAATAATTTCTGTATTGATGTTCACCTTTTGTCCCAAATTAGTCACTTTTTGTCCCAAGTTATCAATTTTAGTAGCCATAACTTCTGTCTTCTTATGGAGCTGTTCCAATGAGTGACTTATCTTGCATAATACAATCACTAAAGCTTCTTCTGTCGACATTCTCAAATAGTCCAAGGTCAATCCCTGATTCTCACAGGACTTCCGGGTTAGCGCCTCTGGCAATGGTGGAATTCCTCTGATCGGGAGGAATTTGCTCCGTGGAAACAGGGTCTGGCCACCACGGCGAAGGCGGAGACCCACTAAAAATCACAGGCGGGAGAAGCCTGTGAACCTGGGATTCGGCTGGCACCTTTTGCGCCTCCCCTACTCGCGGGGAAACCCGGTTTCGGGGATCTGGAGTGACGTGGGGTGAGCGGCGCGGTGCTTCGAATTGATTGCTTCTTTCACGGAGTGAAGGTGCATTGCTGTTGCCGGAGAGCGCTGACTTTTTCCTGTGGACAACTCGATTTTAAACAACTACCCGTGAGTAGAACGGAAAATTGGATCTATAAATGTCTTAATTTGGCACCAAAACGGGAAGGTTTCAAACAGGAAGTCCGCCTTCCCCTTTTGTAAATAGATTGAAGTAAAGACGCTGCAAGCTAAGGTCTTGGAAAGTCTTCCGCAAAGGATTAAACTTCCATCGATTAAACTATTAAACCCCTCTTGGAAGCAGGAGAAGAGGAGGGAAATTCTGGATCGCGCAAGCCTGCAGGAGAGAGTGATGAAAATTAAATCACCACCGCTCTGAACCTGGAAAGGGGCTGCCAGTAAGATTGGTGTTTTGAAGTTCATTGGCTGTGAATAGAACGTATGTTGACAGTTAGCTAAATAAGAGAAATATATTGTTTCCATTGTCCTCTTCTGCGTTTAAAAAGGAGGAAAAGTAACTGAAAATTGAAACTATCTTTATTGCTTGAACTGTGCTTAAAAGGATTGACACAAATAGAAACTGTTTCCCTCTAGAGGGAGCCTTTGAAACTGTTGTAAGAGCTGAGCTGGGGGAACCAGCTGCAAGATAAGGGGGGCAGCCTTTCTCAACCTGGCGCCCACCAGATGTTTTGGCCTAGAACTCCCATCCTCTCTGACTCACCCGCCATGGGCTCAGGCACACTTCAGTTTGCCCTGCTGCTTTCCTCCAGGAAAACCCATGGCTTAGCACTGAACTGGAGTGAACAACAACTGGGCTTCCTGCAGATGTTTGCTCCATTGCTATGAAGCATGGGACGAGGAGGGGGGAGTGTGGAAGACAAGGCCCATGGCAGATGGGACTGATGGAAGTTGTAGTCTGGGGCAGGCTGTCCTAGGTCTGGATCGGCAAGAAGGTAAAGGTAAAGGGACCCCTGACCATTAGGTCCAGTCGTGGCCGACTCTGGGGTTGCAGTGCTCATCTCGCTTTATTGGCCAAGGGAGCCGGCATACAGCTTCCGGGTCATGTGTCCAGCATGACTAAGCTGCTTCTGGCGAACCAGAGCAGCGCACGGAAACGCCGTTTACCTTCCTGCTGGAGCAGTACCTATTTATCTACTTGCACTTTGACTTGCTTTCGAACTGCTAGGTTGGCAGGAGCAGGGACCGAGCAACAGGAGCTCACCCCGTCACGGGGATTCGAACTGCCGATCTTCTGATCAGCAAGTCCTAGGCTCTGTGGTTTAACCCACAGCGCCACCCACGTTCCAGATCGGCAAGAAAACACAGTACAAATCCAGCAAGCTGGATTATGTCCTACCTGGACAGTCACAGATTCCTGCAACTTTGGCTTACATTTTAACTTGGAAGCTGGCAAGTGAAGGTCAAAAATCTGTGCTGGGACTGGGAAAGACAGAAACAATGGAGCCTTTTAAAAAAAGCCTTTTATTTTTTCTTAGCACACCTTAAAACTGGTAGGGCTTCTGCCAGCCAACAAGCCTTCAAGCTGCCAGCTGGCTATTCCCAGTCTAGAAAACAGAATTAATCATCTAAATTATCTGACTGCCCCGGTTCTGTCAAATGAATGCTCAGGTTAGATTGCAATGCTGCCATGGTGTGAGGGAGATTCTTGCTCTGCCACATTCAGAGCTCCTCGAGGCCAAAGGATGAGGGATCCAACAGGACTTTTTCCTTCCCTCTTCCCTTCTCCCCTCGACTGACTGCAATGGGATTTGAATTCCAAGGTGTATGAACCATGAAAAATCTCTTCGCTCTCAAAAGTAATCTGGGTCGCTTTCATTTGTTCATTGGGTTTACTCTTGGCATAAATTCTACTAGCCTGCATTCAGACAGCACTCCATTCCATTTTCCGGACATGACAATTTTAGCGTTTTTACATCATCTGTCATGCCACGTAAAAGTCACTGCAGAAATTTAGCAAACATTTCCACGTTAACTGCTTTGCGGGGGGGGGGGGACACAGGAGTTTTGTGCTCGGTTTGCATGTGTCAAAATTCAAGGGTGGGGTGTTTTTTTGGAATGCAGTTCTTTCCTGCTGTTTCAATGGGTAAATCATAGGAGAGCATAAGTGTGCATGTGCATAAAGGGTGGCAACACATCCACGAGTGTCAGCTGTTGTGTCACACTACACTCACTGGTGTGAATGAAATTTAGGGTGACATGACGCTCTTGGTCAAAGGGCAGAGTTTCATAACACAGCAGGTACTGCTGCTTTAAAGCAGCATTAGAAACCAGGACTGAAGTGCTAGCATTATAAGCAACAAACCTCATGTCGAAATGCATTCTAAGATAGATGTTTCACAGATAAAAGAACAGTGGGTAATTTTTTTCTTTTGCTCTTGCAGGTAAAGAAGATAGCAGCAGAATATTATGACACCCTGCCTCAGCACCAGTCTTGGGTTCGAGTTCTCTGGGACTTCATTTTTGATGACTCCATCGGTCCTTATTCAAGGGTGAAGAGAATATGCAAGCTGGCATCAGACTCTCGATAGCTGCAGACTCTGCCCTTTCCCCCTTTATAAGCTTAATGGACCTTTGCACCCTGTATACTTCCCTCATCCAAACAAACGAGTCTGTTCTCTGAGCAGAGCGTGCCCGGTAATCACGTAAGAGCTGATGTAATATTTCTGACACTCAAGGAGTTTTTGTAACTGTGATATGAAGAAATATTACAATGAAACCAGTGGGAAGCGCCTGAAAATGTATAGTATAGTAAAGTATAGTTTAAAAAAAATTAACAGACCTTTTTCTTTTTCTTTACTAGGCTGTTTGACATAGGGACGCGGGTGGCACTGTGGGTTAAACCACAGAGCCTAGGACTTGCCGATCAGAAGGTCGGCAGTTCGAATCCCCGTGACGGAGTGAGCTCCCGTTGCTCGGTCCCTGCCGCAACCCCAGAGTTGGTCACGACTGGACCTAATGGCCAGGGGTCCCTTTACCTTTACCTTAGGCTGTTTGACAGCCTGGCTCACCCTGGTTTTCTGATGCTTTGAACTACATTGCTCATCAGACATGGTTAGGCACAGTGGGATCTGTGAGCTCAACATCTATATTCCAGGGTTGTTTCAATGGAGAGGTGAGACACTTTCCTTCTCACAACAAACAGGGAGACCTCTGGACAGACACACAAGAGTAGTTCTCCAGCTGAGAAGTCTCCTGTTCTTCCGCCGGCCCCGAAGAATATCAGGATCAAAATGTTTCTCTTCAGAGACCTCATGTTCTCTGCCTGCCCCTCCAGAAAGGACTGAAGAGTTAGGGGAGCATGTCCAAGGACAACAGTGGCAGAACCAGGACTCACTAGTGGGTCACAACCTGACCCAAGGTGGGTTGCAACAGGGAGCGCTACTACCATGCAAATATATGGGAAAGGACTGAAGATGCCTGCATTAGGGGGAAATAATTCTTAATTACACCCTGCAAACATGCATCATATGATCGTTCCCCTGGATAACACAGACTCCAGCAGTCCTGGGGATCATTGTAATTATCAAGCAGGGACAGCTCAGTAGAGCATAAGGCTCTTAATCTCAGGGTTGTGGGTTTGAGCCCCATGCTGGGGAAAAGAGCCCTGCATTGCAGAGGGTTAGACTAGATCAGGCTTTCCCAAACTCCAGCTCTTTTTGGACTACAGTTCCCATCATCTGTGACCACTGGTCCTGCTAGCTAGCGATGATGGGAGTTGTAGTCCACAAACCGATGGAGACCCAAGTTTGGGAAACATTCCACAAATGGGGAGCTACCACTGAAAAGGCCCTGTCACGGGTCACTGCCGATTAGGAAGCCCCTGGAGGTGACACCAGCAACAAAGGCCCTTAGTGGTGCATAGGGCTGTTTCTACACAAAGTGGGGGTGGTTTCAGAGACCACACGGCATATATGCAATTTATAATGTGGATCTTCCAGTTTGTGATGATTATGATGGTAATTTGCTTAGGTGATGGGAGGCAGCAGCGTTAGTGAAGTTCCTTGCATGATTAGTTTGGCCCATCGCAAAGTGTGTTGGAGTGAATCAACAAAGCTGACGTCCATTCCTAAGCCATCTTCACAATGTTTTGCTCGGTTATGTTTGTGTGTTTATTTTCTTAAGCTGCTTAAACAAGCTTAAGGTGCTGGTCAGTTTTGGCCATCGCAACATCAAAGTGTAAACAACTGTACTTCTTACAACACCCCATTTTTCTAGCACCACCAGGGACCAGAAATAAAATGTTCTGGGAGAGCCAGATTAGTTCCAGGGTACGGCTACCCCTGATTTTGCTAAGAAGCACAGTGGAGTCCAAGTGTGCTGCAGAGGGATGAAAGAAAAGCCAAGCAATGCCACATGGACAATGAACAGTTTATTACCAATATGAACACAGATACTGTGAAGCAATGATGTACCGCTGTAATATTGTGATAGCTCTGAGACCAGGGACTTGCTGTCTGACAGCTGGGCATCGTTCGGCCTCTTCAGGCGATGCCACAAATAAGGTTTTGTTGGCAAAAAAAAAAAAAAAGGTCTTCGTTTACATTGCAGTCTACCAGTAAAATTACTCTGAAGTCATCTAGTAAAAGCGAATGGTTCACGTGTTTCCTTACCTACTATATACTAAAAAAAAAGTCATACATTTAAATAAGCAAATACAAAATACAAAAAAGGCTGACCAACTCTGATGTGCATTGTCAGATGAAATTTTAAAAAATCCAGAAATTTAAATTTTAATATTTTCTTTTTTTTAAAGATTTTAAGACTTCTCTCTCTCTCTCTGGTTTTTTTTTTAAATGAAGCAAATCCAAGGCAGCAGCAAGCCTCAAAGTCTGCTGAGTCTGCTAATAAAAAGGATTTAAGAACAAAAGACAGAGCCAGGTGTCCTCTTTCACCATCTTGCATGGTCTTGGGATGCTCGGAAACGATCCAGTTGCCTTTCGCATCCTATGTGGCTTCTAGATGGTTCCATGGCCATTATGTCGTGCTGATTCTACTCAACTCTTGCCTGATGGCTGAAAAAAAGAGGAAACAATAAAAAGAAGGGAGTAAGCCAGAGCTTACGGTCAAGGCACTATACTGTCATAGCTTCACACCTAAACTAAAGACCACTGACTCTACTTTGGGAAGTGGTTAAGATTATAAAAGTTGTGGCAGCAGCAGCAAGAGAAGGACGGTACACACACACCATACACTTGAAGCACCTTGGGAGCTGTAGCTTACCCCCAACAGAGCTACAATTCCCAGCACCCTTAAACTACAGTTCCAGCTATTCGTTTTGGGTGTGTGTGTGTGTGATGCTTTAAATGTATGAAGGCAGTATCTACACCATCCTTCCCTCGCTGCTTGATTCAGGGCTGGCTTACCTGTGGCCCTTCCAGATGTTGCCAGACCACGGCTCTGCATTGCAGGGGGGTTGGACTAGAGGACCCTTGGGGGTATATCCCTTCGAACTGTACAATTCTCTACAAACTCCCATCACCTCTGACCACTGTCCTGGCTGGCTGGCAGGGGCTGATGGGAGATGGAGTCCAACAGCATCACAGGCTGCCCACATCTGGCTCACAGCAGATGGGATGATGGGAGAGTCGCAGGTAAGCCACCCCTGGCTCCAGCAACATATCAAGTGGCAAGGGTTGGCCTGGAAGGATGCCAAGGCAAGGCTGTTCAGTTGTGTGTGTAAGGCAGGGCTGATGTGGCAGCGAGAGCAAATATAAACACGGGCGCAAAACTGGATTTTTATGAGACATGAGGCTCTGCTGACCTTTCTCTCTGGCACAGGATTCACAAACGTTCCAGACCGAGTGGCAGAAAAAAGACTATTCCAGGTGTCTCTCTGGGGAGACTTAATCGTATTTCCTTCTCCATGGGAATAATATTTCTTTGTGGGTACTGGGCTAGGAATTGCAGATACAGGGGTAGTCAGTGTGGTGCCCTTTGGATACGGACCACAAATCCCATCATCCTCAGCCAACACAGCCGGCGGTCAGGGATGTTGGAGTTGTCATCCACAGTAACCAGAGGGCACCGTGTTGGCTGTTCCTGTCCTAAGAGGTAATTCACAGTGTTTTCAGCCGCACTTCCAGTTCCCAGGACTGGATGCGGGAAGGTGAACGGACTGGCTTGAGCGTCATGCAATAAAAGAAATTATCAATGTGTCTTATACATACACTCCATGTTTAAGCAAAGGCATCTCAGCACACTAGAGAGTTTGATAGCTCAGTTGGTTAGGGCGTGGTACTGATAACGCCAAGGTGGCAGGTTCGATCCCTGTATGGGGAAGCTGAATATTCTTACACTGCAAGGGCTTGGACTAGATCAGGGCTCGGCAAAGTTTTTGTCGCTTGGGCCAGTTTACGGTCCTGCAGACGCCGCGGTGCGCCAGAGCGCACACACACATGCGCTAACACTCCCTCCAGCACGGAGGAGGCATGCACAGCTTCCCATTGGTTGCAGGAGCTTCCTGCAGCCAATGGGAAGCTGCCCAGGGTCACGGAAGGCGGTCCCTGCTCCGCGCTGGTTCAGCATGGCGCACGGGAGCTGAACAAGCAGGTGGAGGGGGCCCATGGGCCTTAGGTTGCCGACTCTTGGACTAGATGATCCTCAGGGTCCCCTTCCAATTCAACAGTTCTATAATGCTCACGCACCTGGATTACTGATCAAGCAGTTCAGCAGTGGAACAGACAACCTCAGGTGGAGGTGGACTCTCAGAAAGTGATGGGCAAGTTTGTAAGCAGAGGATGGGAGGCTGGAGCAATGGGCAGAGGATTGGACTCGATGGCCCTTGTGGTCTCTTCCAACTCTATGATTCTATGATTAGGGAGGCTGTAGCAATGGGCTTCCTGCACTGGGTTAGGTGACCTTTGAGGTACCTTCCAACACTGCAATTCCACCCTTGGCCAAAGTGAGAAATGCATTTCATGCCCAACCACCCCTCCTCACTTCTTACCATCGATTATCTCTTCTTTTACTTTGTGTAATTCTTTTACAACTTCCTCCAATATTTCCTTGAAAGACAAAAAAAAAATTAAAAAATTAAAATGTCCTAAGAAAGAAAGAAAGAAAGAAAGAAAGAAAGAAAGAAAAGTCCTTTGCACTGGTATAAATGGAACTTCTCCTAAGAAAGCACTTAACTCGTCCCTATGAGAGCCAGTGTGGTGTAGTGGTTAAGAGTAGCAGACTCGTAATCTGGTGAACCGGGTTCGCTTCCCCGCTCCTCCACCTTGGGCTAGTCACTCTTCCCTGAAGTCTCTCAACCTCACTCACCTCACAGAGTGTTAGTTGTGGGGGTGGAAGGGAAAGGAGATTGTAAGCCGCTTTGAGACTCCTTAGGGTAGTGATAAAGCGGGATATCAAATCTAAACTCCTTCTTCTTCTATGTTGCATGAGATCGCCTGCATGAGATGCAGAATTGTTTTTATCAGTCACTGACTTTGAAGCAGCCATGTGTGGACGTGTACTTGTTTTCCATAGTTTATTATGGTGAAAGTGTTGGCATAGCACCTAGCATAAACTTTGGACTAAGGCTGCAGGTTCTATGTCTGCCCAGGATTACACAGAACTGTCACCAATACAGTTCCCTCGGTTTACGAACTTAATCCGTTTCGGAAGTCCGTTCTTAAACTGAAACCGTTCTTAAACCGAGGCGCCCTTTCCCTAATGAGGCCTCCTGCCACTGTTCGGCTTCCATTCTTAGACCGAGGTAAAGTTCGCAAACCGGGACACTACTTCCGGTTTTGCGGATTTCGTAAACCGAATAGTTTGTAAACAGGGCTGTTCTTAAACCTGAGGTACCACTGTACTGGGCAATGGGCCTGCCCTGGTATAACAAGGCTACTTCCTATGTTCTTATTTACAGCAAGAAGCTGTAACCCAAAGAATAAATGAAAAACTGCTCTTATCTGCATCCAGAGCCAGCGCCGAGGGCCTTCTGGCGGTTCCCTCATTGCGAGAAGTGAGGTTACAGGGAACTAGGCAGAGGGCCTTCTTGGTAGTGGCGCCCTCCCTGTGGAACGCCCTCCCTTCAGATGTGAAGGAAATAAGTAGCTATCTTATCTTTAAAAGACATCTGAAGGCAGCCCTGTTTAGGGAAGTTTTAAATATTTAATGCTGTATTGTTTTTAACACTCGATTGGGAGCTGCCCAGAGTGGCTGGGGAAACTCAGCCAGATAAATAATAAAATTATTATTATTATTATTATTATTATTATTATTATTATTATTATTCTGTGTGAAAAACTCCCAACTCACTTGTTTCATGCGATCAAAATCTAAGGTGTCCATGGCCACGTCATTGCTGCTGCTTGCAGGTTTCATCCTTGAAAAAGAGAGGAACAAAATAAAACAAAGAGGGACATTCTTCAACGTTTTCTAAAGCCACTGTCCATGATGTTGGCCATTCTTCCTCGCACAAAGAGGTGCATAAAAGCAGGTGGAAGGAGCTCATGAGGGGTTAATTGCTTTGACCCTCCACCGCTGCCTCTTGCATCACGGGAAAGCACTCAGCAGCCAGCATGATCTTGCTAAGCAAGCAGCGCTAAGAAGCATCCACCGTGCGTCACCCAAAAGACGTCCATTCCCAAGAGGAGAACGCACTGGAAAGGGGGAGGAGTTTGCTGAAATGCATCAGGCTACGTGAGGATTTTATTTTATTTTTTTTTAAAAAAAAATCTGTAATGCTAATCCAGATAGTTTCTATGACTACTTTACAGCAGAGCCCTTTCACTGCTGTTAATGATTGACCATGCCACGTTTGAAAACACAACCCGGAAAGCGGTTTTAATACTTTCTCCTCTCCCAGGCATACCTGCCCTTGTTTCCCTCCGCCTCCCATAAAAGTGCTTTTCAGTCATACGTGGCTTGACGTGCCAACACAAAAGAGCGCCGTCATCTACACACAATGGCCACTTCTTAAGCATTTGGGCACTACGTGTTGCAGAACTTGAGGCAGGAGGACCTCATGTGGCCAACACTGTGCAGTGCACGAAGAATGGTTTTACAAGTTGCCAGGTGCAAAAAGGAAGGCCAAACTATGTGGCCAGTTTTTGCAGGATGTGATGATATTATTATTATTATTATTATTATTGAAATTTGGATAGCGCCCTTCACCCGAAGATGAAGCCACACACTCATAAAGCCACAAACTGGCCATGCTTGGGTGTAACAGTCACCCTAAGCCATGCTTAGGAAAATTAGCTTGTGCATGAGCTGCCTGAAGACTGAAGCAGTCGCCACTTTGCTCCTTTGTTCCTGGAGCTGAAAACAAACCACAGGCTAGCAGGCTTAGTGTTACATCCAAACCCTTTCCTTCTTGCAGCACCATGCTGGTCAGCTTAACACAGCTTTATTTCAAGAGGGCTTTGCATCGTGAATTTTGCACTAACAATCTATTACTCTATATTTTAAATTTTGTATATTACCGTATTTTTCGCTCTATAAGATGCACTTTTCCCCTCCTAAAAAGTAAGGGGAAATGTGTGTGTGTGTGTGTGTTATGGAGCGAATGCAGGCGTGCTCTTTAAAGGGATGAAGGCGATCCCACTTGCTGTCCTGGCTTATGGGATTCAGAATTATTTTTTCTTGCTTTCCTCTTCCAAAAACTAGGTGAGTCTTATGGTCTGGTGCGTCTTATAGAGCGAAAAATACGGTTTATGTTTCCTATTCTCCCCCACCCCACGAAAGCCTCTTTGAAAAACAGATGGTAGAATAAACAAATAAATAAAATGATTCCAACAAAAATTGCTCCTGGAGGTTGCTCTTTGGCAAGGAATTGAAGTCGCCGCTTGTGGTGTTATAGTTCCCTTTAAGGCTAGCATGCGGGGACAGCTCCACACACTCCTGTGACAAATTGCAGCCATGGGGCAGAATTTTCATCAGCAAGATGAAAACAAACCATTCCACAAACCTGATTCTGATCAGACCACCACTACCCCTGGGCTGCTATTTAAGGTTTTGCTTTCTTCTTCTTCTTCTTCTTCTTCTTCTTCTTCTTCTTCTTCTTCTTCTTCTTCCTCCTCCTCCTCCATCACACAGTGCCAAACTATGCATTCAATACAATGCGTCGTTTGGCTCTCAAAAAAATGTACTGCATCGTCAGAGGGCTACATAACGTATAGCTCTGCACGCTTTGCAGAATTGTGCAAACTAGCACCGTAGTATTTTGGGGGAGAGCTTCGTCTCTACGCAAAAGTCGTCAAGACCAACGTTTGCTCAACGGCAGGGAAGCGGACATAGTGGCAAGTTGCATGAAGGCAGGCAGGAAGTTAGCTGACGAACGAAAGGATTTGCGTGAGTTCGCAAAGACAAGATAGAGGAACCGGAGCAGTTTTTCAATACCTAAAGGATGGTTGGAACTGAATGGGGCTCTTTGGTTCAGGACTCCTGCCCACTGATGGATTTCTATGGTGAGAGAGGATATGACATGAGTGCATGCAGCTGCAGCATGCGCACATTCCAATGCATGCTGGTGGACCCACAAAGGGAGACTCCGCAGCTCACCTAGAGAGTAGCGCAGTGACAGGTTTTTCCACAGAGTTGCTTCTCTCCCAAGGCTTCTTTCCAGCATCTGCTTAAAAAAGAAACCCATGCAAAGTGAACAAGAGAGAGCTTGGCTTTGTGGTGCTTTCCCCCTCTTCCCCATCATTATCATAACAACAAACAAACAACAGCCCTGTATAGGGCAGTTTTTAATGCTTAGCGTTTTATTAAGTCTCTGTATTATGTTGGAAGCTGCCCAGAGTGGCTGGGGCAACGATATGCCAGTAACTCGTTTCTAGCATTAAGCTTGCATCTGGAAACAAACCAAGATTTATCTATTGATGGAGACTGGTTGTATTTAAGTTCCTGTAATATACAAATGATTCCATAGATCAATATTATGTTACCCCAGAATGAGCAAGAAAAATAAATAAATCTGCATGTTTTTATTGAATCTTTCAGAAGACGCTTTCAAGTTGTAAGATGTTCATCAGTGATGATTTGCAAAAAAAATGTTGCTAAATTGCTATTCATGACTGGCTGAGAAGTAAAACGACATTAAAAAAGAAAAGAAAAGATTTATCTATTGAACCTGGGACTCCCCCCCCACCCCGCCCCGCCAGAGAGACCACCCAGAATCCTCTAGGCTTCCTGCAACTTCTGTGTTTTTATGCAGCCCCCAGTCCTCTCCATGGGCTGCTTGTTCAGTACCAGGACGGTGAAGTCAGGCTCCATCAATGACCTACTTGCAGGCTGCTTTCAAAGGGAATACCTGAGGAATTTTGCTGCTGAACAGGGCCTCGCGTACCGGGGGAAGGAGAGGTGCTAGCCTCCTCCTAGAAAACAAGCAAACAAAGCTTTGGATTAACGTTTCGGAAAAAACTCGTACTTTCCTGCGACTGCTATGTTAGGAGCAACTTTTTTCTGTAAAAGAACGTAGAAGATAAGCAGGGTCCTGCTGGAACTCAGACCAAAGGCACAGGCAGTCCAGCATCTTCTCGTGCCAGTGGCCAATCAAATGCCCATGGGAAACTCATAAGCAGAACCTCAGCAGAACAACACTCTCCACAGCTACGACTTCCAGCAACAGGTATTCAGAGGCATACTGCCTCCGACAGAGGAGGTAGAAAAAAGATAAAAGGTAAAGGACCCCTGGACGGTTAAGTCCAGTCAAAGGCGACTATGGGGTTGTGGCGCTCATCTCACTTCAGGCGTTTGTGCACAGACAGCTTTCCAGGTCATGTAGCCAGCATGACTAAACTGCTTCTGGTGCAACAGAACATCGTGATGGAAGCCAGAGCACACAGAAACGCTGTTTACCTCCCTGCCCTAGTGGTAACTATTTATCTACTTGCACTGGCATGCTTTTGAACTGCTAGGTTGGCAGGAGCTGGAACCAAGCAACGCGAGCTCACTCCGTTGCAGGGATTTGAACCACCGACCTTCCAGTCTATGCACTCTGCCATAGTTGAAGATTCCTTACAAAGTTGAAGATTCCTTACTGCAGGATTCCTTACAAAGAGTTTGCCCACATGGAGGTTACGTCCCTGAAGATTTGCCCCACTACTTACTGGTTTGTCCAGTCTACAAGGACCTAAGAGCATTCTTGTTCAAGGATTTAAATCTCCCAGTTGACAGATTGGTTGGGTATCTGATTAATTTTTTATTAGGGGGCAGATCCCTCTACACCTTTGAAAAAGTGGTCTGCTGTGCTATTATAGTGTCAGTTTAAGAAAGGTTTCTGGGGATAAGTTTAATTATTCGGGGGAGAAAAAGAACGCAGAACGCCTTGTTTTACTAATTATTTTAACTGTGTAATATATTTCATTCTGCTTTATGTATTTTGCAATGGCCTCAGCTACAGAAATAATGCTTGTATTTGTATTAATGGCTAGTGGCCATTTTATTTTCTGTCCTACTTCTAAAGATCAGAGGGTTCCTTCCCCTCTGCAAAATACAACAGGACTGGGCCTCACCTCTTTTGTACTACAGAGCATTTCCCCCAAAGGAACCCGTCTCATTCCCTTCACATAGAAAGCAATATAGGAGTGTTTTACACGGCTCCATATATGTTTGTGTGTATGACTGTGTTCAACAAAACATTAAGCCATAAACCATTGTTCGGCAAATCAGTCCGTGTGCGAGTTCAGTGCTGGTTTATGCAGCTCAAGCTCAGAGATCGCAGAGGGATCTGGCGAATTGAAGTGGACACACCTAATTTGATCTGCCTGGACCAAAGCAGATATCGAAGCTGCAGCTCACTTCGAAACCCACACACTGAGAGATTCTCACTCTCTTACAAATTTTAATACACGGGTGGTGCGAGAGCCAAACGCCTGTTTTCCTTTGTTTTTTTAAAGAAAGCAATTTCATGTACGTTCCCTCGATATTAAAAGTGAGCTGAAAACAATGTTTGTAAATTACACAAAAATTACTTAACCCCCCTCCACCTGTCCCTGAGAGTGATGACATGCCATCAAGTCATGATGTCAACGTGTGTGGAAAGAGGACCTCGGCGACCAGTCACTCTTAGGCAGCTGAAATCGCTTCATTTGACTGCAGCAGACAGTGAGATTGAAAACTTCATCTTGTGCAGAAGGCGAACTTGCAGCAGAAAAGAAATGGGGTTGCAAGCAACAAATGCACAGAGGAATGGAAAATAATGCCTTCTTACACCAGCTGGTTTGGGAGACATTTTTCACTCTGCAAACTCCACAGTGTGAAGTGGTGTTCCACTTACGTTTTGGCTTTCCTCTTCTTTTTTGTCGGCTGGCTTGTCCGACTGTGATGCTGCTTTCCTCCTTAGGACAGAGTGAAGGGAGAGACTATAAACTAGTTCCTCGGATAAATATTCACCGACCACAGAATTCAGAGAACCTGCGAGTTCATACGTGCTCTTTCCTCCCCCATCCCCTTACCTTACTTAGTTGAATTTGTGTGTGTGTGTGTGTGTGTGTGTGCACAGAAGGCAGAGAGGAGAATCTGTACTAGACAACAAGTAATCCCTATTAAACATGGCGACTGTAGTTATTTTTCCAGAGGCAATGCGGAAAGCAATAGTAAAGCAGAACTGGGAAGGCCTGTCAGAGTTACTTTGGTGGTTGTTTTTACTAGAACCCCAAGATCTACCAACCAGAGTTAAGTGCAGAAGACATATGGTTGGAATTAAGAACACAAAGAGCACCAGGAGAGCTCTGCTGGGTCAGGGCAATTGCTGATCAAGTTCAGCATCCAACCAGATGCCGATGACAATGGATTTCAGAGGCATATCCCTTTCAAGAGTGGAGGTAGAACATTGTAGCTGGTAGCAACTGGAAACCTTCTCCTTGAACTGCTGCAATCCTCTTTCAATTCACCCAAGTTGTTGGCCATCATGACATATTATTTGGGAGCAAATCCTATTGAGCAGGGTATCCCAAACTTGGGTCTCCAGCTGTTTTTAGACTACAATTCCCACCATCCCTGACCATTGGTCCTGCTAGCTAGGGATGATGGGAGTTGTAGTCCAAAAAACAGCTGGAGACCCAAGTTTGGGAAACCATGCCGTAGATTAACTATGCACTGTGTGAACATGGTGCCTGGCCAAATTCTGAGCCTAGATGCTGGTTTATAGGATCAGCATTGAGCTGACCCTCACAGTAAATAAAGGTAAAGGTAAAGGGACCCCTGACCATTAGGTCCAGTCATGACCAACTCTGGGGTTGCGACTCTCATCTCGCTTTATTGGCCGAGGGAGCCGGCGTACGGCTTCCGAGTCATGTGGCCAGCATGACTAAGCCACTTCTGGCGAACCAGAGCAGCGCACGGAAATGCCGTTTACCTTCCCGCCAGAGCGGTACCTATTTATCTACTTGCACTTTGACGTGATTTTGAACTGCTAGGTTGACAGGAGCAGGGACCGAGCAATGGGAGCTTACCCCGTTGCGGGGATTCGAACCGCCGACCTTCTGATCGGCAAGTCCTTAGGCTCTGTGGTTTAACCCACAGCACGACCCGCGTCTCTTACAGTATTTTCACACAAAAGCCCACTCCTGGTTAGCGTTCTTCACTTCAGCACCATCTCTGAGGTGGGAAAAGATGTGTTGTTGTTGCTATGGTTAAGCACCCAGGAGTCATAAACTCTTGCCAAACTACTACTACAGATCACCCAGGGATCTACTGGTAGATCCCAACCTATATTCTAATCCCCCGCCCTCCGCTGTGGAATTTGGGCAGCTCCTTGGCTTGAAAACCTCCAAGGACAGTTGCCCTAGTCTCCCTAAGTTAGAGATTAGCAACTAGGTTAATGAGACCTATAGAGGGCCAAATCTACCTCTCCCTCCTCGCTAAGATTCTTGGAACTGTTTGGGGGTGGGGGAATTAGATAAGAGGCAGTGTGACTCGCGGATAATACACAACATCCCACCCCTCAATTACTGTAGGCAGGAGTGAGAACCACCAACCTTTTCGCCAGTAGTTTATTCATTTCTTCCATTAGTCCGCCTCCACCGCTACTCGTCCTATTGGCATCGCCCTTGGAAGCACCACTGGGACTAGAACCTCCTGAGGCATCCTCTGGCTTTTAAGACAGAAACCAGAATTTTAGATCTGGGCACTAAGGGGGTCCAATTTCGCTGTCTAAGCAGAGGCGACAAAAAAAATCCAAGGCACTAAGGGCTGCTGTCGCTGTCAAGACAACTAGTGGCTGAAACATAATAGGAGGCCATCTGTGAATTTTGTGTGTGTGTGTGTGTGTGTTGCTTTACTAATTTGTTGTTTGCAGGACACAAATGTTCATATTATCTTATTATCATTATTATTTTTAAAGGAAGATTTGTTCGCTGCACTGGTGTGTACATGAACACCTATGAAGTGATATGATACAATGATGTGTGCCTATTTTATAGAGACTGACGACTGAATTCAGTAACAAAGCACCTTAGTTGTAACCACATCACATGAACACTAGCCTTACCGAGAGAAGCATAAATTACAGCAGCAATCTGCAGTGTGAATACGACACACATGCATTCACTGTACTGAGTTTATCTTTTACAAATGGGCTAACCTATTGGCCTGGGAGTTGCTGAGGGACACAGGGGCAGAAAAACCTAAATGTGCTATTGCCTGCACACACATCATGTGACTTGAGAGCGGCCAGCCATCTAATCCAGAGCTATGCTTGCTGAGTTGGGTAGGCAGCTTCATTCACTCATGTCCATGCTAACACTCCTCCAGGACTGGGTTCTAAACTCCACCGTGAAGTATTAACAAGGGCAATACCCATCTTGGGGCAGATAGGGCTTGCCAAACTGGGAAGTTAGCACAGCCAGAAGAAAGAAAACTCTGATTCTAAACCTCTGCTGCCTGGTGGGACATCTTCGGGAGAAGAAAAGGCTCAGGAGTTAAAAAGGTAAAGGGACCCCTGACCATTAGGTCCCGTCGTGGCCGACTCTGGGGTTGCAGTGCTCATCTTGCTTTATTGGCTGAGGAAGCCGGCGTACAGCTTCCGGGTCATGTGGCCAGCCATGACTAAGCCGCTTCTGGAGAACCAGAGCAGCGCACAGAAACGCTGTTTACCTTCCCACCAGAGGGTACCTATTTATCTACTTGCACTTTGACGTGCTTTCGAACTGCTAGGTTGGCAGGAGCAGGGACCGAGCAATGGGAGCTCACCCCGTCGCGGGGATTCGAACCGCCGACCTTCTGATCGGCAAATCCAGAGTGGAGTCTCTAAGACAGTTGAATGGAGCCTTTTATGCCGCTTCCCAGCAACTCCTGCAGCCAAGCTGATGCAAAACACATTGCCCTGCTTTCCTTTGGACCACATGAGTGAGGCCGAGAGGGGGGTCTTGTCATCTGAGCAGCCCAGGACTTCCATACACACTGCCCAGGCTTGTGTCCTGGGGAAGTCACTTCGGTGCCACTAACACAGTAGTTTGACTTCACCCACAGAGGTGCACTCCACTGTCTCTCGAGACAGATGGATGACAACAACAACCCATCTGGAACACCAAAGAATTTAGTGTAATGCGTATGTGTTGGAGTGAGTGCTGCATATTTTGTGTCAGGATTATGCCTTGGCAAGCAGGAGGGTGCCCCTATAATATCTGCCCTTAGATGGAAGGCTAAAGCTGAGAGAGATGGGCAGTGAGCAACTTCCTTCAGCAGAGCTAGGATTTGAAACTGGGTTCCCGGTCTAAACTCTATGGCACCACAGCCACCGCCAGCAGCAGCAGCAGCAGCAGCCCTCATTCCTTACCCGTTGTACTCTCCTTAGTTTGGCACCAGCCAGAGCTGCCGCTAGTCCCGACACGGACCCATCGTCAGTGCCGGACCCTCCACCGCCTGCTGGCAACGGGGGCGGCGGGGGTGGCACAGTGCCCGAAGGGGGAGGAGGCGGGGGAGGAGGTGGAGGCGGACCACCAGAGGAAGTCGGTATCCCAGTCGAGGGATGGCCTGGTGGAAGGACGGGGCCTGGAACATAAAAGAACAATAATTCAGGAATCACATGGTGCTCCACCCTGCATACTTCTTGCCCCTCTTTCCTTAATCATTGCTCATGTCAATGTAGACAGGAGACACCAAATTTCTCAGGTACCCATGATCCACCCAGCAAACAGTATACGCCAAATGTCAAAAACTCACTGCTGCTGCCACTATCAGGCCCTTGTGGAATAGTTTGGGCCCTGAGCAAGCAAATATTCACAGATCTTCTACAGGGGCAAATGCAGCGGCCCTTCAAGATAGTCACAGCCAAAGCCCACTCAAAGACACCCCCCCTTACAATAATCTTATAATTATACAATATAATAATCAGGGATTTCTCACAACGATCAGTGTAGATCTCTGCGCGTTGTCTTTCAGCTAGAGCTACTATTTTCTGTGCTATTATTATTATTATTATTATTATTATTATTAATTGGAGTTTGGATTTGATATCCTGCCTTTCACTCCCCTTAAGGAGTCTCAAAGCGGCTGACATTCTCCTTTACCTTCCTCCCCGACAACAAACACTCTGTGAGGTGAGTGAGGCTGAGAGACTTCAGAGAAGTGTGACTGGCCCAAGGTCACCCAGCAGCTGCATGTGGAGGAGCAGGAAAGCGAACCCAGTTCACCAGATTACGAGTCCACCGCTCTTAACCACTACACTACACTGGCTCTCTGTCTATTACTGTCTATTACTCTTCACCCACAGATCTCTTGGACAAATGATTTGGACCACTCCAATATCTTCTTTCAGAGTGACTTAAGTTGTGTTTTCAATCATATGTAAACCAGAACTTGCACACCATTCTCATAAAACTGAAGCACATTGTCTTTTAAGTGCTCCGAACGCTTAGCTTTGGAACATACAATGGCTAAAAAGCTCCCCTTTCATGCTGATTGGGTGGTTCTAGGACACTGGAGATAGGGACCCTGCTGCAGAAATAGTAAGGGGGTCTTCAACCCACCATGACTTAGGCCAATACACCACTGATCTTCTCTCTCCTCATCCCTTAGTCACCAGTTAGCAACTCTTTTCCCAGGGTTCAGATCCCAGGCATCTGCCATGCTTTGGGTCATTCAAATGGTATCGCAATAAAGTAGAATATACGAAATAAAAGAAGCAATAAAATATAATTTAAAAAATTGAATATGAATATTTCATGAGATGGATGTGCCCCAACTCCCCTCGTCAACAACAAATCAACATATGCATCACCTGCGGACCATAGTTTGGGAATCCTTTATCTAGACATAAATCACTGAAAGATACATTCACACAAAACTCTCCCAATAAAGTAGATTCCACAGATTTTATAGGCAGCTAAACCTGTTCTCTTGTTTAGATATTTGTAGCCTTGAGAGGCTTCTGCATTTCACCCTGGGCCACAACTGAATTTGGCCACTGCAAAAAAGACACAACTGGACAGATATTTGGGGTCAATGCATTTTTATGTTCTAACGTATATGCAAAAATGTCCCAGCATCACACTTAACTTTACATTATTCCAAACTTGTAAACATTCACCCGTTCGGTCATCTTTGGCAAATCAAAATTGCTTCCCGGCCACCAGGTTGGGACACTTAGAAAGATGTTATTTATTTTTAAAAAGTATACCACTTCATATATATTTTTTTAAAAAAATCCTTGACTGTTCCTTGACATAAACCAATTAAGAATGGGCATTCAGTAAAAGTTTATGAAAAACTAGATTAGAAACCCAAGATAAAAGCAAAATTATCTCTCTATCTATCATCATCATCTATCTAATCACAACTAAAACGGAATAGTGTACAAATACAAAGAATTAAAAAGTTAAGGTTGGGCAAAGTTTCCATGAAAATTTGGGCAAACACTCATTTATAGGTGTCTAAAAATAAATACTGTCTACATCTCGTGAATTACCTGGGGGAGGTGGGTGCTGCATTATGGCTTGGAGATAAAAGCCCACCCTTTAGCTTCTTCTTGTGATTACCAGTGCTTTTTTTCTGGCAGTACGCAACGGTACACAGTACTGGCACCTTTTCGGAGGAGAAGGAGGTGGGAATGCTCTCAGGTGCTCCCAGAGCATCATGCTTCCTTCCCTGAGCTGGGCAAATGCTCCCCAGGTTTGGGGAAGGAAGCGCGAGGCTCTGACAGAATCACTGCCTCCTTCCCAAAGCCTGTGAGCCCATGTCCTGGCAGAATGTTGGACGGTAGGACCCAAGGAGAAAATAAGGCATGCACAGTCAGGTACTGCGAGTACAGAAAAAAGGTATGGTCATTTACTTAACAGGCATCATGTAAGAACTACATAGCAAGATCTTAATGAAGTTCCTTCCGGTAAACATGTAGTGGTTCTACATGTAATTGTTTTCCCTGGCCCCTAGGAAATTTTGTGCCCAGGGCAGCCACCCAGAGTACCAGCACCTTCCCCCACCCCCCAGAAGCAAAGCATTGGTGACTACTTTCATTTCCCTATGCATTTTTGTGCTAACCCATAAACAATCTCATTCTGTGCCTATAATCTGAGTCCTCAGGGCTTATATTAAGAAAGAGAGTCTCCACCCCCACCGTTCAGCCCAGACACTGAGGTCCAGCTCCGAGGGCCTTCTGGTGGTTCTCTCACTGTGAGAAGTGAAGCTACAGGGAACCAGGCAGAGGGCCTTCTTGGTGGTGGTGCCCGCCCTGTGGAATGCCCTCCTGTCAGATGTCAAAGAAATAAACAACTATTGAACTTTTAGAAAACATCTGAAGCCAGCCCTGTTTAGGGAAGTTTTTAATGTTTGATGTTTTATTGTGCTTTCAATAATCTATTGGGAGCCGCCCAGAGTAGCTGGGGAAACCCAGCCAGGTGGGCGGGGTATAAATATGATGATGATGATATGAACAGGTGCTGCCTCTGAGAAGAGCCAATTCTGTGCTGCCCTTTGACAATCAATTGGTCATGGAACAACCAGCAGGGGTCTCCATCATGTCTTACTATGTTGAGCAAATGCAACCGCTGACTAAACTTGCTCTCGGAAGTTCTTTTACTCAGCGAGAGACTCTCCCATCACTCATGTGTGCATTCTCTGCCTCCCCCTCCCCTTGAATTCCTTATCATACAATTGGGTTAATTTCTACCTGTCTACAGCTTTGTTTCTGTCACTTAAATCACATTGCTCTCTAAAACCACCAGTGTTTGGTATTCCTCTTAATTTGGGGTTGTCTTCCAGTTCGTAACTTCCGTCCAAGCCCACAACGAAAAAGCGGCGTAGATCTACAACTCGGCAGATTTCAGAATTCTCCAAATGAAAACTCCTGCTCTCTTTATCCCCCCCCCACCCAAATGAGTTTAGCCTTTTAGCCAGGCTGCCTGTGAAGCTACCTTATGCATATCCCTTGCAGCATGTTGCTTCTTTTATGAGAATTATTATTATTATCTATTCAATTTATATACCTCCCTTTATCAAAAGATCTCAGGGCGGTTTACAACATTAAAAACACATCACAGAACGTCAATGATAAAAAAATAAAATAAAAAGAAGCATACTGACAGCCTAATAATAAAATAGTCATCATAATAACAGCCCTCTCCCCCACACTTTCACAGGCCATAGATTAATAGCCAAAGGCCTGGATAAAGAGGAATGTTTTTGCCTGGCACCCAAAGACATGTGATGATGGTGCCAGGAGAGCCTCTCTGGGGAGAGCATTCCACAATCAGGGAGCCACCACAGAAAAGGCCTGTTCTTTTGTTGCCACCCTCCAAACCTCTCTGGGATGGGGGGACATAAAGAAAGTGCCTCAGATGACAAGCACAGAACTGAAACAGAGCATCACCACAAATGAAAGCACTGCTTCAGATGTGCTTTGCCTTCCCTGCCCTCTAGGAAAAGAAGACTTCCCTTCCAATTCTGCAACTCAAACTGCCCACCTCCCCTCAATATTTCAGTAGCCCTTTTCTGTGGCATAAAAGGGGCTGCTGCAGACCCAGAGCCCTAAGCTAAACAGAGCCACTACGTAGCATTTATGGATTGCTTTAGGCTGTTCAAAATGCTAAGTCATCTCAGTAATTCCCACACCAACCTTGTAAGGGAGGTCAGTACTGTTAGCTGTATAATGCAGATTGCGGCTTGCCTGAGGCCACCTAGCTACTTCCAAGGAAAGCTAAGAATCACAAACTTTGTTGATTACGGCTTGTGCTCTCCGCTGGCACATTGCACTAAAGTCCTCCCTCAGCCTATGAGACTTCTGTACAGACAATCCGTTAACACAGTGGTTCTCAAAAGGTGTGGTGGCAGGAGAGGGTGGCAATTGCGGAAGGAAGACTCAAGGCCAATCAAAGAAACATTTCTACATTTCAGTGTAGTATAGTATCAAAACATCTTTTATTTACAGAATATGGATAGATATCTTTTCAAAATGAAAGCAGGAGCATCAAGTGTACAAGAATGATAACTGTTTTTATGTAGCTTCACTGTCTTATTACTTTCTGAATGTCAAATGGCCACATTATAAAGTAGTTGTGTTCTGTGTTCTAAATCAGCCACTGCTAGGAGTTGCTCCTTTTTGTTTTCTAATGTATTTCCTTTCAATAAAAGAGTAAGGGTGGCGTGAGCCAATTTTTATTCTGGCACAGGGGGAAAACTTTGAGAACCACTGAATTAACATATGCTAACTGGGGAGGGGGCGCGGTCTGCCTCCCTTACATCAGCACTCCCTGTTCTCTCACTGAATGTGCTTTTAAAAAATTCTTTTGCAAATTTTACTTTTTTGTCCCTGGCCTGAAAAAGGTTCTATACTATACTAGTTACGTATGTAGTTTTCTGGGATATAACATCTTTTTGGGGGAGCCTATACCCTCCAGATGTTGATGGGACTCCCTATTCCCATAATTCCTGACTGCAGATCATGCTAATTGGGCCCAATGAGAATCAAACAACACCTGGAGAGTTCCAGGTTTTTGCCACCTCTGTCCTGCACCCTCCACAGGCACTTAAGCATGCTCTTGAAAGCCTGGTCAAAAATTTGGGCTTATAACCTATTGCTTAAAACCCAAAGGTGTCGCCTAAATATAAATAAACGCAATTCTTTCAAACCAAGTACTTACTGAAGTGGGAAATGGTTGATGAAGTCATGTAAGGAAGGTTCCTCTTGGACAAATTCACCTCAGATACAGCAGCGTAATAAGGAACAAAGTGTGACATGGATGGATAGAGCTGGTGTGGAGAATGAGGCGAATGTTGGGAGGGCCGGGGGAAAGCCTGGATGTAAGACCCCGCTGGGTCGGCTATGACAGGCAGATGCGAAAGAGGCACGGCTTCCAAGTACGAGAAATAGGACTCGTCTGTTCTCTTTACCTGGGTCCTAGAGGAGCTCGGAGGAATTTGCGTGGCAAAATGTCCGTCGTGGTGGCCGTTCAGACCTAGCTGAGGTACGTTTGCGGAGGTGTCTTGGACCACGGTATCTGTGGGCCCCCGCATCCTGCCGTTTTGGGCAGGGAGGACCACTGGAATATGGGGCTGCAGGAACAGACCCTTTTGTACGGGGGGCGTCAGGGTCACGGGTGGGGAAGGAGGCTGAGGGGAATAGGAGAGAGAGGAGCGCCTGGTGGGCTGAGGAGGGGCAAAGGGGTAATGGGAAGCCGGGGCCGGTGGCGGGGATAAAGAAATGTGCTTGGTGCTTCGTGTCACAGTCCTGTAGCCTGGCCAGGCCGGAGGGATGGAGGAAGCTGGAGATGGAGAGAACTCAGAGGCAGAATGTCGGTGGCAGTGCAGAGGGGGTTCCCTGGGCCCCTGAGGGGGTTTGAAAGAGGCTTTGCCCACAGGGTCAGGGAGAGGAGAAGATGCCGACGAGATAACTTTGGCGTAAGGAGGTGGAGGTGGGACAGCACCCGTAGAAGTGGAAGCATTGTAGTTACTGTAGTCAGGAGGAGGAGACTGGCAGTGGAAGGGGGAAGAAGACACTTTTATCTGAAGGGTGGAAACTAAAAATAACAGAAAAGAAAAGGGGGGGAAAGAATAAGATGGGTTGGAACTGAGGAACGACAGATGGCACCATGGTTAGAAAGACTAGGGATGGGGAGAAGGAGGAATTAAATCAAAAACAAATCAAAACAAAGCCAAAACTTAATAAAGATTAGTACAGGTATAGGTTTTAAGGATGCCCAAACAAAGCCAGGACAGTGAAACACCAACACGCCACAAAGCACTGGCCTTCATCTGGGCCGTGCCTGTTTGCTATAACATAGAAGACGGAACAGAATACAGCCACTCCAGGCTTTCCCTTTGCATCCCATGCCATTTAAGCCGAAGTCGGTTTCTAATCCTGCAGTGTGAAAACTCCTTGCAGAAAAACGAGGAGCAACCAAATCCCAGGGCACAATGAGCTAAGTTTCGACGTCAGCTGCACTTGCGCCGCAGTTGCCATCCCTCTTTGTACCTCCCGTGTCTGACTGAAATGTTTTCAAGCCACAGGATAATTGCAGCAATACTCAACAGGCCAAACCGTTTCCAGGGAGCAGGTGAAAGTTAAAGGAGGCAAGCAGGGGAAAGGCAAGGCCTGCGTTGCTTACAAAAGCTGGATACGTGCCTGTGGTAGAGGTTCTTCTTTCCAGAGATTCCTGGCGCTGCTGCTGCTCCATGACTTGCCTAAAACAAAAGGGAAAAAGGAAAAACAAATCAAGTTTTAGTTCCTAATGTGCATTTGACCAGACACTTTGGCTTTGTTTGCGCTGGGTATAGTTTGTTTGGGGAGGGGGATGATGCCCACAAAACAGCTTTCTTGCGGCACTGTTCATTTATTACAATCTACTATGTATTCTGGAATATTGTTTGCCTGTTTACTATATGTGGAACACCCTTTAATAGACTGTAACCCAATTTTGCATGATGGTGGCTGATTTCAAGGAGTAGGTTTCTCTCTATGTTGGGCACCATTTTGAACCAAGATGGAGGACTGAACCTTTCAAAACCGCATTGAATTTTTGTTGTTATTGTTGTTTTCTTAGGTTTTCCATGCAATGCCAGGTACAAGGCTACAAGGTATTTATAGCCAGCACTAAGCATACAAATCATCGCAAGGAGGATTTATTCAGCGGAAACCCTAAACTGCATTTTAAAAAAGAACTGCAATGAACAGTATTTTATCTACCTTTTAAAAAGTCGGGTCCTTCCCTCAGGGAAATTTGAATGGCCCTGTGGCAGAGAAGGGACAGTCAAGCTGGAACAGGCTGCAGGGCAGGCTTTGACAAGGTTCCTCTCCAGGTATGTGCACCTTTTGTTACTCTTAGTAGGATATACAAGTAGAAAGCTGTTTCTACTCACAGTACCCCTCATGGAAATGTGATGTAATCCAGGGGAAAGTGAAGCATGCTTTAAATTCAATAGGTTTCAGTCGGATTTCAATGGCATGCCAGCAAGCTCAACCTTTGCTGAACTGGGTATTATAGGCCTAAGATCCCTAGTGAAGGCTGGTTTTATAGGATAAATTGTTACCTATTAGGATTTAATACCTGCAGTGCCATTTGGCTTTCTGGCTCAAGAGCAACAGCATATTGCAGCTGGGGGTGGTTGTTTGCTTAAGCCCTACTTCTAAGGACCTAGTGTTTATACTTCATTTCCTTCTCCCCTCAGGGACAGGAAAACTACAGTCCTACTTCGGGTTACAGGTTGCGTTTTTTTGGACTGCGGACCACCGAAACCTGGAAATACCAGAACGGGTTACTTCCAGGTTTCGGCGGTCGCGCATGCGCAGAAGACTGAATCGTGCTTTGTGCATGCACGTAAGTGCCGAATCGCAACCCACACGTGCGCAGACGTGCCACTGTGGGTTGCAAACGTGCATCCTGCATGGATCACGTTCACAATCCGAGTGTCCACTGTATTACCATGCTCTTGGACAAGCCAGAAACTGCTTTGTTAGGATCCCGTATTCAAGATCCCTGTCTATGATCTGTCTTTCTGGTTTTTCATCTGAAAATACGAGAGCAGTTGTTGGCAAAAATACGATGGCTAACTATCTGTGTGAAATGGCTTTCAGCAACATAAGTAAATAATATTAGCCCCAAATGTAATCGTTTCCTAATCATATTTCCCAAAATATTCCTCCATAAGTGGATCTCAGGTATAGGAAGCAACACCTTTTTTGTGGAACATATATCTGCTTCTGCAGTCCAGGTATAGCAAGAATATATAGCTTGGTCCCCTCCATCCCCGCCCCCCAAAAAGGACTATTCCTCAGGAACTATTTCCTTCACATCCTTTTACAATTTGCTTCAGGGCTGGAAAAGTAGCAGGTATCCCAGCATCATTCTCATGAGATGGAACCATAGCCTTTTAAAGGAGCATGTAGTTTTGAGGAATTCCCACCAGAGGGCCTTTTAGGTCAAAACTGCCTTGGAGATTTGCTGCTCGCAGTTATAATTTGTGCTCTTTGGTAGCACACTTGTTTGAGCTAACATATGAGCAATACACTAACAAAGCAATTCTTTGCATGGCTACTCAGAAGTAAGCCCTGCTGAACTGCATCCCCCTCTATACACACCTACCTGGAAATAAGCCTTACTTCTGAGTACACATGCGTAGGGCTGCACTGTAAATCTAATTTAGACATTGCTACCCCCCAATGTTATTAGTCTCGCTGCCCGCCATGGCAGAATTTTATGCAATTAATTATTCCACACCATTTACTTCAATGCAAGCAAACACAAGGCGAATGTGGGAGAAACATAATCAAGAAAGCTCAGTTGGTAGAGCATGAGGTTCTCAATATCAGGGTTGTGGGTTCAAGCACCTTGTTGGGCAAAACGATTCCTGCATCGCAGGGGGTTGGACTAGATGTCCCTCGGGGTCCCTTCCAACTCTAAAATTCTATGGTTCTAATTTACATATCACTGGAGGGCTAAAAACAACAACAGAGACTACTGATTTTATTTGCTGGACTGTTTTAAGTTCTGGACAGGGGATGCAAAAAGGAACATTGGCAATTTCCAGTCCTTTCCATCAGAATTCTCTGATGTCCATAGTGGTAGTAGCTGGCATCTACCCTGCTCCTGTCTGGACCAGCTAGCTGAGTGCAGTAGCTCTGCCACTTGGAGAGGCCATCTTAAAGGATCGGTTGTGGCAAGTGCCACTCTAACCAGGCCAATCCCTGTGGGATCTTCAGCGTGGCTTCTTATCACAGTTTTGGTGACCAACATGAAGCCAGAGGTCCCTCATTTGGATGAAATTTCTGGCTGAATGGAAGTCACGATCTCTGCACCAAAAGTGATAGGAAGAGTGAGAGACGGATGTCCAGTCATTGCACTTGTCTACAACATGCTCTGGTTTGTGAAGTCAAAGACACTGCTGCGGATGCAAGCATTGCCCTGATCTGTGAATACCTTGCCCACATATCTTGGTAACTTGCACACATCTCCCCTCAAGGATAGTTCAGAAGAGTTTCTGGAAATATCCCATGGTCGCTTCAGTCCTGAACTCTGGAAGGTCCAGTAACTGAGAAAATGCAGAATTAATTGTTACAAATGGCATGAAAACTGGGAAAAACCACCCATGCCTCTAAATGGTCCTGATTTTGATTTATAAAGTATTTCATTTGGGATCTTGGGGAGCAGCCAATAAGGGGATCACATGCCATTTTAGGAAACGGAACCATACACAATGGTCTGAAATAATCACTAAGGTAGATGTAGCCAGCAGGATGTTCTCTACATAATGTGATCCTCTTGATAATTAGAGGCCCAGCACCTTAAGCTTGTTTAAGCAGCTTAAGAAAATAAACACACAAACATAACCGAGCAAAACATTGTGAAGATGGCTTAGGAATGGACGTCAGCTTTGTTGATTCACTCCAACACACTTTGCGATGGGCCAAACTAATCATGCAAGGAACTTCACTAACCCTGTTGCCTCCCATCACCTAAGCAAAGTACCATCATAATCATCACAAGCTCAAACTGGAAGATCCACATTATAAATTGCATATATGCCATGTGGTCTCTGAGACCACCCCACCTCCATTTTCTGTAGAAACAGCCCTATGCACCACTAAGGGCCTTGTTGATGGTGTCACTTCTGGGGGCTTCCCAGCCGGCAACGCCCCTTGACAGGGCTTTTTCAGTGGTAGTTTCCCATTTGTGGAATGCCCTCCCAGGTGAGGTGCATCCATCTCCTTCATTACTGACTCTCAGAAGGATTTTTCTTTTTTTTTTAAAAAAAAAATCCTCTTTACCCAGGTGTTTGATGGCTGAAAGAAACTGTTCCTGGCAACCCCGAAATTACCAGTTCGGAAAATGTTTTAAAAATGTTTTAGAATGGATTTTGAATGATTTTTTTGAATATTTCAAAATAATTGTTTTTGATGGGTTGACCACCTTGGGCTCCTCTGGGAGGAAGCGCAGGGTATAAATCTAATCAATAAATATTAAAGAGGTAAGGGATGAGGCTTCCCAGAAAAATAAAAGCGAAAGCAGTGATTGGAGTGCAGATCTGTCTCACACATATCTTGATCATGCTGAAGAGTCATGGTGGTGTAGTGGTTAAGAGCAGTAGTCTCATAATCTGAGGAACCGGGTTCGCGTCTCCGCTCCTCCACATGCAGCTGCTGGGTGACCTTGGGCCAGTCACACTTCTTTGGTCTCTCAGCCCCACTCACCTCACAGAGTGTTTGTTGTGGGGGAGGAAGGGAAAGGAGAATGTTAGCCGCTTTGAGACTCCTTCGGGTAGTGATAAAGCGGGATATCAAATCCAAACTCTTCTTCTTCTTCTTCCTATAGTGTCTTATAGTACAGAATAGAACTGATGGAGCCCAGAGTACTACAATCCTGATGGGCAAAACATATTTTATCAACACAGGGAATCTCACGGGTTGCAAATACACTGATTGGTTTTAACAGACCAGGATGCAAATATAGAAGCAGAGGCTAAAATAACCACCCACTTTGATGGGATAACAATTCCATTTATTGCATCACGTTTCATAGCGACAACTGGCCTGTACAGTAGCGCAGTTTCTGAAAGAATGCCCTGGTGTTTTGATAGGCTCAATTATATTAGCAACAGTTGGTATGTGCTTAAAAAAATTACAGTGCTTTGCAGATTATTTGTTTTTGCTCCTTACCGTCTCTGAACCTCCATTTCATCTGGAGAAGGTCCATTTTGAACCTGGCGTTGGGTTGTTGGACCTAGAAGATGAAACAACAAAACAGTAATCATTGCAAAGGCGGTAAGAATTTGTCCTATGGTACCTGAAGGAGATTATTCAAGGCCATTGAAGCAGCACTCATTGGCCAGACATGAGAAAGTGAAGTGTCAATGCCAATGGACCTTGATTTTGTTTTTTCTGTTGATGACTTGAAAGGCAACACAGGACATACAGGAACCAGCCATTATCAGGTGCCAGCACAAAGGTAAGTATTATGGAGTAAGACACCTGTGATAAAGGGAGACCTAATGCAGAACTATTACCGTATTTTTCGCTCCACAAGACACACTTTTTTTCCTCCTAAAAAGTAAGGGGAAATGTCTGTGCGTCTTACGGAGCGAATGCACTGGGCGGCAGAGGGATCCCTTGCCTACCGCTGCAGTCGCGAGCTGAGGGATGCCTCTGCTGCTGGAGCCATGGCTCCCATCTGTTGCTCGCTGTGAAGCCAGCAGAGCAAGAGCCGCAGAGCAGCTACCGCTCTTGCTCTGCTGGCTTCAGCGAGAGCTGCGCAGCGCCTCTTGCTCTGCTGGCTTCACAGCGAAGCGGGAGGAGGGACGGACGGGAGCAAGCAAAGCGAGAGCCGCTTACATGGCTTCTGTCCCAGGAGCAAGCAAAGCACCTGTCCCAGTGTCTCCTCCTCCTCTTCTTGCTCCGGTGTCACCGCGCTTTACAGTGAGGCAGGAGGAGGGATGGGCAAGCAAAGTGAGAGCTGCACAAAGCAGGACAGAAGCCATGTAAAGCAAGAAAAGTAAGAGCTGCTTACATGCTCTGCGCAGAATATATTTTTTCTTGCTTTTTTCTTGCTTTCCCCCTCTAAAAACTAGGTGCGTCTTATGGAGCGAAAAATACGGTAATTAAGAGGAAAACACAAGAATCTCAATCTCATGTTTGCCTTGTAAGGAGAATGAGGAGAGGGGGAAAGGAAGGTAGGTGTTTTACATGTGCCATCACCCACTGATTCTTCCTTCCATATCACTTCCCCTGCAATTTATTTGTATTCCCAAGAATCGGAGGAGAAATTCAGTTTGGTCCAGCATTTTTACGTGAACCTACTTAATTCGCACTTACAGAAGAAGCAAGTGAGCCAGAACATATCACTTCTCCAAATATTGCAATGAAGTTCTCCAACCACATAACGTGTACAAATAATGCATGTATTTGGGGCAAGTGTACACAAAAACGCATGTATTAGTGAACATAACTGACAAAATGCATTACATTAGCTAGAAGGTCATAGAAAAATGTGCTCAGTGAGAGAAATGAACACTAAACTGCAGCCAAAATTTCCTGACTTTTTGTGTGTGTTTTTTTTATTGCAAGCTGATGAAGAAAAGTGGAGAACTTTAGTTAAAGCTAGAAAAATGTGAATCTGAAAGAAAGCAAAATTTACAGGTTTGTGCATCCCCTCAGCAGCAATTCAAAACCAGAAACACAGGTCCATAAAACCAGCAGCTACCAGTCAGTATTTTAAAAGCCTGGTGCCTGTTTGTTTGCTGTGCAATGGATTCCAACATCCTCTCTCCTTTTTTTTATTTTTTTATTTTTTTTAAAATTAATTTTTATTCGTTTTTCAGACAGATAGTAAAAACACAACAAAACAAACAAAAGAAAAACAAAAAGCAAACAAGGCACACAAAACAATTAAACCCATGTAGCTTCAAATTCATCATTTCATACTCTTCTTTCTTTTGACTTCCCCATACCTCCCCATCCCTGCATCCTTGTTTAAAGATTCTTTAGCAACCCTTAAGTCCATTGTCTTAATTCCCTTTCATAAAGTTTCCTTTAGTTTTTTAGTTACTGCTGCAATTCTTTACCTCTTACCCCCTGACATCTTAACATTCCTCAATTTTACAATTGTTTTTAAGATATATTTTAAATTTCTTCCAGTCCTCTTCCACTGTCTCTTTCCCCTGGTCACGGATTCTGCCCGTCATCTCGGCCAGTCCCATAAAGTCCATCACCTTTGTTTGCCATTCTTCCAGAGTAGGTAGTTCTTGCATCTTCCAATACTTTGCCAGTAGAATTCTTGCTGCTGTAGTGGCATACATAAAGAAATTCCTATCCTTCTTTAACACCAATTGGCCAACATCCTCTCTCCTTAAACCTTTAATTTGTTTGGGATGCGCCTCTGTGTGTTCAATGGACATGTGAGAAGGGAATCACAGGGAGAGGGTTTGTGTCTCCGTGCTCCCCCACAAACATTCACTTGTTTGCTGGTACACTAGTACACTTGCCTGTACTTATAGGTGTGTTTTTTTACAAACGTAGGGACCTAAAAAGAAACAAAACCACAATCCACATGCATTTAGCCATATTTTGAAGATGTGCCAATGGATGCATCTACTGCATGGGTGAAGCCTGTCATTTCCCCTGCCCCAAATACACATATTCTAGAGCCTAAGAAAAAGGCCTAGAATCTCATGTTAACACCTAAGAGTCCATCACACATCAAGAAATGGAACCCAGATAAACGGGAGGCTCCAGGAGGAGGGCAGCTGGCTCGATGGCTCCCAATGAATCCCATGGAGAAATTAAACGGGGTCAGTTACAGGGCAGAACAAAAAGAAAGCAAACCCTAGATGCCCATGACGCAGAGGCTGCGTAAGCCAGGAGGCAGGTTTATTTCCACTCCTGAGATCTCTGAATGCTCAGACTGTAAAAAAATAGGGCCAGGGTCTTTTCAGTACTGGCCCCGACTTGGTGGAACGCTCTGTCACAAGAGACTAGGGCCCTGTGGGACTTGACATCTTTCCGCAGGGCCTGCAAGACAGAGCTGTTCCACCTGGCCTTTGATTTGGGCTCAGTCTGACCCTTATGATTCCCTTCCCTTATGGTTTTGATCTATGGGCTATTATTAAAATGAGGCTGCATTTTAAATTGTATTTTTAACCTGTATTTTAAATTGCTCCCCCCCTTATGTTTTTATTGTAATTTTACTGGTGTTAGCCACCCTGAGCCCAGCTCTGGCCGGGAAGGGTGGGGTATAAATAAAAATTTTTATTGATTGATTGATTGATTGATTGATTGATTGATTGCCATATTTCTATGGTGACAATATACAGGCTTTCTCTCCACAAATGCTCTGCACATCGCACGACGACAGGTGTTTTGCTAGTTCTAAGACAATACAGTGGTACCTCGGGTTACATACGCTTCAGGTTACATATGCTTCAGGTTACAGACTCTGCTAACCCAGAAATAGTACCTCGGGTTAAGAACTTTGCTTCAGGATGAGAACAGAAATCGGGCTCCGGCAGCACAGCGGCAGCAGGAGGCCCCATTAGCTAAAGTGGTGCTTCAGGTTAAGAACACACCTCCAGAATTAATTAAGTACTTAACCCGAGGTACCACTGTATTGAGATTGGCAAGATTGTGAGAATCCTCACAATGATGGAGGAGGAGGTGGTGGTGATGGAGTCATGCACTTTTCAAAGACCCTTGGAGCACAGAGATGCCCATCTATACCTCTCAAGGATTTCAGGCAGGAGTCTCTCCCAGCCCTACTTGGGACATGCCAGGAATTGAACTTGGGATCTTCTGCATGCAAAGGCAGGTGCTCAGTGAGCTACACCCTTCCCCTTATAACAGAGGGCAAAGTCTCTTTCGTTATTACAGCTAAGCAGAAACAAAACACATTGTGATGCAGATTGTGTCATGGCAGACCAAAAGTGCTACAAATTGCTTGCAAACAGTGGCTAATTAGAAAGTTCTTGCGTTCTTACAATTGGTCAGCTGCAGAGAGCTGCCCTGCTCTGGGTTTCTGAAGTTCAGCTTCGCCTTTACGCTCTGCCAAACCTCATACACACATTCAGAACATGGAATTACCGTATTTTCAGCAGCAGCCCAATTTCTCATGCGCACGACCTGCGTGAGGCAGAGCAGTCGCTTTCTTCAGGGACTGGTGGCACGTCACACGTAAATGTGTGTTGCAAACTGAGTCCCAATGGCAGTATCAGGAGGAGATAATTTATAGCAGAGAAGCAATGTGGGAAGGAGAGGGCACTTAGCCAGGCCATCACCGCTTTTTTCTGCCCCAAATTGCCTTCCTTGAGCAATTTAAGAATGTAAGAAGAGGAGCAGTCCAATAGCATATCCAGCCCAGCATCCTGCTCTCACAGTGGCCAACCAGATACCTGTGGGAAACCAGCAAGTGGAACATGAGCACAAGAGCAGAACTCTTCCCTCGTGTGGTTTCCAGCCACTGGTATTCATCCTCCATGAATTTTATGTGGCCACCACTGCCTTCTGCTGCAGTGGTGCACAGTTTAACTATGGGCTGCATGAAGAAGAGCATTCTGTTATCTGTCCTGAATCTTCCAATGTTCAGTTTCATTGGATGTCCATCCAAAGGCAAACATATTTAAGGGCAAACATACCGAAGGAAAAACTGCTTAAGAACTCTGTTGGGTAGAAGGTGGCACCTGGGTGGAGGTGATTTGCGCAGAGGTTATGAGATTCCCATGTCCCTCTGGTAGTTCTCCATTCAAATCCCTCCACACACCCTTCATTTTTGTAAAGTCATCAGAGCCCAGCCGCATGCATGCGTGCCAGACCTAATGGTGCGTCTCTTTTTAACTAAACAGAAATCTACACAAATTTCATCTTCTGTAAATAACTACAAGAAATATGGTCTATTGGTTTTTTGGAACCTCCCCTTTAAAGATTTCTTCTCGAGCTGCAACATGACCAGTCACAGGTGACAGGTTTGAGGAACTGGCCAAAAGCTTTCACCACATGCGCGGACATTTCTGCGAGGATATACCATTTTCCGCAGTTCAGTCTTTGCAGCAATTCATTCACGAATTGCTTTCCTAATACCTCCGAGTCTCCTCCAAGCTTTGTAACAAAACCCCTGCATTTTGCACAAGTGTCCTATGACTCAGCTTTCAGTGTATTTTTGGGAACGATATCGGAAACATACTATATTAAGTTTTGCCTCCCCTTTCCAGTTGATGGCAATTAGCCACAACACCCCCCCCCAGGTCCAGGGAACCTAGGTTACTTTCATTTTGGTGGCTACTTCCTGTCTTCTATCCAGTGACTTTGGAGAATGCTAACAGGCTCATTGCTCAAAAGCCACCTCGCCACTGGGCAAAGACAAACCAATGGTAGCATAGCGAGAAGCAAGACTATTAGCAGCTCCCAAGGTCACTTGTAAACCAAACCCTCTGGTGCTGAAACACTTCTGATACTTGACCACAGCTGTTTTATTTGGAGTTTAATTTTTTTTCCTAATTAGATTGAACTTTTGTTGTTGTTGTTAAAAACCCCTTTTATTCCCTTCTCTCGTTTCCCAGGGTTCTGGGAAACTGATTTGTTCCCTCTGACATACCATGAATTTGCTTCACTTATTTATAAAAGTGTGAGACTATCCATAAGGACAGAAAAATGATCTGGGAGGGAGCTGGAGCGAGTTTCTGCAAACAAGTGGGCAGAGAACGAGGGAACATCCAATGAATCTGAATGTTGAGGGGTTTGGGACAGACAGGACTATGTGCTTCTTCACTCGCACATAGTTAAACTTTGGAACTCGCTCCCACAGCGGACAATGATGGCTGCCAACCTAGATGGCTTTAAAAGGTTAGACAAATTCGTGGAGGCTATTTCTTTTTGACAGTATCTAACCGTAATGGAGGAGGCAGTTAAAAATGGAAAGCATAATGCTGGTGGTCAACAAAAGAGGTTTAAAGACTCTCTCAAGGCAAATCTAAAAAAAAATGTAGTATAAACACAGACAACTGGGAAACACTGGCCTGCGAGTGCTCCAATTGGAGAAAAGCCTCCAGCAAAGGTGTCATGGACTTTGAAGACGCTCGAACTCAGGATGAAAGGGAGAAATGCGCTAAGAGAAAGGCACGCCCTCACCATGATCAACACCTGCCCGGAAACCTATGTCCCCACCTTGGAAGGACGTGTGGATCCAGAACTGGCCTCCATAGTCACTACAGACTCACTCTTAAGACCGTGTTCATGGAAGACAATCTTACTTGGCTACAAGTGATCACCAAAGAAGAGGAGTATTGAATGCTGGAAACCACAGGAGGACAGTCGAAGGCTGTTGAACTCAGATTCCTCTTGCAGACTTCCCACAGGCATCTGGTTGGCCACTGTGAGAACAAGATGCTGGACTAGATGGGCCTTATGTTCTTTGCAAAGGGGTGACGGGGACCCACTGAGGCACGCAGGAAATCCCTTAGGGATTTCCAACCTGAACCACCAGGGCTGAGGGCTACATTTCAGCAATGTTTTTCAAGCTGCTTTCAAACGTTGGCAGCGGACGGAAATGTGCAGGCACCAGCTCTCAGCCAGCTAGGGCGGAGACAACTTGCATCCTCAAGAAGGCACCTCCCAGCCTACCTGCCAAAGATCCTTTAAATTACGAGGGCCAAGGCCCTCTTCCAGTAAAGACCTGCAGGGAGGATAGAGTGACACCTGAAAATTATTGCCCTCCCTCAGAGATCAACTCCTGTCACAGAAGGTCCACTGCAACCCCTCTCTTGAAGTAGGTGCATCTCGATTTGAGGAGAGGAGTGCTGGAAGCTGTTCCCCAAGTTAGCTCAGAGGAGTCTGTGGTCCTGATCTAAGTGAGAAGAACCATATGTGGAAAGAGCCTTCAGGGTGGAGGGGGGGGTACCACTTACTGGGCCAAGAGTAGGGGGCAAATCAGGCGCTGTTAGGGCGTGTCATTTTAGGGGGTGAAATGTAATGTTTGCAAATTTCTTCAGCGAAGGGTCTTAAAAAATATGTTTTTTGGTGTGAGGAATTCAAATCTGCTATATATATATATATTTGTAATTGGATAACATTTAAGTCTATGTTTGATGAAGAGGCACATAAACTCCTTTCGGAAAACCAAAGTATTTTAATTTTACCCTTCTGAAAATGTCAGCTAATGCTTAATAATAAAATAAATATTGATACATAACTGCATAATAATAAAATAATGATAATAATAAATAAAATTGTCTAGAAAATGGTTATCAAGTACTTACAGTCATATTATGTATTAATATTAGTAATAAAGAGAATATAAAAAATACAACTGCAAGTACTTGGGCAATGGAGAGCTGTGGCCAGTCACTGCAAAGAATATCAAGCTAGATAAAAACCATTGTCTGACAGCTGCCAATGTGATCTGGTAATGGATATGGGTGCAGATCTCTTTAGTGGGACTGGGGATAGGAAGAGTACAAAAAGAAAATGAATAATAATAATAATAATAATAATAATTTATTTATACCCCACCCATCTGGCTGGGCTTCCCCAGCCACTCTGGGCAGCTTCCAACAAAATATTAAAATACAGTAATGCATCAAACATTAAAAGCTTCCCTAAACAGGGCTGCCTTCAGATGTCTTCTGAAAGTCTGGTAGTTGTTTTTCTTTTTGACATCTGGTGGGAGGGCGTTCCACAGGGCGGGTGCCACTACTGAGAAGGCCCTCTGCCTGGTTCCCTGTAACTTGGCTTCTCGCAGTGAGGGAACTGCCAGAAGGCCCTCAGCGCTGGACCTCAGTGTCCGGGCAGACCCAAAAAATGGGGGGTGGGCCTGCACTCTGTACTGTTCCATTCCTTTCCCTTCACAGAATCACAGAGCTGGGAATGACCCAGAAGGCCAAGCCTTGGACTGTGGTCCTCAGATGATAGGAGGTATGTAAATGTAATGAATAAATGAATAAAAACAACCCCAGTCGATGCAGGAAATCCATCGCTACAGCATCCCCTCTGCTTAAAACCCTCTAGAAAAGAAGAGCTCACCACCTTCCAAGGCAGTTTGTTCCACTGTTGTACAGCTCATACTATCAGGATGTTCTTTCCTTTAGTCGAAATCCACGTCCTTTTACGCTGAATCTACTGGCTCAGGCCCTACCCCTCCCACCCCCGGAGCAACTCGGAACAAATTTGCTCCATCCTCTCTATGTGACAGCCCCGTAAATATTTTAAGATGGCTATCATATCGCCTCTTCTCCAGGCTAAAGATACCCACCTCCTTCACCCTTTCCTCACAGGACTTGGTCTCCAGGACTTTGGCTTCTCATGTGTCGGAATTTGATCAACACCTTTGAGTTCAAACCTGCACTCAATCATGGGGTTCAATGGAAGACCTTGGGTCAGTAGGTATGTATCAGTCCCACCTCCCTCCCTCACAGGGTTGTTGTGAGAATAAGAGGGGGGCAATGACGACGCGGGCCACTTTGAAGTAGGGTGGGATTAAATAAAGGAAAAAGTATTAAGTGAGTCGAACTGTCTCCGTTACAGCGTCTCTCCTGATTTACGGAAGAGTCAAACTGGAATAACCTGGGAATCACCTGTTTGCTTATGGTAGATGAAGTGCCCGGAGCCAGACATAAGTAATTTAGCAGCTGATCAATTATGCTGTAGCGGAATACAGGGTAATGAGCCTGCCACCTGTTGCTGGAACCTAGCCAAGCAGCATCAAGATGCTCAGCAAACCCCCTTCCCCACATTAAAGAGCTGTTGAAACTTCATTACACCCATCAAAATACTCTGGACTTCTCAGGTCACTGTGAAAAGGCTCTGACTCCTCATGCATAGAGAGGGCAAAGAGAACAGCCAAAAAAAGTGCAACCCTTTTGCTCAAAAGTGCAATTGAATTAACAGTTCACTATGCACACCCCACGGGTGGGTGGTGCTGTGGGTTAAACCACAGAGTCTAGGACTTGCCGATCAGAAGGTCGCTGGTTCGAATCCCCGTGATGGGGTGAGCTCCCATTGCTCGGTCCCTGCTCCTGCCCACCTAGCAGTTCAAAAGCACATCAAACTGCAAGTAGATAAATAGGTACTGCTCGGCGGGAAAGCAAACGGCGTTTCTGTGCGCTGCTCTGGTTCGCCAGAAGCGGCTTAGTCATGCTGGCCACATGACCTGGAAGCTGTACGCCGGCTCCCTCGGCCAATAAAGCGAGATGAGCGCCGCAACCCCAGAGTCGGTCACGACTGGACTGGACCTAATGGTCAGGGGTCCCTTTACCTTTACGCACACCCCCTGTTTGAACTGTGATGCAGAATGCTGCTTTGTGGTGCTCTGGTTCTAAAATGGTGGACACAAGGAAGGTGGACACAAGGCCCGCCAAATTGAAATGAAGAAGCTTGAAGTGAAGAAATAAGGAGCTAACTATGCATTACATGCAAAAACAGATTAATGTAACCACGTTGTCCCCACCTCCCCAAATCACATATGAAAGAAATGCAACTTTGGGGATGTTTAGAACTCGTTTAACCAGCGGAAAGAAAATAATCCCCACTTGAAAAGTTGTGTCACTATATCATGACGTTTGTGATGTTGAAACCCTACTTAGAAGTCACCTTGGTGAGAGCCAGTTTACTTGGCCTACCCTTTCATCTCCTTTGCTTGTTGCTTGTCTGGGTTACCTGTGCAGGAGGGATAATGTGAGGGTGATCTGGGGAGGGATGTGTGTGATGCGTCTTTCCTTAGTATTATAGAAGGAACCTTCCTCCACAGGTGTAGGAAGATGCCCTCAAAATACTGTAGCCAAATGACAGCAGCAGGGATTTGGGCTTCCAGGTGAAGCCTGGAAACATGTATACCTGAATGGACCATGTTCCAAAATACTGAATCACCTTTTTGTCTCATAAAAGGTAAAGGTAAAGGTACCCCTGCCCGTACGGGCCAGTCTTGACAGACTCTGGGGTTGTGCGCCCATCTCACTTAAGAGGCCAGGGGCCAGCGCTGTCCGGAGACACTTCCGGGTCACGTGGCCAGCGTGACATCGCTGCTCTGGCCAGAGCCAGAGCCAGAGCCAGAGCCGCACACGGAAACGCCGTTTACCTTCCCGCTGGTAAGCGGTCCCTATTTATCTACTTGCACCCGGAGGTGCTTTCGAACTGCTAGGTTGGCAGGCGCTGGGACCGAGCAGCGGGAGCGCACCCCGCCGCAGGGATTCAAACCGCCGACCTTTCGATCGGCAAGCCCTAGGCGCTGAGGCTTTAACCCACAGCGCCACCTGCGTCCCCTTTTTTGTCTCATAGCCACACCCAATTCCATCCACCTCTGTCCAATGAATGCAGCCTTCTTCCTCTTCAATAATAAGGCTTTGCATATAGTGATCGTTTCTTGGTCAGGATCTTAATATATATTATGATATTTCCATGCTGCGTTCCGCAAATTTGGCTTGAAGAAGAGAACGGTTATTTTATTTTATTTAAAAAGTTCTTATAGACCACCAATTCATACGATATCACATGGCGATGTAACAACAATGCATACAGCAAAATCTAAAATGAATAAATAAATATTAAGGTGGCTGGCTCATCAAGAGAATCTAAACAGTTACATAGGCCTGTTGTCTTCAAGAGAAGTCTGAAAGTCAAAAGCAAAGATGCCTGCTGAATCTCTGCTGGAAGAGGGTTCAAAGCATGGGACCAATGACACTCAGTGGCCAATGTCTAGTTGAGGCCACCTGCGTCTCTGTAACAGGAGGGGACAACTAGCCCCACAACTTCACCCCTATGCAGTCTTCAATTTAAAACCCGAAAGGTTAAAACTTATGAAGTGCTGGTTGTCCTTTAGGCTAGGGAAGCTCCATAACTAGTAAGAATAAAACCAAAGAGAGTATCAAATTATCAGGGGACCCATTTCTGGACAAAACAGTGTAATGCTACCCCGTGAGGTCTGCACCTGCCTCTGAAGAATGCCTGTCCGCCTCCCCAAGACGCTATGAGAGGCTATGGTAATCACACTGACTTGAAAAGCATTGTAGAAGTGTAATCTAACTCTGTTCCACTCCAAAGCCTCTTCGCTCAGGTAGCAACTGAAGAGTTTATTCAGCAACTGTCAGTAAACCACAGAAATGTCCTCATCTGCAGCAGCTTTCTCCAACCTTGAGTCCTCAGAAAATGGTCAGGGATGATGGGAATTGTAGTCCAACAACTTCTGGGGACCCAGAGCTGGGAGAAAGCTCACCTAGGGCAACTCCAACCACGGACACAGAACCTGACTTCCCCAACAAAGCATCACACATCAATTTGGGGCATGCCATTCTAGGGGGAGAAACTTGGGGTTTTTTGGGGGGTTTTCCCCCCCAAATTTCTTCAGTGATGTGGCTTTTTTTGGGGGGGGGTGAGGAATCTGCTATTATTTTTTTGCGACTGAACAAAATTTAGAATGGCAAGTCTACATTTGGCGAAGAAGCAAATAAACTGCTTTCGGTAAACCGAACGATTTTAACGTTACCTTCTGAAAATGCCAAATAACAATAATAAATAGTATTAATATCTAATACAACTGCAAGTACTTGGCAATCATTTTTAATGTTTTCTATTCAATTTTACACACACGCACACACACACACACACACAACTGGATTATATTAATCTAAGCAAAACATCTTTTAATTCGCAAGGCAGGTGGCAACTTTTTAGCAGCCCTCATTTTTGGAATTTGAAAGTTGAAAAACTCAACATGCCCTAACATTATCACCCTCCTTATAAGGCCCCACATCCAGAAAGCACCACAAGAGAGATTCTGTAGGACAAGCAATTAACAAATGTCTTTATAAGCAACTTGAGCCACATGAGAGGCAGTGCAGTGTACTGGTTAGTGTCTCAGAAGAGATCTGGGGGAGGCCTGGATTCAAACACCCACTTAGCCATGAGTTTCACTGGGTGGCCTTGGGCCAGATCCTGTCTCTCTACCTGGTCTACTTTACAGGGCTGTTGTGAGAAATGCAGGGGTGGAATGAAATGGGTTACACTGCCTTGAGCTCTCTAGAGGAAAGCAAAGGGGAAACGCAACCACAAATAAATAAATTAAAAAACATGCAACAGGGAAAAGTAATTCAGATCAAACACCAATGACAACAACAACAACAACAAGGTAACTTGCCAGCTTCTCTAAATTTGGAAAATTGTGGTTTTTTTAAACCCTAACAACAGCTGATATCCTAGAAAATGAAAATGAAATTACATCAGTACTGAGGATTCTAGGCTATAGAAAGTGCCAGGACAGATCTGTATGTTACCATTATCATTATTTATTAGATTTCTGTACCACAGGGCGATTTACAATATTAAAACACAAAAATGCATGCCATAATAACAAACAAAAACAGCACCCCCTCCAAACACAGTTTAAAAAGCCATAGATTCTTTAATTAGGCAAATTTGCCTCTATGTCTTAATTCATAAGCTTTCCCAGCATCCTCTTCCATGGTGATTGTTTGGAAAGAACAAGTAGTCCATGAGAGGGGGAATGAAACATTCTTTTGTGCTTGTAATCATGCAAACAGGAGATTGACTAGGAGGAGGAAAGGAGAACAGGGCTTTTGCACCTTTAATAGTTGTACAAAGCAGGACATTTCAGAAGAAGTCACTATCAAAGGTGCAGAAGCCCCATATATGAGAGAGCAAAGGAGAGGGAGAATAACAGTAACAATATCAACCACTAACCAAAAATCCAAAACAGGAGGCAAAACCCAAAGAAGTGGCGAGCAAGAAATTTAGAGACCTGCTGAAATCCCTTCTTTTACAGAACTAGTTAAGGCGCAGGAGCCCTGTGCTCTTTTGTATCTGGCGCCACCCTCACAGGTGTGGATCGCAACTACAGTTGTGGATTTTGTCCGAATTTCTCCTTCATCTCCTTGTACTTCCATTTCATTTTTAAAATGCACACCAAAAAACTGGGCTGCTTGCAATGATGAAAAAGTTGCAAGGAAGCGCCAAGACTTCAGCATTATCTTATTATTTTCATCATGTTCTTAGGGCAACTAAGGTTCTGGACCACAGTCTAAGAGCCACTGATGTAGCCCATCCCTAATCTCCATTACTGATTTCTGGCAACAGGTTTTTTTTACATGAAAAGTAGCCTTGAGAGGTTGCAGTCTTTAGCGGAGGAATAATAGTGTGTACATGGTTAATTGTACCCTTGCAGGGCAGGTTTTTGCTAAAAACCATTCCCAAAACTGTCCCCCCCCTCCCCTAAAAAAACACACCTCAGGCTTTCTGACATATATTTACAAGAGTCAATATTATTCCAGAATTCTGTAGTGGAAGGGGAGGCAGCAGGAAGTGGAATTTAAGCAAAACATGGCAAGCAGGAAAAGGGTTAAGCACAAGATCAGCACCTTGCTTCTTCTCAAAATGGCAGCATCGCAAAGCAGTTTTTCATTAAACACACACACCCCTGCTGAGGCTCTATTATACACATTCGCACACCAACACTTCTGTGCTTTAAATGATGCATGAAGAAAAACACGTATTTTAAGATGCATTTGAAAAATATGACGTACAATGAGTTAATCAGTAAGAGCTCATCAGTAACAGTAGCAGTTAATAAAACAGCAGATGCACAGCAAATATAACAAAATATGGCAATCAAGGATACAGAGCTTTAGAGTTAATAATTTAATCTGGTTATTTTTTTAAAAAAAAAACCACAACAACCAACAACTCTCATTTTAATCAGGATTCCCAGAACTTGCTGAGTTTAGTCCTCCCACACCTCCCGGTATTAATTCATCTGAACATCTCTGCAGTTCAACCACCATCCACTGGAAAACAAAGAGACGGGGGAAATCGGAGGTAACGTTATGGCAGGAAACATATCTCCCAACAGGGAGGGATTCCGAAAGGGAAGTTTTCATTTCAAAGCCTGACACTGTCCTAACGTACAGAATTGGGAGTGGGGCAGGGGGGGGGGGAGAGGAAGGGGTCTGCAATGCCTCTCACTCTTCCCTTTTGCAGCAGCAGCACTTTAAGACCCTCAAGGCACAGAAGAGAGAAGAAGTGGAAGTTTTCCATCACCTACAAGACATCCTGAACAGGAGGATGCAGTCACACTGACAGAGGCAGAAGCAGTGGCAAATCCATTCCCTGTTAACCATAGTATGGCGGCGCCTTTTGTTTAGGACAAACTCCAATGCAACTCTTCCATGGCCTTGGGCATTTCTAGCACCCCGCAGTGGGCCAGGTTACACGGGGTGTAATCGATCCCTCCGCACAGCAGCCGACTGGGCCTCGGCCTTTAATTATTTAACCGGAGGCAGCCTTCCTGGCCTATCAGGGATGCTTGCAGGGTTCTCTAATGCAACACACCGTCTCGAAGGCAAGAGTGAAGATGGCTGAAATGGCATGGGAGGAAACCTGACAGCCACGGAGGTAATGTGGGGAGGCCGCCTGCCATCTATAAAAACTGTAAGGGAGTAGAATAGTCCGATGCAGCGGCAGCCTTCAAAATTCCCCAGGGCTCTCCTTAGACCAGCAGTGGTCAAATATCAGCAGAGAGGAAAAGGCTGCCGCTCTGTGGCTATGCATGCAAAAAGACCACGATAATGCATAGGTTTTTTAGGGGGCTGTCAGATGCTGTTGTGGTTGCTCGAGAGTAGCCAGGCAGGACACCGACCTGTTTTTTACAGGCTTTATTTTGGTGCGAACTATTTACAGTGAAGAGCGTCATAAGTTCATGTCTGGCTCAATCGCTAGCAGAATCCGGGAGTGGTCTGTTCTTGTACCTCCCCCAGCATAAAACTTTCATCACCCCCAGCCTTTTCTGCCCCTCCCTGCGCCTCAAGCTACTGCACATGATGGGCGAGGGCAGGGGTGTGCTTCTCTCCTCTCCGGCTTGCTCAGGCACGGTGTTAAGGCTCCTACTAGCATCCTCTGGTCCTTGAACCTCGTCTCCACTGGAGGTGGGGCTTTCCTCCTCGCCGGAAAAGGAACTGCTTCGCAAGATTTTCGGAGGCTCCCTGTAACGCAACTCCTCCTCTATCTCTCGCCTCTGAGCCAATGGCAGTCCCCTGACAGGGGCTGCAGTACAAAACTACAGAGCTGTAAATCCCAAGAGCAGAGTTCAATACAAAAAAATATTATATTAAATTTCCACAAATTTCACTTAAAATTCCAATACAAAATATTTTTTTCTTTTGCTTTATCGACTTCCCATCCCATTTTCCATGGGGTGTTTTGTGTGTGTGTGTGTGTGTGTGTGTGTGTGTGTGTGTGTGTGCTGAATTCATCTCATTGCAGCACCCTATCCTCAATCTTTAATATAAATCACAACCATAATACAATGATCTCTAATCATTACTGTTGTTCATAGTTCAAATCCCGCTTGCAGATTCATCATATTGAAATATTTCTTTAAATAGTCTGGAGCAGAGTTCTTTAAAAAAGAAAAGAAGAATAAAACTAGCATTCCACAGTTCCTTTGGGTATCCTCTAGTTTTTGCTGTGGAGGTGGAAACAACTTGAAGGCTCTGCCACTGGATCACCGCAAATACTGTGCGTCTGCATCAGTATGAATGCCAATGAAACTTCCCATGGCTAACCAACAGCCGCCTCCCCAGGAGCCGATACTGGAGCTGCACAATCTCTTCCCTAGTTATTTTGCTGCCCTCTCCATCTCTTACCAGCTGGAAGGTACATAGGAAACGGCCTCATATCAGTTCAAACAATTTGTCCACCTGGCCCTGTACCGTCCCCCTCTGACTTGCAGCAGCTCTCCATCGTCTCCGGCAGAGGTCTTTGACCTGCTACCTGATCAGGTGAAGGAATCACCTGCTATGTGATCCTTTTAAACAGAGTCGCCGTGGGCTGGAGCTGAAGACCTTCTGCAAAGCACACGACTCTTCCCCTGTGTGTGATTGACTCAGAAGCACTCGCTGCCATTTCCAACATTACAGGATATGTACTTGTCTACTGATGGCTGTAGCTCAGGGGTCTTGAATGCAGAAAGCCCCAGGTTCGAAACTTGGCCTTTCCAGGTAGGGCTGGGAGAGAACCCTCTCTGAAGGCCTGGACCAATGGTGTGACTCTATAGAGGACAGCTCCCTATGTTCCCTTCTGCAGTCCTATTTGCATTTGTCCGGTGGGATCAAATATAGCTGGAGCTTCCTTTGAAAGGGTGCTCTGCCCATCCTTTTCTGCCTGGAAGCACAGGAGTAGTTAATACTGTGCGTCAGAATGACACACACACACACACACAGCCTTTCCCAAGCATTCAGAGGGAGATTACAGAAAACCGCTGCTGAATCTCCCAGAAGTAATTTAATGCTGAAAGATCACAACAGAGATTCGCATTTTACAAGCACTGCGGTAAAAATAAGGTCCAGCACTCAGCCTCCTCCTGCTGCTGCTGCTGCCCCCATCACTTTCCCCAAGGACCCAGTACGTTATCTTGCGGCATGGGAAGGATGCAAGTAACCGCAGGCATTCCCACTCACACACACAATCCCAGCAGAGCGTTGTTCCCGTCAGGAATGGGGCTGGGAATCCCTGGTGCTGTGCATTTTATTTCCACCAAGGAGAAAGGCCTACAACAGGCATAGGCAAACTCGGCCCTCCAGATGTTTTGAGACTACAATTCCCATCATCCCTGACCACTGGTCCTGTTAGCTAGGGATGATGGGGGTTGTAGTCCCAAAACATCTGGAGGGCTGAGTTTGCCTATGCCTGCCCTACAAGGTCCAGTCTCTTCTCTGGTGAGAAAAGATGCTCTAGGGAGCGTCCACTGCTGCCACTACCACTACCACTACCATACCTGCCTCCTTCCTGTGCTAGAAATTAAGTTTCCGGACAAGGAGGCTAATAGGGTGCCAACCACGAGATTAAGGCGAGAGAGATCTGCATGCCTAAATCTGTCTTGAGAGGAATGGGAAAGGAGCCATTCACCATCTTAACAACATCTCTCAATGAAATATAGTGAAGAATGACGCCTTAATGCTCGGAAGCATTACGTCTCAAAACTACTGGCAAAAATATCAGGGGGGGAACCTATCCTCATAATTCCCTACCTGTGAGATTGCTGTATTTTATTTTATTTTAATTAAATTTGTATACTGTCCTTCATCCATAGAGTCCAGGGTGCTTCACAGCATAAGAATACAAGATGAAAACGCAAAATACTTTTTTTAGTTGTGCCCATGTTGGACCCAATACAGTGGTACCTTGGGTTACATATGCTTCAGGTTACATGCGCTTCAGGTTACAGACTCTGCTAACCCAGAAATAGTGCTTCAGGTTAAGAACTTTGCTTCAGGGTGAGAACAGAAATTGTGCTCCGGCGGCACGGCGGCAGCAGGAGGCCCCATTGGTTAAAGTGTGGTGCTTCAGGTTAAGAACAGTTTCAGGTTAAGTACGGACCTCAGGAACGAATTAAGTACTTAACCCGAGGTACCACTGTATAGCTTGACAGCCTGATACAGGAAAGCAGTGTTTGTTTGTATGTGTGCTGCCAATACAAGGAAATCCCTTTTATTCTCAACATGGGGTGGGGGGGTGGGAAGGGAAGCGAGAACAGCAGTTGTTGCTGAAGCTGCAGTGCAGACAGCGCAATCCCAATGTACATTATGTTGAAGTTAATGGGGGAAAGATAAAGTTGGAAAAGCTTGCAGCAAACGTTCAGACTTCTCCAGCTCCCTTTCCCCTCCCTCCTCTCAGCACCCCCTCTTTCTTTCTCATTCAACAGCACCTGCTGTGACCGAGTGACGACAAGGAGTCTTCAGAAGCCGTGTGCTGATTGCTTTAATTGCTCTTGCCCTTTCAGTGCATCATTAGCAGGGGGACCTAGCAGCTGCCTCAGATAAGTCCCGATGTCCTAGGTTGCTTTTTTGCATTCAAAAGTGAGTGTTGGTTGTTCCCAAGCAACCACGTTAAACAGGAGTGGGAAGGGCCCAGGGCAGGGAAGTCAGCAAAAGAGTGGCAAAGCCACAAGGCAAGTTGACCCCTAACTCGATGCCCAAACTCTTTGAGTGCATCTGTGTTGTGTTGACTTTGTGCACTTCCTTCCGTCCACCCATCACCCAAGACGAACCTCAACACATGGCTGACTGTCCTACTTATCAAATGACCTGAAATTTAGCCCCATCACCTGGCTGCAAACAGCAATTGGCTTGTGGGAGAAAAGGAGAGCTTCTGTCTGCTTGCTAAACTGCAGTCGTCAAGTCAGCAGGCTTTGGAAAGGCAGAGCTGTCTTGTCAATTGCTGGGTCGACAGGATGGCCTAAAAATGTCTTTTAAAATCTCCAGGCTTCTTACATCCTCTTTCACTCCTCTGTATTTTTCTACCCACTCCACTGAATTTCATTTTTAAAAACCTGACATTTCAAAGGAAGATTGGAAGGAGAGAGGAGGAGAAAAAAATATTCTGTGCAATTTAGAAGAAGAAACTGGGCCAGGAGCCTTACTTTCCCTCCTCTATTCATTTCATCTGCCTTACAAATTAAAGCATTTCCTTCTGGTTACTATTGGGGGGGGGGGGAGGTGCAGACAGGAGGAGGGAGAAGAAGAAGAAACCTAAAACAATCTTCAAATTAAGGCCTTAGATCACATTACCCACAGAGTTATGGAACTAAATAATTAACTGTCTTATATCATTTGAGCAATGCCTAATCTTCAAACACAGCAACCGCTCCCAAGGTTCTTTTGATCTTTGAGGAATTGCATTGGAGGAAGTGCTGAGCTCTGCGCTTCAAGCAGGTGATTCCTTGACCGACTTATCGGAATCTGGAACGCAGATTGACCTAAAATTGACCGCGAAGCCGTTTTTGCACACATGGATTTTGATAAATCTCACTGTCCAGATGTTTAGCTGAGAGAAGTTTTAAGCAGACATCAAGTGGCAGATAAAATGCACTGAAGTGCAATACTTCCATGCTAATTGAACCATTTATACTAAAGAGAATTATTTATTATTATTATTATTATTATTATTATTATTATTATTATTATTATAAATACCCCACCCATCTGGCTGGGTTTCCCCAGCCACTCCGGGTGGCTTCCAACAAAAGATTAAAAATACATTAAAACATCAGTCATTAAAAACTTCCCTAAACCGGGCTGCCTTCAGATGTCTTTTAAATGTCAGATAGTTGTTTATTTCTTTGACATCTGATGGGAGGGCGTTCCACAGGGGGGGCGCCACTACCGAGAAGGCCCTTTGCCTGCTTCCCTGTAACCTCACTTCTCGCAGGGAGGGAACCGCCAGAAGGCCCTCAGTGCTGTACCTCAGTGTCCAGGCTGAACGATGGGGTGGAGACGCTCCTTCAGGTATACTGGGGCTTTTGAGGCCGTTTAGGGCTTTCAAGGTCAGCAGCAACACTTTGCATTATAGGGTTGTTAACCCGAGCCAATATCTTTACTGATTTTTTGGTCCAGATCAGGGATAGGGATCATGTGGCCTTCCAGATGTTGTTAGGCTGCAACTTCAATCATCCCAGACCATGGGGAATGCTGGCAGAGTCCAACATCTGGAGAGCCAAAGGTTCCCCCCTATCTGATCAGGTTTATTTATGTGATTTATATCTCACATTTCGCTCCAAGGAGCTCAAGGTGGCATTCCTCATTTTCCCGTTCCCCATTTTATCCTCAGAACAACCTTATGAGGTAGGCTAGGCTAAGAGATGTTGAATGGCTCACGGTCACCCAGTGAGCTTCATGGCTGAGTGCAGATTAGAACGCTGGTCTCCCAGGCCCTAGTCCAGCTCTCTAACGCATAAACCACACAACTGTTTATACAGGAATCTGGTACAGAGAAGTGATCTCTGTGCTGGAAGTTTCAGTACAGGGGCAGACACTAGAGAAAATGGTAGTCTGACCCATTAGTGGATGAGCTTGTGGGTCCTTTCTGATAAAAAATATGTGCAGTTGTGATGGTAGTTCACTTGCTGGTGTTGACACAACCACAGAGGTCTCATGCTGAAGCAAGCTGTTTGCTGTTGCCTCTGAATGTGCTATAGAGGTGCAACAGAACTGGAAAGCAGAGGGGTTTTCCCATTAACTTGTTCCATCACTGCAAGGACTTTTGGCTAAGCAACAGAACTTTTCCTCCCCCTCTCCTCTTCCACACCCACTAGACCTCTTCTGGGGATTCCCCCAACCATCTGAAGCAGTTTGGGGGAGGGTACAGGGGGCACACAGGGAAGGGAGGTTTCTGTTGTGCACTAACCAAACAGGGTACCAGGGCAAGGCAATTAGAGCATACAACACTAATTCTGGCCCAACTGCATTGGCTGCCAATTAGTTTCTGGGCCAATTCAAAGTGCTGGTTTTGACCTATAAAGCCTTAAATGGCTCGCCATATGAACCGGTACCCATCCTCTGAGGCAATCATCATCTGAGGCCCTTCTTCATGTGCCTCCTCCACAAGAAGTCCAGAGGGTGGAAAGACAAGAGCAGGCCTTTTCTGCAGTGGCTCCCTGACTGTTGATTACTCTCCACTGGGAAGCTCGCCTGGCACCTTCATTACATATCTTTAGGTGCCAGACAAAAACATCCCTCCTCTCCCAGGCCTCTGGCTATTCAGGCAATCTATGGGAGGGGTGTATTGTTTTGCCTGCTACTATTTTATGTATTTTTATATTGCAAACCACCCTGCGATCCTCAGATGAAGCAGGTACATAAATTTAATAAAATAAATAAACATACTGCCCAATACATTTTTTCCCACTTAGTTGGGCAGGCTTCTCTTTATATTATAAGAGACCAGTCAATATTGTTTTAGATGCTCGCTAAAACCATTATTATTATTATTATTATTATTATTATTATTATTATTATTTCATCAAGCCCACCCAGACATATTATTGAGTTATGTATCCTTTTTTCCATTTTGGTGACTTTACCTGTTGCTGTTGTTGTTATTAGTAGTAGTAGTAATAGTAGTTGTACTCTGCCCATCTGACTGGGTTGCCCCAGCCACTCTGGAATATATATATATATATTGTACACTGCTTCTAAAGCAATTGATACAGCCTTTTACGGAAGACAAGGTGCAAGCCATTACCCAACACAAAAGCATTTTCTTTCCCATTATATTCTTATGAACTTCAAGCTGCTCAGTTGAGATCACACTGCCATTTTGTGAAATTTTGTCATGCAAGTTCTCTTCACAGGCACCTCTGTCCAACGGAGGCTGTGAGAAGCCAATAACAAGAGAGTTAAACTTAGTGCAAGACTGCCTGTATCAAAACATTAGCCAATCCCTACGGGACACAATGCTGTCTTTAAATTTAGCATGTGAACTGTTGGGGCAAACTACTTAGGCAAATGCCAGCCAAGAAATTTCTTGTTCAGTTCTACCTTCTCTGAGGGTTAATTAATATTTTTTTGCTAATAATAGAGCCTTGTGTTTGCTCCGATAAGCTACGTCTGTCACTAGATTTCAGAACACAATTGGGTGAATGTTTTCAGTCTATTCTAATACTCACTTCTCTTTTTGGAGGAGTATTGTTAAGGCGCACAGATAATAGTCAAGAGGAATGAGATAAAGAAGCGAAGCATTTGCCCAAAACAAAGACTGTTTACTAAATTAATGCAGTTGTTGACCTCTGAATAATGCTGACCACAACAAAAAGTATAAAAGAAAATCATGTCAAGTCCAATATGCTTGATACCAATTAACGTGCAAAGTATTTGGAAGCAGTCATTTCACCCAGCCTTTCAAATAATTACTCAACAGACAAGTCACATTTCTCAGTCTTGCTCATCCATATCCCTTTCTCCTCGTTCTTCTTGTTTCCCATATCTGCCTCCTTAAAGGGCCAAGTCAAATTAGATGTGAAATTAAATGCATGGATGGAAATTAATGCCCATGTTTTATGTTTAGTAAATGTATGTTTCAGTTTGTGCAGGTGCACTGTCTGCAGTTTTTCTCTTGCATCTGAATCATCTTGAAGCACGTTGGGGGTCCCTCGTTTGGAGAGTTCCTGCTTCTGTTCAGACAAGTCCCACATCTGTCAGAAGCAGCCCAATTCAGTTCAACATTTCTCCAACTGACAGGAGACTTTCCCAACCCTGCCTGGAGATGCTGAGGATTGAACCTGGCATCATCCACATGCAAGTAAAAGGCAAAGGACCCCTGGACGCTTAAGTCCTGTCAAAGGCGACTATGGGGTTGTGGCGCTCATCTCGCTTTCAGGCCGAGGGAGCCGGCGTTTGTCCACAGACAGCTTTCTGGGTAATGTGGCCAGCATGACTAAACCGCTTCTGGTGCAATGGAACACCGTGAAGGAAACGCACAGAAACACCATTTACCTTCCTGCCGCAGTAGCACCTGTTTATCTACTTGCACTGGTGTGCTTTCGAACTGCTAGGTTAGCAGGAGCTGGGACAGAGCAACGGGGATTTGAACCGCTGACCTTCTGACCAGCAAGCCCAAGAGCCTCAGTGGTTTATTTATTTTTTTTAATAAATTTTTATTGAAGTTTTAAAGGTTACATGAATAATAAAAAAGAAAAATAACAGCAGAAAAAACACCCAATTAGACCAAAAAAGAAAGCATAACAATACATAAAAACAAGTCCCCTCAAAGAGAAAAAAATAAAAAAGAGAGCAGACAAAAAAGAAAAAAATGCATACAATCAAAAAAAAGGAACAAATCAAACCTTTACATAACTTTCTTTCTTTAGCTTATTTCCTTGGCCTCCTCACACCTCCCCTCTTTGTATTCTAGTTCAGTTAGATATTTCAGCAAATCCTTCACCTTTGTTTTTATCCTAATAATTTATCTTAATATACTATAATTTAACATTCTCTTCTTTTACCAATTAATCATTCATTTTTACTTTGCTTAATCTTATTTCTCCTTAAAACTAATAAATTTGAACTTAATCTCTTAAGACATTTCCCCTAGGGTCATAAAAAATTCCTTCCACGATTTTTCCATCTCTCATTAATCTTTTTTTTAAAGTCTCCATATATACACTTTAAGTTCCCAATTTTCTTCCACCGTCTCCCCTCCCCGGTCTTGGCCCCTGCCGTCAGTTCCATCAGCCTCCCGAGGCTCAGTGGTTTAGACCAGAGCGCCACCCGAATGCAAAGCCACTGACCTATGGTCCTTACGATCCAAGTATTCTAAGTGTGACCCAGATGAGCGGAGGGTGCAAGTGCAAAAGAACCGTGGCTTGACGACGGCCACCTAGTGTGATTATCTGTAAAATTAGGTTTGAACCAGGAATTCCAGTTCACAACCCATGCTCTCAGTTACTACAGTGGTACCTCGGGTTACAGATGCTTCAGGTTACAGACTCCGCTAACCCAGAAATTGTACCTCGGGTTAAGAACTTTGCTTCAGGATGACAACAGAAATTGTGCGGCAGCAGCGCAGCGACAGCGGGAGGCCCCATTAGCTAAAGTGGTACCTCAGGTTAAGAACGGACCTCCAGAATGAATTAATTTCTTAACCCGAGGTACCACTGTACACTACATGTTTAAAACTAAACATAATATTAAAAGAGCTGTGCTGCATCAGACCAAGAGTCCATGTAGTGAGGTATCCGGTTTCTCACAGTGGTTTGGTGGGGCTGGTGCCCACTGTCTGATGTTTTACTGTAGTTTTGTAATTTGTTGGAAGCTGGCCAGAGTGGCCAGGGCAACCCAGCCAGATGGGTGGCATATAAATTATTATTATTATTATTATTATTATTATTATTATTATTACTGTTACTACTACTACTACTGCTACTGTCAAGGGAGAAGGCAGAAAGACCAACAGCCAACAACAGGCAGAGGCAACTAATTCTAGTTTTGCCACCTATCGTCCTCCTTGCTAAGTTCTACAAGGGCAACACGGAGAGACAGAAGAGGAGGAAGCTACCCTCCTTAGACTGGTTGCAGGTAGGAAGGCAGGTAGGTGGAGCCTGGCTGGTTGGAGTTGGTAGGAAGTGCCCCATTTGCCTTAGCAGATGAGCCTTTGCTGCGGGGGTGGTCAACCTGATGCTGATGCTGTTTATTTATGCAGACCATCGCTATACGGCTTAATATATACATGAGCAGTGTGCAGAGAGTATCCGAAGTATCTGAAAGATTGCCTCCTTCCCTACAGAACCCTCTCAGGAGTTAATTTCGGAAGAGGGAGCCCTATTGGTTGCTCCACTGCCCTCAGAAACTGGTGTGTGTATGTGTGTGTGTGTGTAGGTAGGTAGGTAGCTGAGGAGATGGCCTTCTCTGTGGCAGCCCCTTGGTTGCAGAACGCCCTCCCCACAGAGGTGCACCAGGTACCTTCATTAAACTGCTTTCAGCGGATGCCAAAGACACACCTAGCTTTTGATACTAGCGATGTATTATGTTTAGGACCCACCTGATTTCTGTGATTGTAGGTTGTTTTGAACTGTTTTCAACATTGTGTTTTAATTGTTGTAGCCTGTCCTGGGACCTAAGGTTGAAGCACAGACTGTTGTTGTTGATGTTATTCCTCTCCCACTATTTCTCCCTCTCCCTGGAGATGGGTATTCAAAGGTTCCTGACCTCTGTGGTAGATACAGCTATTGATAGCCTAACCCTCCATGGATTTGCCTAATTCCCTTTTAAAGCCATCCAAGTTGGTGTCAACAGCCACATCTTGTGGGGACCAATTCTATAGTTTAACTAGGTGCCCTGTGAAGAAGTACTTCCTGTTTGTCTGCTTTGTGTCCAACAAATACCCTCATCCCATGGAAAGGCAGCTTATTAAGATCCATCGTGTGCTCTGTTCTCCATCTCTGATGCATTCCATCTTTCTCTTACCGCATTTCGGTCAACCCAGAACGACAGACTCCGGGAGGTGGGGGTGAGAATGAAACCAGCACACTAGACAAATGTGCCTTCCAATCCCTGTGGGACTCATTCAGGCCACCAGGCGCTCCATAAAGTTTATCACGTGGCATGACTATTCTGAAAAGCCGCAGACTACTAAAGGGGTCAGCTGACTTGCACCACAGGGCAGTGGGGTGGGGTGAGAGAATCTCTGTCTTTTTAAAGCAGGGCAGACATAACAAGGAGTTTGCAGCAGGCAAAGAGAAAACAGCTCTGTCACGGTTACTTCAGGCTTTACTCCTGTTACTCCTCTGTTGATTGGGGTGGGGATAATTTACAATCCAAATTAGCCTCAAGAAGTCATCTCTGCTTCACAGGGCTGTAACTCTGAAACGACTCCACCGAGTTCGCCGTACTTTATTTCTGCAAGAGCATGAGCAAGGAGCCCTTCAGTGCTCGGGTCTCACCCTAGCAAGCTTTTCAGAAAAATATCTGCGCAATAAGGTGACTTACACTGCAATCCCAGGCATGCCTACTCAGAAGCAAGCCACAGCAAGTTCACTGGGATTTACTGCCGTGTAAGGATTGCACCTTCATACGGATACTCTATGCTCCCTACAATATTCTGAACACTTTTGTACATGAAGGAGTTTTTAAAAATGAGCAATTCATTTTTAGAGTATCCCTCATCAGTAACCATGTTTAGGAGTACACAAATATCCAGCCCCCAAATCTCAGTTACTCCCTGTCCATCTCTTTCCCATCTTTCCTGGTTTGCTTACTTGCCCCCCCTTTTTTCCATAATTGTTTTAAGTTGCATTCCATATCTGCTAAAACCCACAGGGGATTTTCCAAGAAGGTGCATACTGCACCTTGAGCAAAATCTATACCAAAGTTAATGCATGATAATCCGACAATTATTATTTGCTCTTATTTCAGGTCTGGGTGCCGTTTTAATAGAAAAGCAGGGTATAAAATCAAACCCAATCTGGTCTCCCCCTCCCCTCCCCAAAAAATGTTTTTTTAAGTGAAGCGTTGCTATTATTACGGTTCTCATCATACAAGGGCGATTCTGCGACAGGGACGTTAGCTTGGACCTTGTCATTGCTGATCAAAACCATTGTTAGCTATGAAGAAAGTAAGAATTCTTTTGGGGGGAAGGGGGGAGTCCACGAGGACTGCCACAGCAAGATTTCATTATTGTCATTTCCCCAAGGAAGCACCCCCCCCCTCCCACAAAAAGTGCCGAGTGCTTTGACGGGGGGCCTTGCATGACTTGCAATGCTTTAAACCCACATAAAGCTGTACTTACACCGAGTGCTGAGGCTGATGGTGGCCCAGCTGACTCCTTTCAGATGACCGTGCCGAGTCCGCCGGACTGGCATGTTAGCAGAACTGAGTTACTTCCCGTGTTGCGGCATGGAGAGCGTGGGTCGTTTAAGCAACGACGTCCGATTGATTCCTGCATTAGGCATAGGGGATACTATATCCAAATGACACATCCGGAAGAGGGGCTTTGCAGCTGAGAGGCCACAGAATCAAGTCTGCAGCATAACAAGGGAAATCCCTCGGGTAAGTGGGGGGGGGGGGGGAGAAACAACCACCTCCGAAACGGTGGGGGAGGGGGGGGAGAGAGAAGAGTAAACCTGAAACACAGCCAATAACCCTAAAGATTCCTTGGGATATTCTGGACCTAAAAAACCCTCCAATCAGAGCCGCGGGGGCAGGAGAAAAGAGACACATGCCTCCCTGAACCATATATGTCTTAGATTAGGCAGAGTTTGAAGGGACTGAAACAGGAGATGGGTCTTCGAGACCCGTCAACCGGCATCACATGTCACTTGTCAACGTGAAATACTGCAGAGTTCTGAGGTCCTGTTTTGAGAAGCGGAATTAGGTTAGGGAGGGGAGAACATGTGTCAAACTTTTTCAAATAATAATAATAATAATAACAGCAGCAGCAGCAACAACAACAACAGTAATTATATACAGCTAGTTTCAATTAAGTGGTGGTAGGGGTTTTTTTTTACCTGCAAAAAAAAAAAAAGGACTGTTAAACTTTTCAAAGTTAAAAAAAGAAAACACTAGCTTTTTATTATAGGGCGGATCAGGGAAGCCATAAGGAATCAAACAACTGCCAAATCTGGAAGCAAGAATTGGGAATCTGTAGCACATTCTTGAGAGCCTGGCTTTGGCTGCCAAGGTCTCTCTTCTGCCCAGGCACTTATTTCCCTGGCCAATTCTCTAATGAGATTAATCTCAATTAATCTGCAGAAGGAAACAAGAGTCCCAAATCAACAGATGCCGGAAGGGGAGGCTGCGCAGAAATTCTGAAATCTATCGCAGCCACTCTTCAATTAGTGTTTTATTATTAAAACTGTCTCTCTCTGGCGTAATATTATGTGTAATTCACCAGCAGAGAGGGAAATTATAAAATCCACACGGAGTCATTGATAGAAGACTCTTCCAAAATCAATCAGAGTGCATGAGGAAACGCATCATTAGAGCTTTGAAAACGCCTGGTTTTTGCATGAAAACATGCTGGCACAAACTAACAATGCCTGCCATGGGTATGTTCATATCATACATTCAAAGCACTGTGACGATACCACTATAAACAGCCGCAGCTTCCCTCAAAGAATTCTGGGGCCTGTAGTTTGCTAAGGGTGCTGAGAGTTTTTAGGAGACCCCCCTTTTTCCTCACAGAGATACAGTATTTCCAGAATTCTTTGTGAAGAGGAATCAATTTCCGGAGCCTGGGAATTGCAGGAACTTAAAGGGGTCTGCTACAATTCTCAGCATCCTTAACAAACGACAGCTCCAAGCCATGACTGTTACAATTCAATTCAAAGTTTATTTGTTGTTGCGGCCATCCCGGTCGTTCCAATGGAAAAAGGAGATAAAAATATTCTATGCCTTGCTGTGCAGAATATCTATCTATCTATCTATCTATCTATCTATCTATCTATCTATCTATCATCTATCATCTATCTATCTATCTTAAAATACAGACCTGCACAAACAAGTTTCTATATTAAATTGCTTGTCATATTTTTTGATGAACATTCTTCTCAGTTTCCGGGCTGCAACTGAGAATCTTGCAACAGCCATGACCATTTAAAATGGTAACATAGCGCCTTGAGCGTGTGTTTCTGCATGTGAATTGGCCTCACTAGATCCTAGCCTTTGAGAGGTTCTTAATGTCCTTCTTGATGGTGCGAGAGCCATTGGAGAGCCAATTGCTTGTGTAAGACAAGAGCCTTCATGCCACAGGTGAGAAACCAATGCCATGGCTCTTCCCCATTTGAGTACAAACCCCCATGGTTGGTCCCAGGGCACCCCATATTATCTCAATGGGGCAGGAAGGAGCTTGGCTTCCATGCTCCTGCTGGAGTAATTCCAGAACCCAGTCTCAAAGTTGTTGTTGTTGTTGTTGTTGTTGTTGTTTTAAGCAAATGCTGGGGTGTGTGTGTGTGTGTGATTCAGTCAATGCTTGCCACACAGCAATGACCGTATTCTGTCCCCTCTGTGCAAATTCTTTTTTAGGATGGTTCCCTGCAGGCATCTTTGCACCAGTAAGACCGAATAATTTCATAACTAATTACCCTTTGTCAGAAAATACTTGGGGCAATGTGCTTCAAAAATATGAAGAAATTACAAGGAAACAGCGTTGCAGGAATCATAGACTTGGGAGGGATCTTGAGGCTCATCTAGTCCAACCCCCCCCCCATGCTCCTGCTCCCAGCTTTCCCTGAGTGGGTTTGATCTGGTTTAACAGCCGGATGCTGTTATATGTATATACACATGTGTGTTTGTGTGTACACACACAGAGAGTGAAATATATACTTTTAAATGAGGCACTCCAGTCAGTTCATCCAGGTGCGCTTTCAATGCGCACCTGTGGGGCATGCAGCAAAATGTTGCAACATGAAGTGCTCCTGCTCAGGGTTCCAGCCAACAATGGACACTCCAATAGTCAGTCAGCACTTCATGGCTGATGAACCTGCCCAATCCTCATTGTGCTATTTTGGCGGTCTCCCCTCCAAAGATTTTCCTTGCAGTCTGCTGACACCTCCCCTCTTGTGCATGGATGGTGCTGTTTTAGCTATATATATGTCCCTGCTCAGACGAATTCACTATACAGTGGTACCTTGGGTTAAGAACTTAATTCGTTCTGGAGGTCTGTTCTTAACCTGAAACTGTTCTTAACCTGAGGTACCACTTTAGCTAATGGGGCCTCCCTCTGCCGCCACACTGCCGCCATGTGATTTCTGTTCTCATCCTGAAGCAAAGTTCTTAACCCAAGGTACGATTTCTGGGTTAGCGGAATCTGTAACCTGAAGCGTCTGTAACCCGAGGTATCACTGTAATTATATAGGGTGGTGGCAAGACTTCACACTTTAGTGTGTAGATGCCCTATCCAAATGTGGCATCCCTCACATTTAAACCCCAGATACGTTAGCGGCATTGCCTATTGCACATACAGTTACAACTATGAAGAGCACCTGCATTTTCTGCACATATTCTGCCACACTCACTTAAAGGTCCGCCCTTTGAAGCAGCCATTTCCAGCCATGAGAGTTGTGGCCCAAAACATCCAAAGGTTATCATGTTAGCAAATGTCATTTTAAAGGCCTGGGTGCATTTATTCAACTTCGCTTAACTAGCAACGTCATTCACTAGGCTATACATACCGAGGGTTCATTTCACAAAGCAGTTGTTCCACCGTAGTAAATAGGGCATTTATAGCGCATTTAAAGCACATAGCTTTCCCTAAAGGATCCTGGGAACTATAGCACTGCAAAGGATTCTTGGGGGGGGGGGGGAATCACGTGCTTTAAGACTAATGTAAATGATTAATTAAGTACCGCTTACGCATCCCCAATCAACATAACAGCCAGTAAAGCAAATATTGCTTTAGCTAGAATGGAATAAAAGCAGCAGTTAGGAAAAAAAACAACAGGCAAGATCCAGGAAAATATGAAACACATTCATATCCCATTGCTTTTAGTAGGAGAGAGCTAAGCATGTTTTAATTCTGCCCATTTGGTGGACAACTGCTTCATTTGTTCCATCCTAATTAATGCAATAGATATACACGGGCCCTGTCTCTGCGAATGTGCATGCTATACCAAACACACACACCACCATACCGAAAGCAATAGCACTAGCCAGATTTGTGCCGATGAGCAATAGGGCAGGAAGCTTTTCATTCCTGAGTCACAAGTTCCAGCCTGGCAGAAGTCAGTAACAGGGTTGTCAAATGATAGCCAAAAAATGCATTCATGACAGGTCAGTTTGTCTTGCTGGCACCTAAGATTCTAAAATAGACAACTTTCATCAACTGAATACTGGCTAAACGTATTCCAGATCCTATTTCAGCAACATAACTTGCCATTGTACAGTGGTACTTCAGGTTACATACGCTTCAGGTTACAGACTCTGCTAACCCAGAAATAGTGCTTCAGGTTAAGAACTTTGCTTCAGGTTGAGAACAGAAATCGTGGTCCGGTAGCGTGAAAGCAGCAGGAGGCCCCATTAGCTAAAGTGGTGCTTCAGGTTAAGAACAGTTTCAGGTTAAGTACGGACCTCCGGAACGAATTAAGTACTTAACCCAAGGTACCACTGTACATGTATGCCGCTGAGCTGAACAACTATTATTGTTTTTTTTTAAAAAAGCATGAAAATTTGTACAACAACAACAACAACATATCAAGCCATTAGCAGCTGAATAATGTATGGCTTGCAAGAAACTCCGGCATTCAGGTATGTTACCACTCAGCATTTAGCAGCAGATTGTTCTGAGAACCTGGGTTGCTATATCTCTTCAGCAAAGGAAGAATTGGTTTGCAGGGTGTATGGTCACAACCTTCTCCCCACCCACTATGGGAAACCTAGTTTTAAAGTGGGGTTCTCTCCCCTCCCCACCAGGGCACTGTAGTAGGTATCATGTCAACTTACAGAAGCAGTAACAAGAACTACCGTATTTTTTGCTCTATAAGACTCACTTTTTCCCTCCTAAAAAGTAAGGGGAAATGTGTGTGCGCCTTATGGAGCGAATGCAGGCTGTGCAGCTGTCCCAGAAACCAGAACAGCAAGAGGGATCACTGCTTTCGCTGCGCAGCGATCCCTCTTGCTGTTCTGGCTTCTGGGATTCAGAAATTTTTTTTTCTTGTTTTCCTCCTCCAAAAACTAGTTGCGTCTTATGGTCTGGTGCGTCTTATAGAGTGAAAAATACGGTAATTCAACCTACTGAAAGTCAGGAAATTTTAATTATAGGAACAAATAAGGGGCAGAAAGCCACTGATTCATGGCACAGAGACAAAAGGAAAGTAAACCAAAAGGGGGTAAAAAGGGGGAGGGCATTATCATTTATTATTTTCAACTCATTCTCATGCCTAAATGGAATGAAGTCATCTCTTCCTAGAGAGCAACAGAAGATATTGATTATCAAAGTGCTGCTGTTGAAATCAGGCCAAAAGGAAGCCCAGATAAAACTGAAGTGGATTTGAAAATCAAGCCTATTAGTGAGAACAATCCCTCTTAGGCTGAAGGAAATTACACATCTGATGAATGCACAAGCGAGCTTCCCACAGGCTGAGCCAAAGATGTAACTCAGAAACTCAGCAGATCAGATTAAACTGTAGATAACAGCCAGGGAGGCCTGCTATTCATTCATTCCTGAATGTGCTACATGCTTTGAAAGAGCAACTTTTCCAAATGCGTTTCAGGAACTAGAAACAGTTCCTGAAGAGGCACAAATACAAGATGGGTGACACCTGGCTTGAGAGCAGTACATGTGAAAAGGATCTAGGAGTCTTGGTTGACCACAAACTTGACATGAGCCAACAGTGTGACGCGGCAGCTAAAAAAGCCAATGCAATTCTGGGCTGCATCAATAGGAGTATAGCATCTAGATCAAGGGAAGAATGTCTGAGCTGACAACCTTAATATGCATGGAGGTTATACAATGCCTGTTCTTCATTCTAATTTCAGAGAATCATAAGAGTTGGAAGGAACACAGGGGTCATCCAGTCCAACCCTTTGAAATGCAGGGAACTTTTGCCCAGCGTGGGGTTCGAACCCACAACCCTGAAATTAAGTGCCTTGTGCTCTACCAGCTGAGCTAGGACATTACACAACAAGGAACATTCATTCTGATTCGTTTGTGTGGAGTTCTTTAAAGTCTCCTAACTAATGCACAGTCTTCAAAATTTGGGTCAGTAGCAGTCTTCCCATCAATCGCTTGTCCTACACTTTTAGTGCATTCCCCTGTCAATTTCCCAACATGAAGAGTCAATTTTTTAAAGATTTGTTGTGCCAGAGTTATTTAATCCACAAACCTAAATTTCCAGCATACAATCAAATCCCCACACACAATGCTGACAATCTCAAGGCAACACTAATCTATTCTCTTCACTGGCTTTACTCAAGCCCTTTTAATTCTCTCCCTCTCTCTTAGAAAAACAGACAAAACCTTGGTTTCTGAAGAATGTTTTTGACAGTGTGGAGAAAACCTCAAGAAGCTTCCCTAAAAGTGATTACATTTTTTTAAAAAATGTGCTTCAAAGTGACAATTATTTTCATTTTGCATTTCTAAACAGGAACAGTGGACATTCTAGATCAGGGGTCCCCAAACTAAGGCCCGCGGGCCGGATAAGGCCCAAGGGACTCATTTATCCGGCCCGCGGTGACCCCCGCCACCCGCTCTTACCGGCGCTGCACTGTGCGGCTGCCCGCTTCCGGGTCGGAGGAGCACCGAATATAGCTTGTGCAAGCATTATATGTGCATGTGCAAGCGTTATTTCTGGTGCACATCCAGGTCAGAGGAAGCCCGTGTACATACGCACAAGCTATTTCTGGTGCTCCTCCGACCTGGAAGTGCGCCGGAAATAGCATGTGTGCACGCGTATGGGCACACGCTCCCCCGCCCTCCAGCCGCCGCGCAATTGGTGCAGGAAACGCCGGCCCAAGGCGCGGTAAATTTGCTGACCCCTGTTCTAGATTATGTGTTGTGATCACCTTAATCCCATATATATCCACTTGACCACATTTGATCTGTGGATCTGTTACAGGTGTCCCATAATACCCATTCTGTATTGTAATATTTTTAGTGTGCCAGTACCTAAACTTTGGAACTCCCTTCCTATTGATACCAAGCAGGAACCTTCTTCATTGTACTCTTCTTGGCACCTGCTAAAAACATTTTTGTTTAGACTCGCTTGCCCAGATATGTAGAATGTGGACTTGTATTTGGTTTTCAGTTTATCAATTTTTATCTTTTTTGAATATTTTAATAGTTGCTTTTAATTGTTTTTACTATTATTATTAATTATTATTATTATTATTATTATTATTATTATTATTATTGTCTTTTTGTAAACTGCTTTAAGGTTCCTTACAATCAAGAGGTATAATAAATTTTATGAAATAAAAATAAGTAAATATTCCCTGCCACATACCCCTAAAGACAACTGGAAGAGAATCTGTCCACTCAAATTCAAGAAACATTTCAGCACAGCAAGATGAACGCTGAACCTGATATTTTAACATTCTGCAACATTTTGTTGCATGTATCTATTGGGTTTTGTGTGAGTCTGTGTTTCTCGGTTTCCTTATTTCTCTTTGCTTTTGTGCTGTACCCTTCCATGCTACTCTCTTTTTAATATATATATAAATTTCATTTCCTGCCACGATTCTCTAGTATTACTGGTTACGGTGCCTCCTTGTAAATACTGCCAAAAAGAGAACTATCATAAATAAAGTAAGCCAGAATTAATCAGTTGCTTAAAAACAAAACCTCTGATGTCCCTAATTTCTTGGCTTGTGATCATTTGGCTCCTGACATCAGCTAATAAGTGTTTTGATCTTTTCGTGAAATACTACTCTTTCATCCTGTCTTAATTGCATCCAAACTGCCACTAAATACTGTGCAAATATTAAAGCTTTTCAGACACTTGGAGGCCATGTTGCATAGCTGGGCTTTGCCTGTGGTGCGTACGTTTATTTCCTGTGTTTCACCACAACGTCTTGTTTTGCAGACTGCCTTAGCACTTCAAGGAAAAGCCGAAGAAAGACCTTCAAAAGTGGAACTAGCACGACTGATAAGCACAGCTTGTGTTATGGCTGAAATTAACTAGACCAAAAGATACTCTGGTCTAGTCAATTCCACCCAGATCTCTTCTGAATTCTAAGAAATTAAGGGGAAAGTTTGCAATTAAAAAGAAGGAAGGCAGAGCAAAAAAATAAATAAATCCCCTCTACTTTCATACAGTTATTGGGATATTAGTGCCATTAAAGTGAATTCACTTCGATTGCTGTTATAATTGTAGAAGTTGTGATAGAGCAGGGCTCTTATATTCTTAAGCCTGCCTAATACAGGGTGTCTCTAGATCACACTCTGCATTGTAACATTTCCATATGCCTCTCAATGAATGGTTAATGCAAAAAAAGGAAACGGTGATATCATGGGGGTGGAAATCAGTCTTGGGTTTTCTAGATTCACATCAAAAAGATGTTCTATTTAGGACAATGCTGCAGATTGATACAGAGAGAGAGAGAGACATCACTGTAGCTCAAATAAAAACTGAGAGACTACCTGGAGTTTTGACCACTGTCAACCCTACATAAAACAATCCATTATATTGGGTTTGTCCACTTAATGTGTTTCTTGAGCATTCACCCTAATTTGCTTTTGCAAAGCTTACAGAGGGTTTAAACTATATCTGATCTTTACTGAACAATCTTTTCTGATTTACTCGTGGGATGTTTACTCACCACCCCATTAATCATTCTTTCAACCTGCAGTTTTTAAAAAAGGATTTCCTTGTCACTTTCCTAAATGCAAAAAGTCGGTTTATTTTATTTTTTTTAAGTGGATTTGCAGCACTAATGCACTTCAATCTGCATTAATTGTGCAAACCTACGGTAAATTCATGGTAGGGACGCAGGTGGCACTGTGGGTTAAACCACAGAGCCTAGGACTTGCAGATCAGAGGGACGGCGGTTCAAATCCCCACGATGGGGTGAGCTCCCGTTGCTTGGTCCCTGTTCCTGCCAACCTAGCAGGAGCACGTCAAAGTGCGAGTAGATAAATAGGTACCGCTCCGGCGGGAAGGTAAACGGCGTTTCCGTGCGCTGCTCTGGTTCACCAGAAGCGGCTTAGTCATGCGGGCCACACGAACCGGAAGCTGTACGCCGCCTCCCTCGGCCAGTAAAGCGAGATGAGTGCTGCAACCCCAGAGTCGTCCACGACTGGACCTAACGGTCAGGGGTTCCTTTACCTTTAAAATTCATGATATGTGTCTTAATCCCCTTCACCCACAAAATAGTGACAAGGAAAAAAACCAGGGCCTTTTCTTTAGGATTTTTGTGACCTCCAGGTTGAATGCCATAACATTACACTGTGTTCTGTGGGAAAGAAAAACAAGCCCTGGGCTTTATTACAGTCTCTCCCCCTGCCCTCAGTACAGGCCAGCAAGAAAACCTAGTAAAATTGTCTAACAAGAAGACCCTTAGATAGGAACATCAGAAAAGCACTGCTGGATCATGCCAGCTGGATTATCTACTCAAGCATCCTGTTCTCACAGTGCCAAACCAGACGTCGCAATGGGAAGCTCACAAGCAGGGGAAAATGATTATGTTGCTTTAACTTACGGCAAGCTTTATTTTAACAGCCGAAATCGTTTCATGTTGGACATGAGCTAACAAAAAACAGACTTTGTTCTGAGGTGGAAAATAAAAATAAAAAGATAGCATATCCACGGCACAACAAACTAATTTAAGGCATTCCCATTGCGTGGCTATTATTTTGGAGAAATTGTAAGCCTATGATGCCTGTAATTTAAAAAACCTAAAAACTGACAGAGACGTTTTCAGTCACTGAAAAAACTGCGCAGCACTGCCCTCTTTTAGCATTCTAAATTTAAGGCTGGCGTGTCACCCTAAGCACACGCCGTTTCCAAAAAGTTCCTCTGCAGTTAAAACAAACAGGCTCTCTATTGAAAGCACGCCGAGTGCTAAGAATTCCTCCCGCTACCCCAGTCCACAAAACTGATTAATTTAGGTCATACAAGTGGGTGTTTGAGTTAAGTAAGCAGGCAGAGTGATGATGTCAAAGACTTGACTGAACTACTGTAGGCCACGCAAATGCCTAAACATTATGGGTGGACAAGCCAGTTTTATGAAACAAACCAATGTTAAAAATAGGACACCCAAGAATATTCCAAGAAACTCAAGACACCAATTTGATATGTTTACTTTTTCTCCAGTGTTCTGTTGAACTGCCAACATTACAGCTTACTTTGTAGGTTGTCTTTCCATTTCTTTTAGACAGCACTCACCCCTCTTTTCTAGGAATATTGGGGGGGGGGGGAAGAGAGAAATGTATGTCTATATGCATTTGTGAAAGAACTTTGTATTTAACTCAAAGGAACTGGTTTTGAGAATCACAATAAGGACCCATAATGAAAGTCCAATCTGGAATTCACATTCAACGTAACAAAGTGAAAACTTTGTCTTATCTTTGACTGTGCACACAGACCATACATTTTAAGCACATTTTGAGCAAATTTCTCCACCCTCACCTCAAAATCACGAACCGGAATTACCCATCACAGAACCAGAATTCCCAGCACCCTTAAACTACATTTCCTAGGATTCAAATTCAGTAATGATGGAATACAGCCAGGAGGAGGACTACAAGTTCTGAGACAGCTTTTCTCTCATATAAATATGTGTCTGTTTGTGTGGACATGCTTGTTTCTGTGCTGTTACATCTGCCAGTTGAGGACTGTCTACAAAAGCAAGATGCCAGAATAAACCTTTTAACATGCAACTAGATCTCTTTTGGGTTTTGTTGTAACAGACTCAAGCACGGCTATGCTTCTGGAAACTTTCCTTGTAGAGAATTTTAGGGGGCAAACTGTCTGTTCCTAAATTATAACTTGCCTGCAGTTTGTTTATTTATTAAAAAGATTCTTAAACCTTCCTTTCAGGGCACGCTGCCCTCACAAAGAGGCTTATGACACTCTGAAAATACACTCTGGTTTGTGAACAAAGAGCTGTTAAGCACCTTCCTCCTTTCAAAAGACAATAATTATTTTGAAAGCAATAGCCATGGTAGAGTTTCTTTTTTATAAGTGAAATTATCTATCTCTATCTTGTAAAAATCACGTGACTTAGAGATTCCTTACGTAGCAAGAGACTAATAAATAAAAACAGTGATGATGACAATGTCTGTCAGACCATGAATATCTCCACCCCCACCCCCACCGCCAATATAGATGGTGGGAACTAATTCAGACAGCGGTGGCATGCTAACTGGTGAGTTCATAGTTGGGATGATATACAAATCAGGTACTTCCAAGCTCACAGTCCTAACTATATATATTTCCATGTTTGGGGGAGTTCATGAAGAGTCCAATGTGGTGTATCAGACTTGGAAGCCAAAATTCAAATCCCTTCTCTGTCATGGCTGGTGACCCTGGACCCAGGGGTGTAGGCACCAAATCTCTCTCTCTCTAAGGCACCAAATCTCTCTCTGTTGTGTCTGACTAGCTGCTATCATTGATGTTAAACAAACATTATGGTTTTCATTGTGCAACATATCTCGGTGTTTAGATTTCTGGGAATGGAGTTGAGAGATGACCTAACCTGGGGAGAAAACAGCAAAGACCTGATGAAGAGAGCACAGCAGAGGTTATATTTCCGAGAATCCTCCAGAAAAATAATCTCTCAAAGCACCTGTGGATGGCAATTTACCATTGTACTGTTGAGAGTGCATTAACTTATGGTCTGTGTGTGTGGTTTGGGAGCTACACAGTCAGGGAAAAAGCAATGCTGTCCAGGGTTGTAAAGACTGCAGAGAGAATAATTGGGCGCACTCTTCCCACGTTGGATCAAATCTATGCTTCCAGGTCATAAGAAAGCTGCAGAGATAGTGCAGGATAGTGCGCACCTGGAAATGATCTCTTTCAGCTTCTGCCTTCTGGAAGAAGGTACAGTACAGGGTTATAAAGACTAGGACTAGCTGCCTGAGAAACTGTTTCTATCCAAATGAGATTTTGGTTTTAAACGCAGTGTAAGGTAGTCTCTATGGAAGTATATTGTATTTAATTATGGGGTATCAGAGTTTTTAGGGGTTAACCAGGCTAGGATAGCAGGCTTGTTGGTTTTTGAATGTCTGATGTAGATTTTTTCAATTTCGTTGTTCTGTATGGGAAGATGACAATAAAGATTATCGTATCATATATCATCATCATCATCGCAAAAGACCGGTACCTGACCTCTCTCTCCGCCAAGCTGTGGCCACAGTGCATGGGGCCACAGGCACACACACAGGGTCTGTCTCCCTTTGGAGAATAGAAGACATGGCTGAAACTGTCGTGTTTTAAGAAACAGGATTTATTCACCTATTTACACCTTCAGTTTGCATGGAGGAAGTCCAGATCTTACTGCATGGTCCATAGCAGTGCAGGAGACCCTTTTGTCTCCCTCTCTAAGATGGATCTCCCCCCTACTTCATTCTCCTTCTTCCCAGAAGCACCTTGCTCTCCGCCAGAGCAGTGACCCTGACAGCCTTCCAAATCTCCAGTCTCTGGTCACACCTGAGACAAGAAGTTCCTTGTTGCCTTGTTGACGACCCTCAATGGCTCTCTACTGTAATGCCAACAGTCTGCTCTCCCCTCAGCTGGTTTGCATAAGGCAGCCCAGGAATTCCCTGTCTGGCACAGCTCTGCAGTTAGTTTTTTTAATCCATATCCCAATCAAAATCCTAGTATTTATTTGTTCCTAGTGTTTAGGGGGACCCCTCCCTATTTCTACAACATTGTTACTTTTATTTATTTATTGATTGATTGATTAAATTTGTATACCACCCTTCATCTGTAGATCTCAGGATGGTTCACAACACAAAATTACAATATAAGAACCACAAAATGAATAACAAAGTAAGAACAACAAACCAATAATTCCCCCTCCCAAAACACATTTAAAAGGGCATGGGATGTCAATCAGGCAAAGGCCTGCTTGAAGAGGAACATTTAAAGAGTTTATGCATATTGTGATTACCCATTAAAAAAACGAGACTGTCCTTCAAACCTCATTTTTAGTTTGACTGCTCATAGTCAAACAGGAGGCATACAATATCTATGATGTGCACCAAGAACAGCTATGGTTAGATATGGCACTGCTTGGACCAGCCGATCCCTCTCAAATCTACCATCTCGTAGGGTTCTTGCAAGGACAGAATGGGCAGTGTGCCAGCATTGCACTGTAAGTGCCTGGCACAAATGATATGGGATCCTCTCCGAAGCCTATGGAGGAGACGTGGGAACTTAACTGCAGCTACCTGAGTTAACCTTCTGCCATTCAACTGGAAACCAGTCTTCTTATGCCTGTGGCACAAACCTCCCGCAGCCAATCACCTGAACACATGATACAGAACTTTTAATTCAGTCTACATAGCATTTAAGAGCGTATGCTGATGTCCAGAATGTAAGACTTTGGGGCTTACAGGGTCATGTTACTAGAAGCCACATAGTGTACATAGGCTCTTCCACTGTGGGAGGCAGCCGGGTCAATGTTTGCAGCCAAGTGTAAATAGACTTGGGGAAACCTGAGCCTTGGCTTTAACATATAAACTTTCACGAGGTTCATAAAGCTACAGACCTAAACAAGTTTACTTCAACCTGGGTCCTACTGATTTAATTAGGGCTTGGCTTCCAAATTAGCATGCTTAAAATTTTTAGGCTAAATATCTATCTAAGTTTTGCATTTTTCATGCTGTTAAACAGTCACAGAATACCAGCAAAGATACGTATCTAAAGAGGGAGAGAGCAAGCTCAATTTTAGTTTTCAGAATTAACTACTGAAATGTCATGAGAAAGAAGACAAACAAGGCACCCTGGAAAGCAACTCGAAATAAATTAAGCAATAAATACTATGATTAGATATGTCAATTCCAGTTGCTCGCTGCTCCTCATTTTTCCAGTCTGAATTTCAGTTCTCCATATTTCTCCACACCTTTGCATTTTTTCAAAATCCTTATTAAAATTCTCCTAATGTGAATTTCTCCCAATAATCAATTTTATGTATGTTATTTTGCCCAATATACATATTTTTCTGCAAGCCATTTTCCTTAAGTATGCTGCTTTCCTTAAGTATGCTACTTTCACCAATATATACATTTACATATATACAAATGTGCATTCTTGTGCGCATAGCTTGGCTAGAGAACTGCACTGCAAAATTCAGAAAAATGCAAATTTCAAAGGATGGCAGCCTACTCATTTATCTATTGCTTTAGGAATCGTTACTTAAGTAAGGTATGAACTTAACCACATTTCTCCCCAACACTAATTATGATCAGACTGCTCCTTTGTAAATAAATCACCCTACAATCAGCACCTGAAGTCACACAGCAGTACCTGAGTCACCCAAACCTTGCATTCAGCTTTTCAAGTAACAAGGACCATTACTGCATCTCCCAGTGTTGCGTGCATTAAAAAAAAAAAAAAAAAGAATTGCAGCAAATATCCTTGCAGCAGTGAAGGACAGGGCATTTTATACTTTCCCTCTGTACTGTTTTACTAACTAAAACTGCCAGCCCAGGTTGCAGTTTTCCACACAGGAGGTATTTCCCCCCTGTGGATGAAACAGCTGCCAGAGGTATGTGCAGTTTTTATTGGAAAAATGGAACAGCTTAAAGATCATGTTCACAGCAAGAATCTCTTCGACTCCAAGTGTCCAAAGATGCTGTTTTTGGCTGCAGCTGAAGTGGTTAGCCAAGATGTGAAGTCTTCCATGCTGTTCATATATAACTGCACATCGGCCCTGCAAAACTCTCTCTCTCTCTCTCTCTCTCTCTCTCTCTCTCTCTGTGTGTGTGTGTGTGTGTGTCATCTTATAGCCTCTTATAATGGGGACAGCAGAATTCTGTTGCCCAGAAGTGTTTTTCTTTTTTTGCCACACAAACGGACCTCCATGTCGGGTGGTCAGACATTGTAATAAAAGTTTGTGCAATGGATTTACAGCTCTGGAGCACACATGTCAAAGGCAATAACCAAGTCATTTCATACGAACCCCGAAGAGAAATATAACATGAAAGAGGTTGGCTGGCTGCCATAACTGTCCCACAGCCCTGCTTTTGTCCGTGAAAGGAGTAAATTCCTTGATTATTGTTTCAATGGCAGCCTGAAGTTTCCCCTTTATGTTTGGGCAAAGAGCAGCCACTTGGCTTTGCCATTCACACGGCGAGACTGACTTTACTCCCAGCACTGCAAACTGCACCACAATTGCATAACGGAAGTGTGCGCAACTTCCACAGCTGGTTTTAAGCCATTCGAGCTGTGCCACCCTGAAAACTTCCAGAATCTTACAAGAGCATGCCCCAGAAAGGGGCGGAATGCACATTTTAAAATGTACTCTAAAAACCAAGGCACCCATCTTCTCTACCCTTACTTGCTTTGGAGCGGAAAATAGATCCTGCGCTAAGAACGCAGCAAAAAAACAAAAATATGTCCAGCAAAGCACTGTCACGGCAAGAAGGCAAACAGGTAAGAAAGAAGAGGAAAAGGGAGGCAGATGACTGCCAGTCTTCCTTACCTCCATCTTGCAGAGAGTTCATGATATTCAGGGCAAACAGCATGGCGTTTGAGAACGTGGTCGCCTCCTCCTTGCTGGCAAAGTTCAGCCCATAGACCTGCCGCGCATCGCGCCACTGATGGAATGTTGGCGTCGCCTGGTTGTACTTTAGTCCTTTCACAATTGAATAATTGATCACTACCTGAAATATAAAGTGGGGAAGATGAATACTAAAGGGACAAGAAAGAATGGAAGGAAGGGAGAAAATCAGCGACTGCTGAAGGAGGGGAAGGTCTTTCCTCTTTTTAGAAACCTCTTCCATCAGTGTTACGTAAAAGCAGTTGCAGGGGAGGGGCCTGTCTCCTCACCCCCTTCCTCGTATTAATACCTCACATGCTTTTATATCAGAGAGCAACAACAACAAAAGACATCATGAAATTTAGTTTTATCCCTCACTCTAATCGCACATTAAGGCCCTCATACAATTCTAATTTTGGGGAGGGGGGGATGATGTGGGGGGCTGCCATTTCCTTCATTACACCCCTGTTGCCCCGGCCTAGCCATCCTCCATGAAGTGGGGAGGCTGTTTTCTCTCTCCACGCTATTGCCCATGTAAATGGTTTTTTTTGTTATTGCTTAAAGGGGCCTCGAGGACCACCTCTCCCCATATAAACCGACCCAGACTCTGTGTTCATCCTCTGAGGCCCTTTCTGAAGTGGCTCCCCATTTGGGAATTCCCCCAGGGAGGTTCGGCTGCCGCCTTCATTATACATTTTAAGGCACCAGGAGAAAATATTCCTCTTCAACTGGGCCTCTGGCTGATTAACATCCTTCAGCCTTTTAAATGTCAAAACAAAATAAAAAAATTCCTTCCAGTAGCACCTTAAAGACCAACTAAGTTAGTTCTTGGTATGAGCTTTCGTGTGCATGCACACTTCTTCAGATACACTGAAACAGAAGTCACCAGACCCTTCTATATAGTGAGAAGGTGGGGAAGGGTATTACTCAGAAGGGTGGTGGGATTGGGTGATTGGCAGATAGCTGTGATGAGCCTGTTGACGACTCTTAACGACTGCAATAGGTCTTACAGGAAAAAGCAAGGGGTGAGAAGGTGAAAAATGGCTTTGTCATGTATAATGAGATAAGAATCCAATGTCTTTGTTCAGACCAGGTCTCTCCATGGTTTTAAGTTTGGTAATAAGTTGCAATTCAGCAGTAATACCCCTCCCCACCTTCTCACTATATAGAAGGGTCTGGTGACTTCTGTTTCAGTGTATCTGAAGAAGTGTGCATGCACACGAAAGCTCATACCAAGAACTAACTTAGTTGGTCTTTAAGGTGCTACTGGAAGGAATTTTTTAATTTTGTTTTGACTATGGCAGACCAACACGGCTACCTATCTGTAACTGGAACCTTTTAAATGTGTTTGTGAGAGGGAGGGGGCTACTATTTTCTTGTTTTTCTTTTAACTATTTATTTGCGTTTTTAATCTTGTGTTTTTATCTCGTGAACCACCCTGAGATCTTTTGATGAAGGGCGGTATATAAATCTAATAAATTTTTAAAAAGTTAAACATGAATAAAAAACTGTGTTTTACTCATATTTAAGTGATACACACACATGTTAAAAATGTCTTAAGTAGACACATTTAACAGGATAAGCATTATAAATACAAAGAAAACTGTCCCTAAAATTATTTGTCAGTTTAATCATTTGTGAAGCACCCCCAGATTTTGCTTAACCATTCCTTGCTTATTCTGGGCCTGAGCTACACCCCATGTACTGGTTCCAGAAGGCCTGAAGTGAGGAGTCTGTTCTATGCTCTAGGTTCCGTATTGCTCAGGAACCTAACATACAGAGAGCCTGGAAACTACTTTTGAGGTTTTTTTTTCTACAATCAAGCGGTGTATAAATTATATGAAACAAACAAATATGCAGAACAGGCTCCCTGCATTGGGGGGGGGGCACACTCTTTGTAGTAGTTGTGAACCTCATTTCCGAATACCAGGATGTTCTGAGTAGAACCTCATTAAAATGGCACCTATTCCGCTTCGCCCGTAATTACATTGACCATGGCAAATTGCATCCACCCATTCGAGTCATATAGTCTACAATAAAAATTGGGAGCCACTGCAAATATACAAAGCTTGTGAACTACGACGAGGTCACACATGTAAGATTATCAGAACCGGGGGGCTTAAGTAGTTGGAGCCAATGAAACGGCAGATTTAAAAATACACACTCAGCGGTTTCAATTTAAAGCCCCAAAGCTCTCCCTTCATTCTACTGTAATCAGATGAAGACACTTCTCTGGCTTTTAAAATACTGATTTCGTCTCTCTTATACAAATAGAAAGATTTGGGGTGGGGGCTCTTTCCAGCCACTCACCAAACCCTCAGAGGGGACAGAGAAGTGGAATGTTACACAGTCTGTGTTATTTACCACAAGCTGCTGAGAGATAAGTGGAAAGCACACAGTGTAGCCATCTGGGCATTTTGTGAAATAAAAAATCCAATGTAGTTTCAGCCTGCATACATACCATACAGTTAAAGCACATTCCGGGCCCCCAATAATCATGGAAACTAGAGTTTAAAAGTGCTAAGAATTGTAGCTCTGGGAGGGGCATTCCAGGATTTGGAGGTAGGAGGAATGTGCAATAAATGTATCATGTGTCCGCCACCCCACTGTTAGCCAGTGAGTAGGTATTCTGGGATAGTACTCATCATCCTTTCCTCCTTCAGAAAAAATAGTTTCTTTTTTGTTTTCATAGGTTTTGTCAGCCTTTGGAAAGATAATTTGGGTTTTTGCAGACTTCTGTACATCTATGCTCAGCGTACATAATGTATTCTGGCTACAGGCTTCAAGGTGGGACTATTTATCTATCATTTATCTATCTATCTATCATCTATCTATCTATCATCTATCTATCTATCTATCTATCTATCATCTATCTATCTATCTATCTATCTATCATCTATCTATCTATCTATCTATATCTATCTATATCTATCTATCTATCTATCTATCTATCTATCTATCTATATCTATCATCTATCTATCTATCTATCTATCTATCTATCATCTATCTATCTATCTATCTATCTATCTATCTATCTATCTATCTATCTATCTATCACCTATCGGTTTGGGGGTTGTTTTTTTAAAGCACAGAACCACACTCCCTGCTTATTGGTTTTTATTTTAAAACATACAGACAGGAAATTGCAAGAAGCCGCAGTTACTCACTTGCTGATCTTGTAGTTTAACTCCGACTACTCTAAATGTGTTACTGGCAGTGTTGTGGTAGATGTTGATTCGGCTGAAGCCTTGTTGGCCGGGCTTTATTGGCACCCATTTCTTACTGGTATCGTCGTAGACCATAACTGACGCCCGGGCTTGGCAAATACTCTGTTCACTGCAAAGGAAGCAAATGGAAAGCATTAACAAAAGGCAATGGAAGGCATAGGATCCGTGACACATCTTATAGTCCGAGAGATAGAGAAATAACAATACTACTTTGACATTTTATTAAAACATTTTATATTCCAGAGTGCTACAGCTGTTTGCTGTGGGGACAGGGGCTGCTGTTCAGTGACAGACCACATGCAGGTACAGCTGGGAAAAGCTTCTGTCTGCATCTTTGTATGAAACTAAAGGTAAAGGTAGGGGACGCAGGTGGCGCTGTGGGTTAAAGCCTCAGTGCCTAGGACTTGCCGATCGAAAGGTCGGCGGTTCGAATCCCTGCGGCGGGGTGCGCTCCCGCTGCTCGGTCCCAGCGCCTGCCAACCTAGCAGTTCGAAAGCACCTCCGGGTGCAAGTAGATAAATAGGGACCGCTTACCAGCGGGAAGGTAAACGGCGTTTCCGTGTGCGGCTCTGGCTCGCCAGATGCAGCTTTGTCACGCTGGCCATGTGACCTGGAAGTGTCTCCGGACAGCGCTGGCCCCTGGCCTCTTAAGTGAGATGGGCGCACAACCCCAGAGTCTGTCAAGACTGGCCCGTACGGGCAGGGGTACCTTTACCTTTACCTTTAAAGGTAAAGGTAAAGGTACCCCTGAAAGTTAAGTCCAGTCCCGGACGACTCTGGGGTTGCAGCGCTCATCTCGCTCTATAGCCTGAGGGAGCTGGCATTTGTCCGCAGACAGCTTCCAGGTCATGTGGCCAACATGAGTAAGCCGCTTCTGGCAAACCAGAGCAGCGCACGGAAACGCCGTTTACCTTCCCGCTGGAGCGGTACCTATTTATCTACTTGCACTTTGATGTGCTTTTGAACCACTAGGTGGGCAGGAGCTGGGACCAAACAACAGGAGCTCACTCTGTCGCGGGGATTCAAACCGCCGACCTTCTGATCAGCAAGCCCTAGGCTCAGTGGTTTAGACCACAGCGCCACCCGCATCCCTTTGTATGAAACTAGTTGATGTAAATCAGGGATGGGGAACCTATGGCCCTATGGATGTCATTGGATTCCAACTCTGATCACGCCTGACCCTTGGGTACATTGGCTTGAGCAGATTGGAGCTGGAGTCTAACAACAGTTGAAAGGATAGGTTCTCCTTCCTTATAAGAATTATAGAATCATAGAATTGTAGAGCTGGAGGAGACCCCGAGAGCCATCTCAGCCTACCCCCAGCAATGCAAGAATCTCAACTAAAGCATCCAAGACAGATGGCTACCCAACATCTGCTTAAAACCTCCAATGAAGTACGTAGAGTCTACAAAATCCCAAGGGAGTCCATTCCATTGTCGAACAGCTCTTGATGCAGATAATACTAGATTAGTTGGACCAATTGTCCAACTTCATGTAAAGAAGCTTTTTATGCTCGTAGTTGATCATTCCAGTACTTGCTCAGCTATCTTTGGACAGTACTGCTACAACACGGACTTACATTGCATGATGAAAACCACTTTGTGTAGATGGCCACTTAATAGGAATTGCCCACTCTCACAATTACAAGATGCTGAGCAAATGATAAGAAGTTTGGTTATTTTTGTGATTCTATATCCATGCACATATGGATATGCCTTATAAAGGGTCAGGCCCTTGATCCTGTTTGTCCAGTATTACCAACTCTCACCACCAGAGACTTTCTAAGACCCCAGACAGATAGATGCAGGGTCCAGCATGCTACCAAATATCATTTTACTGGAGGCGGTAGTTATTGAACCTGTGGTCATATGCATGCAGAAACATGTGTTTCCACTAGGACATGGGCCCATCTTCCCAATTTAGTACATTTAAATGTGTGTGTGTGTTTTTCAATGTTCTGCTGTATTGGCTTCTGCTAATGGCATTCAATTTGCCCGGGCTGCTTGCAGTTTCTCTGCAGGAACTGCCATGTAGAAGCACTGCTGGCCATTATCACATCTCCAACTCAAGTCCTTGGTACTGGGTCACTCTACTGGGTTGGAGAAAATCCACAGTTTCAAGAAGGGCCTCCAATCTGGTTCTTACAGATTCTGGGAAGAGTTTTATGGCTGCTAGGTAAACTACAGAAGTTACACCCTAGCATAACGGTATATTTTGTAGTCCCATAATAGCTATTTGTTCTAATGTTCTAAATCAATACCAGCCCATTTCATTGTAGATAGCCAAAGGCCTGCACAATGGACGACAGAGAATAAAAGGAAAACTTCTAAAATCATACAACGTAACCTGCAGCATAAAAGAAATTTACAACATTAAAATTTAACACTGCAGTGCATTCACATAGCTAGAACGGAGCTTCTTGGCTGCCATTGAAAATTGGGCTACCTGGTGTGTAATGTATAGATATTTATCTGCGAGAAGTTCAACTGATCCTGTGCGGATCGACCTGGATGGCAATTAAGAATAGGCAATATAAATTTTCCTCTGGGCGTTGTATACAGGGGGCAAATCAGCAGATAGTATGTAATGTCCTCTACCCTTATTGCATTCATATATATATATATATATATATATATTTGCGATCCATATGGGGAATTCCCTGATATCTCCCCTCTAAATATGCTGAGGGAAATCTGTTGGAATCTTAGTTCTACAAAGGCCCTGTGTAATGTTCTAATATTGGCTGTCTTTGGCAAATTCAAAGCAGCAAAGACATGAGATATGATGATATTTTACAAACTTTATAATTTATGTTTTGAAGTATTCCATTATAAAGCATTTAAATGTAGAATGGAAAGGAACAATAAGAACCCATTTGCGCGCATTAAACCAGCTAATGTTCCATTAAAAATAATCATTTCACAACCCAAATTAGTGTGTGGGCAGGACATCAAAAGCAGACAGGATGAGTGTGTTTTTGCCAGTTTCATAAACACTAAAACAAGCTTTTGTAAAGAGCATTTCAATTTTGCTGCCTTTCAATGTGAAGAAGGAGTAATTTATTTTGCAAAATCTTCCCAGAACCATGCTGTTGGCGTATCACTCCCTAACTTAGGACCAAATCTAGATGTTGTGGATGTAGACCCATGATTTAGAAAGTGGATGCAGTCAACACTTTTAAAGAAGTGGTCTGCTTTGATATGTCATACCTGTTTTCGGTTATGACTTTGTTGTATGCTTGATTTTGCATTTTAATAAAATTTAAAAAGTGTGGTGGGAATGACTCCAAAATGGTAAGCAAGTGGTTGTGTGTATATGGGCGAGTTAATCTGTCAAACCTGGTAGTTTCTCCTTTTTCCAATCTTAAATTCAGTTCTTCATATTTCCACAGCAGTCTGCTTTTTTTTTTTAAGTCCTCATGAAACTTCATGGGCATTTTACGGCAGATTTCGCGTATGGGTGTCTGTGTTTGTACGCAATTTTGCCCAACATACACATTTTTGCAAGGCAAAAATTTCTGTATGTTATTTCCACTAATATATACATTTTTTATGCACACTTTACCCTAACAGATGCATTTCTGTACACAATACTTGGTTTGAGAAGTGCATTGCAAAATTCAGAGATTCAATTCACACATTACAAATCAAGCAGATTCAACTTTAAATATGAACTGAAGCAAATTTTTGCTGCTTCCCTAGGTGTGACTTTTCATCAGCCCACTGTTTTCCACCATCACCACGATCCAGGCCACTTCCTCCTAGCTGAGCTAGTCCGAGAGAAGTGTCTCAGTAATAGGGTGTTGAAGCAGTAGACAGAGGACTGGTTTAGCATTTCACAGCTTGCAGCTGACCCAATGAAACACCACTGCTTTACAATCCATAGTGTAACCTGCATTCTGAGACACGGGGTGCTTTTGTAACAAATGACAATATTTCCCACTATGCAAACTATAACCAACAACAACACAGACATTGTATGGAGTAGAGTTTCTTCATGCTCATAATTGCCTTATATTACACAGACTACAGAACCAACCAGTTGTGGGCACAGGTCAGTCCAGAAAGATTTCTGGTGGTTGAGTAGAGCATCCCCAGAGGGCCCCATTGCTTATACTCAACAGCAACGGTATCCATGTGGCCATAATTTTAGGGGGAAGCCCAGAGAGATTAAAAAAAAATTGATGAAAGAAGCTAAGGTTTACTATTTCCACACTTGAAAACTGCCCCCACCCAAGTACAGGATGTCTAATGCACCTGGGTACCCATAACCATAACACTGTGGTTGCTTCCAGACTGTCAGTATTTTGTGGGAGGGACCAAAATGAATATAGGATATGTAGGTTTGTGAAATTAAAGTGGATTATAGCACTCTGGGGCAATAGTAAAAGGTAAAGGTACCCCTGCCCGTACGGGCCAGTCTTGACAGACTCTGGGGTTGTGCGCCCATCACCTCTAGACTTTTTGAGGTTAGGAAAGTGACGGGGAAATGGATGGAAAAGTATGGGGTGGGGAAATGATTAATGGGAGGATGTATAATTCAGGATGAATTCAGGACAAATGCTAATTGTCGTATGACCTCCCTGCAAGCAAACCAGAACAAATGCTCAACAGAGACAATCAATCAATCAAACCTTTATTGCATTAGCATACAGCCATAGCAGGATAAAACAAACTAAAAATGGTGTAGACAAGCAACCAAACAAGATTCAAAACGATATTACTGGGGTTATGACATTTAAATTACCCTAAGACAATAATGTAAAAATTTAGTTGCCGGCGCCGGGAATCTAGAGTGCGGATGAATATAAAGCATATAATGGCCCCAAAATAGGCTCGGCACATTAGGTTAAAAAGGTAATGAAAGAATTAAAACCGGTCAAGGTCTAGAACACACTACCCAGTCAGAGTAGCCCTGAGTTTCAAGGCCTGCACTATAAAGATTGCCACCCCACGTGAAACTTGGGGATTTGCGTCCACAAGAAGCGATTTCAAACAGTCTTCCTTAGGTGTGATGGTGGACGGGATCAAGCGAAGGAGCTTAGATCTTATTGGCTCATAAATAGGGCAGTAGAAAAAGAAGTGTATGAAGTCCTCTACTTCATTCATTTTGCATGAACATAGACGCTGAGTAATAGGGGTCTTAGAGTAAATCTCATGCAGGAAGGCCGTGGGTATAGAATGGAAACGGGCCATGGTAAACGCTCTTCTCAAATTAGGCTCCGTCAGGTCTATCAAGTAATTGGCAAGTGATCTTACCACTTTCACTTTAGGGAGCCATATGGAGAGGCGAGCTGTGGTGGACTGTGCCCGGTCCATGGCCTCGTCTCTTGTAAGAATCCAGGCCCAGATTTTATGTTGATCCCAAGCTGACAGCGTGTCAAGATCTGGGAGGGAGTAGCGTGCAGTAGCTCAGCAGAGACCAAACTTAGTATAACTTAGTATAACCTTTTGCAAGCAAACTAAGACGAATACTAAACAAGCAGGTTTCTGGAAGAACCCACAATTTGGCATTAGGGTTCCCTTTTGTATCTTTGTTAGGGCTTGCAGCATGGGAATGAACCAGCCCAACCATATAACTGACGCACTGCAATGTGGAATTCTGGCTCTGCAGATGTAGTTTTCACTGGCTATCCATGCCACCAAAGCGATGATACACCAATCAGGCCACTTTGTGCTAGGAAGCAGTAGTAAATAATCAGAGCAGGAGATTGGGTGGGCCTGTGGAAGCCACTGGAAGCAGCTCAAGCACAGCAAACCTTTTAAGTTGTGCCGGCATGATCTGCTTAGGCCGTTTCATACTTTCACTAAAGACAGGAGCAGCAGCAGCAGCAGCACAATGCCTAGCTCATTTTAAAGGGCTTATAACCCGAGCTGCTTCCACAATCAGGGAAGCATAACGTTAAAAGAGTTCTCTGGATTGCTACACAGGGAGAGCTTCTAAAGCCCAACTGCAACAGAAGTGCCTTTTCTCTTTTTGGCAGGGGAGCGTTATCTTTCTAACGCAGCTGCTGCAAATCAGCAGCATTTACTCTGGAACCCACAGGAGACATCCCTTCCACAAGCCATATGCACGCAGCCGTGCATTTTCCACAGGCTGAGACCAGAAGCCATCATCCCCTTCCCTCTGGAATTGGTTCAGAACAGCGGAAGAATTCTCATACTGCTGCAGTGTTATATCAGAAAGATAAAAAAAAATAAAATTAGTAAGATTTCTGAGCAATTGACCATCATCCTGGTAAATGCTGCTAAGGCTATAATCAAGAACGTGTAATTCAAAAACTTATCCCAGCCATTCAATTTTGGTAGGCTGGACCTGCAACACTCGATGGGAAAAAAGGCAACAGCATTCATTACATATACCCAGGAAGGGCAAAGTGTGCATTCTCATGTACCAAATAAGATGTATTTAGCTTGCACAACTGCTGAACCTGACTAGTTTCAAGGTGAGGTCTGGACAATCCCCTTGTCAGGCTGAAAACTAATATATGTCTATAAGAGAAGACACTGCGCCCTTCAGCTGAAATGACGGGCATGCATATTAGTAGAACTGAAACTCAGCAATCAATATTCTCTTTCCAACTATAGTTCGAGGTGGGCCAGTTTCCTTTTTAAAAATAAACTTCAATGTGCCACATATGAATGTCAATGTGTTTATCCTTATCAATTTTTTTGTTAATGACAACTCATTTCTCAAGGTAGGAGCAAGCTTACTGGTCACATCATGTGTGGAGGATCTGCCAGCTGCTTTCAAATTTGCAAAACTGTACTTTCCGACCGGGAGACAAAGACGCCTATTTGGTTTGATCAGGGTAGGAATGGTTTCAGATTGGATCAGTACTCTGAAAAGGCAGGATGTGCCTTCTTCCCCTATTTCAGCTTTGCAGGAAGCCTTGGTCAAGTCCCCAGCAAAGCCACACAACCCAATTTCAAAGTCTCCTTCATACACGCATTGATGCAAGTCCTCCCTTTACGGACTCAGCAGTAGTAGCATCCTGTCATGAAATGTGGTAGTCAGATTATTTGCCTATCTAGCTTAATCTTTTCTATACTGACTGGCAATGGCTAGCCAACCTGGAGGTGATGGGGACTGAACCTAAGACCTTTTGATGGCAGAGCAGATGCACTATCACTGAGCTACAGACCTTCCTGTTCTTGTGTAATTATATTCCCATTGAGTGGCATAGCGCCCCCAAAGCGCATGACATCATCAGCGTTGTCACGAGCACTGAATGAACTTAGTCCAGGTGGCCCTCCAAACTGAAATAACCACTGTTGGAAAGAGGATTCTGGACCAAATAAACCCTTGATCTGACTTGTTCAAAATAATACTCAGCTTTTGTTTCTTTTATATGCAGGGTGGGAACCCAGGCAATTGCACTAGGAAAACCTACAGCATCTTTAGTAAATGCTGACAAAGGCTTTGGTTCACAGAAATGGGATAGTCACTCAGAACACATTTCTCTCCCAAAGCTTCAAAATGGGCAAAAACAATGGCTGCAGTAACGTTTTCCACTGGAACAACCCCAAACATGGCATCCTAACAATAGGGATACTGTAGTGTGCTGTGTGATTAATGGAGACGGCTGGAATGAATGGGTAAGACAGTCCCTAAGAACACATGGAAACACTTGGCGCACAATAATCTCTTCCAACCCATAGGCCAGAACGAGATGCTACAACAGACATAGGACTGCTGCAAAAAACAAAACAGCAGCCCGACTCCTTCTGCCAGGGATGCCTGAGTTTTTTGCAATGTCATTTTACATCATTAAATTCCGGGTTTCCTGAACCCCAATGAAGTTGAGGAGCAGGCAGGGAAATTCTTGGAGTACAATGATGCAATGCAATGCATTTTTGTAGTCCCTGGCATTACTGAGGAGGAGGAGATGTAGCGTTGCTGGTTTAAGCAGAGGCCATACATCTGCTGGCACATCTGGTGATAAATGAGTCACAGCTGTGGAAGAGTGCTGTAGCTCATAGTCTTTCCAGTCAAGCTGATGCAGGAGATGGATTGTGGTGCCTCTTATTCTCTAAATCATTAAGGACCAAAGTAGAATCATCATGCAAAGACCATAACCTCACGTTTAGCAGCAGCTCAGCAGTGCTGCGCTGTTTTGAATGCAAAAGGTCCCAGGTTCAGATGCTGGCACCTCCAGCAACAAAGATCTTGGGAGGTAGGACTGGGAAAGGTGGATCTCTCCTTGGCACTCTGGAGAATCTCTTGTCAGTCACAGTGGAATATATGCTGGGGCCAGATGGGCCAATGGTCTAAAGACAGGGACGGGGACATCTGTGGTGTTCCAGAATTTGCTGCACTAAATTTCTCACCATAACTGTCTTCAGTGTTTTAATCTTAAAGTTTTCAATGCAATGGAGCAGGATAAAACTGTGGTGAAATAATAAAATATATAAAAAATAATAATAAACAATAATAAGTAATAAAATAAATAAAAATAAATCCCTAACAATTGTGCATATAAATTAACTACTAATGCACTATTACTGCACCAATAACATGTTGGAGAATATTTATGTACGCAACTACAGTAGCTCGGATTTTGTTAGCCCAAAAATGGAGGGTGGGATAGTCCCAAAGAAGGCAGAATGGCTTAAAATGTTGGGAGTATGCAGAGTTAGCAGGTTTAACCAGCCGAATAAGAGAACAAGAAGACAGAGTTTATAAAGAGGAATGGAAAATATTCGTGGAATACTTGGAAAATTACTGTAAGCAAATGAAAATCCTAGCAGGATTAAGGTAAATGCAACAGTATAATCTAAATTGAAGTAATATGTAAAGGGGGGGGGGGGAAATAGATGGTTGGAATAGAAAATGGAGTAATAATGAGAAAATTAAAAGAAGGAGAAGGGAAGTTGATGAATGTACTATTTTACTGGTGGATAATATACTGGGGGAAATGTATAACTGAAAATTCTATTTATTTATTTTTTAATACATGTAGCAGAATGAATAAATAAATGGTGGTGATGCAAGTTAGTGTGCTCATTTATTATCTGAGACTATTTTGGCTTTACAGCAGGGAATGAATGAGGAAAAGATTGTAAAGCTTATCCTTCCCTCTAAAAAAGGAATAACGTTGGTTTATTAATTGAAATGTTATCATATATTTCCTTCAATGTTTTATAACGGCACCTGTAATGAAGTTTTAGTAACCTGTGACATTTTGCATGCAAATCATGTGCTCTGCCAAAGAGACACAGCCCTTCTGCACGTGCAAGGTTTCTGAGTCAGTGGCTAACTACATTTTAAGGTCCCCTAAGTATTTGTGCATCTTGCTAGAATCTGAAGGGTGGGTGTTCGGGGAGGAAGAACGGCAAGCGTTACCCACACGTTGCAAGGGGAAGCTCCTTCTTTGAGTTATGAGTGCACAGATATATATATAAAATTTATACCCTGCCCATCTGGCTGCGTTTCCCCAGCCACTCTGGGCTGCTTCCAGCAGAATATTAAAAAACAAGGATTCCTCAAATATTAAAAGCTTCCCTAAACAGGGCTGCCTTCAGATATCTTCTAAAAGCCGGATAGTTGTTTATTTCTTTGACATCTGGTGGGAGGGCGTTCCACAGGTGGGTGCCACTACCGGGAAGGCCCTCTGCCTGGTTCCCTGTAACTTCACTTCTCACAGCGAGGGAACCGCCAGAAGGCCCTCGGAGCTGGACCTCAGTGTCTGGGCAGAATGATGGGGTTCGAGAAGCCCAGAGGCAGTCGCTACAGTACTATGGCGGCTGCATGAACATCTCTGCGTTTTAAAAGGGTCAGTAGTTCTTTAAAAGCCACAAGGCAGAGTGGGGAAACATGGAAGTCCTCCACAGAAACTGCCTGTGTTGCTGATATTGCTTTCTTTCTGAAAATAGTGCTGGCATTTTAAAAGCTGAGAGAGAGATATATGAAGGCAGTGCAGCCAGCTCTGCAGTGCTGAAGAGGCTAGGATGGTTTGACATTTGGGTTCACTCCAGCCACACAAGTCGTGTCAGCAGGTGCATGGAAAACTGCGTAACTGCAACAATGAAGTGTCTTCACTTCCAAGGCGAACACACATTGGACCACAGGACTTCACTTATCACAACAGGGGCAATCCACAATGAAGCATAACCAGGAAATTCTGCAGTTCAGGAGGAGGCAGCTGAAAATGTGGGTTCTTTCCGCACCAATATAGTGAGGACCCAGACCTAGCAGGTCTACTTTCTATCGGTTAACCAATGCGAGTGGACGAAATAACAACATCATATTTTCACATCGCTTCTTGTTGTTTCTTCCAAGCCTAGAGGAAGTCACAGGGCCTATGACACATCTCCTGCGCTTGAAAAGGCCAGTAAAAAGAGCCACAGTAAACCTCAACCAGTTTTAGCCATTTGTTAAAAAAAAAAAGACATGGTATTTTGCACAGGACATATGTGGTCGCCCTGCTCTGCTTACCCTTAACAGGTTCGTGTGAGAGAGCACAAAGAGGCCACAGATCTGTTGCCACAAACTGCTCACCCCAAATAGATCGAACGTGAAATGGACATACAGTGGAACCTTGGTTCTCGACCTTAATGCGTCCTGGGAGTCCATTCGACTCCCGAAACCGTTTGAAAACTAAGGCGCGGCTTCTGTTTGGCTGCAGGAGCTTCCTGCGCTCAAGTAGAAGCCGCTTCAGAAGTTTGACTTCTGAAAAACATTTGCAAACCGGAACACTCATTTCCAGGTTTGTGGTGTTCAGGAGCCGATTTGTTCAGCAACTAAGCGGTTGATAACCAAAGTACGACTCTATGTATTATATATATTCATGAAAGTAGCAGCTGCGGTTGTAGGGAACATTCAAGGAGGTTCTTTAAGTGTACCTGACATAATGCTCATCTTTGGAGAGGGCGAAATGTTTCTGGGCAGCGTGTTTCCACTTATTAACAAGTATAGTCAACAATTTAACTCGGTTGGTGGAGCTTGAGATTCTCCAACAGTTTGACTTCACCCCCCAAAGGTGCACCTCTTCATTGTCTCCTGAAACAGACAGATGACAATAACATGAAGGCAGTTTACTCAAACTTCTGCCTTCGCTTAAAACCACCATTTCCCCCATTCCTGCTTTACTCAAATTTCTGGGGTTTCAAACTACCACTAGTGAGTGTTTCTGCCTTCTCCCTCCCATGCTATGGCCGCTGGCGTTGTGCAACCCGTTTTCTCCTTTGCTCCCTCTATCCCGCCCTGACGTCGTGCAAATCCAGGATCGTGATTTGGAACTACAAATCCTCAAACAGGGGCTGGACATTTTGTGCACAGAGGAAGCCATGTCTGGGGGTGAGACAAGAGGAAAGCCTTAACTGGTGCCACAAAGGTCTTGGTGTTGGTGCCCGTCAGGCCTTCCTCGGGAAAGCGTAAAAGGAGATTAATTCAGCACACAAACTCTCATTATCTTAACAGGCCACCAGCAAGCAAAGGAGAGAGGGAAACCAAAAAGTATTCCCCAGGTAAGAAGCAGAAAGAGCACTTCCTATTTATTGAGCTTTCATGCTGATCTGTTATTCTTATTTTTTGTAAAAAAAAAATGAAATAAAAATGCATACGACCCTTCATCTGAAAATCCCAGGGCAGTTCACAACAGAAACAAAATACAAAATGCATAATAAAACAAAAATAAGCCAATAATCCCACAAACACACTTAATAAGTCATAGAATGTTAATCAGCCTGGTCGGAGAGAAATGTTTTCACCTGGTGCCTATTACATATGTAATGAAGGTGCCAGGTGAGCCCCCCTGAGGAAGGCATTCCGCAATCTGTTTGAAGCGAGTTTAGAGGACACTGGCTATTTAATGAATATTCATTCAAGTTTGTGAGGAGGTTGGGTGATATTGTGTCAAAGCAAGCATACGCTTTCCAGTGCATTTGCTATGTGACTTCTCTTACTGGGAAAACTCCATTCATTTGGGGAACTTTTTTTGTTACGCAAGACCTCCCGATCAACTATTATTGCTTCAGTCTATTTACAAAAGGGGAAGGTGGACTTCCTGTATTGAACCTCCCCGTTACGATACCAAATTAAACTTTTAAAAATCCAGTTCTCCCGCCTCAGCTCTACTCACGGGTAGTTACTTTAAAGTCAAATTGTCCACAGGAAAAAGTCAGCGCTCTCCGGCAACAGCTATGCGGCTTTGCTCCGTGGAAGAAGCAGTCGATTCGAAGCACCGCGCCGCTCACCTCACGTCGCTCTGGATCTCCGAAACCGGGTTTCCCCGCGAGTAGGGGAGGCGCAAAAGGTGCCAGCCGAATCCTACATTCACAGGCTTCACCCGCCTGTGATTTTTAGTGGGTCTCTGCCTTTGCCGTGGCGGCCAGACCCAGATTTCCACGAGGCAAATTCCTCCCGATCAGAGGAATTCCGCCATTACCGGAGGCACCAACCCGGAAGTCTCCCCGCTCAACTATTATTGTGCAACCTGAATTTGCCAGCATGTAACAGAAACCCACCAGAAGACAGTGAAAATTTGGAAGTACTTAAAGAAAAAAAGCCAAGCAATACAACAATGAACCTTGGGCCCATGAAGGGTGCCAGAAAAACAGAGACATTGTGCAGGAGAGTATGAAAGGGGAGAAGAAATACTTTAATAGAAAGACCACCTTCCATCTTCCACCTCTCAGTATTTTTTTAATACATTTTATTTGCTAGTATACCTGCATCCTCTGCCATTGAACAATTTATGTGGAAGCATAAAAACATCTGGCAAACAGCAGCAACCCCACACTGCCACCATGGGCACAAAGGGAAAGAGCTCTCCTTTTCCATTCACATTGGTTATCTTGTTTAGTTCAAGTATTTATATTATTTATTTCATTTGTCAGTCGCTTTTTACAGTAAATGGAAGTCTCAAAGTGACTTGACAAAAACAAAACACAGACTATAAAAACAACTGAAAACTAGCAAAAAAAAAAAAAAAATCAACATGCCAACACAAGATGCATGAAATATCTCACATTTCCTCTACAAAGCAAAATAATAATAATAATCATCATCATCATCCTAAAGGAAAGTAAGATCAAACGTAAAACCACAAATTTACCCAAAAAAGCACCTTGCCTCCCTTACCACTGAATCAACATTACAGTGGTACCTCAGGTTACATACGCTTCAGGTTACAGACTCCGCTAACCCAGAAATAGTGCTTCAGGTTAAGAACTTTGCTTCAGGATGAGAACAGAAATCGGGCTCCGGCAGCATGGCAGCAGCAGGAGGCCCCATTAGCTAAAGTGGTGCTTCAGGTTAAGATCAGTTTCAGGTTAAGTATGGACCTCCGGAACAAATTAACTACTTAACCTGAGGCACCACTGTACTGAAATGTTTATTTGTGAGCTTAAGCTATAAATCAAATGGCCCTGGGTTCAGATTTCACCTCTGTCATACACTCACTGACCCTGCGTAAATTACAATTCCTCAGCCTCCATTTCCTTCCCAGCATCTCCTATGGGGTAACCATGATCAGCTTCACAACCCTTGCTATCAGAATTACATGAAGTGTTATATAAATGGAAACTCAACTGTTATGACAATTTGAGCGACTGCACACAAATGCACCCTTGAGAATCTTCGTGTGCCACCCTCGTATTCTCAGGGCATACTTCCTTAATTTTCTTCCTTCGTAGCTGAGGAAGGCGGAATAATTCGGTTCAGTTCACACTTTACTTCACTCAAGTCTCTTAAAATACTCGGCGAAACAATACGCAAGCTGAAACACAGCCGTCCTTCAAAATTTGCAGTTCTCCGAATTTAATGCAGACTTTAGGGGGCAGCGCATAAATTTAATAAATAATAATAATAATTTTTAAAAGTGTATTTTGGTGAAAACAAAAATGCATTACAGTGAGGGGGAACTGCTTGCAAAAAAATTTGTACAATAGCTAAAATTGCATACAAACTGTTCATGTCAGGATAAATGACTACTAAAATCCTGGTGAATTTCCGTGAGGAATTCAAAATAAATAAATAGATAAATAAATAAATCATACTGATGCAGAAATGTGGTGAACCAAAACATGGGAAGATGGAGCAAGCTTTGTTTCTCCTGCTACAGAGACTAGGCCCCAAACCAATGCATTCAAATTGGAGGTTTTTAAGCAGAGGTTGGATGGCCATCCTAGGATTTGGTGAATCCTAGGATTTGGTGAATCACAGCAGGAGAAAACAAGCTTGCTCCCTCTTCCAAGTGACAGCCCTTGAGATATCTGAAGATGGCTATCATATCTCTTCTCAGTCTACTATTTACCAGGTTAAGCATACCCAGCTCCCTCATCCATTCCTCATAAGGCTTGGTTTCCACACCCTTTATCCATCTTGGTCACCCTCTTCTGCACACGTTCCAGCTTGTCAATATCCTTCTTAAATTGTGGTGCCCAGAACTGGAGGCTCCTTATGGTGGGAAGCCCTCAGATGACTGTAGCAGCTACCAATTCCAACAGTCAAGTGGCCCTGCTTCAAAACTGGTCTTAGCACCACCATGCTCCTTCCTCGGAAAGCACCTGGCTTCTCCGTGCAATTGGAACAAGAGGAAGAAGATGCAATGAAATTGCAGTAAACAGCAATTTCCTTGTTCCTCTCTGCTGCCCACATCCAAGAAGGTGGCAGGCCCTGTCCGTGGGAAGGTGAACAAATGGGTAACTGCAGCAGCTGCTGGAAACACCAGCTGCTACTGTCAAAGAGAGCCTTCCTACAGTACGCTAACCAATTAAGGAAGTTTTTAGTCAAATTTACTGCTTTAGTTTCAACTCTTAATTATGCCGCACACAATTTGAAATTGATCTTAAGAATCATCTTAAAGCATATTGCTTGAAAAGATGTAGACAGATCATTCAAATCAGTGTCATGAATAAACTCGCTCGTGGATCAGAGCCAAGAATAAACTTTCACATGGAAATAAGCCACTTCTCAAGGTTTGTAAATTTACTTGATTAACCAGATCAGCAAGTTTAGTCCCTTCCACTTTGATTGTGTTTTTTAATGCAGAACAGAAAGCTATATGGTTTGTAACCTTGCAAAGTTCGTTAACAGTTTTGTGCATTTTCCAAATCCAAAGCAATAACAGCATTTGGCAAAAGAGATAATGAAGTTAGAGAAAACATATACACTTAAACAGAAGGCCATTCAGCCCTGCATTGTGTGTTGAAAAAGACTGAGGTAGAAGAGATCATATCTGTAATGGATTCCAACTGAAATTCACAAATGCAGACATAAAACGAAGCAGTTATACCGCTGTTCCAACAAATCAGTTTTTTGTCTGGAGATCTCAATCTCATGTGTGTTATTATTTGCACACAAACACCTTTGCATCAAATGAACCCCACTCACTTTTTACTCTCTACCAGATATGAATCCCTATGCTTCATATAAAACAGGACTATTGTTCTCCAGTGAATCAGTGCAATGCATTCTCAGTAAAGTTGCCAAGTACTTACCTCGCTGCCATCACAGAAATAACTTGGTATTATGTTTTGGGGAGAACAGTACTAACGATCTGTCCAGCACAACTGTTGCATTAAAACATGTCGCCCTTGTAACTTCACCACATTACACAAAGCAGAACATGAAGTAAGCCGAGCAGTTTAACTTGAAAGTTTACACTAGGTCTTGTAACCAAACAGGAAAAGGAAGCTTTACCAAAATAGAGAGCGTATGTGTGCAGGAAGCAACTCTGCGTTTTTGGCTTGATATTTTTTCTTAGCAAAATTTATTGTTCAGCAGAAAGGCCAGTGTGGAAAAAAGAAGACCAAAATAGCCCAAATTCGAGGGGCACAAATAGTGCCACCCTCATTGGGAGTGTTGAGGATATATATATATAAAGTTTCCCCAATAAAAGCACCCATCAGTGGAACTCAATATGGACACCACTTGCCAGCATTCTCCAAGATGTGTAGGGTCACAGAAATTAAGCTGGAATCTGCAATATGTGCAAGCTGCAGTAATTTGTACTGGTTTGGGAAGGGACAAGGAGCAATGCTGGCAAGGAAACCACTGGTAATTTGGGTCAGCCAATTTCTAGCTGCTGAGATTTCAGCAGGCACTGCCCGGGCACATGCAAACACTGTCATAAGACCCAGAGACCTGATTTTTTAAATTTTATTTTTAAAAAAGCAAAACCGAATGCATAGATTTTCAAGGAAGCTGGATTCTGCACCGTCCTTCAGTCTAAGCTTTTTTTTCTGGGCATCCACACAGAATTCTGCCATACTCACACAGAGGCCAAATCTTTTAGAACTGAGGCACAAACCAGCCCTCATCTTATTCTTGTGCATATACACATACACACACCATCTCTTTAAGTGTGTTGTTAAATTTGAGTTGATTCCTTATCAACCCAGTCAGAGGGGTTAGTTGAGAGTCCAGCACTGCAGGAGGTTGGATTAGATAACCCTTGAGGTCCTTTCCAAAACTCTATAATTCCATGATTCTACTACTCCCCCCCCCCCAAGCACCTTTCCAGTTTCCCATTTATCTGTTAAGCTCTGATACTTTCATTTCTGCCACTCTAGCGGTGTGGTGAAAGATGAGCAATCCACATTTATTATATTGCTGCAGGAAAAAAACTTCACACTCACTCCATGCCTGCCAATCTTGCTCTCTAGGACATAATTATGAAGCCCACCCAGAGACTCCTGTGTTCAACAGATCAATGGAATGGCATGTGCAAAGAACAGAAAATAATAATAATAATAATAATAATAATAATAATAATAATAATAATTTATTATTTATACCCCGCCCATCTGGCTGAGTTTCCCCAGCCACTCTGGGCGGCTCCCAATCAGTGTTAAAAACAATACAGCATTACATATTAAAAACTTCCCTGAACAGGGCTGCCTTAAGATGTCTTCTGAATGTCAGGTAATTCTTTATCTCTTTGACATCTGATGGGAGGGCGTTCCACAGGTCGGGCGCCACTACCGAGAAGGCCCTCTGCCTGGTTCCCTGTAGCCTCACTTCTCGCAATGAGGGAACCGCCAGAAGGCCCTCGGCGCTGGATCTCAGTGTCCGGGCTGAACGATGGGGGTGGAGATGCTCCTTCAGGTATACAGGACCGAGGCCGTTTAGGGCTTTAAAGGTCAGCACCAACACTTTGAATCGTGCTCGGAAACGTACTGGGAGCCAGTGCAGATCTCTCAGAACCGGTGTTATGTGGTCCCGGCGGCCACTCCCAGTCACCAGTCTAGCTGCCGCATTCTGGATTAATTGCAGTTTCCGGGTCACCTTCAAAGGTAGCCCCACGTAGAGCGCGTTGCAGTAGTCCAAGCGTGAGATAACCAGAGCATGCACCACTCTGGCGAGACAGTCCGCGGGGAGGTAGGGTCTTAGCCTGCGTACCAGGTGGAGCTGGTAGACAGCAGCCCTGGACACAGAGTTAACCTGCGCCTCCATGGACAGCTGTGAGTCCAAAATGACTCCCAGGCTGCGCACCTGGTCCTTCAGGGGCACAGTTACCCCATTCAGGACCAGGGAATCCTCCACACCTGCCCGCCTCCTGTCCCCCAAAAACAGTACTTCTGTCTTGTCAGGATTCAACCTCAATCTGTTAGCCGCCATCCAACCTCCAACCGCCTCCAGGCACTCACACAGGACCTTCACCGCCTTCACTGGTTCTGATTTAAAGGAGAGGTAGAGCTGGGTGTCATCTGCATACTGATGAACACCCAGTCCAAACCCCCTGATGATCTCTCCCAGCGGCTTCATATAGATGTTAAAAAGCATGGGGGAGAGGACGGAACCCTGAGGTACCCCACAAGTGAGGGCCCAAGGGTCTGAACACTCATCCCCCACCACCACTTTCTGAACACGGCCCAGGAGGAAGGAGCGGAACCACTGTATAACAGTGCCCCCAGCTCCCAGCCCCTCTAGACGGTCCAGAAGGATGTTATGGTCGATGGTGTCAAAGGCCGCTGAGAGATCCAGCAGAACTAGGAAACAGCTCTCACCTTTGTCCCTAGCCCGCCGGAGATCATCAACCAGCGCGACCAAGGCAGTTTCAGTCCCATGGTGAGGCCTGAATCCCGATTGGAAGGGATCCAAATGGTCCGTTTCCTCCAGGCGTGCTTGGAGTTGTTCAGCAACCACCCGCTCAATCACCTTGCCCAAGAATGGAAGATTTGAGACTGGGCGATAGTTGGCCAAATTGGCCGGGTCTAAAGATGTGTGACTCTACCTCTGTTTTCCTGTCGTTTTGAGCAGGAACCTGCAGCTGTCTTATGCGCAAGTGGTTAGCCAAGACTAGAATAAAACAGACGGGAGTCCAGAGAATAAGGAAACTGATAATACTTCAGAGAGAGGGTAAACAGAACAAAACAGTGTATGACAGGAGGACAAATCCTATTTGGGGACTTCCCTGGCTTTTTTCTGGCCCATGTAGGACCAGTTTGAATAGTTGGCCTTGGTTTAGGGAAGCTTTTAATGTTTAATAGGTTATTGTATTTTAGTGTTTTGTTGGAAGCCACCCAGAGTGGCTGGAGAAACCCAGCAGATGGGCGGGGTATAAATAATAAATTATTATTATTATTGGTGAAGATTTGACGTTTTCATCCCCACAAAGTTTTTGATTTGCGTTTTTATTGAAATGAGGCTGCATTTTAATGTTGTATTTTAATCTTGTTTTTAAGTTGTATCTTAATCCATTGTTTTATATCTGGTGTTAGCCGCCCTGAGCCCGGTCTTGCCTGGGGAGGGCAGGGTATAAATAAAATTTATTATTATTGTTATTAATAATAATAATAATAAACTGAGAGCACTGTCGTTCTTAGATCAGGTCTTCATAAGAGGGAAACTCAATCAGAACCAGTCAGAGGCACCAGCTTGTGGAGGCAATGGGGGGGAGGCAACACTGTGTATGTGATGTCAGGATGTTGGGAGGAGCTGGGGGCGGAGCCAAAAGTGGCAGCCACATGCCTAACTGGCTGGGGGCTTCTCCTCCGCCTCCTCTTAGCACTGCCACTGATGGGAGGATGCTCTGACACCATGCTGGGCTCCATTCTTCAGCACCGTGGTTTTGGAACATGGGCTTCCCTGGCCCCTACCCCCAAAATATAGGGGACCCGGAAAGGGCTCGGCCCCTAGGAGCTGGCGCCCCCTGGAACCAGTTTACTTTCCAATTCTTCCAAATGTCAAATCCCAAATGTCTTCGTCACCGACTACTGAATCCCAACTGACTCGAACCTCCAGCCAATCAGTCTGGACCAAAAACAGAATTAACCCCTTATGTCACACACTAGCACAAGTTACCAGGGAGGCGTTGTAAAGAGAGTTCACCTTCTCCTTATTCCCCCACCCTGGGTGAGCATAAGACAAATGCAAGTTCCAGCTGAAAACAGCAAGGAAACAAAGAGGTAGGGCAGAACACCCCAAACCAAGTAACATTTGAAAGCAAGGCAAAAATGAAAAGGCTTGCTTACTTCTCAGGAGTCATAGCTTGGGCTTCCAAGCTCAGGCATCAAGTAACATTTAAAAAAAACAACCCTGTCTCACATGAACAATGTTGACATACATGCAGACAGTACAGTGGTACCTCGAGTTACAGACGCTTCAAGTTACAGATGCTTCTGGTTACTGACTCTGCTAACCCAGAAATAGTACCTCAGGTTAAGAACTTTGCTTCAGGATGAGAACAGAAATTGTGCGGAGGCGACGAGAGGTCTCATTAGCTAAAGTGGTACCTCAGATTAAGAACAGTTTCAGGTTCAGAACGGACCTCCAGAACAAATTAAGTTCTTAACTCCAGGTACCACTGTATAATGCGTTTACTGTGCGTGAGAGAGCACTTGTGAAAACATTCACTGCATCCATCTGTGCCGCAAGGTAAGGGTCCAGAAATAGCATCCACGCTGGGAATGCTATTTATGCTGGGCCAAAAATACACAGACACACAGTAGCACAGTCTTTCACTTTAAACAACAACAACAACCCAGCTTTGCTGCAGCTTCCAAAAGTGGCAGAGCTTCTCTAAGCAGTTCAGCACTATTGCTCATTGGTAACAAATATGCTTTATATTCTCATTAATCGAGACTGTTCTCGAGAATATCCACCAAAAGATTATTCTCGAAAATTTAACATCACTAGGAATGATGTTACATCATGGTGTAGCAGGTATTCCCAACGGCCCATTCTGCTACCACAGTGCTTCCTTGCTGCCACTCCTAAAGCAGCAGCAAGACTGCTTTGTAGGCAAGGAAAGAGTGTGAGACCCTCCGACACTTCCTCTAATATGGGAACACCCCTCCTCTAAAATATTACTATTATTATTTATTAAATTTGTATACAGTACTGCCTTCCATCCATAGACCTCAGGGTGGTTCACAACCTAAAGACACAAGATTAAAAAACCTCCCCACAAAATACAGAATAAAAACAAGAACAAACTAATAACCCTCTCCCCTCCAAAACACATTTAAATATTAAAATTTCTCCCATTCCCCATAAGATAGAGGAAAACAACTTTCAGGAACTTTCCACTTACTTGACAAGGATCAAAATATTTGGCCCAGGACTAGGGGCTATAGCTCAGCTGTTGCATGAAGAAGGTCCCAAGTTCAACCCAGTTAGGACAGGTGTGGGGATCCTTCAGCTCTCCAGCTGCTCCTGTACTACAACTCCCATAGGCCCCAGCGATCATGGCCAATGGCAAGGGATGGTGGGTGTTGTAGTTCTGCAACACCTGGAGGGCAACAGATTCTTCACACCTGAGTTTGAAGAATCAGAGAGCAGGCGATGCGAAAGGAACCTCTATACCAGTGATGGCCAAACTTGGCCCTCCAGCTGTTTTGGGACTACAATTCCCATCATCCCTGACCACTGTTAGCTAAGGATGATGGGAGTTGTAGTTCAAAATCTGCTGAAGGGCCAAGTTTGGCCATCATTGCTCTACACTGAGGTGCCAGGGAGCCACTGCCAGTGAAAGAAGACTGTGCTGGGCTACAAAGATGAGGGATGATGGGAATTGTAGTCCAAAAACTGCTGGAAACCCAAGTGTGGGAAACTCTGATAGATAAACAGCAAGACAAGGCACACACAGCAAACTGAAACTAGGATCCAGACCTCTCAACCGTGGGTGGCCTTTCAGGTTTACTTCTTCAGCAACCTGAGATGTTCTATCTCCTTTCAGTTACCGCATGGCAGCCTTATAAACTCTTCCTGTTGTTATACTTGAAATCTGCAAGGCAGAGGCTGGGTGGGGTGGGGGGAAGTGCTGCACTTCAAACTGTGCTAAAGAGAAGTGAAATGTAAAAAATGACCTAATTTACAGCTGCAAATATTTTTGTTCTGTCTCACTGAGCCGAGTAGCTTGAGGTGAAAGGGACTTTCCTAAATCACTGCCAGATCTTAAAATCACAGTCCGTACTTTCCCTTAGCTTTTGACCCAGTGGTTCAGAAAGCTCCTCCATGATCACCTATCTCTTCATTTGAGAATCAATCGAGAAAGTCCAGTTGGCCCTTCCAAGTTTACTTTCACACTGGAGCCCCTCAATTGTCCCAATGTCAGTTTCTGTTCTGCAGGGGGCGGGATTTACTTGCTGGCTGCGTCTCACTTTCTAAGAAATAATAAAGTAGTGCTATGCTACTAAGAAAAAGAAAGGAAGATAACTAATGGAATGAAAAGTAGGAATTAAATAATTGTTGACTCCCCTGGCATGAACAGAAACTGACACTGGAGTAACTGCAATTTGCTAACCTTCTCCACCCATGACATTCCTTAAATGGGGTGAACCTACATGGAAAGAGCAAACAAGCCCTTAAAAGGCTTGTATTTGTGCAATTGTATTTTGTTACAAAAAAGCTGCCACAAATCAGGTTCCCTTCCCCAAAAGAAACCCACAGGAAGGCAACACAGAAAAAACTGCAGCAATGTGCTAACAACGACATCATTAGACCGTTCTGTAAGAAATATGTACACAAAAGATGACTATTCCGAGAACGGTCCTTGGTGTTTGCAAACCAAGGCTGAGTTTGACAAGCACCAACTGGAAAATAGTTGGAAAATAGTTGGCTGGTTTACATTAGCTCCTGTCTTTAAAATGTTTGTTTTAATTAATGTATGCTATTTAGGTTTTGCTCTTTTAACCTTTTCTTTAAACAATCATGACAGCATGTATACAGATTACTGGAGCCCTTGGATCCAGCATGAGAACAAGCTGAATAAAACTGCAAACAGTTGCATACCAACATTAAGGATGGGGCATGAAAACTGTCTCACGATAAATTTGTTAAAACTTGCTAGAGTAAGCCATTTGCATTTTCTCCCAATTGACTTTAAATAAGGCACACCACTCCCAAATCAAAACTTCCTTGGTATTTAAGCTAGGCTCTGAGGTACTTTTTTGTCCACTGCAATAAGTTTATTAACAATGCAATAAGCAGTTGACATCAAAAGAGAAAAAATATCAAAAGTTTCAGTTTTCACAGCTGGGTCGGCACTGCAGTTAGACAGAGTCAGATGACTTCCCTAGGGGTAAGTGGCAACAGCCTCTAGCTATAGCTCTGCCATTATTCTAAATTTAGTGCTTAAATTGTAGTTTATGGTTTTTATGGTAGTTCTGCACTTATGATATTATTTTCCCTTTAATTACATGTCAGTTTTTTTCAAATAACCAAGAAGATAAATTTCTTCATCTTTTTATATAGCACGTTTTTGGAAAAAACGTTTATTTTTTAAAGCAGAAATAGAGGCATAACTTTACTTTAACTTTTGGGGGTACTAGTAATATTAAAAAGAGGTTAACCTTTTCCTATAGAGTATCTGTTCCTGATTCCTTACCTCACAGTAACCACTACAGCAATCCAGTTTAATCATCCGAGGGTCAGACCTCTTAGAGATCTCTAAGAGGTCTGGCTGTTCTTTAGTAAAATCCAATCTTTCAACCAGCATAAACATGATGCTTCGAAATATAATTGTAGATCAGGGAGAACAAAACCACCTCTCTCTTTGGTGTTGCATTTCTCCAGCACTATCCTAACAACAAAACATCTGGCTTTTATAAGTGGATTTGTTGCACCCTGGAAATAGAGCACTTTAATCTACTTCAGCTGCTCACACATAAAGTTCTGGTATGCTCCTGGATCCCTCCCACAAAATAATGATAGTCTGGATGTTGCCCATTAATACTTAGCACCTGGACAGGTCACCTAGTTTCAGTCTTCCCCTATATGATGAGACGTGTTGTATTTGTACAAGAATTATAGTAATCGTTTCTAAATTTGCATGTTTACATATGTGGACTGTATGCAAATCTCTTTATCTTTTGTGTCAGTGTTTATGAGGCCACCCTGCCTGTCAGTTAGAACGTTCTTCAAGATCATTACCAGCTGCCACCTGATGATCTCATTGCAGTACCAGGGCAGATATAGTAGATCCTGCTTTCAATACTATTTTTACCTACAAACTTTTTGAGGTGGGCATACTGCTTTCTTTCCAACAACAATGCATGCCCCATAAACTTCCTGCTGAAATCTTGTAACCTCTTAGTCTACTAAAGTTTTTTGGGGGTGGCGGCAGTGTTGTTCTGCTTTTGTTGTGCTATAATACAAGAGCTTCCCTATGGACAACTCATAAAGCAGACAGTCCGGTATAAATTCACCTTTAATGCACTATTACTGTGCCACGACGTGTTGCCTGCAAAAAAAAATCACCAGTCTGAAGGGGTCCACTGCCTGCCTGATGAGTTAACTGTGTGTTGTAATTTTTCCTATCAAAATCCTGCCCAAACTTTCCCCCTTTTGATCTAGCTATGCTGCCAACACCCTGGCTTGATCCATCTCCACCCATTTCCCCAAAAATGGTGAATACAGGGATAAACAGATGAAAAAGGACTGCCCTCATCTCAGGCCTTTTTATCTTCCACAGAGGCCAGTCTTACTGCTCTCTCTCACTGTAAAATCAGTCTGGCTCATTTCTTGCACTGCTCCTGTCTCAAACCTGCCTTGTTCTTGGACTTGAGACGAGCCGTATGGAAATGTTTATTTTATATATGTTGTAGAATGTCTCAAGCACCCCCCCAGTCCTTTCATGCTTTTAAACGAAATATTTTAGCCATTTTGGAAGAGGTCAAATGCATTTCCACATAGTGCCGCAACTGTGACTTGGCATTTGCCATGCGTTGGCTAATCGGTGGGTGTGCAGTGAGTTGACTCTGCTTCGGGAGACTTCGTTGTGTGCGTGAAAGTGGCAGATTATTGCTCTCCATATGGCCTATAAATTGTTTCATTGCTGCTCAGCGTGGGGTCTGGGCTCATTATAAATACCACCATTTATTGAGAGAGCATTTTCAGGCACCCACTGAGTTAAAGTGTTATAATAACACTGTTGACGCGTAATACAAAATCAGACTTGCTATCAGCTCTTTCAATCACAGGGGCAGAGAGAGGACAGCTGATCTTGAACCAGAAACGTATGGATTGTTGTTCATGCTACTAGTTTGAAGTGGAGAATTATCCTTAAGTTGTGAGAAACTTTCCGCTGAGATGGTCTTCCTTGAAAGCAGTTGGCTCCAGTTGGAGGTTTAAGCCCAGTGGTTTCGTTAGAACACCTTAGTTTGGGCTCATTTATATATTTTGGGCTAGACCCAAAGCCATCTGTTACACTTCTGCAGGTCAGCTGACTGTTGTGAAGTCACCTGATACTTTGGCAAATAGGTGCCATACATTATACTTTGTTAGATAAGTCCTGAAGTTGTGCTTTGAATACCAACCCAAATGCTTCCTCCAGGACATCTTGTAAACACTCGGTAGACACAGAACGATAGGATTTTTTGTTGGCTATAGCTGGCAAGCAGAGACCTGAGCAAAAGAGTCCGGATATAGTTTAGAATTACAGGCAAATAAGATGTTGGAAAATAAGGCTTATAATGTTTGCTAACATGCCTTGGTACAACACTACTTTTATTTTTAATTGGTCATCTCTACAGAGCTTAATTTTCCTGTAAACACTTGATGCCTTTACACAAATGGAGACGCACGGTCCACTCAGGATTTAAGTACTTTTAAGTACCACTGACTTCACTTAACTCTTCCACTAAAATCAATAATACTTTAAAATGCTTGACTTTTATTCTATTTTATTTTGCTCCCATCCATAGTTTCTGAGAGCTCAAAATGAAACAGCATGCAGTTCTGAGAGAGCTGAAGTTCACTCTTGTTATCCCGGTACTGAAACTAAAATACAAAAAAGTAATCCATGAGATAATTCTTTTCACAGCTGCTGAAGTACATTAACCTTTATGAAAAAGTTAGGATGAAGTAGGATCTCAAGGATTACTTCAAGCTTGGGGTCTCTTCCAACTCTACGATTCTTTGATATGCCACCTTTATCTTCCAATGATCTCAAGATGGTGTCCATGGTTCTCCTCCTCCCCATTTCATCCTCAAAACAGCTCTGTGGGGTAGGTTAGGCTGAGAGATGGTGACCGGCCCAAGGTCACCCAGTGAGCTTCATGCCTGAGTGGGGATTTGACCAGCCACAGAATTCTCAACATGAACTTTTGACCGGCCTGTGAGCACCTTCCTGCTTCCTTTTCTAGGGGCAACAAAAAGGCTAGATTCAGAAAAAGGGGGCTCAGGTGAGCTTCCATTTCAAAGGCAAGGTGGAGCTGGGGAATTATTGCTGACCATCCCCTACCACCTTGCCGACAAAGGTCCGTATAGTTCAAGCTATGGTTTTCCCAGTAGTGATGTATGGAAGTGAGAGCTGGACCACAAAGAAAGCTGATCGCCGAAGAATTGATGCTTTTGAATTATGGTTCTGGAGGAGACTCTTGAGAGTCCCATGGACTGCAAGAAGATCAAACCTATCCATTCTGAAGGAAATCAGCCCTGAGTGCTCAATGGAAGGACAGATCCTGAAGCTGAGGCTCCAATACTTTGTCCACCTCATGAGAAGAGAAGACTCCCTGGAAAAGACCCTAATGTTGGGAAAGATTGAGGGCACAAGGAGAAGGGGACGGCAGAGGATGAGATGGTGGGAAAGTGTTCTCAAAGCTACCAACATGAGTTTGACCAAACTGCGGGAGGCAGTGGAAGACAGGAGTGCCTGGCATGCTCTGGTCCATGGGGTCACAAAGAGTCGGACACGACTAAACAACTAAACAACAACATCCCCCCCACTGCCTCCCCATTGCTTCAGTTCAGAGTTCTACCTTCCCTTCAGAAACTAAACTAGAAAGCATTCATCTGCTGTGATGAAAGAACACTCCAAAGGCAATCAGGTATTGATACAGACTTCCTGCTCCCCATCAGTAAAGCTCACAGCCTGCATTTCAGCTTTTGAAGATAATGCTTAAAAACATTCCATCTGCTAGCGGGGGGGGGGGGGGTTAGCAGCTTTCTGAGTTCAGCTGATGACATTTCTGAGGCCCAATCAGAAGCAATGCACCATCCAATGGCAAACTTTGATTATCCTGCTTGCTCAGAAGCAGACCTCAGAAAGATTGACGGAAATCACATAGGCATTAAATCACCATAGTCATTGCCATCTTACCTAAAAGGGAATTTGATTAGCTGAGGAACATCCCAGCCCCTGGAAAATTCAACCCAAACTGAAGCCCTAATTAATTTGCCGTTCAACCTCATGCACTGAACGTGTCAAATATAATTGGTTTGTTATCATCTGAGAGATGTTCTCCTGCTCTTTTGGTCTGAGCAAAACCATCTCTTTGCAGTACAAACAGTATAAAAAATCAAAGAAAGCCCACACCCCTTCGTCCTGCCAGTCATGTGCTGCATACAGAGTTTTGGGCAGTTAACGGCTTAATAGATGAAACACTGACCTCCAAGATCCTTTTCCAAATCCACTTTGCAGTCCCATGACAGACAGCAGAATTGGGTTATGGAGCATTGGAGATGGAAAAAGGGGGGGGGGGGGCTTTCCTAACACACGTCAGCGTTTTTATTTATCTTTTTGCTGCAGGTCTTTTTGTCTTCCGTCTTTAATGTTTCCCTCTTTCCCTTACTTGCCCATGTCAGCCCATTGTGGGTTAGGGTTCAGTGTTTTCTTACACCCGGATGACGGTTGTTATTTACTTAACCCATCCTCACCAGAAAATGACTCCATTTCGGAACACTCTTGTGGGACAGCAGAGAAGCGTGCAAACAAAACCAGTTTGCCTCGCACCACAGTTAAGTGCATTTTATCCCATTTCAGCACCACTGCACAGCAAAGAGTGAACTGCTAATTGTCGTCTAGCTAGGGAAGACTCTCAGACATTACTCAAGCACCAAAACATTACAATTCTCTCAAGAAAGGCAAAGGAACCACTGAGGAATCATAAGGCTGTTACTTCAGTTTCTGTCTCCAGGTCTTATTAGAAAAAGTCATAGTGCATCTAACATATAAGCATCAAAAAAGAATGATGGAAATATTACCGCATTTTTCGCCCCATAGGACGCACTTTTTCCCCTCCAAAAATGAAGGGGAAATGTGTGTGCATCCTATGGGGCAAATGCAGGCTTTCGCTGAAGCCTGGAGAGCGAGAGGCATTGGTGCACACCGACCCCTCTCGCTCTCCAGGCTTCAGGGAGCTATCCGCAAGCCTTGCGCGCCCGGGGGGAGTTTCCGTGGGCTCGCAAGGCATGCGGGCAGCAGTCTGCAGCCTGAAGCACAGGGCGCCCTCCGGAGGACGCCCCGTGCTTTGCGCAGGTGTCCGCAAGCCTTGTGCGCCCGGCAGGAGGTGCCGCCGGGCGCGCAAGGCTTGGGGCGGCAGCCTGCAGCCCGAAGCACGGGGCACCCTCCGGAGGACGACCTGTGCTTTGCGCAGGTGTCCGCAAGGCTTGCGCGCCCGGGGGGAGTTCCCAGGCTTGGGGCGGCAGCCTGTTCTGGGGGCTGGGGTCGGGGGAAGCTCGGGCTTCCCCCGCCCCAGCCCCGCGGCTGGGGCGGGGAAATAAATTTTTTTATTCATTCCCCCCCCCCCAAAAAAAACGAGGTGCGCCCTGTGGGCCGGTGCGCCCTATAGGGCGAAAAATACGGTACTTGCCTCCAATACATTGGAGGGAGTTTTGTTTGTTTTTAAAGACATACCTAATTTCACCCTTTGCCAGGGAAACTGGTTTAGTCTATAAAGTAAACATACTAAATCATAACATTCCAAAAGGCTTTTGATATTTTTACTTACTATATTTTTTTGTGTATAAGCCGCCCCCATGTATAAGACGACCCCTACTTTTTTAGAGCCAAAATTAAGAAATTAAGTTGTTTAGCTTTTTTGGGGGGTGGGGGTGGTCACTTCCTCCAATCTCTCACCACTGGCGATCAGACACCTCGCCACAGCCACCAATTGTCTGCCTGCTCGCCACCACCAACAGCCCACCCGCCCCCTTGCTGCAGCCACCAATCACCTGCCCAATTGCCACAGCCACAGCCAATCGCCAGCAGGCCTTGCCGCAGCCACCAATCACACGCCCAATCACCGCTGCCAATCTCCTGCTTGCTGCTGCCATTAATCGCACGTCCCCCCTCTGCATTCACTATCCATGTATAAGATGACGTCGAATTTTTGCCTAATTTTTTTTTTAGCAAAAAGCATTGTCTTATACACAGAAAAATACAGTATTTTAAATACTTTTAAGTATTATTGTTTCAAGTATTGTTAAATCCTCGGCACCACAATTTAAGAAGGGCATTGACATGTTGGAACATGTGCAGAAAGGCCGACCAAGATGACCAAGGGTCTGTAAACCAAGCGTTATGAAGAACGGTTGAAGGATCTGGGTATATTTAGCCTGGAAAAGAGGAGACTGGCTTACCCTTCTATTTTGAAATATGCCTTTTCCTTTGTGGGAGCAAATTGCTTCCATGTAGGATAAACCCTTTCATTGTTGCAAAATATTTTGTAACAAAAAGCCGCTGACTTTTTGCAGATTTGTCCCCTGTGAAACTGCCAGTGACTTTGCGTGTAAACACATATGAATGCAAATGCATTTAAAATAATTTAATAATAACAATCCATGAGGTCATATGGGAAAATAATCCTGCTGAGTTTCTACACCAAAACATGGAGAAAATAAAGATTAAGCCAAGGTGGTCCTTTTTAATGTAGCTAACGGCCCAGGTTGCTACACAAGAGAAAGCACTGGTTGACCTACTGCTCTAATTAGGCTAGCAGACATTTTGACATTTATGTTGTTGAAAGGAGACAATGTTAATAGCTGGAGGGGAGGCTGTCAGTGCCTCTAACAATCACAGCATCGCTGGCATTGCATGCTGTGGCCTTTATGCATTCAACGTACTTACGGAAACCCTGATTACTTTTTTAAAAAACAGGCAGATGGCTTGTTCTGTAGATGCACATTTTACGAAACTACCGCCTTTCGGGCCATTTTGCACCCGATATTAATTCCATTTCCCACTTGATTTACTAATTTTAATCAATGCGTTTTGCAACTTAAGATAGAGCACTAGTAGCAGCAGCAACAACACACAATAAAGGCATGGCTGCCGTCTGTCTGTGCAGATACTGATAAGACTCTCTGGCCAATGTCAACTATATTGAGGCAGATGGGCTCAAGGTCTGACTAGCTATAAAGCTTCCTGTGTTCCCTTATGATGTAGGCTTCTGCGTATGACTTGCCTTAAGCTTTTGAGAAAGAATGGGATGCACACATTTAAAGAGACTTAAAAAGGCAGAGAGAACCACATGTTTTAGGGCAGGAAAGAGAAGCACATTTCAAAGACCTTGATTCTAACTGCCTGGCAAGAGGACAACTCTGGGTCGCAAAGATCAACTCTCCCTCGACCTTGTCGTTTCTGCCACTGTGTTGTGACTGTTAAATGCTGGCACTTTAATTAAGTAGAGTTTTACAGCCACTTTATCCTGGCATAAATCACTACATGGCGACACGAAGAGAGCCGGAGCCAGTTTGCACGAAAACATTTTTCATGCGCGGTTAACAGCCAAACTGTTTGCAAGCACGAAAGCTCCATAACAGATTTCTCTGCCACAGGCGAGGACACATGGGCTCTCTCCTTGCTTATATGAATGCAGCCCTTTCCCAGATTTTCTAAAGGTTTTTTTTTTGCCGCTCTACAGGAAGAGGAAGCCTACCCCCCCCCCTGCAGGCTTATCTGTTTCCTGCCAGTGCCAAACAGCTTAGACTCTGGGCACATCCACAACATGCATTTAAAGAACATTTCCAAGAATTCTGGGAACTGTAGTTCTCCCCTCACAGAGCTACAATTCACAGCACCTCTAATGAACAAAAGTTCTCGATATTATCCGGGGGAAGCAAAGTGCTTTAAATGAATGGTGAGGTTTACCTGTAATCTTATTTTTTCTTGTGCTTCTTTACTCCTTTATGCTCCCACTACCCGTCATTCCCTTCGAGATACCCAGTTCTAAGTTTGCATCCCGTATCTTCCTTAATCACCCTTCCCTTGATTCCTCAAATCTGCATCTCACTCATGGAGAAAGTCTCTCCCCCCCCCCCCCAAGTAATGGTTTTATTCTGGATGAATAAATATTTAAATCATACTGGGTTTTTTTGTTTGTTTGTTTTTTATTCAAAATTATAACAAGACATATTATCCAAAAACATATCATCCTTGTCCCCCCCCCATTTTTCCTCCCTCCCCCCCTACCACACAAAACCCACCCCCCACCCCGACTTCCCTCAGTTCCAGTCTTTGGTTTCTCTAAGAATGCTGTTTTCTGCATGTTACAAAGTTGTATAGATCCTCCAACTATTTAGCTAATTATTATCAATAAAAGGTTTGTGAATGTTTATTCAAAACCTGCCAAGGAGTCCAGTTCGCTTTGTTGCGTCTTCAGATACTTTGTAAAGGGTTCCCATTCATCCTTAAAGTCACAGTTATCCTTGTCCCGTAGCTTATATGTCAGTTTTGCCAGTTCTGCATAGTCCATCAATTTTTCTTGCCATGATTCTTTAGTTGGGACTCATTGAGAAATTCACCCATGCCTGTACTATGCACATCTTGGTTTTTTTTTTTTTCTTTTTCCTTATTGCTGGGGTACGTGAGCCCTACATTTGCTCTGACGGCAGCGGGTGGGAAAGGGAGGCTTGTCTTTTTGAGTGCAACAGTGAGACTGGAAAGCAGGTTAAATCCCTATTGGTGTCAAGGGGGGCTCCCTTACCACCACTAAGCTGTGGTGTGTGCTTGTGCGTGCGCGTTAAGGACTGGACTGAGGAGGAATGGTGGAGATTCCACCCCCATCCTGAACCTTCCTGAAAAGAGGACATATAGATTTAGAACAGTGGTTTGCAGAAGGTCACAGTTCCGAGGCTGCAGACGGGAGAAGCTGGGAAATATTGGGAGAGGGGCAGGAGGAAGAAGAAGCACCAGGGGGGGGGAGACAGCTGACAGACTTGTGTCTTTAGAAAGCATTCCTGACCCTCCCCTCCCAGGACCCAGCGGGCATTGAGAGTAGGAGAACAGAAAGCTCAAGAGGCAGAAAGCAGAGATCAGTCAACGAAGGGATGACGTATAATAGGAGAGAGGGGGTGGGACTTTACTCGGAGAAATGCTGTTACTGAAACAGAGAAACCGTTTCTAAGTCTCTCACTGTGAATATTGAATAAAAGACTTGGTAAGAGCTCTTCTTGTCTACAGTGGTACCTCTGGTTAAGAACTTAATTCATTCTGGAGGTCTGTTCTTAACCTGAAACTGTTCTTAACCTGAGGTACCACTTTAGCCTCCCGCTGTCACCATGCCGCCGCCACACAATTTCTGTTCTCATCCTGAAGCAAAGTTCTTAACCCGAGGTACTACTTCTGGGTTAGCGGAGTCTGTAACCTGAAGCGTCTGTAACCTGAGGTACCATTGTATCTGATTCTTGGCTGATCTCCAAGATCTGATCTGATCTCCATTCCAATCTCCATTCCATTCCATTCCATTCCAATCTCCATTCCAATCTCCATTCCAATCTCAGTGCAGCAGTAAAAGGGCTAAACATCCCATTCCGACGTTTCCTTCAGAATGAGAGTCAGGCTCCCCTTCCCGCCTGGATGATAAATTGAAGAAAAGCAATAATACTATCTGCCTGCAATGTCTTTAGGCACATGTCTAGTTTGGCCACAGAGTCTCATGTGAGAATTTCATCCCGGGCAAATCAACCTTTAACTTCTGCCGCAGAATATGAACTGCATGCTAACACTGTAGCTGCAAGGCTGAAAGGTTAGCATATCAAAATCCTCGATGACATTCCAGACATCAGGCCTTATTTCTACCAATGGCTGCAGGGGAATGATTTGCAGACCACGTGGGCATTTATTGCCTGTCACCCAAGGCAACATTACGCATTTTTGTGTCCACCCGTCCCATAACTGTGCACTTTTCGAACATGCTTAGAGTCTTTAAAAGCAGCCAAGATTAAGACAATTTGCAAACCATTTATTGGAACTGATGTCAAACATTGCACTGGGACACAAATGCTAGTAAAGCACCGCTAACACACAATTTCACAAGGTGGTACTATTAATTTTTCTACAGCAAGGAAAACAAACACGCCCTCCCCAAAAAAACCCCTCTCATCCCAGAATATGTTACGGAAATGCATATGTTCATCAGGGTCTAGACATATCCTTGTTATGATTTTACCCATATATTTAATTAAAAAATGTTTTGGGATCCAGTATTGCTGATAAAGCAGGGTATAGCTATTATATAAAAAGGAAACAGCAGCAACAACAATTGTATTATTTATACCCCGCCCATCTGGCTGGGTGGCTTACAGCACATATAAAAACATAGTAAAATGTCAAACATTTAAAACTTCCCAATACAGGGCTGCCTTCAGATGTCTTCTGAAAGTTGTGTAGTTCTTTATCTCCTTGACATCTGATGGGAGGGCGTTCCACAGGGAGGGTGCCACTGCCGAGAAGGCCCTCTGCCTGGTTCCATTTAACTTCACTTTTTGCAAGTGAAAACACATGCATATATGCTTTTTTTGTCACAATGATGAGGTTTCCTTCCAGTGAGAATAATGTCAACTCAGTACACACTTTCCACATTACAGGTTCAATCCCTGTGATCTATAGGTTGTGCTGGGAAAGAGCTCTATTTTGGGGTGGTTCCAGATTGTCACCATTTTCAGGTGGAATTCAGTCACGTGCCAGAAACCACTTACAGGTTAATTTGGAGCCCTTGAGCAACAAATCTGCTCTTCCACCCAAAACTGGACTCTGCAATAAGGAAAGTGACATGAAAACAGACTGGAAAGTGTGGGGTGACAACTGCTCCAGCGCAACACACCATCTAACCTCCCCAGAAACAAATCGGAAGTAATGCTAAACAAACACCTTCCTACAAACAAATCTGGATGGACACTCAGTTAACAGGTTGCCTGGATGTGACCAAGGTCATCCATTCCAACCAGAACTATCTTAAAATATTTCAGAACCACAAGCCAACAACCAGGGGAGGGAGGGAAATAAAGAGACTTGTATTGTAGATCATCATACCCACTTTTGAGACTTGAACACCTTGAACATTGCACATGCAAAATTATGTATCTTATCTTAATCTGCCAAGCCTGTTTTCTTCCATTTGTCTGCACTGTCAGACATTCTGTGGGTTTAGTTTTAACACTGTCTGGCTAAAGGACAGAACGAGAAATGCGGTGATGGAGATGACCTTTGCCGCAGCGCTGAATTCTCGTTCCGGGGCTGAAAATGCTAGAATTGAAAAGGGTAGTGACGAGAACCCGCTCGCCATCCGTAAATAATTAGTCTCACACCATGATGGGTTGCAGAAATCTGGCCGCAGCTCTCTCAGAAGCTGCTGTAGCACAGCCTTTATTGTGTAAAGTCAGAAAGATACAAAATACAAGGAATCCCACTTGTTCTCAGCCAGCAGATAAGGGCCATCGCACTAGACCACGTAGACCATCAGGCTATGTTACGTGGACCAATCATTAGGACAGCATGAGCTGTCCACGCGTTGATCATGCTCCAAGCAATGCTTTCTGCTATGAAATCATCCTTGCGATAATGAACTTTTGCCCATGCTCTTATGGACAAATGACCATATTCCCACATCCCCTCTTTTCTTATTTATATTATAAGAGGGAACCTTAAGCAGAATCATATATCTCAGAGGGCAAGCATTGAATACAACAGCACACCATAATAAAACCAACAATACATGCAATTACAATCAATAATATTTTTCTTAACTATGTTCTATTAGGTAGCCAAGAAAACAACCATTCCATGGATCAAAACCTTTGGGTACATTCAAAGGATTATGGGCTATCATTTGTTCCAATAATCAATAGTAGCAGAGATATTAGTCAATTGATCAGATATATACATACAACAATGAAATTGAATCAAGGCACAAACTCCATCTTAGGAAGCAAGGATTACATAAAAAATTTTAAGCGCTACATCTCTTATTTCTGACATTTATTTCAAAATCATTTTTCTCAGCAGCTGAAAGGCACTAGCCAAGCATATCCCGCTTGCTGTAACTAAAAAGATTGCAACAAGGTAGAGAACAGAGCCCATTGTCTTCTCAGGCCCTGCTAAAGAACCACATTGCAACTTGCTTTCTGTCCGGGAACCATGCCAAAGCACAAGAATGAAACAACTGGAACACACTGAAATCTCCTCACCCCCTGTCCTGCCAAGAGTCCACAATAGTTCCAAGACAGCTTTCTGTACATGCTCAGGGGAACACACCACGGGGCAGGACTCCTGAGGGAGGAGAAAAGAAGAAGAGATCTGGGGGGTAAAATCCAAGCGATGCCAATATAGCGAGGGCATCCTTCAAAGCCAGGCTCAGTTCCCAAACAAGAGGCAGCAAAACTGTCATGATATTTGGTGGTTGAAGTGGCGTCCCAGGGAAAAGGGACGAAGATGGCCTTTCAACGTGCCGGGAAACACTGGAACAGCTGTAGAAGGTGACTCCATCCAGGGCACGTCAATGTGGCGATGTCTCCAGCTGCAGGGCGGGTTGAGGTCAGAAGGCAGATTCCCACAGGCAGACAGCGTAAAATACGGTTGCAAGGCCCTGGTGTCTCCTTGGGCGAAGACGAAGTGAAGTTCAGCAGGCGTAAAATCCCTTCTGCCAAATACCCAGGGTGGCCAGTGTGAGATCTAAGATGTGCTTCATAAAATTGACAAGTCCTGGCCTGTATCAAAGATGGGGCACTTTGTGCTGGGGTGACATTGCTGTGCGATAGATCTGCACTGCGCATGAAAATGACCCACTTCGCCACATCCAAAGCAGATTTTATCCTTGGCAGGATTCTGGGACACGGTGGTGGACAAAGCCGTGGCTAGCAGGCAATCAGTCCCCACCGATTGGCAGGCTTTAAGCATATCTGCAATGGCTATATTGGGAGTTGTCATCAAAGGGCGTAGTGCTTGCTTACAGTCCTCATTCGCATTATCAAATGCAAGCTGGCGAACAATCACTTCTTGGGCTGCTATGTCTTGAACTTGCCGCTTAAGGGTGTTATACAAGCGATCGACAAATTGTCCAGAAGGCTCTGTAGGATCCTGTCTGACGCTGCCCCAACGGCCATCTCGCTCATTTTTGTCATCAGGTACAGAAGACAAAGCTTCCTTTATGAATCTCAAATCAAACTGTTCGTGCCGGGCTGGGCCTCCCCCCGGGGCGGCAGGAGCAATCACAGGAGAGAGATTAGGAGTTGTAGAATCAAAGGCCAGCAATGGAGCAGCGGCGCGAAGGACCTCTTGAAGTGGGGTGGAAGCGGTGCCAGAAGCCTTGGGCAGAGGAGGTGGGGGCTTTGGAGGGACATAAACTGGTAGTTCCGAAGAAGGCAACGTGAGATATAGAGACGAAGGAGGGAGGGTAGGTGAAAAAGCCGATGCAGCAGCCAGGAGAATATTTGCAGGTGTTAAACTCGACATAGCTTTGTAGACTTTACACCAGGCATGTAACACTTTGACATCAATTTGAGGATGGTTCTGGAAAAATTGTCCTATTTTTCCCCAATCTTTTAAATTCCAAGTGCAATCCTGGGGATACCAGGGACAGTGGGTGTCCAGGGCTTCTATGAGTGCCTTGAGATCGGCATCCAGGACAACAAGGTTGTTACTGGCCAAGAGAAATTTAAGTTCATCAAAAAACTTCTTCTGTGGTGCAGAAAGAGATAGCCCCATAATAGCAAAAAGGGCGGGAGCACTCACCGGGGATCCAAAGTGGATGAAAGACGCGTCTGAAACCCGTGCCGGACGAGGTGAGTGCTGAGAGGGCCGCAGCCCTGAAGTCCGAAATCAGTCGAAGTCCGAAAGAGACTGCCCCACAAAGGCAGAAGGACAGGGAGCGCTCACTGGGATCCGAAGTGGATGAAAAAAGTGTGGCGAGCGCTGGACGATGAGAAACAACATGGAGTCCGAAGGTAGTCACACGGGGCACCAAATGACGAGAACCCGCTCGCCATCTGTAAATAATCAGTCTCACACCATGATGGGTTGCAGAAATCTGGCCGCAGCTCTCTCAGAAGCTGCTGTAGCACAGCCTTTATTGTGTAAAGTCAGAAAGATACAAAATACAAGGAATCCCACTTGTTCTCAGCCAGCAGATAAGGGCCATCGCACTAGACCACGTAGACCATCAGGCTATGTTACGTGGACCAATCATTAGGACAGCATGAGCTGTCCACGCGTTGATCATGCTCCAAGCAATGCTTTCTGCTATGAAATCATCCTTGCGATAATGAACTTTTGCCCATGCTCTTATGGACAAATGACCATATTCCCACAGGGTAGGAGGGCAAACCTTCTCCAGAAAGTTAAAGCGAAGCCTCTGCACATGCCTGGATCCAGTTTAACAGGCACTGTCATTTTCAGAGGTAAAGAGAGGCCAATTTTACGCAGCAATTCCGTGTTTCTGTATCCATGAAGCTTACAATCTAGCAGAAGAAGCCGTTGAAGCGGTCAGACCACTTTCTTTTTTAGGCTAATGGCCTAAGCACCACATTCTGCATAACTAAAACAGCAGGGCCATGTTGCCATAGCAACAACTAAGTGATGGAGCTCCCCAGGAAGGGGTAGACATTTCCCCACCCCTCACCTGGTGGGATACCAGGTCATCCTATAGGTCAGGAGGGGCTAGTTTTGTAGGTGAGCTTATAACTGGGCTAGAAGATGCACAGTTGATGCTGCGAGCCCTTCCATCTTATGCTCAATTCATACAGAAGTGTGAACAAAGTCTCCACTGACCTCCATTCTAAGGAAACTAAATCTGGTGTAATCGCTGAAACCTCAGAAGTCTCTCACTGCTGAGGGACTGAGGTGCATGAAACAATATGTCCAGATGCCCAGCACCCATGGAAGCTCTGCCACTGCCCAATAAACAGGAACTGTGCACCCACCTATGTGTGACATAGACAAAGGAGGAGTCAACTCACAGAGATCAAACTGTGGTAATGTCCATCATGATGCAAGTAATGTAGAGGAGAAGGCAGCCACAGCAGCCACAATTAAGGGTCCTCCATAGTGCAGTCTGTTAGGAATATAGGCAGCTGCTTTGTTCCAAGTAAGACCATTGGTCCATCTAGTTCAGTGCTGTCTATATTATACTGACTGCCAGCAGTTTCCAGGGACATTACCTGGGGGATTCCTGTGATTGAACCTGGGACCACCTGTACTCAAAGCATGTTCTCTCCCTCTGAATTGCAGCCCTAAGCAATGCAATGGCAGGAGGTTGGACTAGATGACCCTCAGGGGTCCCTTCCAACTCTACAATGCTGTAATTCTATAACTAGTTTGGCCCTCAGTATGATCCTCAATATGCATTTGGAGCAGGGTGAGGAGGCAGAAAAAGGTTATACAAACAGATAAACATAAATGGTCCATTTACTATTGGCAAAGTGGCCCAGGACTCAATAATTCCCAACACTGCTTGAAATTGCTTAATGTCAGATTTCATCATTTCACTTGGGGGAGTGGCACCGCTAGGGCAAGCTAACTGCAAATCTCTTTTGCCAGGTTTGGTTAAGCCCAGCGTGAAATTCATTTAACAGAGCCTTAACAGCACCACTGTAAAGAATCTGCAGCTAGTCAGTCATGCAGAATGCGTGAAGACATATATATCCCTTTGTTGCTTCTGAGTTTCAGAATGCATCCAAATTTCATTTCTGTAATTCACACTTATCTCAGGCCACTGGTCTCATGCTTTTGCTTCCCCTTTGATTCACAATTTCGCAGCTGCTGCAGCTGTTAAACCCACTCTCCGCCAAAAAAACACAACCCCAGATAACAGATTTCTCCCCCCCCCTCCAAATGAGTGGAGTCAGCTATGAAATATTAATCTGTCAGCATTCTACAAGCTACAACATTTCAGGAATGTATTCTTAATTATACATTTCCGCTCACATCTAGGAAATTAAACCCAGGACGAAGCACCAACTTTGAAGCAAAGGGCGTTTTCAGGCAAAATGGCATATAGGGTGGTATTTGCAAGGATTTCCACTTGTGTAACAGGACTTCCCTCCCTCCTCCCCAAGTCTCCTCCAGAAGGGAACCCCTAGAACAGACTTAGGGAGAATATGAGATGAGAGCAGAGGGGGAGAATAATACGCTGCACAAGTAGAAATCCTTACACTGATGGAACAGCCACCTGGTACTGCTTTGGATACAACCCACAGACTGGAGCATGGGATGGGCTGGATCATGCCCAATGGCCCCACCCCAACCTACACAGCTCCTGTTCAGATATGAACAGATATGAATCTGAACAGGCCCTTCATCTAGACAAACGTGCACATATACAGATATGTGTAGGGTCTGTTCAGACACTAGCCTGGTTGTGCCAAGCAAGCAGGGCATGATCTTAGCAGGATGACACCCACCCAAATGCACCATGTTGTCTTCAAAGCGCAAGTAACAAAGGGGTAGCACATTCATCCATTAATAAGTAACTACTTTGGCATACGTGGATCTAATGTGTTCGGAATCCTGGTCAAAAGTTATAGCCGTTGTGGTCTTCTATTGCTCATGATTGCCCCCATTTTGCATTAAGAATGTAAGAAGAGCCTGCTGGATCCGGCCAATAGCCCATCTAGTCCAGCATCCCGTTTTACAGTGGCCAACCAGATTCCTGTGGGAAAACCCAAGGGCGAGAGGGCTCTCCTCTCCTGCAGTTTCCAAAAACTGGCATTCAGAAGTTCTGCTGCCTCCAACAGTCAATGGTGGAGTAGCCATCATGAGCTGCATCCTCCATTAATTTGTCTCATCCTCTTTGAAAGCCCTCCCAATTTGGTGGCCATCACTGCCTCCACTCCTGTGGAGCAAGTTGCAGAGTTTTAACTACGGACTGTGTGAAGAAGTACTTTTTAAAAATACCTGTCCTGGATCATCCAATGGTCACGATCACCAATTCATGGCCAAGGTCACTGCAATTTTCTTCAAAGAAACCATAAGGACATAATATGAGCCTGCTGGATCAGACCAATGGGCCATTTAGCCCAGCAACCTGTTCACACAATGGCCAACCTGATGTCTGCAGGAAGTCTGCAAGCTTGGCATGAGCGCAAAAGCATTCTGCCCACCTGCAATTCCCAGAAACTTCTATAACTGCCTTTAGTCTTTTTTTTTTTTTTGTCACATGACTGTGGCTCCAATAAACCCCTGGGCAAATCACTCACTAGGTGGACGGCTTTTGAAACCTAAGCGATTCGCCTGCAAGATCATCTTGCTGCAAGGCTGAAAGGAACTGGTTTCTGGAGTGCAAGGTTCAGTTTGGAGATGCTGTGACTCACCGACTAATTTTGTATATTATTCCTACAAACAACAGCATCTGAAGCATGAAAGAGCCATTTCTACACATGCTTATCCCAGCAAAAGCTATCTCTGGAATATAATCGGAAAGGCAGCTGCATCTTGGCTTGTGGGGAACTGCACATTAAAAAAGAGCAAATTAAAAAGCAGGGCTGCTTCTTGCAGAGCTTTTAGAGAAGTGGAAGAGGCTAAAAACTCCTTGATCCATATGAAATCAGACTGTGCAAAGTAAGGATGGTTAGGAATTGTAGTCCCAAAACAGCTGGAGAATGAAGTTTTGAGGAACCCTGTTCTGGAAGGCCACAAATGGTGTTTCTCTGCACACAGGGTCCAACATCTGACACGCCTGAAACTTGGTGAGTACATGGAGGATGCTTCACACAACCCCAATTACCTTTGGGCTTCCTCAGACTGAAGCTGATAAGAACGACAGCCCAACAACATGTGGAAGACGAAGAACTACAGAGTAGCACATAGACACCACATTGGCTACCACTAGATTAGATAATGACTGGGGGCTGGAAAGGTTTCGATATCCTGTTAGCCTAATCATGATCACGGCAAACACTAAAATTGGAAAGAACAGGGACCCCAGGGTATGGGGAATAGAAGGTATGTCTCTTGCTCTCTCCTATTAATCTACTTGCATGCCTGCTCCACCACACCCCGAAGTATCCTGCAGGGATGGAAAACCAGGACATCAGCCAGGACTTGGATTTATAGCACCCTCAAGCCCCACTCCTCCCAAGTTGGGTAACCTGGGCGTCACACTGGTATTTTTCCACAGTGAACTGTGTAAGTGTGTTTGTGTGTAACAAATGCATTGGGGCATGTGCATCTTTAAGACTCCATGTATATGTGGCTGGGAATCCTGGGACTGTCCAGTTAATCCTTTCCCCCTCAGAACTGGGCACCAGCACTGACAAAACGTTAAAAAATAACACCCTAGCTCAGTCTTGTTGAGAGAGCCGTGTCACATTCCTGCATCTGCGAGCTGCTCCAGCTCATTTATTGCACCATCCCTAGTTTATATGTGTACCAAATGTGCTGTGATGGCTGCAGAATTTGTCAGGATCCTGCGCACCATTGCGGCAATGCAGGTGTCATGGAAATGCTGCGGAACTCCCTCCCACTACAAGGCTGTCTCAGTCGAGTCCCATGACCCTGGGATTAAGAGTCTCATGCTCTGCCAACTGAGCTAAGCTCAGGTCTCCATGTTTTTTTGTTTAAATTTCTGGAGTTGTGTTTTTTTTTTGCAATTTATGATTTTACATTCTTTAAAATCACTGTAAGCCACTTTGAGACCTAGATGGTGAAAAGCGGGAGATGAAATTTTGACATGAATAAAAATAACTGCTGTCCATGGCCAACATGCCACCAGAGGGAGTCTGTTGCGAACAACTCTTTATTGGCATCAACGAAGAACTACAGAGTAGCACATAGATGTTTTATCTTTTACCTAGACGGCCTTCCTCAGACCCAGTCCCTGTCCTCTGCCAATTCAGAACTCAGTAACAGACAAAAACAATCTTTCTTGGTTGACCTGGGGTTTGTTTTTTTTTGTTTTAATTTGGGTTTGGGCTTTTCTTTTCTTTGTTTTTTCGCATCAGCTTGGATTCTGATATTCCCATGATGAAACAGTTGACCCAGAATCTCCTTCCAGGCACTATACCAATGCCACATTAGAATGATTTGTGGAAAGATGCTAAATCACATGCTGGTCTAATGATGGAGCAATCAGTTAAATATTTGCTTGGCTGTGGTTGACACACCCAGATCTTCCCAGAGTTGGCTGTTATGAGAACCAGAAAGCTGGACTAGACAGGCAGCAGGACTCCTTCTGTTCTTATATGTACAGCAGCAAGCTATGCATTCGTGGACTGGATGAATTTGTCCCACATAGTAAGATGCAACATTCAGCGGTTTACAGATCAATTCTATACGTGTCTACTTAGGGAAGGAACAGTTGAGCGAATTGAGTATGTTTGAATTATGGTGCTGGAGGAGACTCTTGAGAGTCCCATGGACTGCAAGAAGATCAAACGTATCCATTCTGAAGGAAATCAGCCCTGAGTGCTCACTGGAAGGACAGATCCTGAAGCTGAGGCTCCAGTACTTTGGCCACCTCATGAGAAGAGAAGACTCCCTGGAAAAGACCCTGATGTTGGGAAAGATTGAGGGCACAAGGAGAAGGAGACGACAGAGGACGGGATGGTTGGACAGTGTTCTTGAAGCTACCAACATGGGGTCATGAAGAGTCGGACACGACTAAATGACTAAACAACAACAAAAGCCTGGGTAAAGAGAAGAGGAGATATGATAGCCATCTTTGAATACCTAAAGGGATGTCACATGGAGCAAGGAGCAACCTTGTTTTCTCCTGCTCCAGAGGCTAGGACCTGATTCAAGTTTCAAGAAAGGAGATTCTGACTAAACATCAGGAAGAACTTTCTGACGGGAAGAGTTGTTCGGGAAATGGACTCCCTCAGGATGTTGTAGACTCTTCTTCCTTGGAGGTGTCTAAGTAGAGGTTGGATGGCCATCTGTCATGTACGATCTGGCTGAGATTCCTGCATTGCAGGACCCTTGAGGTCCCTTCCTATTCTATAATTCTATGTTTCCAAGTACGTTTCGTTGGGTTCAGCAGAAATTATTTTCAAGCTAAGTGTGCATAAGCTTGCAGCCACAATTTATCTGTTCAACTTCCTTTTTTTTAAAAAAAAATATTTTTGATTGCTTTTCTTCTTATGGGTGAATCAACAGTACATATACAACAAAAGAAAGCATCCCCCTTAGTTACAATGATGCAGCGCAGAATGAAGCCATGTTACATAGCACACCAAAGGAGAAGAAAGAGTCCAACACAATAAAAGAAAAATAGTACAATATCAGGAATCACACCAGCCAAAAGATTTTACATGCTGTAGGAAGTCCTCTATCGACTGTCTTGTTTATGTGTGCAATAAAACAGTACCATTCTTCAATGAATCTGTTTGTGGCTTTCCCTCTCTTTTCCCCTTGCCCCCTTTAGCTTATTTGTAAGTTTTTCATTTAAAGAAATCTGCCACACTTTTGGGTACAATGTCGTAACAGTGGTCAGTTGCTTCCAAAATCTGGCAAACACCAACCAGGCTGCTACCAGTAAATATAAAATTAATGGTTTAAAGTGAGCATTCAAGTTTTCACCTTGAAATAAACTCAACAGGACAAGGTCGCTTGTCTTTCCGTAAGCCCTGGCCAGCAATTTCAACAAACGTTTCTTTTCAGTTCATCATAAGTGACCAAAACGGTAAAAAACAGGAAAAACAGAGAACGATAATGCTCAATGCAATCGTTGAACGCAGATCATTTAAAACATGACATCTCACAGTGCCAAGGTACTTGAGTCTTGTGCATCATTTGGCTTAGATATATTTAATTATGCATACCCAGCAAGCACATAAATACACAGTGATCTCCTCTTCTTATAAACAGCAGCATCAATCAGGCTAGCATTCTCCGGCAACTCTGTAGTAGGTAATCAGAAATCACGTCCTATTCAAGCCTGATTTAAACCATCAGGTCCCATTTAGCAGAGCACTTACTTGGCCAGATTTATACATATGCTGGACAAGGCTCTGATTCAGCAAAATACTTTAAAAGCTGGGTGCTCCTGAGGCTGGGGACTGGGAAATCAAAACAGTGGCCTGGAGGGTGCAGAGACATGATTTGCACACTCTAATGGCTGGAAATAGCTTGTTAATTAAGTCATGGGTCAGGAGGCTAGCCTCCTGCACTAGTTTCTTAAGGACCCCAGAAGACAACTGATAAAAATAGCCGGCTGGATTAGGAAGACACACAAAAGATTATCTGCTAGCAGTTTGGTTTTGCTTCGTAGCAGCATTCTCAAACAGTGAGTGGAGACTTCCACAGCTTTTCAACGTTTGATTTGAGCAATATCCAGGAATCATTCTGAGAGAAGTTTGAGAGTTGGGGGCGGGGTGGCGAGATCCCCACCTATGCCTACAAATATAAACACATGTCGCTGATACTCACAGGTAATCTTCTTTACAGGTTAGGACTATTATGGTCAGATGCTTACATCATGCATTTATGTCTCTCCCTAACTAGGATGGCAGAATGGCCCACATATTAGAGGATGAGTCATCCTACACAGCTGTAACACAAGGCAGGCTATCCTGGACCCATTTAAAGCAGAAGAGCTGTAGACCAGAGAGTCCTGCTTTTGGTCCTGTCTATCTCTGATAGACAGGGACGCAGGTGGCGCTGTGGGTCAAAGCCTCAGCGCCTAGGGCTTGCCGATCGAAAGGTCGGCGGTTCGAATCCCTGCGGCGGGGTGCGCTCCCGCTGCTCGGTCCCAGCGCCTGCCAACCTAGCAGTTCGAAAGCACCTCCGGGTGCAAGTAGATAAATAGGGACCGCTTACCAGCGGGAAGGTAAATGGCGTTTCCGTGTGCGGCTCTGGCTCGCCAGAGCAGCGATGTCACGCTGGCCACGTGACCCGGAAGTGTCTCCGGACAGCGCTGGCCCCTGGCCTCTTAAGTGAGATGGGCGCACAACCCCAGAGTCTGTCAAGACTGGCCCGTACGGGCAGGGGTACCTTTACCTTTACCTTATCTCTGATAGAAGACTTCTTTACCCAGCCAAATTAAAGGAGTTACTGTTAGTATAAACAGTAAAGCCTTTAAGACCTTGGGACCAGTTTGCTTGAAGGATCACTTTGCCCTAAATATGCCAACTCAACCCTTTTGATCCAAAGAACTGCCAATCGTACAAGTGCCTTTTACAGGGACAGAACTACCTAAATTGTATAGAAATTTATTTATGTATGCTTCTACAGCAGCAAGAATGCTACTTGCCCAAAAGTGGAAAGAAGCAGAAGTCCCTGAAAAGGAAGAATGGATTAAAAAAAAACAACTTATGGAATATGCAGAAATGGTGAAACCTACCAGAAGAATAAGAAATCAAGATAACAAACTGTCAGAGCTGCCCCTAGGTCCCAGCTCACAGAGGACCAACGCCCGATCGTCGTTATGTACAAAAGTCTTTATTGAAGTTCAACTTCCATTCCAAAGCCGCAGCGCGCAGCTCTACGTCTTAAACCCTAGACCGGCGAAGTCCCGTCTGAATCTCCTCCCCTCTGACACCAGTTTAAGATCCTAGCCCTGCTCCACCTTTTCCGTTGTTCTCTTCTCCTCTGGGTCCTCCTGCCCGCTGGGGCATTCCCCTTTCTGGACTCTTCCGACGCTGAGTCGCCTGACTCCTCCCCCTGTCTCCGGCGGGCTTTAGGACCCGGTTCCCAATCCTCATTCTCTGCTGTCCCGCGCTCCTGTACATTTGAACTTGCCTCTCGCGCCAACCCAGTGACCTTCCTCCTGACCGTCACACTGCTTCTGTCACTGCTTCCCTCTTCCGGGATACTGCCCGGATCTGACCTCCCCTCTGTTGTCTGGCTCTCCGATGGAGGCGTGGCCAGCCCTGACTTATCTTCACTCCCTGGTGTGGAATCCTCTGGCCTCGATACCTGGGACTCTTCCCCCCCCCACTATGCTCTGGTGGGGAAGCTGGTCCTGATTTCCAACTGCTACTCTGGGAGTCCCTGCTGGCCCCTTGCTCCTGGAGTGTCCCCCTTGGGAATCCCCTTGCCCTGGCCACTGGCGCCCCCTTCTGTGAATCTTCCGATTCGCTGGAGAGGCTCATGGAATCTCTCGGGGCAATGTCATCTTCTCCTACGCTGCCCTCAGATTCTTCCCCTTCGCTCTCCATCTCCCCTCTTCCCTGTGCTTCTGCTCCTGAGCCCCTGACACAAACTTTTTTATATAAAAGAATGGCAATGGTTTACTGAATATGGACAGACAAATTGCAAACAGATAAAAATATTGGCAGGATTATTGTAATAACCTGCAGTTTCGTAAGAGGATATATTTAAAGTAGATAACTAAATGAGCGAATTAAATGGAATTTGGATATGCAGAAGATATTAAAAAATAAATTTAAGAAACCGCAAAAAGAGGGGGAGGGAAGGAAGTCAAAGTTTGAAATGTTAAATTGATTGTAAAACTAATGTAATGTATAAACTTGAAAAGTATAAATAAAAACTTTTTTAAAAAAGTTACAAGTGTCATGTGTCATTTCATAGAATCATAGACTTGTAAAGTTGGAAGGGCCCACAAGTATAATCTAGTAGTCCAAGCCTCTGCAATGCGTGCATCTTTTTGCCCAATGTGATGCCTGAACTCTTGACCCTATGATTAAGAGTCTCATGCTCTACAAGCTAGTTTCTTAGTGGGGTAGTTAACCTGTGGAAATGCCTGCTCATGGATATTAGGTACGCACCTTTAACGTTCTCAGAACCTGCTAAAAGGTTTTCTGACTTAGGCAAACCTAACCAGAAATATCAATTTGATAGGTATTTTAACATGTAACCCCCCCCCCCCGAATAGGATGTAAAATTGCTGATTTTATTTTGAAATAAAATAGGTCAACTTGTTTTTCAAACCCTGTTGAAAAGTAAAGGAAGATTTAAAGAACACAGGCCTTTATTTGAAAGTCAGTGAAATGTTCAGAACTAAGTTCCATATACAGACATTCCTCTCCTGCATGATAAAAATGTTGTCTAATGAATTTTCTTGCATATCTTAGTGGATTAAAAAACAACCCCGAAACAGCCCTTCCCTAATATATTCCCAAACTGAAAGAAAGGGTGTGTTTTTATATAAGAGCAATTTACATACCTCTGATTAATACATATAATCTCATTAATATTCGCTGAGCAGGGAAAACAAACTTACACCCATGCAGAGAGCAAAATTTACTCAGTCAGAAAGAATGACTTGAGCTATGTGTGCCTGCAAGGCAAGGTGCATAATAAAATATGCAGATGCAGTTTGATCTAGGTCATTATGAAATTTATTCTATGGACAAGATATAGTTAAACCAGGTGACGATCAACCTGTGAACTTAAGATAAGGTCTTGTCCTCCGAGGCCCCATGCAAGGTTTCCAAAATCTTTTCATTAATAGTTTTACAGTGGTAACTTGGGTTAAGTACTGAATTTGTTCTGGAGGTCCATTCTTAACCTGAAACTGTTCTTAACCTGAAGCACCACTTTTACTAATGGGGCCTCCTGCTGCTGCCGTGCCACCGGAGCACAATTTCTGTTCTCATCCTGAAGCAAAGTTCTTAACCTGAAGCACTATTTCTGGGTTAGCAGAGTCTGTAACCTGAACCGTATGTAACCTGAGGTACCACTGTATTCGAAAAACTTCACATCTGTCTCTCCCCTAAATTTTCCCATCTTTGTGTCTCTCCTCCTCCTCCTTCCCTGACACCCCTGACAACACTTCCACCATGGAACGCAAAGAGTTGAACATGTTCCAACGCAGGGGTGGGGAACCTTTGATGGCTAGGCCAAATTTGGCCCACCAGGATGTCATGGACTGGGCGGGGTGCAGAGAAGTGGTGGGAGGGAGCAGTTGGGGAACCCCGAGGGAAGGAAGGCTCAGAGCCAGGGGTCTGGTGGTTGGACAACGATGAGTGGTCAGAAGGAGAAGACAACTCTATGATGTCAGTGGACAGACTATGGGAGGCCCTGCCTACCTGTCAAATTTGGTCCACCAGCCGTGGGGAGGTATATAAGTAATATAAACAGAAGTTATACATAACAAAAAGAAAGATGATAGCAATATATTATGAAAAGGGGGGAAGGGGAAACAACATTCTCTGACTTTTGATATCCGTAGTTCTGGTTATAGGTAGGTAGCCATGAAGTGTGCATGCACATGAAAGCTCATACCAATAACAAACTTAGCTGGTCTCTAAGGTGCTACTGGAATCAATTTTTTTATTTTGATATCCGAGGCACAAAGGTATTTTTGAGGTTTTAATAACAATCTGGAGGCTGTTTATGCTCAAAAGTATCTTTCAGATTTCAGGCGTCCATCATCCTTGCAAGTCCAGGTTAGCCAGTATCTCATGCTTAGAGGTAGAGGTACCCCTGATCGTTCAGTCGCGGATGACTCTGGGGTTGTGTGCTCATTTTGCTCTATAGGCCGAGGGAGCTGGCGTTTGTCCACAGACAGCTTCTGGGTCATGTGGCCAGCATGACTAAGCCGCTTCTGGTGAACCAGAGCAGCGCACGGAAAAGCTGTTTACCTTCCCGCCGGAGCGATACTTATTTATTTACTTGCACCTGACGTGCTTTTGAACTGCTAGGTGGGCAGGAGCTGGGACCAAACAACGGGAGCTCACCCTGTCACTGGGATTCGAACTGCCAACCTTCTGATCGGCAAACCCTAGGCTCTGTGGTTTAGACCACAGCACCAACCTCCTCAATTCACCAGGGATCTACAAATCCAGTCAACTGATGGCCAATTATGACTGCTTCTCTCTGGCTTAACACACCTTCCTCCATGTCCAGCACAACAGTCCCATCATGTCACTTTGCACTGTCCTTTTGCAGAAGGCAAGAAACAGTAGGAATCTCCCTCACTTGTTAGAAGGTTCCCTCTTTCCATTAAGAACATAAGAAGAACGTGCAGGATCAGACCAATGACCTGCCAGGCAGCAGAAGAACCGAGCCCCACAGTAGGTTGCCAGGGAGGTACAAGACAAGGGAAAGTTCTTACCAACTGTGTTTTATTGAATAGTCACAGAGAGAGGCTTAGAAATGCAGCCTCTCAGAATACTTTTGCTCTCCTACTTTTAAGGCTGGGGAGGAGGTCTCCACCATTCCTCCTCTGCCCAGTCCCTGACATGACCCCTCTAGCCCAGAATGCTATTCTCACATCCAGAGGTCTGTGGGAAATCTGCAAGCAGGACCTGCTCAGAAGAGTACCCTTCTCTCCTGTGGTTTCAGACAACTGGTATTTAGAAGCACATATTGTCTCTGACTATGGAGGCGGAGCATAGCCCTCACGGCCAGCAGTCACCGATAGCCTTATTCTCCCCAAATTTGTACTATCCTCTTTTAAAGCATTTGATTATTATTTATTAAATTTGTATCCCACCTGACCTCCCAAGGTGACAAACACACAATTAAAACATGTAAAATCATTTGCCATGATGGAATCTTAACCAAGCAAGATCTCTGCAATCCATCTGTGTGCAAAACTGTCATGAATGATGTTCTTCGAATCCACAGTCATCCCCAGGAGATATAGGTAAAGGTAGCTCTGTGTGCGTGTGTGTCAATTCACCTTAATATCCAAATTCAAAATGTTATTTAGGCAATGTATCCTTGCAATGGACTTGTTTGAAATTCGCAGAGACACTAAACCTAGGGGAGGAAGGGCATTCAAATTTTAAACAGGCAGCAAAGATAGACTCGAGAGGCAAGGAGACGCAATGGCCAAGAATGGCCTGGCAATCATGCCTGGCAAATTCTGGAATATAAAGCTAGCCTGAACTTTAAATACTAATATATTTATATCCTATATTAAGAAAGCTGGATGGCGTGAGGTAAAAAAATTGGATCACTTGATATGGAACGACCCATTTGTAGAATGCTGTCCTCAAGGAGGTCTGGTTGATGCCTCCATTATACACCAGGCAAAAACATTCCTCTTTAACCAGGCCTTTGATTGATTAACATCCTATATACCCTTTTAAATGTGTTGTGGGAAGGTAGGGGTACTGCCTCATTTTTGTTCTTATTTTTATTATGGATTTTGTGTTTTTTTGTATTGTATTTTTGTTTTTGTGAATCACCCTGAGATGTAGGGGTGAAGGGCAGTATACACATTTAATAAATAAAATAAAAATAAAGGCACACACACAGGATGATGGCAGCCACATAACTATTGACAAGCGAGGCCTAGTTCTTCATTCCTGCCATGTCCCCGACTTCTGTATGGTGAATAGAAGAACTTTTTGCCATTCTCCTTTCGGATCCATTTAAAAGTCCAAGGCTCTGAGCAGGTATTCCTCACAACGCTTTGCCTTATTACCAACTAGCAGACTATGTAGATGTGTGCCTTGAGGCCAAATCATTTAATGCACAGGTAAAGGTTGCATATTGCCTTCAATTATTTCATTTTTTTAAAAAAAAAAACGATATTCTGTCTTTTCCCCTCAGGCAAATGTCCAAGGTGGCTCGCATATAAACCCAATGCAAAGAACCATCTAGAAGTCAGATAATTCCAAAAAAGAGAGAGCAAAAAGCAGCGCATACAGCAGACAAAAAGTATAAAATAAAGCACTATTGTTCGGTCCCAGCTTCTGCTCACCTAGCAGTTCGAAAGCACGTCAAAGTGCAAGTAGATAAATAGGTACCGCTATTTAGGTAAACGGGGTTTCCATGCGCTGCTCTGGTTCACCAGAAGTGGCTTAGTCATGCTGGCCACTTGACCCAGAAGCTGTCTGCGGACAAACGCCGGCTCCCTCGGCCTATAGAGCGAGATGAGCATGCAAGCCCAGAGTCATCTGCGACTGTACCTAACAGTTGGGGGTACCTTTACCTTTTTTAAACACTGTACACCGGGGGCTGCAAATCTTTTTTCAGGAAGAGCATCAGATTCCCTCATAGGCAACCTTCCAGGGGCCACACAGCACTGATGGGCAAGGCCTAAGCCGAAAGTGAGCACAGCCAGAGGAAAAAGTGTACAGAGCGCTGGATACGACTCTAACGTTTGTATACAATCCAGCCATGTAAGTCAAAGGTTTCTGCACACAGAGACACCCAATTCAGGCAAGAAATGCACAGAAGACAGGCAAGCAGACAGACAGACAATTTTCCAGAGCATATGTAGATGCATATCTATACACACACTTATAGCTCTCAGCCTAATGCCGACCACTTTGTGCAGTCACACAGATGGTGCAATGTGCAATCTCCACGCTGTCTCACAGATGTTGGAATCGCCAAACAACAGTCCATATTTCGCTTGCTTTTATGAAGGCAAAACGCCTCATCTGTCACAATAAAGACATTTATCCCTCACTGTGGCCTTTCAGTAGTTAAACATTCTAGTAATCCCATCTGCTGTGATTTATCACATTATGAACTCTCCAGTAAGCAAGAACAAGCCACGCTTCGCCAAAGGCTCATCCACACAATTGGGAAGGCTTTCTGAATGGCCTATTACCACTGCTTGGCGTTCTGCTCCTCACATTAGAGTACCCTGAACAACTGTTGTCAAGCAAATGGCTCTGGTGCTGACTACAATATTCTCCTGGGAATAACCTCTCAGACGAAGAGATTTAACATATACCTGTTCGTTTATTCGAGTTTAAAGCAGGATCAGACTTTTGAATCTTTGCTATTTTTACAACGGTCTTAGCTTTGCTTCTTTCAGATGGCAGTTTGCAGACTCAGCAGCACCAGGGTCTCCCCAGATGGAAAAGCAAGGAAGCTTCATGGGTTTTAGGCTTGTAAGCTCCTCAGGGCAGGGACCTACTGACCTCTGCACATGGATGATGTAATCATAATGACGGTCACATTGTTTCCCCATCATTCTAGACTCCAACCAGACAATTCGGACAAGGTTCTTTCGTATTGTCTAAGCAGGGCTGCAAGCATCCGTAACTTGTTTTGTGAATGCAGCCACATCTAGCAGTGAGTTTTGGATATATGTGTGTGTGTGTATACACACACACACACACACACACACACACACACACAAACTGGTTTTAGGGTGGTTAGTTAATCTTCCCCAAAGTGACTGGAGATGGGGGTATAAATAAAAGTGACTGGAGATGGGGGTATAAATAAGAAAGCTGTTGTGGTTATTATTGTTATTATTATTATGCATTTATGTTTGTTTTGAGTCTTTTCATCCTTACAGGGTCCTGGGATCCTACAAGATGAAGGATGGTCTAGAACAGTAGTTTTTTCACACGTTTAACCCAAATATGCATTTGGGGACCCCATTTCTTTTTTCTTTCTTTCTTTCGCTTTACTAAATATTTTTATAGTGCGAGTGCCGCTGTTGCAACCTGCCTCAGATCAGGCCATGTCCCGGTAGCTGGAAAGACTAATGGTCTGCTGAAAAAGACAGGCTAGGTCTAGAAGCACAACAAATGAACGATGATACTAAATAAATAAATGTGTGGTCACTGCTCTGGGAACAGGCCAAGTATTTGACCAAAGATTTTGATTGCACTCACAATAAATGGATGAATTTGAAGCAGCAGGTCAGGGGGGGCACTTTAGGAAGTGAAACTGCCTTAAAAATCCATCAATTTTATTGGATTTAAGCCAGCTGAGATTTGATTCAATGAGTGCATTACTGCAAATTAGTTCCTTGAAATCTCATCTTAGCACTTGAACCGATATCCTTTCCCAATCTAAGAAAGTTTTTTTTCCTCCCTTCTTTGCTATTCAGTACCTGTGTTGCTCAGGCTAGATGTTGGATTACGTCCAAACAAGGCTGCCCTTTGTCCCCATTTCCTGCGGTTGTAAATGTCTGTGTCCTTGGCCAGACTCAGAGGTTCTGCCTTGCTTGGGCTGGAACATGATAACGCTGTGGCTGCATCCTTTGTTTCCAAAGCACAAGCAGCGATGCTGTTGTCATTTGGCATAATTCGTACATGCTTGTATGTGCTCCCAAGAGTTCCGAAGCCTTTGCTTGCATGCATAGATGCAGTTGCCCTGAGCCATTCCTGGTTACAAGGTCACTGAGCTCACCAGTGTGCATGTCACTCCACTTAAACTAGATTGTTCTCAGGGACTGGAAATGGCCTTCCTTGGCAGGGGCCTTGCCTTGTTTCAAATGCATGCACATTACTTTGATCGCCACTATAATCATCGCCTGTATTCAGAAAGAAAGAAAGGGAAACAGCAAATGGATCTTAAAACTTAGAAGTCCTAAATAGCCATTCACTTCCTGATTTAAAAAAAAAAACCAATTCTGAAAACAGCTGTGACTTTGTATGCTAAGTTAAGCGTGCACTGACGGATGAACTCTCAGTCTGCCTTGCTTTGTCACTACAAACTTAACGTGCTCTGAGATGAGGGGAAAAGGGCAAAGCAAGATTGTAGGCAAGGGGGAGGGGACCCCTGCAAGCACTGCAGCATTTGGAACTTTCATGCTGTTTCGGGCTCTTCCAGACAACCTGTATATTCAGCATTTGTTCCGATTTGCTTGCACAATGCTTTTGCAGTGGTTAGACTATGTCTAGTCTTTGCTGAACATTCATCCCAATGTATTTGCAGGGATGCACATTCAAAGTATCCCGGTCCCTGTAGTTTATCCCTTACAGACCTACAATTTCCAACAACCTAAAATACACACCCCTCGGGTTCCCAGGATTCTTTGGGGGGAATAATGTGCTTCAAATGTCTAGGGTGCATGCAGCTTTACAGAACAATGAACACTCATCATGCACTTGTCTTGATTTGCTCATGAGGCGTTTGCACATCTTCCCATTAATCACTTGCTCATTCCACACTTTTCAATGCATAAAAATCTGTGTTTTTTTTAAAGGGGATGTTTTGTGATAGGGCAACCCAAGAGCTTTAATCCACTTTAATTGAGCAATTCTACAGATCCACTACATGTTCAGATTTCTCCCACAAACAAAAGACAGTCTGAAGACACCCTCAAACACCCTGCAGATTTCAATGTTTACATACAGATAAGATACTGAGTTTCGCAAAAAGCAAACTCTGAGCTTTTCAAAGGCACCTATAGATACATGATTTAGCAGCTAAGTCAAGGACATCGTTCACACAGCTACACACATTTTGACCAGCTATTTATATAAAGGGACGCAGGTGGCGCTGTGGGTAAAAGCCTCAGTGCCTAGGGCTTGCCGATCGAAAGGTCGGCGGTTCGAATCCCTGTGGCGGGGTGCGCTCCCGTCGTTCGGTCCCAGCGCCTGCCAACCTAGCAGTTCGAAAGCACCCCCGGGTGCAAGTAGATAAATAGGGACCGCTTACAAGCGGGAAGGTAAACAGCGTTTCCGTGTGCGGCTCTGGCTCTGGCTTTGGCTCTGGCCAGAGCAGCGATGTCACGCTGGCCACGTGACCCGGAAGTGTCTCCGGACAGCGCTGGCCCCCGGCCTCTTGAGTGAGATGGGCGCACAACCCCAGAATCTGGCAAGACTGGCCCTTACGGGCAGGGGTACCTTTACCTTTACCTTTTAACCGTGCGCAGAATTGAAGCTCAGGATAACAGAGTGGCAAATTTGACCTAGGAGCTGCTCAAAAAAATTGGCATTCTGGGGGTGTATGAGAGAGGAACACAAACACAAATCAAACCTTGTCCCCATCTGTAGGCAAGAATGAGCAGATAAGATCCCAGCCCAAGCAAGAAGCATTCCTGTCTAGGAGGAACCACTGGCCAGGTGAGGTCAATCAAGGTAGTCCACAGCCTGAAAATACTTCACTGCCAGGAAGAGCCCCCCCCCAAAAAAAGGCCCCCCCAGGCCTTTTGTCCCAGAGACATCCACTGTACCTCATTTTGCAGAAGGGCATCAAATGACAGTTGACTATTTGGACTCTAAAATTTGTTCATCTCACCTTATTTGTTTCCATAGGTGAGTTTTCTGGAAAATTATGAATTGCATAAATTCCCCCCCCCCCAAAAAAAAAAAAAAAATTCCTGGGATTTCTCTCCCCTCCCCCAAACTGATCTTGTGCAACATGATTATTTGACTTACATTTGGTAAACAAAACTGAAATAAAATATGTCATCTTAATGCTACATGGCTTAATAAATCTCTCACGCCCTTTCTTTGTCTCTCTCTTTAGAAACATAGTCCAAAGTAGTCCAGACTAACATACTTGTTTGGAGGGGGTAATTCAGTAAAGTTCTGCTAGGCTGTAATCCTATGCATGCTTACTTGGCAGCAAGCCTTATCAAAGAGTGTGACATTAAGACCCCAGAGTGGCTGGGGCAGGGTACAGATGAGCCGGGTACAAATAAAATGAAATAAAATATCATCATAATCTCTATTGCACTATTAACACGCTGTAGATGTTGTATGCAAACACACCTTTTTGCCCAGGATTTCCTTGACCTATAAGATCAGACCCTGTTTTATGAGTTTGAATTCCCTTAATTTCTGTTAATAATAATAATAATAATAATAATAATAATAATAATAATATCTTTATTGTCATTGCCCCCTCTCAGGGCACTCCACACAAAATCAGAACAACTATAAAAACACTAATTAAAACAATACAGTATAATACAGCAAGGAAGATTAGATGACTTTCAAAGTCTAGGTTTCCCATTCAGGGCCGAGATCGCTCTGGAGAAGAAGCTGTTCTTGAGACGGCTCGTTCTTGTCTTCATCGTCCTGTATCTCCGTCCCGACGGCAGAAGCTCGAAGAGACAGTGACCAGGATGCGATGGATCTTTTACTATGTCCAATGCCCTCCTATGGCACCTTGTGGCATAAATCTGCTCTAAGGTGGAGAGTGGGCAGCCAACAATGCTCTCTGCTGCCTTAACAACTCTGCACAACCCCATCCTGTCCTGGGTAGTACAGCTTCCGTACCACACACATAAGCCATAAGTGAGCACTCTCTCAATGGCACAGTGATAGAAGGCAAGCAGCAGTTTCTGCGGAAGATGGTTTTTCCTTAGGATTCTCAAAAAGTACAGTCTCTGCTGCGCCTTCTTCACAAGCCCCCTTGTGTTGACACTCCAGGACAGATCCTCTTGTAATTCAATACCCAAAAATCTAAATGTTTTATATGGTTTTATGCTGCTGTTTCATTAGTTTTAGGTTGTATTTGCAGGGTGTTGTTGTTGTTGTTGTGTATAGGTATGTATTGGTGGACTCTCCTTCCTTGGAGGTTTTTAAGCAGAGGTTGGATAGCCATCTGACATATACGATCTAGCTGAGATTCCGGCACTGCAGGAGGTTAGATTAGAAAACCTTTGGGGTCCCTTCCAACTCTACAATTACATGATTCTAGTTTTATAATACACCTTTTCAAGGAACTAGTGGCAAGCCTACATACACTTCCTTTGCTTTGCTTAGAAATAAAAGGACTAAAAACTTACTAATTTTAGCATGCCCCAAAAAGCTGCGTGCGAAAATACATTTGCTTCCTAAGCATAGTCACCTGAAAAAAGTTAATTACAACTTTGATTTTAGATGTGACTGGTATTGTATGCATTCCCTTTGTTCAAGTTGACTTGTATTATATTCATTCAATACGCACTGAATTTCTGCCGTGAACTCTGAAAATTCACTGGCTATCATATGTTTCCTGCTGTTGTGCTTAAAGTCACTTTTTTATGCTGTTGTGCACACCAGATAGGAGGGCAGGAATGTCTTCATTCCATGTGCATTACCTGATTTTGTTTCCTCATTCAATGAAGCTATCATCTGCGCATTCGCAACAGCTGTCTCGAATGTTCCCAAATCAGATGGAAGCTGGTTTGAGGGGAAACACATCAAAGTATAGCAGTGCTTCTCAAGAAACTACAGAATACATATGGATTGCAACTAATATCATGTGTACTCAGTTTCAAATACCAGTGGTAGGAGTACACTGGAGCCATAGCAAATAGTAATGTGTACACAGCCTTGTTTAAGTGCTCCTTGTCTCTACCTTGTTCTTCTAATGTATGGCTTAGTCTCAGTTTACTCCCATGTGCAAAAGGTTGTGTGAAATCTAGTTCATTGTTCTGCTGTGCGCTTCACAGTAACTTTTTCAAACTTTGTCCTCACCAACAACTATCAGTCTCTGTAACCAATAAAGTGGTACCTTGGTTCCCGAACAGCTTGGCTCCCGAACAAATCAGCTCCTGAACACTGAAAACCCGGAAATAAATGTTCCAGTGTGTGAATGTTTTTCGGAAGCTGAACATCCTACGCGGCTTCTGATTGAATACAGGAAGCTCCTGCAGCCAATCGGAAGCCACACCTTGGTTTTTGAACAATTTCAGGAGTCGAACGGACTCCCGGAACAGATTAAGTTCAAGAACAAGGATGGAAGACTGAGGAAACTCTGACTAAAGAATTATGGCAAGAGAAATTGATGGACTATGCAGAATTGGCAAAATTGACACATAAACTACGGGCCAAGGATAACTGTGACTTTAAAGATGAATGGGAACCTTTTACAAAGTACCTAAAGACGCAACAAAGTGAATTGGACTCCTTGGCAGGTTTTGAATAAACACTCACAAACTTTTTATTGATAACAAACAGCTAGACAAATTAAGGATCTATACAAATTTGTAACATGTAGAGAATTGCAATTATAGAGAAACCAGTGATTGGAACTGAGGGAAGTCAGGGGGGTGGGGAGGGGGGGTTGTTTTATGGGAGGGAGGGGGAGAGGGGAAATGGGGAAAAAATAAAGGATGATATGTTTTAAGATAATATGTTTTGTTTAAATTCTTAATAAAAAATCTATTAAAAAAAAAATTAAGTTCGAGAACCAAGGTTCCACAGTACAGAAAGTAGGATTTCAAAGGTCCTCCAGTCCAAGATTCTGAATATATTTTATGAACTTGCTAAAGCAACATTCCTATGTGTTTCCAGGACTATTTTTCTGCATTCAAAACCTCCCTGCAGCTCCAGAAAACACAAAGCCTCCTAGTCATATTTATCATTAATGTGGCATTTGACTAGGTCTCATTTGAATATAAACACAGTAATATCCGTTCACAACATAATTGGCAGATGGGGAATAGCCTGGCTTTCGTGCGAGAGTCTGGCTGTTCACCCCAACTTTTTACAAATAGGTGTACATGGGCACATTAATACTGGTTTTCCACATCAGGAGGCAGCAACTACTACCAAGGACTAGCAAAAGACATTTTTTTATATATTTTTAAAAAAAGGTTTACAAAAAATGTAAAGGAGGGAATGGGGTGCTCCAACTTCTTTTTCACCATTTTGAAAAAGGTTGGATATATGCTGGAGCATTCAAGTTCCATAGCCACTGAAGGCAAAAGTAAAATAAAGAGTAAATGTTCACAAAACAAGATGAAATGTGGTAGCTTATGAAATCTAATATCCAGCCGGTCCCTGCCTATGAAACTCATGAAGCCGCATGCAGCCCAACAACAACAGTATGATTGATTGATTGATTGATTGAATTTCTATACCACCCTTCATCCAAGGATCTCAGGGTAGTTTACAATATACTGGGTTGCCACTGGGCAGGAAGGAAGAGGCTGCACTGTCTTTTCCTAAGGTACAAAATTCGATATACTCTACCCTACCAGAAAGGAATAAGGTCATGTAAGCCAAATATACACACACACATATATATGCTGCATGAGCTCCTGATCTTGCCAAACGATCCACATAGTCTGCAGGAGCAAGGCCCCTTCTTAGATGCATCAAGCGCAGACACCATACAGCTCAAGTGTTTCCTATGCAGCGCAATACTCACTCTGTTCCTTGTGCAATGCTTCGCTTGCTTTCACTTACACAAAAAAAGTTTTCCTTAGGACGAATGGTGAAAATATATGATTGGTCTGCTAATTTTGTGTACCTAAAAGCTGTCAAGCAGGGACATGCCCTTATTTGCAACAGTAATAATGATAATGATAATGAAAAATGAAAGCGCTGGAAATATTGGAAAATACACTGCAATAATAGAAGGTGCCAGAGGTAACACTTGTAAGGAGGGAATGAACCACATTCCGATTGCAGCTCGAACAGGTTTCAAAACGTTATACTGCATTCTACCAACTTGTAGACGGCACGGTTTTTCAATATTCCCTACAATGTTTTTTTATGCACTGCACCAACTGCAGTGCCAATGGTGGGCTGGCAGAGCCCGAGACAATATTGTCTAGCAAACACTGTTCAAAAATAGCACCCACATCTGCAAAACCCCAGACACCATTTATTTTTAAAACACTTTTTGCTATCTCTCCTTCGCTGACACCATCAAACGCCAACGTGTTTAACTCCTTAAATTCCCAAGCTCGCTATTGTTACAGTCGGAAAGGGGACAGCTCTGTTGCCTTGCGAATGCTTTAGAACTGTCGCAAACGTCAGAACGTCCCTACATGGGAAGAACTTCAGAGAAGGGAACATAAGAAGAGGAGCCCTGCTGGATCAGGCCCTGTCTAGTCCAGCATGCTGTTCTCAGTCAGATGCCCAAGAGAAGCCTGCAAACAGGACCTGAGTGCGACTGCTCTCTTCCCTTCTGCTGTTTTCAGCAACTGGCGTTCAGAAATATACTACCTCCAATAGTGAAGGAACGCACCAGGCTTAGTAGCCATTGAAAGCCTTCTCCTCCATGAATTTCTCCAATCCTCTTATAAAGAAATCTAATTTGGTGGCCATTGCTCCTTGGGGAGCAACATAAGCTTGACTTTGCGCTGCGTGAAGAAGTAACTTTATTTTGTCTGTCCCGAATCTCCCAACGTTCAGCTTCTTCATTTCCAGGAGAGGAGAGATCTAGTGGACAGTTTATTTCCTTCAGTTTTGGTGGGTCTTCTCTGAGTAGAAGTTAACTGAATACAAACTTTTTCTCTATCTACTTTATTCACACAATGCATCATTTTATTCCCTTCTATCATGCCATCTACTCACCTTCCCTCACAGGGGACCCATAGCTCCATCCCCTATTAATTTCAATGGATCTACTCTGAGTAGGTTAGAAGACCCACCAAAACTAAAGGAAAGAAACTGTTCCATGTCTATTAATTTCAATGGGTCTACCCTGAGTAGGTTTGGCACTGGATACTACCCTGTTGCTTGAGGCGGCAGGAATACAAACTAGGCCAGTTGGAAGGTTTATGTGGTCTGTTTTGTACCTGCCCCTCAAAGTGCAACAGTTAGAATCCAGTTAATGGAGTTTTGGCTTTAGAGCTCAGGTGTAAAAGGCTAATAATTTGGAAGTCCCCTAGTTCACCAATGGTTGTTAAAATCTATAGTTGGCTGCTGTTCCGTGTTTTTCATGTGCTTTTCATAGTGGGCTGCTGTTTATGTGAAATGACTAGAAACATTTCCCTTCATAACCATCTGCACTTGCTTTGATAGATTAACTGTTACCTTCCCATTCCGCGTGAAGAATTCTGCGTGGCTTAAGAAGTTCCACCATGTTAACAGAATCAACAGCGCGCCTGAGTAACAAATCTGCTTTTTTTCAGGGAGTGCCATAGCAACAGCTCTACACGCCAAGCACGGTGACTAGGAAAAGTAGGCACTGTTTTCCAAAAGAAACCTCCCTAACAAAGGATAATGCAAGGAACCCAAAAGCCACAATCCAAAAGCATGACATGCATGTTACTTCAAGGCTACTAAGTTCAAGCTCGCCTCGAGTGAAATGCCTTTGAGATGAACAGAAACTGTCAATGGAAAGCAGTTGTGCCCCCATGCCCTTTGCAAGTCGGCGTATCAAAACGAACCTTGTATCTGCGTGACAACCTGATCGCAAAATCATTAAGAAAATCACTTTTGCATCATTTGCTCTCCCATCTGCACAGAATGACTAAGACAAAAGGACGCGAGGCTTGCTGCCTCGTCTACATTTTGCAGCTTAACTTGGTGACAGTAATTGGCCTCTTCAAGGTTTGCAAGCATTTTCTTAACAATGCTACAAACTGCAGTTATAACACAGCACTGCACTGGCTTCTGCCAAAATCCTCCTCCTCCTCCTCCTGCTCCCAAAACAGTATTATCCTATGTTTCAAAAATAGCACAAATTCTCTTATTCCCCCCCCCCACACCCACCCTGCACTGTGCAGAAAACGACCGCTTACTTTTCAAGACCAATCAAGAACAAAATGCTGTTAATCATCCTTTTTGCTATCAGGGACACCTCAGCCAAATGAACACGAACATGACAGTGACAATGACATGCCTGACATTAAAATGTGTTTTAGCAGGAAAACAGTGCTTTTAACACCAGTGCCTGCGAGGAGCAAACCCCCTCCTCTTATTCAGCCTGATGATGTCTTCAGTTAATCAAATCCCACCTCCCATGCAAATAAGGTTCAAGTTAGCTTTTTGCAGTATGCGACTATTGAAATAACATTATAATGAAGGCATCTGCACAACAAGAGCAGCGGCTAATGATACCCACCCCCACCATGATCTTCACCAATTAGCTTTGAAAGAAGAAGAAGAAGAAGAAGAAGAAGAAGAAGAAGAAGAAGAAGAAGAAGAAGAAGAAAAAGTGGGTGAGCTTCCTTCTTATTTGCAACCACAAAGTGAAAGGCCAATGAAGGTCAGAAAATTGAACATATCACTGTATTGTTTTGTTGCAGGTAAGAACAAGCCTAGGATTCACTGTGTTTCATATGCATTTTTTTAAAATCTGCAGGGCTGCAAAGGAAAAGAGTTAGAAAAGACTTACCAAAGCCCTCCCCCCCTTCCACTTCTCAAAAAAGAATTACAGTATGTAGAACACAGCATTTAATACCACTAATAAAAAATATTATCTTTCTGCACCTATTAAAATCTCACCAAAAATACAACACCTCTACTGATATCTAGAGCATTCTATTTTCACCAAGTGGTTTTGCTGAAATACTGCAGCTACGAAACCACAAGTAGCAGACATACCGTATGTACTGAGCAACAGCTCCCCAGCCTAATTCCATACATGCTCCATCCAAGCAACTATATTTCAGCCCACACAAAATTAACTATCCTTTAAGAATAAATGAATAAAAACCAGAAGAGAAGCATCTGCCATGAGCTAAAACAGCAACAACAACAAAATACTTTTCATTTTTTCCCAGTACAAGAGCATGTTTTTATGTTTATGACTCTAGGTTATACTTGGCAGTTTCAGGCTGCAAAAGCGATTTAAAAAAAAAAAATCTGAACGAGGCATTAGATTAGAAGCTATTACTCATCTCTGCACTTCATCATGCAGTTAGCTATTGTTTACCTGCAACTCATCCTTGACACACCCACCTCCCAGGCACTGGAGAAGGGCTACGATTCTTACACGGAGGCAAAAGCCCCCCTTTTACAACTCAGAAGCCCTTTTTTCTTTTTGCGGCCGTACAAGCAGCCTGACATTACACAGCAAAATTCCTGCAAGAACAAAAAAAAGAAAGAAAAGAGCCGGTTGTGCTGTTACGCAGAGCCTACCTGAATTCTTCAAATGCATACATGGCCCAGGAAAGAATAATGCACAGGCCTCTGAGGTCTGCAAAATCCCCTCCGTAAGGCGCAGGAGAAACATTTAGTTGGTCAAGCTGCAGACATAACTGAGAGCTGTGTGCTGGGAAGCTTCTGGGAGAAAGGAGGCTGCAGATACTGGCCTGCAGCCTGCAGCTCAACCAGCTGCTGACAAGCAGCAGCTCGCAGGGAAAGGCGATAAAATACCATGTGATCATTCCAGCAAGTCTGATTAATGCAGCATTACTCCAAGAATACAGGCTGATATCTTTATTATTCAAGCCCAATCAGGGCCATCCGTAGAGAACCTGGCATGCACGACAGTTAACGTATCTGATTTTGATGGACGGTTTTTATTTTATTCTAAATGTGGACAATGAATTTATTCACAGAACAAGAAGCAAGACAGGGTGGGAGGTGGTCTGGTGTTTCAACAGTTTGCATCCATTACACCCCCTGCAAACTAAGGGCACGCTGCAGTCCAGACTGAGCGTATTTTAACTCCTGCTGATTTTAATCAATAGGACACAGAGCATCAGAAGAACTGGACCACTTCACTTGCCCCAGCTGCAACAAAACATGTCTCTCCTCCATCAGGCTCAACAGTCACACCTACCAACAGTTTGACTTCTTGCCCAAAGGCGCACTCCTCCATTGTCTCCTGAGACAGACAGATCATGCTGGTTATGCAAATGTTGCAAACCGTTATCTGTGAGAAAGGCTCGTAGCTCAGGGGTTAGGCACATGTTTCACATTCACAACGTCCCAGGTTCAGCACCTGGCATCTCCAACGAAGGCTGGAAAATATCCCTGACTAAAAACCTGCAGTGCTGTTGCCAGTCAGTGTAGACAGTACTAAACTAGATGGACCAATGGTATCACCTTCAGGACCAATGGTGTGTTTTCCTCACACCAGGGAAGTTGAACCCACTTGTTAAAGCAGCTAGAAATAGAAGTCTTGCTCAACAACACACTTTTGCTTCCACGTCACTGCCTAGAAACCGCCATTTTCAAATGTCGCTAGAGCTTCTTCTGGCTCTTAGCGTGTCAAGGTATTATTGTGGAATACAGCCAAAGCAGAAGAGATGGCGTGACTTGAGAAAAAGGTCAAAACAACGAAGCCACTTTTTGAAAATAACGCTGAGAGGGTCAAGGCTGAGGGAAGTTGGAAGGCCTCGGGAATAGAAGCATGTTAGCGGCGATGCTTGAACCGCCAAGCAAGGAGCAATGCGGAACATTCTAGGTCAGAAGACAACATGGGGTCATGGGAACAAAAGGGAAATTGCACTGAAACATGAGCAAGGCTTGCTACTAAAAAAAAAATGACATTAGCGCAAGTGGCAGGAGGGCCTGGGGGGGAAAGAAGCCATTTTGAATGACAGGACAATTAGAAAGGGCAATGTATTGTAAGATAAGAGAGGGGCAGGGAGGAGGGAGCACCGAGAGCAACATTTCCAGGATACAGTGGTACCTCGGGTTAAGTACTTAATTCGTTCTGGAGGTCCGTTCTTAACCTGAAACTGTTCTTAACCTGAAGCACCACTTTAGCTAATGGGGCCTCCCGCTGCCGCTGTGCCGCTCCCGCACAAATTCTGTTCTCATCCTGAAGCAAAGTTCTTAACCCGAGGTACTATTTCTGGGTTAGCGGAGTCTGTAACCTGAAGCGTATGTAACCTGAAGCGTATGTAACCCGAGGTACCACTGTACTTCCAAACAAATAAGTAACAGCTGGTTGAAAACAATACCTCACTTATTTACTCTGAAGCACGTTAGGGACAAAATTTGGCCCAACAGAAGTCACAACCCAGGATTCTTGCCACACCTTCTGCTAATGTCCATTTAAAGTCTTCCAAGTGCATGTTTACACTACAGTACGAATATCCTTCTTTTTTTAACTGCAAAGGCTCCCAAACAAAGAAATCTTGAGATTGGCTGTCCTCTTGAGATCGAATAACAATTGTGCGCATTTTGCTAAACAGCAGCCCTCCAGGGGTTGTTGGACTGCAACTCCCATCATCCCTGAACATTGCCCAAGGTGGATGGGGCTGATGAGAGTCGGAGTCCAACCAGACCTGGGACGCGGAGGTTGTCCATCCCGGCTTTTGAGGAACAGGGAAGTCCATCATTAAGCCTTTTCATTTTTCACAGAAGTCATTATTTCTGCTCAGATATGTTTTCTCAGAGCGTATGACCAACTCAAAAGGCATAAAAGAAAATTAGCACTTTACTTCAGCCAATGGAATTGGAAAGCCAGTTCTAAGAGAAGCAAATGACTTGGCACCAAGAACCTTCTGGTATGCCCCAGAGCTAAGATTACAAAATTAGGCGTTCCCCAAATCTGCTCACATGGAGTGACTAATCCCGAATAATTACAAGATGTGTTCATAGGCTGATTCTTTGGAGGTGAAAAATTCCCTTAGTTCTCTAGAAATTCAGGTGATGTTCTGTTTGGTTGGTTAAGAAATTTTATCCCACCCCTCAGCTGGAAAAGGCTCCTAGATCAGGTCACAAATCACTAAAAGAAAAGGTAGCCTCTGCCCTTGGAATTATAAACTAAAAAGACATGACACGAAAGGAAAATAGACTGGGAGGGAGGAGGAACAAAGCAATCTCGCGTACCAGTTCTTAGTTCTAAAAATAAGCTACAAGTTCTAAAAATAAGAAAACATCTACAAAAAAAGAGACACTACTAGAGGTTGGCCTTGTTGCATTCACAGGCCAGATTGTCAAACACTAATTGCCACAGATGAAATTTGTCATATGTTGACTCCTACTGCAAGTTCAGTGTCAAATATTTTCCAAATATACATCCACCCATAGAATGCACTTGCTGTCAAAATTCACTGAGGCAGATCTAATGGAGTAAATTAATTTCAGCTCTACTTGCCACAGAACTATAGCGCCTATTCCCACACCCCGTGTAGAAGACTGTATCTGCGAGCACGAAACAGATAAATGCAACAGTCTTGGTCCTGTCAACTAATCTGCACCGTCTCTTGAATAGCTGGAGCAGAAAGGACCTTTCCTGTATAAGAAAAGTCTGGCTGCATGAACATTCTAAGGAACATTTAAATTTTAAATTTCAACCTCACGTCTCTGCAGTGAGACCAAAAGGAGCCTTGCATCCTGTCAGGGAACTGCCATCAGTGCCGGAGGGAGAGAGCAAAATCCAGAAAGATTCCAGAGAGCATCCTGGGATTGGGAGAGGCAGCCCATGTTCTGGGGAAGAGAATCAGCGTAGCACCAGTGGAGAAGGGGGGCAGATGGGGGAATCGGTGAGGCGGTCCCATGACTCCTTGCCGGGGACCAGCGGGGAGAGTAGGGGTCCTCCGCTGCCTACACCCTCCTCGCGCAAAAGGCTTTCGCGCAGGGAGAGTAGGAGGAGACTGGGCGTCAAAGAGCTTCTTTGCTGGAAGAAGTTTAAGAAACGCCCACTGACGGATGCTGCCAGCGATTGAGGTAGCCACAGGTGAGTGGCTGTCCGGACAGAAAAGGTTCACTCAGGCAACCCAGCCAGGTGTTTGCACCGGCTTACGCACGAGCAACCCCTAGAACCATTACACATCCAAAGCAAGCATAGTCTCCAACCCACAGAAGGTTAATAGTGTAATTTATAGTCATTAATTATTATTAAAGTGCTTCCTAGCATGTGCAGATTATGCAACACCATATCGTCCACATGAATAAAGATCAGTAAAATGATTTCCTAACGTAATTTTTAGCAGCCTTTGTGTCTAACACAAGGATGGCTACATATATACATGCATAATTTTATTTGTAAGCCATAGCTGTACACACAAAAAGTTTGCAAAAGATTAATCCCTGGCACCTCCAGGTAGAACTGGGACAGACCCTTCTCTGAAACCCCAGAAAGCAGCTGCCAGTCAGTGTAGGCAATACTAAGCTAGATGGATCAATGCCGACTCAGCTTCCCGTGTTCCCGTGAAGCCCCAAAACCTCATTGTCCTCCTATCATTTTTATATTCCTGCATGGTAATTAACGATGAATGGAAAGTAATGGGATAATTTCCCCTGAGGTCTCAAAATTAAACTTGAAGATCCTTCAAAATCAATTAGTATGCTGGATGTTTTGATTAGTTTGATTAATTTATTGGTATCAATTAGTATGCTGCACTGTTTCTCAGGTTTCACCTTATTACACACCGTGACAATAAATAAAATCTGGGCCACAGTCAACAGTCCCGCCATCCCCGCCCCGTCCTCCATATCAGGTCATTAATCCAAAACAGAAATTGGTCGCTACAGCAGTAGCAGCAGCTAAGAAGGCTGCTTTATATTGTGAGCCGTCCCGAGGTCTGCGGACGAAGGGCGGTATACAAAATTACTAAATAATAAATGATACAGTGGTACCTCAGGTTAAGTTCTTAATTCGTTCCGGAGGTCCGTACTTAACCTGAAACTGTTCTTAACCTGAAGCACCACTTTAGCTAATGGGGCCTCCTGCTGCCGCCGCGCCACCAGAGCACGATTTCTGTTCTTATCCTGAAGCAAAGTTCTTAACCTGAAGCACTATTTCTGGGTTAGCGTAGTCTGTAACCTGAAGCATGTGTAACCTGAGGTACCACTGTACTGATAATAAGAGGAAGGATCCTAAATTCTTGATCAGCAAATGCTGGTTCTAGTAATAAAAGGGAATGGAGAAATGAAACAAAATGAAAATGCACATTGCACTCCACACCCTCCTTGAACAACACCGCCAACCAACCGCTAATGTGACATACCGAGACAATGTAAGATCATGTATGTGTCTCTGCCCACACCCACCTTTCTTCATGTTGTCTATATGTTGTTCTGCTGGTTTTTAAACACGTTGACACTGAAATAAGATGACTTAATACGTAAACATCAACTGTGCCCAGCTGATAGCTAACAGGCTCCACCACCATTTTGGGTTGCCTAGGTTTTTAAACGTGCCAACTGGATGTGCATTTTGGTCTGCTTAATACAACCTGTATATTTCTCCCTCCTGCTTTTGCCACAACTGTGCCCCAACAATTAAAAAAAAGATGCACATAAATAACATTACGTGCAATATAATCATTCGTTGTTGGTTGGCATCCGTGTGTCTCGGGAGACGGCGGAGGAGTGCGTCTTTGGGGATGTTGGAAGGTTACAAACATTCACCATCCAGTTCTTTATTATCCAGTACTTTAACGGCAGACCCAGAAAACCACATGGAAACTGGGTAAGCCTTGCTTTATTCATTCATGTGAGTCACTGGGGTGGCTGGCAGTTGTGGGGAGAGAGAAACTGAGATACTGCCAAATCATAGCCCACATTTCTGTACAGCTACCATGCAATCGTACAGTCTGGTGCACAATATGGAGTTCCAAGCAATACACAAAGTCTCATTTTCGAACATTCTAGCTATTAAGATTTTAAAATGCTAAACTAGAAGGGCTAAGGCAGCCTCCTACAGCTAAGAACGGCACAGGCACTTCAAGTGTTAACCCTAAAACCACTTTTTTGCTGCTTTTGGAATGCGTGTGGCCTTTTCAGGCGAAGGAGTCTCTAAGGTGACATTTCCGTCAGAAATTCGTACGACACACACACACTTTCAAGTTAGAAGCGAGACACTCAGAGTTTCCAGCTTAACTCTGTGTCTGCTTTTGACTCCTCAGATCCCGTTGCCAGACCATAAGTTGAAAGACATCCTAGGAAAACTATAGACATCAGATCTCTACAAACACTGAAGAGGCTTTCACCCCCCCTTTTTTTGTCTTGGGAAGCCAAAATATTCCACAGCGAAGGCAGCCAAGACTGGAACCGCTTTCCATATAGGGAATTTATTTTTATTTTTTTAAACAACTCATCCCTTTAAAGCCCTACAAACTGTCATCGCCTCATGGGGGAAAAAAATCTAACTGTTTAGAAATATATAATCTACTGGTATTTTTAAAACTGGGAAGATGGTGCCCCCGCCCTGAGGAGAAATGAAGAACTTTACACGTGTGTGTGTGTGTGTGTGTGTGTGTGTGTGTTCGTGTGTTCAAGTGAATTGCCCTCTTAAGTGGACAGGACTGTGCAGCAAAAACAAAAACAAAAAAACACCCACCCACAAAAAAAAAAAATGCTTTTAAAACAAAGCTTTCTTCTTCTAGGCTGCCATCATTCTGTCTTCTTTTACATCAGGAGTCAGCAAACCTTTTCAGCAGGGGGCCGGTCCACTGTCCCTCAGACCTTGTAGGGGGCCATACTATATTGAGGGGGGGAATTAACAAATTCCTATGCCCCACAAATAACCCAGAGATGCATTTTAAATAAAATGACACATTCTACTCATGTAAAAACACCAGGCAGGCCCCACAAATAACCCAGAGATGCATTTTCAATAAAAGGACACATTCTACTCATGTAAAAACACGCTGATTCCTGGATCGTCTGGAGGCTGGATTTAGAAGGCGATTGGGCCGGATCCGGCCCCCGGGCCTTAGTTTGCCTACCCATGTTTTACATCATTCCTCAGCAAAGCCACTGGTCAAAATCTTAATAACAGGGCGGGTCCTCCGGTAAGCCAGTCCCAGACTTTGGGGGTTTCACAGGTTAGTGCCAACACTTGAGAGGTCACATGATGCAGTGCACGCACACCATCTGAATGGCAATGCCCATCAAATATTTTATTGGGGGTCCAAAGAAACCCTCACCCCCTAGGAGTTGGCTCCTATGCTTGCCAAGTTCCAAGGATCTCAGAAGCAGCTCAGAGCAGGGCTTTTAGTGTGGCTTCCCATGTGCTATGGAACAGCATTCCTGTTGAGGCTCTCATTATCTGCACTTTCCAGAAACAAGTGAAGACATCTTTGCTCCAGCACGTTTTCCCCAGTTCAGCGTTTCCCAAACTTGGGCCTCCAGCTGTTTTTGGACTACATTTCCCATCATCTCTGACCACTGGGTCCTGCTAGCTAGGGATGATGGGAGTTATAGTCTAAAAACAGATGGAGACCCAAGTTTGGAAAACACTGTCCCAGGTGGATAAATGAGTGTCCACTTCCGTTAGGGTTTCTAAAAAAAAAATTGTATTTGTTGTTTTTGTGTTTTTAACTGTGTTTAATTATCTTATGTGTAAATCACCTTGAGGTGGTGGTTTAGAAGGCCATTAATAAATTAATAGTAATAATAATAAACTGGACTATAACTGGAAACAAACTGGTAGCCAGCGAAGTCCTTTCAGTACTAGTGAGACATGCTATCTGTCAGTGAATACTGTTTAACATCCTTGCTACTATTTTCAGAATCAACTGCAGTTTCCAGAATGCCTTCATAAGCAGCCACTGCTTCATAATCTGCATCTGACCAGAGCTTCCATTTATTCCCATTTGAGTCAGGGCCTGACCTATCTTCTCACAATTCTGGCCCCGTACTCCTTTTGTCTGCTGTAGCTCATGTGGCAAGAGAAAGTGCTTTTGCAAATAGAAGGCCCCAGATTCAATACCTGCCATCACCAGGTAGGGTTGGGAAAGACCCACCTGAGGCACCGGAAAGCCACCACCAGTCAATGTGTACACAATGGAGAAGAGCTGAGTTGGTTAGAGCATGGTGCAGATGATGCCAAGCTTCGACTGCTGCAATGTGTTCTATGTGGGGCTTCCCTTGTGCTTCACCCAGAAGCTGCAGTTAGCCCACAATGCTCCAGCGCAATTGCTGACAGGAGCGAGACTTTGCCGGCATATAACATCTGTGCTCAGTGACTTGCACTGGTTGCAAATTTAGCACCGGGCCAAGCTGAAGGCACTACTATTACGATAAAGCCCTGAACAACTTGGGACCAGTTTACCTGCTGTTATGTACTGAGTTGAATAGGATCCAAAAGGCAGCAGCCTGATTGGTCCTAGAACAATAGGATCCAGAATGCAGCAGTCTGATTGGTCCGCAGGAGCCACCCAATCCAGCTCCAGGTGGAAGTGAATCCGCAACCTGATTGGCCTACAGGAGAATCCCAGAATTAGCCAATCACGTGGGGCCCATTGTGTAAATAATGTATATAAAGCAGGCATTTTGGGGGAACTGGCATTCCTCACTACTATGAGCTGAATAAAGAGCATGAAATCCACACTCGACTCTAAGTATGTATATTTCACCTGCAGAATTGCCTTACTCCTTATACAGCCACTCAGTGGCATAGCGTGGGCGGGGGCCCATGGGGTGGTTGCAAAATTGTTAGGGGTGCGAAATTTCAGCACCCGGTGCTGCCTCAATACAGTTGTGCACTTCCGTCGCTGGACTCTGCTGAAAACGGCTTCTCCATGTGAACCAGGAAGTGACCTCTCCAGACAAGGGAACAACTCTTCTTTTCTTATCTCTGTGATCTCCTGGGTGATGCAGAAGCCATCAGGCAGTTGAATGCGCATGCGTACTCCGTTTCCCTCCAACCCACCCACTCCCCTTCAGGAGGCCCCGGGCACTGGCAACCCACGCTATGCCACTGCACCCACTCAACCGCTTTCATCTGAGGAACGGGCACTGTTACAAGTGCCACATAATTCTCATCCTGCATCTGTAAGAAATCAGTCTTCAAACATAGCGGGCATTCAAATTTTAGAACTCCCTGTCTACTGACACCAGGCAGGCACTTTCACTGTACCCTTTCTGATGCATGTCAAAACTATTTTTTGTTTAGACAAGCCTGCCCCAGTAGGTAGAATGCTGGTGTGCGTTTCAGAATCATGAAATTACAGAACTGCAGATTTGGAAGGGACCCCCAAGGGGTCATCTAGCCTAACCCCCTGAAATGCAGGAATTTGATTTGTTTTTAATTTATCAGTGATATTGATTCCCCCCCCCAATGTTGTTTTTAACTGTTTTTACTGATAATCTTATTGTTCTATTCCTTTTGTAAACGGCTTTGAGGCTTTTTACAATCAAGCAGTATATAAAATTTATGAAATAAAGATAATGAATAGAGACAGCTGGAGAAAATTTCATGGCCATTTATTTTTCTAAGCAAAGGTAACACAATTTACCAGCGATTTTCCCTACTCCAGTTCTCATTCATTTGTAGTGAATTGCTTCTTTACTAAAAACGTGTCCCTATGGGCTTTGGTGCGCTCATTCTGCATTCTTATTGATTCAACAAAACTCACCAGGTACACACTGACACAAGCAAGTGCATAATGTATATCTGTTGTATTGCTCTGCTGTTGCTTTTCCTTCCACAGATGTTCCATCTTAAAGCTTGGAGGCAACAGCAAAAGCCTTCTCAGCAAATGCATTATGTCATATTTAGGGCACCGGTAATCAAAAATTCCCTGTTCTGCAGGTGACATATGTAGAATAGAGTTCCAATTTGATCACAGTTCCTTTGATCATCCCACAAGGAATTCAAGCCTAACCTACCATTCTCGTCAAACCTTTATTCAAAGAAGGAACATTAGATTCTAACTGATCAGATCAGTGGTGGGAGGGGAAATTTCTGATCATTACTACAGTAATAGGGAGCCACATCATCCCTTAAAGCAGGGAGTGGACTTTGGCCTGTTCAGTTAGGTCCCATCCGCACTATAAAGTGGTATAATACCGTTTTAAACTGTTATTTTCATTTTCCTTTTGGTACTCTCTAAAGCAGTATTACTCGACTTTGGGGGGCCAGATGTTGTCGGACTACAACTCCCATCATCCCAGACCACTGGCCCTGCTAGCTAAGGATGATGGGAGTTGTAGTCCAACAACATACAGGGACCCAAGGTTGAGAAAGGCTCATCTAAAGTGCCATATACAGTCGTATCTTGGAAGTCGAACGCAAGCCATTCCGGAAGTCCATTCGACTTCCAAAATGTTCAGAAACCAAGGCGTGACTTCTGATTGGCTGCAGGAAGCTCCTGCAGCCAGTCGGAAGCTGCATGCCATGTCGGACATTTGGGTTCCAAAGAATATTAGCAAACCAGAACACTCACTTCCGTGTTTGCAGGGTTCGGGAGCCAAAACGTTCAACTCACAAGGGGTTTGACTTCTGAGGTACAACTGTATATGAAAAGGCTGCAATCCTAAAACACATTTACTAGGGTGTAAGGGCAATTGAACATAATGAACACACTTCTAAGTAGAAACGTAATAATTCTAAAATGTGTGTTCTACTGATTTCCAATCTGTTTCTTAAGAAGTCCTAAAATTGAAATGACTGATTACACTGCCACAGTACATATTTCATATTTTTAGTGAACTTTGCACTAGGATTTCCATATCTCTTTCCTGGAAAACTGAAGCCTATTTAAAGCCCATTAGTGTATTGTGTGGTTTGGGGCTTTATTATTATCATCATTTCGCCCCAGTGTGGGTTTCCCCCCTTAAGTTTATACTTACTTGCTCTGAATTGCATCTGCAGTACTGTTGCCCAGCATATAAATGCATCCTTCAATGTTTCTCAGTGCCCAGTTAAAAACTGACAAGACGACACTCAATTTTTTTAAAAAAGGTTTCCCTTTCCTAGCTCTCAGCTGTAGAAGATGTCCTCTGCTGAAACCTGCTCTCCTGCAGGTCTAAATGCAACATAAGGGAAATATTCCCTTGGTTTTCATTAAATCCCTGTGTGCTAAAGCCAAGCCAGTGTTTTAATCTCTAGTATTAATGCCACAGCATTAGCTGACTTCATTACTGCTTTCAGTTCTATAGCTCAGTTCTGATCAAAGGGAAGGATCCTGCTGTCAGTTACAAGGTCTCTGGGATCAACTGCATAATCTTCTTCCTGTGAACAGCTTTCCACAACCCAAACACAGCCACCTTGTTATCACAATGCTTTTAAATTTGGAGGCAATTGTTTATCTGCTTATGCTGTTTGCTTGTACTCTTACTCTCTTGTGTGTTATCACTGTAAAAACCATTGGTTTTTGGTGTGTGTTTTTTTTAAAAAGCTTGATGCTGCCCCTCAATGGTAGCTTTTATAATAGTTGATGATGATGATGATGACTATTATTTTAATACTGAGTTCTGCAGGGCAGCCAGTTTGAAAATGTAATACAAATGAGGCTGATTAAACAGGCATCGAGGGGCTGTTAACTCTAAGCTCAGCAATGCTTCCTTAAATTCTGCCAACTAGAGAAAAATCAGGTGTGCCTAACTATGCATCAGAAGGCAGCCACAAAAGAATTAACCTATACCCAGCTTGTAAATATTTCTTCCATATTATTATTAATTTACATGCCACAAGTAGCGTAATGACAAATTCAGAAGTGCAGGCTCCTGTCTTGCTAGCCATAGGCATCCCTCCCCAGCACACCTTTCTAAGATTCTACAGTCTTCTAAGATTATTCGACAATAATTAGGGATGCATTGCAAAAATCAATACAGTTCTCAGCACTGATTTCAGATCTATTGTTTTCTGTGCATGTACACGGACAAATGATTTGGAGTGTGCCAATATCTTTATTTGGCGTGACTTTTGTATTCTCCTTGGTATTCTGTGGTATGTGACAGAACTTGCACACCATTCTCTTGAAACTGAAATTAACTTGTATTTTCAACGTTATTACATGCTTAGCTTTGGAGCATGCAGAACAACAACTCCTCAAACTTCTTCCCATGTACTTTCCACACAGTGACCCTAGGAGCCAATCCACAGTGGCCGACTCACCTCCTTTCGCTCTGATTGGCTCCAATCAGCATAAAGGGTGAGGATACATATTCTCAGAGGCTAAACAATTTCCCCTTTCATGCTGATTGGGCAGCTCTAGGGGGCTGGAGGTACGGACCCTGCTGCAGAAATAGAAGCAGGTCTTTGACCTCCCACAACCCTGGAGCTACATGCCACTTAATGCAAAAACAGGCTTCTAAGCAGTTTACAGGTATAAAAACCAATTGCACAATTGATCCCATATCATCAAGTAAAGACTCTTGAGATTATCTGACGTTCTCCTCCCAGGTAAAAGGGGTAAATACCAAATATTGCACCTTTAACCTTCTCAGGCCCAAATCATACAATATTTCTGCAATACAGTTGCTGCTGCAAAGTCATGCATGGCTCCTATGCCATATCAGTGGAGGAGGGGCCATAACTCTGTAGCTGAGTGCGCGCTTTGAATGCAAACCATCCCAAATTCAATTCCTGGAAGCAGGTAACTGGTGATGTGGAAGACTTTTGGTCTGCAAAAACCTGGAAAGCCACTGCCAGTAAGAACAGGCAATGCTGTCCTGGGCTAGATGAATAAATGTCATGGCCTGTATAAGGTACGGTAGATTATAATGCTCCATATGGATGTTTGTGTCATGTGGGTAGCTAGCTAGGATAATCCAGTGGCTTCATCAAGACAGCTGATGGTGTTGGCATTGAAAGTAGTTATGCAATCAAGCACATGGAAGGAGTTTTGTGATGGGAAAAAGGTAACATAAACTAGGCTGTCATATCCATCAGTCTCCTCTGACTTACATCAGCACCAATTTAATACTTCTTGTACAGGCATAGGCAAATTCAGCCATCCAGATGTTTTAGGACTACAACCCCCATCATCCCTGGCTAACAGGACAAGTGGTCAGGGATGATGGGAGTTGTAGTCCCAAAACAACTGGAGGGCCTAGTTTGCCTATGCCTGTTCTTGTATGTTTTCAAGCTCTACAAAGTCAGATGATGGCCCAAATGCAAACTAGCCCACCAAAAGTTAACGAGACTCAAGTTTGTTGCTCCTCTGAGAGTAAACCCCATAGGATTGCATACTATTGCTCCATAATACAGCTAAACCAGGCTTGAAATGTAAAGACACCCCCATCTCTCTGATATATTACAAGCTGAATTAGGTTTACAGTCTGTTCTTGATGCTGTTGCAGCATACAACAGAAAAAGCAGAATGAACTAAACTCTGTACTGGCAAGTATGCTTTCTAGAAGCAGGCATGTATATCCAAGAGGTATTCTCTCTCTGTCCCCTGTCCCCCCCCCCCAAAAAAAAAGCCCAATTAAATTGGCCAAATGCATCAAGAGCATTTGCAATCTGGTCAATGCTGGATTGGCTACAGTAAACAATATTTGCTCATCCCACCACTGCTTTGTAGTATCTTGCATAAATTCTTGGGTATTTGCAGCCCTACCACATTTGGTAGGCAGGGAAACATTTTGGCTGCAGATTTAAATGGGCAGGACATTCCCTTCCCAAATACTGTACCGCCTTGGTGTATAAAGCTCTTGCAGCTCAAGGACAGAGGTAAATAAATTAGCAGTGGGCTGGATGCTGTGCACAAGACATTCTGTAACAGCGGAGGAGGACAGGCAACGGGCCTGGGATTCAGGGCAAGCAGCAACCTGTTGGGACTTAATCTGACCCGGGCAGGCACTGCTTATGAAATAAGTCAATCGTAGGACAGGGAACACACCAGGGTAGAACAGGTAGTGCGCAAAAGTGTAGGAGGCATCCCAATGTTCAATAAGGCAAACTCATTGCTTTAACTCAGAGTCAGCGGACCTTTCAATGTACTACATTTCCATATATAACCTGGCCCTCAGTGTTAGAAGCTAAAATCTGAAAGTTAGGAGCTGAATGGCACCTTAAACCTAGATTATGGGTGCAACAATAGAATGTCTAGGCACGCTTTTTATAACAAGAATACAAAGCTGAAAATGAATGAACTGCAGCTAAAATATTATGTTCATTTTTCACATGGTCTAGTCCTTCCCCTGTCCACCCCCCTAATATTTCTAAGAGGGTCTCTTCTCCAGTCTTCAGAGAGTAGCTGGAAGTGGGGAGGCAGAAAAAGGTCCTCCTTTCCTTCCACTCTGCAGTTTTAAATCTGAAATCTTAGGCACAGAGCTCAGAAACTGCTCGCGCTAATGAAATTCCCTGTCGCAAAATGCGCCTAGAACGATGGGAGTTTTGAACACTGCTGGCCCTTTAGCCCCTAAGAAAAGCAGCATATTTAAAAGAAAAAGAAAATATTTCCACTAAATAAGCACAGCCCATCAGGGAAAATGAATGACTTTTAAAAATGGCATTTGGACATAAAGGGCTGAGAGGTCAAGGAGAATGAACAAGGATGCATTTCCCCTGTCTCTCTTTTCCAATACAGGTCATCCTACAGGGCGATCAAAGCAGTTTCTGTACAAAAACTGGGCCTAAGCCCCAATTTGTGCCTTCTTGGATGCCTTTACTGCCACTGCTTGATGAGAACCCACCAGTGTTCAACTGCAGTTTTCCTCCACTCATGTTCAAGCCATCTCCCATCTTGTTTCCTAAACTCTGGAGTATACCAGAGGGCCAAGCGGTAGCAGGCACAGGGTCAACAGCCCTAGCCATCTGGATGTTCCAGAAGTCGGCCAGAGCTTCAACAGGAGCACCAGTGATAGCAACCAGAAAATCCTCCAGAACCACTGGAAACCCATTGACTCCATCAGCCTCCAAGGGCAGACCATCCTAACATATCCCCTGCCTCTGCAGAGAAAAGGTGCTGAAAGCCTAAATCTCAGCATCTGACTATGACAAGGGACTGGTGTCAATACCCCCCCCCCCACTTTCGGATCACCCTCTTCCTGCCCAGTTGTGAAAACAAGGTCCAGTGTGGGCCAATGGCATGTTAGGAAAGTCCCATGGTCGTCATGGCAGCCATGAAGTCCTGAGCCACCTCAGAACTATTTTGAGCCTGTTCCACTTTGGAGAATGTTAAGGTCTGTTAGCTGGCTGTGTACTTTTGAGATTTGCTTCCGGATTAGAAGTGAACTGTTTGTGGTGTGTACACAGCAGAGAGCTAATCCCATCCCAAGAAGCTTCTTCCCAGTTGGCACCTCATTTTTCTTGCTTCCCACCCTCATCAATTATCTTTCTTCTTCACTGTGCTCATAACATCACTGACTTATTTGATAGAACATCTAGTTGCGCAGTGTCCACTTCCCTCCCTCTCTGCCCCAAAGTTTTGCTTAAAGTTTCACAAGAAGACAACTGGAGGGGAAATGATCCCAAGGAAATTTCAGTGCAAAACATCTATTTGTGCAGAACCCACCAGAAAACGTGGAATAACCTGGCTTGCCTGAAGTTCTACCACTTTTTTATGGCAGGCACAATGGACCTGGACAACAGAGGATAAACAGTGCAATTTGGTCATCAGGAAGCAGCTATGATGGTTGAGCACACAGCAGCTATTTCTATGTCTTTTTTGTAGCTTTTTAAGCCTCCATCCCAAATACTTGTGCATATAAGTCCTAGTACCATAGAGATATCACACTAACCATATTAAAGAGCCCAAACCATGCTTTCAAAGCTTTCAAGTGCACAGCAGGCAAAATATGGCTCAGAGGAGCTTGCTGGCTTTGGTTTTCAACTGTCTCTGTACCCTGTTTCATACGTCCAATCCTGCAAAAAACAGCGGCCAGAGCTACAGTTGGTTGATTCATAAATAACAACAGGCCAGTTAGCACAAACCATGTTTTCCAAAGCCGCTTCAAACCATGGTTTCAAATTCTGGTTCCGCAGTTAATCACAAACCATAGTTTGTCTATTTCACACAACACATGAATCAATAATTAAGGTTCCTTAACCACATCTTTGATGTGATGTCTGAACTGAGCTTAAACATGGTTTAACGAAATAGGACAATGTATAACAGAAAGAGGCCTCAAGTCCCGAGCACAAACAAACATCCTTAAATTGGCTGTAATCAAGATTGGTCGTTTTTTAGATCACTGTAACACAGAGTTCTACTGACCACAACCCTAAAAGGCATGGGTAAAACTGGAGCGTTGAGAAACGCACCAAATAGCATGTGAAGTGTCAAGGATTAGCAGGAGACAAAATGTGCACAGGCACACACAGCGCCATGCTGGTGGTGAGCTATTTTGATGTGTTGTCTGCAGCTTTTTATAACCCCTGACATAATCTGCCATATCGGTTTAAGTAATGACAGTCAATTATGGGTGGGGGGGAACAACCCCCAAAACATCACCCACTAGCATTCTATCAATTTATCCTGGTGAAAGACTGGGAGACAATCTCATTTTTTCCAGGATGCCCAATTCCTCCCTAATAAATAACCTGCCCTTAAGAGGAAGAAGCAAAATTCTCTGACACTGAATAATTATCTCAGCATAACATGGCCCAGCCATTGTAAATATGAGTGGTTCTGTTATTGTGGACCTCCGAATCGGGAGAAGAAGTTATCTCAGAGAGACAAAGGTCACGTAAAGATAGGCTCTTTCCTTCCCAAGTTATTCTGATCTCTCCCCAACTGGTTGTCATATAAATAATGAAATGCCACGCACACAAGAGCAATTATACCATCTGCACAGAATTTGCACTGCTAAACCAGTAGCCTCAGCCAGAACTCTGTTCCTGGATCTTTTCCAAAGTCACTGGCAAAAAAAGGGGGTGGGGGAGAGTGTGTTCCCATCACACAAGCTGCAGTATCTCTAACTACACCAAGACAGCCACACTGTTATAAAGGAAGAAGATCCCAGGAGTGTTTTTGTTTCCTGCATCCCCAGATGCAAATATATGCCTAGCCAACATCTGCATCTTACAGGCACAGAAAGCAGAACTGAATACGGAGGTGGAAGGGGCAAGGAAAGGAGTGAGAATCAGCTGGGCAAGAATCCATCTGACACACACATTTTTATAAAAGGGGGAGGGGAGGGGAGAGATTAAGGTTCCCCTCTACCCAACACATTGCCTGTAAACAAATAAAAGCCGTAGACGAACATCACACCACGGAGATAAAGCAAGAAGCCTCTGAACACACAAACACACCCAAGCACAGGGTGTGCAAGGCTGCAGCAACGGAAGGAATGAACACACCCACATTCTTGCCAATGGAGGGGAGTTGCGCGTTTCCTCCATCTCTGTTGCTATGCACCTTTCTCTGTGTTTCTCCACATGATGCACTACGTAGTCATTTGGCATACTGATGCCCATTCCGTCTCCCTCTGCATGGATTGGGAGAGCTAGTACACCTATATGCACACACATAACACCTTGGTGGAAGACCTCGTGTTACTTGGAAAGCCACCAAATTTATTTGCGGATTAGGATGGAAATCTATATACATATGCACAGACATGGACACTTAGCAACAAAGGCCACAACACACACACACAGTACTTTTCCCCAGTGCTTTTTCCTTTTCCTGGGGATACTCAAGAGTACATAGCACAGGCACCTAGAAGAAAACCACTGCTTTTTCCAGCACAGAAATTAAGGCGTTGTGTTACATTCACGGAAGCTGCACACGAGAGCAGAAACAAGGGCTGGGGCAGAAATGAGATGTAAAAACAAAACCCCACAACCGCTTGTCAGGATGCAGAGTGTGCAATCTGTCAGAAGGCTGGAGGAATGACAGCCAATCGTGTCTAAAACACACCACCCACCAGCATGGGATCCATTCTGGTGAAAGGCTGGGAGGCGCAGTGACGCTTAGGTTTTTTTTCAATGGAGGAAGGATGGAGATGCACACTGCCAGAATAGCTCTGCTTACATTTCCAAGAGAAGCACTGATGCTGAATCCCACCTGGAAGTGTGCCACCCTCGTGTCTCTCTCTCTCTCTCTCTCTCTCTCTCTCTCTCTCTCTCACACACACACACACCCCTTAATCTCAGGTGCCCAAGTGGCTGGTTTTACTACCTACAACCAACTCAAGACTTTGTAGGGCTGGTTATGATTCCAACACAGTGTGAAGCCTATATCGTTTGAAGAAACAAGACATGCCTCTCTGCTGCCTCCAGACTTTAAGTTGGATCCAGACTTAGTCGTGCCTAAAGTAGACCCACTGAGATTAGTGGGACTACTCCAAGCACGGCTCAGGCAATGTCCAACACTAGGCGAATTATGGCATCACTAATTCCTGCAGTGGGCGAGCCAGAAAGACATGCACCACATGAATCAGGCCTCTGTACTGAGGACAAGGCACTCTGCATGTGTTCAGAGGCTCCCTCCCTGGCTATTATCCCATCATCTCAGTTTTAGGGTTGCTAACTGTGAGGGAGGCAGCGGCAGCTGGAGTCTAGCTCACTCTTGTGTCTTTCACAGCAGCTTCATCCACAGAAACCAGCTTCCCACAGCAGAACAGAGATCAACAAGGATATGTGGCAGATCCCAGAGGCAAAGCCATGTTTGCCTGTCACAAGGAAACACCCCAAAAGTAGATCATCTCCTGGCACCCAACTGAGGCATATATTCTGACAGTCGAGGAAAAGTCCTCCCTTGGGAAGCTGACCCTTGTGCCACAGCAAACAAAGGGTTATTTTTAATAAAGGTTGCTCAGAGCAGCAGCGGTTAAGGGGCACAGGCAACTCCCCTCCCCTCCTAGATACGGAGAGGGGGGGGAGGAAGGAAGGTAGGTGCTGGGGCTCCAACGAAAGCAGCTACTAGGCCCGAGGAAGAGAGGCAATGCATGCCCAGCCTATTCCGGCCCAAGCGGCGCGTCTCTGCCCCGAGCCCGCCACTTCTTCTCCTCCCGAGGCGCTGCCTGCACCTGCCCGCCTGCTGCCAGGTGAGGGGTCCCTGCCCGCCCGCCCGCCTGCCCGAGCGCGCCTCTCTCCCTTCGCCTTCTCCCGGCAGCATCCGGGAGGGAGGAAAGGAGGGCGCTCGGCGCGCAGCAGCAGCAGCAGCAGGAGGAGGAGGAGAAAGAAGGACCGGGCAGCCGCAGCTCGCTCGGCTGACTCACCTCATTTTCCCCGCAGTCGAGCTCTGCGCAGCCGCCTCTGGCCGGCGTCTCCCCGCCAGCTCCCACTGCGCAGCGGGAAGCTCTTGCCCGGGCTCCGGGCTCGGCAGCGCGGCGGCGGCGGCGGCGGCGGCTGCAAAAGCGTCGTCGGCGTCTCGCGCTACTGCGGGCTGTCAGATGCTCAATGGAGGAGCGGCGCCCGGGAGAAGGAGGAGGAGGAGGAGGAGGAAGGAGCCCGGCGGGCTTTGGCGTCGCTGCATCCGCTGCTCAGTCGTCCTGCTGCTGCTGCTGCTGCTGGCGGCCTGCGGCTGGCGCGCAATGGCATCTTCGTCCCCGCCGGCCAAGGGCGCTAGCTGCCGGGGAGCTTCTCCACGGCGCCGGGCAAGCGGTCCAGGGGCCCGGCCATCCTCCTCCTCCCGCTCCGCTTTCCCGGGATGTGGCGAGGCGAGGGTGGTGGGCGTGGGGCGGGCGGGAGGGCGGGCGGCGACGACGAGGAGGTGGAGGAGGAGGAAGCGCACAAAGCCCGCGGGGCTCGGCTGCCCACTGCTGCTGCTGCTGACAGACACTTCCGCCCGTCTGTCTGCCTGCCTGCCGTCGCTACGGCTCTCGCAGAGGCATCGCCGACCTGGCGAGCCCGTCCAGGCACGCGCACAGAGCGGGCGGGGAAGAAAAGCGCACACGCGAGGCGGCCATGCAACGCGCCCGGGCGCGGCGAGGCGCGTGCGCGCGCCACCACGAAGCGAGGCGCGCCTCCGCACCCCGAGCGGTCGTGGATTCTTGCAGGATATTGGGGGGTGGGGGCGGGGGGCTCCTCGTGCGCGCACCAGACGCCTTGGCATCGACATTGCAGCCCTTTCCCTCTTCTTCGCCTTTATCCCGATTTAGCCTTTTAGGTGGAAAAAAACTATTTTTTGAAATGGAAAAAAAGAAAGTCCCTGCCTATGACCCTAATCTGGAAATTCACGCGCATACCGGGGAGGGCTGGGGCTCTTTTATGATCAGTAATCCAGATTTATTTATTTATTTTACAACAACAACAACAACAAAAACGAAACCCTTTTGGGGTGGTTGCAATGTATGTTGCAATGTAACGGGGCAGTTTATTGTGGACTCTGCTCCGCGTAACGCATGGACATATTGCACGGCGTCTGTATGACGTCGTCCTCATCAAAATGCCATCACATGCCGCCCCCCCCCCCCGCCCCTCGATTTTACCCGGATTTGCCGTTTCTCAGGAAAATCCGATAATAATAATAAAAGCTGGAAGCAGTTAATCCGGATTAAAGGGGAGGGGGTAATGTAGGGCGGCGCTTTGGTGAGGGTGACGTCATGGAGATGTTGGAGAGGCTGGGAACTTGCAGGCTTCAGAAGGACCAGTGCCACAATAAACTGGTGTTTGGAAGTGTCCTAGGAGTAGTGAAAGGTCTCAAAACCAAGCAAGGGATATCTCAGAAGCGCCTGCTTCTCTGGATCAGTTTCTGTTTGGGGAAAAATATACTTTTTTATTCCAATACATTAACATTGCCAAGAGAAGAACAAAACACCCCAGTGACAAAAACAAACACAAACCAATTTCTTGGAGTAATTTTTGTCCCGGGCCCTCAGACTGGGGTGGGGGACATTTTCCAGCTCAAGGGACACATTCCCATCTGGGCAACCCAGTATTTGCTCTGTTAAGAGGACCTTGGGGTGGTCTCCCAAATGCCCACTCGCAGAAACTTCCTAAGACATGGATGCCAAAATACATCTTTTCCCAAAACACATTTGCTCTGTTTGGACATCACAAAGGTGCCAATGCTGATAGACAGGAACCCTCTCATTTCTTAAAACCTTTCATATTTTTAAACAGGCTTGTTTAAGTAAAGTTCATAGATGTTCTTAATTCAGGCTTGTGAGCCCAGAACTATTATCCTGAGAATTACAAAGAATTTCTAGGACAATTGTAGGCACTCCTCCTTATTGACTGTCTTGTCTTGGGTCACTCAAAGGTCCCTGATTATTATCCATTTAAGCCTAAAGTCCTAATTCATGTGTGGGCAGCGTTTTCAGAGTTGAAGGCTGCAGTCCCTTGGGGAGAACTGGTGGAGGCAACACACCACTTGATGGTGGGTGGGGCAAAGTGAAAAGTGGGTGGAACATCCCATCTGTCCCCCTCCTTGTCATTCATTCCTCTTTCATCATCATCGTCCATTCACTCTTAAGCACCCAAACTCTTCCCTTCTTCATTCATCCATCGTCCATTCATTCTTCTCCATTGACTATCATTCTCTCTGGACTTGCGGGGGCACTGCATGTGGTTCCTGGGTCATGGATCAGCCACACCTGTCACCTAAACACGCTTATCTCAAAAGGGAGGAGATATTTTGGGAAGGAGGATTGTGGCTGAGATGCCAAAATTGAAAATGTTAGAGGGGTTTTTTCCTCTGGTGGCGGATGACAGAAGCTATGACACCACGAGGCCAGTGTAAAACCAAATTAAATAAAAGGTTTTATTACAAAACAACAAACAGCAAAGCTTGTGGGTATTTTTTCTTGCGGGCAAATCCAAACTGCAACTTTTCCTGCTTTCGTAGTCATGACCAGCTGTGCCCAATCTGCCCAAAGCTCACAGAAACAGTTCTTAAAGGTACAAACATATTTACTGTTTCTTTGCAGAATGACTCCCAACAAAAAAGCCTGATAATGTAAGCAGTGGCCCCTGTGGAACTGAACAGAGGCAGATTTAGGTGACTGTGACCATTTTGGTCGTGAAGGTGATAAATTTTGGTGTCACACAGGGCACTGCTGAAATTTGAGACCCCAAGGTCATGGGCCAGGAGTTGGCTTCACCTGCTGAGTAGCAGCCTGAAGGAGCAGAAGGCGAAGTGACACTCCACCTGCTGCTGATCAGCCTTCTTGCTCCTGATGAGAACCAGCTGGCTCCAGCTTTTCTCAGGCAGGGTTTCCAGCCTTGGTCAGTTGCTGGAAACAACATTCATTGTTCTTGACCAGACCTCACTGCTTCTTGCTTCTTATGATCTTGAACCCTCGGCTTCCTTGAACCCCCGGATCGTCTGACCATGTGAACTTAGGACTGGACTGGACCTTGTGTACAGACTCTGCCACCAGGCAAGTACCCTCCTTGAGACTTGGCTGGTTGGCTGGCTTCTCCCTCCGCTGAGCTCTGCCTTGGCTAGCAGCACAGGACTATGGCACAAGGTCTGCCACTGCACTGAGCAATACAATTCCAGTTGCCTTGAGTGGTGGTGATTGAGAACTTGGTAGTCCCACTGCATTGTCTTCTCAGACTCTGCAAAGTCTCAGGCAGTGGTCCTCCCTTTCCCTGTTTTAAACTAGGAGTGAATAGCCTGTAGCCCTGCAGATGTTCCTGGACTCCAGCTCCCATGACAGGCCATGTCAACACAAGGGGGCTTGTGAAGAAGACGCAGCAGAGACTGTACTTTCTGAGAATCCTAAGGAAAAACCATCTTCCGCAGAAACTGCTGCTTGCCTTCTATCACTGTGCCATTGAGAGCGTGCTCACTTATGGCTTATGTGTGTGGTACGGAAGTTGTACTACCCAGGACAGGATGGGGTTGTGCAGAGTTGTTAAGGCAGCAGAGAGCATTGTTGGCTGCCCACTCTCCACCTTAGAGCAGATTTATGCCACAAGGTGCCATAGGAAGGCACTGGACATAGTAAAATATCCATCGCATCCTGGTCACTGTCTCTTCGAGCTCCTGCCGTCAGGACGGAGATACAGGACGATGAAGACAAGAATGAGCCGTCTCAAGAACAGCTTCTTCTCCAGAGCGATCTCGGCCCTGAATGGGAAACCTGGACTTTGAAAGTTATCTAATCTTCCTTGCTGTATTATACTGTATTGTTTTAATTAGTGTTTTTATAGTTGTTCTGATTTTGTGTGGAGTGCCCTACCTGGGTGGATGGAGCAGCCAAGTAATTTTCGTTGTCCCCGAGAGGGGGCAATGACAATAAAGATGATGATGATGATGATGATGATGATGATGATGATGATGATTATGCTGGCTGGGGTTGATGGGAGCTGGAGGAGCTGGACAACATTGGGAGGGACATAGGTTAGCCATTGCCATCTTAAGGTGAAAATACTGGACGCTGGACTTGGAGTCTTATTGCAACGTCAGCTGAAGACATTTTGCTGCCTGAGGCGGAGGAGCAAATTTCCACCTCCCACTACCAAGCCCGAGCCCAAATTCACCACACACGCATTAGACAAGCACACACCACCTCATGCAATAGGTCACTTTTGCTACCCAAGGACAGCCAATTTATTTTGGCACCCGGGGCAGAGAATCCCACAAGTGCCTCTTCCTTGCAGTGAAAATGCCACCGTAGGGAACGATGTCATCTTGTATTAGCATGAATTTACGACTGGCCTTATATTCCTATTGGCTCTTAGCCATAATAGTTAAATGGGACTTAGCTGTGCAGATACAGAGGACAAACAGCAACTGTACTTATCACCTTCATGCCCTGCTCGAGTACCAAAAGGCTTTGCGACAGCCATTTTTTGGAAAGGGAATGTGAGACTCAGTGGACCATAGTCTGAGCCAGTAAGGCAATTCTCTTGTCCCCATTGTGTGAGTGTGGTGGTAAGAGGACATGACAAAATGCGCCAGTGGAGCATCACAACCTACTTGCCACATTGATAAGTCCTTCTTTTGCTTTGTCAATGCTCAGCGGAGGTAGTCAGTAGGTGCATTAGTTGGGCACTTCTTCCCTCTTCGGCAAATCAACTCAGGATTTACAAGTGCATACCACTATGAGCTGGCGTTAGATATCGTTTCCACCATCACTTGCCCCAGGATGAAGTTACAGCATCATCCATAGACTATGTACAAGGTCAGTCTTTGCATGCGTAAAAAAATGATCGATCATAATACATATATGCCAATGCATTGAAGTCACCCCATGTTTGTGGAGTTTCAGCCAAAAGGAGGAAATCAATGTCGTGCTCTTCTGGTCGTTTTACCTGAAGGATACCTGAAGGAGCATCTCCAAACCCATCGTTCTCCTGGACACTGAGGTCCAGCTCCAAGGGCTATCCGGCAGTTCCCTCACTGCGAGAAGCCAAGTTACAGGGAACCAGGCAGAGGGCCTTCTTGGTAATGGCACCCACCCTGTGGAACACCCTCCCACCAGATGTCAAAGAGAAGAACAACTACCAGAACAACTGCAGGCAGCCCTGTTTAGGGAAGCTTTTAATGTTTAACAGATCACTGTATTTAAATATTTTGTTGGAAGCAGACCAGAGTAGCTGGGGAAACCCAGCCAGATGGGCAGGGTATAAATTATTATTATTATTATTATTATTATTATTATTATTATTATTATTATTATTTATTAATATATTTATTATTTCATTAGTGCAAGCATTTTAGCTAGACAGATGGAATTATCCTCCTCTCCTTCCATGTGCAACACTACTGCTGATGGGACTTGTTAGTTTAATCCTGTCCATAATTTGCCACCTTTGGAAATATCTGGATCGGAGAACTGACAGCTCCCCAAATGGGAAGGGAACCCTAATTTTTCTCTATGGGTTTTCTTTATATTGAGATCCCTATTTTAGGCACCTCACCCCTGCTGGCCAAGGGCTGCCTCCATTTCTGAATGAGAATTATGCTTGGGGGAGCATCAAACTATTTGGGTGAGCATGGAACAACATCCATCAGCGGAACTTAACCATCTCCAACTGAACAAGCAAACTGGCAGGTTTGCTATTTAGATTCTCTACATCTTCCGAGTAACATAGATTGTAATAATGGTTGTCTGTGCAAAAGGGCAGAACTGCAGAATATGAGAGGAGAGGCAGCGGCATGGAAATGGGGGGTGAAGATGAAAGCAGGGGTCCAAAAGGGGTCAAGGGATGGGTGTGTGTGGCGGCTTCATAATTGGTCAAAAGGTGAAAAGAGTGCTTAATAGTTACAATGTATGGAAGGAGGAAGGTGCAGAATAGTGGGGGGTGGGGGTGTCTCCATGCAAGGGGGAATCACAAAAAGGAGGGGGAGGCATGCATATGCGATTGAAGGTGAAAATGGGTACAAAGTGACATTGCAGAAAAATGGCTTCAGAAATGTAGTTGGAAAAAAGAAAAGGGAAGCTCAATAGTTGCATAGGGTGCAATAGGGAAGTGTTGTTGTTGTTTAGTCGTTTAGTTGTGTCTGACTATTCGTGACCCCATGGACCAGAGCACGCCAGGCACTCCTGTCTTCCACTGCCTTCCGCAGTTTGGTCAAACTCATGCTGGTAGCTTCGAGAACACTATCCAACCATCTCGTCCTCTGTCGTCCCCTTCTCCTTGTGCCCTCAATCTTTCCTAACATCACGGTCTTTTCCGGGGAGTTTTCTCTTCTCATGAGGTGGCCAAAGTATTGGAGCCTCAGCTTCACAATCTGTCCTTCCAGTGAGCACTCAGGGCTGATTTCCTTCAAAATGGATCGGTTTGATCTTCTTGCAGTCCATGGGACTCTCAAGAGTCTCCTCCAGCACCATAATTCAAAAGCAACAATTCTTCGGCGATCAGCCTTCTTTATGGTCCAGCTCTCACTTCCATACATCACTACTGGGAAAACCATGGCTTTAACTATACGGACCTTTGTCGGCAAGGTGATGTGTCTGCTTTTTAAGATGCTGTCTAGGGAAGTACTAGTGATGGCAAGTGGGGTGAGGAGCACAGCCCCTAGTATTCAAATGTTTGTTCGATTTAAATAAACACGTACGTTGCGTGAATTCCTTTTATTCACTTTGGCGCACCATATTTTGTGAACGTCTTTCTTGCACGCCTCCTGGAACCTTTTGTTGAAGGGTGGTTAATATTTTTTCAATAAATACATCCAAATAAAATAAGTATCGGCAGGCGTATGACACCAGTCACTGTCTGGTTGGGAAACTTCAAATAGCCCTGTGGCAACTTAAAAGACCAGTGAGTTTATTATAGCATTAACTTTTGTGGAGTAGAGTGTTTGGGGCATACTTTGCTCATACACACAGGTTCAGTGTGGAGCCAGTGTGGTGTAGTGGTTAAGAGCGGTAGACTCGTAATCTGGTGAACTGGGTTCGCGTCTCCGCTCCTCCACATGCAGCTGCTGGGTGACCTTGGGCCAGTCACACTTCTCTGAAGTCTCTCAGCCTCACTCACCTCACAGAGTGTTTGTTGTGGGGGAGGAAGGGAAAGGAGAATGTTAGCCGCTTTGAGACTCCTTCAGGTAGTGATAAAGCGGGATATCAAATACAAACTCTTCTTCTTCTTCAGAGTTTCACGAGAGATGCTCTTCTGAGAAAACTTACTTGGACCAAAAGCATGTTTTTGAAAGCAATCCTGCAGCTCCTTTAGAAAAGAGTGGTCCTGCACATTCTAATCTAGAGAGAATAAAATCCTTGCCAAGACTCAACAAGAGTTAGTGCCTATCTTTGCTGCTAGGTCACCGCATGCAGGAATCTGCATAGCCACCAGCCAACTTCCAGTCTGCAAGGTCATTCGGCCAATTTTGACGTTGTTCCAAAGCTTCTGGAATGTTTCCTCAGGACTGAACGTATGCATGCTGTTACTGCTATTTCTTTCAGAAGGTGAAATGTTAATGGCTTTTCTACTTATACATGCATGTCGACTGTCCAGTAGACAAGTTGCCATTACGAAGGAACTCAGGAAACTGCCTTATACCAAGCCAAATCATTCTGCTGGCCTATCCACCTCAGCACCCACGGTGCCTCCCAGGAATCGAACCTTCCTTGAAGATATTTAAGCAGAGGTTGGATGGCCATCTGTCATGGGTGCTTTAACTGCTGAAGGTGCGAGGTTTACGGCGTGTTACAATTTAATGAAATTTAATGAAAATGATGTACCGGTGGTATATCACTCCGGTTAAAGTAGCAAAAATATATAGAGTAGCAAAGCTTGTTGGAAGTGTAAATTAAAAGATGGTGAATTTTTTCACATGTGGTGGACATGTAAAAAAATGAAAAAATTCTGGGACATGATTTATAACAAAATGAAAAAACTTTTAAAATACATCCCCCCCCCCAAAAAAAAAAAAACAAGAGGCTTTTTTGCTAGGGATAATAGGGATGAATTAAGAAAAGAGGACCATAAATTATTTATGTACGCCACGACCACCGCTAGGATCCTAGTGGCTCAAAAATGGAAAACCCAGGAAATCCCAACTTTAATGGAGTGGCAGACGAAAATGTTTGAATACGTAGAATTGGCAAAAATGACCTATAAGATTCAGAACCAAAAAGTAACAAAGTTCGAAGAGGAGTGGAGTAAATTTGTTGAGTACCTACGAAATAATTGTAGAAGCTTAAAGACCATAGCAGGGTTAATATAAATCTTGTGACGTGGACAGAGTGTAAGTAAGAATCTGTAAGAGAGGATGTTAATTGTGAAAGCCGATGTAGGGAAGGAAGGAAGTCCGGGCGCGATAATGCGCATGGTAAATAAGAAGACACAAAAATGTTGAATGTAAGAGCTTTAGAAAAATGGTGGAATGAAGTTATATGGCTTTGGCAGAAATGTTATAAGGAACTAAGTACAGATAGACTGTTAATGTATTAAAGGGAAAAAACAAGGTTAGAATATGTTAAGATTAATTACAGAACAGAAAACAGAGGAAGATGGAAAGGAATTGCTGAAACAGTTAATTGAAGTGGAATACAAAAAGGGAGGCGTGAGGAAGTCAATGAAACAAGTGAATGAAAGATAAGCTTGAAAATATTGGAAGTGTTTTTAATTGTTCTTGTTTTGTTTTGTTAATTCAATGTTTTATGTAGTGTTTTTGTTTCTGTTTTTGTATTGTATTATATTGATTTGTTTAATCTTTTTCTTTCTTTTTGTAATCATTAAACTCTTAATAAATATTACTTTTAAAAAAATGTTGAATGTAAGAGTATATTTTTTTTTATCTTTGTTTTGGAAAATCAATTAACTGACATTCCAGTATTCCAGGGGGTAAATCGAGACGACACTCAGGCTCCCTTCCAATGCTACAGTTCTATGAACCTTGGGCCTTCTGCATGCCAACCAAATTCTCCACCACTGAGTTATGGCCCTTTCCCTTAAAAAAGCCAAACAGATACAGGCTACCCTCATCAGTAAGGGTGAAACTAATCCTAAAAGAAAGGATAGGATGGGAAGCCACATAACGCAATACAGAACCAACTTACGAGTGAGGGAAGATTCTCTTCACTGTTAAAGACTTCACACTTTCAGGCAGGCAATGGCTTTTTCCAATGGAATATGGATTTCCCAACAATTATATTTCTTGTCGGGTATATGCAACCATGTTGTACATGATCCCACCCCCCTGTTATTTCTGATTCCTAACTTCAGGGTGGAGGGGTTGTTGGGCTAGCTTGCTTGAATGATGGGCACTGCCAAACCCTTTGTCAATTTTCTCGATCCAAAGAGAAGCATTTGCATTTGTCCACATTCTGGGGTAGGGGGATCTGAAGTGGGTAAACAGCGAGTGGTGAAAAGGCAAACCAGGCTCTGGGCTTATCCATTTTTCCTATGTGCTTTCCAGGCATGGTCCGTGCTTTAAAGCTCCTTATCCAAGCAATGTGGTTTTTGCTTCGGAGCTTTCCTCACGAAAACCCACTCTTTAAAGCTGAATCGGAACAATCGACAATCTGTGGAAAACCTGAATTGCTGTTTGCTCTGATTGAGTGCTATGATAATAATAATTATTTATTATTTCTATCCTGCCTATCTGGCTGGGTTTTCCCAACCACTTTGAGCAGCTTTCAACAAAACCTGAAAAAAAAGAATAAAACTTCGAACATTAAAAACTTCCCTAAAAAGGGCTGCCTTCAGATGTCTTCTAAAAGTCGGGTAGTTGTCTATTTCCTTGACATCTGATGGGAGGGCGCCACCACCGAGAAGGCCCTCTGCCTGGTTCCCTGCAACCTCTTGCAGTGAGGGAACTGCAAGAAGGCCCTCGGCGTTGGATCTCAGTGTCCGGACAGAACGATGGGGGTGGAGACGCTCCTTCAGGTATAATGGGCTGAGGCCATTTAGGGCTTTAAAGGTCAGAACCAACACTTTGAATTGTGCTCGGAAACGTACTGGGAGCCAATGTAGGTCTTTCAGGACTGGTGTTATATGGTCTCGGCAGCCACTCCCAGTCACCAGTCACATTCTGGATTAGCTGAAGAGTGGGTTTCCGTGGGGAAAACTCCACGACAAAAAAATTGTGCTTGGATACAGAGCTTTAAGGAACAGACCTGTGCCCTCTTTGCTGCTTGCTTGAGCACTATTACTCCTCCTCTGGAAATGGTTTAATTCTTTTTTTTATATAAAAAGGTTGTTAAAATAATACAGAAATATGCCAGTAATGCCTAATTGGTCCAATATAATACTGGAATACAGAAGCTGGGAGTAAACAGAGAAATTCATCTTTTTAATCTTTCTTTTTTTTAAAAAAATAAAAATCAAAACTTGGAACATTAAAAGTTTCCACCTGGCAGTTCACTAGGCACAGTGCCAAGACTACCACTGCCCTCAGCATCACTCTCTCGAGTCTGGGTATTGGGGAGGGGGCTTTCAGTCCTGGGAGGAAAGTCACTGCACTTTTATTCATTTAAATGCTTGTACCTCACTTTTGCCTTATAAAAAGAGAGAGAGACTCAAGTTGGAAGCAAAACATTAATGCAAAAGAAATACAGTGGTACCTCTGGTTATGAGCTTAATTTGTTCTGGAGGTCCATTCTTAACCTGAAACTGTTCTTAACCTGAGACACCACTTTAGCTAATGGGGCCTCCCGCTACCGCAGCGCCGCTGGCACGCAATTTCTGTTCTCATCCTGAGGTAAAGTTCTTAACCCGAAGTACTACTTCCAGGTTAGCAGAATCTGTAACCTGAAGTGTTTGTAACCCAAGGTACCACTGTATAACAAACAAAACCATACACACTAAAGGAAAAGACCAGTGCCATCTGATAATAACTAGGTTACCTGGTCTCAAAGGTTGTCTGAAGACCCAGGTTCTTTTAATGGCGCCAAGTTGGAGATATTTTTTGAGTGCCCATTTGGTGGTGTTGCCTGCACTCCTGACTGAGATTTGCCTAGATACTCTGTAACTACCGTTTAGAAGCCAAGGGAAAATGTACAGTAGTATCAAAAGGCATTTTTATTTTTTTAAAAAATAATATTTATTAAGAGTTTAAAGATTACAAAAAGAAAGAAAAAGAATTAAACATGACAATATAATAAAATACAAAAAACAAAAACAAAAACACTACATGAAACATTGAGTTAACAAAACAAAACAAAAACAATTAAAAACACTTCCAATATTTTCAATCTTAACTTTCATTCACTTGTTTCATTGACTTCCTCACGCCTCCCTTTTTGTATTCCACTTCAATTAACTGTTTCAGCAATTCCTTTCCATCTTCCTCTGTTTTCTGTCCTGTAATTAATCTTAACATATTCTAATTTTATTTTTCCCTTTAATACATTAACAATCTAACTGTACCTAGTTCCTTATAACATTTCTGCCAAAGCCATATAACTTCACCATTTTTCTATAGCTCATTAATTTTACAATATTTCTGTAAATAATCTTTAATTTTTTTCCAATCTTCTTCCACCAACTCTTCTCCCTGGTCTCGAATTCTGCCAGTCATTTCCGCCAATTCCATATAGTCCATCAACTTCATCTGCCATTCTTCCCGGGTGGGTAAATCTTGTGTCTTCCAATACTTCGCGATGAGTATTCTTGCTGCTGTTGTTGCATACATAAAGAAAGTTCTGTCCTTCTTTGGCACCAATTGGCCGACCATGCCCAGGAGAAAGGCCTCTGGTTTCTTCAGAAAGGTATACTTAAATACCTTTTTCAATTCATTATAAATCATCTCCCAGAATGTCTTAATCCTTGGGCATGTCCACCAAAGATGAAAGAATGTACCTTCAGTCTCATTACATTTCCAACATTTATTTCCGGGCAAATGGTAAATTTTTGCGAGCTTGACTGGTGTCATGTACCACCTGTAAATCATTTTCATTAAATTCTCTCTTAGGGCATTACATGCCGTAAATTTCATACCTGTGGTCCATAACTGTTCCCAGTCAGCCATCATTATGTTATGTCCAACATCTTGTGCCCATTTAATCATAGCAGATTTCACCGTTTCATCCTGAGTGTTCCATTTCAACAGCAAGTTATACATTCTTGACAAATTCTTAATTTTGGGATCTAACAATTCTGTTTCCAATTTTGATTTTTCCACCTGGAAGCCAACTTTTTTATCCAAGTTATATGCCTCCATTATTTGGTAATAATGAAGCCAATCTCGCAGTTTGTTTTTTAATTTTTCAAAGCTCTGCAGTTTTACTCTGTCTCCATCTTGTTCCAAAATTTCCCAATATTTCGGCCAATTGGCCTCCATATTGAGTTTTTTCTGTGCCTTTGCTTCCATTGGTGACAACCATCTTGGGGTTTTATTTTCTAACAAATCCTTATATCTTATCCAAACATTAAACAATGCTTTTCTAACAATATGGTTTTTAAATGCTTTATGTGCTTTTACCTTATCATACCACAAATATGCATGCCAACCAAATACATTGTTAAAACCTTCTAAATCCAGCACATCCGTGTTTTCAAGAAGCAGCCATTCTTTCAGCCAGCAAAAAGCAGCTGATTCATAGTAAAGTTTAAGATCTGGCAGGGCAAATCCACCTCTTTCTTTAGCATCAGTTAATATCTTAAATTTTATTCGAGGCTTCTTGCCCTGCCAGACAAATCTGGAAATATCTCTCTGCCACTTCTTGAAACAATCCGTCTTGTCTATAATTTTCAATGTTTGAAACAAGAACAACATCCTTGGCAATACATTCATTTTTATCGCAGCAATTCGACCTAACAATGATAGCTTCAAATTTGACCATATTTTTAAGTCCTTTTTCACTTCAATCCAACATTTTTCATAATTATCCTTAAACAGATTCACATTCTTGACAGTCATGTTAACCCCTAAATATTTCACTTTCTTGACCAATGTTAATCCTGTCTCCTCCTGGAACTTCTCTCTCTCATTCACAGTTAAATTTTTCTCCAAAACCTTAGTTTTCATTTTGTTTAACTTAAAACCTGCTACCTGTCCAAATTCTTGGATCAGCTCCAGTACCCTTTTAGTACTAGATTCTGGCTCCTGTAAAGTCAATACTAGGTCATCAGCAAATGCTTTCAGTTTATACTGTTTAGCTCCCACTTGTATACCTTTAACCAATTGGTCCTTTCTAATCATATTTAGCAATATCTCCAGGACTGATATAAAAAGCAATGGAGAGATTGGGCAACCCTGTCGTGTTCCTTTCTCAATCTTAAACTCTTCTGTAACTACATTGTTCACAATTAATTTTGCTTTTTGTTCTGAATAAATTGCACCTATACCATTTTCAAAACCTTGACCTACCCCCATCCCCTGTAAATTCTTCTTCATAAAGCTCCAAGAAATATTATTGAAAGCTTTCTCCGCGTCCACAAATATCAAAACTGCCTTAGTATTAATATTCACTTGTAGTTTTTCTAAAATGTTAATTATATTCCTCATATTGTCAGACAGATGTCTGCCCGGGAGAAAGCCCGCTTGGTCTTTATGAATTTCTTCTACTAACACCTTTTTTAATCTTTAGCCAAAATATCTGCAAAAATTTTATAATCCACATTAAGCAACGATATGGGGCGGTAATTCTTAAGCTGTGTCTTTTCAGTCTCTGTTTTCGGTATAAGTGTAATATAGGCTTCCTTCCACGACTCTGGTGCCCTTTTCCCTTCCAATATTTCATTACAGACTTGCTTCAATGGTTGTATTAGCCATTCTTTCAAAGATCTATAATATCTTGAAGTCAAACCATCCGGTCCTGGAGATTTACCCAACTGCATGTTCTGTATGGCCCCTTCCACTTCCTGATCCGTTATTTTATAATTCAACATTAACTTATTTTCCTGAGAGATTTTCTGTAGACCATTTATTTTCAAAAATCGATCAATGTCCATTTCTTTCTGCTTCTCCTGTGTATAGAGTTGTTTAAAATACCTCTGGAAGCACTTCCTGATCTCCACTGGATTCTGTATATTTTTTCCTTCCACTTCCAAATTCGTAATAGTATTTTTTGTCTTTTTTTCATTTGCCAGGCCAACAATTTCCCACACTTATTTGCCGATTCAAATGTCTTTTGTCTCATCTGTTTAATCTTCCATTCTATCTCTTGATTCATCAATTTCATATATTGTACTTGATATAACTTTATCTCTTTCAGGATCTCCTGTGATTTTGGTTTTGCTCTCAGTTTCTTCTCTCCTCAAAAGGCATTTTTAATGTGCCTGGTTTCTTTAGAAAATTGCATTTTCCCAAATGCACATTAAAAACAAACAAACATTTCTAGCATTTTTCTGAGAGTTTGTCTCTGTTTTTGTTTCCTTGGTCACACTGCAGTACTTCCTGCATTGAGCATTCACTTATGCTCATGCATTGTTGTTTTGTTTAAAAAAAAAAGCCCAAGTAATTATATGCAAACTGCTTGCAAAATTAAAGACCAAAAAATACTCTGTAATTCTGCAGCTTATTTTTTTATGAATATGTAAGTTATATTTATACAGTTATATTCCTGTATCCAGTACTATGTGCTGGTTACAGTAGGAAACCTGGAGTGTATATGTGTTTTATATGTGTGTGTGTGTGTGTTTAATATGTGAGAATTGTTTGTGTTTTTAGAAGAACTGGTTGTTGTTTTTTTAAAAAAACTTGTTTATACAGCATGGGAAAAATTATGAAGAGAAGATTTGGAATTTAGAGTGTGCTATACATTAAAAGAAAATTATATGGAAATGATGTATCGCTGGCATTTAACCCCGACCAAACTAGCAAAAATGTATAGGACAAGCTCAAATGTTTCTTGGAAATGGAAGGAAATGGAAGGGACCTTTTATCATATGTGGTGGAATTGTACAGTGATAAAGAAATTATGGGAAATGATATATTATGAATCGAAGAAAATGTTTAAAATAACCTTTGTTATAAAAAACCAGAAGCTTTTTTGTTAGGAATTGTAGGGGCAGAGATACTGAAAGAGCTGAAAAAACTTTTTATATGTGCTACTATGGCTGCTGGAAAGATGATACGAAACCTACCAGGGTGGATTGGCAGACAAAAATATTGGACTATGCAGAGATGGCAAGATTAACCAGCAAAACCGGAAAACAGGAGGATCAAAACTTCAATAAAGATTGGGACAAATTTATATTATATTTGAAAGACCATTGTAAACACTTAAACTCTTTAGCAGGTCTTAAATAACTCTTGCAGTGATACATAGATTTTGGATACAATGGAGGACAGTAAACTGGATAGATTTAAAAGGTACTTAAAGAACCCACAGAGGGAAGAAGGGAAGTCTTGACATTCTGAAGACTCTTGTGAATGGTTTTTGTTTGTTTGTTTTTTTACTATGGATGAATGTGAATGTGAACAGATTTGTAAAACCAAATAAAAATTATTCCCGCCCCCCCCTAAAAAAAACTTGCTTCTTGTCAAAATCAAGGATTGAACAGGAATTTGAAAATATAATCCATGATGGTAAATCTGACATCGATATTTTCAGAAAATTTTATCCCAATTTGTAATTGAAAACACAAAGGAAATGTTCTTGCTGTTGCTGTGGCATATCACAGCTTCAATGCAGAATTTAAACCACGCTGAGTCGTGCGATATAAACGAATCAGAACAATTTTTCTTGATACATGATGTTTATTGGTGTCCTGCACTTTCAGTGTAGCAGGTTGAAGATGTAATAAAAAAAGCTTCAAAAACTTATTAAATCTTCATCAAAGTAACTCTCAACAACCCGTGCTTCAGAGCTCAATTAATTCGCATGTTCCTATCCTTTGTAAGAAAAAGAAAAACTTTCCTATTGAGCTTTACAGAGCCTGCTTACAACAACACTGCTCATTTAAAGTCTTTAGATACATTCCCCAATGTAAACAATAATTTTTCAGTCTGTGTCACAATCAAAACGAATAAGGCCTTCTTAACTATTTTATGCTACCTCCTCTCTTACTTCATTGCAAAACACAATCTTATTTCATATTATAAATATTGGTCCATGCAAAACACACGGGGGGGGGGTATGGTGGAACATGCACTGCGATGGTGGGCACCCCCCCCCACGTTTTGCTGTCCCAAATGGCTGCATCAGAAGATGGAGCAAGCTTGCTCTCTGCTTCGCCAGAGGAAAGGACTAGAACCGACGGGTGGAAATTGCGGCAAAGCGGATTTTGGCTGATCGTTAGGAGAAATTTCCTAACAGCAAGAGTTGCTCAAGGGTGGAACTATGGCCTCAGGAGGTGGGTGGCCTCTCCTTCGGTGGAACTATCCAAGCAAAAGGTGGACAGGCATCTCTCAGGGAAGCTGTGGTCACACCCTCCATTGCAGATCCAACTCTTATGACCAGCACATGATCTGAAGTCAGGCACCCTCTGCCACACTGCAAAGGCTCCTGGGGCACACATGTCATGACCTGCACATTACTTTGTTGATAGTCCTAAAAACACTGCAGCCCCAAGAGAAGACTTGGGTTGCTTGTGCAGTCCAGCTGGTCTTCTTAGCAGTTATTTGTGTTTACTTCCCCATCTCTCCTCTGTAGGTGAGTGGTACGCTTCAAAGGATCCCTTTATATTTTTGTCTACTTAACCTTATAATACGAATATACAATATCCATAAGCAACAGGCAAGTAAAGCTTAGAATGCTTTACTATTTCTTATGAATTGCTAATTTGTTTATTTTTTTACACGTGTATAAGGTAGTTGCATTCATGCTGATCAATATACAGATTAGGGTTCACTCTATTAACTGAATAACGGAGATGTGGCCATATTGGTTCGTTATTTTTCAATAAGGAATTGTGAACATATATGTGAGAAAAGCTTCCACCTTGAAGCTGTAATCCCTGCTGAGATATTCAAGTTAAAATTGCTCGATTTCAAAGAGAGAGAGAAAATCTTGGTACAATCTAGCAAATGCTTATTCCACTGAAACCAGTTAAGACTCAAGTCGATTACAAGTAAACCCCATTCCAGTTTTTCTATGGAAGTCAAGTCTTAACCAACTTTTGCTAGATTGTATCCTTGAACTTTTAATATTTTGCTATGCCAGGAAAAATTGCAAGTTAATGACTATTCCAACATTCACATTATTTAAACAAGTTCTTTACTGTGGGAGCCAGAAAACCCAGAAAGTACTGCTGAGTGAAACATCTGTTTCATTTCATATGACAAACTTACGCAAGTCCCATTAAAATGACTACCACGGAACAGCCACGCTGAGTGGCGTGTTCACTCTGTTTTTTGAGCTTGGGTTAAGCTTTCCATACAAATTCTTTGCTGCTGCCATCTATGGGAATGCCATCAGTTTTCCGACTATAGATATTCTAACTACGCAGCTAGACAGCACAAAGTATAAATAATGAAACTGTGAAGCACATATATGTAATATTACAATAAGCTTTTTTGTGACTATTTAATAGAAAAGTCCTGTTCATATATATTGCATAAGCATCCAAGTCAATACTTCATTTTAGACTTGTACTGCTTCATAGGTTGTACAACAAAAAGAGCAGTAATGATGTGTTGCTGCTGTTGCTGTTTTTTCTTTTTAAGTGATACTTTATGAATTACTGAAATAAGTACGGCAGCCAGCCAAGAACTTAGCTTTCCTGAGGTTTGTAAGGATTTGAAACTTAAAAATCACAGTGACTAGGCTAGACGGCAACCATTTGTTAACTCTTACATATACAGTGCGTACAGAACTTAGGTTCACAGCCAGTCCTTGGTTACACATGTATGTTCGTACAAGGTTTACTCTAAATGACTCGCCACTGCATAATACTGGTATCTTTTCCACCTGTGGAAATGAGATGAGTATCTTCATATAGAAAATCGACGTTGGTTACATGACTACTGTGTCCACCATACACATGACTTGGAGCCTGGAAGACATTGTGAAAAGAGAGGGTCATTAGCAATGGAAGTGTAAACACTGACAACACAAGAAGTTACGGTAACCAATAGCTGTATGCCTGGTGACAAAGAAGTAATGTCACATTGCTTCAATCAATCAAACCACAATATGGGGGGGGGGGGGGAGAAAGCTATTTGTCCTGTGTTTGTTAACTGCACTTCCCAACAAAGACACTCTGCACAACACTCATTTTGTGTGGTCTAACTGGGGGCGATACAGGCAGCAATCCGTGCTGTCTTTGACAAGGTGCTCACAGATTTTATCCAGCTGTTTGCAGCAGGCACATGAAGCGATAATGTCTTATTGGGCTTAGTTGGTTGGGGGGGGCATGTACCGTATTTTTCCGTCTATAAGACAAGGGTGTCTTCTGCATTGGCTCCCAGAGAGATCTGCATTGGCTCCCAGTACATTTCTGAGCACAATTCAAAGTGTTGGTGCTGACCTTTAAAGCCCTAAACGGCCTTGGCCCTGTATACCTGAAGGAGCGTCTCCACTCCCAACATTCAGCCTGGACACTGAGATCCAGCGCCGAGGGCCTTCTGGCGGTTCCCTCATTGCGAGAAGTGAGGTTACAGGGAACCAGACAGAGGGCCTTCTTGGTAGTGGCGCCCGCCCTGTGGAACACCCTCCCTTCAGATGTGAAGGAAATAAGCAGTTATCCTATCTTTATCTGAAGGCAGCCCTGTTTAAGGAAGTTTTTAATATTTAATGCTGTACTGTTTTTAACATTTGATTGGGAGCTGCCTAGAGTGCCTGGGGAGACTCAGCCAGATGGGTGGGGTATAAATAAAAAAATATTATTATTATTATTATTATTATTATTATTATTATTATTATTAATTTACCCCATTTTTTAGGTCTAAAAACGTGGGTCGTCTTATCCACAGAATATAGCAATTAAATATATAAATAAATACGGAACTTGCTCTAGCAATGCCCTGTGGGGCATTCTCAGTCTGCTTGCCTCCTCCCACTCTGCCCACCCTACAGGCAGAGGCTGCGTGTGTGGTCTGTTTTTTCTGCATGGCATTTTTGTGCGGCTCCATTTGTGTGCGGCAGTGCAACGCTACACAGAAGGAGCATAAGGCGCAATGTTTCACTGATGTTAAAGGCGCAGAGGGGGGATATTACTTCAATCACCGCGCTCTTCCTGTGTAACGTCGCACCGCACATGCACAAATGGAGACGTGCGAAGACACCGCACAGCAAAAACGGACTGCCAACAGCCTCCCTCCCAGCTGTAGGGCGGGCAGCGTGGGAGGAGGCAAGCAGAATGCTATACGGAGGCTTTGCAGGAAAGGCGAGTAGTGCTAAAAGTAATTGAAGAAAAAGCTTCACCACTCTCCCCCCCCCCAAAAAAAAATTTCAGCTCTGCCCCCCCCCCAAAGCTCAGCAGTTGCCGGCGAGGGAACAGCTGATAGATGGCCTGTTAGATGCGTGGGGCTGTTAGCCTCTGGGCAATCCTCCCCCACCCCCAAATTTCAACAAGTCAGGGCAATTTCCCCCATTTTCCTAATTTGGGGTGCCCAAAAATAGGAGGCGTTCCATACATGGGGGCATCCAATATATGGAAAAATACAGTATATCAGAAGCAATTTGTCAATAATCTTCAGGTTAACTTGCATGAAAGTTTTAATTATGATAATTATATGTTTTATTATAGATTAACTTTCCCCTCAAATCGCCAATAAAATGGTTAGCAGCAATAACATCAAGAAAATCAAATTACAATAATTAATCCTTTTACTTGATGGCTATTTACAAAATAATCCTTTTTACAACTGCAAGGATAACGTGGCTGGTACCTTACCCTAAACTGTGAACATGGATAAGAGAAGAGGTGTACTTTGCCAAAGTCATCACCGGTCGATAACAGTTTCCTCCCCTGCGAGCGGCAGACAGCATTGATATCTGTGCCATCTGAACCTTCTGGCCACACACCTGAAACAAGAGTGAGAACTTCTTTATTGAAATGTTTGGGATGAACCAAGCAGAGGGCCTTCTCGGCAGTGGCGCCCTCCCTGTGGAATGCCCTCCCATCAGATGTCAGGGAGATAAAGAATTACACAACTTTTAGAAAACATCTGAAGGCAGCTCTGTATCGGGAAGTTTTTAAATATTTTTTAATATTTTGCTGGAAGTCGCCCAGAGTGGCTGGGGGAACCGAGCCAGATGGGCATGGTACAAACAATAACATATTATTATTATTATTATTATTATTATTATTATTATTATTATATACTTACCAAAAACATGGAATCCTAAAGTACAGGTGTAAGTAACCCATTCTATATCTCTAGTGGTCTCAACACTTACTACTTGTTTACAAGCTGACGGAACCCCTATAAAATAAGGGGAGGAGCACAAGAGAGAGAAAGAGAGAGGGGGGGGTGACATCGATTATTAACTTGTACAGCAAAGAAACTTAAGAGACAAAAACGAATGTCTGCTCTGCAGTGATTTGTGATTCATATTAGGAATCTATTAGCAGCCAAGCATGAACCCTGTACCAAGGGCAGAATACTATTTGTTACTCACAGTATAGGATTTCATAGTCCCCTGAATTAGACACAAGGTACTGAGAATTAACAGACCAGTCCAAGTGAGTAATGAAGCTGGAATGACCCTGTAGAGAGAGATGCATTATATTAATTCCAGCGACATAACATCCCCTAATAGAATTACACTGGAGCACATATAAAAAGCTGCATGGAAAGGCACACTGAAGCTTTGTTTACATTCAAAGCAGTGGGTGACCTGTGTTTGGTAGCAACCCAGGTCACCATATTGGAAGCATAGGCTCCAGTCCAACGTTCCAGGTGCTCTTTGGGCTGGGAGAAAATAGTGGTACATGCCTCCCAAAGTTCAGTTCACATGTAATATAACCAGAGGGGAGGATGTAGTGGCTCAAATGCCATCTGGGCTACAGATCAAAGCACAAAAAGGTAATAGGCATCAGTATTTAGATATGGCTCCCTCGGCCAATAAAGCAAGATGAGCACCGTAACCCCAGAGTCGGCCACGACTGGACCTAATGGTCAGGGGTCTCTTTACCTTTACCTTTTACAACCCTAACAACCTATCCTTCCACTGGTGGAATTGTCAGGGGAACTAGGAGCTTCTAGACCCTCTATCAATGTCAAAGAAAGGTTTTTTTGCCTGTTATATAGATCCACCTTGTAGCCATCTTGACTGTAAACTAGGTATATTGAATAAGTGTCAAAGGTTCAGTCTCTCAGTTGCTCGTAATTTTACTGGAACGGAATTGAGATCAGTTCACATCTCTCAGAGAGATAGCTGTGGGCTAGTCTCTTGCAGCTAAAAGAACGAAGGATGCTTCCAGACAGGAGTTTTGTGTTGCAAGCAGGTCATCCAGAACTGATTTTTCTATCTGTGTGAATGGCATGTGAGCTGCACACACTCCTTTTTTAAGCCTTAGGCTTTTGTAGGTATTTTGCTGTTTCCTATCCAGACCAATGTGTGGTCCTTGATAGAATTTTTCCATGCTGTGTTCCTCGACTCTCTTCCACCTCTTGGGTGGAGGGCAAAATCCATTTCCAGATGGTGTATTTTTGTTGTTGTTGTTGTTGTTGTTGTTTTTTAAAAAAATATATTAAAAATATGTCTTCAATATTACCAAACTTCTCACGCAATACTCTTCCACAAGAATATATTGTGCAAGTTTTGGAAATAATTATGCTTGCATAAATATTTAACATTGGAGAATGAGCAGTGTGTCTACAGAATATTATTTGTTAAAGTTATTTTATAAATGTTTTGAAAGGGTTGTTGCCATTTCCGAACCTTTAGGGATATTAAATTAAATCACGAAGAGAATGTTAAACAACTTTACAAAAAAAGGGGAAAAAAGGGAAAGGCTGGAGATGATTTTTAAACAGTTATGTGATCACTTACTGAGCATTTGCCAATTCTACTGTATTTCCTCCCATTGTCATTAACACTGTATATATAAATGCAATTGTCATGAGAACCTATTGCCAAGAAGTTGCCATCTGCAAAACAAAGAGAATACATATTTTACCATAAGGCTGAAATCAGACTGATTAGGAAGAAGCAATGCCCCTCGGACTGGAATTTCAGTAATAAGATTAAATGCAAAACTACTTCCTTGTTTATTTATTCAAAACATTGATGGGAAACCTGTGGACCTAGAGATGTCAGAATTGCAAGCTGGAATCCAAGAACCTCTGAAGGACCACGTTTCCTATCCCCGACTGAAAACATCCGCACCCTACATTTCCTCACAAAAGTCTAATAACAAAAGATTAATAATCTAAAACATCAGCAACCAAAATATTTAAAATACTACGTGCAGCATCAGAAAATCAACAATACAGCATTAGCAGCATCAGAAGTTATTATTAGTAAGTGAAGAAGTTTGGACTACAGCTCCTATCGCCTCATACTGGCTGTGCTGGATGGGAGTTGTGGCCTCTGGATATTTTGGGCTACCAGATTGGATGAGGTTGGTTAAAACCAGTATTGTAAGACACATATCTACAAGCCGAAAGCTTTCTTAAAATAAGGTTTCCACTAGCTCCTGGAAGAGGAATGACATATCACTCTTGGGAGGGAATTTCAGAGCCTAGGCCTAGCCACAGAAATGTCCTCTTTCTAGTCCCAACCAAGCATTTTAAGAACATTTGAAATTTACATAAATTTACATGAATTTTATAGGATACATGGACCAGGATAGTGGCAAGGCTGCCCTCTCACGTATGTACCTCTCCACATGGGCTTAAAAGAAAGAATTCGAGAAAGCCCTGTTTCAGGTGCCACAGCCTGGCCTTTATACCAGTATCTATAAAAAGCAGGACTTCTGTGGTGGAATCTGTGTTGTGGGATTCTCTATATAAGCTGTTTCAGGAAGCCTTTCAAATTGTGGGCTAAGGTGACTGATGTATTAATCAATTAATTAAAGTGTTTTAATACTGCCTTTCATAGAAAATTCCAAGGTGGATCACAATTTTTTAAAAAAACCTATTAAATACATTATTAATTTGTTCTATGCCACCATTTTATGATTATTATTTTTTTGCTAATATTAGCCATGAAATTTATTTAATTGGGGTTTTGATCTGTTTTACACATGGGAGTTTTAGTTCATATTTTGTGTTAAGGATCCTGTCAGGGCGATTAGGCAGAATATAAATTTATACTTTTGGTGACAATAACATGGTATATAGAACAAGATGGAATACTTTCCCCTAAAGCCTTAAACAAATTTCTCTTTCTGTACACCGACACTGTGACACGGTACATGATTCACATGCTTTTCAAATGTATTCTTAAACACAATGCATGAGCTGCATCCTGGCACCACACTAAAATTAAGCGAGCTGACTGAAAAGGTCAACTCATGGCACCTTTGCCATATTAAAAACTGCTCCTGTAAATTGGCAAATTAAGGGAACCACAGGTCACTTGAGCTGGCCCAAAGTAGGCTTCAATTTTTCTATTCAAGAAAGAGAAGATTTAAAAATGAATCCATCATTAAGCTATGCACCTTTTAATCTCCAGTGATTAAATACGCTGACAGAAAAGCATAAAAATATAAGACTGTGATATTTAGGGATTGACAAACACTTTTTTATACAGTATTCAGTGCCCCCCTTTTTTTGTTCAAACAGCTGAACAAAGAATGCCAAACCTGGTGAGTAACGCATTGTGGAGAGCTGTTCATTTCCGTCTGTATGTACGGTGACCAAATCTTTTGTTTCGGTGTCAAACACAAACCACCTGTTGAAAACAGTGGAAGGAAAAGTCAACAAGCCGTATAAGATAGAACCGGCAAGGGGGTGAAGTGGGACAGTCAGGGATCCCAATACAAAGAAACATAGCAACAACCCTGCTGGATAAGACAAAGGGTCCATCTCTGATTCTGATCTAATTCACAATTTCCAACGAACGAGAGGCATTTAAGCATGTTCAGCTGAACAGCAGAAGCCCCTTTCAGTACTTTCCCCTCAATGCGGGCGGGTGTGGAGGACTCCCTGGTCCTGAATGGGATAACTGTGTCCCTGAAGGACCAGGTGCGCAGCCTGGGAGTCATTTTGGACTCACAGCTGTCCATGGAGGTACAGGTCAATTCTGTGTCCAGGGCAGCTGTTTACCAGCTCCATCTGGTACGTAGGCTGAGACCCTATCTGCCTGCAGACTGCCTCACCAGAGTGGTGCATGCTCTGGTTATTTCTCGCTTGGACTACTGCAATGTCCTCTACTTAGGGCTACCTTTGAAGGTGACCCAGAAACTACAACTAATCCAGAATGCAGCAGCTAGACTGGTGACTGGGAGTGGCCGCCAAGACCATATAACACCGGTCTTGAAAGACCTACATTGGCTCCCAGTACATTTCCGAGCACAATTCAAAGTGTTGGTGCTGACCTTTAAAGTCCTATATGGCCTCGGTCCAGTACATCTGAAGGAGCGTCTCCACCCCCATCATTCTACCCGGACACTGAGGGCCTTCTGGTGGTTTTCTCACTGCGAAAAGCCAAGTTACAGGGAACCAGGCAGAAGGCCTTCTTGGCAGTGGCACCTGCCCTGTGGAACGCCCTCCCACCAGATGTCAAAGAGAAGAACAACTACCAAACTTTTAGAAGACATCTGAAGGCAGCCCTGTTTAGGGAAGCTTTTAATGTTTGATGTATTACTGTAGTTTAATATTTGGTTGGAAGCCACCCAGAGTGGCTGGGGAAGCCAACCAGAGTGGCAGGGTATAAATAATAAATAATAAATAATAAATAATAAATAATAAATAATAAATAATAAATAATAAATAATAAATAATAAATAATAAATAATAAATTATTATTATTATTATGCAGGAAGGCTAGAGTGGGCAGAGATAGGGATGATGGGATAAGCAAGCACCATACCTGTCCTGAATCCATTGTGGATACATTTTACTGAACAAACTCAAGTTCCAAGTATTATGAGAAGCAAGAAAAACTTGTCTTTCTGCAAACCATGTGCATCTTTTATAAACCTTGATCATGCCACCCCTTAGCCCACTGCCCCCACCAAACCATTCTCCATTTCCGAACAGTAGCTTTGTGTGGGGACCAGAAACTGAACAATGAAAGGCGAGAAGGCTTTGTTAAGCAGAAGATAAACGAGAAGTGTTTTCATCATTATAGCATCAAAATATATTATCAAATGTTACTAAACCGTAGCTCATTACTGCTTTGAGACAGTCAGGATTAACATCATCTGACACATGGGAAATATTTTGCTGGTGTGGAATATTTGCCTTTTACAAATGCAAACCACTTTGCACCTTGTACTAAGACCCTATGGGGTGGGAAAGTCTCCAGTGCTTCATATAATGAACGTATGTCAATTTCCAAATGCAACATTAGGGAAGCTTGGCATTTTTAGCCTTACTTGCTAAAAACATGTAGCATAAGCATGCTATACTAGATTACTCTCCAAAGCATCGCAAACGTCTTATGCAAAGTACCCTCTTCAAATTATGGTAATTTGTATGGGAAATTTTCCCAGAAAACCCACATCACTGGTTTTATGTGGTCCTTTGGAAAGAAAGACGCCAGGGAGATGGGGCAGACAGGAAGTGGACTTTGACGATGGGAACTCAGTTTCTGCTCCATCCTTTGCATATTTCACCAGGAAATAAAACACTTCAAGTAGTGGATGGACATTAGGAAGAGAACTTTTTGGATGAAAAATTATGAAGGCTGTCCCCATGAGGGCAGTGGTGTGCAGTCAGTGGATTAGGGGGACTAAGCCAGTCCCCTAAATGTTCCTGGTAAATTAGAGTATTACAATATTAAAGCCTGGCGCCTCCTTCCCAAAGCCCAGGAAGCTTTTGCCTGGTTTAGCAAGAGAGGTGTGGTGTTCACACATGCGACATTGTCCTATCTGGCTTGCAAGCTAGAGCATCTGGCTCTCACTGTTCCCCTTTGAAAAGTTTCACCGCACGCCTGCATGAGGGGTTATATGAATACGTATCCAGGGTTTACGAATGCCCACTACCCCCAAAGCAAATGCCCCTGCTCTTCTTATTCTTACCTTCCAGTTAGGGTTCCTACTGCAACCACGGACCCTGAAGGATGGAAACCAGAAGACTGTGCTGGATCCTACGAAGTTTCAAAGAAATTGCATATTTACAGCAACAGTTATAGCAATCTGTAACAATAATGCATATTGGAATGGTTAAGTTTCCAAGAGCTCACTGTACCAGGCACGTCACCTGTGAGTCCTCTTTGAAAGGAGTGGGGCTTATGCAACAGCAGGCATGGTCTGTACCCTTGCTATATGCAGAAGCTGAGCCTCAGTGTTACCAAGTCAAATGCCAAAGGCTGTTTTGCTTCTGGGATGGGGAATCTGAACAAAAACCTAACCTATTTTTTAAAACCGAAACATGATGGTGTAAAGAAATATTATTATTGTACAATGTAGATGTTTAATACACACTGAGAAATGAATAATGTAAGATATTTTAGATATATAAAGAAATACACAGATGTGGCATCCATGATATATGTGTGTGTAGCTGGAAGAGGAGACCTGTGCAGAGGCCAGAGAAAGAACTGAGAGTGGAGGAGAGTCCAATTTGGGAGCCCCTGGTAAATTCACAAAATTTACAACCTGCCTGAAACTGGGTGTGTGCAATGCAGCTGGTGGGACACAGTTGTGGGCAGCCTGAGGGTGAGAGCCAGGAGACTGAGAGATGTTGAGTGGGGAAGTGTGTCAGAAGAAGGAATTTAGCCTTATTTATTTATTTATTTATTTATTTATTTATTTATTTATTTATTTATTACCAACTTGCATTTTTGTACTATTTTGCTGTTACTGTTTTAGTTTTCTGTACACCACACAGAGATATTGTTAGATATTAAGCGCTACAGAAATTGACCAAATGAATAAAAACACATTAATAAATAAATTATTATTAATAATGATGATGATGATGATGTCTTCTAAAAGTTGTATAATTCTTTATCTCCTTGACATCTGAAGGGAGGGCGGTCCACAGGGTGGGTGCCACTACCGAGAAGGCTCTCCGCCTGTGTATATGAAATATACACAATATGTAATACATTGGGATGAAGAGCCCTTGGCTAATAGTTCGATGGCTTTAGTTTGTTTTAAATTGCACTGTTTTCGTTGTTGTAACCTGCCCTGGGTGAAGGTTAGGGGCAGGAGGGAGATCTAATTGTTAGCAATAACAACAAAGCGTAATGTATTTTAATTGATTTCATTGCTTTGCTTTTGTTAATTCGCTTAAGAGACTTTTGCATAAAGCGACCAGAATATTATGGTCATTATTGGTGATAGTAATAGCAATAGTAATAGTAGTAGAACTGTTTTCAAAAATGAGAACATCTTTCAGGAAATCTGCCATTTAAGAAAAGAAATGCTTCCTTCTTTTAAAAAGTGACTGACTTGGGAAGCAGACTGCAGTGGAGGTGCCAGGGTTTCAGAAATATACTTAAGAGGGCTCTAAGACAAAGCCACCTCTGCAGGCCTTGGGAACCCCTAGTGGTGCTTGGGAGAGAACATGGGAATCTACCCCAGTATCTCCTGAAGGTGCTAATTTTCATGTTCAGGTGAAGTGATGCCTAACAAACAACAGGCCGACCGCCACACAAAATTGGCTTCTGCTGCTCAGAGCAAATTAAGTACAGTGGTACCTCGGGTTAAGTACTTAATTCGTTCCGGAGGTCTGTTCTTAACCTGAAACTGTTCTTAACCTGAAGCACCACTTTAGCTAATGGGGCCTCCCACTGCCGCTGCCAGAGCACGATTTCCGTTCTCATCCTGAAGCAAAGTTCTTAACCTGAAGCACTATTTCTGGGTTAGCGGAGTCTGTAACCTGAAGCGTATGTAACCTGAGGTACCACTGTATTTGCCTTCATCAGCACCATGCTCACAAAGCAGTTGATGCACATTTATTCTTATAGAGTAAGAGGTGAACTCAACCTAAGAGGTACAAGTGATAATCAAGAGGAATGGGAAATAAGAGTTAATAAATATTAATCTCTTCCTGCTTGTTTTTATGTCCATTCACTATAAGAGAAGTGCTTTTTTCCACTTTGAAAATGTACGGCCACAATCTGCGACAGAGTAAGCCTGTTTAAACCCAGTGACTTCAACTGCCCTCTTGTCAGACACACATGGCGGGGACTACGAACACGGTCACCAGCTCTGCTCATGGGCATAGCTAAGGGGGGCCAGGGGGACCAGCTGCCCCCCCCCAACATCAAGTAAAACAATAGAAATACTTAACTAACTGACCAAACATGTCAGTCCTGCCCCCCAACAAAGTCCTGCGTCCCCAAACAAGAATCCTTGCTATGTCCATGGTCCTGCCCCCCCCCCAACACTTTGAGAATTGGGAGCTTTTATTCTGTTATATTGTTGTTCCACCAGTGTACTGACAGTGTTTATGTGCTGGGTTATCTCCAAAACACGCCCACTTAATATTTACAGTATATATGATCAGCAGATGCACAGGAACCCCAAGGTTTACAGAAGTGCAAAATATGTTCAGGAGGAAAACAAACAAATTTCAGGAGCATCCCCCACCCTCAAAACAGCCCAGTGAGGAATGAGCTTGTTCAGTGAGCACGAGATACAACACCATACCTAACGACCACCATTATTTCACAACAGAAATATTATTCCCACCTTTGTCCCAATGCAACACAGATCAGTTTTGGAGCAGACCTATTTATTATCATCCAGGCACCAAACCATAATTGATCAGATAATTTCTCATCTGTAAAAGCAGTTGATTCCTCACAGACTATGGAAGGTCACCCTCATCAGCATAAACTGAGATTTGCCAAACTGAAATTTGCCATTAGCGGGCTGAAATGTAACTTCAGAAATGACCAAGGCTCAGCAGGTATATCCAGCTTGGAGGAATGCCTGCACAGTGCTGCACTGGATGGGATTTCAAATGTTAAGAGTCTCTCAAGTTGAAGCATACCATTCTTGAAATAAAAACTCATCCGTGTCATCAGACTCACTGCCAGTAACATGATATTTGCTTGAACTGCGTTTGGCTATTGCTCCAAGCGGTCACGTAGACTACGCAAGCAGACAGGGGCAGAAGCCATTATTGCTGGGGGAAACAAATGAGCCACCTCATTCCAGCCTTTCTGACACCAAGCTCAGCTACAGATTCCCTTTGCTAAGCCAACTGTGAGAAGGTGCAGTAGAGGCTTGTGATAGAAAATTATCAGCAAGCTACCATTCTCAAGATTCTTTGGGGGAAGTCAGGACTATTAACTTGGTATAAAACCAATATAATTCTGCATTCTGAAGAGTAAGTTCAAAAAGCAAGATGTAAGTTCTTAAACGGGAACTGACAAGCCTAAGCAATACCACAACATTAATTCCATTTCCACTTAATATCAGAGTACCTTTTCTACAAGTTTAGATCAGAGTCTTATTTAGTTTTTGTCAATCAGTACACATTCAAGGACCAGTATAAATCCCCATTTGTAGGTTTTGTAGGCAAAACTGTATCCTTGCTATGCTAAGACACTGTTAATGGTTTGCTTCTCCTCCAAGCTCTGACTTCCTGTTACATCCAAGCTAAAGCATCCACGACCCCTGCTTCAGAGGTTAAACTAAACCAGGAATTGAGACGTTGCTCTCCAGTACTAGAAAAATAGAAGAAGTGAAGCGCACGATCAGCTTGTGCAGAGTAAACCGTTAACGACAGTTTACCTTGATGTCTGAACACTGCCACTGTAGTTGTTAAAGGTGGTGGTGGTGGGGTTATGAAAAAAGGATATCATACCTCTATAATTTTGTTCCAGATCGGACGGTGACTGATGGCATCCCAGAGTGTAATGTGTTTGTCTTGCCCACAAGTGAAGAACTGAGGTTTGGAAGGATGGGCTGTTAGTCCCCAAAGCTCATCAGTATGACCCTTAATAAATACAGCAATGTTTCATCAGAACATGAACAACAGAACACTGTGAGTTTCTCTAACATTTTATTGGTAATAATGGGAGGGGGGCACATAGAATCCTTCTCCCTCTTCCTTCAAATCCCCCTTCTGGTTCCTCTTTTTCATTAATAGCTTTGCTTAACTCTAGGACTTTCACCCACAACTGAAATGAAACCTATGCGGATGTAACTTCGCTTATTGATATTTGCCCCACTGCCCTTCTCCTCTCCCCTTTCCTTCTCTACTACCCAAACGGAGTTCGTAAGCTTTGAGGGACAGCGTCCTGTCCACCTCCCCTTTCGTACGTCATGTGACAGCAGCAATTACGCATTCAGCAAGCTCTCAGCTCCTCCAGAGTAGAGATCAAGGAACCTCTTATACAGTGGTGCCTCGCAAGACGAAATTCATCCGTTCCGCGAGTCTCTTCGTCTAGCGGTTTTTTCATCTTGCGAAGCAAGCCCATTGACGGCTTAGCGGCTTAGCGCTATTAGCGACATTTTCGTCTTGCGAAGCAAGCCCATAGGGAAATTCGTTTTGCGAAGCACCTCCAAAACGGAAAACCCTTTCGTCTAGCGGGTTTTCCGTCTTGCGAGGCATTCGTCTTGCGGGGCACCACTGTAATTCAGATTTTTAAAAAATGAACGCTATGATTTTGTCTTTTAAAAACTTTGGTCTTAAGAAGGAATGGGCTCAAAAAAGTACTTACCTGGGTAATGGGAGAAAAGTCTCCTGAGAGGGAACCTTGTAGAACAAAATTTCGAGTGGTGCCGATTAACACAACATCACCTTTCCCTTCTGCTATTGTTCTTATTGGCCCAAATTGCTCTGGAATCTATTTTCAAAATTCAAAAGCATATTGGTTAATCAAGCTGGCATGTAGTTTCCCCCCTCAAGTGTACATTTTCTATACTGCTTTCCTCAGAAGGTGGTGGACTCTCATTGGAGGTTTTTAAGCAGAGGTTGGATGGCTATCTGCCATGGATACATTAGCTGAGATTCCTGCATCACAAGGGATAACCCTCGGGGTACCTTCCAGTTCTACAATTCTACGAAAGATATCTATTGTTTTCTTTGCATGGTTTGTTGTTGTGTAACGGCCATTTCCCTCCTCCAATGAGACACTTAAGGGAAGTGTCTTGTGCTAGTGTTGCAAAAAAGTAGTGATTTTCATTTTTATTCAGTAATTCATCTAAACACTTGAGTTGCTCAGCAGTGGGCTTGCCATCACTTCCTGCTCCTTGTTCCCCTTTACAGAATCATAGAGTTGGAAGGGACCATGAGGGTCATCTAGTCCAACCCCCTGCAAGGCTTGATTCTTTTGCCTAACATGGAGCTTGAGCTTATGACCCTGAGATTAAGAGTCTCGTGTTCTACCGACTGAGCTACCCACCCCCAGGCCAATATTCTCCTTTGCTGTCATTACTATTATTTTTTTTACACCTTGTTCTCTGTTGCGAGACCCATGGTTGAAACAATACAGACTGGCTAAAGCTGCATACACATTATGAGCTTAAAACGAGACAGGCTGCCCCTTTTCTCAATTTGGATCAAAGCTGGTTTGAGGTTGGGGAAACCACAGCATTCTGTAAGAAACAACAGGACAGGCATGGGTGGCGGCGGAAGTTGTGTGTACACTGCTTCCCCTAACCAGTGTTTGGAGCACACTGGATGCAATCAGGGAATGGCTGTAGCTCCACGGTAGAGCATCAGCGTTGCATACAGGATGTCCTAGGGGTCAATCCCCAGAATCTCCAGACAGGGCTGGAAGATTTGCAGATCTGCTGTCGGTAAGTGTTGACAATGAACCAGATGGACCAATAGCCTGGGCTCAGTATAATACATGTTCCTATGAATCTTTGATGAAAATGGTGAGAGTGTACACAGCCTAGCTTGTATTAAGATAAGCTAGAAAATGGGGTAGACAGAAGGTTGTGGAGCCAGACACCTGAAGAGCTGCAAAAGAGAGAAAAGGGGCTTAAATGCTGTAAGAGAGCTGGAATACTAAAAAGAAAGCACAGTTGGGAACTATGGAAGGAAGAAACCAGGAGATGACCAGGAAGGGTGCAAACTGATAAATATTGGCTGATTTAAGGGAACAGTCCAGAATACGCAAGGTTGGGTGAGTTTTTTCCTCTACCTGGTTTTTCAATTTGCTCTTATGAGTAACTTAAAACCATTTGCTCAAAACCTGCTTAATTTCTTATTCTACGAAACTATTCAGTAAAAGCGTAATTGGGTATTTTTTGTTGGGGATAGTTTGGGGCTCTATTATTCTTTCTACTCAAGTACCATACCACTCTACCAAGTATTGGAAGTATGTGAGACCAGTTACAGTCCAGGGCTGTTTAGTGAAGGCAGGCAGAGAAAAATAAAGGTATCAACTTGGTGAGGTTAACAAGAAGGAGAGGTTGCATTGAAGGGTTTTCTTGTTTCCTTTCCCTCTCATGATTCAAGCAATGTAATGTATTTCAAGGTAGAGAACTATGCTGGGCAAATGTCTGGGATCTGTATCTATGTATTCAAAATCTATGCATTGTATGACCCTTCTGATATTCATATTCTTAGTCTGAGAAACAGTGATGTCTATTAAAAGTTGACAGGGTGGGGAAAAGCTTTTTCAGGATTCGAGCTGCAAAACAATTCTCTTCTCAAACAGGAAATGCTAAGATGTCGCTTTTGAAGGATTGATGACATCACCTCTGTTTTGTGAAGTTTTTGGTAATTCCCATTCCAAGATATTAGCTTTCTGTCTTTTCCACCTCCAGACACAAGCGTTCCGTCTCGCAACATACAAAGTGCAAAAATGCCACCTTCGTGGGCTCCTTGAACTGCAGAGCTTATTCTGTTGGTACCTAGATATGGGAAGAAAACAAATTATTAACCAAGCAGTATATCTTATTTGGTGATTCAGTTATTTATTTATTATGGCAAGCCTGTTTTGTCACATATGAAACTCCCTCCCTTCTGAAGTTCATCTGGTCTCACCCTGTAGTTTAAGGCAGCTGCTTAAGACACACCTTTTTCAGAGGGTGTCTGGAGGAGGAAAGACCTGATTAGATAATTGGATTAGCTGCTATTTAAAGTTGTTATGCTATGCATTTTAAGAACTGTAATGTTTTATATCCTTTATGTATTTTAATACAGATTTTCTTATTTGGTTGTAAACCAACCTGGGGGCTTGTGCAAACGGCCGTATATAAACCACAGAAACGTAAGTAAATAAGTAATATTGTGGACACTGAACGATACCTTTCGTCTAAACCAACAGGTTTAAGTTGGCCAGTAGATATTTGTGGCTGCAGTGAGTCTTGGAGCTTATTTCTTAAATGTAGCCACAGAACTTAATCAGCTGTTTAATTTGTTAAACCATGTTTGTAGTAAAGATTGAAACATGCAAGGTGTCTGCTATCAATCTAGGACCATGTCAAATGTTTTGCAGGTGATTATTTTCTGCTTCCGGGGGACTGAAATGCTCCTTGCACATCTTGTTTTTTTCATGCCTGTTCGCTACCCCCTCTTGGCAGGTATTTTAACGCCATTTTTGCCAATCACCATCAAAAGGCTGACAACATAATCCCAGCTAATCAGGAATCCCATAGCCAGCATGATGTAATTATTAGGCCACGTAGCCAGAACCACTTCACAAGATGGCTTCCGAGTCAGGGCAATGCTTCCTCCCCTCCCTCATAAAGGGAAGCATTTTTCGCTCTACTCAAACCTTCCATTACGAAGAAGTAGCATACTTTTTGCAGGGGCAATAACGCTCACAGAATATACCCCTCCCCCAATTGATTCTGAATAAATTCTATTTCATTTTATTTCCAGGGAAAATTAAATAAGCACTTGCATAAATCCAGAAGAAATAACTGTTAAATCTCTGTCATACGTAGTCATTTACTGTTTTATAAGCTTACTCTTCTTACCTTTCCCCCATACTAAGATATTTCCGCTTGAGTCGCCAGTAATCGTATCACCGTTTTCAGAAAACGTCACACACAAAACAAATTTTGGCTTTTCTTGTTTCTGTATGGTAAGAGATTTGATATATTTATAATAATCACAGGGGAATAACATATTTATGATATATTTTTATTTATTCAATTTAGATAATTTCAAAACTGCATGCTTACCACAAGATAAAAATCAAGAGAAATAAGTAACACTCAAGAGATTGCAAGTTTTACAGATTACATCAACATATGTTTACAAATTCTTGAAGTATATTAAATAGAATACATTGCACATATGCCTTATCCATGCCATAATACACCTGTTTAATAATGCATTCAAAGCTATCTTCCTTTCTGAAGAAATCCCTTTCAATCAAAACTGCATTTAAAATACCTGGTTGTGGAATGTAAGGTTTTGTTGTTATTTTAAAGTAGTGACATTCCAGATTGTGTCCCTAAAAATATGGGGGAAATTCCACATTCCACATGCTTGGCCTGGACTCAACAGTCAACTATAGGTAGACCCAAAGTCATGCAAATGACCAGTGGATCTTCAGCACTTCCCTTTGAACGCTTTTAAAAATCATGTGGCTTTTGAACTCTCAGTTTGACAAATACCATATTTTTCTATGTATAAGACTAGGTATTTTCCCTAAAAAATAATGTCACAAATTAGAGGGCATCTTATACGTGGATACATCTCTCCCCATTTTCTTAAATCTGAGTCCCCCAAAATAGGGGGTGTCTTATAGACGGAAAAATACAGTAGTTTGCAATGCAGCAATGGTAGCAGTCTGCAGCTGTTTGAGAAACACAAGCCACAAAGTATCACTGGACCTGTGGAACTGGCTCTATGGAGATCTTGGGTTGTGCACTATAAAGATACCATCACAGCCAATATTCTAAGATGCTGGAAAGATATACAAGTTTTGACTAGAAGAAGGAAGAGCAAGTGTGATGAATCAGAGTCATGTTTGCAATAGTAGGTAACGTGATGCTTTTACCCAAGAACGGAGAGCAACAACTCATATTTGAGTCTCCAGCTGTTTTTGGACTACAACTCCCATCATCCTGAGCTAGCAGGACCAGTGGTCAGGGATGATGGGAACTGTAGTCCAAAAACAGCTGAAGACCCAAGTTTGGGAAACCCTGGTCTACACCCTGTTGGATGAATCCTGCCATGGGCAGCTTCTCCTTCAGCACTGTGACCTGGTGACACTAGGAGGACAACAAGACCAGAGATACAACACTGGGAGAAAGACGGGTGAAGTTCATACATTGATTTGAACCAGCCAGCCCATTCTTTGGCTATAGGCTTCTTCTATGTAACTTCCGTATGTAACCCCCATGAACATAAGCACTTGTTACCTCAAATAAGCCTTGCTTTTTAATGAGAGAACTGCCTTCAAGCGTCCAAAAATAAAGATGCGATTTCCCACAAGTAACTATTATATTAGTGTCTGTAGGGTGAAAATCAGCGGCAAATACGGCTTCGTTAGAGCACTAGAAGGAGGGAAAAATTATTTCAACATTTGCAAAAAAAACCCAGACATGTCAAAATGCCCACAGACAACATTAAGAGCATCAATAGTCAGTTCATATGCTGCTGAGGGATGTTAAGTGCCTTGCAATACATTAATTTGTATAGATATAGGCCAAATAAGAAGATAAGGGGAGGCTGCTGGACCACAATGGAGGCTAGCAGCAATGCTTACAAGATGTTACACTGAATATGGCACCAATGGGGTAGGCGCGAGGGAACAAACCTGGTGGGTCTCAAGTAGCATAAAAGCAATCTCACTGCAAAATACCTTGACATCTGCTAGCTTTTCTTCTCTCTGCCAGTCCCACACTGAAAGCACATGGTCGTTGGAGTCATCCACTGAACAAAGGTTACTCCCTCCATTCTGAAATAGAACATGAAATATCTCACTGGAGGAATGCACCAAAAAGTGATTTAATATCACCACAGATTCTAATTGGAAAGGCAGTTCTCTACGAGCCAGTCCTTATGAAACCAAAACAACATCATCCACACAGAAGATGTGTTATTGGCAGGTTTGAGGAAAATATACAAAAAATTGTTTAGCAAAAATACTACTACTACTACAACAACAACAACAACAACAACAACAACAAATTTATAACCAACCCATCGGACTGGGTTGCCCCAGCTACTCTGGGTGGCTTCCAACATAAAAACACAACAAAACATCAAGCATTAAAAACTTATTAATACAGGGCTGCCTTCAGATGTCTTCAGAAAGTCATGCAATTGGTTATCTCTTTGACATCTGATGGGAGGGCATCACAAGAAGGCCCTCTGCTGTTTTATTACAACTAATTTGGCCCTAAACTTTAAGGGGAGAAAGGGGAAGAATGAGCAGACTTCTTGGTCACAAATTCAGACAGACAGATCTGCAGCAAACAAATGAAAATTCCACTTGTAGAAGAAGTAAAAATGTTTGGGAATTCCTTTTTTGTTTCTTTGTTTGTTTAAACCCTTCTTGCCTAAGAAAAAGATTTCACTGAAGCAAAACTATCTCAGCAAAACTAGAATCCAGTAAAATAATATTTGGTGCATTCCACTGGGGACAACCTAACACAGAAGTGAATAGCATTTGCTTACAGAGGAAGCTGTCCCATTGAGTTATGACAACAGATTTTAGAACTGCAAATACGGCAAAAAGCGCATCAACAATACATAAAGAGATATCACTTACCGATTTGGAAAATGCAATGCAAGTGACAGCCCGGTCAAAGAATCCCATCCCAATGACATGCAGCGTGTTCAGAGTAACAGAGTCCCAAATGCGGACATGGGGCAGGAGTTGCTGCAGAAATGGAACAAACAATAAGCAACAGCTGCAGTTAGATTTAGGGGTGGGGTGCGGCAGGAATCTGAATACAGTGGTACCTCGGGTTACATACGCTTCAGGTTACATACGCTTCAGGTTACAGACTCCCCTAACCCAGAAATAGTACCTCGGGTTAAGAACTTTGCTTCAGGATGAGAACAGAAATCGTGCTCTGGCGGCGCGGAGGCAGCAGGAGGCCCAATTAGCTAAAGTGGTGCTTCAGGTTAAGAACAGTTTCAGGTTAAGTACAGACCTGCGGAACGAATTAAGTACCGTATTTTTTGCACCATAACACTCACTTTTTTCCTCCTAGAAAGTAAGGGGAAATGTCTGTGCGTGTTATGGAGGGAATGCCTACGGGTGGCATGCCTACAGATTTTCCTCCTCTAAAAACTACGTGCGTGTTATGGTCGGGTGCGTGTTATAGAGCGAAAAATACGGTACTTAACCTGAGGTACCACTGTATAATCAGAGTATGTGAAAATACCTGCAAATGCATCTTAGCCATATTTAACTTCTTCCGTTCATGGAAACACATAAGTACAGGAGAAAAGGCCCAATTCTCTTTCAACCTCTGCCTCTCATCTGCAATATAGGGGTAATAGTGGTCTAACGTATAGTGTGGTTGTCGGGGTTACTGAGACACTGATATGCAGATGGGCATTTTACTCTATTTCTAGTGCATGTCACTTTTGCAAGTGTAAGTTCCTTCCATTCTGTTTCTACTCCTTTCTAATTTTCTCTTAAAATATATAATTTTCGAATGTGTTTTGATAATTTTTTAGCGAAGAACTGTGTCACAGCATACAGAGAGGTACAAAACCCAATAGAAAGCTGTGGTTCAACCTGCACACTAGCCTCGGAAATGTGGATTAGGTCAGGTCATGCCGGGAAAAATCTGGAAAGATCAATTCCCTATGTACACGTGAAGCATTTTTGAGATCCCATCCTGGAATTATTGGGGGCAAGGGGCATGCTTGCTGTTCCCAGAAAGTGAGGAGTATGATTCAACTACAAAACCATACAAAACTTCCAAAATGGTCCAATACATTATAAAAAGATTTAACCTTCTGACAGCTTCACTCTGCCCTCTAAAAGTCAGATGAAAAAGACAGGTCTTATAACGCTTCAATTTATAACTAATGCACAGCCTATCCAACTTGCATTTGGTGCTCCCTTCAATGACAGCTAATGGAGTTTGACAGGATTATATAACGTCTGCAATGCAGAGTCAGAACGCTAGAGAGCAATCTTTGCAAATCTTTAAAATAGCAAAAGCCATGGCCAACTGACAGACAGTATTTGCCTATTGATGATTGCAGTCCCAAGTTGCAGAGAGGCAGTTCTGTCTATAAGCAAGAAAATCTATTCACGCAAAGTCTGAATAAATACTAAAAGGATTAGCCAGAATTGTTCTTGGTCTTTTTATCAATAAAGATCTCTGCAGGGAGAATCCTTTGGAAGATTTAAAGATTTGATTGATATTTGGAGGACAAAGAACCCCTTGGGAAGAGAGGGAACATTTTTCTCTGAAGCCCAACTGACTTGGACAAGAATCGACCAAATATGGATATCTAGAGGTCTGGCACCCAAGGTCAAGAAGGTGGAAATCTGCCCAAAGACCTGCTCCGACCATAATGCAGTAAAGATGGACTTGACACTAATACCAACCGGCTCCTTTAGATGGAAGATGAATGACAATTTGTTTAGAGATCAGGAGATTATTAAGAAGGCCCAAAAAGCTCTAAAGGACTATTTTGAGATAAACTTGAATACTACGGTGGAAAAAAGAATCATCTGGGACGCAAGCAAGGCAGTGATGAGGGGGTTCTTGATACAACAGAATGCTGTAAAGAAAAGGACACAAAATGAGAGGAAAGATAAAATTCTGGAGAAAATTAAAGAATTAGAAAAGAAGCTAAGATCAAACCCGAAGTCACAGCCGACGCTGAGAGAAATTAAGCTTCATCAAGCACAATATTCTAAATTGATAAACCAGGAAATAGAGTGGAAGATTAAATTAATGAAACAAAAAACCTTTGAATCGGCGAACAAATGTGGAAAACTGCTAGCTTGGCAGTTGAAGAGGAGACAAAAACTAAATACAGTTACAAATTTAGAGATTGAAGGAAGAAACATTCAGAACCCTGTGGATATTAGAAAGTGCTTCCAGAGATATTTCAAAAAATTATATACCCAAGGGCCGCAAGATGAGAATGAGATTAAACAATTTTTGGAAAAAAATGGACTGCCAAAATTGTCACAAGAAAATAGATCAATCCTGAACTGTAAAATAACACGACAAGAGATGGAGCAAGCCATTCAAAATATGAAATTGGGCAAATCTCCAGGACCAGATGGGCTGACCTCCAAGTATTATAAGACATTAAAAGACTATTTGATACAACCACTGATGGATTTTAGCAATGAAATTATGGAGGGGAAGAGGGCGCCAGAATCGTGGAAGGAAGCTTTTATCACATTGATACCAAAATCGGAAGCTGAAAAGACACAACTTAAGAACTATCGTCCCATCTCTCTTCTAAACGTGGATTACAAAATTTTTGCAGATATTATGTCAAGTAGATTTAAAAAAGTTTTAAATGAAGTAATTCACAAGGACCAGGCGGGCTTTCTCCCAGGTAGACACCTGTTTGCTAACACAAGGAATATTATTGACATTTTGGAACTTTTGCAAACAGACATAAATACAAAAGCAGTGTTAATTTTCATAGATGCGGAGAAGGCCTTTGACAATATCTCCTGGAAATTTATGAAGGGAAACTTAAAAGAAATGGGAGTGGGACGGGGTTTTGAGAATGGGATTGATGCAATATATTCAGAACAAAAGGCTAAACTGATAGTTAACAATGTGGTTACAGAAGAGTTTAAAATTGAAAAAGGAACACGACAAGGCTGCCCTATTTCCCCTTTGCTATTCATTTCGGTTCTGGAAGTGCTCCTGAATATGATTAGAGGGGACAGGTTGGTGGAAGGAATTCAGGTCGGAGCGAAACAATATAAACTTAAAGCTTTTGCAGATGACCTAGTTTTGACCCTGCAGGAGCCAGAATCTAGTACGAAAAGAGTATTACAATTGATTCAAGACTTTGGTCGGGTGGCGGGATTCAAACTAAACAAACAGAAAACCAAGGTATTGGGAAAAAATTTGACAGTTACAGAGTCGGAACGGTTTCAGAGAGAGACAGAATTAAATGTGGTTAAAAAAGTAAAGTACCTAGGGGTAAACATAACAGCAAAAAATCTGAGTCTATTTAAGGATAATTATGAAAAATGTTGGTCAGAAATTAAGAGAGACTTAGATAGTTGGACAAAATTGAAACTTTCTTTGCTAGGCCGAATTGCTGCTATCAAGATGAATGTATTGCCAAAAATGTTGTTTTTGTTTCAAACACTACAGATTGTGGACAAGACGGAGTGCTTCCGGAAGTGGCAGAGAGATATCTCTAAATTTGTCTGGCAGGGCAAAAAGCCCAGAATTAAGTTTAAGATATTAACTGATGCGAAAGAGAGAGGGGGCTTCGCCCTGCCGGACTTAAAATTGTACTATGAGGCCGCAGCTTTCTGCTGGCTAAAAGACTGGCTACTTCTCGAAGACACTGATGTATTGGATTTGGAAGGTTTTAACAATGCTTTTGGTTGGCATGCATACTTATGGTATGATAAGGTTAAAATCAATAAGGCCTTTAAAAACCATATTGTCAGAAAAGCAGTGTTTAATGTCTGGACAAAATATAAAGACTTATTGGAAAATAAAACTCCTATCACCTCTGGAAGCTAAGGCCCGAAAAAGACCCAATATGGAGGCCAAATGGCCAAAATATTGGGAAATTTTAGAAAAAGATGGAGACAATTGGAAATTGCAGAGTTTGGAGAAAATGAAGGATAAAGTGCGAGACTGGCTACATTACGCTCAGATTAAAGAAGTTTTCAAAAATGACAAAAAGTTAGGGTTCCAGGTGGAGAAATCGAAATTGGAATCAGAACTGTTAGAACCTAAGACTAAGGTACTTTCAAGAATGTATAACTTGCTGTTAAAATGGAATACACAAGATGAAATGGTTAAATCGGCTATGATAAAGTGGGCACAGGACATTGGGTACAATATCATGTTTGAGGACTGGGAAAGGTTGTGGACCACTGGGTTGAACTTCACTGCATGTAATGCTTTGAAGGAAAATGTAATGAAAATGATATATAGATGGTACATGACCCCAGTTAAACTTGCCAAAATATACCATTTGTCTGATAACAAATGCTGGAAATGTAAAGGGAATGAAGGAACATTCTTTCACCTCTGGTGGACGTGCCCTAGAGTGAAGGCCTTCTGGGAAATTATATATAATGAGTTGAAAAAGGTATTTAAGTATACTTTCCCTAAGAAACCAGAAGCTTTTCTCCTGGGTATTGTCGGCCAGAGGGTGATAAAGAACGACAGAACTTTTTTCCTGTATGCAACAACAGCAGCAAGGATACTCATCGCCAAGCATTGGAAAACTCGAGATCTACCCACACTGGAAGAATGGCAGATGCAACTGATAGACTATATGGAACTGGCTGAGATGACCGGCAGAATCCGAGACCTGGGAGAGGAAAGGGTTGAAGAAGACTGGGAGAAATTTAGAATTTATTTACAAAAATATTGTAATTTGGTTGAATGTTAAGAAGGATGCCAGACTATAAATAATTGAGCACCACTAAAATAGATGTAATCTGGATGACAAGTGTGATGGAGGGAAACATAAACCTTTGGGAGAACTATTAGACTAAATTAAATGAACGGGATTTAAGAATTTAAACAAGATGATAAATTGCTGGTAAAAGTTTATAATGATGTAAGTGGGAGCGGGAGACGTGAGGGAGTCCAAAGAAGCTTTGAAAATATGTTATGATATATGTTATATTGTTTATAATTTTTGCATTTTGTACTTAAAAAACCTTAATAAATATTTTTTTTTTTAAAAAAACAAACTTATCCTCATTTATATATCCCTACTAACATCATTTCTTCTATCATTTCCACTACATTGGAGCTCTAGTTCCTTTCAACATATAATCCTGGAGGTTTACTTTTAACACACCTGCTCCTTATTAGCACATTAGTACGTTAGTATAAAAACAACAGATTTCTAACAAGCAAAATTCTGAACATGATGAATAGGCCGACTTACTTTCCCATCCTTAGATGTTCCTGCAACCTGACCAGTTGCTATGGTGATCCTGTCAGGATGGACAGCTAGGCTGAAGGAGGGAGGGAAAAAACCTTTGTCAAATCTCATATTACAAACACTGTTCACAATGCAAGCTAAAAGAATTTTGAACACCCTGGACTGGATGGTTTCCCAAACATTTATTGCAATGCATACGGAAACATTCTCATTTCAGCCCTTGCCATGTCTAATGTGTGAAGACAAGTATCGCAAGACACTGAAGGGGTGCAAACAATTACAATATTTTGCACATGCTTTTCATAAACTATTTAAATTTGATAATTTAATTCCCATGACAAATGCTCAAAGTTGCACTGTCCCCAACCTGCAATCTTTTGCAATAACCAAATCAATATTAACACTAAATGCACCAACTATTGAGGACTAGATTTATGCCTGCATCAGTGCTCTTTGTTCCATTTCTTGTAATCATGCAAAGCTGGTGATGAGAACTGATGTGGGGTATTATTTACTATGGGTCGCTTTCAACTCCCTTTTGAAATTATTGGCCCAAATGAGTTGTGGCGATTAATTTGAATGGGTCTAGTTCTGAGTAAAAGTTAGTTGTTTTTATATCTGTTGGAAGCTGCCCAGAGTGGCTGGGGCAATAAAATCAGATGGGTGGGGTAAAATAAATAATAATAATATTAATAATTGGCTGCAACCCTATATTGTGGTCCTGCTTTTCAGATGCCTGTCTCCCAAAGTGGCCCAAAGAAAAAGAAAGGGGAAAAGCCATGCACCAGACTTATAAACTAAAAAGATAAGGGGGGCTCCCCATGCTTCTGCAACATCTGTAACATCATCATCATCATCATTTTATTTGTATGCCATAGTTGTATGCCATCATTTGTATTCCAACATTTTATTTGTATGCCATATTTCCATAGTTAAAACAATGCTCAAGCTTACAACATGACAAGATTTACATAATTATCAACATAACAAAAGCCATGAGCAATAAATAAAACATCAAAAAGTACCATACATAACCAAATGGAAAACCATTTCCACATAAATCATAAAATCTAAAACTAAGAAAACAGCAAGGCAACAGGAGTTAGAGCAGTGTGTTATTTCAGGGAAGAAAGCAAGAAGTGAGGTTCCCTGAAGCTGCTCCTTCTCTGGCCCCTGGATGAGGTTAGGCTGGTCTCCTTTTTGCCTTGATTCCTAGAAGGCAGTAGTGCAGCCTCATAGTGATCCTAGGTCTTCTTTCTCATGGAGCCAGAATGTGATTCTTTCCTGCTCTCCAGCTCCAGGGTGGTAGTAGTTACAACTGTGGGCTGTTAGCCAGGAATCTCCCATTCATTACAACATCAGTTCCATGAGTAATGGAAGAAGTATGAATGGCTTAACTTTTGTGCTCTCATTTCTACCTAGGCACTGCATTGTTGGAAAATTAAGGCAAGGCAGGTGCAGTATCACCAGCATCACCAGGTGGAGGCCCATGTGGGTACTGTGTCTGCCCCCCCCCCACAAAAAAATATGGCTCTGTTGCTGTACATTATAGTCGTACCTTGGCTGTCAAACGGAATCTGTTCTGGAAGCCCGTTCGATTTCTGAAAACGTTTGACAACCAAGGCGCGGCTTCTGATTGGCTGCAGGAGCTTCCTGCACTCAACCGGAAGCCGCAGAAGCTGCGTCGGACGTTCGGCTTGCAAAGAACGTTCACAAACCAGAACACTCACTTCCAGGTTTGCGGCGTTCAGAAGCCCAAACGAGTGCCAAGGCGTTTGTCAACCAAGGTACGACTGTATTTACAAGACGTGGGCAAACTTCAGGCTACTCTGTTTTTACTGGAACACCAAAATCTACCAGCCAGAGGCAGGTGCAAAATGGTGCTTCAGCGAGATGGCCATACACTAAGAATTAAGGAATATGGGACCTTTGAACAAATGCCCAGCCCAGCAATTTGTGATCTGTACCAGAACCAAGCTCTCAAGTCCTATCACAAGCAATCTAACTGGACGGACAGGGCTTTTAAGTTGCTGCCATTATTAAGACTATTAAGGGGTTAGAAACTGTTGCAGATTTCTGCAAACCACCTAGAGATCTGCCAGTAGATCCCAATCTACTTTCTGCCCACCCCTGCTTTATGAGAAATGGGACACGCTATAGTTTCAATTCCTCCACCTTGTTTTATTGCCAAGGTATCAATGCCCTACACAGCTTACCACTTGACATCGTCATTGTGAGCAGTGTAATGCCGCTGTAGTTGCTCTTCAACATTGTACAACACAACAACAGACGCAATGAAATACACGGTTTCACCCGTCGGAAGGAGGTACAGGTTACTACGGCAGTCCCGACCCCTGTAGCCATAGCTGACATCTTAGTTAAGATCATAGTAGTTTGCAAGCGGCCGTTCAAAAATTGCAAGCGCCATTTGATGTGGTAATTTGGGTCCATACTGTAAGGCTCTATGACTGCGCTAGTTTATTTGCACCAGATGCTGAACACAGTTCACTAACCGTTGTTCCATTTCCTGGTGAATCTGGTGGAGACAGATTTCTTTTTTGGGGAGCGATGGGCTTTCCTTTCAGATGTTCTGTGCTGTATCTCAGCAGACATGATGTACAACATCAGGTATGCTGTCTGGGAGCCCTCCCTGTTGGTTGAGGTGGGTTTGGTTTCAAGTGGCAGAAGGAGAGCTTGCCATTTGAAACAGGATTCCCCCCTCCCCCATCAAGCCTGCAGGTGGGGCAACCTCCATTTCAAACAAGAGACTGGGACCTTCCCAGTGAACAGATCTCCTCACCTTTAAGCAGTTCAGACCTGGAATATCCTGCTGCTGTTCTTCATTGGAGACAACTCCACAGCCACAAAGCAAGAAGGTATAAGCCCACCCCCTCGGGAAATGCTAGCACAGTGTACCTATAGACTTATCACCCAAACCACAACACAGATGAGTATAGCTCCCCTTTTGGACTTTTGCAATGTACAGTTCACCTGCCTTCCCCTGTATTCGGTCTGTTGTACAGATCTGCCTTGAAATAATTTAAATGATGCAACTGAAGGAGCCTACAACAATACAGAAGCAGTGAATCTCATTCTCCAACCACCAGTGCCAATCATGGGCAGATCTAATCTAATCGTGGGAATTAATCTATATGTTAAATGGTACTATTTGGCACATGATGCTATTTAACATTTAAAATCATGCAGCAGCATGCTTTGTCATACATGGTTTCTTGCTTATTGAAGGCCAAGATGAACTTTGGATGGATAAATTGATAGATAGACAGACAGACAGGCAGAGGCCCTGTACAGTACTTCTGATTTGTCTTCAAAAGACTGGCCAACAGTGACTTGTGTGCTTAAGAAAGAATCTGAAAAATAATTCTAGGAGTAAATAAAAAGAGAACCAGCATAAACTGTCTTTCTGTGTAGCATATGACCAAGCAATGACGGTATTTATACAACCTAAATGGATGTGCTCAAAATCATGATGTATTTTCTAAGAATTCTGTTCCTTAAAAACTGCAGAGACATATAAATACCCTTTGATATGCCAGTAAAAGAGAAAAGCTGTTTAAGTACATTATAATTAGTAACCATAGCGCCCTACTTTTCTGCAATGTGCCTAATTTAACCGTGTGATAATTAACTGGTTTTAAACATAAACCTTCAGGCTACATTCAGCTGAAGCCTTCCTAGAGCTGCTTAATGGGATAAAGATGTGCAGCAGAAGTTTCATATTATTAATACTCATTTGATTGTTTTATCAGTGAAATGGTAATTGCTTCCAAAAAAACCCCCAGATGCCCGCTATGTTTAATAACCTTCCAAGATACATTACAAAAAAACAACAACACATAACCGAACCCAATAAATGAGCAGTTTCTACGTTTAACATGCAGCCATAAGCAAAGGATACACCCATTCCAGTTTTAGCCTCTTGGCTGGTAGTTCTGCTTTTGCTTCCAGACTGTAAGATTCCACTTGATCTTTGGGCATGAACATGGTAACAGGGCGTCCACGCAGAAACATTTTAACGTATCCTTCCTCTACAAAAAGGTCAAAAGACAGAAAGAATTACACACATACACCATTAGTCATGTACTAATCCCAGCCCACTAATATGTTGCCTAATGACACGTTGAAGTTACATTGGGGGGGGGGATGCTGTTCCCCACCCCACCCTGGCAAGCAAAATGTGAAATAATCAGTTATACACACCAAGTCCCCTTCTGCTTTAAATCTCTTTACAATACTGAAGAATAAACTCCAAAGATTACAATTAACACCAAAAAAAAAAAAAAAATGCCACATGAAATTCTTTTATTTATTTTTATTGGATATTTACACATCTGGGTGTCAGCATCTACAATTTTTAACATTCACGACATCTTAGTGTAAAGACAAACTTTGCACTCGGTTTATATTGTTAGAGATACACTGGAAGCACAACGAGGACAGGCAATTAGTAAAAGATCTGCGCTGAAGTACATGTAAGAAAGAAGAAGGCTAAGCTTTAAAACAGAAGCAGCAACAATGACAGCACAGAGAAAGGAGAGAGAAACATAAAAGAATGACAGATCTGAACTCTGCTGACATTAAGTAAACACCCTGAACATCAGAAATGCTCCAGTCAACGGTGCTTTAAGTGAAGTATGAAGCCAGAGGAACTTTAATAACAGATCTGGAAGTACTGACTTGGGGACTTCATGGGGCTTAAAAAGCTAGGTGATCTAGGAAATGTCATGATAGTCTGACTAGGACTTTTAGGAAATGGCAAAGCCAAAGGAGGTTTCTTGCGAACAGCTGGTGAAGCTTTTCGAGGTTCAGAACTTGCTGCCTCCTGCTGCTCCATCGGCAGATCAAGGGATCCAGCCTTGTTCTCATCCAAATCGGGCAGTTTTGGAGTCAATGACATCAGCAGAGTTACTAGACGGAATAATCGTGGGCATAGAGAAAATGGAAGGGCAGAAGCAATAACATTATGTAAATCAGTGAGAGAATTTTAGGTCTACTAAAAGCATTGCTAAGGATTTTCAAACACATTTTTTTTTAAAAAAGAGCCAGTGTTTAAAGGAGGAAGGCTTTGTTTTAGTAGACAAAGATACCATATTTTTTGCTCTATAAGACTCACTTTTCCCCTCCTAAAAAGTAAGGGGAAATGTGTGTGCGTCTTATGGAGCGAATGCAGGCTGCGCAGCTATCCCAGAAGCCAGAACAGCAAGAGGGATTGCTGCTTTCACTGCGTAGCGATACCTCTTGCTGTTCTGGCTTCTGAGATTCAGAATATTTTTTTCCTTGTTTTCCTCCTCCAAAAACTAGGTGCGTCTTGTGATCCGGTGCGTCTTATAGAGTGAAAAATACGGTAATTTATGTGTTGTCATTGTAGTTTTAATCAGAATTCACAGAACAACAATATCATGTTATAAGCTTATTTGCCAATAACAATTTAACAGTTGTTGCAGTGGTTAGTGTTTTTTTAAAACCCGCAATGCACATATGGAATGTAACCGAAGCTTAACTAAACACCTTCTAATTCTTTTCTCTTTTTTTTTAAGGAAGAGCAACAAAACGTGTTGAAGCGAACACATAACTGCAAGCTTAACAAAGCTGTACTTTGCACATATTGCTAGAGATTCTTTCAAAGCATGAAAAGTTGCTACAGTACTTTACAGCTGCACATAGAAAAACAAAGTACACAATGAATAGCTGGATACTTGACAGTTCCCGAGCTGTACAGGAAAGTTACAGGTAGCTACATTTCTAGGCCTACAACAACAAAACAAAGCACACCTGTCCTTAAACATGGACTATGTAGCACACATCAAAAGCTCAAAAGATCACTTATCAGAAAATAATGCGGGTAGCCAATGTTAAAGTCCAATGCTGATGGAACGCTGCCAATCTCCAAAGCACAATCAAGAGGCTGTGAGTTCATGGAGGTCCTCAACCCCCATCTAAACCATGACAACCCTGATTCTGCTCACCTGGCTTCCACTCTTAATCAGGAAGCCAGGTGAGAAGAACCACGGTTATCTTCATCAGGTTTTAAACACAAGATGTTTTGGACTACAACTCCCATGACACACTATTACTGGCTGTGCTTCCTGGGGCTAATGGGAATTGCTGTCCAAAAGATCTGGAGGGCATCACTTTGACTACTCCTTCCCTAGTGCCAACAGGAGATTTTTTTTGGGGGGGGGGACTTGGCACTGGGAAGAAGGAGTAGTAGTATATGCCCTGCTTCCAAGTTCTCAGGCACTGGCAGCGCTACATTTGCATGGCACCCACCTAATGTGAGGATTGGGTTTTAAATTTATGCTTACTAGCGTATTGTTCTTCTGAAATGTGTTAGGCATCCACTTAGCGTAAGCACACAACCACTAATTGCATCCAAGCATTGTGAGACAGCTGCCTTTGGGGAACCTGTGCTAACCTAACATTTACCATGTAAGCAAGTAAATGCTTAGATGGGTAAGCAGCAATCACTGTTGCACTAGATCACTACTTTACACATTATGGGTACAGGCATTTAGAATCAGGGTACAGTCGTACCTTGGAAGTCGAACGGAATCCGTTCTGGAAGTCCATTAGACTTCCAAAACGTTTGGAAACCAAAGTGCGGCTTCTGATTGGCTGCAGGAAGCTCCTGCAGCCAATTGGAAGCCCCATTGGACGTTTGGCTTCCAAAAATAGTTTGCAAACCAGAACAGTCACTTCCAGATTTGCGTCATTCAGAAGCCAAAACGTTCGAGAAATAAGCTGGTCGAATACCAAGGTACGGTACTAAACTCTTGTCCACAGAACACACAATTAACTCAAAACAACCTTGCTATCAGTCACACGCCAGGAATGATTAATAATCCTTTCCAGGCAAACATCTACCCAAACTTATTGTCCAGACCACCCGTTCATAACAGGTGTGTGGCAGCAGACATAGATACTGATAGGCTAATTCAGACAGTGGCATGCCCACCATCACTTAAAATATTTATGTAGCCTTTTTTGCTTTAGTATTCAAAGACACAGAAAGAACAACAGACGGCCAATGTCTTAGAATAACAGACTGCAAGAGAAGATACTGGCTAATGGAAGTGAAGCCACTATATAAAAAGGTGAAAGACTGTTAAATTGTTAAAAGCAAGGCTGGATAAAGCACCTGCAGTATTCTTATACTACTGCAGGAACAGGTGGGAAACAGAACTGAGCAGAAAGGTTGAAACTAGCAACGCCTCAAGTTGCTTCCATGAGAGACTGCAAAATTAGTTACATGCGGCTTGCTGAACAATATGAACCACGAGAATAGAAGCAACCATGATTAAGAACTTAGCCTCACATAATATTTAGGAGATGCGGATTAATGAGGAGTTAGTTAGGAATAAACCATTTGTACAAATGCAACACAAATCTGTTTACACAAGCTACAATGAAAACAATTGTGCATCGATTAAAACTTGGTTAAATGTTAATTATGAGCAAGCACATCCAATATAATACATTCAATAACCCTAATTTGGCATTCATACATATCCAACCGTATCCCTCTGCTCATGGAAGGCTCTTTGCTCCAATGGAAGCTTCCATGAATGGAAGGAGGAGGGAGGTGATTTTCACCAATTTCCCCTTTGGCCTGCGGCCCACCTCCCACTCTGTTTGGGGGAGTTCCCCAAACCCTCTAGTGCAGATTTGCAAGGAGCTGCAGAGAGAAGCGGGGAAATCAGTAAAAATTGCTTCTTGTCACCTGTTTCCATTCATAGAAGACTCTAATGGACCTAACAGTCTTTGCATAAGCAGAGGGACACAACTGGAGACAACCTAATACGTTAACAGCACTGAAATATCTGTTAGCCACTGCTGTATGCTCGTTGGCAATTCAGGTTAAGTCTATGATTTACCAGGGACAATTAAGGAAGTGAGCAAGCACTGCAATGCCACTCTAAATGCTTATTTAGGCACACATTAGGAGACTAACCAAACAAACTATATAGTGCAGGCTCTATCACATGGCTTCTCAGCTGAAGTGCCAAGCAACTATTATCACACAATGGTACATTCATGTGTTGCCATATAGCTCTCTAACATTTGTCTCTTTCCTTGGCCATTTATTTGACCAGATCAACTAAAAATCAAAGCGAAAATCCATTTGGATTATTCTACAAGGCTTACAACCCAGTAGGCGCCCTGCAAGAACTTTGGTCAGAAGAAACCGAACTTGTTTAGCGTTGTAGCAGTAGAAGAAAGATGTTGCCTCAATGGAGACAAACTCCTTTGGCTCTGTTAATAAGATTGCTTAGAGAGCTATGAGGTTTCAGAAGCGAGGCCTACCTACCTTTACAATGTGTCACACGGCGCTTCCCTTGTGGTTACAGAGACAGAGATAGAAGGGCTAGATAAAGATGCATTCAAGAACAGTCAGGCTCACCTAAATCCCTGTTCTATGGACTCCCCAACCGTCCTCTTTGATGTCCTGTTCAGGGAATACCATTTTTGGTTCATGCAAGCGGTCTGAATCTTCCACAGACAACCAGTGAACAGGATGACCCTAGATTGATTCACATGTTGCTGTTTGCACTAACTGCAATTTAGACTGCAAATGACAAGTTGTGTTTGAGATGTACAGACCAGCCATGGGTTTACTCGGTTTCCATCATCTCCTACCATCCAGAACAATATCAGGATGCTATTCCAAATAGTAGCTGGGGGGGACGGGGACGCAAAGGAATATCCCAAACTATTTATCTTTTAACCCAGAATATTTTCCCCAAATTGTAGTTTGCCGACCAGCTTCAAACCATGCTTCTTGCCTGGAGGCCACTTGCAAAACATGGTTTCTTGGATGGTACTGGTTCAGGTATCACAATAAATCATGGTTTGCCTGAACCACACCATCATGCAACCATTCTTGCAAGAGAGGCTGAAAGTGGAGGACTGTGGGTACTTTTGCTTATTCTATTTGCAACGGCAGATGTGATGCTCACAGTTGAGATAATCAGAACTTCACATAAAGACATCTACTTCACTGTGCCAAGAAGTAAGGAAGATTTTACCACATGTTGGATGTAGTAAAATGATCATTAGTGCGGGGCTTAGTAGCTGATGCTCTCAACAGATTGAATGCATTTAATGGCCAATCCTTCTATACAACAATAGTAGCGTGTACTCCTCTTTTTAAAAGCAGAATAGATAGAAAACACAGGGAAGTATGTTAAAAAGTATGCCCCCCCCCCAATATTGGCTCCTAAGAAGTAGAAAAAAGGCATTGTTATTGATTTAGGGAATGATTCTGCTTGATTCAAGGAAAGTATTCACAGGTTCTAACACTGTCCTTTCCACCTCAACCCCATTTTCTCCTTGGAGCTTTGGTTTTGTCGGGTGGGCGGTCACAAATCAGAAATATTGCTGTGTGCTGCTTTTTGTCAAGTGTGGTGGGTGTGTAACTGGAAATGAGGCTCTTTCCCGTGTGCCTGCATTTGTAGGGAGGATTAACCTGCCTACAAAAAACACACCTGCAGACCTTTTTAATTTCTGTACTTGTTACATTTGTATTTCGCCTTCCCTCCAATAGATGCTAAAGTGAGGATCATTAAAACTGAGGCACAAGTAAATGTTTGATGCTACTCTGAATCCCAAATGAACCCCCCAAAATTCATCATTAATTACTGAATTAAGGACACTGTACATGCTTCTTGAAAAAGATAAAATTAAAAGAAAAGTATTACCTGATAAAACCAGCATATCAAGTTCATTTCCAGAAAATGTGAAACTGTTTATTACCATTTGTTAATCACTGTAAAGTAGGACTAGGCCGTGTTTTAGGAAATTAACAGTGATAGTTCTGTTGACAGTTCTGTTGACCAGTTAACTCAGTAGAAAGCCTAGCTAGCTACAAACATTCAAACCATGTTTAGAAAAAGGTTATATCATCATGAAAACACCATTTACATAAGAATAAAGAAAACAAAACAATTACCTGCACTGAACATTGGTTCCTTAGGCTTGCTGTGAAAATAATCAAGAAACATCCTTTTAACAAGACTTGCATGCCCATCTTTCCTCCCAAGCCCTACTCTCCTTCATGACCATCCATCTCAAACAAAACAACATTGTCATCCATTCAGTTCAGCAGGGATGAAGTACTGGCTTTGTTTTTGATTCTGGCAGGCCCGTGCACAGCTTGTCTGAGGCCCAGGGTGGGAATCCCCGGATGGCTGGGAGGCATGGGGCATTCTTGGCATGACTAAGGCGGGACTCAGAAGGGGCCCCTGGCCAGCTTTGCCCTCCGTGCAAGGTGTACCCAGCTGCCCCCCTGCACTGTTCAAATTCATGCAACTATAATTGAATGAGGCAAGAGAATGGAGCTGTACATGTTTGTCCTATGTCTGTCCATCCCCAGTGTCCCACACTGGCCCCTCCCTAGGAATGGAAAAATCTGACAATTTCAGTGTCTCTCAGTTTCTCATTTTCCCAATCGTAACGTTGCTCCTCAACATTTCCACCTCAGTGCAATTGAAAATAAACAAATCATGAAAGGTCACCAACATTTTAGTGTGAATTTCTCCTAATATGCACGTTTTTGTATGCAATTTTGTCAAATCTAAACTTCTTTTCATAGCAATTTTCACAAATACAATACATGCTATTTTACTGAACATATGCTTTTCTATGTACAGCTTACATGTATCTTTGACATCTTTCTTGGCTGGAGAAAAGCACTGCAAAATTCAGAGAAATTATTTAAAAAAAAAAAAAAGAATGGCTGTTTCGGTTCACATATTCATTTGGAAAGTGCAGATGAGGTACATTCACCTTTAAATGTGAACTGAATCAAATTTAACCTCCATCCTTTCCGCTCCCTAACACTAATTCAGCCCTGGGGAGCATGTCTGCAGCTCACAGAAAAGAGCGACGGGCACATGCAGGGCAAATTGCACAGCCCTACTCTCCTCCCTCATGTGATTATAGTCTCATGGCCCTGAATGACTGAATACAACTTATAAATCATACCAAGTCATGTTGCTCATCTGTGCACAAAACTGTAAAAATATTTTTCTTCCTCGCCATCATTTCAGCTAAAACTCTGGTTCATGCTCTTGTGCTCCCTTGCCTTGACAACTAAAGTTCTCTCTCGACTTCCCTTGTCACTTCCTAGTGATTTCTCTTCCATTCAAAACTCTGCTGCCAAAATCATTCACATTTCTCATCACAGAGACCACGGGACGCTTCTCCTCAACCCCAGACAAAGGCTTCCCATCCTCTTCTGCATCTTAAGGCAAGCACTTTGTCGTTATCACCAAAGTTCTTCATGGACTCTTCCCAGCCTGCAATTCTGCCAGTTTCACTTTTATATCCATGGCTGGGACTTTCCTTTCTCCAAATGGTTGTTGTTTAGTCATTTAGTTGTGTCCGACTCTTCGTGACCCCATGGACCAGAGCACGCCAGTCTCCAAATGGACCACCCCATAACTGCCAAGAAGTATCCTGCTGTCTTACATTATTAAATTTCAACCCCTGCACCTCCACATGCCTAGAACTCAGCTCTACACAGCTGCATGGTACCACTTCTATCTTTCTCCAGCTCCCTCCTCAGAAACTATCTCTGAAGCATCTGACTTCACCTTTTGCTGTAGAACTGTGGCCTAAACATTTTCTCTGGGATAAGTTCACTAAATATGAAAGACCAGGTAAGATTGCTGATTGGGTGCCTGTAACTAGGGTTGGGAAAGCACCAAAGTGCTTGCCCTAAAAAACAATCGAGCCCTTTCAGTGAAAACAATTCAATCGGTTTTGCAAGCATTCGACAAGAATAGTTGCTTGGCTACAAGCATCAACAATCCCCAGTAAAAAAAAGATGCAATGAGATCATCTGCCACCAGCAAAGCAGCCTGCCAGGCCTTTCCTGGGTTCACTGGAACCCTCTATCAGCTGCTACCCTCTCCCCCTTCCTCAAGGCAAGGCTTTTTCCCCTCCCTGAAGATGGAGGGAAGACTAGCAAGGATGGCAGGAGTGGGGTGCCAGCTTATTTGCGCAGGGCTATGCATGCTGCAAAATGCTGCTGCTCATTCAGGCTCCCCCGCCGCACTGCATTCTTCTGCATTTGTTTATGTTCACTGCTGGTTATCTTTGCCCTTTTTTTTCTTTTTAAATAATATTTATTAACAATTTAAACACTACAAAAAATAAGAACAATACAATACAACACAAAAACACTACACAACACCAACACATTTAAACTAATAAAACAGACAAAAAAACCAATTTAAAACACATCAAATAATTTCAGTATCTTATCTTTCATTCACTTATTTCCGCAACCTCCTCACACCTCCCTTTTTGTATTCCACTTCTGTTAACTGTTTCAGCAATTCCTTTCCATCTTTCTCTGTTTTCTATCCTATAATTATCTTAACACATTCTAACCTTATTTTTTCCTTTGATACTCTATTAATCTATTTATAGTTAATTCCTTATAACATTTCTACTAAAGCCATATAGCTTCATTCCAACATTTTCCTAACATTCATTAATTTTACAATATTTCCGTAAATAATCTTTAAACTTTTTCCAGTCTTCTTCCACCGAATCTATCCTTGCCCTTCCCATTCCTTCCCCACCCCCTCATTTCTCACTAGGAATGGACAAATCCATCAGTTTTTGTTTCTCTCAGTTTCTGCTTTTTTCCAGTTCAGATCTCCACATTTGCAATTTTTTAAAAAAGTCCTCATGAAAATTCATCAGCATTTATTGCACATCTCTCCTAATGTACTCCATTTTTCTATGCCATTTTGCTTGACACAGACATTTTTGCAAGCAATCTCCCCTGATATAATGCACTTTCTATCCTATTTCCCTAATATATGTATTATTATGCACACTTGTTCCTTAAATACATTTCTTTTAAGCTGGAGAACTACATCACAAAAATCTGAGAAATGCAAATCCTAACCAAAGTAGATTTCTTCCCCATCCCTATTTGTCCCTATTTATTCCATACCACATTTTTGTCTCCTCCTACTTTCAACATGTAGTTTGCAACTTTCTTGTGACAAGGGGTCAGTCTTTTTGCTTTTGCCAAGTCTTTAAAGTGCCATGCACATGGGATTTAATAGTATTTTAATAACCGCAGCACCACCAAACATTGTGACTAGCCTTAAGAGCCAAGAACAAGAGCTCCTTCCCTACCTTTCACTGTTCTTTTTACCACTAGATGAACTGCTTGTGGATCCAGCTCGATTGCGGCTGATTTTGGAATCTCCATAGCTTTCCCTTCGGCCTCCAGGAGATACACGCTCAGCTGAGTTGGTTCTTTTGACAGTGCTAATAGAAAAGGAAGCATACCCAATTATGGAAAATAATACATTAGTCTGAGTCTACATGTCAAGCTCTTCAGAAGTACAATCCCCAAACAGTAATCTATGGTGAGCTGAAATTATTAATCCTTTTAAAAAAGAAAAGAAAAGAAACATGGGCAAACATGCAGAGGTTTATATTTCACTGTTTCAGGATGCATAACTTTTAACAAGAGTAAAAATAATTTATAAACATAAATGCAAATATAGGACCACATCCTGGTCTCAGTCATTCTCAGGGATGCACAAGCAACCCAATATTCTGTGGGGAAAATGTAGAATCTGTGTGGGTGTGTAGAGGGTCTTCACCCCAGCAGAAACTGATACACATGGCATCATTTTCCCACTGGGGGTGCTGGGATCTGTTATCACAGTTCCAGACCTTCAGAAAGTATGCTTCACAAGGGATCTGGCGGACTGATCATCAACTTTCCCATCACCAGAGACATGTTGCGTGGCTCTTTGAGGAAAGGAAGTTATAGAGGTGGGGGAAGCGGTTTCCTTCATACTTTGTTTCATGTCTTAACAGGTCATTTGCCTTTTTCATCAACAGGTAGTCTGTAAAAATAACAGAACTGACTTGACTCTTTTGGAACGTTTTGTACTTTCAGTCTTGTTGTTTATTATTAATATGTTTATAACTAAAAGGAAGACTGAATCAAGCCCTCTGGAACCTACTTGCAATCAATGGAACAGGGGCACTCACTTCTGCCATTTTTGGTGACGTCCCTAGTCATGCTGATACAACGTCAACAGGCATGTTACGTAAGAATATATAACATATGGATCTATGCTTCTAAGTATTTTTACCTGAAACTAAACTCAAGTTAAATGTTTTGTGTCGTAAGTCATTTAACTGGGTTTAGTTCAAGGTCATAAATATTTCAGTCACAGTTCAATATTTTTTGCTGAAACATAGTCATATTGTGAATTGGCTGAAATATATCAACACTTTAGATTGCTCTCATTAGGGCAATTGAGACCACGATGCAGTGACCCATGCAACAAACTCTTAAAGCTCAGTAGGACTTTGGATTTCTGTTTTGAGAACAGCGGTTATTTCCTTTAGCAAACCAGTTTGGAAAATGGGGAGAAGTTCCAAAAACAATTCACAATACTGATTGGTAGTAGTCAAATTCCTCTTCGGGTACCCAAAAGTTTCCAGACAAATGAACTGAGAAGGCCTTACATATGGTATAAATAAAGAATATATAAACTAGATAAACCTTTACAGAATTGGTCAGAGAGCTTCCCTGGGTTTTGCCCTTGTGGGATAGCTCAGCAATGGCACCTTTGGGTTTTCCGATTAGGCCGCACACCTCCCATACATTTGCATCTAGGACTTGGATAAAAAAACGCAAGCAGATTCAAAGCGGCTTCAAAGCCAACAGAAGCACAAATTCCTGTAGGAGAGGGCTATCAAGGGCTACCAGCCATGATGGCTGCTGTTCTACCTCCACAAATGGAGGGAGCAATGTTTCGAAATAGCATCTGCTGGAAACCACAGGAAGGAAGAGTGCTCTTGGGATCATGTTCTGCTCACTGATTTCCCACCAAGCATCGAGTCGGCCAATGTGAGAACAGGATGGTGGATTAGACGGGCCATTGGCCCCATCCAGCAGGTTATTCTTATATTCTTATGTTAACAAGCACAGTTTCATTGCACATAAAATGTTTGCATGTAAAGGCATTCGGATCATAAAGAAATCCTCACAAAGAAGCAAGAAACGTTAGTATAGGAACGTTAGTACAGAAACAGAGGAAACAAAGTTAATACTCCTTAAAATGTAATATGAAAAGTGCTGGTTATGGGAACTTCCTTTTTCTTTCTTTCAACTACTCAAGCTTTTACTTATTACTACAAATACATACTACTGGTGATGCAAACTGCTAATTTCATTATGAATGATGGGAGACAGATGGACTAACGAAAATGACATGTTACAATACTTGTAAGAATTCCCTCACCTTAGAGCAGTTTTTTTCAGTTTGCATGCATTGAGAAGACTCACAGACCTGCTTAATCCATGAATGAGAAGTGCATAAACAAAGCAGAATAAAAGTGAATGCAGTAAAAATAAGAATGTACAGAGAACATTCATATAAAAAAAAAGTTAAAATACAAGACGTATACATTTTTCATGCAATCAATATACAATCCTGCATATTATGTGAAGCAGAATTAAGGAACTGAATCATTTAACAAGTTCCTTGTTCAGCTACCTTGATTGCTCAAGCTAACCGATAAACATACAGTGGTGCCTCGCAAGACAAAATTAATTCGTTCCGCGAGTTTTTTCGTCTTGCGATTTTTTTGTCTTGCGGACTTTGGAAAAGCTTCAAAAATCACCAAAGTCTTCAAAAACCTCAAAAAAGGCTACCACACCGCGTGCTATGAGTTGCTCCTCGAAGTGAATGCACGGTTTTAAGAAAAAGGAAACAAACTTGCAAGACAAAGGAAACAAACTTGCAAGACGTTTTCATCTTGCGAAGCAAGCCCATAGGGAAATCCGTCTTGCGAAGCAACTCAAAAAGCGAAAAACTCTTTCGTTTTGCGAGTTTTTCGTCTTACGAGGCATTCGTCTTGCGAGGTACCACTGTAGCACTTTGAGCAAAAGATTCTGAGAGCCCCACAAAGAGTTTGCAAAGCACTTTAATACATTAAGCAATGCTTTCTGTATGTAGACATCTCAGGATCTTTTGGTTTAAAAAGTTAAAAAAAGACAACAACAAAAACTGGTGAATACAGCCAGCAGTAATCAATGGAGGACAGACAGGAAACTCAATACTAGAGCAGTAAAGGGTTGGGGGAGAGACAAGGAGGACAGGATAAGTTATACACACAGACAGACATAGAAATAATGAATGGTGGTGTATAATTATTTGAAATGCCAGACATTCAAAATATCTTCACAGTACGTCAGGCAAGAAAGGAAGCAAATACTCTCCAATCATTCCAGCTAAAGATAGAATTCAGGTCATTGGGGGGGAAATGAGATGAAAAGGGGGACAACCATACACAGGAGTTAAGTTTTTAAAGAATCAACAGCACACAGGGACATGTTTTTTTATATAAAAAAGAGGAACATTTCGTAACCAAGAGAAAATCTGCCCTAGCTTGAGTAAATTTCTGTATGATCAGTATAGTTCATATCAAGGGACAGTTGACAGTGCTGTTTTCTAGGAACATATACCACCATCTCTTCTCAAATTTAGCATTATTTAAGTAAGAGGGAGGCAAATGCTGTATTTGTATGACTTTTGGGGGTTTTAAGTTTGACCCCTCTGTGGACCAACACGTTTTTTTCCTCGTATAAACACATAAGAAATTATTTACATTTTGGGGTTCCTTTGAAGACAATAATTTCTTTCATATTTATGTTGAATACTTTAGTTATATTATTTCCTTAAGATCACTCTAGTTATCAGTGCTGTCCCTTTTTCTTTTCTGGCCCAGTTTAGGCAATACGCCTGTTAGTTTCCTCTAAGAACCACATGCCACACTCTTGAGGGTATTGACGGGGGCAGATTTGACCCACCTAGTGATTTCTTGGGGTGCTGAAGGCTCAAACTACGTATCCTACCTGCTGGATCTGTAAAAGTTGTCATGGATGATGTTCCATCTCCCACCCTCCCATTTTGCACGCTAAATAAGTGAAGAGGGGTATAATCATCCAAATTCCTCCCCGTCACAGCAGCTGGCAGATGCTTCCCCAAAGTTTGATCCCAAACCATGGAAGAGTGTGCATGCATATGTGTGTGTGAATGTGGTGGGTACGTTTGGGACTGCACCATGTGGAAGCGGCTGCTATACTAGTTAGGGTGTGTGTGTGTGTGCGTGTGTAGGTGTGTGTGTGTGTGTGTGTGTGAGAGAGAGAGAGAGAGAGAGAGAGAGCGCATGCATATGCTTCAGGAAACCTGAACTACGTGCAATCAAAGTAGCAGGCATCCCAAGACTGCACAACCTGACTGCCCCATGCAATCGCGTACTCCTGATACAGAGCACAAAATTCATAATTTTGAATATTGTAAAGACACCACGTTGGAGCCTCGATTTTCTTCCTCACACTTGGGCAACCAGAATAAGATCAGTTTTGCGTTTTTCTGCAACTGGGTTAACAAACTCACGGGATGTGTACGGTGCTGGCAAAGAAACTGCAGTAGAGACATGCATCACAGAGGGGGCTGCATGTACTTTGTGTTACCTGCCCCACAACCCCCACTTCCACACTAAAGCTGGATTGTGTGACATGCATAAATTCTGCCTTTTCTACTTCTACTAATCTATGTCCTGTGTGCAAGCCCAAAACATTCAAACCAAACGCAGCAAACAAAGCTCACCCTAATCAGCTCCCTATCTCTCAGGTTAACTTATTCCACAAGATTGCTAAGAGACTAAAATGTCACTCTGAGTAACCTGAAAGGAGGCTGAAATACAAAATGAAGGCTAAAGTATTAAACAGAGACATCTTGGTCTTCCTGCCCCTCTTAATCCGCCCCCCGCCCCGCTTTATTTGTCTTGGGGTGGGTGCAGGGTTTTTTTCCTTGTCTGTTTTGGGGTGGTGGTGCTAGTGGTTCCGAGCATCCCCACTTTTTCTTCTGTGAAATGGTACCCACAGCTGTTTTTCAGATTTCCAATGTGCCCGCAGATGTAATCTCTTTGCAATTAACTCTGCAATTTAGCATCATTTCGTTAGTCCCATTATAGACCACAGGTGGGTCAGCCAAGTGACCTCCAGTTGTTGTTGGCTACAATTTCCATCAACCCTGAATATTGGCCATGTTGGCTGGGGAAGGTAGGAATTGTAGTCCAAGAATGTCCGGGAAGCACCATGTTGGCCACCCCTGCAATAGACTATGGAACAAGGGAAGGGACGCCCAAGTGCTTAAGAGCACAGAACAGCACATAAGAGTGTGCAAACAGCACACAAAAGAGAGAGAAGGAAACAGGCTTAGCATTGTCTCATTACATACTTGCTCCCAGAGTAATTAAGCATGGTTGCGATTGCAAACATTTATAACCTGTAAGGATAATCACTTAAATAGCTTTGAATAAGAACTGAATACTTAAAAACTGCCGTGCACATAGAATGCATGAGCACGCCAAATATCGTAGGGTTCCCCCCACCCCCTGCTGATTTAATGATGTTTTCTAGCCAAGTTACCTTTGCGCTCCCTAAGGTGACTAAATGAAAGATCTGCACCGATTCAAGCCGAGGTTAATAACACTTGCCTAGAGCCAACGATTTAAGAACGACAGGAAGTGTCATTATTACCCATGGGGCACTTCTCAACTCCCCATTCCTCTATTCAGATAAATTATTCAAAAGTGAAAACACAGTATATGATATCAGCTGTGATAAGAAGCGGCCTTGTACTCAGTCAGACCGTTGATCCGTTTACCTCACTATTATTTACTACTATATCAGCAGCAGTATACACAAGTACTATCAGCCACACTCCAGGGTTTCAGAACGTCAACACTCCCAGACTGTTAGCGCACATTTGGGTTGCACATATCTGATTTTTCTGTGTGCTCTTTTGTGCATGCCTAACCACACAAGTGCTTTCAGCTGAACTCTGCCTTAATGTTTCCCATCCACACAGATACGCTGCGCTTGGTGGGATACATTTGCACTGTGTGCTGTTGTCCCTGATTCTCAATTACAGTCATACCTCTTGTTATGTTTGCTTCAGGTTAAATCTTTTTAGGTTGCGTCCCGCGGTGACCCGGAAGTACCGGAAAGGGTTACTTCTGAGTTTTGCCACTCACGCATGCGCAGATGCGCAAACTGACGTCACGCACATGCGGAGAAGCGGCGAATTGCGGCCCACGCACGCGCAGGCTGTGTTCTGCTCATGTTGCGAACAGGGCTCTGGAACGGATCCCATTCGCAACCAGAGGTACCGCTGCATTGCTCTTCCGCCCTCCCTGAATTCCAGAAACCTGAGGTCCATTGTAGGCAAGTGCACGGACCTGTGTACAGTGCTGTTTTTAATACAAGGTTTATATATATATATTACTACACACACAGACACATATATGTGCCAGACTTGTACAAAACAGCTGATTAAAAAGCATAAGTAGTGTGTGCCAGGACCAACACTAGCCAACCAAAGAGCACCTTGCCAGCAGAAGGAGGGGGTGCGGTGACAGATGGCACTCAGCAAAATGTCACCACATATGAAAAAAAAAGTGCTTGCCACACCATGTGCTTTGATTGAGTAGCATGCAAGTTTATGATGTACTCCCCTCCCCTTTACCACATTAAATTGGGGGGGGGAGAAGAGCAGGTTGCCACTTGGATGAGGACAACATTGTGTGGGCAATGCAAAAAAATAAGCACATATGCACAAATACGCTTTAAATTTCTGTGTGAGCATCACCTTAGCCAGAAGTATTTCCCAGGGAAAAATTGAACCTGGAACCTTTTGTATTCAAAGCAAGGTACTCTACGACTGAGCTCATCTCCAAATCTTGTGATAGACAAGATTGAAAACATGGAAGTATTCTCAATGTTACAATCTACAGCAAAGCTTCAACTGTGGAGGACATTTTCACAAGGAGTTTGGCTGTCTTAATTCTGGAGGACCATGTAATATATTACAAATTAACAGGCACAGAGCATTTACCCTTGGTGTGCCCTATAATGTGCAAAGTGGATGCATTTGTTTATTTCACCATCTGTACAAGCTGCAGGGAGTTGCTGTTAGCTTTAGCTCTGCACCCCATGGCTGAATCTGCAGTCTCTGAAGCTTCCCTGACTCTTAAAGAGATTTTAGTGGGAAACGACATTTGCTGTTGCTCAGAGGGTCAGAGCAAGGTGAACATACTCTTCCTTCCAATCTTTGTATTTAAGATATAAAAAGGCTATTTATGGATGTAGATATTTATAGGAATTTGTCCAGGTTAGTGTCAATAATTCTGTTTTACTATTACCATTTGAAGTTATTTCCTAACCCACTGTGCGCACACAAAATATTATGAATAGTGTATTGGCTAACACACAACTTCATAAATAAAGCAGAAGTTAAAAATAAGTTGTTGTTTTCTGAAATGCATGTTTTGCTGCATCTGTCTTTGTATATTCTACTATCATTCCTCTAAACCATGGGTAGGCAAACTAAGGCCCAGGGGCTGGATCCGGCCCAATTGCCTTCTAAATCCAGTCTGTGGACGGTCCAGGAATCAGCACGTTTTTACATGAGTAGAATGTGCCCTTTTATTTAAAATGCATCTCTGGGTTATTTTAGTCCGGCCCCCCCACAAGGTCTGAGGGACAGTTGATCGGCCCCCTGCTGAAAAAGTTTGCTGACCCCTACTCTAAACCAACCTTTCTTAACTGGTGTTCTCCTTCCTGGCTGGCGCTGATGGGAAGACACCATTTTACAGCCTACTGTAAACTAAAGTTCTTAGCATACACTTATATCTGCCTCTTTGACAAAGTGTTCTGAGCCTCAGAAAAAAATGTACAAAACAAGTGATGATGGCAAGGTTACAGAGAGACTCACTCCTAATAGATTCAGGTGGATTTGAAAGTGTAAGCATTGCCTGCGCCTGCATTAGTTACCAAAATTATTTCATTATTTGTAGAGTGTGAATGCTCACGTGGACTTTGAAACATGCTCTATCATAGTATGGCAGGTGCACGATGACTACACTGATGAGTTCTTGATCTGACTTCACTGCCCATGGTAAGTTAGACTGGATGGGAGGGTCCAGTGTGTTAACACTACTCCTGCTTTTACAGACACAACATGCCTCATGAATCTGCCTCCCATTGCCTGCCATATTAGAGAAAGAAGCACCAACATGCATATGCATGTTCCTTTGTGCTGGCAAGAAACTTGAATCCTGTGGGGAATCACACACACCCCTTTTACACCAGGGCAATTGTTATAGCACATTGCAGGCTCACTTTCTGGTTAGTGTACCATCTCTATGCTGTACAGACTCTCAACTCTCCCCCCACCACAGAGAATCCTTCATCTATGAATATCTTACTGTCATCCCAAAAGAAGCCCTGCTCAAAACACGACCACATTGCCAAGTGGCTTGGCACAAGAACCAAAGAACATTACAGTCACTTGCCACTCAAAGAAATCATTCGTTATTTAAAAATATATATACATTTCCAGATTAAAATATTGGGCAGAGGCTAGTCAAGCAACGTGGCAATTTAGCATAAGTGCTTTTAGAAGATATGACTGGGAATTGTAAAAGGATCTTTAAAAAGTACCCTTACACATGTGAACAGTGGGAAGAAAGGGTTAGGATTTTGATCTCACTATGCTTTCGAGGGGCTTCACTAACTGCTTGTCATGGATGAAAATAAGCAAACTTCAGAAAATGAAAGTAATGGAAGAACAGGAACCGTAATTTTATACAATTTGCCAGTAGAAAGAAAACTACTGGAGGAGCTACCTATCAAGCGTATTTGCTACTTTTGTTGGTTCTGTAAAGAAACAAAGGGACTCATTTTCAGAATAGATTACAAAATCCCTAAGTAGACATTTCCTGCTCTTAACCTCAAATTACAGAGGAAAGAAAATAACAGCCTAATTATGCCCTCCTTTAGAATTCTTGCAACAACATTAATCCTGATTAATTAATCTAGCATGAATAAAGTTGAAGATATTTCTACAAGGTTTCCAATTGTAATTTGGCTTAATTATCTAGAAATTTATCTCGAAAGTTTCACCCAGAGAGCAAAAAATACTCAGAGGAGCAGTTTTAGATGCTGAAGGCAGGCAGTAATATACATACACCAGATAGATAGATATTGAATACCTTTTTGCTGCTGGTGACACAATTTCTTTTCTGGTTCCTGATGGAGAAGGTAGAGAGCCACTGGGTTTCTTTGGTAGCACAGTTCCATTATTAACAGTAGTCTTTAAAGGCAGTGTTTGTACAAGGGGTCTTGCTGTTAAAAAAAGAAAAAGAGATGATCAAATAGAGGATTACAAGTATACAGTCTGTCTGATGGAAAAAATAAAGGGTTTGCAAATGTTTCTGTGTGTCTTCGTAGTTGAAGCTGCCCACATTGAGTAAGACCACTGGTTTATCGAGCCCAGTACTGTCTACAGAGACTGACAGCAGTTCTCAAGGGTTTCAGCCAAGAAGTTTCTCCCAGCCCTACCTGCTGACTGAACCTTGGACCCTATGCATGCAAAGCAGAACCTTTACCTCTGGGCTATGACACTTCCCCCGCATTATGAGAAATAAGGATTATTTCAGTCTACATTCAGGGTGCAAGTCAGTAGCCTTAGAAATTGCTTTCTAAACTGCAATCCTACGTGCTCTGTGCACAGAAAGCAGGAAGTGGAGTGGGTCTTCGCTGGGGGCTGCACAGGAGACCTTAGCTCTAGACGGTGGCATAGCATGGTTTGCCAGATTCCGGGGCAGACAGGTGCACATGCGCGCCAGGGCAGGTGGGGAGCAGAGGGTGAACAAAGCCCGCCACACCAGCCCAACCCTCACTGCTGCCAGAGCACCACCCTGATTGGAACCAAATGGGGCTGTACTGTGCCATCTGCCCGCCCTAGCAGGGTGAAGCCCGGCTTGTCAATGTGGTCCTTGGATCATCCCAGCCTCATAAAGTGGTTCAGGGCTGACAGGATGGCATGAGAAGGATGCAGCAGCTATGCCCCCTTCAGTCCCAGCCTTGTCAATGAGATCAACTCATTTATCAAGCAACTGCCCGACTTTTCCAACTGAAAATCTCTGGGGCACAAGCCTGGGCCGTATGTATGGAGACAACAAGACACCCCTTTCGGCCTCGCTGATGTGGTCCAAAGGAAAGCAGAGCAATACATCTGCTTAGCGGCAAAAGTTGCCAGAAGGAGGTGTACAAGATTTGTGTAAGGTTTACTCCTTAGTTGTTTCTTCTCCCAAAGATGTCCCTCAGAAGGTAATAATGAACAGTTTACCTAATAAAAATTTGTTAAATGAACTGTCATTCATAGATCTGATTCATCCAGAAAATGATTCATTTTTCAAAGCATGTACAAGGATATATACTAGATTATCAGTATTTCATGCCTCACCTTCTGAGACATCAGAAAAGAAGAAAAATGATGTGGTCAACCTGCAAGAGTGTTGCAGCCACAAATACATAGGTCTTTCCATATATGGAATGCTGAACAAGCTTTCTTCATATACTATGCATGACACTGTCGGGTACCTTAGGGAAAGGAACACTTTCCTAGCCACAGCATGCTACAGATAGACTAAACATTTCAAAATCAAACTGCAAGTTTGATCAACTATATACCATGAAAAGTTCAGACCACAAACTGCTGTCAGATAATTCCAAGGATTCAATATACTTGACTGGCCCGAAAAATATCAAAATTATTGCAACATTTGCTCAGGTCTAAGGAATGAATTTGAGAGGGAGTGTTTGAAATCGATACCTTTGGTAGGTCCTTTCTTGTTCTGCATGGCCTGTTGCTCCTCAGTAATGTTCAAGCGCCTAACAACATCTGCCAGAGCAGACTTGAGCAGCTGGATGTCATCTTCCTGCATCTGAACACGTTGCTCCAGTGAAGCAATGCGGTCTGTCACCTCCATGCTGCTAGCGGCAGAGGCACTGTCATCTAAAAAGAATATTTTAGAAAGATGGGGTTTTATTTTGGAAATTTGTCATGAGGTATAAGGAAACATCGTCACCTGAGAACTTTTACTAACGATACAAACTATTTTTCCACTATTATCAATGTTAGGATTCAATTGCAGCAAGTTGTCAGAAGCCAAGCTAAATTTTAGATCTTAAAAACCTACAAAATCAACCTTCAGAGTTTTGTTCATTATATTGTACTTTGCTATGCAGAACTTTTATTTTCAAAGGAGAACTAGATTGTAACAAAGAAGTCAATCCAGCATCACTTCTCTTTCCTTTAAGGTGTAAAAGCAGGAAATCTACGACATGATGTGAAATGACAAAATGAAATGAAAGACTTTACAGCAAGGTATTTTTCACCTTGGTCAAAAGTCAACACAGTACATGTTCAAGAGCCCAATACAAATGCAAACAAAACATTAAAACATGGCTATTTTTATATAGGAACAGTTATAGTGAGATTATGGAGCAACCTTACTGACCACCAGTTAGTCATCAGGGTTTGATACTAAAACAGGCCCCAATGATTGAAATGTGAAGTAAAAGAAAATTCCTCAGCCAAATCTAATTGCATTTAGAAACCGCCACGGGGCTCAGCAGCAGATCATTTTGCAATATAGCTGTATGAGGTATTAATCCCAAAATTAAGATTTAACAGGCACTTTGGCATTCATATAAGATTCCACAGACATGAAGCATGCCTTGAAGAGACATAAGGCCTACACTGATCTAATAAGCTTGTACTTTAACTCAGCTGGAAGTAACAAGAATTAGCATACTGGACAGACAACCCCATCACAGACTGGATGTAAAACATCATAAAACAAACTCAACTTAGCAAGCATCCTTCTAAATTCAATACGACTTTACATGAGTTTGACTGGAATTTGGTCGTTCCCCCCCCCCCACTCCAGCAATTCCATCAACAGTGGTCCCTATGCACTTGACTCTTCCTAATGCATTTTTCACAGCCTTCTCCTTGTCCACAGCAAAAATACAGACACAAGCATGGGTTAGATTCAAAATTTACCTTGAAATGAAATACATCAGTATTGTCAATTTAGCCCCCTTCCCTAATTCCTTGATACCAACACCCTCTGCAAAAATGGCTGGGGTAAAAGACAACAAGGGAGGCGGACTGTACTTTGTGCTAGGTCAACCCTTTATACTAAATATTTGGGTGGGCGTGAAGCTCACATACATCCAACATTTTTCATTCCCAGAACAGAAGTTGTGCCAGCGTGAAGTTAAGCTGTAGTGGCGGCTCAGCAGACATATTACTTTTTTAAGGGCGGCGCAGTACAAATGCAGGTCTAAATGAGAAATAAATTTATTGTAAGAACTGAAGCCAGACAGCAGCTACTGAAAACAATGAGACAGCAATACAGGTTATGTCTTGAGTCCTATCCAATACATTTTAATGTTATCCCTTCTCCTCCCTTCTGTTCTTGTACTTATCTTCATAAGTTTCACCTTTGTGCATCGTTCCTCCTAGATTTGCACGCATTAGGAATCCTCCCCCAAAGAACAATACTTTGGGAGTGTCTACACCCCCATTGTTCAGCCCGGACACTGAGGTCCAGCGCCGAGGGTCTTCTGGCGGTTCCCTCACTGTGAGAAGTGAGGTTACAGGGAACCAGGCAGAGGGCCTTCTCGGTAGTGGCACCTGTCCTGTGAAACACCCTCCCACCAGATATCAAGGAAATTAACTATCTGACTTTTAGAAGACATCTGAAGGCAGCCCTGTTTAGGGAAGTTCTGAATGTTTAATGCTGTATTGTGTTTTTCATATTTGGTTGGAAGCTGCCTAGAGGGCTGGGGAAACCCAGCCAGATGACGGAGTATAAATAATAAATCATCATCATCATTATTACTATGCAGGAACCTTTGAGGGAACTATGTCTCCAATGAGCCACCAAGTCCAGACACACTGTTGCACTGCTACAAGCGAGTCACTGGGATGTTCAGGGGGAAAGAACATCCTCCCCACTTTTTTCACACACCACTCCAGGAAAAGAGGAGGGTTGTTTTGGGGATCGGATTGGGCAGATGGGTAGGGAAACATCCTCTGATCATAATCCAAAATGCGGGGGGAGGGGGGGATTAATGGGTCCTAGAGTCAAGCTCTCCTTCGGGGAAAGGTTTTTAAGACCCCAGAAGACAATTTCCAAGCCAAGTTGGGAGGAATTAAACATATTTCCTTGGAATGAATTCCAACTGTGTTCAACGGCACGTATGTCCGGGACTGAAGCCTGAATGATAAGAGTCATATGATGTATGCCTGTAAATTGCCTTGGGAGATCTATGTGGTAGGCAATTCACAAGTTAGTAAACAATAAATAATATAGCAAGAAATATTCTTCAAATAACGTTTGAGAATCACACATGTTTATTTAAAAACCCACTAGAGAGGTGTGCCAGGTATCTCTGGATACACCGTATAAGCTGTCAATAGCTGTAGAATGTCTTCATTTTTTTAAAAAAAGTTTTTCAATTTAAATACTGCCTAGACAAAATTTTTAAAAAATAGTATTTCCTGGCTTTTGTTTTACAGACATAAAGCACACGCTCTTGACATTTAGCTCATCGCTGAGGACCATATGTTCCCAAAAGAGTGTTCTGTATAAATGGGAATGCTCATCACGCTGCTCCTTTTCTTTCCCTGCTAATTAATCCATGATCTCACTGGAAAGATTCCGCATGACTCTCTCCAGGACAATACAGGGTGATTAATCCATCCCCACAGTACCTTCCAATTTTAAGCCATCTTGTTGCTGAACTGAGCAGGGCATGAAGATGTATCAGAAATGTGATACTAACAAAAGCTGTGCTCTCCACAAGGAGGCCCGACTTATATATAATGGAGATAAAATCAAGGCTTTCCAAGAAAGGTAGTTTAGAAGAAATATCTTCCACTGCTATTTGAGCAGGCAGATAAATTTTAAGAACACAAGAGCAAGAAAACTTTTTGAGCAGCCACCGGGAAACTAATATCCGCAGTAGCTAAACCTGCGGAATATTTACAGTATTCCAAGATGCCTCATTTCAAACAGGGGTCTCATGGCTACACAGGCTCAAGAACAGGTAGAGAGAGGAGACTGAACTATGGCATCTGTGGGAACTTGGGCTTCTTTTTGTAGGAAACTCAGTATCATCCTACAACTCAAGGGTTATGGAACATTTGACATTGATGAGAGTTGGAGTCTACCAACATCTGGAAGGCAATAGGTTCCCCATTGCTACTACCACGACTCACTGTGGCATCTGAAGCCAACAGTTACCACTGAAAGTAGGCACAATGGACTGTGTGGACAAAATGGTTCTCTAACCAAGGGTGCCTGGTGTTTTTCTGCAGGGGAGGTCTCCCCTAATATTGTCTGCAGCCTGTGTTTTTAAGCACTCATGAAATGCACTCATCTGGGTCTTTAGTGTTGCAGCTGCAGCTTTCTGGAATCAGTTAGCAGGCAGATATGTTTTAACCGCCCATTTCACATCAGTGACTTCTACTCATGGGGGAAGGGAAATCCAGTGTTACTATCCCGATACTAGAGAGAAGGGAGTTTACTTTAGGGCTGACATTTTCAGCTGTAGTCCTATGTATCTCATAATGCTTAGTTTCACCCAAAGTTCACACTGCTGAAAGTGATAAATAGTATAGTACAAGGAGTTGGATCCAAACATTTTGTTCTGTTCACACATACACCCCTATTGTTTCTCTGCTCTAAGCCCCACTTGAAGCTGCTTTTCACCACACAGAGCAGCCATTTGGCTAGTGTTACTCATGTACACATTAAGAAGGCCTTTAAAGGGGCAGAATGCCTTTGGATCCTCACTATTCAGACCACATTACATCCACCCTCTTCCATCTGCACTGGCTTCATGTTTAGGTCCAGGCCTTTTCAAGGTGCTACGCAACCCTAAATGGCTTAGGACTTGGGTACTTGAAGGACCACCTCCTCTTATATGAACCAGCCCAACAGTTGTGGAAATCAGCAGAAGCCCTGCTGTGTGTTCTGCTGCTAAGAGAGGCCCACTAGGCATTGACACGAGACATATGTGGGGGGTTTTTTTATGGCAGCACCCAAGCTAGAGAAGTTTCTCTCAAGGAAAGATCAACTAATGCTGTCTTTGATGGTTTTAGATGGGCAGCAAATGTCTTTTTATCCCACCAAACCTTTAACAGCTTTTAAATTGTTTGTTAAAAGACCTCATTGAAATGCAGGCTTAATGTATTATTTTTAATTGCTGGTCTTGGTTTTTGTCATATTGAGATACACATCTAATGCTGTAAGCCACCTTGGGAGCCAAAGAATCCCACTGTTTAGGAAAGTATTTCAGTGTTCGGAGGACTACAGAGCAGTTAGGAGTACAAATACACACACACACACACACACACACACACAATTTTAGTTACGATTTTAGTTACTTCCGCTTGCAAAAATGTAGTTCTGAATAGACACTGCTGTTTATTCCTCCGAAAAGCAAAGCAATAGATACACATGCACACACCTTTGTGCATAAGCCAACATCAAACTTAAGATATATCACCTGGCCCACTGTTTCCCAAACATTTCAAAATCAGATGCCCCAACTCTTAGAAACTGAATGCAGCATCTAAAACTCCTATGCTAATTCTCTCCCCCCCCCCCCCAGAAGCTTCTACACATCCTGGTGCTGCATACGGTAATTTGTCACCTACTCCTCCATCTCAGTAACCCCAATGTGGCACAACTTGCATTTTGGGGAACCTTAAGCCCTGGCTCTTGAAAGGCCTACTCCCAATAAGACATGCAAGGTAGTTTATACCTTTCCTGAGAGTATCCCATGCCACACTCTTAAGAAATACCAACTACATCAAAATAGAACTACAAAACTCTATTAAATTTAAATCTATAGAGAGGGTGAACTGTGGAGCTTGTATGATTTTTATGTAAACTATTTAAAAGGGAAGAGGGCAGAAGCATGGCATACTTAATTAAAAAGTAACAAATATATTACCGGCATAATGAAGTACAATTACTATTTAAAGAGTCCCTTGAATAGCAGCAGCAGTATGATTTCCTAGTGAAGATCCAATGGTTTAATTTAGAATTCTGAATGTTGCTTTATTCATAACTAAAATGCTTATCTTTTTCCTACTAGTTTTCTTAGGGAAGGATAGCTTAAGTATTAAATTCCCACACATGTTGATGCATGATATTAGCCTACAGCACTCAAAAGCATGTTTGTTCTTAAAAACCTACAGTGAACTCTAAATGCAATGTAATCAATATGTAGGAATGAGTTAGAGTAGTAGTATCATTCCTTCATTACATACATTTCTTCTGCGGTATTTAACAGACATGAATGAATTTCACTAGCTGTGGGGGGCTTGTTTCCTCCACTCCCCAACATTTAATTATTTGTATGTCATCAAATATTGGGGTTTTCTGTATAAGGGTTTTAGTTAACTATACAAAATATACTCACAAGTGAAAATACACTCACACATGTATATAAATACACAAAATGTTGTTAAGAGTTTGAGGGTGCCAGATCCCTCTAAATCTCTGGTTCCAGTACATGTTAAAGGCTATTTAAGCCAGGCTACCTTCGTGTGTTCAGACGATCACCTACCTGATGGGCCATTAAGGAAAGGGAGCTCTGTGAGAGATTACAAATGTTTAGGGCTCCTTCAATTCATAGTTAGAAGACAAACGTAGAGCTGGGAGTTAAGGGAGTAAGAAGCTGGATGCAAAAAGCAGCAAGCTGGAAAGCCAGAGAGTCTGATTTCTGTTTGATTTCTGATTGAATCCAAGGCTGCAGCCAATGCCAGAATTAGGGCAATGCAGGCGGTTTCCCTGCTCAGGGCGACAAGCCCATGGAGTCCAAAATAGAAGGCAAGAAGGAGAAGGAGAGCTTGAAAATAAGAAAGGAGGGCCAGATTTTGTCCTTGCTCAGGGCGACATATTATCCAAGTCTCTCTCTCTCTGTATATATATATATATATTGCATATATGTGTAAATAAACCATGTATATTAAGGATACCACGGTCTCCGCTGTGCCTCATTTCCAAAAGGAAACACGGGGCCTGGGTAAGTCTGGGTAAGTGCCTGGAATCTTGTACAGCTTGGAGATTAGGGCGCCATGCAGCAATATTATCACATGTGATACAGCCAGACTTAAGCATCTTTCTATGAGTTTCAAGAGAAGAGTTAAGCACCTGCTTTTAGCACACACACACCCGCCACCCCATATAAGCAACAAGTCTATTAAAGTACTTTACTTTGGTTTAATCGTATATGTGGAATTCTGTTCTTAAGACCAAACCAGACAAAACGCTAAATGCATCACTTGGAAGTTCCATCTTTGTTTTTTGCTTTTGTTTTTCATACTTAATAGCAACCTTGGGAGGACATGATTTTTATCAGGGTTGTGGTGTACAGGGTTGGGTTGGTTATCCCTGTCCTCTTCCACCACAACACTGAAGAATTCCTCAGACTTCAATGGGGGAGAAAGAGGTCAATATTTTCACTATGATCCCATATCCTGTAACTGCTACTAACTGTAAAAAAAAAAAAAAAAAAAAAAACATTCGCAAACAACCAAATATGCAAATTCAAGTGATGTATTTAGCATTGCCTCTAGTTTGGCCCTAAAATGTAAACATTTAGAGAGAATATGCTGTTTGTGATTCCTACTAAGGAAATATTTCCATATAAAAACAAAAGAAACCTGGCAATGCCTGACAACAATCTAGCAGGCAACGATAATAGACATTTCTTGTGTTGGTCAGCTTGGGCCGTAGACCTCCCCTCCCATATCAAAACCAACATTTGCTGAAAAAGCTGAATTACAAGTTTTTTGGCAGCCAACAATAAAGACACGTCTTCCACTCCACTTTATATGCCGAGAGAAGCTTCTGGATCCCCACTGCGCTAAATAATTCAGCAACACTGGCAGTTAACTGAATATATACTATGCAGTATATAATAATTTTAAGTTATACTAGCTTTAGGAAACGTCTCCAAGCCAAAGTCCAAAATGATCTAAATATCTAATCTTTCACAAGACAAACGGACTTTTTTAAACACACACACACTTGCCTATGTGGAAACTGATAGTCGATGATTGATGGTTACTTTAAAGAAAAAGCTGTTAGGGCTACATTCAGTTAAACTGTTATGCTAGGAGAAGCCATCACGACAACTCCCAGTAGCACAAGGGGACTTTCCCTTCTCCCCAAATCTCCTGTGGAGGATAGGGAGAACCCCCAGAATAGCGGGCAGGGGCAGAAGAGGGACGATTGTTCTGTTGGGTCAAGCAGAAATGCTTGCGCTGACAGCACCATCTTCTTAGTGCTACGCTGAATACAACCCTTAGGCTATATAACATTCATGTTTTGGAAAAGGGATAGGAATGTCAACAGAAAAATGCAAAATTTTACCAATGTATTTGCCTGGTGTGATATCAGAATGTCTCCCACAGGCCTGGTACCGGAAGTGTCCAAAACCTTTCCAATAGTTTAAATGTGCCTCTGCCTCTGCGTGGTTTCTATTTTGAAACAAGAGTCAGGTCTTGTCTTTCATGACCCCATTCTGCATATACCTGGCATGTTCCCAGGCCACACTTCTTGCTTCCATATGGGGCATCTTCATATGAGGGTTTTGCCTTATCAAATAAACGATGTGTTCAGCCATTCATTGTGGACTGTCAAGGACTATGGAGCTTAAACAAGATACCTCTTGGTTAGAGGCTGTTCTAATTAAGTGAGGCTGTGCACTCAAACCTGAGATCTCTTCCAGTACAGAAAGAGTCTACAGAAAATGTGCAACATCAGCCCCTGTGCCTGGCAAGCAAACCAAGAGCTCTGGATTGAGAAGATCTCCTATATTAGGAGTGTGGATTTCTGCCCTTACTTGTTCATCAGAGGAATGCTAGCTGACCTTCAGACTCCAGATGTTTCCAGTTTTCTGCTGCTTCCAGCTTCTCCACAGGCTCCAGGTCTAGATTCAAGTATCTCCAGCCTAGTCCTGACAAGAGTCATTCCAGAAAAAAAAGCCTTCAAGTACTTGCTACCGTTGCTTGCTACCGTATCCGTTTTCCAGAGTTGCATTTATTTTGGAGCGTTTGGAAAACTTGGGTTTCCTGGACACTCTTTAGTATTTAATCAATGTTCCACTGTCACATGTACTGCAGTTATACATTTGACTCTGGTAACTTCTGAATTTGTTGCATGTGGCATTGCTGGTCAGTGATTGTATTCATCTCCTCTGGTTAAGAACATATTTCTTTACCATTTGCTATGTAAAGAATACATGGATTGACTCCAGGTGAAGGGTATAAAATCTAGCACATAAATGTTTTAATAAGTAACTAAATATAGGTCATTACAAAAAATGGTGTAATGCTCCTCTGTGCTCATGTTCTTCATTTTCACGGCTTGACTACAGCAACAACCAACTGATCTTCACTTCTCTCTCCAGTTTTCCTCTTTCCCATGTACAGCTCTGCATTGTTTATGCACGCCAACACACAAGAGTGCTTCCAGATGGGTGTTTACTGTGGGATCAGTGCTCCTCACGCTAGTTTTTCACAGTGTTCATACAATGTTGTTGGCATCAAAATGCCTGCCCATTATTCCCCAACTTCAGCTGACCTTTTGCAAGAAAAATCCGATAAGTAAAAAGGGGGAAAAGCCTTGCTGATTCTGTTGCAGTATCTCAACGGCCTATTTGCAAATTAAGTTCCCATCTGGAAGCACGCTTAACACTGCTATTTCAATACAGCCATCAGAAGCAAACACTGAGGTAACTAGGGACTCGTCCACACTTACACTTGTCCCATTGCTTTCCCCCAGAAAACCTGCTCTTTAGAACTACAGTCATAACTCGTGCTCCACCTGCTTCATGTTGCGTCTTTTTGCGTTACATCCCACTGTAACCCGGAAGTACCGGAAAGGGTTACTTCCACGTTTCGCCGCTCACATATGCGCAGAAGCACTAAATCGCGCATGTGCAGAAGTGCCAAATCACGTCACATGCCTGCACAGACACAATGTTTCGAGTTGCGGGCATGTCACGTTACGGACGGGCCTACGGAACGGATCCTGTCCATAACACGAGGTACCACTGTACTGGTTACAAACTTAATTCGTTCCGGAGATCCGTTCTTAACCTAAGACCGTTCTTAACCTGAGGTACCACTTTAGCAAATGGGGCCTCCTGCTGCCGCCGGCGCACAATTTCTGTTCTCATCCTGAGGTAAAGTTCTTAGCCCGTGGTACTACTTCCGGGTTAGCGGAGTCTGTAACTTGAAGTGATTGTAACCCAAGGTGTTTGTAACCTGAGGTACCACTGTAAATCAGAGTAAACACCAACCAAAATGACTTTTGCTCTGATTCAGCGGTAAACAGCAGGTTTTCCTGGACAGAAGCATCAGGGCAAGCGGAAGTGCGGATGATCCCTTAATGAATGCCGAATCTTGGATCTTCTTGCCTCGTACAGAGAGGAAGAGAGTTCCTCAAGATCCAAAATGTTGATACTGCAAAAAAATTAGCCAGCAACTTGCCACTCATTGCCACAGCCATGCCATTTGTATACAGGTTGAAAAGACAAAGTCTCTCCTCTTCCCCAAGGGGAGGGGTTGTGAGCGAGTCTTGATTCCCGCGCTTCGCAGGGGGGCATGGCTGGCACACAAGCCCCCTGCATCACTGAGAGTCCCTGGCCTGCATCATGCCCATAGCCAGCCTACATGGCTGGCTGGGGGGGGGGGCATGGTTTGCCGCTCTTAAGCGAGCGTGGCACTGTGGCTCAGCCTGTTTGTTTCCTGCACACACAGATCTCCCTCCCTCCCTCCCTCCTTGTGCATTCAACACCTGACCTTGCTATGGACCTCGGTTGGTCGCATGTTGAAGGGGCCTGGTAGAAAGTTCTTCCACTTGGCAGATTGGCACCAGCCACTTGGTTTTTTGCCTACCTCGTAGCAAATCATCACAACTTTGTAAGGTTTGGCAGTTAGGCATTGGAAAATGTGTTGTGTGTTGGAGGAGAGGTTGTGGCCATCACCTACTCTTCCCCTTGAAGGGTATTCCTTTACAGGAATCTGGTGGTCGTGGTTCCTGTCTGAAGCCCAGGTGGTGGCTAGGACCATTTGCATCAACAAGCTCCCCCTATAGGTTGTTAACCCTTGTGTGACTTCCTGCAGAGTGGGCAGGAGTCAAGTATAGTCGGTTCAGATCCAATGCCTAAGCCAATACCACTCAAATTCTGTAACCAATAAAGTTGTGGCCTTTTTTAGCCCATTAACCTAAAATACTTGTGTCCATGTGTCTTATTTCATCATAAAGTGGGGGACGGGGCCTCGACTCACAACCAAGAGAAGAGATGGCCCTCTTACTGAAGGAGACCCAAGCAGCTGTTCCTTCTGCAGTGGGCTGAACAGCATATTACTGATGGCCAGTGGAAATTCTGGCCAGCATTCTTGACTTTCAGTGCTACACTCTGTCGCTATAAAATCAGCAAAGCACCTGCATAGCTCTGGTACTATAAAGTAAAAGTGACACACAGAGGACCTGTTGCATTCTCAGGCGAAGGCAGGCAAGCAGACATACATGTGCAGCAGCATTCCTGTGCCTCTCTCAAAAGAACAGGGATGGTCTATTTACAATGCAAGATTTACTAGTTTAAGGTGGGAGAGCAGAAATTCTATCCGATATATTTTATCTGCACAATCAGAATGAATCTGAGGAACCAAAAAGTAGTACTGTATTGAAAAATACGGCTTTTGAGCCATTTGGCCCAAAAATGGCAACTAGGCCTTCCACTTTGGCAACTGTAACCCTTGTTTAAGGAGCCATTTGGCGACTAGCGTGTATATATCTGATTTTTCACTTGGATTTTTGTTTTGCAATAAATCTCTTTGTAATTTTTCACCTGCACATTCAATTAGGAATCACCTACATTCACCCTAATATTCATAATATTAAGCTGGTGTGGTTTAAAGTAAGTCTTCCTATCCCCCTCCCTCCCAAAATATGAGAGCTGAGTATTCACAGTAGTGTCATATAAACTTACTTATAAAGCTAAAGTGAACAATGATTACTTAAGTGACAAATGAAAAATTGTAAAGCAACAGAAAACCCAGGGGGGGTAGGAAACTGTGCCTCCTGACACATACACACACTCCCAAGAGTCTTCGTTTTAGAACTCAATGCAAACAAACAAAGGCTTGCTTTGCCATCCTGGATGGTTTGTAGAATGAAGTATTTTGTAAACCTGCCAGACAGGACTGAGATGTTAAGGGAAACACCTCATGATGATAGGCCACATATAATACTAAGAATGCAATTACATTACCCCACTACAAGGAAGAAAATTTATTGTTGAACATTAAAGATTTAAAGCCAACTTCTCTCCATTTTCTCATAATTCTTGCTATTAAAATATCCTCCATCAAAACGTATTAATGCCTTTCTCTCCCTCAGTCTGAATTGCTCAAGCATATTCCCATTTTTGTTCACAACACAAAAACTTGACGACATCCCTCTGTGTCCTACTGCTGATCCACAGACAACCAGTTCAGGTATAAGGAACTTTTGTCTGATAAACTATTGCTTGTGCACCTTTCATTGACCTTCCTCTTCCTGCCACATAACCCCACATATACTGGTTTACAAGTAGTGCTTAATGCATAGTTTCCTAGTTCAAATACTACAGGAAGCTGTGGTTAAACAAATCACAAGCCTGGGACCTGGACACAAAGCTACCGTAGTTCTTAGTCCAATAAACCATGGTTTATTGAACTGAGATGTCTGAACTAGGCCTTCAGCTTCACTTCCTTCTGAATTCTCCTTCAGCTGTTTTCCATCAGCTTCTAAAAACGTTATGATTCTCTGCAAAAGCTTCATTCAAATTTGTTTCCTCATAAAGGTAAAGGGTCCCCTGACCATTAGGTCCAGTTGTGACCGACTCTGGGGTTGCGGCGCTCATCTTGCTTTATTGGCCGAGGGAGCCGGCGTACAGCTTCCGGGTCATGTGGCCAGCATGACTAAACTGCTTCTGGCGAACCAGAGCAGCGCACGGAAACGCCGTTTAGCTTCCCGCTGGAGCGGTACCTATTTATCTACTTGCACTTTGACGTGCTTTCGAACTGCTAGGTTGGCAGAAGCAGAGACTGAGCAACGGGAGCTCACCCCGTCGCGGGGATTCAAACCACCGATCTTCTGATCGGCAAGTCCTAGGCTCTGTGGTTTAACCCACAGCGCCACCAGGATCCCTTGTTTCCTCATACTAAATAACAAAACTCTCTGAAGCTAAGAGCTTGTCCACACTCCCACTGAGCAGTTTCCCCTTTGCCCCACATTTTTCCCAGGGAAAACCTGCTCTTTTGCTCTATATCGGAACAAACATCAATCTGGAGAAAACCCAAATTGCTGTTTGCTCAAAAGTGTGATTTTCCAGGGCGGGGATGGAATGGGACAAGAGGCTTTGTGGATAATCCCTAACTCTGCATTCACAACTTTCTACCGTCCTTCACACAATTCTCTATACTTAGAACACTTTCCCAAAGTTCCCACCTGCCAACCATTTTCCTTCTAAACTAGCCCTGTAACAAATTACCTCTGATTTGTTTTGTCAGGGACCAGACTCTGTGTACCCTATCATCCAATCTCTTCAGGGAAGTGCCTGTGGGTCCAGTTCTGCAACATCTTATCATACAAGCTAATCCTGTTGTAACCAAACACACGTGAGGAAGGCATGGGTGAATCAGACTATTTGTGCTCTCTGCGAGAGAGGAAAACCATAGGCATGGAGAATGATCCATCAAAAAATGCTAATTAGCTAATGTGTTTTTAGAAAACAGCAGACTTCATGAAGCACATCTACAGAGATGTATTCCAGAATTTTTATTCTGCAACAGGGCTTCCATGCTATTGATACAGGGAGCTGTCTTGCCTGTACCTTGATTATGGAATCTCATCCTTTGTCTCTGTCTTAGAAGATCTGCTCCTCCTGTTTTCTAATACTGAGAAAAATATAGAATCTAATAATGTACTATACAAATGCAGTATTTCACATATCTTCTTGTCCAGACAGCAGGCACACAATTATATATAGCAATAAAAAATTGCCTACATTTTACTAAGAGTTATAAGATACCTGCTGCTATTTAGTGATCATGGTTTAGGGTGGGGGGAGAGAAACAAGCTCTAAAGTCACAAGTCCAGAGCTCTCTGCAATTAACAGTGCCAGGACTATTCAGCAGCAAGTGCCACTGAGTTCAGTGAGGCTTTCTTTCAGTGTAAGAATATTTTATTAGAATGAGTCCTTTAAAAAAAATAATGATCCCACTGATGTTGCCTAAGTAGCAATCCACATAAATAATATAGAGCCAGTTACTGAACATTAATTCCTCCAATGGAAGTGACTCTCCCTGCCTTGTAAATTTTTACTGCAAAAGTTTACTGTAAATTTAGCTGACTTAACATAATCCCAAAGAAACATGCCAGAATCTACAGAACTTAGAAACAGGCATTCTTCCATCTCAAAGCTGTCTTCTGTTTACTTTGAAAATAGCCTCACTAGGAACGACACCTCTTCCACACTGTGCTGCCTTCGAAACAAACTGAACCCATCACCAGAATTACACAAAACGTCAACGATTCATATGAAAAATATGGTTTGGCAAATACACATTCCTCAGAGGTTTTGGAAGGCTTTTCCCTTGCTCATTCAAAACCAAAAGGTCTGCAAAAAAAACCCAGAAAACAGGTCGCCCCAGACAAGCCTTTCGGTTTACAAAGTGGTGGTCCCTACAAGTCAACCCCAGAAGAAGCGAATCCCTTTCCAAACACACAACATGGGGAGTTTTCACTTTCTTTTCCAACTCTGTATTGCATCTTCCACTACACACGTCTACACATTCCTGCAAAGCAGAAAGGGGGGGGGGGAGTTCTGCACAGCAGACATGAGCTTTCTCCCAAGCATGCAAAGATATATATATATATGTGCATGCATACACACACACAGGAACAGAAAACTATTTCTCTGCTGTGCTGTCAGGCAAAAACAGGGTTGTGGCTCTGGAGGAGCCAAGTCCTTCCCTCCCTTCCTCTTTTCCCGTGTCCCCCCGTTTCGTGGTGGGGGGGGGGAATAGGCGAGTCGAGCAAAGGCCCCGCTTCACCCGGATAACTGGGGAGCTGGTGGGGTAGCTTGTGGGTTCCTCCCCTGGGCAGCTTCTTCCTCTCGCCCCACACAATCCACCTTACTTGGCCAGAAGTAGGCGGCGGAGACAGCAGCAGCCGGACTTTGCATGCAAGGCGACATACCGGAGCCAGGACGGCGGGGGCTTCTTTGCCACACATACCCCCCCCCCCAAAAAAAAAAAACAACCCATGGGCGTGTGTGCATCTGAGAGAGAAACCCCACTTCTCTCCCCCCTCTCCCTCCCCACCGTTCTTCTTACCGTTGCAGAACTGCAGGAGCGAGGAGGTGTCATAGAGGCTGCTGTAACTGGAGAAGCCGTCCTCCATCATCCTGAAGCCAGCTCAGCCGCCGCCTCCTCCCTCCTTGTCTTCCCCCCACTTAGGGGTCGTCGCCCCCCAGCCCCCGGCCTCCCTTCTCCTTTTCTCCCGGCTCCTCTCTCGCTCTCGCTGCCTCTCGCTGCCGCCTCTCCCGCTCCCTGCCTCTCGCTCGCTCGCCCACCCACACATACACAACGCACACACCCCGCGCCGAGGCGGCTGGGGCCTGCCCGCCTGCCTCCGCCGGTTGCCACGGCAACGCAGTCACTCCACCGTGGCTTGGGCCGCCGCCGCCGCCGCCGCTTCTCCTCCTCCTCCTCCACTGCGAGGGGAGAGAGGATGGGGCAGGCGGCCGGCTTCCCTCTGAAATTTTAATATGTATATATTTAAGAACGCGCTTTTTCTCTCTCCAGTCTAGCGAGCTTTTAGCCTCCTCGCTGCTTTCCGAAATTTGGGACCACCTAACATAAAAGGTGGCGGGGGGAATTCTTTTTTTGGAGGCAAGGGCGTAGCCAGGACTGGGGGGGGGGGACACCTCAGTTTGCTATGTATTTTTTGCTATGTATGGTTGGGGGGCGGGGTGCGCCCATGTTATGGTTTGGGGTCGCATCCTTTGGGGAGGTGGTGTTTGGGGTGAGCATGGTGGCGCTGGGGAGAGGAAGACGCTGCCTGGCTCGCGCGACCCATTCATCACTCTTGAATGACGCCGAAGGAAAGGGAGCCCCGAGCGCGCGTGGAGGAGGAGGAGGACGACTTCCCTCCAAACAATGGTTATGGGGGGGGGGGGACATTGGTAAGGCCGGTAATGGCCAAAAGGCGGCGTTTTTTGGAGGCTGGTGGGGAGAAATGCATGCGTGGCTGGGCAAGGAGGTTTCTCCGTTTTTCTTTTCCTCTGCCCCGTAAAAGTCGCCGGGGATGAAACCGACGATGGGAGTCGTAATAGGTTGGCAGCTTTCTATCTCAGGGATTAAGGGCGGGGGAAGCCAGGCCCGCTCACACGAGCCCAAGACACGTGCCGTGTCTTGGGCTCGTGTGAACGGGCCCGGCTTCCACAAATTACCCGGGAAGCCTAAGCAGCTGTGCTTTGGAGGCACTTTCCAACTTTGCCAGACGGGTCACGATCCAGCCTGGGCTGCCAAGAGCAAGGGACGACGCGCGATAATCCCACGAGTACTGACTGCGTGTGGATTCGACTCAGCTTTGCAGCCTGCGCTAATTACTCTGAGCCGGCTGGGCGTGAAATCGCGCTGAAGAATGAAAACCGCGCTCCCAAGCATGCGCAGAGTGCCTTTTCGCACCATGATTACACGCGCACTTCTTAGGTCGTCGAGGAGTAGCACTTCCAGAACGGCAAACGTAGGTTCCAACATGCACGGACTTCCCTCCCAAAGAAATCCTGGCCTCCTTATAGGAAATAGGAACAGCCCATTTTTTTGGCCGCGCCCCCCTTGGCCCGATCGAGCTCAGCCTCAGCCGAGCGGCTCCTCCCTTCGACCCCGCCAGCCGCGCGGGGCGAGTGATTTGCAACCCCGCTTTCAAGATACAGGCATGGGAGGGAGGATCTGGAGCGAAGAAGGGGGCGAGAGGATGGGGAGGCGCCGAAGGGCCGAGCGAAGTCCAGTAGGAAGGAAAGTGAAAGGAGGAAAGAGATTTGCCGAAGGAAGAGCCGAACAAATACCGTATTTTTTGCACCATAACACTCACTCCCCCCCCCCTAGAAAGTAAGGGGAAATGTCTGTGCGTGTTATGGAGCGAATGCCTGTGGGTGGCGGGGGGGGGGGGGATCTGCTGCAGTCGTGAGCCGAGGATCCATGGTTCCCCTTCCTTCCCTCCTCCGTGGTTACAAAGCATGGATCCTCAGGATTTTTGCATTGGGCTACTCCAAACTCACTGTCAGATCACATGTCTGTGGCCACAGCATGAACCACAAAAATCATATATCCACTATTTCGTTTAGAATATTTTTTTTCTTGTTTTCCTCCTCTAAAAACTACGTGCGTGTTATGGTCTGGTGTGTGTTATAGAGCGAAAAATACGGTAGATCTGGGGAATGGGTGGAGTTGAGGGGTGCTTGGCTGGCATGGATTTTAAAAACGCTATTCAGCCGGTGGAGATCAATTACTTGCGTATTTACTCTTAAGTAAACCTCAGCTGAGACAGTGAGTCTTCCTTCAAAGTGGGTTATTTATTTGCAAGACAATATAAAACTGCCTATTCACTTAGAAAAGAATGCTGCAATTTATTTATTGTACCATGGACAAAGATGAAAGTACTGCTGATGAGTTTTTTCCCCATCCAAAGTTTGATTCTGCCTATTACAAGGGGAAAGGGGGAAAGAGGATCTCTAAAAAATTGCAATAAGCCTCATTAAGCAGTATGCATAAGACTGGGCTGCATAGCTTCGGTCAGTGTGCAAAAGCCTGTTTATTCTGCATCCAGTGAGATCCCATTTGTGGTTTGCGAAGTGGTGTACATTATCAGCCATAATACATATCTGTCCTGTATCTAACCTGTCATTTTTTACAAAATACTGCTTTTTAATGTGCTTTCCCTCATTACCAGCTGCTATCCGAAGTGAGGAAAAGAATGACCTAACAACGTTTTAAGCTAGCAACGTGTACACAGTTTAAGCACATGTATGGTACGTTTATCCAGAAATAAACCCATGTAATTCAGTGGGGCTTCCTCCCAGGTAAGTGTGTGCAGTATAGCATCTCAGCCTTAAGGTTTGTTCGTTATCGGGGCACACACTTGAACCACACTCTTTGATGCGAGAGTGGTAGTAAACCGGTGAAGCTATTTTACTCTTTCAATGTACGACAGGACTGTGGAGTGCGGGTTCTAGTCCACAAGAATGTGGACAGAGAAACAAAAGGATGGAAGTTTAATTCCACAGTAATGTAAAGAAGAAAGGTGTGGTTCTGTTATGAAGTTCAGATGAGCTATATAGCTTAGGCACAGCAAATGCCACGCCCTGTTTTGAAGGATACATATCAGTCTTGGAACGTATGGCGTAAGAAAGAGATAGCTTCTGAGCATGCACTAAACATTTTCCTCTTACTAATGAGCACCAATGTCCCTGAAGTTGAAGGACAAGGTTCTGCATCAGAGGGTACAGCTTGAGTCCTCTTTTCTCTAGTATATGACAAAATGAACTACAGTGGTACCTCGGGTTAAGAACTTAATTCGTTCTGGAGGTCTGTTCTTAACATGAAACTGTTCTTAACCTGAAGCACCACTTTAGCTAATGGGGCCTCCCACTGCTGCCGCGCCGCCGGAGCACGATTTCTGTTCTCATCCTGAAGCAAAGTTCTTAACCCAAGGTACTATTTCTGGGTTTGCGGAGTCTGTAACCTGAAGCGTCTGTAACCTGAGGTACCACTATACTGACTTTGTCTTAGTCTTATCTCATCAGAAGATACTGTGCAGTCACCATACTTGGAAGGCACTGTGGTGCTGAATCAACAACGCACTTAGGCCAGCATAAGTGACCTAAAACTGGGCTTAGTCCCAGGGTTGGATTACAGCCCTCGGGAAATGTTTTTAATGAAAAGAGAAGATGCAGCCAAGAATGCTTGCTTCAATTTAGATGAGAGACTTGGAGCCGTACAAGCAAAGTACGGCAATCCCTAACATTTCTTCTTTAAAGCAAGATCCTCGTTAGGATCTCCAAAATATCAAACATAACTGTGGGTGAGAAAACCCTTGTGCCTTTATATGTGAAATGCAGAAACAGCATTTCTTCCTTCACATTTCCCACGAAAACATGCCCTGTTCAGGTGCTTGTAGCTCACACAATTCCTGTTGCATAAAAGGAAGATCAGGATCATTTGGCCCCATCAATCTCCTCTGGATCCTCCTGACTGTGCAGAGTTCTAAATTATGCAGGGAATCTCTGTGCAGGGATTCCCTATTGCAATAGAGATCATGTTATATGAACTTCCAAACAAGACTATACAGTAGTAGCACAGGAAGCTGATTAACAAACATAATATATCTGTAGTCTATTATGCCCTGGATAATTTGTGCTAGTAGAAAACTAGTTTCTGTTCAAATAGCTTTTGGGCTGTTACTGACATACACAGAATTTGGGTGCAGAAAACTTGCCAAGGTTTGTGCATTCCTCTGACATAGCTGCAAGAAGTCACTTCTATTTTTTATAACCATTTTATCTGAACTCAGACTAACTGATTAATCTTAACTATGGTTAGTGGAGACGCCAACATCAAACCTTAGGTTATGACGGTAGCTTGTTCTTACTAGCTGTAGTTAAAATTAGCCACAGTTTAGGGCTTTGATGGCATGCTAAACTACTGTTAGTCTAAACTGGAAACTTCCTATCTCACTGCTACATTGGAGAGGGAGGGGGGAAACATGCAAGACCAGGAGCAGGCTAGATTTGTTCTTGGAAATGTATAAATACAACTACAGAGACTACTGAGATCTCATGTAAAAGCACTGGCAGAAGGTCTGGGTTTCTTTATAATAATAAAAAGTTCCTCCCTATGTTACACAGACTACGACTAGGCAAAAACCAAAGCAGTTGCACATGTAGGGGCAATGCACATGCAATCTTAGCCATAGCTACTCAGAAATAATCTATGAATACAGTGAAGTGTGAACCCACAACCTTTGGATGCCTCTCAGGAGCTCACAGCTTTGCCTTCCAACTCCTAAAAGTCCAAAGCGCTCAAAAATGTATCATCACTTTATTATTATGGCAGTTTGTGAACTATTTGTCCTGAAAGACACCTGGTGAAGCAGAGAAGCAAGCAATACCCTAGTTTCTCAGAGGAGGAAGGTAGGCCATTTGGGAAACAAACAGCTGCATGCAGATAGAGACCAGCTGGCTGATTTATAGAAGAAATTCCATCTTGCGCAAGCATGACAACAACAGAGAGGCAGTGGCGATTACCCTGGAAGTGAAACCCTTCATCTCAAGACTCTGAGCATTTTCACCCATAAGCTGTTTTGAGCCTTTCACTTTATCTGTAACATGAATTCAAAACAAACATAGGTGACAATGTGCATTAGATTTATTTGTGCATTCCAGCCTGCATTAACAATAGTCAGATGTGGCTTTAATAGCACAAGAGAGGCTCAAAGTTCCTCCTGCGCCTGCAATAAACTCTCACATTCATACTGGCTTTTCCCTGACCCTCCAGGTTGTGCTCCAGCAATAGCCCATCCTATTAGGTCCAGCTCCACCCCCTGGACCCCCAGCTTCCCTTCTCAGCTTTGCAGTGACTCTGCTCCTTGACCTTGCACACCAGAGCTTGCAACCCTAACTTCTGCAAATATGTTTTTAGAGTGAACTGCTACACCGAAACAATGCCAGGTTGCTTTTGCAAAATAAGATGTTGCCTTGGCACTGCTAAAACATTACACCAGAGATGCTGGAAGATTTGCTGGCACAAATATTCAGGATTAGGACAGAAAGTGTACAAGTGAATGTGATATTTACAGTATTTTAAATCGTTGCTGCTTATTCAGTCCAGCTTTCTGAGCTTTGCAGACTGCAGTACTTGCAAGAACAAACAAGTACTTCCCAGTTTCCCCAGTGTTCATTTGACAATCCAATAAAAGTCGTTCATACAACTTTTTGTCAAAGCAATGTTATCTTAACAAAAAGGCATAATTCACAGTTCTGCAGATTTGCTCAGTGACATGGTTTGGATGCCGGCCATAGATGACAAAAGCTAAAGTATGACAGGGTAGTTATAAAATGATACATACTGCAAGGATGTTAGGGGCTGTAATTTCTTCTGTTGCTTCTAATACACAGTCATCAATCTCTTAATGGAAAACAAAGCTGCTCATTTTGGCCTTCTGGTTTTAAATATCTCCCCAGTGCAGCTAAGGAGGTATCTGTGCAAAAGGTCCCTTCCTGGCTGGCTCTGAAACCACAGGTACAAATTGAATGAGCTTTCGAACGTGGATGCCTTCACTTAATTTATTTCAATGGAATGCACATCTGAACACACATCCCTGTTCACATCCTGGTACGATGTACACAAACCTTTTTAAAACTGCTAGAGCTGAATTTGGGTGATATTTTTCTATTGCTTGCATAATGGTTAAGTAGGATAATTTCCCACTAAGTAGAGTAAGATTTAATATAATTACAGCACTCTTGGTGAGATGTCAATGCACGTGTAATCTATATTTCATTAAGATGTCAAACACTTTTTTGTATAAATCCATGAAAATCTCATTATCATGTCTGATTTTGATGACAAAACAATTTCTGTGTGTACCAGTGGAGATCCTACTGCAGCGAGAGGTTAATGAATCATTGCATCGAGAAACATTACCCTTTTAGTAAAAGATGCCCTCTTGCCGAGATCAAGCACAGTAGAATTCCAGGGTTACAGCAGGTTTGCTGATAAACAGGCTTTTTTCATCATATTCTGAAAAGTAGGAGAGGAGGAATGGTGCAACACAGGATCAGCTCAGACTGGAGGAGAATCATAGAATCATAGAGTTGGAAGAGACCACAAGGGCCATCGAGTCCAACCCCCTGCCAAGCAGGAAACACCATCAGAGCACTCCTGACATATGGTTGTCAAGCCTCTGCTTAAAGACCTCCAAAGAAGGAGACTCCACCACACTCCTTGGCAGCAAATTCCACTGTCAAACAGCTCTTACTGTCAGGAAGTTCTTCCTAATGTTTAGGTGGAATCTTTTTTCTTGTAGTTTGGAACCATTCCTCCGTGTCCGCTTCTCTGGAGCAGCAGAAAACAACCTTTCTCCCTCCTCTATGTAGCTGACCTGTATTCTCAAGGGCTAATAATCTATACACCAGAACAGGTTTGGAACTAGAATTGGGTGGTATCTCACAAATGTTTGACTTTCATGTGGGCCCAGTGAGTGGTTTGAAGGCACATGATGCAACTTCCTTGCAGAAGCTAACAAATTCAGGTCTGATAAGTATATTAATGGAAGCCTGCTTGGATAGGCAACTTTGAGCTCAGGGGAAGTGGGGATATAAATGCATTTAATAGGATTAAATGTACCACAACATAGTATTATGTGCAAATAAGTGTGCACACTTATTTGTTCTTCAGGTCCTCTGATGTTGCTGGGCTACTCCGCCCATCTTCCCTGATCATTGGCTAAACTGACTCCAGATTATGGGAGCTGCATGAACTGCTTGATGCATTACAATCTTGTTAGGCTACTGAAGCACAAAATGAAAAGAAGAAGAAGAAGAAGAAGAAGAAGAAGAAGAAGAAGAAGAAATGATTTGCTCACAAGTGCGCACAGCAGTATGATAGATTTGAAAGCATCTTTAATGGATCTTTCAGAACTAGGGAAAGATCACTGAAACAGCCTTGGGTAACCCATTGTTCAGTAAATGACATAGCTGATAGATTTGTACAAGCCCAAATTAGTTAAGTGGGGGTGAGGAGGTAGAGAGAATTGGAAGCCACCTGACTGTAAACATATGCCTTGGAATTATAGAAAATGTGACATTACAGTGGTACCTTGGGTTACAGACGCTTCAGGTTACAGGCGCTTCAGGTTACGGACTCTGCTAACCCAGAAATAGTACCTCAGGTTAAGAACTTTGCTTCAGGATGAGAACAGAAATCGCACGGTGGTGGTGCAGCGGCAGTGGGAGGCCCCATTAGCTAAAGTGGTACCTCAGGTTAAGGACAGTTTCAGGTTAAGAACGGACCTCCAGAACGAATTAAGTTCTTAACACGAGGTACCACTGTATCTCTGAGGAAAACCATTCTGAGAAACTCTGCTTTGTAACTATGGTATGTTGAAAGCCTTATGAATAGAGCAATATGAACATGTCTTGTCGAAACCTCTGAGGTATACACATAAGTGGTTAAATGTCATAGCTTAAAACTTTTTCAGTGCGAAGGATCAGAATGCAAACAATGCTCAGGCCCTCTCTCTCCTTTCAAAGATCTTCTGCAAAGTCTGGTACAATATGATTAAGAATTGTCTCCATAGCTTAATGCGAGTGCATAATTGATTCTGATTTTAAGGCAAAGGAATTTTTTCTCCCACCCTACCCCCTTCATAATTCGGTGTTAAGAGCATTTGGATATAGAGTGTGCTGTTCCCCATATTCCCTCATTATCCCTAACCTTGTTGCAAGATGACTGATTAACAAAACTACTATGTACTGCGTATCGAAAGATACACTTTAGCATTTCCACATCAAAAGCATGGTAATTCATATCTCTGGGATCCCCCACAGGCATTGTAACACGAAATTGCGACAAATATGTAATTTTAGTTCAAGAGCAAGGAGTTCCATTGTGCGCCGTTACGAAGCTGCAAGTGCAAATTATATCTTTTAAAATGCTTAAATACCTGGAAGTCAATGCAACAAACATCTTCATCATGTCATTCATAACAAGTTTCCCGCAACAAAATCCATTTGAAACCAAAAATCAAACAAGTCTGGGTGGCTCATATGCCTGCATTTAGGTACGGTGTTGTTTTGTGTTTTGTTTTAAAATTCAATTCTCCCACCAATTTTGGCAGCTGCTAAAATTATCAGTGTGGACCATAAAGAAGCTGGACCATAAAGAAGGCTGATCGCCAAAGAATTGATGCTTTTGAATTATGGTGCTGGAGGAGACTCTTGAGAGTCCCATGGACTGCAAGAAGATAAAACCTCTCCATTCTGAAGGAAATCAGCCCTGAGTGCTCACCGGAAGGACAGATCCTGAAGCTGAGGCTCCAATACTTTGGCCACCTCATGAGAAGAGAAGACTCCCTGGAAAAGACCCTGATGCTGGGAAAGATGGAGAAGGGGATGACAGAGGACGAGATGGTTGGATAGTGTTCGTGAAGCTACCAGCATGAGTTTGGCCAAACTGCGGGAGGCAGTGGAAGACAGAAGTGCCTGGCATGCTCTGGTCCATAGGGTCACGAAGAGTCGGACACGACTAAACGACTAAACAACAACAACAAATCAGTTATATCACTGGGCAGGGCGCATGACGTAGCCATCAAGAAGACTAAAAGAATCAACGGGGAGGAGGGGGCTGGTCCTGCTGACTTATAAAGAACACCCAACCTGACCACTAAAGCAGGTGTGTGGAATCTGTGGCCCTCCAGATGTTGTTGGACTCCAACTCCCATCAGCCCCAGCCAGCATGACCAGTGGTCAAGGACGATGGCAGCAGTAATCCAAGAACATTTTCAGGCTCCCCAACCCTGCACTGAAGCATTCTCAGTGATGGGGCACTTGTGGCGATCCCACATGCCCCCAAAGTTCATCTGGCCTTCACCAGCGTATCAGGTCCTGTCCTGTGGAACTCCTTGCCAATAGAGGTTCAGCAGGAGCTGCTCCCGCTCGCATTTGACATCTTCTGGGAACTATTATTCAGACAGGCCTTTCAAACCTGAGATTCCTTGCCCATTGGCTTTTACGGATGTATCTGACATTCTTGGCTTTTAAAGTATGTTTTTGACTGGGTTTTTTTTAAAGTTGTGTGCTGCCTTGCAATATTTTAGATGAAAATGTGGTTTGTGAAAATTTATATGCATACCCAGGTTGGAAGCCAGGCTGAGACACAAGAAGGAAAGAAGTCCCTCAAGGCAGGCTGGATTCCAAAAGATAAAAGCAGTAGGAGCTGGGGAGGATTGGCTCAGGACTGCAGTGCAGGATGAATCTTCCCCGCTGTGCTATTTCCCCAATATAAATCACCCCCTAAAAGCTACTCTTAGCTCAATGGGAGAAGATATACTGTATCCAAGAACTACTGTTTGGCTACGGTACCTGTTATCACATGGATTTCCAGGTTTGATTCAGCTGAACGGGTTGGCATGGCAGGTCTTTCCCACTTCACTCCGTCCTGAAGAGCTTGAGCATTCCAGGTAGAAAGAAACTACAGTTTATGATAGCTATGCTTTCCTGCTAGAGCCTCCAAAGCAGCTCAAGGTCCATTTGTAAGGGGTGGGGAGGAGACATGCAGGAAGTGGAGGCCTTATGGACCTATCTACACAGTAGTAAACTTTATGAAGTTTGCAGCTCAAATCCAGAATTGATTATGAATCACTACCTTTTAAGCTGGGCTAATCTCAAACGGGGATGGATAAATCTGTCAATCTCAGTTTCTCACAATTTGTCCTCCTTTCGATCTTTTAGTTCTCCACAATCAAACATAAGTTTTCTTTTTCAAGTCCTCATGGAAATTTATCAGCATTTTGGTGCTGGTTTCCCTTAATATACAGTGGTACCTCTGGTTACGAACGCTTCTGGTTGCGAGCGCTTCAAGTTATGAGCTCCGCTAACCCGGAAGTAGCTGCTCCTGGTTGCAAACTTTGCCCCAGGATGCGAATGGAAATCATGTGCCATAGGCGCGCACACAGCGGGAGGTCCCCTTAACGAAAGCGCGCCTGAGGATAAGAATGGTTTCAGTTTAAGAATGGACCTCTGGAACGAATTAAGTCTGTAACCAGAGGTACCACTGTACTGCATTTTTGCATAGGATGTTATTTTTATTTATAGATACATTATATGCACACATTTTTGTACGTGCATTTTTGTACACCTTACTTGATTGCAGAACTGCAATCCAAAATTTGGAGAGCTTCAGACGCCAAAGGATGCACATGTTTCAGTTTGCATTGTGTTTTGGACTGTGTGAATTGGATGGGGTTTTTAAAATATTCATATATATATATATTTGAAATTTTTCAGTATAAAAATAAAGTGAAGGAAATGCAAAATTAAAAACAAATACAAAAAAGTGCCTAAAACTGTGCTACAATACGAAATATGGGTATATGAGCAATATTATTATTTTGACAAGTATGAAATGATTAACAAGTCATTATATTTTTTATAAATGCATACCAAATATTGTTCTATTTATCCATACACGATCTGCATCTAAAAGCAATCCATTCGTATGTTGCAAGGGTTATCATATGTTCTATCCATTGATCAAAGGGGGCCATAGTGTTATCTTTCCAATGAATCAAAATCAGCCTTTTGAATTCGGTAGGTTTCCTTTTAAATCAAATTTCCCTAGCCGTAAATTTCATCACTAGCCTTTAGCAGCATGAGAAGCAGACCGAACCCACCCAGCCCGACACATGTTTATACAGAAATTAGTTCCACTGAGTTCAAAGAGAGTTGAGTAAGGGGACGTCAAATTGCTGTGCTCCTGTCCACACTTACTTGAACACTGGACTTACTTCAGAGTAAACACAACTAGGTTCAGCAAACATTTCCTTGAGCATTCAGCTTAAAAACAGTCTGTCTAGAGCAAGTGCCTCAGACGAGCTGTACTGTTATTCAGCGTTTTCAAAGTAATTCATTCCGAGTTAGATTCATATCTTTCATTATTACCATAGCTACTCCGAAACAAATTAGATACAAAGGCATATGGCAATATATCTACATACCTGGTGCTCCACTGCCTATCTGATAAAATGCAACCATTCCTGTAAATAAGGACCTGTGGGAACTGCAAAATATATATTTTAATGTATTCAAACCAGGCTCCTTTATGAACTCTTGACAGCAAGTTAACTCAAAGCTGCTCCTGCAGTCATCTAGCTGGACTCGGAGATCAGCCAAGGAAGTGCTGTTCTGAGTGCCACCCATTCAAAATGCACAGTAAGGATTTGATGGCGGCAGTGCCACAATTATGGAATAGTCTCACCAGCAACAGGTAAGCATACGAAAGCTGGCACCATCAACAGGCGTGACGCCAAAGTACAAAAGAACAGGTCCCCACCCTGTGGAATTTACAGTCTAAAACAGGCATAGGCAAACTTGGCCCTCCAGATGTTTTGGTACTACAAGTCCCATCATCCCTAGCTAACAATGGTCAGGGATGGTGGGAATTGTAGTCCCCAAACATCTGGAGGGCTGAGTTTGCCTATGCCTGGTCTAAAACTTAGCATGGAGACAACACAGGAAGGTGAGGGAACCAGATATAGCAGTGTGAATATGTATTCATTTTACTTATGCTTAGGCAGTACACATGCCATACATTTAAACCACATTATCCCCCCAATAATCCTGGGAAATGTAATTTACCTTAATATAGCTACTTTCCCCAACACCCTTAACAAACTACACTTCCCAGTATTCTTTGGGGGGAGTCATCAGTTAACACCATATTTGGGGAGATCTGGCTCTTTTTGTCTGGTTCTGCAGTTTCTCTTTCATTGCATTCATTTTTTAAATGTTGTTCTCCACTTTGCGTATTTTTAATAGAGAGGGTTCCCTCTGTGTGAGGGCAGCAAGTGGGTGCCATTACAGTCCCTGACTGTGTTTCCAGAGATTCTAAAGGTGTGTGAGTTGTTTTTATAGCACTTTGCTAATATCTTCTGCTGCTGGTGGGATGTTTCCCCCCTCCCATCCCCTTCTAGGGCTGATCACACTTTGGCGTTCCCCATATCTCTTTGTTGTTGTTTAGTCGTTTAGTCCTGTCCGACTCTTCGTGACCCCATGGACCAGAGAACGCCAGGCACTCCTGTCCTCCACTGCCCCCCGCAGCTTGGTCAGACTCATGCTGGTAACCTCGAAAACACTATCCAACCATCTCGTCCTCTGTCGCCCCCTTCTCCTTGTGCCCTCCATCTTTCCCAACATCAGGGTCTTCTCCAGGGAGTCTTCTCTTCTCATGAGGTGGCCAAAGTACTGGAGCCTCAGCTTCACAATCTGTCCTTCCAGTGAGCACTCAGGGCTGATTTCCTTCAGAATGGAGAGGTTTGATCTTCTTGCAGTCCATGGGACTCTCAAGAGTCTAGCACAGGATTTCTCTGCCCACCTGGCAAGCAGGCCCCGCAAGCTCAATATAAAGGGTTATGACTAGCCAGCGTGTGCCACTTTGCAGCTTCCTGAGGTTATTGTAAAATAATTTTCTCATTAGGGCACAATGCAATTAAGGTAAATAGGGCCATCTCCGGGGAACAGCTGCACGTTTGGTTAAATTAGCAATCAGTGCCAATAAATAATACCGCGTGGATACATTTATATGCTGTAAATTATCCACCCGGTGAGAGCAAGCTATCATTTGTGTTGAAGAATGAGGGACCGTTGGTATTGTAGTATGAGGGTTATTTTCTCACGGAAACTTAGAATTCAGAATTGTGTTTACTTGCAATGCACCAGGGCTAACCATAGTCAATGAACATCAGCTAAGGACGGGGACCCTATAATACTCCTGGTGTTCTTGGATTGCATCTCCCACCTTCTCTGACCACTGGTCTGGCTAGCTGGGGCCGATCGGCATTGGGGAGTACAACAACATCTGGAGAGCCATTGGTCCCCCACCCCTGAGCAAGAGATCTGGAATTTTGCATGTCTGTTTTTGCTTAGTAATAATAATAATATTATAATAATTTATTATTTATACCCTGCCCATCTAGCTGGGTTTCCCCAGCCACTCTGGGTGGCTCCCAACAGAATATTATTATTATTAATAATAATAATAATAATAATAAAGCGATAAAACATCAAACATTAAAAACTTCCCTGAACAGGGCGGCCTTCAGATAGTCAGATAGTTGTTTATTTCCTTGATATCTGGTGGGAGGGCGTTTCACAGGGCAGGTGCCACTACCAAGAAGGCCCTCTGCTTGGTTCCCTGTAATCTCACTTCTCACTGTGAGGGAACCACCAGAAGGCCCTCAGCACTGGACCTCAGTGTCCAGGCAGAATGATGGGGGTGGAGATGCTCCTTCAGGTATACTGGGCCGAGGCCATTTAGGGCTATAAAGGTCAGCACCAACACTTTGAATTGTGCTTGGAAATGTACAAGCACTTAACAAGAATTGTACAGATACTTCATCAAAGCATTTCCAGCTATGTTGGAGAACTTCTAAACTGCTCCCAGCTACACTGGAGAAATCAGAATATTTGAGACTCTTTCTGTGGGCAGAAACATCCATCAAGGCAACCCACAACATTGTCACAGGATTAAGGAATGTCTCAAGAGCAACCACAGGGAAATGGATGATGTCAGCCTTGTACCACAAAATGAATCATGGCTGTTGTGCCACACAGAAAACACGACAAGGTAAATGGACCTTGAGGCCTTATCTTTCTATTCCCTTGGTGTCAATGAGATGCCTTCCTTTCTGCTATTAGCTGTTCCGCTTCTCTTTGCCTGCAGGTAAAACTTTCCATGGACACAGCTGAGGCAATTTTTGCCGAGGCAATTGCGAAACAACAGTAAATCCATTATGACTTGCATGTAGTGGATTATAATTGAGGTACAGCCTCTAAAAGAATGTTCTTCCTTTTAAATCCGTTGCTATGTGCATTTAAGAGTTGCTGCTTATGATTCTTCTCCATAATTGCTTGGATTTATGCATTATTTAATGTGGCAACTTTTCCGTGGCTCGACATTTCCGTGGCTTGTGGTTAAAGCAAAGAAAAAGCAAGCTGAACCGAATGAAGCAGAGGCACTGTCAAAGCAAGAAGGAAAGAAACCAATATTTTCTTGGTTAGCTGTGAGAAAATGCAACAGTGTGAGCACTTTTTAAAAAATAATTTGAGCATCATTTCATCATATTCACAATTTAAATATTATTTATATATTTTTCTTCCCTCTAGAGAGCTTAGAATAGTACACAACAGGGGTGAGAGACACGGGTGGCGCTGTGGTCTAAACCACTGAGCCTCTTGGGCTTGCCGATCAGAAGGTTGGCAGTTTGAATCCCCACGATGGGGTGAGCTCCCCTTGCTCTGTCCCAGCTCCTGCCAGCCTATCAGTTCAAAAGCACACCAGTGCAAGTAGATAAATAGGTACCACTGCAGCGGGAAGGTAAATGGCATTTCCATGCACTCTGGTTTCCATCACGGTGTTCCGTTGTGCCAAAAGCTGTTTGGTCATGCTGGCCACATGACCCAGAAAACTGTCTGTGGACAAAGGCCGGCTCCCTTGGCCTGAAAGTAAGATGAGCACCGCAACCTCATAGTCGCCTTTGACTGAACTCAACCGTCCAGAGGTCCTTTACCTTTACCTTTTACCTACAACAAGGGTAGAGCTAGCTGCCTTCATCATGGCTCACCCTCAAAGCAATGTGCATTCTGTTGTATAAGTGAAGAAAGGGCCATCTCTTTGGACTGGTTGGATGCAGAGGAATGGTGGGAGGAACCAGATGGGGAACCCCCAAGGGAAGAAGGCTCAGAGAAGGATGAGCAGTCAGAGGGAGAAGATTGGGAAGAGGAGGTATCGGAAGCTGAAGAGGTAACAGGGTTTAGTAAACTGAGGAAGTCTGTGGCAGAGAGACGTCCAGAATCAGAGGCAGAAGCAGAGGCTGGAGAGGAGAGAGGCCAAGAGGCAGATATGGGTCTGGCTGGTGAAGAGTCACAAGTGTCTCCTCCTGCTGCTGCAACAAGCTCCCCTCCCTGCTGCTCTCCCAGAACCAGGAGAGGGATGAAGAGGGCAGGTGGAGGAGAAGTTAACTTCATGAAGACACAGTCTCAGATTGCTTGGGGAAAGCCCTAGGGTGGCGGGAATTAGGCAACTGTTAGGAGACAGGGGCCTTCGGTCTCAGCAACTGCTTCATGGGGGCAAGACCTACTGGAGATGAGTTGCTGTGCTCCTTAGGCCTAACAGTCCTGTTCTGATCCTGTTTTTGCTAGGAAAGAGTTAACTCCAATTTGCTCCGTGTGATTTACTGCTGGTTCCCTCCTGTCGGGCATTTGTGGTAAGTTGAAATTTATGGAGCAGTTGATGTTGATGGAATACAGGTCATACCTACACTCAGAATGGAGACTTGAGACCAGTGTTCTGACACAATGTATGACACTTTGGGTATGGAATGGAGACAGTGTCCAAGGCCATGCTGCTTGCTTTTAAGGGAACAGATGTGACTCTGGCTCCGTCCACTCATTGCATGTGGGCCTTGGATGCTTGCCCATGAGGGAATGAGGTCCTTGCGTTGCAAAAAATGTGATGGAATTCTACTCAATATGATCCAGAGCAGAACTCCGACATATAGTATGCAGAGTAAAAACTTAAACATGTTGCAAGATCCCCCCAAAATAGACCTGAGGCAATTGTATTTCATCCAGCAGAGCTTTACTGCTACTGAAGGCAAATGAGCATAATGGTCACAAATCCAATATGTTCAGGATTGGCACTGTCCATAGGAAATGCAGTTGCAGCAGACTTAACTTAAACTTACAATTACGGTACTTATAATAAAATAAAACAAAACCTTAACACTAAGCATACTGTTTGCAGAACACCACACCAGAAGGAAGGAAGGAAGGAAGGAAGGAAGGAAGGGAGTGAAACCCAGGCTCCTTCTGGCCCTACTTTTATAGTCACCATGACCTTGACTGAAGAGATAACAGAACCAGCTTAAATCAGCTGTAATCAGCTTCTCTGACGGAATAACCTAAACATCATGAACCTTCTGCTTCTTTCCTTCATACAGAGAAGCTTCCAGAACCCTCTTGAATTAATTGGAATAGGAAAGATCTCTACACATTAGATCAATACTTTCTGTACAGTGGTACCTCGGGTTACATACGTTTCAGGTTACAGACTCCGCTAATCCAGAAACAGTACCTCGGGTTAAGAACTTTGCTTCAGGATGAGAACAGAAATTGCGCAGCAGCAGCACGGCAGCAGTGGGAGGCCCCATGAGCTAAAGTGGTGCTTCAGGTTAAGAACAGTTTCAGGTTCAGAACGGACCTCCGGAACAAATTAAGTACGTAACCCGAGGTACCACTGTACTAAGAAATGCAAACTGACAAAAAGTTCCTCACCTTGGTGTAAACAATACAGTACTGAGCTGAGTGAATCAATGGTATAGCTCAGTGTGAAGCAGCTTTTTGCCTTCCTTGATTTTAATCATTTTCACCTGAAATTTTTTACCGAGTTCCCTCTCCTCACTAGCATTTGAACCCTAGATATTTGTGCCACTTTGTACCCGCCTGGGAAGCTGGGGAAACCTACCTGTCCTCCTTGCATCATGCCATCTTTTCTAGGGTTGTGCTGGTACAGCCGCTGAAGCGCCCCACCTTAAGGATTCACTTATTTGCAATTAACAGTGCCACAAAGCCCACCATCTTCTTTTATACCTTTGCAATTATAAGCATGGCTTACAATTAGTCTTCCGCACATCAGGATGCATTCGCAGGGCGAATTAATGTGGATTAGTTAACCCTCTCATGTATTTCTGTCCGCCTTTTGTTTGCGCAGCCAGGTTGGTTAACATGTGGCAAAGGGGTGCTCTGTCTTCTCAAATTTGGCCAAAATCCAAGCAATATGCGCACACAAGCCAAAGCTTCGTTTCATGTTGGTCCCACAGCTGGTTTTGCTGCCAAAGAGGCGTTCGGGAATTGAGCAGCAGTTTGTTTCAGTGGTGGGGACTGCTGTGTCACCATCAACAAAGAAAGCTTCAGCCGCATGTGCTCTTGTGATCCATGCATATACAACCACACTGCTCTTTGCTCTTTTATTTTAATGGTATGATGAGCTTTTCCACCTACGGATACCGAATTTCTATCAAGGAACCTGGATTCAAAGTATGAAATGAAGCCGTTCCATCTTCTACTAGAGAGTTTAAAAAAATTTCAAATGTGACTAAGTAAGTTTCTCCCATCCTAATTTGCCTTCTCGTTCATTTGTCCACTTTTTAAAAAATCATCGGATTTGGTCCAGGGAGTCTGAACCCTGGTTTCTGACAGGTTGGCTCGGAAATAAGCTGAGCGGCTTCCAAAATAAGAATAAGAGAGTAGTGCTTGGCTCAAAGACAAATCTGTTCCCCCAGCTTGAGCCCTGAAACACTCCAAGGATTCCTCACTTTCTTCCTTTCATCTGGTTCCAGCTATGGTGATGGGTTGCAAGCAGGTGGCCATCCTCCCTCCTCCAAGCTGGAAATCTCTGATTAAGTAAGATGAGGGGGCGATTATGGGTTGTAATAGCTGAGCTGCCAGAAATATATGGAGTGTTCACCTCTTTCTTCCATACAGATTTCTTACACGTGGAAACACAGGTGCATTAATTAAAACAAAAAGAACCAGCTCCTGTAATCCTACCAGGATTCATTGTCTGGATGTTTATTAGCGATGCACTTAAGGCTGCAGTCCTAACCCCACTTGCCATGGAGTAAGCCCCACTGAATTCAACAGGACTTACTTGGGAGTAGACACGGTTCAGATTGCATTATATGTGCTCCTTCCGGTGAGAACCTCTGAGGGTGGGGGGAAGGACGCAAACTGAAAACTACAGTGAACAGCACATGCTCCCATTCTGAAATTAGTTCTGGAAAATTTCCTAATTAAACTGGGAGGCAGAACAGAAGGCCGAGAAGGGTATACAGGCAGACCCTGGAGATATTGTGGGTTCGGTTCCAGACCACCACAATAAAACAAATATTGCAATAAAGCAAATCACACGTTGTTGTTGTTGTTGTTGTTGTTGTTGTTGTTGTTGTTGTTTTCTAGTGCATATAAAAGTTATGTGTACACTGACTGTAGTCCAGGGTTTCCATCCCTAGCTAGCAGGACCAGTGGTCAGGGATGATGGGAATTGTAGCCCCAAAACAGCTAGAGACCCCACTTTGGGAAACCCTGCATCGATTAAGCCGGGGCGGGAGGGGAAAAACCCAATTCCAGCCCTAGCCAGCTGCACTCCCATGACCAGAAGAGGGGCATCACTTGCGGGGGGCTTCCTTCCCTTGGAAGTGGCCGACCTGCCTGCAGTTGCACCCGCATCCTCGTAAGGAGCAATACCTGTGAAGTGCAATAATGCCAAGCATAATAAAACAAGGCATGCCTGTATACAACTGCTCAGCCCTATCAACGACGACAATTCTGAACACTGCAAGTGTCCCAACTTTCTGATATCTGCCTGACAACCACTGAAGCAGAACCAAGAACAGTGGTCTTTCTGTGTTTGCTAACAATAAACGTTTGCATTCTTCGGGATATTGCTTGCTGCATAATCAGGGATTTGCTTTGTAAACCGGGGTGGTGGTAGCAGAATCAACGTAGCGGGACAGTGGGGAATTTGCAAAAGCTGTCACCGGTGCAGCGGGCGTTATTCTTAGTAAGGAGGCATTTTAAATAATGAACTAAACTTCAGTCAGGTTTTTTTTTAAAAAAAAAAAAACACTGCACAAAACCCCTGTATGACATACTTCCTTTTCATTTGGGTATACAGGCAGTGACTATTTTAGGCCCTTCTAATGTGACCCCTGATACTCCTGTGTTTTCCTGGCATTCCATCTCTCTTGCACACAAAACTGGTGTGAGCCTGGAACAAGCAGTAAGGGTTCCTAATGACCTGGATTTTACTTCTGCCCCAGACCCATTCCTAGTGTCTCTTGTTCCTTCATATGCTATTTTCAAACACAGAAGAATGGCCATTGTTTTCTTAGCCTCGACACAATTAGCGCCAAACAAACAGTGCATCAATGAACAGAAGCATAAATCAGCAGCTTAATAAGCAAAGGCCTTTTTTTTTTTTCAGACGAGGGGATGGTGCCAATTTGACACTCATCCCAGCTCACCAACCACTGGGTATCAAAGAGGTCACCCATCAGAAGACTCCAGTGAATGGCATGTTTCACAGTTCTGCTGCTTTACATTTCCCTTGGCTGCTATCCAAGACTGAGGAATAAAGTAAAGTCTTATGATTACAAAGGGCCAATGTGAGTCGCAATTTGCAATTGTCACAGTGTGTGACGTTGTAGGGAAAAGATACAATTGGGCGGCAGAACAAGCTCATCTACCTTTCGCTTGTCTCTTTGGCTGCAACCAAATTAGGAAGTTTACCGAAAATATCCTGCTCATCTATGTTTCACAAGTGCGGATAATCATCTGCAAACAGGTGTTGGGAAGAACCTCTGTGATCCTCTGGAATTGATTCCAGAGAAGTATGAATGCAAGCATTATAAATACAAATCGGCAAGCAAACCAGCTCAGTGTAAGGAGGGAGGGAAGGAGACAGAGAGTAAGAGAGCAGAGACTATGCATTAAATTCCTAGACGGCAGTGGCAGAAATGCCAAGAACCCAGGTTGAGGAGGTGGGAGGGCACGTAAAACAAGCAGCCGCTGAAGCAAAAAAATGCCTGAAGAGAATTGAAGCTGAATATGAAGCCGTCAGGCATGAAAATGATTATCGCTTCAAAGGAAGCCTTGGAACAGGTAAAGTCAAAGATGAGGATACAAGCAGCTATTTCCGAGCAATTATTTATAATGACATCATTGCAAGCATTCAAAAAGGGACGTTGGCAGGTAGGAGCACGCCTGCCCAAATGCTTGTGAGCAGGATCAAGGTAGACTGCTGGCAACGTTGTGCTTGTCTCAATTGTGTAGGGTTCTGGCTCCATCTGTACTTTCCTCTGCCCCAGGACACTTTCCCCTCTGTGGAAATGATGTGCATTACATCAGTTTCCTGCCAGGGATTCTTGGGCTTGATTCTGGGATCACCCACTGTTGCCATCTTGACTTGTTTGGGGCCTTGGGGGAGGGGGTGGTGAATACTTGGAACACTTGCAAAAACTGAACCCCTTTGGGAAACATTTCAGATTTCATCCAGTCTTTCCTCCCTACCTTTTCCTATATCACCCTTAAGACAGTTGTATAGAAAGTTAAAGGTAAAGGGGTAAAGGGACCCCTGACCATTAGGTCCAGTCGTGGCCGACTCTGGGGTTGTGACGCTCATCTTGCTTTATTGGCCGAGGGAGCCAGTGAACAGCTTCCGGGTCATTTGGCCAGCATGACTAAGCCGCTTCTGCCGAACCAGAGCAGCGCATGGAAACACCGTTTACCTTCCTGCCCAAGCGGTACCTATTTATCTACTTGCACTCTGACGTGCTTTCAAACTGCTAGGTTGGCAGGAGCAGGGACTGAGCAATGGGAGCTCACCCCATTGCGGGGATTCGAACCGCCAACCTTCTGATCGGCAAGTCCTGGGCTCTGTGATTTAATCCACAGCACCACCCGCGTCCCTCTTGTATAGAAAGCTACTACTAAATAAATGATGACGACAATGAATTATTATTATTATTATTATTATTATTATTATTATATTAAGTGTTATGTGTAATAATAATAATAATAATAGTAGTAGTTTCTTTAGGATGAAAACACTGGAGACTTTGCTTTAAAGCATTTGCTAGGTTTACCAGTATAAACGAGCAAAGCCTATTGGAATAAACCAGTTTCCTTTCAAAAAAGGAAAGCAGACAAACCCCCAAAAATCTGCACCTTCAGTTTCCACTAAATCTAGATGCAAGTTCAGTTCTGTTCTATCTTTCTCTGTCCATTCAAAGCCCAAACTGCTGTTTTTCATGTGCTCCCCTGAGATGATTAATGACTCAATAATGATGATAATAATAATTATAATGTAATATATTAATTAATTGTTCTTTAGTTTCTTCAGGATGAAAACACTGGGGACTTACGGTCCCTTTGAAGTATTTGCTAGATTTGCAAATATTAACGAGGAGAGCCTATTGGAATAAACCAGTTTTCTTTTAAAAAGGAAAGAAAAAAAGGCAGCAAATAGATTTCCAGAGACCTATGAAAGTCTGTACCTTCGGTTTCTGCTAAGTCCAGCTATAACTCTCAGTTCTCCTGTTCTATTTTTCTCTGTCCATTCAAACCCCAAACTACTGTATTTCACATGCCCCCTCCCTTGCAGATAATTTGTTTCAGATCCTACCCCCTGCAGGTGAAAATGAACATTTTAGTTTTGTCCCTGACCACACATTCACAGTGATCAAGCCAGCCAAAACTCATAAATACAAGAAAAACAGTGTGATCGTGCACCATCATATTGCTTCATGTCATTCCTGCTATCTGTTAATATTGTTTTCTCATTTCTGTATATTTAGCTGCATACGTCACCTTCATTATTTTTCTGTGGAGTTGTTGTTTTTAAGAAAAGAACAAGGGAGAAGAGGGAAAACCATAACTGCAAAAAAATAATAATTATTAAATGCAGTGTATTGAAGCAAGGTTATTTCCTCGGGTGACAAAATTTTCTTTGGCTAGTTTTGTTCCAGCAACTAAGAGAAATCCCCCCCCCCCAAAGAAACAGATGCTTCTGTAATTTGCTGAGGCTACTCCAATAAAGAACATCATCTTAACTAAATGATCTCATTAAAGAAGGTGATGGGAGCAATAAATAGCTTGATGATGTAAACAAATAATGCGAGCCAAGCTTCAGTCTTTGGGAGGGGGGTGGTCTTGGGTGCGCTGAAACCCTGCCACAACTCAAAGTTTTTTGCCTTTCTACCAAGCAGTCACTATGGCAATGGGGAAATATTGTGATGTATAGGAATTATGAGGCTATGATTCAGAAAGAACAGAAAGAGCATTCAAAGTCTCATTGGGCAAATTGTACACCAGCATGTTTCAACAGCAATGCACAAATTCAGAGACGGCCGATATCCTAGTCCAGCTGCCTTTTATTTCATTTATTTATTCTATTCCATTTTTATACCACCTTTCCTTTAAGGAGTTCAAGGTGGCATGCATAGTCTCCTCCCCCCAATGACAACAACCCTGTAAAGTAGATTAAGCTGAGACTGAGTGTCTGGCCCAAGGTCACCCACTGAGTTTAATGGCTGAACAGGGATTTGAATCCTGATCTCCCTGGTCCTAGATGACAAAACTTTGATGGCAGAAGGTGAGAAGGAATTAAAGAACCTCTTAATGAGAGTGAAAGAGGAGGGTGCAAAATATGGTCTAAAGCCCAACATAAAAAAAAAACTAAGATCATGGCCACTGGCCCCATCATATCCTGGCAAATAGAAGATGAAGAAATGGAGGCAGTGACAGATTTTACCTTCTTGGGCTCCATGATCACTGCAGTCACGAAATTAAAAGACACCTACTTCTTGGGAGAAAAGCGATGACAAACCTAGACAGCATCTTAAAAAGCAAAGACATCACCTTGCTGACAAAAATCCATATAGTTAAAGCTATGGTTTTCTTAGTGATGTATGGAAGTGAGAGCTGGACCATAAAGAAGGCTGATTGCCAAGAATGGATGCTTTTGAATTATGGTGCTGGAGGAGACTCTTGAGAGTCCCATGGACTGCAAGAAGATCAAACCTCTCCATTCTGAAGGAAATCAGCCCTGAGTGCTCACTGGAAGGACAGATCCTGAAGATGAGGCTCCAATACTTTGGCCACCTCATGAGAAGAGAAGACTCCCTGGAAAAGACCCTGATGCTGGGAAAGATGGAGGGAACAAGGAGAAGGGGACGACAGAGGACAAGATGGTTGGACAGTGTTCCCGAAACTATTGACGTGAATTTGACGAAACTGCGGGAGGCAGTGGAAGACAGGAGTGCCTGGCGTGCTCTGGTCCATGGGGTCATGAAGAGTCGGACACGACTAAACGACTAAACAACAACAACTCCCTGGTCCTAGTCCAGCACTCTTGCCACTCTTACCACACTGTCTTATATTAAATCAGGCCAATAGCCGTTCTGGCTTAGGACTGTCTCCTCTCTGACTGACAGTGATTATGCAAGGTCTCAGGAAGAGGTGTTTCCCAGCCCTGAGACCCCCCTGAGATCCTTTTAACTGGGGGTGCTGGAAGCTAAACTCGGGGAGACCCGATAGTAGAAAGTGATCTGCTTAGAAAATAACAGTCACCCAGTTCCAAGGCACTCAAGGCAACTTAGGAAACAAAGAGGGGGGACCCCACACCCAAACAGCTAAAACCAACAATTAGAACATACACAAATATAACAAGAGCAGGAAAAGCAGGCATATACGCGGGTGGCGATGTGGGTTAAACCACAGAGCCTGGGACTTGCCGATCAGAACATCAGCGGTTCGAATCCCCGTGACAGGGTGAGCTCCCGTTGCTTGGTCCCTGCTCCTGCCAACCTAGCAGTTCGAAAGCACATCAAAGTGCAAGTAGATAAATAGGTACCGCTCCAGCGGGAAGGTAAACGGCGTTTCTGTGTGCTGCTCTGGTTCGACAGAAGCAGCTTAGTCATGCTGGCCACATGACCCGGAAGCTGTACACCGGCTCCCGCGGCCAATAAAGCGAGATGAGCGCCGCAACCCCAGAGTTGGTCACCACTGGACCTAATGGTCAGGGGTCCCTTTACCTTTACTAGCCCAGCTGAAAACTATCAGGAGGGTTGAAGCAATCTCATCACTGCTTATGGCAGGTATAGCCACAGACTCACTGCTTGTAAGACAGAAGCCAGGCAGGTGGGGAATAGCAGATTGGTGGGGTTGTACCATTGCTGAACCAGCATTTTGACATCCTGCAATGCCCTTATGGCTCTTAACCTTTTCTCGGGTCACTGAGAGACTTCTTTGCAGGAAATGGCTAATAAGCCAAATAATCCGTTATTCTTTCTGTGGTGTCATGGGTGTGCTACAAAGGGCACAGACAGAAAGAAGGTAGAGAGATTCGAGCGCAGGCCCGTTCTTCTCATCCTCTAGCGACTTCAGTTGAACCCTGAACATGTGCTTCCCAGTTCTGTGCACCTATAATCAAAAGTGTTCAATGGGACTCCCAGAATTAACTCCACCAATATATTGCCCACTACTCCATTCGTTCCACACCCATGCTCCCCAAGCAACAGTTTTGGTCACCTGTTTTCTCCCCAAACGTGTTTTTCTGGAGCCAGCCCTATGGATCTTACACCCAAGTCTGTGTGCTGTAGGTCTGGCACTTTAAATAAAGGGGCATGTCAGAAGTGGGGAACCTCCAGGTGTTGCTGGTCTCCAATGCAACTAGAATGGCCAATGGCCAGGAATGCTGGGAACGACATTGAGAAGGTTTCTCAACTTTGGTGTATACATTTAATTAAGTACCGCTTTCTGGTTTCCATGACAGAGGATATGTAGACTGCAATGAAAAGGATGCTCAGATGAGCACTGTCTAGGTTCACCTTTAATCGATCTCCTCTGCATCGTTTTTGTACTTCTTTAAGTACAATAAAGAAGGACCATAAAGAAGGCTGATCGCCGAAGAATTGATGCTTTTGAATTATGGTGCTGGAGGAGACTCTTGAGAGTCCCATGGACTGCAAGAAGGTCAAACCTATCCATTCTTAAGGAAATCAGCCCTGAGTACTCACTGGAAGGACAGATCCTGAAGCTGAGGCTCCAATACTTTGGCCACCTCATGAGAAGAGAAGACTCCCTGGAAAAGACCCTGATGTTGGGAAAGATGGAGGGCACAAGGAGAAGGGGACGACAGAGGACGAGATGGTTGGATAGTGTTCTCGAGCTACCAGCATGAGTTTGACCAAACTGTGGGAGGCAGTGGAAGACAGGAGTGCCTGGTGTGCTCTGGTCCATGGGGTCACAAAGAGTTGGACACGACTAAACGACTAAACAACAACAACAACAAAGTACAACCTCCTACAATCAAAACCGTGCTTTATCTTTGTGTTTGGCCTCCTCTCTCACCCAAGAAACACTTCCTGCACTGGAATGGCGCAACTGTCTCTTCTCTTTTTTTGGTTCATATCCCATGGGTGAGGCTTACTCCCCCCCCCCCCCACTGCTTTTCCAGCTTAAGTTCCGCACTCCCTGGTGTGGCCTTTTCATGAGCCTGTCGCCAAGGGAAACTGTCTGATCCCACCTCCCATGGGGTTTGGTGGCAGAAGGTACAACGGAGCCCCTTTGGCATCAATATGATTATACAAGTATTCCTCCAACTCAAAATGACCAGCCGTCAGGACTGTTGCCCGGCAACACGAAACTCTAGTGCAAACTGGGAGCTTCATTAATCTTTTAAAATACTGTATTTTGCCTTGCCGACTCATAAATAATGGATGCCGATTTGGGGGCATCCTTGCAATGTGCCCATTGGCATCTCAACAGGAAGCAAGTCAATTATAGCCCACCCGAAACCAAAAACCAACCCTGATTTTTACTTGATTTTTGCTTTGAACCGTATTCTGTTCAATACATGGATTGTGGTTGCGTGTTCAAACCACAGAGGGGGTGTTTTGAGGTTACATCGTGAAGATAACCGCTCTTCCTTGACTAAATCATGCAGTCAAGTCACCTATTGTTTGGGGGGGGGGCTATTTTAAACTTATATTGCACCACCCATCACAAAATAAACAGTGAATTTGTTCTGCTTGCTGCACAGGTTACAAACACTTACAATTTCTCTCCAGATAAGAATGTAACCAGTGCTTCCACTTTCATGCGGAAACAGAAACAGCTACCATGTTCTCAGCTGTGCAGGGGCAGAGGGTTAAAATAGCTTCAAGTTTACAATCAAGATTTATTTGATTTCTTACAATAATTTACATTCACGGCAATAGGGTGATAGGAAAAGGGGAAAGGGATAGAGACACACTCTCATATTGTCCTGTAACCACAGTTTCCCAGGGTCTACCTTGGAGGCTATTTACCTAATGGTTCATTAGGCTCGTGTTTACAGCACTGTTTCTATTGAACCTTAGGGTTCTATCAGAACAGTACTTAAGAGTCCCACTTAAAATTAAAATAATTAATTTAGATGTAGCAGTGTCTATAAGAATACATCCCCACCAATAACAATGTTTAATTGAACGCAACGCCCACTGTTGCACATAACCATCCTGCCTTGCTAAACAATGGTTTAGGAAGGTGTGAATGAGCTTTGGGTCCACATGCTCCCGTTGTTGTTGTTTGTTGAATATATATATTGCCCTATACCTGGAGGTCTCAGGACGCTTCACTTCAGTGCAGCAGTTTCCGTTATAATAAGCCATGGCTCCTTTTTATATCCAAAATGGGAAAGTGTGATTTAATTGCGGTTTACTAACTAGGATCTCAAACGAGGATCAATCCTTTCCTAGTTTAAGATCCTAGCTGAAGAATTTCTCCCCAAGGAGAAACATTCAATTCAGCATTCCATGCTATTTTTGCACATGCCATCTATCTATCTATCTATCTATCTATCTATCTATCTATCTATCTTTCTTTCTTTCTATCTTTCTATCTTTCTATCATCTATCATCTATCTATATCATCTATCTATCTATCTGTATCTATCTATCTATCTATCTATCTATCATCTATCTATCTATCTATCTATCTATCTATCTATCTATCTATCATCTATCTATCTATTTATCTATCTGTCTATCTATCTAGTATACAACTCAGTTGCCAAAGTGGATTCTAAGCAGTTTACAAGTGTAAAATCCAATGACAAAAATACATACAAACACCCATGATTAAAGCAGACAATGAAACTGTTCCTTCAAATGCTATAAAAATAAACATGCGCAATGAAAAATGTCTGATAAAGTAAGCCCATTAAAAAAAACAGCATGACAATTTTAGATGGAATTTAGGAGAGAGCATAGAGAGTTAGCATCCTGTATGGGTAACAGCTGCTAGGATAATATATGCAAAAAAGAAAAAAGTGGAGGCAAGCGGGTATTTGCCTCCTATCAGAGAATGGTAGGAGAAGGTCTGGGAATTTGCTACAATGGCAAAAACAGCTTATTATATGAGAAGTAGACAAGGAGAGAGAGAGAGAGAGAACATATTTATGAGGAAATGGATAAAACTTTGTTCAGTGTAACAGGATCAGGAAATAAGTCCCAAATATAGATTATGGATTTACTGTATTCTGAATATAAAAAACCATCAGTGGCTTTGCTGTTGTTTTTGCCTATAATTCTGTCTTTGGTTTTTTTAGGGGGGTTAGACATCTCTCTTCATGTTCATATGATTAATTATAAGTAAACAAAATAATAGATGAAATTTTAGTGGGAATGGCTTCTACTCTTCCTCAATTTTATGTTTTTGGCTTGCCTTTTCTTTTGTTCTTAAGGGTGGTATTGGTTTGAGGGAGAATATTAAACATGTATTTATAGCATGTGTGAACTGTTTTCAGTCCGATGAAGGACAGTTGTGCTTTATTTTTATTTCAAACATTTCATAATAAATTGGTAGGAGTTCCCCTGTTTTTTTTGAGCTGGGATATGTTGGGAATGGGTCAAATATAACCAAACGCCACTCCCTGCCTAAGGCCAGGCTTTCCTCCTGCCAGCCTCTGTGGATTAACCCAAAGAATCCATGCCACAGTATAAATCATTCAGAGAAATAAGTACACCACAGAAAAAGTGTCCAGGTCAACAGGATTCTCTCCCTATTCCTTCTCTCAAATTAATGCTGATATTTACGAGAAGTTTAATTTTCAAAGACAGCATTCTTTCATTTAAACTGAGATGCCTCCGTTGGATCACTGCACCCTGTGAATCAAATTTCCACATATGCCCCCAAAGTATTTTAGGATCCAGATAATCTCACGATGCAGAATGCAAAATAGCCAGTCATCTCTCCCCCCCCCCCATATATTCCCAGGCCATCTCTTGCCAGTCAATTAGCTGGAGAATGTAATTGTCACAAGAAAGCTCATTTTCATTCATCTGAATTACCATATTCACGGTAAATAAAGTTCTGGTGGAATCCAGGGCTGTCCCATTGTTTTTAAAGCTGCAAACCTAACCCCAGAAGGCTGATTGCAGAAGAACTGATGCTTTTAAATTATGGTGCTGGAGGAGACTCTTGAGAGTCCCATGGACTGCAAGAAGATCAAACCTCTCCATTCTGAAGGAAATCAGCCCTGAGTGCTCACTGGAAGGGCAGATCCTGAAGCTGAGGCTCCAATACTTTGGCCACCTCGTGAGAAGAGACGACTCCCTGGAAAAGACCCTGATGTTGGGAAAGATTGAGGGCACAAGGAGAAGGGGATGACAGAGGGCAAGATGGTTGGACAGTGTTCTCGAAGCTACTAACATGAGTTTGACCAAACTGCGGGAGGCAGTGGAAGACAGGAGTACCTTGCATGCTCTGGTCCATGGGGTCACGAAGAGTCAGACATGACTAAACAACAACAACCCCACTTACCTCGAAGCAAGCCCCATTGATTTAATTAGGACTTACTTCTGAGTAGGCATGATTAGGACTGTGCTGTGTTGTGTCGCTGAACTTTTCCCTGGCAAACGAAAATGGCTTTGCTTTATTATTTGTGTTGAATTGGGAAATCAGGTAGCTACTGGCAGCCATGTACATGAATACCCTTTCTAGCACTGGTAGAATGCCTGGAGCACAATACTCTAGGCACAAAGGTGCCAATTAATGGAAGACAATTCAAGTTCACATCTCTGTTATAACCAAGGGCAGCGGTTGTACTCAGGTAGCTTATCTCACCCTTTGCAATTACTGCTTGTTGTAGAAACAACATAGCAACTGATATTCAAAGAGCCAAAGCGCGGTGTGTGAAAAATTAGTCCTGTACCGGGAAGATCTGCATCTTAGGGATCAGAGAAGTCCATTTGCAGAAGAAGAGGAGGAAGAAACAGGCAATGCTTTTCATGTGAGCAATTATTGCACTGAAGAGAGGGGGTGTAGATTTAGATAAACTCCCCTCTGAAAAGCTGGTTTTCCACACTTGCCACACTCCCTCTGTATTTCACATTCACAGTGGGTTGGCCTACTTCTTAAAATATTTGAATGCCTTGTGAATAATGCATGAGGAAAGAGATTTATGCATATTCATAATAATCACTGCTTGGCAAGGATGTTGAGAGATAGCACTGTTGAGGGCTAATGTTTAGAAGTATGGGTGGTGAAAATATTGATGTGCTAGATGATGATAGCATTGAGAGGAATTTGATAGCATTCAATATACACATGCGCACACAGTAATATCCAACCCACTGCCTGCTAAGGACCTGCTTACAGCTGTGACTGTTATTAAAAATTAGCCCTGGCCATATGTTGAAAAACAGAACAAACGGAAACCTTCTGGGAATCGTGATTTTCTGGAAAATCCCATTACAGCCCAGACCTGGACACATTGTTCTTCGATCATTTCAGTTTTTCTCCTTGTATTTAACAAATGCAGAACAAATGCAAAGTGGAAATCAGTGACTATGTTTATTTTTATGTGTATCTCAGAGTTCAAGCACTAATTTCAGGCTGTGCAAGGGCCCAACCGAACAGCTACTGCCAACCAACATGTCCCCTTCGTGCCTCCCTGGTAATGTCTTGTAAAAGAAACATGCCCTGTGAAATCATTCTGCTCATCATTTCCACCATTCCCACTCCAGTTCATTGGCCATCACTTGCAAGGTTTGGAGAAATGTTGGGTATAACATGCCATGCATTTCTTTTATCAGGCAGTATTGGGGACATGTGGGACACGGGTGGCGCTGTGGGTTAAACCACAGAGCCTAGGACTTGCCGATCAGAAGGTCGGCGGTTTGAATCCCCGCGATGCGGTGAGCTCCCGTTGCTCGGTCCCTGCTCCTGCCAACCTAGCAGTTCGAAAGCAGTCAAAGTGCAAGTAGATAAATAGGTACCACTCCGGCGGGAAGGTAAACGGCATTTCCGTGCGCTGCTCTGGTTCGCCAGAAGCGACTTACTCATGCTGGTCACATGACCCGGAAGCTGTACGCCAACTCCCTTGGCCAATAAAGCGAGATGAGTGCCGGAACCCCAGAGTCGGTCACGACTGGACCTAATGGTCAGGGATCCCTTTACCTTTATTGGGGACATGTAAGGGAGATGTAATTCCACAGCAGCAAAATACATCATGGCCTTGAGACACACAACATACACACACAAAAAGCATTCGTGCAATTTTCAGGAGTTGGTGCGGAATCCCCTGAAGGGTCATAGGTCAGTGGTAGAACACCTGCTTGGCATGCAGAAGGTCCCAAATTCAATGCCTGGCATCTCCAGGTAGGGCTGGGATTCTGGGCTCTGACTCTGGGTTTGTCCAGACTTCCTTTTGCACCAGACATTCCAGGCACAGTTTCCAGATCTGTGTCCGAGCTTTCATTATTATTTTTGTCCCGCCACTGTCCCCAGGAAAACCTGCTGTTCACCGCTGAATCAGAATAAATGGCCATCCACAGAAAGCCCAATTGCTGTTTGCTCCCATTCAGCAGTAAACAGTGGGTTTTCCTGGGGAAAACGGTGGGGCAAAAAAAGAGAACACTGCTTGAACACGGAACCTGGAAAGTGTAGTGCAAAAGGAAGTCCGGCTGAGCCCTCAATAGAAGTCATATTTCTATGATCTCTCTGGATGCCTTGCATCTCCTTGGTTTGAGAGACGGTGGTTGGGCCTGAACCTGCCAAGAAGTTTTCACTCAGGCACATCCTATTGTCACAGCAATTAATGTAAAAAGGTAAAGGGATCCCTGACCATTAGGTCCAGTCGTGGCCGACTCTGGGGTTGCGGCGCTCATCTCGCTTTATTGGCCAAGGGAGCCGGTGTACAGCTTCCGGGTCATGTGGCCAGCATGACTAAGCCTCTTCTGGCGAACCAGAGCAGCACATGGAAACACCGTTTACCTTCCCGCCAGAGCGGTACCTATTTATCCACTTGCACTTTGATGTGCTTTCAAACTGCTAGGTGGGCAGGAGCAGGGACCGAGCAATGGGAGCTCACCCCGTCATGGGGATTCGAACTGCTGACCTTCTGATCGGCAAGTCCTAGGCTCTGTGGTTTAACCCAAAGCACCACCCGCGTCCCTTGCAATTAATGTAGTAGCAACTAATTGCAGACCATCTTTCACTGAATGAGAAGGAGAGACTTCTTCTGGAAGAGGAAAGCCATTTTGGAGAAAGGGGCCTTTTACTTCTTATCCCCATTCCCCCCCCCCCGCCCCAGCTGGAGAGGATGTAGGCAAGGAGTCTGTGCAAAGAACAGCAGATTGACAGGTTGGGTGAGACTGGGGGCTGAGGGAGGGCAGGGAGCAAAGAAGAACTGAGCAGATCTCCGCAGGAATCTGATGGCGTTAACGCACTTGGTTGTATAGGTCACCTGGTCATATTATTCCTTGTTAGGGTGAATGTATTAAATGGGAGCAATTCTTTCCAAATTTGTATCTAAAAATGAGCATGCGCAATTTCGATGCAAACTGGTATCCTTTTCCTTGGGGTGATGTGCATTGCCAAAAAAGCCAAAACGTAAAGAAGAAGAAGAAGAAGAGTTTGGATTTGGTATCCTGCTTTATCACTACCCGAAGGAGTCTCAAAGCGGCTAACATTCTCCTTTCCCTTCCTCCCCCACAACAAACACTCTGTGAGGTGAGTGGGGCTGAGAGACTTCAAAGAAGTGTGACTGGCCCAAGGTCACCCAGCAGCTGCATGTGGAGGAGCGGAGACGCGAACCCGGTTCACCAGATTACGAGTCTACCGCTCTTAACCACTACACCACACTGGCACCACACTCTATGTGGCCCTGGGTGCCTGTTGTCCTGGAGGTCAGTTGTGGTTGCAGAGGACTTGAGGGAGGTCCGATTGGGTTGCTTAATGCTGTACTTATACTCAGCCTGTATATTTGTAAGCAAACCCAAACATTAGAAAAAGCCAATTAGTTCCCAGCAATCTCAATCCAAAGGAAACAGGACCAGTTGGAATCCCTGAAACATCTCATCTAACAACTTGGGAGAATAAAATGTACTGTATTTTTCAAGCCCTCTTCCTATGGTAAACTCTGCGCAAATAATATTGCAGGCCAGGTTCTAAGGTTCTCCTTTTCACACTCATTTAACAATTAGGAGTCTTGAAGGGCAGCCCTACATAGAAATCAGTGCAGCAGTGAATGCTCAAGGTCATGACAGCATATATAATGTTTCTAGCTCTGATTCCAAATGAGCTGGAACTTAACCGTGCAAGCAGGAGACACACATCGAGCTGCCAGAAACATATCTTTGCACTCTCATTCACTTGCTAATTTTCTACGTTCAAGGCGTGGTGCTTGGAGCGTTTGGTTAGCTGGGTTTTTTCCGTCTTTCTCTCATCCGCAATCCAAAGTGGTAGTTCATGGGAGGCTGCATTGTTTGCTTTGGCAGATGTTTTGCACTAGGACTGCCATCAGCTGCCACATGCCGGCTGGGGCTGATGAGAATTTTAGTCCAAAACATCTAGAGGGCACCAGGTTGCCAAAGGCCACCACAATGCATCACACTTCCTGAGTAACTGCTTCAATGAAACATTGCCAGAAGGACCGTAGCTCACCTGCTTTGCATGCAGAAGGTCCCAGCTTCAACCGCTCCAGTTTTATTAGCTACCGTATTTTTCGCTCTATAAAACGCACCCGACCGTAACATGCACGTAGTTTTTAGAGGAGGAAAATCCGTAGGCATGCCACCCGTAGACATTCCCTCCATAACACGCACAGACATTTCCCCTTACTTTCTAGGAGGAAAAAAGTGAGTGTTATGGTGCAAAAAATACGGTAATTGCAAGGATGCACCAATCTACTTGTGGTTATTGCAGAGGGCCACCCATACCTGAAGGAGCGTCTCCACCCCCATCGTTCTGCCCGGACACTGAGGTCCAGCACTGAGGACCTTCTGGCGGTTCCCTTGCTGCGAGAAGCCAAGTTACAGGGAACCAGGCAGAGGGCCTTCTTGGTAGTGGCACCCACCCTTTGGAACCCCCTTCCACCAGATGTCAAAGAGAAAAACAGCTACCAGACTTTTAGAAGACACCTGAAGGCAGCCCTGTTTAGGGAAGCTTTTAATGTTTAATAGATTGTTGTTATTTTAATATTCTGTTGGAAGCCACCCAGAGTGGCTGGGGAAACTCAGCCAGATGGGCAGGGTATAAATAATAAATAATAAATAATAAATAATAAATAATAAATAATAAATAATAAATAATAAATAATAAATAATAAATAATAAATAATAATTATAATACGTTTTTTGATGCAAAATTATTGCATACACACCCTGGCTTAAACACAGGGTTAATATGTAAAGTATTTTTGCAACATTGTTAAAGACAATAAATTACAGCAAAACCCATTTGGTTTGGGATTTTTGTTAAGAACTCTAAAACGCAGGCGGGATTTGCTGACAAATGAGTTGCTGTTTTTTTAAAACAACTCAGACAGTATATTGTTTTGAGTCAGCAGTATGTGAGACGCTGTCTTAGAGAAAGGCCGTAGAATTCCTTGCAAAATAATCTTGGAAGCAGTGCTTTTTTTCTTTTTTAAAAAATGTTTATGGGTACTCATATTGAAATACTGCCCCTCAATGAGGCCAAACTTAGATTCACAAAATGTTTAGGGGTATGCATACCCCTGCGTCCCCCCAGGGGAAAAAAGCACTGCTTGGAAGGAATTGTGCCCACAGTTTCTAGTTCATGCTGTAAACGGAAGGCAGTCAGAAAAGCTGCAAGGATCTCACCTTCGCAATCAGCACAAACACTTATGAAGTTGTACATTAGGAATGAGGAAGCCTTGTTGGCAGTTCCTATCTGGCCCTTGTCCAAAAGTCCTTCCCTCTGCTCACTCTTGACTCAGGTGAGACACTCACAAAATGAGGCTCTCTGCACTACTGCCCTTAGTCACCTCAGATGCTCGCTACCAGGGGTGGGGAGAGAAATTAAATTTCGTTCACGCCGAAAGGCTCACCTAATTAACTCGCAGCATGTGAACCAAAACAAAGCCATCCTTCGAAATGACCACTTCCCGAAATTTTGCAATGTGGTTCTCTAGCCAATAATTGTGCACAAAAAATGCATGTACTAGGTATGCATTAATTTACGGAAAACAACATGCCAAAAATACATTATATGCCCTCTGCGCCTCTCCTCCAGGTATTGTATCCAGCCACGGGGCAGAGAATTTTCATCAGCCTGAGGTCCACATCATCTTGTGGGCAGCCTTTCAGGGGTCAAGTACCAGGAGTGGCATGGAACAACAGAGGTGTCCGACATCTTGTTTTCACAATCGCCTATGGGAAACCTGCAAGCAGAACTTTAGTGCTCTCTATGCTTCTGATTGGGATGCGGGTGGGTTAAACCACAGAGCCTAGGACTTGCCGATCAGAAGGTTGGCAGTTTGAATCTCCGCGACGGGGTGAGCTCTCATTGCTCAGTCCCTGCTCCTGCCAACCTAGCAGTTCAAAAGCATGTCAAAGTGCAAGTAGATAAATAGGTACCGCTCCAGCGGGAAGGTAAACGGCGTTTCTGTGCGCTGCTCTGGTTCGCCAGAAGCGGCTTAGTCATGCTGGCCACATGACCCAGAAGCTGTAAACTGGCTCCCTCGGCCAACAAAGCGAGATGAGCGCCACAACCCCAGAGTCGGTCACGACTGGACCTAACGGTCAGGGGTCCTTTTGCCTTTACCTTTTATGCTTCTGATTCTCAGCAGCTGGTATTCAGAGACATTCCACTTGGATGGAGAGCAGAGCCGCCGTGGCTATAGCCATTCAGTAGCGGATGCCCCGGTGGGATAAATGAGATACAGAAATATCACCCACTCTAAACCTTTGGGGGCATTAATCTAAATTAATAGCACTAGATAATAATGTCAGAGTCAGCTCCCCTCAGTATTTGAAAGGACAGCCCGGCTAGCATTTCATACATATCAACAGCAAGGCAGCCAGATAACACGTGCACATCTCCTCCTAAATCTGCTTCTATATATAGAATTCATCGTCAGGCTTTACCTTTCCAAGTATAAGTTTATGGGGAAAGACAATGGAGCTATTTAATTTGCATGGATTAGTCACAGCACGAAACCCAGCCTTTATGGCCTTTCAATGAGGCTAAGACTCTAGATTAGATTTCCTTCACTAGCTGCTGAAACCACACACACACATACACACATTTCTTGCTTTGCACTCTTAATACAATAAACAGAAATGAGACACATTAAAAATAAAATAAAAAGCTACAACCAATGCTTTGTTTTTCTCATTACCACTCGAAAGTACAGCTGTTTACAGCCCTGCCAGTGGCTGAAGCAAACCCTTCTTATTAGGCAGAATTAAGCCATTAATGCCATTACAGCTTGGCTCGGATTTACAGCCTTTTTTTCCCTACAGCCACCTGTCCAGCTTTTCTAATTATCCTGAAGGAGCAGAAAAGCTTCTTCTTGCCTTCAGTACAAGCTAAAAAAGGGTTCCTTCTTCTGAAACGATAATACTTAAGAGAAACGGCTTTGTCGCCTCAACACAATGGCAAAGATTAAACCAACTTTACTAAATATCTGCCTCTCCTCTTTCTGATTCCCTTTCCCACCCTGCCTGCTCTTCTGACATAATGGTTTTGCTACCAAGGGGAGGGTTATTTTGGATGCTTGCATATCAAGTGATTTCAAATAAAGTTTTTGTTCACATAGCTATATTGGGGATGACCCTATGTGCCACACTGGAAGTCCAAAATAGTCCCAGTTCATGAAATCATCCTTGGGTTAAGTTGCACGGGTGACCCATTCTGACAAAATATTTTCATGCATTGCGGTGGGCAGGGGGTCCAAAATGCATTCCTGGAGTACATAATATTAACTTGGAATGGATCCTTCCTCTCTCTCTTTCCCACTTTGTATTCCAACAGTGGAAACAAGGAAATGGAAATGAACTTGCAATGTAATATCCCTAGCCCAGTGACCAAAGTCCCCTTAACCAACATCCAGCCCAAAATGAACAGACTTAGCAACAAATCCACGAAGAGATGCAATACAGAATAACTAAGAGAAAGAAGAAGAGACCTGCCAAGCTGTCAGAAGGTCCAATGTGATCCATCTGCAATGGCTCTTCTGGAATAGATTTCATGTTCGTCCCCAATGCTTCAGAGGCTGGGGGCAGCGGGTGCCCAGTATTCAAAGAACTTTGCATGAGAGACGGCTGGCTCTTTTTCCTGCTTTATACTTATGTAAAGGTTGCAATGATAGTGGGGCTGAAAACACACACACATACACACACACACTCTTTCTCTAAATTAACTGAGCCTCCTTTAAGCCATGGCATTAAGGTGATGTCGTAAGAAGCAGCTTACCATGCCAAGGTCATTGGAAAAGGAGAGTTCCCCTACGCATTCCAGGCCTGCAGTAAACCAATTTGCAGGCTGAAGGACGTTTCGTTGGCTGACTCCCGCCTACGTGAAAACTTTGGAAACTGCTGTGGTACTGACTGGAAAGATGCACAGCTTTGCCTATCAGTGCAAATAGGTATGGTTTGCCTAATCCTCTTTCAAAGCTGCCTAACTAGGTGGCTGGGACCATGTCTTAGGGTAGAGAATTATATAGTTTTGCAATGCACGGTGTGAAGCGCTAGACACAACAACACCATACACTTGAAGCACATTTAAAGCACATGGCTTCCCACCAAAAAATCCTGGGAACTGTAGTTTGCTCAGTGTGCTGGGAATTGTAGCTCAGTGAGGGTTAAACTACATTTCCATGACGGGGACGGGGGGAGTCCTGTGCATTAAATGTGCTTGAAATGAATGGTATAGATATGACCTTAACTTCCTTTCGTCTGTCCTGATCTTCACCTGATGACTCCAAGATCTAGCCTTGTGCATGAGTTTTTCTGTCTACTCTCTTTTCTACAGCCTGTGTGCAATTTTATACACCTCTGTCATGTGTCCACCTTACTTGTCTCTTCCCTGAACTTAAAAGCTTCAAACGGCATAACCTTTCCAGGCGTTCAAAGATACTCATTTAGCAGAGTACAATGCAGCGTACATTAGATTTCGCAGATCTCACCAGCACTCACCAAGGACCGATTCCTGGGCATATCTATACCATACTCTACAACATTCCTCAGATGAAATAGAGACATTCTCACTCCACACCCCCAACTGACCCTCCTCAACCACTCCCATTCCCCCCTGCCGCAGAGCATTTCCACCACCCCAACGCCAACAGGACACAGCACAACACAAATTTGCAATGTGGGAAGACCCTCGGTTGTCACAGACATCTAAAACGTTGAGCCAATATGTTTGTGTTCTACAACGCCTAGCATAAAACTGAATTCCAGCTCATGTTAACACAGGCTGGGTTACCTGCCACACCTTGGGTTTTAATTTTATTTTATTTTTAGGCAACAGTGGTTTTGACTTTGCATATAGTTTGATGTATGAAAACAAATGAGCAAGGTCAGGTTTTTCCATTCCCACCCTTCCAAAGCTGCCACTTTAGACCATCCAGGTGACTAAAAAAAAGAGAGAGTGAAAGCAGTGGGTAGCAGGTGCCTAACACTCCAAATGGATTAAAAGTTACGCTGTTGCTTGCTTACTCAGATGAGGGTCAATTTATAAATGCTTTTGGGGGAACAGTTTTGCAATGCCACTTTTCCTGTGTCATCCCAGGACTTTATTATCAAACGGCAAGCACTGGCTGCCCATATCCTACCAGCCCAGGTTCAGGGTGCCCTGAAAAATGTGAGTCCCGGATACCTGACATCCAAGATTGATCTCTGGGATCGTCCAAAGGAGTGCTGTCAGTTTTCCATCATGCATCAGAAACCCAGCTGGCTCCAACCCAGAAGTCAGGCGTGCTCTTCCAGCAGAGATTCTCAAGGCATCCTTGCTTCTAACTTTCAGACATCTCTTGAAGACCTTTTTTGTGTAGACAGGCCTTTAAGTATTTCACTGTATGTTTTCCCTCGGAGGAGTAAACAGTAGCTTTAGGGGGTGGATCAGGATTAAGAATCAGTGCACATGGAAGAGTTAAATCTTCCCTTTCACAAAACCAGTGGCGGCAACACCAACAATGCATCCTCTGATGATCATAAGGCCCATGATGTTTGATACTGGGTAAGGTCCTTGACAGACAGAAATTTGAAGTCCTTTTTGTTTTATTTCCCTTTCCCTTTCCCCTTTCCCTTTTTCCCTTTCCCTTTCCTTTCCTCTGGGCCATTATTGGGGTCCAAGGATTACATTGTAAAGGTAAAGGACCCCTGGACGGTTACATCTAGTCAAAGGTGACTATGGGGTGCGGCGCTCATCTCGCTTTCAGGCTGAGGGAGCCAGTGTTTGTCCACAGACAGCTTTCCGGGTCATGTGGCCAGCATGACTAAACGGCATATGGAGCAACAGAACACTGTGACGGAAACCAGAGCACATGGAAACACCGTTTAGCTTCCCGCCACAGCGGTACCTATTCATCTACTTGCACTGGTGTGCTTTCGAACTGCTAGGTTGGCAGCAGCTGAACAAAGCAACGGGAGCTCACCACCATCGTGGGGCTTCGAACTGCCAACCTTCTGATTGGTAAGCCCAAGAGGCTTGGTGGTTTAGCCCACAGCACCACCCACCGGGATGGAAGGACCCTGAGTGAGAAGCAGGGAAGAGAAGACCTCCCAGGGTGAAAGACTGGGAGAAGAAAGGAAAGCTCCCAAGTGAGAGGAGCTGGGAAGGTCTACCACTTTCTCTGTGAAACAACGGTGAACCTTGGAGAGAGGAGACTGTGTTTTCTCTTCTCTTGCATTCCCTGCTTTTTGTTTAGATTAGCTTCTTTTATTGTATTAAGAAGCAGCTTTAATAAAACCTTATGGGGGAAAGAGATACTGGGAGAGGTGCTCTTTTAGGTACTTGGGTGTCAAGCTGCTTAGGACTTTGTGGACAAGTGCTAATGACTTGAATTGCCTGGGAGCTCACTAGCAGCCAGTGCAACACTTTTCAGCACATTCCATTGGGCTGCCTCACTCACGAACCTAGCAAAGGCACTTTGTGCTAGCCTACGGTTCTCCAGACTATCTTCAAGGGCAGCCCCACATAAAGCACATTGCAGTAGCACTACTGTGCATTATAACAAGGTAAATCATGCAAGTGGTCTGTGTGAGTAGCATGTCTTTGTGGGAGAGAACCTACAGAACAGCACAGAAGTAACAACTGCAAGCAGGAGGGATATTCTGCGTCCACAGAAGTTGCTTCTACGTTATTCTTCCACGTTACCTCCTCTTACATTGACATTGTTTATATCACTAGGCCATTAAAGCGAACTGGTTACACACAAAAATGGCCAGTTATTATAACAGATGAGTAAGATCTTAGTCATTGCCATTTTTTTTACAAGAGGGAACTGTGTTCCGTCCAGCATGAGGGGGTGTAAGTAATGTTTACAATGCAAGAGGAATTATATCATTTTTTGAGGGCCAGCCAGTTGCAACGGAATGACTGTGCTCAGTGTGCTATCGGAAAGAGCTTTTTGGAAGGTTTCATGTGCATTTTGTTGGAAGTTGCTCAACTGTGATCACAGGAGCAAAGGCTGGATTCCCAGATCTAATTATCAGGCTTATCTTTTAGAAAGTTGCGTGCATAACCAAGTCTGATCAAAACCCATAATGTGGCCCCTAATATTTCAGGAACACAGAAATGCTGCATTCATTTTTCTATTTACCCAGGAAAAAAAACCCACAACGGTAAAATCTTTGAATGCATTTAAATTTAAATTCCTTCTTCCTCCTACACCTTATTTTCTTTTTCTTTTTCTTCTTCAGCAATTCTGCAGCAATGGTGATGCAAGTCACTTCTGGATGACCTGTTTGGTGAGCATTCATCCTGATTTGTTCGCGCAAAGTTTGCAGGGACCTTAGATGACGTTGGCTATTTATGGAGTATTCATTCCTATTTGTTTGCGGGGAGCTTACACAATTGTGCATTGGGTGTCATCTCACACTTTCAAGTGCATTTTCCCTATCACTTTCTTATCGTGAAAAGTATGATTTGCAGTGAAATGGTTTGTTGTCCAAGAGCACCAGTTCAGCATTAACTACACAACCTGAATTTGACAGTATGTGGCTGAATCCCACCTGAACCCTACCTGTCAATATCCTGTGGCACCCAGAGCCAGACACAGACCCACACTTGGAGTGCTGTGTCCAGTTTGGGTCCCCACAATTTAAGAAGGATATTGACATGCTGGAATGTGTGTAGTGGAGGAAGCCCAAGATGATACAGTAATCAGTAGTGGGAGTTGGGTATGCTTAGCCTGGATAAAGTGAGACTGAGAGGAGATATGATAGCCACTTTCAATTATCTAAAGGGCTGTCAAATGGAAGATGGAGCAAGTCTGATTTCTCCTGCTCTGGAGGGTAGGACCTGGACCAGAGACCGAACCTTCTGCATGTGTGTGTGTGCACCTTCCTTTGCCCACTCCCAAATAACTTCCGTCTCCAGGACATTCCAGATAAACATCAGAAAGAACTTTCTGACAGTAAGAGCTCTTTGACAATGGAACAGTCTCCTTCAGGAGGTTGTGGACTCTCCTTCCTTGGAGGTTTTTAAGCAGAGGTTGGATGGTCACCTGTTATGGATGCTTTAGTTGAGATTCCTGTATTGCAGGAGTTTGGACTAGATGACTCTTGGGGTCCCTTCCAACTCGAAGATTCTACTATAACAGTGACAGTTTTGAAGTGTCCTCAGCTACAGGCAATTGATCTCTTTCAATAAACCCATTCAGAAGAGCTCCGAATCTTCCTGGAGAGGGGAGGCATTTACCAAGGTGCAACTCTGGGCCGGCCCACCCATGAGGTAAGGTGAGGTGATTGCCTTGGGTGGCAGGATCCACAAGGGCAGCAGATCCGGATGTAGATATTTATTGCCCCCTTGTTCCTGATGTAGATCTTCACTCATTCCTTCTTCCCTGGTTGGGACAGTGGGTGCCATATTGTGGTTTGCCTCAGGTGACAAAATGCCTTGGGCCAGCCCTGGTGCAACTGCATGTTATCCAGTAGGGGATGAGCCTGATGCCCTAAGGGAAGTTTGGGTGTGTGTGAATCATAATCTAACTGTGAATTTAGCTAAAACATAAGGTGGGGCAGGGAACTCAAGCAACGACTGTTGCAGATGTTCAGGTTTGCCAGTATGAACTGCAAATGTCTGCTTTAAGTGTGGGGGGTTTCTGTGGTTAATTCTGACCATGTGAGCATTATCTCTATGATCTTTCAGTAAAGGCACATTTAGCAAAATTAGCACCGAGTAAATCTTAAGCTGATGTGACTTCAGCCTAAATGGAGTCAGCTGGAATGAGTAATGCCTTGTATATCCTTTGGCTGAAAGTAGAGATGAGAACAGGGTGAGGGAGGAGAGAAAGACGGTGGGCTGGTTTTTCCCCTGAGCAATCAGAACCTCATGAGGTGATGTGAGTCAGAACATTTCATGTGGATAAAAAGCTTTAAGAAAGGAAGCTTTGTCCCTCTATAACGGTGGGTGATTAAGCCTCTACAATCTATAATAGTGGGGCTGGCTCAGTGAGGTAATTTCAAAGAGCGGTATCATGTTCACCAGTGCAGAGGGAAGTTTCACAATGGGGTCTTTTATTTTACAGTACATACCTGTTCACAGTGATGGTGTATCCTGGCAGCCTGATGCAAAAGCCAGTGGCACAAACAATGAACGCCAGTGCCAGGGTTTTCACCTTTGGAATCCCTATATGTATTGCTCTTGTTCTCACTACATACAAGCGAAAGGTCAGTACAAGGATGGGGGAATTGCTGCATTCAAAGTGGGTAGCTATGCTTAGTTACGACTTTTTTGAAGGGCTAGATTAAAAGTATGCCCTCTGATTAATAAAAGTATGGTTGTCCACTTATATCTATGGGTATTAGGGCAGTATACAAATAGATTATAGTAATAGTAGTAGTAGTAATAATAATAATAATAATACTGCACTGACTTACTCTTCTAAAGGCATAGTCACAGTGGCCAGTTGAAAAGTTGGCAATCCTAAAGGACAAACGTTATAGCTAATTGTACGGTTAGGTGACTTTAGACTCTGGGATTAACCTTGTGCAGTGGGGCTTGTTTGGATGGTAAAGTGTATGACTTCACTTACTGCAAAATGTCAGCCCTCCTGGTGTGTGTGGCCTTGTGAAAACCAGCCTAAATCGCTGGCTGTTGTGCACTCCCACTCCCATCAGCCTTAGTCAGGGTGGCCAGCTGCCAGGGATGATGGGAACTATAGTCCTAAAGGATCTACCTTGGCTTCCAGTACATTACCAAGCACAATTCAAAGTGCTGGTGCTGACCGTTAAAGCCCTAAACGACTTCAGCCCTGTATACCTGAAGGAGCATCACCCCCATCGTCCAGCCTAGACACTGAGGTCCAGCTCCAAGGGCCTTCTGGTGGTTCCCTCACTGCAAGAAGTGAAGCTGCAGGGAACCAGGCAGGAGGACTTCTCGGTAGTGGCACCTGCCCTGTGGAACGCCCTCCTATCAGATGGAAAGGAGATAAAAGAGCTACACAACTTTTGGAAGGCATCTGAAGGCAGTCCTGTATCAGGAAGTTTTTAATGTTTGATGTTATATTATGTTTTTAGATGAGTTGGAAGCCACCCAGGGTGGCTGGGGCAACCGAGCCAGATGGGCAGGGTATAAAAAATAAAGTTGTTGTTCTTGTTCTTGTTATCTGGAGGGCTACAGGTTTGCCACTCTTGGTTTAAAGGATGCCCATGTAGTTGGCCTTCATTACTGAACTATTTGCATATCCCTGTCTTTAATGTATAGTAAACAGCCATTAAAAAGCAGAGACATCACCTTGCCAGAAAGGTCCATATAGTTAAAGCTATGGTTTTCCCAGTAGTGATGTATGGAAGTGAGAGCTGGACCATCAAGAAGGCTGATCGCCGAAGAATTGATGCTTTTGAATTATGGTGCTGGAGGAGACTCTTGAGAGTCCCATGGACTGCAAGAAGATCAAACCTCTCCATTCTGAAGGAAATCAGCCCTGAGCGCTCACTGGAAGGACAGATCCTGAAGCTGAGGCTCCAATACTTTGGCCACCTCATGAGAAGAGAAGACTCCCTGGAAAAGACCCTGATGTTGGGAAAGATTGAGGGCAGAAGGAGAAGAGGACGACAGAGGACGAGATGGTTGGACAGTGTTCTCGAAGCTACCAGCATGAGTTTGACCAAACTGCGGGAGGCAGTGGAAGACAGGAGTGCCTGGCGTGCTCTGGTCCATGGGGTCACGAAGAGTCAGACACGACTAAATGACTAAACAACAACAACAACAAACAACAACCAGCCATTAAAAGGAAAACCTGGGTTATTCTCATGCGCTGTGTGCCCACTGCAGCAGGAAAACAATATTTTCATGTCCTTTTCTGCCATCCAGACTGCAGAAATGTCCTAGTGATGAAAAATGGTGCCACGGCAATTGTGAGGGCTAATGAAAGGAAAATGAAATAGAATCCATCTTCCTTGCGAGGCACCTGTAATGTGCATCAAGAAATGAACACTGCTAATTTATATACAGTGTCTGGCATGACAAGGATGTCAGAAATGGGACCAATTTCATTTTATCCTACTTTACAGTAATTTGCAGAGCTGCGAATTAAATCCTGGTCAACACCCTTCGTTATCTATGCGGAGAGAGGGGTTTTGTCAAGGGAAGGTTCACACAAGGTATTATTTTGTCCTTCTTCTGTAAAGAAATTCCTTTCCTTCTTGCTTTTAAATATAGAGAAATCCATGGGATAGGTGCAAAGACGCTTATGGCGTTTGCTCTGGGGCTTCCAAGTCCCTGGTTTTCACCTCAGCTTTCCACATATAAAAGCCCATTGAACTGTTCCCTGAAAAGCTGGTTCAGAATGAGTGTGTCAGAAGGTTCCTCCTGAAGTGACCTTTGATACTGCAAGTGGAGCTTCAGTTACAATGGGAACTCCACAAGTACTGGAGTGCACACATGGGGCTCTTCAGAAAGAGACCCTGAGGATCATCTAGTCCAACCCCCTGCAATGCTGGAATCTTAACTAAAGCATCCATCGCTCCAGCAACATATCTCTATTTCCTCGCATCCAGAAACGCAGGAAGGGCTTTCACTCTTGCTAGAAGCTCGGCCTTGCCCTCACCGGTTCTGGAAGGCTCCTATAGAAGAGTCCCGTACGCAGAGACTTTGCGCCTGCCCATTAGGGGAAATAGGAAGCCCCAAACATATATTTTTTAGATGTCCTTTTTATGTTGAGATTCGTAGTGACACTATTGATCCTTTGCTGAAGAGGCTCGCCGATCTTTCAGACAAGTCTAAACTTAATTCTCTCCTCTTAGGCAAAGGTCACAAGAAGACCTGGCTGGTAGCCAGATTCTGCGCCCAGATTTGTAGGTACAGATCATCCTCTAGAATAAAACAGCTTACTAGGGAAATGCTGAAGTCGCCCTTTGGGACGCCTCAGGGTAAATTTTTATGGTAGCCCAAATCTCAGTTGTACGGGTATATGTATATATCTCAATTTTTTTTTTTTTATTAATTTTTTAGAAAAATTTTCTTTTACAGATTTAAATAACACATTCACATCAACCATAATGCCAAATTCTTTTGGACTTCCCCCCGCTTCCTCCACAATCCTCATAATTTTATATTTATTTCACATTTCCTTTATAATTGTATTGCCAGTTAATTAATCTTTACAACTCTTATCCCTCCCACAATACCCTTTCTCATCACAAAGCCTCTTTAAATCCAACTAGCGTTGTCTGTTCATCACAAATATTTTCCAGATAAATCGTAAACTTTCTCCAGTCCTGTGTGAACTTGTGATCTTTCTGGTATCTTATTTTTCCTGTCAGTTTGTCTAGTTCAGCAAAGTCCATCAATTTCCGTCTCCATTCTTCCAATGTTGGTAATTCTTCTTGTTTCCATTTTTGAGCCATTAAAATTCTTGCCGCAGTCACTGCATATTGAAAAAGTTTATAATCACTTCTATTAATTTCTCTTCCTGTAATTCCTAACAAGAAAGCTTCTGGTTTCTTCACAAACGTGTATTTAAACATCCTTTTCAACTCATTATATATCATTTCCCAGAAGCCTTTTACTTTCTTACACTCCCACCACATATGGTAAAATGTCCCTTCCCTCTCTTTACACTTCCAACATTTGTTACATATCTTATACATTTTTGCTAATTTTACGGGAGTGATATACCATCTGTATACCATTTTCATAATATTTTCCTTTATCGTCATGCATGCAGTGAATTTCATATTTTCCTTCCACACCTTCTCCCAGTCTGCTAACTGTATATTATAACCAAAATCCCTGGCCCAGTGTATCATAACTGACTTAACTTCTTCGTCCTTTGTTTGCCATTCCAGTAACATTTTGTACATTTTTGACAATACCTTATAGTCATTATTAATTATTTCCTTCTGAAATCTAGACTCTCCTTCAATATATTTCCTCTCTTTACAATCCTTCTTAAACATATCATTTGTTTGGAAGTAGTGCAACCAATCATATACATATTTTTTAACTTGTTCATATGGCTTCAGTTTCCATTTCCCCCCTTCTTTAATTACAATATCTCCATAAGTCATCCAATCCTCTCTCATGTTTATCTTTTTAACACTCATGACCTCTAGTGGGGATAACCAATGTGGTACATTTGGTTCCAAAATATTTTGGTACCTGTCCCATATTTCTATAAGGGCACCTCTGAAAATGTGGTTGGCAAAACTTTTATGAGCTTTCTTCTTTCCTGCCCATAAATAGGCATGCCAGCCAAACCTATTATCAAACCCTTCCAAGTCCAGTAGCTTATTGTCTTTTAGTGTTATCCAATCCTTTATCCACCAGAGACAAGATGCTTCATAATAAAGTTTCAGGTCCGGCAGGGCGAAGCCACCTCTTTCTTTCGCATCAGTTAGTAGTTTAAATTGTATTCGTGGCTTTTTGCCCTGCCAGATATATTTTGAGATCGTTCTTTGCCAATCTCTGAAGATCTTTGTCCCCTTGATTATTGGGATCATTTGAAATAGAAACAACATCCTTGGAAGCACACTCATCTTGATTGAAGAAATTCTGCCCCAAAAGGGTAACTTCATCCTACTCCACACTTCGAGGTCTCTCTTAATATTGTTCCAAATTGTCACGTAATTGTTTTGGAATAAGTCAATATTTTTTTGGGTTAACCATATTCCTAAATATTTTACCTTCTTCGCCACTTCCATCTCTGTTTCTCTTTGCACTTCTTCAATCGCGCTTTGATCCAGATTCTTCACCATAAGTTTAGTTTTCCTTTTATTTAATACAAATCCGGCCACTCTTCCAAATTGATCAATTTCTTTTATGACTTCTTTTAAACTATTTGTTGGATCTTCCATCGTAATTACCAGATCATCGGCAAAGGCTTTAACTTTATATTGGTGTATATATCTCAATTTTAACACATGAACTATTGCTGTAGTCTGCTCTGATTGTATATTTTATCTTTATGAACACTTTTTATTGTGTTGTGCAAGCTGGTCCTTGGCCATAATAAATTATCTATCATCTATCTATCTATCTATCTATCTATCTATCATCTATCTATCTATCTATCTATCTATCTATCTATCTATCTATCTACCTATCATATCTATCTATCTATCTATCTATCTATCTATCTATCTATCATCTTTCTATCTACCATCCATGACAGATAGCTATACAATCTCTGCGTAACCACCTCCAGTGAAGGAGAGTCCACAACCTCCCGAGGGAGTAGGTTCCACTGTTGAACAGCTCTTACCGTCAGAAAGTTATTCCTGATGTTTATCTGGAATGTCCTGGAGACAGAAGTTAATTGTGAGTGGGCAAAGGCGGGTGCACACACACATGCAGAAGGTTCAATCTTTGGAACCTCTAGATAGGATTGGGAGAGACCTCAGTCTAAAACCCTGGCCAGCTGCTCCCAGTCAGTGTGGACAATACTGAGCTAATGAGGCATCTGATCATAGCCTGCATTGTTATCAAGGCTTATATTTTGATCAGATTTCTGTATTCTAAAAATGAGCTCAAATTCACAAATGTTTTATGCCAGGCAGAAGACCAGCTGCCTAAGTACTTTGGCAAGACGTTTATCCTCCTGGACAAGGGGGCCCCCTGATTTATAGCAGAAAACAATTCTCAAAGTCGTAAAAAGGGAATTACAGGCTGAGAGCAAAGGTTACACTGACCCTACATATTACAGAATATAAAAAAGCTGAGAAAAAACATAATTAAGAGTTGGTAAATAGTAAAATAAAACCATGTGCCTCCCATTAAACTTGAGCCATATTTTCCTAAGGTTAAAAGGCAAAAGGAAATGGGTGTATCTTTTATGATTGGTTCTAGCAAACAGCCAATAGGAATTTCAACCAGGCTGAATGGACAAAGGAGGAGAAAGGGGGGCTGGATTGAGAAAATATAAGTGCTGGCCATAACAGCAGGAGGCCAGGCCAGAGCTTGGTAACCATATACCACTGTGCCTCTCATTTATTTGTCTGACAAATAAATTATTATTTTAATTTCTCTATTGCTGCGTTGAATATTTCATTCCAGCTAAGCGTTAACCACAAGCAGGGTGCTACACTATTAGTATAGGGCAGTATCCTATGTTCCTAATTGTAATCAGTCTGGTAATACTCAGAAGCTTGTAACAGGCTTATAAAGAGGGGATTAAAAGGACGCTGTCAGGATACAAAGGGACATGTCCTGAATAATATCACAATACAACTGAAATCCTTACGAAAACCAGTATGAATTTTCATGACTCATTCTGGTGAGATTTCTTTAAAAACAAAACAAAAAAAAACAGATTCCTAACTCAATTTAGGTCAGTAGCTATTTCAAAGTGACCAGGAATCTGCATCCCTCTGTTATATCCATCTTAGGGCATGTCTCTCCAACACAGACTTTTAATTGAAGGTTGCCATTCCCAGACATTCTATCTGAAATGTTTGGCATCCTCACAATTCTTTGAAAGCTCTGCTAGTCAAAATGCTTTAGAAGCAGATTTGTTTGAGATAAAAAAAAGTATTAACCGCATTAACCATGGATGCTGAATACAATTTGAAAGCCTAATAAAATAAAATACATTGAACAAGCAAAAACAAATACAATTATTATTATTATTTTTAAAAAAAGCAGTCAGCAAGTTGGGGGTTAAGATCCATATCGGAACTCCATTGGTAGGTGCCAAGGGGTTAAAGCAACAGGGAAAGGCCATAGATCAGAGGCAGAGCACCTCCTTTGCATATGCAAATGTTGCATATATATGAATTGGAGACCAAGTGATGCGGTCCTGTTGAGAAACAGAGCAGTGGTCCTTCCATGTGATGTGGTTGATTGGTGTTTCTACAAGGAAAATGGCTTTTTGGAGGCACTGCACCCAGCCATCATTTCCTCTAAATCAGCCATTGTTTTGTGGCCTTTGGCAAGGCAATGGAGTCCCACATGGGGGAGAATGAGACACACACACATCACTCCCTCTCTTTGTTCTCTGCCAAACCTTGGCTACTGGCTGAGAAACTACTCAGGTGCTGGTAGTAAAATGACAGGCTTATTAACAGCCTTCTAGACAGATCTCTGGCACGGCCCCTAATACAGGCCTGAAGCAGGATTTCTCATAGTTCATGGGAATACATGGTGGCGGTGGCGGTTGGGTTCTGGAGGCTGGGATTAATTAAATTTAACAAAATGTATATTCGGGTTGCCATATTTCGAAAGGTGGAAACAAAAGTTGTTGAGCTTTTGGCAAAATCTACACAAAGTTGTTGAGCTTTTGGCAAAATCTACACTTCCGACGTGGCTTGCCATACGTCTGGATTCTCCTGAACCTGGACATCTCAGTGATTCCCGCCCGGACACGGTTTCCGACGGCCGAATCCTGGCTATGTCTGGGAAATTCTGGATGTATGGCAACCCTAATACCGCCTGAAGTGGTTTACTGTTTAATGGGACAGTGCACAGTCAGTTCACTGAGACTTAACATGCCTTTCACTTCAAAGAACATATTCCCTTTGATGCTTGTGCAGCGCAAATACCCAATTTGTTAAAGAGATGTCTTATTCTCAAAAAGGTGGGGGGGGGGGAGAGAGAGATACATTACATGAATGGGCTCTCTGTACATTTGAGAGTCCAGTTCACATGTTGTTGAAGTGCATGTCGGAGAAGAGAAAACGGACAGCCATCTATTTCTTTCATTATGTGAAGACCACCACCATTAGTAACATATGAATGGGGGCTTATTTTGGACATCTACATCAGTGGTGGACTGGCTTCCAGCTTGTCAGATCTACTTTGTTTTTAGCAAAGGCTCCAAAGTGTGCCAATGTGAGCCAGGTTTGAAAACCACAGATACTTTGTGTATTGGGCTATGTCTCCATAAAATGGAAACTTATGGAATCACAAGACCATTTGCAATTACTTTGGTAGTGTACACACCGCACTGGGGTCACCAAACGTTTCAGACTAGTGGGCACATTTTGAATTTTGGGAGAGTGCTGGGTCTGCCTGTTATGTATGCAAGCATTGTAGGCCAAAGCCTGGCTGTATGTATGCATGCAATGCAGTCCTAGGCCTTCAGGCCTCCTGGAGCTCAGGAACTTCACCTGCATCACAAAAGACTGAGAGAATTCTTAAACCCTCCAATGACATTGTTAGTTGCTGGCAGGCAGCCAATCCCTGCTGAGCTAGGGCCAGTGTTGTGATTTGCTAATTGCAGCATTAAGGTGACCTATCACAGGCCAGCTTAAGGTATATATACTGGGCCAAGTGCCCCTGTTTGTCATTCTTGTTCCTGATGTTCCAATAAGTCCTTTTTTGAGCTGATTCTCGGTCTTGGGTCATGCCTGAACCCACCTACACTTCACCGCCAGTCATAAAATGGTGGCCCTGGGGGGGGGGGCGTGGTATTATACAAAATGGCTGCAGTGGGGCATCATGGCATAACACAAAACTGGAGACACAGCCATCTCTGATGACCTGATGCTTGCCATATCTTGCTGGTCCTGATTATGGAGATTACACACATAGTAATAATAATAATAATAATAATAATAATAATAATAATAATTTATTATTTATACCCCGCCCATCTGGCTGGGCCTCCCCAGCCACTCTGGGCGGCTTCCATAAAAAGCAAAAATACAATAAAATATCACACGTTAAAAACTTCCCTGAACAGGGCTGCCTTAAGATGTCTTCTGAATGTCAGGTAGTTGTTAATCGCTTTGACATCTGCTGGAAGGGCGTTCCACAGGGCGGGCGCCACTACCGAGAAGGCCCTCTGCCTGGTTCCCTGTAGCTTTACTTCTCGCAGTGAGGGAACCGCCAGAAGGCCCTCGGCGCTGGACCTCAGCGTCCGGGCAGAATGATGGGGGAGGAGACGCTCCTTCAGATATACTGGACCGAGGCCGTTTAGGGCTTTAAAGGTCAGCACCAACACTTTGAATTGTGCTCGGAAACGTACTGGGAGCCAATGTAGGTCTTTCAAGACCGGTGTTATATGGTCTCGGCGGCCGCTCCCAGTCACCAGTCTAGCTGCTGCATTCTGGATTAGTTGTAGTTTCCGAGTCACCTTCAAAGGTAGCCCCACGTAGAGTGCATTGCAGTAGTCCAAGCGGGAGATAACCAGAGCATGCACCACTCTGGCGAGACAGTCCACAGGCAGATAGGGTCTCAGCCTACGTACCAGATGGAGCTGGTAAACAGCTGCCCTGGACACAGATTTGATCTGTGCCTCCATGGACAGCTGTGAGTCCAAAATGACTCCCAGGCTGCGCACCTGGTCCTTCAGGGGCACAGTTACCCCATTCAGGACCAGGGAATTCTCCACACCTGCCCGCCTCCTGTCCCCCAAAAACAGCACTTCTGTCTTGTCAGGATTCAACCTCAATCTGTTAGCCGCCATCCATCCTCCAACCGCCTCCAGACACTCACACAGGACCTCCACCGCCTTCACTGGTTCTGATTTAAAGGAGAGGTAGAGCTGGGTATCATCCGCATACTGATGAACACCCAGCCCAAACCTCCTGATGATCTCTCCCAGCGGCTGCATGTAAATGTTGAAAAGCATGGGGGAGAGGACAGAACCCTGAGGCACCCCACAAGTGAGAGCCCAGGGGTCTGAACACTCATCCCCCACCACCACTTTCTGAACACGGCCCAGGAGGAAGGAGCGGAACCACTGTATGACAGTGCCCCTAGCTCCCAGCCCCTCAAGACGGTCCAGAAGGATGTTATGGTCGATGGTATCAAACGCCGCTGAGAGATCCAGCAGAACTAGGAAACAGCTCTCACCTTTGTCCCTAGCCCGCCGAAGATCATCAACCAGTGCGACCAAGGCAGTTTCAGTCCCATGATGAGGCCTGAATCCCGACTGGAAGGGATCCAAATGGTCCGCTTCTTCCAGGCGTGCCTGGAGTTGTTCGGCCACCGCTCGCTCAATCACCTTGCCCAAGAATGGAAGATTTGAAACTGGGCGATAGTTGGCCATCGTGGCCGCATCTAAAGATGGTTTTTTAAGAAGCGGTTTAATAACCGCCTCTTTCAGCGGGTCTGGGAAGGCTCCCTCACGGAGGGAAGCATTCACCACCCCACGAAGCCCATCGCCCAGTCCTTCCCGGCTAGCTTTTATAAGCCAGGATGGGCAAGGATCCAGGAGACAGGTGGTTGGCTTCACTCGTCCAAGCAGCCTGTCCACATCCTCGGAGGTAACAGATTGGAATTGATCCCACTCAACTTGACTAGACAGAACTCTAGCACTCTCCCGCCCCGGCCCTGCTCCCACGGTGGAGTCTACTTCTTCCCGAATCTGAGCGATTTTATCTGCAAAAAACTTTGCATAGACACACTGATGCTGTTGGTATCTGATAACAGATATTCCACAATAATGTGAAAAATATACAAGAGAAGCACACCACTCTCATTTCACAGAAACCACTTAAAAGGAAGGCTTGGAGAATTCTGAGCACTAGTTTGTTAAGCATTGCTGGGAATTATAATTCTGTGAGGGCTAAAATACAGGGCCACAATGGAAAAGAATGTGTTTCAAATGTGCTTTAAAGGAGCAGTGGGCACACAACCTTCCACAGAGAAGGAACTGAGTTCAAACATGATGGAAATCTGCTTCATTACTTCTCTGCCTCTCTATTTAGGCAAGTTGCTCCAAATGTGCCCTTATTATAGTGTTTCCCTTGTCATTTTTGTACGAAGCCTGTTCTGATATAAAGTTCATGGTGGACTTTTGAACCCATCTCTGGCAGAGCTTGGAAATTAGACCGAATGAGAGTTGTCCTCCCCATAAAATTAAATATTATAAATGAGCATAATTAGAGGACTCTATTTCCCTCTTGGGATATACTAGTGAAATAAAGAACCCACTTTCATTTCACAATTGTGGTTTGGTGTTGGTGTTGTTTTTTCTCAGTTGTCACCAGATCCCTTGGTGGGATTATAGGTTTAGAATATACAGTTAGCGAAACATGAGCTCTTTTAGTAGCTGAGTTAATAGTCGAGAAAGACTATAATGAGTAGAAATATTTCCTATCGTATTCACTCACAGCTCAAAGCTATTTTTTTCCTGCTCACTCCACATGAATGTTCAGACAGCTCAGTCTGGCTTCCACAATCAGCAGCATTACTATTAAGCTTCTGTGTACAAAGACATACCACTGTACGTTTTGTTCCATTCATAACTTGTATTGCATTACAGAACGTTATGGCTTGATGAGCTAAAAAACCATAAAGAGGCGAGGATGAGTAATGGCTCATCTTCGGTATAAATTGACAGACTGCTATGCGGAATGCCCGTGCAACTGAGAAATGAAACATTGCTTGCTGAAACGCAACAACTGTATGAAGAACAATCATTCAGCTGTTTGCCACATATCTAGATCTCCATCGTTCATCAGAGATCTCACCTTACCCCAATTTGATGCTCCATGTAACATGCAGAGACATCTAGTGGCCGAATAAAGCACACAAGTACCAGCTATGGAGAGATATAAAGAGCCATGACCCACCATGATGTATCTGACCAATGGGCCCTCTAAATATCATCTTGCTCCTGAACCACATACCTTCCAACACAATGGCGACCTGTTATGTACTGAGCTGAATCCTAGAACAATAGGATCCAGAATGCAGAAGTCTGATTAGTCTGCAGGAGCCACCCAATCCAGCTCCAGGTGGAAGTGAATCAGCGACCTGATTGGCCTGCAGGAGCAGCCAATCAGGCTCCTGGATGAAGTGAATCAGCAACCTGATTGGCCTGCAGGAGCAGCCGTTCAGGCTTCTGGAGGAGGTTAATCTACAACCTGATTAGCCTATGGGAGCAGCCTGGAATTAGCCAATCACACAGGGCCCATTGTATAAATCATGTATATATTGCTAGATGTTTTGGGGAAAGTTTCATTCATTGCTACTCTGAGCTGAATAAAGAGCATGAAATTCACACTTGACTCTGAGTATATTTCACGGCCCAAATCCAGGATGTCATCTTCCAGGTCTACAATCCCATGCGAGTCACATTACACACGCAAGATCGCAGACCTAGAAAAAGTGCTTTTTCAGGAACAGCACCCCAAAAATGCACATTTTAGGGCACAGTGTGAAGATCATGGATCTGGAGGGGAAATGTTTTTCTGGGGTGAGATCTCAATCCAAAATTGTGTGAGAGCAAGCTGTCATGCTCTCACAGGAAAAAATGGGATGTCCTGTTTTTTCCGGGACAGTTGTCGGGTTTGTAGCCAATCACTGCATACTGCAGAAGAGGGCTTCCTGAAAACAGCGTCATACCAGGAAGTCCATTCTGTTCAATTTAGGAATTGGGCCTTTAGTATGGTGGCACAAACCCACTGGAAATCCCTTCCATTACAAATCAAACTGGCACCATCTCTATTATCGTTTTGGTGCCTATTTTAAGTTCTTCCTTTTCCAATATGCCAATTAAATTGGAGATTTTTTTATGCAACCCTTCATCTGTATTGGACTTTAAATTGTTTGTATATATGTATCTATTGTTGATGTTTTTCATTGTGAGCTCACTTTGGGGCGCTTTCTGATAAGTGAATGAAATAAATAAATACCCTGTGGGGCTATTAAATAGTGCCAATATATACTGTTGTATATTTCTGAAGATCATATTCCAAACCTGATTGTTAAAGCTATACAAGCACAAATGTATTTGCTGGTCTGCTATTAATAGCAAAAAGAGCTTACTTGGGGAACCCTTGGAATTGACAGATGTACTGATCTTGCCTCTATTCATTATTATGGGCCACTGCCCATGATGGAATAGTTCTGATGTTGGTAACTCAAAAAGATTCCCTTTTAAAAAGAAGAAGAAGCAAACATTCGTACTCAGACAGGGTCCTGTTTAGACTCAAATCTATGCGAATTTGAGGCAGGCTTCTCTGGAGATAAGCTGAAATGAAATAGGAGTGGATGGATATGTATAATGATGTGCTTAGAGCATGGACAAACCGCTGTAAATTCAGGAAGCATGTGTCCAACCTATTTAATAGCAAATGAGTCAGCAGAAACAGCCATGGAGTAGAGGCAGGATTAACTAAGGGTTACCTAAGATAGCTCAGTGTTGGACATGTGGCAAGGACAATGCCTCTCTGAAACACATGTCTGTACAGTGTTCTTTACTTAACAGGTTTTGGGAGAAAGTGCTGGACTGTGTAACTATGACTGTGCAGAAAAGATTAAATCTTTCAGCGGAAAATATTTTATTGAACTGTATATATCTGCAGCATGGAAATTATCAACGGGACAACGGAAATGGATTTTCCATGTGCTAATGGTGGCCAAGAGATTTGATGTTGAGGAATTGGAAAATTAAAGATACGATAAGCTTTCAATCAATGGATATGACATCACTGCTTACAGGCGCAAATTCTGTTTGGAAAATACGATAACATTTGGAATGAGTTTGTACAAAATGTAGTAGGCCATTAGCATTTATATAAGCGCTAGGACAATAACACTATACCAATTTATAAAAGAATGTATGGGAATGTCATATATTGCTTTTTGGGGTATATTTTCATTTTTATATGTATCTTTATTGTTTTTCTTCCTCTCACTTTTCCTTCTCCCCCCACCCCCGCCCCATATCACTTTATTTCTTTTAACTGAAATCACCTTAATAAAAACTGTTTCTGGCCATAATCCAGTAATGCTAAAAGAAACATAATTAGCGCCGGCATGTCTGTGCACACGCGCGTCGCTTTTCACCGCTTCTGCGTATGCGTGTGACGTCATTCTGAGCGTCTGCGCATGCGCAAGCGGCGAAACCCGGAAGTAACACAACGTGTTACTTCCGGGTTGCTGCGGAGCGCAACTCAAACGTGCTCAACTCGTAGTGTATTCAACTCGAGGTATGACTGTAAGAGGAGAAAGAAGAAAAGAGTTCACAGAATAAAATACAAAGGCTGTAGAATATTAATCAGCCAAAGGCCTAGTTAAAGAGGGACATTTTCTCCTGGTGTCTAAAGGTATATTAAGAAGGTGCCTGGCGAACTTCCCTGGGGAGAGCATTTCACAAACAGGGAGCCACTGCAGAAAAGGCCCTGTTCTTATGTTGCCACCCTCTGGACCTCTCAAGGAGGAGGCACACAAAGAAGGGCATCAGAAGATGAACACAGAGTCCAGGACAGTTTATATGGGGAGAAGTGGTCCTGGAGGCATTGCGGTTGCCTGTATTGTACTTGCAATGGGGAGTGGTAGCTTCAGTTCCTTGAGGGGTTCAGGCGCATAGACTCTGGTTGTTCTCCTATCCCCTGGGGCAAACTTGGGGATGCTGGGGGAATCTGTTACTGCCAACAGAGTCTATTTCACAGGTGGATGGACATCGTTGGATTTCACCCATGATCACAAGTAATTCATTAAATGAATTCATTCATTAAATAAATTGCCACATTCATTAAACAGATTCCTACCCTGTCCTTCCCATTTGCTAACCAGTTTTATTTTAAGATTATTCTTGCTACAGCTCTCTTTACACGGGCACCCTCCTTCATTGCCGAAGGGTCCATAGCCACATTTTTACATTAATAGTCAAAATGTATTGTTCTGAAAGCCCGTTCCGGAATGTTCCGACAACCGAGGTGCAGCTTCTGATTGGTTGCAGGAGCTTCCTGCACTCAAGTGGAAGCTGTGTCTGACGTTCGACTTCCAAAAAACGTTCAAAAATCAGAACACTTACTTCTGGGTTTTCGGCATTCGGGAGCCAAAGCATTCCAAAACGCAGGTGTTTGGGAACCGAGGTTTGTCTGTACGTTTTACATAAGACCATCAAATGCAACTGCAGTTGTGTCTCCTAAACTCAGCGGCAATGCAGCCAAAAGGTCTCATGTGATCGTTCCTCCTACCATCCTCTCCTACTCCACTTGCCCAGAGCAAACGCCCAACCTATTTAACAGCAAAAGAGTCAGCAGAAACACCCACAGAGATGAGGCAGAATTCACAAGAAGAGTAAAACAATATCTCTATTCAGGCCAATCTTGGCTCAGAGCCTGTTATTTATTTATTTTCTGTCCCATCTTATATCTAGTGATCCCAGGGCAAAAGACACAATGTGGCGTGCAAGGTTCTGAGTTATGCAGAACTCTTCCTCAGGCAGGGTGCTCAACAAATATCAAAGGTAGGAGGATGGGGTGGGAGGGAATGCCAATCAGAAGGTTGGCGGTTTGAATCCCTGCGACGGGGTGAGCTCCCGTTGCTCGGTCCCTGCTCCTGCCGACCTAGCAGTTCGAAAGCACGTCAAAGTGCAAGTAGATAAATAGGCACCGCTCTGGTTGGAAGGTAAACGGCGTTTCCGTGTGCTGCTCTGGTTCGCCAGAAGCGGCTTAGTCATGCTGGCCACATGACCCGGAAGCTGTACGCTGGCTCCCTCGGCCAATAAAGCGAGATGTGCACCGCAACCCCAGAGTCATCCACGACTGGACCCAACGGTCAGGTGTCCCTTTACCTTTACTACAAACATTATACACAGTATGATCCCAATGAGTGCTGCTTTACTGTTCCTATCATCCTAATAAATACTGTTTTTACCGCCCCTCTGGGTGTGATTTCAGAGGACCAACACATTCCCCTGGATCTGACTTAACCACAGTAGCAGCAGAGCCGGTACAAAGCATACGATCTCAATCTTCTATGGCAAAATGCTCCAGCAGATTCTATCCCCATATTCCCTCTCCATTCTCAGGACAAGGTAATTTAATTTATCAAGTAGCTCGGCTCAGATCTTGGTCTGACAAAAAGCTCCCTTGTTCTAACGTAAGATCTCAGACAGAGTGAAGATTCCCCCCCTTTAAGAGAGAGAGAGAGAGAGAGAGTTCCCGCAGCGTTATCTCTTTGAGCACCCAGGGCTTGAAAATCTTCAATCAGGCTGAAACATGGAAATGTTTTACTTATGGGGAGGAGGCGTCTATCTTTTTCTTTTCTTTTCTTTACTCTAATGGCCTCCTGCAGCAGATGTAGGTTGCATTCCACGAATCCAGGCGCTTTGTGATCTATTGTTGCTTGCAACGTCCATGGATCGCGGGGGTGCTCTTGAAAATGTTTTGTGCGCAGCAAGGGGACACTTCTGACATGCTCTCATTCATGTGTCTCAGCAGGACCACTCTCTTGCATCGGCTGTGAGCCCATTTCGATAATGTTATTCCTACACATCCACATTCCTTTGCCAGGGACTCTTACCTGCTTTTCATCATCTTCAGGCCTGCTGCCTAGGGGGTTGTTGTCACATCAAATTCCTGCTAATTTAATGCACAGCTTTGGACTGCCTTTGATTCATAGGATTAGCTGAGGTGTGGCAAGGGAAGGAAGTGATTTAGTATGGTGGCGCTGTGGGTTAAAGCCTCAGCGCCTAGGACTTGCCGATCGAAAGGTCGGCGGTTCGAATCCCTGCGGCGGGGTGCGCTCCCGCTGCTCGGTCCCAGCGCCTGCCAACCTAGCAGTTCGAAAGCACCTCCGGGTGCAAGTAGATAAATAGGGACCGCTTACCAGCGGGAAGGTAAACGGCGTTTCCGTGTGCGGCTCTGGCTCTGGCTCTGGCTCTGGCCAGAGCAGCGATGTCACGCTGGCCACGTGACCCGGAAGTGTCTCCGGACAGCGCTGGCCCCTGGCCTCTTAAGTGAGATGGGCGCACAACCCCAGAGTCTGTCAAGACTGGCCCGTACGGGCAGGGGTACCTTTACCTTTACCTTTTTAAACATCTGTTTGCCAAAGTGGTTGCTATTGCCCCTCCCCTGTGGGGTAGATGGGACTGTGCAGGAGATGAATAAAGACCTAGGGGTCAAAAGAGAGTTTTTAAAAAGGGCCAGGTGAAGGGAAAGAAGCTTATAAGTCATCGCACACAAAAATTAACTGAGAACTACGTGTCTCGGAAATAAAGGGCGCATCTTGCTTTTTAGAACAATTACTTCCTACTGCGCCAAAGAATAATGCAAACACTCCTCTTTCTAGTTACAGATAGGTAGCCGTGTTAGTCTGCCATAGTCAAAACAAAAAAAATTCCTTCCAGTAGCACCTTAAAGACCAACTAAGTCAGTTCTTGGTAGGAGCTTTCGTGCGCATGCACACTTCTTCAGATACACTGAAACAGAAGTTTCCAGACCCTTCTATATAGTGAGAAGGTGGGGAGGGTTATTACTCAGAAGGGTGGTGGGAATGGGTGATTGGCAGATAGCTGTGATGAGCCTGTTGACGATTCTTAACGACTGCAATAGGTCTTACAGGAAAAAGCAAGGGGTGAAAAGGTGAAAAATGGCTTTGTCATGTATAATGAGATAAGAATCCAAGGTATTTGTTCAGACCAGGTTTCTCCATGGTTTTAAGTGTCCTTCAGCTCTCTATATTGGCATTTTGCCAACACAGTGTCCTTCAGCTCTCTATATTGGACAATCTCCCAGGACATTCTATACAAGATCTTAAAGTAGCTGTTTTACTACAAAGGAATTTCAGAAATAGACTGGAAAGAGAAGCTGCTGAATTACAACTTATCACCAAACTTAAAACCATGGAGAAACCTGGTCTATCTGCCAATCACCCATTCCCACCACCCTTCTGAGTAATACCCCTCCCCACCTTCTCACTATATAGAAGGGTCTGGAAACTTCTGTTTCAGTGTATCTGAAGAAGTGTGCATGCACACGAAAGCTCATACCAAGAACTGACTTAGTTGGTCTTTAAGGTGCTACTGGAAGGAATTTTTTTTGTTTTGACTCCTCTTTCTCTCTTCCAAAGATGCAAAGATATCAAAACAAGCTGCCTTTTGGAAAACCTCCAAGGATTGTTGCTTGATAAATGTTGATTATACATTGATGTTTGTTGACTCACATTCCCAAGAATTGGGTTGGGTGGGGTTGATGATAGCTTGATAAGCTCATTAGAGGGTCAATGAGCTCAGAGCTTTGGGAAAGCCTGATCTATGCTTTTAATAGTATTCAGCTGCTATCCTGCCACCTCACTTATGATAGTCAAACTGGGATCCAATGAATCATCTGTAACACAGGTACTTACTAGTGGTGGGGTTGGTGCAAGATATAGAACCTGTAGTTTTGTTTTAAACCTAGGAGGCTGATACAAACAACTTCTTCACACTTCCTCCCCTGTTGTGCTAAATGATGGTTTAATATGCAGCACACAGAGGAATTGACCTATGAGGACAGGGGTCACCTCTATAGACCAGACTGAGCATATTTGAAATGTTGCTGTGAATAAATGGATAACATCTCTGGAACATGGTGAGAGCTAAGAATTTCCGACAGTCCTTTTTTGAAAATGAGAATTAGGTTTATCATGTCCCTTGACTTGTGATAAAAGATCTTTGTATGGCTTGGAATCATTTTCATGAAGCTATTGTGGGGTGCAAGGGTTAATCACTTCGATGAGCAGATTAAATCAACTACAGCTTTGGAATCAACTAATCAACTAAAACTGCTCAGCTGGACCTACTGCTTATTGATGATGGCAAATTTTAATCAGTAAGAGGTGAGATTAAAGACCTCCTTCTAGTTCTTTAAGGTAATTTTGGCTCTGTGGTGTTACTAAAATAGAAATGAAAAGTAAACATTATATACAGTGGTACCTTAGGTTACATACACTTCAGGTTACAGACGCTTCAGGTTACAGACTTCACTAACCCAGAAATAGTGCTTCAGGTTAAGAACTTTGCTTCAGGATGAGAACAGAAATCGTGCTTTGGTGGCGCGGCAGCAGCAGGAGGCCCCATTAGCTAAAGTGGTGCTTCAGGTTAAGAACAGTTTCAGGTTAAGAACAGACCTCCAGAACGAATTAAGTACTTAACCAGAGGTACCACTGTACAACCTTTTCTTCTAACAATAGGTGGTGGCTCTGGTTTATTAAATTTGCAAATCATTTAAATCTTGCTTAATATAGGGCTTAACATCAGGTGCCCTTATTATGTATTTTGTGTTTTTTTTCTATTATGTTTTTATGTTGTAAACCGCCCTAAGATCTATGCCCTACTTGCATCAGAGCTAGAAAGGGCAATTCAGTTTCTCAGCAAAAGGCCATTAAATGAATGTAGAGACATTCCCGTAGCTCAACTGCAGGGCCCTCTCCAGCAATATTAATCTCTTCACATCTGAATTCATCAATACCACAGCAAAAAAGAAAGAAAGAAAGAAAAAGGCACCATTCACAAACAAGCATTCAGCAACATGCCACGCGAAGGTTCTCTTCATCATTCATTTTCTTGGCTCTTTATGTGTGTCGTGTACAGATGAACAATGATTTACTTCAGTACGTGCCACTTTCCCATATGTCATTCAATCTCATTTCTGCAATAATCTGCATTTTTTTAAAAAAAATCCACAATTATGTGTTTTTAAATACAATTTTATCTCAAAATAAAAAGTTCCAGCTAACCTGATCCAAAAAACCCACCCACCCCACTCACACATGAAAACAAAGACCACCACAGCCAACCACAAATGAATAACCAAACCCTAGGCCAACCCCAACCTCTCTCACCAGCAAAGGAACACAAGTAAACGGCAAAGAAACTGCACAAACAACACTGACACCAAACCCTACATACAGTAAATAAAATAGAAACATCGCCACCCGACCCCACCCCCACCCCCACCCCCACCCATCTCCCACCCCCTTTCCCCCTTTGCTTCCTAATGTCTCAACAAATGAAACTGATTTGTAAAAATGTTACACGGGGGTAAAAATACAAGAGAGAGACATTGCACACACTTTTGTAAATCAAGAAAATCTTTAATAAAAAAATAAAAATAAAACTAAAACATTCAAATCTGCACATTGAGTTTTGATCCGCACTTTAGCCTGAGAAATGCAGGCCACATTCACACCCTACATTTAAAGCACTATGATTCTGCTTTAAACAGTCATGGCTTCCACCAAAGAATCCTGGGAGCTGTAGTTTGTTAAAAGGGCAGAGAGAGTTCTTAGGAGGCCCCTATGTCCCAGGAAAAATAGGGACGCTTGAAGGGTATGGAGCTGCAATTGTCAGAGTTCCCTAGGAAGAAACGACTCTGAAAACTGTAGCTCTGTGAGGGGAATCAGGTTCTCTGAAGAACTACAACTCCCAGAATTCTTTAGGGAAGCTGTGAGTGTTCAAATCCCCCTGATACCACCTTAAACAGTCACAGCTCCCCCCCAAAGAATGTATGGTGTGTGTGTGGCTGCAGCTTGGCTCAGTTCACAACAACGTTCCCAAAGACTGAATTCCGTAAGCATGCCTAGTGCCAACAAGCTGCCCTCCAGACTACAACTCCCATCAGTCCCAGTAGTTGATGGGAGCTGTAGTCTCCAGCATCTTTAGGGCACCAGGTGGTTTGAGAAGGACAGGAAGGAGGAAGGCTACAACACTTGAAGATCCTTTGCTCAACTTCACAGATTTATTCCGGAGTCAAAGGGGCTGTAAGTAAGAATCGGGGTGATTACACTGGGAGCACGTTTTCTAATCAAAATGCTGAATGCGTCAAAATCAGCTAAGCCCCTATAGGAATTGAGCGCCACTGCTTTACAAAAGGAAAATAATACACACGAGGGAAAGCACTTAGATAATTGAAGTGTTTTGCTTTTATCTACATGTAGGGATGGCGGAACATCCATGTACTTTCTGCTAATGGATAGTGCAAGTATGTCAATATAATTGCTACTGTGGAAAGAAGCCAAAGCAAACCCCAGTCCTCTCAAAGAGACGGAAATGTCTTTTGCACTTAAAATCTGTTGGTACAGGTGTCTCTTGGGAAATGGACTTTAGAGTTCTCTTTACCCACAGATACGGATGGGGAACATACTCAGTTCAGTTTGCATTTAAAGGAGAAGCTACATAATTCGCATTTTCTGAAACAATAAGCGAATCGAAACGCAGCCGTACTGCAAAAGGCGTGTTTCGCTGCATTTTGCAGTGCATTGAACTCCAGTCAAAGAATGTGCACAAAAAACCCACACACGTTAACATGTGCATATAAAAGCTGAGGCAATTTCAATCTGTTTTAGTGTTCTAAGTTTTCTCTGTTTTAAAGTAGGGCTGTAATTTTTTCTTGATTTTGTTGTTTTATCTTTTTTTGTAAAGCGCTTTGAGGTGTTGTTGTTTTTTTAAAATATAAATCAAGCGGTGTATGAATGTTATGAAATAAATAAATAAACAAACATATTAGGGGAAACAGCATACAACAATGCATTATATGAAGGGAAATGGCTTGCCCAAATGTGAACCTGCGAGAGTCATGTGACCTGTACAAAACCATGGTGCCCCAAACCACACGTTTTTGGGTGCCGCGATCTCATGCAACACACGCATCCTGCCATGATCTCATGTCTTTTTGAGCACATGGCCCCCGGAATGGGGATTTCTTGGACAGTTGATGGGTATGTGCCACAGACCCCCTGGGTGGGATCACCAATTGCAAACCAGCTGGGGAAAATGATCCCAAAATTAGGATACATACAGAATGCAGGGGAAACACAATGCATCGCCGGCCAAACTTCTCATCCGCATGCCCCGCTCAGCTCAGAGTAATGGTACAACTCTAGGGCAGTTCAAAAAGCCATATAATCTACTTTCATTACTGGAGTCAGTGACTTGGGGCTAAAAGACCAAACTACATCCATGTCTGCTTTGGGTTGACCTTGTCACAGTGCCTCATCGAGGTAATGAGGACATCTGAGATATGCCCAGTAGCACAGCATTTCCCTCTCGCTCGCAGCCGATTCAGAGCACTGCAGCATGTTTTTGTCTGGTCGCTTTACGCAGCTACGATCACATTACGCTTGCCCTGCTTTCTTTAAGTTGCCTGCCTGCGAAAGTGCCAGAGTGTGCAGTTGTGTGCCATTTTTGAAACTCGGGAAGATCACAGACCCTGGATAGTTTCAGTCCCTTGTAATATTCAAGGCTTGTTGGTAGAGCACCTATTGGTAGAGGATATGTTTGTTGTGTTTGGTTTTAGTGTTTCTGTTGTAAGTCAGTTTGGGTCACTTTCATGAGTAAAGCGACAAGAATTAATAATACAGGCACCTCCCCAATTGCTCCTGCAGCCAATCAGAAGCCACGGAAGCCCCATCGGACGTTCGGCTCCCCAAAACAGTTAGCAAACCGGAACAGTCGCTTCCAGGTTTGCGGCGTTCAGGAGCCAAAACATTCGAGAACAAAGCTTTTCAAAAACCCAAGTACGGCTGTATTTTCTCTCTCTCTGGCAGCCTTGGCATGCTGGCTGGGGTTGATGGGAGTTATGGTTCCCAAACACCTGGAAGGTAGCAGGCTGGTGAAGCCTGCTGTATGGATAAGAGCAGTGCGTTTTTTCAGGGGGGAGGCATACGCCTAAACATTTTGTGAAACTAAGTTTGGCCTCGTTGAGGGGCAGTATTTCAATATGAGTAGGAAAATGAGAGTACCTGAAGGAGTAATTGAATATAACATTATAAAATGTCAAAGGAAGAGGCCAGGGTCATCTCATCTTAGACCTCTTGGCACCAACACAAAAGAAGACAACTTCAGTCAGCATCCATGAAGATCCCAGGGGAGACATCCTGCCTCTCTCCTCCTGGGCAAGGGCGGGGCCTGATGGGCCTCATAAGGATTGCTGCTGCCACCCAGGAAGACTCACCTGCTTGAGTGCCTGCCTCTCTCCACCTGGCCTAGGGCAGGCTTCCTCAACCTCGGCCCTCCAGATGTTTTTGGCTTACAACTCCCATGATCCCTAGCTAGCAGGACCAGTGGTCAGGGATGATGGGAATTGTAGTCTCAAAACATCTGGAGGGCCAAGGTTGAGGAAGCCTGGCCTAGGGCGAGGCCTGACAGGATCTTAATAGCTGCTGCTGCCCAGGAGGACTGGGGTATTTTGGGAAAAGTTTTACTGGGAGTTGCTGCTGTTGCTGATTTTAATCTTTATTTTAATTTTTTAATCTGATTTTAATCTGCTGTTGCTGATTTTGTGTCTTTATTTTTATGTGGAAATTGTTTGGTTTGGTTATGTAGTTTTATTTATTTTTATGACTACTTTGCTATGTTTGTAATTATGTAAATCTTTTCATATTGTAAGCTGCCTTGAGCATTGTTTTAACTGTGGAAAGGCGGCATACAAATGATGATGATGATGAGAGTAGCTGGGGAAATCCAGCTAGATGGGTGGGGTATAAATAATATATTTATTATTGTTGTTGTTGTTGTTGTTGTTGTTGTGGGGCTAACTGAGTACGTGGTGAAGCCTGCTAAAGAAATCACCCAGCACCCGGAGCAGGGGAACAACTCCCAAACGGTGGCTGCCACGGCCATGAACACTCTGTCATCACGCTCCCCGCACCATCTTCAATGTGACCATTGAGCAGAAAATGAGGAGTAGTAGACACCATTTTGCATTCCAAGCTGCACTTTGTAGACCTTGCTGGTTCAGAAAGGCAAAGCAAGACCAAAGCAGTAGGGGTTGGACTGCGGGAAGGGATTAGCATCAAGGAAGCATTCCTATGCCTGGGGAATGTCATCAGCGCTCTTGAGGAGGAAATCAATAAGGGCAATGATAGGGGCTGCAAGTTAACATGCCTTTTGCAAGATTCCTTGAGAGGCAATAACCACACCTTGATGTTTGCATGTGTGAGCCCAGCAGCTTTGAACTTCGAAGATACTTTGAATACCCTTCACTATGCTGATAGGGCCAAAAAAATAAAGAAAGAACAGCCAGTAGTGAATATTGACCCTCAAGCAGCAGAGTTGTGATTTGGAAGAGCTTCTTGGCGATGAACAAGTAGATTTGAAGGACAGCTTGGACCCTGAAGATCCTCCTTCAGAAACCAGAGGAGGCACTTCTTCCAAAACACCACCTACCAGAGAGAATCATGGCTCCATGAGATCCAGGGGAGAAAATACTAAATGCTACATCTTTTCTGCACAGGCCTGATTTCCTCCATAGGCTGGTTCAAAGCTAAACACCTGACTGGAGCCAGCTGGGTGGATTCAGGATTCTCAGCTTCATCCAGCCAGGTCTCAGAAATAATAGCCAGGTTGGCAGCCACAGATTCTTTCGGAATTAAATGGCAGATTGATGATGTTCCAGCAACCTGATATTCATAAGCAGCAGCTGAATGAAGACGGACAGCTGGTCAAGGTGGAGGGAAAGTTGTTCCCTGCTTCAAGGCCTATTGCCACCTGGCCTAGGGGGTGGGGCCCACACTTACTCTGAACATGTCAAAAATGTTTTTAAATGTTTAAAATACTTGTTAATCTATGGCATGGGTCGGCAAACTAAGGCCCGTGGGCCGGATCAGGCCCAACTGCCTTCTGGACATAGCTGTCAACATTTCCCTTTTTTAAAGGGAAATTCCTTTATTCCGAATAGGATTCCTCGCAAGAAAAGGGAAAAGTTGACAGCTATGCTTCTGGATCCGGCCTGTAGACGGTCCAGGAATCACCACATGGATCGCCAGCGTGCACATTCTTTCCCTCTCCCTCCCTCTCCCTCCCTCTCCCTCACACGGCAGTGGTGCTGCCTCCTCCCTCCCTCCTCCTGGCTTCTCCCTGCCCTGCCTAGAGGAGGAAGGGGGCTGGGCCTTGCTGGTGCCAGCAGCAGGAGTGCTCAAGTGGCCGCCATTTTAAGCAGCCCCTCTCTGGAGCCCCTTCGCACACTGCTCATCGTCCCTCCGCCACCACTAGCAAGACACAGATAAGCAGCCAGCGGGGCTCGTGGGGCTCTTGCATCATTTCGCCCCCCAAAATATAGTCCCGCCCCCCACAAGGTCTGAGGGACAGTGGACTGGCCCCCTGCTGAAAACGTTTGCTGACCCCTGATCTATGGTGTTTTAAATGTTTTTCTTGTTTTGTTTTGTTTTTTGTGCTGCTGTGGGCGGGATGGACATTTGTTAGGGCTGGGGATTAGTTTAGTTTTAGTATAAATGTAATTCTTATCATTTCAATTTATTGTCTTGTTGATTTTCTGTATAGTTTTATTTTGTTTTAAAGGGGAGAGGGTATGAGTCCTGGGGGTGCAGAGATTGTGTGAATGAACTTAGTGCTTAGCTTATATTTTTAAGCTGTTAATTTGTTAATGTTTTTAATATTTTATAGATTCTAAATGCTGCATTGATTTGTTAATTATGTGGCTTGCTGTAACTGGAAGGTTTAGCTTATTTTTTAGTTGCTGTTCTGTTAAGTTTTTTTAAATTTATTTTTTATTGCAACTGTTTTATTGATAATCTGTTAATTATTGTATACGATGTATGCTGTATTCGCGATGTGCTATTATGTTTTATTATGTTATGGTTATTTATTGGTTGTAAGCCGCTTTGAGATTCATTTGAATGAAAAGGGGCATAGAAATACAATCAATCAATCAATCAGTACCCCTAAACATTTTTTTAGGGGGGGGGGGAAAGCACTGGCTAAGAGTATTCATTTTGAGCACATGGATTCCCTCTATTTAATGCGACTGGTTTCCTGATTTGCATTTGGTGACTTTGTTTATGTGTTTTAAAAATTATTTACGTACAATTTTTGCATTGCATTTAATGATAATTATATGCCTCCCCCTGGTGCTTGTTTTTTAAAGTCCCAGCATGCACTTCTCTGTCCCCCTTTATTTTCTGCTCTTGTCATCTCATCCCCCAACACATTTAATTTTCCATTCAAAGGAAGGAGGACAAGCCCAGCATTTTCAAACTGGTGAAGTTGCCTGCTAAGATCTGAAGAGCTGTGTATAATTAAGGCTTCTTGTGGGAAAGAAATATTGGCCAATTTACATCTAGCTACTGTAACTCAAGAGGAGGTCATAGGCAGAAGAACTCCCCCTATCCTGCCTTCATTTTCCTCCTACCCAATCTAGCAAGAACAATTATGCAGCTGTTCCCAGACTGCATACTTGTGTAGGCTGCACACAGCACAGAAATGATGGTGTCTGCTTATTCTACAGGCTTATCCATACCTTTTGCCCTCGCTTTCTAGGCCCAGGTCTGCCCCAAGAAAAACAAATAATCATAATCATAATTTTATCATTTATATCCAGCCCATCTGACTGGGTTTCCCCTGGCACTCTGGGTGGCTTACAGCTTATAAAATAATAATAATAAAACATCAAACATTAAAAAACAAAGTATCTTACACAGGCTATAAATAAACTAATAAGTCAATAGAAACTAACAACACCAACAACAAACAATTTACAGTTATACCCAAATTAAAAGAAATGCCAACCCAAGCTAAACATTTAACCAACTCCAACTCAACAAAAGCAAAACGGAGAAACCAAAATTAAAACTGTTTAAAACATTTTGAAACATTTTAGCAAGTTGCCCCAACACAGGAGTTGTTCCAGCAACGTCCCTCTGGCCTCCCAGAGCCTCTTTTGGTTGTTCAATGCGAGTGTGGCCCTGCTCCCTAGGCCACGTGGAAATGGGTCTTGCAGCAAGGAGCAGTCTTCCTTCCAGCACTCACAGCAGCCACACACACATTGCTTTCCCTGTGAAAACCTGCTCTTTACTGCTGAATCGGAGCAAACACCAATCTACAGAAAGCCCCGAACTCCCATTTGCTCCAAGGAACTAGTACATCTCACACAGTGACATATGAATGCTTTAAATATCGGCACTCTGCTCCTCCAGATTTTACTGTATTTATTTTGGATTAATATCCTGGTTTGTGAGCAATGGTTCGCACTAGCCGCAGTTTACCATTTTCAGTTAGAACAGCAAACTGTGCTTTGTTTCAGATTGCAAATGGAAGCTACTGATTTCCTCCCTCCAAGTACAAAGGAAAGGGGAAGAGGAAGGGGAAACACATGGCCCTGCGGCTAGCTGCAACTCATGCATGTAATGATCAACTGTGGTTTGTTGCTGTTACTCTTCACCATGTACACCATATCCCAAACCTTTCACAGTCACTCAGTCATAGATTGTGCGTCTACCTGCTGTTAGATCAACATTTAGAAATCTTCTGGTACTACCATATTTTTCTGTGTATAAGGCAATCTCCCAATTTTTTTTTGTTGTGGTCCAAAAAAACAGGGGTCATCTTATACATGAGAAAATATGGTTGTTTAAAAGAAAGAAAGAAAGAAAGAAAGAAAGAAAGAAAGAGAAAACAGTAGCAGTAATTTTTAACGCCTCATATATATTACCTAGGTCAAACCTTTGTCGTTTCCAGTATGTCACTATCTTAGGATATTTCCAATAAACATGGAGCAAGCTTGCCTCTCCTTCCATGGGGAAACAGAGAACAGTTAGACGAAATACGTATTGTGGCCTTGCATAGAAATTAGAAGCCGTACAATAAGGGTACCATACTGACAGGCAAACTTGATATTAACGGTAATTAACGTGAAAACAGTTGACACACTTACTTTGAAATTTTAAATAGCCACTGTGTGGGGATGGTGGGTGGGATTCGCACCTGTGGCACACAGGGAGAGAATATTTAACCCTTTGACTGCGATGAAAATTGGCCCACTCAAAGATATTGGCCCCGGGAAGCAAGATGTGATTGGCATCAACTGAATAGTCAGTGGTTAAACCAGATTGTGATGCTGCAGTAAAACAGTCATATCACATTCTGCCTGCAAGAAATTACATTCAAAGCCATTTTCTTTTGCAACGGGGGGAATATAACTTAATGAACAGCCATCACTGTAGATTCATTCATATTAGCTGTGCATTAAATATTGTCTCTGTCATCTGAATCCCATGTCCCTGTCCTCTCCCACTTCCTTGATATGACTCACTATGCTTAGCAAGCAAACACGTTTCCAGATTCTAAAACTGAGGCCTGTTCTGCTGGCCAAGCAACCTGCTCTGGTTACTAGCGGCACAGCATGCCTTTTGATAAGGCAAGCAAAAATACCCCTCTCCCCCCTTCCTTCCTAATGCAAAGGATTGCTGACACCATACATATAAGACGAAACCAGGTGGATTCTACAACACAGAAATACACGTTCAGAGCACAGAATAACTTGTTCTCACATTAAGTCAGTTTCTGCAGCCACACATTTATTTGCAAAGAGAGCTCTTGATCATCTTGTTTACATTTGCAGAGCAGTAGACAAGATACCATATTAAGGCACACAGTCATAAAAACAAGCAAACAAATCAAACTGTTTGGTCAATTTACCTACAAAATCAAAAAAACCTGGTGGCAAAAAAAACAAGCCCCAACACCACTTGCCTTAAGCACAAGTTGTAGTTTTTGAAACCTCTGTAGTTACTAGCTGTGAGAACTCTGCTTTCAGTTCATTCAGAAGTAGCCCTCTTCAGCCATGGCTGAGGATTGTGAAGGGGACACAGATGTCCTGCTTTTACTTACGACATCCCTATTTTCATTGGAGACATGTTGGAGGGTATGGAGTTATCTGACCCCCCAAGCCTTCTGAAGGCAATCCTGTATTGGGAAGGTTTTTTTGATGTTTTTTTATGTTTTTACATATGTTGGAAGCTGCCCAGAGTAGCCGGGGCAACCCAGTAAGATGTGTGGGGTATAAAAAGTAAAATGATCATTATGGAATGAGACATCCCTAATTTCATCAGAGAAATGTTGGAGGATATTCATGGTGCAGGGGACCAAAGTGTTTGGCAGGTCTCGGTTCAAATCTCTGCTAAGCCATGGAGGAAATTGGGTGGCCTGGGAAAAGTCGCTCTTCCTTAGCCTCCCAAATTGGTATTCCAAAAGTGGGCATTGCTCCATGACATGTCCACAAAACAAAACGGTTCTGCGATGGCTTTAAACTATGCTACATGGAAAAGGATATAAACTTGTACTGTTGGATCTGGAGTGCGGCAAGGGAATGGGCTTAGCTTTGCTATGCTTGTTTTGAAACTGAAGTGAAGTTATGTCTCCTGCCCCAACATTGGATTAATATTTATTGCTTCCCACCTCCGTTTCTGTCGCCCTTTTGCAGTTAGGAAGTGACACAAGTAAGTTACAAGAGGATGCTTATATCTGGTCCCATTCCCAGACATTCCTCTCCAAGTGCTCTAAAGGACAGATTTGGACACTGCCATTTTGACAGAATTAGTCACTTTGCATGCTCTCACCAGTTTGTCACCCAATATCCTTTCATACATATATAATTATTAATAGCATTCCTCCCCCAGAAGCACGAAGTTAGATTTTTAAAAATACGTCAGATAAGAACCTTAATAGATCTATTATTCAAAGCTTCAAGCAAAGAAAAACATTTTAAAAACCCCACATAACCTCTGCAGCAAATGTCCAACAACAGCTATGCAAGAACCTGGCTGTTTTGGAGGGTGAAATCAGACTAAAACACTCTGACTGTTTGCAGCCTTGCTGTGCCTGAACTGACAGGACTGAACATTTGGCTTAGAATTGTTCTGCTTTTCTCATCCGCCTCCTTTGAAAGCCGAGGCTGTGAACTAGACTTCAGGACAGTGTGGTAAATATAATTCTGGCACTTACCCACAGCTATCCCTTCGCAGTCTGACATCATGTGAAAAGAAGTTTCCTTTAATGCTTCTCAGGGGGAAAAACCGCAGGGAAAAATAATAGCACCAATGCAGAACTCGTTCCTCCGTCAGGGCAAGCAGAAGAAATGTTAACCAAAGAGAAATAGTTCTTTCTCTCTCTCTTCTTCTCTCTCTTCTTCTCAACTGTACCCAAGGAGTTTACACAGCAACCAGTTCTGGCTCTGCCTTCTCATTATGGGATGTAAAGATAAGAATGTGCTTTTGTGCCAAAAGAGCACGCTATTGGTGGATAAATTTGTTGACATCCCTCCCCTTCGAACAGCTTCCTCTTTAATGTCACTGTGGCACATTACAGGCTCGAAAAGGCCATGGAATATTTATGAAAAAGGCTTTTAAGAACTACACTGGGAATCCAGGCTCAAATGCCCACTGAAATAATTATGATGTGGAGAAGCTTGTAACTGGGTCTTGTTTCCAGGGCATTTCTTGTTGCATAACATGTGACTAATATTCATGTACTTGAGAGAAACTGAAAGCAAGTCTCTCTCCTCCCCCCCCCCCACTTCAATGTGCATAGGTGTGGGAAAACCTTGTCAGCTAAGGGCCAGGCAGATTATTTTTGGGAAGCATACAAGCAGAACATGGAGGCAATTGCCAAACTCCAACCCCAGTAACTAGTATTCAGAAATACTCTGCCTCTGAATATGTAGGTTCCATTTAGCTATCCTGGCTAAAAAAAACCAGCAACAAGTGCTCCATGAATTTGTTTGATTTCCTTTTAAAGTCATCTAAGCCAGTGATCACCACTGAATTTTGCAGCATCAGATTCCTTAAGCTAGTTAAATGTGGTGCAGAGAAGCATGCTGTCTGTTGCTAATTGGCTACACTGGTGACATGAAGTGACGGAGAAGAGCCACCTTCAGGCTACCAGCTCCACCTTGCAGCTGAAAATGAGATCCACATGGAACCTTCCAAAGCGGCAGGGACTGTGGAAGACACACTGTCAAACAGTCCAGATAAGCCATCCAGGTCAGCGGGCTACTCATGAGTAAATTATCATTGCGGCATCTTTATGGCAGAAGACCCATCAGACATAGGATATCGTTCCAAAACCCTTCACTGCACGGGGTAAACAGGTCTCAATATGTGTGGACATATCTTTCAAAGAATCATAGAGTCGTAGTGTTGTCAGGGACCCCAAGTGTCAAAGTGTTGGTGCTGTCCTTTAAAGCCCTAAACGGCCTTGGTCCAGTACAGTGGTACCTCGGGTTAAGTACTTAATTCGTTCCGGAGGTCCGTACTTAACCTGAAACTGTTCTTAACCTGAAGCACCACTTTAGCTAATGGGGCCTCCTGCTGCCGCCGTGCTGCCAGAGCACAATTTTTGTTCTCATCCTGAAGCAAAGTTCTTAACCTGAAGCACTATTTCTGGGTTAGCAGAGTCTGTAACCTGAAGCGTATGTAACCTGAAGGTACCACTGTATACCTGAAGGAGCGTCTCAACCCCCATTGTTCAGCCCGGACACTGAGGTCCAGTGCCGAGGGCCTTCTGGCGGTTCCCTCACTGTGAGAAGTGAGGTTACAGGGAGCCAGGCCTTCTTGGTGGTGGCACCCACCCTGTGGAATGCCCTCCCATCAGATGTCAAAGAGAAAAACAACTACCAGACTTTTAGAAGACATCTGAAGGCAGCCCTGTTTAGGGAAGCTTTTAATGTTTAATAGATTGTTGTTATTTTAATATTCTGTTGGAAGCCGCCCAGAGTGGCTGGGGAAACCCAGCCAGATGGGCGGGGTATAAATAATAAATTATTATTATTATAATCTCGTCCAACCCCCTGCAATGAAGGAATCTCAGCGAAAGCATCCATGACAGGTGGCTATCCAACCTCTGCTTAAAAACCTCCAAGGAAGGAGAGTCCACAACTTCCCAAGGGAGTCCGTTCCACTGCCAAACAGGAAACAAGTTCTTCCTGATGTTTATAGTCAGAATTTCCTTTCTTGTAAAAGTCTGGGGGGTTCCTGGTTTAAAGAAAAGGAGCCAGGGGTATAGCGGCAGTATCATCATTACATACCATAACGTGGTCCTTTCCTTCCGCCCTGCCTAAGGTAACAGAGCTGCATAAAGCAATTATACTAATGCAAGTTCGATGAAAGATTTCCACTGATGGACTGCACCACATCCTTGGATCTCATTTGAAAGCTGGAGTAATATTGTGCCTGGGAGTAATCGTACTTCACTGACCTAGAACGAGGGATGAATTGTTCTCGCTCAGCCTGCATTTATCTTTCCCAACAGAGGGCACCCAGAGTGATTGCTTTTGTTAATGAAGTCTTGCCTGATTATGGCGTGTGTAATTTTCTGTTTGATTGAAGTATGCGCTCAAATGTGCAGCTCTGTAGGAGCCACTATCTGGCCCAATCAGAAACACCACATGCTTAAAATGATATTTATATATATATATATATCCTTTCTGATTTATGCAAGTTCAGTTGCTCCCCCACTCCCCCTGCCCCCCCCCCCTGCTACTTCTTTCCCAGGTCAAGAGAGAAGAAGATGTTAGCTCTGCTGGGAGTCGCTAGACCAGATAGCAAATCAAAAGATAGTGGAGAGGGAAATAAAAGATGGCATGTGCTTGGGTCTTTTTCTATTTATATGAGCTTATAAGGGACTTGAGTGGCGCTGTGAGCCTAGGGCTTGCTGATCAGAAGGTCAGCGTTTCGAATCTCCGTGACGGGGTGAGCTCCCGTTGCTTGGTCCCTGCTCCTGGCAACCTAGCAGTTCAAAAGCACGTCAAAGTGCAAGTAGATAAATAGGTACCACTCTGGCAGAAGGTAAACAGCGTTTCCGTGTGCTGCTCTGGTTCGCCAGAAGTGGCTTAGTCATGCTGGCCACATGACCCGGGAGCTGTTCGCCGGCTCCCTCGGTCAATAAAGCGAGATGAGTGCCGCAACCCCAGAGTTGGTCACGACTGAACCTAATGGTCAGGGGTCCCTTTACCTTTACTTTACTATAAGGAGCGCTCAGAGATATAAAGAACAAGAGTAGTTAATATACCATTCCTAGGCGGTTGTTAATACAGTGGTACCTTGGGTTACAGACACTTCGGGTTACAAACTCTGCTAACCAGGAAGTGGTTGCTTCAGGTTAAGAACTTTGCCCCAGGATAAGAACGGAAATTGCATGCCAGTGGCGCAGCGGCAGCAGGAAGCCCCATTAGCGAAAGCACGCCTCATGTTAAGAACCATTTCAGGTTAAGAACGGACCTCTGGAACAAATTAAGTTCTTAACCCGAGGTACCACTGTATATGTAAAAGCATGTGCACCAAATAGCTTGCTCTCTAAGCAGAACTTTCCAAACTGTGTGTTGCAACACATTAGTGTGTTGGCTGCAGTGTGTCGGTGTGTCGCACAAACGCTCCCCACGCTCCTCCTGGGGCTGGAAAGGGGTTAGTTTAACCTCTGGTTTACTAATGATGCATGTCTGTCTAAAAAGTGTGTCACCAAAGTTTGGAAAGCTCTGCTCTAAGCAAAGCACCCATTTCCGTTACTTCTTAAAGTCCTTTCATTCTTACATCACCTCACTTACATGGTGGTTATGTTCCGGTGCCCTACATGCATACGTGAAAATCGCTTAAGTAGGGAACACCTTCTAATCATCCTTTAAACACTCTCTCTCTCCAATCTAGACCTATAATACTGTATCCAAAAATATCCACAACTAGAATTGTGGGGCTGGCAGGAGGCTGAAGGACATGCAGGAAAGCTGCTGCTGCGCTACCCCGCAATCTGGGTGGGGAAGCTGAGCAGCCTAAACCATTGGTGTCGCAACGGGGGAACGGGGGCGGGGGTGCGCCTGGGTTCCACATCTGGGGGGGGTGACAAGAAGGCGCCACAGCAGCTGCCGCATGTGGGGGATCCTCCGTTTGCAGCTGCAGCTGCGAGCAAAGGATCCCGGCACCGTCTGTACAGCACTACACTGCTGGCAAACCACTATGTACAGCACATGTGTGGTGGCGCTATGTACAGCCCATGCATCGTACGTAGCAACACCGCACATGCGCCCTATGTAGCGACGCCCTGCCCCGGGTGTCACGACGCCTTCGTTCGCCCCGACCTAAACAAAGCCCTGCTGCACTTCTGGTCCCTTTGGGGCTTGCTCTGCCCTCAATGATGTCCTCTTCAGGCTCCAGGGAGGGTCTCCTCCAGATTTGAATCACAGTCACACGTGAGTCGATCACATGTAAGTGGGGTTTGGGGGATGCCTGTATTTAATGACCTGCAAGAAGTGCAAAATTTGGTCTGATCCAATAGATCATTCCTGTGACATTTGATTCATCAGTTTAAACGCTTGTATCCCTCCTTTCCATGCCCTTGAGTTTGCTACCAGTCTAAAAGGACACAAGGCAAGCTGGTGCAGATTCTGTTTCCTGCTACGAACTAGAAAGATTATAAATGGAGAAAAAAATATCATTTACCTGCTGAATACTGTTTCTATCCACCAACATAAAAGGAAGGTTGCTTGGGGTGGAGGCTGTGCTTAGGGGATCGTGCCCTCACTTTATTTATATTATTATATTATATTATATTATTATATAGTTTGTATTTTGCCTTTTAAGGGGGAGGGTCATGGCTGCCTGGGAGTGGGCCTCAGCCAATAGATTGGGTGGGGCAGGTTCCACAGGGGGAGATGTATTGGGACACCCGATCTCAGTGATCACGGGCAGGAGGAGGAGTTATGCTAAGACCAGACCATGTCATTACCGAGGAGGCAGGTTTAGTCGTTGTTTGAGGACTATCCCTGCCTCCAGGTCTGGTCCTGACCGGAAGGATACAGTAATCAGCAAGGGAAACCCACATGACCTGAAAGTGTTGCTGTGCAATGCCAGGTCAATGATGAATAAAACCACTGCCATCCACGACCTGATTGTGGATGGAGGATTTGACCTGGCATGTGTGACAGAGACCTGGTTGGATGAGGCAGATGGGCCTGTCCTTGCCGCTGCTTGCCCACCAGGTTTCTCTTACGCACAGCAACCCAGGTCATGTGGGCGGGGAGGGGGGGTTGCAGCGATTTTTAGGAAGTCATTAGTCGGCACCAGGCGTCCTATTGGGAAGACCCAGTTTTCTGAGTGCATGTTCTGGAAGTTGGGCAATAGGGGCAGTACAGGATTCCTACTGGTGTACCGACCTCCCCGCTGCACCAAGGATTCCCTGCCCGAGCTGCTTCAGGTCGTGGCGGATATACTCCTGGAGACACCTAGCTTGGTTGTCCTGGGGGATTTTAACATCCATGCCGACACGACCTTACAAGGGGCAGCTCGGGACTTCGTGGAAAGCATGGCCTCCATGGGGCTGTCCCTGAATAAGTCTGGCCCAACTCATAGCCACGGACATGCCTTAGACTTGGTGTTTACCTCTACGGATGTTGGTGATCTGACATTAACTAAAAGCGAAACAAAAGAAGTGCCATGGTCAGATCACTTCCTGGTGCAACTGGACTTCTCCGCAACCCTTCCCCTCCGCAGGGAGGTGGGACCGATTCGGATGGTCCGCCCCCGCCACTTAATGGATCCAATTGGCTTCCAGAGAGTGGTAGGGGATGCTTTATCCCAAGTTGATGGCCTTTCAGCTGATTCCCTGGTGGCACGCTGGAATGCGGAGTTAACCAGGGCTATTGACTGTCTGGCTCCGAAGCGCCCTCTCCGATTGCATGGAGCCCGGACAGCCCCGTGGTTCTCCCCGGAGCTGAGGGTGATGAAACAATCGTTGAGACGGCTAGAGCGCCGGTGGCGGAAAACTCATTCTGAATCAGACCGGACACGGGTTAGAGCTCAACGTCGAGCCTACCAAGTGGCAATGGCGACGGCGAAGAGGGCCTTCTTCGCCGCCTCCATTGCATCTGCAGAAAACAGCAGCAGGAGACTTTTTCAGGTGGTTCGCAGTTTATCGGAACCACCTGTACCACCGGGGCCTGGTAGGGACCCCAAGATCTCCTGCAATGCTTTTGCAAAGTTTTTTGCAGATAAAATCGCTCAGATTCAGAAGGAAGTAGACTCCACAGTGGGAGCAGGGCCAGGGCGGGAGAGTGCTAGAGTTCTGTCTGGTCCTGTTATATGGGATCAATTCCAATCTGTTACCTCCGAGGATGTGGACAGGCTGCTTGGACGAGTGAAACCGACCACCTGTCTTCTTGATCCTTGCCCATCCTGGCTGATAAAAGCGAGCCGGGAAGGGCTGGGCGATGGGCTTTGCGGGGTGGTGAATGCTTCCCTCTGTGAGGGAGCCTTCCCAGACCCGCTGAAAGAGGCGGTCATTAAACCGCTTCTTAAAAAAACATCTTTAGACCCGGCCAATTTGGCCAACTATCGCCCAGTCTCAAATCTTCCATTCTTGGGCAAGGTGATTGAGCGGGTGGTTGCTGAACAACTCCAAGCACGCCTGGAGGAAACGGACCATTTGGATCCCTTCCAATCGGGATTCAGGCCTCACCATGGGACTGAAACTGCCTTGGTCGCGCTGGTTGATGATCTCCGGCGGGCTAGGGACAAAGGTGAGAGCTGTTTCCTAGTTCTGCTGGATCTCTCAGCGGCCTTTGACACCATCGACCATAACATCCTTCTGGACCGTCTAGAGGGGCTGGGAGCTGGGGGCACTGTTATACAGTGGTTCCGCTCCTTCCTCCTGGGCCGTGTTCAGAAAGTGGTGGTGGGGGATGAGTGTTCAGACCCTTGGGCCCTCACTTGTGGGGTACCTCAGGGTTCCGTCCTCTCCCCCATGCTTTTTAACATCTATATGAAGCCGCTGGGAGAGATCATCAGGGGGTTTGGACTGGGTGTTCATCAGTATGCAGATGACACCCAGCTCTACCTCTCCTTTAAATCAGAACCAGTGAAGGCGGTGAAGGTCCTGTGTGAGTGCCTGGAGGCGGTTGGAGGTTGGATGGCGGCTAACAGATTGAGGTTGAATCCTGACAAGACAGAAGTACTGTTTTTGGGGGACAGGAGGCGGGCAGGTGTGGAGGATTCCCTGGTCCTGAATGGGGTAACTGTGCCCCTGAAGGACCAGGTGCGCAGCCTGGGAGTCATTTTGGACTCACAGCTGTCCATGGAGGCGCAGGTTAACTCTGTGTCCAGGGCAGCTGTCTACCAGCTCCACCTGGTACGCAGGCTAAGACCCTACCTTCCCGCGGACTGTCTCGCCAGAGTGGTGCATGCTCTGGTTATCTCACGCTTGGACTACTGCAACGCGCTCTACGTGGGGCTACCTTTGAAGGTGACCCGGAAACTGCAATTAATCCAGAATGCGGCAGCTAGACTGGTGACTGGGAGTGGCCGCCGGGACCACATAACACCGGTTCTGAGAGATCTGCACTGGCTCCCAGTACGTTTCCGAGCACGATTCAAAGTGTTGGTGCTGACCTTTAAAGCCCTAAACGGCCTCGGTCCTGTATACCTGAAGGAGCATCTCCACCCCCATTGTTCAGCCCGGACACTGAGATCCAGCGCCGAGGGCCTTCTGGCGGTTCCCTCATTGCGAGAAGTGAGGCTACAGGGAACCAGGCAGAGGGCCTTCTCGGTAGTGGCGCCCGACCTGTGGAACGCCCTCCCATCAGATGTCAAAGAGATAAAGAATTATCTGACATTCAGAAGACATCTTAAGGCAGCCCTGTTCAGGGAAGTTTTTAATATGTAATGCTGTATTGTTTTTAACACTGATTGGGAGCCGCCCAGAGTGGCTGGGGAAACTCAGCCAGATGGGCGGGGTATAAATAATAAATTATTATTATTATTATTATTATTTATTTTTGAACTGTTGTCTTAAGAATCTGAAAGCATAACAAATATCCCACCAGAAGCAGAAAGGGAGCTGACTGTTTTTTTGCTACTTCAAAATCAGGGCATTAGATATGCTAGAGGGGCTAGGGTGGGGTGGGGGCACATTCTCAGTTTTGCTTTTCAGGACCAAGCTCATAGCTTAAGAATAAGACATGGGACTATTTTGCATCCATTCCTCTGATGTCTCCTGCTTAAGGGAAGATAATCTTTCATCTCTACCCCCGCCCCCATGACAACAATTCAGTAGTGCGGGGTTTAACTGTGCCAGTTCAAAGGAAGGAACAGGAGAAATCCTAGCCACCTCGAGGAATGGCTATATCTCACCAGTCATATGGCTGGATCACAAATAAAATGTTTCATGCTTTTCTAAGTGGGTTGATATGCTGCGAAATAAACTAAGATCTAAGGCTTAGAAGTGGGTTTTTCTTTTGAAAAGGAACAAGTGAATCAGCTGAGAGGTGTGGGGGCATTTATTTATTTATCTATCTACGGGTCATTGTTCTGTCTGATGTGGAATTACATCATACAGACAGAAGCATCAATGCAGGCTGGACTTCAAAAGGGGAGTTTACTTTCCCATTGAAGCGAGGCTTTTTTTAGCGATTATAACTGCTGCTCTCACATATGAGTTGAATGATGCTAATTGTTTGCCGCTGAGTGAAAGCTCACCTATGTTATTTGACTTTCATACAACAAACATAGATCCATTGAGCAAGGGACTAGTATGCCAGATTTCCTTATACAATTAAAACTGATCCACGGATTGGGACAAGGACCTGTCCTTTTGAACTTCGTTAAGCATAAGGCACAGTGGTGGGTGGCCCAAATTAAAAACCATCAGTGAACAATTCACACAACTGTTGTGTTTTCTTTGTTTTCTGTTTCCTTGTCCACCAGGCTTCTACCATGTGTGTTCCCCATAACCACAGCTGGATCACTGCTTGTTTTGACATACGCAGTACTTACAGCTCATGACCCCAATATCTTCTGGAATGCTTCTCCCTATATGAACATACCTGCCCCCTTAGATCATCACCTGAGACCCTTCTCCTGGTCCCTTCTCTGAAGAAGGCTTAGCTGGCAATAACAAGGGAGCAGGACGTTTCAGTAGTGGCTCCCCATTTGTGGAATGTGCTCCCCAGCAAGGCCTGCCTGGCACTTTCAGCACCAGGGGAAGATATATCTTTCCCCCCAGGCTTTTGATAGACTGAGATTAAGTTGTTCTGTTATTAGTGTGCTGCTTGCCAAAAAATAAAAATAAAAAAATAACATTGCAAAAACAGACTGTGTTATGTACTGAGTTGAATAGGATGCAAAAGGCAGCAGTCTGATTGGTCCTAGAAAATAGGATCCATAATGCAGCAGTTTGATTGGTCCTAGAACAATAGGATTCAGAATGCAGCAGTCTGATTGGTCCTAGAACAATGCAGCAGTATGAATAGTCCGCAGGAGCCACCCAATCCAGCTCCAGGTGGAAGTGAATCCGCAACCTGATTGGCCCACGGGAGAATCCCAGAATAAGCCAATCACGTGCGGCCCATTGTGTAAATAATGTATATAAAGCAGATATTTGGGGGGAAATTTCATTCCTCACTACTATGAGCTGAATAAAGAGCATGAAATCCACACTCGACTCCAAATATATTTCAGACTGTTGCATGTAGCAAATAACATGGGTTCAAGGGAGACGACAAATAAAATAGGGGCAATGGCAAAACCCTGCTTTGTGCCCCATCAGAGGAAAAAAGAGTCAGAATGAACACAATTGACCCAAACCACTGCCTTCATAGGGCTATTTAATTTAGAAATAAGATTTAGTAGCTTGTCCACAAGCAGGCTCATCAGGTGAGGCCATTCAAGCAGTGGCGTAGCGTGGGGGGTGCAGGGGGGGCCGGCCGCACCGGGCGCAACATCTGGGGGGGGGCACGCTTGCCGCCTCTGGAGTCGCCGAAGAGCCTCGGGCGCAGGCTGTAGCAGAGCCCCATGTCTCGCGGAACCAACGAGCTGTGCGTGCGTCCGGGCTGAAGGCGTCCGGCAGGCAGTGGCTCTCAGCGCTCGCCACGGTCCCCGCGCGTCAGGGCCGAGGAGGGCGCGCCAGGCAGCCCCTCCTCACAGCCCCCCCGCCGCCGTTGCTGCAGCTGCTGGGCCATGTTGCATTTTCCTCGCCTCTCTGCCCTCCTCCTCCTCCGGGCAAGCGGCGTCGTTTGGGCAGCAGCGCCAGCGGCAACTCGCCTCAGATCACCTGACACGGACCCGCCGCCGCCGCTGTGGCTACCTTACCGTAAATACCCCAGCCCAGGCAGCAGCAAGAAGAAGCTGGCAGCGGCGGCAGGTTAGGGGTTAGGGGCGCAAATTACTTCCCTTGCCCCGGGTGCTGACAACCCACGCTACGCCGCTGCATTCAAGGCAGTCAAAGGCTTCACAAGTAACCAGTGTCATGAGTGCCCAGGGTTTTTAGTGCATCTGCTATGATGTATAATATTTAACCACCTTCAGATAGATTGTCCCATTTATCTGCCCTCCTTGTCCGGATTGACATATTCTGCAATATGTCTGTTATGGTAAGCAGTGAATATAGCAGTGAATATCTTTTAGTCCTGGCTGAGCAGAGAGATGGATCCATGGAGGCAGCTACAGCCCCTCACCCCCAAACAGCAATGACATCAGGCACTCCAACAGATGCTTCATGTAAGATCACAAATTCCCAATGGGAACGAGGTCTGCAGTGGAGACTGGCCCATTGGGGCGAATGGGGCACTGCCCCCACCAAGCTCAATCTATGGTCAGTCAGCCCCCCACTTGCCCATTTACTTGTAACTTGTTTAGAGGACAGCACTGCCCATCAGCACCCTCCTCCTTAGTCTCAGCGTTGCTCTTGCAGAACTCAGCAACGAGGAGCATGGGGGAAATGCTAGGATTAGTTGCCTCAACCTATCATTGGCTCAAGGCAACTAATCCTAGCACTGGTGACAGCAGCCACGAAATTAAAAGACGCCTGCTTCTTGGGAGAAAACCAATGACAAACCTAGACAGCATCTTAAAAAGCAGAGACATCACCTTGCCAACAAAGGTCCGTATAGTTAAAGCCATGGTTTTCCCAGTAGTGATGTATGGAAGTGAGAGCTGGACCATAAAGAAGGCTGATCGCCGAAGAATTGATGCTTTTGAATTATGGTGCTGGAGGAGACTCTTGAGAGTCCCATGGACTGCAAGAAAATCAAACCTATCCATTCTGAGGGAAATCAGCCCTGAGTGCTCACTGGAAGGACAGATTGTGAAGCTGAGACTCCAATACTTTGGCCACCTCATGAGAAGAGAAGACTCCCTGGAAAAGACCCTGATGTTGGGAAAGATGGAGGGCACAAGGAGAAGGGGACGACAGAGGACAAGATGGTTGGACAGTGTTCTCGAAGCTACAAACATGAGTTTGACCAAAATGCGGGAGGCGGTCGAAGACAGGAGTGCCTGGCGTGCTCTGGTCCATGGGGTCACGAAGAGTCGGACATGACTAAACGACTAAACGACTAAACAACAACAATATCATTGGCTCTGGCTCTGGACGTTGTTGGGCTCCACCAAGGATGGTGCCCCTTGCCTTCTGCCCTGCCTATAGACGCCAGCCCCCACTGCAACTCTGCAGGGCTTCTTGCTTACCTTTGCCAAATGTTCCGCAAAGCAGCCTGAGTGGGCAGGGAGCTGAGGCCAGGAAAAGAATCAATAACCTCCCAAGACGGCTTGGATCTGCAAGGTTAACTGATGAAGGGCTCAAGAGCAAGCGATTCCCTAGAGGAATTAAGGAAAGGCAGTGTTATGCTTTCAGCTGTCTTAAGCCATAGCTGTTGGCTATAGACCATGAGTGTTTCAGGAGCTAATTGCTGATGATTGAGTGAGGATTTCCATTCTGTAATAGAAAGGAGGCAAGATGCAGCACCCATGCATTATGGGCTCAAAGCTGAGAAATTAAAATTTGTTTTACTAATAGGAACACAGCACACCTTGGAGTAACATGAAGCAGAGTTCCTCTCAGGGGAGGCAGCAGTAGTCTACTGAATTAGAACGATGATCTATGGCACCAAATCAAACAAGTCAATATACAACCCACTGAACTTCATTTTAAAAAAAGCAGTTTTATTCAGCAAATTAGCTTTATGCTCCCAAATAACAAAGAACCCCCCCCCACACACACACATTCTTCAATGGGTTGATACTGAATTGCAATAATCACAAGGTTTTTTTTGTGTTTTTTTAATGTACCGGAATAATAAAACCCTGTAAGGTACCCAATGCTAATTTAACCTAAGCCTTTACCCATCCCCCCCTCCACATTTCTGCTTTAAAAAAAGTCCTAAAACTGCCCAGTCTCTAATGAAGTGACAGCCTGAGTAAAGCTGAATGAATTTAGAATCCATTTCATGTGGGGTCCCAGCAGTGAGCATTCAATACAATTAACTGATGGCAACTGTAAAAACCCACAATGGAGGAGAAGGTCAAACAGGCATTATTAATCAAGCTCACTGTTGCGAAGTGGCTACCTGCCTCTTAACAGCCTGGACAGCCACTATACCTCTTAATTATCCTGCACATTACCCCATTGGCACCAAACAGTCTGTCCTCATTATTATTACTTATTTTGCTCGGAGCCTGTCTCCTGTCCCTGCTTTTGTTAAACCTTAGAGGGACAACAGGAGGCAGGGAGGATTGGGCTGGCGATCACATCCCGGAAGATATTACCAGTTAGATTGAGAGTTGGAGAAAGAAAAAAACATTGCTTGCAAGAGTTCCAAGTCCCAAGATATCAGGCTTGCATCAGAGTTTTTATACAGTGGTACCTTGGTTGTCGAACACAATCCATTCCAGAAGACCGTTCTTATTCTGAAGCGTTTGACAACCGAGGTGACAGTCGGCAAAGTCAATGGAGAAAATTGGGGGGAAAACACAGCAGAAGCCATTCAACTTCCAAAGTGCGTTCAAAAATGGAAGCATTTACTTCTGGGTTTTCGGTGTTTGAAAACTGAAACATTTGGCTTCCAAGATGCTAAAAAACCGAGGTACCACTGTACTAACATTCTAGGGCAGAGCTTTCCAAACTTGTCATGTTGGTGACACACTTTTTAGATATGCATCATTTCGCGGCACAGTAATTCAGTTTTGCATCATTTCGCGACACAGTAATTCAGTTTTACTAGCAAACCGGAAGTAAAACGAACCCCTTTCCAGCTCCAGGAGCAAGAAGAAATTCTGACGAAAGAAGAATGGCAAACAAAATTAATGGATTACGCAGAATTAGATAAAATGACAGGAAGGATTCAAAACCTGCGGGACCAGAGATTCACAGAAGATTGGAAGAAATATATGAATTATTTGAAGAGCAACTGTAATCAACAAATTACGCTAGTAGGACTACAAGAAGTTTTGTAAGGAGAAATGTATGAAACATTGCAAAGTAGAGAAAGAATAGAGATATCAGTTATGAGTTAAATGTAATTGTGGAAGTAAGAAATGTATATTTAGTGAATAGGTTGGAAAATTTTCAGATGTGATTGATGGAAGTAAAAAAAAATGGTATAAGATATGAAAGTAGAAGAAGAAGAGTTTGGATTTGATATCCCGCTTTATCACTACCTGAAGGAGTCTCAAAGCGACTAACAATCTCCTTTCCCTTCCTCCCCCACAACAAACATTCTGTGAGGTGAGTGGGGCTGAGAGACTTCAGAGAAGTGTGACTGGCCCAAGGTCACCCAGCAGCTGCATGTGGAGGAGCAGGGAAACAAACCCGGTTCACCAGATTATGAGTCCACCGCTCTTAACCACTACACCACACTGGTGTTAAAGTAAACACACTGGTGTTAACACACTGGTGTTAAAGTATGTTTAATTACTGTTGAAAATGATATGTCGAAAAACTAATAAAAAATTTATTTAAAAAAATGACTGGCCCAATATCATCCAGAGAGCATAAGGAGAGCCTTCTGGACCAGGCCAGCCTTACTCTCCATGAATCTGTCTACCTCTTTTAAGACCGTCTTCAAGACTGAGCAGGGATTAAAGACGGAGAAGAGATGTGAACCCTGGTCTCCTGGGTCTTAAGACAACACTTTAACCATCACACCATATTGAGATTAAACCTTTTCTGAGATGGTCTGCCTCAGAAATAAAGCAAATGGTAAGAGGGCATTGAATCAGGGGCATCCTGCTAATATAGGAATACAAAGAGCTGATCTTTTTAGAAGGCCAGGGTTTCCTTTATATTAAGGCAATTTCCTTCCTCCCATTCTTCCTGCTGTTGCTGCACTTCACTCTGTAAACAAACCTGGGAAGATGCAGCTTAGAAGTCACGCATAGCCCTTCAAGGCTCTTCTGTGCATCCTCTGGACTCCAGCAAGTAAAGATCTCACTTTCAGCTGTTATATTTAAAGGCAGCAAGCAACATTGATCCACCTGCCACAAAGCTAGCATAAGCAAGCTGCTTTTCTGTGTATGGTAGATTTTGGTTGTGGGGCAGTTTATAAATCTGCAAATAAATAAATCTGCACCCACATTTAGAGGGCAAAGCATCTGTCTGAAGCTCTCCAGGAAGAGAAGGAGAAAAGCCAGTAGGAAGATTTTGAGAGGAAACGCAGAAGGCAGGGAAAGGGTTAAGCATCCCCTCCATCCACTGCTAGTTCACTCTTAAACCCTCCCTCCTACAGTATAAGTGCTTTCCCTTAAGAATGCCATTGGCCATTAGCATGCACAGAATAGCATAGTTAATCCCTCAGTGACAAGATGCAGATCTGAATGGACCATTTAAGTCTTCATGGCAGATCTCGTGTTTTCTTATATGGATGCCTCACTATGATGCGCTTGTATCAGTTGTGTGGGTAGGTGGGTGGAATAATAATAATAATAATAATAATAATAATAACTGTGCAATTAAAGGATAACAAGCAGCTGATTCCATAGGGAGTCAAGATTGAAAGCATTTCTTTTAAATTGCCTTTCTTGTTGTGTTAATTCATTTTTCATTTGAGTCAGGGAGGGATGAAGCTGGATGACTGCTTGGTTCAATGCAAATCTGTTAAATGGGCCTGCAATTAATATTTGTGTTGACTTTCACCTTACAGTACAATAACAAAACTTCCACATTATCCTAAGTGCTGCTAAAAAGGTGTGTGTGTGTGTGTTTATGTAGTAGAAAGGGGAGATGTTACATGAAAATTACATTAATACAACCCAGACAAATTTATACTGTGAGTCTGATGAAGACTCACAAGCAAAGGCTCCCTTAGCTTTTCCTTGTAATGCTCAACTGTGGCTAATTCAAACCTCTGGGCAGATGCTCATCTCGGATCACAAGAAGGAGAAATCCTCTCTCAGGCAGGAGCCAACACCAGAGATTGTTGCTCAACCGTAAACCCGGCTAGCATATATGTATGGTTGCAGTTGTGGTTGTGGCATTTTGCTTGCTTTAAAAACCTTTTGTGGCTTTTACATTATACGTGTCATCGGCCAGAGATAGTTTGTCAGCGGTATACAAACGTAAATAAATAAGTACAATACAATAGTATTAGCACAGCAGGGGCGGTTGTGGGATGTGGAGAAGAGTGGTGGTGGAGTTTTTAGGTGCACAGGACTTTGTTTATTGAGAAAAACACATTTCGGACATCTTCCTCAGGGGCACTCCTAGGTAAAGGGTAAAGGGGACCCCTGACCATTAGGTCCAGTTGTGACCGACTCTGGGATTGCGGTGCTCACCTTGCTTTATTGGCCGAGGGAGCCGGCGTACAGCTTCCGGGTCATGTGGCCAGCATGACTAAGCCGCTTCTGGCGAACCAGAGCAGCACACAGAAACGCCATTTACCTTTCCGCCAGAGAAGGTATTTATCTATTTGCAATTTGACGTGCTTTCGAAGTGCTAGGTTGGCAGGAGCAGGGACAGAGCGATGGGCGCTCACCCCGTCGCGGGGATTCAAACCACCGATCTTCTGATTGGCAAGTCCTAGGCTCTGTGGTTTAACCCACAGCGCCACCTGCGTCCCTAGGTATGACCAAACAATCTTTAGGAGACTATTCAACTAAGTGGTTCTGTTGGCAGAAACCCTGTGCAAGGACTATTGTTTGTGCAATAGTCTCTCCCCCCACCATGTGCCCCATGCCCTTGAAACTGGCTTGGGGGGGGTAATGGGAGAACCCCCAGGACAGCACATGAAAGGGGAGGAGAGGGGAGATTAATTCTGTCTAGCAAGCCAAAATGCTTGCCCCAGCAGCTCTCCAAAAGGGAAAAAAATAGTAGCAAAATAGTCAAGGTATTTATTTATTTATTTATTTATTTATTTATTTATTTATTTATTTATTTATTTAATGTGCAGACAAACAAACATAACACAGAGACATACATTTTACATCAAATAAAAATGAAAAAAGAAATAGAAAAAAGGCAAAACAGAAAAGAAATAACAATATTAACAAAAAAGAACCATAACAAAAATAAAAGCATACCTAACAAATTCTCTAATGGACGGTATACAGTGGTACCTCGGGTTAACTACTTAATTCGTTCTGGAAGTCTGTTCTTAACCTGAAACTGTTCTTAACCTGAGGTACCACTTTAGCTAATGAGGCCACCTGCTGCCGACGCGTTGCTGCTGCACGATTTCTGTTCTCATCCTGAAGCAAAGTTCTTAACCCAAGGTACTATTTCTGGGTTAGCGGAGTCTGTAACCTGAAGCGTCTGTAACATGAAGTGCATGTAACCTGAAGCATATGTAACTCAAAGTACCACTGTATTTTAACCAAATTTCAGATCCATTTTCTTTGATGACTTCCTTCATCCTCTACGCGGGTCTGTTATCAACCATAATAATCAGCTTCCTTTTATCTTCTTACTAACTCTATTTATATTTCTATTTAAATATTTTATTCTAACCATAAATCCATTTGCAAAAGATAATTAAAACAAGTCCAAGTAGTAATTTGCGGGCATTGCTTTTTTTCTGGTAATCGCTATATTTCTTCCAATCTTTTAGAAATTTTTGTTTGCTATAACCTCTGATCGCATCTGTCAATCTTGCCAGTTCAACATAACTAAATAATTTATCTTGCCATTCTTGTTTAGTTGGAATTATTTCTTTTTTCCAATTTTTTGCAATCAGGGTTCTAGCCGCTGCCACAGCATACAAGAATAGTCGCAGTATTTTAGCAGGGACAGGCCTCATCTCAAGAGAGGCCTGGGAAATAATCGTGTCTGAGACCCTGGACAGCCTATGCCTGGCAGAGGTGAACCAGTAGTTTTCTGGTGCTGCAGAAGGGAGCTTTTTATATTTCTGCTTTTGGAGCGTATGCATCCCTGGAGCAGACACCAGCTCCCTAGGCAGTTATACAAATAGCCTCGAGACCTATAAGGCCAATCCTTACAGATTTCCGTATGTTTTAAAAATCCTCAATCTTCCCCCTTCTCTGTTTCTTAAGGGTTATTATAAAAGTCTAGTATATTTATTGTGTGCACACAAGTATATGTTACTGCCCTCTGTTGGACTATGCAGGTAACGGCCTCTATTTTCTTTTTCCAAAACTGAACACCCTTGAGTAAATGGTACAGTGGTACCTCAGGTTAAGAACTTAATTTGTTCTGGAGGTCCGTTCTTAACCTGAAACTGTTCTTAACCTGAGGTACCAGGCTAATGGGGCCTCCCTCTGCCACCGCACCGCCGCCACGCAATTTCTGTTCCCATCCTGAAGCAAAGTTCTTAACCTGAGGTACTATTTCTGGGTTAGCAGAGTAGGTAACTTGAAGCGTCCGTAACCTGAGGTACCACTGTAAAAGAATCATAGAGATGGAAGAGACCCTGAGGGTCATCTAGTTGATCTAGGAATATTCAGAATTCGAATACTCAAACAAATATGGGTTTAAATTAGATGGTACATGCAACCAGTGCTTTAAGAAAAAAGAAAAAAGCCAGAGAGCACTGGAGCTTTGAGTTACTGCAGATAAGGCTTCTACACCCTCCAGCATTTCTCTGATGAAAACAGGGACATCCTATTCCATAACAACAACAACATTTTTAAAATTTATTATATGTTGCTCATCTGACTGGGTTGCCCCAGCCACTCTGGGCAGTTTCCAACATATATAAAACATTAAACGTAAGAAAAACTTCCCCTTAGAAGGGCTGCCTTCTAAAGGTTGCATCATTACTTATCTCCTTGGGTCATAGGTGACATAACTCCGTACCCTCCAAAATTTCTCTGATGAGGAAAAGCGGGACATTCCAGGATCAAATCAGAAACTGGGACAGCTTCTGTATATCCAGGATTGTCCCTGGAAAATAGGAACATTTGGAGGAGCTGGGCTTCTGCGCTCTTTGGAACTTGCAGGAGAAACTTCCCCAAAGATCGCAGCACCCAGCTACAAGGGGTAAGGCGGTCTCTGAAGTAACCTAGTCCTGAGTTGTATAGGCCCCTAGACTTCCTAGTTGCCTACTGGCTGTTGGAAGAAGAGCTCCTTCCCTTCTTCCATCTCTCTCTCTCTCTCTCTGGAGTGCCCAAAGGCCCAAAGGTGAAGAATCTAATTGATATTAGAGTGATGTTTCAAGGGCCTGTGCTGAAGAGTACTGACTGAGGCCGGAGCTTTAAAGAACCCCTCTGCTTCTTATTCTATGCTTGTGTTCCACATCTTCAACACGCAGGTCCCCAGAGCTGCCTTTTTTGTCCAAAGGCAGGGTATAGCAGCGCGATCAAAATTAGCTGGCCTAGTTCTGACTGCAGAAGGAAAACGTCTAACTGGGATAATGAGTCTCTCGTGTAAGGAGAAGAAGACATGTGCTTCATCATAAAGGCACTCATTTGATTTACCCTCCCTGCGCACTATTACATTTGCAAGCCTAAGCCGCAGTTCAGAGGACTGCGTGAATACGTCTGCATGCCCAGTGGATTTTATTTTATTTTTGTAGCAGAACAGCCCATCTGCCCTTCTGCGACATGACAAACTATGTCTGAAAATATCGGTAACCCTCAAAAGCAGTTTGTGATGCAGCCTGAGGAGCTACGGTGGGGAAGCAAAGATGATACAGTACCCCCCCTTTCTATTCTCCCAATCTCCCTCCCCCTAGGCCAATTTTGTGTGGCAGCAGGAGCAAAATGGGTCTAGCCATTTAGCCCTGGCTCCTGCTAGGACAGTTACAGTATTTAGTTGAATCCGGCCCAAAATATAACTACAACATAGCATTTTTTTAAAAAAACCAAAGATTTTCAAGTAAAAGCAGCCAAGAACTTCACACCCGAAAGTAACCAGAAAGCTGTTAACATTCATATTTTTCAAAGCCTCTACCCCTTTAATGTCTCAGCCCCCCAAATCCCTTCAGTGTTCTTCCAGAGGCTGTTTCTTTATAAAGGCAAACACAAACTCTCTATTTCCTCTCCGTTCTTATTCTGGAATAACTTCGATTCAATTGCGGAGTGGGGTTCTTCCATTCTGAGAACTTTACAAGTTGTTGTTTCCCTGTAGAGCTGACGCTCAAGATATGTTGCTGCCTGAGGTGAAGGACAAGATGGCGCCACCTTCATTTCACATACAGAACTAGCAGCTGGATCTTACTTCAGCACTGCCAACAGGGCAGTGTCAGCTGGTAGGCAGTAGCGGGTATAGGGTAGGACCCATGGGAGACACAAGCTCTGTCCTCCCGATACTTTGCTTCCGCTTCCTGCCACTCAGCATCTGCTGCTGAAGGCAGTTACTGCACTTGACCTAATGGTAGGGCTGGCCCAGTGGAGTTAGTGATGAGAGTGTCACATTCTTCATCCAGCACTTCTGACACCATGTGACTAGAACCAGATTTAGGTTTGATGAGGCCCTAAGCTACTGAAGGTAATGGGGCCCTTTATATGTCCAGCTGTCCTTTGTCAACAACAAATTTGTTATGTAGTGAAGTTTCACCCTGGGCCAGCAGGGGGATACTGTATATAGTTTTCACTCAGGTCTGTAGATAGTTTTCACTCAGGTCCACGTCAGTTATTTTAGGCGGGAACTCTGGGCTGTTGTTGCTACAATGTTGACAGCCGGCTGCCTATAAAAGCAGGCCAGCTGAGCTGTTTGCAGTCAGTTCTATTCCAGCTTACAAAATAAAGAGCTACTTGGAGAAATCGCTGTGTCGTCTGCTATGTCAACCCACAACTTAACACTGGCGACGAAGGTGGGATCGATGGACATCAGAGCACAGCCAGATGCGGCCAGCCTCTGAACTGAGCTGAATCACTGAGCTGAATCACAGAGCGAAATCACTGAGCGAAATCACTGGACAGAACCAATTCAGAGCTGACTGTTCTGGCTAAGAGCACTGTGTTCCATCCATCGCCCTTCACGCCGGCATCGGAATCATGGCTTCACTTGTGCCTCTACCGCCATTTGCGCCAGCCTCTGAATCATGGGACTCCTACCTCGCTCGGTTCGACTGCTACCTCCAAGCCAACGAGCTGACAGCAGTATCAAAGGATCGGAAGCGGGGCCTATTCCTCAGCCTCTGTGGGCCTGAGGTGTTTGAGACGGCCCGAGCATTGGTTGCGCCTGAAGCAGTCCAGGCAACACCATGGGACACGATCCAAGAGAAGCTCCACAACCACTACGCACCAAAGCCGTCCAAGATTGCTGCCCGCCATGCGTTCTACCACCGGAACCAGGCAGAGGGGGAGTCAATCAACAACTACACCACCGCCCTGCGACAGGCTGCAATGCACTGTGAGTTCCGAGACTTAGACAATGCCCTGATGGATCGAATCGTCTGCGGGGTCCGGGACATCCATCTGCAACGGCGTCTCCTCACCAAGCCAGACCTCACGCTACAGAAAGCCATTGAGGAGGCTGTGGCCTCAGAAGCTGCTGAACGCTCTGCCCAGGAGATCCGCAAGTCCAGCAGCCCGCGTCTTGCTAGGGAGCCAATTCCGGTGCATCATGAAGAGGCCAGCAGTGATGAGGCATCCTCCAGTGAAGACGATGACGTGCACCAGACAAAGCGGGAGCGCAGGAAGTTCCAACAGAAGTCCAAGGGCCAACCGGAATGTGCCGGCTGCGGAGGCAACCATTCCCGTGCCAAGTGTCGATTCAGAGACGCCATCTGTAGGAAGTGTTCCAGAAGGGGCCACATCGCTAAGGTCTGCCGATCGGCTCCGTCTGACACCCCCCCTTCATCGACTCGCAAGTCCAAGTCTTCACTCCAGTCTGCCAAGGAAAGTTGTTTCGCTCTCACCAACTGCCGCTGCCCGTCTGGAACCACGATTGGCCAAACCGACTCGCCTATGCGACGCAAGCTGAACGTCACGGTGCTCATTGAAGGAGCTCCATGTGACATGGAGATCGACACCGGGTCTGCCCTGTCCATCGTGTCATGGAGCACCATCAAAAGACTGGTACCCAGAGTGTCCAAAAGGCAACTCGACTCTCACCGCGTACACCTGAGAGACTACCAGGGAAACGACATTCCCGTGGTGATGGATTTATGTGATCATTAAATACAGCTCTTCATGACTGAATCATTTCAAGGCAGATAGAGAATGATTTCAACGGTTTTAAACTGGTTTGAGTGCTTTTGGGTTGCGATTATGGGCTCCTTTGACAATTCCTGCCCTTCGTTGCACACTCCTGCGAGAAACCACCTGGAAAGGCTTTTATTACAACAGGGGTGCTAATAAGCATTGCTGGCTAGAAGCAGCCATTTGTTGCATCAGTGCACAGCTGTTAGGACCCAAAATGAAACTGCAGCTGCAGTTCTGGGTAAGTTTTCATTTACATGCTTCTCAAGCCAAACCTCTTCATCAGTAATGAACCGTCCCGTGCAAAGACAGTGGTCTGAACCACTGCTGCAATTAAAAGGAAGACATCATTAACCCACAAACAAATCAACCACTGATTTGCCAGAAGGAAAGTGGATGCAGTTTTAAGCAGAAATCGAAGCTATGTTCTATTAGCTCATTACAGGAAAGTGTGTATGGCTGTGCTGGGAGATTACCGTCCACATTATGTCTCCCTATTAGAAAGAAATTAGCTTTTTTATATAAAATAAAAACTAAAAACCAAAAGGCGGGTTTAGCGCTCAAGCTGTTTAATTATGCTTTTGAAAAGTTGCCTTTGAAGCCACGGAATGGAGGGGAGATGAATCACCCCTCCAGCTTCTTATTAGTCTCTCCCTCCTTTGATGGCAAGAATAATTACACTGTCCTACAATGAAATGAATATTCCTATTCCTAGAGAGGCCTTGCCTTTCCCCTCATGCATAACATTTCCAGTGCTGCAGGATGGCATGGTGATGTGGATAATTAAAGATCACGCTTCAGGATACACAAGGAGTCTCCCCAAAATGCAGAGGGATATAGATCTTGGTAGGGTATCAGAGGCTGTGGAACAAATTGAGTCTGGGGAGACGGGGGGCGGGGGGAGATACATCAGGAAAGTGAAGCAGTTAATTTGTGGTGTTAAATTATTGGTAGGAATACCCTGTTCCCTCAAGACAAGTATTTGCATATCCTGTGGCAAAAAAACATGAATATTTTATGTCACAAAGATGGTCCAAAAAGGGCACCAAATTCCTTCTATCTAATTCGGGGTTTTTTCTGTTTGTAAAATATCGGGATAAGTTACTGTAAACATCATCATCATAACAGCACATTCATTTCTGCAAGTGCCAGTTGCCCAGTAGTCAAAATGATCACCTGTGTCCAAAAGGGAATTATCATTAGGCTCAGGAAAGCGTTTAAATTTGAAGCAGTACAAAAACAAAATAACAGGTGACAGTGGGGGGGATGAAAGGGTCCAGTTTTTATTTATTTATTCATTTATTTCATGAAATTTATACATTGCTTGATTGTAAAAAAATAAATAAAAAACACCTCAAGAAAAATTTGAAAACAAATTTTAAAACGTACAAAAGTTCAAATACTAAAGCAGATTAAAATTACCTCAACTTTCTAAGCATCTGGGTACACTCATCTAATCAAGGATGTTTCTAAAAAGGTAAAGGCAAAGGGACCCCTGACCATTAGGTCCAGTTGTGACTGACTCTGGGGTTGCGGCGCTCATCTCCCTTTATTGGCCGAGGGAGCCAGCGTACAGCTTCCAAGTCATGTGGCCAGCATGACTAAGCCGCTTCTGGTGAACCAGAGCAGCACACGGAAACACCGTTTACCTTCCCGCCAGAGCAGTACCTATTTATCTACTTGCACTTGATGTGCTTTCAAACTGCTAGGTTGGCAGGAGCAGGGACCGAGCAACGGGAGCTCACCCCGTCATGGGGATTCGAACCGCCAACCTTCTGATCGGCAAGTCTTAGGCTCTGTGGTTTAACCCACAGTGCCACCCACGTCCCTTTCAAGGACGTTTCTAGCAGGCGCCAAAAACCAGTACAGCGAAGGCACCTGCTTGATCTCAAGAGGCAGGGAGTTCCAAAGTGCAGGCGCTGCTACACCGAACACTAGACGACTTGAGTTCTTACCAAGGCGGAACAGGTATTCTGTGGCACTTGTAACAGTGCAGCAAAGACTGAGCATGCTCAGTGGCTATAGAATGCTGTTGTTATGGGATGTTGGAAATAATGAAGCAGTGGCACTATCCGCAAATCTTCTGCAGGCCACCAGCAGTACTGAAAGCGGGAGTGAGCACAAATCATAACGAATGAAACATAAAAAGCACATCTTGGCAGGCTCAATGATGGGTAAAGGGAGAGACAAAGGTAGCAAAGAAATGAGAGCTGTCCCCTTCCTTGAGTCAGGAAGGCTTAACTCAGTGGTGTAACTTTGGAAAATGTTGTTCACTTTTCCTACCTGGGCAATTATCTTTCCACAAGGGTTGACACTGATGCCGAAATCCAGCATCGTCTGAGCTCTGCAAGTGCAGCTTTCTCCTGATTGAAGTGCAGAGTGTTTGAGGACCGGGACATTCGCAGGGAAACCAAAATGCTTGTTTACAAAGCTATTGTACTACCAACCTTACTGTATGCTTGTGAAACATGGACCACTTACAAAAGCCATCTCCAACTCCTCGAAAGATTCCATCAACAGTGTCTCCGAAAAATTTTGCACATCACTTGGGAAGACAGGCAAACTAATACCAGTTTACTGGAAGAAGCAAAGATCACCAGTGTTGAAGCAATGATTCTTCAACATCAACTTCGTTGGACTGGTCATGTTGTGTGGATGCCTGATGATCGTCTTCCGAAGCAACTACTCTATTCTGAACTTAAAAATGGAAAGCATAAGCTGGTGGTCAACAAAAGAGGTTTAAAGACTGCCTCAAGGCAAATCTTTAAAAATGTAGTATAAACACCAACAATTGGGAAACACTTGCCTGCAAGCGCTCCAATTGGAGAACAGCCTTTACCAAAGGTGTCATGTGCTTTGAAGGCACTCGAACCCATGATGCAAGGGAGAAACGTGCTAAGAGGAAGGCACACTTGGCAAATCCACACCGTGATCAACTCCTGCCCGGAAGCCAATGTCCCCACTGTGGAAGGATGTGTGGATCCAGAACTGACCTCCACAATCACTTACGGACTCATTGTTAAAACCGCGTTTATGGAAGACAATCTTACTCGGCTACGAGTGATCGCTAAAGAAGAAGAAGAAGTAGTAAAGCCACAAAGGAGCTGGGAGATGCATTCTTTCCTGGCTCTCAGCCAGGCCCCGATCCAGGCAGGTGCTTTCATGTACTGCCCCCACCTTCCCTGGAGGTGATCAGGATGCATCCAAGAACCCAGGCAACTAGGCCTGAGGTGGAGGGGTCTGCTGGTTAGAGCTAGATATTAGGCTAGATAAGAAATACCTTCCTATGTTCCAGGTGAATCCTGGAGCTGTCTGGTTGTATCACTGATAGGTAAAGGTAAAGTGACCCCTGACCATTAGGTCCAGTCGTGGCCGACTCAGGGGTTGCGGCGCTCATCTCGCTTTATTGGCCGAGGGAGCCGGCATACAGCTTCCGGGTCATGTGGCCAGCATGACTAAGCAGCTTCTGGAGAACCAAAGCAGCGCATAGAAGCGCCGTTTACCTTCCCGCTGGAGCGGTACCTATTTTTCTACTTGTACTTTAATGTGCTTTCGAACTGCTAAGTTGGCAGGAGCAGGGACCGAGCAACAAGAGCTCACCCCGTCGCGGGGATTCGAACCGCCAACCTTCTGATCAGCAAGTCCTAGGCTAAGTGATTTAACCCACAGCGCCACCCGCGTCCCTGTATCATTGATAGGGTTGCCATATTTCAAAACCAGGACACCCCAAAGGTTGTTGAACTTTTTTAAAAAAGGAAAACCTAAAAATGCCAAAAAGCCACGATTTTTCAATTGACGTCAACTCCGCCTTTGAGATCCCGGACGTATAGCAACCCTAATCATTGAGCTACATCCCTATTTGTATAGGGAACAAGCTGTCCCACATGAAAACCTGGAAATGAAACCGTAGCAGATTATGGAACACTGTGCAGCCTTTGCCAAATCCTTGAAGTTTTCTTTAGAAGCTCAATCACATTTAAAAAGCAAAAACAAAACAAAACTGCTCCCTTTAATGTGTTGCATCAAATCAAACAAACTACAATACATGCTTACCATATTTTCTGGTGGGGAAGTTCCCCCTAAATACACCAGGTGGCAGTAGAGGAAATAGCTTCTTTTCTCAGCAAGGCTAATCAGACTAGTATTAGCAAAAATCGGTTTTGAAACTTCCTTGGAAGAAATGCAGGACCACTTTGCATGTTCAGATTAGTCTGTTGGCAGCAGTGAATAATATTGTCACTACTAAAATTACTAACAAATTTATTGTTGCATAAGCATTCCCCTTAATATATATAAAAATATAGATATAATTTTCTTTTCTTTACAGAATAACAAAAGATACAGTATGGAAAAAAAGGATAAATCAAAATCATGTACCAATTGGCTATGAATCAAGACTTTACATATAGTCAACTGTATGTATATTGTATTTTTAATATTTTGTTGGAAGCTGCCCAGAGTGGTTGGGGAAACCAGATGGGCAGGGTTTAGAATAATAATAATAATAATAATAATAATAATAATAATAATAATAATTCAGCATAGTGTGTCACTCCAAAACTGTCCTTATGCAGCTGGGAGCCAGAAACAATGTTCCTTTGCTGCAGCATCTTAAATAAAAATAAATCATGTAATGGGGGGGGGAGGTCTATGTTTTGTTGCTTTTTTAAAAAAGCATTCTACTTCCCATATTACTCATTTTATCCATATCCCAAACACTTTGAGTGAAACTGAGCAAAACTTAGGTGTGACTAGGCAGGCTGCATTGCATTTAAAGATACAGTGGTACCTCGGGTTAAGTACTTAATTCGTTCCGGAGGTCCGTTCTTAACCTGAAACTGTTCTTAACCTGAAGCATCACTTTAGCTAATGGGGCCTCCTGCTGCTGCTGCTCCACTGGAGCCCGATTTCTGTTCTTATCTTGAAGCAAAGTTCTTAACCTGAAGCACTATTTCTGGGTTAGTGGAGTGGGTAACCTGAAGCGTATGTGTCAGAGCTGCCTCCAGGTCCCAGCTCACAGAGGACCAACGCTAGGCTGTAGTTATGTACAAAAGTCTTTATTGAGGTTCAGTTTCCATTTTAAAGCCGCAGCGCGCAGCTCTACGTCTCGACCTTAGACCGGCGAAGTCCCGTCTGAGTCTCCTCCCCTTCCACACCAGTTTAACACTCTCACTTTGCTCCACCTCTTCCTAAGTTCCTTTCTCCTCTGGGCCCTCCTGCCCGCTAGGGTTTCATCCTTTCTGGACTCCTCTGATGCTGACCCTGATGATTCTTCCCCCTCCTTCCGGCGGGCTTTAGGACCTGGTTCCCTATCCGGGCTACCTTCTGTGCCGCTCGCCTGTACATTTGAACTTGGCGTGCGCGCCCAGCCTGCAACTTTCCTCTTGACCGTTCCCTCGCTCTCCGATGGAGGCGTGGCCAACCCTGATTCATCTTCTCTCGCTGTTGGTGCATATGTGGGCTCTGATACCTGGGACTCCTCCCCCCCACTACGCTCTGGTGGGGAAGCTGGTCCTGATTTCCAACTGCTGCTCTGGGAGTCCCCGCTGGCCCCTTGCTTCTGGGGTGTCCCCCTTGGGTCCCCCCTTGCCCTGCCCATCGGCGCCCCCTTCTGTGAATCTTCCGATTCGCTGGAGAGGCTCATGGAATCTATCGGGCTGCTGTCATCTTCTCCTACGCTGCCCTCGGATTGCTCCCCCTCGCTCTCCATCCCCTCTCCTCCCTGCGCTCCCGCTGAGTCCCTGACAGTATGTAACCTGAAGCGTATGTAACCCGAGGTACCACTGTATATGGAAACCTGGAAACCTGAGTTGCAATGATAAACAAGTAGGATTTTGCTCTCTAGGACCAAAGAGAGGAAAGGTTCTTGGACTGTATTAAGTACTTAAAAGGAAGGCAGCATCGCTTGTTTGTTTAAGAGCAATGCGTATTTGTATTTTGTAACGTTTATTTGTAACTTTTTGAAGACTGATCTGCAGTAAAGCTTTGTCACTTGTTTTTGTGGTGGAGAGCAAATTCATCTCTACTCTGCTCAAGGATCAGGGATTCCGTTTGCAGCAACTCCTTAGCACACATTTCTGCCAAGTGAAGTAAAAACGTGGGGAAACAGCGCTGATTTGTGAGTGGGAAAGGAAGCAAGCTTTAGATCACATTGAAATCAGTTTAAACTGGAACACAGGAGCAAAAACAGCAGCAACCTGAATAGGATAAAGAAGCAGCAATGTCTGGTCTGAAGGCACACGAGACCATCGCTTTGTCAAAGCTAAGCAGGTCTGGATCTGGTCAGTCCCTGGATGGGTGACTGTATAATAATAATGTATGCAGCCTTGGTTTCCATGTTGGAAGAAAGGTGGGGTATAAATGGAATTAAATTAATAAGTAGGTAGGTTTTGCATGGTTTGTTTGGAGCATAGCATTGGCTGAGTTTCACAATTATAAACTGGTCTTTGTTTACCAGGAAGATTCAGATCACAAACAATGCACACACAGGCTTTAGGTAGGAACACCAACGACTCCCCCTGCCTTGTCCCGCAACCACCATCGCCAGCCTGCCACATGCAGAGGAGGACATTCACCCTTTAGTTACCTGAAGGAGTGTCTCCACCCCCATTGTTCTGCCCGGACACTGAGGTCCAGCGCTGAGGGCCTTCTGGCGGTTCCCTCCCTGCGAGAAGCCAAGTTACAGGGAACCAGGCAGAGGGCCTTCTCGGTAGTGGCACCCACCCTGTGGAATGCCCTCCCACCAGATGTCAAAGAGAACAGCAACTATCTGACTTTTAGAAGACATCTGAAGGCAGCCCTGTTTAGGGAAGCTTTTAATGTTTAACAAACTATTGTATTTTAATATTTCGTTGGAAGCCGCCCAGAGTGGCTGCAGAAACCCGGCCAGATGGGCAAGGTATAAATAAATTATTATTATTATTATTATTATTATTATTATTATTATTTTTATTATTATTGGTTTGCGTTTGCCCTCTTTTAATAATGTAGTCTATGTTACGGGCAGCTGTACATTCCCAAGTCTCTCTCACAAATTAAGCAGTGACAGGCTGATCAAACCCAGTTAATTTGGATTAATGAAGACAGTGCAGCGCTCTAATTTAGTCCCAGATAATGCTGTTTGATCACATCACTGGTGCACAAGCTGCAGAGCTAAAGACTGATCTTGGGGCAAGCGAATCAGCCAGAGAGAGTCCCTCTTCAAGCAGTGTTAATGATACATGTCATTTGCAGACAGGAGGCCATCCCTTCTCAGATGCAGTTTTTCATTTGTTTAAGTTTACACATCTATACAGAGCCCATCGCCTTATTAACTAATAAGCTGCCAGCCTCCTGATAAATGAATGGTTCGATGATCCCAAGAAACTAAAATAAAATGTTGTTGTTGTTGTTATTGTTGTTGTTGTTTTATTGTTTATACCCCACCCATCTGGCTGGGTTTCCCTAGCCACTCTGGGCAGCTTACAGCAAAATATAAAAAATAATAAAATGTCAGACATTAAAAACTTCCCTAAACAGGGCTGCCTTCAGATGTTTTCTAAAAGTTGTGTAATTATCTCCCTGACATCTGATGGGAGGGTATTCCACAGGGGGGGTGCCACTGCCGAGAAGGCCCTCTGCCTGGTTCCCTGTAACTTTACTTATCATAGGGAGGAAACCACCAGAAAACCCTCGGAGCTGGACCTCAGGGTCCAGGCTGAATGATGGAGGTGGAGACACTCCGTCAGGTACACTGGGCTGAGGCCATTTAGGACTTTAAAGATCCACACCAACACTTTGAATTGTGCTCGGAAATGCACTGGGAGCTAGTGAAGATCATTTAGGACTGGTGTTATATGGTCTCGGCGGCCACTCCCAGTCACCAGTCTAGCTGCTGCATTTTGGATTAGTAATAATAATAATAATAATAATTTATCATTTATACCCCACCCAACTGGCTGGGCTTCCCCAGCCACTCTGGGTGGCTTCCCAAAAAATATTAAAATACTGTAATACATCAAACATTAAAAGCTTCCCTAAACAGGGCTGCCTTCAGATGTCTTCTAAAAGTCTGGTAGTTGTTGTTCTCTTTGACATCTGGTGGGAGGGCATTCCACAGGGAGGGCGCCACTACCGAGAAGGCCCTCTGCCTGGTTTCCTGTAACTTTGTTTCTCGCAGTGAGGGATCCGCCAGAAGGTGCTGGACCTCAGTGTCCGGGTAGAACGATGGGGGTGATACACTTCTTCAGATATACTGGACCGAGGCTGTTTAGGGCGTTAAAGGTCAGCACCAACACTTTGAATTGTGCTCGTAGTTTTCGTAGTAGTCATAGTTTTCGAGTCACCCTCAAAGGTAGCCCCACGTAGAGCACGTTATAGTAACCCAAGCTGGAGATAACCAGAGCATGTTGTCAACCATGTCCCACCCATCATTCTCATTGCCGCAATATTTGCCTTGCACCTGCTTGGATGTCACTGTGGAGCAATGCAAGGCTGCATTGTAACTAGAAAAATAGGACAGCATAGGGCAAAGTTAGCCAACGTGGTGTTCACTAGGTATTTCTGGATCTTATCTCCCCTCATCCAGGCTTAATCACCATGCTGACTGGGGCTGATCCTGACCCTTGTTGCTACCCTCCAAATATTTCCTTGGAAGAGGGATCTGGGGAAGAACCTTAGATGAAGACTGAAGGGTCCAAGGAACTTCAGCAATTTCAGATCTGAGGTTTTTTTAAGGGTGCCATCTGGACCCAGCAATTTGTTGGTTTTTAGTAAGCTTGGTAATGCTAAGATCTTCATCCCTTATCCTGATTATTTGCCTCTGTTCTTTCAACCCCATTTCTGAAAAAAGTCAGTTCAGGCATGCCTTGACAACTCCCTAGCGTAACATCAATCAACCTTACGAAATGAGCTTGGTATTATCACACAGAAAGGAGGAGTCCCACACCAATCATAGATGGGGGAGTAATCAAACTAAAGCTTTTGATCCACGAACTGCCGTGGTTTCAGGGAGGGAGGTTACTGGTATTAACCATCTTTCTGGCACAGCATGGATGAAACTCAAGTGCGAATTCTGTAGTTTAACTATGTGCTGTGTGAAGTATTTGCTTTCATCTATCCTTAATCTTCCAATATTTTCAGATTCATTGGATGTCCACAAATTCTAGTGTTTACAGAAACTGGTATTCTGATCCAGCAGGCTATAGTCTCAAGAACATTAGGAAAAACTTTCTAGGAAGAGCAGTTGAACAATGGGGGTCTTTAAGCAACAGCTGAATACGGACAGATATTTGTTGAGCATGCTTGAGATCTAGATTTCCTGTTGTTTAGTCGTTTAGTCATGTCCGACTCTTCATGACCCTATGGACCAGAGCACACCAGGCACTTCTGTCTTCCACGGCCTCCCGCAGTTTGGTCAAACTCATGCTGGTAGCTTCGAGAACACTGTCCAACCATCTCGTCCTCTGTCGTCCCCTTCTCCTTGTGCCCCCAATCTTTCCCAACATCAGGGTCTTTTCCAGGGAGTCTTCTCTTCTCATGAGGTGGCCAAAGTATTGGAGCCTCAGCTTCAGGATCTGTCCTTCCAGTGAGCACTCAGGGCTGATTTCCTTCAGAATGGATCGGTTTGATCTTCTTGCAGTCCATGGGACTCTCAAGAGTCTCCTCCAGCACCATAATTCAAAAGCATCAGTTCTTTGGCGATCAGCTTTCTTTATGGTCCAGCTTTCACTTCCATACATCACTACTTGGATAACCATGGATTTTACTATACGGACCTTTGTTGGTGATGTCTCTGCTTTTTAAGATGCTGTCTAGATTTCCTACATCAAGCCAAATTGCTGGACCGCATGGCCTGTAGCCCCCCCCCCCCAAATTTATGAGTCCTGCACGTATCCAGTACATTTGGAAAGTGTGGTGTTCCCAGCATGATCCTCTTGGTCCCTTCCAACTCTACAATTCCATGATTAGTTTGCTCTAGGAAGTAGGTTAGCTTGCCTTGGCAAAATACCTTGTGGCATAATTTCTAGTAAGCGGATGGGGTTGGGGAGTGGGGGCCGAAGAAAGAGACTTTACTCACAATGCATGCAAGCCCTATGGCTGGAAAAACATATCCACTTTCTCTGCAGCTTTTATGGGCAGATTCACAGCCAAGCCAGGCCAGGCCAGGCTGACAGGCAGTTTATAAGGCAGCAGAAAGCCCCTTCTAAGACATAGTCCACACCACACTTTCTCTGCTTTTCCCTAACTCTTAAATCATTTTCATCGCTATGAAAGCAGCCAGTCTGGCAAGGTATAATTAAGCTGGGGGGGGGGGGAGGCTACAGAGAGGTTTGTTACCTGCCAAACCACTGCCTCCTTTCATCTGCATATTTATGCATTTAAAGAGACAGAAAAGCTTTAATCACATTTTAATAACTAGGTACTGTACTTTGAACTCCATAAACCATCTCCAGGCTGCTCCTAAACTTTCTCTCTGATCTTCAAAGAAGAAAAGGAAGGAGCTTTGTTTACTCTTTCTGAGCATCATTGCCCGGGGGGGGGGGGGAGAGGAAGGGAGAACCTCAAAGTTTCTACTGTACACCCAGCACCAAAGTTGTTGACCCCCAGAAAGGCTGAGAGTTCTGAAGAGCTGGTTTAGACCAGGGAGGAGAGCAGCCATGTTTCAGCTCCTAAAATGGTGCCCCTAGAGAGAGCTCTGGCAGTAGATCAAAACATCCTGAAGAAACTGGTATCAAAGGGGAAGTTTGGATGATTCAGAGATGCGAAGTGACTGCATCTGTCCTCCCACAGAGCAATAATTGGCTTATGCATTGTTTGTTCACTGTTGGGTCATGATGACCTAAGGCAGGTCACACTAATTGGAACGATCACTTATTTTTGTTGTTTATTGTTTGGCTCAGTGGCTTCAGAGTAGGATGGGAGGGGAAAGATCGAAAACGATTATACATTATGGTTATATGGGATATTGGATCCCAGACTACAGGTTTTGGTTAAAGGCAGGCACAGATCTAAAAAAGGATGGACGAAAACTAGAATAGCATAACCATGGCAAATGCAGCATAAGAGAGAGTGGGGTTGTGATTATGTTTCATTGGCTTCTGTACTGAAAGGGAGAAAGAAATGAGTAGAAATACCTTCAAAAGCTTGTACAGTGGTACCTCAGGTTAAGTACTTAATTCGTTCCAGAGATCTGTTCTTAACCTGAAACTGTTCTTAACCTGAAGCATGACTTTAGCTGATGGGGCCTCCTGCTGCTGCCGCACCGCCAGAGCACGATTTCTGTTCTCATCCTGAAGCAAAGTTCTTAACCTGAAGCAATATTTCTGGGTTAGCGGAGTCTGTAACCTGAAGCGTATGTAACCTGAAGCATATGTAACCTGAGGTACCACTGTATACTTGACAGGAGCAATTTTTTTATTTTATTAAACACTAAGTAAAAGTTGATTTTGTTATTATTATTATTATTATTATTATTATTATTATTTTGTACAGACTTTTAAATCACAGCAGTGTAATAACTTTCTTGGACCAACCAAAACATCTCAAAGTGGTGAACAAGTTTCTCCAAGCTCTCCAGCTTGGCCAGACGCTAAGCAAAAGGGAGGGTGAAGGGAAAGAAAAAGCAATTAGGGTCATTTTTAACTGCCTTACGGTGGGCAGGAGGGGGAGTTCTGCAGATTTAAGACTCTAATCCAAAATGTTGCCCTATCTAAGGGTGGGAGGAAGCTGGGCCACAGCCATGGAGGAGTAGAAAAGAATGGGGCACATGAATTGCTCTGTAAGAACATTATATGACATTAGCAATGGAATTATTGGGAATACATTCACATATATCAGAGTCCCTTGTGCTTTCATGTGGACCTCTAAAGCTCACTTTTTGTCAGTGCAGGACCCAGAGAGGTAATAATAATAATAATAATAATAATAATAATAATAATAATAATTTATTATTTGTACCCCGCCCATCTGGCTGGGTTTCCCCAGCCACTCTAGGCGGCTTCCACAGAGACCAAAAATACACTAAAATGTCACACATGAAAAACTTCCTTGAACAGGGCTGCCTTAAGATATCTTCTGAATGTCAGGTAGTTGTTTATCGCTTTGACATCTGATGGGAGGGCGTTCCACAGGGCGTGCGCCACTACTGAGAAGGCCCTCTGCCTGCTTCCCTGTAACCTCATTTCTTGCAATGAGGGAACCGCCAGAAGGCCCTCGGCGCTGGACCTCAGCGTCCGGGCAGAACGATGGGGGTGGAGATGCTCCTTCAGGTATACAGGACCGAGGCCGTTTAGGGCTTTAAAGGTCAACACCAACACTTTGAATTGTGCTCGGAAACATACTGGGAGCCAATGTAGGTCTTTCAAGACCAGTGTTATGTGGTCTCGGTGGCCACCCCCAGTCACCAGTCTAGCTGCCGCATTCTGGATTAGTTGTAGTTTCCGAGTCACCTTCAAAGGTAGCCCCACGTAGAGCGCATTGCAGTAGTCCAAGCAGGAGATAACTAGAGCATGCACCACTCTGGCGAGACAGTCCACGGACAGGTAGGGTTTCAGTCTGCGTACCAGGTGGAGTTGGTGGACAGCTGCCCTGGATACAGAATTGACCTGTGCCTCCATGGACAGCTGTGAGTCCAAAATGACTCCCAAGCTGCGCACCTGGTACTTCAGGTAAGAAATAAGGAGGCTTGCTTCCAACAAGCATTATACCAGGCCTTAAGAGTTCCAGCATCCTTTCAACATCTCCAAGAAAAGAAGTGCAGTTTCAGAGTGAGCAGTCGGAACTGTGGGTGGTGGCGATTCTCTGCTCAGATGAGAACTTTTGTTTTACACTCTGCTCCCATTTCCACCAGGCCAGTTTGGCTCTTCCCCTGATCTACCAGGTGCTAGTGGGTCTATCTTAGGGCTCCACCCTGATCCACTGGGCCCCAGCCACTGAATCTCAAATCAGAAGCTGTCTCATTGCCATTTGACCTGGTATCCAGTTTGTCAATTGACCTGGTAGGCCTGGCTCTTATGTAGAGATTGGGGACCCAGAATGGCAGTGCTGGCACTGAGCAACTGAGCTTTGGTAACTGTGCAGGCATAGCTACTCCCAAGAGATGTGGAGGAGGGGGAGAATAGTGAGTGAGTGCTAGTAGGCCAAAACTCTGGGGCAGAGGTCCTGGAACCCATTCAGCAAAATGAACAGGAAGCCTGGCTTGCCACATTTCAAAGCAAGTACAGTAATGCTCATCTGAAGCAGGTGAGGGGAACCTCTGGCCCTCCAGATGTTGCTGAACTCAAACTCCCAACATTCCTTGCTACTGGCCATGCTTGCTGGGGCCAATGGGAGTTGTCATTGGGAAACATCTGGAGGGCCAAAGGTTCATCACGCCTGATCAAAAGACTAAAGAGGGTGTGTGTGTGTTTGTAAAAATCCAGAGCCCAAAATTATGTAACGGCACTGCTAGGGGCTGTGTGTTCATGAGATTGGTCAGCAGCCTGGTTTCGGGGTTGGCTGATCCTCCACCCTCTCCAGTAAAGCTGAACAGGACAATCAATCAATCAATCAATCAATCAGTAATAGAGGACCTAGTCTCTAAATACCTTGATTTTATTTATCTCTGTGACCCCCAGAGCGTAAATACTTTTTAATCTGTTCTTGTCCTTTTCTTTTGAGAGTTCCGTGGGTTTTGGAGCACACAGTATTTTGTTTGCTGGTGTTGGTTTATCTCTGTTGCTGTAATCTGGAACTAATTTTTTTTGGAAACTGGTTTTAATAACATGTCGTCCCCCTGCCCCTGCCGCCTACTAGCAACATCTTTCCAAAGATGCACTTTGTATAGAAATACTGTTCTTCCAGCCACACATGGTTTCCATTGCAGCTGGTCCCCTGTGGTTTCCAAACACCATGCTAAACTCATCTCCAAAGGTGGCTCTTGGGACAGCTGATAAGTTGATAGCATGGAGAGAAAACCCACTCCAGCCGTTGTGTCATGTTGGAGCCAAGCAACAAGGTTATTCAAAAGACAAAACCACCACTAGCTTCTTAATTGTGATATGTAAAATAACTATGTTCCCTACACCATTAGTTTGATAGTGTGGGACCCACAGCTGGCCGGTACCCCAACATAAACTGGCTCACTCCACTGGTTACCACCATTACCCTTTTCACTGTCTTTCTTTAGGGGCTGTTGTTTTTAAGACAATGGCGGAGAACCTGCAGCCCTCCCAATGTGGGTGGACTACAGATCCCATCAAGCCCATGACCATTGGCTATGCTAGCTGGAGTTGATGGGACTTGAAGTCACAACATCATCTATCTACAGGGCCACAAGTTTGTTCCCCTGTTTTAACAATGAGAGGCTGTGCAAAACAGAGTAGGGGAGAAGTTGGAACGAGATGGGACAGAGAAGATGGGAGAAGGGGAAAAGGGATAGATTTATTTTTTTTAATGAATAATCTACAGGACTCAAAAACTTGAATGCTATTCTGTGACATTTTGGTTGGCCTAAAGAAAAACCTAACATGGTTGTAAGAGTTTTCTCATGCACCAACACATCTTACTTAAAAAGAAAAGAAAAAGCTAATAGATATATTGATTTTATGCACTGTGGCTTGCCATTGTTTTGTTGATTGTAGTTTAGAAATTGTTTATTGTAATTGTTAAGAGTGGATTTCTGTTTAATTTTTATATGCTGATATTATTATTCTATATTATTCTAATGTTTGTTAAATGTTACTTGATTTCATGTAGGTTGTTTATTTTAAAGCTATGTTTTATTATTACATTTTTGTATTGCATTAGATTGTTTAAGGTGTACATTCTTTGTTTCTTCAGCTTGTAAACCGCCTTGAGTATTGTAAGATAGAAAGACTGTATACAAATTAAAAATGGTGGTGATGATGAAGTTAGGTCTAGAAAATATTGTTAAGTTTCACCTTTGAATGCAAAACAACCACAAAACTGAGCTTCGAAAACAGAGGCCTTCAGGACATATTTACATGGAGGAATATTTCCTGAAATCTGTGGAACATATTACTTCACAAACTTGCTTAGGACTTAGGTTAGGCTTCATCTCCTCAGTTTGACTGATAAGAAGCCAGGAACTGACCTTCCATTTTCTCTTTTTCTTTTGAGAAGCCTGTTGTTGTTCTTTTATCTCCCAGGACTGAAAGGTGTGGAAGATAATTCATTATCTCTTCATAACCTGCAGTAGCCAGAATCACAAAGGCCAAAAGGCGCTGAGCCCTGGTAGAATCTCTCCTCTTCCATCTAAGTCTAAGGACCATCCTTGCGCTAAATAGGCTATAGCCATTAATGGATTCTTCTCCAGGAAAAGTGGTTTCTGCTGTGCATTTGAGTTGAGGCCAACTGCATAACAATGGCAAGGGATAAGACCCCCGGCCGAGTGTTAATGAGGCCTTATCAGCAAAAGTTCTCTCAGCTGCATTAGCCATCAGCACAGTGGCAAATATTTAAGCGCTCTGTCCAAACAAGGCATTGCTGAAACCTTCATAGCTATGTAACTCCACAGGATGCCATCTTAAGACCTTTCCAGATGAATTTCTTGAAAAAGTTTCCCCTACTCCTATAGTCATGCGGACAGGTCAACACAGCAACTGGGGTGTCAAACAGGGGTTAAAAGTGGCTGGCCACTGTGAAAAAAGCGTAGGTGGGCCTTTCTTAATTGTGAGCTGCAAAGTTCTTGATTCAAAGTTTGCCTTGGCCATTAAGTCACCGGGGGTTGCCTCTGGGTTTCCAAATTAAGACATTGCAACAGCACAATTGTGTAACTGCCACCTACATCTGGGTTAAAGCAGAGATATCACCTTGCCAACAAAGGTCTGTATAGTTAAAGCTATGGTTTTCCCAGTAGTGATGTATGGAAGTGAGAGCTGGACCATAAAGAAGGCTGATCGCCAAAGAATGGATGCTTTTGAATTATGGTGCTGGAGGAGACTCTTGAGAGTCCCATGGACTGCAAGAAGATCAAACCTATCCATTCTGAAGGAAATCAGCCCTGAGTGCTCACTGGAAGGACAGATCCTGAAGCTGAGACTCCAATACTTTGGCCACCTCATGAGAAGACTCGACTCCCTGGAGAAGACCCTGATGTTGGGAAAGATGGAGGGCACAAGGAGAAGGGGGCGACAGAGGACGAGATGGTTGGATAGTGTTTTCGAGGTTACCAGTATGAGTCTGACCAAGCTGCGGGGGGCAGTGGAGGACAGGAGTGCCTGGCGTTCTCTGGTCCATGGGGTCACGAAGAGTCGGACACGACTAAATGACTAAACAACAACATCTGGGTTGTTTCATTTCATTTTGGGCCTAAGAGAAAGCAGGTTTGAGCAGGTGCTGTTATTGCTTATCAAAATCACCCCCAGCTGATTTTTTCCACCCATTTGGGTAAGAACACCTGTACATTCTCACCACCACAGAGGAGTGGAGATGAGAACATTGGGGCATGTAAGGTGTATATTCAGCCCCAAACCTCCAAATGCTTGCGCTGCTCTGAAAGAACGATGTAAACGCTAAAATCTGTAGCTAAGGCCACATTCATACCATACATTTAAGCACTATGGCACCACAGTAATGGCTTCCCCCACAGAATTCTGGGAGCTGTAGGTTGCTAGGAGACCCCTTATTCCCCCTCACAGATTCCCTTATGCAATTCCTCTATGAAGAGGGACTGATCGTTAAACCACATTAGGAACTGTAGCTCTGCAACACTCAGCTCCCTTAATAAAACTATAGCTCTCAGAATTCACTGAGGGAAGCCATGATGGTTTAAAGCTGTGTCATAGTGCTTTAAATGTATGGTTGAAATGTGGCTCAAGCCCGTTGCTTACAGTAAACCCACTGAAAGCTAAAGTCTTAAGCTGGCCATAACATTCAAGGCCATTGATTTCAATGGGTCTATTCTGTATGACTTATACTTTTAAGTATTGCTCCAAGGCCAATATTATTGGGTGTGGGACCATGTTGTGGAGGATAATTATATTCCTGTTCTCTGCATTTTGTAGTGTGTATGTGCGTGCTCCAGTAATATTATAATTTAGCTTTAAACTCTCATGAAGTAGTTCATTGCCGGCATTATCGCATATGGTTTGATTGTGTTTTTATGCTATGTTGCCAGTGTTCTTTTTGCCTGAAAAATGGGACGGTTAGAAGATGGCAATGTGTTCAAGTTTCCCCTCATTCCAAGCAAGAATCTTGATGTCTCACCTACCTTACAAAGGCTACATGGACACCCCTACACTTGACAGGTATTGCAAGGAACCATTCTGCATGTGAAAGCATAGCAACCACTGTAATATGGCCACAAACATTTCAGGCTGCTTTCAATGCCGACAACAGCTAAGCACATTGCTTTCCTTAAAGTATAAGCCTATTTCTGTTCACTCAGAGGGAGGTCCCTTTGACTTCAGCAGGGAGTGGATACACTTCAGGCTTTTAAAATTTTATTTTACTAGAACATTGTGCAAAAGGGACAGGTTTAGAATTAAAGAAATCTGAGAATAGGAATTGTTTCATGTCCCAGAACTGAATAGGGCTTATGATCCTTTTCCAGCTACCCCAAGTTTTCTTCATTTTTCAGTAGTATTACTTAAGGTAGAGACTCATTTTGTTGATGGCACTGTTAAACTGCTCAGAGAGTCCAAAATTATTGCTTACCTCCTGCGAAGACTCACACAGGTCAAGGATTTGGGCCACCTGGCGGGGCGGGGCTCTCTGGCAGCCATGACACATTTTTAGACTGCTCTTCAGCAGCCAAGGGAAATTAAGACTAGTGTTCTACCAAATGATCCTGATCTACCTTCATTCCATCCTTGGTGTGTAGATACATAGTATGTACAAATCCCTGACTTGAGACACTAACAAGTGAAACAGACCTGATTTCTTTCTTAAGAAGTCAGAATGTTCATGGACATTCCATGACATCATGGCAAGTCAGCCAATAACTTGTGAGGATAGGCTTTTGGCCAACACTTCATAGTAGCTTTTTAACATAAGATATGATAACCATTAAAAAAGAAAATGAACTGTAATCTGTTTTCAGAGGGAAGAAAAAAGCAATCCCTTTATATAAAACACACTTTTTATACATAATTAGTTTGAACATTTTGCTCAGCAGGATTTCTTTCACTGAAAGTAACACTGAGAAAACCTCCAAGGTTGATACTTAAAAATAAAAGCTGTACATCAAACCAAAACCACCAGCAGAGACTCTGTATCCAAAAATGAAATACATGTCCCTTTTTCTTTCCTCTTTACTGGCTATAGTAAAACGATCATTTGTCAGATATATTGTTGTATTTAAGAAAGGGGTGTGTATGCATGTGTTGGGAAGTTAATGGAGTCACAAAGGCTACTGTAATGTTCCTTTAAGACAAGCATTTCATGTCAGGGAAATTAAGAGATCAATAGCTCATAACTAGTCAAGAATGTCAGGGTACAGACATCTTGGCGGAAGGCATACCTACCCTTGATGTAATCTAGATCTGAATATGTGTGTCCGCGAAAAAGGACATACTAGATTTAGGAATTTCAGATGGAGAGGAAGACAGGGAGAATTTTGCAGACTTTTGAGTTCTGGAAAGCACTGGGAGTTGAGCTTTCTCTCATGAGATCTGTTGTGAAACAATAGAATTTGCTGCTGGGAGTGTTTGAGCCTAGGTGGACCTATATACTTATAAATAAACTTTAAGACACTTGGACACACCCTGAGTCTGCAATGATCCCTGCATCCAAAAGAAGATGGCAGCCAGGAAACCTAAAAGAGCTTAACAGTGCTGATCAGGCATTTCAGAGGGGACCATGAGGACGGATTTACCTACTTGCAGGTCTGTTGGGAACAAAAACTGTTATCTGGGACAGGAACTGTGTGCATAATAGCCTGCTTCCATCTATGCCTGTTCCCAGCTGGACTGATACAACCACATAGAGCTGGCACAACAAGATATTTTCATGGTAACAACTACTGCTTGGCTGACACAGCTGCTGACAATCCATTATAAGGCTTTAGTGGTGCTTTAAATCAAGTTGTGCACATTTCTGACCATTGTGCCTGGGATCATGTAAACAACTTGTCCAGGTTATTCCATTTTATGAAAAAGGAAGGTTTGCTTTGATCATTCAAACACCACCCATTAACTTGAGAAGTCCCAGAGAAAGATCGCGAAGCAGAACTGAAGCACATCATCAACTCTTGAGTGGATGAAGTTAGTCCCAGTGATTATTCCTTGTCTGAGAACTCTGTATTCTCCCAGTCTCCTTGTAAGAGGCTTGTCTTTGACGCTGCAGATCGCTTAACATAAACCACTCTGTCGCCGCCTAGAATTAATTCGGTCAAGTTGCTTCGAAACAAAGCAAGTGGCCTACCTGAAGGAGAAAATAATTTTGAGAGGGGGTGGGGGTGGGTGGGAGAACAAATCAAGATCTGTAAAATTTGCAACACAGGCTGAGGTAAAATGATAACACTGGAAATGTAAAAGCACTGCAGAAAGAGAAAACATGATGTCCAATCTAAGATGTAAGGAATTCCTGCAACATCTCCTGCAGCCTCTACTATTACAAGCCAATGTCCATGTTGCATTCGCTGCAATCCTCTCCCATGGTGACTGGAACCTGTCCTCACCAAGGTGTGCTCTATATTGACTGTATAGATCACCACCATCAGTGACAAATCTCAAAGTGGCAGCTATCTATAGTTAGCATAGAATGCACCTGTTAGCTTGTTGAGTGGGGCAGCCTGATAGGACTATAGCTCTGAAAGCACTGAACTAGCTGTCAGTGAACTATTGGGACCAATTCAAGGTATAAGTACTAACATAAAGTACTAAGGTATAAGTACTAACATAAAGTACTAACATAAAGGTAAAGGTACCCCTGACCATTAGGTCTAGTGTGGACAACTCTGGGGTTGCGGCGCTCATCCCGCTCTATAGGCAAGGGAGTCGGTGTTTGTCTGCAGACAGCTTCTGGGTCATGTGGCCAGCATGACTAAACTAAGCCGCTTCTGGCAAACCAGAGCAGCGCATGGAAACACAGTTTACCTTCCTGCCGGAGCGGAACCTATTTATCTATTTGTGTTTTGACGTGCTTTCGAACTGCTAGGTGGGCAGGAGCTGGGACTGAACAACGGGAGCTCACCCCGTTGCGGGGATTCGAACTGCCGACCTTCCGATCAGCAAGCCCAACCATCTCAGACCCTACATTCAGCAGGCGTGGTCTTCTTGGTGGTGCTGAAAGCCTTCGCAGCGGTGTTTCCCTAGTTGTGGAATGCCCACCATGATGAAATACACTGTCTCCATCATTATTAACTTTCAAGAGGAGTTTGAAAACACTCTTGTTTTCCCAGGCATTTGGTGGCTGAAGAATACTGTTACTGGCAACCTCGAGATCATTGGGTGGAAGCATTTTTTTATAGTGGATTTGCTTTAGAATGCCTTTTTTTTTTTCTCCATTTCTGCTTTTAAATTGTATATATTGGTTGCCTTGGGCTCCTTGGGGGAGGAAGGGCTGGATATAAATTGAATCAATCAATATACTCAGGTGTTCCACTCCCAGGTAATACCCAACAGGTGAGCAGGGCTGTGCTGTGTTCTCCGTCTCCTAGCGTCCATGCACAGGGTGAACAACTGCAGGGAAGGATGTGCATGGAACGTGTGCGGAGGAGGGCAACCAAGATGATCAAGAGTCTGGAAACCAGGCCTTATGAGGAATGGTTGAAGGAGCTGGGTACGCTTAGCCTGGAAAAGAGGTAAATATCTTAACATGGAAGATGGAGCAAGCTTTCCCCCCCCCTCCTGCTCTGGAGGCTAGAACCCCAACCAATGGCTTCAAGTTACAAGAAAGGAGATTCCAACTAAACATTTGGAAAAATTTTCGGACAGTCACAGCTGTTCAGAAATGGAGTGGTCTCTCTTGGTAGGTGGTAGACTCTCTTTCCTTGGAGGTTTGTAAGCAGAGGTTGGGTGGCCATGGATTGCTTGAGCCGAGATTCTTGCATTGCAGAGGGTTGGACTAGATGACCCTTGGGGTCCCATTCAACTCTGATTCTATGCAAATACTTCCATAAGATCCAAAGCCCTGATTGTGCGAACTCCTTGCCCACGGCTATTTGTGCTGTATGCATGGAGGGGGATCCAAACGGAAGAGCTAGTAGGGAAGGTCCATTGCCGAAGAATTGATGCTTTTGAATGATCGTGCTGGAGGAGACTCTTGAGAGTCCCATGGACTGCAAGAAAATCAAACATGTCCATTCTGAAGGAAATCAGCCCTGAGTGCTCACTGGAAGGACAGATCCTGAAGCTAAAGTTCCAATACTTTGGCCACCTCATGAGAAGAGAAGATTCCCTGGAAAAGACCCTGATGTTGGGAAAGATTGAGGACACAAGCAGAAGAGGACGACAGAGGACAAGCTGGTTGGACAGTGTTCTTGAAGATACTAACACAAATTTGACCAAACTGCGGGAGGCAGTGGAAGACAGGAGTGCCTGGCGTGCTCGGGTCCATGGGGTCACGAAGAGTCAGACAACAACAAGAAGTAGGGGCACGTAAAATTGGGAGTGGGGCATTCCACACTTCGGAGACTTGCAAACAGTAGCTGTTCCCCCCTCTATCCTTAATGGCAATGGTTGGTTTGCTTCAATCTGCATCCTTCATTATTCACATTAAGGGTAATAGCTTAGATGGCTGCAGAAGTGTCAGCTAAAACAGGATAATTGATGGTATAAGATATATCTGCCTGGTTGCACACGCACCCACTAGCTGCCTTCAATGAAAGGCTATAATCAGTGCTAATTACAGGGCATTTGGGAAAATTTGTTGGTCTGGGGATATAGGTAGATAGAAAGAATATCCTAAATATCATTGTTGTAATTAAAAGAGCAGTGCTCTTTCATCTTGAAATATCCCCGAGGTATTCAGACAAGAACCGATGCATAACAAGCAGATTACTTTGCCCTGTCACTGGTTGGAAGATATAATAGAAGCTGTTTAACGATGAAAATCCAGATCAAAAATAATTACAACAACAAATGGAAAGAGATGCAACTCTGGATTGGAGGTACGAGAAGAAAAAATTAGCCCAATATAAGCTTTAAAATGGAGTTATATGTAGAGTCGCCCCTTTATGCTTCAAAATTATTTAGTGTTTTATTGCTGCTGTAATGATCCACCGCTTAGCACTGCTGTTCTGCTGTGAGCTGCTTTCATCATATCCACACGGAAAAGCAGCCTGCAAATTTAGAAAATAAATAAAAAACGAGGACTGGCAGAGCTTTAATTTAAACAACTGCATGAACACCGAGGAAGGTATAACAGGTAACTTAAAGGGAACTGCAAGGAAGCTTACCTGTATTTTAAGTGAATCTTGAACGTGTCACCTAGAACAGGTTACTGGATCCTATGTTGTAGAATAACTATGGCGTTCTTCTTTCTTTTTTAAAAAAGAAGTTGGGGTGGGGGGTGGGGGAGATGATTGGCGCTTGTTAGCAATATTATGTCACTTCCTCTCACCTGTCCACGTTGTCTGCAGAGTGATGAAGAAATGTTGGCACTGAGGATGGGAATTGCAAATGGCGGCAGCTTCCTCTTCGTTGTGAACAGAGAGCATGCACCCCAAGTGGCGATAGGATGGCCAGCACTTGTAGTCCTCTGTATCCCTGCTGTGGAAGCCCTTTAAGGCAATGTAGTCTTGGAAAGGGGAAGAGACAAGATGATACGATTATGTACGCAGCTGGAAACGGAGAGATATTTCGGATTTGGCAATCAGCGGGAGAAACAGGAAATGGTGCCTTTCTTAGTGCTCTTCCCTAGCAGATCAGCTGCGAATCTCATCTCAACAAAAAGGCAGCCCGGAACATACTGTCCTTCTCTTAGAGGACAATGCCAATCACCAAGCGACTCCACCCCACCCCACAGGCAAGGAATGTGAGTTGTGCTGGCACCCCACTGAACTGCTGTTCCCCCACTGAGATCCAACCATTATGTAAAGCCCGTAAGAGTATATTGTGTGAAATAATGTACCTTTCAATTGAGAAGGCTTTTTCTGCAGATAAAGTCCAGACTTGTATAAATGCAAAACTCTCTGAAAAGCTCTCAGGGTTTCATTTGTTCTGTATCGCAAATCACCTACAATTACAGAAGAGGAGACGGGGAATGATTTAAAGAAGGAAGGTGATTAAGAGCAGCTCTTACTTAAAACTTTTTTTTAAAAAAAAACCCCAATTCCCATAAGAATGTACCTGTGGCATTTAGGATATCCTTCAGAATGGGTTGCAAAACGAAGGGTGCAGTATGTGGCAGGAGATAAGTGAAGAAATACCTGCAAATAAATACATCTATTTTAAAATCTTAAAATTCTGTGTCAAAGATCTTCCATATTTCTACAGCACAAGGCAATTAAGAGTCATGTGTTGTTAAAATCCTACACGTTTTGAATCTCATCTCTCCCAATGTTGAAGGCTTGGTTTATGATCTGAAAGCAAGCAAAAAAATTCCTGAGGCCCCTGCAAATATAATAGCTGCACTGAAGAAGCAATTACAGCAGATGCAGCTTGCATGGAAAATATTAAAGTTGCAGGATCACCGTCCTGCATCTGGTTACTGTAGTGGAACACGAACTAACCTCTGGCAGAACAGAATCAGGTTGTCTGACTGATCAAATTTAGTCCTTGACTTAAGGTTCACTTCCCTTCGAATCTGCTGAAATCTGCTCTTCAGATTTACACTGTTTCTCAGGTGCTGGCCATATGGAGCTTCTGACTAGCACATGCCCTCTTCCAGCAGCATTAGACAAAATTAGCCTCTTCCAATTTTACCCTGTCTGGGGAGATGGAGGCAGATACACAGTGTAGTAACACAGAAGTGCTATGGCAGGCATAGGGAACTTCTATTAGGTCCACCAGGCTGTTGAGAATTCTGTTCCGCCTTAAGGGACAGACGTGTGGAATTGTTGCATGTCACATGTCTGTTTACATTCCAGCACAGTATGCTGGGAATTTCCGTTTGTGTATAGCTTTGCTGTTTTGCTTTGGATACGAAGGAGATCAGACATGTTTCCTTTTGTCCTGATCTACGCTGAATAAACCTGCTTGTAAATATGCTCACACAGCCTCTCGTGCCACTTCTGTTTGTGCGGCGTTTTCTGTGCTGAATAGCGTGCTCAGTCTTCTAAAGCCTGGGCCGCAGATTTATGCTGGACCAAGGACCAGAGTTCGTCTGGCGCACCGGCCGGTGGGCTGGAGCCAGCTGGGGGCCTGCCAATTGCCCCCGTTTCCTTGGGTGCATGCCAACATAGGCTTCCCCATGTGGCCTTTGAGGCTGTTTTTGGCCAAGTCATGCCCACCTGTCAAAGCTGGTTCAGAGGCAGGTCAGCACACGAGGTGCAGAGTTTGGCATCGTGAAACTCATCAATACCTCCTGACTGGACTTGCTCCTCTAGAGCTGTTGCCAGGAGTGATTGTCCCTGCCTTCTACTTCCTCTAGGTTTCCCAAGCAGCCTCAAATGACATCAGGGTACCTGTAATCTCTGTTTTGCCCTACGCATCGCCCTGTATGTCCTTGAGAGGGGAGCTTGTTGCAGTAGGACAGGCAAACTCCTGGGATTTTCCTGCAGCCTCTTTGCCCCCCCCCCTTCTTCAGCCTCTGAGTCTAAGCTGCTGCCTGCCACAGGCTCCCCATGCTCACTAAAGCCTGTCGCTTCACCATTCAACCATTCCTCTCCCGCTTCTCCCCTTGACCTCTCCTTAGCGTCCCACCAACAACCCCTGGGCTCTGAGCCTTCCTCCTCTGTGGCTTCCCCAGCTGGTACCTCCCACCGTTCCTTGTCATCTAGCCAGTCCCTGACACCACCTGTCCAACAACCAACATCACGTATGATGTTACTTGTGGGGCAGATGCAAGCACAACTCCTTACCAAAAGTGGTTTTTGCAAATGCTGGTGCTCAAGTGATGGTCAGAAGCTGCAAAGCCTGGTGCCTGCTGGCTCGGAAAGCCTTGAGTCCCTGAGCAGAGGGAAGCATCCAGACCCTGATTAGTGCGGCCTAGGACCCACGTACCTACAGGACCACCTCTCCTGGTACGCCCCACGGAGGACCTTAAGGTCCACAAATGACAACACTTTGGAGGTCCCAAGTCGCAAGTGGTTAGATTGGTCTCAACTAGGGCCAGGGCCTTTTCAGTACTGGACCCGACTTGGTGGAACGGTCACAAGGGACTAGGGCCCTGCGGGACTTGACATCTTTCCGCAGGGCCTGCAAGACAGAGCTGTTCTGCCTGACCTTTGGTTTGAACTCAGTCTGACCCTTATGTTTCCCTCCCCTTATGGTTTTGATCTATGGCCTACTATTAAAATGAGGCTGCATTTTAAATTGTATTTTAAGCTGTGTTTTAAATTGCTTTCTCCCATCCCTATTATGTTTTTATTGTAATTTTACTGATGTGAGCAGCCCTGAGCCTGACTCTGGCTGGGGAGGGCGGGGTATAAATAAAAATTATTAATTTATTATTACTGGACATTTGTGCACTACGCCAGATGGCTTTAGTGTAACTGGTTGTTGTTGTTGTTTAGTCGTTTAGTCGTGTCCGACTCTTCGTGACCCCATGGACCAGAGAATGCCAGGCACTCCTGTTCTCCACTGCCCCCCGCAGCTTGGTCAGACTCATGCTGGTAACCTCGAAAACACTATCCAACCATCTCGTCCTCTGTCGCCCCCTTCTCCTTGTGCCCTCCATCTTTCCCAACATCAGGGTCTTCTCCAGGGAGTCTTCTCTTCTCATGAGGTGGCCAAAGTACTGGAGCCTCAGCTTCACAATCTGTCCTTCCAGTGAGCACTCAGGGCTGATTTCCTTCAGAATGGAGTGTAACTGGTACATTTATCTTTATCTGCCTCAGTCATTCACTGGGTTGGGTAGTTTGGGGCTCAGCCTCTGCCTCTCATGGAAAAATAAATGACCCACAAATGACCATACAGTGGTACCTCAGGTTAAGTACTTAATTCGTTCTGGAGGTCCGTTCTTAACCTGAAACTGTTCTTAACCTGAAGCACCACTTTAGCTAATGGGGCCTCCTGCTGCTGCTGCGCCGCCGGAGCACGATTTCTGTTCTCACCCTGAAGCAAAGTTCTTAACCCGAGGTACTACTTCCGGGTTAGCGGAGTCTGTAACCTGAAGCGTCTGTAACCCAAGGTACCAATGTATAATTTTTTGCTTTGCACTGATTCCTGGTTAAATCCAGTCCCAGAAGAATGGAGTTCCGAAGGCTTCCTTTGTGTGCTGAGCTCCACCTACTTTAAACTCGGAAGCAGGCCTTATTGGGAGTGTAGCCTTTTATTCTCTTTTGTCTCACTCATTCTTATGAATGAAAGTGGCATTTCTAGACTCCTCTGCCTGATGCAACCTCAGCATGTTGCTTCCTGGTAAAGGCAGTCATGGGAGAAAGAGGTTGTAAAGTCCCCTAGGAGTTCCCCACACACATTTGTTTGCAATTGGGTGGGAAGTTAGGGGATGCCTTGATGAGCACACAGAAACTTTGGTACATGTGGATACGGCTCTTTCATTTGACAAAATAAAAAAATTCCTTCCAGTAGCACCTTAAAGAAAGCTCATACCAAGAACTAACTTAGTTGGTCTTTAAGGTGCTACTGGAAGGAATTTTTTTATTTTGTTTTGACTATGGCAGACCAACACGGCTACCTATCTGTAATCTTTCATTTGAGTCATGCTTTAGCGGTTAAATAATCATATGCAATTAAATGCTATTAACCCTAACTTTTTGCCTCCTAGAAGGAGTTGTCCAAAGTGGATTCTCAATAAAAAGAAGGCACAAATCACACAATCATTAAAACATAGCAGCACTGTGAAATTCAGGATGCTGGTTTTGGGGGGCATTTAAAAATAAAATAAAATCACCCCACGTACCGGTAAGCATTGAAGAGGTTCCTTTTCTCATTTATTCCTTCACACTTCCCCTGCGCAGAACACCTGAGAGAGAAGCTTTTGGTGGGGAATTCCAGGGTGCAGTCCCCATCCCCTTCGCAGGACAACTCCTCAGTGCTCACGTCATCCAGGTCTGCGACTTTGAGGACCCCGTTCACCATGACAAACTGCCTGGGCTGGAAATCCAGGAGGACCAGGGAACCCAGAGGAGACTTGGCTAAGTAATGGAGCAGCTCAGCCAGCTCCAGGCAAAGCTGAAAGAGAAGGTGAATACACTTTTATTGGTTGGAAGCATCCGAATAAATGGAAAAGGGATGGCTAACATTATTTATTTCATAAAATCTATCTCCTTAGGGACGTGGGTGGCGCTGTGGGTTAAACCACAGAGCCTAGGACTTGCCAATCAGAAGGTCGGCAGTTTGAATCCCCGTGACGGGGTGAGCTCCCGTTGCTCGGTCCCTGCTCCTGCCAACCTAGCAGTTTGAAGGATGTCAAAGTGCAAGTAGATAAATAGGTACCACTCTGGCGGGAAGGTAAACGGCGTTTCCATGCGCTGCTCTGGTTCGCCTGAAGCAGCTCCGTCATGCTGGGCACATGACCTGGAAGCTGTACGCCGGCTCCCTTGAGCAATAAAGCGAGATGAGCGCCGCAACCCCAGATTCGGTCACAACTGGACCTAATGGTCAGGGGTCCCTTTACCTTAATCTCCCTGGCCACATCAGGAAATCACTAAGTCCTGATCGAACACAGCAAAAACAACCAAACTCCCACTGATGATTATGTCCCTGGACACCCTTAAAGCCTTTGATTGTTTAGAATGGAAATTCCTCTTAGCAGTATTAACCAACATGGAATTTGGCCCCAACTTCCTACAAACCCTTAAACAAATTTACTCCTAAGCTTCAGCAAAATGTAGGGTCAATGGTATGGACTCTAATACCATAGCAATCCAAAGAGGCACAAAACAAGGGTGCCCACTCTTCCCCCTTTCTATTCATCCTGGCCCTTGAACCTCTAGTAATCCGAATCCGGGCAGCCCCTGACTTCAAGGGAGTGGTAATAAAAGGCAAAACCTATAAATCAGGGCTCTTCGCAGATGGCCACAAGACCCCACAAACACTGCAGCCAACTAAAGATATCCAACCACGCCCATCCCCCCAACCTTTCTCACTACCAAGAAAGATGTATGCATACCTCTCCTGTTATGCCCCGCGGAGGACCTTAAGGTCCACAAATGACAACATTTTGGAGGTCCCAAGTCACAAGGTGGTTAGATTGGTCTCAACTAGGGCCAGGGCCTTTTCAGTACTGGCCCCGACTTGGTGGAACGCTCTGTCACAAGAGACTAGGGCCCTGCAGGACTTGACATCTTTCCGCAGGGCCTGCAAGGCAGAGCTGTTACACCTGGCCTGTGGTTTGGACTCAGTCTGACCCTTATGTTTCCCTCCCCTTATGGTCTTGATCTATCGACTACTTTTAAAATGAGGCTGCATTTTAACCTGTATTTTAAATTGGGTCCCCCCCTTATGTTTTTACTGTGATTTTATTGGTGTCAGCCACCTAGAACCCAGCTCTGGCCGGGGAGGGCAGGGTATAAATAAAATTTATTATTATTGTTGTTGTTGTTATTATTATTATTTGTGTATGTGTGTATATACATATACATATAACATAAATGAACAGAGAACCTACTCAAGTTACACTGGCATAAAACCCCACAAACGTATTAAATATTACCACCCCAACCCCCTCTCCCCCTCTTCTTCTTCCCCCATCTTATTCTGTATAATGTCTCTGCCCAAGATCCTGGAGAGCTGTTGCCAGTCAGAGTAGGTAATACTGAAGCTAAATGGACAAATAGTCCACACACTGCAGCTTCCTATAAGGAGTAAAAGGACACTTTTACTCTGGTCAGTGAGGGGAGGGTTGGTTTTATAGCAAATCTGGGTGAAGGTCATTTTCTTGCATTATAGTTTAAGGTCAAACAGCCATTCCCAGGTTCATTTTATCAAACTATTTGAGACTTTTTAAGACTTTACCTTTACCTTTAAGACCATCATCAGTGATGTGGGATACAGGTGAATTGCAATTAAAAAAATAATAATACCAGAGCAAGTTTCATCAGCAAACAGAGAAGATGATCAGTATCAATTCCATCTGCCCTCAGCCAGAGTCCTAAGGTCTTTGAATGAAATGAGCTCTCTTTGTTTTTGTTTTCTTACTTTAAATCTCTCCTCCCAGGGGGTCTGCAGAAGTTGAATCATCTCCAGGGGAACACCCAACTCCAAAACGGTGACCACCTTCATTTCAGGAACTAAGCTAGGATCATAGCACTGACCACGCAACTGTCAAAAGACAAAATGCACAGATTGCTGTTATATGCTGAAATCAGCTAAATGAAAGATAAGATCTGTGTGTGTTTTGCAGAACTGGCAATGCAGATCTTTGCAGTGGGGTGGAGGGACACCCTCAACAGATCTTAGGAGATTCCACAGTGGGAATATTCCTATGTGGTTGTGGTTTCAAGCACGCTGATAGTACTGGATAGGAAACCATAACATTAATTAGTCTGCATTTTGAAGTTGAATGTTTATACCGCCCAAAGAACAGTGCATTCCCATTGATGTTTATTTACCATTAACCTAGCCAAGAGTAATTTCAATTCCAAAGAGGTACCGGTACCTTTTCTATGGCTTTTCCCTCCCCGCCCCCTAATGAGCTCTGTCAGGTCATTAACAATAATTGAACCAAGAAAGAGTTTACAGGATGCAGATGTAAGAGCTTCATTTATCTAAGGTATGTTTGTGATTAAACATTTCCCATTTTCCCCGTTTCGCTGTTCCCACCCTTTCTTTTAGGCTAATATCTCTTTGGGCAGAGAGGCTGGAGGAATAAAGGTAAAGGTAAAGGTACCCCTGCCCGTACGGGCCAGTCTTGACAGACTCTGGGGTTGTGCGCCCATCTCACTTAAGAGGCCAGGGGCCAGCGCTGTCCGGAGACACTTCCGGGTCACGTGGCCAGCGTGACATCGCTGCTCTGGCCAGAGCCAGAGCCAGATCCGCACACGGAAACGCCGTTTACCTTCCCGCTGGTAAGCGGTCCCTATTTATCTACTTGCACCCGGAGGTGCTTTCGAACTGCTAGGTTGGCAGGCGCTGGGACCGAGCAGCGGGAGCGCACCCCACCGCAGGGATTCGAACCGCCGACCTTTCGATCGGCAAGTCCTAGGCGCTGAGGCTTTAACCCACAGCGCCACCTGCGTCCCCGGCTGGAGGAATACACAACGCCATTTAAGGCTGCAAGCCTAACCTAGACAGTGGGGCTTATTCCCAGGTAAATGGGTTTAGGACTGCAGCTAGTGATCATCAACTGAATTCCGCAAGTTGGCAACTACTACTAAGGTTTGAAGAGTATAAAATAGGTGTTCCCAAACTGTGGTCCATGGACCATGAGCGGTGAGCGTCATTTGGTGGTGTGGTCAATGGTTTGTCTGTGAAGAACAGCAGCCGCTACGAATGGCGGGTGCAGCACATTAAATATTCCTCTTGATTTTTAATTGTGTTTCCATTGCTTCTTTTAACTTCTCATATTGCATTTCATTATTTCTTATTGTGTTTGATATTCTACAGGATTGGAACACAAGAAAATAAAAATTGTGGGAAACGCCATTCAAAATCATGCTGTACTTATGTCAGCAGATCCAGATCTGCCTTCTACTTACCCTGGGAGAAAGAGGAAAGTGGCCCAGAAGAAAGGCAATCTAAGTCTAGACATTTCAAGGCAGTAATTCATGGGAAGGTTTGTTCCTCTTTAATAAAGTACAAATTGGCGAAGAAACAACCAGGAAGAGGAGCACTAAGGAGGAACAAGGGAAGCGGCAGATCACAGGAGGCAACATAGTCTTCATAACCTCCATAAGCAATTATCACAGGCTTATCTCACTTAAAAAAGAGAACACACCCTTCAACAGCAGTTGAAGCCAGTACTGTATAGGTGCTTTGATGGGAGAGACACTACTTAACAACTCCAAAACTCAGCTGGCAGAAATACTTGGAATTACATCAGCTTAGACTGCGATCGCAATCGCTTTTGCTTAGAGCAGGGATGATGGGAATTGTAGTCCAAAAAACAGCTGGGGGCCCAAGGTTGGGAAACACTGACCTAACCTACATCATAGGATTGTTGTGAGGATGGCATGAAATGGGGAGGAGAGTCATGTACACCACATTGAGACCCTTGGGAGACAAAGGTGGTGTATGAAATAAATAAATAAATAAATATATAAATAAATGCTGAAATAGTGCAAAGCATTGCAGCAAAATATGATTGAACACATGTATTCAAGCTACAATCCTTGGAAGTAAGATGCACAGAACTTGGGATTTGCTGCCATGTAAATCTGCGAGTAAGCCCCATTGAACAGAACGGCAATTGCATCCGAGTAAACATGCCAAGGAATGTGCAGTTAAGTTTGAGGCCAGAACAGCACCCAGTCCCATAACATTTCTTAGTGTGACAGTTCAAGTCCTGGGCCACGTGGACAATAAATAACAGTACAGTTAAGCATGCACAGATTGACTTTTCCTTCCCAGTGAGTTATCACAGGTCACCCACCGCAAGTGATATTACTGCGGTGGGGAGTTTAAAGTACGATTTCCACTTAGGCCCCTGCCACAATCTACTATTCGCTTCCTCAGAAGCAGTTTCCATTCCGCTTGGTGGGGCTTCCTCGCCGGAAAGTGCGCACAAGAAAGCAGCCTTAATCCCAGCGCAAACTGATTTCAGTGAAGCTTCATAGCATAGAATCATAAATTGGAAGTGACCCTGTGGGTCAACTAGTCCAACCCCCTGCAATGCGGGTTGCAATCCTAACAAGATAGGATCGCACCACGAAGGCGAGCACCGGGCTACTCCCCCAGATTATTCAATCCTGCGGAGTTCCCGATGAGGTCGGCCTTCCCCTGCCTTCCCCAGACCGGTGCTACGTGCCTTGACGACGCCGGGATGCTCCAAGCTCTGCAGCAGAACCATCTCCTTGAGCAGCTTGTAAACGGCCAAGCGGTAGCAGCCGCTCGGGTGCGCGTAGCGTTGCGCGCAGCGGCTCACGTCGCGGCCGGCCGGGTGCACGGACTTCAGGGCGACCTCGTGGCCTCCTGCGCGGGGCAGGACGGCCCTCTGCACCAGCTTGGTGATCCCGGAGCCCACCAAGCGCACGCCCGTCGCGCCGCTCAGCTCCGCGCAACCCAACGCGTCCGCGGCGGGAGAAAAGGCGCAAGCCGCCCGGGCGGACGCAGCCAAGAGCCGCAGATCCACCTCCCGCTGCTCCAGCTCCCGCATCAGGCTCGGGGGCATTGGGGACTCCAGCAGCCGCCAAGGGCCCGAGACAACGAGGGCCAAAGCGAGCAGCGCAGGGGCGGCCAGGAGCGCGAGGAGCGCCCCGGACCTCGCCAGCAGAGCGCAGCCCGGGCAGCAGCGCATGACCCAACCTCCGAACAGGCGAGCGTCCAACCCCAACTGCCTCGCGTGGGAAACCGGGTCAGGTTCCTCCCCAGAGGCGTGTCTGCTGCAGCAAGCCGCCGCCTAGCTCCCCTGGAGAGCCTCATTTCTCCAATCGGGAAGCGAAGAAAACAGAGGGATTCTCCTAGAATGGGAGAGTTGGAAGGGACACCTGAGCATCATCTAGTCCAACCCCGCTGCAGTGCAGGAATAGGCGGCGGGATCGAACCTAATCCCTCGGCGTTAAGAGCATCACGCTCTAACCAAGCTAACTTCCTATCCAGGCATCAGAATTTGGGCAGGGAATTTCAGGGCCAGCTTATTTTGGAGTGGGGCAAGGACTGCTGAAATCCGATAGGTGAGGCTCTGAAATCAGTGCGGGGAAGGGCTTAGTAGTTTAGTATCTGCTTGTATGCAGGTTCCTGGGTTCAATTCCAGGGGTCTCTATGTAGGGCTGGGAATGTCTTCTGCCTGAAACCCTGCCAATGCAGAGCCCAATGGGCTAGTGGTTTCCTTCATAGGACATGCCACATGTGCACAGAAGAAGAAAAATGGAGCTGAATGATTCATTCACAATATACAGTGGTACCTCAGGTTAAGTACTTAATTCGTTCCGGAGGTCCGTTCTTAACCTGAAACGGTTCTTAACCTGAAGCATCACTTTAGCTAATGGGGCCTCCCACTGCCGCCGTGTAATTTCTGTTCTCACCCTGAAGCAAAGTTCTTAACCTAAGGTAATATTTCTGGGTTAGCAGAGTCTGTAACCTGAAGTGTATGTATCCTGAGGTACCACAGAAAGAAACTGTTGCATTCGTAAGAATGGAATCACTAGGGTAAGTTCTTAAACTGTGGTCTGGGCTGCGTTTCTGGATGCTTTCTGAGGTCTAGCTGAAAACAGAGAAAGGTTTCTTGAAAGCTTTGATCGCATGGCAAAGTGAGAGAGCAGAATGGATCTTCAGCAGTAAAAGTATCTGCAGTGGAAAGTTCCAGGAGTTCCGTTCAGCGCTTAAAAATGTAAAAGACACTGTGATTAGCATGCCATAATTATATTTCTTGACCCATGTTTCTGACCTTAAATTTTTGTGTGAGAAATCTGGAAAATCACAACAACAACAACAAAAATTGGAGGGGGGATTCAGTTCTCAACATGTCCACATGAATTTGCAATACAGTCATACCTCGGATTACAGACGCTTCAGGTTGCGTTTTTTTGGGTTATGGACCCGCTGAAACCTGGAAGTACCGGAACGGGTTACTTCCGGGTTTTGGCGGTCGCGCATGCGCAGAAGTGCTAAATCGCAACCCTCGCATGCGCAGATGCAGCACTGCGGGTTGTGAATGCTGCAGGTTGTGAACGTGCCTTCTGCACGGATCATGTTCGCAACCCAAGCATCCACTGTAATAATAATAATAATCCACATGGGTTGTCAATTTTTAGATGTGGCATTTCACGGCGCCACTATCATCAGGAAGCCTGATGTACACTCCCCTGTCCAGGCCTACCATTTAGGAGTAAGAGGATACTTTAATTTAAATCAAAAATCACTTTTCCTTGGTAAAGGTTCTTTGATCCCCTGCCCCGGGTTCCAATTTGCCTTATGGAGTTCTAAGCTCTAGGCCAGTCTTCCTCAAAGTTGGCCCTCCAGATGCTTTGAGATTACAATTCCCATAATCCCTGAGCACTGGTCCTGCTAGCTAGGGATCATGGGAGTTGTAGGCCAAAAACATCTGGAGGGCCGAGGTTGAGGAAGCCTGCTCTAGGCTTTAATACCTTGATCCATCTTCTAACTACGTATCAGTATTTTGCTGCCACCATATAGACATGAATACTTTGGCCAAATATGAGACATGGTTTGAACAAACAAAACTTTATTATTATAGTAAAAAGTTGATTATGACACATTCTTACATATTTTGCTTTCCATAACAGTGCTTGGATATTTTGTGGTTTATAAATCTATTCCTCATGCAGATCTAGCATCCTCCCCCCCCCTTTTCCTGTCCCCCCCACCTGTTCTGTCACACTTCACCCTCAGCCAATCACTGGTCCTAAAGGATCTACATTGGCTCCCAGTACATTTCCAAGCGCAATCCAAAGTCCTGGTGCTGGCCTGAAGGAGTGTCTCCACTTCCATGATTCAGCCCGGACACTAAGGTCCACTTCAAGGTCCTTCTGGAGGTTCCCTCACTGCGAAAAGTGAAGCTACAGGGAACCAGGCAGAGGGCCTTCTTGGCAGTGGCACCGTAACTGCAGAACGCTCTCCCATCAGATGCCAAACAGACAAACAACTATTTGACTTTTAGGAAACATCTGAAGGCAGCCCTGTTTAGGGAAGTTTTTAATGGTTGATGTTGCATTGTGTTTTTAATATTTTCTTGGGAGCTGCTCAGGGTGGCTGGGGCAACCCAGTCAGATAGGCGGCATATAAATAATAAAATTATTATTATTATTATTATTATTATTATTATTATTATTAATAATAATAATCAGCACGGGACACACCCCATCGTCCCAGCCCTCTCTCACTGCTGCTGTGTACTGGACCTTACCTTACGTCTTACAAATATCTCCCTACAATCATAGACCTCTTAATAGGCAAACCTGTACAAGTCAATTATGATGACAAACACCACAAAGCCCCCAACAGATAACCCTTTAGGCCAGGCATCCCCAACCTGCAGCCCTCCAGATGTTTGGGCCTACAACTCCCATGATCCCTAGCTAACAGCACCAGTGGTCAGGGATGATGGGAATTGTAGTCCAAAACATCTGGAGGGCCAAAGGTTGGGGATGCCTGCTTTAGGTGGGAAGTGGGGGGAGGAGAGAGAAGTGGGAAAATATTGTTAAAAAGGTGCAGTCATAGGTATATCAGTGTATTTAAATCTGAATTGTCAAATTGTGTTATTGTTATTATGGTATTTGTTGTAGTGTCTTTTGTGGTTGTTTGTATTGAAAAAATGATTATTATTTTTTTAAAAAAAACCCATCAACCATGATTGCAAAATGGCCCCAACTCCAAAATGAGCTCTCTCCTCCTCCAACGCGCCGGGAAATGGAACTTTTAAGCGGGTTCCAGTAGGAATTCAAGCTGCAAATGACAATGTCCTACTGCTGATTATTTAATCCCCTTCACAGCGAAGGTGGCGCCGTGGTCTCAGTCTGCATACTAAGCCATCTAATGGCTTCAGCGATATTGTCTCCATAATTTTAAAGCTCTGAGGCGGGACCAGCTGGAATTCAAACCGCTGCAGAAATTTGGCCATCACCACTTTCGCCTCCATCTGTGATAAAAACAATGAATGAATGAATGAATGAATGAATGAACTGGCTCTTGCCATTTTGACACAGTTGAACACTATCTCCGGATAAGTGCAAATGCTTATTCTAGGCTTGTTCAAACTACAGGATTAGATTCAGCCATTAAATAAAGAAATAAAAATCTAGCAGTCTAAGAAATCGAGAGCGCTGAAAAAAATTAATAGTTTGGATTTGTTTTTATTTGACTCATCTAAAAATAAAAATTACAGGTCCATAAGTGATACAGACTTTAAAAAAAATCTATATATAATTTCCAACCATCATTCTGCTGCTGAGACCGTTATGGCCCTCACAAAGAACTATAGTCTACAGAACTATACCAAAGAACTATAGTCTAACAATTAAGTCCTCTTGGCAAGGAACTCTTAACTAATTATAGTTTCTTTGAGGGAAGCTGTTCATATTTACAGTGATATCACAGCACTTTAATTGTGTGATGTGAACATGGCCTAAACCTCACTCTGAACGAAGCCTGAGTTCTGCCTTGCTGAGGCCCAGAGCCTGACCGCGAGATCTATATATTTTAAATAAATAAAATATTGGGGAACCCACAGCTGGGGAAGGCTGGGCTATGGGGCACCATCCCTGAAGCTATTACACACCCCACCCTGTTGTTGTTGCACAAGTCCTTTTGCCCAGGCTCCTGGATCAGCAAGGTAGAATCACAGAATATTGTAGAGTTGGAAGGGATCCCGAGGGTCATCTAGTCCAGCCCCCCTGCAGTGCTAAAGCATCCATGACAGATGGCCATCTAACCTCTGCTTAGAGACCTCCAAGATGGGCTTTTAAAAAGGACAGGTGCCACTTAAGAGGGGACTTGGAAATCCTAATGGCCACTGCCTTACCTGTGAAAATAGTTGCCCGATACAGGTATGACCTCCAAGGGAAAATGGGAAGTAGGTAAAGTATGGTCTAAAAAAATAATAGAGAGAGAGAAAATCATAGAATTGCAATGCAGGAATCTCAAGATAAGAGTTATTGAAATGGCTTTGCATAGACAGCGTCCTTAGCAATGGCTTCGTTGCAACCTTGAACTCACTCCACCTGCTTAGGAGTGTACCTGATCCACTCTTTCGGTACAACAATGGTACAGTCATACCTCGGGTTGAATGTGCTTCAGGTTGAGTGCTTTCGGGTTGTGCTCCGTGGCAACCCAGAAGTAATGGAGCCCGTTACTTCCGGGTTTTGCCGCTCGCGCATGCGCAGACGCTCGAAATGCCGTCACGCGCGGAAGCGGCAAAACGCGACCCGCACACGCACAGACGTGCCGTCGCGTTCTATTCAGGATGCGAACAGGGCTCCGGAACAGATCCCGTTCGCATCCCGAGGTACCACTGTAATCATTTTTATAGCTTCCTTTTTCCATTTCTTCGCCCCCCCTTTCCCCCTTTTTAACACATTTTTTATTAAAGATGTCTTGGTTTACAAAAGTATGTGCAATGTCTCTTTCTTCAAGTTACACTTTCTACAGATCAGTTTCATTTGTTGACACATTAGTGTTACATTAGGAAGAAAAGGGGGAAAGAGGTGGAGGGGGGATGGTGAGTGAGGTGGCAATGCTTCTACAGTGGTACCTCGGGTTACATACGCTTCAGGTTACAGATGCTTCAGGTTACAGACTCCGCTAACCCAGAAATAGTAAAATAAAAAAATTCCTTCCAGTAGTACCTTAAAGACCAACTAAGTTAGTTCTAGGTATGAGCTTTCGTGTGCATGCACACGAAAGCTCACACCTAGAACTAACTTAGTTGGTCTTTAAGGTGCTACTGGAAGGAATTTTTTTATTTTGTTTTGACTATGGCAGACCAACACGGCTACCTATCTGTAACCAGAAATAGTACCTCGGGTTAAGAACTTTGCTTCAGGATGAGAACAGAAATCACGCAGTGGCGGTGCGGCAGCAGCAGGAGGCCCCATTAGCTAAAGTGGTGCTTCAGGTTAAGAACAGTTTCAGGTTAAGAGCGGACATCCAGAACGAATTAAGTTCTTAACCCGAGGTACCACTGTATTCTACTTAGTGTATGTGTGGGGTTTTGTGTCAGCGTCGCTTGTGCAGGTTTTCTTTACTATTCACTTGTATTCCTACATTATATGTCTTGCCCAGGCAGCGTCTTGGGTTCCTGTGTGCTTAAAAGTAGCTTAACACAGAGGCCGATTGATAATACTCTATGTTGTGAAAAGCTCCACATGTTAATTTCTGCAGACCAAGCTACCGTTAAAGTAAAAAAGCAGTCAGTTTTTCTTCTGGGAACCAAGTTATCATAGCATCAGAATTGTGTGAATATTGATGTTTGCTGGTAAAGGTAAAGGTAAAGGTACCCCTGCCCGTACGGGCCAGTCTTGACAGACTCTGGGGTTGTGCGCCCATCTCACTTAAGAGGCCAGGGGCCAGCGCTGTCCGGAGACACTTCCGGGTCACGTGGCCAGCGTGACATCGCTGCTCTGGCGAGCCAGAGCCGCACACGGAAACGCCGTTTACCTTCCCGCTGGTAAGCGGTCCCTATTTATCTACTTGCACCCGGAGGTGCTTTCGAACTGCTAGGTTGGCAGGCGCTGGGACCGAGCAGCGGGAGCGCACCCCGCCGCAGGGATTCGAACCGCCGACCTTTCGATCGGCAAGTCCTAGGCGCTGAGGCTTTAACCCACAGCGCCACCTGCGTCCCTGTTTGCTGGTAATCCTCTATTAATAAATCCAGGAGGAAATGTCAAAAGATACCTTTCAATTTAGGAGTAAATTTAATGCCAACTGGCCACTTCAACTGCATGTTCCAAAGTCATTTGTATTCCCAATATGTTATCCATACAGGCCATTCAAATGAGCTTCATGTTACAATTTGTTTTTACATTTTCCAGCTTGTCTCCTAAAATCCTAAGAATTACCAGTAAATGTCAACATTTACCAAGTTTCTAACATTGACTAGACAATATGCATTGTATTAGAGAGTTGTATCCAGCATAGCATTAAATACTGTGCCCTCTCAAAACAAGGATTTCTAATTGTACCAAGCAACTTTCCCTGCTTCTTCTCCCTCTGTGCATCCACGAAACCTAGTCCCACTGCAAAAAAGTGAGATTCTTTGAACTGACAGGATGCATTTCTTGGATACAGCCCAAAGCAAACAATGAACGTTTAGCACAATTTCCCTAAAAATGCAGCAACAGAAACTTACATTGTTTGGTCTTTGCTAAACCGGTCAGGATTGAAGATAAACGGGTCTTTGAAAAACCTTTTCATGCGTCCCATGACATATTGATTAAACTGGCAAGAGAGGAGACAGTCATTTGCACTTGTAAATGCAAAGCAAGCTGCAAAAACATTTGTCATTCACAGCAAGAGGCAGCTGCACATCACAATCTCATTTAATGAAATGATGTTATCACTTCCTGGCCGTTCCTCCACATGCCCTGAAGTCACTACATTTATATCAGCATTAGCTGGAAATGTTTTTAAATTTAATTCAAACCCTAATATAAAATTGAACTCATGGTGCTGTTAGGCTGTTTGACATATGGCTGAAACAGTCACAGGTGTGTGTTGGAGAAAGCAGAAAGCAAATGTTTGCAGATAAAACAAAACACTGATATCTATGAATCTGAAAGAGAATTACTTAGATCTTGCATTCATCCTCCAATGGCATCTGAGCACCTCTAAACTAAAGCACCCACATGCAAGACTATTTATGTATTTTGTGTTTTCATTTTGTATTTTTATGTTGTAAATCACCCTGGTATTTTGAAAATACCGTAAAATCCAAAATGCCCGGTGTTCAGTGGTGGAATACATTAAAGAAATCGCAGGTTACGAATTAGGAATGAATCTGATAAATATACTTTTAATTTTGTTGAAAACGTATGTTGACAATGTGGATATAGAAATGATCCTTGTTCTTTGGATTTCAGCTGATATGTCAACACCTGTTTACTGGGGGAAAGAATCCTCACATCTTCTATCTGAATAGGGTTGTTGTTTTTAGAATATGGGACGTGCCATAATTTATTAGTCAACATATTATACCCAATCAAGGAAAAGCATCTTGTTTGAGAACAAGCTTATTGAAAATGAGTGGGGGTTTTTATATTACTTTTCGGAATGAAAGGTTTGGTGAGGATTTGAGACCAAATTCATTATTATAAAGATATGTTTATGTGGTTGCCACCTAGCGGCCCAAAGGCAAAAGTGTTTCTTTATAAAATTTGTAATGTAGATGCTTAAGGCCTGTTATTTTTATTTTTTAGGAATGGTTCCAAGACGGATGCTAGAGTGAAAACTTCATAACAGAAACTAAGAAATACAGCCAGTTATTGTTTCATCTTACTGGTGTAGCCGACATACATTACAGTGGTATTTTGGGTTGCATATGCTTCAGGTTACAGGAGCTTCAGGTTACAGACTCCGCTAACCCGAAAATAGTATCTCGGGTTAAGAACTTTGCTTCAGGATGAGAACAGAAACTGTGTGGCGGCAGCGGGAGGCCCCATTAGCTAAAGTGGTGCTTCAGGTTAAGAACAGTTTCAGGTTAAGAACGGACCTCCGGAACGAATTAAGTACTTAACCCGAGGTACCACTGTATAATCATTTGATTTGATTCCACATATAATAATTTCTGCTGTAGAGGGAAGTTAGGAGCAGATGCGGCTTGTCAACCTGGGAAGGTAGCCCATCTAGGAGAAGGAAAACTCTGCTCCTAAACTTCCACTGCCTTGTGGGATATCTGAGGGAGAAGAAAAGGCTAAAGATTAAACCCTACACAAATCTGGAGTGGAATCCCTAAGGCGGTTGGATGGTGCCTTGTAGAAGAAGAGATTGGATTTGATATCCCGCCTTTCACTCCCTTTAAGGAGTCTCAAAGCGGCTAACAATCTCCTTTTCCCTTCCTCCCCCACAACAAACACTCTGTGAGGTGAGTGGGGCTGAGAGACTTCAAAGAAGTGTGACTGGCCCAAGGTCACCCAGCAACTGCATGTGGAGGAGCGGGGAAGCGAACCCAGTTCACCAGATTACGAGTCCACCACTCTTAACCACTACACCACGCTGTCTCTCTTGTGCACCTCCTTCCAGCAACTCCTGCAGCTAAGCTGATGCTAAACATATTTCTCTGCTATCCTTTGCAGCACATCAGTGAGGCTGAGAGGGGAGTCTTCTTATCTGGGCAGCCCAGGCTTTGGCCCCAGGGAGGTCACTTTGGTGCTACTAATGCAGTGGTTTGGCTTCACCCCTTGAGGCGCACTCCATTGTCTCTCGAGACAGACGAATGCCAACAGAAAAAAATTCTGGATTTGGTAGGCAAGTGGGCAAGGGCAGAAGACTACACAGAGCACCTAGACTTAAACTTGCTTTCTGGTGCCTGGAATTCTTAGTCACCTCAGCCACCCGCTCTGGTTTCTGTGATTTCCACTGGACCACATAGTTTTAAGCATATCTTTGCCATCGTAAGGGCTTAGAAGTTGCTTTTTTTTAAGGCATAAAGGGGGGGGGGAAGGAGTTCAAGCTGAGATTCTGAGCATGTTAAGTTTTGCGACTGCTTCTACTAGATGTCTGCAGCTTCCTTGCGTTCTTCCCATATAACTATGGCACATCACGCTGCCCCAGATTTACTTAAACAAAAACTAACGCAGACATGTCATCGGGGGATCTGGGAGCTTTGGTGCTGAAGGCCAATATTTTTGAGAGAACCACTCACTTCAGTCCATTCGACAGACTCACCATCAGAGTTGTGTTTGCTGGAATTCTGACTCCTTCAAAGACGGTTTCCTTCAATGTCCAGCGAGGAACATTGGGAACCGGGGAGTATAAGCGCAAGGCTTCCTTGAGAACCTGGGATAATAACAACAGCTTGAGCCACAATTCCACAATGCTGGTAAAGGGACTTCTTTACTTAACAGCCACGGTGATTTGAGAGATAGGAAGGGTGGGCTTTCAGCTGGAAAACAAACACTTTTGAGTTTCGTCTCCAGCTCATGCTCAAACCTGCTTGATGGTTTTCAGCAAATATATTTCCCTTAGCCTTAGTTCCCCACCAGTAAGAAAAGCCTCTTATAATTCTTGAGAAATGGAAGAAATGCCTTTTGCACGACCACAGCCAGGGTTGCTCATCTGCATTTCAAACCAGGGTTTGGTTTTTTTCAGCCGGAGCATAGCTCCGACACCTCTCAGGTGGTGGGTGCCATGGCGGGCTGGCTTCCTGACACTGCCCTGCTCCTTCTGCTGCCAGTTGCCAGGGCAGGAAAGGAGAAACGGAAGGGATGGGAGGCTGAGGATGGAGAGAGGTCAGTGCAAGTTAGAGCCTCCAGGGCACTGACCCTCAAGCTCCTCCTCCTCCTCAGGGAGGCCTTTGACCAGGAACTCACCTCTGGTTTGGAAAGTTACAGACAAATGTATTGAAAGTCTGGAATGAATGATCAACAGGAAGACAGGTATACACCCTGCAAGCAATTCAGGTTGAATGCTCACTGGCACAGAACCACCCAGTAAACAAATTGGAACGAATGCTCAATAAAAACCGAACTGCCCCATAAGCTTTGTTCAGACAAATCTGGATAAATGCTGAATAAACAGATCGTCAGAAGGAGTCCTTAATCTCACCAGTGACCGCTGAGCCAAAAGGGTTGAGAGCAGCGTTGGGTTACCTGGGCCTTTGCTCTTTCTTCCTTTTCTTTTTTTAAATACAATTTTCCTCGCATTTGTTCTCCAAGTTTACCTGAGATAAGTACTGGAGCTTCCCAAGATCTTCATAGGCGATGTCTCTCTTCACACCAATGACGTCATCCACTTCAGCCTGAAGTCTACAAATCAGAAGATTTCATTGGCATCTGCTCCTTTGCAGTCGGAAAAATAGAACACTGGCCTGCATGGGGCATTCGTACAAATTCGTACATAGACTATGTAACGCCTTATGGCCATGCCGTAGAACCATATCTTTACCCACACATCTTATGCACCTGAATTTGGGTATTTGCCAATATTGTCAAGATCCCCAGATTTTTAGTAGATATTAAGTACTTCACCTCTACATCCACAACTCTATATCCACGGTTTCCTCACATTACATTTGTTCACATGCAGTCTGAATGGAAAAATTGTGTGAACTGGCCTCCAAAGTCTCAAATATTTTAAAAAGTGAAAAGCTACAACTTCCTAAAACTACCAGCATGGACAAGTGGAGAGACAAACAGTTCACCTACTTTGCAACTACCTCAGGGTTTCGTGACAGCTCCATTATGGTGAAACTTAACTGGGTAGTAGTGGTGTCGTGACCTGCAGGATAAAGAAAAAGAAGAATTTGGATTTGATATCCCGCTTTATCACTACCCTAAGGAATCTCAAAGCAAAACAATCTCCTTTTCCCTTCCTCCCCCACAACAAACACTCTGTGAAGTGAGTGAAGCTGAGAGACTTCAGAGAAGTGTGACTGGCCCAAGGTCACCCAGCAGCTGCATGTGGAGGAGCCGAGACGCGAACCCGGTTCACCAGATTACGAGACTACCGCTCTTAACCACTACACCACACTGGCTCTACACCACAGAACATGACAAGAGTGTGGTTAGGAATCAAACTATAGGTTGGAATTAGTCTTCTGATAAAAGATAGAAGCCCTGATTAATGTGGCTCATGCATAATGGCAGAAACTTAATTTCCAACAGAAACAAGCAGCAAAATATGAGATTAGGAAATATATTATATTTTCTTTTTCCAAAAGCTGATTTCTGGAGATGGAACAATGTCTCCTGGTGGAATCCGAGTGATAGTTTAGCGTGCTGCTCTGTGAGCACCTCAGGGGTGGTCGAGTGAAGATGCTTACCTGACCTCCTGGCAGGTGAACTGTTGCTGCTTACCTGGAAGAGATGGGGCAAGGCACTGGACAGAGCGACACAGTGCAAATCCACCAGCAGGAGACCATATTGGCTCCACTGGTGCTTTTGCAGCTTGCTGACCTCGTCGCCACCTCACCCCTCCCAGTAAGCAGCAACGACTCACCTGCTGGGAGGTTAGGTAAGCATCTCTGCACCAGCACATCTCCAATGTGCTTCCTCCACCAGCTAATAAAACTGACTTTCAGTCCCTCTGGTAAAAAGCTAAACTTGAGTAAGAGGTGAATCTGAAAGCAGCGCAGCACTCAACACATGAATGCAGTTCGCCAAGGTTGGAAGCAATGCAAAGTTTCAAAGTTGCTTCTTACAAACTTGTCAGGCACAACAGCTACTGACCCTGAACAGAAATAGGTATTATTATTATTATTATTCACGTCAATATATGAATCCAGTTGGTACAGTTAGCCCCAGAAAAAAAAAATCTGTGTGTGGATATTAATCTCAATACTATTTTTATCTGTGTTGGTTATACATGCCAGAAGTCTGTTCTGGGTGGCTGATCTTCTTAATTATATCTAAAGAACAACAGAACTACAAACCTGCAATGAAGAAGGTGACAAAATTGTCCAACATCAGTTCATCGTTGCAGCCCTCTTCCTGTGCTGTAATGGAAAACAAAGAGCAAAATCTGACATAACTTTCTGGACAGAAGTGTAAATTCTGGACTGTTCTAACAATAGCAAGAAGTTGGCGGGAAGGTATTGGACCTGGTTTTTCAAAGCTAGTTAAGTCCAAGTTAGCTTATTGCATTATGCTGTTGATGAGTCTACTTGGAGACTTCCATTAATTAACAGTGGTGCCCCGCAAGACGAATGCCTCGCAAGACGAAAAACTCGCTAGACGAAAGAGTTTTCCGTTTTTTGAGTTGTTCCGCAAGACGAATTTCCCTATGGGCTTGCTTCGCATGTTGAAACGTCTTGCGAGTTTGTTTCCTTTTTCTTAAAGCCGCTAAGCCGTTAATAGCCGCTAAGCTGCTAATAGCCGTGCTTTGCAAGACGAAAAAACCGCAAGACGAAGAGACTCGCGGAACGGATTAATTTCGTCTTGCGAGGCACCACTGTAGGATGAAGCAGCCAGATGACCACCTTCTGTAACACATTTTGATGCTATCTGTTTATGGTGGTTTCCCTAACAAGCAACTAAACTCGGTTCTTTAGAATTAAACGTCATTGCTTCTTGTACTACTAGCTGCAGTACAGAGAAAATATCCCCCTTTTGCTTAGGAACATCAAAGGGAAATTACAAAGAAGGCTGCATACTCAGTTACTAGTAGTACAGTGGTACCTCAGGATGCGAACGGGATCTGTTCTGGAGTCCCATTCGCATCCTGAAGCGAACACAACCTGCGCGTGCGCGGGTCGTGTTTCGCCTCTTTTGCACATGCGCGTGACGTCATTTTGACTGCGCATGCGCATGTGGCGAAACATGGAGGTAACACGCTCCGTTACTTCTGGGTCACCGTGGAGCGCAACCCAAAAATACTTAACCTGAAGCACATTTACCCTGGGGTATGACTGTAGTAGTAAGGTAAAGGGACCCCTGACCATTAGGTCTAGTCGTGGCCGACTCTGGGGTTGCGGTGCTCATCTCGCTTTATTGGCCGAGGGAACCGGCGTACAGCTTCCGGGTCATGTGGCCAGCATGACTAAACCGCTTCTGGTGAACCAGAGCAGTGCATGGAAACACCGTTTACCTTCCCACCAGAGGGGTACCTATTTATCTACATGTACTTTGATGTGCTTTCGAACAGCTAGGTTGGCAGGAGCAGGGACCGAGCAACGGGAGCTCATCCCATTGCAGGGATTCGAACCGCCAACCTTCTGATCGGCAAGTCCTAGGCTCTGTGGTTTAACCCACAGCGCCACCCACGTCCCACAGTAGTAGTAGTAATAGTGACTAATTCAGATGTTTTTGCAACTAGCATGTTCGGCTGAAACGAAGGGCTGTAAACCACTTTGTGCGGCTAAAGATGAACTTGTGGGATCCACATGGAGACACTCATGTGTGGTAAGTACAAAAGATCATAGTCTACCTGCACCCTTCAGTATCTGAGTGAGAATATCCAACGGGATCTCTTCTCCATCCTGCATGTCCTTACGCCTCTGTTCAATACACTCCTTCCCAGTACGACGTAGCATCCTTATGCTCTCCTGAACACTTTTCACTTCTTTTCTGTTCCATGGCATGTACTGTAAAACAGACAACAGGTTTGAATTGCCCATTATATATTTGCTGGCTTAATAATAGTGGGGTATTTGGTTTTTCTCTTTGCAAGCTTCCTTGAGGACTGGCTTGGCTGAAAAGAAGCCTGGAATTTGTATACCGCTCAAACTCCTTTGGGTAGGAGAGGATATACGGTATATTGATTGCAATTTATCCCTCCAGGCACCCACGTGTGTGGGTTAAACAGAGTTTCAGAATCCCATCCTTGGCGGCAAAATGAAAAGCATAGGAATCAGAATGTAAAACCTTGTTTTGAGCAAGTCCAGCTATTAAGTAAGCTGGCTTCCCCCTTCTTACCCCACTTAAGAAAGAATCAGGCAACAATTTGTACAGTAAGTTTAAAAATAAGATTTACTTGCTTTATAATCATGCATTGGTTCACAGCAAAGGCAGCTATGCAGCTAAAATACTTATATTTAGCAGGATAACCAGCTTCACAAGCATCTATTTGTTGGAAAATATTGGATTGTATTTATGTCAAAATATTTCTGAAAAATTGAATATATATATATATATATATATATATATATATATATATATAAATAAAACTGCAGCAGGCAGAGACATGTCTGCATCCAATGATGGTGGAAGGGGGGGCAGGAAGTAATATATGCTCCTTCCTCTCCAGGAGAGGAGAGGAAATGACATCACACAGAGTCCTCTCTACCAACAGTATTTGTATGGTCTGAACACTGCCTATCAGCAATACAGCTCTGTGGACTTAAACCCTTCTCATGCTAGTTAGCAAGAATATGCATAACCCTACGTTAGAGGCTGGGGATTGTCCAGCTGTCCACAAATTTCTATACACTATTTCTATACACTCCAGGCTCCTCTGATTCTGACTGCAGCAAAATGGCTGCACAGAATGCGCAGAGCCCCAGAACTAATGTCCTTGGAATCTGCAATACTGCACCAGTGAATGTGTTTGCCATCTCAGTCAGGGAGATGGTAGGGCTGTGGGGTGGATTGTATACCAGTAAGATCCCTATTCTGTCTCTGCCTCCCAACACCAAATACCAGGGGTCAGCAACCTAAGGCCCATGGGCCGGTAGCGGCCCACAGGGCTTGTCTAACCGGCCCATGGCAACCCCTGCTGCACCCGCCACCTGCTCTTACTGGCATGGTGCAGTGCGGGGACCGACATCCGGGTTGATGGGGCCTGTGCGCATGTGCATGGGCACTCCTCTGACCCAGATGTGCGCTGGAAATAGTGTGTGCGCACGCGTGCGGGACGGAGAAGCGCACATGCACACACCCTATTTCCAGTGCACATGTGGGTAGGAGGAGTGCCAGAAATAGTATGCACATGTGCACAGGTGCTCCTCTGATTCGGAAGAGTGCGCATGCACACACGCTCCAGCCCATCCTCCAACGGATGTAGCGTCGACCGGCCCATCCTCGGATAAGGTTGCTGACCTCTGCCAAATACAAACCTCACATCCAATTGCCAGAAGCACTGGCCTCCTGGTGAGAATGATGGAATATTTGTGGACCACTGCCACACCACATCCTTGTTCCTCCAACAAAAACAACAATATTTCATTTATACCCCGCCCATCTAACTGGGTTGCCCAAGCCACTCTTTGCGGCTTCCAAGACATAAAAGCATAATAAAACATCAGACATTAATAGTAACCATCTGATCCAATATAAAAGTCATAATAACTTTAAAATAAACAACTTACATCAAACAAAGCAACATTCAACAATCCATCTGAATCTAATAGTAATCAGTAAAATTAAACACCAGCAGATAATACGGTAATCAAACAGTTCGACCACAATAAAGAATTAGCAATCTAGAATGTTAGAAGGATGCTGGAATGAAGCTACGTGGTTTTAGCAGTAATGTTATAAAGGATTAAGTAAAAATGGATTGTTAACAGGTCTGAATGTAAAGTTACAATATATTAAGATAAATTAGTAAGAATAAAAACAAAGAAGGAAAGGATTTGCTGAAACAACTAATGAACTAGAATACAAAAAAGGGAGGTGTGAGGAGGTCAAGGAAACAAGCAAATGATAGATAAGATATGGAAAGATGGATGTGTTTTTAATTGTTTTTATATTTTTTTATATTTTTTTCTGTATTTTGTATTTTCTGTTTTTTTCCTTTTTTTATTCTTGTAACCTTTTGAAACACCAATAAATATTATATATATATATATATATATATATATATGAATTAGCAATCTATAATCAACAGAAGTAACAGCAAATCACAATGCATAAAATGCCACAAAACATACAAAACCATGTAAAGGGATCAAACTGAGAAACAGAGAAGCACAACTTGTAAAACTATTTTTTAAAAATATCCCTGAACTCCTCTCCTCCCAGCTGCTGTTCTCAAAGTCAAAGTCTGGGAGAGGCTAGTTGAGGTAAGGCAGGTGGAAGTGTCCTTGCCTGATGAAGAACAGAAAGTCTCTCTCCCCTCACAAGGGGTGCTGCACTGAATATACAGGCTTGCAAAGCCCCCTGCCCCTTGGCCCAGTCTCTCAACAGGAGAGCTCAATATCACATTATCACCCACCAAGCATCCTACTCTCCAGTCTTAAAAATTCCTTCCCCGGGCAATGAATCCAAATTCTTGTCCCTGCTCTCTGAACACAAGGCAGTCCCAGTTGCAAACATTCCTGCAAGGCAGGCGTAATTCTAGGATTTTGGAGACCCCCTGAATAAGCTTTACAAGCAAAATCTTTGCATAGGGCAAGTTCACACGGAAATAAATAAATGTCTGCACTCACCTCGAAAAAAGGAATGTGGGATTTGGATAGTCCTTGTAGGCTCCTGTATATGGCACGTGGAAAAGGTGTCTGGTCATCATAGACAGTGTTCAGTTCTAAGCCAAAAGCCACCTGATTAACATTCAGAAAGATGAGAAGGTTGGTCAAATGTCTGAGGGTCTGGGAAGGAGCTGCTGTAGAAACCCTTCTATTGCCATGTTAATGCACAGGAGTGGCTAGTGCAGTGAGAGTGCCTCTGGGGGGGATGCCACTTACATGACGACGACAACAACAACAACAAATTATTATTATTTAAACCCCGCCCATCTGGCTGAGTTTCCCCAGCCACTCTGGATGGCTCCCAACAGATTAAAAACAGAATAAAATATCAAACCTTTAAAACTTCCCTAAGCTTCAGGTGACCGACAGTTATGGATCCTGCCCACTGATTGGATACAGTTCCCTACCCCTGCTTGAACTTCTTCCTTGGGAGCCATTTGCAGGAATCATTTCCGTTCCCGTTTGGGGGCTTACAAAGCGGTGCCGCAGCTGTCTGTAACATGTTATGCAGCAATCCTTGAGAGGAGCTTCTCGGTGGTGGCACCCCAGTTAGGGAACTCCCTCCTCTTTCCAGTGCAGCTGGTGCCAACCGTAATTAGTTTTCAGTGCCAACTATGCTTGTTTGTTCAGGTGTTTATCGAGCTTTCAGGCCGGAGCAAGTTTGTTTAACTATTGTTTTACTGTTTGTTAAGATTGGCCACGTCCACAAATACCTTTGGGTTCAATAACCTGAGACCATAGTTAACACGGTTGTTTTATTAAGTAGCAGTTGCAACAAACACTAGTTTTCTGCTGGAGGAGCCCTTCCAGCTAGCTACTTTCCACTCCCTCACACCATTCTCCAGGGATTTTTTCCAGACTCCTATCCCAATGTCTCCTACAAGGAAATGCCTTCAAATTACCATATTTTTCGCTCTATAAGACGCACCAGACCATAAGACGCACCTATTTTTGGAGGAGGAAAACAAGAAGAAAAATATTCTGAATCCCAGAAGCCAGAACAGCAAGAGGGATCGCTACACAGTGAAAGCAGCAATCCCTCTTGCTGTTCTGGCTTCTGGGATAGCTGCGCAGCCTGCATTTGCTCCATAAGACGCACACACATTTCCCCTTACTTTTTAGGAGGGGAAAAGTGAGTCTTATAGAGCAAAAAATACGGTACTACAGTTACTGCACGTACAATTCAATTAAGACACTGTTCTACTGCTGTAACAGTAGTGGATTCTTTTGTCAAGTGAGTCCTGAGAGTAGTTGGAATTCCTAGTATTATATTTTAATTTGACAAAACCTGATAATTTATTGTCATGATCTGTGCTTTAACAATAAAAAGAAAAATGGGAAATAAAGAGGAATTCTCTGTGGTGGAGCTGAACTCAGCAGGCATAACATTTAAAACATGGATGGGGAATCTGTGGCCTGGTCGATGTTGTTGGACTCCAACTCCCATCTGCCCCAGCCAGCAGAGCAAAATCAGGGATGATGGGAGTTGGAGTCCAACAACAGGAAATCAATCTAGCATGTACCTTTGCAATGATGTCCAGGGTCACTCGACTCAGCAGACTCAGCATATCAACTTCGGTTTTTCCATCAGCTTTTCCCTCCAGCTGCTCCATAAGCTTGTCGGCTTGGTCGTTGAAGGTTCCCATCAAGCAAGTGAGGTAACTGTCCAATTTATTATTATTATTATTATTGGAAAGTGTGAGAACGGAAGTCAGTCTTATCTCTTCCGCTGTATTGTACTTTTGTACTTTACTTTTCTGTCTCTTGGAGAAGATGTGAGGGGACGCCATGATTGCTTTGTCCTGTATATATTGCTTAATAAATTACTTGGCATGCACACACCTAAGCTCCACATCGTTTCTGCTATACTCTGCTGAATGAGTGTGCACATATCTCCAGATATGTGTCACTGGTGCGCACCAGGACTGAAGATTTATGAATGTCCCGGGCTGCGCTTCATCAGGAAGACGCCCAGAGAGAGCGTTTGCTCTCCCAGGCGTGTTCTGACATTATTATTATTACTACTACTACTACTACTACTACTTATCCACCCTTCACCTGAAGGTCCCAGGGCAGGTCACAACAATTGGACATCCATTAAAAACAGCCAAAAATCAATTACAATCACAATAATAATGATGGGTCCTAAAATATACATCTCAAGTTTCAAAGGCCAGAGTCAATGCATATTTCTTCAGCATACGACAGACCATTTCTACCAAGCTGCAATCTCTCGCTCACACACAAACAGCAACCATTAGGCTCAAAGCAACAATTCGAGGTTTTTGAAGCCAACTGCAGATAAGGAAGGAAGTGTTACCCCTCAGTGGTGACCCTGGTGCAATTAGACTTGAGGGGCGGGCAGCCTTCCAATGTCCAGGTGTGTTGGCAATCCATGAACCAATATCAATGCGAAGGAACCTGCTGGCTTTGGCGATGGTTTGCTAAGGCTACACTTCACACTCATCATGCAGAATGGCATCCCGTGGAATTATTACATGGTGAGGTTCTCTTTTTCTGCCAATTTATTTCACTGATAGAGAGTGAGGTTGGAAACTGCACAGCATGATATGTCTAGCCTTTCATGGGCTAAATTCATTTTTTTCTTCAATGGATACACACACACACACACACTCAGAGCAAATAAAGGAAAGCTGCTCTGAAAAAGGATTTAAATTTGCTATATTTGTTCCATAATACACTTTGATTTTTTTTTAAAAAAAGAAAAGCTGATGAATATGCTGATCAATTCACAAGTCTAACAGTTGTGCAGCTTTGGAAAGTGTTAATTGTAGCAGAGCTGTGGCTGCTGCTTGCCAGAGTGAGAGATCCAGGACTTTCCCAACACACCACCATCACCAACAACAATCCAATTTTTTTGTGCTGGGAGGTTGTCCCTAACTGAATTTCTTATATTAATGAGATATAAGATCATGCATCATAATCCTTCAGAGCAGTTTCTTGCACCTCTAATTAAGAATTTATTTTATAAAATCCATAGGAACATATAAAGCCATTTTATCCAGTCATACCTCTGGTCCATACGGCTCAGCACTGTCTACACCAAATGGCAGTGACTCTCAGTGCTGGAATCTACACACATATAAAAAAAACGCTGTGAAAATACGATTTCTAAAAACGTTTTGAAAAAATACATTGACTTTGGCATAGCTCACTTTCGCCATCTAGTGTCACATTTGTATATTGCACTTCACAACACATTTAGAATGTGTGTTTTGCAGCTGTGTAGCTGAGTCCCAAGGGAGTCTTTTCCAGCTGGAGACACAGGGGGACTGAATCTAGGACCTTCTGTGCACAAAGTAGATGAAGAGGCCCCAAGTGCAGTCTCTGGTTCCTCTTGGGAGGGTGGGAACTATTCCTATCTGAAGCACTGGAGATCCGTGGCAAGCCATTGTAGATGAATGCTGAGCAAGATGGACCACTGGTCATAGCATCAGGCAGCTGCCTATGTTCTCTGCCTTACCTTCGACTGAAAGCCATATCCATAATTCTCCGCTGTTTGTACCAGCGGGCATGGTTGAGGTCACTTACTAAGCCATTCCCTAAAAATCTGCGGAAAATGGAGAAAAACATTATACCCGGCATATGTAATATGTCAGATGTCATATTCTAATCTAGTGTGGAGAATCAGGAATGTGCCACAGACTTCCATGGAGTTCTTTCTTCATTTTATGTTTCCCACCTTTGCCATGATATTGAAACTTGACAAAATACACACTAATGCGTTTGAAGCTGGTTTTGCAAAACCAGGCTTTGGAATAAATTCTGGTCATTGTTTGCCTGATTCAGAAGTGGTGGTAAAAAGTGGTTAGAAGAAACCAGAACAAGGAAGAGATTGGCATACATGAAGGAAGAAAGAAGGGAGGACATGATTCTAACAGCATGTTTCCAATATTTCAAACCTTGTTTTGAAGGATTACCAGAACTGAGCCTTAGATGTGTGAACATAAACTCTTATTTTGTCAACTCCCCTTCTTTAATTTTCACATGTCTGCCTTTTCTTAATATGGTACAATTTGGCATTTTAAATATATGCTACCCACTAAGTTTTCATTGCTAAATATTCCTCCTAACCTCATGGTTTTCCAGACAGGGATCCAAAATACAGTGGAACCTCGGTTTTCAAAGGTAATCCATTCCGGAAGACCGTTCGATTTCCGAAATGTTCAAAAACCAAGGTGCAAAGGGCGGTCTGCCAATTCAATAGAGGAAATTGTGAAAAACAACAGATACACACAGTGGAAGCTGTTTGACTTCCGAAGCGTGTTTGAAAATGGAAGCATTTACTTCTGGGTTTTCGGCATTCGAAAACCGAAACGTTCGCAAACAGAGACGCCTGAAAACCGAGGTCCCACTGTAAGCCCAAGTCTGTCCACATCTCTGCCAGGCATGCACAACTTGTGACCTACCCAGCCTTTCTCAATCTTGAGTCCCCAGATGTTGTTGTACTACAACTCCCATCATCCCTGACCACTGGTCCTGGTAGCTAGGGATGATGGGGGTTGTAGTCAAACAACATCTGGGGACCCAAGTTTGAGAAAGGCTGCAACCCAACCACTGATTGTGACATGCAAGGTGCCAGACACCCTTACTTTATGCAGCCTCCAGACGGGCAAAAAGAACAGGAAGTTTATCAAGGCTCTGGCAGACGCCCATAGAAAGCTCTTTGGCTACATATAATTTAGTGGGTCACAAATTGAGGCTGGTCTTATGCACAGTAGGCAGCTAGGTCTGCAAACAGTCTCCATGGAACATCTTTAAAAGTCACCCTCTGTAGGGGAGGAAAGAGGCAGTGGATTCCCCACTCACTTTTTACCCAGCTGCAAAAATCACCTCTCTGGGATCACAGGTTAACAGAAGCCAAGCAGGTGGGGAAATGTTTATGTATCCACCCTTAAACTGCAGCATAAATATTTGTCAGTTGTTAACCTTTGAGCCACATGGTGGATTTACTGGTGTTTCTATCTACTGAGCATGCTGCGTACCTAGTAAACCATTTCTGTTCTGAGCCGCTTTGGGGCTGTTCTTGCTTATGCTATGGATTGCATGGCGTATTCCGGAAGACTTCCACAGCTAACTAGGTAAAAGGCTGTGTAGCAACTTGGAGTTGCGTGTGGAGGTCCCCCAAGCCCTCCATAATAATTCACAATTCACACATAATTTTTGTTTAAGGTTTTGGGCATAATTTTGGCCATAACTTTATTAAAATACACACATGTGAGTGGTTGCTTAGGCATTGGTTCCGACTATCTGTCCCCCAGCCCCGGGACAGAACTGACTTCCGGATTCCAGTGAAAGCCAGTAAGGGAAAACAATATTGGGGATAGCATGGAGCCGGGCATCAGACCCTCCCCCCCACATGCTCCCAGAGGCTTGCGCGGTCCTAAGCCCCATTCAGGGGTACGGACGAAAGAATGGCAAGCCCCTGTGAAATATACTCGGAGTTGAGAGTGGATTTCATGCTCTTTATTCAGCTCATAGTGGTGAGGAGGAATGGAAGTTCCCCCAGAATGTCTGCCTTATATACAGTTACAGATAGGTAGCCGTGTTGGTCTGCCATAGTCAAAACAAAATAAAAGAAAAAAAATTCCTTCCAGTAGCACCTTAAAGACCAACTAAGTTAGTTCTAGGTATGAGCTTTCGTGTGCATGCACACTTCTTCAGATACACAGTGTATTCTTTAGTGTATCTGAAGAAGTGTGCATGCACACGAAAGCTCATACCTAGAACTAACTTAGTTGGTCTTTAAGGTGCTACTGGAAGGAATTTTTTTCTTTTGTTTTGCCTTATATACGTTATTTACACAATGGGCCCCATGTGATTGGCTAATTCCGGGATTCTCCTGCAGGCCAATCAGGTTGCGGATTCACTTCCACCTGTAGCTGGATTGGGTGGCTCCTGTGGACCAATCAGACTGCTGCATTCTGCATTCTGAATCCTATTGCTCTAGGACAAATCAGACTGCTGCATTTTGGATCCTATTCAGCTCAGTACATAACACCCTGGATTCCTTTAACGGAATTCCTATACAGCAGCAGCATTGGAGGGGCAGGCACCACCAATCCTTACCGCTCCACCAACCAACTTTTTAAACCAATGCCTAACCGCAACTGAAATATACTCAGAGTCGCAAAGTGATTTCATGCTCTTTATTCAGCTCATAGTGGTGAGGAGGAATAAATGAAAGTCCCCTCAAAGTATCTGCTTTATATACATTCTTTACACAATGGGCTGCACATGATTGGCTAATTCCGGAATTCTACTGTAAGCCAATCAGGTTGTGGATTCACTTCTATCTGGAGCATGATTGGGTGGTTCCTGCCAACCAATCGTACTGCTGCATTGTTCTAGGACCAGTCAGACTGCTGCATTCTGAATCCTATTGTTCTAGGACCAATCAGACTGCTGCAGTTTGAATCCTATTCAACTTAGTACATAACAGCAACCTTCCAAGTTGTGATGATTTGCTACGCAGGGACGCAGGTGGCGCTGTGGGTTAAAGCCTCAGCGCCTAGGGCTTGCCGATCGAAAGGTCGGCGGTTCGAATCCCTGCGGCGGGGTGCGCTCCCGCTGCTCGGTCCCAGCGCCTGCCAACCTAGCAGTTCGAAAGCACCTCCGGGTGCAAGTAGATAAATAGGGACCGCTTACCAGCGGGAAGGTAAACGGCGTTTCCGTGTGCGGCTCTGGCTCGCCAGAGCAGCGATGTCACGCTGGCCACGTGACCCGGAAGTGTCTCCGGACAGCGCTGGCCCCTGGCCTCTTAAGTGAGATGGGCGCACAACCCCAGAGTCTGTCAAGACTGGCCCGTACGGGCAGGGGTACCAGCGCGAGCCAGCGCAGCACACGGAAACGCCGTTTACCTTCCCGCTGGTAAGCGGTCCCTATTTATCTACTTGCACCCGGAGGTGCTTTCGAACTGCTAGGTTGGCAGGCGCTGGGACCAAGCAGCGGGAGCGCACCCCGCCGCAGGGTACCTTTAGGCAAAAACTAGATGGCATGAGCCAATCAGCCAAATGGACAAAATTCCTACCAGGCCCCTGCCCCCAAAGCAGATGACCCCATGACAGGCATAGCAAGGTCAATGCAATAGCCCTAGATTAGGGAGGGTGGGCAGGTGATCCGATGCACACAGCAAAAGTGCGCAGTCAGTGCTGCGTGCCTAGCTTTATAACCTTTGGTCCATCCCCCTAAATGGCAATACCAAAATTTGCCCAGAAACCCAACCGCCCAATCACTGCGGATGGTCATCCATACTAACCCGCCCAGCAACAGAGGGGTGGCTTGTACAGACCCCACCGCAACACGTGCTCTCAATGATGGAGAACACGCAAATACAAAATGCAGTGCGCATGACAGGCATATGCTTAGATCTGAGCTACATCACAGGTTTTAATTTGAAAAGTGCTTCAGGGGAAGGATTTAGAGTTGAAACTCAATTGGGATGTGTGTGTGCTTAACCCTTTTTGCACCTGCTGTTTCTCTGCTCCAAATCCATCTCTTCAGGACATGAGTTTTGTCTGCCATAGAACTCTGGACTAGACAGACCCTTCGCAGACCCTCCAAGTGTCCCTATACTCTGGGGACAGTCCCGGATTTACAGAAGCTGTTCCGGTTTCTGATTTGATCATGGAATGTCCCGCTTTTCCTTAGGATGTCCCTATTTTTATTGGGAAAATGTTGGAGGGTATGGAGTTATCCAACCCCCAAACCATCCGAGGGCAGCCCTGTATAGGGAAGGTGTTGTGTGTGTTTTTTAATGTTTAATGTCTTATTTTTATATATGATGGAAGTGACTGGGGTATAAATAGTAAAATTATTATTATGGAATAGGATGTCCCTATTTTCATTAGAGAAATGTTGGATGGTATGCCTTTGGTCTGATTCAACCTTTTGTTTTCCTCTTATTATTCTGAATAAAAGCCAAAGCTTGCATCTGTTGCACTTTGCAGCTCAGAGTCTTGTCTGTTTCTAAGAAGTGGTTTACACAAAAGAGTGAAAGGATCACAGGAATCAGGAGCAGGAGCCTATCCAGACTCCCCAATCCACATACAGTGGTGCCTCGCAAGACGAAATTAATTCGTTCCGCAAGTTTTTTGGTCTTGCGATTTTTTCGTCTTGCGAAGCACGGAAAAGCTTCAAAAATCACCAAAGTCTTCAAAAACCTCAAAAAAGGCTACCACACCGCGTGCTATGAGTTGCTCCTCAAAGTGAATGCACGGTTTTAAGAAAAAGGAAACAAACTTGCAAGATGTTTTCATCTTGCGAAGCAAGCCCATAGGGAAATCTGTCTTGCGAAGCAACTCAAAAAGCGAAAAACTCTTTCGTTTTGCGAGTTTTTTGTCTTACGAGGCATTCATCTTGCGAGATACCACTGTATAGGCATTCTTCAGGGTGCATATGTCTACTACATGAATAGCACTTCCATACTTGTGAGCGTGTGAACCCAGAGTCTTCTTTTCAGTCTGCACTGCCAGATGACAACATACTGGTCCTAGCACTGTATGCTCCACAGCTATCTAGGATGAATGTGTTTGTATCTTGTCCAGAGGATCATTCAGAGAATATGGAACCCTGAAATGGAATTTAAACTTCACTTGTGGAATACAGAGTTTACTTTTCAAGGCCTTCCTATATGGAAAAGCTTGGACAGAAGCAACAGAAAATCATGGCTTCTAAGCCAGGAGAGGCATCGTAAAAAAGAAGAAGAAGAAGCTAGTTATGTGTGGAGGACTACCTGGTCCTGAATGGGGTGCACAGCCTGGGAGTCATTGTGAACTCACAGCTGTCCATGGAGCCACAGGTCAATTCTGTATCCCGGGCAGCTGTCTACCAGCTCCATCTGGTACACAGGCTGAGACCCTATCTGCCTGCGGACTGTCTCGCCAGAGTGGTGCATGCTCTGCTTATCTCCCGCTTGGACTACTGCATTGTGCTCTAAGTGGGGCTACCTTTGAAGATGACCTGGAAACTGCAATTAATCCAGAATGCGGCAGCTAGACTGGTGACTGGGAGTGGCCGCCGAAACCACATAACAGTCAGTCCTGAAAGACCTACATTGACTCCCAGTATGTGTCCGAGCAGAATTCAAAGTGTTGGTGCTGACCTTGAAAGCCCCAAAGGGCCTGACGGAGCATTTCCACCCCCATTGTTCAGCCCAGACACTGAGGTCCAGCTCCGAGGGCCTTCTGGCAGTTCCCTCATTGCGAGAAGTGATGTTACAGGGAACCAGGCAGAGGGCCTTTTTGGCAGTGGCCCCCACCCTGTGGAACACCCTCCCATCAGATGTCAAGGAAATAAACAACTATCTGACTTTTAGAAGACATCTGAAGGCAGCCCTGTTCGGGGAAGTTTTTAATGTTTGATGTTTTATCATGTTTTTAATATTCTGTTGGAAGCTGCCCAGAGTGACTGCGGAAATCCAGCCAGATGGGTAGGGTATAAATAAAATAATAATAATAATAATAATAATAATAATAATAACCTGGTTCTTATACTATAATGATTCCATATATGTATAAAATATGTTTATTTCAAAAGAGCATAAGAAGAGTGGTGCTGGATAAGACTAAAGGCCCAACAGGTCCAATATTATGTTTTCACAACCAAATACCGCTGAAAAGTCAGCAAGAAGGACCTGAATGCAGCAGCTCTCTCCCCATTTGTGACTTCTAGCAACTGGTGTTCAGAGGTGTGTTTCTTCTGACACCAGAGGAAGAAGACAGCTCTCATGGCCAACAGCCATTCATATCTTTGTCTTCCATAAATTTATACATCTGTCCAGTAGAACCCAACAAACTGGCTGTCATTTCGGCATACTTATTGATTGTAACTTACTTTTATATTAACTCACCTTTCTCCAAATATATTACAAGTACGTTCATATTCTTGGTCTTTTGGGTACTGGGGTGACAACAGGCACTCCTAAAATTAAATCCTTTGGTCAGTTTTCTGAAATTCAGGTTAATCTCATTACTAAGAATATCAAGTGCTAAATTTAGGAGAACTGATTTCTAACATCAGTGTGCTGGGCTCAAATTTGAGGATGGGGCGGGTGGGTACCTTCCTTCTGCCTTTAAAAACAGGGGGTCCAATTGAGGGAAGTTATTTCAGAATACTTTGCTTAAATTTGGCGGATCTTTTGCACAGGACTTTGCTTGGCAGGTGGCTCAGCCCCACATGGTAGGGGAAGCAACTTGGAGACATGCTTGATCTGGTACCTGATATAGAACCCACAGAGGACAAACAAGACACCCCACAGGTCAAGGACCTTGAGGAGCAGGCAGGGTCCCCTGAAACCAATCCTTAGGATCCACTGGAGGGACCATCTGGGACCTGCTGAAGAACCTCTAGGGCTGTCAGAGAAGGAGGTGGAGTCACCACCACCACTTGTCCTTGAGAACCCCGGTGCCAAAAAAGGTCCAGGTCCGAGAGCAAGAACATAGTATACATGTGTCAGAGCTGCCTCTAGGTCCCAGCTCACAGAGGACCAACGCTAGGCTGTAGTAATGTACAAAAGTCTTTATTGAAGTTCTGTTTCCATTTCAAAGCCACAGCGTGCAGCCCTACGTCTTAAACCCTAGATCGGCGAAGTCCCGTCTGAGTCTCCTCCCCTATGACACCAGTTTAAGATCCTAGCCCTGCTCCACCTTTTACGCTGCTCTCTCCTCCTCTGGGTCCTCCTGCCCGCTGGGGCATTGCCCTTTCTGGACTCTTCCGACGCTGAGTCGCTTAGCTCCTCCCCCTCCCTCCGGCGGGCTTTAGGACCCGGTTCCCAGTCCTCATTCTCTGCTGTCCTGTGCTCCTGTACATTTGAACTTGCCTCTCGTGCCAGCCCAGTGACCTTTCTCCTAACCGTTACAGTACTTCGGTCACTGCTTCCCTCTTCCGGGACACTGGCCGGATCTGACCTCTCCTCCGTTGTCCGACTTTCTGATGGAGGCGTGGTCAGCCCTGCCTTATCTTCTCTCCCTGGTGGGGAATGCACTGGCCCCAATCCTTGGGACTCTTCCCCCCCACTCTGCTCTGGTGGGGAAGCTGGTCCTGATTTCCAGCTACTGCTCTGGGAGTCCCTGCTGCCCCCTTGCTCCTGGGGCATTCCCCTTGGGAACCCCCTACCCCTGGCCACTGGCGCCCCCTTCTGTGAATCTTCCAATTCGCTGGAGAGGCTCATGGAATCCCTCGGTCCACTGTCCTCTTCTCCTACGCTCCCCTCGGATTCTTCCCCTTCGCTCTCCATCTCCTCTCTTCCCTGTGCCTCTGCTCCTGAGCCCCTGACAACATGTATGAACCCAGAGTTGTCATGATGAAGCTATCCCTGGAACTCCTTCAGGACCAGCATCTGTGGATGGATAAGCCCTTTCTCTTGAGCCTTCCAGTTGCTAAAAACAAGACAAATCTCTGGTTCCTTAGGCCTAGTAGTGGTGGTGGAAGGCAACCACCTCCTTTATGACCTTGTTGAACTTCCTGTGACTATAGGCTGTTCCATGACCTTATCACAGATTATGTTGGGACCTGGACCAGTTTTCTGTGCCTTGGTGTCCTCCAGATGTTCAGGACATGCTGGCTGGGGCTGATGGGAACTGTAGCCTAAAACATTTGGAGGACACAAAGCTGGGGAAGGCCATTTTAGAGGGAGGGGGTCTAAGGAAAAAGTGAGAGCTATGGGATTTATTGGAAACGCCAAAGGTATTAGAAGCCTAGCGGTGATGTAGAGCAGCTTACGCTTTGGAACTGTCTCACCTGTGGTCAGCCTGCACATGTGCACAAATAAACCATAGGTCTCAAAATTCAAGTGAATTTTATTCAAAGGGAATAAAAGCCCTAGATAAACTATTGCACATCTGAAGTTGTAGAATTGTGGCAGTACCTTCACTCCTTCAGGGCTTAATACTATGACCACAGCTTTGTGAAGTACGTTAAAACGCACGACTGGTCCATATTCTTCTGCCCTATGAAGAGAAAGTCACCCAAGGTGTTATGTACTGAAGTTCTTACCCTGGGGCAGCAGGGGGATACTGTAGATAGTTATGCAAATGAAGGATCGAAAGTGACGTTCAGTGATTGCTCAGTGATTTCGCTCAGTGATTCAGTTATGTTCGCCCACAACTTAACACAAAGTATTTAAAAAGGAAAGGGAAAGCTTGCCAGAGATAAGCAACCAGCAAGTTATACGGAACGTTGCAGTCATGTTTTGAAAAACTGGAACAAAAAAATATGCTTTTGTTGCCAAGATCGTTTCTGTGCAAAGTTTATCTTGTGAACAAGTTGTTCCTTCTGGAGAATACATGCCACCATCATGTGGAATAAGAGAAGACCCTACTGTGTGAGTGTGAGTGGGGGTGGGGGTGGGGTGTAGATTTGACCTTTGGAGATTCCAGAGCAGTGCTGAATTTCAACAATAGCAACTCCAGAGTGTAGATAGTCCACTAACATCATCTGCAAAAAAGAATATTGAAATAGTGCCCTCCACCCTCAAATGGGGACAGATATAAGGTTGGACCCTATCCCTGGTATATGGAAAATATTTCATATCTGAAGTCATTCATGGACTGGAAGTAGAAATTTTCAACTTTGCCCTTGCTGTAGAAAACTCTTGTAAATTACTAACAAGCAAAATAAACTTTCAAGGACATAGTTGATGATTTCTAGATTTTATACCCCACCTTCCCTTTACTCAAGAGAGTTAATGGAAATGTACATATTAGGTTGGGTTCGTGCTACATAAGAGTTGTGTAGATGGCTGCACATGCCTTTCTTAATTCCCCATCCCTCCAATTTTATGGCAAACCATAGGGCACTCTGTTTTGCACAAACTGGGACTACAGCACTAACATTTCCTATTCACTTTCCCATTCTGCAAGTAGTGACTTATGGTTCCCCTAACATGCCCAGCTGGGGAAAAGGTTCTTGGCTATATAGATTGTTGGTCTGAATTTGCACTGAAGCTCATAGCCCAGGGGTAGGCAGCCTAAGGCCCGTGGGCCAGGTGCAGCCCAATCGCCTTCTAAATCCAGCCCACGGACGGTCCGGGAATCAGCATGTTTTTACATGAGTAGAATGTGTCCTGTTATTTAAAATGCATCTCTAGGTTATTTGTGGGGCCAGCCTGGTGTTTTTACACGAGTAGAATGTGTGCTTTTATTTAAAATGCATCTCTGGGTTATTTGTGGGGCATAGGAATTCATTCATTAGTTTTTTTTCAGAATATAGTCCGGCCCATGGCTGAAAAAGGTTGCTGACCCCTGTACATAGCCTCTTATACCAAGCTCTCTGAAAAATTGAAAGTAACTTACCACTGCAGAAAGAGATCACCCAATGGCTCCTGGTTTTTAACCATTTTCCAAATGAGTGGCCCATGCCCAAGAAAAAAGCTGCAAATTTTTTTTAAAAAAAGAAACAGGATGTTATGAAACTATATGAAGAACACCGTACAGTATTTTGCATTGAAATCAAATCAGGAGTGCCTATGTGATTTCACACACCAATTGATGGGGGGAAGTAGGGGGGAAGATGGCGCCGGGTCAAGCCTCAACTGAGTCTCTGCTGCGTGAGTAGGAGCTCTAATGATCAAATTACCCTGATAAAAAGGCTCAACCTATGAAAATATCTGCCAACTTTTATCAGTAAAAGGCTCTGGGAGCTGTCGGGTGGACTTTTAAACCTCCCCTCCCTTTTAAATCAACTTTGAACCACCTCCCTTGAAAAGCCCATAAAGCTGTGGGTTGGATAAAATAGCCCCATTTATTTCTGAGTACGAAGATGGTACTTACAAGTTAATGTTGCAAAGAACTGGGGATTTCACCTTTACAACCTGTAACAACTCCCACAAAGAAAAAACAGGCCGAAATTTCAACCTACTTCCATCCCAAGGCTGATGAAGCAAATAATCCAGGAAACCTCCATTCTCATGAGTGGTCTATTGACCACACCTGGATTGGAAGGGAGGAAAAAACTAACGTCGGAGGTGAGGGAATGGACCTGGCAACAGAACTAAAACAAGCTGAGCTAGCCAAAGAGGGACCTGAAGCAAGTTTAGAACAGGAGCTATTCCTGGAAAACCTAGAAGCCATGTCAAACGAGCCTCCCCTCCCCTCCCCTCCCTATCAGGAGAGAATTTAAGGTGCCCTTCCCCGACTGAGCCGATTGAGACAGACAAATGGCCAAACAGCTTAAGGGTACAATACCTGGACAACCTTATCTTCTACTTGTCAGGGATGTTCGAAGAGTTACTCAAAACTCATTTCACACAGATAAGCAAAGAACTTGAGCCACTTAAAAATTTCCTTGAACCTGCTTACCACCCTAACTGAATTGATTAAGAACCATGAGGTCGCTCTCCCTCACATGACATCTGGGACTAGGACTAATGGAGGTGAAACTAAGCCGGGACTCGATTACAAAAAAACAAACAGAAACAATTCAGTGCAGGAGGGAGGGTCCCTTGCTCCCAAGAAACCGACCTTAAAGAGAAAATGCTCAACACAAAAAATGAAGAAGACCAAAAACATCAAATTGAGAGGCCAAAAAGGAGCGCCAACCTGCCGGACTAAAAAAATGAATTTTCAGAAGCTCTTTTAGATGCTGGAGAATATAACAACAAAGAACTCTGCTTCTACAACGCAAAAGAAAATCACAAACTCAGGCATGCCAACAAAGCACTCTGAGGAAAAGCCGCACGGCCCAGGAGATCACACACCACCCTCTAGTCGGGAAATAGGAAAACCAAAGGAAATTTCAGCTCCCAAGCAACCAAGCCTTCTCTTGACATCGCAAATAAATCCTGTGTACCCTAATATAACAAAAAAGGATCAAGATAAAACAATGCAGACTTGTTGGAAGCTAACGTTAAATAATCACAAACTTGCCTTCACAATACTTCCCACAAATAGAGGACACCCATCATATGCTCAAAGAAAAGTAAATATTCCCAAAAAATTGGAATAGTCACCAGGGGCCTCGTGACAGCAGAAAATATCATCAAGATAAAATTCCTCCCTCATGATACGGCCCAAAATAGGGCTATAGTGACTTTTAAGGACGGGCTCTCAACTAAACAGACCCTTTCAAATAAAGACAATTTCCTGAGGACTGGCTTGCTTGTGCACCGTTTCTTCGAAAACATCGAAGACCCTTTACCACTTCTAGGAGCACATAGGCTAGCCAGATCAAAAACCAAAACCAGCACTGCAGAATCCAACAGCACCAGAAACGGTAAGCTGCTCTACCCAGAGGCTGGCAATCTTAAACAATCTGGCAGGCTGTACAAAACCCTGCCCTCACCAAATAAGCTAGAAAAGGATTTCTCCTCAAAGGATGAACAACTCCTAACAACCTACCTCGAGCAGATCGTACTTTCCCAGGAGCACTAATTGAAAGACTTTCGACCATAAGGAAGTCCCTGCCACCTCTAGCCCCGCCTCCTCCCATGGAATTTAATTACATCAATTGCAAATCAAAGCCTTTAACCAACGAGGAATGGACAACTTGTCGATATCTGTCTCCAGAAGAAACGGGCTCTCCTGCACCCCCTCCAATAGCCCAATCCAAAACGCAACATGTTGAACTAGTGGTGCCAGCGCCGGGAATCGGCTCAATCTTCATGGACTGCCTGGGAATCCTAGAAGCTATTCATGCAGAGGAATAAAATAAGGTCAAATTAATACCCCCAAATTAGTCTTTCCCTCAAAAGGCTTCCCCATTCCTCCGCATCGTGGCTCAATCAAGCCAAATTCAAAGGACCTGAGGAATCAGCAGCAGAAAACAGCTTTGAGTGCCTGGAATCTAAAAACCCAAGAATCAACTGCTGCCCTAAACATCATCTCCTGGAATGTTGCAGGCTGGTCCAGATGCCTCTCCCACTCTACAGACATTCCCTTCTAGCATCAAAACTTTAAAATCATCGCTCTCCAAGAGACGTGGGCGGCTGAAAACCCATCATTGGAAGGATACTATACATATGCAGTGGGAGCGGTTGCAGGCAGAGGACCAGGGAGGCTCAAGGGGGGATTATGCATCCTAATCTCACTCTGCCTAAACGCCACCTGTAATGAACTGTCCCCCCTAGACCACCTAGCAATGGCCCTTCTCATATCCTGGGGAAACTGCAGTTTACTAATTATCAATGCTTATATCCCCCCAACAAGCAAAAAAACCCCGATATTGAGGGCATCTGGAATAGACTGGACTCTTACGTTAGGTTAGTGATAACAAACTATCCGGGAGCAAAGGTCCTGCTGGTGGGTGACCTAAACGCAAGGTTAGGTCCTGATGACCTCAGTTTAGAAACCAAATACAGGCAAAAAATAGGGTACCCTGACGACTTTGGCCCGGAGGCTTTACAACTACCAAGGCAGTCAAAGGATCAACTTTGCTGGAGCCTGCCTCCTCAAACTCTCTAGGCAGCTAAGTCTTCATATCCTAAATGGCTGCACCACGGGTGACATCCCCGGGGAATATACATTCATGTCTGGGATAAGATCCAGCACAATTGATTATATGTTGGTGGACAGCGAATTGCTAACAAAAATATTGAATTTAAAAGTGCTCCCAATCATAGAGGGGGACCATTTCTCTTTGCACCTCCAGGTGTCTCCGTTAAACGAGTCACCCTTCCTGAGAACAGTATACCCTGCAGAGACCACCACATTAGAGCGACCTGGCTGCCGAGTCAAATGGACCCCTGCACTTGATTCCAAACTGAAGAAGATTCTAACCTCTGAAAAACTCCGTACAATTTTAACTGGCTTTGGGAATAATCCTAGGCCTGAGGACCCAGTTTCCATGTATGAGAGCCTGCTCCAACAATTAAAACCCTATCTTTTTAATACCACAGAGAAAAGGCCAACTAAACCAATAACATCAAATAAACCCTGGTTTGATTACACCTGCTTTGAGGCAAAGAAAGCCCTGCAAAATGCTTACAAAGCTGCCCTGACAGCCGAAAATTCTGTTAGACATCAAGCCTATCTTGCTGTCCGTGCCCTAAAAAAAGAGTATAAAGACCTAATACTCCACCAAAATAATGCCTATACCAGAAAATGTTGGCTAGAATTAACTAGTGCGGCAAAAGATCAGACACTATTCTGGAAACTGGTAACTTCTGGCACCCATAAAGCTATTTCCCCGTTAACCTCACAAATTCCCCCTAGCCTGTGGGTCTCAATCTTTGTATGAGGACGCTGAACCTCCACTACGGAATTATAATATAGAACAACTGGCTAAATGGCTGCCTGTTTCAGTAACTGAAGTGAAATCATATATAAACCAACTGAAAACGGCCAAAGCCCCAGACTCAGACGGCATTCTGGCAGAAATGATAAAAGCACAGGCGGATTGGTGGGCAGCTTTCTTAGCCACCCTCTTCACCTACATAGATGACACTGGCAGCATCCCAAGGGAATGGGGAACAGCCATAATAGTTCCAATCTATAAAAAGGGCAACAGAGGGGACCCAGCGAATTATAGGCCGATTAGCCTAGTAAGTGTGATCAGTAAACTCTACGCAAAGCACCTCCTTAATAAGTTTACAGAATGGCTAGAGAATGAAGATATCCTGGCAATAGAACAAGCGGGCTTCAGACCTGGAAGGTCCATGACAGATCACTGCCTAACGCTACAACATCTCATCGGCAAATACAAATCAGGAGAGCAGGCCTCACTATATGCTGCCTTCGTTGACCTAAAAGCAGCCTTTGATACAGTCTCCAGAACCAGACTCTGGGACAGACTGTAGGGTACTAATATAGATAGAAGGCTCCTGCTCTTAATTCAGGCACTGCACGCAAACACAGCTCTTAGAGTCAGGTGCAGCCACCTAGGACACCTAACGGACCCTATTAAAACCTTCAAAGGTGTCAGGCAAGGGTGCCTATTGGCCCCTCTACTATTTAATTTCTAAGTAACTTAGTATCTGCACTCAATGACTCAGAACTCCACCCGCCGAAGCTTGCAAATCGGCATATTTCGGTCCTGCTATATGCCGATGATGCGGTAATTCTATCTAGAACCCCCATTGGTCTCAAAAGAGTACTAAGAAAGCTCGCAGCATACTGTCAATCTGAATGTCTCAAAATCAACTATCAAAAGACCAAGATACTCACTTTTGGGGAAAAACCAAAGCTTAGAAGCTGGGAACTCCAAGGCCATAAATTAGAACAAGTCACAAACTACAAGTATCTAGGAATGGTGGTACAGGCCTCAGGAACCAACAAGCTACACATAAACTCCATCGGGAGCTCAGCGGTAAAAACCGCAAATTATATTCTTAAATTCTTCAGAGCACAAGGGGGCTTCTTCGTCCCCGCAGCTCTAAAATTATACAAGGCCAAAACTTTGGCACAACTCCTGTATGGTTCCTTTTTGGGTCCGCCTTCCTCTGCTTTCTCCCCCCTTGAGAAAGTTCAAGCTAGACTTCTTAGAGCTCTTGAGGCATCTAATCATAGCTTGCATTTTTATTGAGGCTTGATCAGGGCCTGTATTTTAAAATGAGCTTAAAGATTTTCAAATGTTCATGCCAGGCAGAAGACCAGCTGCCTAAGAACCTTGGCAAGATGTTTATTCTCCTGGACAAGGGGGCCCCCTGATTTATAGCAGAAAACAATTCTCAAAGTCAAAGGGAATTACAAGCTGACAGCCAAGGTTACACTGACCCTACATATTACAGAAGATAAAAAAAGAGATAAACATAATTAAGAGTGGGTAAATAGTAAAATAAAACCATGTGCCTCCCATTAAACTTGAGCCATATTTTCCTAAGGTTGAAAGGTCAAGAGCAGTGAAAAAGGCAACTGGCTTGGCTGGAGAAGAGGTTTTCTTTCTATCTTATTTTGAGGCTGGAAACTGTTCCTTCCTTTTTTACTTTGAAAAGGTTTATTCTTCTAAAAAGCTATCTATGTTATGTATTAAATATATTGGCTTAAATGAATTATGCAAAGGAATTAGAAGCTAAGAAATGTTAAATCCTTATGCTAGATTCTTATTTCATATAGTTGGAAGAGATCACAGGGGCCATCAGCCACCAGCCCAGCCCCCCCTGCCAAGCAGGAAACATCATTAGAGCACACATATGGTTGTCAGGCCTTTGTTTAAAAGACCTTCAAGAGAAGGAGATCTTTCAATGATGATGTGAACTCAAGATCCTTGACATCTGTTTAAGATAAAAAATTAAGATTAAACCATTTGTTTTGGAGGGCAATAGGGCGAGGTGAGCTGGTAATTAAGGTTCCTTGTTGAGACACATGTAAGATATATTACTACTTATTTGTCATTTATAGATAGAAGAATGTATATCTTTTTGTTTCCCATAAAAGGACAAGAGGAAATGGGTCTATCTTTTGTGATTGGTTCTAGCAAACAGCCAATAGGAATTTCAACCAGGCTGATTGGACAGAGGCAGCCACAGGAGGAGCAAGGGGGCTGGATTAAGGAAATATAAGTGCTGGCCAGAATGGGAGGAGGCCAGGCCAGAGCTTGGTAACCATATACCACTGTGCCTCATATTTATTTGTCTGACAAATAAATTATTATTTTAATTTCTCTATTGCTGCGTTGAATATTTCATTCCAGCTAAGCGTTAACCACAAGCAGGGTGCTACACTCTCCTCCAAGTCCCCAGATGTGTCTCAAACGCATGGGTGAGATTGGAAATGGGGATGATGAGAGTGGAGGCTAGCATTTGATTAACATCAATTTACAAATGGCTGACATTGAATCTGCTCCCCCCGAGGGATAGCCCCACTGATCCTCTGTGATCAATTCCAGTCAGGCTGGCAGACTGCAGTTCTGAACACCCTCCAGAAACTGGGTTTTGCCCCTCAAGCCCTTCTAAGTCTGGGCTTGGGCCAGGCAAAAGCCACGGTCAGGCAAAGAATATTAGATACCGAGAGACAACAGAACTGTGCAAGGTGGCCAGACTGTAAAATTGGAGAAATTGAGAGATATATAGCCGCACCGGCAGCATACCTCTTCTTTCTCATATCTAGAAATGCAAGAAGGGCCTTTACACTCGCCAGAAGCGTGGCTCTTCCCTCACCGGTCCTGGATGGAGCCTTTAGTAAAGTCCCCTATGCCCAGAGACTTTGCACCTGTCCATTGGGAGAGATAGGAAGCCCAGAACACTTGTTCTTTACATGTTCCTTTTACGAAGAGGCACGCAGTAACTTCATTGATCCCCTACTGGTGGGGCTCGCTGACCTCCCGCAAAAGCAAAAATTTGACCTTTTGCTGTTAGGCAAAGATAAGAAGAAGATCTGGATGGTCGCCAAATTCTGTGTACAAATCTGTAGGCGCAGACCATTGCCCAACTCAAAATAGTCCGGCATGAAAATCCCCAAACTCGGTTCCATGGGTGACTCTGAGTCAACTCCCTGAGATAGTTTATTGTTGCACATTGTTTCTAAATTTATTGTTGTACATTGTTTTAATTGCCTGTTTTAACCATATTTGCACATCAGTTTCTAATGCTGTGAGTGTCATCTATTTCAGAGGCTTCTACTCTGCAGCCTCTTATAGTTGTTTTAACTGCATGTTTTTATTTGTTTTTAGTTCTTATCTGTTTTAATTATCAGTTTTTATCCATCCATTATCCGTGTTTAATCTTGTATTTTATTCAGATGTTTTATCCTATGCTTGTTTCTTTGTCCTTATTTGCTCCAACATTTATCAGTTTAAAAAAATCCTAACTGCTATTTTATTTATATGTTGTTGTTTTTTATCCTGGTCTGTGACCGTAATAAAATTCATTCATTCAAACCAATCTCCAAGGAACATGCATTACCCATCCCAGAAATAACAGCCCATGACCCATCCCACTGCGACAAAGGGGACATCGTAAACTTGCATGCCTGTTCATTTTTAAAATTATTATTCCAGATACTACAACCAGCAACAAGAAGGGCCTTTACACTCGCCAGAAGCGTGGCTCTTCCCTCACCGGTCCTGGATGGAGCCTTTAGTAAAGTCCCCTATGCCCAGAGACTTTGCACCTGTCCATTGGGAGAGATAGGAAGCCCAGAACACTTGTTCTTTACATGTTCCTTTTACGAAGAGGCACGCAGTAACTTCATTGATCCCCTACTGGTGGGGCTCGCCGACCTCCCGCAAAAGCAAAAATTTGACCTTTTGCTGTTAGGCAAAGATAAGAAGAAGACCTGGATGGTCGCCAAATTCTGTGTACAAATCTGTAGGCGCAGACCATTGCCCAACTCAAAATAGTTCGGCATGAAAATCCCCAAACTCGGTTCCATGGGTGACTCTGAGTCAACTCCCTGAGATAGTTTATTGTTGCACATTGTTTCTGAATTTATTGTTGTACATTGTTTTAATTGCCTGTTTTAACCATATTTGCACATCAGTTTCTAATGCTGTGAGTGTCATCTATTTCAGAGGCTTCTACTCTGCAGCCTCTTATAGTTGTTTTAACTGCGAGTCTTTTAGTTCTTACGCTCTTACAGTTGTTTTAACTGCATGTTTTTATTTGTTTTTAGTTCTTATCTGTTTTAATTATCAGTTTTTATCCATCCATTATCCGTGTTTAATCTTGTATTTTATTCAGATGTTTTATCCTATGCTTGTTTCTTTGTCCTTATTTGCTCCAACATTTATCAGTTTAAAAAAATCCTAACTGCTATTTTATTTATATGTTGTTGTTTTTTATCCTGGTCTGTGACCGTAATAAAATTCATTCATTCAAACCAATCTCCAAGGAACATGCATTACCCATCCCAGAAATAACAGCCCATGACCCATCCCACTGCGACAAAGGGGACATCGTAAACTTGCATGCCTGTTCATTTTTAAAATTATTATTCCAGATACTACAACCAGCAACAAGAAGGGCCTTTACACTCGCCAGAAGCGTGGCTCTTCCCTCACCGGTCCTGGATGGAGCCTTTAGTAAAGTCCCCTATGCCCAGAGACTTTGCACCTGTCCATTGGGAGAGATAGGAAGCCCAGAACACTTGTTCTTTACATGTTCCTTTTACGAAGAGGCACGCAGTAACTTCATTGATCCCCTACTGGTGGGGCTCGCCGACCTCCCGCAAAAGCAAAAATTTGACCTTTTGCTGTTAGGCAAAGATAAGAAGAAGACCTGGATGGTCGCCAAATTCTGTGTACAAATCTGTAGGTGCAGACCATTGCCCAACTCAAAATAGTTCGGCATGAAAATCCCCAAACTCGGTTCCATGGGTGACTCTGAGTCAACTCCCTGAGATAGTTTATTGTTGCACATTGTTTCTAAATTTATTGTTGTACATTGTTTTAATTGCCTGTTTTAACCATATTTGCACATCAGTTTCTAATGCTGTGAGTGTCATCTATTTCAGAGGCTTCTACTCTGCAGCCTCTTATAGTTGTTTTAACTGCGAGTCTTTTAGTTCTTACGCTCTTACAGTTGTTTTAACTGCATGTTTTTATTTGTTTTTAGTTCTTATCTGTTTTAATTATCAGTTTTTATCCATCCATTATCCGTGTTTAATCTTGTATTTTATTCAGATGTTTTATCCTATGCTTGTTTCTTTGTCCTTATTTGCTCCAACATTTATCAGTTTAAAAAAATCCTAACTGCTATTTTATTTATATGTTGTTGTTTTTTATCCTGGTCTGTGACCGTAATAAAATTCATTCATTCAAACCAATCTCCAAGGAACATGCATTACCCATCCCAGAAATAACAGCCCATGACCCATCCCACTGCGACAAAGGGGACATCGTAAACTTGCATGCCTGTTCATTTTTAAAATTATTATTCCAGATACTACAACCAGCAACACCAGGGTCAGGAAGTTCTGCCACCTGAGGCGAAAAGCCCACCACCACCTCCTTCCTCCTGTGCAGGAATGCCCTGCTAATCCTGCCCCCTCCTCCTGTCAAAGTCTGTCCACAAGACACACATTTGTACATTACGATTCGGAGATCCAAGAGAATTAGCAGCCCCCTCCCTGTGGCATCTCCCATTAAGTATCACAACCCCGCCAGCCTCTTACCTCACCCTTGGGGCGCCAGGGATATGATCATACTTCATGTGGATTGATTTTATGTAGCAGCAATAAAGGCCAAAAGCCAGAAGGGCCACCGCGAGCAAAATGCGCAGCAAGCCCCAGATCACCTCTGGCGCATCCATGACAGCCAGGAGCTCAAGCCACAAAGCTGCAATGCCAAGCCTCCAAAGTTTGAATGATTCTGCCTTGGAGATTGGAGTCCTGGAGTTGTTGCTTTGGCAATAAATCCCTTTTGAGTTTGGGAGGAGCCAGGCTGGGATGCAGTAGGAGGAACCTTTACTTAAACATACAGTCCCTGCAATCAGATTGAGTCAGAAGGACCAAATGATGGTCCATTCGGATTTAATTTTAGGAGTTGGTACAATGCCAAAGCACCCAGTCGGAACATAGAATCATAGAATAGGAAGGAACCCCGCTTCAATGCGGGAATCTCAGCTAAAGCATCCATGACAGATGGCCACTGCTTAGAAACCTCCAAGGAGGGAGACTGTTCCACTGCCGAACAGCTCTTACTGTCACAAAGTTTTTCTGAATGTTGAGTCAGAATCTCAGAGCCTCTTTCCCCAGCTCGGGCTGGCAGCAGCTCAGGCTGTTCCCTTTCTTGCTCTTCAAGACATGGCAACCCTACTTCAGTGCAGCAGAAAAGAAGCTTTTCCCCTCTTCCATGTGACAGCCCTTGAGATATTTGAAGATGGCAATCGTATCTCCTATCAGTCTGCTCTTATCCAGGCTAAACATACCCAGCTCCTTCAACCGCTCCTCATAAGGCTTGGCTTCCAGACCTCTGATCATCTAGGTCACCTTCCCTGCCTCCCCATGTGCAGTAGCCCCAGCTGAGGAGGAGGAGGAGGGGAGTGCAGAGGACAGTGAGGAAAGGGTGAGAGCAGCCCCGAGTGCCTGCCTTGATTGGGAGCAGGTCCAAAGGAACTTATCTCCCCAGCCCAGCCTCGTAAAGCAAGGGGGGAAATCCTCAACCAGGAATCTCCCTTTCTTTCCCTGCTAGAAGAAGAATTGGTTCTTGGAGACACTGGAGTGTTTCTTTTAGGGGGGGGGAGTCTGTGCCACCGCCCTCTTCCCCCTGGGGAGAAAGGAAGGAAGGAAGGAAGTTGAAGTTGAAAAATGTGTCAACCAAGCCAATGAGGACTGAGTATCCACATCTAGTCCAGTATCCTGTCTTGCAGGAGCCAACCAGATGCCCATGGGATTCCCGCAAACAGGATCTGACCACAACAGCTCTCTTCCCATCTATGGCTCTTAGCAACTGGTAGCCAACGAGGCATAATGCTTCCAACAGTAAAAGTAGGACATAGCCATAATGGCTAGGAGCCACTGATGAACTTATCCTCCATGATATTGCCTAGTCCTCATTTAAATCCATGCAAGTTGATGGCTGTCACTACCCCATGTGGGAGTAAATGCCATAAAAACGCTTATGTTTTCTTCATTCCCTTTTTCTGTCCAAAGGTGGGTCACTAAGAAATGATTAACCAGGTGCAATGCAACCTCAACGGAAGACAATCACAGTAATTGAGAACTAGAACAATACAGCTCAAAGGTCGAGCATAAAAGTCATTCTTCCCCATCTCCTAAGTTTGCAATAGGATACAGCTACAAAGATAGGTGTGTGCTGTCTAACACGGATGAAGAAAACTCTGGTGATTAAATATGGTGTTGCCTTTCAAGTTTTCTTTTAACACAGTTGAGAGTAATAGCTAGCAAAAAGGAGTCAGCCATTAAAAAAAGATGGGAAGTCACAGTGCAGAATTGCTAAGCCCAGACGTACTTGTTCAGTATTACTATGGTTGTTACTTTTATCTACTGTTTATTATGGAAAGTGGTTTGTCTGTCTGTTCTCTACGAGTTCAGCCACCGCTTGAGATACTGCTGTCAAACGTGGCACAATGATTCCCAAGGTGGGAGCAGCAGTCTTTGCAGACACCTGGACACCGGGTGCCATTTTGAATCAAGATGGCAGGCAGAAACGTGGCCTTGGTGTGACTTTGCCTGATTTGGGGCCTGAAGGGTCCAAACTCACAATTTATACTATCCATTTTAAAATAAAAATGTTTTGGTTTCTACAAATTCCTGAACAGCACCAGGCACTCACTACAGATTCCAGAATAAAGTATGATTTACTTCTGTTTTGATTATCAGATACAAGAGAAAGCTACAGGAGAGATGGAGAGCCTGTGGGTCCCTAGATATTGTTGGACTGCAGTTCCTATTACATGTGACCATTGGCCATAGTGGTTGGGGCAGATGGGAGTTGGAGTCCAACAGCAAGAGGACCACATACCTGACCTTCATTTAACTTAATTTGTATACCACCTTTCTAAATACACAAGGCAGTTAACAAATAGCTTGGACCTACTGATTTCAACCTTGCTCTTCTCATCTCTGGCATGGTTTTGTTGTTGTTGTCATTTAGTCGTTTAGTCGTGTCCGACTCTTCATGACCCCATGGACCAGAGCATGCCAGGCACTCCTGTCTTCCACTGCCTCCTGCAGTTTGGTCAAACTCATGCTGGTAGCTGTCCAGCCATCTCGTCCTCTGTCATCCCCTTCTCCTTGTGCCCTCCATCTTTCCCAACATCAGGGTCTTTTCTAGGGAGTCTTCTCTTCTCATGAGGTGGCCAAAGTATTGGAGCCTCAGCTTCAGGATCTGTCCTTCCAGTGAGCACTCAGGGCTGATTTCCTTCAGAATGGATCGGTTTGATCTTCTTGCAGTCCATGGGACTCTCAAGAGTCTCCTTCAGCACTATAATTCAAAAGCATCAATTCTTCGGCGATCAGCCTTCTTGATGGTCCAGCTCTCACTTCCATACATCACTACTGGGAAAACCATAGCTTTAACTTATACGGACCTTTGTTGGCAAGGTGATGTCTCTGCTTTTTAAGATGCATTGGGGGTATATGGTGTTTTACGGGAGGGACAGTACCTCTGATGGGGAACACATCGTGCTCCTTCTGAGGTAGTTTGTCCACCTTTGGTCTCCACCTTGCACTTGGCTCTCACCTGTGGCTTCTAGAAGCTGTCGGCATGCGACAGCAACCACACCCCAGAAAAGCTTCAACTGGACAGCTAAACCAGGTGAGGGTAGCCAATAGGCCTTAAACCCTTGGTGAGTTAGGGACTTCCCCTGCATGTGAAGAGAGGCTCTGGCAGATTGAGAGGATGAGACCAACAGTGGGTCCAACAGTTAAGAAGGTGGTTTCTGCACATGCTGTAGAGGGAAATGAGGGGCAGATGGGGCTTGGCAACCTGGGAAGGTAGCCTATCTAGGAGAAGGAAAACTCTGGTCTCAAACCTCTGCTGTTTTGCAGGATATCTTCGGGAGAGAAGAGGGCTAAGGAGTAAACCCAACACAAATCCAGAGTAGAGTCTTTAAGACAGTTGGGTGGCACCTTGTACACCTCCTTCCTGGCAACTCCTGCAGCCAAGCTGGTGCCAAGCGTATTGCTCTGCTTCCCTTTGGACCACATCAGTGAGGCCAAGAGGGAGGTCATCTGAGCAGCCCAGGAACTCTGCACACACTGCCAAGGCTGCACCCCAGGGAGGTCACTTCAGTGACATCTTGAGACAGATGGATGTCTACAACAAACAAAGATGAATAGAATCCTAAGAAAGAACCTGTCACTTAGCTTGTTCAGTTAAAGAAGGTTCCGTTGATGGAAGTTGTACCAATATGGGTATTCACTTATCATTTGAAATATTTGTTCTAAATTACTTTATTGAATCGGGGAACTTCATGTTGAGGACAACACAAGGCACCAGAAGTGAAATGCATTGCGTGAAGTTACCATGAAATATTTGAGGGCTGCACATCTTTTATCTCTCTCACCCAAGGCAGCTGAGGAATGGAAGAGGGAGATGTTTGAGTACAGTGAGAAGGGAGAACACTGACATATGTACCCCTTGATTTCTCCCAGTGCCCTCCCCTGCCCTCCACAGCACTGCAAATGCCCCTTTGCGCTAGCGGACAGAGAACGTTGGATGCAGCCCAATATTATAGATCTGGGTGTTTCCACAGTTGCTTTCTTTCTTTCTTTTGCGTTTCATTCCCTGCTTTTTAAAGAGTACCCAACACCATGCCGTTATCCATTGTTTTCATTTTCTTTATTTTTCATTTAATAAAAAGTAACTGCATAACATTTTAAAAATCACTATGCGATACAGTATACAGTATTAACAAACAAACAAAAATACTACCTAAACCCCAATAAAATAGCAATATATAAAAACCAGTAAGAGCAAATAAAAACAGGACAAACCAAAAAACCACATAGACAGAGTCCACTTTTATGGGTAAAGGAAAGCGTGGGCAAAAAGGTAAATCTTTACAAGACATCTGAAACAAGTGATGGTGGCTGCTTCATATATGTCAAAGGGGAGGTCAGTGTCATAGCTATTGGGGGGGGCAAGCCAGGTTTTTTGCCCTGAGTGAAAGCTCCAGAGGCATGGCATTGAGCATGGGTAGGCAAACTAAGGCCTGGGGGCCGGATCCGGCCCAATCGCCTTCTAAATCCAGCCCCCGGACAGTCCGGGAATCAACATGTTTTTACATGAGTAGAATATGTCCTTTTATTTAAAATGCATCTCTGGGTTATTTGTGGGGCATAGGAATTAGTTCATCCCCCCCCAAAAAAATATAGTCCGCCCCCCCCCAAGGTCTGAGGCACAGTGGACCGGCCTCCTGCTGAAAAAGTTTGCTGACCCCTGGCACTGAGGCTCCCAGCCTGTGTGCATGCAAATGCACATGTGTTTGTGGGTGCCAAACTGGGTCTTTGACCTGGGTGAAATAAAGCCTATAGATTTCAGAACTCTTTTATTTTTTCTTTTGCTATTGGTATATATTGAGATTAAAAGTAATTACACACACACACACACACACACACACACACACACACTTTCAGTGTGGCCCCACAGACATTCTGAAACGCATTTCGCGATGTAGCACATTCAGTCATATTGATGGCGTAGTTTCAGTCTGCAGTCTATACCATCGTAAGGCCTCAGGGTGCCAGCATCCCGAACCCTGAAGCTCTGTGGCTGAACCAGCTGGAATTCAAACCTCTGCAGAAATTTGGCCATGACTACTTTGGCCTCCATCTGTTACAAAAACAAAACGGTGAGTGGGTACGAAGCATACAGACATAAGAGCGCCAGCTGTAGAAAAAGGGCACAATCTCCAGCTAGTATATTGATAAAAGTGTGGTGGGTGGGTGCCAGCACAAAATGGCTGCCATAGGCAACAGAAAAAGCAGGTGCCAGTACTCCACACCAGTGACTGCTGTAACACACAGAAAACCAATCCTGGGCTGGATCTACAATGACCTGTTTAACGTTATTAGAATGATATTAGATATGTCGTTCTGAAACGTCACAGGGCATACTTGTTCATTAAAGCATTTTTTACCTTGTTTGTCCCCACCCGCCCACCTGTCAAGAACGCTGTCTCCCTGCTGCTGGTTGCTCTGCATCACCCTCTGCTGTCACATTTAAATAATACATTATGAATGTTAAAGGGATGTGGGTGGTGCTGTGGTCTAAAGGCAGCCCTGTTTAGGGAAGCTTTTAATGTTTAATAGACTATTGTATTTTAATATTTTGTTGGAAGCCGCACAGAGTGGCTGGGGAAACCCAGCCAGATGGGTGGGGTATAAATAATAAATTATTATTATTATTCCATACCCCTTCCTTAACGTTAAAAACCATGAATATAGATCCGTCCCTGGTGTGGGATGTCTTGGACTCTGTGCAGTTGGAAAATCTGCTGCTATAAACCCTTGTTTTATCATACCCTACCATTTCTGTTATAAATTTAACACAGCCCCCCCCCTATGCTGCAGACACTGGACAGATTGCATCAAATGCCTTAAATGCCCCTTTAAGAGTAATTGTCTTGCTTACCATTGCAAATTTCTGTCCGATACAGGAACGAGGACCCAAGGAAAATGGGAAATAGCAATAGTAATGCCTAAAATAATAATAATAATAAAAGAAAGTGGCTTAAAGTGGTTTTGTTGACATGTCCTGTGTAGTTGTTGGGATTCCTGCGTCTTTAATAGCAGCTTGGTCTGCAGAGATTAGGACAGAAAAATACTTATTTGTATGCTATAAAGTGTTCCTTGTGCTAAGTTCTCCAGATCTAGGTGCTGTTGAAGACTTCAGAGAAACCTCGACTTTTTATATCTGCTCACTTTGCAACTTTAATAAGAGTTGCACTAACTAGTATCTCTTAAGATATTGTGAAACTCATGGAGATGTCAGAAACATCTGACATTTAAATCTACATATTAAAGCCAATGAGGTACTGTCAATAAATGCACACATGCCATAAAAGTACAGGTCATTTAAAGAAGCCTTAGGTCATGAACATTTCTGGCATTTTCTACCAGGCCTCCTAAAATCCTAAGAATTACCAGTAAATGCCAGCATTCACCAGGATCCCAGTATTTACAATGAAATGCATTATCATTTATTGAATATATTAATAGACGGCTCTTTGCCAAACCCACAGGGCAATTTGCAATGCAGATAATATTAAAGCAAACAAAAAAATCTCCAAAAAAGCTAATTCTTAGGGTTTTAGGAGGCCTTGTAGGAAATGTCAGAAATGTTCATGACGTAAGGCTTCTGTACAGTGATCAGTAAGCCCTCCTTGCAGATCTCAAAGACTGGGCTGGCTGCTGCTAGCCTAGCTCTCATATAATACTAAGCCATGGTTTGTTTAACAAATCATGAGTTGATCATGAGTTGTTCTGCAGGCAAACAAACCTTGGTTTGGTTAGTCTTCCAGTTGCTCTTGCCTTGAACCTTTGTAGCTTGGTAAGTATGTAAGGTGGGTTAAAACAAAGCAGTTAAAACAAATTAAGATTTGTAAGCCAACAACAAACCATTGCTTTAAATCTGGGTTTCTTAGTAGTAAACACACCATGGTAAAAATAAACAATATAGCACATTCACCTTGGCTGGTCTCTGTTAAAACGGTCAGGGTCAAAGACAAGTGGATCATGGAAAAATTTCCCCAGACGTCCCATGACATAGGTGCAGAACTGCAAAGAGGAGAGGCACACTTCAAAAAGAGGCAAATGCATAGCTGATTGCAATGCTTTCATTACACCCAGACATATTTCCCCAGGCATTCAACTTTTACGCAAGCCCATACTGCTCAAATCACATCCATGGCATTTGCTGGATGTGTTTTCTCTTTGTTGAATCCTGGCAAAGACCCATTCATGCAGCTGGGAAAGCCCACCGGAGCAAAAATGTCATCAATTGTTTCCCGAAAGTGCAGGTAGTGGGTGTTCGTTGTATCACGACAGGAACGCTATTCCACAAAACAAGGGTAGCCACAGGGAAAGGCCTGCTCTGAGTTACTGTGGAACAGGTTTCTGAGATCTTTGAAACGTCATAGTATTATAGAGTTGGGAGAGACAATGAGGGTCATCCAGTCCAAGCCCACTGTGATGCAGGAATCTTTTGCCCAATGTTGGGTTAAAATCCCTGACTATGAGATTAAGAGCCCCATGCTCTAACTTGCAGGAGAAGCTTTTCAGCAGACCACAGTGACTACAGTTAACACCCAACCACACGAACCACACGCCTTCTGAATAGTTTCTATCCAAGTGCTCTGATTGCACTAAACAATGATCTCAGGGCCAGTTGTAAGAAATAGCAAGCAGTGAGTAGTAAGGAATGAGATAGGTTTTAGGTTATGCTATGCTTCTAATAGGTTGTGTTATATTCTGGATTATGTATGTTTTAATAGATTATGTCTGAATAGGATGAGAGTGTTGGAGATACGTGCAAATGTGTATGTGAATCCGGTCTTGGGTGTTTTGATTTTCGTTGTTGTGTATACTGTGTATATACGGACAATGACAATAAATTTATCTAATCAACAAGTGCAATACTCCTGTAACAGTTATTGCCTGACCATCACCATTCTACCGAGATATGACATGCATATATCCTAAGAATAAAATGGAACAACCAGTGTTGTTCTTTTAATACAGAGAAGGTATCAGTGATGCCATTAGACAGGTTTGGTATTGAAGGCCATTGTGTTCGAGATAACCACTCATGGCCATATCCATTCAACAGACTCACAATCAGGGAGGTGTTTTCTGGAATTCTGATTCCTTCAATGACGTTTTCCTTTCCCGACAAGCGCAGAGTGGCTGCAGCCGGCGGATACAACCGCAAGACTTCTTTGAGAACCTGAGAGGTTGAAAATTGATTTATATATTTATAAGACATACTTGTTGACCGCCATTTTGTTTTGTTTTGTTTGGAAGTAGTTTACAAAACTTAAAATAATAAAAATTCAAAAATTAACATGGATTACCAGATGACTACTATGGAACAATTTTTCTTAATTGTCTGCATAACTATCTGGTGGCCAGACCCAGTGTGTATTTACCAGGGTTTGTCAAACTTGGGTATCCAGCTGTTTTTGGACTACAGTTTCCATCATGCCTAACCACTGGTTCTGCTTGTGAGGGATGATGGGAAACTGATTTAAACCATGTGCTAGACCTTGTTAATCATTTACGGTAATTAAGTCAAGCGTAAAAGCAGGTAATTTTCTTTTGAGTGTTAGCCTGGGGATGGGCCATTTAGGTGACACAAAGGATGAAGGGCAAATCTCATTTCCAGGTGTGTGGGTTTGGTCCCTCCCTCAACGGAGGGTTTAGTTTAAAAGACAATGCCAGTATTTTAGGGGAAGTTAGAGTTTAGAATGGCAGTAAGGGGTAAAGGGGCAGAGTTCATAAGTGGTGTGCTGGTAAGAGAGTCAAATCAGCATGCTGATGTCTGTTTTGGATCCAATGTTGTGGCTAGGGCAGAAGCCAGAATCTCTTGGAATGTAATGCTGGAAATCCCTCCATGGTAGACTCAGGTTGTATATTTGTGTAAATAAACCATATATCATAATGACGCCACAGTTTCCGCTGTGCCTCATTGTCCAAAAGGAAACATAGACACTGGGTCAAAGAGCGCCTGCAACCCTTGGAATCTCACACGGATAACCGAGCTAGGAGTGGTGTGGAACAATATATGCATCTCAACTTTCCATCTCAGTCACACCTTGGATGTCATTCAGCAACCTAACTGCCCAATTCTGCGCCAGTTCCCAGGCTAGCCTCAAGGGAAGCCCCACATATCCATGCTGAAAATTTTGACTAATAAGAGGTATCACATTGTGTTAACATTGCTGCTCAGATTTCACACAACAGTTACAAGTTACCAAGAACTAGGCTTTAAGTTTCATTTGGAAACCAACTTGTTATTCTTTCCAGCTGCCCTAAGGCATAGCAAGGACTATGCGGAAGAGCTCTAGGTTATCTGTGGCTTTGTTATTCACTTGTACCTGTGATAAGTATTTGAGATTCCCAATATCTTCATAGACAATGTCTCTGTTCATACCAATGACCTTGTCTACTTCATCCTGAAGCCTAAGAAGGAAAAACAGGAGAATCTTTAGTCAAATAATGACCACTGATCATTTCTGCTAAAAGGTAAGATTTCTGTATTTCAAAAGATCAGGATTTATTGTCCTTATATTGGCAAAATGGTCAATGGTTCCACTGTGACTGGACTGATGGACTGAGGTCCAAGGGACTACACTTAAGGTGAAGACACGGCTTACATTTGGAGAGTGGTAGAGTCATTTTGGAAGAGCAGATTCAGTAAAAACATACGTTTCACACCCCGCTTGCAAGAGTTTAACTGGGGAAAGAATGGTCGCCAGATAGACAGACAGACAGATACAGTAGTCTAAAAATGAACTGGACTGCTGCATAATATCGGCTATATCTTTTAAAAGAGACTACTCATATTTTCTTGCAATTGATATTATCAGCAGCTGTTCCTTTCTTACAAGGAAAATAGCTATCTGGAGGCAATAAACATTCATATAATCACGGGAATCAGATGGGCAAATGGCAACTGGGCTTTAAAAGATAAAGAACTACGCAACTTTTAGAAGACATCTGAAGGCAGCCCTGCATCGGGAAGTTTTTAATGTTTGACATATTATTTTTTTATATTTTGCTGGAAGCAGCCCAGAGTAGCTGGGGATGGTGATTGTACTGTTTTGAGTATGCAAGGTCTTAGGGGTCATTTTTGTACAAATGGTCCCAACCATCTTTTGGTACTTGCTCATATGGATAAAAGTTAGCATGGATAAAACAAAGCAATCCCAGATGCAAAGTCAATAGCCATTCTCAAGACTGTAATGTAAAGGCTGGGAAAAGGTATTACTGTGATTAATTGCAGATGATGATAACCATGACCTGGTCCATACATTCCAGGTGTCCATATGAACAAGTATTTAAACATGGCCAGGACTATTCCTATGTACAAAACAACAACAACAACATGGTGTGAACTATTCTCCTCTGCACAGCCCCACAAGTCAGAAACCTTTAAAAAAATAAAAACAAGACATTGCAATCTGCTGAAACTATAATCACAGACATGTTAAGGAAACAATGAAAAGGAGACGAAGCAGACAAGGCTGTTTACCAACTTTGCAACAATCTCAGGGTGCCGTCCCAACTCCATTATGGTGAATGACAACAGATTAGCAGTGGTTTCATGACCTGCAGGATAGAGAATCTAATTGGGTAGGGCAGGGAGATAGGAATAAAACTAAACATCACAATTTCAGAAACTTGAGTAGTTTGGTGTGGAAGTGTTCCTCGCTATTTACCTCTCAAGTCAGCTATCTTCTGGCTATGTTGTAGTTGGAATAAAATGCTACTCTTTTCTTAAGAGCTCAGTGCACTCTTTGAAACAGCTCTGCTTCTCATTTAAGCAATAAAGTAGGCGGCAGCATTGATGGTGGGGGTGGCTCTCCAGCTGTGGCCACCACCCTTCCCACCATGGGTGCACACGTTCACTTAGCAAATAAATGCAAAGAGTTTTGGTTCCTGCTCATCAGTTGATGAGCAGGGATTAAATCCCTGCTGCCTTGCCTGCATGATCCTGTTCCTTGCTAGGAACAAGGTGCACAACCAATGCAGGATGTAATAACTCTGTCCTCCCAGCCATCAGGTTATGTCACTAGTTAGGACAACTCATGGAGAGATGGGCGCTGTCTGGGCAAAATGGCTGCACAGGCCAAATTAGACCACTTGGTGTGTCAATATTGGCCTGTAGACTGAAGGTTCCCCCATCTAGGGAAAGTAGCTGCTCAATATAATCCAGCTAGTTCAATTGGGCCCAAGTGAATGTTTTATGAACTGCTTTGTGTGTGATCTGTCTGAAAACGCAGCCCACAAATAGAGGGCCCACACTGCAGATGAAAAGGCAACTAATCGGCATATACATTGGTTGGACATGTAAAAAGCCCATTTCTGCCTGCAGAACTTCCTCGGTCCATGGGGTGTGTGTGTGACGGTATATTTCATTTCAAAAAGCAAAACATCTACCAACCTGCAAAGAAGAAGTTGACAAAATTGTCCAGCAAATTTTCTTCGTCATAGTTCCCTTCCTGATCTGTCGAGACAGACAGTAAAGCACAAGATTGAGACACCTCTTTGAAGGTGGGCAAATTCCAAGACATTCCAAAAATACAATATAGATATTATATAGATGGGGAGATGTGACCTCAATAGTCAAGCAAACGTCGCAGGAACCAAAAAAACACACCTAAAACAACAACAACAACCCCCCCACCTCATCAGAAATACCAGAATTATGCAATAAATAGTCCTGCTTATTAAGAACCAGTATATCGAAGATCAAACCTATCCATTCTGAAGGAAATCAGCCCTGAGTGCTCACTGGAAGGACAGATCCTGAAGCTGAGACGCCAATACTTTGGCCACCTCATGAGAAGAGAAGACTCCCTGGAAAAGACCCTGATGTTGGGAAAGATGGAGGGCACAAGGAGAAGGGGACAACAGAGGACGAGATGGTTGGATAGTGTCTTCGAAGCTACCATCATGAGTTTGACCAAACTGCGGGAGGCGGTGGAAGACAGGAGTGCCAGGCATGCTCCTGTCCATGGGGTCATGAAAAGTCGGACACGACTAAACAACAAACAAAAAAAATCTGGATCCCAATACCCTAGGGGCTACAGCAAAGCAACCCCAGAGCATTTCATAATTGGAACTGCTTAAGACTATCTTACATTGTGTATATTACCTTGCATTTTCAGTATCTGAGTGAGAATATCCAATGGGATCTCTTCTCCATTCTTCATGGCCTTCTGCCTCTGGTCAATGCACTCTTTTCCAGTATTTCGCAGCAACCTTACGCTTTCCTGAATCTCTTTAACTACTTTCCTGTTCCACGGCAAATACTGCACAAATAATAGGCATTGTCATGAGAATGCCAGCATAAAACATAAACGCAGCACAGGAAGAGTTCAGGGATTTTATTTACATTAATAGAAAAATAAATTACATGGTTTTGTATGTATTTTGGCATTTTATGCATGATGCCTTGCTGCTATATTTCTTGATTATAGTTTAGTAATGATTTGTTGTAAGTGTTAAGATTGAATTTCTGGTTAATTATTATTTGCTGGTGTTCAATTTCGTTGTTTACTACTATGGGATTATTGAATATTACTTTATTTGATATAAGTTGCTTATTTTCAAAGTTATTTTTTTATTATGACTTTTTTGTATTGAATCAGCTTGTTAGATGGTGTGTGATCTCTGTTGAATATTTTGTTGCCTTTTCAGCTTGTAGACTGCCTTGTGTATAGCAATATAGAAAGGGGCTTTACAAATTAAAAGTGAAATGAAAAATTAAGAAGCAAAAGGAGGGTTTCATAGTGATATCGTCCAAGATACCAGGGTCCCAATGTCACGGTCCCCATTTTGAGACTCCTGGAACGTTCAACCACTCCTGCAAAAGAAGTCCAATCTCAGAATTTCACATTACCCCCTCCCCCCATTCTGAATTAGCTTGGGAGGCAATAACTTCAGCATCGGACAGGGAGAGTGTTTGAGAAAAGCCTGCACTGACCTCAAAAAAAGGAACGCGGGAAGTGCTCAGTCCTTTTGTAACCATAAGTATAGCATGAGGGAAAGGAGTCCGGTCATTATGCAAGCTCTTCAATTCTAGGCCAAAAGCCACCTGATGAGCATTAAGAAAAAACAGAAGATTTGTCAAAGTTCTGAGTGTTACTTAGAGCTGTCAGTTCTATTTCATGCCAACTGAGGCCGTTACATTCCCTGATTTTGCAGAAGAGACAGGTGGTTCCATTTGCTAAGAGGAGGGCCTCCAAAGTTCAGGTTTTGATCATTAATAACCTAAACAATCTGAGGCCAGGATATCCGAAGGATTCTCAGCCTTTTCCTCTTGCATTCCTTTATTAAACTTACGCTTTGCACTTTGTGTTTGGCTGTGGCCCAGTGTGTTGGCATCTGTGTTAAGAGGCGTCCCCTGCTCCTTAATGGGAATGAGAAATTCATCCGGCGAGTACCTTTGCAATGATGTCCAACGTCACGCGTCTCAGCAGGCTCATCACATCCACTCCATTTGCTCCAGTGCCTTTTTTCTCCAACACCTCCATAAGCTCTTCTGCTACTTCATTAAAAGTTCCCATCAACCCCATCAAGTAACTGGGCAATCAAGAAAGTGATACAAATGTCAATGAAACAAAAATATAATTGCAGGCTGGAGCCATCCATTGTGAACAAAATGCATGTACAAGTTTCCCCCAAGTATGCACATCCACATACCTTCCTACACACACACACACACACACACACACACACGTATGACACTCAGGAGTACAAGCACACACGTTAACACACTGTTCATTCTGTACAAAACAGATCTGGTGATGGCAATGAGAAGAAGGATATCCCTTAGCCCTCCTACCCACCCATAGAACCCATAGTCCGACCACCTGCAAGGCAGGAATCTCAGCTAAAGCATCCATGACAGATGGCCATCCAACCTCTGCTTAAAAACGCCCAAGGAAGGAGAGTCCACCACCTCTCGTGGGAGTCTGTTCCACTGATTAACAGGTCTTACTGTCAGAAAGTTCTTCCTGATGTTTAGTTGGAATCGCCTTTCTTGTAACTTAAAGCCATTGGTTAAGGTCTTACCCTTCAGAGCAGGAGAATACAGTGGTACCTCGGGTTAAGTACTTAATTTGTTCCAGAGTTCTGTTCTTAACCAGAAACTGTTCTTAACCTGAAGCACCACTTTAGCTAATGGGGCCTCCTGCTGCTGCCGCGCCACCAGAGCACGATGTCTGTTCTCATCCTGAAGCAAAGTTCTTAACCTGAAACACTATTTCTGGGTTAGTGGAGTCTGTAACCTGAAGCATACGTAACCCGAGGTACCACTGTGTATATACCGAGAGCAGTGCCCAATTTACGTATAAGCTAAACAAGCTATAACTTAGGACCCCACTCTCTTGGGGGCCCCAAAAATATTTGAAGGGGAAAAAACTGGATGTACATTTCCAAAATATAAGATAAAAAACAAATAAAATAAAACCTACATACAGCAACAGTGTTTTGTGTTGTGCAGGTTTCGATTTTGTTATATGCAAATGGCTTTGGATACCTATTAAGTCCATAAATTACCATATAGCATATATTCAACACAAAAAAAACAGCAACAATTTGTTGTTGACAAAGGACAGCTGGACATATAAAGGGCCCCATTACCTCCAGTAGCTTAGGGCCTCATTAAACCTAAATCCGGCCCTGACCGAAACACACATTCCTGAACTTTTTCCCTGCCATTGATTTGTAGCTCATAGAGTTTTTCACAAGGGGGGTGGGAAGGGAAAAAAATGACACTCCTCCATTGTCCTGAAACCATCCTACACCGTGCAATTATGGAATTGTAGAGTTGGAGTCATCTAGTCAACCCCCTGCAATGCAGGAAATGCAATACAGGAAATGCATTTAATTGTTCCTAGCAACTCACTGGTACTTAATAAGCCATTTCTTGGCTTTATTTGTTTCTCAGTTAACAAAGTAATATATTCCTGAATTATCAAGGGAGTCTCACGTACATGCAGAATGTGCTACCTTTCGGTTTTGGTTGGCCCTCTCGCTTCCAGACTATAGCTATGAGTCCATCTGTGTTTGGCATTATGGGGAATTATGGTCACCTAATTTTAAGAAGCGTTTCAGAAAGGGACTGTGCAGTGGTCCTGAGACAAGCCTTCCGGGTTCAAGCTTCATACATGGAAACAAACAGAGAGACGATCAAGCAGAGATACAAAGGCTGCAAACAGAACGGCACAATCCATAACGTCTAAAGAGTTTAGAAGGCCCTCAGCACTTTCAGAAGAATTACGACAGCACTATCAACACATAGAGGCATGGACACAGAGGGTACTTTATTACAGTGTACATTTTGGAACTCCCTTCCGTTACGGATTACACAGGTGCTGCCCATATTGGCTTAAAGGGCATTTTAATGTGATTTTTTCCCTCACAGTGCAGATTTGAAGTTGTTCTTAATAATGAAATAGCTTTACTGTGTAAAATAGTTTGGAATGAATGAAATAAATAAAGGAATGAAATAAATAAAGCTTATGAGGGGAGAATGTTCCAGGGAACCACCCTGCCAAGAGCATAAAAGGTAAAGGTAAAGGTACCCCTGCCCGTACGGGCCAGTCTTGACAGACTCTGGGGTTGTGCGCCCATCTCACTTAAGAGGCCAGGGGCCAGCGCTGTCCGGAGACACTTCCGGGTCACGTGGCCAGCGTGACATCGCTGCTCTGGCCAGAGCCAGAGCCAGAGCCGCACACGGAAACGCTGTTTACCTTCCCGCTGGTAAGCGGTCCCTATTTATCTACTTGCACCCGGAGGTGCTTTCGAACTGCTAGGTTGGCAGGCGCTGGGACCGAGCAGCGGGAGCGCACCCCGCCGCAGGGATTCGAACCGCCGACCTTTCGATCGGCAAGCCCTAGGCGCTGAGGTTTTTACCCACAGCGCCACCCGCGTCCCGACCAACAGCAAAGCTGTCAACATTTTCCCTTTTTTAAGGGAAATTCCCTTATTTTGAATAGGATTCCTTGCAAGAAAAGGGAAAAGAAAAGGGAAAAGTTGACAGCTATGGCTAAGAGGCTGCTCTTTCATAAAACTGTGCTATAACTCTTGCACATTTGCATGACACAGCATCAACTGAAATGATTTATCTCTGGAAAACATGCATTGGGGCTGTTTTTTCCTCTGACAGTCACTTGTGATAGATAGCCCTCGGGCTTTCAGCCATTTGCGATAGATAGCCCTCGGGCTTTCAGTTACACCAACTTTGGAATGAAATTAATCCTGATCCACATAGTACATTCTACCCTTATTTTACACAAGTCAACAAACACAGTTTTTGGAGTGCCACCGTGACCACCCGCTGCTTTCCTCCCTCAGAACTGGCCCACCCTGCGCTGGGTTTGGATCCCAACCAGCATAATTACAAGGATGTAACAAAAAAAGTCTCTGGACATTGTCACAAGGAACAAAGGAACACTGAACCGAAGGGAATATTTGTTTCTCACAGTAAACCCGTTCAGAATGGGCTGTACTTTTAGCAAGACAGACTGAGGCCAACAGAATCTCCTGAAGAGAAACAGGCAGCCTATTTCAAACCATTGTTTTTGCCTCACGTTGGCTTGAAGGCCGGGTCCATGATTCTCCTCTGGTTGTGCCAATGGTTGTAGTCAAGAACAGCCGACAAGCCCTGCCCTAGAAATCTGAAAAAGGCAGCAACAGAAAGATAGCATTATTTTATGCCTGGTTCAGAGGTCATGGTTCTATTCCTCTCCCCCTCTGGGAATGCTCTAGTTTGCTTCTAAAGGCCATGGGGTTGTTTGTTTGTTTGTTTAACTTGGTTCTTTCTTTAAACAATTTTTTTTATACATTTCACTGATACAGTCATTTCAACATTTCAAAACTTGACTTCCTTCCCCCTCTTTCTGCAGTTCCTTAATTTTTTGATATCTGCTGCATATCCAAATTACAGTGGTACCTCGGGTTAAGTACTTAATTCATTCTGGAGGTCCGTTTTTAACCTGAAACTGTTCTTAACCTGAAGCACCACTTTAGCTAATGGGGTCTCCTGCTGCCGCTGCGCCGTGACGGCACAATTTCTGTTCTCATCCTGGGGCAAAGTTCTTAACCCGAGGTACTATTTCTGGGTTAGCGGAGACTGTAACCTGAAGCGTCTGTAACCTGAAGCGTATGTAACCCGAGGTACCACTGTAACTGAATTTGCTCATTTATTCATCTTCTTTAAATACATACTCTTATGAAACTGCAGGTTATTGCAATAATCCTGCCAAAGTCTTTATTTGTTTGCAATTTATCTGTAAATATTCAATAAACCATTTCCATTCTTTTATAAAAAGTTTGTTATCTTGATTTCTTATTCTTCCGGTAAGTTTTGCCATTTCTGCATATTCCATAAGTTTTTGTACCCATTCTTCCTTTGCTGGGTCTTTTTTTTAACTTGGTTCTGATAGCTATTCAAGGTGTGTATGAGGATGATAAACATGCCACAGGCTCATGCTGGCTTGCCTTCCCAATTCCTAGTAATTTTTATTGCAGCCTGATACAGTATCTGAATTAAGCAAGAGTGTTTCATGTTAACCTCGTGCTAGTAGCTTTGACTCACTTTCTGAAAACAGATAGCCTTGGCTGATTATTGGATTGTTTTACCCCATATGTTAAGGGACGCGGGTGGTGCTGTGGATTAAACCACAGAGCCTAGGACTTGCTGATCAGAAGGTTGGCGGTTCGAATCCCCGCGACGGGGTGAGCTCCCGTTGCTCGGTCCCTGCTCCTGCCAACCTAGCAGTTCAAAAGCATGTCAAAGTGCAAGTAGATAAATAAGTACTGCTCGGGCAGGAAGATAAATGGCATTTCCGTGCGCTGCTCTGGTTTGCCAGAAGCAGCTTAGTCCTGCTGGCCACATGACCCGGAAGCTGTACGCCGGCTCCCTCGGCCAATAAAGCGAGATGAGCGCCGCAACCCCAGAGTTGATCACGACTGGACCTAATGGTCAGGGGTCCCTTTACCTTTACCTTTACCCCATATGTTACTTACCTTACGCCATACATATCATGAAGACCACGGTATACCATGGGGTCCTTTGGGTATTCTGGTGATGTCAAGTACACCTAAGATGAAATCTGTTCAGTCAATGTTCCAGTACGTACCTTTAATATTATATAAAGTACTATCACACAGACAAAAAAAAAAAAAAAAAAGGGAAAAGAGCTATAGATTTTCAAGGGAATATTTTAAAAAACAAACGTTTAGTGTCAAGAATGCTAGCCTCTGGTTAAGCTTCATTTTGGGACAGGGTTGATGCAATCCCATCTAGATTAGCTTTAAAGTGGCCAAGCTGTGGCTCTCCAGAGCTTGTTGGTCTCCAGTTCCCATTAGCGCCAGCCAGCATGGCATTTTTTTCTTGGATACTACCATTTCAGAGAGAGAAATACACTTCCTATTTAGGTTACATGCAATATTATTGTATTGTACAGGTAGCAACCATTTTAGGCATGGGCAACTGACATGCAACCGTTGATGCATGGGTCCTTTTCGACCCCGAAGAGGGAGGAATGGGGACGGAATGGGACAGGCTTCTGTGTGCTCGGCCAATGCACACTTTGACCTGGAACACAACTCCCGTGGAAATAGGGGATTTGCTTGTATTGTATTGGGAAACACTTGCCTGTGAGCGCTCCAATTGGAGAACAGCCTTTAAAAGCTATCAAGGGCTTTGAAGACACTCGAACTCAGGATGCAAGGGAGAAACGCGCTAAGAGGAAGGCACGTTTGGCAAACCCTCACTGTGATCAACTCCCACCTGGAAACCAATGTCCCCACTGTGGAAGGATGTGTGGATCCAGAATTGGCCTCCACAGTCACTTATGGACTCATTGTTAAAACCGTGTTTATGGAAGATAATCTTACTTAGCTACGAGTGATCAACAAAGATTGCATTGCATTAAAATACCAAATATTGTAGTTATTTTTAGGATAGTGAGGGCCTAAACTGGAAGCACTTTCCCTGAACTTAGTCAAAACATACCTATTCCTCTGCTGTGGAGACGTACTTGTAGATTGTTCTACAATAATAATATAATAATAATAATTTATTATTTATATCCCGCCCATCTGGCTGGGCCTTCCCAGCCATAAAAACCAAAAATACAGTAAAATCACACGTTAAAAACTTCCCTGAACAGGGCTGCCTTAAGATGTCTTCTGAATGTCAGGTAGTTGTTTATCGCTTTGACATCTGCTGGAAGGGCGTTCCACAGGGTGGGCGCCACTACCGAGAAGGCCCTCTGCCTGGTTCCCTGTAGCTTTGCTTCTCGCAATGAGGGAACCGCCAGAAGGCCCTCAGCGCTGGACCTCAGCGTCCGGGCAGAATGATGGGGGTGGAGACGCTCCTTCAGGTATACTGGACCGAGACCGTTTAGGGCTTTAAAGGTCAGCACCAACACTTTGAATTGTGCTCGGAAACATACTGGGAGCCAATGTAGGTCTTTCAAGACCGGTGGGCGGCCGCTCCCAGTCACCAGTCTAGCTGCCGCATTCTGGATTAGTTGTAGTTTCCGAGTCACCTTCAAAGGTAGCCCCACGTAGAGTGCATTGCAGTAGTCCAAGCGGGAGATAACCAGAGCATGCACCACTCTGGCGAGACAGTCCGCAGGCAGATAGGGTCTCAGCCTACGTACCAGATGGAGCTGGTAAACAGCTGCCCTGGACACAGATTTGACCTGTGCCTCCATGGACAGCTGTGAGTCCAAAATGACTCCCAGGCTGCGCACCTGGTCCTTCAGGGGCACAGTTACCCCATTCAGAACCAGGGAATCCTCCACACCTGCCCGCCTCCTGTCCCCCAGAAACAGTACTTCTGTCTTGTCAGGATTCAACCTCAATCTGTTAGCCGCCATCCATCCTCCAACCGCCTCCAGACACTCACACAGGACCTTCACTGCCCTCACTGGTTCTGATTTAAAAGAGAGGTAGAGCTGGGTATCATCTGCATACTGATGAACACCCAGCCCAAACCTCCTGATGATCTCTCCCAGCGGCTGCATGTAGATGTTGAAAAGCATGGGGGAGAGGACAGAACCCTGAGGCACCCCACAAATGAGAGCCCAGGGGTCTGAACACTCATCCCCCACCACCACTTTCTGAACACGGCCCAGGAGGAAGGAGCGGAACCACTGTAGGACAGTGCCCCCAGCTCCCAGCCCCTCAAGACAGTCCAGAAGGATGTTATGGTCGATGGTATCAAACGCCGCTGAGAGATCCAGCAGAACTAGGAAACAGCTCTCACCTTTGTCCCTAGCCCGCCGGAGATCATCAACCAGTGCGACCAAGGCAGTTTCAGTCCCATGATGAGGCCTGAATCCCGACTGGAAGGGATCCAAATGGTCCGCTTCTTCCAGGCGTGCCTGGAGTTGTTCGGCAACCGCTCGCTCTATCACCTTGCCCAAGAATGGAAGATTTGAGACTGGGCGATAGTTGGCCATTGTGGCCGCATCTAAAGATGCTTTTTTAAGAAGCGGTTTAATAACTGCCTCTTTCAGCGGGTCTGGGAAGGCTCCCTCACGGAGGGAAGCATTCACCACCCCACGAAGCCCATCGCCCAGTCCTTCCCGGCTAGCTTTTATAAGCCAGGATGGGCAAGGATCCAGGAGACAGGTGGTTGGTTTCGCTCGTCCAAGCAGCCTGTCCACATCCTCGGAGGTAACAGATTGGAATTGATCCCACTCAACTTGACTAGACAGAACTCTAGCACTCTCCCGCCCTGGCCCTGCTCCCACGGTGGAGTCTACTTCTTCCCGAATCTGAGCGATTTTATCTGCAAAAAACTTTGCAAAATCATTGCAGGAGAACATGTGGCCCGTACTGGGCCCCGATGTTACAGGTGGTTCCGCTAAATTGTGAACCACCTGAAAAAGTCTCCTGCTGCTGTTTTCTGCAGATGCAATAGAGGTGGTGAAGAAATTCTTCTTCGCCGTCGCTATCGCCACTTGGTAGGCTCGACGTTGAGCTCTAACCTGTGTCCGATCAGATTCGGAATGAGTTATCCGCCACCGGCGCTCTAGCCGTCTCAAAGATTGTTTCATACAAGTTTAAAGCAGAAGCTGTACACAGTTCAGGCTAGTTCATGTCCCCCCCTCCACTCAAAAGAGCCAGCCACCCCTGGAATAATTTTGAATTGGATAACCTCGGGTTACTTTAAAAAATCAAAACACAATTAAAAGGGAAGAATGCATAAATGTTAATGCTTTAAAAACATTTTTTGGCCTTTTTAAAAAAAAACAGTCAACAGCCTGACTGAAGCATGTGAGGAACAATTCCAATAGCCAAAATAGCATTTGATTTGCTCATTTACACATCCGCCATTTCAGTTGTGAAAAAGGGCTCCATTTTCTCTTTTTATACTACGTTCGCTTTCAGTCTTAGGAGAGATAATGTTTCATAGCGTACCTTTACTCCTTCAGGGGCTGATACTAATAATGCAACTTTGTGAAAGGCATTTAAACGCAGGACTGGTCCATATTCCTCGGCCCTATGAAGACAAAAAGTGACCACTGAATAATAACCCAGGGATGCACTCCTGCTGCCGTCACCACCAGAGGAGAAAGGAGAAGCAGCTGCTGCGGCTTCCAAGTTCTAGCGAGATTGTGCAACAGGGGCTTCTTGCAAGAACCCAGGAGCCTCAGTTGTGCAACGCCAGTAAGAGAGGCTTTGGCTGGGGCAACAAGGGAATGTGGACATTGGGCAGTGGGCAGCTCATGCCTTCCCCTTTCACCTCAGACAGCAAAATTGAACAGTCCATGGTCCACCCCTGAGCGTGTGAGTTGTCAGACTGTGTGCTACATGGTGTCTTATATGGTTTACCATGTACTTACGTATCTGTGCACAGCCAAGATGCAGACCCGCAAGCACTAATGAGAGGTTTAGCTTTTAACTAAAGGCTCAGGGGAGGGCCCTGTATAGCAATTCTAGTGCATCTTTTAAAAGCACCCCCAAAAGCAAACAGGAAATTGGAAACTAAAAAGAGGGACTGGAAAAATAAATCAGCCAGCAGTCTTAACTACATTGGTCTAGTAAATGCAGTGCAGAGCCTCTCGTTTCGAGCTGTCTGAATACGCAAAATAACTTACCACTGCTTAAAGAGATCGTAATAAACTTCCTGCTTTTTAATCATTCCCCAAACGAGTGGCAGGTGACCGAAGAAAAAGCTGCAACGTTAAGATAAGTCAGGCATGACTTGATGAAAACCTTTGGGGCTCCTTACAGGAGTCGAACACCAAGGTCAAAGTAAGCAGGAATTCCTATGCAACCTCAACAACCAATTTCACAATACAATGCATGTCTTATAACAAGGAACATAATGACCCAAGGGAAGCTATATACACACTGAGAAAGCCACAGTAAAGATATGTATCCCCAGGGGCCATCAAAACATCCACAAAAGAACATGTATCCCCAGAAACTATCAGAGACTCAAAATGCATGCACACAGGGGAGGGGGGGGGATGAGGATGATATGTTTTTGATAAATTGTTATGTTGAAATTTCCAATAAAAACTATTTTTAAAAAAATGCATGCACACGGAGCATGAGGAGGAGGAATGGTGTTGTTTTTCCCCCTCCTGTGTATTGCTGGGGTCATTCATGCATGGGCTGGAGAAGTTCTGTGTCAGTAATCCTTGCAACAAACCAGTATGATAGGCCAGGACTCTTATTCTTTTGTTGCAAATATGGGGCTGAGCCTGACAGAATAGTGACTGGCCCAAAGGCGCCAGGAGAGTGTATGGCACCAGAACTTCCCAGCTTGTAGTTCACACCGTAAATCACAATGCTTCACAAGTGACAGAAGACAGGGAAACAGGGCCGGCCCTAACATTAGGGTCACGGTCCACACCATATGTTGAGCACACGTTGAAAGCACATGGCTTCCTCCAAAGAATTCTGGGAATGCACAGCTGCAATTCCCAGAATCCTTAACAAACTAGTTCCCATGATCCTTTAGGGAAAGGAACATTGCTTTAAATGCATGGTCCGGATGTGGCCACAATCCTGGAGGTGGGAAAGCCAACCTAAATAGACCCCTTTCAACACATACACACACAACTAGCCTAATGAAAACCCATCATGTTCTGTAGCCAGATGTGTCAGCTGGCAAAGGAGGAAAATGTGGGGTGGGGAGAGTGGAATTGCCTACCTGAGGAACCCTAAATAAGGGCACTCTTGTTGACCATTGCCACCTTGGTTGGGACTGACAGCAGCCAATGTCCAACAACATATGAAAATTGGAAATTGCTTAGGAAACACTCATCGGTTTTTGTTTTTTTTTTTAATTTTATGCCCATTGTAGCAATTTAAACGCACTGTTTCTGGAAGTTGTACAACTTTCAATTCTACTTTTCTTGCTTCTTTTTACCGCTCATTTTATCGCATTGCAATTTGAAATGAAATTGTGACCCAACACGAGAAATAAAAAGGAGCCCTAAAAGCACAGGTAGAAACCGGTATGATCATTTTAATGCAACCACACAACTGCAGACCACCTGAAGGAAGCCCACGGACCCCAATTAGGGAACTCCTGTAAGCAGCCCATCCCCACAATGCGCCCTCCCTCCTCCCACCGAGCACCTCCTCCTGCCGGTCACTTACCTCGCCCTGGGGGGGCCAGGGATGTGGTCATATTTCATGTGGACTGATTTGATGTAGCAGCAATAAAACACAAAGACAGCGAGGAGGGCCACGAGCAAAGGGTGCAGCAAGCCCCAGATCGCCGCTAGAGCCCCCATGGCAGCCGGGCAGTTCCGAAAGCAGCCGCCTCAATACCGCCGGCTGATGCCCTCGCTCCTCTTTTGCTTTGGCAAGGGGAAGAGCCCTTCCGATGTGGGAGGGCGCACGCTGGAGCAGGAGGGTCCTTTGCGTAAAGAGGCCGCCCTAAATCACGAGAGGAAATCCTAAACGAGTTGCAGGACCAAATTCTCCATTCAGCAATTTCCCGGGGCGCGCGGCTGGACGCGCATCCTTCCTTCCACCTTGGCACCTGCCCTGTGGAACGCCCTCCCACCAGATGTCAAAGAGAAGAACAACTACAGACTTTTAGAAGACATCTGAAGGCAGCCCTGTTTAGGGAAGCTTTTCAGACCACTGTATCTTAATACTTTGTTGGAGGCCGCCCAGAGTGGCTGGGGAAACCCAGCCAGATGGGCGGGGTATTAATAATAATAATAATAATAATAATAAAAAAAAAAAAAAAGACTCTCAGTCCCAGTTCAGTCCGATGTGAGCACCACTTGCACAAAACTGACCGGGTTTTTATTTCTTTCCTAGGGGAAACCGTTATGGATGCTTGGGAATGCGCCTCTCCAGCTGAGTTAGCAATTGCGCGCGGGCTGTATCTTTAAAGGGAAAGGCTTTTTGCGCGCTGGCTCCTCCCAGTCTAAAGGCCTTTTTTGCCTGACAGAGGCGGATGTTGGCTTCGCTCGTGCCGAAGCTGAGCTCTCCGCCGCCATGGAGCCGCTGGAGGTGATCTGGGGCTTGCTGCGCCTCTTGCTGGCCATGTCCCTCCTGGCGTTTGGCCTCTACTGTTGCTACCTAAAATCTATCCATATGAAATACGATTACATCCCCAGCGCCCCGAGGGCGAGGTAAGAAGCGGGAGCGTCGACAAGTTTCCTTTCCCGATTCTATCCAGGGAAGCAGGATAAACTACAGAGCAGCAGTCAGCGGTCTGGATCCCACCCCCCACCCCCGATGCTGGCTGGGGTTAATGTGACTTTTAGCCCCAAATATCTGGAGGGTAGTAAGCTTCCGAGGGTAGTTTCTTCCCAGTACAACCCGTGCGTTTTTACGCAGAAAGAAGCCCCCTGCTATGTTCCAGGGGACTTTCCGCGCATGCCTATGTTTGCTCAAAAGTAAGCAAACTTCAACGGGGTTTACTCTCTCGTAAATGGCGGGTTTAGGATTTAGAGGTTCAACCTCCCCCACTCCACTGCCCCCTTCCAAGCAACGTGTTTATGATTCATCTTGGTCAGGCGCTATCCAGTTCATTTTCCTTTCGCTTCTTTGCTTTGGCAAAGATCCAGGCTGGAGCAAATTCATGTCGCACAGTTGAAGTCGGTTTGATATTCTACTTGCTCAAAGAACCCCCTCCCCAAATCAGACCCCCCCCCTGGTTTTTTTCATCGATAAGGAAGGCCATGCGGGAAATGGACCGGATTGTTTGCAACATCTACAACCTCCCCGCAATCAGTTTGCAGTGGATACTCAATAAATAGCAGATGTTGTCCAAGCTTTTTGCAAACTTTGTGCAAATAAATCCCGAGGAACATAAAAAAGTCGTTTGGGTTTTTGTTTGTTTGTTATGCAACAGCAGCAGCAGATCAGCTAGAATTGTGGAACTTGCATTTGTGTTTGAATCGTGGCAGTCTGGTAGTATTCCACCTGTCTCTTCTGGGATAGAAGCAAAAGCTGTGCCAAGAGACTCCTGCTGTTTCAGATTTAGATCTTATTGCATGAACAATGTTGAGCTTTAAATAATGTTTTAAATCCCGCCCCTCCATACAAGTACAGTCTACTGTGGAGGGGACCACACTGCAGCAGAGAGGAGTTTATGGCAATCTTGCAATGCAGTCCACTGTTGATGTACCAGGTAGCAGGTGGGGCCAAGGCTGGCCTAGACTTGAAGGCAAAACCCACCCACCCCCAAAGCAAAACACCCTGCAGAATGCCGAGAAACTAAAATTGTACCCCCTCAGATTCCTTCCCAGCTTGTGGAAGTCCAGACAATTTCACAAAGAAGCTTTGTGGGCAGTTCCACACCCCTTGCAGTTAGACCCATGCTTCTAGATATTAATAAGAACTCAAGATACCGTATTTTTTGCTCTATAAGACTCACTTTTTCCCTCCTAAAAAATAAGGGGAAATGTGTGTGCATCTTATGGAGCAAATGCAGGCTGCGCAGCTATCCCAGAAGCCAGTACAGGAAGAGGGATTGCTGCTTTGACTGTGCAGTGATTCCTCTTGCTGTTCTGGCTTCTGAGATTCAGAATATTTTTTTTCTTGTTTTCCTCCTCCAAAAACTAGGTGCGTCTTGTGATCTGGTTTGTCTTATAGAGCAAAAAATACGGTAGTTTTAAAACCTTACATATGAAGCAAGAGCTGGGTTAGAATGAGCATAGACACCACAGCTGGCAACTGTCTTTTGTTTCTTGGGCAGTGGGCAGTGTGGTGCAGTGGTTAGAGTATTAGACTGAAGCTCTCTAGATGGAACTGGGCAAGTCACACACTCTCTCAGCCTAACCTGCATCCCTGGGTTGCTGTGAGGCTAAAATGGAGAAGAGAGAAAACATGCAGCACCCTCTTGAGCTCCTTGGGATATTACTACTATTGCTGTTATTAATTATTAAATTGGTATAGTGCCCTTCATCTGAAGATCACAACATAAAAATACAAAACGAGAACATGAAATGCACATTAAAAATAAAAAGCAAACCAATAACCCTCCTCCCACAAACAAATTTAAAGGGACATAGAATGATGTGATAAATCAGGGACTGCCAACTTTGGCACCTCCTTTGGTGCCCCTGGGTTGAACCATAATTCCCCGATTCCCAACTTCCTTTAAAAAAAAAAAAGTTTTAAAATATTTGGAACCTGAGATAGGAGGCAAGGCCAACATTCTCATTCCCCCCCCCACTCATCTCTTGGTGTTTTGCCCCCTCCCTTTGGAATAATTTGCTGCCCCAAGAAGAATTCCTGTGTAACCCCAGTATTTGAGAGAAGGAAAGGTCTAGGTGTGGTCTGGGCAGGGGGGAGCAAGGGAGTGGGGATTTCCACAGGCAGCTCCATCAAAGTCTAGTCCAACAGCTGGGTACTCTTCTGAGTCTTGATGTTGTAAGTGGTTCTTAACACGCTGGAATTTTCCAGACATATGCCTCTTCTGCAAGACGGGATCCACAAGTTTGCCCTGTTCAGCTGGCAGATAATTGGGGGGCTGGAGGAACTGCCATAGTCTATGTCATTCCACCCATAAAATTAGCAAGACTGTGTGTAAATCTGGAGAGGAGTCATTGGCTGGTGATAGAATTTGTGTATTGTATGTCAAATCACACCAACCTAGCAGTTTGAAAGCATGTCCAAGTGCAAGTAGATAAATAGGTACCACTCTGGCGCTTCCGTGCACTGCTCTGGTTTTGCCAGAAGTGACTTAGTCATGCTGGCCACATGACCCAGAAAAACTGGCTGTGGACAAACGTCAACTCCCTCGGCCAGTAAAGCGAGATGAGCGCCACAACCCCAGAGTCGTTCACGACTAGATTTAATTGTCGGGGTCCTTTACTTTTTTTTTAATGTCAAATCACACAGCTCTGCCCTACTCCAACTCCCTGGTCCTGAATGGGGTAACTGTGTCCCTGAAGGACCAGGTGCGTAGCCTGGGAGTCATTTTGGACTCACAGCTGTCCATGGAGGCACAGGTCAATTCTGTATCCAGGGCAGCTGTCTACCAGCTCCACCTGGTACACAGGCTGAGACCCGACCTGCTCGCGGACTGTCTCGCCAGAGTGGTGCATGCTCTGGTTATCTCCCGCTTGGGCTACTGCAATGCGCTCTATGTGGGGCTATCTTTGAAGGTGACTGGGAAACTGCAGTTAATTCAGAATGCGGCAGCTAGACTGGTGACTGGGAGTGGCTGCCGGGACCACATAACACCAGTCCTGAGAGATCTGCATTGGCTCCCAGTATGTTTCCAAGCACAATTCAAAGTGTTGGTGGTGACCTTTAAAGCCCTAGATGGCCTTGGTCCAGTATCCCTGAAGGAGCTTCTCCACCCCCTCGTTCAGCCCGGACACTGAGATCCAGCTCCGAGGGCCTTCTGGCGGTTCCCTCATTGCGAGAAGTGAGTTTACAGGGAACCAGACAGAGGGCCTTCTCGGTAGTGACGCCTGTCCTGTGGAACGCCCTCCCATCAGATGCCAAGGAAATAAGCAGCTATCTTATCTTTAAAAGACATCTGAAGGCAGCCCTGTTTAGGGAAGTTTTAAATATTAAATATTTAACTTTAACACTCGATTGTGAGCCACCCAGAGTGGCTGGGGAAACTCAGGCAGATGGGCAGGGTATAAATAATAATAATAATAATAATAATAATAATAATAATAATAATATCATCATCATCATCATCATCTTGCTGGCTATGGAGCCAGCCTTGACAATGATTAAAGGGGCAGGATCCATGTCCTCCTCTTCACCTGACTGCATCTTCCATGTATGTGTATGCCTTACATGCCTTAAATTCTGCCTTTACCATTTTTTTGCAGCTTTTTCTTAGGCCACCTGCCAATGCTATGGGGAATGCTGAAAAATAATGAATGTGTTCATCAGCTCTTCTTGCAATGGTATGTAAAAAAATAATAATCAAATAGTTTAAAATTTGAGATAATGAATTGCATTGCCAGCAGTCTATATGGTGTCTTGGTTTGTTTGCTTTTTAAAAAATCTTTAAATGCATGTCTGCAGACAGAAGCTGTTCTTTTTGAAATTTTGTGTGGCACCTACTAATTGTACATACTTCGTCAATAATAAAATAATATGATAACTAGTTCTCATCCGGTTCAGAAGAAGTGTGAAAACTCCAAATGTTAGCCTCGCTGAAGAAGCAGATACTTGGGTATGATATAATTTTGTGTTTGTGGTGTTGAAAGCTGATTAGCCAATGTAGAAATTTGCTTTGTTTGCCTGGGTACTGAGAGTGAACCTTTGATCATGTGATGAAGCTACTGAGTTGCAAATTTGCCATTTGGAAAGGGTGGTGGCTGTTAGTCCCTCTCTGACCCTGACAAGTGATAATATTGCTTAACATTTCATATTTTGTAAGGTGCCAAGCCTGTGCTGCACAGCACAAGACATTGTATGGATGTTTTTGATGTTTTAATTCTGTTGTAAATAAAGTTTTGCCAGTAAAAGTTCGAATAATATTTCTGTGGGCCTCGGCAATGTTTCATTTCCAAAGGAGTCGGTTCTTATGTTTCCAGTTGCTTCAGACTGCGCAATATTTAATATCTGCGACAGGGAATGCCTTCTTTGGGGCCGCCGCCACCTCTGAACTTCTGAGGGAGGTGGAATTTCCACTGCTGAACGTAACACCTCAAGGGGTGTGTAGGGGGCAGTCTGTCAGTTATTTGAGGCACAAGTCATTTAGGGCTTTAAAGGCTAGTGTGAGCAGATGTTGGGCTCATAAAGGAACCAGCAGCCAATGCAGCTGTTTTAGAACAGGGTTTCTAAAGGAAACCCCAGCAAATAATCTGGCCGCTGTGTTTTGGACCAGTTGAAGGTTCTGAGTCATCTTCAAGGGAAGCTCCCTGTAGAATACATTGCAGTCATCCCATCTTGAAGTTACAGGAGCAATGGAGTACTATGGGCAGTTCATCTCTCTCTTGAATATCTTATATATACTCCAGCTGTCCCTATATGCTGGGGAACATATTCTCATATCCCAGACACTAAAGATACAGCTTTTTTTTTTTTAAGCGAGCCCATGTTCAGGAATTTCCTTTCAAGTCTTTACACAGCAATGACCTTAGAAAGAAAGAAAAATACGATGTCTCTTGTTCTAGTGCAGTGGTACCTCTGGATGCGAACTGGATCTGTTCTGGAGCCCCATTCGCATCCTGAGCAGAACGCAATCCACGTCTGCGTGTGCGCGGGTGCGATTCACCACTTCTGAGTATTTGCATGACGTAATTTTGAGCGTCTGCGCGAGCGGTGAAACCCGGAAGTAACCCGTTCCGTTACTTCCGGGTCGCCGCGGAACGCAACCTGGAAACGCTCAACCTGAAGCGTATTTAAGCCGAGGTATGACTGTATGTGCTTAGTATGGCAGCAGCATTTCTTACACCTTGTTTGATAGATAAATATGGTCATTAACTTGATCGTATGGTCACTTTTTACTACTGTTCAAATATCTTCCTTCACAGGGCTAATGAATATGGACCCATCTTGCGTTTTAATGCCTTTCACAGAGTCATGGTATTGGTATTAAGTCCTGAAGGAGTAAAGGTATATTTTGCGGTTTTCCCCTCTGAGCATGAAAATGAAAGTGATTTTTCAGAATTCCAGTATTTAGTGTATTATGCATCATTCCCTCTTCCAGGGAACTCTAGGAGTTGTAGCTTTGTGAAGACAGTAGGTAACTCCTAACAACTCCCAGCGCATTGATCAAACTACCACTCCCAGGATTCTTTGGGAGAAGCCGTGACTGATAGAGATCTTGACTCTTTGTTGTTTTAGAGTCTTTGACTCCTTATTACAAACCACTTGAGCACATTTTTAACTATATAGTAAGTGGTCTATTGACACGGGTGGCACAGAGCCTAGGGCTTGCCAGTCAGAAGGTCGGCAGTTCGAATCCCCACGACGGGGTGAGCTCCCGTTTCTCGGTCCCAGCTCCTGCCAACCTAGTAGTTCGAAAGCACATCAAAGTGCAAGTACCGGTAGAGAAATAGGTACCGCTCCAGTGGGAAGGTGAACGGCGTTTCCGTGCGCTGCTCTGGTTCACCAGAAGCGGCTTAGTCATGCTGGCTGCATGACCTGGAAGCTATACTATCCCTCGGCCAGTAAAGCAAGGTGAACACCACAACCTCAGAGTCGTTCTACTGGACCTAATGGTCAGTTGTCCCTTTACCTTTACCTTTAAGTGGTCTATAAGAGGACTAAATTATCCCCACCCTCACCCTCCAACTTCACCACATTACAAGTAGCTCAGGAAGACTGCTGAATCACACACTTCCCAGCATCTCTGATTTAATCCCTATGGTTCAAACCATTTGTTTTCCCAGTAGAAGAGATCTGTACATTTGGATTAAATATAGCAGGGGTGCAGGAATTAGAATTACTAAGGAAATGGAAGGAGATGGATATGAGGGATATAATTCATTCAGAGAGCCTGCGTTCATAAATAGACCGATAACAAAAAGTTCAATTCACAGGAATTGCCTTGTGGTGCTTTCAAATTTGCCATGAAAAGCAATCATAAATTTTTACTTGGTGATTGCTGTGCTCCTCAGTGCACTTTTTTGGAAGTAAAGTTCCCTGAGTTCAATACCAATTAAACATGTTTAGAATTATTATTATTAATAATAATTAAATTTGTATCCTGCCATATACCCGCAGGTCTCAGGGAGGTTCACAGGATAAAATCACGATATAAAAACACAATACTTCAGGCATGGACAAACTCTGGTCCTCCAGGTGTTTGGGACTACAATTCCCATCATCCCTAGCTAACAGGACCAGTGGTCAGAGATTAATAATAATAATAATAATAATAATAATAATAATAATTTATTTATGGGATGATGGGAATTGTAGTCCCAAACATCTGGAGGGCTGGAGTTTGCCTATGCCTGCAATACATCATCAAAATAAAAACAAGAGCAACCCAATAATCCACCAACCCCACATTTTAAAAGGGCATTGAATGTCAGACAAAGGCCTGGTTAAAGAGGTACGTTTTTGCCTGTACAGTGGACCCGCTACTGGGTAAACTGTAGGTTTCCCTTTGACGTTCTAATAACAAACTTCCCTGCTAAGTCCATCTTGTCTGAGTGCCAGCCTCACACCCAGTTAAACATATCTTCTTCTTTTTTGGAATATTTTTTTGAATTTTATAACAAATAATGATACAAATTTCATTCATCATGTTATTTGCAATTATTCTCCCTCCCCTCCTCTGGACTTCCCTCAACTCCCCCTCTGCTGAGTTATTTAGTTTTATTTATTGTATCCTGATTTTCCTACACAAAAATAAAACCCCTTATCATTTCCTTGAAATATCTGTTACTCAAATGAAATTGTGAAAGTTTAATCAAATCCTGCCAGTGAATCCAGTCCATTCTGTTGTTTCTGCAAAAAAACCTGTAAATGATTCCCAGACTCTTTTGAAGTCCTTTTTGTCCTTCACTTGTAGTTTATCTGTTAGCTTAGCCAATTCTGCGTAGTTCACCAGCTTTTCTTAACATTGTTTCTTTGATGGTATTTCTTCCATCTTCCAATATTGTGCAATCAAGATTCTTGCTGCTGTTATAGCATACATAAATAATGTCCATTTTTCTTTTGGCAGCTCTTGATTTGAGATATCTAACAAAAAGACTTCAGGGTGTTTAACAAAATTCATTTTAAACATTTTTTTCAATTCATTGTATATCATTTCCCTATATTTTAATGCATTTGCATTTCCACCACATATGATAAAATGTTCCTTCCTTTTCCTTACATCTCCAACATCTGTTATTTTCTTTCCTAAACATCTTTGCCATTTTTATTGGTGTGACATACCATCTATACATCATTTTCATGTAATTCTCTCTTAATAGTATGCAATCTGTGAATTTTATATCAACCTTCCACAATTTTCCCCACACCCAGTTATACATATCTGAGGTTTCTCTGAAACAGCATTTGTTGATTCTCTGAAGACCTACAGAATGTGTCTTACAAAAAAGCATTTAAAACTTTTTGGGGGAAATGCTCTGGCACCACTTATTGGGTGAACTTTCACACATTGAACCCTCTCAAGGCAGAAAGGTGAAGACCTCCCAGCCCACCCCAAATTTAAATACCCCAAATCCCACACTCTAAAGACTTCAGGGTGTTTAACAAAATTCATTTTAAACATTTTACCTTTCCCGCCCCGACTTGGCCACAGTGATCCATGCGACGGTCATCTCCAGGCTTGACTACTGTAATTCGCTCTACGTGGGGCTGCCCTTGAAGCTGACCCAGAAACTCCAGCGGGTGCAGAATGCTGCAGCGAGGCTCCTCACAGGGGCTCTGCCATGGGAGCATATTCACCCAGTGCTTTTCCAGCTGCACTGGCTCCCGGTGGAGTACAGGGTCAGGTTTAAGGTGCTGGTTTTGACCTTTAAAGCCCTTCACGGCCTAGGACCCTCGTACCTACGGGACCGCCTCTCCTGGTGTGCCCCACGGAGAGCCTCAAGGTCCATAAATAGCAAACCCTAGTGCTCCTGGGCCCTAAGGAAGTTAGATTGGCTTCAACCAGAGCCAGGGCCTTTTCAACACTGGCTCCGGCCTGGTGGAATGCTCTGCCTCATGAGACCAGGGCCCTGCAGGATCTGATTTCTTTCCACAGGGCCTGTAAGACAGAGTTGTTCCGCCTGGCCTTTGGCTTGGAGCCAATTTGATTCCCTCCCCCTCTTTCTTTTTTCTTTTCCTTTCTCCTCCTGAGATGAGGCTACATTTTAATATTTTAATGTTTCAATATTTTAATGTTGTATTTTATTTTTGTTTTTAAGTTGTAATCATTCTTCTTGTTTTTATTATTGTTTGTAAGCCGCTCTGAGCCCGGCCTTGGCTGGGAGGGCGGGGTATAAATAAAAAATTATTATTATTATTATTATTATTATTATTAAACACTGGTGGGATGGAGGCAGCCCTGTATATCTTATTCCCTCTTCACAATTTTAGCGGAGGGTATTCATTGTGACCACATGAATTACCATATTTTTCCTTGTGTAAGACTATATTTTTTCCTAACTTTTTGAAGTTTAAAATATGGGGTCGTCTTATATACGGATAGTGCATAGTGCATTTTCTTAATTTTGAGTCCCCCAAAATAGGGGGCATCTTATACATGGGGGTCGTGTTATACATGGAAAAATACCGTATATGTGAATACGGACTGACAAAATGATTTAATTTTAGGAGTTCCTGATGTTACCACAATACCCAAAGGATTCAGTTTCATATGGACGTCTTTTTAATTTATTTGGTGTACGGTAGGTAAGATGTACATAGCTAAGATGTACTGGTATGTGGCGTGTGGGATGAGAAAATTCCATTGATTCAGAAAAAGGTTGTGATCTTTAATGCCACCAGGCAGGTGAATTTTTTCAGGCTCTGTTATATGCAGAAATGGATAGCACTAAATAACTTGGGTTCAGGATTCCTTAAGGACCACCTGACCCTTTTTATCCCATCCCAGTCACTGAGAATATCCTGAAGAGCACTGTTCATTGTCCCCCCCATCTTAACAGAGCGCTGATGGGCTTCAGCTGGAAGTTGAGTTTTTTGCTTTGCTAGTCCCAGGCTAAGGGACGCAGGTGGTGCTGAGGGTTAAACCACAGAACCTAGGACTTGCCGATCAGAAGGTTGGCGGTTTGAATCCCCGTGACGGGGTGAGCTCCCGTTGCTCGGTCCTTGCTCCTGCCAACCTAGCAGTTCAAAAGCAAGTCAAAGTGCAAGTAGATAAATAGGTACCGCTCCGGCGGGAAGGTAAACGACGTTTCTATGCGCTGCTTTGGTTCTCCAGAAGCTGCTTAGTCATGCTGGCCACATGACCCGGAAGCTGTACGCCGGCTCCCTCGGCCAATAAAGCAAGATGAGCGCCGCAACCCCAGAGTCGGTCACAACTGGACCTAATGGTCAGGGGTACCTTTACCTTTACCTTTTAGTCCCAGGCTATGGACCACCCTCACAGCAGAGATTTGGCAGTCATCCTTACAGCTAACTCTTGGGAGACCTACTTTATGTGGACAGGTCTATTCAGCTTCATTCCCCCCCCCCCCAGATGAGCCTGTCATTTTAAATGATTATTTTGTACACCACCTTGATATTTTCTATGAGTGGGCAGTATACACATTTTTTAAAATAAACAAATAAATAAAAAGTGCAGGAAATGTTGTACAATCGAGGTGTCGAACCTATGAATTGGTGACAACAGACCCCCAAGTGCCAGATGGCATTTCTAAGCGGTTTCATACAGATATTGGAACAGCATAGGAGACAAGATAAACTCAAAAGTCTAAGGTATTGACCCAAGAATATCCTATTGCCGCTTTCTGGTACTGACACTGGAGGGAGTTCTGGAAGCTCTGTCAATTAGAGAAGAGGTCAGTTCTTCTTCAACTCAGTCTTGGGCTGATTAACATCCAATACCCTTTTAAATGTGTTGCTGGGGGGGTATTGTTATGTTTTTGTGCTTGCTTTTATTATGCATTTTGGGTTTTCTCCCTCCTGTAATGAAATTTTCTGTTTTACATTTTAGAATATTCATTTAAGCAATCTTAAAATATCAGTGACTTCCCTTCTTCTCTTTCCATGGTTCATTTTGCATAACTTAAATCCCTGCATATTTTACATAAACTATACCATTCAGTATTCCATTATTACCATGGTTCAGAACATGATTTCAAAACTGGCCCTGAAATAGTAATAAAAATTCTCCATCGTTTTTCAGATTTTTAGGAAATGGCTTGGTGACTGATCGTGATTATGACCACTGGCACAAGCAGCGGAAAATTATGGACCCGGCCTTCAGTCGCAAGTAGATATTAACTGAATGTCTTTTCTTAAGTGATGCTGCGCATTTTGGTTCATGTTAATAACCAAACCACCTATCTCTAAATGAGCTTATGGCTCAATTTGCAGATAGCACTAACCCGAACAGCATGAATGTATGAATGTGCAGGCTTCTGGAGAGGCAATCATGACTGTTTTACTTCTCTTGTTGCTGCTGTGAGCTAATCCATGATTTGGGTTAGCAGGTTGTCTGAACCAGGATTCATGGTTTGTCTCCCTCCAGACAAACCATAGGCAGTGTAAAACCCAAGGACAAACCTTGGTTGCAGTTTGGCGCAAGACAAATCATGAGTGTGGGTTTGGAAAATATACTAAGACAAACCACAGCTTAGCTCACAGCAGCAGGAGGACCAGATGTGGAGAGGAGCAAAGTAGTCACAATCTCCTCTCTTGAGAACCAGCACGTTCATGCTAAGCTATAGTCCAAGTAGCTGTGCTGTGTTTCACCTCCATACTGGAGGCAGAAATAATTCTGTGTGTGTTGCTGGAAGCCACAGGAGGCGAGAATAACCTTGTGCTTGGGTCTTGCTTGCTTGGCCACTGTGAGAACGGAATGCTGTACTGCATGGGCCATGGGTCTGATCCAGTTAGCTCTTATATTCATTTGCATACCTTAGACAGCTTCTAGTTTGACCGCAAAGTCCTGCATTTGCTTGATTTTATTAATTTTACAGTTACCTGATGGACTTGATGGGACCCTTTAACGAGCAAACAGAAGAGCTTATGAGGGTGCTGGATGAAAAAGCCGATGGAGAAACTGCAGTGGATGTGATGAGCCTGCTGAAACGCGTGACGCTGGACATCATTGCAAAGGTACTCGCCGGATGAATTTCCTGTTTCCATTAAGGAGCAGGGGATGCCTCTCATTCTGAGTCAAATTGAGTCAAAGGGCAGCACAAAGGACAAGTTCAATATGGGAGAAAAGGGTGTTGGGAAGCCCTCACCCTTTTGGGCTAACACATAGGGAAAGGAAATCTTACATTGCATGTCTGTTGAATAGAGCCACAGCACAAATAAATAATTTTTGCCAAGTATCCAGAGAAATGCTGCAATTCACCAGCTCAACTTTCACCCAGCTTCATAAGACATGCAAAGCTGACATCAGAATAATAACAATGTTGTAACTATTTTTTTAATTGCTGTTGCTGTTTTAATTGTATGGAATTCATGTTGGCTGGCTTTAATAGTGTTTAATTTTGGTTTCATTTTTGTATATTTCTGTGCCAGGACCTTCAGGTGAAAGGCAGGCTATATATATGTTAAGTAAATATATAACAAAATGTACACATGCATACACAGCCTGTTGTGTTTCTGACCAAGAAGCCAAGGGCTTTTTAATGTTCCTGTAACACTTTTGTGAACTTGAAACAAGATGAACCCCACAGATATAGTGTACCAAAACATTTCCTCCTCTTTGGTGTTTAAAAGACTTGAGAAATAGAGATCAAGGTTGAACTGCAAAGGAGGATGGCAGAAAGCAAAGATGTTTTAGATCCCCTTTCTTCACATTATCAGGCAGCCTTTGGCCTTGAACTGAACACCCTGCATGATGACAGCACGCCTTTTCCGCATGCGATCTCCATGATCATGAAAGGACTGGGTCAGTCACGCAATCCATCATTTAAGGTCAGTGCAGGCATTTCTCGTGGAACTCTGACCCTCTCTGAAACATACATTATTGCTTGTCAAGCTTATTCCAAGAGTCTTGGACAAATCCTTTTGGGAAACTGGCAAGTGATGTTATCACTTAGTTCTTTTGCACCCCAGCATTCCTGCGCCACTAGATATGCCTTGAACATTTTTGCTTGGGCTTGCCCTGTTCTTCCTACCTGTTTCCAGACTGTCTTGTACAACTGTAGGACCAGCGTAGATTTTGCATAGCTGTTTTATTGCTGATCAATCAGCGATCTCTGATATGTTGGAATGGACCATTCAACACCTGCTGGTTGCTATTGCATTCACAAAGGATGCTTGTCTAAGGGATCATGAACCGCCAATGGGCCACAGCTATCTTCTGTCTTAGCAGGTGGCTTTTGTTGACAGCTACGCCGTCCAGTAATATGTTCTTGGTTTTGCTCTGCTCTGCTCCTCATGATAGTATCTGTTATCTGTCCAGTATCTGCCAAAGTACAGGAAAGAAGTGAAAAAGGTTCAGGAGAGCTTGCTGCTGCTGCGCCGTTTTGGCAGCCAGTGTATCGAACAGAGACGCAAAGCTATCCAGAACGGGGAGGAGATCCCATTGGATATTCTGACTCAGATACTGAAGAGTGCAGGTAGGGGACTCCTTTTTTAAATATGCTTTTTATTAATTTTCTGGTTTACACAAATAAATACAACAAATTTCATCCATCGTCCACTCATTTCCTTATCTGCCGCTCTGCCGAGCCATGACTTCCCTCGCTCCCTCCAACCAGTTTTCCTTTTTCAATCTACTTCCTGCAGTCTCTTCTTATTTTCCCAGTCCACGCCGTAATATTTATTTCAGTCCTGCTAGTATCTTCAGGTTCCTACAGTTATTATTTATCTTTTATCCTAAAAGACTGGCTGATTAATTGGTGTGTCTCTCAATGCCCTGTCTCCTAGAGGTGTAAGTTCCAGCGTTAAAAACCACAGTAATCTCCAATTTCCCCTTCTATTCTGTGTTATTTATATAATCCATAAATTTAATCCAGTCGCTTTGGAATTTTGGATCCTGCAGGTCAGTTTTGCTAGTTCCACATATTCCAACATCTTCATCTGCCACTCCTCCACAACTGCTAATTCTTGTACTTTCCATTTTTGGGCAAACAAAATTCTAGAAGCGGTCATTGCATACATAAATAACCTTCAATCCACCTTTCAATTTCCTCTCCCATCAAGCCCAGCAAAAAAGCTTCTGGCTTTTTAGGAAAGGTATATTTAAACATCTTTTTCACTTTGTTGTAAATCATTTCCCAAAACGATTTTGTTTTCTCACATGACCACCACATGTGGTAAAAGTCACCATCCTAATCTTTACACTTCCCGCGTAATTTACTTCTCATCCTAAACATTTTTGCCAATTTCACGGGTGGCAAGTACCATGGGTACATCATTTTCATTGTATTTTCTTTTAAGATGGTACATGCTGTAAATTTTAAGTTCTCGTTCCACAATCTCACAACATTGAGTATGATGTGTGAGTAGGGGACTCCTTTTTTCAAGGAATCTTAGAATTGGAAAGGACCAAATATAGGATGGGGAACACTTGGCTCGCTAGCAGTACATGTGAAAAGGATCTAGGGGTCTTGATGGACCACGAGCTGAACATGAGTCAACAGTGCGATGCAGCAGCAAAAAAAGTGAATGCTATTTTAGCCTGCATCAACAGAAGTGTAGAGTCCAGCTCAAGGGAAGTAATAGTACCACTCTATTCTGCCTTGGACAGACCACACCTGGAATACTGTTTCCAGTTCTGGGTGCCACAATTTAAGAAGGATGTTGACAAGCTGGAACTTGTGCAGAGAAGGGCAAGTAGGACAATAAGAGCTTTCTGACAGTAAGAGCTGTTTGACAGTGGAACAGTCTCCCTTGGGATGTTGTGGACTCTCTCCTTGGGGGTTTTTAAGCAGAGGTTGGATGGCATCTGTCATAGAGGCTTCCTTTTGGGCAGGGAGGTCAGCCTCACTCTTGGTTTCCTGTCTTGACAGCTGAGGGAGGGGACTGCGATGCTGAAATTCTCCTGGACAATTTCGTCACTTTCTTCATTGCAGGTTGGTAGATCTATATTCCGTTTTCCCTTCCATCCTTTAATTATGAACTGACCCAGACCCTGCGATCATCCTTTGAGGCCCTTCTTCATGGGCCTCCTCCGTGAGAGATCTGGAGGGTGGCAGCATGAGAACAAGGCCTTTTCTGTGGTGGCTCCCCACTTGTGGAATGCTCTTCCCAGGGAAGTTCGACTGGCGCCTTCATTATATATCTCCAGGCACCAGGCTGAAGTGTCCCTCTTCAACCAGGCCTTTGGCTAAACTGAGTGGTGGTGATATTGTTTTTATTTGTTATTACGGTATGTATTTTTGTGTTGTAAACCAACATGTGATCTTCAGATGAAAGGTCATATAGAAATGTAATAGATTGTAATAATAAAGTAATTAGATTCCCTGTCTTGCAGGTCACGAGACCACTGCCAACTTGTTGTCTTTTACCATATTGGAACTGGGACGGCAACCTGACATATTGAAGAAGTGTGTGAAGTTCGCCCTTTCCTTTTATTCTTCGTTTATTTGTGTTTTTATTTTTTAGCAGGTCCCTCCTACCCATTGACGGTCCGTTGAGTTATTTTATGCACTCTGTGTATGTCTAATGTTATACAGTGGTAAAGGTAAAGGTAAAGGTACCCCTGCCCGTACGGGCCAGTCTTGACAGACTCTGGGGTTGTGCGCCCATCTCACTTAAGAGGCCAGGGGCCAGCGCTGTCCGGAGACACTTCCGGGTCACGTGGCCAGTGTGACATCGCTGCTCTGGCCAGAGCCAGAGCCAGAGCCAGAGCCGCACACGGAAACGCCGTTTACCTTCCCGCTGGTAAGCGGTCCCTATTTATCTACTTGCACCCGGAGGTGCTTTCGAACTGCTAGGTTGGCAGGCGCTGGGACCGAGCAGCGGGAGCGCACCCCGCCGCAGGGATTCGAACCGCCAACCTTTCGATCGGCAAGCCCTAGGCGCTGAGGCTTTAACCCACAGCGCCACCTGCGTCCCTTGTATACAGTGGTACTTCAGGTTATATACGCTTCAGGTTACAGACTCCACTAACCCAGAAATAATACCTTGGGTTAAGAACTTTGCTTCAGGATAAGAACAGAAATCATGCTCTGGCGGCGCGGCGGCAGCAGGAGGCGCCATTAGCTAAAGTGGTGCTTCAGGTTAAGAACAGTTTCAGGTTAAGAACAAACCTCCGGAACGAATTGTGTACTTAACCTGAGGTACCACTGTAGCCAGAAACTGGAGAAAGGAAAAGGAGCTCAAGGTGGCGCACAGAGTTCTCTTCCTCCCCATTTGATCTTCACAACAGCCCTGTGAGATAGGCTAGGCTGAGAGTGAGTCACTGGCCCATGATCACCTAGTGAGCTCCACGGCTGAGTGAGGATCTGAACCTTGGTCTGCCAGGTTTTAGTCCAACACTCCAACCATTATATGTGTTGCATCTCCCTTCTCTCTATATGTGTTGAACTGTGTCCTGGATTGTAACCACCCAGGGCACCTAAACTGGCTAAGATTTGGGAGCAATTATTTCTTATCTTTGGATGAACCAAACCAATATGCATTTTGACTGTGTGAGTGAATTATGGTGCTGCTTAGTCCTAGGAAGATACCGTATTTTTCACTATATAAGACGCACTTTTTCCCTCCTAAAAAGTAAGGGGAAATGTGTGTGCGTCTTATGGAGTGAATGAAGGCTGTGCAGCTATCCCAGAAGCCAGAACAGCAAGAGGGATTGCTGCACAGTGATCCCTCTTGCTGTTCTAGCTTCTGGCTTAGCTGCGCGAAGCCTCTTCAGGGCAGCGGGATGAAGGCTGTGCTGGCTTCTGGGATTCAGAATATTTTTTTTCTTGTTATCCTCCTCCAAAAACTAGGTGCATCTTATGGTCTGGTGCGTCTTATAGAGCGAAAAATATGGTAAATACAGATACTTTCAAAGGTAGATGTCTGCCTTTTAGCATAATAAACAATCCACGGACATTTGAGTAAAATTTCTCCTGCATTTCCTTCTTAAGACTTCAGGCTGAAGTGGACGAGGTCGTTGGGGTGAAGAGAGATGTTGCCTATGAAAATCTCGCAGAGCTTAAATACTTATCACAGGTACACTTGGGGAATGCTCTGAAAAGCTCCTAGATGCCCAGCCATTAAGAGTAAGACATTGGTTTTAAGATGAAACTTGAGGCCTCGTTTTAGAGGAAAGAATATCTCAAAGTTCTTTAGCTGTAATATTAACACCATGAGGGGAAAAAAAATCTCAGTTTCTCGTAAGGAATTCTCATAGTGCAGAGAAATCTTATCTGCTTCATCAGCCTCCAGAAGAATAAATGTGGTACTGTGATACTTTTTTAACTGTTCAAACACTGGATATGCAGTTGACTCTAATTCTTCCTGGTCCATCCCTGTAGCAGTAGGAAAGTTCAACTAGTGCAAGCAAAAAAATCCCTTAGTGCAGGAGCAGCCAAGATGGTACTCTCCAGATGTTATGGATTACAGGTCACCAGCCAGTGGTTAGGGATGGTGGGAGGGCACTGCATTAACTGTCTCTTCCTCACAGCACATAACTATGTGGTCCTTTCGTTTGGGCATGATGGAATAAATATGCCTCTGTTACTCATTTCTTGTGCACAGATCTTCTAAGGTTATGCTTCCTTTATGCAGTGGTACCTTGATTCTCGAACATAATCCATTCTGGAAGTCCGTTAGACTCTCAAAATGTTTAAAAACCAAGGTGTGGCTTCTGATTGGCTGCAGGAGCTTCCTGCACACAAGCGGAAGCCGCGTTGGATGTTCAGCTTCCGAAAAACGTTTGAAAACCAGAACACTTACTTCTGGGTTTTTGGTTTTCGGGAGCCGATTTGTTCATCAACTAAGCCGTTCGAGAACCAAGGTTCCACCATAAATTCTATAAACTGTTCTGTTCTATATTCTGTTACCATTGCATTTTCCAAGCACTCAGAGAACATTGTTTTGAACGGGGGGTGGGGGGCCTGCAATCCTTTCACTTGCACAGCATGCCAGTTTTTGCTGTGTTTGCCCTGTCTTCTAATTTTCAGTTTTTAAAGAGCTAGGAGAACTGGCAGTCTCCTCTGGAGACTACATAACAAACTATTGCTGCTAGTAGGATACTCCTACAACAATGAAATGGTAGATGAGGCTCACTTTTTCTGGGTCTGCAAAATGAACAATCTTGGTTTGCATCCCTGATGAGTGCTTATCTGGGAGTCAGCCCCACTGAACACAGGGGCTGCATTTGGCCACAGCATAGCACTCAGAGAGCAAGCCTAGCTTCCCCTCTGAGTTCTTGCACTTGTCCCTTCCCTCTCTTCTGGTATGGTAGCAAGAACATCAGAAACTTCCATTTCTGGTTTAGATGAACCACAATTCAGTGTGTCATCAGACCTCTAAATACAGTCGTACCTTGGTTTTCAAACAGCCTAGTTCTCGAACGTTTTGGCTCCCAACCGATCAAAACCCAGGAGTGAGTGTTCTGGGTTTTGAACATTCTTTTGGAAGCCGAACATCCGACGGGGCTTCCGCGGCTTCCGATTGGCTGCAGGAGTTTCCTTCAGCCAATCAGAAGTCACAGAAGTAGGAAACTTACAGGGGAATTAAGGCTGAGAACAAATTATTAGTTCAAATAGCCCCAATAAACTTGTGACTGAACTGACTTTCTATGGGAAGAATTCCAGATGAAAACCCAACCCTACCATTTAACAAATCATACTAGTTGGTGAAAAGAAATGGCTCTTTTTACCTTTTCACCCTCTTAGGTTCTCAAAGAATCCCTGCGGTTATATCCACCAGCTCCAGGAACTGTCCGCTGGACTGAAAAGGAATGTGTCATTGAAGGAATCAAAATTCCAGCAGAAACCACTTTAATGGTGAGTCTTGTTTGAATGCCATGTGCTGTTATCTAACACATTGGAATTCAACACCAAACTTCCCCTGATGCAACAGACTTTTATGTCCAGGGCAATGTATGCACTCTGATTCTCTAAGAGGATGAGAAAGCAGCAGAATCTGCTCATGGCTTGTTGTGGGGATGGTGACTGGGGAGAGGGCCTTCTCAGTATTGGCGCCCGCCCTGTGGAATGCCCTCCCATCAGATGTCAAGGAAATAAACAACTATTTGACTTTTAGAAGACATCTGAAGCCAGCCCTGTTTAGGGAAGTTTTTAATGTCTGGTGTTTTGTTGTATTTTTAATATTTTGTTGGAAGCAGCCCAGAGTGGCTGGGGAAACCCAGCCAGATGGGCAGAGTATAAATAAGTTGTTGTTGTTGTTGTTTATTATCCTTACTGTGGCAAACCTAGGCAAGAGACATAGTAATTTCTAAAAGTAAAATTCCTGACACCCACAAAGTTGTTTAGCTTTATTTTGGGAAACCTCCCGCCCCTGAGTGATTTTAAGCTTTTGGAGCTGTTTCCACTGCTCCCCCCCCCCACTGACATCATTTTTACACCCAAAAACCAGTCTACCATGCATGACTAAGTTTTTTTTTTTAAAGTTATGCAAATCTCCTCCTTAGAATGACTAGCAGAAGCTGAATTAAATTGTGCAAGCTGTAAATTATGTGAAATGCAGGATGACATGCAAATTAACGTACCTTGCAATCCTATACCTGCCTACCCTGTTAAGTAGAGGAGATTACATATGGCATATAGGATTACAATATTCATTTCGTAATTGATACAGGTTCCACTATTTGGTTTTTGGATTGTTGCAGAATTTTTCTTCTTCTTTTAATTACAGAACGCTTGGTTTTGTGCCCCACTTTACCAGGCAAATTTTCCACTCAAAGCAGCTTTTAATGTCTAAAATAACACAATGGTTTAACAAAACAACGTTAAGCTATAACGAAGCAATGAAATATTAAAAAGCGGATCGGGAGAGACACACTAACTGATAATTGTATGCTAGGAAATGTGTACTTAGTGGGGGTGTTCAGTGTGATCACTTATTATTAAATGCTTTTAATATTTCTTTGCTCACAGTTAAGTTGCCTTGAGCCCTTTAGGAATAAGGCGATGCATGTTCTGTGCAGGACTAATCGGAGAAAGGAACAAGGACTTAATTAAAATACTGTATGCATTTGCCTCTAACTTTGAACAACCAATGTTTTTGAAGAATCATATATACAAATGTAAACTGTTCTGTTCCCTTGGCAGTTCAGCACCTATGTCATGGGACGTATGGAAAGGTTTTTCAAGGATGCGCTGGTCTTTGATCCTGAGCGATTTAGCAAAGACCAGCCAAGGTGAGTCCCTTTGTTATTTGTTCTAACAAATAATCATAATCATAATCATAATAATTTATTTATACCCCACCCATCTGGCTGGGTTTCCCCAGCCACTCTGGGTGGCTTCCAACAGAATATTAAAATACAATAGTCTATTAAACATTAAAAGCTTCCCTAAACAGGGCTGCCTTCAGATGTCTTCTAAAAGTCTGGTAATTGTTCTTTTTGACATCTGGTGGGAGGGCATTCCACAGGGCAGGCGCTACCACCAAGAAGGCCCTCTGCCTGGTTCCCTGTAACTTGGCTTCTCGCAGCGAGGGAACCGCCGGAAGGCCCTCGGCACTGGACCTCAAAAATACGTGGTGACTGTCATTGAGACATACTACTAATTCTTAAGATTTTCAGAGGGCTTGAAGAAAATATCAGAAATTTTTGAATGCCAAACACAACATTAGGACAGGCATTGGAAGTGTCTGCCGGGTAGGGGTGTAAGAAGGCATCCATTTCTATTGCAATCCATTTTCGTTGTGTGCAGTGCTGTCTCCATTCTGCTGCAGTTTGTCATCTGATTAAAAAACTTACATTATTCACCTCGCTGTCTGCTGCGGTGGAATTTCACGTTATTAATTACATTATTCCATCCCATTCATTTCGGTGCAAAGGAAATGCAATGCACACAGAGAACCAATCATAATCGATTGCATACCACTTGCAGACTGAAAACAACAGCAACAGTGAATATTGATTGTATTTGCTGGATTGATTTCCATTTGGCACGTGGAACGAATAAGCAAACATCAAATTCTCCTGCGTCTGTACCAGCAGACTATAAAATTTTCTGCCGCGTGTCGGACTTTTTAGACATTTTCCCTTACTTGTGATAAAAACTTAAGAGTTTCCAGTAAATGGCAACATTCAGAAAATTATTTCACTTATTTAGGGTTGCTACGTGACCAGGGATAAAAACAGACTTGGCTTCTTTCTGTGCTTTTTAACAGCAACTTGATCTGTAGAAATTAATCGACAGAGCTTTTTTGGGCGTAAGCAGAGATCAGGAAGTGACTATGACTATTGTCAACCTGCTATTAAATACAACACCTAAATGGGAAGGTTCAGTCATAAAGCAAGGTCCCAGGTTCAGTCCTCAGCATTTCCAGGTTGGGCTGGTAAATATTCCCTGCCTGAACCCCCGAAGAGCTGCTGTCAGCTAGTGTAGACAATATTGAGCTAGATGAACCAATATCTGACTCTGTATATAGCACCTTACTGTGTTCCTATGTTCATTAGCAGCTGTAATATATGCTGTTGCCTTTCTGGTGTTTTAAAAACCATCTTATTCTTGTCTGTCTTGTTTTTGTGATGGTTTAGGCTGTCCTTTTGCTATTTCCCATTTTCCCTGGGACCTCGTTCCTGTATTGGGCAGATATTTGCACTGGTAAGTAAAGCAGTCCGCTGGTCAAGTGATGCAGGAGATAGGTCCCTTTGTTTGAATTGCATCCCCTCCTCTTCTGCTTTTATGAAGTCCTACTTGCTGCTGCGGGTGGCGCTGTGGGTTAAACTACAGAGCCTAGGACTTGCCGATCAGAAGGTCGGCGATTCAAATCCCCGTGACGGGGTGAGCTCCCATTCCTCGGTCCCTGCTCCTGCCAACCTAGCAGTTCAAAAGCATGTCAAAGTGCAAGTAGATAAATAGGTACCACTCCGACGGGAAGGTAAATGGCGTTTCCGTGCGCTGCTCTGGTTCACCAGAAGCGGCTTAGTCATGCTAGCCACATGACCCGGAAGCTGTACGCCGGCTCCCTTGGCTAATAAAGCGAGATGAGCACCGCAACCCCAGAGTCGGTCACGACTGGACCTAATGGTCAGGGGTCCCTTTACCTTTTTACTTACTGCTGCAGGCAGGAGTGGAAGCTGAGTTAAGGTACTAGTGGAGTAGCAAGATGGGAGACCCAATGGCAATATCAAGGATGCCTTAGTGGAAGAAGCACCATTTTATAAAGCAAAGATAAAGAACCTTACCCCCCCCCGGTGTCGTTGGACTTCGACTCCCATCAATATGAACCAGCATGGCCATGGTTTCAGAAGCTGGTGTCGCGGTCCGGTTCATGGGCAATCGAAGTCCCGGCTGGGGATGTCGGGACCGGGTGCAAGATGGCGGGGTGGGAGCAGGAACCGGAGGCGAGAAGCCAGGAGTCAAGAAGCCAAGGGTCCGAGGGTCAGGAAGCAAGGAGTCATGAAGTCAAGGGTCCAAGGATCAAGAAGCAAGGAGTCACGAAGGCAGGGGTCCAAGGAGCAAGGAGTCACGAAGGTAGGGGTCCAAGGAGCAAGGATTCAAGGAACCAAACGCAGCAAGGCAGGGAACGTGTTGCTGTGGCAAAGAGCTCTGAAGGAAAATGCTGACCTTATATCCCTTCCCGGCTCTTGCCACCAGGAGCTGTGAGTTATCAATCGGCCTCACCTGTGAGGCCGTGCCTTGCCTCTTCAGAACAAACCTAGGAAGGCCCCAGTCCTGGTCACAGGGCCTGGCTCCTGCACGCACCCCTGACAGCTGGCTTCTTTCAACAACCCATAGTTAAGATCAACCATAGTTTAGGGTTCCAGACAGATTGCTAAACGGTGGTTATTGGAAATCAGAACGGGAAGCTTCCAAACTGATGGAGAAGAGAAGGGAGCATGTGAGTTCAAGGCTTACTTAGACTCGTTCTGGTCATCCTAAACTATGGTTTTAACATGTGGATGGGGGACCTCAGGCCCAAGAGCTAAATGCAGCCCATCGAGCCCTTCTATCAAACCCTTGAAGACTACCCAGGTGAAACCACTCTCTGGCCTTGCTACTCACCACTCTTAAATGCTTTTGATTGGCTAGAATTGGTCACTGAACTGTGGTCTTGCATATTGCTTGCCCAAATGGAGGATGAAAATGGGTGTCAAAGGTGCATCCGGAAACATGGCTGGAACGTAGCATACTGTGAGAGTCCTAACTCTTGCTCAAGCCACCTCTTTCCTCTGGCCCTGCTCCGTTACAAGGCTAGCAGCCCCTTAAAAGTTAACCAAAAATGAATTATCACCCTTGAACTAAAATGTGCTGCAACAATAAAAAATACAACTTTTTTTAATCCAAAAAACAAACAAAACCCCCTTGGTTTGGGGCTTCAAAGGTACTCAGTTAAGGTAATTGAAGGTGACACCTGACCAGTGATATCTGTCACCTCTGAGTGCACTTTCAACCAAGGAATTATGCTTACACAGATTTACAATTGTCTTTTCACCATTTTCAAGTCTGAACGAGTGGCTGGTGGCTGACTTGCACATAGTTTTTAAAAGCGAGGTGTCTCCCCAATCTGGCATGCACTCTGGGAGCAATGTACTCAGTCTAGGAACTTCATAGTCACTGTGGTTTGGGATTTGTGCAATCAGGGTGTAACCAGTGAGGAAATAGCAATATACAGGGAAATGGGTGTGAGCAATGTAAGGGTCTAAGGATTTCTTAAAACAAGAAACTGTGTACAGTACAAAATTGTATAAATTGAAGGAGCTCTTGAAATATACTCTAAGAAGGCTCCCATTTAATTTGGATTGCGAAAGGCATTATTAATTAAACACGCTACAGTTATGGGAAGCCATAATAATAATAATAATAATAATACAGTGACATCTTACTTTGTGCGCATAATTGGGTATTGGTAGGTTTTGTTATAAGGATGATTATACACCTAAAGTTGGCAATTTTGGGGAAATGATAACTGAGACAATTTCAGGAGAAGAAAGGGAAGAGGAAGAGACAGACGACAAAGAACAGTAGATCTAACTCAGACTTGACAACTTACTAATTGTATATAAATTATGGCTTTAAAAACACTGTCTTGGAACATGAATGGGCTTAACAATAAAAATAAAAGGAATCAGACTGCTCATATATTATTAAAAAAGAACCTTGACCTAATCTTCTTACAAGAGACTCATGTAACAAGAAAACAGAAGAGAATCTTAAGTAATAAGAGATTAGGGTTGGACTTTGTGGCATCAGATAAGGTTAAGAAAAGGGGAGTGGTACTATACATAAAAGAAAAATTTGATCCAAAATTAATGTACAAAGATGAAGAAGGGAGAATGATAGTAGTACAAATTACGTTTCAAGGAGAAAAAATAATTGTCGTTCTCTGAACTAGGTAATAAGTTACTAGAGTGGATGGAACAAAAAATGATATTGATGGGATTTTAATGGAGTGGTGTTACCAAATTTTGATAGATCAACAAAAAAGCAAGAGATGAAGGAAGGCAAGTTACCCCGAACGTTTTTTGATTTGGTTGATAATATGGGACTAATTGATGCTTGGAGATTTAAAAATCCTACTACAAAACAGTATACTTTTTTCTCAAACCTAAATCAGAGTTGGGGGAGAATAGATCATATTTGGATATCGAAGGAACTGACACAGAGTTTAAGTAAATCTGAAATTCTCCCACAAACTATATCCGACCATAATCCAGTATTTATAGAGATAAAGGGTAAAGACGTTAGAGCATTCAGATGGAGAATGAATGAATATCTATTTAATGACCAAAAGATAGTAAGCAAGGCAAAAGAAACAATTGAAGAGTACTTCAAGTGGAACTTAAATAAAGGGACATCTATAGAAATGGTTTGGGATGCAGGAAAAGCCGTTATGGGGGGCTTCCTAATTCAGAAAAATAGCCACTTAAGAAAAGGAAAAGAGAAAAAGAAAGAGGAGATTTTAATACAGCTTATGGAGAATGAAAGACAACTACTAAACCAGGAGATGAGACAATAAAACAAAATATAAAGATATTACAAGCCCAATTTTCTATGATAGTAAACCAGGAGACTGAGTGGAGAATTAAAATGATGAAACAAAAAAGCTTTAAATCAGCCAATAAAATAGGGAAATAACTGGCGTAGCAACTAAGAGAAAGGAAAAAACAAAATACGATCTGTAAGATAAGGGATGGAGAAAGGATAGTGGAAGAGCCAAAAGAAATAAAAAAGATATTTCAGAAGTACTACAAGCATTTATATAAAAGAGAAAAGTAAATAGATCATGAAATAGAACACTATCTGGAAGAACATCATCTACAACAGATTGCAACTGAAGAAAAAGAGCTATTAAACCAGACGGTTACAGAAGAGATTAGGAAGGCAATAAAAAAAATGAAAATAGGAAAAGCCAAATATTATAAAACATTAAGTGACCAACTATGTCCAATATTATGTGAAGTTATGAATAACACTTTAAAAGAAGGAAGGATTCTGAACACTTGGAAGGAAGCCTATATTTCTTTAATTCCTAAAAAAGATGTGGACGCCCTAGAGGTGAAAAATTACAGGCTGATTTCGTTATTAAATAACGACTATAAATTGTTCGCGGATGTAATGGCAGAAAGATTTTAAAAAGTGTTAAATAAAAGAATTCACAAAGACCAAACGGGCTTCTTACCGGGGAGACAACTGAAGGATAACGTAAGAAATGTGATAGATATCATTGAATACCTGGAAAGTAGAATAGATAAACAGGCGGCCCTGATATTTATTGATGCCGAAAAGGCATTCGATAATGTTTCTTGGCATTTTATGAAAGAAAATCTGAAAATGATGGGGATGGGAGAAAGATTTAGAAAAGGTATTGAAGCTATCTACCACGAGCAAAAAGCGAAACTTGTAATAAATAATAGTACATCAGAATTTTTCAACATAGCCAAAGGGACTAGACAAGGTTGTCCCTTGTCTCCTTTACTATTTATAACAGTATTGGAAGTACTTACTAAGAGACTGAGGGAAACAACAGGTTAAAGGAGTGAGGGTGGGGACTAAGGAATACAACATGAAAGCCTTTGCAGACGATATAGTACTAACATTAGAAGATCCAAAGAATAGTGCTCAAGAAGCTTTACAGAAATTTGAAGAATTTGGCATAGTGTCAGGCCTTAAAATCAATAAGACCAAAATGTTGACTAAAAATTTAACTAAAGAAGATATAGTAGATTTAGAACAAAAAAACAGGAATTATGACAGCAAAGAAGGTGAAATACCTTGGAGTGTGGATTACAGCTAAAAATATCAACTGTAATGGTTCTAGGGGTTGCTCGTGCGTAAACCGGCTGGGTTGCCTGGCTGGGTTGCCTGAGTGAACCTTTTCTGTCCGGACAGCCACTCACCCGTGGCTGTCTCAATCGCTGGCAGAATCCATCAGTGGGCGTTTCTTGAACTTCTTCCAGCAAAGAAGCTCTTTGAAGCCTGGTCTCCGCCTACTCTCCCTGCGAGGAAGCCTTCTGCGCAAGGAGGGTGTGGGCAGCGGAGGACCCTTACTCTCCCCGCTGGCCCCGCGGCGAGGAGTCATGGGACCACCTCGCCGATTTCCCCATCTGCCCCCCCTTCTCCACTGGTGCTATGCTGATTCCCTTCCCCAGAAGATGGGCTGCCTCTCCCCATCCCTCTGGATGGGGCCCGCTCTCTCCCTCTGGCCCTGATGGCAGTTCCCTGACATCAACCTATATAAGGACAATTATGAGGCCACTTGGAATAATATTAAGAAAGATCTAGAAATCTGGGAGAGAATGAGACTATCTTTTTTGGGGAGGATATCGGTTATCAAAATGAATGTCCTGCCCAGAATGTTATTTTTATTTCAAACTATTCCTGTACTTAAAGGGTTAAAGCAGTGTAAAGAGTGGCAAAGAGCCTTGGCGAGATGTATTTGGCAGGGAAAAAGACCGTGAATAAAAATGAAAATATTGGTAGATAAAAAAGAAAGAGGGGGTTTTTCCCTACCGGATTTAAGTTTATATTATGAAGCGGCGTGTTTAACGTGGCTGAAAGATTGGATAAGACTAGAAAATACTGACACTTTGGATTTGGAAGGCTTCGATAACAGGTACGGGTGGCACTCGTACCTGTGGTACGAAAATGTGAAAGTACATAGAGGCTTTCTAAATCATATATTTAGAGGACCAATATTCCAAGCATGGGAAAGAAACAAAAATCTATTGGAAAGGAAGACACCTTGGTAGATTTCACCAATAGAGGTGTTAATTGTTAAAAAAATCAGTATGGAAGGGAAAAACGCCACCTATGAAGAACTTACGTTGAAAACTGACCAAGGCATTAAACTTAAACCTTACGAAGAGATAAAGAATTCATTTACAGGGTGGTTGCAATACCACCAGGTAAATGATTTTCTAAAAGAAGACAAAAAGAAATTAGGATTTGAAGATAAAAAATCTAAATTTAATGTGGAAGTTATAGAAGGTAAAAATAAAACATTGTTCAGGATGTATGATCTTTTACTGGAGTGGTACACAAAAGACGAGGAGGTGAAGGAGGTCATGACTAAATGGGTGATAGACATTGGTTATAACATCGATTTTGCAAGATGGCTAGAATTGTGGAATGTTAATATGAAGTTCACGGCGTGTACTGCACTAAGGGAAAACCTTTGGAAAATATTCTACAGGTGGTATCTCACGCCAGTGAAATTAGCTAAGATCTATAGGTTGAAGAATAAAAGATGCTGGAAATGTGGAGAGGTAGAAGGTGATTTCTACCATATGTGGTGGTCATGCAGCAAAGTGAAAGGCTTTTGGGAATTGATCTATAATGAGCTTAATTTTTTTTTTAAATACACTTTCCCCCCAAAGCCCGAAGCTTTTCTGCTAGGAATGACAGGCAAAGAAATTAAAAAAGAAGATAAAATATTATTCCTATACGCCACAACAGCCGCAAGAATTATGTTAGCACAAAACTGGAAAACGGAGGTAATACCTGACTGGCAGGTCAAAATGATAAACTATGCCGAGCTTGCTAGAATTGTTAAAGAAATTGGAGTTCTTGTTGGAAGTACACTGAAAAGGATATACCAAGAGCTCTGGCCAAAAGTTTCAATACAAGGAATAATTCCTACTCGAGAGTTGAAAAGAAAAACGTGTATATTCTGCTAAGAATAACAGTTTTAAACTAATAGTAAATTTAAACACAATGTATAAGTGCGACAGTTTTAAAATAATAGTAAATTTAAACACAACGTATAAGTGCGACAGTTTTAAAATAATAGTAAATTTAAACACAACGTCTAAGTGCAGAAATAATGTAGTTTCAAATATGCAGTGATATAGTATAAAGGTACATAAAATACCAGTATACAACAATTGTTTTATACAAGTCTGAATGGCAGTCTAAAAGAGTCCATATTATATAAAGTCAGAATAAAGAATCAAATAGGGCCAAAAAGAAGTATCCGGAGTATGAATTAGATGTACGACTCAGTAGTGGTGACCAGGACAGAGCCCTGTTTCGGAGTAAATGCCTTCTTCAGCTGGTAATATCAAATAATATGTCAAAATAGATCAAGGTTCTCCAATACCATAAATCATAAATATAATGAAATATATACATTCTGAAGTATATTAACGCATATCATGATATTTGGTTCTATACCTCGGTTTTTTAAGGAATATAAATCTGTTGGAAGTCTGTATCATTCCATTCTTTTGTGTTTCTTTTTCAACCTGCGTCTAGAAATGAGAATTTGCAAGAGTTATTATTACCAGTCAAATTGTTTGTGAAAAACGGACATCAGATGAGTGTTTTCTCACCTTAGATAAATGAATCCAAATTTTCTTGCGTTTCTCTGTGCGTTTTCTATTAGGGAGTGAGATCATTGCCTTATATGTGTGTCTGTTGGGGAGGAGGATAGGCTCTCCCTTCTTAAAGGTGTAAACAGAGAAGAGATATAAAGTCCAAGGTCATCTGTAGTGGTTTTTTAAAGAAAAGAATTGTAGTCTTGATGTTCATTCAAGCCCTTGGGGGACATCGTTTCAAACAAATGAATATATCGTGCTTCCTATTGTAACAATAGTCTATCAATGTTTCTCCTGGTGTATAAATCTACTTTTGGTTTCCAGATAATGAAGAAGACAAAATCATCCTCCGTATGTTCTTGCTGTATATAATGTTCCACCATTGGGGCTTCTAGCACTCTGTTGCGGATCCGTGATCGATGTTCGTTTATGCGTAGTTTAATTGATCTGGTGCTTTTGCCTATATATATCTTGTGGCATGGGCACATCCATGCGTACACGCTATTCTTCGTGTTACAGTTACTAAAATGTTCAATCTGAAATTTGAAGCCGGTCTGTATGTTGACAAACTCCTTTACTTGTAGTGCGTATTTGCATACATTGCATCTACCACATTTGTAGTGACCTTTAGTTGATGTTTCCGGGTATGTAAGTTGGTCCGATTTCACCAAGTAATTTCTCAGTGATTTGGGTTTTTTTAGACCAATTATAGGTGGTTTTTGACATCCTGGGATGTTGGATAACAAATGCCAATGTTTATATATGAGTTTCTTAATGCTAGAAGTATATGGTGTAAATTGCAGTGATGTGTAGATACGATCTTCTCTGGGTTTATCCGAGGTTTTTAAAGCAAGAAGGTCTTTCCTGTTTTTCACTTCTGCTCTATCTTGAGCTGCAGCAAGAGTCCGTGATGTGTATCCTCATTGTAATAAAGACTGTGTGAGTTGATGGGCCGCTATTTTATAGTCATGTTGGAACGATGCATTTCTTTTTAGTCTTAAATATTGTCCATACCGTAAGTTGTTCAATAAATGTGGAGCGTGAAAAGATGAAGAGTGTAGTAATGAATTTCGATCGGTCAGTTTGTGATATGGGCGGATCTTAAGTTGTTGAGAGTGATCTTTAAAGACTGTGACATCCAGAAAATTAACTGATGTGTCATGAATGGTCCCGGACAGTTGTATATTTGGATCTTGGTCATTGATCCATTGGAGGAATTGTACTGCTATGTCTTGATCCTGTATAACGAAGAATAAATCATCTATAAACCGATAATACTTGATTATTTTAGATCTAAAAGGATTGTTATCATGAAGGATGAAAGTTTTTTCAAAGTGTATCATGTAAATATTCGCAATAGAAGGGGCACAGGAAGAGCCCATCGCTACGCCTTTGGTTTGCAGATAGAACTGTTTTAAGTAACGAAAAAAGTTATAGTCCAAAATGATATCCAGGATGTCGAGCAAAAAATGTGTTGGAGGTTCTCTCGTGGGTCTGGAATCCAAAAGTGTTTCTATAATCGTCCTGACCTCAGGTAACGGGACATTTGTATACAGAGACTCGACATCCAGGATGATAAGGGAAGCCTCCTTTGGTATAGTAGTGTTCTCGATGTGTCCAATAAATGTTTTCGTATCCAAAATATAAGACGGAGTGTCGATGGCGAATGGGTGCAAATAATATTCCATATACTGACAAAGGGGTTCCAAGATAGAGTCATTACCTGAGACAATCGGTCTGCCTGGTGGAGCATTGAGTGATTTGTGAATTTTTGGAAGTATATAAAAGTACTGGGGTATTTAGCTAATGGGACCTCCTGCTGCCACTGCATAATTCTGTTCTCATCCTGAGGTAAAGTTCTTAACCCGAGGTACTACTTCCGGGTTAGTGGAGTCTGCAACCCGAAGTGTTTGTAACCCAAGGTGTTTGTAACCCGAGGTACCACTGTACACTGCTTTTCACCACAAATGGTCACAAAGTGGTTTTCCACTACCAACAATAAAACTATCAATCCATCAAAATAACACAAGTGTTCAAAACAAAAATCACAGGTTAAAAACACATTCAGTAAGTCGACAGGGCACAACTTGCTTAAAACAGCCACTGAAAATAAAAAAATGTTTTTCTTGAGTTCAGAAGGAGAAGGAAGCTTGTCTGATCTCAGCTTAGGATGCAGGGCCACAGAATTGGGCCCACAACACTGACTGCACACTGGATACAAGCCGTGCATCTGAGCCCATGGGAAACCACTGACAGAAACTCTCCTGAAAATCTCAGAGATGGGGAAAGAGATATAAGGTATTAAGGAATCCAGCTGGCACTGTAAAGAAAGAATTCAGAGTGTACTTAGAGCGTGTTCCTGGTCCTTCCTTTCTGAAGTTGAATTGTTAGGCATCACATGACATCAGGCGGTCAACAAGTACCCACCCACCTGTCAGAAGTGCAGAGAGTACCTTGGTTCTCAAACTTAATCCGTTCTGGAAGTCCATTCCAAAACCAAAGCGTTCCAAAACTGTAATGGTTGTAAGGGGTTACTTGTGCGTAAGTTGCCTTCAATTTCAGTTAGATTCCCTGGTTCACCATGCCTTGGCTGACAGCCCACACTCCGTGGCCGGTCAGTCGCTTGCAGAATCCGTCAGTGGGAGTTTCTTGAACCTCTTCCAGCATAAGAGCTGTTTGACGCCAAGTCTCCTCCTACTTTCCCTGCATGGAACTCGTCTGTGCAAGTAAGGGGAAGGCAGAGGCGTGTCAGCGCTCTCCCCACTAGTCTCTCGTGAAGGGTCTTGGAGCCCTGTCTCCAAATCCTCCATCTCCTTCTCTTCTCTACTGGTGTTACGCTGAATTCCTTCCCCCCTGCTGGTCCCCTCTCCTGCATCGTTTTGGAGCCTTGCCTCCATCTCTCGCTCTGATGTCAGTTCAGAACCAAGGTTCGTTTTACCATAGAAAGTAATGCAAAATGGATTAATCTGTTCCAGACAAGACCTAAAACAGCAATTTAACATGAATTTAACTAACGAGACCACTGATCCATAAAATGAAAGCAATAATCAATGTACTGTACCATAAAATAAATAAGACAGTATTGTAGATAGAAATAATAATAAAAAAAATTTCTTACCTGCACCGATGATAGTTATTGTTTGGATTGCGGGGGCGGGGGGCTTTTTATCCATTTCCGCAGTCATACAATCAATCAGTCAGTAGGTGAACTGGGTTCCACACAGTCACAAAAACAAATCAACCGAAAAAGCCTCAAAAACGAAAGCACCAAACTTAATCCATTCTGGAAGTCCATTTGACTTCCAAAATGTTCAAAAACCAAGGTGCAGCTTCTGATTGGTGCAGGTGCCCCGGAAACAATACCCAGCTTCCAAAAAACATTTGAAAACCAGAACACTTATTTCCGGGTTTTCGGCATTTGGGAACCAAGGCATTTGAGTACCAAGGTGTTTGAGAACCAAAGTACCACTGTACTGGATTGGGGCTGCCGGTTGCATCCTGATTTCAGATTTAACTCTCTGTTTTGTGGTCCAGGAGGATTCCAAGGCAAGTGTTCTCTTACCCCGTGTGTCCAGAGAATATATAGATATATTTGAGCACTAATTTGAGCAAGGGGGAGAGTCTTGCTGCTCTCAGTAGGTGGTGGCAGTTAGTATTAGCTGGTAAGCTTCCCTTATTGACCACCTGGGGAGAAGGGCTTGTGAAGGGACCCCATGAAGGTCACACAGAGTCACTTGGAAGGACTGGATGAAGATGCAATAAAATTAAACACACCAAGCTCACTATTCTATTTTGGTTTTGTTTGCTTATAACAGATGGAGGCTAAAGTGGTGATGGCCAAGTTCCTGCAGCGGTTTGAATTCCAGCTGGTCCCGCCTCAGAGCTTTAAAATTATGGACACAGAAACACTGGCGCCATTGGATGGTGTGGTGTGTCGGCTGAAGCCACGCCGTCAGATGGGCGGGGAAGGAAATACTTACTAGAATGTGTTTAAAAGTGCACTTTATACATGGAGAGAATAATTGGGTGCTCTCTTCCCACCTTGGATCAAATCTACACTTCTAGGTGCCATAAGAAAGCTGCAGAGATAGCGCAGGATAGTGCGCACCCCGGAAATGATCTCTTTCAGCTTCTGCCTTCTGGAAGAAGGTACAGCGTTATTAAGACTAGGACTATCCGCCTGAGAAACAGTTTCTATCCAAATGCAATTTTGATTTTAAACACAGTGTAAAGAATCTCTATGGGACTGTATTGTATTTTTAAAAGGGGGTATCAGAGTTTTTAGGGGGCTAAACAGGCTGGGATAGCTGGGATAGCAGGCTTGTTGGTTTTGAATGTCTGATGTAGATTTTTTTCAATTCCGTTGTTCTGTATGGGACAATGACAATAAAGATTATCATATCGTATCGAGAACAGACATCCCCCCAACCCCTGTGGGTCAGGCTGCCCTCTAGTCATTCACAAGATGCTTTTATGTAAAGCAGTATCATGGGTTCACATGGTTGGAAATCAGAGGTGTGGGGCTTTGCGAGTGCCGCCAATCAGTTGATCTGGTGCTTGCCAAGAGCACAAAGCTTTGTAGATGCCAATGATCTGCTTGGACCCCCTCATCTCTAAAACTCTAACAAAACAGTGTAAGACACCACAATAACTATTGCAGAGCACTTTACAAGCTGCAGCCAGCTTCCTAGTCATTTTTGCACTTTTTTGTATTCATATAAAATTAGCCGAGAGCACTTTTTAAGTTGATGGGTAGTGGTGTCTTTCCTTTGGCCGCAGATCACCTTCTGCTGTAAACTTTTCAAAGCTTAGCAACTGTGTGAAAAGCAGAAGGTGGCAACTTCAGAGGCATTCGCTCCTGTGTGAAAACGAGGAATGCTTCTGAGGGGATGACGCTAGCATGTTATCATACAAAAACAAAGAATGCATACTTCTTTTCCTGTAGGACTAGGGGTGGGGTTGTTGGGTGATAGCTCCGAGGCCTGGTGCCTCCCCACAAGGCAGCGTTGCCTGCGATTCTACACTCCAGTCTCCTGTCACGCTGATGTGGCCCATATCCAGAGACGTGAGCACACAATGAGCAGAGTTCAAAACTCCTCAGCCGTGAGCAGTAACATCTAAGCCTAATGTATTGCAAATTAAATCAATCGTAACAGAACAAAGAAAATATGGCCTCTCTGTCTCTTGCTCGGAGGTAAAGGTAAAGGGACCCCTGACCATTAGGTCCAGTCGTGACCGACTCTGGGGTTGTGCCGCTCATCTCGCTTTATTGGGCGTGGGAGCCGGTGTACAGCTTCCGGGTCATGTGGCCAGGATGACTAAGACGCTTCTGGCGAACCAGAGCAGCGCACGGAAACACCGTTTACCTTCCCGCCACAGCGATACCTATTTATCTATTTGCACTTTGACGTGCTTTCGAACTGCTAGGTTGGCAGAAGCAGGGACCAAGCAACAGGAGCCCGCTGACCTTCTGATCAGCAAGTCCTACACTCTGTGGCTTAACCCACAGCGCCACCCGCGTCCCTTCTTCCTTGGAGAGAGAACTGCAAAAGCAAAAGCAATACAGAGCGGAAACAGCGTATCTCAATTTCCTCTCACAAGACTCCCAAAATCAGTGCTGGAATGTAAACAGACATGTGACATGTAACAATCCCACACACATACCTGCAGCTCGGGAGGAATGGAATTCTCAACATGGATTCCCCTAACAAGCTCCATCAGGAGAAGCTCTTCACAAGGACATGCACTTAAGAAATGGGTGCCCCCAATTTGGTTCTGCAGGTGTCTGGGGCGAACCCCAAGAATAGGGAGGAGTACTCCATGTGCCAAGCTGAAATGCTTGCACAGATGGAGCGTTGCACAGATGGTGCAAGCGTTTCATTTCCTCCGTTTTTTCTCCTATGCAAAATTTAATTGGTTAACCAACCCCCATCCACGTGATTTGGTGATTCTGGTTTGTTAAATGGGACGCTGTAACCAGGTTTTACAATATCCATCTGTTTCCCATCTGAGAAAAGGGAGCAAGCAGTGAGACCAAGCCACTGGCGGACTAGTCCTTTCCCATTAAATCAGGGATGGACACCCTTTGCCTCTCCTGATTCTTGTTAGACTTCAGGCTCCCATCATCCCTGCCTACTGGCCATGCCAGCCGGGGCTGATGGCAGTCGGAGTCCACAACAACATCTGGAGGAGCTCAGGCTAGCCACCAATGCACTAAAAAAGTCTGGAAACTTTCCTTGCAGCCTGTGAGTCTCCCTAACACTGAGAGAAGTTGTTTCTACAACTGCATACAGTGGACCAGTGTGATTATGCCAATGTGTTTTGTATATATACAGCCTAGGACCCTCATACCTATGGGACCGCCTCTCCTGGTATGCCCCATGGAGGACCTTACGGTCTTCAACCAAAGACATCTTGGAGGTCCTGGGCCACAGGGAGGTCAGGCTGGCCTCAACCAGATCCAGGACTTTTTCAGATGTGGCCCCTATCTGGCAGAACGCTCTGTCACAAGAGACTAAGGCCCTGCAGGACTTGACATCTTTCCGCAGGGCCTGCAAGACAGAGCTGTTCCACCAGGCCTTTGGCCAAGGCACCGTCTGACCCCCTCCTTTGGTAATCCTCATAGAACTCTAGCCCAATGGTTGCCATTAATTTGATTTTGAATTCATTTTAGAATGAATTGGTTTTAGAATGTATTTTAATTAATTGATTGTGATTTTATGTAAACTTTTACTTTTACTGTTGTTAGCCGCTCTGAGCTCTGCTTTGGCTGGGGAGGGCGGGATATAAATAATTTTTTATTATTATAGAATCATAGAGTTGGAAGAGACCACAAGGGCCATCGAGTCCAACCCCCTGTCAAGCAGGAAACACCATCAGAGCACTCCTGACATATGGTTGTCAAGCCTCTGCTTAAAGACCTCCAAAGAAGGAGACTCCACCACACTCCTTGGCAGCAAATTCCACTGTCGAACAGCTCTTACTGTCAGGAAGTTCTTCCTAATGTTTAGCTGGAATCTTCTTTCTTGTAGTTTGGAACCATTGCTCCGTGTCTGCTTCTCTGGAGCAGCAGAAAACAACCTTTCTCCCTCCTCTATGTGACATCCTTTTATATATTTGAACATGGCTATCATATCACCCCTTAACCTCCTCTTCTCCAGGCTAAACATAATAAATAAATTTTTATTATTATATCTTGTTCTACTTTGCTTCCAAGAAAATACCACTGTCCTGCCATCTCTTGGCACTACTTTCTGTTCCCAGATGGACAGCTGAGGGCTCGGCCATGCTTCTTCCATGCAATTCTAAAATATAAATGTGCTTTTACCCTTGCAAGATTGAATATACTGCCTTCAGCTGTACTTGAGGGACGATTCCAACAAGTCCCACATGAAAAACGGTGGAAGCATAAATAAAGAACTTCGCAAGGTTTTCAACAAATTGTATTCAAAAGGTTTGAAAAGGGTTCAGTGCTTCAAGAAGAGTGCAGAGAGCAAGAGATGGTGTGATTCGGTTTTGGCGATTGCGTAAATGGTATAAAAAGGAAACGGAGACTCAAATTTAGGCTTTCAAGAGAAAGGCAGCCACGGAAATGCAGTGAAAACAGAGATTGCGCAAGTTGATTTGAAAGAACTGATGTGCAAATTTTGAAAAGAAGTGGAATTTGAGTTGAGGAAAGAGTGAGACTGAGGAAGTGGAGCTGAAAAGAATAAAGATTAAAAAATGGATCTGAAAGAAGTGGTGGATTTAAAAGAAGGGAAGCTGAAAGGAGGTTTAATAAGTAGTTGAAATTATATGAAATGGAGAAAAATACTGATATATAAGCTGAGAAAGCAGTCAATATACCAAGCTGGATCCAGAGACTTTTGCTCAAAGAACTTGCTATTCAGAAGAACAACATATCCTTTCAAAATGTGAAATGTGTGAAAAACTTTAAACACGAAACTTTTTTGGTAGTCTAATGTTAGGTCACAACTACACCATACCTTTAAAACACATGGCTTCTCCCAAAGAATCCCAGGGACTATAGTTTATCCCTCACAAAACTACAATTCCAGGCACCCTTAACAAACTATAATTCCCAGGATTCTTGGGGGGAAGCTGTGCACCCTAAATGCATGGTATGCCTGTGACCTGAGCTTTTAATATTATGCAGGAAACTTGGTTGGTTTTTGCAGCAACAGGTTTCCAGAATTGCTTGGCTGACATTAAGCACAGTAATACTGGTTTGCCATCTAGTGGTTGTCTGGATTTATTTATTTTTAGGGTCTCAAAGCGACATGGAAGTATCTCATATGTCAGGGAACTGACATCGGAGCCAGAGGTGGAGGCAAGGCTCTCAAGCGATGCTGGAGAGGGGCCCAGCAGAGAGAGAGGGAGCTCATCGGCTGGGGAAGGAAATCAGCGTAACACCAGGGATAGAGGGCAGATGGGAGAATCAGTGAGGGGGCTCCAAGACTCTTCGCTGGAGACCAGCGGGGAGAGCACGGGTCCTCCGCTACCCACACCCACCCTGCGCAGAAGACTTCCGTGCAGGGAAAGTAGGCGTAGACTTGGCGTCAAAGAACTTCTTTGCTGGAAGAAGTTCAAGAAACGCCCACTGATGGATTCTGCTAGCGACTGAACAGCCACGAAGTGAAGGGCTGTCCAGCCAGAACAGGTTTAACCAGGCTACCTAGCCAGGAGTGGTGGTAACTTACGCACAAGCAACCCCTTATAACCATTACAGCAATCCGTCAGTCACTGACGTTGCTTGTGCACAGCGACAGGCAGGCAGCAACATGAGTCAAACCGGAGGAGCCGGCGCCACGGAGCAAGCAGTTGGAGTGCAAAATCTGGTGGAGAGGAACCGAGATTTGGAACAGCATGTGGCTCTCCTGACGGCGCGGCTGGACGAAAGGCGGACTCGGGATGCACAGGTCAGACCCACCCCCGTCGCAAGGAAGGTACCAGGACTGGTACACAAGTTTGGGGGGAAGCCCCAGGACTATAACGCGTTCCGAACGGAAATAGAGTACGCTTTGGAACTGCAGCATGATGACTTTGCTGATGATGGGGAAAGGGTGGCCTATATTGTCAGGCATTTACAGGATGGGGCCCATGAATGGATCAGGCCCCTAATGGCGACGCAAAATGCTGCCTTGAAGGACCTTAGGAAATTCTATCAAGTGATGGATGCAATGTATTCCAGTCAAGTGGAGCAAAATGTGACCAGACGGGAATTGATGGGGTGCAAGCAGGGGAGTCTATCAGTTAGAGACTACTGGTCGCGTTTTGCGATATTGATACACCGGCTTGGGTGGGATCTGGACTCTGAACCCATTCAAATGTTGTTTGAGGAGGGGTTGTCCCCAACCGTGAAGGACGAGCTTTCCCGTGTGCTCCGCCCGCAGTCCATGGATCAGCTGACCAAGGCTGTGCTTGCGATTGGCGTAAGACAGGAAGCGCGGGCTCAGGAGAAGCGTGAAGGGAGAGGAGAACGTTGCCATGACTACTGCGTTCCTGAAATGCCGAGGCAGCCTTCCCAGCCGGTTGAGCCAATGGAAATAGACGGTGTGCGCGTGAGAGAGAGGTTTCAAACTCCAGTGAAGGTTGCAAGAGGGAGGGAAAGGATTGGAAAAGCACCAAGTGTTTCCTCTGCCAACGGCCAGGACATTTTGCCAGGGTCTGCCCACAAAGAAAGGCCTGGCAAGGGATGGTGGGAGCCGCTGGCTGTGAGGAGGAGGGGGAAAAGGGGCAGGTGCAGGGAAATGCCAATGCTTGGCTGCCAATCAGCGGGCACAGCAGCCAGGCCAGCAACCAATAGAAGTGCCCCAGCCAGACCCCCCCAAGGCAGCTATAGCCATAGAAGTGGTACTAGAACTCCCAAATGGGCACCCAGTCAAGGTGAATGGGCTGCTGGATTCAGGCAGCTCCTGCAATTTCTTCAGCAAGGACTTCGCTCTAGAGCACCAACTCCACCTGCTGCCCCTGGATTTCCCCTTGCAAGTGACCACCATAGATGGCAGGGAACTTCTGGGAGGGGAAGTGACGCATCAGACCGGGCCATCTGAGCGGTATTGTTGCAGCCAGGGGCCCAGCAGAGCTGGAGGCCGTGCGCCTTTTTTCCGAGGAAGCTGAGCAAGTCGGAGCAAAACTACATGGTGTATGACCGCGAACTGCTTGCATTTTATGCAGCATTTCGACGATGGAGACATCTGCTAATAGGGGCACAGCACAAGATCCAGGTGTGCACGGATCACAAGAACTTGGAATACTGAAGGACTGCGCGAGTACTCAACCAGAGACAGATTCGATGGGCACAGGAGTTCTCCAAGTTCTTCTTCGAGATCCGGTACGTGCTGGGAGAGGAAAACGTAAGAGCAGATGCTCTCTCCCGGAAGCCGGAGTACATGGAAGGAGAGGGACTGCCGGAAGTCAGACACGTGTTCCCAGAGAACCGATGGGTGTGTGGGGGAGTGTTGGTTGGGAAACGAGAACTGGCCGGGCTGACTCGAAACGACGAATTCGCTCAAACAAAAATCAGGGAACTCCGGGAAGGGAGGGAAAACCAGGGAGGGTTTGAGGAAAAGGAAGGGCTACTGTACTACAAGGGGGCGATGTACATACCAGGGGAGACCTTGAGGGGAAGGGTGCTCAAACAGCTCCACGACAACCCAACAGCGGGGCACTTTGGTCAACACAAAACCATGTTGCTTGTCACCAGGCAGTTCTGGTGGCCAAAGGTAAGGGAAGATGTACGGGAGTATGTACGGGGGTGCAACCGCTGCCAAAGGGCAAAGGGGGAGAGGGCTGCCCCCGCAGGGTTACTGGAACCCTTACCCACACTGGGAAGACCCTGGGAGGTGGTATCCATAGATTTTATGACAGATTTGCCCAAGTCAAGGGGGAAGACAGCAGTCATGGTAGTAGTCGATCTGCTGACAAAAATGTGCCATTTCATAGCTTGCTCGCATGCGGTAACGGCAGAGGAAACAGCCAGGTTGTTTGTAGATCACATCTTCAGGCTGCATGGGGCTCCCTCGAGGGTCATCTCGGATCGCGGGAAACAAATTACTTCCCGGTTCTGGAGGAGGCTCATGAGCTTGCTGCAGGTCGAGGTGGGCTTCTCGACGGCGAGACACCCGGAAACCAATGGGCAAGCAGAGAGAGCGAACAGTATATTACAGCAATACCTACACTGCTACGTCAGCGAGAGACAGAACGATTGGGTAGAGAAACTAGTGCTGGCTGAATTTGCGTACAATAACGCTGAACATGTGTCCACGGGAATGAGCCCGTTCATGGCCAATTATGGGTGTCACCCCAGGGCCTTCCCGGGGAGGGGGGAGGAAGGGTGGAGCGTACCTGCGGCAGAGCAGTTTGTGGAAGAAATGGAGGCCTTGCACCAGCAACTTAAGATAAACTTGGAACGGGCCAAGGAAATTTACAAGAGGCAGGCAGACAAGCACCGTCAGGAAGGGGAGACCATAAGGGTGGGAGACCGGGTGTGGTTGTCTACCCAAGGGTTATGCTTTAAGGGAGGGTGCAAGAAGTTGCGGCCAAGACGGCTGGGACCTTTTGAGGTAACGCAGCAGGTGAACCCCGTGGCATTCAAGCTCAAGTTACCTGACAGCATGAAGATATACCTGGTGTTTCATAGGTCCCTACTCTCACTGTACGGGGGGGCGGGAATTCCCGGGGCGAGAGGGAGAAGTCACCACACACCCGCAGGTAGAGGAGGGGGAACACCACAACCAAGCCATGGAAATCCTCGATTCAAGGTGGTGAGGGCGCCAGGTGGAGTACTTGGTAGCTTGGGAGGGAGAACCCGAGTCAGAAAACACGTGGGTTCCCGCGGAGGCGACCAATGATGCATATCTTGTGGAGGAGTTCCACGGCCTGTTCCCAGATAAACCCAAACCACTAGCGAGATTCTGGGAGGAGCAATTTGGAACCACAGACGACGAAGAGGATTTTGTGGGTTTTCCTGCCTCTGAAGAGATCGGAGCGGGTGGGAAGCAGGGTTTGAATCCTCAGAGGATGGCGACAGCTCATTCCGGGGATTCCCTGCATCGTCGGCCGAGGAAAGAGACGAAGTTGGGTCAAAAGGTCGGGCAGGGGGTGGAGGGGGTCCTGGGGGGGAGGTGGATGTCAGGGAACTGACATCGGAGCCAGAGGTGGAGGCAAGGCTCTCAAGCGATGCTGGAGAGGGGCCCAGCAGGGAGAGAGGGAGCTCTTCGGCTGGGGAAGGAAATCAGCATAACACCAGAGATAGAGGAGGGCAGATGGGAGAATCGGTGAGGGGGCTCCAAGACTCTTCACTGGAGACCTGCGGGGAGGAAGATGGCTGCTGCTCAGCAACAGCAAGGCCATGAGAGCTACCCCGGTGAAAGACTGAATGGGGCCAGTTGGGAAGACTGGAGTAAGCGCATATACTACTGGCTGGAAGAAAATCAGCTTTGGGAATGTACACAGGCTGAACTACTTCTTGCCCAGCCCAGTGCTGCAGCTGCAGAGGCTGAGAGGTCTGCAGGCACAGTGGAAGCTTGTGAAGCAGACGTGGCTGCTGCTCTAGAAAAGGGAGCAAAGGGTGCTAGCCATTTTAAGGGCCAACGTTGAGGCTTGGCTGTTGCCAAAGCTCCAAGGGAAGAAGCCCTGGGTCGCGTGGCAGGCACTGAAGACGGCATGTCAGGCCGCAGTGGGAGCCAGACCAGAGGGGGCTAGAGGATGCCCAGAGAGAGCTGTGAGCCCAGAGGGGGCTGGGACTGTTCCTGGAAGCTGTTTCTATGCTTCGACACATCTCTGTGATGGACTGTGTGCTGGAGAGAGGCTGAGAGCTGGGAAGAGGAAGGCAGTTGCAGTCTGTTCCTCAGGCAGCTGGGCACCCAGGAGTGGGGGTGCAAGTCAATCCAAGAGCTCTGGGAAAGCCAAAGTCTCCAAGAGTTGTTTGTGCTCTGAGGCGAAGTCCAACAGCGAAGGGCATTGTTCTGCAGAGGCTCTGGAATGCAAGGTCAGCCACCTGCTAGGAAAGCAGATAAGCGGCGGTTCTCAGACGGCGAAGCGTGAGAACACCAGCAGGAGCCTTGCAACCATGACAACCACAAAGGACACTGACACTGGCAGAGGCCCCGGTGGGGGTGCGAGCGTTGCCATGGCAACCTTGGAAGACAGCCAGAGAGCCACTTTATCTTTTGTAATCGATACGGGAGCGACCCACAGCCTAGTGCCATCTGGTGGGCTCCTGAGAAATTGCAAGACAGTTAAAACTGGGCGTTTTGTCACGATGGCAGATGGTTTTAAGAGACAGTTAACTGAGACTGGTTTTTTATACTGTCCTTTTATAGATCATGAGGTGCAAGCTTTTGTGGTCCTCAAGCTTGCTCATTCTCTTTTAAGTGTATCAGCTCTTATTGCTGATGGGTTTGATGTGGTGTTTACTAACAATATGTGTTATTTTTACAGGGATGGGAAGAAGCTCCACAGTGTTGAGGGGAAGGACAGGCTCTTTCTGGTGCAGATGCCTGTCACTGATGCTACTGTTGCAGAGTCCCCTGAAGAAGCACAAGTGCAGTGTGCAAATGTACCACCACACCATGATTGTTTACATTTGTGGCATCACAGGTTTGGGCATGCAGGGTGGTCATATGTTAAGAAAGCCGCAGAGAACACAATTGGGTGTGGGTTCAAGGCATGTGATAAATACTTAGATTGTCAAGCTTGTAAGCAATAAAAGATTACAACATGCACATATCCCAGGTCAGAAAGGAGGACCAGCAAACCCTTTGATCTGGTTCATGCAGATTTATGTGGTCTGATGCAGGTAGCTTCTCTGGTTCGAAGCATGTTTTGGTTCTGATTGATGATTTTTCGAGACACACCTGGCTGTTTACACTTAAACACAAGTGGGAGGCGGCTGCACTGATCAGGGATTGGATCACAGCGGTAGAGCTGCGTTTCTCCGCCAGGGTGGTTTCCTTTCAATCTGATCGGGGGCGGAGTTCACAGGTTCTGCGCTGCAATCTTTCTTCAGGTAGAAAGGTATCAGTCATCGATTGACTGCCCCCTACTCTCCGCAACAGAACGGGGTTGCGGAGAGAAAACATCGCACCCTACAGGAATCAGCGAATGCTATGCTGGCAGACTCGGGTCTGCCACAGCGCTTTTGGGCTGAGAGTTATAAGACGGCATGCTTTGTTCAGAACAGGGTGTTCAATTCAAGTGTGGGAGACACGCCGTACTTTCTGCTGCATGGGAAGAAACCCAAAGTGGATTTCTTGTGTGTGTTTGGCTGTGAGGCTTGGGTCCTCATTCCAATGGCCATTCGCAGAAAAGGTGAACCAAGATCTAGGAAAATAATCTTTGTAGGCTATGAGCCGGGCTCAAAGGCGTGGCATTTCGCATACCCTACTGACAACCAGTTTAAGCTGCTTATTAGCGGCAGTGCTGTTTTGCGAGCAGAGTGGGTGGAAACGTCTTCACAGGAACCCGGATGTTCTGTTTGACTCAGATGAGGAAGAGGAGGAGGACGAAGCTGAACCTGTTGCTGAGGTGGACAGTCCACAGCCACAGAGTCCAGAACCGAGGTCTCCAAGGCAGAGGCTCCGAACCTCTCCAAAAGGGAGTCCCAAAACCCCTCCACAGGTCTCTGTCAAGTCTGAGCCAAGGAGTGAGCCATCCTCGCCAGCAGACCCAGCTGTGAGGCCAAAAAGGCGCAGCAGGTCAGAGGGGGAGGTTTCTGACACAGGGGATGGTGTGGCTGGCCCAAGTGAATCAGGCACAGTTCCAGAGTTCATGCTGAGGAGGTCAGCAAGGTCAACCAAGGGAAAGGTATGAAGCCACTAGCGTCTGGGTAGGTGTGGCTAGATGTGAACCTGAATCCTTTGAGGATGTTCAGAAGTTGCCTCAGGAAGAAGCTAGCAAATGGCGTGAGGCGATGCAGAAGGAGATGAACTCAATGGAGTCTCTTGGTGTGTTCTCACTCACACAGCTGCCGGCTGGAAAGCAGGCTGTGAGTTGCAGATGGGTTTACCGTCTTAAATCCACAGAAGCTGGAGAACCACAGTATAAAGCTAGGTTAGTAGCCCGAGGATTCACACAGAAGAAGGGTGTCCACTTCACGGAGGTCTATTCGCCGACCTCGAGAGCTGAGACTTTGAGGACACTTTTAGCTTGTGCTGCACAGAGAGGTTGGAAGGTGAACCATTTTGATGTGGATGTTGCCTACCTGAACTCAGACCTCCAGGAGCAGTTGTACATGCTTCCTCCTCCAGGGTTTGGAGTCAGTGTGCCAGGCACCGTGTGGCGGTTGCACAAATCCATCTATGGATTACGCCAATCTGCCAGAAATTGGAACATGTGTCTGAATGAAACCTTAGAAGAGCTAGGTTTCAGGAGAAGTGTTGCGGACAGCTGTCTCTACCTTAAAGGTTCAGGTGAGATCCAGCAAGCTGCCCAGATTTTTGTTGATGATATCTTGATCATGGCACAGACAGGCCTAGTGGTGAAGTTTGGGAACTCAGTAGTTGGGTGGAGGTCCCGAAAGCAAAGTCTCTTTGCACTTTCATCTACTGAAGCTGAGTTCAGTGCGCTATCTGAGGTTTGCAGAGAGCTGGAGTTCTATGTGTGTTTGGTCCAGGAACTCTGTGGAGAAGATTGTCTTCCGGTCGTGGTGCATGAAGACAATCAACCGTGTCTCAAATTGGCCGAGACGGCGCAATTCAAGGCCAGGACCAAACATTTGGACATACGTTTTCAGAATGTGTGTCAGAGCGTTTGTGAGGGGCTAGTTATTCTAAAATACTGTCCCTCAACCAAGAACCTCGCTGATGGTTTCACAAAACCGTTATCCTTCCAGAAGCATGAGGAGTTCTGTGAAGGTCTGTGTTTGGGGTGAGCATTGTTGCTTATTTCACCAGATGCAGGACAAGAGGGGGTGTGGAGTTTGGAGTTCACAGGGTTAAAACTCCTTGGTGTCCTGTATCTGGGAGGGGCCTGACGCAGGGCTGTACGTCACAGGCTTTGTCTGTCTTTGTCTGTGAGAATTGGTTTCACTTTTGACTGAGAGACGCTGCAAAGAAGCTGCGTGTGCTTTTGGCACGGGAAAGATGCCGGAAAGCTCCAATGGAATGAGACTGATTTATGGCTTGTAAATAAACGCTTTTAGAGATAGCAACGAACTGTCTCTGGACTTGATTTATCCCTCTATCTCACATGGATGGCAGGACCGCTGCTGCAACTCTGTTTTTCCTGCCCAGGTCAGCCCCAAGCAGAACTACGCAGGGAAGCGCTGACAGGACGGCAGGATTTAATTGCCAAAGAACCCACTTGCCAATCACCCCATCACATCATTGTCAGATGACTGACAGGTGGGTGGTCCCATCCAGCTGTCAAAGTCGGCCCATGGGGTGTGGCCCCAAAAGATCCCTAACTCCTGCTATGCATGTCTACTTAAGAGGTAAGCCCCACTGACTTCAGTGGGCCTTATTCTCAGGTAGGTGTGTATAGGACATTGTCCCACCTTTCATTTATATGAAAAGTTTCTCATAGCTGTCGAGATAATCTTTAAATTGCGTAGGCAATGTTTCAAAGGCCAATAATAAGAATTAAACAGACACACACCTTTTTTTTTTAAATAAGCAACAATTGTAAATATTAAAAGACCATCTCCAGATTTTCTGAATTGCAATTTTGAGAGAGGAAAACAAAAACATAGAGGAATACAATTTTCTGCATACCAGCTGCCTGGAAACATGAGCTGGTGAAGTGTTACCTGTTCATCACAAGCAATGCTATGGCTTCTTGCATATTAGCTAAAGGTAAAGGGACCCCTGATCATTAGGTCCAGTCATGGATGACTCTGGGGTTGCGGCGCTCATCTCACTTTATTGGCTTCCGGGTCATGTGGCCAGCAGGACTAAGCCACTTCTGGTGAACCAGAGCAGCACACGGAAACGCCGTTTACCTTCCCATTTATTACCTTACCTATTTATCTACTTGCACTTTGACGTGTTTTCAAACTGCTAGGTTGGCAGGAGCAGGGACTGAGCAACAGGCGCAAACACTTGGCAAACCCTCACCCTAATCAACTCCCACCCGGAACCCAATGTCCCCACTGTGGAAGGATGTGTGGATCCAGAATTGGCCTCCACAGTCACTTACGGAATCATTGTTAAAATCGTGTTTATGGAAGACAATCTTACCCAGCTATGAGTGATCGACAAAGATTGCATTGCATTAAAATACCAAATATTGTAGTTATTTTTAGGATAGTGAGGGCCTAAACTGGAAGCACTTTCGCTGAACTTAGTCAAAACATACCTATTCCTCTGCTGTGGAGACGTACTTGTAGATTGTTCTACAAGTTTAAAGCAGACGTTGTACACAGTTCAGACTAGCTGATGTCCCCCCACTCCACTCAAAAGAGCCAGCCACTCCTAGAATAATTTTGAATTGGATAAAAATGTTACTTTAAAAAATGAAAACACAATTAAAAGGGAAGAATGCATAAATGTTCGTGCTGTGCTTTAAAAACATTTTTTTGCCTTTTTTAAAAAAAACAGTGGACAATTCCAATAGCCAAAATAGCATTTGATTTGCTCATTTGCACGTCTGCCGTTTCAGTTATGAAAAAGGGCTCCATTTTCTCTTTTTATACTACGTTCGCTTTCAGTCTTAGGAGAGATAATGTTTCATAGCGTACCTTTACTCCTTCAGGGGCTGATACTAATAATGCAACTTTGTGAAAGGCATTTAAACGCAGGACTGGTCCATACTCCTCAGCCCTATGAAGACAAAAAGTGACCACTGAATAATAACCCAGGGATGCGCTCCTGCTGCCGTCACCACCAGAGGAGAAAGGAGAAGCAGCTGCTGCGGCTTCCAAGTTCTAGCGAGATTGTGCAACAGGGGCTTCTTGCAACAACCCAGGAGCCTCAGTTGTGCAACGCCAGTAAGAGAGGCTTTGGCTGGGGCAACAAGGGAATGTGGACATTGGGCAGTGGGCAGCTCATGCCTTCCCCTTTCACCTCAGACAGCAAAATTGAAGGGTCCGTGTGAGTTGTCAGACTGTGTGCTACATGGTGTCTTATATGGTTTATCATGTACTTACGTATTTGTGCACAGCAAAGATGTTAGTTTCTGTTTCCTTCACTGTGCAGCAAAATGCTTGTCACGGGACATTGTTTTGCATTCCACAGTCAGAGTACTGTTGGGTTCCCACGGGAATGGGAGACTGGATGTGACGTTCACTGGTTTCCTGTTTTTCACTGTTTCTCTCGATGTTCTTTGTTTCCGAGAGGAGTTGCTTCTCTGCTCTCGCAGAGGCAAGATACATGTTTGTATTCTCTCAGCATAGAAGTGTAAATAAAGTTAAGAATGTGGCACATACTGCTTATCTTCCGCTGTGTGTGACGACGCTCTGTTTGGGCTCCAGAGAAGACGAGCCTGTATCAGCTTCAGCTTCAGATGGGCCGAAGCTGGTCAAAATCTCACATTTTTTGTTCTGGGCCCAGAAAAACACAATCTAACTGAAGAATGGCCGCTGGCAAAGGAACAAAGAAACAAAGGATCGGAACAGTGGCAGAGGGACGGATTGGACGTTATCTGCGCGTCAAGATGATTGATGAGAGGTATGTGCTCATTGCTCCGGGCAGCCTGCCAGCTCCTAATTAATGGCTTTATGGCTGGACTTTGAACTTTTAAAGCCTTCTGCTTGGCAGAGGCTTGAAAAAAAGTGCTTTTAAAAGAGCTTTTGGAATGAAGCAGCTAAACACAGACTCAGCTTGTTTAGAGCAGCAGAGATGGCTAATGCAAGGCTGGCTGATGCTTGTGGGATTCCTAAGCTCAATAAAAAGAATTAAGCGAACTGGGTGCTCTATGCAGAGGGTCTTCTGCGAAAAGAAGGTCTGTTTACAGTTATTACAGACGCCCCCCCCCCAGCTCCAATAACAGATGAATGGGCAGCTAGGGATTCCAAAGCAAGGGGAACACTTACATTGATAGTCTCCCCAGAAGAGCTCTGTCTGTTGCGTGATAAGACCTCAGCCAGAGAAATTTGGGACACTTTGAGAGAGGCTCATTTGAGGACAGAAGCTGGTGCTTCTTTGTTCTACTATGCCAAGTTGCATGATATGGCACTTGCTGAAGGTGCAGATGTGCGTACACATCTGATGGAGATGCAGAATCTGAGACATGAGCTGCAACAGAGAGGACTCACCTTTCCAGAGGCTGTGTATTCCTTCATGATACTACATTCTTTGGGTTCAAGTTGGGAGTCCATTGCCACTCAGATTGCTGTTCAGCCAACTGCTCAGCTCACAGTAGCCCATGTTACTGCCATGATTCTGAATGAAGCAGGCCGCCGGGGTGCTAGTTGCATGGGTAAGGGGGAGTCTTCACAGACGTCATCCCAGAATGCAGTGGAACCACCAGATGGCGCCAAGGCTTTGAAGGCAGTGAAATGCTAATCGTGTGGATGTCTAGGCCATATGAAGAGGGAATGCAGATTTCCCAGGGCCAAGACAGAGCAGCGCAGTGAAAGCTCATCGCGTGGAAAAGGCCAAGGCCAAGGCAAAGGTCCGGTGTCCAGGACAACGCAGCACAAGGCAATGGTCTCATGCTTCACTCCAAAGGTTGCAAAGGTCCAGAAGACGTCTAGATCTTTCTTTGTCGTGGATTCGGGAGCCACGAGACATTTATGCAACGACAAGCGACTGTTCATGTCTTTTACACCACAGGAAGATGCGATTCACCAGGCGGATGACCACGCGATCCCCAGTCAAGGCTACGGAACTGTTGTTCTTCACAGTTTGGTCGATACACAATGTGCTCTACGTTCCAGATGCCACACACAATCTACTCAGTGTTGTGCAGCTGAATGAACGGAAAATTGAGGTTTCCTTCAAGAACAAGAAGTGCACCATCACAAAGAAAAACAATTATGTATTGCATGCTGAATATGTTGATCGTTTGTTTGTTTTGTATTTTGATGATGATGTGCAGGATGAAACTTGTTGCATTGCAGGTTCTAACCAAAGTTTGCATGCAGGATGTATTCATGATTTTCACAAGAAATTTGGTCATTTGCATTTTGAGGCAGTATCTAAAATGCCTGCCTTGGTTGAAGGTATGCCTACTAAACCCTGCAGGTACCACATGAAGTGTAAGGCTTGTGCAGCAAACAAGGTGAAAATGGCTGCGAAAGGTAAGGTGTCTAGTAGGCAAGCTACAAAACCATACCAGGTTGTTCATGCTGATTTGGTTGGTCCACTATCGCCCTCTTTGGGTGGAAACAGGTACTTCATGGTTCTCATTGATGCATTTTCCAGGTATATTTATGTGTACAATCTCAAGCAGAAATCAAAGGCTTTTCCAAGGTTCAAGGAATTCTGTGCTTGGTTGGAAAATATTCATGGTAAAAAGATAAAGACTTTTTTCACTGATCATGGGGGGGAATTCACTTCTCAGCAGTTTGAAGCTTTTCTGACTGAGAAAGGAATTCAACACGATTTGTCTAGTCCTCGCTCGCCATGGCAGAATGGACTTTGTGAGAGGGCAAAGAAGACTTTGCTTCAAGGTTTAAAAGCTGAATCTCTCTCTTGTTTTGTTTACAGTTATAATCGCAGGTTATCTTCAGCGATTGGTTGTACCCCCTATGAGAAGATGTTCTTTGTTTCCAAGAGGAGTTGCTTCTCTGCTCTCGCAGAGGCAAGATACATGTTTGTATTCTCTCAGCATAGAAGTGTAAATAAAGTTAAGAATATGGCACATACTGCTTATCTTCCGCTGTGTGTGACGATGCTCTGTTTGGGCTCCAGAGAAGACGAGCCTGTATCAGCTTCAGCTTCAGATGGGCCAAAGCTGGTCAAAATCTCACATGTGTGCTACATGGTGTCTTATATGGTTTACCATGTACTTACGTATTTGTGCACAGCAAAGATGCAGACCCACAAGCACTAATGAGAGGTTTAGCTTTTAACTAAAGGCTCAGGGGAGGGCCCTGAATAGCAATTCTAGTGCATCTTTTAAAAGCACCACCAAAAGCAAACAGGAAATTGGAAACTAAAAAAAGAGGGACTGGAAAAATAAATCAGCCAGCAGTCTTAACTACATTGGTCTAGTAAATGCAGTGCAGAGCCTCTCATTTCGAGCTGTCTGAATACGCAAAATAACTTACCACTGCTTAAAGAGATTGTAATAAACTTCCTGCTTTTTAATCATTCCCCAAACGAGTGGCAGGTGAACGAAGAAAAAGCTGCAACGTTAAGATAAGTCAGGCATGACTTGATGAAAACCTTCGGGGCTCCTTACAGGAGTTGAACACCAAGGTCAAAGTAAGCAGGAATTCCTATGCAACCTCAACAACCAATTTCACAATACAATGCATGTCTTATAACAAGGAACATAATGACCCAAGGGAAGCTATATACACACTGAGAAAGCCACAGTAAAGATATGTATCCCCAGGGGCCATCAAAACATCCACAAACGAACATGTATCCCCAGAAACTGTGGAGTTTGGAACAGACAGGGTTACAACTCCGTGGTGCCCTGCATCTGGGAGGGGCCGGAAGCAGGGCTTTACGTCACAGGCTTTGTCTGTGAGAGTTACTTTCAGTTCTACCGAGAGACGCTGAGAGACACAGCTAAACAGACAGGCTGTGTCTGTGTGCTTTTGGAAGCACGGAGAATGCAGGAAAATTCCGATGGAGAGACGGATTTATGGCTTGTAAATAAACGCTTCTAGAGATAAGAACCGATCTGTCTTTTGGACTTGATTTATCCCTTTCTCACATGGACTCAGGACCGCTGCATTATTCTGCTAGGCCAGCTCAGAGCTTCCAGGGATACGGAGCTGAACTGGGAAGCTTGCTGGACCCAATATTCCGGACGGGGAATTTATTTTCATGCCCAAAGGTTATGGGTGTTACGTGTTTCCTGACAAGTGTGAGAAGGGAGGAGAACGCCAGCTTTGAGTTGCTGTGATCTCCTGCCAGGGAAGGCAGTGGGAGATGCTGGGGAGCGGAGCCAAAAGCCAAGAGAGACGGCTGCTTCGGACGTCCAGCTTGCTGGCAGAGTGAGTACGCTGAAAGCCCCGGGGGGAGGAGAATGGCTGCTGCTCAGGCACAGCAGGGCCAAGACAGCTACCCCGGTGAAAGGCTCAATGGGGCCAACTGGAAGGCCTGGAGTGAGCACATGTACCACTGGCTAAAGGGAAAGGAGCTGTGGGAATGCACGCAAGCTGATCCAGGCCAGGCCCAGCCCAAAGCAGACGTGGCTGATGCTCTAGAGAGAGAGCAGAGGGTGCTAGCCAGTTTAAAGGGTGGCATTCATGCATGGCTGTTGCCAGAGCTCCAAGGGAAGAAGCCCTGGGTCGCGTGGCAGGCACTGAAGACTGCATGTCAGAAAGCAGTAGTAGCCAGGCCAGAGGGGGCTAGAAGATGCCCAAAGGGAGCAGCAAGCCCAGGAGGGGCTGAGCAACGCCCATAAAGCCCAGAGGGAGCTAAGAGAAGCCCAGAAGAAGCTGGGGCTGTTTTGGGGAGCTGTTTTTATGCTTCAACACATCTGTGTCCTGGAGAAAGGCTGGGAGCTGGAAAGAGGAAAGCAGTGGCAAGCTGTTCCTTAGGCGACGTGGCACCCAGGAGTGGGGGTGCAGGCCGATCCATGAGCTCTGAGAAAGCCAAAGTCTCCAAGAGTTGTTTGTGCTTTGAGGCGAAGTCCAACAGCAAAGGGCATTGTTCTGCTGAGGCTCTGGAATGCAAGGTCAGCCACCTGCAAGGAAGGCAGATAAGCAGCGTTTCGCAGACAACAGAGCCTGGGAACAGCAGTAGCAGCCGTGCAGTAACCATGGCAACCAGGATGGACACTGGCATTGACACAGACCCCAGTGGGGGTGCGAGCGTTGCCATGGCAGCTTTGGAAGACAGCCAGAGAGACACTTTATCTCTAATTATAGACACGGGAGCGACTCACTGTCTTGTGCCATCTGGTGGGCTCCTGAGGAACTGCAAGACAGTTAAATCTGGACAAAATGTCAAAATGGCAGATGGATCTAAGAGACCACTGACTGAATCTGGGTCTTTATATTGTTCTTTCTTGGATTGTTGGGTGCAAGCTTATGTTGTCCCAGAGCTTGCGCACTCTCTTTTAAGTGTAACAGCCTTAAATGATGCTGGGTTCGATGTTCATTTCTCTAACACTTGTTGTTCCTTCTACAGGGATGGGAAGAAGATCTACAGCGTTGAGAGAACAGACAGGCTCTTTCTGGTGCAGATGCCTGTTGAAAATGGGGCTGGTGGAAAAATGGGACTAGTGGAAAATGGGACTGGTGGAAAAATGGGGCTGGTGGAAAATGGGGCTAGTGGAGAGTCCATTGAAGATGCCCATGTGCAGTGTGCAAATGTCCCACCACACGATGGTTGTATTCATTTATGGCATAGAAAATTGGGGCACGCAGGGTGGTCGCTTGTGCGAAAGGCTGCCGAAAACACCATTGGTTGTAGGTTCAAGGCTTGTGACAAATACCTAGATTGTCAAGCCTGTGAGCAGTCGAAAGTCACAACTTGCCCATATCCCAGATCAGAGAGGAGGACAAGCAAACCCTTTGAACTTGTCCATGCAGATTTGTCAGGACCCATGCCGACACCTTCTTTAGCTGGGTCTAAGTGGGTTCTAGTTCTGATTGACGATTTTTCGAAATTTTCTTGGGTTTTTGTGCTTAAATGCAAGTCAGAGGCGGCTACATTGATCAGGGATTGGATCACTGCAATAGAACTACAGTTCTCTACCAGGGTGATTTCCTTTCAATCTGATCGCGGGGGGGGGGAGTTCACAGGTTCTGCGCTGCAATCGTTTTTCAGGCAGAAGGGTATCAATCATCGATTGACGGCCCCCTACTCTCCGCAACAGAATGGGGTTGCAGAGAGAAAGCTTCGCACATTACAGGAATCTGCAAATGCAATGTTGGCAGACTCAGGTTTGCCACAGCGCTTTTGGGCAGAGAGTTATCGGACAGCATGTTTTGTGCAGAATAGGGTGTACAATTCCAGTGTAGGCAACACACCGTATTACTTGTTGCATCAGAAGAAGCCGAAGGTGGGGTTTCTTCATGTTTTTGGGTCTCCGGCTTGGGTTCTCATTCCAAAAGCCATGCGCAGAAAGGGTGAGCCAAGGTCTAGGAAGATGATCTTTGTGGGCTATGAGCCGGGTTCAAAGGCGTGGCGTTTCGCATACCCTACTGGCAACCAGTCTAAGCTGCTTATTAGCGGCAGTGCTGAGTTTTGCGAGCAGAGTGGGTGGAAGCGTCTTCACAGGAACCCAGATGTTCTGTCAGACTCAGATGAGGAAGAGGAGGAAGGCGAAGCTGAACCTGTTGCCGATGCGCGCAGTCCACAGCAACAGGGTCCAGCACCAGTTTCTCCAAAAGGGAGTCCCAGGACCCCTCCACAGGTCACTGTCAAGTCTGAGCTAAGGAGTGCACCATCCTCACCAGCAGAACCAGCTGTACGCCCGAAACGGCGCAGCAGGTCAGAGGGGGATGTGTCTGACACAGAGGATAGTAGAGTTGATCCAGGTGAATCAGGCGCAGTTCCAGAATTCACGCTGAGGAGATCAGCTAGATCAACGAAGGGAAAGCCACCTGAAAGGTATGAAGCCACTAGTGTCTGGGTTGGTGTGGCTAGATGTGAGCCTGAATCCTTTGAGGATGTTCAGAAGTTGCCTCAGGAAGAAGCTAGCAAATGGCATGAGGCGATGCAGAAGGAGATGAACTCAATGGAGTCTCTAGGTGTGTTCTCTCTCACGAAGTTGCCGATGGGCGAAAAAGCTGTTAGCTGCAGATGGGTTTACCGTTTGAAATCCACAGAAGCAGGAGAACCACAGTATAAAGCAAGATTAGTGGCCCGAGGATTCACACAGAAAAAGGGTATCCATTTCACAGAGGTATATTCGCCAACCTCGAGAGCGGAGACTCTGAGAATGCTTTTGGCGATAGCAGCACAGAGAGGTTGGAAGGTGAACCATTTTGATGTAGATGTCGCCTACCTGAACTCAGATCTCAAGGAGGAGTTGTACATGCTTCCTCCTCCAGGGTTTGAAGTCAGTGAGCCAGGCGTTGTGTGGCGATTGCACAAATCCATCTATGGATTACGTCAATCTGCCAGGAATTGGAATATGTGCCTACATGAAGCTTTAGAAGAGCTAGGTTTTAAGAGATCTCTTGCAGACAGTTGTCTTTACATTAAAGAGTCAGGCTTAAAACAGGAAGTGATCCAGGTGTTTGTTGACGACCTTTTGATGATCGCACAGACAGGTAAACAGGTGGAAAAGTTTGCTAGAGAGCTTGGAAAGCGGTTCAAGCTGAAGCAGCTTGGAAATGTCAAATCCTATTTGGGCGTGCAGATCACAAAAGCAAGTGATGGAAGCTTCTTGCTTTGCCAGAAAGATTGAACAGTTGCTTGAGAAGTTCAGGATGTCTGAGTGTGCAGGTGCCAGATCGCCCATGGAGGCTGGTTTTGTAAAGGAGTGTCAGCAAGTAGAACGTGTGGTGTTCGAAAACACTGAGCTCTTTCAGTCAGCTCTGGGTAGTCTGTTATATCTGTCACAGTGGAGCAGACCAGATATAGCGTTTGCTGTCAATCTGCTCAGTAGAGAGGCCTCAAGTCCTAGTGTGCAGGCCTGGAATGGTATAAAGCGGGTGCTGCGTTACCTGCAAGATACCAAAGACTTTTGTCTTAAGTTGTCAGCTCAAGGAGATGTCAAGCTGACTGCTTGGGTGGACTCGGATTGGGCTAACCTTGAGGATCGCAAATCAGTGTCAGGTCTGGTGGAGGTCCCGGAAGCAAAGTCTCATAGCGCTTTCGTCTACTGAAGCTGAGTTCAGTGCGCTATCAGATGCTTGCAGAGAGTTGGAGTTCTATGTGTGTTTGGTCGAGGAAATCTGTGGAGAGGATTGTCTGCCCGTTGTGGTGCATGAAGACAATCAACCGTGCCTTAAATTAGCTGAGACGGGGCAATTCAAGGCGAGAACCAAACATTTGGACATACGTTTTCAAAATGTGTGTCAGAGCGTTCGTGAGGGGCTAGTTGCTCTGAAATACTGTCCCTCAACCAAGAACCTCGCTGATGGTTTCGCAAAACCATTAACCTTCCAGAAGCACGAGGAGTTCTGTGAGGGTTTGTGTATGGGGAAAGCATTGTTGGCTATTGTCCCCAGATGCAGGACAAGAGGGGGTGTGGAGTTTGGAACAGACAGGGTTAAAACTCCGTGGTGCCCTGCATCTGGGAGGGGCCGGAAGCAGGGCTTTACGTCACAGGCTTTGTCTGTGAGAGTTACTTTCAGTTCTACCGAGAGACGCTGAGAGACACAGCTAAACAGACAGGCTGTGTCTGTGTGCTTTTGGAAGCACGGAGAATGCAGGAAAATTCCGATGGAAAGACGGATTTATGGCTTGTAAATAAACGCTTCTAGAGATAAGAACCGATCTGTCTTTTGGACTTGATTTATCCCTTTCTCACATGGACTCAGGACCGCTGCATTATTCTGCTAGGCCAGCTCAGAGCTTCCAGGGATACGGAGCTGAACTGGGAAGCTTGCTGGACCCAATATTCCGGACGGGGAATTTATTTTCATGCCCAAAGAAACTATCAGAGACTCAAAATGCATGCACACAGGGGAGGGGGGGGATGAGGATGATATGTTTTTGATAAATTGTTATGTTGAAATTTCCAATAAAAACTATTTTTTAAAAAATGCATGCACACAGAGCATGAGGAGGAGGAATGGTGTTGTTTTTTCCCCTCCTGTGTATTGCTGGGGTCATTCATGCATGGGCTGGAGAAGTTCTGTGTCAGTAATCCTTGCAACAAACCAGTATGATAGGCCAGGACTCTTATTCTTTTGTTGCAAATATGGGGCTGAGCCTGACAGAATAGTGACTGGCCCAAAGGCGCCAGGAGAGTGTGTGGCTCCAGAACTTCCCAGCTTGTAGTTCACACCATAAATCACTGTGCTTCACTAGTGACAGAAGACAGGGAAACAGGGCCGGCCCTAACGTTAGGGTCACGGTCCACACCATATGTTGAGCACACGTTGAAAGCACATGGCTTCCTCCAAAGAATTCTGGGAATGCACAGCTGCAATTCCCAGAATCCTTAACAAACTAGTTCCCATGGTTCTTTAGGGAAAGGAACATTGCTTTAAATGCATGGTCCGGATGTGGCCACAATCCTGGAGGTGGGAAAGCCAACCTAAATAGACCCCTTTCAACACATACACACACAACTAGCCTAATGAAAACCCATCATGTTCTGTAGCCAGATGTGTCAGCTGGCAAAAGAGGAAAATGTGGGGTGGGGAGAGTGGAATTGCCTACCTGAGGAACCCTAAATAAGGGCACTCTTGTTGACCATTGCCACACTGGTTGGGACTGACAGCAGCCAATGTCCAATAACATATGAAAATTGGAAATTGCTTAGGAAACACTCATTGGTGGGTTTTTTTAAAAAAAAAATTATGCCCATTTAAACGCACTGTTTCTGGAAGTTGTACAACTTTCAATTCTACTTTTCTTGCTTCTTTTTACCGCTCATTTTATCGCATTGCAATTTGAAATGAAATTGTTGTGCAACAAGAGAAATAAAAAGGAGCCCTAAAAGCATAGGTAGAAACCGGTATGATCATTTTAATGCAACCACACAACTGCAGACCACCTGAAGGAAGCCCACAGACCCCAATTAGGGAACTCCTGTAAGCAGCCCATCCCCACAATGCGCCCTCCCTCCTCCCACCGAGCACCTCCTCCTGCCGGTCACTTACCTCGCCCTGGGGGGGCCAGGGATGTGGTCTTATTTCATGTGGACTGATTTGATGTAGCAGCAATAAAACACAAAGACAGCGAGGAGGGCCACGAGCAGAGGGTGCAGCAAGCCCCAGATCGCCGCTAGAGCCCCCATGGCAGCCGGGCAGTTCCGAGAGCAGCCGCCTCAATACCGCCGGCTGATGCCCTCGCTCCTCTTTTGCTTTGGCAAGGAGAAGAGCCCTTCCGATGTGGGAGGGCACACGCTGGAGCAGAAGGGTCCTTTGTGTAAAGAGGCCGCCCTAAATCACGAGAGGAAATCCTAAACGAGTTGCAGGACCAAATTCTCCATTCAGCAGTTTCCCGGGGCGCGCGGCTGGACGTGCATCCTTCCTTCCACCTTGGCACCTGCCCTGTGGAACACCCTCCCACCAGATGTCAAAGAGAAGAACAACTACCAGACTTTTAGAAGACATCTGAAGGCAGCCCTGTTTAGGGAAGCTTTTCAGACCACTGTATCTTAATACTTTGTTGGAGGCCGCCCAGAGTGGCTGGGGAAACCCAGCCAGATGGGCGGGGTATAAATTATTATTATTATTATTATTAAGACTCTCAGTCCCAGTTTAGTCCGATGTGAGCACCACTTGCACAAAACTGACCGGGTTTTTATTTCTTTCCTAGGGGAAACCATTATGGATGCTTGGGAATGCGCCTCTCCAGCTGAGTTAGCAATTGCGCGCGGGCTGTATCTTTAAAGGGAAAGGCTTTTTGCGCGCTGGTTCCTCCCAGTCTAAAGGCCTTTTTTGCCTGACAGAGGTGCATGTTGGCTTCGCTCCTGCCGAAGCTGAGCTCTCCGCCGCCATGGAGGCGCTGGAGGTGATCTGGGGCTTGCTGCGCCTCTTGCTGGCCGTGTCCCTCCTGGCGTTTGGCCTCTACTGCTGCTACCTAAAATCTATCCATATGAAATACGATTACATCCCCAGCGTACCGAGGGCGAGGTAAGAAGCGGGAGCGTCGACAAGTTTCCTTTCCCGATTCTATCCAGGGAAGCAGGATAAACTACAGAGCAGCAGTCACCTTTCTGGATCCCCCACCCCGATGCTGGCTGGGGTTAATGAGACTTGTAGCCCTAAATATCTGGAGGGTAGCAATCTTCCAAAGAGTGCCATTCCTGGTTTCTTCCCAGTACAATCCGTGCGTTTTTACGCAGAAGGAAGCCCCCTGCTATGTTCAAGGGGACTTTCCGCGCATGCCTATGTTTGCTCAAAAGTAAGCAAACTTCAACGGGGTTTACTCTCTCGTAAATGGCGGGTTTAGGATTTAGAGGTTCAACCTCCCCCACTCCACTGCCCCCTTTCAAGCAACGTGTTTATGATTCATCTTGGTCAGGCGCTATCCAGTTCATTTTCCTTTCGCTTCTTTGCTTTTGGCAAAGATCCCGGCTGGAGCAAATTCATGTCGCACAGTAGAAGTTGGTTTGGTGTTCTACTTGCTCAAAGAACCCTCTCCCCAAATCAGACCCCCCCCCGTTTTTTTTTCATCAATAAGGAAAGCCATGGAGGAAATGGACCGGTTTGTTTGCAACATCTACAATCTCCCCGCGTACAGTTTGCAGTGAATACTCAATAAATAGCAGGTGTTGTCCAAGCTTTTTGCAAACTTTGTGCAAATAAATCCCGAGGAACATAAAAAAGTCGTTTGGGTTTTTGTTTGTTTGTTATGCAACAGCAGCAGCAGATCAGCTTGAATTGTGGAACTTGCATTTGTGTTTGAATCGTGTCGGAAATTAGTGGCAGTCTGGTAGTATTCCACCTGTCTCTTCTGGGATAGAAGCAAGAGCTGTGCCAAGAGACTCCTGCTGTTTCAGATTCAGATCTTATTGCATGAACAATGTTGAGCTTTAAATAATGTTTTAAACCCCCCCCCCCCCATACAAGTACAGTCTACTGTGGAGGGGACCACATTGTAGCAGAGAGGAGTTTATGGCAATCTTGCAATGCAGTCCACTGTTGATGTACCAGGTAGCAGGGGGGGCCAAGGCTGGCCTAGACTTGAAGCCAAAACCCACCCACCCCCAAAGCAAAACACCCTGCAGAATGCCAAAAAACTAAAATTGCACCCCCTCAGATTCCTTCCCAGCTTGTGGAAGTCCAGGCAATTTCACAAAGAAGGTTTGGGTGCAGTTCCTCGCCCCTTGCAGTTAGACCCACGCTTCTAGATATTAATAAGAACTCAAGATAGTTTTTAAACCTTACATATGAAGCAAGAGCTGGGTTAGAATGAGCATAGACACCACAGTTGGCAACTGTCTTTTGTTTCTTGGGCAGTGGGCAGTGTGGTGCAGTGGTTAGAGTATTAGACTGAAGCTCTCTAGATGGAACTGGGCAAGTCACACACTGTCTCAGCCTAACCTTCATCTCTGGGTTGCCGTGAGGCTAAAATGGAGAAGAGAGAAAACATGCAGCACCCTCTTGAGCTCCTTGGGATATTACTACTATTGCTGTTATTAATTATTAAATTGGTATAGCGCCCTTCATCTGAAGATCACAACATAAAAATACAAAACGAGAACATGAAATGCACATTAAAAATAAAAAGCAAACCAATAACCCTCCTCCCACAAACACATTTAAAGGGACATAGACTGATGTGATAAATCAGGGACTGCCAACCTTGGCACCCGATTCCCAACTTCCTTTTTTTAAAAAAAGTTGTAAAATATTTGGAACCTGAGATAGGAGGCAAGGCCAACATTCTCACTTGTTCCTACTCATCTCTTGGTGTTTTGCCCCCTCCCTTTGGAATAATTTGCTGCCCCAAGAAGAATTCCTGTGTAACCCCAGTATTTGAGAGAAGGAAAGGTCTAGGTGTGGTCTGGGCAGGGGGGAGCAAGGGAGTGGGGATTTCCACAGGCAGCTCCATCAAAGTCAAGTCCAACAGCTGGGTACTCTTCTGAGTCTTGATGTTGTAAGTCTCTGGTTCTTAACACGCTGGAATTTTCCAGACATATGCCTCTTCTGCAAGATGGGATCCACAAGTTTGCCCTGTTCAGCTGGCAGATAATTGGGGGGCGGGGACTGCCATAGTCTATGTACTGTTCTCATTCCACCCATAAAATTAGCAAGACTGTGTGTAAATCTGGAGAGGAGTTATTGGCTGGTGATAGAATTTGTGTATTGTATGTCAAATCACGTCAACCTAGCAGTTTGAAAGCACATCCAAGTGCAAGTAGATAAATAGGTACTGCTCCGGCGGGAAGGTAAACGGCGCTTCCGTGCACTGCTCTGGTTTCGCCCGAAGTGACTTAGTCATGACTCGGAAAAACTGTCTGCGGACAAACATCGGCTCCCTCGGCCAGTAAAGCGAGATGAGCACTGCAACCCCAGAGTCGTTAGTGACTAGATTTAATTATTGGGGTCCTTTACCTTTTTTTAAATATCAAATCACACAGCTCAGCCCTACTCCAACTCCCTGGTTCTGAATGGGGTAACTGTGCCCCTGAAGGACCAGGTGCACAGCCTGGGAGTCATTTTGGACTCACAGCTGTCCATGGAGGCGCAGGTCAATTCTGAATCCAGGGCAGCTGTCTACCAGCTCCACCTGGTACACAGGCTGAGACTCTACCTGCCCGCGGACTGTCTTGCCAGAGTGGTGCATGCTCTAGTTATCTCCTGCTTGGACTACTGCAATGCGCTCTACGTGGGGCTACCTTTGAAGGTGACCTGGAAACTGCAATTAATTCAGAATGCGGCAGCTAGACTGGTGACTGGGAGTGGCCGCCGAGACCACATAACACCAATCCTGAGAGATCTGCATTGGCTCCCAGTACGTTTCCGCGCACAATTTAAAGTGTTGGTGTTGACCTTTAAAGCCCGAAACGGCCTCAGTCCTGTATACCTGAAGGAGCATCTCCACCCCCATCATTCTGCCCGGACACTGAGGTCCAGCGCCGAGGGCCTTCTGGTGGTTCCCTCACTGCGAGAAGTGAGGTTACAGGGAACCAGACAGAGGGCCTTCTCGGTAGTGGCACCTGTCCTGTGGAACGCCCTCCCTTCAGATGTGAAGGAAATAAGCAGCTATCTTATCTTTAAAAGACATCTGAAGGCAGCCCTGTTTAGGGAAGTTTTTAATATTTAATGCTGTATTGTTTTTAACACTTGATTGTGAGCCACCCAGAGTGGCTGGGGAAACTCAGCCAGATGGGCGGGATATAAATAATAAATATCATCATCATCATCATCATATTTCTGGCTGTGCAACCACCCTTGACAATGATTAAAGGGGCAGGATCCATGTCCTCCTTTTCACCTGACTGCATCTTCCATGTATGTGTGTGCCTTACATGCCTTAAATTCTGCCTTTACCATTTTTTTGCAGCTTTTTCTTGGGCCACCTCCCAATGCTATGGGGAATGGTGAAAAATAATGAATGTGTTTATGAGCTCTTCTTGCAATGGTATGTAAAAAAAATAATAATCAAATAATTTAAAATATGAGATAATGAATTGCATTTCCAGCAGTCTATATGGTGTCTTGGTTTGTTTGTTTTTTAAAAAAATCTTTAAATGCATGTCTGCAGACAGAAGCTGTTCTGTTTGAAATTTTGTGTGGCACCTACTAATTGTACATACTTCGTCAATAATAAAATAATACGATAACTAGTTCTCATCTGGTTCAGAAGATGTGTGAAAACTCCAAATGTTAGCCTTGCTGAATAAGCAGATACTTGAGCGGGATGTAATTTTGTGTTTGTGGTGTTGAAAGCTGATTGGCCAATGTAGAAATTTGCTTTGTTTGCCTGGGTGAACCTTTGATGAGGTGAACCTGATCAAAGTGAACTTTTGATCAGGTGACGAAGCTACTGAGTTGCAAATTCGCCATCTTGAAAGGGTGGTGGCTGTTAGTTCCTCTCTGACCCTGACAAGTGATAATATTGCTTAACATTTCATATTTTGTAAGGTGCCAAGCCTGTGCTGCACTGCACAAGACATTGTATGGATGTTTTTGATGTTTTAATTCTGTTGTAAATAAAGTTTTGCCAGTAAAAGTTCGAATAATATTTCCGTGGGCCTCAGCAATGTTTCATTTCCAAAGGAGTCGGTTCTTATGCTTCCAGTCGCTTCAGACTGCGCAATATTTAATATCTGCGACAGGGAATGCCTTCTTTGGGGCTGCCGCCACCTCTGAACTTCAAGAGGGAGGTGGAATTTCCACTGCTGAACGTAACACCTCAAGGGGTGTGTAGGGAAGGAGGTGGTCTGTCAATTATTTGAGGCACAAGTCATCTAGGGCTTTAAAGGCTAGTGTGAGCAGATGTAGAGCTTATAAAGGAACCAGCAGCCAATGCAGCTGTTTTAGAACAGGCCTTCTAATGGAAACCCCAGCAACTAATCTGGCCGCTGTGTTTTGGACTAGTTGAAGGTTCTGAGTCATCTTCAAGGGAAGCTCCCTGTAGAATACATTGCAGTCATCCCATCTGGAAGTTAGTGGAGCATGGAGTACTATTGTAGCACTCTGCTTGTGGTTAACGCTTAGCTGGAATGAAATATTCAACGCAGCAATAGAGAAATTAAAATAATAATTTATTTGTCAGACAAATAAATGATAGGCACAGTGGTATATGGTTACCAAAGCTCTGCCTGCCCTCCAGCCCTGATGGCCAGCACTTATATTTCCTCAAACCAGCCCCCTTGCTCCTCCTTTGGCTGCCTCTGTTCAATCAGCCTGGTTGAAATTCCTATTGGCTGTTTGCTAGAACCAATCATAAAAGATACACCCATTTCCTATTACCTTTTATGGGAGACAAAGAGCTATATTTCCTTCTATCCATAAATGGCAGACAAGTAGCCATATATCTTACATTTGCCTCGACAAGGCACCCTAATTACCAGATCACCTTTTGCCCCTGTTGTCCCTGTTGCCCCTGCATTCCAAAACAAATGGCTCGTGGTATTAAGTTCTATCTAAACAGAGATCTTACTATTTACCAACTCTTAATTAGTGTTTTTGCAGCTTGATTGTATTCTGTAATATGTAGGGTCAGTGTAACCTTTGCTCCCAGCCTGTATTTCCCTTTTACAACCTTGAGAAACCTGTCTCCTGCTACTACTATAAATCAGGGGGGCCCTTGTCCAGGAGGATAAACAACTGCCAAAGTACTTAGCCAGCTGCTTTTCTGCCTGGCATGAAACATTTGCAAATCTTTAAGCTCATTTTAAAATACAGGCCTTGATCAGATGCCTCACTATTGTAGCCTTTTTTAATCCATGGGTAGGAAAATTTGTTGCAGAGGCACCTGTGTGATTCAGTTCACAAAAGACAGGCTGCAGCAAAAAGCATTTTACATCAGGTTTTTATCCTGTTCCCCAAACCCCTTCTTCCCTCTCCCCCTTCACAGATTTTTACATAGAAATGTTTCTTTTTGTTCTCTGGCTCTGCTCCCAGAAGTATGTTGCAAATCAATGTACCAGGACAAGGTTATCTTGGATCTGGGAAGCGAAAAGCTTTACTGTTCTCAGCTCTAGGTTTGTTACAGTGTTTTTCGTTACAGAGAGGACTGCTTAGCTAACGCTTTTTGTCTTAGAGGAAAATGCAGTTTTAAAATGCTTAAGGGGAGGCCTGGCTGGGGGGGGGGGGGAATTCACAAACAGTTTTTAGGGCTTTCTGGGGTAACCCTAACTGTACCCCTTCACTATGGGCAGTTCATCTCTCTCTCGAATATTTTATATATTCTCCAGTTGTCCCTGTGTGCTGGGGAACATATTCTCATATCCCTGACACTAGAGATACAGCTTTTTAATATATATAATGTGAACCCATGTACAGGAATTTCCTTTCAAGTCTTTACACAGCAATGACCTTAGAAAGAAAGAAAAATACACTGTCTCTTGTTCTAGTACAGTGGTACCTCTGGATACGAATGGCATCTGTTCCGGAGCCCCATTCGCATCCTGAGCAGAACGCAACCCACGTCTACACGTGCACGGGTTGCGATTCACCACTTCTGAGCATGCGCGTGATGTAATTTTGAGCCTCTGCGCATGCGCGAGCGGCGAAACCCGGAAGTAACCCGTTCCGTTACTTCCGGGTCGCCGCAGAATGCAACCTGAAAACGCTCAACCTGAAGCGTATTTAACCCGAGGTATGACTGTATGTGCTTAGTATGGCAGCAGCATTTCTTACACCTTGTTTGATAGATAAATATGGTCATTAACTCGATCGTATGGTCACTTTTTACTACTGTTCTAATTTCTGCCTTCACAGGGCTAATGAATATGGACCCATCTTGCGTTTTAATGCCTTTCACAGAGTCATGGTATTGGTATTAAGTCCTGAAGGAGTAAAGGTATATTTTGCGGTTTTCCCCTCTGAGCATGGAAACGAAAGTGATTTTTCAAAATTCCAGTATTCAGTGTATTATGCATCATTCCCTCTTCCAGGGAACTCTAGGAGTTGTAGCTTTGTGAAGACAGTAGGTAACTCCTAACAACTCCCAGCACATTGATCAAACTACAAAGCGTGTTCTCCTTCATGGAGAGCACGTGTTGCGGTGGGGTCTGCTGAGCCACCCCTCTGTTACCAGGCAGGGTCTCTAAAGATGGCCTGGGGCAGCGATTGGTTCACTGGGTTGCTGGGGTAAAAGTTATGTTGCAATTTTGGTGGGAGGGGTAAAATGTTTAAATACTCTGCACGCAGCCTGGAGCTTTCTCTTTGCTGCATGCAACGGATCACCCGCCCACCCGCCCTTGAGTAAGGGGTTGTTGCATTGACCTTGCTATGCCTGTCATGAGGTTGTCTGCTGTTGGGGCAGGGGCCTGGTAGGAATTTTGTCCATCTGGCTGATTGGCTGGGCGATTTGGTTTTTGCCTACTGCGTAGCAAATCATCACAACTTGTAAGGTTGCGGTTAGGCATTGGTTATAAATTGGTGGAGGAGGGGTTAGGATAGGCTGGGCCTGCCCCTCCATGGTTGCTGCGGAAAGGGAATTCCGTTAAAGGAATCCTGGGGCTTGCCATCTTTTCGTCCAATCCCTGGAATGGGACTAGGGCTGGCAAGCCTTCGGGGAGCATGCGGATGAGAATTGAGGGTCTGTGACTCAGCTCCATTTCTCCCCGACTTGTTTTCCCGCACTGGCTTTCGGTGGTGCCCGGAAGTCAGTTCTGTCCCCAGGCAGGGGGACAGATATGTTGTAATCTTCGAGCCTAGTCAGAGGAATGTGCCATTCTCCAGGCACCCGGCTCAGATTACTTGTTGACCTCCCTGTCAGCGACTCCCAGCAGGAGACAGGCGGGGTCTCTATCGGCGATCCTCCTCAGACGTGAGAAGAACACACCACTCTTCCCTCCTCCCTATCTTCCCCAGGAGGGGGAAAGAGACAGACAGAAATGTATTTACATGCCTTTATTTCTGTCTATGCAACAGTACAGAGAAACATGTCCGTACTCTTCAAACACCAACAGCAGAGAGAGAAAACTCCACCCCTGTACTTCCAGTACATGTCAGGTGACACACTGAGCTAACATCCGGTGCTCAGTACAGTGAATAGACTGTCCCTTTGCTCCCACGGTACAGTCACAAACATCAACATCCTGTTTGGCTTTTCCAGCCAGCTGCAGCTCGCTGCTGCATTGCTCCTTTTTGTAACATACTCCCCCAAAAGAATCAATGCGTGTTGCGAGCAAAGCTTGATCCAAAGAGGAAAACAAACAGTTGTTATACATACAACATTCCCCTGTTGTTACAGTTCTACCCTTGGAACTCCCCGCCACTGGTTTCCCCAGCGTACCTCTTTGGTTGTCTGGCTTCCAAGGAATGAGTGCTTCTTCATTACCTTGGTTAGCAACTCTCTGTTGTGCCTTTGTCTCTGACTTAGACACAGTTTCAACCTGTCCTCGGTTGTGTACAACAGCAACACATGCAACAGCTAAGTTGGCAAACTCTTCTGAATACCTCTTGGGTGGTACACCCTTTGTAACTCTCTCAGACCTATGTATGAGGTGCTGATCCTCTCTGCTCACTGGTTCAGTCTCAGGACTCTTTGGAGAACCAGTTCCAATAGTAAACAGTGGTTCTTCTTCCACCTGTGAAGGTCTAGCTATTGTGTGAGATTTCCTCTCAATGACTGTGTCAACTGAGCTCCCTGAGCTATCACTGTCTTCATCAGTACCACTGTAATGAGTAAAATCATCATCATCATCTGAATTGTCCTCTGTGGGAAATGTGTGAACAATTACTCTCTCCTGTTCAGGAGCGCTCTCTAGAAATTTTGTAAGAATCACCTGACCAGATTCAGACAGATTCAGATTCAGACCAGATTCTGTAGAGACCCTTTTCATATCCCACAAAAATGCCTTTGACATTTTTAACTCCACCTGGAGCCTCTGTCCTCACATGAGACCCAAAAACCTTGAAATGGGCAACAGAAGGTTTTCTATGGAACAGCTTCTCAAAAGGAGAACTTCCCAATTCTTTTGAAACCCTTCTCAACCACATATAACAATACGACATTAACGACTCCGCCCAGAACTCATGTGGCAGATGTGAACTAAGCAATTGCGCTTGCATCCCCTTTTGCAATTCTTTGTTCACCCGTACACAGACACCCCTGTTCCACGCTTCCGCTGAAACAGCTACTTTGTGCCTTATCCCTTTCTCCTGCAGGAAGTCCTGAAAATCCTGTAAAAGAAAAACTGGCTTCTCATCTGTGAAAAGACAATCAATGTTAGCATCATGCACATTTTTAACCTTGTCACAAAACTCTTTAAACCTTTCTAAGGCTTCTTGTGGTTTTTTCAAAACATACACTGAAACATAATGAGAAAAACAATCCACACACACAAGGTAAAATCTTGCATTGCCTCTAGATGGTGCTAGAGGACCAATCACATCAGCATACACCCGCTGAAATGCCCTGTCGACTCTGGTGACCTTCCTGGCGTCCTTTGCCACACCTGCGAAAGAAATCATGTTAGAATCAGATGAATTACATTTCATGTAATCACTTTGATCAAAAGTCAACAAATACAGTCCATCTTTCTCTCTGGCAGAAAAATACAACTCTCCATCTTTGTAGATCTTGTACCTTTCAGCATCATAGGACAGTTTTAGTCCTTTCTTGGCAATCTGTGAAACACTCAGCTGATTGAATTGCAACTCAGGAACCAAGTACACATTGTCTATAGTCAAGTTCAGACTCTCAAGATACACAGTCCCAACTCCGGTCGCTTCCAGCTCCTGACCGTTGGCCTGCTTCACAGTGAAGCTTTGCTTCTTAAACGACGAAAACAGATCTCTGTGTGGGGTCACGTGGACGGTGCAACCAGTGTCAATGATAAAAGCGTTCCCCACCTCTGGCGTGGTTCCTTTCGACATCAAAGCCTTTGCAGGTTTCACCTGTGACTTGGTACGACTTTTGCCTGACGCCTCAGGCCTTGCAGAGCTCCCCTTGGCTCCTTTCTGTTGACGTGGCCTCTTACAGTTCCGCTGAAGATGCCCAGTATGTCCACAATTATAACATCGGACAACGTTCAAAGCTACAGCATCCTCTCCAGTAGCAGTAGCAGTGGGGGAGCTAGAACTCCGTTCCTCCCTCCCCCTGTCCTTTACTTCCAGTGCAGCAAGTCTGTCCTGTTCATTAAGGACAACCGCGTACACTCTCTCCGAAGTGAGATCGTGCGCTGGAAGGGAACCAAGCTGACTGGCAACCGTTTTGTAAGTCCGATTCAGGCTGTTTATCACCATGAAGCAAAACACTTCCTCCTGCAGATGGAAATTGCGTTCTACCATCTGTTGGCGCAGAAACTTCATCTCCGTCCGGTGCGCTTGAACATCTCCATCAGGCGCAAGCCTCAGATTGGTCAGCTTTTCAAAATACAGCAACGCTGAAGAACCAGCATCTCTCTGATGTGTTCTACGCAGCGTCTCCCAAACCTCTCGCGCATATTGCAAATCCTGAATATGCACCAATTGACAATCCGAGACACACAGAATTATGGCCGTCCTGGCTTTCACATTCCGTGAATTCCAACCTTGCGTTGGTGCTGCAGGGATGGGGTTCTCAATCACCCCAAAAAGCCTCTGATTCTCAAGCAGGGCTTTCATCTTTACAGACCATGAGGCATAATTGTCATTAGTCAGGGGAGGTGGGTAAGGCAAGCCTCCCCCCTTCTTGGCATCCATTTTAAATCTAGGCCTCAGTTCTCACTCTAGAGTCTGTAAAATTTCCAAGAGTCTCTCTTGGCTGTTTTTACTGCCTTCTCCACTTGGCAGTAAAACCGCAAGCTGCTTAAAAGTCCTTGCAAAGATCAGTGAAGTAGACAAAACACACTCCGTGTTCCAGCCCCCAGCCAGCAAAAGCTTACTCTTCTGACTTTCCATTGCTTAGCAACTGTGCATACCAGTCTTATCTCGGTATGCAAGGCATGCGGCTGTGTTTCTCCACAGTGCTGGTTTCTAACGCAGACACTTTTGTGAACCGAAAACTTTCCTTAACGCGTTCACTTTACAGCCATAAATCCTCCATACCTTGGGGCTCCGTCGCTTGGCAATCAGCTCGTCTCGATGCCCAGCCGTCTGTTCAGCTCCCAGCTGCACGCAGACGTTATCTTTCTTCTCTTGGTGCAGAGGATGAAGAACGATCCATCAACCTCTCACGTAGCTTTCCATGGATCAGAACCACCGGCTCTTGCTACCAGATGTTGTAATCTTCGAGCCTAGTCAGAGGAATGTGCCATTCTCCAGGCACCCGGCTCAGATTACTTGTTGACCTCCCTGTCAGCGACTCCCGGCAGGAGACAGGCGGGGTCTCTATCGGCGATCCTCCTCAGACGTGAGAAGAACACACCACTCTTCCCTCCTCCCTATCTTCCCCAGGAGGGGGAAAGAGACAGACAGAAATGTATTTACATGTCTTTATTTCTGTCTATGCAGCAGTACAGAGAAACATGTCCGTACTCTTCAAACACCAACAGCAGAGAGAGTCTGTGATAAGATCTGTTGGCTAATTACTTTATAGCCCCAATTAGCCTCAGTTTACTGCCCAGCAGAGCAAGCTGCGCAGACCTGCTTCTCTCCGGCTTCGCCTTGCAGAGTAAAAGCACAGCGGAACAAAACTGTTGCAGTCTGCTTCAGATCCAGACAAACACACCAAGCACCTGTGTGTCCAAATTCATCAGTTCTTTATTGCAGCAAATATTTACAGCTCAGCATTTCTCAGATTCTCCTGGACTGCTAGCATTCATGGCGTCCGTCTCTCTCAGAGACAAAGAGAGAACAACAAGTAGAGCTCCTCCCTCCTTCCAAACGTCAGAATGGGAGGCACAACTCAGAACAAATTAACCCAGTAAGTTCTGAATCCCAACAGAGTCCACCCCTGTACTTCCAGTACATGTCAGGTGACACACTGAGCTAACATCCGGTGCTCAGTACAGTGAATAGACTGTCCCTTTGCTCCCACGGTACAGTCACAAACATCAACATCCTGTTTGGCTTTTCCAGCCAGCTGCAGCTCGCTGCTGCATTGCTCCTTTTTGTAACAAGATAGTCTTAACCAATGCCTAAACAACCACTCACGGTTTTGTATTTAAATAAAGTTGTGGCCAAAATTATGCCAAAAACCTTAAACAAAAATTAAGTGTGCGTTGTGAATTATTTGGGGGGTGGCTTGGGGACCTCGACACGCAACTCCCAGGATTCTATGGGAGAAGCCGTGACTGATAGAGATCTTGACTCTTTGTTGTTTTGGAGTCTCTGACTCCTTATTACAAACCACTTGAGTACATTTTTAAATATATAGTAAGTGGTCTATTGACACGGGTGGCACTGTGGTCTAAACCACAGAGCCTAGGGCTTGCCGATCAGAAGGTCGGCGGTCTGAATCCCCGCGACGGGGTGAGCTCCCGTTGCTCTTTCCAGCTCCTGCCTACCTAGCAGTTCGAAAGCACATCAAAGTGCAAGTAGATAAATAGGTACCGCTCCAGTGGGAAGGTGAACGGCGTTTCCGTGCGCTGCTCTGGTTCACCAGAAGCAGCTTAGTCATGCTGGCCACATGACCCGGAAGCTATACTGGCCAGCTCCCTCGGCCAATAAAGCGTGATGAGTCGTTCGACTGGACCTAATGGTCAGGGGTCCCTTTACCTTTACCTTTAAGTGGTCTATAAGAGGACTAAATTATCCCCACTCCCACTTCACCACATTACAAGTAGCTCAGGAAGACTGCTGAATCACACACTTCCCAGCATCTCTGGTTTAATCCCTATGGTTCAAACCATTTGTTTTCCCAGTAGAAGAATTCTGTACATTTGGATTAAATATAGCAGGGGTGCAGGAATTAGAATTACTAAGGAAATGGTAGGAGATGGATATGAGGGATATAACTCATTCAGAGAGCCTGCGTTCATAGATAGACCGATAACAAAAAGTTCAATTCACAGGAATTGCCTTGTGGTGCTTTCAAATTTGCCATGAAAAGCAATCATAAATTTTTACTCAGTGATTGCTGTGCTCCCAGTGTGCTTTTTTGGAAGTAAAGTTCTCTGGATTCAATACCAAGTAAACTTGTTTAGAATTATTATTATTATTATTATTATTATTATTATTATTTAAATTTGTATGCTGCCCTATACCCGCAGGTCTCAGGGAGGTTCACAGGATAAAATCACGATATAAAATCACAATATATCAGGCATGGACAAACTCTGGCCCTCCAGATGTTTGGGACTTCAATTCCCATCATCCCTAGCTAACAGGACCAGTGGTCAGGGATGATGGGAATTGTAGTCCCAAACATCTGGAGGGCCGGAGTTTGCCTATGCCTGCAATACATCACCAAAATAAAAACAAGAGCAACCCAATAATCCCCCCAACTCCACATTTTAAAAGGGCATTGAATGTCAGACAAAGGCCTGGTTAAAGAGGTACGTTTTTGCCTGTACAGTGGACCCACTACTGGGTAAACTGTAGATTTCCCTATGACGTTCTAATAGCAAACTTCCCTGCTAAGTCCATCTTGTCTGAGTGCCAGCCTCACACCCAGTTAAACATATCTCTCTTTTTTTGGAATATTTTTTGAATTTTATAACAATTAATGATACAAATCTCATTCATCATGTTATTTACAGTTATTCTCCCTCCCCTCCCCTGGACTTCCCTCAACTCCCCCTCTGCTGAGTTATTTAGTTTTATTTATTGTATCCTGATTTTCCTACACAAAAATAAAACCCCTTATCATTACTCTGAAATATCTGTTACTCAAATGAAATTGTGAAAGTTTATTTAAATCCTGCCAGTGAATCCAGTCCATTCTGTTGTTTCTGCAGATAAACTGTAAATGGTTCCCAGACTCTTTTGAAGTCCTTTTTGTCCTTCTCTCATAGTTTATCTGTTAGCTTAGCCAATTCTGCATAGTTCATCAGCTTTTCTTGCCATTGTTCGTTTGATGGTATTTCTTCCGTTTTCCAATATTGTGCAATCAAGATTCTTGCCGCTGTTGTAGCATACATAAATAATGTCCATTTTTCTTTTGGTAGCTCTTGATTTGAGATACCTAACAAAAAGACTTCAGGGTGTTTAACAAAATTCATTTTAAACATTTTTTTCAATTCATTGTATATCGTTTCCCAATATTTTAATGCGTTTGCATTCCCACCACATAGGATAAAATGTTCCTTCCTTTTCCTTACATCTCCAACATCTGTTATTTTCTTTCCTAAACATCTTTGCCATTTTTACTGGTGTGGCATACCATCTATACATCATTTTCATGTAATTCTCTCTTAATAGTATGCAATCTGTGAAATTTATATCATCAACCTTCCACAATTTTCCCCACACCCAGTTATACATATCTGAGGTTTCTCTGAAACAGCATTTGTTGATTCTCCACAGACCTACAGAATGTGTCTTACAAAAAGGCATTTAAAACTTTTGGGGGGAAATACTCTGACACCACTTTTTGGGTGAACTTTCACACATTGAACCCTCTCAAGGCAGAAAGGTGAAGACCTCCCAGCCCACCCCAGATTTAAATACCCCAAATCCCACACTCTAAACACTGGTGGGATGGAGGAAGCCCTGTACAGTATATCTTATTCCCTCTTCACAATTTTAGCGGAGGGTATTCATTGTGACCACATGAATTACCATATTTTTTCTTGTGTAAGACTATAATTTTTCCTAATTTTTTGAAGTTTAAAATAAGGGGTCGTCTTATATATGGATAGTGCATAGTGCATTTTCTTAATTTTGAGTCCCCCCAAATAGGGGGCATCTTATACATGGGGGGGGGGCGTGTTATACATGGAAAAATACAGTATATGTGAATATGGACTGACCAAATGATTTAATTTTAGGAGTTCCTGATGTTACCACAATACTCAAAGGATCCATTTATATATGGACGTTATTTTAATTTATGCGGTGTACGGTAGGTAAGATGTACATAGCTAAGATATACGTGGCGTGTGGGATGAGAAAATTCTATTGATTCTATTGATTCAGAAAATTCTATTGATTCTTCAGGCTCTGTTATATGCAGAAATGGATAGCACTGAATAACTTGGGTTCAGGATTCCTTAAGGACCACCTGAGCCTTTATATCCCATCCCAGTCACTGAGAATATCCTGAGGAGCACTGTTCATTGTCCCCCCATCTTAACAGAGCACTGACTGGCTTCAGCTGGAAGTTCAGTATTTTGCTTTGCTAGTCCCAGGCTAAAGGATGTGGATGGCGCTGTGGGTTAAACCACAGAACCTAGGACTTGCCGATCAGAAGGTCAGCAGTTTGAATCCCCACAACGGAGTGAGCTCCCGTTGCTCGGTCCCTGCTCCTGCCAACCTAGCAGGTCAAAAGCATGTCAAAGTGCAAGTAGATAAATACGTACTGCTCTGGCGGGAAGGTAAACGGCGTTTCCGTGCACTGCTCTGGTTCACCAGAAGCAGCTTAGTCATGCTGGCCACATGACCCGGAAGCTGTATGCCGGCTCCCTCGGCCAATAAAGCGAGATGAGCGCTGCAACCCCAGAGTTGGTCATGACTGGACCTAATGGTCAGGGGTCCCTTTACCTTTTAGTCCCAGGCTGTGGACCACCCTCACAGCATAGATTTGGCAGTCATCCTCACAGCTAACTCTCAGACATTTCTTGGGAGACCTATTTTATGTGGACAGGTCAATTCAGCTCTCAATTTTTTATTTTTTTTTCAAGATGAGCCTGTCATTTAAAACGATTATTTTGTACACCACTTTGATATTTTCTATGAGTGTGCAGTATACGCATATTTTTTTTATAAACAAATAAATAAAAAGTGCAGTAAATGTTGTGCGATCAAGGTGTCGAACCTATGAATTGGTGACAACAGACCCCCAAGTGCTGGATGGCATTTCTAAGCGGTTTCATACAGATATTGAAACAGTGTAGGAGACAAGATAAACTCAAAAGTCTACCCAAGAGTCTATTCCCACTCTCTGGAACTGACACTGGAGGGAGATCTGGAAGCCCTGTCAATCAGAGAAGAGGTCAGTTCTTCTTCAACTCAGTCTTGGGCTGATTAACATCCAATACCCTTTTAAATGTGTTGCTGGGGGTGGGGTATTGTTATGTTTTTGTGCTTGCTTTTATTATGCATTTTGGGTTTTCTCCCTCCTGTAATTTTAATGAAATTTTCTGTTTTACATTTTAGAATATTCATTTAAACAATCTTAAAATATCAGTGACTTCCCTTCTTCTCTTTCAATGCTTCATTTTGCATAAATTAAATCCCTGCATATTTTACATAAACTATACCATTCAGTATTCCATTATTACAGGACAGTGGGTCAGAACATGATTTCAAAACTGGTCCTGAAATAGTAATAAAAATTCTCCAACTTTTTTCAGATTTTTTGGAAATGGCTTGCTGACTGATCATGATTATGACCACTGGCACAAGCAGCGGAAAATTATGGACCCGGCCTTCAGTCGCAAGTAGATATTAACAGAATGTCTTTTCTTAAGTGATGCTGCGCATTTCGGTTCATGTTAATAACCTAACCACCTATCTCTAAATGTGCTTATGGCTCAATTTGCAGATAGCACTAACCCAAACAGCATGAATGTATGCTTCTGGCATACATTCTGGAGGCTTCTGGAGAGCCGATTGTGACTGTTTTTCTTCTCTTGTTGCTGCTGTGAGCTAATCCATGATTTGGCTTAGCGGGTTGTCTGAAACAGGATTCATGGTTTGTCTCCCTCCAGACAAACCATAGGCAGTGTAAAACCAAGGACAAGCCTTGGTTGCAGTTTGGTGCAAGAGAAATCATGAGTGTGGGTTTGGGCAATAAACTAAGACAAACCACAGCTTAGCTCACAGCAGCAGGAGGACCAAATGTGGAGAGGAGCAAAGTAGCCACAATCTTGAGAACCAGCACGTTCATGCTAAGCTATAGTCCAAGTAGCTGTGCTGTGTTTCACCTCCATATTGGAGGCAGAAATAATTCTGTGTGTGTTGCTGGAAGCCACAAGAGGCAAGAATAACCTTGTGCTTGGGTCTTGCTTGCTTGGCCACTGTGAGAACGGAATGCTGTACTGCATGGGCCATGGGTCTGATCCAGTTAGCTCTTATAAAGTGGTACCTCTGGTTACGTACTTAATTCGTTCTGGAGGTCCGTTCTTAAGCTGAAACAGTTCTCAGCCTGAAGACCACTTTAGCTAATGGGGTCTCCTGCTGCTGCCGTGCGATTTCTGTTCTCATCCTGAAGCAAAGTTCTTAACCCGAGGTACTATTTCTGGGTTAGCAGAGTCTGTAACCCGAGGTGTATGTAACCCAAAGTACCACCGTATTCATTTCCACACCTTAGACAGCATTTAGTTTGACCGCAAAGTCCTGCCTTTGCTTGATTTTATTAATTTCACAGTTTCCTGATGGGCTTGATGGGGCCCTTTAACGAGCAAACAGAAGAGCTTATGAGGGTGCTGGATGAAAAAGCCGATGGAGAAACTGCAGTGGATGTGATGAGCCTGCTGAAACGCGTGACGCTGGACATCATTGCAAAGGTACTCGCCGGATGAATTTCCTGTTTTCATTAAGGAGCAGGGGATGCCTCTCATTCTGAGTCAAACTGAGTCAAAGGGCAGCACAAAGGACAAGTTTAATATGGGAGAAAAGGGTGTTGGGAAGCCCTCACCCTTTTGGGCTAACACATAGGGAAAGGAAATCTTACATTGCATGTCTGTTGAATAGAGCCACAGCACAAATAAATAATTTTTGCCAAGTATCCAGAGGAATGCTGCGATTCCCCAGCTCAACTTTCACCCAGCTGCATAAGACATGCAAAGATGACCTCAGAATAATAACAATGTGTTGTACCTATTTTTTAATTGCTGTTGCTGTTTTAATTGTATGGAATTCATGTTGGCTGGCTTTAATAGTGTTTAATTTTGGTTTTATTTTTGTATATTTCTGTGCCAGGACCTTCAGGTGAAAGGCAGGCTTTATATATGTTAAGTAAATACAGTGGTACCTCGGGTTAAGTACTTAATTCATTCCGGAGCTCCGTACTTAACCTGAAACTGTTCTTAACCTGAAGCACCACTTTAGCTAATGAGGCCTCCTGCTGCCGCTGCGCCGCTGGAGCACGATTTCTGTTCTCATCCTGAAGCAAAGTTCTTAACCTGAAGCACTATTTCTGGGTTAGCGGAGTTTGTAACCTGAAGCGTATGTAACCTGAGGTACCACTGTATATAACAAAATGTACACACGCATACACAGCCTGTTGTGTTTCTGACCAAAAAACCAAGGGCTTTTTAACATTCCTGTAACTCTCTTGTGAACTTGAAACAAGCTGAACCCCACAGGTATAATGTACCAAAACATTTCCTCCTCTTTGGTGTTTAAAAGGCTTGAGAAACAGAGATCAAGCTTGAATTGCAAAGGAGGATGGCAGAATGCAAAGATGTTTTAAATCCCCTTTCTTCACATTATCAGGCAGCCTTTGGCCTTGAATTGAACACCCTGCATGATGACAGCACGCCTTTTCCGCATGCGATCTCCATGATCATGAAAACACTGGGTCAGTCACACGATCCATCATTTCAGGTCAGTGCAGGCATTTCTCGTGGAACTCGGACCCTCTCTGAAACATACATTATTGCTTGTCAAACTTATTCCAAGAGTCTTGGACAAATCCTTTTGGGAAACTGGCAAGTGATGTTATCACTTAGTTCTTTTGCACCCCAGCATTCCTGCGCCACTAGATATGCCTTGAACATTTTTGCTTGGGCTTGCCCTGTTCTTCCTGTTTCCAGAGTGTCTTGTTACAACTGCAGGACCCGCATAGATTTTGCATAGCCGTTTTATTGCTGATCAATCAGCGATCTCTGATATGTTGGAATGGACCATTCAACACCTGCTGGTCACAAAGGATGCTTGTCTAAGGGATCATGAACCGCCAATGGGCCACAGCTATCTTCTGTCTTAGCAGGTGGCTTTTGTTGACAGCTACGCCGTCCAGTAATATGTTCTTGGTTTTGCTCTGCTCTGCTCCTCATGATAGTATCTGTTATCTGTCCAGTATCTGCCAAAGTACAGGAAAGAAGTGAAAGAGGTTCAGGAGAGCTTGCTGCTGCTGCGCCGTTTTGGCAGCCAGTGTATCGAACAGAGACGCAAAGCCATCCAGAACGGGGAGGAGATCCCATTGGATATTCTGACTCAGATACTGAAGAGTGCAGGTAGGGGACTCCTTTTTTAAATATGCTTTTTATTAATTTTCTGGTTTACACAAATAAATACAATAAATTTCATCCATCGTCCACTCATTTCCTTATCTGCCGCTCTGCCGAGCCATGACTTCCCTCCCTCCCTCCAAATAGTTTTACTTTTTCAATTTACTTCCCGCAGTCGCTTCTTATTTTCCCAGTCCACGCCGTAATATTTATTTCAGTCCTGCTAGTATCTTCAGGTTCCTACAGTTATTATTTATCTTTTATCCTAAAAGACTGGCTGATTAATTGGTGTGTCTCTCAATGCCCTGTCTCCTAGAGGTGTAAGTTCCAGCGTTAAAAACCACAGTAATCTCCAATTTCCCCTTCTATTCTGTGTTATTTATATAATCCATAAATTTACTCCAGTCTCTTCTCTTTGGAATTTTGGATCCTGCAGGTCAGTTTTGCTAGTTCCACATATTCCAACATCTTCATCTGCCACTCCTCCACAACTGCTAATTCTTGTACTTTCCATTTTTGGGCAAACAAAATTCTAGAAGCGGTCATTGCATACATAAATAACCTTCAATCCACCTTTTCAATTTCATCTCCCATCAAGCCCAGCAAAAAAGCTTCTGGCTTTTGGGGAAATGTATATTTAAACATCTTTTTCACTTTGTTGTAAATCATTTCCCAAAACGATTTTGTTTTCTCACATGACCACCACATGTGGTAAAAGTCACCATCCTTATCTTTACACTTCCCGCGTAATTTACTTCTCATCCTAAACATTTTTGCCAATTTCACGGGTGGCAAGTACCATGGGTACACCATTTTCATTGTATTTTCTTTTAAGATGGTACATGCTGTAAATTTTAAGTTCTCGTTCCACAATCTCACAACATTGAGTATGATGTGTGGGTAGGGGACTCCTTTTTTCAAGGAATCATAGAATTGGAAAGGACCAAATATAGGATGGGGAACACTTGGCTCGCTAGCAGTACATGTGAAAAGGATCTAGGGGTCTTGATGGACCACGAGCTGAACATGAGTCAACAGTGCGATGCAGCAGCAAAAAAAGTGAATGCTATTTTAGCCTGCATCAACAGAAGTGTAGAGTCCAGCTCAAGGGAAGTAATAGTACCACTCTATTCTGCCTTGGACAGACCACACCTGGAATACTGTGTCCAGTTCTGGGTGCCACAATTTAAGAAGGATGTTGACAAGCTGGAACTTGTGCAGAGGAGGGCAAGTAGGACAATAAGAGCTTTCTGACAGTAAGAGCTGTTTGACAGTGGAACAGTCTCCCTTGGGATGTTGTGGACTCTCTCCTTGGGGGTTTTTAAGCAGAGGTTGGATGGCATCTGTCATAGAGGCTTCCTTTTGGGCAGGGAGGTCAGCCTCACTCTTGGTTTCCTGTCTTGACAGCTGAGGAAGGGGACTGCGATGCTGAAATTCTCCTGGACAATTTCGTCACTTTCTTCATTGCAGGTTGGTAGATCTATATTCCGTTTTCCCTTCCATCCTTTAATTATGAACTGACCCAGACCCTGCGATCATCCTTTGAGGCCCTTCTTCATGGGCCTCCTCCGTGAGAGATCTGGAGGGTGGCAGCATGAGAACAAGGCCTTTTCTGTGGTGGCTCCCCACTTGTGGAATGCTCTTCCCAGGGAAGTTCGACTGGCGCCTTCATTATATATCTCCAGGCACCAGGCGGAAATGTCCCTCTTCAACCAGGCCTTTGGCTAATTAAACAATCTGTGGCCTTTTAAACTGGGTATGTATGGTTGTAAACTGACCTGTGATCTTCAAATGAAAGGTGGTATAGAAATTTAATAAATCGTAATAATAAAGTAATTAGATTTCCTGTCCTGCAGGTCACGACACCACTGCCAACCTGTTGTCTTTTACCATATTGGAACTGGGACGGCAACCTGACATATTGAAGAAGTGGGTAAAGTTCGCAAGTCCCTTTTATTCTTCATTTATTTGTGTTTTTATTTTTTAGCAGGTCCCTCCTACCCACTGACAGTCCATTGAATTATTTTATGCACTCTGTGTATGTCTAATGTTATATCCAGAAACTGGAGAAAGGAAAAGGAGCTCAAGGTGGCGCACAGAGTTCTCTTCCTCCCCATTTGATCTTCACAACAACCCTGTGAGATAGGCTAGGCTGAGAGTGAGTCACTGGCCCATGATCACCTAGTGAGCTTCACGGCTGAGTGAGGATCTGAACCTTGGTCTGCCAGGTTTTAGTCCAACATTCCAACCATTATACGTGTTGCATCTCCCTTCTCTCTATATGTGTTAAACTGTGTCCTGGATTGTAACCACCCAGGGCACCTAAACTGGCTATGATCTGGGAGCAATTATTTCTTATCTTTGGACGAACCAAACCAATATGCATTTTGACTGTGTGAGTGAATTATGGTGCTGCTTAGTCCTAGGAAGATACCGTATTTTTTACTATATAAGACGCACCTTTTCCCTCCTAAAAAGTAAGGGGAAATGTGTGTGCGTCTTATGGAGTGAATGAAGGCTGTGCAGCTATCCCCGAAGCCAGAACAGCAAGAGGGATTGCTGCACAGTGATCCCTCTTGCTGTTCTAGCTTCTGGCTTAGCTGCGCGAAGCCTCTTCAGGGCAGCGGGATGAAGGCTGTTCTTGCTTCTGGGATTCAGAATATTTTTTTTCTTGTTTTCCTCCTCCAAAAACTAGGTGCATCTTATGGTCTGGTGCGTCTTATAGAGCGAAAAATATGGTAAATACAGATACTTTCAAAGGTAGATGTCTGCCTTTTAGCATAATAAACAATCCACGGACATTTGAGTAAAATTTCTCCTGCATTTCCTTCTTAAGACTTCAGGCTGAAGTGGACGAGGTCGTTGGGGTGAAGAGAGATGTTGCCTATGAAAATCTCGCAGAGCTTAAATACTTATCACAGGTACACTTGGGGAATGCTCTGAAAAGCTCCTAGATGCCCAGCCATTAAGAGTAAGACATTGGTTTTAAGATGAAACTTGAGGCCTTGTTTTAGAGGAAAGAATATCTCAAAGTTCTTTAGCTGTAATATTAACACCATGAGGGGGGGGGGAAATCTCAGTTTCTCGTAAGGAATTCTCATAGTGCAGAGAAATCTTATCTGCTTCATCAGCCTCCAGAAGAATAAGTGTGATACTGTGATACCTTTTTAACTGTTCAAACACTGGATATGCAATGACTCTAATTCTTCCTGGTCCATCCCTGTAGCAGTAGGGAAGTTCAACTAGTGCAAGCAGAAAATCCCTTAGTGCAGGAGCAGCCACATCTGGTACTCTCCAGATGTTATGGATTACAGGTCACCAGCCAGTGGTTAGGGATGGTGGGAGGGCACTGCATTAACTATCGCTTCCTTACTGCACATAACTATGTAGTCCTTTCGTTTGGGCATTGTCAGAGCTGCCCGAGGTCCCAGCTCACAAAGGACCAACGCCAGTTCTTGCTATATACAAAAGTCTTTATTAAGGTTCAGTTTCAATTTCAAAACCGCGGCGCGCAGCTCTACGTCTCAACCCTAGACCTCTGAAGTTCCGTCTGAATCTCCTCCCCCCAGACACCAGTTCACGACCCTAGCCTTGCTCCACCTCCTCCTTTGCTCCTTTCTCCTCTGGGTCCGTCTGCCCGCTGGGCTGTCGCCCTTTCTGGACTCTTCTGATGCTGATTCCCCGGATTCTTCCCCCTGCTTCCGGCGTGCTTTAGGACCTGGCTCCCAATCCGAGCTCCCTGCTGTCCTGCGCGCCTGTACATTTGAACTTGGCGCGCGCGCCCAGCCGGCAACCTTCCTCCTGACCGTTACACTGCTCCTGTCACTGCTTCCCCCTTCGGGGGGGCTAGCTGGGTCTGACTTCCCTCCCGTTCCCTCACTCAGCGATAGGGGCGTGGTCAGCCCTGACTCATCTTCTCTCCCCACTGGAGGGGAAGCCGGCCCTGACACGTGGGACTCTTCCCCCCCGCTACGCTCTGGTGGGGAAGCTGGTTCCGATCTCCAGCTGCTGCTTTGGGAGTCGCCGCTGGCCCCTTGCTTCTGGTGCGTCCCTCCCGGGACCCCCCTTGCCCTGGCCATCGGTGCCCCCTTCTGGGAATCTTCCGAATCGCTGGAGAAGCTCATGGAATCTCTCGGCCCACTGTCATACTCTCCTACGCTGCCCTCGGATTGTTCCCCTTCGCTCTCCGCCTCCTCTCTCCCCTGTGCCTCTGCTCCCGAACCCCTGACAGGCATGATAGAATAAATATGCCTCTGTTACTCATTTCTTGTGCACAGATCTTCTAAGGTTGTGCTTCCTTTATGCAGTGGTACCTTGCTTCTCAAACATAATCCATTCTGGAAGTCCGTTTGACTCTCAAAACATTTGAAAACTAAGGCGTAGCTTCCAGTTGGCTGCAGGAGCTTTCAGCACACAAGTGGAGGCCGTGTCGGATGTTCAGCTTCTGAAAAACGTTTGAAAACCGGAACATTTCCAGGTTTTTGGTGTTCAGGAGCTAATTTGTTCGTCAACTAAGCTGTTCGAGAACCAAGGTTCTGTGCGATGGTCCGGGAGAGAGGCTGAGAGCTGGGAAGAGGAAGTCAGTTGCAGTCTGTTCCTCAGACAGCTGGGCACCCAGGAGTGGGGGTGCAGGCCATTCCAAGAGCTCTGGGAAAGCCAAAGTCTCCAAGAGTTGTTTGTGCTCCGAGGCGAAGTCCAACAGCGAAGGGCATTGTTCTGCAGAGGCTCTGGAATGCAAGGTCAGCCACCTGCTAGGAAGGCAGATAAGCGACGGTTCTCAGACGGCGAAGCGTGAGAACACCGGCAGAGGCCTTGCAGCAACCATGGCAACCAGGATGGACACTGGCAGAGGCCCAGGTGGGGGTGCGAGCGTCGCCATGGCAACCTAGGAAGACAGCCAGAGAGCCACGTTGTCTCTTGTTGTCGATACGGGAGCGACCCACAGCCTAGTGCCATCTGGTGGGCTCCTGAGAAATTGCAAGACAGTTAAATCTGGACGTTTTGTCACGATGGCAGATGGCTCTAAGAGAGTTAACTCAGACAGGTTTTTTATACTGTCCCTTTATAGATCATGAGGTGTGGGAATATGGTCATTTGTCCATAAGAGCATGGGCAAAAGTTCATTATTGCAAGGTGATTTCATAAGCAGAAAGCATTGCTTGGAGCATGATCAACGCGTGGACAGCTCATGCTGTCCTAATGATTGGTCCACGTAACATAGCCTGATGGTCTACGTGGTCTAGTGCGATGGCCCTTATCTGCTGGCTGAGAACAAGTGGGATTCCTTGTATTTTGTATCTTTCTGACTTTACACAATAAAGGCTATGCTCCAGCAGCTTCTAGAGAGAGCTGCGGCCAGACTTCTTCAACCCATCTTGGTGTGAGACTGATTATTTACGGATGGCGAGCAGGTTCTCGTCAATGAGGTGCAAGCTTTTGTGGTCCCTGAGCTTGCTCATTCTCTTTTAAGTGTATCAGCTCTTATTGCTGATGGGTTTGATGTGGTGTTTACTAACAACATGTGTTATTTTTACAGGGATGGGAAGAAGCTCCACAGTGTTGAGGGGAAGGACAGGCTCTTTCTGGTGCAGATGCCTGTCACTGATGCTACTGTTGCAGAGTCCCCTGAAGAAGCACAAGTGCAGTGTGCAAATGTACCACCACACCATGATTGTTTACATTTGTGGCATCGCAGGTTTGGGCATGCAGGGTGGTCATATGTTAAGAAAGCCGCAGAGAACACAATTGGGTGTGGGTTCAAGGCATGTGATAAATACTTAGATTGTCAAGCTTGTAAGCAATCAAAGATTACAACATGCACATATCCCAGGTCAGAAAGGAGGACCAGCAAACCCTTTGATCTGGTTCATGCAGATTTATGTGGTCCGATGCAGGTAGCTTCTCTGGTTCGAAGCATGTTTTGGTTCTGATTGATGATTTTTCGAGACACACCTGGCTGTTTACACTTAAACACAAGTGGGAGGCGGCTGCACTGATCAGGGATTGGATCACAGCGGTAGAGCTGCGTTTCTCCACCATGGTGGTTTCTTTTCAATCTGATCGGGGGCGGAGTTCACAGGTTCTGCGCTGCAATCTTTCTTCAGGCAGAAAGGTATCAGTCATCGATTGACTGCCCCCTACTCTCCGCAACAGAACGGGGTTGCGGAGAGAAAACATCGCACCCTACAGGAAGCAGCGAATGCTATGCTGGCAGACTCGGGTCTGCCACAGCGCTTTTGGGCCGAGAGTTATAAGACGGCATGCTTTGTTCAGAACAGGGTGTTGAATTCAAGTGTGGGAGACACGCCCTACTTTCTGCTGCATGGGAAGAAACCCAAAGTGGATTTCTTTTTTCTTTTTTTTTAAATAATATTTATTAAAGTTTCCAGAATAAAAAAGGAAAGATAGAAAAAAGAAAAGAATAAAGTTTACACTTAATTTCGTTGACATCTTTCCCGCACTTCCCCCTCCCCTTCTTGTATTCCCATTCCATAAAATTAATTCCACAAATTCTTACCCCAAATTTTAAAACCTTATTATAATTATAAATAACCCATTTATTCAAAATTAATTTATCTTATTTAACCATTTCTCCTTATAATTTTTATGCTTCCCTAAGCTCGACCCCAATTCTCTTCCACGAATTCCCCTATTTTCATAGAACAAGAAAAAATAAGAGAAAAGAAAAGAAAGAAAAAATATGTAATTTTACAGCCTTTGGATTCCAAATCTCCCTCCCCCTTTTCCCGGTTCCGATCCCCAAAGTTCATCCATCTGTCTACTGCCAAACTGGAGAACCCACGTCCATGTCTCAGTTCCACTTTGCTGTCTTTTGATAGCTTTTGGTTTCTGAAAGTCCAATCTCGGAGAAACTCTCCGAAAAGATCATTCTTCTTCCATCCTGACCTCTATGTTTAAGAGTATAACTCAAATTCTGTTTCTTGATCCTTTTAAAGTCTGGATGTCCCAAATGTTCCAACTTCGAGTTTAGTCCAGCTCTTATTCCTCAGGTTTCTTTTCCTGTTCTGCTGCAAAAACCTTCTAATTCAGAAACTTCTTGTTCTCCACAGAGGCTTTATTTATTCAGGAACATAAACTTACGTCAAGTCCCTTCCTTTCTTCAATAGATAAATCCATTGTCTCCTTTAGTGTAGAAACCTCTGTAGACAAAATAATGCTTCGTTTTTGCAGCTTTCCCAAGAGATAACAAATCCTGCTCAATTTCATAGTATTTTTTCACTTGCTGCTACTGTTGCAATGTCCCAACCTCCCTCTAGAGGGAATATGGTAACTTAACTTCTTTCCAGATCAGACCCAAAAGTCAAATAACTTGTTGCCTTTATTTCCAATAATTTATGTCCAAATTGTAACAAATCTAACCAGCAAAGCCATTGTAACAAAGTTCTCTTTTATTTTCCTGCTTTGACAGCTACTTTGACAGCTGTCAAAGTTTCTGTGTCTCTTCGCCAGTTTCTCATGACGGATCGCTCCCGGTTCCCGGGGGAGTTGCATTTTAATTCTCACAAACCAATCTTCTCCTCCAGCACAATTATTGTAATTTCCCTTCGTGAAATTAATTTTTTTCAAATAAACAAGTTCATCTCTCGCTCTTAGTTGTCAAATCCTTGCGTTAAGACATCTACAACAGGGGGGGGGCTTCCTTTTTGCACCTCCCCCGCTCGCTCCAAATTCGTAAATCAAATTTTTCCTTTTAAGTCCGATAAATTCACTCACGGGTTGTTCTTTTTAATCCAAATCCAAAATTTTCCAAAGAAGAAGTCGTTGCTCTCCGCCGAATGGCATGCGGCTTCGCTGGGCAGGGGAAGCAGTGGACTCATAGCACCACACACACCCCGTCACCCGCTCCGCAGCCTTTAAAAAGGCTCCTTCGCGGGTCGGGGGGCGCAAACGGTGCCCGCCGAGTCACCAAGTCCATGGGCATCACCGCCCATGGTTTTTGAGGGTCCCCGCGTCGCCGGCGCAGCAGGACCCAACCCCTACCCAGCAGGCTCCCTCCGGAGCTCGGAGGGAGTCCGCCATTCGGCGATGGCGCCGACCCGGAAGTCAAGGCCAAAGTGGATTTCTTGTGTGTGTTTGGCTGTGAGGCTTGGGTCCTCCTTCCAATGGCCACTCGCAGAAAGGGTGAACCAAGATCTAGGAAAATGATCTTTGTAGGCTATGAGCTGGGCTCAAAGGCGTGCCATTTCGCATACCCTACTGGCAACCAGTCTAAGCTGCTTATTAGCAGCAGTGCTGAGTTTTGTGAGCAGAGTGGGTGGAAACGTCTTCACGGGAACCCGGATGTTCTGTTTGACTCAGATGAGGAAGAGGAGGAGGACGAAGCTGAACCTGTTGCTGAGGTGGACAGTCCACAGCCACAGAGTCCAGAAATGGGATCTCCAAGGCAGAGGCTCCGAACCTCTCCAAAAGGGAGTCCCAAGACCCCTCCACAGGTCTCTGTCAAATCTGAGCCAAGGAGTGAGCCATCCTCGCCAGCAGACCCAGCTGTGAGGCCGAAAAGGCGCAGAAGGTCAGAGGGGAAGGTTTCTGACACGGGATGGTGTGGCTGGCCCAAGTGAATCAGGCGCAGTTCCAGAGTTCACGCTGAGGAGGTCAGCAAGGTCAACCAAGGGAAAGCCACTGGAAAGGTACGAAGCCACTAGCGTCTGGGTAGGTGTGGCTAGATGTGAACCTGAATCCTTTGAGGATGTTCAGAAGTTGCCTCAGGAAGAAGCTAGCAAATGGCGTGAGGCGATGCAGAAGGAGATGAAATCAATGGAGTCTCTTGGTGTGTTCTCACTCATACAGTTGCTGGCTGGAAAGCAGGCTGTGAGTTGCAGATGGGTTTACCGTCTTAAACCCACAGAAGCTGGAGAACCCCAATATAAAGCTAGATTAGTAGCCTGAGGATTCACACAGAAGAAGGGTGTCCACTTCACAGAGGTCTATTCGCCGACCTCGAGGGCCGAGACTCTGAGAACGCTTTTAGCTTGTGCAGCACAGAGAGGTTGGAAGGTGAACCATTTTGATGTGGATGTTGCCTACCTGAACTCAGACCTCCAGGAGGAGTTGTACATGCTCCCTCCTCCAGGGTTTGGAGTCAGTGTGCCAGGCACCGTGTGGCGGTTGCACAAATCCATCTATGGATTACGCCAATCTGCCAGAAATTGGAATATGTGTCTGAGTGAAGCCTTAGAAGAGCTAGGTTTCAGGAGAAGTGTTGTGGACAGCTGTCTCTACCTTAATGGTTCAGGTGAGATGCAGCAAGCTGCTCAGATTTTTGTTGATGATATCTTGATCATGGCACAGACAGGTAAACAAGTGGAGGAGTTTGCTAAGGAACTTGGAAAGCGGTTCAAGCTCAAGCAGCGGCGCAAGATTGAGCAGTTGCTTGAGAAGTTCAGGATGTCTGAGTGTGCAGGTTGCAGAACACCCATGGAGGCTGGTTACGTGAAATAATGTCAGCAAGTAGAACGCGTTGTGATCGAAAATACTGAATGCTTTCAGTCAGCTCTGGGTAGTCTACTGTATCTGTCACAGTGGAGCAGACCAGACATAGCGTTTGCTGTCAATCTGCTCAGTAGAGAGGCTTCAAGTCCTAGTGTGCAGGCCTGGAATGGTGTTAAACGGGTCCTAAAGCGCCCCCCCCGACCCACGAAGAGCCTTTTTAAAGGCTGCGGAGAGGGTACGGGGAGTGGCGTGGTGCTGTGAGTAGACCGCTACTGCAGTGGAGCGAAGCCGCGAGCCATGGCCGGAGACCGCTGACTTTCTTCCCTGAAATTCGGACTCTAATTAATCCGTGAGTAGATTGGAATTTGGACTTTAAAAAGCTTATCCTTGAATTCGGCACGATCGGGGGATGTGCTAAAGGGAAGTCCGCACCCCCCCTGCCTACAGAAAATTTAAAGCAAAGATCGGAGAACTAAGGTGGAGAGTTCTTTCCTTGGTGTTCTGTAAAAGATAAGATTTGCATGAATTTGACAGAAGAAGATGTGTGCTGGAGAGTAAGAGTGATTTTTTAGAAGTTTGTCTTTTTTGAACCCCCCCAGACCCGGGGGTGTCCTTTTATGTGAGCTGGAGAACAAGGAACGAGGAGTTTGACAGCTGTCAAAGGAGCTGTCAAACGGGCAGCGAAAGTGAAAAACTCTATTATTTAACACTTTTTGGACTTAATTTGTTACATTCGAACTAAAGTGGTTGGAAACAAAGTAGGGAAATAACAAAGTAAAGGACTATTGGAAAAGATTACTAAGTAACTAGAATCCCCCTAGGGGAAACATTGAAACATTGCAATGGCTGCAGATGGAAAACTACAGGCAGAGCTAGAAAGAATGTTTTTTCTTGTGGGAAAACTGGAGGAGCAGACTACGGTCATGAGTAAACAACTCATAACCTTGAACTCTAAAATAAATGACTCTGCTGAAGGTACAATGGATTTGACTGTGGAAAAGTCTGCAGCTGAATCAGAAGAGATAACTTCGGAACAGGGGGAGAGCGAGCAAGGGCTAGTACAGATGGAGACTACCAACCACAAGCCTACATTGTTAGAATACAAAGAAGAAGACCCTTGGATTACAAATCTGCGAAAGATGCGAAAGAGGAGGGAGGAAGCCCCTGGAACATCTGGAATACCTGATTTTAAAAGAAATAAGAAATACGACTGGGGCTTCCTATTTGAGTATGGACTGGTTGATCTTCTGCAGCAGCTGGTGTCAAGTACTTTGGATGGAAGAAATTCTGATGAGACTGAGCTGAAATTTCCCCGAAACCTGAGGACCAATGAGGAGGGTTACCAACAAGATCGGCAAAGAGAGACTGACAAGGACTTAAAGGCCTCAGATGTGAGGAACCCAGGCTAAAAACTGTTGTTATGGATGGGGGGACATTTGGAAGGGACAGAAACCGGGGCTGGGGGGGGGAAAGGAGAATTTGTTTTTAAATCTTTATGACTTTTGTGTTTGATTATTATGACCTATTTTTAAGATTAAAGGGAAATTCGTGGAAGGAACTCGAGACGACCTTAGGAAAGGCTTTAATGTTTTATAAGAAAATTGGATAAGTAAAATCTGGCTAAGTAAATGGTTTTTTTTTTAAAAAAAAAAAAAAAACATATATATTTAGATATAGTAATAATATGCAATGGATGAGAGATTTGAATTTGCTGAGTTAATGTAACTGAACTAGGATGTATGAAGGGGGGATGGGGGGAGGTCAAGAACTGGGGTTAGGAAAGTAAGGTTATGAAATTTTTATACGTGTTGTCTTTGTCTTTGTGTGTGTATGTTTGTCTTTATAAAATGTGAAAATTTAATAAAAATATTTAAAAAAAAAAATGGAATGGTGTTAAACGGGTGCTACGTTACCTGCAAGATACCAAAGATTTTTGCCTCAAGATGTCAGCTGAGGGTGGTGTCAAGCTGACCGACTGGGTGGATTCAGATTGGGCTGAATCCTTGAGGACCGCAAGTCAGTGTCAGGCCTAGTGGTGAAGTTTGGGAACTCAGTAGTTGGGTGGAGGTCCCGAAAGCAAAGTCTCATAGCGCTTTCATCTACTGAAGCTGAGTTCAGTGCGCTATCTGAGGTTTGCAGAGAGCTGGCGTTCTATGCGTGTTTGGTCCAGGAACTCTGTGGAGAACATTGCCTGCCCATCGTGGTGCATGAAGACAATCAACCGTGTCTCAAATTGGCCGAGACGGCGCAATTTAGGGCCAGGACCAAACATTTGGACATACGTTTTCAGAATGTGTGTCAGAGCGTTCATGAGGGGCTAGTTACTCTAAAATACTGTCCCTCAACCAAGAACCTCGCTGATGGCTTCACGAAGCCATTATCCTTCCAGAAGCATGAGGAGTTCTGTGAAGGTCTGTGTTTGGGGTGAGCATTGTTGCTTATTTCCCCCAGATGCAGGACAAGAGGGGGTGTGGAGTTTGGAGTTTACAGGGTTAAAACTCCTTGGTGTCCTGTATCTGGGGAGTGGCCTGAAGCAGGGCCGTACGTCACAGGCTTTGTCTGTCTTTGTCTGTGAGTTGGTTTCACTTTAGACTGAGAGACGCTGCAAAGAAGCTGTTTGTGCTCTAAGCACGGAGAGATGCCGGAAAGTTCTGATGGATTTATTGCTGTGTAAATAAACACTTTTAGAGATACCAACGAACTGTCTCTGGACTTGATTTATCCCTCTATCTCACACGGACGGCAGGACCGCTGCTGCAACTCTGTTTTCCTGCCCAGGTCAGCCTCAAGCAGAACTATGCAGGGAAGCGCTGACTGGACGGCGGGATTTAATGGCCAAAGGTTCCACCGTAAATTCTATAAACTGTTCTGTTCTATATTCTGTTACCGTTGCATTTTCCAAGCACTCAGAGAACATTGTTTTGAACGGGGGGTGGGGGGGCCTGCAATCCTTTCCCTTGCACAGCATGCCAGTTTTTGCTGTGTTTGCCATGTCTTCTAATTTTCAGTTTTTAAAGAGCTAGGAGAACTGGCAGTCTCTCCTGGGGACTAGATAACAAACTATTGCTGCTAGTAGGATACTCCTACAACAATGAAACGGTAAATGAGGCTCACTTTTTCAGGTTCTGCAAAATGAGCAATCTTGGTCTGCATCCCTGATGAGTGCTTATCTGCGAGTCAGACCCACTGAACACAGGGGCTGCATTTGGCCACAGCATAGCATTCAGAGAGCAAGCCTAGCTTCTCGCTGGGTTCTTACACTTTTCCCTTCCCTCTCTTCTGGTATGGTAACAAGAACATCAGAAACTTCGATTTCTGGTTTAGATGAACCACAATTCAGTGTGTCATCAGACCTCTAAATACAGTCGTACATTGGTTTTCAAACAGCCTAGTTCTCGAACGTTTTGTCTCCCAACCGATCAAAACCCAGGAGTGAGTGTTCTGGTTTTCGAACGTTCTTTTGGAAGCTGAATGTCCGACGGGGCTTCCGATTAGCTGTAGGAGCTCCCTGCAGCCAATCAGAAGCCGCCCTTTGATTGCCAAACATTTCGGAAGTAAAATAGCCTTCCAGAACAGATTTTGTTTTACTTCTGAGGTACAACTCTGCTGTTTAATCTTTTGAAACTTTAACTGCTCATGGATGTGTTTGAAGAAAAGAGGGAGCAGTCAAACCCAGGGAGATAATTCTTGTAACACTAAACCATGGTTTGCCATTGCCTCCAAAGCAGCTCATTGAGACGTACTTCTGAGTAGGCATGTGTAGCCTTGTGCTGTAGATTTCTTTTTTTATTCCCCTTCCGCAAGAAAAATACAAAGTAGGAAACTTACAGGGGAATTAAGGCTGAGAACAAGTTATTAGTTCAAATAGCCCCAATAAATTTGTAACTGAACTGACTTTCTATGGGAAGAATTCCAGATGAAAACCCAACCCTTCCACTTAACAAATCATGCTAGTTGTTGAAAAGAAATGGCTCTTTTTACCTTTACTCTCTTAGGTTCTCAAAGAATCCCTGCGGTTATATCCACCAGCTCCAGCAACTGTCCGCTGGACAGAAAGGGAATGTGTCATTGAAGGAATCAAAATTCCAGCAGAAACCACTTTGCTGGTGAGTCTTGTTTGAACGCCATGTGCTGTTATCTAACACATTGGAATTCAACACCAAACTTCCCCTGATGCAACAGACTTTTATGTCCAGGGCAATGTATGCACTCTGATTCTCTAAAAGGATGAGAAAGCAGCAGAATCTGCTCATGACTTGTTGCGGGGATGGTGAATGGGGAGAGGGCCTTCTCAGTATTGGCGCCCGCCCTGTGGAATGCCCTCCCATCAGATGTCAAGGAAATAAACAACTATCTGACTTTTAGAAGACATCTGAAGCCAGCCCTGTTTAGGGAAGTTTTTAATGTCTGGTGTTTTGTTGTATTTTTAATATTTTGTTGGAAGCAGCCCAGAGTGGCTGGGGAAACCCAACCAGATGGGCAGAGTATAAATAAGTTGTTGTTGTTTATTATCCTTACTGTGGTAAACCTAGGCAAGAGACATAGTAATATCTCAAAGACTGTACTGAGTAATTTCTTGGTCCCTTGCATCTCTCTGGGATTACATCTCTCTGCAATGAATAGTAATAATTGCTGAATAGGGCCATGCATTAGGGTTGCCATATTTCTAAAAGTAAAATTCCTGACACCCACAAAGTTGTTTAGCTTTTTTTGGGAAACCTCCCGCCCCCCCGAGTGATTTTAAGCTTATGGAGCTGTTTCCACTGCTCCCCCCACTGACATCATTTTTACACCCAAAAACCAGTCTACCATGCATGACTAAGTTTTTTTTAAAAAAGTTATGCAAATCTCCTCCTTAGAATGACTAGCAGAAGCTGAATTAAATTGTGCAAGCTGTAAATTATGTGAAATGCAGGATGACATGCAAATTAACTTACCTCGCAATCCTATACATGCCTACCCTGTCAAGTAGAGGAGATTACATATGGCATATAGGATTACAATGTTCATTTCATAATTGATGCAGGTTGCAGTATTGGGTTTTTGGATTGTTGCAGAATTCTTCTTCTTCTTTTAATCACAGAATGATTGGTTTTGTACCCCACTTTACCAGGCAAATTTTCCACTCAAAGCAGCTTTTAATGTCTAAAATAACACAATAGTTTAACAAAATGACGTTAAGCTATAATGAAGCAATGAAATATTAAAAAGCGGGGGGGACGATGCTAACTGATCATTGTATGCTAGGAAATGTGTACTTAGTGGGGGTGTTCAGTGTGATCACTTATAGTTATTATTAAATGCTTTTAATATTTCTTTGCTCACAGTTACTGTAAGTTGCCTCGAGCCCTTTAAGAATAGGGTGATGCATGTTCTATGCAGGACTAATCAGGGAAAGGAACCAGGACTTGATTAAAATACTGTATGCACTTGCCTCTAACTTTGAACAAGCAATGTTTTTAAGAGTCATATATAGAAATGTAAACTGCTCTGTTCCCTTGGCAGTTCAGCACCTATGTCATGGGACGTATGGAAAGGTTTTTCAAGGATGCACTGGTCTTTGATCCTGAGCGATTTAGCAAAGACCAGCCAAGGTGAGTCCCTTTGTTATTTCTTCTAACAAAAATACGTGGTGACTGTCATTGAGACACACTGCTAATTCTTACGATTTTCAGAGGACTTGAAGAAAATATCAGAATTTTTTGAACGCCAAACACAACATTAGGACAGGTATTGGAAGTGTCTGCCGGGTAGGGGTGTAGGAAGGCATCCATTTCTATTGCAACCCATCTTCATTGTTGTGGCGTTTGCCCTCCTAGGTGTGTGACATCATACTGGGTTCAGAAGGAAAGGGTTAACTAAGTGTAAAATGACTAACCAATGGGAACCCAAGGGGAGGAGTTAGGAGTTAGAGTTAGGGTGGTTGAGAAGTTAGTCTGGAGTTAGAGAAGAGATGGAGAGGTTAAGTCTGTGGGCTGCCCTAGTCTGATGTGAGAGAGTGAGAGAATTTGTTAAGAGGAGTCAGTCAAACAGTTGATATAATCAGTCATAAGGTATTAGGAAGGTATAGGCCAGTACAGAAACTAAAGTTAAGATACTGACAGGATTATTTTATGAGAAACCATAAACTTGTTAATGTTTATAAAATAAACATGTTTATTTGGTTCAAGTTTAACAACTGTCTGGACTCAGTTGGTGGCAGCGGGGAAGCGAGCACAGTGGTGGCACAGGGATCAAGAGACCGTTAAATGTCTGGGGACCCTGTGTGATCGCCACAGTTGTGTGCAGTGCTGTCTCCATTCTGCTGCAGTTTGTCATGTGATTAAAAAACTTATATTATTCACCTCGCTGTCTGCTGCGGTGGGATTTCACGTTATTAATTACGTTATTCCATCCCATTCATTTCGGTGCAAAGGAAATGCAATGCACACAGAGAACCAATCATAATCGATTGCATACCACTTGCAGACTGAAAACAACAGCAACAGTGAATATTGATTGTATTTGCTGGATTGATTTCCATTTGGCACGTGGAACGAATAAGCAAACATTAAATTCTCCTGCGTCTGTACCACCAGACTATAAAATTTTCTGCCACGTGTCAGACTTTTTAGACCTTTTCCCTTACTTGTGATAAAAACTTAAGAGTTTCCAGTAAATGGCAACATTCACAAAATTATTTCAGTTATTTAGGGTTGCTACGTGACCAGGGATAAAAACAGACTTGGCTTCTTTCTGTGCTTTTTAACAGCAACTTGATCTGTAGAAATTAATTGACAGAGCTTTTTTGGGCGTAAGCAGAGATCAGGAAGTGACTATGACTATTGTCAACCTGCTATTAAATACAACACCTAAATGGGAAGGTTGTCATAAAGCAAGGTCCCAGGTTCAGTCCTCAGCATTTCCAGGTTGGGCTGGTAAATATTCCCTGCCTGAACCCCCGAAGAGCTGCTGTCAGCTAGTGTAGACAATATTGAGCTAGATGAACCAATATCTGACTCTGTATATAGCACCTTACTGTGTTCCTATGTTCATTAGCAGCTGTAATATATGCTGTTGCCTTTCTGGTGTTTTAAAAACCATCTTATTCTTGTCTGTCTTGTTTTTGTGATGGTTTAGGCCGTCCTTTTGCTATTTCCCATTTTCCCTGGGACCTCGTTCCTGTATTGGGCAGATATTTGCACTGGTAAGTAACGCAGTCCGCTGGTCAAGTGATGCAGGAGATAGGTCCCTTTGTTTGAATTGCATCCCCTCCTCTTCTGCTTTTATGGAGTCCTACTTGCTGCTGCGGGAGGCGGGTGGCGCTGTGGGTTAAACTACAGAGCCTAGGACTTGCTGATCAGAAGGTCGGCGATTCAAATCCCCGTGACGGGGTGAGCTCCCATTCCTCGGTCCCTGCTCCTGCCAACCTAGCAGTTCAAAAGCACGTCAAAGTGCAAGTAGATAAATAGGTACCACTCTGGCGGGAAGGTAAATGGTGTTTCCGTGCGCTGCTCTGGTTCACCAGAAGCAGCTTAGTCATGCTAGCCACATGACCCGGAAGCTGTACGCCGGCTCCCTTGGCTAATAAAGCGAGATGAGCACCGCAACCCCAGAGTCGGTCACGACTGGACCTAATGGTCAGGGGTCCCTTTACCTTTTTACTTACTGCTGCAGGCAGGAGTGGAAGCTGAGTTAAGGTACTAATGGAGTAATAAGATGAGAGACCCAGTGGCGATCTCAAGGATGCCTCAAATTTTTAAGTTGAAGAAGCACCATTTTATAAAGCAAAGATGAAGAACCTGTAGCCCACCCCACCCCCCGGTGTCGTTGGACTTCGACTCCCATCAACACGATCCAGCATGGCCAAAGCCATGGTTTCGGAAGCTGGTGTCATGGTCCGGTTCATGGGCAATCGAAGTCCCGGCTGGGGACGTCAGGACCGGGTGCAAGATGGCGGGGTGGGAGCAGGAACGGGAGTCCAGAAGCCAGGAGTCCAGAAGCCAAGGGTCCGAGGGTCAGGAAGCAAGGAGTCACGAAGGCAGGGGTTCGAGGAGCAAGGAGTCAAGGAACCAAACGCAGCAAGGCAGGGAACATGTTGCTGTGGCAAAGAGCTCTGAAGGAAAATGCTGACCTTATATCCCTTCCCGGCTCTTGCCACCAGGAGCTGTGAGTTATCAATCGGCCTCACCTGTGCTTCTTCAGAACAAACTTAGGAAGGCCCCAGTCCTGGTCACAGGGCCTGGCTCCTGCACACACACCTGACAGCTGGCTTCTTTCAACAACCCATAGTTAAGATCAACCATAGTTTAGGGTTCCAGACAGATTGCTAAACGGTGGTTATTGGAAATCAGAACGGGAAGCTTCCAAACTGATGGAGAAGAGAAGGGAGCATGTGAGTTCAAGGCTTACTTAGACTCGTTCTGGTCATCCTAAACTATGGTTTTAACATGTGGATGGGGGACCTCAGGCCCGAGAGCTGAATGCAGCCCATCGAGCCCTTCTATCTAACTCTTGAAGACTACCCAGGTGAAACCACTCTCTGGCCTTGCTACTCACCACTCTTAAATGCTTTTGATTGGCTAGAATTGGTCACTGAACTGTGGTCTTGCATCTTGCTTGCTCAAATGGAGGATGAAAATGGGTGTCAAAGGTGCATCCGGAAACATGGCTGGAACGTAGCATACTGTGAGAGTCCTAACTCTTGCTCAAGCCACCTCTTTCCTCTGGCCCTGCTCCCTTACAAGGCTAGCAGCCCCTTAAAAGTTAACCAAAAAGGAATTAGGCCCTTGGATTAAAATGTGCTGCAACAATAAAAAATATACCTTTTTTAAATCCAAAAAACAAACAAAAACCCCTTGGTTTGGGGCTTCAAAGGTACTCAGTTAAGGTAATTGAAGGTGACACCTGACCAGTGATATCTGTCACCTCTGAGTGCACTTTCAGCCAAGGAATTATGGTTACACAGATTTACAATTGTCAATACCTTTATTAGGATCAACAAAAATGTCACGAAATAGTGGCATGGTTTCATGTTCTCCAGAACGCTTAGAATCAGGTAGAATTTCCACTAAATTCACGCTCCATTTTTCTCAGTAATCTTTGCAACCACAGCTTTAATTCAAATGCATTTTTTAAAAACTTATTTCCAATTTATTTATACAGTGGGACGCGGGTGGCACTGTGGGTTAAACCACAGAGCCTAGGGCTTGCTGATCAGAAGGTTGGCGGTTCAAATCCCTGTGACGGAGTGAGCTCCCATTGCTCAGTCCCAGCTCCTGCCAACCTAGCAGTTCGAAAGCACATCAAAGTGCAAGTAGATAAATAGGTACCGCTCCGACAGGAAGGTAAACAGCGTTTCCGTGCACTGCTCTGTTTTGCCAGAAGCGGCTTAGTCATGCTGGCCACATGACCCGGAAGCTGTACGCCAGCTCTCTCGGCCCATAGAGCGAGATGAGTGCCGCAACCCCAGAGTCAGTCACGACTGGATCTAATGGTCAGGGGACCCTTTACCTTTACCTTTACCTCTGGTTACGAACTTAATTCGTTCTGAAGGTCCGTTCTTAACCTGAAACCATTCTTAACCTGAAGTACCACTTTAGCTAATGGGACCTCCCGCTGCCACCGCGCTGCCGCTGCATAATTCTGTTCTCATCCTGAGGTAAAGTTCTTAACCCGAGGTACTACTTCCGGGTTAGTGGAGTCTGCAACCCGAAGTGTTTGTAACCCAAGGTGTTTGTAACCCGAGGTACCACTGTACACTGCTTTTCACCACAAATGGTCACAAAGTGGTTTTCCACTACCAACAATAAAACTATCAATCCATCAAAATAACACAAGTGTTCAAAACAAAAATCACAGGTTAAAAACACATTCAGTAAGTCGACAGGGCACAACTTGCTTAAAACAGCCACTGAAAATAAAAAACATTTTTCTTTAGTTCAGAAGGAGAAGGAAGGTTGTCTGATCTCAGCTTAGGATGCAGGGCCACAGAATTGGGCCCACAACACTGACTGCACACTGGATACAAGCTGTGCATCTGAGCCCATGGGAAACCACTGACAGAGACTCTCCTGAAAATCTCAGAGATGGGGAAAGAGATATAAGGTATTAAGGAATCCAGCTGGCACTGTAAAGAAAGAATTCAGAGTGTACTTAGAGCGTGTTCCTGGTCCTTCCTTTCTGAAGTTGAATTGTTAGGCATCACATGACATCAGGTGGTCAACAAGTACCCACCCACCTGTCAGAAGTGCAGAGAGTACCTTGGTTCTCAAACTTAATCCGTTCTGGAAGTCCATTCCAAAACCAAGGTTCGTTTTACCATAGAAAGTAATGCAAAATGGATTGATCTGTTCCAGACAAGACCTAAAACAGCAATTTAACATGAATTTAACTAACGAGACCACTGATTCATAAAATGAAAGCAATAATCAACATACTGTACTATAAAATAAATAAGACAGTATTGTAGATGATAGAAATAAAAATTATTATTTTTTCTTACCTGCACTGACGATAGTTATTGTTTGGATTGCGGGGGGGGGGGGGGGGGGCTTTTTATCCATTTCCGCAGTCATACAATCAATCAGTCAGTAGGTGAACTGGGTTCCACACAGTCACAAAAACAAATCAACGGAAAAAGCCTCAAAAACAAAAGCACCAAACTTAATCCATTCTGGAAGTCCATTTCATAGAATCATAGAATCATAGAGTTGGAAGAGACCACAAGGGCCATTGAGTCCAACCCCCTGCCAAGCAGGAAACACCATCAGAGCACTCCTGACATATGGTTGTCAAGCCTCTGCTTAAAGACCTCCAAAGAAGGAGACGCCACCACACTCCTTGGCAGCAAATTCCACTGTCGAACAGCTCTGACTTCCAAAATGTTCCAAAATGTTTTGACTTCCAAAATGTTCAAAAACCAAGGTGCAGCTTCTGATTGGTGCAGGTGCCCCGGAAACAATACCCGGCTTCCAAAAAACATTTGAAAACCAGAACACTTACTTCCGGGTTTTTTGGCAACTGGGAACCAAGGCATTTGAGTACCAAGGCGTTTGAGAACCAAAGTACCACTGTACTGGATTGGGGCTGCCAGTTGCATCCTGATTTCAGATTTAACACTCTGTATTGTGGTCCAGGAGGATTCCAAGGCAAGTGTTCTCTTAACCCCATGTGTCCAGAGAATATATAGCTATATTTGAGCACTAATTTGAGCAAGGGGGAGAGTCTTGCTGCTCTCAGTAGGTGGTGGCAGTTAGTATTAGCTGGTAAGCTTCCCTTATTGACCACCTGGGGAGAAGGGCTTGTGAAGGGACCCCATGAAGGTCACACAGAGTCACTTGGAAGGACTGGATGAAGATGCAATAAAATTAAACACACCAAGCTCACTATTCTATTTTGGTTTTGTTTGCTTATAACAGATGGAGGCTAAAGTGGTGATGGCCAAGTTCCTGCAGCGGTTTGAATTCCAGCTGGTCCCGCCTCAGAGCTTTAAAATTATGGACACAGGAACACTGGCGCCATTGGATGGTGTGGTGTGTCGGCTGAAGCCACGCCGTCAGATGGGCGGGGAAGGAAATACTTACTAGAATGTGTTTAAAAGTGCACTTTATACATGGAGAGAATAATTGGGTGCTCTCTTCCCACCTTGGATCAAATCTACACTTCCAGGTGCCATAGGAAAGCTGCAGAGATAGCGCAGGATAGTGCGCACCCCAGAAATGATCTCTTTCAGCTTCTGCCTTCTGGAAGAAGGTACAGGGTTATTAAGACTAGGACTATCCGCCTGAGAAACAGTTTCTATCCAAATGCAATTTTGGTTTTAAACACAGTGTAAAGAATCTCTATGGGACTGTATTGTATTTTTAAAAGGGGGTATCAGAGTTTTTAGGGGGCTAAACAGGCTGGGATAGCTGGGATAGCAGGCTTGTTGGTTTTGAATGTCTGATGTAGATTTTTTTCAATTCTGTTCTTCTGTATGGGACAATGACAATAAAGATTATCATATCGTATTGAGAACAGACATCCCCCCAACCCCTGTGGGTCAGGCTGCCCTCCAGTCATTCACAAGCTGCTTTTATGTAAAGCAGTATCATGGGTTCACATGGTTGGAAATCAGAGGTGTGGGGCTTTGCGAGTGCCGCCAATCAGTTGATCTGGTGCTTGCCAAGAGCACAAAGCTTTGTAGATGCCAATGATCTGCTTGGACCCCCTCATCTCTAAAACTCTAACAAAACAGTGTAAGACACCACAATAACTATTGCAGCGCACTTTGCAAGCTGCAGCCAGCTTCCTGTTAGAATTCAGGCTCGGTCAGAGGTATGTGCCTATCTCTCCAGGCACCGGCTGAATTCTTTTGACCTCCCTCCGGCGACTCCCGGCAGGAAAAACACACGAGGTCCGTTCCGGCGATTTTCCTCAGGCTGTGAGAAAAACACACCAACTGCTTCTCCTCCTCCCTGTTCCCTGCATATCCCCAGGGAGGGGAATCAGACTCAGACAGAAATGTATCTACATTGCTTTTATTCCTGTCTTTAGCAGTCATACAGTGAAAGATGTCCGCTCTCTTCAACAAACAGAGAGAGACTCCAAAACTCCACCCATGTACATCCTGTACAGGTCATATGACACACACTGAGCTCACATCCTGTGCTCAATAAGGAGAATGGACTGCCCCTTTGTTTCCATGGCAACAGTCACATACATCCTGTCTGGCTTTGCAGCCACAAGCAGCTGACTGAGCTGCTAGAGCCTTTGCTTGCTGCAGCATTGCTGCTTTAGTCATTTTTGCACTTTTTTGTATTCATGTAAAATTAGCCGAGAGCACTTTTTAAGTCGATGGGTAGTGGTGGCTTTCCTTTGGCCGCAGATCACCTTCTGCTGTAAACTTTTCAAAGCTTAGCAACTGTGTGAAAAGCAGAAGGTGGCAACTTCAGAGGCATTCGCTCCTGTGTGAAAACGAGGAATGCTTCTGAGGGGATGACGCTAGCATGTTATCATACAAAAACAAAGAATGCATACTTCTTTTCCTGTAGGACTAGGTGTGGGGTTGTTGGGTGATAGCTCCGAGGCCTGGTGCCTCCCCGCAAGGCAGCGTTGCCTGTGATTCTACACTCCAGTCTCCTGTCACGCTGATGTGGCCCATATCCAGAGACGTGAGCACACAATGAGCAGAGTTCAAAACTCCTCAGCCGTGAGGAGTAACATCTAAGCCTAATGGATTACAAATTAAATCAATCGTACCAGAACAAAGAAAATATGGCCTCTCTGTCTCTTGCTCGGAGGTAAAGGTAAATGGACCCCTGACCATTAGGTCCAGTCGTGACCAACTCTGGGGTTGCGGCGCTCATCTCACTTTATTGGGCGTGGGAACTTCAAGAAGAGTGCAGAGAGCAAGAGATGGTGTGATTCGGTTTTGGCGATTGCGTAAATGGTATAAAAAGGAAATGGAGACTCAAAGTTAGGCTTTCAAGAGAAAGGCAGCCACGGAAATGCAGTGAAAAAAGAGATTGCGCAAGTTGATTTGAAAGAACTGATGTGCAAATTTTGAAAAGAAGTGGAATTTGAGTTGAGGAAAGAGTGAGACTGAGGAAGTGGAGCTGAAAAGAATAAAGATTAAAAAATGGATCTGAAAGAAGTGGTGGATTTAAAAGAAGGGAAGCTGAAAGGAGGTTTAATAAATAGTTGAAATTATATGAAATGGAGAAAAATACTGATATATAAACTGAGAAAGCAGTCAATATACCAGGCTGGATCCAGAGACTTTTGCTCAAAGAACTTGCTATTCAGAAGAACAACATATCCTTTCAAAATGTGAAATGTGTGAAAAACTTTAAACACGAAACTTTTTTGGTAGTCTAATGTTAGGTCACAACTACACCATACCTTTAAAACACATGGCTTCTCCCAAAGAATCCCAGGGACTATAGTTTATCCCTCACAAAACTACAATTCCAGGCACCCTTAACAAACTACAATTCCCAGGATTCTTGGGGGGAAGCTGTGCACCCTAAATGCATGGTATGCCTGTGACCTGAGCTTTTAATATTATGCAGGAAACTTGGTTGATTTTTGCAGCAACAGGTTTCCAGAATTGCTTGGCTGACATTAAGCACAGTAATACTGGTTTGCCATCTAGTGGTTGTCTGGATTTATTTTCTTTAGGGTCTCAAAGTGACATGGAAGTATCTCATAGTTTCAGTGAAAATGTTTATAAAGGAACCCTGGAGGAAAAGATGCTTTGAGAAGGAAAGTGGGGTTTGGGCAGATGTTAACAATACTTTTCACATATTTGGTGAGGTGAAACTTCTCACTAAATAAATAAATAAATAAATACAGGAACCTTGAACACACTCATTACAGTGGTACCTCAGGTTAAGAACTTAATTCGTTCTGGAAGTCCGTTCTTAACCTGAAACTGTTCTTAACGTGAGATACCACTTTAGCTAATAGGGCCTTCCACTGCTGCCGCCCCCGCCCAATTTCTGTTCTCATCCTGAAGCAAAGTTCTTAACCCGAGGTACTATTTCTGGGTTAGCGGAGTCTGTAACCTGAAGCGTCTCTAACCTGAGGTACCACTGTATTTATAAAACCAAATCAGGGGTAGCCAACCTGGTACTCGCCAAATGTTGCTGGACTCCAGTTCCCATGGCCAGCGGTCAAGGAGTTGTTGACCAGTAACATCTGACAGGCACTGTGCTGGTTATGTGTGAGGCAAAGGCTAGTAGAATTTCACAGGAGGCGGGGAGACGATGCTTTCTCCGATCTGTAAAATACATTATTGAGGTCATTAAGGAGTTGGTGCCAGGAGCAGGTCAGCAATAATTCGCACAGCTTCAGTGAATTTAACTCTCTTCAAAAAAACAACAACAAGACAGCCCAGGAGACCAGGCCTAGTGAGCACATCATCTCTTCCCAATAGAACTTGCCCCTATGAAGCAGTTGTGGGGGCTGAAGGTCCCTGTCTTCCCACAGCCCCCTAAGGCTCATCCTCTGGTTCCTTCTCAAGCAACCTGAGAGGGAGGCTGGTTGCAGCAGGAGGGGGAGACTCCCTGGCTTCTTCAGCAACTCTGCCTCTTGGCCTCCCTTCTCCAGCTTCCACTTCTGCCTGTGATTCTGGGCTGCTCTCTGCCCCAGCCTCTTCCTGCTCACTAAACCCTGTTGCCTCTTCACATTCTGACATCACCTTCTCCCGGTCTGCTCCCTCTGACCACTCATCGTTGTCCCACCACCATTCCCTGGGCTCTGAGCCATCTTCCTTTGGGAGTTCACCAGCTTGTGCCTCCCACCATTCACCTGCTTCCAGCCAGCCCATAATGTATGAGCAGGATGTTAGTTTCTGTTTGCCACTGTGCAGTGCTTTGGAGTCACAAGACTCTGTTTTGCGTTCCACACATTCCAGACTGTTGGAAGTCTCACGGGAGACGGATGTGATGTTTAGTGGTTTCCTGTTCCTTTGTGTTCAGTTGCTCTCTGCTTTCACAGAGAGAGGACGTATTTCTTTTCTGTCTGTGTAGCTTAGTAATAAAACCCTTTAGCCATGTAGCTCATACCATCTCGTCCTTCCGCATGCTGCTTTGAAACTCTGCGTAATGGGGAATGGGCCTGGAACCTTATCAGAGGCTCAGGTCGTTCATCATGTCAGAGGCGATTCTGGAGGAGCTCGGAGGAGCTCGGTCGAATGCAGGTTCCGACACAGAAATGGGGCACAGGAGAGCTGTCTTTCCAAATGTGTCCCTGTCCCATTGCTCCAAACCAACAAATGGTGTTCAGGTTCTGAGGGCAAATTAATAACTCCTCTCAAGCCAGAGGCTGCTCCTTCCTCACAGAGGGCTTCTGATCTGGAAGCATTTAGACACATATTGCCTCAGAGCTCCTTTCAGAAAGGGAAAGTCATGTTTTGGTATGCCCCCACCTCAAAAATAATATTGTCAAGTTGCAAAAAGGTTCAGAAAATAACTTTTCTGTTACTAATTAGTACAAGGATTTGTTTCAATTATGTGTGTGCACAGTCTTAAGACTGCAATACTAAATACACAGAGGACGAAAAAAGTTCTCTTGAGCGCAGTGCAACTTGCTTCTGAGTAGAAATGTATAGAATTGCACTGCAAAGGAAGTGTCCACCTGAATCATAGCCGAAGGGGAGCCATCATTTTGCCACATAGGGGAAACGATCCTTTCAGACACTGCATATTAGGAGGGGAATTCTACAACCCTGGGAAAGGAAAGGAAAATATTTTGATCCTTGCATAAAGCCCCCCCCCTTTTTTTTTCTTCTTCTCCCAACATTCAACACAGCAGAAAATGGCACAAACATCATTACCTTTAATCATATTACTTCTGGGTCTATACAATCCAGGAAATGTGAAGCTTTAGGCCAACCTGGCCTTGACTCAATGTTTTGACGTCCTGGTTTCCTTCCTCTGCATGATGCATTAAAAACATACTGGCCTTGACAGTCCTTAGTCTGGATTTCCTGACGTTTTTCTCAGACTGAGTCATGTCTCGTGGGTTCTTTACCTACTTCCTTGCGACTCGTGGTCTTTCAGTTTTCTAGTTAACAGCGCAATAAAAATGATTGGATGAAAGACTGAATGTGTTTGGGATGCACGGATTCAGGTTTACAAGGGGGGAAATCAGGCTGCCCCAGATTTACTACTGTCCCAGCCCAGCTCCCCCATGCCAAGGGGCTCCCAGGCCTCACAGTGCCTCTGCTGCTACATCACTCAATTTAAAAAGCACCAACTTCTAAAATAAGGGTTCCTACACAACCAGAATGTGACGGGCTCAAACAGGTTTTTATCTTATTAACAGGTTGCTGGAATTGGGGGATGCAAAACCTGAAAGGAGAAGAGAACACATCCAGATAGTTTCTTTCACGGTGAGGGCACGGCTGTGCTGCTGCAGTAGACACACCTATGAATCAAGGTGTTGCATTACTTGCAAAGTCAGACATCTGAAGGCATCTGAAGGTAGCCCTGTTTAGGGAAGCTTTTAATGTTTAATAGGTTATTGTATTTTAATATTCTGTTGGAAGCTGCCCAGAGTGGCTGGGGAAACCCAACAAGATGGGCGGGGTATAAATTATTATTATTATTATTATTAGTCAGGTATATATAATTATAAAGAGAGCAGCACAGCTGGAAGCCTGCTAAGCAACTTGCTAAACAGAACTGGGCCAGTAAGGTATGTGTGGCTATGATCAGTACCGGATTTACGTATAAGCTAAACAAGCTATAGCTTAGGGCCCCACTCTCTTGGGGGCCCCCAAAAAATGTAAAGGGGGAAAAACTGGATGTACATTTCCAAAATATAAGATAAAAAAAACAAATAAAATAAAACCTACATATAGCACCAGTGTTTTGTGGGCTCCTATTTGTTATGTGCAAATGGCTTTAGATACCTATTAGGTCCATAAATTACCATATAGCATCTATTCAGCGACAATTTGTTGTTGACAAAGGACAGCTAGACATATAAAGGGCCCCATTACCTTCAGCAGCTTAGGGCCTCATCAAGCCTAAATCCGGGGCCCTGGGTATGATTACGTACAAACATGCTCAGCAAATGCAATAAACGCCAGTTATTGGTGCTGCAATTGCCATTTCTCTTACGTGGAAGCACCTTCAATAGCAGTCACTTTGGAGTAGGCATGATTAAAACTGTTGTCACATTACGTGCTGCTGCAATCCTGTCTGGTCCATGGGCCAAATTTGGTGCGCTAGGCCTCCCCCATTTTTCTTGTGAGGCCGTTTCCCCCCAAACCACACATTTTCCCCCATAACAGAACAACCCGAGGGGGAGGTGGTCAGGTAGCCAGATTAGCTGCTTGTGTAGCCAGTCCCTGCAGAAAGCAGAAGTAATAGGGACCTCCATCTTGCTTGATCACCATCTCCCCTCACCAGTACAGGCCAACCTTTGGCAGTGGGGTGGTGGAACCCACTTGCCAATCACCCCATCACATCATTGTCAGATGACTGACAGGGGGGTGGTCCCGTCCAGCTGTCAAAGTCGGCCCATGGGGCATGGCCCCAAAAGATCCCCAACTCCTGCTATGCATTTCTAAAGGTAAAGGGACCCCTGGCCATTAGGTCCAGTTGTGACCAACTCTGGGGTTGCGGCGCTCATCTCGCTTTATTGGCCAAGGGAGCCAGCGTACAGCTTCCAGGTCATGTGGCCAGCATGACTAAGCTGCTTCTGGCGAACCAGACTAGCGCATGGAAACACCGTTTACCTTCCCGCTGGAGCGGTACCTATTTATCTACTTCCACTTTGGTGTGCTTCCGAACTGCTAGGTTGGCAGAAGCAGGGACTGAGCAACAGGAGCTCACCCTGTCACAGGGATTCGAACCGCCGACCTTCTGATTGGCAAGTCCTAGGCTCTGTGGTTTAACCCACAGCACCACCCGCGTCCCTTATGCATTTCTACTTAATAGGTAAGCCCCACTGACTTCAGTGGGCATTATTCTCAGGTAAGTGTGTATAAGACATTGTCCCACCTTTCATTTATATGAAAAGTTTCTCATAGCTGTTGAGATAATCTTTAAATTGTGTAGGCAATTTTTCAAAGGCCTATAATAATAATTAAACAGACACACACCTTTTTTTGAAATAAGCGACAATTGTAAATATTAAAAGACCACCTCCAGATTTTCTGAATTGCAATTTTAGAATCATAGAATCATAGAGTTGGAAGAGACCACAAGGGCCATCGAGTCCAACCCCCTGCCAAGCAGGAAACACCATCAGAGAGAGGAATTTTGAGAGAGGAAAACAAAAACACAGAGGAATACAATTTTCTTCATACCAGCTACCTGGAAACCTCAGCTGGTGAAGTGTAACTGTTCATCAGAAGCAATGCTATGGCTTCTTGCATATTAGCTAAAGGTAAAGGGACCCCTGATCATTAGGTCCAGTCATGGACGACTCTGGTGTTGCGGCGCTTATCTTGCTTTATTGGCTGAGGGAGCCGGCGTACAGTCATGTGACCAGCATGACTAAGCGGCTTCTGTCGAACCAGAGCAGCGCATGGAAACGCCGTTTACCTTCCCATTTATTACCTTACCTATTTATCTACTTGCACTTTGACGTGCTTTCGAACTGCTAGGTTGGCAGGAGCAGGGACTGAGCAACGGGAGCTCACCCGTCGTGGGGATTCGAACCGCCGACCTTCTGATCGACAAGCCCTAGGCTCTGTGGTTTAACCCACAGCGCCACCCTGCTGTTTATAATGTTACCCATCAGTTACCTTGGGTTATAAGACCTAGGCTCTTGGATCCACATTAACAGTCATGCATCTTTTAAGCACTTAAGAATTTCTGAGCTTGGGTGGGATATTCTCCATAATGTTTCAGTTATTTCTTTGTAAAATGTGGACCACATAATATAAATCCTTACATCAAAGAATAATATTAAATCACCATGAGATGTTTGCCACGTGATCTTATTTTTAATCCAGCTTTCCAACACAATTGTTCTCTTATTTACAATGGAAACCTTTTAAAAAATAAAAAAGGGAAACAAATGCTGGCTAGTTATATATTACTCCCATTTGTAAAATGGCAAGCTTTCACTGACCACAGATGTGGTCAGTTTAGAGACAGTGTACTGCTTTTGTACATCTGGTATACACAAATAATTGGCTAGATCCAGACTTTATTCATGATTAAGTGGTTGAAATCAATGGGTGGTGCCTAACTTAAATCTCATTGACTTCAATGAGTCTACTCTATGCAAGTGTAAGCGGAGAGTGAATGGAAAACTGATAGCTGGGGAATATGAAGCTCTATTAGGTGAAGTCAGAGAGAACAGCTTCCAGATGGGGGCTTAATACTGTAAACATGTGGTTCAGGTAGTGCACAGTTTTCTGGCATCAGTTCCCCCCTCCCCTGCCCCAAATTTATCATATTTTTTCACTAAAAGGGTAATCCAGACTGAATGCAAAGGAAAGGTGGACTGGCATTTTGAGGCCAATGACATAGTGTGGAAAAAAACTTGCATGTCTTAGAAACACCCATCCCATGATAAACACTAATCTGAAAGAGATAGGGATATGGTGTCAGATTTTTGTTAGGGTAGAGGCAGCCAAAATTGTTGAGCTTTTTTTAGGGGGGCAGAGAGCCATCTGTGTTAAGGGTGCCGAGAGCAATTGGAGAAACCTTTTCTTCTTGCAGAGCTACATTTTGCAGAGTGGTTTTAACGAGCAATCCCTCCCAGAGAGTTCCCAGAGAGTTCTGGGGAATGCAGCTTTCTGTAAGGAACAGAGGCCTCCTTGCAGCACTCAGTCCCCACAATTCTATGCAAGAAGCCATGATGTTCAAAGTGCTATGACACTGATTTAAACATCTAGTGCGGATGGGGCCCGAAGTCTGGATCTAGTCATTAGGATTTCTAAACCAAGGTGTGTTAATTACTCATTAAGGGTGTGGGCTTGCTTGTTTATTTGACAGGACAAGACTTGGTACCATCCCGTGATTCCATTCTCCCTACTGTTCAGTCTCGAAAACATCTTCGTGACTACATATCACTCCCGCGTCTTCTTTGTGGGAGCAATTGTGCCTCCCAATGTTTGCGTGGGAGCATTCCAGGAGCGTCTTCTCACGCCCTGTGCACTGGACGTCATCAAGGAGAATGGGAAGCGAGAGACCCTCCCCGAACGCTGCTTTCTTAGTTGCCCGGATCACAAAGGCAAAGCCCAACTGGCGGCACACGACCGCGGCTGCCTTCGAGTTCCACAAGTCGTCGCACACGGTGCCCCATTCTCCATTGATAAAAATCTCAACCCTCCCCCGATCTTTCCCCTTCGCGTTGCCGTCCATTATCCGGACTGCACCATTCCGTGGCTCCAGGGGAGCACTGGTGGGCTTCTTCCTCCTCCTCTGGCCTCTTCTTCCACCGGCCCTTCCTCCCTTCCTGGGCTTTGGGGCTCTTGTTCTCGGTGCTGCCGTTGTCATCTGCACTCTGTTCTGGTTTCTCATGAGGGTCAAGAGTTGCTCCAGCCAATCTGGAGTAGTCGCTCGAGGAGGTCCTGCAGTTGCTCTGCTCCTGGTTGGAGCTCTAGTCGTGGCTCTTAGCTTAGGGCGCTGCGTTGGCTTTTTAATTATAAGCTCTAGAGTGCAAAAACAGAGACGTGGGTCAGCATTTTAAAGAGACCCCTGAAGACCCTGGGTCCAGAAAGCATCCTCTGCATCACTGCTAGCAACAAGCCAGGAGTTGCCTGGAAGATTCAGGACCCAGGACCCCTCCAGAAGATCCAGATCTTCTGAATATTGAGCGTTCATCCCAATTTTACATGGTTTTGTGTGTTCCGTGGTATTTTATGTATTGGGGGGCCGCCAGGACAATATAACACCAGTCCTAAAGGATCTTCACTGGCTCCCAGTACATTTTCGAGTACAATTCCAAGTGTTGGTGCTGATCTTTAAAGCCTACACCCATTCACAGAAATTGGGTTCTTATTGGATAAAGGCATGGAACAACACTGCAGGAGAGCTGGGGTGGCCTGCAATGGCACAGGGGCAGGGGCCCAACCGGTTCTATGATTCTATGGAGCCTGGAGCCAGCTTCTAATGGGGTCATATTTGCTAGGCTGCAACCTCTCCCCTTTACCGAACTGCCACGCTTGCCGCAATAAAACCCACATGGCTTCCTTGGAAGATGCGGCGATGGCATTATTACGCCAACTCCGCAAGCGGAAATGCAGGCACATGTTTCTGTGGGCTGGGATATTTCTCTCTCAAGATTTCATCGTGAACCGGTTCAGTACACCGCCTGCCATCTACCCGCTCTTCAGAAAGCATCTCAAACGCATTGTTCCTTTCCTTTTCTTTTTGCTGTACCCTTCATTACTACTTCAGATTGGCTCGTTACAGCCTGTGGGAGATCCAGCTTGCCTAATATGCCAGATACGCTCATCCACTGGTGGCTGAAAATATCGAGCATTCAGAGCCTATTCTCTTCCGTAATTGGAATGTGAATAAAGGGAGAAGAGTTGCTAAGGGCAACCCATGACACATTCTGCACAAGGGGACGACAACGAACCTTTTCCTTTTCAGTTCTTAATGAGAAAGGCAGCAGGAAGAAGACCTATTTCCTTTTACCATCACAGGTTCCAAAAGCGACTGAGCTGTTTTCTCCCTGCTATTCCCCCCCCCCCCCATTCATCAACCTCAAGATCTAAAGAAATAGTCTTCAAAGGGTGTTCAGTGTTCATGCCACAGTTGCAAAGAGCCTATGGGAATCTCCTTGATTCGAGCAGCATATTTTTTACATGACTTTCACAACTATTAGAGTTATGTTTCCTCTAAGAGAAAAGACCCACTTCTGCTTCGTACTACAGAATATGTAGACTGAATAACTTTTTACTGGTCATAACATGGATGAGTATTTTATCCACAACATGAGAATGCCTGTGCAATTCTTCTACCTGACCTACATTGGCTCCCAGTAAAGCTCCGAGCAAAATTCAAAGTGTTGGTGCTGACCTTTAAAGCCCTAAACGGCCTCGGTCCAGTATACCTGAAGGAGCGTCTCCACCCCCATCGTTCAGCCCGGACGCTGAGGTCCAGCGCCGAGGGCCTTCTGGTGGTTCCCTCATTGCGAGAAGCAAAGCTACAGGGAACCAGGCAGAGGGCCTTCTCGGTAGTGGCGCCCGCCCTGTGGAACACCCTTCCAGCAGACGTCAAAGTGATAAACAACTACCTGACATTCAGAAGACATCTTAAGGCAGCCCTGTTCAGGGAAGTTTTTAACGTGTGATATTTTACTGTATTTTTGGTTTCTATGGAAGCCGCCCAGACTGGCTGGGGAGGCCCAGCCAGATGGGCGGGGTATAAAAAATAAAATATTATTATTATTATTATTATTATTATTATTATTATTATTATTAAAATTGCCTTTTGCCTTGTTGAGACTAGCACCTCACAAGAAGCTTGATGCAGCTTCAGAGTAAAATTTCCTGTATGTTTTAAATTATGGCTGTAAATTTTTCAGTGGTAATTATATTGTGAATATAAATATAAATATAAATAAAACATTTTAGTGCAAAGGCATCACTTTTTGCAAATGAAAGAGATTTTGACCTTGGAAGGCTTGCAATAAATGAAAACGTCGGCAGCCCACCCTAGGAAGTTTTGAAAGGACATTCATTGTTTCGTTTGCACTACAAATGCAGAATGAGCAAACAAAATTCAAACACCAGCAAAGAGGGCCAATGCAGCCAATTTTATTTGTGAGAATGGAGCTCAACTTGCCATTTTAACAGTCAGTTTTCTTGCATGCAGCCATGCCTGCTTCCTACTTGAAGCTACAAGCTTGAATGAAATAGAATTTCTTTGTGTTTTATGTTCTGAACTCTGCATCCAGTTTCTTGGCTTGTAGCCTCCATCAGCCCCCACCCTCCTGAAACCAGAAGCGTTCATTAAAAATTCTTGTGCGAACCAGAACTTTGCCCCTCAGAAATCCCCAATGTGAATATTCATAAATAAAATATATGCGGCACTCACTTTCCTTTGGAACAAACTTTGTGAGCTTGCCTTTCACTTTCACTGGTAGAGGCTCAATGCGGCATTTCCCAGGCGGTGCTCTCCTGAAAAAAATAGGAAACAAAAACGAGATTATTATAATGAAGCCTAGCCCTCCTCCCCCTCATCCCCCAGTGAAATGTTAATGGTTGTGAGAAGAATAAAGACTACGGAACAAAAATTGAAGCACTACGACTTGAGTTTTCTCCTTCATATCAGAGAATAAACATTTCTGAGCCAAAACGCACTGTGCCTTACCGTGACGTGTCAACCATTTTGTAAACTACACCGTTGGGAGCGGTGGCACTTGGGACTCCAGTTGACAAGAAATAAAGTTCTCCTTCATGAAAAAAAAAACAAAAACAAAAGAAGGCATGAATCTTTCACATGTATCCTGGGGGCTCCACCGAGTGCTTTACTATCACAAAGCTAAGTAGCCCAATGAAGTTTGTCAGCAGCAAACTCCAAAACCAATGATTGGGGGATTCTTATGCATTCTCCAGATCGTCAATTTGATTTAAGTAAATGAAGATGTGTTGTGATCTGGGAACTAGAGAGCTTTTCAGTGGTGGCCTCGTATCTGTGGAATTCACTCCCAAGGGAGGGAGGTGTGAGACCCACCCCCCTGCTCCACTTTACTGGATTTTTTTAACCAATTCAGTTCAGCGTAGCAAATGAGTTCCCCTTCATGTACAGTGGTACCTCAGGTTAAGAACTTAATTAGTTCTGGAGGTCTGTTCTTAACTTGAAACTGTTTTTAGCCTGAGACACCACTTTAGCTAATGGGGCCTCCTGCTGCCGCCGCCTCACGATTTCTGTTCTCATCCTGAAGCAAAGTTCTTAACCCAAGGTACTATTTCTGGGTTAGCGGAGTCTGTAACCTGAAGCGTATGTAACCTGAAGCGTATGTAACCTGAGGCACCACTGAATGTTGAAACTACTACCTTATTTTCAGATAGCCTTGTTTTGCTTCCAGGTAAAGGTAAAGGTAAAGGGACCCCTGACCATTAGGTCCAGTCGTTGACAACTCTGGGGTTGCGGTGCTCATCTCACTTTATTGGCCAAGGGAGCCGGCGTACAGCTTCCGGGTCATGTGGCCAGCATGACTAAGCCGCTTCTGGCAAACCAGAGCAGCACACGGAAACACCGTTCACCTTCCCACCGGAGCGGTACTTATTTATCTACTTGCACTTTGGCATGCTTTCGAACTGCTAGGTTGGCAGGAGCTGGGACGGAGCAATGGGAGCTCACCCCGTTACGGGGATTTGAACTGTCAATCTTCTGATTGGCAAGCCACCCATGTCCCGTTGTTTTGTTTCATGTCTATTATTGTATCGCATACCTCATACAGCTCCTAAGCTCCAACTCTCTACCTTGAGACTCTCATTCCTTAAAACGACATCCATTTATTGGCTATTTCAGTGCTATCCCCTTTTTAAAAATGAATGGTCCATCTAGTTGTTCTCCATCATCTCTGTTTGCAGCAAGTGCCATCTATTTGAGTGCCCAGAACCACCACCAGCCCTCAGTATAGCTCAGGGATCTTGGCAAAGAGTCACAATTGCAGACGCCAAATAACTTCGGTTTACAGTTGCTGGGAGCCAAAACTCGTAAACTGCAAAATTGTGGATGCTGCTGCTTAGCAACAATGCTCAACACTGATGGGGTGATGCTTTTGCCTGCATGTGCTATGGATTGTAAAATGAATTTTCTCTTATAAACCTGTCTCAAGCGAATCATGCTGCAGATCTAATCAACAGAACTGCCCAAGGGAGCGTCACTATCTCAAAGGTCCTTCCTCTCGTCCCTGAAGTCTCCAAATCCACGGACCAAGGAATCATCCATATAACTGAGCACCCTCCGTTTTATTTGTCACATAGAAACTCCGAGGGTGGCTATTATCATTAGTTTCCAATTTCGACAACTGAAAGCTTATCTTTTTCAAGAGTTAGCCTTAACCAATGAAACTGATTGAGGGTTGATTTGGGATCACGCTTCTTCATGAAATGCACAAGTAATTTATGGAATTCATTATTGCAAGATGTGCTGATAGACTTTTTAAAAAAAGAAAAGAAAAAGAAAACCCATTAGATAGATTCATGGAGAATAGAAACAGACGCTAGCTAGGATGAGCCAAAACGAAACTTTCATGACTTAGGGCATCCCAGGGGCCAACGGACAGGGAAGTTCTTCCCCTCCAACTGTAGAAAGGGAGGCAGAGGGAGAGATCCAGAGATACAAGCAACCCAGTTGCGGGGTAATAATAATAATAATAATTTTTATTTATACCCCGCCCTCCCCAGCCAAGGCCGGGCTCAGAGCGGCTTACAAGCAATAATAAAAACAAGATGAATGATTACAAACTTAAAAACAAAAATAAAATACAACATTTAAATAATGGAACATTAAAATATTAAAATGTAGCCTCATCGCAGGAGGAGAAGGAAAAGGAAAGAGAGAGAGAGAGAGAGAGGGAGGGAGGGAGGGAGGGAATCAAATTGGCTCCAAGCCAATGGCTAGGCGGAACAACTCTGTCTTACAGGCCCTGCGGAAAGAAATCAGATCCTGCAGGGCCCTGCTCTCATGAGGCAGAGCGTTCCACCAGGCCGGAGCCAGAGTTGAAAAGGCCCTGGCTCTGGTCGAAGCTAATCTAACTTCCTTAGGGCCCGGGACCACTAGGTAGAGAAACCTCTGCTGCCATTACTACTTCACTGTCACTACTCCAATGGAAAAAATATGTCATCCCGGGGCGGGTGGAAAATCTGCAAAAAGAACTGTAGAAGAAAACACCATCCAAATGAAGAGGACAGAGGAGAAACACAGGTACCTGACTTGGCACAGCACATTTGACATGGCAGAAGCTCTCCAGGGGTGTGAGAAGGAGCCTTTCCAAGCCTTACCTGGAGAATGACAGGTAAGGACTGAACCTGGGCAAAGCATGTGCTCTGCAACTCAGCTGTGGTCCCTGCCCAAATCATAATGGTGTGTTGCCAAACTGTCTTAGCAGTGAATATGTTTTCCAGGAGAAAGGCGATGGAGTGGGGGGAATAAAAGCTTGATGGATCAATGGCACGGAGTTGCAGTGGACCTAAGGTGGGCTGAGGAAGAAGGCTTTGGAGCAAAGAATCTGGCACCCGAGGAATGAAGAATTACGTTTGTCCAAAGAGAAGAAGAAGACGAGTGTGGATTTGATATCCCGCTTTATCACTACACGAAGGAGTCTCAAAGCAGCTAACATTCTCCTTTCCCTTCCTCCCCCACAACAAACACTCTGTGAGGTGAGTGAGGCTGAGAGACTTCAGAGAAGTGTGACTAGCCCAAGCTCACCCAGCAGCTGCATGTGGAGGAGCGGGGACGCGAACCCAGTTCACCAGATTACGAGTCTATCGCTCTTAACCACTACACCACATTGGCTCTCTGAGAGGGTTAGCCACACATGTTGTTTAGCAATTTAGTGCTTACCGGCCTCGTCTTCAGCAAAAGAGATGATATACTGATAGTAGTTATTGATAAGTCCAGGAAACATGCAGGTTTGACCTGTTCCCATGCATATTTCATTGTACTGCCAATCCCCAGTTGCTCGATTCTCTCTCAAGGACATGAGGCGCCTGTAAGACAAAAAGCAAATGAGGAGCCCAAGGTGGGGCAGGTGCTTATTAACTTGCATAAAACAATTTGAGAGAAAACTTTGTTTACGCCTGCTCCAATCAAGATGATTAAATGTGTTTCCTCCCTCTCTCCAGAACACTGGGTGCCTTCAACAGCAAATGGGAACTGAAGATGCACATAAGGACTGCCTGCATTTCTGGCACAGCTGAAGTGCACTCCTGAGCCAGATTAATTTGCAGCTCTGACCGCGAGTGATGAACATCATTTGCATATTGAACAGGGTGGGTGTCAAGATATAGCTGAAGGTCAGTCTTTGTTCTACAAGGATAAGAACATAACAAAATTTTTACCTTTTAAATTGTCTTCTTATTTCCAGTACCTAAACCCTATTGCCATCTTATTCATGAGGACCAGACACTTATTTTTTTTTTAAAGAGGCAAAGGTGGGATTCCTTGGAGCACATAAGCCATAGGAACTTGCACATGAAACCCATGGAATATATATTGCTAACTCCAGTTAAACATTGGCATATAACTGGTCTATTAAAGTTAGGACACTCGTGAGCTTTAAAACCATGGAGGCTAGAAAGGCCACCTGTAATTGGAAGCAAAGTATTAAGCACTGAGAATATATCAATCTGTCAAACACTATTTTAACTAAAGACAATTTTTTGAAAACGTTTATGGCAGGGCAAGATATTCAGATTCCTCTGGACTTAAGTTAAATATAAATCTGACTGCATGCAAAGCACGATTACACATGGAACAGCAACATTAACCCCTCATCCTACTGTTACCTTCATAGACCTGAACATTCGTACGAATATAAAGACATAGGCTAATGGGATACACGAGTCAGCTGTGATAACGTATTAGTGGCTGAACGCTAAGCAGTCATTGGCAGATTGGTAAGTGTTTACAGTGCGATAGGTTTTTGCATCTCATATTTGAAAATTCTGAGAGGAGGAATTTCATTCAGTATGCATTTAAAGCCACAAGATATATATAACTGGCGCTTTCTGAAACAATAATGTAAAGCAAAAACAGAGTTATCCTTCAAAGTTCATGCTGATCTGAATTTTCAAATTCATTTCTCCAGCCAACGTTTACAAAAAAAAAAAATGCACATATTAAGGGAAAGTGTGCATTAAAATGTGCTTATTAGGAAAATTGCACATTAAATGCGGATGGATTTTCATGAGGATGTTCTTTAAAAAAATAAATAAAATAAAATTGCTGCAAAATGTAGAGAACTGAATTTAAGATGGGGGTAAATTGAGGAAACTGGGAGATATGAAATTAACAGATCCTCTCATCCCCGATTCCAGCTGGACATGTTTGTTGCTCACCTAATGGCCGCTCTGCCTATCACTTACCCGCTCATAAAATCTCCAAATATGTACACCCCATTCAAGTTTGGAGACTCACAACCCCGATAGACATAGCCTCCTGTCACCGACTTCCCCATTTTGTGTGGATAAGCATATATGGGGAGAACATCATCTGCAGAGTGGGGAAAAGAGAATTATCATGCCTGGAGGATGCAAATCAGCCATTGTATAATCATTCATATATCACGCTTCATTAATGGCTAGAAAACGTCATATTGAATTCTGTTTTTTATTCTATAGCCTGCTTTGTTTTAAACCCCCCATAGAGTAGAAACAGTGTTAGAAACTGAGGTGTGAAAGCTAGGAGCTAAATGGCACCTTAAACTTAGGTTATGGGCACAACAATGGAATATCTAGGCTCACTTTTTTAATATAACAAGAAAGCAAAGCTGAAAATGAATGAACAACAGCTAAAATATTATGTTCATTTTTCACATGGTCTAGTCCTTCCCCTGTCCACCCCCCTAATATTCTTAAGAGGGTCTCTTCTCCAGTCTTCAGAAAGTAGCTGGAAGTGGGGAGGCAGAAAAAGGTCCTCCTTTCCTTCCAATCTGCAGTTATAAATATGAAATCTTAGGCGCAATACTGCTCCCAGAGCTCAGAAACGGCTCGTGATAATGAAATTCCCTGTCGCAAAATGAGCCTAGAACAATGGGAGTTTCGAACACTGAGTAGAAACAAGAAGGTATATTTTACAGAACCTTCTTCCAAAGACTGCAGCATTTACAGGGCTCCTCTACCAGCAGAAATATCAGGGTTTTATTCCCCAAATACAACATGGTTTAACTCAAAATCCAGTTTATTTTAGCACTTAAAAGTCCCCCTAAGTAATATTGCATTGTCTGCTTATTGTAGCTCTGGATGTTCCTAGCATGAGCAGGAACATAGGAACCTGCCATATTCTGAATCAGAGTAAGTCTATCAAGTTCAATATAGACTACACAGACTGGAAGCAGAGAAAAGTCCCAGCCTTATCTAGAGATACTAGGGGACTGAACCTGGGATCTTGTGCATGTGCTTTGCCACTGAACTACAGTCCTGGCACAAGCCACAAACATTTCTAAGGCAGTGCATGGGAGCTTGTTTTGAGGCTCTGCTGCAACCTTTACGAATGTATAATACACCATAGCAACATTTACGAACTACAGCCAATCCTCGTTTTGTGCGGGACTTCCGTTCCAGACCCCTTCCCCCCATGCATTGGCAGAGCATGTGTAAGCCCGCCACTTTCCATGATGTCTTTATGACATTCTGGTGTCTACTTCCAGATTCAGCACCATATGCATGTGCACAATCACGTGGCGTTCAGACGCTCCTAACGGGGAGTTCCCTGTATTATAAACTAGTACACACACAACTTTGAAGTCTGCCCCAGACCTCTTGGCTTCCATAAATAAGTCACAGCAGCATCTACAAACAATTTTTCACAGGGGAAGGGCACCCTGTTGGATCATTCTGCTTCCTCCAACAAGGATGGGAGGATAACCTGATGAAAGAATACCACCCAAAATGCACGATGTCTGAGCTCATAATGGCTTCTTCACTTATAGCACCATCTGATTTATTATTTCAATATGATGACAATTAAAAGGAGAACTGCAATACTGCTTATGAGTGTCAGTCATCGGGATACAGACCTGTGCTGACATTCATCCCTTTTGCTCAGATCCAGTTAGCCAGTTTAGTTCAGATTAGTTAGCCAGTTAGCCAGTTTAGTTCACTCTAGTCTGAAGCCTAGACTTGCATGCTGGCCGACTGATCTGAAGTCTAGATTTCACAACCCTTCTCTACTGACCTGGCTCAAAATTTAAGAAGCTGGCTTGTTTTCTAAGCAGCAGTGACGGAATTTTATAAAGGACAAGGTAGCTTTTTAAAAACAACAGAATGACTAATCTGTGCATGGGATTAAGAGTTTAGAAACTAGGTTTTTATTGCTCTAACTAGACTGTGATTCTAAGCATTCTGGAATCAAGTTCCAGTGAAATCAACGAGGCTTACTTCCAAATACATAGGTTTAGGCTTGGGACTCCCACATATTTATCCCTTATGGTAAAAAAATAAATAAATGCATTTCCTAGGGAAAAAACAGAACACAGAAGCCGGTAATATGTATGCCTCTGTGGGATTTTCATTAAGTAATAGTCTGGACAGCAGAGCTAAATTTGTCTTTTCCACATATTTGTCGAGTCCCTAATGCAACCACTCTGAAAATCTGGCACACTAGGGCATCATTAGCAACATAGCTGGCTAAGAAGCGGGACAGCAGCAACGGAACAGCAGCTCAGATTCCTTTTCCACTTCTCACTCGCTGTATAATCTGAAGAGCGGCAAGTCTGCTTCAGCACATTCTGCAATTCAGTTCCTATCCTCCTGGCCTGAAATTGTGACTGGAAAGTCTGAAGCTAGGTCTGCGGCTTGTGACTCTTCAAGCCTGAACAGAGCCTACCAGTGGCCAGATTGCTCACCAGAACAAGACGTTTTGAGCATATTAACACCAATCCTGGCACAATTGCACTGGCTGCCGGTTAGTTTCCAGGCCCAATATAAATGTTGGTTTTGACCTATAAATCCTTAAACAGCTCAACGCCTCAATTCCTTAAGGTCCGCCTCTTCCCATAAGAACTGACCTGGTCCCTGTGCTTGTCATCTGACGCCATAATAATAATAATAATAATAATAATAATAATAATAATTTATTACTTATACCCCGCCCATCTGGCTGGGCTTCCCCAGCCACTCTGGGCAGCTTCCAACAAATTATTAAAATACTGCAATACATCAAACATTAAAAGCTTCCCTAAACAGGGCTGCCTTCAGATGTCTTCTAAAAGTCTGGTAGTTGTTTTTCTTTTTGACATCTGGTGAGAGGGCGTTCCACAGGGCGGGCGCCACTACCGAGAAGGCCCTCTGCCTGGTTCCCTGTAACTTGGCTTCTTGTAGTGAGGGAACCGCCAGAAGGCCCTCGGTGCTGGACCTCAGTGTCCGGGTAGAACGATGTTCCTCTATGTTTCCTTCTCTATGTTTCCCATCCCAGAGAGGTTTGAAGGGTAGCAACAAGAGAATGGGCCTTTCCTGTGGTGGCTCCCTGATTGTGAACTGCTGTCCCCATGAGACTGTCTTGGCACCAGCATTACATGCCTTTAGGCGGCAGGCAGAAACATTCCTCTTTGCCCAGGTCTATGGCTATTAATTAATCTAAGGACTGTGAAAATGTGGGGGAGAGGACTGTTATTATACTGACTATTTTATTATAAGGCTGTCTGCCAGTATGCTTTTTATTATGTTTTTAACATTGATATTCTAAAATGTGTTTTTAGTGTTGTTCACTGCCCTGGTATCTTTTGATAAAGGGCAGTATATAAATTGAAATAATAATAATACCAAAGGTTTGTGACATTTCCATCCTCTTGATGTCCCAAGAGCATCCTGCCCAATATATATATATATATATATATATATATATAACACTAGTGATCTAGCTGCATGAAGCCTGATGCATCATGAGCCCAAAATGCGTGCTTCCAAACGGGCAATCCAAATTTCCAAAATCACCAAAGCAATTCACTGACCAATTCAATTACTCAGAAGCCATAATCACCTAATGAGGAATTGGTGCAAAGTTTTTTGTCGTAGCAGCTAAACCCTTCTCTTGCTCTCCAGCCGTAATTTTTCCCTTTCTCTACTATGTCGATTTCTTCGAATTTATTCTGCCCCACGTCGCCACAGAAAAGTCGGCCTTTCCCTTCCTTTGTGTAGGGGTCACCTCTGTCGAAAGAGCAGCGCCACATATTCCTCACCCCATAAGCATAGACTTCTGGCCGGGCTTTTGGCTCGTTAATGAAAGGATTGTCCGGAGGGATTCTATAAAGAGGCCCATGGTCGTTGTTGTCCACATTGATCCGGAGAACTTTGCCTAACAGCGTTGACCTGTCAAAGGGCGAAACACCAAAATAACCTTGTGTTAAAACTTCCCCTTCCATTAGATTATTGCAATACATGAACACAGCAGCAAGGTTTCCATAAGCAGGGAGACTAACAGTGCATATAAATTTTATTAGGAGTTCAAAGAGATGTTTTTGAAGATTTTTCACGGAAGTGCTACGGCATATTAAATAACCAGAAGTATTTGGTAAATGAATCAAGCGTTTCATTAAGCAATGGCTGGTCTCTGAGATGGGCTGCATAATGTGTGCAAATGTATTTTCAGCTGACTGTGTTTTTGTCTGTTTTTATCCCATTCGGATTGTGTGCTTCCTGAATGTATTTTAATGTGTTCTGCTACTCACCCAAGTTTTCTACTAAATTCACTGGAAAGGTGAATTAATAAGCATGCATGTCTTTCTTCCTCACAAGCCATACCAGGTGAGAAGATATTGTTAAACCCTTCTACTTATGTAAATAATAGGTGGTTTGGAATGCATTCTTCCTTGCAGAAACCCTAAAAATTGGGGAAATGACTTGCAAAAGGGCAACATTCATTTTGCTCAGCAGACTGCCTGTGCCATCACTGGGCTTTCTAATGAGACTACCAAGCTGAGAGTGTTTATTCTGGACATTCACACACCAGAACTTGGAGCAAGACCATCTTATTTCAAAGGGGCTATTGAGAATGCTTCCCAAGGATATGCCCTTCTGCGGTCATCCGTGTGACATATTCAAACTAGTGGCTTTAATGATTTCTTTAAAATCTTCCTTGGCTACGGACTGAAGTGGGTATCAAGCTACCAGAAAAGCAAGCTCAGTTCTGGAAAACAGTAAATTCAGCTTTTTGAATCATATTGTAAGAAATATCATATATGGGACAAATATAAGAATTTACTGGAAAATAAGACCCCGTGGTGGATTTCACCACTAGAAGTGTTAGCGGTCAAAAAATTAAATATGGAAAGAGGTTGGTTAACTTATAGAAAGTTGAAGATAGAGGAGGAAAATCAATTGAAATTGAAGAAAATATAAAACATTTGTTTACTGATTTGCTCCAGTATCACCAAATAAATGATATATTTAAATTGGATAAAAAAGTGGGTTTTGGGAAAGAAATCTCAAGATTACAAAAAGATCTGTTGGAAAGTAATGAAAAGGTTCTGTCAAAAGTATATAAAATGTTGTTGGAGTGGGAGACAAAAGATGAAGAAGTGAAATCGGTAATGATACATTGGGCAAAAGATGTGGGGCATAATATACAATTTGAGGCATGTGGAAAGTTATGGAAGGTTGATTTAAGATTTATTTACCACATGCTGTTCATTAAAGGAGAAATATATGAAAATGATGTGTAGATGGTATTTAACTCCTACAAGACTTGCAAAAATGTCAAATTTGTGTTGGAAATGTAAAAATAATGAAGGTACATTTTTCCATATGTGGTGGACCTGTAAATTAGCAAAATCATATTGGGAAATGATATGCAATGAATGTTAAAAAATGTTTAAAATAACCTTTATTAAAAACCAGAGGTTTTTTTATTAGGCATAATAGGAGAAGAAATTCCAAAAGACGACAGCGGCGATAATGTTATATGCCCAGGGCTGGAAGGAAGGAAGAACCCCATCGAAAGAAGGATGGATAAGGAAATTAATGGACTATGCCGAAATGGCGAGGATGACTCGGAAGATCAGACACCAAGAGGATAATAAGTTTGAAAAAGAATGGGCTCTTTTTGTAGACTATCTGAAGGAGGCCAGTAAACATTTAAAAACGTTAGCAGGCTTAGAGTAACACTTGTGATGTATCAGGGGAGATTTTAATACGGGAGGTGAATAAATCAGATAAAGGTACAAAAATGCTGAAAAGAAAAAAGATAATGCTTGGGAAAAGGGGAGGGGTGGGGGAAAGTAGTTGGGAACCTCTTGTTATTGTTCTGTGTTTTGGAATGAATGCAATATGTAAGCAAAAACTTTCTATCCCTGGGCACTAAAGGTAAAGGGACCCCTGACAATTAAGTCCAGTCGCGAACGACTCTGGGTTTGCGGTGCTCATCTCACTTTCTTGGCTGAGGGAGCCGGCGTTTGTCCGCAGACAGCTTCCAGGTCATGTGGCCAGCATGACTAAGCTGCTTCTGGTGAAACCAGAGCAGCGCACGGTAACGCCATTTACCTTCCCGCCAGAGCAGTACCTATTTATCTACTTGCACTTTTGGTGTGCTTTTGAACTGCTAGGTTGGCAGGAGCTGGGACCAAGCAACGGGAGCTCACCCCGTCGCAGGGATTCGAACCGCCGACCTTCTGATCGGCAAGCCCAAGAGGCTCAGTGCTTTAGACCACAGTGCCACCCGTGTCCCTAACTTCAACAGAACTTCAACAGAACATACATACCACTTAACTGCAAAAACCCCTCTAAGTGGCTTGCATAAAATATACATTAAAATTACTGATAAAAGACAGAGGTTAAAAACAAGTTGATATTCAAGAAAAGTTCAAAATGTAAATAAGCCAGCAGTTAAATGCATACACAAACAAGTTTTTAGCAGGTGACAAATACAATACAGTGAATATGCCAGCCTAACCAATGTATTTTATTAAGGCTTTTCATATACAACACAATAAACAAAACAAATGTCTGCCCAATGTCAATGGGAGTTCTGGAATGCAGGTGCTGCCACACTGAAATTCCTTACAGGTGTGGAATAGACTTGTGTCTCAATCAGTCATATTTAATGTGCCATATTCACAGCTCAGAAACTTTTATGGTGGACAATATGCTCTGTACAACATTAGATTGCTGATGATAAATACTGGCAAAGAGCCAGTGCTTTTGGATTTGGAACCAAAGGTACCTTTTTTTTGCACTAATTGTACAAAAGTTGGCAAATTAGGCAGAAATTTGCCAGATCACAAAATACACAAAATCTGCTACATAAGAGCATGCCATTATGCCAGCCTTCTCCAAGCTGATGCCCTCGGGATGTTCTGGACTACAAGTCCCATCAGTCCCAGTCTGCATAGCCAATGGTCAGGGATGATAGGAGTTGTAGTCCTGACCATCCAGAGGGCATCAGGTTGGGGAAGGTTGCATTATGGCACTGAGTAGCCCAACCTGAGGTCAAGAAAAGCAATAAGGGTATGTAGTACTGCTGAACCTATTTTGACTTCTACATAAAATCAACGGAGTGCAGCCTGCCTGCCCCATTCCCAAATAATATCATGTCCGTCTGACTCCTACTTGTTTTGAGCATTTCCAAACAATGCAAAAGGATCACCGGCCATTCCCCCATCTCCAGTGAAGATATAAAGATAACCATCATCTCCAAACAACAACTCGCCTCCATTATGATTGGAAGCAGGTTCATCTATCTCAAGAATTACCCTGCAGAGAAAAGAGAGAGAAATAATCATAGCAGCAAAACATTAGCAATACAGACAAACACTACAACAAAACGAAGTCTGTTGACATTTGTTAAGGATTGGAAACTTGTTATGGACTTTTTGTGTTTGTGTGTGAAACAGAAAATGGACTTGTAATATCGGGATTTGAAGAGTGGAAAAAAATACTGGTTTATAGAAGATATAATGGTTGGATTTTAAGGAATGAATATTATATGTAGTTGCAGGACAGTGAGCCAAAAGTCGTTTTACTCTTTTCTATCTTTCTGTAGTCCCCCCACCCCCACTTCTTTCTCCTTTCTCTTTTTTTGAGTCTCTCTTTTTCTTGTCTTTTCTTCTTTCTGACTTTGTTCTTTTCAAGACTAAGTAGCTGCTTTATCTTAGCATATTATAAAAAGATACTTTGTAATGGGTGTGTATTTTTTGCATATCTATGAATAAGGTAATGGTAAAGGGACCCCTGACCATTAGGTCCAGTCGTGACCGGCTCTAGGGTTGCAGCGCTCATCTCGCTTTATTGGCCGAGGGAGCCGGCGTACAGCTTCCGGGTCATGTGGCCAGCATGACTAAGCCGCTTCTGGCAAACCAGAGCACACGGAAACGCCGTTTACCTTCCCGCAGGAGCAGTACCTATTTATCTACTTGCACTTTGATGTGCTTTCGAACTGCTAGGTTGACAGGAGCAGGGACCGAGCAATGGGAGCTCACCCCATCACGGGGATTTGAACCACCAACCTTGTGATCGGCAAGTCCTAGGCTCTGTTGTTTAACCCACAGCGCCACCCGCGTCCCACATATCTATGAATATGTATCAATAAATAGGCGCGCACACACACACATACATATATATAACGCAAAGTATTAGACGGCTGTGTTAAACTTTATTAACTTATCTTAGCATCCAAGCCAATATATTCACCATGCAGCCCTAGCGGGAGGAGGGGGCTTGCCTCCCTATTTTCTTCTGACAAAGGTAGCCCTAAACGCACAAGAGAATCTCATATTGGTGAGCAAACCAGACCAGGAAGATTTTAGGAGAGAAGAGATTGTCAACTGTCCTGTCCTACTGGTGCAAAGAGGTACCCTTGGGTGGTGTGGATGGCTTCCCTTGCAGTCCCTTCCATTAGGCAGGCAGAGTCATGAAGCACAGACATAACAGACCTAACGCCCGTCAGGTCACTGGAGTCAATCACCACAGTGGGCTCGAGTCCTGGCAGCAAAGTCATGGGAGGGAATAAAACATACCTGAGTTCTCACACATACATCACAATGCTATCACCCCTGCCTTTTGAGCAGCAACTTTGCTCTTCACAAACTAAGCGGGAATTGCAGCAAATTTCAGTGCAAATGTGCAGTGAAGAAGGGAACTGAGAAGCACAGGGATATATACATGCCAATGTGCAACGCAACAAGAACATCTTTCAGCTGGTGGCTAAAACTGAAGGGGATTTATCTGAATTCTAAATATTATTTCCTATGGACAGCTCTGCAAAACTTTTCGGCCCCTTGAGAACACTTAAAGCATGATTTGTTTCTGTTCATGCAATCTTAAGGCTATAAAGGGAATGAAAGTCATCTTGACCAGGGATGGGTGGCCTGTTGCCCTCCAGATGATAGACTACAGTTCCCATCACCCTTGACCACAGGCCATGCTTTCTGGGGCTGATAGAGGAGTTGAACAGCTGGAGGGTCACAGGTTCCCTATCTCTGATCTAGGACAAAGCCACTGAGCCGCTCCGTACGAATTCTTCTGCAGCTAAACAGTCATTACCCAAAGCATTGCATGCCAAAAGCAAAAGGCACTGGAGCCATAGGTGTCTGTAGACACAGAACAGTTTAGTAAACACGCCCAGATGTCGGAAACCAAGCCAGATGAATCACATGCTGCAGAAAATGAAAATTCTCAGGAGGGAACACTCATTTGCAGACTCTAGTATGGAGTTTAGTAGAGTAGAATCTAGTTAGCCACTACATTTTCTTGGCCCTCTGACTCATGTCAATCTTAGCCAATGCCCATCTTCAGTTGTGGCGATGGCCAATGAAGGGATCTTCAGAAAAACCATTTTACCTTTTTAAGTTTGTGGGCTTCCTCAGACTGGGGGAGCAGTGTATTCCAGAAGCAGCTGGGAAGCATCAAAGACACAAGCTGCATTTTGTCTATATGACACTTTTTCGCACTTCCCTACTCTGAGTGGCTTGGTCTACCCATGCATCAGACTTCAGCTTTCTGTCTGCAATGGAAGCATGCTAAGATGCAGGTAACAGAATGTGTTGCTATTAGACTGTGTACACATTGCCATTTGCTCCGACTCCAATGTGCTCCCAAGACTGGCGTTCAAAGCCATGTTCACTTGAAAATACCTACAATCCGTATCTAGCCTGCATTTTCTTGAAAATGACTGCTTTGTAAATGCATTTTCCCTGTAACCAGTTTCCATCTGATTTGAAAATGGAAACTGCGGTTAATCTGAGATGTGTACATTTGAAACAGCCATCGCTCATGCCCAGATGACAGCTTCATGAATAGGAGTTATGGGGGGTTGCAGGCCTGGGGAAACCAAACATGTTAGGTGGTACTTTGGTTTACGAACTTAATCCATTCTGGAAGTCCATTCTTAAACCGAAACCATTCTTAAACCAAGGCACGCTTTCCCTAATGTGGCCTCCCACCGCCAGTGACCTTCCACCATTCAGATTCCGTTCTTAGACCAAGGTAAAGTTCTCAAACCGGGACACTATTACCGGTTTTGCGGAATTTGTAAACCAAATTGTTCTTAAACCGGACTGTTCTTAAACCGAGGTACCACTGTACTGTACATTGAGTGAATGCATCCCTGTTTCCTCCCTAGCATGTACAACAACATGTACATGTGACTTGAAACACAACACGCAGGGATGGGGTGGGATAGCACTTGCTGTGTTTTAAGCCGCTAATGTATACAATCCTTAGATGTGCATGTTTGCCCTCCAGCATCTTAAATAAATGTGACAGATAAAGGTGCATACAATACCTTTCAGAACCATGGTCCACAGAGTTCATGTCATCAGGAGAAATTCTGAACTCACTGATTCGGATTCTCTCTTCATACTGCACTTCAACTGAATAGTAGACATACACTTTACCATTAAATTTGAATTTAGGATGGAAGACTATACCTAGAAAACCTCTCTCATCTCCTTCCCAAGGTGAGGTCAGTACAGCTTCACTGATGTTCAGAAATGGTTTTTCAAGCCATGACCGATCTGGGAGGTAGGTCCAGACTAAGCCAACTTGCTCAGCAATGAAGAACCTGTGCGTTCCGTCGTTTGCATGCACCATGGCCACTGGATTCCTAAGCCCGTTGGCAACCTCAGCTAGGCACAGCTGTAGACATCCTGCTGTATCAGCAACCACTACCCCAAGGTTTTGATTGAGATTGTTATTGACCAGGAGGTGGGGGAAGCAGTAGTCGGTGTCGTCGAGGGACAAATAATGACAGAACTTTGCCATGTTGTCTTCCAGGGACAGTAACTCTTCATCTGGGGTAAGGAAACGGAACATGGCCCTGCAGGTTTGCCACACTTGTACGCAGTAATCTTTGCATAGTCCTGGCACAGTTCTCTCTGGAGTGGAAGGGTCCTCAGCATCATACAGGTGAGCAGCATAGGGGGAGCATTCCTGCAGGTAAAGGGAGAAGCCTGTGTCAGTTGTTTCTATTCATTGTATCATTAGCCCTCTGCTCTGGCTCACTAAGGGCCAAACTAGATGTGATATTAAATGCATTAATGCATTAATGAATTAACACAGGGTTTCCCAAACTTATTTTTCCAGTTGTTTTGGGACTACAACTCCCATCATCCCTAGCTAGCAGGACCAGTGGTCAGGGATGATGGGAACTGTAGTCCAAAAACAGCTGGAGACCTAAGTTTGGGAAAACCCAACCTTAACATGTCTAGAGTCCCCACCCCCACAACTAACAGCCATGCAGGGAAGCAATCAAAACCATAGGGAAGTGGGGATTAACTAACTATCTCTCCCCCCCTCCCGCCACTCCCAGTGTGATCCCAAAGGAAACTGCTCCCCACTGCAAGCTGCTATTGACACGGGGGGGGGGGGGATTTGATTGGCATCAATTTAAAGCTTCTGTCCTGAAGCTATTAAGGATGTTTTCTGGAAACAATACTGGGTTAGATGGTTCAAAATGGTACATGACAGCTTCATATGTCAAGATTAGTTCTGTGCTTTGGATGTTTGGAGACCAGTTTACTGATCACGAGTAAAGCCATTATTTAAATATTGTTAAGATCCCAAAGTTCAAGATACTTTAAATGTTCTAAAGCTGCAGCTATGTTGATTTTATAATATTTTAGTATGTTGAATAACAACAAAAGGTCTTATTAGTGTGCTGCAACTTCAGGAAGAGAATAGCTTGTTGCACAACAGCTCATATTTCTGCATGCAAAAGCAAAAAGATACAGATGTGGGCGTTAAGCTACTTTTATTTTTCTGCAACTACAGCTGAAACTTGGGGAGTTTAGCACATGGCAAAATGTGAGAATGTTAGTCATCTGTCTCGCCACAAAGAGACAAACAGAAGGCATTTAGAGAGAAACTGACTCAATGATTGCTTTACCATACACTAAGATTCAGTGGGATATCTCCATGCCATGTGGGGATAATCTAGTATTTTCTTGCAATTAGATTCAGGACAGAGCTGGTCTGGGTTTTAAGGCAACAGCTGTATTGATTTCACTTTCTCCTATGAGGAAAAACCTAAGGTAGCATGTCCTTAAATCTCTTATTCAGTTGCAATTCAGCCAGCAACTCCAAACTGCCTGCGCTGGGGAGTTTGATAATTGCCAGTTCCCACAAGATCTCCTTGCAGCCAGAGGAAAACTCTTGCCTCTGGTACCCAGGAATGTGCATAACTTATTGTCTGAACTTACTGAGATCCAATGGTAGGTCTGCACAGGAACCTTGTTGGTTTTGCTTTAAGACAGGACTATAAGATACAAGCAGAAAAAGAAGATACAAAACAACCTTAAGAGCAGGCTTCCTCAAACTCGGCCCTCTAGATGTTTTTGGCCTACAACTCCCATGATCCCTAGCTAGCAGGACCAGTGGTCAGGGATGATGGGAATTGTAGTCTCAAAACATCTGGAGAGCCAAGTTTGAGAAAGCCTGCTTAAGAGGTTACTGAGTCCACAATGCAACTTAGATCTTACGCCAGGGATAACGTGGCATGCATTTGGGGGTGAGCAAAGGGTCAGTATGTTTTAGAGAATGTGTGGAAAACAAACAGCAAATCCTCAAAAGAAAAAGGACCTACAGACATGTTTCAAGAAGACAGCTAAAAAAAAAAATATGCAAGGCATTACCATTGCCAAGCAGAACCAAGGTAAGAGGCATTGCATATGTCCTATTACTTTCGAAACCAGCATTCTTAGCTGGGGTGATGTATCTGCTGCACGTACACACCACACTGCCCTGGTTCACACATAACGCTAAACCAAACCATGGCTTAGCATAAATGAGCATATGTGTAGACTCCTGAGAGGAGACAATGGGCACTTCATTCGTCCCTGGTGGTTTTGCACTCGTGGTTTAGTTGTCCTTGACAAACTATAGACTGTAAGTTAGTTGCTGGTTACAGTTTATGGTTTGTCTGTGCTAAACCATGGTTTGGATTAGTGCTGTGTGCAAAGCAGGGCGCACACACACTGAGAGATGGGCAGGGTATAAATATATTGTTGTTGTTGTTGTTGTTGTTGTTGTTGTTACACATAGCACATTCCTGACTATTACACATAGCGCATTCCCGACTACATAAAGAATAAATTCTGCAATTTGTATGCAGCATGCAAATTTACATCTGCCTGCCTATTTTCAGTCATTTATTCTGTTTTCATTACACTTGAGAAGCTGTAAGAAGCTATTCTGAAATAGTGACTTCTGAAATACTGATTTCAGAATACAAAAAGCCCTACTGAGCTTTCACTGGATATCTCCAACATCAGTTAAAACCTATTCAAACAGGCAACAGAGTTTAAAACTTTTTTAAAAGAAGAAGGTAGATGCTGAAATTTGCACACAATATTAAATCACATGCTTTTTTGGGGGGGGCCTTGGTGAAGTAATTGCTTTATTCAGGTATTCACAACTGTAAAGCCATCATCTGAATATTGAACCCTAAAGTAAAAAAAAATGCATGCAGTGCCTGCTGTGGAACATCTGTCCTTACAATCAACCAATTGAAGAATTGCATCTGGTTTGCTGACTTTAATTTGGTGCTCTTAGTCATATTGTTGGCTGAATTTCACATGCAGCTGGGCCAGCTGAGGACAAGATGTAAAATTCCCTTACATACAAAAAAAAAAAAGTAGTTAAAAAACCCCAACTCATAAAACTAACAGGGTTTGATTCACTTAAATAAATTAAGAGCCCCGCTGCCTGGATCGACATGGGTCAAGAGACCCCACACTGTGATTAGGATTAGGAAATGTGATTCACTGTGATGTAAAAAGTTCGCCTCATTGGCTAAAATGTTCTATGCATTTAAGCAGCTGTGATCTGTCTCAGATTTTATTTTCCCTTAAGAAATTAACCGAAACAGCTGGATTCAAGGAACTGCTTGCTCTTGTTGTAGTGTGATTTGTTTATCTATGATATCAGCTTGGCAGCTCCAGCAAAACTTCTTAGAAAACTGCTGTAATTTCCTTTTATATGAGTACTATTACTATCAGTTCCCATCTGCAAACTACAGTACTACAGGAAATCCAAATAATCTCCGTCTTCTTTGCTAATAGTTTAACCATATTGGTACATAATGCATGCAGGGAAAGTTGCATTTTGTTGAGCACAAAGGAATCCTGCAACAAAATGTTTCGGTATGCAGTGATCCCCACCCCATCCCCAATATAAAATTCTGGCTGCATTTGGAATATATAACATTTGGGTCCAATATGAAGTTGCAGTACTTCCCTTTACATAATTCATTAAATTGGGGAAAACAGATCCATTGGGATTTGTAACCGACATATGTCATCTATCACTTTGGTCCCCAGGTGGGGCTGGGAAGGTTCTCTGCCTGAAACCCTGCTGCAAAGTCAGCAAAAACAATGCTGAGTTAAACGCAAAGCTGCGTAAGATGTAACTCAACATGTAGATGTTGATGTAAAGCAGCCTCCCATGTTCCTCTGTCTGCCAACAAAGGTCCGTATAGTTAAAACTATGGTTTTCCCAGTAGTGATGTATGGAAGTGAGAGCTGGACCATAAAGAAGGCTGATCGCTGAAGAATTGATGCTTTTGAACAATGGTGCTGGAGGAGACTCTTGAGAGTCCCATGGACTGCAAGAAGATCCAACCTCTCCATTTTTAAGGAAATCAGCCCTGAGTGCCCACTGGAAGGACAGATCGTGAAGCTGAGGCTCCAATACTTTGGCCACCTCATGAGAAGAGAAGACTCCCTGGAAAAGACCCTGATGCTGGGAAAGATGGAGGGCACAAGGAGACGGGGACGACAGAAGACGAGATGGTTGGATAGTGTTCTCGAAGCTACCAACATGAGTTTGACCAAACTGTGGGAGGCAGTGGAAGACAGGAGTGCCTGGCGTGCTCTGGTCCATGGGGTCACCAAGAATCGGACACGACTAAATGACTAAACAACAACAATGTTCCTCTGTCATATATATTTGTTTTCAAAATTTCTGACAGTAAGAGCTGTTCAACAATAGACTCCCTCAGAAGGTGCTGGACCTTCCTTTATAGACGTGTTTAAGCAGAGGTTGAATGGCCATCTGCTGTGAGTGCTTTAGTTGAGATTCCTGCACTGCAGGGGGGTTAGACAAGTTGACCCTCAAGGTCCCTACCAGCTCTTAAGTAACCTCTACCGCTAGTAACCATCATTCTCCACCACTTGACCTTCAGAAAAGAAGAACGTTAGGGAGTGGGAAATGTAGCTGAGTCATTCACAGCTCCACACACAATTCTCTCTGAATCATCCCATCTTTGCAGAACAATGGATCTCATTTCAGAGTGCTTGCACATAAATACATGTTCTCCATTCTGGCACTTATTCCTTAAATCAAAGCCTCTTCTCTGTGTGTCATAAATAAGCTTTCATCAAACAGACCCTTCTGTGTTTCTTGCCATCCCTTGCCACTCTTCAACAATGCCTTGATTGCTTCCCAAGGCTGCAATCCTGCACTCGAGATTAACTGAGCTGAAGGGTCATGAACATGAATAAGAAATCAATCCATCAGAACGTGTTATTCCATAAGTCTCAATGAATGGATGGGAACAGAACAAGAGCATTGTAGGACTTTTTATTTTGCCAGTGTAGGAAGAACTCACTGTGCTCAGGACTGCAGCCTAGGAGAGGTTTCATGGCCATCAACGCTTTATGTAACTAATGAAATCTTTAGTCTGGGTGATAGTCAACATTAGTCACATGTAGAGTAGACCCATTTATTTCAGTGGAACTACTTTTAATATGACTTAGATATTACCCTCCCACTTGGGAATTAAGGGCATTTGGAGGTGGGTGTTGGTTTCTGTAAGGATGAAATAAGGATATATCTGATTTTGCCCTGGACCAGTTGAAAGCATCAAGGAAAAATAACCAGTAAGCAGTCACAAATGTTAACATTATTTTCCATGGATAAGGGTTTATTTCCTTAATGTGCAAGCTTGTTTTAAGAAAAGGCCGATCCACACATGCACGTACACAACTCCCTCCCAACTGAAATCAGAAAGGCACCCTTACTTGCTGAACTTCAGGAACGTGACTAAGAATTTCTTGTTCCAGCAAGCATTTTAAGGTAGCATTCAGTTTTATTATAAACCTTTATTTGTTTTGTTATCCAGTTTTCTGTGGATTGTTCTTACGTAGGCTGCTTAGAAACGCATATAAATGTCTTAAATAAAAAATTAAACTCACACCTGAATTTATCAACAGCCTCCACTGAAAAAGCAACATCGCTGAAATGATGTGAAGTGTCTATAGCTGTGGCATTCACACATGCAGGTCATCAATCTAGGTGACAAACATGCACATGTGAACCAGTGCCCTAAGATATTTACTGCATTAACCATGACATCCAGTGCATTCCACTGAGTTCATTGGGACTTGCTCCATCAGGAGGCTGTGGACTCTCCTTCCTTGGAGGTTTTTAAGCAGAGGTTGGCTGGTCATCTGTCATGGATGCTTCGGCTGAGATTCCTGCATTGCAGCAGGGTTGGACTAGATCAGGCATAGGCAAACTTGGCCCTCCAGATGTTTTGGGACTACAATTCCCATCATCCCTAGCTAACAGGACCAGGGATGGTCAGGGATGATGGGAATTGTAGTCTCAAAACATCTGGAGGGCCGAATTTGCCTATGCCTGGACTAGATGATCCTTGGGGTATCTTCCAACTCTATTAGTCTACTCTCTAGTAAAGCAAGATAAGCTTGCAACCTAGGAGGGTCAGAGATCTTTTTGTACTAGTGTAATCCCTTTAACTCCCTTTAGGAGGTTCGTTTCCCCCATCTTTCCAGGAACGTAAAATATCACAGGGGTAAAAACATAGGGCTTTGACAGTCTATTTGAGGGCTATTGCCAGCGGTGCAGATAAACAGTTTCTTTCGGCTATTGCAGATGGAATAGATATGGCAACGCGATCAACATTTCATTCTATTCCCGGAAGAGAAACAATGTCATATAATAAACCACAACTAAATATAGGAAGAGCTGGAATTTGGAGTATTCACATTCATACACAGAGACACTTGTCAAAATAATGTGACTAATGAATACATTTTGAGGAAAATTACCATCTGTGTGTCTGAGAAGCAGGGCCTAAATCAGTCTAATGGATTCCTGTAAATTATTCATCTACTATAGCATAAAAACACAAGCACAACGAACGGCTGAAAGTGGCGTGTATGGGATTTCAGGGCTGTGGACGATGCAGTTTTTTGACACACAAGATAAGGAACAGAACAATGGCCGTAACCTATGACCTTTATCTCCAGAGCTAAACAGCACAAACACACACTGCAAATTTGCCACAAGCCCTCCATCAGCAACGCTCCGCAGGAACTTGACAACTCTTGCACCTATGGTATTCCATGCTAGTCCAACTCAGAGTAGACCCACTAAAGGTAATGGACTTGGCTATCTTAGGTTCATTACATTCAAGGAGTCTATGCTGAGTAGGACACTACCCTTGGCATTTACAACAGATGCTTCTTTTTAGTCTCCATTTATCCCAAATACAGTCGTACCTTGGTTGACGAACGCCTTGGCAGCCGAACGTTTTGGCTCCCGAATGCCGCAAACCCAGAAGTCAGTGTTCTGTTTTGTGAACGTTCTTTGAAACCCGAATGTACGATGCAGCTTCCATGGTTTCCATTTGCACGCAGGAAGCTCCTGCAGCCAATCAGAAGCCGCGTCTTGGTTTTCGAACATTTTCAGAAGTTGAAGGGACTTCTGGAACGGGTTCCGTTCAACAACCAAGGTACTGTATACCTATCTAAAGGTGTTTCCAGACCACCTATTTATTAAGCGCTCATCCTGATTCGTTTGCAGGGAGGTTGAACGATATTTAGTGAGCATGCATACTTATTTGTTTGTGGAAAGGTTAGATATTGCATCAAGTAAAGGTTATCTCACTTGATGCATTTTCCCATCACTTTCCTTATTGCAAACAGTTCAAACTTTTTGGGAAGTGAGTTTGTTGGGCAAGACCTCCCAAACAATTACAAATTGCACAGCCTGAATTTGCCAGTGATCTGAATACCGCTTAAAACTAGTGACAGTCTGGAAATGCCCTAAGTTATGCAACTTTCATGGCCAGTGCAGACCACATGTTAAAGGTAAAGGTACCCCTGCCCGTACGGGCCAGTCTTGACAGACTCTGGGGTTGTGCGCCCATCTCACTTAAGAGGCCAGGGGCCAGCGCTGTCCGGAGACACTTCCGAGTCACGTGGCCAGCGTGACATCGCTGCTCTGGCGAGCCAGAGCCGCACACGGAAACGCCGTTTACCTTCCCGCTGGTGAGCGGTCCCTATTTATCTACTTGCACCCGGAGGTGCTTTCGAACTGCTAGGTTGACAGGCGCTGGGACCGAGCAGCGGGAGCGCACCCCGCCGCAGGGATTCGAACCGCCGACCTTTCGATCGGCAAGTCCTAGGCGCTGAGGCTTTAACCCACAGCGCCACCTGCGTCCCGACAACATGTTAGCTTTCTCTAAATGAAGAGGGAGAGATCCAGAATCCAGAATCATATGCCAACATGCTCATGTCTTCTTTGGAGAAAATTCCTCCTGTTTCATTGCGAAATAATAAAATATGATGTAAGACCTTGTGAATTAATATAAACATTTAACAATGTCTTCTGAATCATTTGTTCCTGCCTAGAATAAACTAAGAGTTCAATTAGCACAGTTGGTTAGCGCATAGTGCTGATAACACCAAGGTTGCAAGTTTGATGGGATAGCTGGGGTGCGGGTGGGAGGAAAGGGGCGGGCCGCGTGGCCCCACCGGGCTCACCTGGCACAGGAGGTTCTGCAGGTGGCTGGCGCAGGCGGCATAGGCGGCCTGGTCGAAGTTCTCGGCCACTCGGTAATAGCGCTGCAGCAGGGAAGCGTCGCGCTCGGCGTCGCAGCAGCCGAAGTCCGAGTACTGCACGCAGAAGTGGAGCGGGCGCGGCGGCTTGAAGGGCGGCTTGAAGTCCAGGCACTGCGGGTGGCCCCACAGCAGCCCCGGCAGCGCGTGGAGCAGCGCGAGGAGGAGCGGCCACGGGCGGCGGCGCCCAGGAGGAGCCCGCGCCATGCTTCCCTTCCTCGGCGCTGCTGCGCTCAGGACAGGCGCGGGCTCCTGGCCGCGAGGAAGCGGCGGCGGCGGCAGCTCCGGGGCTCGCGCCCGGCCATGGCCCTCGGCGGGCGGGCGGGCTGTGAGGGCTCACGCGGGCTCTCGCAGCCGTGCGCTGCGAGGGTCTGGCGAAGCGCGCGCGTCGCGGTGCGCCTCGGCGCTTCGGCAGCTCCCGCCGCCGTGCCCTGAGGGCCCCTTAGCCGAGGGAGAGACGGGGAAGGCGAGAGGCAGCAGCCGCCTTCTCGGGTTGGGCAGGGAAGGGAGAGGACGCTGCCCTGCTGCGCCCTCAGCGCGCTCGGAGGACGACTCGGATGCAGCGCCGAGGGGGCAAAGGGGACCTGCTCGCTCGGCCGCCCCTTTGCTCGCAGAAGCGCCTCAGACCCAAAAAGAAAAAGCTGAGGAGGAGGGCGGAGGCGCCGCCTTCTCCCCGCTCGGGGCGGGTAAAGAGTCGCTGGAGCGGCGCCCGCCGAGCTCGCGGAGCGCCAAGGAGAAGGAGACACGTGCCTGGAGGAGCGAGCGGCGCGGAGGAGACCAAGGCCGGCCGCAGCCTCGGAATTCGTAGGCACCAGGCTTGGAATAAAGGGCACCAAGCCAAGCGTCCTCCCATCCCCAATGTATTTACCCCCCTTTAAGAACTCTAAATCGGGACGCAGGTGGCGCTGTGGGTTAAAGCCTCAGCGCCTAGGGCTTGCCGATCGAAAGGTCGGCGGTTCGAATCCCTGCGGCGGGGTGCGCTCCCGCTGCTCGGTCCCAGCGCCTGCCAACCTAGCAGTTGGAAAGCACCTCCAGGTGCAAGTAGATAAATAGGGACCGCTTACCAGCGGGAAGGTAAACGGCGTTTCCGTGTGCGGCTCTGGCTCGCCAGAGCAGCGATGTCACGCTGGCCACGTGACCCGGAAGTGTCTCCGGACAGCGCTGGCCCCTGGCCTCTTGAGTGAGATGGGCGCACAACCCCAGAGTCTGTCAAGACTGGCCCGTACGGGCAGGGGTACCTTTACCTTTACCTTTAAGAACTCTAAATATATATATATTAGATAGGGCAACAGGGACAGACTGGGATTATAGGGCGTCAAAATATGGCGCCCCTTTTCTAAATAGTTCTGATTTTCACAATAACTGCTCTTGGTACAATTTTTTTTTTAAAAAAAAATATATCTTCTCAATAGGCACCTGTATAAAAATAAGTCTTCTTCTTGTTATTATTTTGCGTCCTCTTGGGTCGGCGCCCTGTGCGGAGGAACCATCCGCGCCTCCTTAAACCCAGCAGGAATGCCAAATTATATGCTGTTCTTGGTCTCACCAGAAACCGTGATGGTCAGCAAATTCAAGATGATGGGGCTATCCTACCAGCCACAAGGTCTATGCTCTGTCTCCACTGTCTGAGACAGTATGCTTCTAAATTCCAAGTTCTGGAAACTGCAGGAGTCAATTATTGTTGTTGATTATTGAATTTGTCAGTCACCTTATCTTGCCCAGGGGAATCCAGAGCAACATACAAACAGACAAAAAAATAACAACCCCACAGATACATGAAGAGGGTTCTTGAACTCAGGTCCTGCTTGCAGACTTCCCATGGGCATCTGGTTGGCTACTGTGAGAACAGGATGTTGTTAGTATATGGGCCATTGGCCTGATCCAGCAGGGCAATTCATAGGTGCTTATTACATACCATATTTATAGAACCATAGAATTGTAGAGTTGGAAAGGGATTCCAAAGAGTTAATGCAGGAATCTCAGCTAAAGCACCCATGACAGATTCCCACCCAACCTCTGCTTAAATATGCTGTAGTATAGCACATTGAAGGGACGCAGGTGGCGCTGTGGGTTAAAGCCTCAGCGCCTAGGGCTTGCCGATCGAAAGGTCGGCGGTTCGAATCCCTGCGGCGGGGTGTGCTCCCGCTGCTCGGTCCCAACGCCTGCCAACCTAGCAGTTGGAAAGCACCTCCGGGTGCAAGTAGATAAATAGGGACCGCTTACCAGCGGGAAGGTAAACGGCGTTTCCGTGTGCGGCTCTGGCTCGCCAGAGCAGCGATGTCACGCTGGCCATGTGACCCGGAAGTGTCTCTGGACAGCGCTGGCCCCTGGCCTCTTAAGTGAGATGGGCGCACAACCCCAGAGTCTGTCAAGACTGGCCCGTACGGGCAGGGGTACCTTTACCTTTACTTTTAGTATAGCACATTATATTATGCTGAAAACCTTTCTGTTCTGCCAGGCTTATTATGCAGGCCATTAAAAAAAATCCACAATGGTTGGGCGATTTGAAATTAATTTAATTCTAATATGTTTTAAATGTATAGTTTAATGGGTGATTGTTCCAATGCACTGCGATATTGTTTAGGAGCAATGGTATAGAAATGATTTAATAAATAAAATAAATAAATCATAGAATATAAATCCCAACCCCTTCCTGAACTTCAGTTGGCCCCTTTTGTGTCATTTTTTCTTCTTTTTCTGGTGCTTTCCCTCTGCACACCCCTAAACAAATCAGTGCAGGAATCATTCATGGAATGTGGGAAGGGATAATAATGCCTAAGCAAGCAGATTATTTCTCTACCAAGAGCCAGTTGAAGACACGTGCGTGTTCTTGCCAAGCCACTCAGGAAATCTAAAGCAAACTGAAGTTTTCTGCAGGCAGTTCTTTGAACTCTGAAATTCTGGAATTTCTGCTGTAATTTCTACAGCTTTGACCTTTTCCCGTGTGTTTTTCCCCCTCTCCTTAAGTGACGCAAGTACTTGCTTAAATTGCTGCTGTTGGAGGTGGGCCTTCAGAAAAAGACTCCTCTGGTTCTGGTTGGCATCTGTTTGTCTCGGGAGACAATGGAAGAGTGTGCCAGAAGTGGATTTAGGGGAGTGCGGCCAGTTCAGTTGCACTGGGCACAGAGCCTCAGGGGCACCACAACTGCGATTTAGCATGGAGCGTGAGAGGCAAAGGGCACCAGATTTTGGAGCTGCACACAGCACTCTTGAAATTTGAGACCCTACTGAGTGCACCTTTGGGAACTACTTTTCTTTTATGGTGTTCTACAAACCTAGACAGCATCTTAAAAAGCAGAGACATCACCTTGCCAACAAAGGTCCGTATAGTTAAAGCTATGGTTTTCCCAGTAGTGATATATGGAAGTGAGAGCTGGACCATAAAGAAGGCTGATCGCCGAAGAATTGATGCTTTTGAACAATGGTGCTGGAGGAGACTCTTGAGAGTCCCATGGTCTGCAAGAAGATAAAACCTATCCATTCTTAAGGAAATCAGCCCTGAGTGCTCACTGGAAGGACAGATCATGAAGCTGAGGCTCCAATACTTTGGCCACCTCATGAGAAGAGAAGAGAAGACCCTGATGTTGGGAAAGATGGAGGGCTCAAGGAGAAGGAGACGACAGAGGATGAGATGGTTGGACAGTGTTCTCGAAGCTACCAGCATGAGTTTGACCAAACTGCAGGAGGCAGTGGAAGACAGGAGTGCCTGGCGTGCTCTGGTCCATGGGGTCACGAAGAGTCAGACACGACTAAACAACAACAACTTTTGTGTGGTGGGACAGTGTTAGAGCAGCTGTCAAAAGCTCTGGAAGGCAGGTTGTGCCAGGTCCATACTCCTTCCTTTATTGAATCTGTGCTGCGACTGCACTTCCTGTGCTAGTTGGGGCTGATGGGGGTTTTAGTTCAAAACCTCTAGAGGGCACAACGTTGGTGAAGGCTGTTCCAAAGCCTTTTGGTCTCTCTTTCGTTTCCCCTGCCAGTTGTGAATCTAGTGTGGCTTCTGTATACTTTTTTTTTTAACAAGAAAACTTAAATAATTTGTAGAATTATATGTCTGTCACCTCTATTTTTTATGTTTCTGGGAGTCTTGACATTAAGAACCACAGTGGCATGGAACAAATCATGTTACAACAGGCGTTTCCCCTTTTTTGAAAGACAAGGATCCTCAGGCAGAATTCTTAGCTATTTCAGTCGTTGCAAAATGTAAAATGTGGCTAATAAAAACAAGCCAAAACCTGCACAAAGCCTCCCCTAAAGTATATAACCATAGATGGAAAGTGCCATAACTGGAATTGCACTTATGGCTCAATTAAAAACACAGAGGCCTTTGAAAAATTTGGATTCGGTGCACGCTTTCTGGCTTGACAATGGTTCTCCAAAAAAGGTGAGCGACATTATTGTAGCCAGCAAATACCCGAGTCCGCAAACCTGTTAAGACAAAGTATTTGGAAAAGCTGATTCAGTCTTGTTGGAAGAAGGTGAGACTAAATGGGCTTAAGCCAAGATTATCCCAGTTGTTCATGGATTCAGTAAAGTTGTTTTGCAAGTGGAAAAGCTGTTCACTGTATGAAAATGGGGAATGCAAAAGCGCAAGTGAGCCACTCTTCTGCTTTCTCCATCTTCTGCAAAGTGGAGGACTTCAAAATGAGCCTAAGAGGGCCATTTCTCACCTTATTTATTTAAAAGCATTTATAAATTGTTCAATATTTTTAAAATCTCTTAAGTGGTTATATAATACTGAGACAAAGAATATCATTGGGGGGGGGGAATTCAACATAAAACCAATGTAACAGTAATATATTTATACATATATTAAAACAAATAAAACAGGAATTCGGGAGATTCAAGCACTATCTTATGGGCTGGGAAAGCCTGGGCAAAAAAAAGAAGAAGTCTTCAGCCTGATGCAACTGAATATTACTGCTTCATGTATGGTGGAAAGAAGTTGAATTTTCCCTGATGATCTAAGTGTTCATACAGGTCTATATACAAGGGCAGGCAGTAGTTATTAGAACAGAATATTTGTGCTTTCCTATGACTCCATCCTATGCTGCCCTAGGAGTGAATCCCCTATCTTCTGCAGAATTTCAGATAGCTGTAGAAGGATTCCTACCCATGTATTATTCCCTGTGTGTGTGAAATGTGCCATAGCACATTACAGGGGAAAGCTTCGATTAATAAGACGTAAAGGTAAAGGGACCCCTGACCGCTAGGTCCAGTCGCGGACAACTCTGGGTTTGCGGTGCTCATCTCACTTTATTGGCCGAGGGAGCTGGCATACAGCTTCCGAGTCATGTGGCCAGCATGACTAAGCTGCTTCTGGCGAACCAGAGCAGCACACGGAAACGCCATTTACCTTCCTGCCAGAGCGGTACCTATTTATCTACTTGCACTTTGACGTACTTTTGAACTGCTAGGTTGGCAGGAGCAGGGACCGAGCAACGGGAGTTCACCCTGTTGCGGGGATTCGAACCGCTGACCTTCTGATCGGCTAGCCCTAGGCTCAGTTGTTTAGACCACAGCGCCACCCGCTTAATTTTGTTTGCTTAATTTTATTTATTTAACAAAATCAGTGCTGCCACACGAGAAGACCAATTTCTTACAGCTGTGGAGTGAGTATTATGTGGCAAGGCCACAGGCTGAAGCGGTTGCTGGAACACTTGTGGAATAAAATGATCCCACAAGAAAACTGTTCCCAAGCCATTAAATACTTTATACACACCTTAAGTGGCCTAGTAACAAATCTGCAACCAGTGAAGATCTCTGAGCAGAGGTGTTGCATGCTCATGGGGTCTCACTCCTGCCAGCCACCATGCACTAACTGCAACTTCCAGGTCAGGCACAACAAGGGAAGCCCCAGCTAGAGTGCTTTGCAGTAATCCAATCTTGAAATCACAGTTTGTTTATTTTCTTATTTATTTCATTGACCAGACTCAGAGCTGCTTATTTTTACCATGGTGGTGGCCTCATGTGCCTTCAGAGTCATATGCTGGGACCACAAATGGAGTGTGTGACTGGGCATCGTGTGACTTCTTCGAATTCTTAGTAAAAGGGACACTTCCTTCTATTTAGAGCAGCCAACCAGGTCAGGGAAGAACAGAATAAGCTTCTTCTGCCTTTTCCAATCTGTCCTCCTCAGCAGCTGCGTCTATCTTCTTCAAGTAGCACTTCTTAATTGGCTCTCGAGCAGCCGTTCGTCTCAAGCAGAAAAAGGAAAGAGCCCACAAGGAACTACTGTTCTAAGGAAGCAGACACAGTTGCAGAGGAGTCTCCTTCAGAGGAGTTGGAGAGGAGGTGAACACTCAATGACCGAATCAATCAGAGGTACTGCCAGGCAAGGCCCCCTGCCCTAACCACTTGCCCTTGGTGTTGCCTCCCCATTCTTCTCCTGCCTGCTGTCAATCTTCTTAGACCAGTCACCATTCCACTACTACCCCCTGTGCTTTTTGGCTGGGCATCTGGCCAGCTCAGGCGGGGAGGGAGGTTGTGGGGCAAGGATGCCTTGTGGCACATAGTATTATTATTGCCCACCACCGTTTTGGTTGCCTGAAATTCTTCCAACTTCTGCCAAGCCAATGCTGCCTTTGAGGGTTATAGACCCAACAATGGCTCCAAAACAGCAAGGAGTTGGAAGAGTAATGCTAAGGTTATCCTACACCTGTGCAGATAGCACTAGTGTTCCATTTTAAAAAATCAGAAGTTCGTGGGGTTTTTTTGCAGACCAATGTTGTGAAAATGTTTTTTTAAAAAAAGTTTTGAAAAATATATTGAATTTTCCAAAGCTCACCATCGCCATCTAGTGTCACCTTTGTATAATGCCCTTTACAACACACTTAAAACGTTTTATTTGCAGCTGTATAGCTGAATCCTAAGAATCTCAGAGAAATGAGGGAAGAATGGTTGCATGGCCACATTGTACAGATCCGACCCCCCCCCCCATTGGAAAGTAGATGTACACGTGAACTGGTATACCTGTAAAAAGTAATAACCTGTGGCTATTCCACAGACAGCTCTCTAAAGTCATCCTACAGAATTCTGAAGGTTACCAGCAAAAGCAGCTTTCCTCTGAATAAAGCTATCGGAATAACGTCAGTAATCTGCAAGAAAAGTACCACCAGAATCAGCCCTGACATTAAACAGATTGTATCTTTGTCACAGCATCTGTGAGTACACTGGAGCCAAATGGAGTCCTTCACAGATTTTGGAATGCTTCCTTGTAGCTTAGCTGTGCTGAGCAGTTACAAAGAATCCCACTATGAATCATTCATCAGAGTGGATTTGGACTCCCACCCCTCCTCCCGCAGAAGATGCTTTATTGGACATTCAGAGCTGTTTTCAAAGCAGTGTGTGCATGCATTGCCAAGAATGTTCCTTTCCTGGAGGTTCTGGAAACTGGTTTAAAATTTCTGATGCAGTGACAACCTAAAGTAAACATCCAACTGCTGGCATAGACCTCTCCATAAGTCTATGTCATCATCACTAAGCTATATTGAATTTAGGTTTTAGGTTTTTGGAAACTGTTAGGAAGCAGCTGGCTAAGCATCTTGGCCTTGAGCTTTTATTGATACACATGTCCTGGGACATGGGTGATGCTGTGGTCTAAACCACAGAATCTAGGGCTTGCCGATCAGAAGGTCGGCGGTTTGAATCCCCGCGATAGGGTGAGCTCCCGTTGCTCGGCCCCTGCTCCTGCCAACCTAGCAGTTCGAAAGCATGTCAAAGTGCAAGTAGATAAATAGGTACCGCTCCAGCGGGAAGGTAAACAGCGTTTCCGTACACTGCTCTGGTTAGTCATGCTGGCCACATGACCTGGAAGCTGTACGCTGGCTCCCTTGGCCAATAAAACGAGATGAGCACCACAACCCCAGAGTCAGTCACGACTGGACCTAATGGTCAGGGGTCCCTTTACCTTTACCTTAACCTGCTCAAATGTTCTTCCCTGCAAACCCCATTGATGTGGATGAATGCATTGCAAGAGCACAGCATATGGGGCTTGAGAAACTAAAAAGAAACTAAAAGACCTTTTAGAATTTCAGTTGTTTCTTCTTTGGATTATTGGGACTGTAAAGAAGGAAAAACCTCTTTCTTTCGGTTGAACTTTATTACTCCCCCTAGAGGACTTTGGATTTATAATTCTCTGGGAACTACATTTTGTTTTGATTCTCTGCTGCCTGGTTGTTTATACTTTGGAACTGTCTCTCTCATGGGAACACATACAGTCTGACCTTGATACACAGACGGGATTGGAATGAGTGACGCAGGGAAAACAAGGCTGGCTAAAATAAAGGCAAAACAATTGGTACAAACAACTTTGACTTCCCAACCATGTAGATCATCTGTCCCAGCTGTTCTAGAAATACAAAAAGGGGCTGTTGAGCAGACATCTACAGGGGATATGGCTTCAGGAGGATCTGAAAAAGTTTTAAATCAGATCCTAGAACAACTGGCAATTCTAAATAAAAAGGCGGACGAACATTCGACTAAAATTGATCAAGCCACATCCTCAATAAATAAATTGACTGACCAGGTGGCTCAACACACACAAGCAATTGGGAATCTTCAAGAAGCAACAGCAGAGAATCACAAACTGGCTGAGGAAGCCAAACAAAAAGCAGAGGAAGCCAACTTGAAAGTTGAGGCATTAAAGGTGGAGGTGAAGCCGTTGCATAAACAGATTAGTGAACAGCAGGCCTACTGGTCGATGACTGAACTGAGAAATCGGGAAAGCAATCTTAGACTTAGAGCTATTCCAGAACTTGAACAGGAAGATCTGATTGGTTATCTGACATTAGAATTTTCAAAGTTCTGGGGTATTGAAGAGGATAAGGATTTTAAAATTGTGACTGCTTTCAGATTGGGAAGAGTGACGAGGAGGGATAAACCCAGAGACTGTTTGATCATTTTAAGATCTAAGCAAGAGAGAGATAAAATATTAGGCCTTCATTTTGGAAAATCACTTGACATCCACGGCAACAGAGCTGAAATTTACAGAGACATACCAAAACAGCTTTTGGATCTTAGAGTGACGTATATAGAACTTGCAAAATTACTGAGAGGCAACTCAATTCCTTATAGGTGGGAGTTTCCTCAAGGACTATTTTTTAATTTCAAAGGAAAGAAAGTTAAAATTAGAACAGCAGAAGACCAACAAAAGTTCTTGAACGACCACGAAGAGGATCTACAGAAAGGGACAACAGGAGCCTGGCCACCGCCACCGCTTACACCTATACTGGCACCTACACCCTCGGGACCAGAGGACCAAAAGAAAGGGACGTCACCACAGGACCAATAGATTGACCCAGGATGTCTCTGCAGCTTCTTAGTTGGAATATAAATGGCGGAAATTCCCCAGAGAAAAGAAGAAGAATTTTTCATATATTGAAAAAAGAACAATTGGACATCATCTGCTTGCAGGAAACACATGTGACCAGGCTCCATAGAAAAGTTTTGATTAATAAAAGATTAGGCCAAGAATTCATCTCATCGGATAAAGTAAAGAAAAGAGGAGTGGTGATTTATGCAAAGGAGAGACTGTCACCAAAATTTTTATTCAAAGATGAGCAAGGAAGAGTTTTGGCTATTGAAATACAGGCCCAAGGAGAAAAATTTTTGCTATTAGGAATTTATGCACCGAACGAGGGGAAATCAGAATTTTATAGGAAACTGCATGAGACAATCCTGGACTATTTGGACTACACCAACATCATTATGATGGGAGATATGAACGGAGTGGTCTCTACAAATATGGATAAGTCACAAGACCTAAGTCTAACAAAAGATGGCAGACTACCCAAAACTTTTTTTGAACTAACTGACAATATGGACTTAATCGATATTTGGAGGACTAAGAATCCCTTAGGTAGAGAAGGAACTTTCTTTTCTGAGGCTCATCTGTCATGGACAAGAATAGACCAAATATGGACAACTAGAAGGCTGGCACCTATGATTAGAAAAGTGGAAATCTGCCCAAAAACTTGCTCCGACCATAACGCTATGAAAATGGAATTAAGACTTACTCCAATCGGCTCCTTTAGATGGAAAATGAATGACACCCTATTAAGAGATCAGGAGATTGTGAAGAAGGCCCAAAAAACCTTGAAAGATTATTTTGAAATAAATTTGAATACTACGGTGGAAAGGAGAACAATCTGGGATGCAAGCAAAGCAGTTATGAGAGGGTTTCTGATACAACAGAACACGATAAAGAAAAGAATCTGGAATGGGAAAAAAGATAAGATTTTAGAGAAGATAAGAGATGGAGAGAAAAAGTTGAGATCTAAGCCAAAATCGAAGGAGATCTTGAGAGAAATTCAATTTTACCAAGCACAGTACGTGAAATTGATAAATCAAGAAGTTGAGTGGAAAATTAAACAAATGAAACAAAGATCATTTGAATCAGCTAACAAGTGTGGGAAACTATTAGCATGGCAATTGAAAAAGAGACAAAAATTGAATACAGTCACCAATCTAGAGATTGAAGGGAAAGATATCCAGAAACCCGAAGAAATTAGGAAGTGTTTCCAGAGATATTTCAAAAAGCTCTATACTCAAGGGCCACAAGAGGAGAAGGAGATAGACCAATTTTTGAAAACAAATGGTTTACCAAAACTTGCCCAGGAAAAGAGAACAATCCTGAATCATAAAATAACACAACAAGAAATAGAGGGTGCCATCCAGAATATGCAACTAGGCAAATCTCCAGGTCCGGATGGGCTTACCTCCAAGTATTATAAGATATTGAAAGATTATTTGATACAACCATTAATGGAGGTATGCAATCAGATTTTGGAGGGGAAGAAGGCACCGGAATCGTGGAAAGAAGCCTTCATCACATTGATCCCTAAAGTGGAAACTGAAAAGACTCAACTTAAGAACTACCGTCCCATCTCACTCCTAAATGTGGATTACAAAATTTTTGCAGATATTTTGGCAAGTAGATTTAAAAAAGTATTAAATGAAGTAATTCACAAGGACCAGGCAGGCTTTCTCCCAGGAAGACATTTGTCTGATAATACTAGGAATATTATTGATATTTTGGAACTTTTGCAAACCAACATTAATACAAAATCAGTGTTAATTTTTGTTGATGCGGAGAAGGCCTTTGATAACATTTCTTGGAGGTTTATGAAGAAAAATTTGGAAGGGATGGGAGTGGGACGGGGGTTTGAAAATGGAATAGAGGCAATTTATTCAGAGCAGAAAGCTAAACTGATAGTAAACAATGTGGTGACAGAAGAATTTAAAATTGAAAAAGGAACACGACAAGGTTGCCCCCTATCCCCTCTGTTATTTATTTCTGTTCTGGAGGTGCTTTTGAACATGATTAGGGAAGACCGGTTGGTACAAGGAATACAGGTCGGAGTGAAACAATTTAAATTGAAAGCTTTTGCAGATGATTTGGTTTTAACACTACAGGAGCCAGAATCTAGTACGAAGAGAGTGTTAGAATTAATTTATGAATTTGGTCGGGTAGCGGGGTTCAAACTGAACAAGCAAAAAACCAAGGTTTTGGAGAAAAATCTGACACCTTTGGAAATAGGTGGGTTTCAGAAAGAGAGAGAGTTAAATGTTGTTAAAAAGGTAAAATACCTAGGGGTAAATTTGTCTGCCAAAAATTTGAATCTATTTAAAGATAATTATGAAAAATGCTGGTCAGAAATTAAGAAAGATTTAGAGATCTGGTCAAGATTGAAACTTTCCTTGTTGGGTCGAATTGCAGCTATAAAGATGAATGTATTGCCGAAGATGTTATTTTTGTTTCAGATCCTACAGATCGTGGACAGAGTGGAGTGTTTTGGGAAGTGGCAGAAAGATATTTCTAGGTTTGTCTGGCAGGGCCAAAAGCCCCGAATAAAATTTAAAATATTAACGGATGCAAAAGAGAGAGGGGGGTTTGCCCTGCCAGATTTAAGGTTATATTATGAAGCTGCGGCTTTCTGCTGGATGAAAGATTGGTTACTCCTTGAGAACACTGACGTCCTAGATCTGGAAGGGTATAATAATGTTTTTGGATGGCATGCATATTTGTGGTACGATAAGGTAAAGGTTCATAAAATGTTTAAAAACCATATTGTCAGGAAAGCTATATTTATGGTCTGGACAAAATACAAAGACTTATTGGAAGGTAAGACCCCGAGGTGGTTATCACCAGCGGAGGCCAAGGTTCGAAAAAAACCCAATATGGAGGCCGGATGGCCGAAATACTGGGAAATAATAGAAAAAATTGGAGATAATTGGAGGCTGCAGAGCTTTGAAAAATTAAAGAATAGGGTGCAAGACTGGTTTCATTATGCTCAAATTCAAGAGGTTTTTAAGTCAGACAAAAAAATAGGATTCCAGGTGGAAAAATCGAAATTAGAGACAGAACTGTTAGAACCTAAGACCAAGGCGCTTTCGAGAATGTATAACTTGCTGCTTAAATGGAACACCCAGGATGAGATAGTCAAATCAGCCATGATAAAATGGGCTCAGGATATTGGGTACAACATTATGTTAGAAGACTGGGAAAGGTTATGGACCACTGGAATGAAATTCACGGCATGTAATGCCCTGAAGGAAAATATTATGAAAATGATATATAGGTGGTACATGACCCCAGTCAAACTTGCAAAAATATATCATCGGTCTGATAATAAATGTTGGAAATGTAAGGAGGCTGAAGGGACATTCTTTCATCTTTGGTGGACTTGTCCAAAAGTGAAGGCCTTCTGGGAAATGATCTATAATGAGTTAAAAAAGGTGTTTAGATACACCTTCCCTAAGAAACCAGAGGCCTTCCTCCTGGGCATTGTGGACCAAAAGGTGTTAAAGAAGGATGGAACTTTTTTTATGTATGCAACTACAGCAGCAAGAATACTCATTGCAAAATATTGGAAGATACAAGACCTTACCACGCTGGAAGAGTGGCAGACGCAGTTGATGGACTATATGGAACTGGCTGAAATGACTGGCAGAATCCGAGATCTGGGAGAAGAGACAATGGAAGAGGACTGGAAGAAATTTAAGGACTATTTACAAAAACATTATAAGTTGTATGAATGTTAAGAATCTGCATGACTTGGAAATTTTAGCTCCTGCAATTAGATTAGGAAAATAGAAAGTTAAGTTATAAGTAAGAAAAAGTTGAAATTTAAAGTTATTTTATGTATTATCTTAAGGTATAAATATTTGACAAAAGGTACTTTAAATTTAGAAGTAAAACACTCTGAAAGATATAAATAAGATACGAAACAAGGTAATAATTTGCTGATATGTTTATTGTAAAGAACGCAGGGTGAGGGAGATGTGGGGAAGTCCAGTTAGTAACCTAAAAATGTATTTTGAAAGTTGGATTGTTTTTCTTTCTTTCTTTTTTCTGGTTTGTCCTTCTTTTTCTTTTCTGCAAACTGAAAATGTAATAAAAATTTTAATAAAAAAATAAAAAAATAAAAAAAAGAGAAGAATAATTTCTCGGTGGACTGTGTCCCTTGTTGTTTCCTTCCACTGTTTTTAGTTGCACTTGGATGTCATCTGAAGGAAGCTGGGGCAGAGATGCAGAGAAGTGGTAGACAGAAAGACCGCCAAATAGGTGGGAAGGTAAACTGCCTTGAGGTTTTGCAATCAAGCAGTGTATAAATTTTACGAAATAAAAAGACATGGTCCTGAGAATCAGACAGATAAGTTTCACTCAATCAAGGAACTAAGAGGGGATCTTGGAAATCAAGTCCAGCTGCCCGCTCAGTGCAAAATATCCAATGGCAAATGAGTACTCACCATCTTCTTAAATTCACCCAGAAAGCCCAAAGCACACTAGCTGCTTATGCAGTTTGCACAACTTCTGGTGGGGTGCATGTCATGATTCTTCTGGGGTAGTTTGTCCACTTTTGGTCCCCACCCTGCACTCAGCTTCCACCTGTGGCTGCTAGAAGCTGTCAGCATGCGACAGTGGCTGCACCCCAGAATGGCTTTGACTGGACAGGTGAGGGTAGAGCAGCCAGTGGATCTCAAATGCTCAGTGAGTTAGGGACTTCCCCTGCAAGCTCCAGGAGATAGAGCAGAAGAGACCAATAGTGGGTCCACTGGCCAAGAAGAGGGTTTCTGCCAGTGGTGTAGCGTGGGTTGTCAGCACCCGGGGCAAGGCAAGTAATTTGCGCCCCCTAACCCGTGGATTTGCGCCCCCTAACCCTAACCCCCAGATGTTGCGCCCGGTGTGGCCAGCCCCCCCTGCACCCCCCACGCTACGCCACTGGTTTCTGCACACGCTGTATGGAAGTGAGGAGCAGATGGGGCTTGTCAACCTGGGAAGGTAGCCCATCCAGGAGAAGGAAAACTCTGATCCAAACCTCTTGCCTTGTGGGATAGCTTCAGGAGAAGAAAAGGCTAAGGCATGGGTAGGCAAACTAAGGCCAGGGGGCCGGATCCGGCCCAACTGCCTTCCAAATCTGGCCTGCGGACGGTCCAGGAATCAGCATGTTTTTACATGAGTAGAATGTGTCATTTTATTTAAAATGCATCTCTGGGTTATTTGTGGGGCCTGCCTGGTGTTTTTATATGAGTAGAATGTGTCCTTTTATTTAAAATGCATTTCTGGGTTATTCGTGGGGCATAGGAATTCATTCATTATTATTTTCTTCAAAATATAGTCCGCCCCCCCCCCACAAGGGACAGTGGACCGGCCCCCTGCTGAAAAGGTTTGCTGACCCCTGGGCTAAGGAATAAGCCCTACACAAATCTGGAGTGGAGTCCTCTTGGAAACTGCTGCAGCCAAACTGGTGCCAAACATTGCTCTGCTTTCCTTTGGACCATATCAGTGAAGCTGAGTGGGGAGTCTGGTCATCTGGGCAGCCCAGGACCTCCATACACACAGCCCAGGCTTGTGCACTTGTGCACTTGTGCTGCTAATGTGGCAGTTTGACTTCACGCCTGGAGGCGCACTCCATTGTCTCTTAAGACAGACAGATGCAAACCACTGCCACCGGGGCCAAACTCACCCTCTAAACTTTTGAAAGCTCTCCCCTCATGTTCTGCATGTAGCTGTCAGGAGAGCTGTATTGAATTCAACCAAGCTGCAAAATTAAGTACGGCGAATGACTTCTTCCCCAGTTAGCTCAATGAATACATCTGAAAAGTTCTTGTTATGCAATAGGTCTCATAAAGCATTTCCCCTCCTTCCCAGTGCACATAACACATAGTTTGTCCAGTGTTATAGATTTCCCGTATTTCACCCACATGGAATTCCCACCATGGGACATTGTTCTAAGACAGTGATATAAATGATCACTGAATAAAAGTTTCACCAGGGAGGTTTCTAGAAAGTTCTGTGCTTTATTTACTGCCAGGATATAAAGGTAAAGGGACCCCTGACCGCTAGGTCCAGTTGCGGATGACTCTGGGGTTGCGGCTCTCATCTTGCTTTAGTGGCTGAGGGAGCCAGCGTACAGCTTCCAGGTCATGTGGCCAGCATGACTAAGCCGCTTCTGAGCAGTGCACAGAAACACCGTTTACCTTCCCGCTGGAGCGGTACCTATTTATCTATTTGCACTTTGACATGTTTTCGAACTGCTAGGTTGGCAGGAGCTGGGACGGAGCAATGGGAGCTCACCCCGTTGCGGGGATTCGAACCACCGACCTTCTGATCGGCAAGACCTAGGCTCTGTGGTTTAACCCACAGTGCCACCCGCGTCCCATTTGAGCAGGTTATTCCCAGATTAAAGGTCTTCAGCATCCTATGGAGGAACAAACTGCTCCCTAACTCAGAGATGGTGCAGTCTGCAAGAAAAAATGTCATCAAAGGCCTTATCCAGCCTACGAAACCTGATTACACCAATGATTCAGCCAGAGACCTCTTTCACTTTGTGCAAGTGATGCCAGCATGTGGACTATATTTCACCTACCTTGCCCTATTTGGACTAACCTGTTGACTTGATCTACTTATCCTGCTTCACATTTGAACTCCTCCTCAGGGACAAAGATCATAACGTTAGTCACACACAAAAGTGGATGAAAGCGGGGCCCTCTATAAATGACCACTGTGTCTCCATGGCTCTTTGATCTTTCTGTGGAAAGGCCTAGCTGTCTCTCCTTGTTTTCCAGCACTTGGTGATTTAAGAGTTGCCTTTGAGCTCTTTGACATTATTCTTGTGACAAATAGGAGATATCTCTTCCACAGCTGTGTGCGTGTGAGAGATCTGATGTCAGCCCTTATATCATGAATTGCTTTCATCCAGCACAGGGCAAGCCAGCTCTTAAATACCATCCATCAAACCTTGTATGCTCCCTCAGAGACATTGTTTTCAGCAATTATTCAGAGGTATATGCCGGGAAGTTGTGGGAGGGGGAAAGGAAAACATTGATATCCACTGGCCAAAGAAGACAGGTTTAAAGGCTGGCTGTGCCAATAAATTAACAAGCGGGAGGCTAAAGACTGAAGCGAAATTAACATATTCATTAGCTGTCCAAATATTCCTAGTATTAATTGCCTGTGGCGTGCTCTGCCCAGAAAAGAATTCCCCTGACCTACATTTCACCATAGGAAAGCTCTGCCTTCGCTGAGAAGAAAGTAAGACTTCAAAAGAGTGGAGAGGATTTGTTTGGGCTCCATCTAGTGGGGCTTTTGTTTCAACCATGGCTGTGTTTTGACCACCAGTCATATTGTCATGGACTCCAGGGCTGGGAAGATGCATGTTTAGAGATGCATTTCTGCCTTTGCACACAAAAAAGGAAATGCAACTCCATCCTTAATTTTCTGTTATGGACAGTTATCTCCTGAAATAGAAACAATTCATAAACATGAACAGGGAGCAGCCCCACTCCAGCAGAGAGGTCAGGCAAAATACATGCCACCATTTGCCAGGTTTGTGCACTCTCTGGATGAGCCTGCTAATTGAATTTCTCATGGTGTCGTTAGAGGTTATTTTGGTGCCGACATCTGTCCCCCATGGACTGAAAGCACTAACTCATTTCATTTGGCTAGTTAACAGCTGTCAGATGATAAGAGTATTCAGTCACTGCCAGATTTGCCTGGATTTGAACCAGGAGCTTCGAAATGAAAGATTCGTATGTCATCATTACACTGGTCCCTGGAGAGGTGCAGTTTCCCCTCAGCAGCAGATGTTTGGTGTGTTAGTAGCAAAAAGATGCGAGCCAACGTCTAAAGAAGACATGATATGTGGTGTTTTAAAGAAATTTAGCCATGAGTGCGTTGCATTGATTTAAAGTGAAGTTGTTTCAACACCACCTGGACATAAACTCTTCCTCAAGCAACACTACATAGCATAATACCCAGTTTCTTAGGATCAGCCAGCAGTCATGGAATAGATGCCTACAGGAAAAATTCAGCTTGTAAAAAGCATTGAGCTTTAACAAAATATGCAACCTTTAGCTTTTAATTAGAAATGCACACATTCTTATAAAGAAGTGGTACCGTTTAAACTGCTTGTGTGAAGAAAGAACCCATACAAAGGAGAGAAGTATCTAGGCTCTGCCAGAGTATTTTTCCTTTGACTTCCTTTATGCTCAACTAGCACAACAATAAGAAAACTTGAAAGCATCATTATCACCCAGAGCAAGATGGCTCCCTGCTGCTGCTGCAGAAGATGGCACCATTCTTCCTCCTCTAGAGCAAGTCCTGGAGCTATACTCCCCAACTACATCAGGGGTGGGGATGAAGCCTTATCCTGGTAGTAAGACCATGAGAAGAGTCTTTCTTGCAGATCTCAATATTTATGCTGGCTTCTTCTTTGGCGATCACTCATAGCCGAGTAAGATTGTCTTCCATGAACACTGTTTTAACAGTGAGTCCGTAAGTGACTGTGGAGGCCAATTCTGGATCCACATGTCCTTCCATAGTGGGGACATAGGTTTCCAGGTGGGAGTTGATCACAGTGAGGGTTCCTCTAAGCATGTTTCTCCCTTTCGTCCTGAGCTTGAGTGTCTTCAAAGCCCATGACACCTTTGGTAAAGGCTGTTTTCCAATTGGAGCGCTCGCAGGCCAGTGTTTCCCAGTTGTCAGAGTTTAAACCTCTTTTGTTGACCACCAGCATTACACTTTCCATTGTTAAATTCAGAATAGAGTAGTCCCTTTGGAAGACGATAATCAGGCATCCGCACAACATGACCAGTTCAATGAACCCTGGAAAAAAATGGAAGGGATTGTAGTGCTGCTTGGGGATCTATCTATCTATATCTATCTATCTATCTATCTATCTATCTATCTATCTATCTATCTATCATCTATCATCTATATCTATCTATCTGTCTATCTATCTATCATCTATCTATCATCTATCATCATCTATCATCTATCATCTATCTATCTATCATCTCTATCTATCTATCTATCTATCTATCTATCTTTATCTATCTATCTATCATCTATCTATCTATCTATCATCTATCTCTATCTATCTATATCTATCTATCTATCTATCTATCTATCATCTATCTATCTATCTATCTATCTATCTATCTATCTATCATCTATCTATATCTATCTATCTATCTATCTATCTATCTATCTATCTATCTATCATCTATCTATCTATCTATCATCTATCTATCATCTATCATCTATCTATTTGTCTATAATCATCTGTAAGTACCATTTCACATTGGAGTTATTTGTCATAGTAGGATAGCATCACCTGTGAGTTGCCATTGATGATAGCCTGTTTTTGTAGTATGTATTCTTCTTGTTTTGTAAAGAATTGGGATTTTTTTGGGGCGGGGGGATAGAGATTCTTTTCATAACGTTATGTGGAACAGTATCCAGTTCTTTCTCAGAGCTCTTCAGCGCTCTGTAGGCATTCCTGACATTTAGCACTATTGGATGAAAATAATTTATTTCTATGCCTACTAGCCTTATATCATTTTAGGCAGAGCTGAGTAATTTTATACATTCATACGGGAAAGTGCTTGATACAGGACCTAAAAAGAAGACCTGCTGGTTCTGTTTTGGTTTGAATGCACGCCTGTCATACTGTCTCTGTCTGGTTTCCTCATCAGACAATATGCTGGCATTCTCAAAGCTTCTATTCCCTGGATGGTTCACAGATCACTAGAGCTTGAATACGAGACATAAGGAGGTACAAAAGTTTAATTATTTGCATCAAATATCAGCATGTGATAAGGAGTTCTGTATTGCTCCAAATGTAAATACCCGTTCATGTTTACATTTTGGACCAATAAACAATCTAACCTTAGCTGCATCTACACTGATTATTACCTATCTACGTTCTGATATTCATGTGCACATAAGATTTAGCAGGCTGCAAGACGTATTATCACAGTTCAAGTACTCGTTGGCAGGGCCAGTGAGGGGTAACGCAGAGAAAGGGTGCGTGTCCTTAGAAGATACTGAGAGCTTGGTAGAGAGGGCTGGTGGGCTACACTTGGACCCTGAGCCTCTCCACCACTGGTTTAATCAGGCTTGAAGCAACGGTATCAATCTCTTCTGGGTAGATTCTTCTTCTTCTTTGGCAATCACTCATAGCTGAGTAAGATTGTCTTCCATGAACACGGTTTTAACAGTGAGTCTGTAAGTGACTGTGGAGGCCAATTCTGGATCCACACGTCCTTCCACAGTGGGGACATAGGTTTCCGGGCAGGAGTTGATCACGGTGAGGGTTTACAACCGCTGGGTGGTGACTCCACTGGGTGTGGTGTGGTGATCCAGTCAGAGGAAAGGGGAGACAGGCTATGTTTAGGGCAACTTTTCTAGCCCCTGCCCCTTTTTTGGTTAGCAGAGTGGATCCTTAATAGGGCTGCTCAGTCATGGATACATCTGCCAAGCTGTTCAACTGCCTCATTCTTTGAGTCAGAGTGACTGAATCTGTATCCACTGCCCATGTGGATGACCATGTGGATGACCACCCATTCTCATGACCAGGTGCGTCCAGATTTTACGGTTCTGCCCCCGTTACAATTTGCTGACCGCCATGGGACTTTTGGGGTTTGGGTTTGGGATGGGTTTGTGGAAGACACCTGTGTGTGAATGTGTTTTATGTGTGGAGATCAGTGCACGGTGACCAATGCACAGTCTTTGCAGTAAGGCTCTATTCCGAAAGCATGAGTACCACGATGACTGATAGATTCTTATCGGCTGCAGCCTTCATCTGCCTTCACAGCCGTTGTAACATACCGCTTGTTGTCTTCCGCCTGTTCTGCCATTGAGGACTTCTTGGATCAGGCACCCCTAAACTCAGCCCTCCAGATGTTTTGGGACTATAATTCCCATCACCCCTGACCACTGGTCCTGTTAGCTAGGGATGATGGGAGTTGTAGTCCCAAAACATCTGGAGGACCGAGTTTGGGGGAGCCTGTCTTGGATCATTCTTTGTCTAGCTCCTCCCCTTTGACCTTACTGCCTTGGGTGACTGCTGGGAGTACGAGACTCCTGATGGCTTTGCTCACAAGAGTCATAGGAACGTGCAAGCCCACTCACCACGACAAGGTGATGATCCAGCGAGTGAGTCTGGGTTAGATTAGGAATGTGGTGTATCACAGTCTGCGTTTGTATGCAGTGGCATAGCAGGATATTGCTCCATTGACCTGAATTTTAGAGATTAAGGAGTATTCAGCTTGGTGCCCAGCAGAGGACAGCTCTCTCCATGCTTGACACTGGGTCATGCTGGCAGAGGCTCATGGGACTTATGGTCCAAACCATCGGAAGGGCACCATCTTGGTTTCCTGTTTCACACATTTCTATGTGGGTAAAGAGAGGATAATATCTAAATGATATCTAGGTGTATGTCTGCAGCTGGACTCTTGTAGTTCTTGCCATTTCAGTTTGTCCTTATTACCAATTCCTCAAAAGATTCCATCAACGGTGTCTCCAAAAAAATTTACACATCACTTGGGAAGACAGGCGAACTAATATCAGTGTACTGGAAGAAGCAAAGATCACCAGTGTTGAAGCAATGATTCTTCAACATCAACTTCATTGGACTGGTCATGTTGTGCGGATGTCTGATGATCGTTTTCTAAAGCAACTACTCTATTCCGAACTTAAAAATGGAAAGCGTAATGCTGGTGGTCAACAAAAGAGGTTTAACGACTGACTCAAGGCAAATCTAAAAAACACTGACAACTGGGAAACACTTGCCTGCAAGCGCTCCAATTTGAGAACAGCCTTTTCCAAAGGTGTCATGGGCTTTGAAGACACTTGAACTCAGGACACAAGGGAGAAACGTGCTAGGAGGAAGGCATGCTTGGCAAATCCACACTGTGATCAACTCCTGCCCGGAAACCAATGTCCTCACTGTGGAAGGATGTGCAGATCCAGAATTGGCCTCCACAGTTACTTAGGGACTCATTGTTGAAACCGTGTTTATGGAAGACAATCTTACTTAGCTACGAGTGATCACCAAAGAGATATTTGTTTGTTTGTTTTGTCTTACTTTGTATGTGGTTTTCTTTTTTATATATTTTATTTCAATACTGAAAACCTCAATAAAAAATATTACTAAACACACACACTTCTTCCTTTTCAGGTTTAGGGTATAAACTTTTTTTTTAAAAAAAAATTGTAACACTGCAAATATTAAGAAGGTACGTAATGCACAGGTGTCGTTACATCGTGAAGCTAATTTATCTAGCGCCTGGATGAAACCCAATGTGCTGTGATTTTTCTTCAACATATAATATGAGAAATGTATAATGAATAAATTATAGATAAATAAATAAATATAAGAACAAGAGACTGTGGGGCTTAGCATGTTTTTGGTGTGCTGAAAGCAGTGGAGTCTGGAAGCTGACACACTCCATCAAATAGAGAAGAGAGGTCTGGATATAACACCACCAATCTTCCTGCTCTATAAAATAAATAAATAACTGAACAGATAAATACCGGTAACTTAAGAGCATTAATCTTGGAAGAGTTTGCATGTTTGCAGTACTCATTTTGTCCTGCAGAGGGAATGTTTTGGTAAGAATTTGGTCCTGTTAAGGTGCAGCTTGGAATTCTAAATCTTAATTGATGTGAAACATTGTTTAAAAAACACCTGCTAATACATAATTTTATTTTATTTTGAGAAAAACCCAGTGCTTAGCCTATAAAGGCTTTCCACAGTTGCTTTCGTCTTATTGTGTGTGTGCACAATTACTCTAAATGCTGACATTATCATTCTTGAAGCCTAAAAAAAAAATTGCTGGGATTTGTTCTGCTGATGACGATACGGCTTGCTTTAAGGGGTGTGTTTAACCAGACTGAGTTCCAAATGAGGTTCAGGAACAGGGATACAAAATGCAATCTGATCTCTATCCTATGAGGGAAAGTGGATACTAATTGGGGAGTAAATTCTATTTTACTCAGTGGGACTTATTTCTGCATAGACATGCATAGGAGCGTAGTGTAAGGCTCCCATCCTATCCCCACTTACAGGGGAGGAAGCCCTATTTAACTCAATGTGACTGAGTTAATGGGGTTGTGCTGAAAAACCTTTTGATTGCCTTGACTAACCAATGAACACAAATTATTAAAGTGATTGATGCCGCACCATAAATGCTCTAGTAAGTGAGGTGACACTTTTGTGGTTATTTAATGGAGATAATGAGCTATCTGTTCTTTGAATAAAGCAACAAACCCTGAATCAAGAGGAATGTAAACATGCTTTGCAACAGCCTCCTCAGTGCTCTGTGCTCTCTTTGCAAAGGATCTTGGACAAATGCAGTTGAAACCTTAATTAATTTTGATTGCACCAGTTACGTAATAATGTTTTCAGTAATGACCAAGGCTAGTCCTGATTACTCGTATAGCACTTTTGATTTGCAAATGTTTCTTTTTGGCCTTTGTTGCATTTGCTGTCACAACAACAGTGGGTTACAATATTACTCTGTTTTACAAATGGGGAATTGGAAATGAAAGGGTGACAGATTCCATTATTAGACATTATTAAACCGAAAACATGTAGGAGGCGTGGGGCTGTGTGTGCTGCGCCCTTCATCCTTGATCTTGCTGTGTTTAGTGGCAATGTGGGAATGTTCAGGGTGGCAGGAGAGGATATATTGTTTATTAATATCCTTCCTAATTTGCACTAGCAAGTTCCTTTACGTAGCAGAGTTTACATTCCCCTTTTTACATGCACAGCAGATAGCTGGTTGCAGGCTCGTTTGAGCCTCTCACTATTATACAATTCAGTCTGTCTCCGATTGAATTGTACAACCCTGGTAAGTTCCCTTGAATCCCTCTTAAAAGAATAAAGACGCCACAATCTTATTCAAAGTCAATAAAAGAAGTTTACTTACATCAGTTCACAGTTGGATCCCTGAAGGCAGATTTAGTTATAAATATGTACATGTGGATCTACCCCATATGGGGGAATAATCCCAGTGCTTCTCCTAGCTGAAAGCTAGCAGAGCAGTCCTAGCTAAAAGCTAGTCAAATGATGAAGGAAGTGGGAAAAAAAGAGAGTGCTGCATGACTCATTCTTTTTCTTACCTGGACAGGTTCGGTCACGTCCACCTTCTTTCACATGCAAAAGGAAGGATACTCCAGCCAGGAGGAACAGGAAGTTTTGACTAGCTGGACCAAACATTCCCTTGCATGTCTTCTCTAGCATTACAAGGAATGTTGTACTTGACAGCCTCTCATGGATCACATCCCACAGGCAAGGTCTGAAGGGAGCTTCTAAGCCTGCTTAGTTAAACAGGCTTACAAACCTTCCTGTAATGGAAAACACTGATTGTGGGTTCCCAATCACAGGGAGGCTCATAAGCGCCATCAGGTGAACATGTTCACAGACCCCCTTCAGCTTTTGCCACTGAATGACACAAGGTCAGAGATGGAAAGGGTGACACCCTACATCTTTTAAATGCTTTCAGTTTAATGAGGGATGTCATGAGGGATGGTTTGCATGTAACACTAAACCATGGCTTGGCATCATGTGGCGTGAGCTTGAGTGAGACTTGAGCTTCCATGCTCTTTCATTCTTTCTCCTTCTGCTGCATGCACAGCCCACCGGAGAAGTTCAGCACTTTTACAGAGTTCTGACTTATATCATACCAACAAGAAATTGGGCCAAAAAATAGAATACAGTGGTACCTCTGGATGCGAACGGGATCCATTCCGGAGCCCCGTTCACATCCTGAAGCGAACACAACCTGCATCTGCGCATATGCGGGTTGCGATTTGCCGCTTCTGCACATGTGCGTGACATCATTTTGAGCATCTGCGCATGCGCAAGTGGCAAAACCTGGAAGTAACGCGCTCTGTTACTTCCGGGTCGCTGTGGAAAATGCTTAACCCGAAGCTACTTCAACCCGAGGTATGACTGTTAAATAAATGATCGGTTCAACATCTTAGTTTCACAAGCCATGATTTAAAGCTGGCTTGTTTTGAAACTGATCAGTTTCTTTTAAACCACGGTCATCCGCTCTTATGAAAGGATGAATGTAGAATCTGTGACAATTAAACTGAACGCTGCTGGAGTTCTCCTTCTGGTAGGTTGGGAGGAGCAAGAAGGAGTGCGCAAGCTTAAATCTCAGTTGGGCTAGTCCCACTTTGTGTGCTAAACATAGCGCCAAACCATGGTGTAGTATTATGTACTGTACAAAGAATCCCACTGAGGTTGTGGCAGAACTGGGACACGAGCTTTGGCTTCATTCATCCAATGTTAGCTTGCTATCCCATGAACCATATCTGAATTAAAAATAGAAATAAAAATTAAGATAATATTAGGTTGCACTGATGTTCTGTTGTGCCTGCCGCATAAAGAATGGCATTAATGTTCAAAGATAGTAGTGCTGGTGCAATAGGATTTTGTCATTGCCACCAGCTACAACTATGCAATTCCTTTGCCTTATGCAAAACACAGAAACAAACACAGAACAAACAAACACTGTCCTGCTTTTTGGAAACACCTTATATGGAAAGTCCCTGGTTTTGTTATGTTTTTACATCTACCTTATACCGTACAAAAAGTGATTCCAATTATTATTATTTTATTATTATTTATTTAATTTAAATAAATTATACCCAATGGGACGCGGGTGACGCTGTGGGTTAAACCACAGAGCCTAGGACTTGCCGATCAGAAGGTTGGCAGTTTGAATCCCCGCGATGGGGTGAGCTCCTGTTACTCGGTCCCTACTCCTGCCAACCTAGCAGTTCGAAAGCACGTCAAAGTGCAAGTAGATAAATAGGTACCACTCCGGCGGGAAGGTGAACGGTGTTTCCGTGTGCTGCTCTGGTTCGCCAGAAGCGGCTTAGTCATGCTGGCCACATGACCTGGAAGCTGTACGCCGGCTCCCTCGGCCAATAAAGCATGATGAGCGCCGCAACCCCAGAGTCGGTCACGACTGAACCTAATGGTCACGGGTCCCTTTACATGATAGGCCAAATGAAGATGAGTAGGGTAAAGAATTGATTCTATATTTATTGTTAGCTGCCAGGGTGGTTAAAGTAAAAAATAAAATAAAAAAGGAAATATTTATGGTACAGTCAAATCTGCACAGCTAGTGCTAAAAAAATTAACAAAAAAATTAAGGTGTAGTAGAGGACAAAGATTTGTTTTCAACCACGTGGCAAACATTTATATTGTACGTAAATTATGACAGCAGTGCCTTCAGTAAAATATGCCATTTGGAATTCTTAGTAACTCTTCAGCATCAAGTGAGTATATCATAAGACCCTGAGGACAGCATCCTGATACAAACAAAACAAACATTTAAAAAGGAAATGTTACTATCCTGCAGTAACAATAGTTCTATCCCCCAGGGATTGTGAGTGAAATGACCCAAAATTGTGCCCTTTTTTGGTATGCATGTTTAATTTGGTATTTCATTTAATTGTAATCCTTCATTTCTGTATAAAATGAAATGCGCAGAATACGGCGTCTTGCCACAGAGAGACCAATCATGGCTGAATTCACTCCCATAAATTCCAAAGAAACATGCTAAAGGGGAAATCTAGCCCTATGAGCTTTCTTTCGTTCTTGTCATATTAAGTGTTGCTCAGTAAACTCATCCCTGATTAACAGAGGGGAGAAAAATTGTCCTCTTCAGAGCAGTGAATGCGATAGGCTTTGATGCTGCATTACATGGGCATAAAAAGCTTAGTGTGGCATGCACATTAAAAATCCCTTTCATTTGCAGCTTGATGAAGGTCCCCCGGCCAAATGTGAGTGTTTGGTCTATTGTTTATTAACAGCCCTTATTTCCCTGTCACAAATTTGCACACATAATATTTTTATTTTTTAAAAAAATGCAATTTCCTGCGAGACAGAGACAGGAATTGGCTTTGTTAGCTTGCTGTCTACAATAGATAAGCCCTCATTTAGAAAGGTGGAAACAGGATGTATTTTATCATAAGCATGCATCACTATCATAATCATTCTGTTGTCTCCAACATGCCATATAGTGTCCAGGCTGTGCTTTAGCGATGTGCCCCAATTTACTCTGACCAGTGACATTAAGACCAACCTTACTGTGTGCTTGTGAAACATGGGCCACTTATAAACGCCATCTCCAACTCCTCGAAAGATTCCATCAATGGTGTCTCCGAAAAATTTTACACATGGGAAGACAGGCGAACTAATACCAGTGTACTGGATGAAGCAAAGATGACCAGTGTTGAAGCAATGGTTCTTCAACATCAACATGGTTGGACTGGCCATGTTGTGCGGATGCCTGATTATCATCTTCCAAAGCAACTACTCTATTCTGAACTTAAAAATGGAAAGCGTCATGCTGGTGGTCAACAAAAGTGGTTCAAAGACTCTCTCAAGGCAATTTTTAAAAAATGTAGTATAAACACCAACAATTGGGAAACACTTGCCTGCAAGCGCTCCAATTGGAGAACAGCCTTTAGCAAAGGTGTCATGGGCTTTGAAGAAATTGAACTCAGGACACAAGGGAGAAACGTGCTAAGAGGAAGGCACGCTTGGCAAATCCACACCGGGATCAACTCTAATCCGGAAACCAATGTCCTCACTGTGGAAGGACGTGTGGGTCCAGAATTGGCCTCCACAGTCACTTACGGACTCATTGTTAAAACCGTGTTTATGGAAGACAATCTTACTCAGCTACGAGTGATTGCCAAAGAAGAAGTAAGGTCCAGGTTTCCAATGGGATGTTGAGATTCCTGCATTGCAAGGGGATGGATGAGTTGACCCTTGAGGTCCCTTCCAACTCTACAATTTTATGATCCTATGGGAAAGGGGGGGCGGGGTGGAGGGTTCTTTGGGTAAGACAGAGGCAGAGTTGCCTGTGGTGTGTACATCCATTGTCTCCCTTCGTGGGATTTGCAGTTATTTTTGTAGGACTCAGAACCCCCTGTATAACCTGTTTGATCAGAGATGACAAGAGAACCAAGTTGTCCCAGAGTAGGGCCCAGCCTTGCTGGCGAGATCCAGCCATTGCCTTCATATCTGACCAGGTGCACCTGCCTGCCCAGACTGAGCACATGTGTGTGCTTGCAGCCTGTAGAGCAAGAGAAGATTGTATGTGAGCTTGCCCTGCCTTGTATTTAAAAAGCTTGGTGGGAGAGGTGAGTCAGCTGACATCTTCATAGCTTCCATTTGGTTATGGCCCTCTTGCTTTGCTCAAGTAGCTTGGAATCTTGACTTCTGGACCTTGTGCTTGCCGCTGAGCCTCTATCGCTGTTAGCCTGAACAAAGATAATCTTCCTTACACTCAAGTGACAGCTGCTGTCCTTGTGTTTCGGGATGGTAGCCTGACACAAGTTTTTTATATGAATGGGACCAACACCCAAATAAGACAGCATAGTATTGCAGCGTACAAGTTGCTAAGATCGCAAAACTGCAGCAACATCTACCTTGGAGACCTTATACTTGGAAGGCAAGATAATAAAACAATGTTTTGCACAGCGCCTAGATTGGGAGGAAGCTAATATATAGCGACAATTTATAAAGTGCCCCAAGATCTAGGTGTTGTGCAAGCCACATTTTCTCATTTTATTTAAATTTTGCCTTGCAAACTTTACAACACCCCTTGAGGAAGGTGAGAGCGAATGTCCTCAGCAGGGACTGAGACACAGTGACTTGCCTTAATGAGCTACTGAAGTAGAATTGTAGCTATGGGGTTCCTGGTTCATGTCTCACATTCTTAGCCAATGCACCAGCTCCGGGGTTATAAAACGACAGATCTTGTGACCATGCTGTGCAAATGTTCTGAAAACAGCCCAAGGTCAAGCAATTCAGGGCCAATGCAGAAAGTTGCCTACTTCCTGTAAGAAAGGTTTTGCTGACTAGAGTCACACCAAGCTCACTTCTAGTGTTCAAGGCATTTTATACACATTCACCCTCCTTAGAATGGCCCTATAAGGCAGGCCAGGGCTGTTTCTTACTTTTCCCAGGACCCCTATAAGCCAATAATGGTTTGCTTAACATACCCTACTGAGCTCTGGCCAGATTTCAACTTTCCAAGTCACAAGCTCATAGCCACTCTTCACTATAACCTATGATTGAACCTGTGATCTTTATAAGAAGTATCTACTCTAACCAGGGAGATAGTTTCTCACCTCCAGCCCATGCTGGCTGATCTCTCGCTCTGTCTTGTTTACCTGTTAGATCAGGCACAGAATTCAGAGGGTGGGATGTCAGCCAGGCCAAGCCTATTTATTTTAAAGGAGGAACCCCAGCAGGATCACAGTACTGTACCTTCCTTTTCTATTTAAACCTTTACTTGGGTCTGGTTAGAAGAAAAAGGGAAATATGTAAGGAAATTTATTTTAATCTAAAAAAAAACAGAGAAAAGCTCCAGAACACATTTATGGGTGGTTTTTTTTAAATAAAAAAAAATCCTTTATTGGCTTGGGAGATTGACGCTGAATGAAAGTCCACGAAAGGAGACACATTTCCGACACCCCTGCGATGGGTGTGTTTTTATCCTCTGGGATGCGGGTGCGCGCCCCTTTCCCTCGCGTTACAACCCCCCCCCCCCCATGGTCGTCCGCGGCTACTTAGCCCCACACTGCTCCCAATTTCTGCCTGCTCGGTTGTTTCTCCCATCCGATCTCAACCCAGAAATATGCCCACCCAACAAACTTAACCATTCCATTCGCCGTCGTCCTCAAAACGGACCCCCCCCAATCTTCCCCGCTTGCACAGACCAAAGAAATTCCCGAGCCGATAAACACGAAACGAAATGAGAAAATAAAATGAGGCTGCGGCCACAACAAATCGAGGATTTCCCAAGTTGTGCTCCGCTGCGCACGGTTGCCTGCGATCCTTTCCCTGCTCTGGGTTCGAAGGCGCGGATTAGAGGTGACTTTTAGGAGAAAAGAATAAGAGAGGAAGAAGGATCAGGAGCGGGGCGGGAAGCCTCCTTTTGTCTGCTGATGCTCCCGGGTGCTGTGGGGGGGGGGGAGAGGGGCGCGCGCGCGGCCCCTTTAAGCGAGGCGCGCCGCGCGTCTACCTTTCCCTTTTGCGCACCTGGCTGTTTCGAACTGCGCCCTTGCCGCCGCCTCATTGGCTGCGGCGCGCCAGCAGCGCCGCTTCTCCCCGGTAACCTGACCCCGGGGCGGAAAGGGAAGGCAACCTGAACGGGCTTAGGGGCAGCAGGGAGGAGAAGCCGCCTTTGCCCAGGGTCCTCTGGATTGGGCCATCGCGAGGCAGCGGGAGGAGCTTGGCTCCGTCATCTGCCCGCATGCAAAACCGTGCAGGGGTCGGCGGCTGCTGAGAGCAGGGCGCTGCAAGGGGAGAGGGGCGTCTGCGCGGTTGCAGATCTCTCTTTCTCTCTCGATCTCCGCCGCACTCGCTTTTCTATTTCTCGCTTCTTCTCCAGCTGCATTCCAGGTTTTCCTCCTCCCGGAGCCTCCCACCTCCTTTTCTCCTCCCCTCGAGGAGGCGGCGCCTCGTTTCAAGCTCTCTTTCTCCCTCTCCCCCTGCCTCTCCTGTTCCATTAAAGGAATGCTCTCCCCTCCACCCCATCTCGCCATCACCTTCTCGCCGTGAAATTTAAATGCAGTTTTGACCCCCCCCCAAAAAAAGAGAGAGACAGAAGAAGGGCACTGACATCATCCTGCCTCGGAACTGAAAGCGAAGAAAACCATTATTGTTTCGTTTTGTTATAACTCTCCAAGCTGCTGCGGGCAGGAGGCTGGATCGCCGAGGGTGCGCGCTCAGTGCCCCTAGCGCAAGATTTTTTTCTTTTATTTTGCAGCGGGGGATCGAGGTGGCAGCGATGTTGGAGCAAGTGAAACGGGCAAAGACCTAAAGCAGGTTGATCTACGAGCCAACAACTGCTCCCCCCCCCCCCGCTCCTGCGCGGCTTGCTGTGGTTTTGATTAACCTCTGGTAAGTTGATTGCTTCACTTGGGAGAGAAAAAATAGCTACAGAGCTTTCGGAGCTGATCCTTTTTTAATTTGGGTTGTGTGGCTTTTTTATTTTTTTGGCGTCGAATTTTAAGGCATGGGAGTTGAAGGCAGGAGAATTCGATTTACAGAAATGAGTGGATTTGCTCTTCTTCCTTGTTGTGCTCTTCCCTGAAGAATTATAGTGAACTGGGGTTTTTGTGTGTGTTTGTGTTGCTGGTTTTTTTTAAAAAAAGAAACCCTCCAAGATGTTGCATTAAAAAACATTTTGACCTGAAGGATTAAAAAAAAAAAATTAAAAACAATTTTATTTAATTTTTGTGAAGGGCAGTTTTCTTAAAGGAGTAAAAGTAGAAGTGGCTCTGTACAAACATGGCAAAGAATTCTGTGGAAGGGTCCAAGGAAGACCTGAGCAAAGTGACGGAAGAGGACATGTTGAGGTGCAGCAAGGAAGAACTGGTGAAGAGGCTGAAGAAACTGGAGAGCGAAAAGATGAACTTGATGGTGGAGCACGGCAACTTGATCAAGGACGTGAACCAGAGGCTCCAGATTCACTTGCACGAGATCAGGGGGCTGAAGGAAGTGAACCAGAAGCTCCAGGACGACAACCACGAACTGAGGGAGCTCTGCTGCTTCCTGGACGACGACCGGCAGAAGGGGAAAAAGCTGTCCAGGGAATGGCAGAGGTTCGGGAGGCACACGGCCGGCGTGATGTGGAAGGAGGTGGGGATGTACCAGCAGAAGCTGAAGGAGCTGGAGGCAAAGCAGGACTCCCTCATGAGAGAGAACATGGAGCTGAAGGAGATTGTCCTGATGTTGGACGAGGAGAGGAACGGAGCGGGCTCTCGGAGTTCGATAGACAGCCAAGCCAGCCTCACCAACCTGAACGGCGGCTCTGGAACCAGGGATGTTGGAGATGGGAGCAGTACCTCCAGCACTGGCAGCGCAGGGAGCCCAGACCATCACCACCATCTTCACCATCACAAGCCTGTTGAGAACAAGGCCGGAGCTATCCGGAGGTCGATGGATGACCTCTCTGCCCCGCTTCACCACCGGAGCATCCCTAATGGACTGAATGGTAAGTTTTCTTTAAATCCACTTATTTCTCTCTCTCTCTATCTCTGCATTGGAAATAGCAAGAAGCTTAGAGATCAGTCCAAGGGGGAACCCACCTGTGGGATTTTGGCTTTGTTTGAGGCCTGTTGATCCTGTCTTGCAACCTGACACTTGTCCTCTTGACTTACAACTCGCTTAACAGAAGTCACGCTACGTAGGTTAAAGTTAACTCATAATAACAGCCCAGCCATGCTAGCAGTCTGGGTGGTTAAGGGAAACCCCCCACCCCCACATTTTTCAACGCATATTTTTTGGGAGAGTATAGCTCAGAAAAAAATAGTTATAAGTATGGAACCAGGTGTCTGTGCTCAGTTAGCACAAAGGTGCAGTCATTGTGTTACCTGCGTCTCTTGTGACACTCCCCCCCCCCCCAGTACTCAGCAGCATGAGCTGTTCTGTTCGTGGTACCAGCCTGTCATTTAGGAATTCCTTCTTCTTGGCTCCTGTGCTAACAGAAAGCTTGGCTATGATGTGCTCTTGCTTCTCTACAGAGTCTCCTGGGCAGGAGTGAAGGCTCTGGCTTCCTATTGTCTAGGCTTCACCATCTGCAGCAAAACAAACAAACAAATAGACAGACAGACACAGCTCCCTTGTCTCCAGGGTTCTTGCCAGGTTCAGTTCATTAGCATGTAAGAAAAGCGCTTTGGGACAGAAGATGTCACAGGGATGCATACGAGATCTGGATGAGTGCAGATCAGGCAATGGTAGCTGAAATGCTGGGTCCCAAATAGCGGTGTTGAGGATCTGATTGTTTTAAAAAACAACAACCCAGTTTCTTTTATGGCTGGTTGAGTGCAGAACAGTTTTGCTGCTGGTACTAATGCATCATTGCAAAATGTTTGCTAGCTGTGCCATTGAAGTGGAAGTTGTGATTCTCCCTCCTGCTCCATTATAAGGCTGAATGAATGGACTGTGTGGAGTTTCTAAATTAAACAGTGTTTAGCAAAATAAAATATAAAGTTTTCCCCTTCAGCCTTTAATGTTTAGTTTTCTCCTGTTTGATAGTTTGAGCACCACAGAAAGCGTAGCAGGGATAGCGATGACGGCAGTTTTAAGTCCTCATCTGTAAGGTGGTGATGAAAATGCTGATTCTTGGGTCTTTGCAATTTTTTATCTCGCTGAACAATATCTGTGCCAAAAATATTGGTTAGTGTATGTGTAGTTTTGTGTGTGTGTGCTTAATTTGCTGTTCAGTGATTGGATCCATATAAATATTCTGAGTCACTTCTGCTAAACCCTGATACAAAGCTGATGTGATCTCATACTTATTTTATATATCTGCCTACATGTTGAGCTCATTCTGTCTCGAGGGCTTAGCAGAGTACGGGAACTTGGTTAGCATGCTGACAGTAGGATGAAATGTGTGTGCGCACGTGCCTTTGTAATGTTGCACGCATCAGATTGCCAAGTGAAAAACTATCCTCCTTATCGCCTTGCCTGCAGCCGCCAAATTTGGTTCAGATAAAACTTAGCATTTCATCTCGGAAAGGTGTTCAGACTTTGAGTAGCCAAGTTGATGGAGATGTGGCAGCCACTCAGTCTGGCCACATGCTTTCTGGACTTTATACAAACAGAAAAGCCATGGGTAATATATTGGGCATTGTAGGATGAGAGGTGGATTTTGGGGTCCTCACTTGAACAAACTTTTCAATTTGTTATGTAGGGCATTGGGCACTGAGCACTATAGTTAATGCATGTGCAAATACCCTTCAAATCTTAGCAGACTGATGCCTAACCTTTTATATTTGGAAATAAGTCTTGCCAGCTGTGTTAAAGGTAAAGGTACCCCTGCCCGTATGGGCCAGTCTTGACAAACTCTGGGGTTGTGCGCCCATCTCACTTTAAGAGGCCAGGGGCCAGCGCTGTCCGGAGACACTTCCGGGTCACGTGGCCAGCGTGACATCGCTGCTCTGGCGAGCCAGAGCCGCACACGGAAACGCCGTTTACCTTCCCGCTGGTAAGCGGTCCCTATTTATCTACTTGCACCCGGAGGTGCTTTCGAACTGCTAGGTTGGCAGGCGCTGGGACCGAGCAGCGGGAGTGCACCCCGCCGCAGGGATTCGAACCGCCGACCTTTCGATCGGCAAGCCCTAGGCGCTGAGGCTTTAACCCACAGCGCCACCTGCGTCCCGCCAGCTGTGTTAGGCTTGTGCTATTGCTTTTGTGTTGAACGTTGGCCAATAACATCTGGAGTGGCACAGGATTTATAATGGTGTAGGATGCTCCCCTCACAGGGTGCTGAGCTGAGGGGCTGCCAAACAACAACAACAACAGCAACACCTATATTTATACGGGCCTTGGTTAGATGGGGGACGCAGGTGGCGCTGTGGGTTAAAGCCTCAGTGCCTAGGGCTTGCCGATCGAAAGGTCGGCGGTTCGAATCCCTGCGGCGGGGTGCGCTCCCGCTGCTCGGTCCCAGCGCCTGCCAACCTAGCAGTTCGAAAGCACCTCCGGGTGCAAGTAGATAAATAGGGACCGCTCACCAGCGGGAAGGTAAACGGCGTTTCCGTGTGCGGCTCTGGCTCTGGCTCTGGCTCTGGCCAGAGCAGCGATGTCACGCTGGCCACGTGACCCGGAAGTGTCTCCAGACAGCGCTGGCCCCTGGCCTCTTAAGTGAGATGGGCGCACAACCCCAGAGTCTGTCAAGACTGGCCCGTACGGGCAGGGGTACCTTTACCTTTACCTGGTTAGATGGGCGATTGAGTTGCTGCAACTATGGCCCACTTGAGAGCATTTGCAGAGCAGAAGGCAAGAGGGATGACACATGAAAATAATAAATATTGGGAGGGGGCACTAAATTTTGTCGTCGCTGAGGGTGCCATATCACCAGAGTCCACCCCTGTCCGGAGGGCATCTCATTGGTTACCTCTGCCCTATGGGATATTATTAATAGAATGAGCCACAGAAGACCTTGTGTTTGTAGTGCTTCTCCAGTGCTGCCCCAAGGAGGAATTTGAAAACTTCCCATTCATTTTTAGACTAACTGCAGTTTGCTGTGGTGTCCAAACCCTGACAAACTGTGGTTAGACTTTGCTATGTTTAGTGGAAACAAGACAGCTTCAAAACATGTTTTACAAAGCTGGTTTGTTTCTCTGTCTGTAGATTGGATTAACCACAGTTTAGGGTCTGGACATAATGCTAAACTGTGCTTAATTTAAAACAGAAGTAAAAGTTTCCAATCTTCTCACAGCCATGCCAGGGATGGAGGGGTGTGCCAGCCCAGATTTCCTGTGGTTCCTTCTTTCAATGTTAAATCATGGCTTGGCATTGTATGTGAAATGGGCTATTGATTTCATTGGGGCTTGACTTCCAAACAAGTGTGCTTAGGTAGGCAAGTGTGCTCAGAAGGCATCTTCTCAAAAGCAATTCAGTTTTGTTAAGAATAATGCTGTGTGAATTGATAAGTAGTGGATATTGTGGCTAAGATGACAAGAAGTGGCCTAGAAATTTTCTTTCTCACACTCATGTAGCCAACCTTTGTAGTAATACACCTGTCAGATTTGGCCTGCAAGGCCAATCCTTATAATGATTTGGCCTCTGGAGCTGAAAAGGCCTTCTCTCCTGCCTCAAACATGTTCTTGCCTTCAGTCTTGCTGAAAACCTAAGGGAATCCATAGTTATGAAGAGTTCCTGTGCTTCAATTATTTACCAGTACACCACTGATTAATGTACTTGGATTTAATCCAAACCATACTCTCCAGACAAAATTTAAATAAGGGTTTTTAATGGAAAAGTTAGTTCTACATAAACACTTTGACTGAGGAAGGAGCATAACACCACAATTGCATCCCAAGGATCTCCTTGAATCAAGGCAACGGAAATCAAGAACAAAACCTGGCAGAATAATTTAATAGGCATGTAAGAATGGGTTTCCTGAACAACTGACGGTCCAGGGGCAAATGACTGAGAAATAAGGGCAGAAAACTGGGGAGAGGGTCTGGCCATGGATTAGATGAGTGCATGGTGTTCATGCTGAAGGTGAGCATGCGCATGGTGTTTGAGTGATGGGACAGGTGGATAATTTGCAGTGGAGTTGTGAGGGAACTGAGGCGTGATAAGAGAAGGTGGCTGGAATAGCTGAGGTAAAAAAAGGAGGGATGGAGTGGAAGGGATGGATTATCACAATCCTGTTCAGTAGGGAAATATGGCCTCTCTGTCTGGCCCTTGGGACTCACTCTAGGCCAAAGCCCCTCCTAAGCCAAACCCCTCACCCGTTGTGTTTTGCACCCTCCTCAGGTAGGAGGATAGGCCCTGAACCAATGGCTTCAAGTTACAAGAAACATCAGGAAGAACTTTCTGGCAATAATAACTGTTTGACAGTTGAACAGATTCCCTCAGACTCTGGTGGTGGACTCTCCTTCATGGGAGGTTTTTTCATGGATGCTTCAGTTGAGATTCCTGCATTGCAGTGGGTTGGACTAGATGACCCTTGGGGTCCCTTTTTACTCTACAACCCTACGATTCCATAAGTGTTTTTTGCCTGGCTGGAATGTGTCCTTGAACTCAGATTATGCGTCTTACTTGCCAGGATAGAGGTGGGTTTGCGTGGGCGGGCAAAGGCAGGAGTGCTGGTAAAAAAGGTAAAGGTACCCCTGCCCGTACGGGCCAGTCTTGACAGACTCTGGGGTTGTGCGCCCATCTCACTTAAGAGGCCAGGGGCCAGCGCTGTCCGGAGACACTTCCGGGTCACGTGGCCAGCGTGACATCGCTGCTCTGGCCAGAGCCAGAGCCAGAGCCAGAGCCGCACACGGAAACGCCGTTTACCTTCCCGCTGGTAAGCAGTCCCTATTTATCTACTTGCACCCGGAGGTGCTTTCGAACTGCTAGGTTGGCAGGCGCTGGGACCGAGCAGCGGGAGCGCACCCCGCCGCAGGGATTCCAACTGCCGACCTTTCGATCGGCAAGTCCTAGGCGCTGAGGCTTTAACCCACAGCGCCACCTGCGTCCCATAGGAGTGCTGGTACAGAGGTAGAAATTGCATGATTGCCCTGCCTCCTTTTGCCTCTGGTTCAACCCACCACTGGCATGCAGCCCCCAGAAGATTTATGAGAAGGAGATATGACCCCTCTACTGGAAAAAGTTCCTGATGAGGAAATGGGAGAATACACTATATTATGCAGTGCTAAAGGAATGGCCCTCTGCTGTGTCTCTTACAGGAGTCAACAATTACCTACAATGCTACTGTCTTTAACAGCCGCTGGCATTTGGGCACTGCTGGTTTGTTAAACCCTTCCCAGTGTTACTTACAAGAACACCTAACAAAACCCAGGAGACTTGGCTGTCTACACACTGCCAATAGGAATTGATAGCAGTACTTCTACAAGATGGCATTAAAGCTCCTATTTAAAACTACCCTCTGCCAACCTGTCAAAGGAAATGGTAGTTTGTTTATTTTTGGCATTTTATGTACCGCCCAATCAACCGTGTTGTGGTTCTGCGAAAGAGCTCAAAGAGGAAACTACAGTTCCCAGCATTCTCCAGTTCTTCAGGAGTTCTGCCTTAGAAAAACTGCAGACTCTGCTCTCGTTCTGATCCCACCCATGGCTGGCATGCCGCCTCTGACAGATTGCGGTAAAAAGGTTTCTCCAGTCCCGCCTTGGGATGAGCGGTGCTAAGCCTCTTTCAATCAAACCAGTTTTAAGTGTGTGCGGTATGGCTGTGCCTGAATAATGGATTCACAGGGCCCTCCACCCTGATGGAGAGAGAGAGGTTTTGCACAAGCTCAGCAAGACTTGATGATTGAATTTGGATGCTGCTGTGCTGGCTTGTGATCTCCATAAAATTCTTCTTGCAATCTAGTTCAGTCCTCAGTCCTCATAATCTACGTTTTGTTCTAATTTTGAGTATCCATACCCTGCATTTCAGCTGAATGATTCTCTTTTTTAATTTTAATTTTATTGTATTATAAATATCAATACATTACAAAACAATATACACTTAACATAACATTACATATGTTACATACAAAACATACAACATATATCTCACCTTCACCACCCCTTCTACCTACCTACTGACCAAGACACAAACACACTGATTATTGAATTCCAACCAGTCTCATTGTGTAATTTTGTCACTCATTAAATCTATGCGCAGTTCATACTACTTATTTTATCTTTTGTAATAATTACGTCTTTTCACTCTTCTGATTTCTCTGTTCATTAGATTTATTTATACATCTGTCAGGAGGTTTGTCTTTTGTATATAAATTTTGAGATAATCATTGAATATTGACCAATCTTTATTGACCCTTTGTGTGGTATTTCCTCTCCATCTCCCAGACGACTTTGCAAGCTGTGAGTACTCAATCAAGTTGAATGATTCTCAAGGTGACTTAAGAATAGGCTGTGTTAATAGTGGGGATTGAGACCCCAAAAGTTGACACAGCCACGGTTCAGCAATCCATAGCTCCCCTGGCTGATAGATGGCGTCCAAATATGCTTCCCTCTGGCTCTGCAATGCCAGAGCAAATGGCAGCTGGAGCTGAGTGTTATTTCTGGCAGGGAGAAAGGAAGCCAGCTCCTTGTAGCTGGTCCTTCTCTGGCTGATTGATGAGGCCAGGCTGAATGTCTCCTTGCTCCGATTGCCTTTCCCCCTCTACATAACTGACCGCTGCAGTCTGCAGGAGAGAGGACCTCCTGTAGATATCAATTTCATCAAGAAGTGTAAGAACAGGTCCTTTAGTATGGTGGCACCTACATGTTGGAAATCCCTCCTGGAGATTTTTATCACGGTTTGGATCTGGCTTTTTATCCTTGATGCTTTGAAATGTTGCTTGCTTTGGGATGTCTCGGGTAGAGTGATTTGCGAATGAAGTAAAAATAAATATTATTCCTTCGGAGACAGGGGGCGTAACCTCCCAGTGGGTGGGTCCCCTGGCACAAGGCATAGGCCCAAGTGTCTGTCTCATCTTCATAAGGAGACTGTAGAGAAGCAGTCTTGCAGTGGATCCATCAGCCCTCTGAATTCCCCCTGTTCTGCTAAGCTGGGAGTACTAGCACTTCACTGCTGGGTTCCAGGGAAGCACTGACGTCAACAGGAACATGTGTGGTAACTTGCCTAAGCTTCCCCTCTAGGCTATCAAGCCACCCACCCCACCCTCCCTTATGTTGTAGGGTTCTGGGGGTTGAGAAATCGCTTGGCAATTCTGCTCCTTTGAATTCCTTTGCCCTGGAATACAGAGACGGGAGAGACGAATAAGTCTGGCACAGGGAAGGCAAATTGCTGCTGAGGCAGTTTTCTTTGGGTACTTCCTCCACTAAATGCATGTGTGGCTTTTGGGAGGGGTAAAAATGCAGAAAGCGGTGGTCTGTTCTTAGGTTGAATCTCTTGTGGGGCTGCTGCTGCTGCTGCAGAAAAGTTGCCGTATGCTGAATCATCCATATTATGGCCGTAACGTGGAGTATTTCATTTCATTTCTTTACCAACCTTTAGTTTAAACTCTGGTAAGTGCCAAAATGGGAGACATCTTGGGAACAATGGAATATCCATAGCTCAGTGTCTGGGCACATGTTTCGCGTATGAAAAGTTCAAAGTTCAACCCTAACACCTCTAGGTAGGTCCAGAAGGATCCCTACCTGGAGAGTCACTGCCCATTATTGTAGACAATACTGAGTAGAAGGGATCTGTGGACTGACTGGGGGATAAGATAATTCTATATGTATTCATAGTGGGGTTCAGGTGCTATCATCAATTCAAAGTGTTGGTGCTGACCTTTAAAGCCCTAAACGACTTCGACCCTGTATAGCTGAAGGAGTGTTTCCACCTCCATTGTCTAGCCCAGACACTGAGGTTCAGCGCCGAAGGCCTTCTGGCAGTTCCCTCATTGCAAGTAGTGAGGGTATAGGGAACCAGGCAGAGGGCCTTCTTGGTAGTGGCGCCAGCCATGTGGAATGCCCTCCCATCAGAAGTTAAGGAGATAAATATATAGTACCTTGGATGTCGAATGGAGTCCGTTCTGGAAGTCCGTTCGACTTCCAAAATGTTTGGGAACCAATCAGAAGCAGCCAATGAGAAGCTGCGGAAGCCCCGTCAGACATTCGGGTTCCAAAAGAACTTTCGCAAACCAGAACAATCACTTTTGTGGCATTCAGGAGCCAAAATGTCCGAGTTCCAGTGCATTTGGGATCCAAAGTATGGCTGTACAACCTTTAGAAGACACCTGAAAGCAGTCCTGTATAGGGAAGTGTTTAACGTTTGGTGTTTTATTATGCTTTTACATTTTCTGGAAGCCGCCCAGACTATCTGGGGCAACCCAATTGGATGGGTGGGGTTCAAATAATGATGATGATGATGATAATAATAATAATTTAATTATCATTATCATCTTCATCCTCATCAGATTGCCCTATAAATTCTGCCTCCTCAAGTATGTGTGGAACATTCTTTCGGAATTAACCAGGATGTACAAGGGTTCATAATTATGCCTGTATACCCTGTATGCCTGTATACCCTGTACCGAATATAAATTTTTTTTCCAGGAAAAATGAAAAGGGTGGTGCTGTTGTGGCCTTGTTCAGTCCCTTGCGTTTATATAAAAGAGACTTAAGTCTGAAGCCTGCTTTCGTACCCTGTGGCACGTAAAACAGGTGTGCCATGTTTGTGCGACTTTTAAGATGCTGCAATTGGCCCCAAGCTCACGTTTTCCTTGGTGAAATGTTGTGAATGGCAAAACCTGCAGTTTGCTGCATGGCGAAGCAGAAGTGCAGACACTTTACTAGCTGGCTGGAATGCAAATCGAGCTCGCCCCACTGAAAAGTGTTTTGTGAATCGGCTCACCATTTGGGTACGCTGTTGGAATTTCTTGCCCTGCGAACAATAGATTCCCTGAGCTTTGTTATAATCTGCTCATGTGTGTGAGCACAGTTCCTCCCACTTCTTGGCTGCCTGTGTGGGAAGGAACTCTCTGGCGGCAAGCCAACATTTTCTCCCCACCCCCCACCCCCTGGGTACGGAGGCCTCTGTTTTCCAAACATCCAGCTTCAGACACCCAAAGGTGGATGGTTGTTGGCGTTCAACTTGGTGATAAGTCCTGGATATGGGTTTCATTTGCTGAGAGTTGAGACAGCTATCTTCATATTCTTTCTTCAGCATCATTCCTGGGTTTCCTTCTAAACCTGATCTTTCTCTGAGTACGTATGTTAAGAACTTCAATGGCTCAGATAAGCCATCAGTATTCTGTGTAGTCCATCCTAAGTGCTTTTTGCAAAAGCCTTCACATATGTAAATGTAGCCTCTTATCCGTGCTGTTTGTACTGAAGTTGAAAAGTCTGCTGTAGCAAAAGCAGTATGTAGCAGTTCTATTAGGACTCATACCATTGCTGGTGGCACTGTGGGTTAAACCACTGAACCTAGGACTTGCGGTTCAAATCCCCGCAACGGGGTGAGCTCCCGTTGCTCAGTCCCAGCTCCTGCCAACCTAGCAGTTTGAAAGCATGTCAAAGTGCAAATAGATAAATAGGTACCGCTCCGGCGGGAAGGTAAACGGCGTTTCCGTGCACTGCTCTGGTTCACCAGAAGTGGCTTAGTCATGCTGGCCACATGACCCGGAAGCTGTACGCCGGCTCCCTCGGCCAGTAAAGCGAGATGAGCACTGCAACCCCAGAGTCGGCCACGACTGGACCTAATGGTCGGGGTCCCTTTACCTTTACCTTTACCTTTACCTTTGCTGGTGGGAGAGTAAACTCTGAGTTTGGAGCTAAAAGAAACCCTCCAAAAACTCTACAATTTTGACCCCACCCAGAAGTCTTGTGTCAAGGCCAACTGTTACAAATCAGGGCCCAGTTTTACTTTCATGTTTTAAGCTGGCATGTTTTCACATGCTACCTTCTTAATGTGTATTAAAAGGGTTGTCCAGTATACGTCGGAGAAAGCAAGTGTTTATTTTTTTGTTAGGAAGTGAAGCTCAAGGGCCTTGCATGCAGAAGATTCAATCGCCTGTTCATCTCCAAATAAGGGCTGGGAATGGTCCCTGCCTTGGACCCTACAGAGCCACTTCTAGTACATATAGATAATGCAGAACCAGATGAGCTAATGGTCTGTGTCCTGTATATGGCAGCTACCTTGTTCATTTTGTAGCTCAGCACTGCAGGTGCCTTGGTGTTAGACCTTTCCAACTCCCTCTTTTCTCTGCTTTTCTTTTCTGCTGTGCTTAGAAAAATACAAAGTGCCCAGGCTGCAGGTTGACATCCTCTTAGAAAAAGAATAGACGTGTTTTGAGAGTGTAAACATGTTTTGAGAAAGAACCTGATAGCAGCGTTCAAGGTCAAAATCTGTGAGGCATCTCCCTCAAACAATCCTGAGAGTTCTTGAAGAAGCAGCAACTGGCATCTGCTCCCTCCTTTCCCCAAGAACATGAGAAATACAAATATGAAAGGTTCCACTCCTTTTCATTGTACAGCTCCTAGTATGTGAGGTGTTTTATTAACCATTTTCTTCTTCTTTATTGCTACACTTAGCATCGTAGCTAAGCTTGTGAGCTCAGAACCCGGAAATCCCCATTTCAAATCACTGGGCCTGTTGGCGCATTATGTTCAGCCAAACTATGGCGTATCATGAATGTACAGGCTCCTGAGGAGGCAGTTGTACCCGTTTGCTCCTTCCTAGGCTTTTTAGGTCAGTGAGCACAGCCAATAAACCAAGCTTTGGCTTAGCATGTTGTCCAAATCCGAAATCATGGGTAAGGGTTCTCTTCCATAACCGTAATGATCTGTTTGTCCTATGGTAGAGGTTTTTAAAACAGTTTAGAAGTGGTGTGTGTCTGTGTGTACCATCTCCCTTGTGCGGAGAGGTGGTTCAGAGTTTGGCTGCAGTTCTCTGTTTTAAAAATGATGAAGGTGCCCAATAGAAATTCACCCAAACATTTCAATCAGAGTCTTGGATTTTTATTTTTTAAAAACCTGCACAAAACATTAACACAGTAAAAGCTCTTTAAGGAAAAAAACAAATCTGGCATTGAGGTCATGATACTTTGCTAAAAGATTTGGTGAGAAACAAACCTAGAATTCGCTGCAATGTAGGAATGCATATTGATTGCATGTGAATATTCTGCTCAAAAGCAAGCTTAAACATTAGCTTGTCCCCTAAATGACTCTCTCCCCAACACTCTTTCTTTCCCGGATGTGTTTCCATGACTCCACATTCTTATGGTTGGAACCTTCCTTAGATTTTGATCAGGCAAGGCCTTTTGAAATTTGACATTGACCCCATGGAGGGCAATGCTTATTTCCCTTTTAGATCCCAAAACACAGAGCGGTAAGGCTGAATGGGATCCAAATGCCAACCTTTTTTATTTGCTTTATGAGGTAGCAGCTTGTGTTTATTGCTGTGTTTCTAAGGACTTTCCCTTCCAGGATCTGGCTCGGCTCAGAACCTGCTTACCTTCACAGGTAAGAGTGATAACATTGGGCCTCTTCAGACCACTTAAGCCCAACCTCAAACATGGGACCCATTGAAGTGCTTTACTGTGTAGATCTTCTACCACCACCACCCCGACCCACTTTTTTTTATTTAAAGAAAACTACAGCAGTGGGAACACTGTGATTCTCATCAGATCAACTCATGACCCAGTTATGGGTCACTTGGACACCAGAGATCTAGGCCAGCTCGCAGCACAGAGACAGAACCCTGCACCCCCACATGTTCCAGACAGATTGTCATGTGTGATTGCAGCCTGTGATTTCGTTTATCTGATGCACAGCCTGCCCGAGGCAGGGAGGAAACGGGTGCATGGCATGTTTTGCCAGACATTATGATGGGAAAAAGGCTCTGGCCTGATTGAAGTGAGTGGCGACCAAACCTTGTGGGAGGAAAAGGAAGCACCTGATCCCTCTCTTCCCCACCCTCCTGTTACTTCCAGTCAATAAGGTGACTGACTGTGGAGGGCAGGTCTCCTATAGCTGCACTATTCATTTGAAGCAGTTGTATACCGGTATATACCACTTTATCTGAAGGAGCTTTACCAGTATATCTGAAGGAGCGTCTCCACCCCCATCGTTCTACCCGGACACTGAGGTCCACGGAAGGCCTTCTGGCGGTTCCCTCACTGCGAGAAGCCAAGTTACAGGGAACCAGGCAGGGGGGCCTTCTCGGTAGTGGCACCCGCCCTGTGGAACGCCCTCCCACAAGATGTCAAAGAGAAAAACAACTGTCTGACTTTTAGAAGACATCTAAAGGCAGCCCTGTTTAGGGAAGCTTTTAATGTTTGATGCTTTATTGTGTTTTTAATATTGTGTTGGAAGCCGCCCAGAGTGGCTGGGGAAGCTCAGCCAGATGGGCGGGGTATAAATAAATTCTCCTTCTTCTTCTTCTTCTTCTTCTTCTTCTTCTTCTTCTTCTTCTTCTTCTTCTTCTTCTTCCTTTAAGCAGTCATTGCTCCCCCCAGAGGATTCTGGGAACAGTAGTGTGTTAAGGGCACCAAGGGTTGTTAGGAGACCCCTGTTTCCCACCCACCCACGGAGTTTCATTTCCCAAATTTCCCTGGGAAAAGGGACAAATAGTTAAACCACTCTAAGAACTGCAGCTTGATGGGGGGAACAGGAGTCCCCTAACAATTCTCCTCAGTGCCCTTAAGAAATTACAGTTGGTTTGATAAAGCTTCAGATGCAGAAGGTACCAGAGAAAAGAAAACTCTGGCAGGTTATAGGTTCTTCTGCACAAGTGATGAAAAGTTGCATTTTGCTGAAATCTCCAATGTATCGGAGCCCTCTCTTCCTGTTACACCTGGTCACCTGCTCGTTCCAAGTTCCTTAGTTTGATCTGGGGGAGGACAAAACATGGGTGTGGTTCCAAACTCGCAATTTGGGCCAGTTTCTTTTCCCGTCCTACTTCCAGTGAAGTTTGAGGTGTCCAAATGCCACACCCTATGGCTGGCATCTTAAATGGCTGCGGTGGCCATTCATGTGGCTGGCTAGGTGTGGCAGGTAAGTGGCTCAGGTGTTGCCATCTCCTGGAATTTCTCTGAAGTGTGGCAAGAGGCAGGATGCGAAGAGCTATAATTTCCCCACTTCTTTGTGACATATCAAAATAAGGATGGCTGGGTGGCAGACTGCAGGCTTGCCCCAACCCCTTCTGGCCCCACCAAATTTTAATCATGGCGTGGCAGTAAATTTCGTGAGGAAAATGAAGCAATGAAGTTTCCATGTGCTTTATATTTCATATAAATAGGTTTTTGCATTGCTGTTTTGTGTGTGTCCTAGAACGAAAGCGGGCCTCTGCTAATCTGGCCCTTGATTTTTTGAAAAATAAAATGGTTCAGCATATTCCCTACGAAGCACCTGAAAGTGATTTCACAATACAGCATAACCTTTATTGGAGAACAATTACACATATAAAAACAATTAAAAAAATTACATATGTAAAAAGAGTTAAAACCTAAAGCCTGTCCAGACACGTAGACGTTTGTGTGTTTTTATCTTTTTATTGCTAATTTTAATTATTTTTAAGGGTGTTTGCTGATAATTTTAATGTTGCTAGCAAACTGCTTAGACGTTTTATTGCAGTCAAGTGCTGTATACATTTTGTTAATTAAACTAATTCACTGAAACAATAAATCTGTCTGTCTGTCTATGTCTGTCTGCCTATCTGCCTAGCTATCTAGCTATCTGATAACTTTTAGGGAAACAGCCACAGCTCAGTGATAGAGCAACCCCGCCAGATGGGTGGGCATGAATAATAAAATTATTATTATTATTATTTGCATGCAGAAGGTCCTAGGTTCAGGTGGTGGCATCTCAGGTATGGCCTGGAGAGAATCCTGCCAGAAACCCCACAGAACTGCTGCTAGTAAGTATAGGTATTATCGATCTAGTTGGGCTAATAGAATCATAGAATTGTAGTGTTGGAAGGGACCACAAGGGACATCTAGTCCCACCCCGTGCAACTGCACCAGTGGTTTGACTTAATATGAGGCAGCTTCCAACGTTAGGAAATTCTCCAGATCCTCAGCTCGTCCCTAATTATGTTAACCTCATATCCTTGGAATGTGTGGTGCACCACTGGTGTGAGTCACCTGCTACATCATTCTAGATTCAGGTAGGTAGCCGTGTTGGTCTGATGCAGTCGAATAAATTAAAAAAGTAAAAAATTGTCCAGCAGCAACTTAGAGACCAACTAAGTTTGTTCTGGGTATACGCTATCGTGAAGTGTGCATGCACACGAAAGCTTATACCCAGAACAAACTTAGTTGGTCTCTAAGGCAGTGTTTTTCAACCTTTTTTGGCCAAAGGCACACTTGTTTCATGAAAAAAATCACGAGGCACACCACCATTAGAAAATGTTAAAAAATGTAACTCTGTGCCTGTATTGACTATATATAAAGTAATTCTCTTGAATAGGAATCAAATAAACACAAAGAAAGTATTTTATAATTACTTTATTATGAAATAGTAAGTAAACAGAAATATGAAAAATTATAAAATACTTTATTTTTAAATCTTTTGAATTTTTCAATTTTTCCCACGGCACACCAGGCAACATCTCGCGGCACACTAGTGTGCCGCGGAACAGTGGTTGAAAAACACTGCTCTAAGGTGCTACTGGACAATTTATTTATTTATTTTGACTGCTACATCATGTTCAGCTTTGTCATATATATATATAGACTTGCTATTCATGAGGTGGCTCAGATTGTTATGTGTGGTTCCCAGAAATATGTCTATTGCTGCTTGAATAGCTAAGTCAATAAAGCATGAGACTCTTAAACTTAGGGTCGTCGGTTCGAACTCCACATTGGGCAAATGCTTCCTGCATTGCAGCGGGTTTGTGGGCCCTTCCAACTCTGAAGTTCTATGATCTATGTACTATTGGAGCATTCAAGACAAGGCACTTTGCCAAGAAACCACCACCTTGCTTCAGTTTGCCCTCTTGCCTTTCTGCCTGAATCTGTCCATATTATGGGTGACCTTGTAGGGTACAGATTCTTTACCCTTAGTGAGTAAAGCACAGGCGTACGGAAGGAAACCAGCTGAGATATTTACCTTTTTGGCCAATTAAGCTGCTGACTGATGTGTCTGCAGTAATAGCCCATCATGGCTATGTGGTTTTCCAAAGAAGGATTGCTGTCTCGGGGGTTAGGAGGGTGGAAAGATCGCCACTAGTACTATTGATCCCCACTTGTAAATGCTCACTTAGGGGGCACAATGTATTGCAGTAAAGCAGAGGTATGGAAGCATTATTTGAAAGGAAGTGGCTGTTGCCCGGGGGGTGGGAACTGATCCATGCGTGTGGCCATTAAGGCACAATATATACCTCCCTCTTCCTTGCCTCCCTGGCAGCCCTGTAGGCCAGAGAACCTTCTGTTTTCATTAAGGTATTGACAATCAATGTGCATGTTTGCTGGGATAAATTAATGAGGCCAGAAAGAGCAACAGAGGGCGGAGGCAGGAAACGGGGCTAGACCATTGGGATTTCCGAGCAACTGGCAAAGGCCATCCTGGATGTAAAAAAATGTTTCGAAAAAATAAATAAAGAACAGAGAAACATGCATTACTTGTTTGTTTTAAATTTCCCAATTCCAAAGATCTCACTGACTGTCTCTCGGTGTACATACCTTCCAACATTTCTCCAATGAAAATAGCAATATCCTATTCCATATTAATATTATTAATAATAATTTTATTATTTATAACCCACCCATCTGACGGGGTTGCCCCAGCCACTCTGAGCAGCTAACAAAATGAATTTCAATAGGGACAAATGTCAGGTTCTGCAATTAGGCAGGAAGAACCAGATGCACAAAATATAAGATGGGGGATGCCTGACTTATTTGCAGTACATGTGAAAAGGATCTAGGGGTTTTCTTAGATTGCAAGCTTAACATGAGTCTGCAGTGTGATGCAGCAGCAAACAAAGCTAATGCTATTCTAGGTTGCCAGTTCAAATACGAAAACCAAGTTCTGCACAAAGCACAAGTGTCAGCCAATCTCCAGGAAGCTCTTGCATGCAGAAGGTCCCAGGTACAATCTCCAGTGTCTCCCGGTGGGCAGGCAGAGACACCTGCCCGAAATCTTGGAGAGCTGCAGTCAGACAATACTGAGGTGGACAAGACAGTTCTCTGACTCAGGAAGCTGCCCGGTACCATGTTCCTTCCTAGGATACCGATTATATTGTCAAGAACGTGGGGTGAACAGCTTGTGGTTCTGGGGCCACACCTGCCTTACCAAGGCTCCCAGGTCCAAGCAGCCACATACCAACAGCAAGAGGGAGATGCTCCCAGAGAGCTGGTTGGTCTGGTCTGACAGCTTTGGTCTGAGAGACTTTCATGTGCAACTCAACCATCTCTTGCTGATGTTGCCTATAGATTTGTTCTCTTGCCCAGACTCTTATTTGTACATCAGTTGAAATGCACCCAGATTTGAAATGGACTATTGCCTAGCGCTTACATCAGTTAAACTTGATAGTTCTTGAGAGTTCAGCTGCCCCAAAGGTGTCTGTGTTCCCTTGATTATATAATTTAGTATTTGTTACTTTTGCCTCAAATCTTTTCCCTTCTTTCTTTCTCTGACCACCACCTCTTCCGCTGCCGTTTCCCGGTTTCCTCTCGGTTTTGGTATGTTCTAGCTAAAAAAAGTCAGAATAACGACTCCTTATGGATTGCGAGAGAAAATCAATCAAGAGCCTCTGGGCCGTTGATGCAATTATGGTCTCATACCTGTCCGAGGCAATTAAATAATGGAACGGAAACTGAGTAATGTCAAATATCTGGTTCCCGCGGTACATGATTACAAAGGATCAAATTAATTTAAGCCATGGGCCTGCTAAGTTAGAGTGCTGCGTTTAGGTGAAGACTGGCTGGGGAATTGGGGAGAGTGAAGGTCCTGAATCATTTAGCATAGGAGCAATCTGAGAGGCAGTAAATAATATAGTTTGGTTTTAAAAACACAGTCATGGGGAACTTGTCCAGAAGAAGAAACCATCCCTTGAGACCTGTTATATTTAAACAGGAAGTGTAATATTGGTAGAAAGTATCTGATACCAAAATTCCTACTTGAAGTGTTTATTCAGTGTTGGCCCAGGCATAAAAAGAGAACCCCTATTTATTAATTCCAGGATTGGTTGGTTGATAAGAATATATTTGCTGGTTCGGAGCACCAGCCCAGTGACCTGTCAAGAATGACATAAGCAGAGCTTTAACCTCTTGTTGGCAACCAATCTATGGTATTCAGATGTGTTTTGCCCCTCAGAGTGGAAGCTCAATAGAGCTCTCATGGTAAACAGCTTTCGGGAAGCCTATTCTTTTACATACAATATGATATATATGCAATTTAATAGCTGTCACAAAGAGGGTGGAGCAAATTTCTTTTCTATAGGACCAGAGGGTAGTATCCAAACCAGTGGGTCCAAATTACAAAAAAAAGGGGGAGGGAGATTTCAACTAAACATGAGTCAGCAGTGTGATGCAGCAGCAAAGATGGCTAACGCTATTCTCGGCTGCATCAACAGATGTATATAGTGCAGTTCAAGGGAAGTAATGGTCCCACTCTATTCTGCCTTGGTCTGACCACATCTGGAATAGTGTGTCCAATTCTGGGCACCTCAGTTTAAGAAGGATGTTCACAAGCTGGACATGTGCAGAGGACGGCAACCAAGATGATCAAGGGTCTGGAAACCATGCTTTATGAGGAACCTTGAAATAACAGTTTGCTCTTTTTCTTAAAAAAAGGCTAAACAAATAACCTCTCAGAGGTATTGTTCCAACCAAATAGTATGATTTTTATCCGGAGAATACCTGCCATGTTTCTCCAGCTGACCTTAATTTTCCTTGAACCCATCTGACTGATAACAGAAAGGTTCTTTTGCGAACTTTTTCCCAACCCAACAATATCCTTTTGGAGGTGACCAGAAGTGCGTACGGTATTTCAAATGCATGCACAAGCTTTTCTCATTCTTGTGTTACCGTGCGGGGGGAAGGGGGTGGGAAAGAGTTCAAGTGCTGAATTGCTCAGAGCTGTCAAAGGTACAGGAGTCCTGCCAGGAAGGGAAAAGCAAACAAACAAACCATGACAACCATAATCTTGTACTCTGACTTCTGCTGTTTGCTCCAGGCCTCTCTGCATGGGTGGGACTTGGAGTGCTTACGCTGGCAATCAACTGGCTGTCTGTGGGACGAAGCTCATATAGATTTAGCGCAAGGAGGGAGAGCTGTTCGGATCGTTGCTACAAGTTACGGGGAAAACTCCTCCTGAGGAGCAGTGGAATTCCTCCCTGCGGCTCCTCTTCCTTGTAGACCCTTCAGGAAGAACTGCCTACAGTTCCCCCAAGCATTCTTTCGCAAACGTGTGTTGGGCGGTTGCAGCCAATTTCAGCAAAAATCGAGGCTGAAGGATAAACCACACGTTTCAGGGTAGACAGGCACAACTGTCTCCTTAACTGAAAAGCAAAAGAATCGTAGGATTGCAGAGTTGGAAGGGACCCCAAAGGTCATTTAGTCCAACCCCCTGCAGGGCACGAATCTTTCGCAAAATCTGGGGCTCAAACCCACAACCCTGAGATTAAGAGTCATATTCTCTAGTGACTGAGCTATCTGCTTTGGGAGGCTGCAGATTTGAGTGAAGGAGGAGCATTGGGAAAGGAAGGGGTTCTTAATTACCGTACTTTTCCATGTATAAGAACAACCCAATACCCCCCCCCCCCCAATAATAATCAGAGAGGGGAAATAGAATTTGAAACACACAATATTTGTAACAAAACATATAAAAATAAGCACACATATAAGTCAAGGAGTAGATTAAAAGATCAATTTCACTTTCAAATCAAATCCATTGGTTCCCCCCCCCCCCCACATCAACCATTCATAGAAGCTCTTTGATCCAGTGGAAGGGGCGCTGGGAGGCAATTTTCTATTACTCCGCCTTCCTTCTGCAGCCCTTGCCCCCATCCCCAAATCTGATCCAAGGGTTGGGGAAAGCTTTGGGATAGCATTTGGTGGGAGCAGGGGAGGGGGTTAAGCACCTCCTCTGCTGCTTCTCTAGTCAAATTGCAGCCTTATCCACTACTTTCCATTACAAAGAAAATTAGTGAAAGTCTCTGACATGTTGGCATATATCGGAGCTGAGAGATAAAAAGGGAAGCTCCTGGGTTCTGATCTTGTCTCTCTGCCACAAATTGGCTCAGTGGTCTTAATCCTGGCTGGTCTTGCAGTGTGTATTCTCTCTATTTCCAATGCTCATTTGGAAGTGGTTTTGCTTATGCAGCTGAACCATCGCCACCCACATACATATTAGGGCATTGACAGATTTGGGGGAACTCTTCAGGGTTGTAGAAGTAAAAAATATTCCTAGGGGAAACATTGTGGAGACCCCCTAAAGCAGCCCAACAGTAACTGAGCATGCTCAGTGGCCCCTGAAACCTGGCAGACTGTTGATGCACATGGAAATGGATGGGGAAATGGAATGGAGTTTCCGGGCGGCGGGCGTGGCTGATTAGAACAGTTAACAAGAACACTGCCCGCTGCAACATTTTGTTGCAGGCCCCACGTGCTAAGCATGACACGTTTCCTGCAAAGCCTTGGGCTGCGAGATTCTCAGAAAGAGAAACTCTCCCTGTGTGTGTGTTTTAAGTCTCACATCCCAATTCTTTAAACGAGAGAGTGCTCGTTAGGGTGGGTGTTTGTGGGTGGGCGTGTAAGTAAAATGAGCCGTTGCCGTTCTTGGCTTTTGCTTCAACCATGCAGTGACTTTCACAAAGAAGCAGCACTCCTGTTTCTATGGAGAGGGACGTGTTCACGCAGCCTTTAATTTGGGAGATGGAGCTAACCTTCTCCTATGCTTCACAACTCAGTAAGCAGCGCGAAGACAGATTCTCGGAGACAATGCTACTTTTTCTGCCAGCAGATATCTATTTGTGGAAATGGGTCAGCTTCCTCTTGGTGGACACGTTAGCGCTCCAGTGCCTGGGAGCGCTTGCTTTACAATTTTTTTGTCCGCGACGCAGGCAGCAGAGCTCCTCTGCATAACTACTCATGGCAGCCCAGTGTTTCATGAATTGAAGCGAGTTAACCACAAGGAGAGGATGACATTTCGAGACAGCGCAGAATGAATTCCAAGTCCTGGGCGCACGCACACGAGCTGGATTGCTGTAAAACGAAAGGGGTTGTTGTTGTTTTTAGTAGCAAATGCAAACACAGAAAACATATAAAGGGAGGCATGCTTAAAACAGCCACGATCGTGGGTTTATTCCATTACCTGCACAAACCTTTGGTGTTAACGAAATCTCACCTGAACTGATGCTGGGCTTCGGTGTGATGGTGGCTAGCTGCCCTCATCTTCACTGTGGGGCTGCCTTTGTTATTGTTATCACATCCCTTCTACGCAAGCCTTTGAGGGTGATGTGCGATAAAAATGGCGGAAATCGGTTAACCACAAAGAAAACCCCGACAGCGGATACTTATTTTTTTAATATAATGAAATAGGCACCAATGGCAGAGGCCCAATCTAGCTGGAAAAGCCTTTTAGAATGAAAATGCCTTCAGTTGTTTCTGGAAAGTGCAGAGAGTATCTCAACAGCAGTACTATCCACCAGGAAAGGGGCAGGCCCACTGAAAACCCTGCTGAATTACTAGGGCAGAGGCAGAGCCGGGACACTAAATTACAGTGGTACCTCTGGATACGAACGGGATCTGTTCCGGAGTCCCGTTCGCATCCTGAGTAGAACATAACACGTGACTGTGCATCTGCGCGTGCGCGGGTCGTGTTTTGCCGCTTCCGTGCATGCGTGTGATGTCATTTTGAGCGTCCACGCGTGCGACGAAACCGAGAAGTAACGTGTTCTGTTACTTCCGGGTGGCCGCAGAGCGTAACTTGAAAATGCTCAACCTGAAGCATATTTAACCCAAGGTGTGACTGTACTGTTTCTGTACCATTTGCATTTCTACCTCCTTTTCTGTGGAATTCAGAGAGCCTTCATCACACTAGATTCCCAGTATGCTAGGGAGCAAACTATGTGGCTTGTATTTGGCACGAGAGGGCATGCAGAGGTGGGGATGTGTGCTGCCCTGGTCATCTCTTTGGTCTGGGGATCTAACTGATGTGACTGCCACTATCTGGGGGTTATCTAAAAACTCAAGGGTGGCCTTAGTGGTGGTTGAAACAGATGGATTTTGAATACCTGAGGCAGGTTAAGCAGCTATGCCACCTGCTTCAAGAGTTTAGAACCTGTCCCCCCCCCCCCCGCACTCTGTTCTTGTATTTGTAAATAGAACATTTGGTACATAGACACCTTCAGAGCTCTCTCACCCAGAGGAAATTATTCTGGCAGTGCCCTGGAACTTGTCTCTGCTCAGGAAAGTTGAATGTCAAATGCATGACAATAGAATGGAATATTATCAAAATGGCGCCGCAGTTGAGAGCTGCATTAGAAAATGGCAACCCAAGCTCTGTTGTACATAGAGCTTTTCTAAGAAGGCTGCACCGTTTATAGTAAAGGCAAGCATAGTGCTGAAAATTGGTCATGTAGCCCACAGCGGCTTGGTTCACATGTTGCGGCCAAACATTTATACCCCATTTTGGGCTTATGAACTGGGAACTAAATTGGGAAGTGAATGCCCATACTCAGACATTCTGATTCCCCATCTCACTTCCTGATTCGATCAAATCACAGTTTGCTGTTATATCTAGACTGGGCAAACCGCATGGTTCATGTAGCACGGTCAGTTATTAACAGCCAGAAAAAGAAAGAAAACACATCACCAAAAAAAGAGTAAGGAAAGATGTTACACATTTGCATAAACTTTGTATGCGCTGATATTTGTGTGTAGATGCATATTAAATATATTTTAATTGGCCTTGGACCAGACAGCCCTTCAAAAATAGAGGACTGTCCTCTGTCTGGTGGGACACCTCAAGTTTCTGCAAAGCATTGTTTTCCTTGGTTGGATGTAAGGGCAACCATGGTTTGAGCAACCTAGGAAATGAGGAAAAGAATTGAATTGCAGTACGTGAGGGGAGGAGATAATGGGAGCCTGAGGTTTGGAAACAGACAGACAAACCCAGAAATAGCTTGCCTCTCTGGGAGATATATAGGGAGGTAGCTTTTAAGATGATGGATGCTTGACAGTATGTCCCTTCCCTCTGCAGCCACTCTGACTATGTGATTTCTGCCAAGTTCTCAGTTTTATATTAGCTGCTGTTGGCCTAATTTTGTTGTGACAGCTCCAAACTACAGAGCAGGCTTTTCCTGTGCCAGGGGCTCCTAAATTTAAGCAGGCAAAAAGCTGTTTTGGGCACCCAAGGAGATTTGTGTGCAAGGCACATGGCAGGACTGCAGTAGGGCTAGACTGACTGTAAGCTTGGTGGCTCAACTTTGGTTGCCCCTAAATCCACAATTTGAAACCTGATGCAGAAGAATTGAAGATCTCTATTTTATTACTTTTTTATTATTCAATTCCATTAACGAATTGCTTCCCGTAAAATATCTCAAGAGTGATTTCCCAGTAAAAACCTTTGCTGCGCTTCAAAAAAACGGAGATTGTAGATTGGAAATGGATCAGAAAAGGGGGGCAAAGATGATCAACGGGTTTAGAGAGACTCCCCTCTGAGGGAAAGGTTGCAGTGGTTGAGGGTTCTTAGTTTCAAGAAAAAGCGACTTAGAGGCGACATTGTAGAAGTTTATAAAGCAGATGGAGGAAAGGTTTTCTCCCTCGTAATGTTCGTACTCGTGGACATCCAACGAATGTCGGAAGATTCAGGACAGCTTTTTAAAAAGTATTTCTTCACACTGTGCATCATTAAACTATGGAACACTCTCGCACATGAGGCAGTGATTGCCACCATCTTGGATGGCTGTAGAAGAGGGGAAATTCGTGGAGGATAAGGCTATACAGTGGTACCTCAGGTTACAGACGCTTCAGGTTACAGACTCCACTAACCCAGAAATAGTACCTCTGGTTAAGAACTTTGCTTCAGGATGAGAACAGAAATCGTGCGGCGGCAGCGGGAGGCCCCATTAGCTAAAGTGGTACCTCAAGTTAAGAACATTTTCAGGTTAAGAACAGACCTCCAAAACGAATTAAGTTCTTAACCAGAGGTACCGCTGTAAACCTGTTTCTTCAGGGGACATACAATTCCGTCCAAAGCAAGCAACTGACCAGGAATCTGAGAGCAAGAACTGAACAGAGCTCAGAGTCCTTCCACAACACCTCAACTTTTTTCCCCTTTCTTCATTTAATCCATGTAATTTAGGGATGTCCTTTTTTGCAGCTATTGTTAAACAACTGGGAGACAGAAAACCTTACCGGTCTATTGCAAGTCGCCCAGAGATCTATCAACAGACCCAGCTCTAACTTCTCCCCACCCCGGCTTGTTGGCTTAATTTGTGCTTCTAGATGTTTGCAGACTTAACATTCACTCAAACTGATCATCTATAATCATATATTGTTCTTATTAATTGGTAGAGACTGTCATGGCAACGACATGAGGACGCTGGAGCGCTCTTAAGATATGTTGACACCAATGCATCTTACTGAAAAGCCTACAACCTTTGACTTTTCTATCTCTGGCAGATGGTATATCACTTTTGTCTGTTTTCCTAAGCGCAGTTAACATAGAAGCAGTTCCACCGAAATCAATCAGTGATGCTTCCGGACTCGTCTTAAATTACTATCTCAGCCTGTGACAAGTGATGGTTTTCAGCTCTAGATAAGCAGAACAACTTGGAAGTACCAAATGGATTTAAACACCGCTCATGAGTGGATTTTGGAATTGGAAACGAATTCTGCAATCTGTTTTGGGCATGCAGCAAAAAAGCTGACCACATCATGTGATCAGTCTCAGGAGATGACAGGCACCTGCTTTGCATGCTTGCAGTTCCGTGTTGAGGGGCTAATATCTGGGGTTGGACATGGACCCTTTTGTCTGATTCAACACAAGTCTGGCTTATTACAGACTATTTACCTCATTAAAAAAGCTTAACTAGAAACCTGCCTCTCTCCTGAGTGTTTTTGCTGTCTACGTTTTCAAAATGTGTCGGAAGTCACAACTAGGGGTTGCATGTCATGGGCACTAAAATAATTAAAATTCTATACGGAGCAAAGCTAGATTCTATGCCCTCAATAGTGGAGGGCTGTATAGACGATGCCAATTAAATTGGCATATCTGTGTACCTATTTTACATATCTTTCAACTTTGTGTCAGTTGTGGGTTGTGGAGTGGGGGGCGGGGAAGGAACTACAGAACCTTTCCTTGGTTTCAAAGATTGATAGTGGTGCAGTTAATTTTAGACTCTGAATTTAATGTTCGTGTTGTGAGGGTGGAGTTGCTTTGGATTCTTTAAATGGTAATGTGTATTACCGTATTTTTCGCTCTATAACACGCACCCAACCATAACACACACGTAGTTTTTAGAGGAGGAAAACAAGAAAAAAATATTCTAAACGAAACAGTGGATGTATGATTTTTGTGGTTCATGCTGTGGCCACAGACATGTGATCTGACAGTGAGTTTGGAGTAGTCCAATGCAAAAATCCTGAGGATCCATGTGGATCCATGCTTTGTAACCACGTTTTTGCACCACTGCGGCCCCAGGCAACAGTGGGTGCGTGATTTTTTTGGTGCAAGATGTAGCCATGGACATGCTATGTGATCTGATGGTGAATTTGGGGTGACCCAGTGCAAAAATCCTGAGGATCCATGTGGATCCGTGCTTTGTAACCATGTTTTAAGTGGGAGGGAAGGAAAAGCACTCAAGGGACAAGGAGCATGTGTGGGGTGGGTGGAGAAGGATGCTGCTAATAATGAAGAAGAGGGGTATAAGGGGAGAAGGCTCCTCTCCTCTCCTGCTTTGCTCCTTTAAAGCAAGCAGGCTCTGCTTTTCTCCCTCCTCCCCGCTCATCCCTGGCTTAGCGAGCTGAAAAACTTTGCTGCTATGTAGCGAGCTGAGTGGGGAGGAGAGAGGGACAGAGAGCCTGCTTGCTTTAAAGGAACCAACCGGACAGGAGCCGCTTACACTCATGTAAGCGGCTCCTCTCCTCTCCCGCTTTGCTCCTTTAAAGAAGCAGGCTCTCTGTCCCTCTCTCTCCCCCACTCAGCGGCTCTTCTCCTGCTTTGCTGTTTCAAAGCAAGCCACGGAGGAGGGAAGGAAGGGGAACCATGGATCCTCTGCTCACCACTGCAGCAGATCCCCCCCGCCACCCGTAGGCATTCCCTCCATAACACGCACAGACATTTCCCCTTATTTTCTAGGAGGAAAAAAGTGAGTGTTATGGTGCAAAAAATACGGTACTTCACTTAAAAACGTAGCAAGCTATCCCTATTGCATTCGGGGACCGTCCAGTATTTTTCTGCTGAGTGGGGCTCTGGAACATTTTCTTGGCAGTTAGTTCCTGCCTGTTGATACTGGTTTTCTTTACTTCGTTAGGCACCTTGGACATTTCTGTGGGGAGGCATTCCCCAAGTGAGGATAAGCATGCTCCATGGGTACCGACTGCTGGGAGTCTGTTGGCAGTGATGATGGAATGTCGAATCTGTACAGCTGGCAGACTGGAACCCAGGGGGTGGTGCTGTGGTCTAAATCACTGAACCTCTTGGGCTTGCTGATCAGTAGGTCAGAGGTTCAACTCCCCGCAACGGGGTGAGCTTCTCTTGCTCTGTCCCAGCTCCTGCCAACCTAGCAGGTTGAAAGCATACCAGTGCAAGTAGATAAATAGGTACCGCTGTGGCTGGAAGGTAAATGGCATTTCTGTGCGCTTTGGCTTCCGTCACGGTGTCCCGTTGCACCAGAAGTGGTTTAGTCATGCTGGCCACATGACCCGGAAAGCTGTCTGCGGACAAACGCTGGCTCCTTTGGCTTGAAGCGAGAGGAGCGCCACACCCCAAAGTTGCCTTTGACTGGACTTAACTGCCCAGGGGTCTTTTACCTTTACCATATCTGTGCATGCTGCAACTTTTTGTTGCAGGCGCCACATGTTCACGTTCTTACAGCTGTGATTGATGTGAATTATTTACCTCATTAAGACATCTTATTCTTCTACTCCACCCTTCAACCTGAGGGATCCTGGGGCAGGATACAAAATACATTTAAGAATACATACAATCCTGTAAAACACAATAAGAGCTCATTTGGGACAATAGGAGCAGCTAAAACCACTGAGCCAGGGTATCAGTCACCATTTAGCCCTAAGTCCTTGACAATGCCTAGGTAAATAGGTAGGTATTTACTCGGTGCCAGTGTCACAAGAGCTTTGAGCACATGCTATGAATAATGTTTATGTTATTGTGTGAAGACATCATGGGATTGGTGGAAAGAGCCAAGTCAGAGAGAAAAATAATTTCTTACTATTGCTGTCCCTCTTTCCCCCGGACATTCAAATGTGTCATGATGGAAGCACTCCTTTTCAGCAACAAGAATAATAGAATCATAGAACTGTAGAGTTGGAAGGGACCCGATGGTCATCCAGCCCAACCCCACTGCAATGCAGAAATCTCAGCTAAAGCATCCATGACAGATGACCACCTAACCTCTCCTTAAAAACCCCCAAGGAAGGAGAGCCCACCACCTCCCGAGGGAGTCCATTCCACTGTCGAACAGCTCTTACTGTCAGAAAGTTCTTCCTGATGTTTCGTTGGAATCTCCTTTCTTGTAACTTGAAGGGCTGAGGCTTAGTGGAAGGGCATCTGCTCAGGTTCAGTCCTCAGTGTCATCATATTGGAGGCCCTCTGTCTGCAGCTCTGGAGAGGTGCTGACAGCCAGTGTAGACAGTACTGACCTAGATGGAACCAATGGACTCGGGAGCACAATATTACAATATCACAGCTCCATCAGGCAAAACGCCCATGGTTCTGCATGCTCATTGCGGCTAGGGATGTTACCTGGCACATGAAAATCTAGGTTCAAAATTATGCCCCAGTGAGGAAGCTTGAACCAGGAAAAAGTACGGCATTACAGTGGACGCTCAGATTGCGAACGTGATCTGTGCAGGATACATGTCCGCAACCCGCAGCAGTGCGTCTACGCATGCACAGGTTGTGATTCGGCGCGTCTGCTACCTGAGCCCCAGCTGAGCCAAGGTGAAGGACTTAATGCTGGCCTAGCCCCAGCTCAGCTGGTAAAACCCAAGATCTGCTGAACGCAAACTCTCCTCCTGGGGGAACTTGAGTTTGGATTGCACTGTCCTATTTTGTAGGTACCAGAGCCCAGTGATCCTTTCTCCTTCAACAGCACCCTCCAAAGCATAAAGGGTAGGAGTAAGCATAGCAGGTTGTATTTCCTGGGCTTTGCAATATATTGATCAGAAAGGAGAACAAACTTATCTGCTCACTCCATTTATCCAGTTTTTCCAGGGGAGAGCACCATCAGAAGCTGGCTAAGCAATTTTTTTGCTGCACTCATCATCAAATACAGACTTGATGTCTCTCCCAGGTTGTTATGGTCTCTTAACCTACTGGGTCACCAAGACCCAGGGATGCCTTCTCGATCCCTTATTGGCCAGGGCTCCACATGCACACAACTTCTATATATGTCAAGGTTACACAGAGCCAAACATTTCCACTGCCAGTAATCTAGGACTTGAGATCTCTGCATTCGCTGAATTCAATAGTCCTTTTGGTCTGCTGGGGACGGATCACTGTGGCATGCAGTAGGAACCCTTGCCTATGTCACTTTGGGAGGGGGGGTAAATGGAGGTTAGTTTGATGCCCCACTACCGTATTTACTTGAGTCTAATGCGCCATCAAATCTAATGTGTGCCTCAAATTTTCAGAACCTTGAAACCCAAAAAAGTATTTGCTGGCGGATGTAAATGTGCCATCAAATCTAATGCACGCCTTAATTTTTGCAGTGTAATTTGGCCAAAAGAAGCTGAGCATTAGATTCGAGTAAATACGGTATTTTTCTGCAGAGTTTTGGAGACCTGCAATGTCACGCCCTTCCAGTTTGTAGCTTTGAATGTCTACCCATAAACCCTGAAGCTTATTCATAGTGATTTAACCCAGTTTCAAAAGCTCTGTGTGGCTTCTCAGAAGCACTTCTTGACACCCGGGGCTCTTGAGGCTGTGAGGTTCTCACTTCTTTTCTCCCATGCTTTTACAATGTGAAGAAGAGAGAGGTAGGATTTTTTTGATATTTTTTTTTTTAAAGTAAAAGGTTGCACATCACTAAAAATAAACATATGTGCTCAAAACTAGGTAATTCTTATGGCATTTGGTGTTGCTGAATCGCAGCATTTCTATGGAAACCACTTGTATGGAAAAAAAGATTTGCTGTCAGTGGCGTTCTTATCTGATAGAGTTCAAGCCAGGTTTAAAGAGGTTTGCCTTTATCCTTAACGTGTTGCTGGCAATCCTTGCAAAGGTGGCACGTTGCAAATGTATAAGGCTTGTCACTCTTCTGGATGTGTTATCAAGCATTCATCAGGAGAATCCTGCATCTGCCTTTGGGCTTGATTTCCGCCCCCTTCGAAAACACACTCATTTCCCTAATAGGCATTCCTGAGAGCCACTCCCGTTTGGCAGGTTAAAAACTTGACCTCTGTTTTGGCAAAATGGGAAGGATGGCAGCAGCAAAATAAGCGAAGTGAATGCCAGGTGAACCTGGTATGGATTTTTATCTTGTATTCAGGTGGGTGGCCGTATTGGTCTGACGCAGTCGTAAGATATTAAAAAATAAAAAAATTGTCCAGTAGCACCTTAGAGACCAACTAAGTTTGTTCTTGGTGTAAGCTTTTGTGTGCGTGCACACTTCTTCAGATACCTAGTAGTACAGTCATACCTTGAGTTAAATATGCTTCGGGATGAATATTTTCGGGTTTTGCCACTCGCGCATGCGCATTGCCTCAAAATGACGTCATGCACATGCGCGGAAGTGGCGAATCGCGACCTGCGCATGCGCAGACGTGGGTTGCGTTTGCTTCAGGATGCGAATGGGGCTCCGGGACGGATCCCGTTCGCATCCACAGGTACCACTGTACCTTAGAGACCAACTAGGGTTGTTCTTGGTATAAGCTTTCATGAAAAAGTGTGCATGCACATGAAAGCTTATACCAAGAACAAACTTAGTTGGTCTCTAAGGTCTCTAATTTTTAATTTTATTTTGTATTCAAAGTTGCATCAGTCCCTGAGGTGCATTTTACCAGAACGCAATGGTCACCTTTTTTCCTCCCTTTGGCACCTGTTTGGGGTTCACTCTACCACAGACCTACAACCTTTCCCCAAGGAGTACAGCAATGAGCATGCACATGTGACTCTCTCAGATTAGTTACAGTCCGTATTGTGCTGTGTGCAGAGAGAGCTGGTGTAAACCTCTGGAATTATGAGCTTGATGGCTACACTTTGCCTCCGCAGCTGGAGGCAGCGATGCCTTCTGAATAATCGTTGCTGGAAACCACAGGAGGGGAAAGGGCTTGTGCTTTAGTCTTGCTTGCTGGTTCCCCACAGGCCAGGCATCTGGTTGGCCAGTGTGAGAAGAGGATGCCTGATCAGATGGTTCTTTGGCCTGATCCTGCAGGCTCTTCTTATGTTCTTAACAACATCGTGCCAAACCTTTGATACATGCTTATCAGAAGCATGGGTGAAGGTGCAACTGCCTGTTGTTTGGCAGGGTGCCAGTAGGTTTTGCACTGGTCTCCAGTATCCTTTTTTTTCTGTGTTGGACAATTTGTATCTTGCCTTCCTTTATATTTTGTTCCTTTAGCATTGTTATCTCAAGACACTGGCAGAAAATGTAGCTTCGTTAGAACCAAGCCCAGGAAAACAAAAGGGAGTTTCAAGGCTATCATGCTTGCTAGGACGTTGAAGCAGCCTTTGCCCACATTCTGCTTTTTTAGAGCAGGCGAGGGAGATAGGATAGATGGTGTAGAACGTTATGGAAAGTGTGGAGGAAGCAGATAGGAAAAAGCCTTTCTCCCTCTCATAATGCTGGAACTCATGGACACCTAACCAAGTTAATGCTGGGAGTTTCAGGACAAACGAAAGGAAGTACAATGCAGTTTAAATGCAATTCTAAATGCAATTTTAAGTAAATGTAATTTAAACTATGGAATTTGCACCCATGAGAAGTTATGCTGGCCACCAGCTAGGACAGCTTCATAAGAGGATTATACAAATTCATGACGGATAAGGCCACTGATAAATGGCTGCTAGCCATGATAGCTTATGTTCTGCCTCCCACTGTCGGAGACAGCAGGCCTCTGAACGCCAGTTGCTGGGAGTCACAAATGGGAAGAGTGCAGTTCCACTCAGGTCCTGCTTTCAGGCTTCCCAGAGGCTTCAGACTAGATGGGCCTTTTTGTCTGACCCAGTGGCGCTTTTGTTGCCATCCATCTGTCTTGAGAGACAATGGAGTGCACCTCTGGGGGGTGAAGTCAAACGGCTGCGTTTCCAGCACTGAAGTGACATCCCCAGGGAGCAAACCTGGGCAGTGTGCAGTGCCAGATTTATGTATAAGCTAAACAAGCTATAGCTTAGGGCCCCACTCTCTTGGGAAGTCCCCCAAAAAATTAAAGGAAAAAAACACCTGGATGTACATTTCCAAAATATAAGATAAAAAACAAATAAAATAAAACCTACATGCAGCAACAGTGTTTTGTGTTGTGTAGGCTCCTATGATGTAATTAATGGGCCCCGCCTGCTCGCCTGCTCCCTAAAATATCACTGGTTTGCTCATTTCTATATACAGTGGTACCTTGGGATGTGAATGGGATCCGTTCCAGAGCCCTGTTCGCATCCCAAACAGAACATAAGACGCGATAGCGTGTGTCAGGGGTTCAGGAGCAGAGGCACAGGGAAGAGAGGAGATGGAGAGCGAAGGGGAAGAATCCGAGGGGAGCGTAGGAGAAGATGACAGTGGCCCGAGGGATTCCATGAGCCTCTCCAGCGAATCGGAAGATTCACAGAAGGGGGCGCCAGTGGCCAGGGGTAGGGGGTTCCCAAGGGGAACGCCCCAGGAGCAAGGGGGCAGCAGGGACTCCCAGAGCAGTAGCTGGAAATCAGGACCAGCTTCCCCACCAGAGCAGAGTGGGGGGGAAGAGTCCCAAGGATCGGGGCCAGTGCATTCCCCACCAGGGAGAGAAGATAAGGCAGGGCTGACCACGCCTCCATCAGAAAGTCGGACAACGGAGGAGAGGTCAGATCCGGCCAGTGTCCCGGAAGAGGGAAGCAGTGACCGAAGTAGTGTAACGGTTAGGAGAAAGGTCACTGGGCTGGCGCGAGAGGCAAGTTCAAATGTACAGGAGCGCGGGACAGCAGAGAATGAGGATTGGGAACCGGGTCCTAAAGCCCGCCGGAGGGAGGGGGAGGAGCTAAGCGACTCAGCGTCGGAAGAGTCCAGAAAGGGCAATGCCCCAGCGGGCAGGAGGACCCAGAGGAGGAGAGAGCAGCGTAAAAGGTGGAGCAGGGCTAGGATCTTAAACTGGTGTCATAGGGGAGGAGACTCAGACGGGACTTCGCCGATCTAGGGTTTAAGACGTAGGGCTGCACGCTGTGGCTTTGAAATGGAAACTGAACTTCAATAAAGACTTTTGTACATTACTACAGCCTAGCGTTGGTCCTCTGTGAGCTGGGACCTAGAGGCAGCTCTGACAGCGCGTCTACGTGGGTCGCATTTCGCCGCTTCCGTGCATGCGTGTGACGTCATTTTGACAGTCTGCGCATGCGCAAGTGGCGAAACTCTGTTACTTCTGGGTCGCCAAGGAGCGCAAGCCGAAAGCGCTCAACCTGAAGCGTATTTATCCCAAGGTATGACTGTATAGGGTGCCTATATATATATAGACTGGTTGCATGGTCCATATATTCATCACAAAAAACAGCGACAATTGGTTGTTGACGAAGGCCATTACCTTCAGTAGATTAGGGCCTCAGCAAACCTACATCCGGCCCTGGCAGTGTGCATGGAGGTGCTTGGCTGCCCAGACAACAGGACCCCCCTCTCGGCCTTGCAGATGCGGTTCAAAGGAAAAGCAGAGCAATACATTTGGCACCAGCTTGCCTGCAGGAGTTGCCGGAAGGAGGCATAACAAAACACCATCTGACCATCTTGGGGACCCCACTCCAGATTTTGTGTAGGGTTTACTCCTGAGCCTTTTCTCCTCCCAAATATATCCTGCAAGGCAGTGGAGTTTTAGGATCAGAGTATTCCTTCTCCGAGATGGAACCTTCCCAGGTTCATGAGCCCCATCTGCCTCTCACCTCCCTCTACATTAGGTGCAGAAACCACCATTGGCCATTGGATCCACTACTGGTCTCCATCTGCTGAATCTGCCAGAGCCTGTCTTCACATTCCCTATCCCACCAAGGGCTTAGAGACCCATCGGCTACCCTCGCCTGTTTTGACCTGCCAGTCAAAGCCGTTCCCAAGGTGTGGCTGCTGTCATATACTGACAGCTTCTAGGAGCCGCAGGTGAGAGCTGAGTGCAAGGTGGGGACCAAAGGCGGACAAACTACCCCAGAAGGAGCATGATGTGTCCCCACACCCAGTGCAGTGGCAGAAGTAGCAGTGATGGGGAAGTTGACTTTTGGAATGTTTGTCCACTGTGATGACCTCCTTATGAAATAACCTCTGAGAAGAGGAAAAACCATGGTTCCTAAGAACACAATTCAGAATTCTTTTGCCCTTGTAGATGCTGTGATCCAAAGTGTATGAAGAGAGGGGAAGGGAACAGAAACTCTTTCCCCTGCAGAAATGCAGGTTTTACCTAACTGAGCAATTTTCCGTGCCCTGTCTCTCACAACTGCAATAACATTGATGGGGGGTGGGTCATGTTCTCCCAAGGGCTTTTGTTTTTGCCGTCCTCTTAACTACCTGTTCTGCCTCTTTAAAACATGGGGATTTGGTTTTTAAAGCTCAAGGCTTTCGTTCCTCTTTGATGTCACGAAACATGATAATGCATGCCTTGTTTGTTTGGATATTCCCGCCTGGAATCCATGAACATTCCACAACTCCCTGGAAATACTGCAATTTGCAGACCTGCGGGCAGTCTTGGTAAATCTGCATATGAATGCAGCCGTACCTAGTTCAGAACCATCTTTTTTTTGTGAAACCAAAATCTGCTTTTGTAAAGATTTTACACATAATAGTTGGCAGTCTGGCCTGCTGAGAACACACTTACATTTTCTTTTATCCACTGTTGTGCTGAAATATGGAACAGCAGCATGGTGTGTGTGTGTAGCATAATTTTTCTGTAGCTGATTTAAGAACAAAATTAATCTGTATATCACTGGCCTTCTGCAGTACCGTATTTTTCTGTCTGTAAGATGCCCCCATGTATGACACCCCCTATTTTTGGAGACTCCAGTTTAAGAAAATTGGGGGAGATCTATCCGTGTATAAGACTCCCCCAAATTTTGGACATTTTTTAAAGGAAAGAAACCTAGTCTTATACACGGAAAAATACAGTATGTACTCACAATTGAACATGGTTTTTGGCCATGGTTCCTAAATAAAACTGGTTCATTGTTTCTTATTAATTCATTCATTTATTTAATTTATATACCACCTTTATTTTCCAAGGATCTTGTAGGTGTTTTCATAATACATTATGTTTTGTTAGCTTTCTTAATATAAGGCGCTTGTGGGAGAATTTACTTTCAATTGAGAATGAGGATAAGAAAGCTGCTGTCCTGTGTTTCTGAGTCTCTTCAGGTGCCAGAGTGTGTCCTTATTCTAGACTTACTCACCCCTCCCTGACTGCTGGTCCCCTGTCTAGCATTTAACAATAATTTAGTGCAAACAATATGCCTGGTGCTGCAAGGCTCTTTCCTATAGCAATTCACATCTACATTGGTTAGATAAGAACACACAAAGTAGGTAACATGGTATCTTCCTTTGGACAAACTTTTGGTTGTTGTAGGAATATTTCAGGAGTATTGAAGATTCCTGTGAAACTCACAGCCTTGCTGCTGCCTAAAGCTGGTTCAGCAGAAAATGCAGTTTTCCTGCTGTGTACATATTTTGTTCTTTGGGAATAGAACATAACTTATTTTTTGTTGGCATCTATCTGTATGTCTCTAGAGACAATGGAGTACACCTCCAGGGGTTAAGTCAAACTGCTGGAGAACCACAATGCCTGCTGTGGCTGCAGAGACTGGTAACTTGTACCTGCTTCTTCCCACATTGTTTTTGCTGTGTTAGTCGCTCAGAAGTGACTTTTCCTGGGCTGCCCAGACAGCAAGACCCCCCCCCCCCTCTAAACGTTACTGATATGATCCAAAGGAAAGCAGAGCAGTACAGTGGACGCTCGGGTTGCGAACGTGATCCATGCGCATGCACGGGTCGCAATTTGGTCTTCTGCGCATGTGCAAAGCATGATTTAGTGCTTCTGTGCATGCACAAGCGCCGAAACCCAGAAGTAACCCATTCCAGTACTTCCGGGTTCGGCGCGGTGCACAACCCGAAATCACACAACCCGAAGGGTCTGTAACATGAGGTATGACTCTGGCACCAGCTTGGCTGCAGGAGTTTCTGGAAGGAGGCGTAAAAGGCGCCATCCAACTGTTTTAGGGACACTGGATTTGTGTAGGGTTTACTCCTCAGCCTTTTCTTCTCCAAGTGATTTCCCTTGAGGCAGTGGGAATGGATTTTTCTGAGATGCCTTGCAGAAAGCTACACCATTGGTTTGTCTAGCTCTGCTTCTCTACTGAGCATGACCAGGAAGCCAACAAGAAGCCATGGGTCAGGATCGGCTAGTGATCGTGACTGTGCATCAAACTATGATCCCTGGTTTGGAAGTAACCCGAAGCCAAGACTGAGCATTGTTTATCCTTCTTGCTCTGGGGAGAAGTAGAGCAACAGCAGTCTGGTTTATCATGGCTTGGCATAAACATGCAGCATGTTCACGCACGCATGCAAGGAAGTGCGGCTTACCATTATGCATGAATGTGGCCATAAGGAACCAAATGGGAGAAGGCAGGATTGGCAGAAGGAGGGATAGAGCGGGAATGACGCTTAATATAGTAAACTGTGCAGAATGGTTAACTGTGAGTTGAAGCCTGAACTCTTCTTGGATCAAGTTGTCGTTCCCACTGTATATTGTTTTATTTCACTGGAGGGGAACTAGGGCAGCGTGTACTCTGTGCTATGAAAACAAATTAAAGTTGCAACCCAAAGCTTACTCAGTCGGGCACAAGCACCATTGAATATGTTGGGGTTTGCTTTTGAGAAAAAGGCACCGTGGCTCACACTGCAAACTTTCTGCGCAAAAGCCACACAGGTTCTGTGCCCAGGAGAGCAGAATTCTGCAACTCGCCTAAATCAGCAAGCTGAGCAATGTTGAACATTCCCCCTCTCCTCCTTTGCACAATTCTAGTTTTGCTAGTAGTGGAGAAGCCCAGGGAATTATTCCTGGCGCTGCTGTCACCATGCATAGAACCCGTACGTAAGAAAAGAAAATGAAATGAAAGCTTTGTTTCTCAGGCAGCTGAATTCTTCTCCCTGTATTACCCCACTTTTTTTTTTTTTTTTTGCACCCCGAACATCCTTAAATGCTAACATCAGGCAACTCTTTTCTTGCCTAACCCAATTGCCACTTCATCGTTCTGTTGATGATTCTGCAATGTTATTAACCCCTCCTGTGTTAGAAGCAATCAGAGTCAAGCTTCTTTCCCTTTGAAAAAACAGTCTTTTGAGCCTGTCACTGCCTATCAAAGTAGTTTGCCATGTTAGGAGGGAGGGTAGATCTGTCAAGAGCTCTGGCAACTTATTAAGGGGAGTGGGGGGGGGGAAATGTGGTGATGAGTCCACAGTAACTCTTCCTAAGCAATTATTGTGAAAGATTGTCAGTGTGAGTAACATGGTATGTTAAAAGCCTTAATTTTAATTTAGAATGCAAACCTTAATGACTTTCCCTGTTCCCAAAATTCCTTTCTTCATGCTTTTTAAGTTGCCAAAGCAGAGAGGGAAGGAAGCTTTAGTAATACAGATTTTTTTTCATTGAAAAATCACTTACAACAAATGATAAGATTATTACGGGCGTTATCACCCTTTGAAAAGTGACATTTGTGTCTGCTCCACCAGCCGCCTCATTGAAGACTCATTGTCTTTCTCTCCTCAGCTGGTTGTTAGAAAGGAGTAATTACAACTCTGAAGATTCTATCTTTTCCCATATTTCACATTTCAGGATCTAAAACCAAAAAGGATGGGGGAAAAGGGGCTTCCTGAATGCATGAGTGTTTCTTTCTTTAAATTCTTCAGGCTATACATGCAAAAAAAACCAGAACCCTACCGGGAGGTGGGGAAAATTTAATATGCCATAATTGAATTCAGTCATTTACTAATTTGAGGCTGAAAGAGTTGCTGAATCTCTCTGTTTGCCATTAGCAAGGTGCTGTTCCAGCCCTCAGAAAAAGAAGTGTTATTTCAAGGGCTGTGGGCTGTTGGATGGACTCTTGAGTCCTAGTTTTATCCTGCTTTGGGTTGGGAAGGTTCCATTTTGTTGGGCATTGGTTCAAAACGAAAGCTTCTCCTTTCAAGCTTTTGTTTGACTAGAGGCTGAACTCCCTGCTCACTTATCTCGACCACCATCTTATCCCAGCCACTCTGTGTTTTGGCTGCCAACCTCCCAATGCATCTTCCAGCAACAACCCCACCTGCGATGGTGGACTAGAACAAGTATAGCATAGAGAGAAATAGCCTCTGAAATGGGACATTTCGTCTAGGAAAATGACTCCTACCGTGACGTCTTCACTATATGTTTAAAGCAGTGTCATGGCACTTTAAATAGGCATGGCTTCTCCCAGAGGATTCTGGGAAGTGTAGTTTGTTAAGAATGCTGAGAGTTGCTAGGAGACCCCCATTCCATTCACAGAGCTACTATTTGCAGAGTGGCCAATCCCTCTTTCCTGGGAATTATAGCTCTCTGAGGGGATCAGGGGTCTCCTAATAACTCTTGGCACTCTTGTCAAACCATACTTCCCAGGAGTCTGGAGGAAGTAATAATAATAATAATAATAATAATAATAATAATAATAATTTATTTGTACCCCGCCCATCTGGCTGGGTTTCCCCAGCCACTCTGGGCGGCTTCCAACAAAGATGAAAAATACACTAAAATGTCACATATTAAAAACTTCCCTGAACAGGGCTGCCTTCAGATGTCTTCTGAATGTCAGGTACAGTAGTTGTTTCTCACTTTGACATCTGATGGGAGGGCGTTCACGACTATTTATAAGTGTTGCAATACTTCTTTAAATGTACAGTGTAGATGGGTCCTGATGTTGGGAAAGATGGAGGGCACAAGGAGAAGGGGACGACAGAGGATGAGGTGGTTGGACAGTGATTTCAAAGCTACTAACATGAGTTTGACCAAGCTGTGGGAGGCAATGGAAGACAGGAGTGCCTGGCGCACTCTGGTCCATGGGCTCATGAAGAGTCGGACATGACCGAACGACTAAACAACAACAACAACAACACCTCATAGGCCTCTATTCTTAAGGTTTCATGCTCTACAGTCAGAGGTTGCTATCACCATGGCTCATTTGTTTATGTTCCGTCTCTGTTCTGCTGTGCAGATTCAGTTTGGTAGCTACTCCTTCCTTTTGCTCACCTTCTTAGGGTAGGCAAGGAAGAAGAGCAGCAGCTCTGGGGAACACCAGAGATACTTACCCTTGATCATATACTTTATATCCTGGGTGGAAAACTGGATCCAGCCCACAAACCAGATCCTCTATCCTTCACTTCCCTGGTGGGACCATTTTTAACTGCTGGACGGGGCCTCCCACCTGTCAATCACTAGACATCACCACAATATCACACAAATCTTTATATGATGGTGATGTGTTTAGCTCAGGCTGAGCAGCAAAGGAAGGATCCTCGGGGCAAACGCATGTTCATTGGACTCTTTGCCCCAGAAAATGTTGTTTCCCTGGTGGTCTGTCGTCTTAAAATGGCAACGTCAGGTGGGTAAAGAATTCCAGGTCAGCCATGAGTGACACTGGAGGAAATCTCTAACTTCAAGGAGCCTGTGGAAATTGATTTCTACAGAATAAATACAGAAGATTGGGTTGCTGGAAAAAGTAGCTTCTTGTTTAAAAGGCGGGGGCAGAAGCTTATTAGATGTTAGATCTCCTACTTCTTTTCACTATGTGATTGTATGAGCTCTAATTAGTCTAAGAAAATATGTGCTGTGTCAGGCGTGTAAGGGCTGCGTTGTGTGATGAGCAGCAAACGAGGTGGTCTATTTTTTGCTCTCTTCTTTCTCAAGGGATTCCAAGCATATGTTCTATATTTTATTTATGGGTTTGTTAAATGTTGGATAAAGAAAACGAAATGGCATGAAAGTAAGTGTCTAGAAGCTGTGTGATAGGGTTTTCCTCATTCCACCATTGTGGCTTTTGTTTTTTTGGGGGGAGCAGCATGTACTGTTCCAAAACTTGGAATGTGTTGTTGTTGTTGTTGTTGTTGTTGTTAAAAAAGCTATTTGCTCATGTCTGCAAATAATACATTTATTTGGTAAGCATGCAAGAGAATTTAGCAAGGCAAATATATTCTGTGCACTTTTTAAATTTATCCTGTATTCATAGGATCATAGAATTGTAGAGTTGAAAGGGGTCACAAGGGGGCATCTAGTCCAACCCCCTGCAATGCAGGATTATTTTTGCCCAACGTGGGGCTCAAACCCACGACCCTGAGGTTAAGAGTCTCATGCTCTACCGACTTCCTTGTGGATCTAGAAATCTTGGCACGCTCTGAGCTCACTGCAGACAGCAGAGAGCCTATTATTTTTCATATGGCCCACAGTGTGTAATGAAAGATTGAGATAATGCAAGAAAACAGTTATTTATCTGGGATTAGCCTACATAAAACAGTTACTTCAAGCAGAAAGTAGGGCAGAATCACAACCTCTTCAAAATGAGATTGAATTGTAGCCTGATTTTTGAGAAATCCCACATCGGTGGGAATCGTTTAAATGGGTTAAGGATTAGGTTCATGGAATGGCTCTGCTGAGTGGGACTAAAATTTGCATTGGCGCCACCTGAGGCCCTCTCAGTGGTTGTTGCTGACTCCAATTCCCCTAAGCCAGTGCCCAGGGATGATGGGAGTTGTAGTCTAACAACATCTAGAGCAGCCTTTCTCAACCTTAGGTCCCCAGATGTTGTTGAACTACAACTCCCATCATCCCTATCTAGCAAGGCCAGAGCTCAGGGATGATGGGAGTTGTAGTCCAACAACATCTGGGGACTCAAGGTTGAGAAACACTGATCTAGAGGGTATCAGATTGGGGAAGCCTGACCTAGCTCTTGTGCAGTGCAATATGGGTACACTCATCACAATGCGTCATGTGTGTAACTATATTGTTACAAAGGTACGGCATCACCCCAAGCTCTGCCGAGCGGTAGCCAAGTTCCAGGGGGTTCTAGGTGCTTATCCCATGATCATGCTTTTTAGGGAATTCAAGCACACCAGAGACTGTAGTGTTTTAAGATACTGTATACAGTTAATTTTGCACCTGTATTGCACCTGGGTCTAGGTGGCAGAAGGGAGTTCGCAGCATTACATATTGTGACCGACTCTGGGGTTGCGGCACTCATCTCGTTTATTTGGCCGAGGGAGCCGGCGTACAGCTTCCAGGTCATGTGGCCAGCATGACTAAGCTGCTTCTGGCGAACCAGAGCAGTGCACGGAAACGCCGTTTACCTTCCTGCCAGAGCGGTACCTATTTATCTACTTGCACTTTGACGTGCTTTCGAACTGCTAGGTTGGCAGGAGCTAGGCCCGAACAACAGGAGCTCACCCCATCGCGGGGATTCAAACCGCCAACCTTCTGATTGGCAAGTCCTAGGCTCTGTGGTTTAACCCACAGTGCCACCCACGTCCCATTACATATTGAGGGGTATGCTATTCCCCACAGCAGGGCAGCAAACCATGAATCTGGGTTCAGAAATACTGCTAAACTAAACCGTCGTATCCTGGTGACAGGAACAGGACCTGGGAAGGAGCAAAATGGCTATTTTGTTGTGAATACTTGCACGCTTGTTCCTTCAGATTGTCTTACAACTCTGTTTCTTCTTTACCTCTTCCCAAGATAAGCGCTCTCTCTCTCTCTCTGTGAAATCTCTGCTTGCTTGTGAGACAAAAGAAATATTTCCAGTGACTTATTGTGGCAGCAGTTTATCCTTGGTAAATAGATTGTGATGCATATGGCTTTTCTGTGGATGAGAAACTTTATCCCTGGCTGCTCCATCACTGCATATTATCATACGGATGGTTCATTGAATGGAATTTCATGACTGCCTTGACCTAATTTAAAGGCCTAGATTAAAACAAAATTTGCCGTCTTCATCTTCTTAATTCAGCATCACAAAGGAAGGATGCTAGGCTCTTCCGTTCTCTTTCTCACCCCACCCCTTTATAACAGACACTGTCTCTGTCAAAAACACACAGCAATATGCGGTGCCTTTTCAGACATCTATTTAAACATGTTGCTTAGCCAGAATTGGCCATTATTTATCAGCGAAAATTCAGACCACTTTATGTATATTTTTATGTGTTTACTAAATTTATTAGATACCAAATAGCTGCTGCTTGCTGGGTATATTACCAAGAAAAATAGATAGATAGATAGATAGATAGATAGATAGTTTTTTTTCAGGGGGTCTTTTCTTCTTTGGTGATCACTCGTAGCCGAGTAAGGTTGTCTTCCGTAAACACGGTTTTAACAGTGAATCCATAAGTGACTGTGGAGGCCAATTCTGGATCCACACATCCTTCCACAGTGGGGACATTGGTTTCCGGGTGGGAGTTGATCATGGTGTGGATTTGCCAAGCATGCCTTCATCTTAGCACGTCTCTCCCTTGCATCCTGAGTTCAAGTATCTTTTAAACCCTTGCAGTATTATATATATCTTTGAAACACCATTTGGAAAGCCTACAGACACCTGTAAACCTCTGGAAACCCTTGGAAAGCCCTGCAAAAAAACCAGCAGCACTCACAAGAAGCCAAACTCCACCACAATTGCTCTGTCCAAACAGTGGTGTAGTTAGTGTGCCCAGTCTACGCCTCTGCCTCCAAACTTCCTTGCTCAAACTTTTCGCAGGCATCAATGGTCAGTGCAAGGGCTCCCGGAATTGCACTTGTAAAGGCTTGTGGGGTGGTTAGGCGCTATTTTTTGCCCCTACTTGTCCTTTCTTCGGCTCTTTTAGGTCTGTTTTGGCCATTTTTAAAGTCACTTCCCGGTTCGGCCCAGTCACGCCTCGATTGGACGCGCCTCAATTGGTTGTTGCCAGTATTACAGTTGCTACAGGAGGCAGAAAAAATATATTAAATGGCCCACCAACCCCCTCAGCAATTTCCAGGCTCCCAGATTAGGTTTAAACACTGCCTGGGGCTATTTTCAAGACCCTGTTGCATCGGTCATGTTGGGTCCATGAGGAGCTGGGATGGGGGAGAAACCTGCGGCTGGCTGGCTGGCTGGCTTTGCTTGTGCTTTTGCCTGGAACTGCCATCTGAAAACTGTGCTCTGTACAGCGCGAGAGGGAGAGAGGGGAGGCAAAGGTGTTCGGGTTGCTGTAAACACTAAAAAACAAAACGCAGATTATTTAATCTTCCTTTCCTGGGCCGGCTGCGTACTGCATCTCTAATCATTTAATCACTACGTGGCTTTCATGAGCAGGCAATCCTTTTGTGCGAGGTCGAGCCCTGCATCCCCACGACAGGACCAAAGCCCCATTCATAAATAAGCCCCTGGACATCTCCCTTTTATCCCGTGCACATGGATGCGAGAGAATTGCAAACAATGGGGCGGTTTGAAACAAAAGTGGCCCATTGTTCAGCGACTGCCAAGGCAGGAGGTCAGCCAGGCCAGCCCCGGCCTCTTGCAGGCGGGAGACTATTGTCTCCGTAATTGGATTTGTGCTGATGGTGTCCAGCCAGTGGGGCTGCAAGCAAGGAAGCGGACCTGATTTGGGGGGCAGGCAGAGGGAGGCAGCAGGAGGAAGGAGACGCTTGCCAAGCGAGATAAACAAAGCTGCCGCTTGGGCCAGCCAGGCTGACTTCGAAGTTGGTGTGGCATTTGCTGAGGGCAACACATTCAAAGTCCCAGGGAGGGGTGGTGATGGTGGAATTCTAATAAAGTTAGAAAGCAACAGGCTGCGAGGCAAAAAGAAGCAGCACTGGGCCTCATGCTGGTAGCCAGGGTGGATCCCAAACGCCCTGGCATATTTTGGCACTGAATTTTGGAAGGTGGGTGGGAGAGAGGGGAAGCTGAGCTTGCCACAAAGTGCCAGCTTTTCACTCCCAGTAAAAGCAGATGGAGGGACACGGGTGGCGCTGTGGGACTTGCCGATCAGAAGGTCGCGGTTCAAATCCCCACGACGGGGTGAGCTCCCGTTGCTCGGTCCCTGCTCCTGCCAACCTAGCAGTTTGAAAACACGTCAAAGTGCAAGTAGATAAATAGGTACCACTCCGGCGGGAAGGTAAACGGCATTTCCGTGTGCTGCTCTGGTTCGCCAGAAGCGGCTTAGTCATGCTGGCCACATTACCCAGAAGCTGTACGCTGGCTCCCTCGGCCAATAAAGCGTGATGAGTGCCGCAACCCCAGAGTCGGTCGCGACTGGACCTAATGGTCAGGGTTCCCTTTACCTTTACCTAAAAGCAGATGGGCTGCTGTCCTGAAAGCCACGTGTTGGTGGTTGGGCTCAGGCTAAGTTGAGTTAGGGGAAGTGCTTTTGTAGAATTGGGTACCTTGACTTCAGAGTGGGTGGCCCAGTTGCCCAGTTTTTCTCCATTCTCTCTCTCTCTCTCTCTCTCTCTCTCTCTCTCTCTCTCTGTGTGTGTGTGTGTGTGTGTGTTTGGAGGGGAAGGTGGGTTTCTGTATGTTGTTGTTGTTTATTCGTTTAGTCGTGTCCGACTCTTCGTGATCCCATGGACCAGAGCACGCCAGGCACTCCTGTCTTCCACTGCCTCCCGCAGTTTGGTCAAACTCATGTTGGTAGCTTCAAGAACACTGTCCAACCATCTTGTCCTCTGTCGTCCCCTTCTCCTTGTGCCCTCCATCTTTCCCAACATCAGGGTCTTTTCCAGGGAGTCTTCTCTTCTCATCTGGTGGCCAAAGTATTGGAGCCTCAGCTTCAGGATCTGTCCTTCCAGTGAGCACTCAGGGCTGATTTCCTTCAGAATGGAGAGGTTTGATCTTCTTGCAGTCCATGGGACTCTCAAGAGTCTCCTCCAGCACCATCATTCAAAAACATCAATTCTTCGGTGCTCAGCAGCATGCCTACTTCTGTTTGATACCAGGTGTGAGCAATATGGGGTCCTGAATAGGCAGGCAATGCCGTACAGTCCGGCATGGAAAGTGAAACTAGAACAAGGACTAGGACTGCAACACAAGTCATGTCTGCATTTGTGAGTTTGTTAGGACTATTGCATTCCTGCCAACATTTCTCCAATGAAAATAGGGACATCCTATTCAACAGCAGCAGCAGCAGCGGCAGCAGCAGCAACAACAATTTTATTATTTATACCCCGCCCATCTGACTGGGTTGCCGCAGCCACTCTGGGCAGTTTCCAACATACATAAAAACATAATTAAACATTAAACAACTTCCCTATCCAGGGCTGCCTTCAGATGTAGTCTAAAGGTTTTATAGTTACTTATCTCCTTGGCTCAGGGGTCGCCTAATTCCATACCCTCCAACATTTCTCCAATGAAAATAGGACTTTCTAAGGAAAAGCAGGACATTCTGGGATCAAATCAGAAACTGGGATGGCTTCTGTAAATCCGGGACTCTCCCTGGAAAATAGGGACACTTGGAGGGCCTGTTGCAATGTCACTTTTAATAAGAGAGTTACAGTTTCTCTACTGCAATCTCTGGTATTCTTTAAACACTGAGGTCAGTTATACAGTATTCCTTATAGTACATTTGCACATGGCCAGATTCTGCATGTGGAATGACTTACCGTATTTTTCGCTCTATAACACGCATCTGACCATAACACGCACGTAGTTTTTAGAGGAGGAAAACAAGAAAAAAATATTCTGAACGAAACAGTGGGTGCATGATTTTTATGGTTCATGCTGTGGCCACAGACATGTGATCTGATGGTGAGTTTGGGGTAGCCCAATGCAAAAATCCTGAGGATCCATGTGGATCCGTGCTTTGTAACCACGTTTTAAGTGGGGAGGGAAGGAAAAGCACTCAAGGGACAAGGAGCACGCGTGGAGAAGGAGCTTTTCGCAGAGCTGAGTGGGGAGGAGGGAGGGAAAGAGCACTGTTGCTTTAAAGGTATACTTAAGGTACTTGCCCTGTGCCTGGGTTTTTTTCCATTTAACAGTTTGCAGCCTTTTCCTTCTGCTCCTTGTTTTGAGGCAGAATAGATTTGAGCAAGTGAGGAGGACTTGGATTGCAGGGGATTCACCATTAGTTGTGTAATAGCGCTCCTCCTTGTAGCCTGAGTGATAAGCAGCCACCAGCAGCAATAGAATGGAGCACAAAAAAGTGGTAGGGGCACTAGGACCCAGACAATGCTCGAATCTATCCTGCCTGAAAACAAGCTGCTCCCTCCCAGCGGATCAGCTGAGACGCTGGGATTTTCGAAGTTTTCCCCTCTCCCTCATCCCCAGCCTTTTTTTTTTAACTTCCTGGTTTTCACTGCGTGGCTCAGAGCTCGAGGTTGGTTTTATTTTGCTGCTGGTTGCTTAAATTTTATCTTTCCTGCCGTCCCTCTGCAGCCTCATTGCTCTGTTTAGAGAGCGCACGGACCTTTGCTAGCGTCTGTCCCTCCTCCCGTGTAAGCGGCTGCTGCCCGCTTTGCTGCCATGGCTCTCCTTCCCTCCCTCCGCTCCAGGTCACTTTAAAGCAAGCAAAGCGAGAGCCTCGTAGAGTGTGTAAGCGGCTCCCGCTTTGCTTGACTGACGGCAGCCATGGCTCCGATCCGTGCATTCGCTCCTTAACACGCACAGGCATTTTCCCTTACTTTCTAGGAGCAAAAAAGTGTGTGTTTTGGAGCGAAAACTACGGTATGTGGAGGGAAAGATCAGCCACAGGGAGTAAAATGTATTGAAGAAGAAGAGTTTGGATTTGATATCCCGCTTTATCACTACCTGAAGGAGTCTCAAAGCGGCTAACATTCTCCTTTCCCTTCCTCCCCCACAACAAACACTCTGTGAGGTGAGTGAGGCTGAGAGACTTCTGAGAAGTGTGACTGGCCCAAGGTCACCCAGCAGCTGCATGTGGAGGAGCGGGGAATCGAACCCAGTTCACCAGATTACGAGTCTATCGCTCTTAACCACTACACCACACTGGCTCTCAGTGACTGGTATTAGATCAGTTGTGCCTCACCTTGAGGGAGAAAAGGCTAGGAAAAAGGAAAAAGAAACTCAGTAGACGAGGAAGAGACCGTAAGTGGAGTTTTCCAAACAGACCACACTTGTCAGTCCACTTACAAATGTTTTAATGATTCTGTTCAGTTTTTACAATTAATTCCAATTTGTCTTATCCATAGCATGTGCTTTTTATATTTAGAAATTTCGGTAATTAAGTGGTACATAAATAGCAGAAATGAATATGCAGAAATCGTACTTCGATGCTGACTTTCCCAGATTGGATCGGAGATAGGAAAATCCCCTTGTTTGAATGCTCTGTGTAAAACAATTTCCTGTAAGTAGAAAGGTAGCGTGACAGGAGGAGGAAGAGTCTTAGTCTAGTCTTCTCCCCAAGCAGGAGGGGCTTTCATTGGCTGCAGGAACATCCAGACATCTGACAATTAACCTTTGCTGTTAGGGATGGTACAATTCAGGAAGGGGTGACCTGCGACTCCAGTCTGCTTGAAACTCCCTTTTGAAGGAACTCGGAAGGGATGGTGCAATAGATCAGGTTGGAGTTCATCTTTGCTCTTCTTCTTTTTTAAAATCTGCTGGCAATTCCCTTTGATGTTTCAGTGTATTTTGGTTTGTTGATCTCTCTCACTCTTGGAGACAGCATTCTTGGGAACTCTGGTTTGACTCTCGTGCATTCCACTTAACAACAGGTGTCTTCAGCAAAAAGTATAAATCACTGCTCTTTTTTACCAGGAATATTTCCAAGAAGAGTGTGCTGGATCAGGCCAATGGCCCATCTAGTCCAGCATCCTGTTCTCACAGTGACCAACCAGACACATGTGTGAAACCAGGGAGCAGTACATGAGCACAATAGTGCTCTGCTCACCTGCGATTCTCATCAATTGGTATTCAGAGGAATCATAATAGAATCATAGAATTTTGGAATTGGAAGGGATCACAAGGGTCATCTAGTCTCACCCCCTGAAATGTCTTCTCTTTGGCGATCACTCGTAGCTGAGTAAGATTGTCTTCCATAAACACGGTTTGAACACCTTTGGGGTGTCCTGGTTTTGAAATATGGTAACCCTATCAGTGATACAACAAGACAGCTCCAGAATTCACCTGGAACATAGGAAGGTATTTCTTATCTAGCCTAATATCACCAGCTCTAACCAGGAAAGAGTGCATCTCCCAGCTCCTTTGTGGCTTTACTGCTGCTGCTTCTTTAGCGATCACTCATAGCTGAGTAAGATTGTCTTCCATAAACACGGTTTTAACAATGAGTCCGTAGGTAACTGTGGAGGCCAATTCTGGATCCACACATCCTTCCACAGTGGGGACATTGGTTTCCGAACGAGAGTTAGTCACGGTGTGGATTTGCCAAGCGTGTCTTCTTCTTAGCACGTTTCTCCCTTGCGTCCTGAGTTTGAGTGTCTTCAAAGCCCATGACACCTTTGGTAAAGGCTGTTCTCCAACTGGAGCACTTGCAGGCCAGTGCTTCCTATTTGTTGGTGTTTATACTATGAGATGAGCGCCGCAACCCCAGAGTCGGTCAGGCGTCCTAATGGTCAGGCGTCCCTTTACCTTTATACTACATTTTTTTTAGATTTGCCTTGATACAGTCTTTAAACCTCTTTTGTTGACCACCTACTCACCTGAAATGTAGTGGAGGTAGAACATAGCCATTGTGGCTAGTAACCATTGAATGCATATGATTATATATAAAGTGTTCTGTGTGTGGGTGTTTGTTTATGAACTGGTCGCCTTTCCCCCTTTCCATACAAATCATCTTTCTCTTTTCACCTGGACATTGGGCTTTCCAGAGATGATAGTGAGGACCTCCTTATCATGCCTTTTTAGATAATGTAAACTCCCCATCAAGCCCTCCCAGGTTGTACCACTTCCCCCATCAAATCAATCCTGGGAGATGAATCACTGATAGTCACACTGTCTTCCTTGACTGCTAAGTTTACAACAGCCTAGATCTGACACTCATGCATTTCCTGGTTAGATGCGGAGTCGCTCCCAGCCACGTGAATCCACCCACTGGCTGCTTGACCTTTCCCACCCACCCCTCCTTTCTGAAAACTAACATTGGCAGAGTGATCACATCTCATTCCCTTCGTCACATGCCTGGGTGCCCAGAACAAAAGCCTTTGTGTGACAATCGCCTTCTTGAGTGTTCATCCTCCATGGCCCAGTATGTGTTTTCTCTCTAGGCTTGTTCACACATTACAGTGAACACAGGTCCAAGCTGTCTCCTCTACAAGTGCTTGTGTGAAAGAGTGTAAACTTTTTAATTTGTACAGCTGGGCCATTGTGTACACAGGCTATACGCTCACTGAATGCTGCATGTGAATAACTGTATGAATGTGCAACTAAGCTGCTTGTATAAAGATTGCGCATTTGTTGAATGTAATGTGTGAATGCACACCCCACTCTTTGTGACTCCTTTCTAAATGCTTACATGTTATTTGGCTTCAAAGTCTGCATTCTGAGCTTAAAAACACTCCCCTCCAGTCTTCTGCGGTGTTGCAGCTTGCAGGTTAAGATAAAGGTAAAAGGTAAAGGACCCCTGGATGGTTAAGTCCAGTCAAAGGCAACTATGGGGTTGCGGCGCTCATCTCGCTTCAGGACTAGGGAGCTGGAGTTTGCCCTCAGACAGCTTTCCAGGTCATGTGGCCAGCATAACTAAACCACTTCTGGCGCAACGGAACACTGTGACGGAAACCAGAGCGCACGGAAACACCGTTTACCTTCCTGCTGCAGCTGTACCTATTTATCTACTTGCACTGGTGTACTTTTGAACTGCTAGGTTGGCAGGAGCTGGGACAGAGTAACGGGAGCTCACCCCGTTGTGGGGATTTGAACCGCCAACCTTCTGATCAGCAAGCCCAAGAGGCTCAGTGGTTTAGACCACAGCGCCACCCGCATCCCTTTCAGGTTAAGATAAACTTTGCTCAACTTGAACTGTTTCATGGCTCACTTCTAAGGGCTTGGAAGACCCTTGCTCCTTCGATAGCAAACTAAGCATGGATTAGAATTTACGGAGTGGCATTATAAAACATGCAAGTCCTACTGTTTGGCCTTTAAAGCGTATTAATATGATATACTTGCTCTTGGTCCTCGTTTAGGAAAATTATCTGAATAAATGGCTTTGCTTGGGTTTAATTCCATCATAGGTCAAGAACTCAGGACTTAGAGTGGGAATATGGCCATGGCAAAACCTAAATCTCTCAATTTAGGCTCAATTTTCAAAAGCTGACGAAACGTGTTCATATAAGTACTGTATGCTTATATAGCTTGCAGAGTTGTTCCAACATTTGCCTTTGTTTCACTTTTCTCCTTTGTTGATTTGACCTTTTTTGGCCCTTAACTTATGTGACAGTTTAATGGTAATCCAGATAAACCTTGAGACATAAATCCATGTCTTTGTGGTATTCTGTAGGAAATGTTTAGATAAGGAAGTGGAAGAGTGCAAAGTGTCCTGGAAAGGATCTTCTACAAGGTTGAAATTGTGGCTCACTGTCAGCTGCCTCTGGTTGACCCTGCTGTGTTTTAATGGTGCAATGTTGAGTTGAGAATTACTTACAATGAGAATTACTTACAAGAATTACAACGCTGAGTTGAGAATTACTGTGTCTCTCTCTGTGTGTGTTGGTGATATGATTAGTCAAGGTCCACAAATGTGCTTGCTGTTGGCGAGGGTGTGTAGAGCCCCAGGGAGAATCGCTGTACAGTGGACGCTCAGGTTGCGAACGTGATCCATGCGGGGTGCATGTTCGCAACCTGCAGTGTTTGCAACCTGCAGTGGCGCACTTGTGCACACACAGGTTGTGATTCAGTGCTTCTGTGATTAAGCGCTTCTGCACATGTGCGACCGCCGAAACCCGGAATTAACCCGTTCCGGTGCTTCCGGGTTTTGGTGGTCCGAAACCCAAAAAAATGTGACCTGAAGCATCTGTAACCCGAGATATGACTGTACTTCTCACAAACCTAGAGTGTGATGAATCTTGGAGACACTTGGAAAGCAGCAAGATGGCATGTTGTTCTTTCAAGTGTTTTTGAGATTCATCACAGCAGATATCCTCTTTCTTTCCTCCCACTCTTTCCTAGCTCGGAGTGAGGGAAGAGGAAAGAACGTCAAACAAGGGCCCGCCCTCTAGGTGTGGGTTTGTGCATCAAGTCAGTCATACATTTGGGCTGGCTGCCAGGGACTCCTGGCTTAGTTTGGAATTTGGACTCCACAGACTGCCCTGTTTTCTGACAGAGTTGGAAAATAATTCTTGACTCCGGCTGCAAATTTCAGACATTGGAAGGTGGTTTCCCAGTCAACTTCATGGCTGAATGAAGCTTGGAAGCCAGGATTACTTGACCAAAGCCCATTGCTTTTATCCATCACACCACAACTGGATAGTCTTTTACTTGTCAAGTGACACATTTCCTTGGGGATAATCGGCCAGGGACAGTTCACCACTGGTGGGCAGCAGACAGTGGGATGAAAGTCAAAAGTATGCAGGGCCACCTCCTACCCCCCTCTGCATTTCTGTCACCCCCGCTTTCCTTTCCCCTCTACCTTCTACCACCCCTTTTGTTTCTCCCCCCTCCCAGAATTCTGCAGGGGGAAGGACAGATGGCTCTTCCCAAAAATATGAAGGAAGAGGGAATTCCCTGAAGTGTTTGACCCAGTCAAAATAATAATAATAATAATAATAATAATAATAATAGTAATAGTAATAGTAATAGTAATAATAGTAATAATATTTTCTTTATACCCCACCCTTCTGGCTGGATTTCCCTAGCCACTCTGGGCGGCTCCCAACACAATATTAAAAACATGATAAAACATCAAATATTAAAAATTTTCCTAAACAGGGCTGCCTTCAGGTGTCTTCTAAAAGTCAGATAGTTGTTTATTTCCTTGACATCTGGTGGGAGGGCGTTCCACAGGGAGGGGGCTACTGCTGCAAAGGCCCTCTACCTGGTTCCCTGTAACCTCACTTCTCGCAGGGAGGGAACCGTCAGAAGGCCCTTGGAGCTGGATCTCAGTGTCTGGGCCAAACGATGGGGGTGGAGACGCTCCTTCAGGTATACAGGACTGAGGCCGTTTAGGGCTTTAAAGGTCAGCACCAACACTTTGAATTGTGCTCAGAAACGTACTGGGAGCCAAAGTAGGTCTTTCAGGACTGGTGTTATATGGTCTCGGCAGCCACTCCCAGTCACTGGTCTAGCTGCCGCATTCTGGATTAGTTGTTGTTTCCGGGTCACCTTCAAAGGTAGCCCCACGTAAAGCGCATTGCAGTAGTCCAAGCGGGACATAACTAGAGCATGCACCACTCTGGCGAGACAGTCTGTGGGCAGGTGGGGTCTCCACCTTCATACCAGATGGAGCTGGTAGACAGCTGCCCTGGACACAGAATTAACCTGCGCCTCCATAATCACTGTACGGCCAAAGTAATCGTTACATTGCCTTAAGTTTACTGAGCTACTAACCTTTCCGCATTTTATATTTTGGTTTCATTGCGAACCGGCTTGCAAACATAGCATTCAAAGGGCTTTTGAAATTAGACTGACTGGATGGATTGCTCCACTTTTCTGTCTAGGCTTTGAGTGGTGTTGTTGGGTGCCTGCCGTCTGCCCAGCCCCGACTGGCGACTCTCAAGAAATATTGCTGGGGAAATATCCCTGTATTTTGCACCACAAGCCTCCTGCTGTCATGATGAGCCTTCTTCCGTACTGCTCAAGTCTCGCCTCGCCGCCTTCATATCTTCTTCTGAACCTGCCAGTTTTGTCTCTCTCCCCTGCGCTGTTTTGAAACCCCCCTGATGGTTTTCCGAGGGGGGAGTCCTGGGCAGTCACTCAGATCGGATGGCTGGTGCTCGAGGGAGATATTCCAGGGCCCTGGGAATGACTCAAGGCAAGAAGCCCTTTTCATTTCTGTCGCCTGACGTCTTAACGCAAAGGCTCATCTTTTGGGGAATTTCCCACAGGCAGCCTTCTTGTACAGACTGCACAGCATGGCAAGCAGGAACGCCTCACTCCCCAATGCCTCTCCTTTTGTCTAAAGCCTGATTTAAATCGCATTTTACCAGTACTGCACACCCACAATACTTCTATAAATCTTGCAGCCATTGTACACAGTTGTTTACACAGGGTGAAGGTGTTTTGTCAGGGTTTTTTGCTACTGGCAGTCCACTAGGTCAGGAGTGCAGAGAGGGTTCATTTCTTCGAATGGTCCCGGAGCTTTTCTGAGTTGTGGAAGAGACCTAGGCCCCACCTGCACTATGCATTTTAAACACTAGCATGCCACTTTAGACAGTCACACCTTCTCTCAAAGAATCCTGGGGATTGTAGTTGGTTAAGGGTGCAGGGAGTTGTTAAAATGCCCTCTATTCCCCACAGAAAGCTGCAATTTCCACAGCGGTTTAACCATCCATCACTCTTCCTAGGGATTTCTGGGAATTGTAGCTCTGTGAGGAGAATTGGGGTCTGCTAACCACTCTCAGCTCCCTTAAGAAACTACTGTTTGCCGGATCCTTTGGGGGAAGCACTGAAGGATACTGAGTGGGGGGGGGGGAGCGCCCCGCCCCCGACAGTGCTATCCTGGCAGGGTACCATCATGGCTGCCCCTCCCCGCTCGGTGCCCTGCCCCCAGGACGCATGCCAGGCCCGCCCCCACCTGCTCTGCGCCCCCCAGTGTCGGAGCATGAAGCTCCGCCACTGGGGGGGAAGCCATGCGTTTTTGAGGTGGTGTGATACTGCTAATAATAATAATAATAATAATAATAATAAGAAGAAGAAGAAGAAGAAGAAGAAGTTACTTATACCACTCCCATCTTACCAGGCCTTCCCAGCCACTCTGGGCGGCTCCCAACAGAATATGAAAAACACAATAAAACATCAAACATTTAAAACTTCCCTAAACAGAGCTGGCTTCAGATGTCTTCTAAAAATCAGGTAGTTGTTTATTTCCTTGCCGTCTGATGGGAGGGCATTCCACAGGGAGGGTGCCACCACCGAGAAGGCCCTCTGCCTGGTTCCCTGTAACCTCATTACTCACAGTGAGGGAACTGCCAGAAGGCCCTCGGAGCTGGACCTTAGTGTCCGGATAGAACAATGGGGGTGGAGATGCTCTTTTAGGTATACTGGACCAAGGCTGTTTAGTGCAGATGGGACCTCTGATGGGTACAGGAGACCCATCAGATGTCAAGGAAGTAAGCAACTATCTGACTTTTAGAAGACATCTGATTGCAGCCCTGTATAGGGAGGTTTTTAATGTTTTTCATTTGTTGGAAGCTGCCCAGAATAGCTGGGCAACCCAGTCAGATGGGCAGCATATAAATAGATCATCATTATTATTGTTATTATTACCCGCCCTCCACAGCTTGGGTGGGGCAGGAGGGTGGGGAAGTGAAGAACAGGGCGCTTTCCTCTTCCTCCCACATGGTTTGATCACCACTTACTTCAGTCAGGCCAGTTTGTCTTCCTAAACACAGGCCATTTCCCCGCACCACATCTGGCGAGAGACGCCATGCTCCCATTTCCTCCCTGCCTGTGGCAGACTGTGCATCAGATAAACAAAACCACAGGCTACAGTTGCACATGGCAGTCTGCTTGGAACAGCTTGGTGCGAAGGGATCCTGGCTTCGTGCTGCGAGTCGGCTTAGATCTCCGGTGTCCAACTGACCTGTAACTGGGTCATGAGTTGATTCGTTGGGAATCTTTGAGGGAAGCCATTGCTGTTTAAAGTGGTTTGGTGCTGCTTCAAATCAGGGGCCTTGGTGATAGGGTCTGTCTCATTTATTGATGTGATGGATTGCAGCTGCCTCTTATCCCAAATTTTGCCAGTCACAGCACAAGGGACCTTGTTTGCGTTTAAATTTTGGGATTTCAACCAGCGGCGTCCCACTGGGTTTGGTTGAAATTTCACAACCAAGATGCAGTCTTATTGCATTATACAAACACACTGTCTCTGCTGCCTTTGCCGCACCTGCAGAAAACCTTACATTTTCAAGCATTTTAAGTAGAGATCTTTCCCGGTCTGCATCTATACTGCAATTGCTTTTAGGTATTCTTAGATGTGTTTATATTGTTGTTGTTGTTATTATTATTATTATTATTATTATTATTATTATTTGCTGCTTATGTGTTTTGCTACCCTGGGCTCCTTTGGGAAGGAAGGGCTTTATAAAAATAGGTAAACTAAAATAAGTGGAGCTTGTGGTAGCCTCATTTTTTGATGCTCCTAGCTGTCACTGATTTATTTCCAACTACAGACTGGTGTAGGCAGCATCTTACTGGCACTGTCGTCATATATAAGGGGGTAAAAGAGAGGTCATGGCATGAGGCAAATTTAACGTGGCCTTTTGTGGAAAAGACCAATTCTTAACTATGCAGCCCCAGTGCATTTTATTTTATCTTATGTACTATGACACAGACTGGCCTAAAAGTTCAGCGTAAGTTCATATATGCCGCCAGGAGGATTCTTCTGGGCAACTGGCCCTTCTCATATCCAACTTTTGCTTTATCTGAGGACTGGTTTTTACATCACCAGAGCTGAAATCTCAGCTTTTTTGTTAGGTGTTTTGGGGTTTTTTTGCTCTCTGGCACAGATCTGTTGCTCACGTGTCAATATGTTCCCTTGAAAAGAAACATCCTGCTGTCCAAGCCATTACATACTGATTATGGTTTATCGCTGCTGTGGAATCTTCCGCTCCTCCATTTGTCTAAATTGGAGACATCTTAAACCCCTGTTGAGCAACTAGTCTTCCTGGAGGGGCAATTCTGAGATGTGAGCAGGCGTTGGTGGGCTGGAGTCTCACCCTCCGGTCCATCGCCTAATGCTCTTTGGCAAGTTCTGTTGCCATAGAAACATATTTTTCTTCTTCTTCACCTTGTTTCTGTCTCTAGTCTAGTAATGGAGAGGGCCCAGGCGGGGCTTGTTAAGGAGGCTGGATTTGGCTCAGAAACCTCTGGTTGCTGTATAAAAGGTCAAGGGACCCCTGACCATTAGGTCCAGTCTGACCGACTCTGGGGTTGCAGCGCTCATCTCGCTTTATTGGCCAAGGGAGCCGGCGTACAGCTTCTGGGTCATGCGGCCAGCATGACTAAACCACTTCTGGCGAACCAGAGCAGCTCACGGAAACGCCGTTTACCTTCCCGCCGGAGTGGTACCTATTTATCTACTTGCACTTTGAGGTGTTTTCAAACTGCTATGTTGGCAGGAGCAGGGACCAAGCAACAGGAGCTCACCCCGTCGCAGGGATTCGAACCGCCGACCTTCTGATCAGCAAGTCCTAGGCTCAGTGGTTTGGACCACAGTGCCACCTGCACCCACCTTAAAACGATTTCTTAGCATCTAGAAATGGAGCTCATCCTTGGGACACTTCTGTACTTCTCAAACTACTTGCATGGCTTGGCCTGTAGGGGAATGGGGAATAATGTTCTTTGGAGAAGCGCAGAGAGTTACACATAGCAAGCTGTCTTTTACCAAGTCAGACTATTGGCCCATCTAACTCAGTTGTGTCAACACTGACTGGCAGCTGTTTTCCAGGGTTTCTTTCGCTGCCCTGCCTGGAGATCTACCTGGGAAGTTTTGCATGCAAAGCATGTGCTCTTGAACTACGGCCCTGACCCAAGTTCACATTTGCTATCAGTATAAATTTTCCTTATTTATTGTATTATTATTTTTTTAAATCAGATTTTTTAAAATTTAAATTGGATTTTTAAAATAAAATGCTTTTGGAGGAAAAATCTTTCTAAAGATAGTTTTCTATTTAAGTTACATTATAGTCCAAAGGCTATTCATCAGGAAATAAGGATTTGTTTTAAGTTTTTCATGTGTGCTAAAATTCAGTCTAAGCTTCTTTTTTAACCGTTTAACCACATCAGTTAACAAACATGGATACTGTTATGGTTTTAGTTAAATAAATTGTTTAAATTGTTATTAAGAAAATATTTTTTCTCTCCTTCCAATAGGAAGGAACAATAATATTATTGTGAGGTAACTGTTTATATTTGGACAGCTTTTCTGTCCAAATAATTTCTCACAATAATTTCATAATTACTGTATCTGTCTATGTATTTCTAATAGTATAACCAAATCAGTAATTTCTGATATAACTGTAAAAACTACTCTGAAAATTGATTATTCCAAAAATGAAACCTTCACCTGGTTGTAAATATTAAGATTATACCAGCAAGAATGAGTTTTTCTGTAAAAAAACCCAAACAGATTTAAATCAAGTTTTACTGACTAGTGATTTAAATCGTGATCCACCCTGTTTGTGACTAATTGTCATGTTCAAGAAGAGAAAGGAAAGTATTTGCAAAAGGATCAGAAGGTGTGAGATGCAGGCAGAAACCAGTCAATAGTTGGAGAATAGGCAGAGATCAGAATAGCGTTTTTAAAAAATGAAAAGCAAAACAGCATGTTTAAAGCGAGAAGAGACTGACTTGAAATAGGAAAGTTTAAAGATGTGAATAAGAGGAAAGAACAGGCAGAACACTAGTTACTAAATGCAAGAGGGAAATGGATCAGGAAGTGAAGTAGAAACTTTAATTAAGGGGTGGGGAACCTTTTTTGGTCCAAAGGCCAGATACTTACCAGACAGGCCCTCTGAGGGCCAAGTGGCTGGTTCTAAAGGATGATGCTTTAAATCAAATTAATAAAATTGTATTTTTTATTATTAAAAATTCCCCCCTTGCAGCTTTCCAACGGTATTGAAGCCCATAAGTTATTCACTATCATGTTAAAGGCAGAATTCATGCATGCATATACATACACGCAGAGCAAATTAAAAGGGGACAAGTATGTTTGGGGCAAAAAAAAAAAGTCAAGACACCCTTGGATGACTGTGAACCTTTTTACCCTTGCCTTCAAGTAAATTCCCAGAGCAGCTTACAAGGAAGCTCAAATTGCAATAAAACAATTAAGCTACTAAAAGCTTCAACATCTATAAAAGAAGCTCATAAAACCATTAGCAGAGATAAAACAGACTAAAATAAAAGACCCAGGAAAATAAAAACTTGTTTGCCACTTGCTACAATGACATCAAGGTAGACACAGGTCGAGTCCTCCTGGGGAGATAATTCCATAGCCAGGGCACCTCTTTCACTGATAACCATTCATCCCATATCAGACACGAGAAGAACCATTGGTGAAGATTTCAGTGTACATATGAGATAAAGGTACTAATTGGAGGTGGGGAGAGAATGGGCAAAGGAGCAGGTTGAAGAAGAGAATTTGCAGAAGCAACCAAACACTGAGATGAGAGGAAGATTTGGCAAGAAACCGTGAAATTGCTCGGCAGGAAACAGAGCAGGTAGATAGGAGTAAAGGATGTATTTAACACAGAGAGATCAGAGTGATGTTGTGTTGGCAGCTCTGGCCCAGGAAACAGTCAAGGCTGAGGAGCAACGAGGTAAAGAGAACGATAGAGCTGTGGTAAAGCAGGATGTTGCGAGATGGAGTGGGATGCTATGGAGAAGAAAGACCAAGTGATGGAACAAAGAGCATAAGACGGTTTGAGGAGAGTGAGGTTGGGAAACATAGGAAGGTGGCCTATACTGAGTGCTGGTCTATCTAACTCAGTATTGTCTACATTAACCGGGAATGGATTGCAAGCAGGGTTCTCTCCCACTCTTACGTGGAGATGCCAGGATTTGAACCTGGGACCTTCCGCATGAAAGGCAGATACTCTATCACTGAGCTACAGCTCCTTACCTAACAAGCTGCTGTGCAAGGTGGAGTGAATGATGGACTGAATCTCTACTACACTTTCTTGGTCACCAAATACCACCACCTAGAATGGAGTTTGTGGAGATCTGCACAACTTGTAGCCCACCAAGGCACTTGGGTAGCCAAAATTCATGGCAGGCGGGCTGCAGTCAACTTACTCAGTAATTAAAGGTTCTGTCCCTCAATTTTCAGGGCCAAAGCCCCTACCCAAGGCGGCTTGGCGGATCCCAAGTTCTTCAGTAGCTCCGGGGCATTTTCACTTCTTCAGAAATGGCTGCACAAGAATCAGGATGCCTTGAGTCCATTAAGCAGCCAGTGTAGTTGCAATGCGTAAAAAGCCTGTCTGTTTGGTGTGGGTGGAAGAACACATTAAGCCTCTTAAGCAAAGACAATACGAGACCTGGAATACCAGGCATTCTTCAGAAGAAGAGAGAGACCACCTGCCAGATCAAGGCACCTGAGATCTGAGGTCAGCAGTAAATTTAGGAGGTGGGGATTACTGCAAAGACAGGCTTGTGAGCCACGTTCCCACGCTGTGCTGTGAGCTGTGGATGCTGTGAGCTGTGTTCTGGTATGCGCAAAAAGACTGCCACCATTATAAAGCTGTCCTAATAGCTCGCACACTCTTTCCCTTTGAAACAGAGAAAATCACAGCCTTAAACCATGGGAAACCAATTCTCCCTGTGGCGTTTATTGATTTACTCATTTTGGAATGTTTCTTCTTCCTTTTCCTCTCCTCCAGGGACAGTCTATATGTTCTTGTCACATTGCAGAGAACTGGCCACAAGTGCTCTCTGTGGGAGGTAGAAGATGTGGAAGACTTGGTCTGTTGGGCGAAAATAGCAAAAACCCAGAGTGGGGTTTCTCTGAACAGGGTGGGGTGTATACAGGGGTGCCAACTTGAATAAAATATTGGGTGGGGCCAGGTAAGGCCTACGCTGCACAATCAATCACAAGACACACACCATTTGAATGGCAATGCCCATCAACTTTTGGGGGGGGGCCCAGAGCCCTCAAATATTTTCTCGGGAAAGTTTAATGGGAAGGGAGGGGAACAGGAAACTACTTTTCTTTGAACCACTGAAGAAATCTGGGCCGTATTTCTTCGCCACGATTTTTCTTACCTCTAGAATGAAAACCTTACTTGTGACCAGGCACGGTTACAAACGTTTCTCATATGATACTTTTATCACTGGAATGACGCGTGGGAATCAGCCTTGACACCAAAATGAGTTGTGGGTTTTAATCTTCGGAGAAAATTTGCCGCGTAAATAATACAGTGTTATGACTTCATACTGAAAAGGCGATACATCTCCTTGTAGCTGGCTTGTAGCTGATTTGAAAATAATGTTATGACTTCTTGCTTCTAGGTTCCCTTAAAAAAAAAAAAGGCTGTTCATGCTCACTGATCAATATGGAATGAAATTCAATTTATTAACTAAGGATTCTCAAGTGCCTCTCCGAATTTAAATGGGAAAGTTATTATGGTGCATCTTTTTAAAGAGCCTCATGTTGCATTAGGCATTGTAGTCACTGAGTGGATGGATGTTCGCTCTTTTAACTACACTACCTGCAAAATGAAAATTACGCCATATATCTTTTCTTTTTTAAAAAAGAGCCTTACAATGTTAAGTGGGTCCTCTTAGGAGCATTACTGCAATTCAAAAATAGGCTTTGCTTGGGTTTGACTGGCAATGCATATCTTAAGTGCTCCAGGGATTGGAGAACAAAGATATTGATATTGTGTGAATTCTCTTCCTTAAAAACAGATGAATACATTCTGGCTGTGCGACATCAAAAGATGCAGACAGTGCCAGACTATCCGCTAATGTCAGAATGATGTTTTTGATAAAAGCTTTAGATGACAGGCGTGGATGGCCAAATTAACGGTGTCTGGAGTAACACCTGTCACAGCACCACAGTTTTATCAGGTTTTTTTAAAGGTACGTGAATCTTTTTTCATATTTTGAGATTCACAACAGGCTCGTCGTAAGCATCCTGGGTTTAGAATCTCTTGTTGAATGCAGATAATTGTGTTTCTTTCAGCTTATAGACAGAGAGAACATTTCTCTCCTTTGAGGGTAGCAGAACAGCTGGTTCACACATCCATGACTTCAAGGATGAGCGATGACTTGTACGTGTGAATGAGCCACTGCAGATCTAGCACCACAGATGGAACTCTTACCACAAATTCAATACAGCGTTGCACAAGGGCCCTGCTGGATGAGAGCAAAGGAATCCTGTTCTCACGGTAGCCAGTGAGATGCCTGCGGGAGGCTTGCAAACAGGACTTGAGAGCAACAGCATTCTCTTTACTTGTATCAGGAATTCAGAATCAAATCCTAGCCATCATGGCAAGTACCTGTTGATAAGGGGTTCTCAAGAATTCCCCTAGTCCAATTCCGTTGTTGTTGTTGTTGTTGTTGTTGTTGTTGTTCACCAGAGTTTTGCCCCTGTTAGCAGAGCTGCTTTTGGTGACAGCACCAGGCGTCTGCAGCCTCCACCCAACACCCATTCCACGGAATGATACAGTCTTGAGCATTGTGGGTAAATAAACATGGTGGCTGTTAACAACAGCTCTGCTGCTACTGAGGCAGCAAGGGAAGCATAAGCCTATACATACTGCCTAATGCAGGGATGGGGAGCTTGATGCTCTATACAGGTGCTGTTGAACCCCAACTTCCATTAGCCCCAGGGATGATGGGAATTGTGGTCCTGTGACATTTGGAGGGCCATAGGTCCCTCACCTTTGTCCTGATGGGTGATGAATGGTGGGCCTGAATGGCAAAGCACCAAGTATACCCATTTGCACTCATTTGTTACTAACCCATTTCAGAAATCAGACTAAATGGGGACTCATTCAATTCCCTTTTACATTGGTTCTGAAACAGCTCCCTATGACAGCAGATCATAAAGGTAAAGGGACCCCTGACAGTTAAGTCCAGTCGCAAACGACTCTGGGGTTGCAGCACTCATCTCGCTTTACTGGCCAAGGGAGCCGGCGTTTGTCTGCAGACAGTTTTTCCGGGTCATGTGGCCAGCATGATTAAGCTGCCTCTGGCGAAACCAGAGCAGTGCACGGAAACGCCATTTATCTTCCCGCCGGAGCGGTACCTATTTATCTACTTGCACTTTGGGACATGCTTTTGAACTGCTAGGTTAGCAGGAACTGGGACCAAGCAACGGGAGCTCACCCCGTTGTAGGGATTCGAACCGCCGACCTTCTGATTTGTAAGCCCAAGAGGCTTAGTGGTTTAGACCACAGCGCCACCTGAGTCCAATAAAAATAAAGGGGGCCCAGAGTGCGGTAGCAGGTTTGCTTCTTGCCACTCCTATTTGAAGAACAGTTAATATTGCTTTAAGCATGAGCTGGACCTGATCAGAAGAGTATGTGGGGAATCTGACCTGCGGAGTCAAAAGCCGAAAGGTCATGTATGCAGTTGAAGTGTCTTTGTAGTGGGGATGCCCTCTGCGCCGTCACAACTGTTTACACAGTTGTTGCCGCTTAATTAAAAGTCCTTAAAAACGATGCTGCTTAGGAATCGTTGTTTTTGTTATTGTTCAGTTAGGTGCTTCTTTTCTCGTGGGAAGAGGTCTTGTTGTATTGAAACGCGACTAATTGGATAACGATCTGTATGAAGTGCTTAAGGCTGCAGGGATGCAGTCTCCAGGGAACTCAATGGGACTGCATTGGAAGGAAAAATAATGTAAAATACGTGAATTCAAATATTGTAATGTACATGGAATCAAAGTGATGGTCAAACTTCCAGAAATAATAGAAGGTTGTTCTGCATGGAATTATTCTGACTGCAGGGCTGTAGTTTTATAACTGTATACATGAGGATGCACCATGGATTCAGGTAGCAAGTGTTTTAATATGAAAAACATTTTTAAAGTGATTTTATGTTAGCCGCAAACATAGAACCAAACCTAGCAGCCATATAAGAACATAAGAAGAGCCTGCTGGATCAGGCCATTGGCTCATCTAGTCCAGCATCCTGCTCTTACAGTGGCTACCCTGGTGTCTGCAGGAAACCTGCAAGCAGGATCCAAGCACAAGAGCACTCTCCCTTCCTATGGTTTCCATGCAACTGGTATTCAGCAGCATGGGGGCAGAGTATAGCCATCTGGTTGGTATAGCCAACCAGAGTATAGCTATCGACCAATAGCCGTCTCCTCCATGAATTTGTCCAATCCTCTTTTAAGGCTATCCAAGTTGGTGTCATTCACTGCCTGCTGTGGGAGTGAGTTCCATAGTCTACTGCATGAATAAGTACTTTGAAGAAGTAATTGGTGCAGACTGTTGTCTGTCTCTCTCTCTCTCTGTGTGTGTGTGTGCGTGTGTATGTTAGTGTGTGTGTTCAAAATAAACTTGCATTCTTATTTTGTACAGTCATACCTCGTTTTGCGTTAGCTTCAGGTTGAGCGTTTTCAGGTTGCATCCCGTGGTGACTCGGAAGTACCGGAAAGCATTACTTCCAGGTTTCGCCGCTCGCGCATGCGTGCAGATGCTCAAAATGCCGTCATGCGCAGAAGGGGCGAGACGCGCATACGTGGGTTGCGTTCTGCTTATGTTGTGAACGGGGCTCACAACATGAGTGAGGTGTACCCATCAGATAGTATGTGTCAGTCCTATGTCCAGATTTACAGCCAAAAGTTCTGGATGAGAGCATATTGTGCTGGTGGCTCGCTATCATTCTCAGTTTTTGTTAACATTGGTAATAAAATCATACCAGCCTGAGATGAATCTGTCAACTTTTGATTGACTTTTGGCCATGCTGTAACTATTTTAAAAGGAACTTAAAACAGAAATAAAAATCCTGCCTGCTTTGTATAAATGCTAGGCAGCATGCAATGGCAATGAGGGTGCTGTTTAGGACTGTATTCACAAGATGATGATTACTGTATTTTTTGCTCTATAGGACACACTTTTTCCCCTCCAAAAATTAAGGGGAAATGTGTGTGCGTCCTATGGAGCGAATGCAGGCTCCCGCTGCGTTCTGGAGGCTTCAGGTTCTTTTCGCTGAAGCCAGGAGAGTCTTGCTCTCCCGGCTTCAGCAAAAGGAACCCGAAGCCTGAGGAGCACAGTGGGAACTTGCGCTGTGCTCGGAAGGCTTCAGGGATAGCCGCGCGCAGCCCCTCCGGCAGGGAGAGGCTGCACATGGCTATGGCTTCTTTAGCCCCGTGCAGCCTCTCCCTGTCGGAGGGGTTGTGTGCGGCTATGGCACAAGCCAAGACAGCGAGCAGGATCCATCCTCCGGCAGGAAGAGGTTGCACGCAGCGTGTACGCTGCTCTTTGGGGCTAGGTGGGGAAATAAGATTTTTTTTCTTGATTTCCCCCTCTAAAAACTAGGTGCGCCCTATGGTCCGGTGCGTCCTATGGAGCGAAAAATGCGGTAATTCAATTTGTATACCTCCCTCCATCCCAGGATGGTTCACAACAGAAAAATACGAAACGAGAACACAAAAATAAATAATGAAACAAAAACAGTCCAATAACCCCCTCTCCCACAAACACATCTAAAAAGCACCCATCAGGTGGTCATGGTGGTAAACAGCATAACACATTTTTACTGGTGATGTCACCGACTGTCTGGATGCAGAGGAGAGGTGGGAGGTAAGGTAAAGGTAAAGGATCCTTGGACGGTTAAGTCCTATGAAAAGCGACTATGGGGTTGCAGCGCTCATCTCGCTTTCAGGCTGAGGGAGCTGGCGTTTGTCCACAGACAGCTTTCCGGGTCATGTGGCCAGCATGACTAAACCGCTTCTGGTGCAACGTGACACTGTAATGGAAACCAGAGCGCACGGAAATGCCGTTTATCTTCCCGCCACAGTAATACCTATTTATCTACTTGCACTGGTGTGCTTTCAAACTGCTAGGTTGGCAGGAGCTGAGACAGAGCAAGGGGACCTGACCCTGTCGCGGGGATTCGAACCGCCGACCTTCTGATTGGCAGGCCCAAGAAGCTCAATGGTTTAGACCACAGCAGCTAGGGAATCCCTGGGGATTAGGGGGGTCATTATGATGAATGGGCAGAGGAAGAAGACTGGGAGGTGGCACAGCTGGGATTTTAAACACAATTGCACTCAATAGGAATTACTTCCAAATAACAGGCAGAGAATTATTATTTATTATTATTATTAAATTTCTATACTGCTTAGTTGCCCAGGTGGCTTCTAAGCAGTTCGTACAAGTATAAAACCAATTGTGAAAACTCACATAATTAAAACACGCCATAAAACCATCTCATCAAAACATTAGCATAAGCATGCACAATTGGAAAGTGCAATAAAGCAAGCCCATTGAAACAGCACAACAATTACAACGCTTAAAACAGCAATTAAAGCAGGAGGTTCAAAGTCTGGAGGTTAGGGGAATGCTTTCTAAATAGGTGTGGCAGAATGCTTTCTAAAGAGCTGGCAGAATGCCAGGACATATGGGACCTCTCATATTGCAGCAGGAGAGCATTCTGCAACATGTGAAAATACTCACCTCTCTGCTAGTGCAAACAGATCATCATCAGGCCGTCGTAAAAAATAATCATAATTGGGTTCCATTTGTCAAATCTCAATGCATTTACTGGTAAAGGGCAGGAAAACCATCTTTCAGGTAACTTGGTTCACAGCTGTTTAGGTCTTGACACTTGAGTACCAGGATCACAAAACTGGTTCAGTGGTTTATAGGATCAGGCTGTTGGTTGAAGAACTGGCAGAGTTAAAATGTAATTAATACAGCTGATAGTTGTTTTATTTTTTCTAAAGCTACTTTGGCTACAAAGGATGGACCTTCATTGTAACATTATAGTAAGGTAAAGGTAAAGGGACCCCTGACCATTAGGTCCAGTCGTGACCGACTCCGGGGTTGTGGCACTCATCTTGCTCTACAGGCCGAGGGAGCCGGCGTTTGTCCGTAGACAGCTTCCGGGTCATGTGTCCAGCATGACTAAGCCGCTTCTGGCGAACCAGAGCAGCACACGGAAATGCCGTTTACCTTCCCGCCAGAGTGGTACCTATTTATCTACTTGCACTTTGACGTGCTTTCGAACTGCTAGGTTGGCAGGAGCAGGGACCGAGCAACGGGAGCTCACCCCATCACGGGGATTCGAACCGCCGACCTTCTGATTGGCAAGTCCTAGGCTCTGTGGTTTAACCCACAGCGCCACCTGCATCCCTATAACATAGCAATTTCCAATTTAACAGGTAAAAGCTATAGCACACTTCCCTCAGTGTCTTTTTAAAAACTCTAGATCGGGGGTCGGTAATGTTTACTCCAGCGGAGATCCCTCTGTGGGCCGGATTGTGTGTGTGTGTGAGCGCGCGCGTGCCCCCACAATTTTGGGCGTCTGCGCTTACACGATTTCTGGCGCCTGTGCTGACGTGATTTCTGGCGCCGTGAAAGCGAGTCCCTTCGTCATGCTGGTTTAGTGCCACGTGCGGGGACTCGCTGAGCAGCCGACTTGGTTCAGGGGCGGCTTGTGGGCCGATTAAACGACCCCTGTTGGCCACTTGTGGCCTATGGGCCTTAGGTTGCCGACCCCTGCTCTAGATCAAGGGTGGGGAATCTGTGGCTCCCCAAATGTTGTGGAACTGCAACTCACCTCTGTGACCATGCTCTCTGGGACTGATGGGAATTGGAGTCCGACAACATCTGGCGGACCACTGGTTCTCCATCCATGCAGAAAGTGAAAGCTTGAATGTGCTCAAATTTATTTAAAAGGTAAAGGTAAAGGTACCCCTGCCCGTACGGGCCAGTCTTGACAGACTCTGGGGTTGTGCGCCCATCTCACTTAAGAGGCCAGGGGCCAGCGCTGTCCGGAGACACTTCTGGGTCACGTGGCCAGCGTGACATCGCTGCTCTGGCCAGAGCCAGAGCCAGAGCCAGAGCCGCACACGGAAACGCCGTTTACCTTCCCGCTGGTAAGCGGTCCCTATTTATCTACTTGCACCCGGAGGTGCTTTCGAACTGCTAGGTTGGCAGGCGCTGGGACCGAGCAGCGGGAGCGCACCCCGCCGCAGGGATTCGAACCGCCGACCTTTCGATCGGCAAGCCCTAGGCGCTGAGGCTTTAACCCACAGCGCCACCTGTAAATTTATTTAAATATATGTAATTAAATCAGGTGAATCAGATTACTTGGGTGATCAGTTAAAAGACCAGCCATTAGTAGGATAATAGGCCTTTAATTTGTCGATAGCACTCCTGTTTTATCTTTTTGCACTCCCCCCCAATCTCTCTGCCCACAAAGAAGAAGAAAACCCAGCAGGATAGCTCAGCTGGTAGAGCACAAGGCTCAGGGTCATTGGTTTGGGCAAACGATTCTTGCCTTGTAGGGGGCTGGACTAGAGGATCCCTGTGGTCCCTTCCAGCTCTACAATACAGTGGTACCTCGGGTTACATATGCTTCAGGTTACAAACGCTTCAGGTTACAGACTCCGCTAACCCAGAAATAGTGCTTCAGGTTAAGAACTTTGCTTCAGGATGAGGACAGAAATCGTGCTTCGGCGGCGCGGCGGCAGCAGGAGGCCCCATTAGCTAAAGTAGTGCTTCAGGTTAAGAACAGTTTCAGGTTAAGAACGGACCTCCGGAACGAATTAAGTACTTAACCCGAGGTACCACCGTACTATGATTCTAGGAAGATGAATTTCATATAAGTTTTCCTGTTGTGCTAAAAAAAACATGAGAAACTTGACATCTTTCCGCAGGGCCTGCAAGACAGAGCTGTTCCACCAGGCCTTTGGCCAAGGCACCGTCTGACCCCCTCCTTTCGTAATCCCCATAGAACTCTAGCCCAATGATTGCCATTAATTTGACTCTTGAATGATTTTAGAATGAATTGATTTTAGAATGTATTTCAATTAATTGATTGTCATTTTATGTAAACTGTGTTATTTTTACTGTTGTTAGCCGCTCTGAGCCCTGCTTCGGCTGGGGAGGGTGGGATATAAATAAAACTTTCTTCTTCTTCTTCTTCTTCTTCTTCTTCTTCTTCTTCTTCTTCTTATTTGATTATATCTATCTTTACACCCACACCCTGTATGGTTGTCTACTATACAGAAATGGTTTCACTTTTAAAAAAAAGGGCTAATAAAAAGATTTGTTTTAAAAAAACAGCAACACTTGGTGATCCATGTAAAAGTAGGATGAAGGATCTGTGGCCCTCCAGCCATTTCCAAGCTCCAGTTCCCACCAGTGCCAACCAGCATGCCCAATGACCAGTGATAATGGGCAGCTAGAGTTTAAGCAAAAGACCATCCTTGTTCCATATTTCAGATACACTTCAGCACCAAACTATCTCTAAGGAGGCATGAGCTGTCACCCAGCAATCAAATCAAGAGTCAGGCAGGCAGTTTGGACTGGTGCCTGTTGACGTGTTCTCATACGTGGGAAATTTCCTCCTGTGCTCCTCATTGTTTCTGGGGGAATACACAGCCGGTGTTTATTCTTAATTAGACCTAATGTATGTGAGAAGTACCTAGATAAATGGCAGATTGAGGCTTATCCTGCATGCATAATGTGGCAGCTAATAAGGCGGGAAAGAGACATTGTCTTGCTGAAGGCTCCCTGGTTTCTTTCCTCTCCCATTCATTACCGGGGGGGGGGGGGGGTCCCCCAGTCCCTTTGCACTTCCATGGCAATGCAGTTGGGCCTTCATGCAGGTGATAATCCGAGATGGAAAATCCATTCCATGGATCATCAGCCCCGGACATCATGCTGGCAGCATTTAATAGCAGTCAGCTTTTGATGGCAGAAGTTATCTGGCTGTTGTCTAAAGTAGAGGGGCAGGGATGGGGAGTCCCTTTGGTAAGCCAAGTCAATGTTAACCCGAGCTGTTTTGGTTGAGCTCTGTTTGTGTTGATTTTGACATCTCCTGTGGAAAGGTCCCCACTCTTCCCTGAAGTACGAATGAATGCATCTGTCCATTTCAGTTCATGGGAGTTTCTCATTTATTACATTCTCCAAATTCCTGCATCAATTTGTGGGTTTTTCCAAGTATTCATGAAAATTTTAGTGCAAATTTCCCCTAATATATATGCATTTTTGTGTGCTTCTTTGTCTAATATTCATATTATTGAGGTTTTAAACACTGTATATGCGCACACACACACACAACACTGCATGCACAGGTGTGTGTGTGTGTGTGTGTGTGTGTGAAATAATAAATGTTTTTGCATTTGCATTAAGAAAAATAAAATGCATTTTATATGTTACTTTCTAAAAACACACACAAAAACAACAACTTTGTACAGCTCTTCTCTTCACTTCAAATGTAATGTAGAGCGTTATTATCCCTTGTGCCAAGGAAACTACAGCAAAAGAATGGAAAATCGCTCATATGTGGTCACAGCCACCATGGAGCTTCTTTGAGAAAACACGTGTCTCACACTTCCTGTTTTAAGGCTGCATAACTCGAACTGAATTTTCGTATATAATAAAAAATGTAACACAACACACCCACCGGTCCCATAACATTAATTTGAATTATGCTTATCACGCCATAGAGCTCCGATGCGAACTAAGGCAGGATACCACCTCTTTCCAGTGAAGCACATCCCTGTATCTTTTTGTAGCTTGGTTCTTTTGATGGAACCAACTTTGGGAATGGGTGGGGTAGGTGTCTCCGGGCCTCAATAAACCAATTGTACTGGGTGTTACAGATAATGGGTCATTGCCTTCCTTGGGTGTCCCTGGGTGGCTCAGCGACCAATGTTGAAAGCCGGCCGTGATGCTTTGATTTTGCCGAGCTGTAAAATGCAGCTGCTTAGGCCTGATGGTTGACTGCAGGCATTTAATTCTTTGCTGTGGGTGGGAGTGAAGAGAAGGCCATCTGTTCCTGTTGAGGCGTGTGGCCGGATGCTTCTGGGAAGGGAAATCTCAGCAGTAACATCTAAGTTGTTAGTGGGTGATGAGATCCAAGGCTCAGCTTGTCCAGCAATCCTTCTTTATCTTGAACAGACAGATAGCCCGAAAAGAGGGTATACAGCCCAAGGATGGTGAACCTCAGGCCCTGAGCCCCCCTACCCCAAAAGAATAATAATAATAAGAGTTTGGATTTGATATCCCGCTTTATCACTACCCGAAGGAGTCTCAAAGCGGCTAACATTTTCCTTTCCCTTCCTCCTCCACAACAAACACCCTGTGAGGTGAGTGGGGCTGAGAGACTTCAGAGAAGTGTGACTGGCCCAAGGTCACCCAGCAGCTGCATGTGGAGGAGCGGGGAAGCGAACCCGGTTCACCAGATTACGAGTCTACCGCTCTTAACCACTACACCACACTGGCTCTCCAGTGCAAATCTCTCAGGTCCTCAGGAATTTCCCAAGCCCACAACCCTGTGAGGTAGGTTAGGCTGAGAGGCACTGATCACCTAATGAGGGTTTGAACCCTGGCCTCCTGGTCCAGCCCCCTAAACTTTGAATGCCTTGGAAATCCGACACTGCTTCTTGCCAGCTTGAATATAGGATATTTTCTCCTGCTGCACAAAGGTAGAATTATTCGTCGTCCTTTGCCTCTGGACCTGTCATGTGGTCTCCCCAGAAGGTCTTCAAGAAGGAAATGTGGTCCTCCGGCTGAGAGTGGTTACTCATCCGCACTGCCATGGACTTGCTGGATGCAGAGGCACCAGCCAGGGACAACCCCCCCCCCCCCCCGCCCAGTAAGAAGGACCAGAGCCTTGGGGAGTGGTGGTGGGACGACTATTTATTTACTTGATTTTTTTGAGGGGAGCAGCCACTTAGGCTCATCTGACTCCAGTGGCTGGTATCCATAGAGGCATATTGACTGCCAAGTTTGGAGCTTCCATTTGACAATGATGGCTAAAGAGCGCTTGGCTGAAGAGCCCTCCTTGAAATTCCGTAACCCCCTTCCAAAGCTGTATAAAGCAGCAACCATCACCACATCTTGTGGCAGTGAGTTCCACCGGATGATTGTGTGCTGTGTGAAGAAGTACCTTCTTTCTGGCTGTAAATGTGCTGTGGTAGTGGGTTTACTCTGGAAGGTTTGGATTTGAATCCCCACACACTTCGTAACCTAGGAGGCTGCTTTACTCTGCATCGAACCCTTGGTCGATCTAGCTTAGTGTCTCCCACACTGACCAGTAGGGGCCAGTCCACACTGACTGAGCAGCCACCTTTCCCCAAAGGGCCCTTCCTTTGGACACCCTGGTCTGTTTGCTGCTTTTCCAAACCTCCATCCCAACCGCAAATTCACATAGTGTGTAGCGGATAAGTGATGAACAGGGAAGTCTTGAGTTCCAATCTTGCCCCAGCCAAGATTTCCCTAGCTGTCTTTATGAAAACCACTATCTCAGTTTGAACCCCTCATCAGCAGTATGCAAATTAGGCTGCTCTACCTCACAGGGTGGTTGTTGTGTTACTGAAGTAATGCATATACGATGTGCTTTAAGCACTCTCCAGCGCTTTGGAAATGTCGTGTTTTGTTACTTGTGACAACTGTAAGGCCCTTAGTTCCTTTTCAGGGTGGGGGTGGGGACTCTGTCAGGGCTCATTCTGCCCCCTCACTTTTTAAATGAGAGTTCTCTGCCACATCTTGTCAGTCTCTCCATGCTTGTCCCACTTCAAATAAAACACTTTAGGAAGCTTGTTAGTAAAACTGGCTCATGCTTGATGTTCCTAAATTGACTTTTAATCTTCTCAAATCCAACAACTTGCAATTATAATGAGGCTCTGCTAAACGTTGTAGAAAATATTTCTGAATTCCTCATCTTGTTTTGTAAGCACCTGATCGCATTGCTGAAATTGATTTAATTTAAGTGACATGATTGACCTACTTTATACTCTAGTTTCCTTTCTCTCTTTCTCTGCTCTCTCCCCCCCCCCACCCCAATTTTGTTGTTAAGGAGAGGCTTTAAAATGCTGGATATTACTTTGGATAACACAGGAGGGGGGTGGGAGAGCTTTTTTCTTTTGCAAAAGCCAAAACCTTGTTTTAAAGTAGGATTATCAGATCAAAACTTCAGTGCTTTAATTCTGACATTATGTTCTATGGCTGTGTGAAAAATGAGAACGAGACAGCGGTTCTCTGCATGCTCACTGAGCAGCCTAGTACAGCTAAGGACATTTTCTTCCAAGTTAAACCTGAACGAGCTGCGTAGGAAAGACCTTTTAGAACGAGGTCTCTCTCTTAAAACAGGGGTTGGCAAGGTTTACCTTGCCTGGGCTGGTTCACTTCAGCGGAGATCCCTCCAAGGGATCCCTCGTGTGCACGATCCAGCATCTGTACATGCGCGGACATGATTTTCAGCACTGCGGAAGCGAGTCGCCGCGCTGCACCAGTTTAGTGCAGCGCGTGGGGACTCACCGAGTGGGCGGCTCAGTTCGGGGCTGGTTAAACGACCCCCATGGGCTGCTTGTGGCCCATGGGCCTTAGGTTGCAGACCCCTGTCTTAAAATAAGAAACACCAGACTCTTTGTATAAAATACAGGTTGCAAATCTGTTGTTCCGAAAGCTGGAAGAGAGAACAGCAGTGTTAGAGATAAAAAAGAGGTTCCCACAGCAGCATCCTTCTGTTTTTAAATATTTAGGATTTTCTTTACCAAAAAACAACAACAGAGAAGTGTCCCAAGACCTTTGGCGGGCGGGGTCCAACTGACAATGCCTATAACTCCCTCCCACAAAAACTCAGGCAAATGAAACACAGACCGGACGGAAAGGCAGGCAACCCCCCCCCCCCAGCATTTGAAGCAAAAACCTTAACCAAACTTGGGAGCGGGAGAGGACCTTGGCGAGCACCAAGGGGTGTGTCTGAGGGCACCGCACTGGGGACCCCAGGTTTGAAGGATTTTGCCTCGGCCCCTAAACCTTGTGTGGCTGGCTGAGGCACCTGGCAGGGCTGAGGATGGAAGAGCTGAGCTGCATTCCCAGGATCTGTTTCCGGAGTGCCACTTCCAAGTGCTGGCAGTGGTCTTTCCCAACATCTGCTGCCTGATCCTTTCAGCTGTGAAGTCAGGGACTGAATCTTGGCTCCTCTGCATACAAAGGATGTGCTGCCTGCTGCTGAGCTGCAAGTCCTCCTCAGGAATATAGGACGCTCCCTTGAGGCGCCATGTTGGTTAACCCCAATCTATACTGACTGACTGAGCCTCTGCATGCTGGCTAGTTCAGTGGGCAGAGCATGTGACTTTTAATCTCAGGGCTGTGGGTTCGAGCCCCACATTGGGTTTCAAGATTCCTGCAATGCAGGGGGTTGCACTAGATTACCCTCGTGGCACCTTCCCAACTCAATGATTCTGTGAGATTTAACACGGGACCTTCTGCATGCAAAAGCATTGTGATGATCAGTGAAATGTATTGTAAATGATAATATAGTGGTACCTCGGGTTAAGAACTTAATTCGTTCTGGAGGTCCGTTCTTAACCTGAAACTGTTCTTAACCTGAGGTACCACTTTAGCTAATGGGGCCTCCTGCTGCTGCTGTGCGATTTCTGTTCTCATCCTGAGGAAAAGTTCTTAACCTGAGGTACTATATCTGGGTTAGCAGAGTCTGTAACCTGAAGTGTCTGTAACCTGAAGTATCTGTAACCCAAGGTACCACTGTGGTACCGCTAACCCAGAAATATTACCTCAGGTTAAGAACTTTGCTTCAGGATGAGAACAGAAATCGTGTTCCAGCGGCGCGGCGGCAACGGGAGGCCCCATTAGCTAAAGCGTTGCTTCAGGTTAAGAACAGCTTCAGGTTAATAATGGACCTCCGGAACGAATTAAGTACTTAACCCGAGGTACCACTGTAATTAGACTTCAAAGCAGGCCAAGTGTTCCACATACTTGGTTTCAGCAGTGGTAAGGATAAACCAGGCATAGGCAAACTCGGCCCTCCAGATGTTTTGGGACTACAATTCCCATCAGCCCTGACGACTGGTCCTGTTAGCTAAGGATAATGGGAGTTGTAGTCCCAAAACATCTGGAGGGCCGAGTTTGCCTGTGCCTGGGATAGACCAATGTTGCTGTCACCATATTGTAGACAGATATTGCAGAAGCTAAGAATATTAACCGCTAGCCTAAGGCCACCTTAAAAATTCATTGTAGAGGTGAATGTTGAACTGGGAACTTTCTAGGGCAAGGGTCTGCAACCCACGGCTCCGGAGCCACATGTGGCTCTTTTACACCTTTGCCGCGGCTCCGGGGTGGATACTAGTGAGGGGAGGAGGTGCATTGTGCGCCCCGACACTCCCCACTGTGGTGGGCGCTGTACTGGCTGTGACGTCGCATGGGGGCGGTGCGTGCGTTAGTCACGCACCGTCCCGACGTCACCTTCCCGCCCGCCTGCTACATTGTAAGGGGCATGTACGCTGGTCACTGCATTGAAGGGGGCATGTACGCTGGTCACTGTTTTGAAGGGGAGTGAAGAACACACACACACACAAAAGGTAACTTGTTAATTTAACGTTTATTTCTATGAGGAGGAGTAATTCTGAGGGGTCAAACAAAGAAATAATAAAAAGTGACAAAAAAGTTATTTTTATAATGACGAGTTTTGCGGCTCCCAGTTTTTTTTTCTTCGGAAACGGGTCCAAGTGGTTCTTTTTGTCTTAAAGTTTGCAGACCCCTGTTCTAGGAGAACAGCTTACCCCAAATTTCCAGCTGTGGCAAGGTGGTGGTTTGCTAACTAGAAGATGTTCAGGGTCTGTTCAAACTAGATAGTTCTTAGTCACTTTGCTTTATTAGCCTTTCTAATGAATACCTCAATACGAGGCACTTAGATTGCTGTCGTTTAGGATGGTTTTGTGACATCTCATGGCAGTTGCTAAGCTATATGGCTTGAATTTCCATGTGGCTTCCGCAATACCACCACCCCTCTCCAAAAACACAAAACAAAAACCCAAGGCCAATCCTTTGCATTGCGGAATGTCCCTTTAGAATACAAGACATCTGGTGAGGCTAAGTGAGGTTATGGAACGTTAATGATCAACCGCTGATTTGTTGGCGTCCCCTTTAGTTTGAGGGGGTCGATTTGTGGTGCTGCTGTGAAATTCAAACCTCCCTCACTTGGATCTCTATGCCAATAGCTTTGTGCTCTTAAGAAACTGTAATTAGAGCAGCGCTACCACTAGGGTTCTGCAGTTATAGCTTTTATACGGCAATTTCTTCCTTGGCAATGAATGGTGAAGCCCCCCCCCCCTCCTTTCCAGAGCATTTATGAGTAGATACGATAGTTTAGGTTGTGTAATTGCCTGTGTATAGTCTTCTCCCACAGAGTTTCCTTATCTCTGGCATGTTTAATGATACTTGTGGGTGTAGAAGTGATGTACACTACCTTTTCTGCTTGGGGCGAGGGAATGCACTTGTCACCTTCATTGAATGACAGTTTTCTGCAGGGATCAGGAGCTGTTCTTTTGCTGAAGCTGTGTTGTTAGTGCATATATTTTTTAAAAACGAAGTCCTTTTTTTAGAGCAAGCATTTTCATGGTGCCGAGACGCTCTGTGGCGTTAAACCGCGAGAAGACATGTTCTCGTTAATGTTCATATCTAAAGGGGGCACTATTTTCTATTTGACGGAGCAGAAACAAGAGCTGAAAAACTTGCTCATGAATTTATTAAACTATGGGGGAAAAGCCACATACTTGTTGCGGATACATTTTGCTAAATCATTGCAATGCAATCAGCGTAGGTCAAAGACACAAACATACGCTTCCTTTTGAAGCAGAGATTTTGTGCCTTTGGTATGCATAGCTAGTCTAGTACATGCACCTAGAATTCCTTGGAATTTTACGGATGTGAAGCATTCTTTGCCACCCAGCTAAGACACTTCTCTAGTGAGGAATTGCATCCCAGGAATATTTCTCTGGGGATGACTCTGCCAATGGCTTTGATCATGATCAGGGGCCTATAATTTTTGGCTAGCCTTGCTGGCTAAATCAAAAGTTTTAGTTGCCCCCCTCCCTTACTAGCAACCCCAGCAAACTGTCCCCTTGTATTTCCCTCAGGAAGGGAACCGTGCTAGCACGAGCACCTTGAAGCATTGGCTTCAATTACCACCCCCACCCCCCAATTTTTTTTAGATGCGGCAAGTAGATTTGTTGAAATCTGATTATCATAATCTAAAATTGGGATGTAATTTTATCTCTGGTGAAATTGACTCGCGATCTTCCTGTTTATAAAACAGGGGTATAAACAAGGAGCTGTGTTTTGGATTATGTACAGCACTTTAAGAGTTTTGTGATACAACGGTCTATAAACATTTCTAAATAAGTAATTTTTGCCTCCCCTGCATCGGCTCACTTCCCTGAGTCTTCTCCAAGGTAACTGGCCTGGAGTTGTGGATTTGTCTTTCAATTGAATCCAGGCTCCGGCCTACCTGCTGAATGCGAAAACCCATCATAGATTAAATAAATCCATCGTTCTATCAGGATATCCAGTCATGCACCTAGTTTGCTCCAGCTTGTGGCAAACTTTAGCCTAGATAATTATATTGATAAAAGTGGGTGGGAGTGAGAGCTTAGGCTAGACTTCTGTGCCTCTTTCCAGCTGGATGATTCATTTCCAGCTGGATGTTTGAGCCATTAAATCAATGAACACCGGATGCTGCAATCAATGAGGAAGCTTCCACTCGGATTCAGAGGGAGCGAACATAAGCCCAATGGGATTTATATGAACAGTGACATTCTCAACTTTTAACAGGCTCGGCAGTGTTCAGAAACTGTTCTGGGAAAGCCACGTTTAACTTCTTGCTCCAATTCACTAAGTACCTTTTTAGCATTATTGTTTCAGTTTTGGACACAGGTGGGGTGTGAACTGAGTAGAGCTATTTCAAGCATTGCACATGGACCTCTGCTTTTGTGTGCAGGAACTCTTTCTCTTGCCCCTTTTATGGATTCGTGAAGTGAAGCTCATTTATTTATTTTATTCGTCATCATGAAGATCTCAGGCTGTCTACAATGGCAATTTCATTGCATACTTATAGAGAACGCTAAAACAATCAAGGCCACAAATGATGAAAGGAGCAGGTTGAAATACAAGGCAGACTGTGAACTTACAAAATCCAGAAGGACTCAGTTTTCTGCATAAAATACCCACATATCTTGCAAATGCCTGGGCAAATAGATGGACATTTTCTTGACACTGAAACAGCATCATTGGTTACTAGGCGGGCTTTTAGCAGGAGGGTTTCCAGTTCTGGGCGCTACAATTTAAGAAGGATATTGACAAGCTGGAACATGCCAGGGCCAAGAGCTAGAGTACATCAGAAGTTGCAGCAGTAACTAGAACACATCTGAACCTTTCAACACTACTCTGGTTCCTGAAATCAGCTTTAATTCCCTACACTGACTGGTGATTTGAGAATTTTTAAAGTGGCAAAGTTTTGATTGAAATCTTGTCCTTCAGTCATGATGAGCAGTTTCAGCATGTTTGGCTTACCTGAGTTCTTTCAGATGTTATTGGACCACAACACCCATCATCCCTAGTGATTGTGACTATTGGTCATGGGAGAGGTGTTCTAGCAAAACCTTGAGAGTCACAGGTTTTGCCTCTCTGCACTAAAACATGGTATAGTCCCAGGGCATATCATTCTGTAGCATGACTCAGAGAGAGAGAGAGTGCAGATCACCAACAAACAGTGGCATTTTTTAAATGAAGAAAAGCATTTTAAGTTTCATTTAGCAACAGTTAGATATTGTTTGAGTGGTAAGAATTTGTCTAAGTGGTTTACAAAAACATAAAATCTAGTTTTGCAATTCTGAAAAAAAATATTTAAATGTTAGGAATTGCAGGGAATGGACTCAAACTGTGTTCATTACAATTCTGAAGCAGCACAGTCCCGAAAATTTTGTAACTGCACTATATTTAACGTTAACACATTATACTTTACCGGATTGCTGCCAGAATTGTCTTCATTAATTTATCTAACACACAGTTGTTTGTGACATGCATCATTATGTTTTGTCAAGCTGGTATCAACTGCAGTGATCACAAGGAAGTCTCTTGCTTCAAAGGATTTGGAAGTGCCAAAAGCATACCTGAGGTTTGGAAGCCCTGGAAGAGTCTCTCTTTAATCCAGCCAAACTGTTGCCTTCCTAGCCTTTAGATCAGGATTGACTTACATAAGAAGTTGTGGCTAACTCAGAGTGAACAATCCAACACGTACTCCCTCAGTTCAGATATCACCTGCCCAACCAAGGTTTGGTCCCTGGGAAAATATCTGTTGCTTGCATGCCCCTCTATTCTTGCCTTCCTCCCTTACATAATCCAGTTTTTTCCAGCACTTCCTGGTTCATCATAACCATTGTTGTTGTTGTTTAGTCGTTTAGTCGTGTCCGACTCTTCGTGACCCCATGGACCAGAGCACGCCAGGCCCTCCTGTCTTCCACTGCCTCCCGCAGTTTGGTCAGACTCATGTTTGTAGCTTCGAAGACACTATCCAACCATCTCGTCCTCTGTCGTCCCCTTCTCCTTGTGCCCTCCATCTTTCCCAACATCAGGGTCTTTTCCAGGGAGTCTTCTCTTCTCATGAGGTGGCCAAAGTATTGGAGCCTCAGCTTCACGATCTGTCCTTCCAGTGAGCACTCAGGGCTGATTTCCTTAAGAATGGATTGGTTTGTTCTTCTTGCAGTCCATGGGACTCTCAAGAGTCTCCTCCAGCACCATAATTCAAAGGAATCATGTTGGCCATGATGTTTAAATCTGGGAAACTGCGGTTATTGTTAACCATAGTTTGCCTCCAAAGCATAATCACAAACCCCAGTTTGACTTAGGTTTCTTGCTCCACATTTGGTGGCTATTACTAAACTTGGCTGTGCTGTCTGGGTGCTAAGAGGAGTTGTAATCCAACAGTCTCGAGGGCACTACGTTGGTGAAGGCTGGTTTATAGCAAGACAGGCCAAAGTGGGTGCTGAAGGAGTGTGTACCTGGTAATGCAGTTCCTTGCACACTTTCTACATATCACGATGCAATGGCTCCCTTCATGTCTGTATAGGGGGAAAGAAATGTGTGAAGTCAACTGACCCATACCTTAAAAGCTCTTTTTTCTCTCTACTGCTAGTTCTTGTGTGTTGAGGAACAGGCTTTAAACTTTAAAAGAAAAACCCAGAAGTAAACAGAGGAAGCCAAAAGCCATTAATTATGAAGTTTGCTTGAGCAACGAACAACCTGACCTTCCAGAAAATGAGAAATTCAGAAACTTTGATAAACCGTCTCTCTGTTCTCCCCTCCTTCTTTTTCTGTTGATGCCACAAGAGGGAAAATAAGTTCATACCAAATGTGCAATCTTAGACATGGTCTTACGTTCCACTGAGTTCAGTAGAGCTTGCTCCCAGCTAATGGAATAGAATCGCAGCCTGAGTTGCAAATAATTATCTGCATTGCAGGATAAGGAGAAAGGAGCCCTCAACATAGAAAACTAGATGTGTTGCTCATAGTGTAGTGTGTTGTCAAAACTTAGGCTTGTGGTTTGTCTTACTACAGGCATACCATTAGCTGTAATCTACGTTTGTTTTGGGCGAGACACACCATGAACTCATGTTCGTACCATACCCTAAGCCAAACCATGGCTTAGCTCTCAGCTGCTCAGGGGCAGGAGGAACAGAGGAGAAGCACATCAGCCACAATCTCTGCTTCAGGACCCCTCACGTCACCTGTTCACGCTAAACCATGGTTTGGTTTGGCTTAGCATTACATGTGAAACAGCTCAGGGTCAGTGGTATGATGTGTTCTATCTTAATTCATACTACGAGGCCAGTTTCCCAGCAGATGGAAGACTTGTAGGCTACGGTCCAAATTTTTAAATTGCCAGAGTAAATGTTGTGCAAGGAAGCCCTGCAATGATTGTGGCATTGTTGGGAAATATCTAAGTTGTTTCTTCCTTCCTGCTGGCCACACACTTCCAGAGGAATGAAGTGTGTTCAGATACCTATGTTTGTGCTAGGCAGTTCTAAAACCATACCCTTAAAATTGCACACTTTTCATGGCTGTGGAATGGGGAAGACTTTCTGGTGCCTAAGTTGTCCATTCCTCCAGGCATTCCAATCCTCTTTTGTCACAAAAGATATTTAGCATTTATATATTTACACCCTGCCTTCTATGATGGAACTTAAAGCAGACCAAACCCAGACCTGCTTGGCTTCAGCAATGTCACTGAATCATGTGACATGGGACAACAGTGCTCTGGTTTGGAGGCCATACAAAGTGCATCACGGACATCACCCCAGCAATCTTCTACAACAGCCCCTTAACCCACAAGCGGCCCTGCAAACATCTTGAACTACGACTCCCATGAGCACCAGCCGGAACACCCGGCAGTTAGGGCTGATGGGAGTTGTGGCCTAAAACACCTGGAGGGCACCAGGTTGGCAAAGGTTGCTCTAAAATGCGCCACTATTACTATTCCAACTTTGCAGTTTGTGGGTGGAGGCCAAGGGAGAAAGAACTAAGGCTGCCAAGCAAGTTCAGCAAATTTTAAAGAAGGAATTCCCCATCTGATGTGCTTATCCCATTTCCAGTTTCATAAAGAAGTCCAGAAAGGATAACAACCTGCAAAAAAAAGAGATAGAATATCAGCCTGCAGAAAGAGGCGGGCAGAGAGAGTGTGTGGCATTTCTGCTGTAGCAATCTCACTCCCTCTAGGTTACCTATGGCTACCAGGCTAGTGTTTTAAAACAAGACTGTATTAGCTGTTACACAGCATAGGAACATGCCTCATATTGAGTCAGATCTTTTGTCTATCTAGCTCAGTATTCTCTCAGGGTGGTCCAGCTTTTCATACCAAGTGGGCTGTAAGGGTACTTTGACCCGAAACCCACGGGCCACATACTGCCTTGTTGCACAGGGGTGGGGTAAGGTAAAGGTAAAGGTACCCCTGCCCGTACGGGCCAGTCTTGACAGACTCTGGGGTTGTGCACCCATCTCACTCAAGAGGCCAGGGGCCAGCGCTGTCCGGAGACACTTCCGGGTCACGTGGCCAGCGTGACATCGCTGCTCTGGCCAGAGCCAGAGCCGCACACGGAAACGCCGTTTACCTTCCCGCTGGTAAGCGGTCCCTATTTATCTACTTGCACCCGGAGGTGCTTTCGAACTGCTAGGTTGGCAGGCGCTGGGACCGAACAGCTGGAGCGCACCCCGCCGCAGGGATTCGAACCGCCGACCTTTCGATCGGCAAGTCCTAGGTGCTGAGGCTTTAACCCACAGCGCCACCTGCGTCCCTTTTACAGGGGTGGGGAGCAAGGTCTAAATTAGACACCCACCCAGCAGCCCTTGCTCTGCCTGTCCAAAGCAAGGCTCCATGCTTTGGGGAGGAGGCACGAGGTTCTGGCAGGGTTCTGGAGCCCTCCTTCTTCCTACCCAAAGCTGAGAAAGTGAGGTGGGAGGGCTCTGGGACACAGAAGGCTGTTTTAACTAACTACTCTGAGAAGCATCAATGCCTTAACTATCACAGCCTTGTATTAAGCACTTGCTCTGCAGCTGTAAGTGACCCGGAATTGCATACTGGTGAATACATGGAATTCCCTGCAGGTGGACTGGTAGAGGCTGGTGAAATATTGCTGCCTTTCCGTTTTGTCCAGCAGAAGAAACTGAGCTGGCAGCCAAAGAAGTAAATCCCCACTTCGCCTCACAGCATAAAAATGCAGCTGGTAGCTTTCTGTCCCTCCTCTGTCAGGCCTTAGCAGGCTAGTAACTTTTGAGATCTTATTTGCAAGGCCAAGTTTACAAATTAAAACATATCCACACACAGCAAGATCTACCCCTGAAGGCCATTTCCATAGTTGCATGTATATTTTGCTATGTGCACAGGCTCTTCAAATCTGTGGCCCATGTCTGCTGCCCAGGTGGGATGCCTGACCTAGTTTGTTTACCAAAGACGTTTATGGCCTTGCAGATAAACCACATTGGAACAATATCCTGATTATCACAGGAGAACAGGGCAGGGGAGCAAAAGTTGGATACCTCTTGAGGAAGCTGGCTTTTATTTTTACTGATTTTTGACTCCCACCCAATCTTTGTCTGATGAGCACTCTATCCTGGCAAGCTCTTCGTAGGAGTGCGGGAAGTAAACACTGCAAATAACGTCTGTTCATCAAACTGGAAGAAGGAGGCATTGTTTTGAAATATTTCTTTGACCGAAACCTCTTGAGGCATTGAGTGGGCATCTGTGTGCTTTTTGTGAACATTTTCTCCCCTAGGGAAAAACATTCTCCACCACCACGCACATACTTTAGGTTGGTTTTGGTTGGGGTTTTTTTGGTGTTTTTTTTTTTTGAGAAGTGCAAAAGGGAGCAAAAGTGTTGTCACATGGAAGCCTAACACACCTTTAGGACAAATTAGCTTCCTTTACCCACAGTGAAGCTGTCACGCAGCCAAATCTTGACTGGCTGTGATACGGCAGCGTTGTTCTTAAGAAGGTTGATTTGAGGAGGGGAGGAGACAAGGATGTAGCAGCCATTGAGGGCAGCAGACACCAGCTAAGCATTAGCAGAAGGCGTGATGGGGTGCCGCAGATCACCTGACCCTCTGGTCAGTTGCATCACTGCTGCTTATTAGGAGGCAGAGGGAAGGCGGTGGCAAGGTTGAAGCTGTACAAACAAAATGGTGGATACACCAGATTGGCTCCATTGGAAAGCTTTTAATGTTTAACAGATTATTGTATTTAAATATTCTGTTGAAAGCCGCCCAGAGTGGCTGGGGAAACCCAGCCAGATGGGCGGGGTATAAATAATAAATAATAAATAATAAATAATAAATAATAAATAATAAATAATAAATAATAAATAATAAATAATAAATAATAAATAATTATATTATATAATTATATTATTATTATTTGTACCTCCCTACTACCTCCCCTGCTCTGCCTCCTGGTAAGCAGCACCAATGGTTGGAGGTCAGGTGAGCAGCAGTGGCTCACAATGCCACCTGCTACTACAGATATCTACTGTGAAAAGGGAAAGATTGAAAGGACTTCTGGAGAAACGTTCAGGCTTCCCGAAGGACTCCGAATCAAGAAACAAAGATAATAGTGTTTCATTCGGTTGCTGCTTGCAAGTTCAGCTTCAACTGGTCAGCAGAATAGAAGTGTAAACTATTGAACAATTAGGAGAGCCAGTGTGGTGTAGTGGTTAGAGTGTTGGACCAGGACCCGGGAGGCCAGGGTTCAAATCCCGACTTGGTCATAAAACTCACTGGGTGACTATGGGTCAGTCACCACCTCTCAGCCTAACCTACCTTCCAGGGTTGTTGTGGAGATTAATGGGGGGGAGGGAATCATGTATGCCACCTTCAGCTCCTTGGAGAAGAAGGTGGGATATAAATGGAATAATTAATTAAATAAATCCAACAACGACAACAGCAACAAGAACTTTGTTGCCTGGTTGCAGCCTGGAGGTCACGCTTTGCATTTAGCAATGCACAAGCAATAGGAGAATGAGTTTTTGCTGTGCCACTGTGCCCATCTTTTCCAAGACCTTGCCACTCATCCTTTTCTTCCATCATCAGGTTGACTGGTAAAGCAAGCCAGTTTTGCAATTTTGCCAACAAACAGATGAGAGAGAACAGCAGGATCTGGGGTGAAAGGCATGCTTGTTGTAACTTTGCCCTTCCGTAGACATTATTAGTGACAGAGGTATGATCTCCGAATTGCACCCTGGCTCAGTGAGTTGCAGTTCGCAGCCCTCTCTGAATAGGATGCTAATGGTTGTTGTTAATTAATTAAATTTATATTCCACTCTTCCTCCCCAGGGTGGCAAATGCGCAAGCAATGCAGCATTCAATCTAAAAGCGATTCTGATGCGGATTCAGACTAGGATATATTTTTATCTAAAAGCCTTTTTAAAAGAGAAAGGTCTTCAGCAGGTGTTGAAAAGACAACAGGTGTCTGTCTAATATTTAACCGGAGGGAATTCCCAGGGGTAGGTTCAATGATACTAAAGGCCTGATTTCTGTAGTGTGTGGGACAGACTTCCTGATAAGATGGTATGTATAGGAGACTATCTCCTGTCAAGTGCAGTCATCAGTGTATACTTGGTGAGACAATATTTTAGGTACAAATGCCTGCTATTCAAGAGCCTTCTTTTAGGGCAGCGTCACCTGTAGGCCTTTGACCTGTGCTCACCTGCCTCAACCTGTCATGTGAGTGTCAGGTTTCCTTTCCCGGGAAGAAAAATTACTGGGAACATAGTAAGGTGCCTTATGCTACGTCAAGAGCATTGTTCCATCCAGCTTGGTGTTGTCGATATAAACCAGCACCAGCTCTTCGCAATTTTATGAAGGGCTTTCTCCCAGCCCTACCAGGAGATGCTGAGGCAAATAAGACATGATAGAACTTTATAAAATTATGCATGGCATGGAGAAATTCGAGGAAGTTCCACCCCCCGCCTCTCCTATCACTAGAACTCGTAGACATCCAATGTTTAATATTTTTATTTAGCAAGATTTTTACTGCTTAATCAATCGAAAACCTCTAAGCAGTTTATATGAAAGGATATAATATAGTAATTGCAAATACTGATAAATGTCAAAAGCAAGTTTATCAAAATTAAGTAACATGAAGTTTTAAAACAGATATACATAGTAAAGTTGTGCATTAAGATTACCTATTTTTTAATATACATTTTTATTGATTTTTTTAAACATATCAGTTCCAACAGTCATACAACATAATTTCTCATCATACAATATTTTAGACTTCCGCCAACACTTCTGATGATTTTCCGTTCTTTATCACTTATTCTGCATTTCTTAATTTTGTATTACATTTAATTGTCCTTAACTAATAATTCTCTTCCTAGTCCTTCTTGCATTGTTTCAAATAATCCACCTTACAAAACTTCTTGCAGTCCTGCTAGCGTAATCTGTTCATCACAATTACTTTTCAAACAGTTAATATATTTACTCCAGTATTCTAAGAATCTCTGATCTCGCAGGTTTCGAATCCTTCCTGTTAATTTATCTAATTCTGCATAGTCCATCAACTTCGTCCTCCATTCTTCTTTCGGCGGTAGTTCTTCTTGCTTCCATTTTTGTGCCAATAAAATTCTTGTTGCTTTCATTGTATATAAAAACAACTTACAATCCTGTAAGTTGTAAGAACTTGTAGACACCCAATGAAGATTTAGGACGGACAAAAGAAAGTACTTATTCGTGCAGCCTGTAGTCAAACTATGGAACTCGCTCCCCAGGAGGCAGTGGAGGCCAGCAGCTTGGATGGTTTTAAAAGAGGACTAAGCAAATCCCTAGAGGAGAGGGCTATGCTCTGCCTTCACAGCTGGAGTCAGCAATACTTCTGAATAATAGTTGCTGGAAACCACAGGAGGGGAGAATTCTCTTGTGCTCGTGTTCTGGTTGCAGGTGTCCCATAGACATCTGGTTGGCCACTGTGAGAACAGGATGCTGGACTAGATGGGCCCTTGGGCTGATCCAGTTGACTGTTCCTTATGACTGAACCTGCGACCTTCTGCATGTAAAACAGATGCCCTCTGGGAATAGGAGAATGAGGGGTAGCTTGACTTCAGCTGCAGTAGGGCCTGGTAGTGGCTGGGCATTGTGAAATGTAGTTATTATTATTATTTATGGAATTTATATACAGTGGTACCTCGGGATGTGAATGGCATCCCCGTTCGCATCCTGAACAGAACGTAAGATGTGACAGTGTGTCTGCGCATGCGCAGTTTGCGTTTTGCCGCTTCTGCATATGCGCGTGACGTCATTTTTGACCATCTGCGCATGCGCGAGCAGCGAAACCCGGAAGTAACGGGCTCCGTTACTTCTGGGTCACCGCGGAGCGCAACCCGAAAATACCTATCCTGAAGCGTATTTATCCTGAGGTATGACTGTACCGCCCTATACCCGGGGAGGGGGGGTCCTCAGGGTGGTTCACAGAATAGAATCAAGATATAAAACCACAAAATACCTAATAAAAATAAAAACAACAACCCAATAGCCCCCCTCCCCAGAACACATTTTTAAAGGGCATAGAATGTAAATCAGATCAACCAAAGGCCTGGTTAAAAAGGAACGTTTTGCCTGGTGCCTAAAGGTGTATAGTGAAGGCGCCAGGTGAACCTCCCTGGGGAGAGCATTCCACAGATGGGGAGCCACTGCAGAGAAGGCCTCGTGTTGCCACCCTCTGGACCTCTCGAGGAGGAGGCACACAAAGAAGGGCCTCAGAAGGGGATCTCAGGGTCTGGGTAGGTTCACATGGAAAGAGGTGGTCCTTGAGGTATTGCGGTCCTGAGCCATTTAAGGCTTTGTAGGTCAAAACCAGCACTTTGCATTGGGCCCAGAAACTAATTGGTAGCCAGCGCAGTCGGACCAGGATTGGTGTAATATGCTCAAACTGTCTTGCTGCGGTGAGCAACCTGGCCACTGAATTCTGCACCACCTGAAGTTTCCGAACCGTCTTCAGAGGCAGCCCTACGCATAATGCATTGCGGTAATCTAACCTTGAGGTTACCAGAGCATAGACAGAGTAGTTAGGCTATCCAAATAAATACAGAAGCAGTGGTGAACATAGGGGTGGCAGCTCACTATTACTTCTGCTACCCCAACCTGTAACACCGCATTTTCTTTTCCATTACTGAATCAAGCTTCACCTTTGTCCTGTCAACTTCTGCCTAGACTGCACCCTAGCCGGGCAAGGATGCTATGGTATGCAGAGGAGGAACCCCAGAAATTCCTTACCAATAGACAGGAACAGGACTATATATAACTCTGGTGCCATCTGTCACTATCACATTAAACAATCAACATTAAAATTGAACCTTTGCCATTCTGCTCGCTCTTCCTGGTATCCTTAATGGCTTGTTTGTTCATTCTTCATGCGAAAAAAATATGTCCACATTAAATTGGCAAGCGACAAATCTACCCATCCCTATTTTTACTCGTATGGTTATTGCTCACCCCCTTGACGTAGAGCCAAAGGGCTGTGTAGCAAATTCCACATGGGAGAAAGGGGGGCAACGAAAGAATGAATAATCTGCTAGCTCAAACTCCCCCAACTTGGTGCCCTTCTGACTCCTAATCCCATAGCTCAGGGATGATGGGAGTTGGAGTTGAGCAACATCTGGAAGGTGCCAAGTTGGGAAAGGCCGGGGTACACAAACGGTGAAATCATTCCTCTCTCTCTGGGTCTGTAGCTAAAATTATGCATGCACAAGGGGTAGGTGTTATAGCAAGTTTGGAGGAAGCCTGAGGATTGCAAAAATGCAAAGAGCTTTAGAAGAAGGACAGCAACCAAAAAATTAAGGCAGGACTGAAGAACCTAAGCTGTCCAGTGAGTATTGAGTGTGCTCATTGGTCACACAGCGCTGAATGAGAGGTGGCAGAGAACGGAATTCTGGGTTGAGGGCGAGGAGACAGAATGGGGTGTGCCTGGCTTACTGGAACCCTGAACAGGGACACTTCCACGCTGACCAGTTTATTGCAGGTCTTGCTTCTCCGCATTTTCCATTGGTGGAATCTTGAAGCAGTCAAACAGTTGACTGTTTGCACCACTGTTACTGTTTGAGGTTGTTGGTCATATATAAATAACCTGTAATTATGGTCAGAATAGGAATTTGAAGCACGTGCAGCATGAAAAGATCTCTACACCTTTAGGTTGTGAGTCTTCCTTCCAGCCTTCCTGTTTCCTTTGTATCTTTGCCCTTGATGACTCAAGAGAGTGCAGCAGGCGGACGGAATGCAGCACATTTTGAAAGACATTGCCTGCTCCCACCTTGCAATGTTGTCAGTTGCAGAGGCTGATGAGCTAATTCGGAGGGAAGATATTTGACATTACCCCCCATCTAGCACTTCCTTGGCTGGGCATGGCTTTTTCTTTCAAGAATTGTAGCATTGTAACAGGAGGAATGGCAAAGAAATGTCACACGGGGCTGCCCAGTGACTTTCCTGGGAAATGTGAAATACTGGCTGCTAAAGTATGAGAGGAAGGGAGGCGAAGGGCTGTAGTTCAGTGGTAGAACATCTGCCTTGCATGCAGACGGTCCCAGGTTCAGTTCCCGGCATCTCCAGGTAGAGAAACTGGAGCCCTTAAGAGCCACTGCCAGACAGTGTAGATTTAGTGTTTCTGGTCTCCTGCTATTGTTGCACTACAACTTCCATAGTCCCTGATCACTGTTCTTACTAGCTAGGGATGATGGGAGTTGTAGTCCGAACAGCAGCTGGGGACCCAGGTTTGAGAAACACTGGTGTAGACAATTCTGGAGCAATGGTTTGACTTATCATAAGACAGTTTCCAGCTGTGAAGTGGGCAAGGAGGTGGTTGCAGTGAGAGCTGTTTGAAGGAAATCTTTCTGAGAATGTTTGCAGTGAACTTGAGGAAGAGTTTGGGCCAGATACCACCCACATATTGGCCCCTTAGTGTGAGGGGGTCCAGCTTATCTGGTAAAGCCCAAGATCCACTGAATCCAAACTCTCTCGCCCCAGTGGACCTTGGATTTGGATTATGTTGTGCAATTGCCAGGGCTGCTTTCAGACAACACTGCGTTCCATTTTTCCGATGTTTCCTTACCTGGTAACTTCCATGTTTTATGTGATCTTTCATATGGCATGAAAGCCAATTATGAAAAGCTAATGGAATCTAGTTTAATGCTCATTTCCCTGTTATCTGCTTTCATAATCATAATAATAAATAAAAACATTAATAATAAATTTGCAAACTCACTAACCTGGAAAATCGTGGGAGTTTTGCATTGTAATTTCATGCGACGAAAAGGGATGGTATTTCGACATATAGTTCTTGCCTGCCGTTTAAGCTTTAGCACAACATTTATATTGGTCAAAAAGCCACAGTTCTGTAATGCAACTTGTAATTTGGTGTACAGTGGTACCTCGGGTTAAGTATTTAATTCGTTCCGGAGGTCTGTTCTTAACCTGAAGCACCACTTTATCTAATGGGGCCTCCTGCTGCCGCCGCACCTGAAGCAAAGTTCTTAACCCGAAGTACTATTTCTGGGTTAGTGGAGTCTGTAACCTGAAGCGTCTGTAACCTGAAGCTATGTAACCCGAGGTACCACTGTAAAAGGAATGTTGGAATCTGGGAGAGAAATGCTAGCCTGTTAATCAGGAAAACGAATGCAATAATCCACACATTTTAATGCACCCCAGGTGATTCACGAATATAGTGTATATAAACAGTTGTTCCCGGGTATTTTGTGCAGTTGAATCTGAATGAAATGCTAACTTACCACAGATGGAATGGAGAAAGTCAATCGAATAAACTCCTTTAATAAATAATAAAATGGTGTGCAAGGCAAGTGCCATTCACAAACATGGACAGAAGTTTGCTGTCTTGTACCTGCCGTAATGCCATTCACACCCATCCAGCGACTGCACATTTCTCCCAGGTAGCTTTCAGTGGGGAGCCTGAGGCTACGAAGCAATTTTTGTAGTTTCCGCACGGCTTTGGAAAGGAAGCTGCTTGTTGTGAATTCACCAAGCTGTAGCACTGCGGCAAAATTTCCATGAAAGTAGCTGAGGGCAACGAACAAAGTATTGCTCTCTTTGCAGAGAGAGAGAGAGAAGTTCCTGCTCTAAAATTTAGGCAAGCGCAGAAAAGTTGCATTTATTACAGCAAGGGCAAACTTCTATAGAGGTTATTTAGCTAGATGTCCCAGATGCCTTTATCATTTGCGCTCTCTTTATGTCTACTCCTGGGTGGTTTTAACTTTGAAATCCACCTGGAGGTTTCCATATCAGGAAACGATGCTGCAGCCTTGATTGATAAAATAATATCTCTTTCATAGGAGGTTTTTAAGCAAAGGCTAGATGGCCATTTGTCATGGATCCCTGCATCACAGGGGGTTGGACTAGATGACCCTCGGGGTCCCTTCCAACTCTACAGTGCTGTGATTCTGTGACGTGAACCTTAAGATCTGTCATCTGAGACCTTTCCCCAGAGGTTCTATGTGTGAGAACGGACTCCCTTGGGAGGTCGCAGACTATCTTGGAGGTTTTCAAGCAGAGGATGGATGACCATCTGTTATCGATGATCTAGTTGAGATTCCTGCATTTCAAGGTGTTGGCGTTGACCTTTAAAGCCCTAAACAGCCTCAGCCTAGTATACCTGAGTCTCCACCCCCACCATTCAGGCCAGATGCTGAGGTCCAGCTCTGAGGGCCTACTGGCAGTTCCCTCACTTCGAGAAGTGAGGTTACAGGGAACCAGGCAGAGGGCCTTCTTGATGGTGGCAAACGCCCTGTGGAATGCTCTCCCACCAGATGTCAAGGAAATAAACAACCATCTGACTTTTAGAAGACATCTGAAGGTAGCTCTGTTTAGGGACATTTTTAATGTTTGATGTTTTACTGTGTTTTTAATACAGTGGTGCCTCGCAAGACGAAAAGAATCCGTTCCGCGATTCTCTTCGTATAGCGGTTTTTTCGTCTTGCGAAGCAAGCCCATTGACGGCTTAGCGGCTTAGCGCTTTTAGCGGCTTTTAGCGGCTTAGCGGATCAGCTGATAAGCGGCTTAGCGGCTTAGAAAAAGGGGGGTGGAAGGAAAAAAAACCTGCAGGAGCTCGCAAGACATTTTCGTCTTGCGAAGCAAGCCCATAGGGAAATTTGTTTTGCGAAGCGCCTCCAAAACGGAAAACCCTTTCGTCTAGCGGGTTTTCTGTCTTGCGAGGCGTTCGTCTTGCGGGGCACCACTGTATCCTGTTGGAAGCTGCCCAGAGTGGCTGGGGAGGCCCGGCCAGATGGGTGAGGTATAAGTAATAAATTATTATTATTATTATTATTATTAGTAGTAGTAGTAGTAGTAGTATATTACAATGCAAGGCTCTGGGGGTCCTTTCCAACTCTACAATTCTGTGAATCTATGAAGGGAGTGGACCTTTTGCTTGTGGTCCCCTGCCTGTTATTATTATACGTATTAGTCACTTTTTCCACTTATGCGATTCAAAGTGCCTTAGAGAAACAAACATTAAAAACAAGCATAGAAAGCAACCTGGAATGCTCACCCACCTTATGTATAAAAGGGTAAAATCAACTCACTCCACTAATAAGATGAGCAGAAGAACAGGCTACAAATGTACTCCCCCTGCAAAAAAAAAAAGTTTGGGTAAATAAAACTGGTTTTGTTTTGATGCTCAAAAGCTGATATTGATGGTACCAGATGGGCCTCTCTAGGAGAGCATTCCACCACAGGGAGCCACCACTGAGAAGGCCTGGTTCTTGACACCATCCTGAGATGGGGGGGAGGGTGTCCTATGAAACGCTTCCTTAGTGAGGCCACCGATATGAATAGCTTTTTGGCACCAGATTAACACGGTCGTTTTCTCACAGACACTTGATGGAATATGACAAATGGGTTGTTTTGCTCCCATGTTGGTGATGCTTTTGAACTGCCGGTGACACATCCGAGTTACATTTTTGAGAACGCTCCTGTTTTGATGTTGTTATGATGTGTGTTTTTAAACTTGGCTGTAAGCCGCCAAGAGACTGCCCTGGCAAATGACAGAGGGCATGAATCATCATCATAAAATAATAAAAATAGCATAGCCAAGCGTCGAGCACAATCATTGAGCCCACTTGCTTTTTGTATATTTAGCACTGCTGTATCACTTTGGAGAGCTCTGCATACATTATTTTGAACAGCACCCCTGGAAGGTAGGTAGGTCAGGATTATCGCAGTGTCTACCAGTGAACTTGGCTAGAGAGCGCAGACAACTAATGCTATTGGCTTTTGAAAACAGAAAGAAGTAGCTAATGTCGTACACAACAGCTCTGTCAGTGGCCAGGGCCGTCTTAAGCAAATCCGGCGCGCCCCCCCGGCAACTCGAAAAGAAGGGAGGGGGCAGTGGAAAATGTCCTCTGCCTCCCCCACCGCCCCGATCCTCAGCGTGGCGGTGGCAATCATGCAGGGAAACATGCTGGCGGACATGCTCTCCGGTGTTGGGGCGCCCGAGAAGTCAGCCCGGGAAGCCTGCGTGCCCCCTTTCGCCAGGAAGCAGGAGGAGGACAACGACCAGGAGCAGGGCCATCTTTAGCAGATGCAGAGGCCCCTCCTAAGCCTCTGTGGGGATCGCTCTCCTCCTGCGGAGGCTTGGGAAGGAAGCTGCATGCCCGCCAGCCATATAGTTGGTGGGGCGCAGGGAAAGGGGAGGCTGTCGGCCAAGCCGCACAGTTCCCCCACTCACTAGGGTACCCCTGAGAGGCCGGCGCCCTGGCACAACGAACCACTAAGACAAATGGGAAAGAAGGCTCTGTCAGTGGCTGTTACGTAATGTCCAGTGGCTGCATTGCTCCTGAGTAATAACATAAGAGGGATGCGGGTGGCGCTGTGGGTTAAACCACAGAGCCTAGGGCTTCCCGATCAGAAGGCCGGCGGTTCGAATCCGCGCGACAGGGTGAGCTCCCGTTGTTCTGTCCCAGCTCCTGCCTACCTAGCAGTTCGAAAGCACGTCCAAGTGCAAGTAGATAGGCAGAAAGGTAAACAGCGTTTCCATGCGCTGCTCTGGTTCGCCAGAAGCGGCTTAGTCATGCTGGCCACATGACCCAGAAGTTGTACGCCGGCTCCCCCGGCCAATAAAGCGAGATGAGCACCGCAACCCCAGAGTCGGTCACGACTGGACCTAATGGTCAGGGGTCCCTTTACCTTTACCTTTACCTTTAATAACAAAAGAAGAAATCTGGTATCATCTCCTGCACTTGCGGACTTCTCTCATTAGGAAGAGAATGTTGGACTTTTGATCAGCACAGCAGTTCTTTCATTAACAAGCAGAAGAATCCCAAGTCCTAAGACAGGATCAGTACTCTGCAGATTCTCCCATGCAATTCATGCCACGTTATTCCTCAGCCAAGGGGGTGGGAGCGTTGTAGGTGCGTCAATAAATCAAATCAAAGTTTGCAATGTTACACATTTATGACCTAGATTTCAATGAATCAGCATTCAAAGAAAACGCGCTCGTTGAATCACCCAAGCAACCCAACCAGTATGTACAGACTCGAAAGTGTGTGCCTCTGGATAGGAATGTTTCAGTGGGAGCCTGTGGGGCGAGAGATTTATGACTTTTAGCACTCTGAATGAGAAAACGTGATGAGTTCTATGTGCAGAGCCATAATGTTAGCAGGGCTATAATTAACCCTACTGTGGTAATAAATTTTCTTTCCCAACAGCGAATGAATCATTTGTTTTATTGAGATGAAATTGGATAATAAGACAAGAGTTCTGCTTCTTAGTCACCTGTACTATGGTTTCTGTGCTTTTTTTTTTGAAAAAACAAACACCACCCCATTCATAGGTTAGGGGTGGGCAATCTGTTGCCTTCAGACCCAGTTCTTCCCTTTGAGAGTTCAGCCTGACCTTTCAGTTGCCAAACTTTATCCTAGTGACTTGCAAAACAAAATAGACACACCTCGTACAGGGATCCTGGTTTGCTTCCTGTCAAGCTTTCTGCTTTCCTGAGCTACATCATTGCACTGACTCTGGATAGCTTTTGGCATCAGCTTTGGGCTGGTCTGTACTAAATAATTCCTGGACATGAGTACATGTTAAACCAAGGAAAATTTAGCACCTATTGGATTAGCAAGAGTAATGACTCACCCAGTTCTCCTCCGTAGCGCTTTTCAGCCGATTCAGTTTACACATTCAACTGCCATTCATCAAGAGCTGGGTCACACATACAGATCACAGAATCAGAAATCCTGTCTACAGCTGTCCTTGGGTAGACTCGAACCACCAACCTTCTGGTTAACAGCCAGATGCACTGATCCACTGCTGATGGACTGACCTTGGGTCAGTCACTGTTTCTCAGTCTAACCTACCTCACAGAATTGTTGCAAGTAAAGCCCTGCCTTGTTTCTCGAACAGAATGCATTCCGGGAGTACGTTTGACTCCCGGAACAGTTCGACAACCAAGGCACAGCTTCTGATTGGCTGCAGGAGTGTCCTGCAGCCAATCAGAAGCTGCACCGGATGTTCGACTTCCAAAAATCATTCAAAAACTGGAACACTCACTTCTGGGTTTTGATCGTTCGGGACCCGATTTGTTTGGGAGCCAAGGCATTTGAGATCCAAGTTACGACTGTATAAAAAAGGTTGCCTTGAGCTTTTTAAAGGAAAAGTGGAATATAGATGCAACAAATACCGTTTCCCCAAATTTTGGGATGTCTCGCCTTCTCCCACTTCATACAAGAAAACTCCAGTTACTTTTCTTAATGGGCCAACACAGCTCTTTTGCATTTTCTTCCCAAAATACTTGTAAAGGGTAAATGAATACTGATATGATTTAAATCCATCAAGCCCACCGGAGAGTGAAGAGAATCTCCTTGGATCCAAATAGCTTTCTAGAACACAAGCAAGCCAGGCTCAGAAATTGGTCTTCAGTTCCCCATTTGGGGTTTGGGATTGTTAACCAAAATGTTAGTGCAGTCATAACAGACGGGGAATGCAGGGAAGTTAATGAGTAATGTTTATCACCTAATTTTAAGAAGTTTGGCATGTAATGAGGCCAGCTTGGTGATTATTGCCTCTGTAAATCATTATGTTTGTGATTGTGCTTCAGGAGTGAAAGGCAACCCGAGAGAACAGCCCCTTTAACCCTTTGAAATCCCCTTTGATTAACCTCTGGCAAACTTTGTGAGGTGCTTTGGGTTGAGAGGTCAAATGAACATAATGGCAGGAAACGGTAGGGCTGCCATAATGTCCGGAATTTCCAGGACATAGCCGGGATTTTTGGAAATCTGCAAAAATGTCCAGGAAAACCCCAGTGTATGGAAGTTTTTTTTTTTTTTTTTTAATTTCCTAAATAACAACTCAAAAGCTTCATTTTTTGAGGGAGATATAGGAAGAAAAAGCTCAACAACTTTGCCCCAAAAGTTGAAATATGGCAACTCTAGAAACGGGGATTTGAAGACGCAACGTAATGTTTTATTTTAAAAATACCTCTAAAACAGAATCTATTTTGGCATTAAGCGGTATATAAATTAGACAGTCGTGATGATGACATTTATATGCCGCTTTGCTGCCACAGATGAAATGGATTGAACTAAGCAGCAATGTAAGTCAGAATCAAAACTGGGGTGTGTGTCAGACATTATTAAAAGTATACCAGAAGTTGGCTTTTTCTGCATACCTTCCAAGTGTCCCGATTTCCTAGTGACAGTCCTGGAATTACGAAATACATCCTGGCTTCTGATTTGACCCCAGAATGTTCCTATTTGCCCCACCAGTGCTGCGTCCTGTTGGTGTTATGATAGTGGCACTTGCCTTTCTTCAGACAGGAAATGCTCTCTGTGGTGCAGCGGCACACAAAAATGGCCTGTTGTGGCCTCAAGAAGGCTACCCATAAGGGAATATGGCCCTAAGTCTGAAAAAGGCTGCCCACTCCCGTGGTAGATAATGTGTGTGTGTGGAAACCAGCTTTCTCTTGAGGAAGGATGGGGAAATGAGCCGCTTCCGAACTGTTTCACCCGAAGCAGCACCTACACTCGTAGCATGACTGGCCAGGCAGACTATTTAAAAAGAAAGAAGGAAAAGAGCAACTCCTCTTTCTTCTTTCAAATTAGCTGAACAGTAATTGGGCCATTCTCTCCTCTCTGTGGGTCTATTTGCAAATGGGAATCCTGCACGTAGCCAGCTCCCAGGCTTTTGTTTTGCTCAAGTGAGCAAACACACAGCCTGCCAACCTCCCATGGTCATTAGAGTGGACTAGTAGAGATGGTTTCCCTCCCAGTACTCTTGGAAATATGGTGGTGTGTCACTGTAAGAAGTGGAGAGGGTTTCCACTGCCTTCTGGAACCTTCTATGGACCACCTTCTCTCACTGAGTCTGCCACCTCACTGAGGCTTGCACCCCACATGTTCATGGATGAGTAACTTAGGCCAGGAGACTATTTGTGGCCCTCAAGGCATCACTTTATGGCCCTTGGGAGGGCCACACATCCTAGGTGTGAGGACTAAGCTGATGATTCTTGGCCTCTGGTAACACAGAGGTGGTATTTTTCCCTGGTGGCACCAGTGTTATAGAATGCTCTCATCAGTATTGGCATTCCGCCGGCTTGCCAGGACACCTGTTTAGATCAGCATCCCACAATCTCCTGTCCCGAACTTCCTTTTACTTACTGTTTTAACTATTTTTTTCATTGTTCTGTGGCTTTATGGGGCGTGTTTCCTTCCATGTTTTATTTACGAATGTTTCTGTGTTTTTAAATTGGTTTTGTACTTGCAAACATTTTCGAGGCCACCTTGGCAATGAAGCGGTATCTCAACGCATAACAGCATCATCATCATCAACAACAACAACATTGCAGGGGGATTCAAGAAGGCTGCTCTAGGTGTTGAGGGCAGAAAGAGAGAAAGGGTGAGGTTGCTTAAGGGATTAGGAGACATTCAGGCAGCCGGGGGCTGGGCGGCTGGAGAATCGGAAGGTGAATGCTGGAGGCACAGGAGCCGGGCCCCTGCAAGGAACCTGATTGAGCCATTTTCACATCAGCTCTTGTTACACAGTGTAGCCTGTCACCGTGGGAAAGCTGCCAAGGCTTTAACATTTAAATCCCTGTAGTTGTAAATCCCTTAGTCTGACTGATGGGAGCTACAATTGAGTATTACCCAGTTTATTATTGTTGGTTGGTTGGATTTCTGTTGGTCAACATCAATAGCATTGTTTTGAGTGCCACTGTTTTGAGGGATGGAAGTGAGGTATTCCACAGAGAAAAAAGGAAGAAAAAGCTTCGTTTTTAAAAAAAAAAACACAGCAAAAAACACCACACACTCACGCTCACACCCACCCCACCTCTTTTTAGAATGGGGCCATAAATCCCTTTCATACTGCTTTGCATTGCTTTTCACTTGCTCGGCTGATCCTAGTGCAGAATGAGTGCTTGCAAAGACTGGCCCTTTGTTGTTTAGACAAATGTCTGCTATGAAAGCATTCGTTTGGGTGCTGCAGAGGGGGAGGGGGGTGTCCCCTCCCCACCCCACCAAAGGGGCTCAGAGATACGAAGCTAGGAATAACTGACGTAAAATGAATGCAGGCCATGGAAACCATGTGAAAATGCATGTGTCCCAAGTCCGCCACCCTCCCCTGATGCAACAAGGCTCCCGTCTCGGCCTCGCCAGTGTGGTCCAAAGGAAAGGCAAGCAATAAATTTGGCATCATCTTGGCTGCAGGAGTTGCTGGAAGGAGGCGTACAAGCTACCATCTGACCACCTTAGGGTTTACTCCTGAGCCTTTTCTTCTTCCAAAGATGTCCTGCAAAGCAGCAGGTATGGATTCCCCCCCCCCCGGGCTTTACTCCCAAAGCCTTTCTCATGGATGATAGCTCAGTTGGTTAGAGCAAGGCGCTGATAATGCCAAAGTTATGGGTTCGATCCCTGTATGAGCCACCTGCATATCCCTGCATTGCAGGGGTTGAACTAGATGGGTCACAGCCAACTGTACAATTCTGTGGTTCTGTGAGTACAGTGGTACCTCGGATTAAGTACTTAATTCGTTCCAGAGGTCTGTTCTTAACTTGAAACTGTTCTTAACCTGAAGCACCGCTTTAGCTTATGGGGTCTCCTGCTGCTGCCGTGCCGCCGGAGCACAATTTCTTTTCTCATCCTGAAGCAAAGTTCTTAACCTGAAGCACTATTTCTGGGTTAGCGGAGTCTGTAACCTGAAGCGTATGTAACCTGAAGCGTATGTAACCCGAGGTACCACTGTATAGCCACAAGGCAGTGGAGATTTAGGATCATCACCATCATTTATTTATTTATACCCCACCCATCTAGCAGGGTTTCCATTTCCTAGATGGACCACCTTCTCAGGTTGATGAACCCCATCTGCCCCTCCCTTCCCTCCCTTTCTGTCTCGCCATTCCACCAAGAAGCTCCACTCACCCCCTTCCTCTAAATCTCTGTTTTCAAAGGGCACCTTTTTTCCTGTGTGACATCACACCCACCTTAACCTTGGCCACACCCTCTTTGCTCAGATGCCAAGGATCTTCTTTGATGTGTTGATGGCTGGCTGTCAGGAGCTTTGTTCTCCCTTAGTACCCACAGACCCCCAGGCGATGCCCTGGAAAAGAAGTATAGCCTGCCTTTTTGCACTGTTAAGTCCAGCGCCCATTAGCATACTTTAGAATCATAGAATTGCAGAGTCGGAAGGGACCCTGAGGATCATCTCTAACCCCCTGCAATGCGGGAATATGCCGTTGGGATCAAACCTGCAACCATGGCATTATCAGCACCCCGCTCTAGCCAACTGATTAAACCCCAGCTCCCAGGTATCTAGAGGGGGGTGAAGTTGCCCAGAGGCGTCAGGGCACCCACAATAGTATTTCCAACACTGGCTGGCAGTGGCTCACCACCAGGATTTCAGGCACAAGCATGTCTACCTGGAGATGCTGAGCTACAGCCCTTCTGTGAAAGTCAGGCCACTAGGACACAGAAGGGCATCTTGCAGGCCCTGACCTCACTTGATCTGCTTGCAGGCTCCCCCACAGGCACTGTGAAAACTGGAGGCTGGACCAGATCATGCAGAATTTGTCTTATGCTCTTATGATTAACAAAGTACTGATCACAGGGCAGGGTTAATGCTGACCTATCCTACAAGGATTAGGGACGCGGGTGGCGCTGTGGGTAAAACCTCAGGGCCTAGGACTTGCCGATCGTATGGTCGGCGGTTCGAATCCCCGCGGCGGGGTGAGCTCCTGTCTTTCGGTCCCAGCTCCTGCCCACCTAGCAGTTCGAAAGCACCCCTAAGTGCAAGTAGATAAATAGGTACCGCTTTATAGCAGGAAGGTAAACGGCGTTTCCGTGTGCTGCGCTGGTGCTGGCTTGCCAGAGCAGCTTTGTCACGCTGGCCATGTGACCCGGAAGTGTCTCTGGACAGCGCTGGCTCCCGGCCTCTTAAGTGAGATGAGCGCACAACCCTAGAGTCGGACACGACTGGCCCGTACGGGCAGGGGTACCTTTACCTTTATCCTACAATGATTACATACCGAAATGAAATATCCCAAGGGCCTTGAACGCATGGAATATGCAATATAAATACTAGATATTGGTTTTTTTTAAAGGGTTCTTTGAACCTCGTGTGGCATTTGTACAGAGCCCCTGGTCGTCTCATGGACTATTGACCTGTACACCACTAATCCGCTGCCACCAACCAGGTCCTCCCCGGTAAATCACTTAGTCTCAGCCAGGTTCTTAAGTTAACAATGAAGATTGTAGTTGATTGCAAACACAAATAACCTTTAAATGCATTCGAAACGCTGTTACCCTTTCCCCTTGTAGTCTTGTTTTATCATGTCTCTAACTCTTCTACCTCCCCTCACACAAGAACCAACTGCACTAACTGTCTCTCTATTTCCATCTGTCTGCCAACTGCTTTCCCAACTTCCTTTCCTAACTAACTACGGTAACTAACTAACTAACTAACTAACTAACCAAACCTCGGGCTAAGCCCTTTTATAAACAGGTAGGCTCCGCCTCTGGCTTTCCTATTGGTCTACCTATTAACTCTTTCTCCCCCTGTACAGACATTTTCAAAAGAACGGGCAAACGCCAGACCTTGATTTCTCAGTTTTCACCCTAGCCGATAGCTCCCCTTCCCCATTTCTCATTTCTTAAACCCACACGCATACCCTCCAATGATTAAGTCCCACACATGTGCGAATAAGCCTCACAAGCTGTGCAGCTGGATGTGGGCAGCAGCAGCAGCAGCAGGAGCCCCCCCCTTGCCTCATTCACAGGGGTGTGGGTGAATCTGGTCTCCAAGGAATTTTTTTTAAAATCCTATGGAATCTAGGCATTATCACTACAAGCATGTAGTCTCTGTTTACATACCCTGACTGGGAAGAAATGGAGTTCAAGGCATTGGGGGCTAAATAGCCGGCTGGCTGGAACTCTGAATGGAATTGACAGATTGGAGGTTTCCCATCCACCAATGTGGGAAAATAGCTATGCACAGGAAGTAAATCCAGGAAGGTTTACTCTAGAGTAAATATACACAAAATTGGGCTCAATGCCCCCCCACACACACATGCGCTGCTCATAGGTTTTCTTATAGTTAAGCAGTATATGTTATATAAGTGAAATAAACAAGCATGCTTAAATATGTCTCATTTTTCTTATGTCTCATCTAGTAAGGTTAAGATTTGGTGTTACGTTTGCTAAATGACCTAGGCAGCAACAGTTGGCACTAATCTTGGCAGCAAACTCTAGGCATTAATTGGATGCTAAATAAGGCAGTGGTATTTTATTTTATTTTATTTTTTGCTTCTCATTTCCTGCTTAATCTGGCGCTCTCGTGTTTTATTCTGAATTTTGGGTGGCGGTTTTCATTTTTAAGATTAGCTTCACACAGGAAGCTCCCATTAGTCCAAAGTATTCCACGCTAAGGCAACAAGCCTGTTGATAAGTAACTTGGGTGCCTTGCCTTTGTTGTCAGTTTCGCTATGATGGATGGCGTTTTTAGTTAAACAATGTACTTTCAGGGACACCCAGAAAAATTTTAATGAGAGAGACAGAGATTTGAAATATGTTGCCTTACAGATCCTGGCTCATTTAGGCTGCCGAAAATGCTGTTTCTTAAATTATCCCGGCCAATGAGTGAGATCTCTGACCTCTTAGTAAGGGGTTGCAAGTTTAAAATGCCTCACATGCTGGATCTAATCTAGGAGTGCCAACTATCCAAGGGGTGGTGGTGGTCTGATCTTCTCTTGTGCGTTTAACATGCCTTTATAGGCAGAAATAAGCAGACGAAGGTTGCCATGTTGTGGGGCTAAACATTTATTCTCCTCTGCAAAACTCCAGTTAAAGAGACAGTCACAGTGACCCTTTGAAAAGTTGGGAATCCTAATCTAAATAGGCAGAAGAGTTGGTTGTGACTTCTGATCATAGGATGAGATGGGGCAGGCATGGAAACATTTGGCTTCCTTCGTATGTTGCCACCTAGTTTTACTAGGCTTCCACTTCTTCTCAGCCTTTAACAGCAGCCTGACATCCAGATGTGGAGCAGAAGAAGATTTTGCTGGCATAAAGTCCCCATTCAAATTATTTCAGGGCTCTATGGGACCACCTGTAGGTCTGTGTGGTATTTTGGCAGGCTCGTATACCCCAGGCTTGTGTGAAGGCAGTTTGTGATAAACTCCTTGTGTGCCCAGTATGGTTTGTGGGCCATTGCAGTTCAGGGCAACCACAGGTCCACACACATCCACTCATGGAGGCACCAGTGAGTCATTGTACCCCCTTCCCTAGAAGCAAAAGCACCTCCTGCCAGCTTTCCTCATATTGTCACCTGGCTTTGAAAGGTAGGGGCAGGGAAAGTGACTGTGTAGTCTGAATATTGTTAGAAAAGTTGAGTGCCTCCTCCTCTCTCTGCCAAGCAGTGGCAGGAGTCCATTGGGTTCCAGGCACTCACCCAGGGTCTGTGTCCCTTTGGAAGACTGAGACACAGCGGAGACTGTTGTAGCTTTAAGAAATAAGGTTTATTCACCTATTTACACCTTCCATCTGCATGGAATGGGTCCCGATCTTACAGCAGGGTCATTTCAAGAGGGGCTTGTCCCCCACAGCAGTGCAGCCCAAGGCATCTCTCCCAGCCAGCCTTCAGCCAACCTGCCCAAGATGGACCCCAGTCTTTCCTCTTCCTTCTCCTTCCCAGCACCCCTTGCTCAAAAACTCTCTTTTACTGTCACCTCAAACACACACACCCCCCGTCACCTTGGCAACATCTCTCTCCCCAGGCCAAAGGATTCCTCTCAGATGGCCCATCCACCCCTTTTGTCATGTTAACCAATTTGCTCTTCGCTAGGCCAGCCAGCCTGGTTTGCATAAGTCAGCCCTGGGATTCCTTGTCTGGGACAGTTCTGCAGCTAGTACTTTCATCCATATCCCAGTTAATCAAAATCCTACCGTTTATCAATTTCTAGGGTTAAGGGATGTGTCTCACCCCCCCACCCCCCACAATCTACAACAATATATCTCTCTTGGGCTTCTTTCAAGGCCAGAAAGTAAAAGTAAACACACATTTTCACACAGTTATGTTTCCTCTGAACTGCGCTTCTCGGAGTTCGAAGCAAGTAGAATGTGCTCATGAGAGAGCATGCACATTTTTAGGCACTGATGGGAGCAATTTGGAGGAGTCTTGCCCTTTGAGCAGGACAAGAGAACTGAGGGTGAAGGAGCCAGAGAGCCCATGTGCTGAGGCCCCTGCTCTACCTTGAACCCAGACGTAGCATTCAGGACATTCCACCACTGGGCTTTTTCTCAGCCCCTTGCTTGTAATGAACATGGGACTGCAGCCAAGTCAGATGGATTTTTTTCCAGGCCAATTACCTGCCACACAGGATGTTCTTCCTAGAGGCTGATACACACCATTACTACAGCTAAGCTACAGTCAAGGTAGATCCATTGAAATCAATAGACTTAAGTTAGTCCATTGATTTCCGTGGATTTTCTCTCAGTTGGGTAGAATTCAGTGTAGCGCTAAGGAGATTTCTTCATCAACATGAGGATTTCTGCTTGCCTAATGGAACAATCTCTTCCCCCCCCCTCCCACTCCCATACTGTTCTGGGGGTTCTTATGACACACAGGGATGCGTTAAGGAAGGTGTGTGTGGGGGGGGGAAACCTCATTGCACTAGCGGAAGTCCTTGCATAGGCTTCTGTTAGTGCAGGCTTTCCCACACTTGAGTCCCCAGCTGTTTTTGGACTACAGCTCCCATCATCCTTAACTGGGAGGACCAGGGGTCAGGGATGATGGGAATTGTAGTCCAAAAACAGCTGGAGACTGAAGTTCGGGAAACACTGTGTTAGTGGGATCTGTGTGTCAAATTTGGCTCCAAAATTGTGATGTCACAACTGGTAGTTGATTAGAAAACAAAACACCTTTTCCTTGCAAATACTATGCTATTTAGATTGGGTATTGCTCTGATCCTCACTATGTTTAGAACTATGTGGGAACTCTGAACCCATTGTCTCAGTGTCTGGATATACTAAGTATGGGAGAGTCACTGCATTTTTGCCCAAAGACTGTGTGGGATAAGCTCTGTATATGTTGCCTTGAGCTCATCATATAGAGATCCTATTAACAGCGCTAATATTTCAGAATGTTCCATCCAATGGCAAGTTGATAAGCACAAGAATAAGGTCTGGACCATTCCCACCACCCAAGTCTCTAGAGAAGAGCTGTCCATTCATAGCGGCATCCATCTCCTTTCTGGGTTCATCTCCTTTGACTGCTGGCTCCTTCCGCCCAAGCAAATAAGCAGAGATTCCTTCATGCAAATATGGTTTGTGGATCCATGGGATACCAGACTTAGTAAAGAATGGATGCTGGAGGGGGTTGCTCCACCCATTCAAAAGGAGGCAAACTCTCCCAGCAAGCGGGCCTTTGATGTTCTTCCAGCCTCTTCTAACCAAAGCATCAGCTATTGAATGAGTTTGTGATTTAGGCCCCAGTAGCATGACTGAAACAAATGAAAAGCAGGAGAGGAAGGGGGGGGGGAGGATGGAAGGCAGGAAGATTGCTTACCCTAATCTGGAATGGCTGAGTAGCCTGAACCAATTCAGCCTCCTTTTTGTTAGCCCAATAATTAGTTTTGCTCTCTGCCGATTACTTTCTTCCTACTTGTATTGGAAAGCAGTGTGTGTGTGTGTGTGTGTTTTACATAGGAGTTATCATTGGGAAACACAAGATGGCTTGCATAATGCAAATTCATTTTGTTTTACAATTCCCCCCAAGAGCTGCTTGGTGGAGAGTTCTTGGAGCACTGACTATGAAGCAACTCAAGATTTGTAGTGGCTGTAGTACTGCTAAAGCAAAAATGCACTTGCATTGTGATTCCCAGCTATTTATGCAGCCTTCTTCCAGACCTGCTGATGGTATTGTCCGAAAAGACCCTTCTTGAACAAAAGGCCAAAGGGCTGCTCTCATGAATAAATTTTTGTTGCCTGGCAAAAGTATTACGTTGGGCAGCAATCTTGCAAAATAATTGCTCGTGTCTGAGATGCACAGAATGTATCTGAGCATAAACGGGGTCGGATCGAATCCTTTAATTTGCAAAATAAATAAATAAATCAGGGTGCTCCCAACAGACACGGTTCCATTTTTATTTCCTACGTCTGCAGAATAGCAGCATGTTTATTATGACAGATAAATGGAAACTTCAGATGTGGTTTTCTTCTAATTACCCTATGTTGGGGATAAACAGCCTTGCTTGTAGACCCCTCAGATGCATCTGATGGTAACTGAAGGAGCGTCTCCACCCACATTGTTCAGCCCTGAGAGCAAGCACCGAGGGCCTTCTGGCGGTTTTGTCACTGTGAGAAGTGAAGCTGCAGGGAACCAGGGCCTTCTCGGTGGTGGCACCCACCCTGTGGAACGCCCTCCCATCAGATGTCAAGAAGATGAGTAACGATATAACCTTTAGAAGACATCTGACAGCAGCCCTGTATAGGGAAGCTTCGTTAGGTTCAATGTTTTATTGTGTTTTTATATACGTTGGAAGCTGCCCAGAGTAGCTGGGGCAAACAAGTCAGATAGGCAGGATACAAATAGTAATTTATTATTATTTATTATTATAACTGTTGTAGAGATCATAGCTCAGTGGTGGAGCTATGCAGAAGGTCCCAGGCTCAGTCCCCAATATCTTCAGGTAGGACTGGGATTGTCCCCCATCTGAAACTCTGGAGAGTCCTTGCCAAATCATTGTAGAGAATAATACATGGATGAATGATCTGGCTCACTATAAGACAACTTCCTATACATTGTTTGCAGAAGGTCCCAGGTTCCATCTACTGCATCTCCAGAATGGTAGACTTTATAGACTTTTGATGTCATCCAGCAAGTCAAGAATTATAATAACATCCAAGATTCTCATACTTTTGCTACCATTTCCTGGTGAAGAAGAGAGACTTCCAGTTCTTTCTTGACTGTGTAACGCTGCTGAAGTAAGTTACAAAGGAGGCTCTGAAGCTCTGAAGCTGTGCTGGGAACCATATAAGAAGCCTCTGAAGGCTGCATGGAGCTCCAGAAGCTCCAGCTGACTATCGCCAGGAGATGCCCAAGTCATGTTGCTGCGAGTTGAAGGACAAAAGGGTGTTCCTTCTCCACTGCATCTACAGAAGCCGACTGGGCTGACAGTTAACTTTTATGCCAATACTGGTGATGGGATAACATCTTCCACCATATTGAAGGGAGCAGGCCACATTAGGATGGTCCAGGACAGGTTATATAGCATCTGCCACATGAAGCAGTTGCCTATCTCTGCCTAATGGTAGGACTGGCTCTTCCTATCCCTGTGGTAAATGATCAATTGAAGATTCATTCTTGGTGAAAGGGGCCATAGTTTAGTGCTAGAGTAAATGATTTGTCTGCAGAAAGTCCCTCGTTTGGTACCCAGCATCTCTAGGTTGCCCTGGGAAGGTGTTGTTGTTGTTTAGTCGTTTAGTTGTGTCCGACTCTGTGACCGCATGGACCAGATCACGCCAGGCACCCCTGTCTTCCACTGCTTCCCGCAGTTTGGTCAGACTCATGCTGGTAGCTTCAAGAACACCATCCAACCATCTCGTCCTCTGTCATCCCCTTCTTCTTGTGCCCTCCATCTTTCCCAACATCAGGGTCTTTTCCAGGGAGTCTTCTCTTCTCCTGAGGTGGCCAAAGTATTGGAGCCTCAGCTTCACGATCTGTCCTTCCAGTGAGCACTCAGGGCTGATTTCCTTAAGAATGGATAGGTTTGATCTTCTTGCAGTCCATGGGACTCTCAAGAGTCTCCTCCAGCACCATAATTCAAAAGCATCAATTCTTCGGTGATCAGCCTTCTTTATGGTCCAGCTCTCACTTCCATACATCACTGCTGGGAAAACCATAGCTTTTACTATACGAACCTTGTACTATACCATAGCTTTTACTATACGAACCCTGGGAAGGACCCCTGTCTAAAATCTTGGAGAACAACCATACTATTGATGGTCTGACTCAGTATCAAGTACTTTCCTATGTCCTTATTCCAGTGAAAATGAACATGATTTCTATCCAGAGTCGTTAGGTGGTTCTCTTTGGTACCAGAGACTTGTGTCCAGCTAGAGTTCTTCGGCAAGGGATCACAGGACAAGTGCCATTGCCACGTTTCCTACAAAATGCTGGTACCATAACAAATGTTTCGACTTCTTTGTAGCCAGAGGGAAAGCCGCTAATCGGCTTCATTTTTCTGCTGGGTCATGTGACTAACGCTACCAAGATTAACGCTGCACGAGGAAAGAAAAGAGGCTTAAGTGACTTGAGGGTGCCCAGCAGGTCATTTTAACCTTTTCCTAATCGTTAAAGCCACGGAATCTCATTAGTCTGCAAAGTGACTTGCAGTTCCAACCCCTGAGTGGCGGCAATGCATAAAACTTTTTTCGGTTTGTTTGCCTCTGTCCTGGTGAGACGGGGTTTGCAAATAACAAAATCAGAGAGGGCGTCTGCAATGTTTTAAGAAGGCTGGCCCACACAATTGTGTCAGAACCAGGTGGGGTTCTTCTGCACTCCTCGGGCCATGAGCTAATTTTTGCATGTCACACCAAGGACAAGTTCTATGACAGGTGGAGTTATCAAAGGCCGGCGATTTAGCACCAGGTACCTAAAATTAGACTTCTAAGAAGAGTGTCTCGAGGCCATACTATAGTAGATCAGTGACTTCCCACCTGCACTAAAAAACAAGGAAGGCTGTGTCGCCAATTTAAACCGCTGCTTCTGCAGTGTTTTTCGTTGGCAATGCCGGAGGAAATTGTACTGAAGATCCACAAAGGATCTGGGACTTTGGAGAAGAGTAGCTAGGAGATCTAGGTGGAGAGCTGGTTCACGCAACTATTTCCACATAGTAGCACAACACCAACTTGACTCTGCTTCAATACACGCTTGGTTCAAGGTCCAGTTTTGATCTCCAACTCCTGGAACGGTCTGGGCCAGGGAGACAGTTGTCTTGAGCTCCTTGTTTTTGTGCTTCTCCAGCCTTTAATCTGAAACGCAGCTTTCTCCTCTTCCTGGGAACAATGCAAAATGGACGTGTGGATACAGAGAGCAAAAGATTTGTCCACCTCCCAGTTCCTCCAACAAAGGGACATAGAAAGCTCAGTGGCAATCTGCTTTGAATGCGGAAGGTCCCAGGTCCAGTCTCCCTTTCTGAATTTCCTTAGAGCATGCCATTGTAGACAATACCAAGGTAGATGTACCAATGGTTTGACTTGGTAGAAGGTGGCTTCCTTTGTTCCTATGCCCTAGGTCACATTATGCATCCATCCAACGCAGTATTAGTAAAGTCTCCAGCTGAAGTCTTTCCCATCACCTGATCCTTTTTAACCATCAATTCTGGGAATGGAACCTCTGTGAAGTCTATTACAGTGGTACCTCGGGTTAAGAACTTAATTCGTTCCGGTGGTCCGTTCTTAACCTGAAACTGTTCTTAACCTGAGGTACCCTTTTAGCTCATGGGGCCTCCCACTGCCGCTGCACGATTTCTGTTCTTATCCTGAAGCAAAGTTCTTAACCCAAGGTAATATTTCTGAGTTAGCGGAGTCTGTAACCTGAAGCGTATTTAACCTGAAGCGCATATAACCCAAGGTACCACTGTACTAAGCTGTGGTCAGTCCTCATACTCATCATTTTTAAGACCCCCTCTCTGAAGAAATTTGCAAAAATTAATTTTCATTTTTATAAAACTTTTAAGCGGGAGGGTTAATTGGTTGTTATTATTTTTGTGTTTTTATATTGTAAACTGCCCTGTGATCCTTGCATGAAGGATGTTATCTAAATGAAAAACAATAATAGCATTAGTAATTGTTCTTCTTATCAAAAGCGTAACATACAAGTACTTTGGAATCCAGAGTATGCAATGTATGCTTGTATTTTGAAAAATCTTAATTTAAATACACACACACACAAATAAAAAGTAGTGTCGATTTTTTATTTTTTTACATTACAAGCCGGCATTTGTAGGTAAACACTTTGAAAAAAACAAAGCAAAAGTTTCACCCGTTCTCTGGTGTTGGTGTGGAAGTGCTGACCTGGCTAATAAATCAGCATGTTTTACGAGGCAACGCAAGGTCTGTATTTTTAACCTTAAGTGCTGTTCTCAGGAGGCCTGTCAAGGAACGAATCTGAAATATTGCACTAAAGAGCGGAGGTAAAATTTCAAAGCCCACTGACAGCCATTGGAAGCAAAATATTTTACTTAGTCCCCGCGTGGAGGTCCTCACTTGACACAAAGTTTGATGGAAAGGTCATCGCACAATGCAGTGGAAATAGAAGTGTCAGAATCATTCACAGAGCAAGGGAAAATTAGGGCAGCAGACAGGGTGATATGAGAGAGAAGTAGGCCAACAGACATTCAGCTTGGCTGTGTGGAATTCGTGCGATGGGGGGAGAATATTTGTGCTTTTTGGGTGGAGCAAGTTGCTCTGTCGTAAACCAAGTCTTGGTTGCATGTGCCACAACTCAGTTAAGTGTGGATGGCTAGCCTGTTGCTGACCGACAGCTCTCAACAGCCAGCATGGCCAATGATCAAGGATGATGGGAGTTGTAGTTTGGCACTATCTAGAGACTCTGTGTGCAGAGCAAAAATGGGGCCCTAAGGACTTAGTTTGCAAACGGTGCGAAGGATGTGTTGTCCTCTGGGTGGTACCAACTATCGTTGTACCTTGGTTTTTGAACAGCTTAGTTCTCGAATGTTTTGGCTCCTGAATGCCGCAAACCCAGAAGTGACTGTTCCGGTTTGCGAACTATTTTTGGAAGCTGAACGTCCAATGGGGCTTCTGCAGCTTCCAATTGGCTGCAGGAGCTTCCTAAAGCCAATTGGAAGCCGCACTTTCGTTTCCGAACGTTTTGGAAGTTGGAACGGACTTCTCCGGAACAGATTCTGTTTGACTTCCAAGGTACAAATGCGCAAAACATGGGAAATAAACAAGATGAGCTTGAGCTCTTGGTACAGCAAACTAAATATGACATAATAGGCATCACTGAAACCTGGTGGGATAAGTCCCACGATTGGAATGTAATAATGGAGGGATACAATCTATTTCAGAGAAACAGACCAGACAAGAAAGGAGGAGGAGTGGCGTTATATGTCAGGGATGTGTATACCTGTGAAGAGATCCAAGATTTAGAACCACAAAGCCAAAGTGAGAGCATTTGGGTCAAAATTAAGGGAGAAAAGAATAACAGTGACCTCATTGTGGGAGTTTACTATAGATCCCCAAGCCAAACGGAGGACATAGATGATGCCTTCCTGGAACAGATGGCCAAGCATGCAAAAGGAAGGGAGATAGTAGTAATGGGGGACTTCAATTACCCGGATATTTGTTGGATGTCAAACTCAGCCAAGAGCATAAGATCAAACAGATTCCTCACTGGCCTTGCAGACAACTTCATTGTCCAGAAAGTGGGAGAAGCAACAAGAGGAACAGCCATTTTAGATCTGGTCCTAACCAATGTTGATGACCTGGTTAGTGGGGTAGAAGTGGAAGGATCATTAGGCGCGAGTGATCATGCACTTCTGAAGTTTACTATACAGCGGAAAGGAGCAGCCAAGCATACTAGGACTCAATTTGTTGACTTTAAGAAAGCCGACTTCATAAAACTTAGGGAAGTGCTGGGTGAGATCCCATGGACAGTAATACTAAAAGGAAAGGGAGTTCATGATGGCTGGGAGTTTGTTAAGAGGGAGATAGTAAAAGCACAACTTCAGGCAATACCAATGAGACGGAAACATGGAAGGTGCCTAAAGAAGCCAGGGTGGCTATCTAAAGAACTTTTAACTGAGTTAAGATTAAAAAAGGATGTGTACAAAAAATGGAAAAGGGGGGAAACCACCAAAGAGGAATTCAAACAAATAGCACGTGTAGACACAAAGTCAGAAAAGCTAAAGCACAGAATGAACTCAGGCTTGCTAGAGAGGTTAAAAGCAACAAAAAAGGCTTTTATGGGTATGTTCGTAGCAAAAGGAAGAACAAAGAAACAGTGGGGTCACTCAGAGGAGAAGATGGTGAAATGCAAACAGGGGACACAGAAAGGGCTGAACTCCTCAATGCCTTCTTTGCCTCAGTCTTCTCCGATAAAGAAAACAATGCCCGACCTGAAGAATTTGGAGCAAATGATTCAGCAGAGGAAACACAGCCCAGAATAACTAAGGAGATAGTACAAGAATACTTGGCTAGTTTAGATGTATTCAAGTCTCCAGGGCCAGATGAACTGCATCCAAGAGTATTAAAAGAACTGGCAGATGTGATCTCAGAACCACTGGCAGTCATCTTTGAGAATTCCTGGAGAACAGGCGAAGTCCCGGCAGACTGGAGGAGGGCAAATGTTGTCCCTATTTTCAAAAAGGGGAAAAGAGAGGACCCAAATAATTACCGCCCAGTCAGTCTGACATCAATACCAGGGAAGATTCTGGAGCAGATCATTAAGCAAACAGTCTGTCAGCACCTAGAAAGGAATGCTGTGATCACCAATAGTCAGCATGGATTTCTGAAAAATAAGTCATGTCAGACTAACCTGATCTCGTTTTTTGACAGAATTACAAGCCTGGTAGATGAAGGGAACGCAGTGGATGTAGCCTACCTTGATTTCAGCAAGGCATTTGACAAAGTGTCCCATGATATTCTTGTAAAGAAGCTGGTAAAATGCGGTCTTGACTATGCTACCACTCAGTGGATTTGTAACTGGCTGACTGACCGAACCCAAAGGGTGCTCATCAATGGTTCCTCTTCATCCTGGAGAAGAGTGACTAGTGGGGTGCCACAGGGTTCTGTCTTGGGCCCGGTCTTATTCAACATCTTTATCAACGACTTGGATGATGGACTCAAGGGCATCCTGATCAAATTTGCAGATGACACCAAACTGGGAGGGGTGGCTAACACCCCAGAGGACAGGATCACACTTCAAAACGACCTTGACAGATTAGAGAACTGGGCCAAAACAAAAAAGATGAATTTTAACAGGGAGAAATGTAAAGTATTGCACCTGGGCAAAAAAAATGAGAGGCACAAAAACAAGATGGGTGAGACCTGGCTTGAGAGCAGTACATGTGAAAAGGATCTAGGAGTCTTGGTTGACCACAAACTTGACATGAGCCAACAGTGTGACGTGGCAGCTAAAAAAGCCAATGCAATTCTGGGCTGCATCAATAGGAGTATAGCATCTAGATCAAGGGAAGTAATAGTGCCACTGTATTCTGCTGTGGTCAGACCTCACCTGGAGTACTGTGTCCAGTTCTGGGCACCACAGTTCAAGAAGGACACTGACAAACTGGAACGTGTCCAGAGGAGTGCAACCAAAATGGTCAAAGGCCTGGAAACGATGCCTTATGAGGAACGGCTAAGGGAGCTGGGCATGTTTAGCCTGGAGAAGAGGAGGTTAAGGGGTGATATGATAGCCATGTTCAAATATATAAAAGGATGTCACATAGAGGAGGGAGAAAGGTTGTTTTCTGCTGCTCCAGAGAAGCGGACATGGAGCAATGGCTCCAAACTACAAGAAAGAAGATTCCACCTAAACATTAGGAAGAACTTCCTGACAGTAAGAGCTGTTCGACAGTGGAATTTGCTGCCAAGGAGTGTGGTGGAGTCTCCTTCTTTGGAGGCCTTGAAGCAGAGGCTTGACAACCATATGTCAGGAGTGCTCTGATGGTGTTTCCTGCTTGGCAGGGGGTTGGACTTGATGGCCCTTGTGGTCTCTTCCAACTCTATGATTCTATGATCCTTGTGTTTTCAATCTTTCCCAACATCAGGGTCTTTTCCAGGGAGTCTTCTCTTCTCATGAGGTGGCCAAAGTATTGGAATCTCAGCTTCACGATCTGTCCTTCCACTGAGCACTCAGGGTTGATTTCCTTCAGAATGGATAGGTTTGATCTTCTTGCAGTCTATGGGACTCTCAAGAGTCTCTTCTAGCACCATAATTCAAAAGCATCAATTCTTCGGCGATCAGCCTTCTCTATGGTCCAGCTCTCACTTCCATACATCACTACTGGGAAAACCATAGCTTTAACTATACAGACCTTTGTTGGCAAGGTGATGTCTCTGCTTTTTAAGATGACCCGCTGAAATGGATGAACAGGAATAAGTTAGGTCCATCAATTTCAGTAGGACTGCTCAAGAGCAAAACTTAGTTGCATACCATCCCTTGGTCCCTCAAAACTGGTGGTGGTGTTTATTAAATTTGTACGCCACCCTTCATGCATGGATCTCAGTTCACAACATAAAATTGCCATATAAAAAACACGAACTGCATGATGAAGATAAGAACAAACACAAACCAGTCATTCCTGCCTCCAGCAACACATTTAAAAGCACATTGGATCCCTATGAGGCTCTGTTGAAGAATAACGTTTTTGCCTGACCTCTAAAGATATGTAACGAGGGTGCCGGTCAAACCTCCCAGGGGAGAACATTCCATAAATGGGGAACCAACTCAGAAAAGACCCGTTATTTTGTTGCCGCTCTCCAGACTCCTCATGGAGGGCCTCAGATGATGATCTCAGGGTTCCGAGTCAGTTCATATGGAGACAGGTATTGCAGTCCTGAGCCATTTAAGGCCAGCACTGGGCCTAGGAACTAATTGGCAGCCAGTGCCGTTGGCCCAGGATTGGTGTAATATGCTCAAACCATGTTCCTCCAGTGAGCAACCTGCTCGCCGAATTCTGCACTAGCTGAAGTTTTTGAACCGTCTTCAGTCACAACCCTATGGGACTTCCCCATCACTGAAGCAAAACAGCCTTACTGCAATCTGTCATTCTTCGGTTTACCTGCAATAATAATTACAAAGTTGTTTGTCAGCTTGGAGAGGGGGGAAATTAGATTGAATTGAGGTTGAATTACACTATATACCAGATGGAATAACCCTTGTGCTAAGATCTGCATGTATTCGTGAGGGTAATAATACAGCTTCTTTAATGAGTTTAATTCCGGTCCCACAAGCAGAAATGATATCAACTTAGCCAATTAGCTTTTCAGATTCTCAGGATAGGAAAAGGGCGTTCAGGTTTTACAACTCAGCTGTAAGAGGAACTGAAGTGGCTGTTAAATTTTGCTTTTCAGCACAAATGCCGCCAGAGCATCTAAAAATCTTATGTGGATACACAGGCCAAACCTCTAGTGTGGGAAGCTGTCTCCTCAGCTAGAGAATTAACTCAGTAAGACATTCTGTAGCAGAAGTACAAGAGAGATTTTCTCAGCAGCCATTACTCAATTAGATAGGCGTCCAATAAAACAGGCCTCAATTGCCCAGTCACAAGATCTAGTTCCTGGTGCTTCTTCTTCTGTGGACATCCTAGTTGTTTTCTGTCCTTCCTTTGAAGTGATGGCTCTCTTGTGGTCCACAGTTTATTCTCTCATTCATGGTTCACCTCAAACTAGCCAGTGGTAGTGCAGGGCTTGGAGTGTCAGACTAGGACTTGGGAGAACAGGGTTTGATTCCCTGCTCGGCCATGATGCTCACTGGGTGACCTTAGAAGAGTTTGGATTTGATATCCTGCTTTATCACTACCCGAAGGAGTCTCAAAGCGGCTAACATTCTCCTTTCCCTTCCTCCCCCACAACAAACACTCTGTGAGGTGAGTGGGGCTGAGAGACTTCAGAGAAGTGTGACTGGCCCAAGGTCACCCAGCAGCTGCATGTGGAGGAGCGGAGACGCGAACCCGGTTCCCCAGATTATGAGACTACCGCTCTTAACCACTACACCACACTGGCTCTCCGCTCAATAGGCCACTCAATACCTCCCAGCATGGATCTCCTTCATGTGCATGTCACGTGGAGGTGATGAAGCTGCCTTCAAGATCATAGCCCTTAGTTTTGCCTACACCAGGGACAGGAAGCCTGGGGATCAGCCTGACCAATGGGCAGGAGCCATAGTCCAGCAATAACTGGAAGCACATTGACTTCCCATCCCTGGTCCACACTGAGCAGCAGTGTGGCTTTAGGGTTTCAGACCAGAGTATTCTCCAGCCCTACCTGTAGATGAACCTGGGACCTTCTGCTTGCAAAGCAAGTGATGTGCCACTGAGCTGAAGCACTGCTTTGGGTATTTAAACAAAAAGAAGAAACATTTGGGCCAGGGCCGTCTTACCCATAGGCACTAGGAGTGTGGGGCACCTGGGTGCCGGGCTCTCAGGGGTGCCAGGCCAAGAGTCTGGGGCCCGAGAGTTGAGTCCGGGGAAGAGCCCGCCCGTCGGTTGGAGCACCGCGGTGGGCTCTTCTGCTGCAGGTGGCTCTGTGCTGCGAGTTTGGGAGTGACAGAGCCAGTCAGATGCTGAGGCAGCCGTCTGGCTCCGCTCTCCTGCATGCCTGGGACTGGACAACCTGGGGAGGGGGCACCAGGCAGATCTTTGCACCCCGGCACCGCATATGCTTAAGACAGCCCTGATTTGGGCATACGTACATGTGACTTGTCTGCACAATATTTCTTTATCCCAATTTTTTATTCTTTATTTCCTTCTCCAGTTTCCTTATGCAGTTTCTTTACTGCAGAGAAAATCATTATTGCAGATCTTACCCTTTGCTGAAAGCAAAGGGTCGGCTCTTTGTAATGTAGGTCCCGTACTCACCAAATGTTGGGTATTTAATCTCAAAGGGAGCAACAGGAAGGGCAATGGGTTAAATTTGCTTTCAGGCTGAACGTCAAGCGCTGGCAGTAACACCGCTGATTCGTTTTTTTGCTCTCCTTCGCTTCTGCACACACATCCCCTGCCCTCTGTTAAATTGAATTTTATTATGATTGCCCAGTGTTTCCTTACAGAGGCCAGAATGTAAAGAGCCAAATGGTTATTTCATCTGAATGGAGATTAAGGTCTCAAGGCAATAGTTTGATAGAGAGAGTGTAACTTTCATACTTTTCATTACTGGAGCAATTGGTGATGCATAGAGATGCTCTTCACTTTATTGGGAGCAAGGAATGTCTTAGCACTTCCAAAAGTACTCATGGAAAGTGCCATTTACTTATCACCAGGTGCTGATTGCAAATTCCTTTTTAAAATAAAACAAAACCCAGTGTTCTGTCCCCCATCCATCTGCAACCAATGAGTAAGTGTGTGGGATTTTGTATTTATTTATTTTGGGCAGTGGGAAGGCAGGTATATGGTGAATTAAATATTAATTTGTTGGAACCTAAGGAAAGACCAGGTGCCTAATATTTACTGGGGGGGGGGGGGCGGTCTCTTATTTCCAGTGTTATTTGGATGATGTCGGTAGCGGAAACATTTTTTTTTAAAAAAAAATCGTATTTACAGTAAGACAAATTAAGGATCAGCAAATGAGATACCTATAAAATAAATAACAAATATCAAGAGATTTAAACATTGCAACAAAGTTTTGACTGTTAGCGAGCTACTACATCTGTTATGGGGGTACTGTTGTGTGTGTGTGTGTGTGTGTGTGTGTGTGTGTGAGAGAGAGAGAGAGAGAGAGAGAGAGAGAGAGAGAGAGATGCATTTTTGTATGAATGTGGCACTGCTATAGTGTGTTTATGTTTTTAAATATGTCATTATCCCCTTGGAGACTTTCGTTTAGCAGGCTATTTAAAAAGTCAAATAAACAAACAAAAGTGATCAGAAGCGAAAACTGGAAAATATAACTTTGTTGCCAGAACCGCAGCATGCTATAATGTTTAAGAATTACAAAGTGGAAAGCAGTTGGGCACATGTATCTGCGGAGGGTTTTTCACAACTGAGGGGGCCACTGTGGAAAAGACCCTTTCTCTCGCAGCCATCTGCAATATCCCAGTTGATGGGGAGCACCTGGAAAAGGACTTCGGATGATGATCTCAAGGTCTGGGCAGCTCATATTCCACAGGGGGGGCGGGTCTGAAAACATGGGAGGCCACCACCTAGCTGAAGCTAAGCAGGTACAGGTGTGCTCAGTTGGGTGACTGCCTGGGAATCACATTTGTGCTGCCTTTGATCCCGTGACAAAAGAAAGGCAGGATGTAAGCATAAGAATTCATTTCTTACAAGCTTTTCGAACTAAAAAGCTCCCAAGGGCTTTTGAAGGTCAAAACCAGCAATCGGGCTTGGAAATGGACCCAAAGTCACAGGCGATGATAGAAAATAGGCGTAACACGCTTGTGGTGCCTGGTCCCAGTTTCCTGGCAGCTATACTGTGCAGTTTTCAAAGGCAGTGTTGCAGAAATCTAAAACAGAAAATTATATATGTGGAGAGATGTGAATGCCCTTGAAACACTGCATAAACACTGGGTGTTCTTTTTAACCGCCTTTGCTCGTTCCCTTATTCTTACTACATGCAAAATCTTTCATACTCCTTCAAAATAAACAGCAGATATTTTTGAGCGGCGGTAACCCATTCCCCCCCCCCCACCTGCTCCCAAACTCAGCTCTTTTGAAGGAGACGGCCTCCTTCTGCCTGCACAAGGTCACCCCAATGTCCCCTTGCTCTTTTGATGCCTAAAACGTCTTCTCTTCTGCTGCTTTCGAAGGAGACTGAACCGAACCTCATTATTTCTGCCTAGCTTCTCGAAATGCTCCTGTTACTGGCACAAACCTCCAAGGGTTGTGAGAGGCCTTTTCTGCTCCTGGGTTTGCTTCTGTTCTCTCTGTGTGTGTTTGTGTGTGTGTGTGTGGTCTTTGTTGTATTAATGGATTCAAACTGAAATGCCCGCTTTGTTCCCCTGGGCATTGTTTTTCAGTTCTTGTCTTGACCTTTCTTCTTCTGCTGAGAGGAAACATTAGTCTAATTGTGAAGCTATCTTGCTTGACTTTAAAGCACTATCTCCTGGGAAGGTTAATCTCTCATTTTTGCCTCTCTCTCTCTCTCCTTCCTTTAAAGATTCATCTTCTAACTACATCAGACAACTTGAAACAAAAGTCAAATTGCTAGAGGACGACAATAAACTTCTCTCTCAGGTAGGTGGGCTTTCGTAAGCATGTGTCGCTACCCTGGTTCCCCCTTCTGGCGGAGCAACAGCGGGTGTGGACCAAGAGGGGCCTGAATTTTGATGGGAACGTACCTTCACTGGCTGACAGAAGATCCGATCCGACCAGCTTCCTTGCTTCGCTAAGCATAAACTGAATTTTGAAACTCTGAAATTGAAAACTGTTAATCTATTTTCACATTATTGTTATTATTATTATTAACAACAACAACAACATTATTTAGACCAGAGATAGGGCCATGCAACCCAAAGAAATGAGGTGGGAGGGAGAAGGAGAGAGATAAGGGAACAGTACCCCCATCCCAGAAGCTATATGGGCTGGCAGCTGAATATTATTTCAGTACTGGAAATGGGAGAGTGTCCTCCACCCCACTCTTGCTAATGGAGGTCCACAGCTCCATCAGCCAAGGTGCTGAGGAGGACAGCAGGGGGCTTTCCCTGCTGCCCCCCACTATCTCCACATTTTCCACTTGAGGCAGTTGCTTCACTCAGTTAGGCCTGGCTCTGCTCACTGCTGTACTATGTTCTAGATCAGGAGTGGGGGACCTTGGGACCTCCAGATGTTGCTGAACTACAACTCCCATCAGGCCTGTGTCTGGGGATGATGGGAATTGTAGTTCAGCAACATCTGGGGGCAAGGGTTCCCCACATCTGTTCCAGTTAAGAATGAAACCACCGTATTTTTCGTTCTACAAGACGCACCTAGTTTTTTGAGGAGGAAAACAAGAAAAAAATATTCTGAATCTCAGAAGCCAGAACAGCAAGAGGGATCGCTGCGCAGTGAAAGCAGCAATCCCTCTTGCTGTTCTGGCTTCTGGGATAGCTGCGCAGCCTGCATTCGCTCCATAAGACGCACACACATTTCCCTTTACTTTTTAGGAGGGAAAAAGTGAGTCTTATAGAGCAAAAAATACGGTAACTTCTTGGTCCTCTGGAGTGAGTATATTGTATAACACATTGTTTTGAAGCAAGGGTTGTGGCTGTCTCTTAAATTTTAAAGCATTGAACTGGCTGGGATCTGCGTATCTTAGGAACATGTCTCACTATATAAACCTTCCCCCCCCCCCCGCTTTAAAATCCTCCCCAGAACCCCCTGCCACTTCAGATGCCTCAAAGGCAAAATATTTGTCATCTGAGTCACCTACAGAGGAAACCCTCCACAATTGCTATGAATGTCCCCACTTTTTCCTATTAGTTTTAATCCTTATTTTAAAGTTATAATGCTATATTTTAATGTTTCACTTTATCAGTTCTGTGCTTTAAGTATGTCACTACGCCAGATTGAATATAGCCAATTTTTATTTTAATGTAATCTGCCTCGGAGATAATGAGGTGTAAATGGAGGAGACAGCTATCTGAAATGACGAAAAGAAATCCCCATCGCACCACAGAGGAGTCCAAGGCTTGTAATGTTTTTATGTGGCACATCCATGACCAAAGGGACATGGGAAACCTCCTTATGCTAGGTCAGATCATTGCTCCACAGAGCCCAAAGCTATCTTCTTGAAGTGGCACTGAATCACCCAAGGCTTAGGGTGCTTCTTCCAGCCTTCTGAGATCTGATAGAAGTACAGTGGTACCTCGGGTTACAGACGCTTCAGGTTACAGACTCCGCTAACCCGGAAGTAGTACCTCGGGTTAAGAACTTTGCTTCAGGATGAGAACAGAAATCGTGTGGCGGCGTGGCAGCAGCAGGAGGCCCCATTAGCTAAAGTGGTACCTCAGGTTAAGAACAGTTTCAGGTTAAGAACAGAATGAAGTCCTATTGCGATTAATTGGGCTTACTCCCCAAATAATCTGTGGGATATTGCCATGTAAAGTTCTTGCAGTGTGCTGAAATGCAGGGGCTGATGGGTAGTTTTAGCCTGGAACTTTGAAATTCTGAGCCACGTGTTCCAGTAGTAATTAATGTCAGGTGCTTTTATTTTTTATTTCAAGGAAGCCAAGTTATTATCACTAAAATAAAAAAATAAGTAGATGGCCTCTTTTGGCAGTGTGGCCTGTTGCCAGGCAACAAGTCATGGATCGGATCGTGGTGACTGGCTCCCTGTTCAATATGCCCTTGGCCTGACTTCTTCCTGCTTTGTGTGTGCTGCACAAAAAAACACCAGAGGGTACTTTATCTGTTTCCCCCCCTTTTTTTTAAACATATATATGAGGTCAAAAGCAGGATCAATAACTAATAGTTGAAAAGTGCACGGGCAATTAAAAAAACAAGCAAGCAGCAATTTTCCCAGTTCTTCTCCATAGCAGGTGATGTTCTTTCTGCAATTGGGCCTCTGAGATTAGGGAACCACTGAAGAAATGTTCTGGTTGAAATTTAGCAGATTTGCTTGTTTATTTATTTATTTATTTATTTTACACCAAATCTGGCCTTTTGTGTTGTTGTTGTTTATTCGTTTATTCGTGTCTGACTCTGTGATCCCATGGACCAGAGCACGCCAGGCACTCCTGTCTTCCACTGCCTCCCGCAGTTTGGTCAAACTCATGCTGGTAGCTTCGAGAACACTGTCCAACCATCTTGTCCTCTGTCATCCCCTTCTCCTTGTGCCCTCCATCTTTCCCAACATCAGGGTCTTCTCCAGGAAGTCTTCTCTTCTCATGAGGTGGCCAAAGTATTGGAGCCTCAGCTTCAGGATCTGTCCTTCCAGTGAGCACTCAGGGCTGATTTCCTTCAGAATGGATAGGTTGGATCTTCTTGCAGTCCATGGGACTCTCAAGAGTCTCCTCCAGCACCATAATTCAAAAGCATCAAAAGCTTTTGTGTTAAAGCACTCTAAAAAAACAAACCCAGAAAACAAAAAGGCTGATCAACAATTTCAAGCCATGGCAGACTGGGGGGGTGGAGACCTTTGCTGACACAGATTGTCACATAGACAACGGAGCAAATTTGTTTTCTTCCGCCTAGCCCTAGAGCCTTGGCCAACCTGTTGCCCTCCAATGTTGTTGGACTTCAACTCCCATCAGCCCCTGCCAGCACACTTGTTTTCAGTTAACCTAACACAATTGAAAGGGGGGAATTCCAATAATAAGTAGGTAGGCTGGGACCACTCTTTAAAATAACACCTTTTAAAAGGTTGGTCAGGCCCCAGATTCCATCCTTGAGAAATTTGAACTAACCCCGTCTAGAAAAGAAGGGGCTTTGTAGTTGGTCTCGTTATGAAAATAATAATTACCCAACTCCCAAATAATTAAAAGCATGCAGATCTAAAACGGATAGCCTGACAAATGTGCATCAACAGTATCTCTAACAACAGGCATGGCGGGTTCAAAGGAACCTCTGGAATGTATCCTTCTATTCACACGAGACTAGCATTCTGCCTTCTCATGTGTTGAAAGACTGCAGAGATGTCACGAAGTGTGGAATGACGAGGTGCATTGAGAAATCCTTTGCTAACTTAATTTCGCTCTCTTCTCAAGGAGACACAATGGGAGCCTTGACGCATCACAGAGCATCAACTGAGCGGGTCAAGTGACTTGTTCCTGAGAGCGGCTTCTGGTAGCAAAGGGTCTTTCAGGGGGTGGGGGTTATTTGCAACAGGAACACTTTTTTAAAAAAAAACAAACCAAAAAGCTTGCAGTATAGTTTTCAGCCGGAAGATCAAATTTCCTTAGATGAAGCAGTATTTTGCTTCTGTGTTTAGAAGCTGGAAAGATGCCAGGTAGCTTTCCATAATCACCAGCGAGTCACTAATCTCTTAATGCATGGGCATTTGTTAGGACCTCAGATTTCATCACTCGGGGAGTCTTGTCTACACAACTTCCTACCAGCGAACATACCAAAAGTCACTGAGTGTCAGCATTCAAGGGTAAAAGCGTGCTGGGATCAGGCTTCGGTTCAGCCGGTGATCTTGTGAGCATCCAGCTATTCCAGGGGAATTTGTCAGCTTTGAAGAAAACCATCTAACACAGCGGTTCTCAACCTGTGGGTCCCCAGATGTTGTTGGACTACAACTCCCATCATCCCTGAGCTCTGGCCTTGCTAGCTAGGGGTGATGGGAGTTGTAGTTCAACAACATCTGGGGACCCACAGGTTGAGAAAGGCTGATTAACAGAACTCATCTCTCTCTGTCTCTCTTTCTCAATCTCTTGTTTGTGCTGGCTTCTAATCTAGGAACAGTCAAAGTCAAACATCAACTCCATATATGTTGTTAACAGGCAGGGCTCAGAAGGATAGATGAAAATGTAATAAGAGTCCTGCAGCGTCAGACCAAATCTAGTCCAGCATCTTGTTTGCAAACGGGCCAACCAGATTTGTATGGAAAGCCTGCAAGCAAGGTTTGAGTGCAAGAGCACTCTCCTCGCTTTTGCTCCCCAGTAAGTAAGTGATAGGGATGCGGGTGGCTCTGTGGGTTAAACCACAGAGCCTAGGACTTGCTGATCAGAAGGTCAGTGGTTCGAATCCCCGCGACGGGGTGAGCTCCCGTTACTCGGTCCCTGCTCCTGCCAACCTAGCAGTTCGAAAGCACATCAAAGTGCAAGTAGATAAATAGGTACCGCTCCGGCAGGAAGGTAAACGGCGTTTCTGTGTGCTGCTCTGGTTCGTCAGAAGCGGCTTAGTCATGCTGGCCCCATGACCCGGAAGCTGTATGCCGGCTCCCTCGGCCAATAAAGCGAGATGAGCGCCACAACCCCAGAGTCGGTCACGACTGGACCTAATGGTCAGGGGTCCCTTTACCTTTACCTAAGTAAGTGATATTCAGAGGCATATTGTCTTCAACTGGAGGCAGTTTGGAGCCCTCGTGGTAGCATTTTACTGCCTCATCCTCCATGGAGTTGTCCAATTTCCTTTTAAAATCTGGTGCCCAGATCACAAGAGCTTTCACTACATCAATATTAACTGCAGTTTAGATAGCAACTTTGTTTATGACATACATTGCACAGCGGTTCTCAACCTGTGGGTCCCCAGATGTTCTTGGACTACAGCTCCCATCACCCCTGAGCTCTGGCCTTGCTAGCTAGGGGTGATGGGAGTTGTAGTTCAACAATATCTGGAGACCCACAGGTTGAGAAAGGCAGCATTACAGTCTAGGGTCTGGGGAAATAAAGGATGGGGGACACCTGACTTACTAGCAGTACATGTGAAAAGGTTCTAAGGGTCTTGGTGGACCACAAACCTAACATCAGTCAACAGTATGATGCAGCAGGGAGAAAAAGCTAATGCTGTTCTAGGCTGCATCAACAGAAGTGTAGTGAGGGAAGTAATAGTACTACTCTATTCTGCCTTGGTCAGACCACATCTGGAATACTGTTTCCAATTCTGGGCACCACAATTTAAGAAGGATGTTGACAAGCTGGCAGCCAAGATGGTCAAGGTCTGGAAACCAAGCCTTATGAGGAACAGTTGAAGGAGCTGGGTATGTTTAGCCTGGAAAAGAGGAGAATGAGAGGAGATATGATCGCCATCTTCAAATATCTCAAGGGCTGTCACATGGTGGATGGAGCAAGCTTGTTTTCTCCTGCTCCGGAGGGTCGGACTCGAACCAGTGGCTTCAAGTTGCAAGAAAGGAGATTCCGACTATACATCAGGAAATCCTGAGGTTTTTAAGCAGAGGTTGGATGGCCACCTGTGCTGGAAGTTTCAGTTGATATTCCTGAACTGCAGGGAGTTGGACTAGATGACTTCTGGGTTCCCCTGGACTGTTTCCATTGCACAAGAGGGGTTGGGTGGGATAGCAAAATATGAATCAGAATTCTGACCCTGAATTCATTTGTGCAGACTAAGTCTAAAGCATGCTGCTTTCACATGACGGTGCACGACTGCTGTCCGCTCTTCATGTATTCCTACTGAAGATTGCAGAAAACCCCGTTAAGCAGAGGCAGCAGCCGCAGAGCAGCCTGGTTTTGTGGACTGAGCCCTTTATCTGTGCAGCTCAGTCCTGCGCAGGAAGACATCTAAAAATAGTATTGTGCTAACGCGTTTACCTCACTGGTTTGTCATGTTCAATTCGGGGAGAAATCGCAGATGAGTCACAGCAAATTTCATTCTTTAGAACTATAAAATGCACGTCACTATCTGTGGCTTTTCTCTTCCGTTGCTCCCTGTAGTTCCCACCTTGCAGGTTGAGAAACAAGGCCAGGCTTCCCATTCCGCTGGGGGCTTTACATCACTACTGGCAAGGGGCCATAGCTCACTGGTAGAAGAACACACGTGCTGCATTGCAGAAGGTCACAGGTTCAGGTCCCAGTGTCTCCAGGTAGGGAAGAACCCTGTATAAAATCTTGGAGAGCCACTGCCAATCAGCACAGTCAGTACTAAGCTGCATCGACCAATAGTATCCTGCCTCCTCACCATAGGGCAGTATCCGGTGTCCCATGATGTTCAGCGCAAGGACCATTTCCAGCCACAGATTTGGGGAGTGTCATGTTTGTCATTGTAAAATAAATAAGCGAACTTGTGGGACAGCAAATTTAAAGGACAGCATAATAATAATAATAATAATAATAATAATAATAATAATATTTATACCCTGCCCTCCCTGGCCAGAGGGCAGCTAACACCAATAAAATTACAGTAAAAACATAATGGGGGGGGACGGACAATTTAAAATACAGGTTAAAATGCAATTTAAAATGCAGCCTCATTTTAAAAGTAGCCCATAGATCAAAACCATAAAGGAAGGGAAACATAAGGGTCAGACTGAGTCCAAACCAAAGGCCAGGTGTAACAGCTCTGCCTTGCAGGCCCTGCGGAAAGATGTCAAGTCCCGACAGAGCGTTCCACCAAGTCGGGGCCAGTACTGAAAAGGCCCTGGCCCTAGTTGAGACCAATCTCACCTTGTGACCTGGGACCTCCACTTAGATATTGCTGGTGTTAAAGAGATACAAGAAAGTGCTGTTAGAATCATACAACCATAAATTTGTAGAGTTGGGAGGGACCACAACGGTTATCATCCAGTCCACCCACCTGCAGTGCAGGATTATTTTTGCTTGAAACCATGACCCTGAGGTTAAGAGTCTCATGGCCTGCCTGAGCCACTCTGAACATTCAGTAATAGCAATGCAAATGAAAGATGGGACATTTTGCATCTTTAAATTTTGATACCCTCTGGTCATGACAGAAGGCGAGTCTTTCCCGTGATGCACCTGCCAGAACTTTGTCGTGAAACAGTAGCACCAAAGTCCTGGAATCATGGGGGTGATAGACTATGAAGAAATGCTGGGAATAGACCAATTCATATCTATGGATTTAAGATGCTTACAGCAAGTCCATTGATAGCAGTGGTTTTATTCTGAGTATGCCTAACATCAGATGTCACACACACATTGTTTGCTGTAAACTTGCTGGGTGTTGGTTCAAGAAACCTTAAAAATTGATTTCACACCTTTTTGTCACCTTAACAAAGTGAACCTGTGCAACACACACACACACACACACACACCAATAAAAATCTCCAGAGCCGTTCCCAGGCCACCAACATAACTATCCTATCCTAGGTAACATGATGGGAGAAACTGTGGCCTAATGAAACAGGGGTGGGGAATTTTCTCAGCCCAAGGTCCAAAATCCATTCTGAGAGGTGGGGGTCACATGTCAGTGGTGGGTGAGCTAAGAGGCTGAAGTGAGTGGAGCAATGACACTGAGTTTTCCCTTTGTACAGTTGGTAACTTTCTGCACACATCCCTGCGTCCCTCTCTGCTCTCTATCCAGAAAAGCAAGAGAAAAATACTACAGTTCAAGAAACCCATTGCAGCCAAGCAAAAGTGTTCCAGGGTCCAAGGCATGGGAGTGGTGGCTGTTGTCTGCAGAAAGTGACAAAGCTCCGAGAGAGAGACGTGTATGTCCTCATTTGGCCCTGGGCTCCAGATTCCTCACCTGTGCAGTAAAATAAGGTCTGCTCCGCTCTTAAGGAGAGTTTGGAGCCTGGTTGTACAACCACTGTACTGAACAGTAGTGATCACTGGGCAATTTGTGTGGTGGGCCCTTTCCCTCCGCCAACACGTACAGAATTGTGATTGCGTCCTGCCCTTTTTGCATAAGGTTTCATGCTTCTCTAAGCTCAAAATCAAGACTTGAAGGAAGGCGTGTACCGTATTTTTCACTCTATAAGGCGCACCCGACCATAAGACACAGCTAGTTTTTAGAGGAGGAAAACAAGAAACAAGAAAGCAACGCAAAGCCTCTTGAGCGAAGAGGCAGGAGCGCTCCGGCTGCACTCAGGAGGCTTTGCGCAGCTATCGCTGAAGCCAGGAGAGCAAGAGGGATCGGTGTGCACCGATCCCTCTTGCTCTTATGGCTTCAGCGATAGCTGCGCAGCCTGCATTCGCTCCATAACACACATACACATTTTCCCTTACTTTTTAGTAAGTGCGTCTTATAGAGCGAAAAATACGGTAATTCTTGCTTGTTTCTTCTGAAACAAGTGCATACATTTTCAGCCCCTCAGTTTCGGTTCCATGCCGGTTCCATCGGCTGTCAAAATATCAGTGCGTGCTTCTAGCCTCTGTTCAGAACCAGCATTCCCAGGGGATTTTCCAGGTCAGAGATTGCCTCCACATTCATTGGTTGTCTCTGACCCGGAAAAAAAGCCCAGATTTCAGTGGGGCTCACATTTCAATGGCAAGTCAGCAAGATGGGAAATAGGAAGAAAGTTTGTCACCCAGATGATGAAAGGGTTTCCATCAAAGCTTTGAGTGCCATGTCCTGCAGTGCTTTTAACAGATCTGAGAGCTAGGACTTGTTGGTGGGATTTGCATTTTTGCATTTAGTGGATTCAAGTTGCATGACTCTTGTTTTTTCTTTTTTGCCTCTGGCTTAGTGCGCTGAACTTGCCACCTGCCACCTCTTGCTCTCCTGCTCAACCCTCTGTGTGAGGCTTGACTCATTAGCAGGTTGCGTGTCATGCAAGTAACTTCCACCGTGGGAAAAAACTTCCTGCCGTGTCAGTCCAACACAGCTAAAATGAGACATAGAGTCCTGTAGCAGCTTAAAAGCTAAGAAGCATTGCATTAGTCTACAGAGGCTTCATCAGATGCATGAAGGGATATTCCCATCTTACGTCATGATGCAGTGGTTAAGTTTTTAAGGTGCTACAGCAAGGATAAGGAACAAATTAAGGCCAAAGACCTCATTTCTTCAGGGCTAACTTGGAGGCTAGATGTCAGCAGTGAGTGGACCAGCTCTCTACACGCATTTCTGCCAGCTGGGATGCAGGTGGCACTGTGGTCTAAACCACTGAGCCTCTTGAGCTTGCCAATAGGTCAGCAGTTCAAATCCCTACAACGGGGAGAGCTCATATTGCTCTGTCCCAGCTCCTGCCAGCCTAGCAGCTTGAAAGCACACCAGTGCAAGTAGATAAATAGGTACCGCTATGGCAGTAACATAAACGGTGTTTTCATGCACTCTGGTTTCCGTCAGGGTGTTCCGTTGCTCCAAAAGCGGTTTAGTCAACCCCATAGTTGCCTTTAACTGGACTTAGCCTTCCAGGGGTCCTTTACCTTTACCTATCCATACCTATCAGAAATAACACATGCACCCACATCCATTCTCACACGCAGCAGATATGTAACACATAATTACGTACGTATTTATTCACATGCACGTACACACAGACAAACACATCCAGACTCTCGCACACACCCCTATGTATATTTATAAAATATTTATATTTATATCCTTTAGGGACCCAGGAGGCAGCTAATAGCAGCACCTGCTCCATCCAATCATGGATGCAATTAAAACAAGCAATTAAACCACAGTATAAGCTGTGAGCGAGGAATTTCCAGCCCTGTGGACCGGACCTCTATTATTTGGCCCTCCAGGCCTTCACCAGCCCTGCTGTGCATCCGCCTTGAGTGCTTTTGCCTGGCTGGAATGTGGCCTTGAACTGGGACAAAGCCCCTTGCTTGCCTGGATGGAGGAATCCTCGCACATGACCCCTGAAATACTGTGCACAAGGGGGTGTCGCCCCCAGGCTGAAAAAAAGATTTCCCACCCTTAAAATAAGCTGATCAATAATAAAAATGCAAGATATAGTAGAAACGTCCAGTCCGGCAGAACATTGTTCAGCCTGGTCCTCAAAGCGCTTTGAATACAGGGGTGTTTTATTATGCTCCCTCCTGATAATGATGGAATCAGCTGAACCTCCCTGGGAAGTGACTGCTACAAACTTGCCACCACCACTGAAAAGGCCCCGTCTTATGTCAAAGGCCCCTTATGTTGCTAAAATGGCAAGAGAAGGGGTTATATGTGCACACCTGACTGGATCTCTCCCTTTGTGGTAGAGCCCCCTCCCACACTGGCTGGGCACATCACCATTTGGCAGCAGGGACTTGTCATTGTCACCAGGCACATCCTAACCTCCCTGTTGGTGAGGGATGCTTGTGTGAACACCCCCACACACACACCTTCACATATGAATTGCATGAAGAGGTTCCATGTTATTACATGGGTAGCCGGCCTGCCCGTCTGGCATGGACGTCTGCAGTGGGGAATCCTACAAGAGAATCCTAATGGACAAAGGGCTCCAACTCCCAGAGAAGTTTACATGCATATAGATCTGTAGACGGCCTATTCTGGTCTGGCAAAGGAGCCCACAGAGCAAGGCAAGCCAGGAATTTCAGTACCACGGAGAGCTCCCGAGTGAGCAACTTGTTCCAGCAATGGTTGAAAGCAAACGGAGCATTCTGAAGCCTCTGCCTCCCAGACCACCTCTCCTAGGCTGTGCCCCCTTGCAGAGAGCTTAGTTTATTAAATAGCCAACCCTTTAGCCGGAAGACGGGCACTCCTCCTATGCTCTATGGCCTCCCTACTGTTGCGCTCACTGCACAAATACTGTGGGAGGTATTTGGTTCCTCAGGCTCCGATGAGTTTTTTGCTTTTGGAGGTTGTTCTGGGGACTCCTGTCTGTCAGCCTCAGGTGAATCTCCATCATTAGGCTCAGGGACCTGGATTTCTCGTGGCTCCTTAGCTGGTGACTTTGTCATAGTAGGGTTTCCTGCTGCAGATATCTGCGCTCAGAATAATAATAATAATAATAATAATAATAATAATAATAATAATATATTTATACCCCCCTTCCCGGTTCAGAAACTGGGCTCAGAGTGGCTAACAACAAATTTAAAACACTTAATTGATGCAACAAAAACCAGCATAAAATACAGTATAAAACGTGAATAACAATAAATTCAGAATTCAAAAATCAATTTAGGGGGAAATCCATCCAATAAACATTAGATTATCACCAAGGCTAGCTGGCTAAATTAGTCCTATTTGGGCCAGTGAGGAGACCAGGGGAGAATTAGCTGTGGGATCCCAGAGCGAGTAATCTTCATAAAAAGGGGAGAGGGAGAGAAGGAAGGGGAATAAAAGATCAGGCTAAGTTTAAATTGAAAGCCAGGCAGAATAGCTCTGTCTTACAGGCCCTGCGGAAGGAAGTTAAATCCTGCAGGGCCCTGGTCTCATGGGACAGAGCATTCCACCAGGTCGGAGCCATCACTGAGAAGGCCCTGGCCCTGGTGGAGGATAATCTGACTTCCTTAGGGCCTGGGACCTCTAAACTATGATTATTCATGGACCTTAAGGTATAGGAGCAGGACTGAAGAAAGTGTGGGGCAGGTCCAGCAATGTGACCCCTTTTTGATCACTTGGAACTCCTTTCATGCAGGAGGGGGCAAGTAGTCTATGTGTTTTCATGCACATATGCCAATCAGCCGCTTAGCCAATGTTTCCTGAGGCTAGGATCACATCTGGATCTGCCAGGTATAAGGAGGAGGTAAGCTCTTTCCTTCTCCCCCAACAATAACTAGATTATTTCTTTTGGAGCCATGTTAGAAGCCATTTGTGGTTCCCACTCGTTATGTTTGTGTCTTTCGCATAGGCCTCTCATTAGCCATGAACAGTAGTGCCCCCCTCCCTCTCTCAAGGACCCTTTTCCAGTTTGTGCTTGTTAGCTTTGTAATGTGGCAATTATATCCTCAAGAAGCCGCGCACGTATCTCCCACAAGTAACATGAAATTGCAAATCTCTCCTTATTTCCCCCAAGCCCCCTCCTGTTTGTGGGGGTGGAAATTGTTATTATTTTAATGCACGAAACCACAAGGCCAATTTCGAGCAAATGACTCATAACGGGGAGGAGGGGAGGAAAAAAGCAGCCCACAATTTCCTATGTTCAGCTTCTCCTTAGTACACAATAAGGTAAAATATTAAATAGGCTGTAGCCTGAACTGCTGTGTTTTATGTTTTGGTATGTGTGGACTCATACTATTGGTTTTTTTTTTAAAAAAAAAAATGTGTGTCCAGGCATTCCAAATTCTGCAACTTGAATAGATTATACAAATTGAGGATAATGTACATAATTTCTCTTACTTTGCATGAATTCTGCAGGGTAAAAAAAAAAAAAATCAAAATCAAAACTCTATTTGTTCACTGAATGGTCCCAGGGTAGATTACATAAAACATAACAAATTAAAATAATGAAAACCATTAAATTAAATGAAAACCACAAAACTGAAGAAAACACAAGAGCAAGAACGCAGCAGTATAGAAGGAGGGGACACACTCACCCAACAGCCTGAGTACAGAGGTCCGTCTTATCCTGACTACTCAATAATAGTACAAGAGGGAAGGGCACCAGGCAGCCTAGGAGCCACCACAGAGAAGGCCCTGCCATGCAACTCCACCCCTCAAACCACACAAACATGTGGTACCACTAACAGGCCCTCTCCTGGGCAGGTTGGCTTAGTTACTTTAGTTTAACCCAACAGCACAAGAATAGCTTTGCTTGATCAGGGCATTGGCTCAGTCCAGCATCCTGTTCTCACAGTGGCCAAACAGGCTCCTATAAGAAGCCTGCAAGCTGGACCTGTGTGCATCAGCACTCTTCCCTCTCATGTTTTCCAGCAACTAGTATTCAGAAACATGCAGCTCCCGGCAGTTTAGCAAGCAACTATGTAAGTGCTGCAACTGGGCCATCGGCAGCCACAGTCTACTCCTATTATTTACATTTACATCCTGCCTGTCATTTCAGTACCACGGAGAGCTCCCGAGTGAGCAACTTGTTCCAGCAATGGTTGAAAGCAAACCAAGCATTCAGGGCAATGTGCATGGTGGTTCTCTCTGCAGTCCCCACTGTCCTCGCAGCAAATAGGTTATGCTGAGAGATTAGGATTGGCCGAAGGTCACTCAGTGAGCTTTGTGGCTGAGTGGCCCTACGGCCAGCTTGCTGCCTGCACTTGATAGGGAATAAGGTGCTTTCCATTTAGAAGGTGTAGTTGTGGTCCAATTGGATCACCCAGTCCATGAGAATTTTCAAGGATTTACACCAATGGCGAAAATATCCTTGAAGGATTCCATGCATCTTCTGCATCTTCATATTACCCGTTTAGGTAACACAACAGTCTCCTGGTGTAAATTTCTCTCTCTCTCTTAGCCTAAGAGTTATTGTTATGCAAAAAGCTACGCTGAGTATATATAATTGTAAACGTAAATGCCATTTCAGTGTGTGTCACTTACAGTCCAAACCCAAACATATTATTTGACAAGACTTGCTCCCAGGTAATTGTGTACAGCCAGGATAGCCAACATGTTGCTCTCCAGTTTGTTGGGCTACAACTCCCATCATCCTTGACCGTTGACTATGCTGGCTGCAGCAGATGGGAGTTGGAGTTCAACAACATCTGGAGGACACAACATTGACTACTGCAACTTAAGGGCTGCAACTTAAGATAACAGATCATAGAATTGTAAAACTGGAAGGGAGCACAAAGGTCCTTTAGTAAGTGTGTGCCTGCTAACGGGGAGAAGAGAGTGGTGGTGGGGGTACATTTGGTGTCTCTGGAAATTTTAACATGTCACTTGGGAAGACAGGCGAACTAATACCAGTGTACTGGAAGAAGCAAAGATCACCAGTGTTGAAATAATGGTTCTTCAACATCAACTTCGTTGGACTGGTCATGTTGTGCGGATGCCTGATGATCGTCCTCCAAAGCAACTACTCTATTCCAAACTTAAAAATGGAAAGGGTAATGCTGGTGGTCAACAAAAGAGGTTTAAAGAATGTCTCAAGGCAAATCTTAAAAAATGTAGTATAAACACCAACAATTGGGAAACACTGGCCTGCGAGCGCTCCAATTGGAGAACAGCCTTTACCAAAGGTGTCATGGGCTTTGAAGACTCTCAGAACGAAAGGGAGAAACATGCCAAGAGGAAGGCACACTTGGCAAATCAACTCCTGCCTGGAAACCAATGTCCCCACTGTGGAAGGACATGTAGATCCAGAATTGGCCTCCACAGTCACTTATGGACTCATTGTTAAAACCGCGTTTATGGAAGACTATCTTACTCGTCTACAATTGATCGCTAAAGAAGAAGAAAGAAGACATTGACTCAACATTTAAAAATTGTATCACCAAAGAAGTCAGTGTGAATCAAATAAATTAGTGGGATCTGGGCTTTACTGCAGATGTGAGGATTCCAGCTGGGTGGGGAGAAGAGGGGCTGTGTATTTTTGCAAAATTAACTCGATATCCTGTTTGCCGTTCATGCTTCAGGATGCTCACAGTGACACACCCTGCTCTCCTCTCCTCCCTTGAAAGCACAGGTTCAGTTTGCCTTGCTTTGCTGGGAAGAAGAGAAAGGCAGCCCTTTTGGAATGTCAGTGGCTTTGTTGTATTTCAGTTCGGTTTCTCTGCATCTGTAGAACACAAAAGCACGTGATGCCACACGCCGCTTTTGCTCCTTGTTCCCCACAGATGATAAATATTTTCATGATTGTTAATTTTACATGCTGAAGCGAAACCCCTTATTAATGATCCCCCGCTATTTGTCATGCGTCCCCCACAGCTTTATCTCTCTGCTGTCAATTACGAATTCCAATTTGCACCAGTTCTCTAAATAGCGCACTGTTGCAATACCTCTTCCAGTTTAATTCACAAACCCATTTTTTCAGAGTGAAAAGCTAGGCTGTTGACTGCTGAAATCTGCGGGACTTGATTTATTTTCCATGCCAGTTTTATACTAATTGAGTTCTGTGTTCTTTCAGTTTCACCCTTGTGAAAAAGGCAGTGCTGCCCATCCATTTCTCCAATCTCATCTTTTCAGACCTCCTATATAAGACATTCTGAGACCTTTTATTTCAGGGCCACCCCCCAATATGCTTATTGAACTGCATATCTCATGCATGACCACAACTTTCTTCGATGCAGGAAGGATTAACACAAATGTAGAGGCTGCTTATTTTTAGGATGCCGTTTTTGAATGTTTGATATTGCTTTGCTTTTCATTATAATCTGATATGTATAATATTATTTTGTTCCCTCCTAGCTGGCTGGTCACAACAGTTCACCAAGAAATTTAATTAAGGTAGACGTATCTTAAGACATTTAAGCTTTCAGCTTTCTGGGATATGGGGAAGCCTTGGCTTGCAATGTCGGTGATGGGTCTTTGCTGCTTTCGTATGTCTAACTTGCAAATGTTGGCAGGTTCCATTTTTAGTAATCCCGAGTTTTTTAAATGAATGCCCAGTTGTTTGACTCATGCTCAGCATGGTGGGTAAATACATTGATACTGAGGCCATACTATCAAATCCTCTCCACTTAATGTTGACCAATCTGCCTATGCCCAGTGAAGGATGGAGACCTTCTGTTAATCAATCAAATACAAAGAACTGATTTTGAGTGCCAAAAACTGAAGTACTTTAAATATGAGCAAAACAATTTGGGGAGAAGGAAGCATCTACCAATGTGGTAAATAATTCACATCAGTGACGAGCACATGATCTCCTTTTAATACAAGAACCTTAGTTGTTACATTTTGTACCAATATTTAATGGTTCGAAGAAAATGCAGCCGTCAATGTATTTCCTCTGAGATGTGATCCTTCACTTGTTTAGTTTTCATACCTGTTTGTAATATATTGCAAGGACATTGGATGGTGTCTTGCACGCCCATGTGTGCTGCACATGAGACCACTTATAGAATGTCGTTGGCAATCCACACAATTTGTCTTGGTCTTTCACCCAGTTCCCTTTCACAACGATTTCAGCCTGTGTGTTTTCTTAGAAACCTGTTGATCCTTCGCAAGACCTTCAGTTGCTTTGCTTCTCATAACCCCACCTCTCTAAAGCCCTATTAGGTGTTATCTGAAACCGAACTGAACATGAATGTGGAGAGCACAAGAGTGGCTAGTGGGGAGAGATGATACCACTCACTGGCCTCCTGGGACTGGCGTGGCTGTGGCTTACCGGGGTGGCGGCGGCAGGGAGAAGAGCAGGGTGGTAGGAATGTCAGTATGGTGTGAATGCACCTGCTGTCCAGAAGTGTGGACTGCAGTTTGCATTATCCCTGACCATTAACCATGTTGACTGGGGCTGATGCAAGGTGGGAGTCCAGAACACCTGTGAGGCATCATGTTGGCCACCACTGCTGGTCCATCTGGACCAGCAAACTATGGTTTGCCCTGAAAACCAGGATTGCGAATCAGGGTTTGTTTGCACAAAGTAGCTAATTAAGCAGAACAGCTGGGGGGTAGTGTGTAGAGGCAAATGGATTATTCCCATAATGCCAAACCAGGGGTTCTAGTTAATGTGTGAAGCATCAAGTTATGTGCAAAGTGATCTCTGCTCTGTCATTTGTCCACTTATATGCCACTTCCTTTAAACAAATCATGGAAGCGGCACACAATTAAAAGAGCAAAATAAAACCAGCAATCAATATTACGTTTATTCATTTACTAATCAGATTTCTAGACATAATCCATTTAATTATCTCATATATGAAGAAGTTGGCTTTAAAGGGGTGAATTGTTTGTTGGAGGTGCGAAATAATTTGTATAAAACTTTTTTGAGATTTTGAAATTCTTCTTAAGATTTAAAAGTTGGAACTGAAAATTCAGAATATTTGGATATGTATAAGTCAATGGCCTGTCTGTATGTTTCACTCTTTCAAATAACTATCCTTTCAATATGCTTATTTTTGATGAGGATGTTGGTGGTGATGATTCTTAATCTTTCAAGCCTTTTTGTTTTGTTTTGGCTGTTGTAAGCCCCGTACGGCTTAATAACATTATTTCTTCTCTGTCATTATTTTCTAACTTTATATCCCTCCTTTCCATGAGTCACGATTAAGGCAACTTATGATTTAAAACTGGGATGGTCCTCCCCATTTTTTCAGACTTTGGCTCCCATTTTCCCTATTTGCCACGCTGGCATGTGGGAGGGGGCACAGCTGCTCCACCCCTTACTCAAAAGGAAGTGGAACAACACATACATTTACTGCCTGTTGTGCTGCTATGGAAACTATTATTGCAGAATCTGTGTGAATGCTTGAAGCTTCTTCTGCTGAGTCAAACCACCAGCCCAATCATTTCAGAAGCTCTCCATGATCTTAGGCATGGGGCGAGAGCTGCGGTCATGTTAGCAGATATGATAGGGCTTCCCCTTTCTCTTCTTTCTCCCCTGCAGCATCCCAAGTCCTCCATTCTCCTCCAGGCAGTCCTCCAGTCCTCAGGAGCAGAATTTGGGAGGGCACATGGGGTTGCAGAGGGGAGAAGAGGGAGGGGAAGTCCCAGCTGTGGAACTAGATTTCCACTGTGTTTGTGGGAGTCCACAATTGGGTATCATCCAACAGTATTCTTAGCTAGGGTATCTGAGATTCTTTCACAGGAGGTGCTGGGAACTAAACATGAGACATTCTGCACGCAGAGCGTATGCTCCTCTGCTGAGTTCTGGCCTCTCAGCAGCTGCAGTGGCTGTGAATCTCCCTTCCCTTTGCTCGCTGTCGCTCTGAATATAAAATACAATCTGCTGTCTCTTTTGGTCAGCATCAGTCACCAAAAACCAGACGAAGCACGAGGCTTACAGTTTGGCGTCTGAAAATTACGACCCACTGGGAAGCCTGCAATCTGCGATGCTATCGGTAGCATTGCATTCTGTTATTGTGCATCATCCCGGTGCCTCCTTCTCAACTACCGATTTGACTGACAGTAACTAAAAACTCCAGACATGCACATTATCATTAGGAGGAAGCTTTCTAACAGCACGGCTCTTGACAAGATTGATGTTCATTCTGTTTCCCTTGCAAGTCAGAGCATCAAATGGCAGCTTGACAGATCAAAGTAAGAGAAGGGTGGGTTTGGGGAGCGTTGTGGGCTCCCCCACTTTTAAATCACCCAGGAGGGACACAACAATATCAAGGCGACAAAACAGTCTCACTGAGAACAGTTGGCCATTCCATTTTGCGAAGACTCTAATGCAATGATTGTTAACTCAACAAATGAAAGTTGTTGGGTACCATTGTGTTGATTCCCAAGACGACAAGATGATAGATAACCTTTTGTAAAATAAGTTTTGGTTGGGCATACAATGTTCTTGAACTTGTCCTTCTCTAGCTTAAGAAGAGTATTTTTTTAAAAAGACAAACAGCGCCAGAACAGTTCCTTGCGATCAAATGATGGGTTGTTGTTTTTTGCTTAGGCCTTCAAATTCAAACTGTCAGATGTATCAGATACTGGTTGAAACCCTTCAGGTTTTTTTTTAATAACTTTTTTATTCATTTAGCTCATTCCATTCATGAATCACTTCTTGTGATGCGATTTAACAACAAAAGCATCAACCATAAAGACACACACACACACACACACACACACACACACAAATTCATATAGAGTGGTACCGTGGGTTACAGACGCTTCAGGTTACAGACTCTGCTAACCTCAGGTTAAGTACTTTGCTTCAGGTTGAGAACAGAAATCGTGTGGTGGCAGCGCGGCAGCAGCAGGAGGCCCCATTAGTTAAAGTGGTACCTCAGGTTAAGAACAGTTTCAGGTTAAGAACGGACCTCCAGAGCAAATTAAGTTCCTAACCCAAGTTACCACTGTATAGAAGCCTACTCTGATGCTTAGAAAGTTGAGGTAATTTTAATCTGTGTGTGGGTTTTTTAACTTGTGTATGTTTTAAAATTATGGTTGCGATTTTTCTCTCAGTTTTCTCTTTTGGTAAACTGCTTTGAGGTGCTGTTGTTGTTTACAGTCAAGCGGTGTCTACATTTTATGGGGAAAACAAACAAACTGATTTTAAATCCAATACTCATACAGAGTAGGATAACAAACTCCACGTTAAAAGTTTGTTGGAAAAGAGAACTTCAATAGGCCCTGCTGAACTTCAATAGGTGCTGCTGAGGTCATAGAGAACATGCCTGTCTTACATGTATCTGGAAAATGTCCTGAAGGGTAGGAACTGCGTGAGTCCTGAAAAGATATACTTCAGGTATCAAAGTGGTGTGTCTTCTGCATATGGAGGAAGCACACCTCTCTGGGGAGGGAATTCCAGCACCTAGGAGCTGCCACAGGAAATGCCTTCTCCTGGACCAGCCCCCACATCCCCAAATCCACTGGAGGAATTACCAAGAAGGCCTCTGTTTGTCAGTCTTAAAACTTGAGAGAGTCTGTAGGGAAGGAGTTGGTCTTTCAGATATCTGGGTGAGGTGGAAGACCCCTCAAGACCAGAGGAGACACAGCATTTCCAGACACAGTTGAGGCCAGACATCTTTGCGTGTGTGGTCCTGATCTGGGGCCTGTTGGTTTCAAGTGCAGAAGAGGACATAGTCCTGTTGATGAAGATTCAGCTGCTGGTCCTTTACATGGGCTAGAGGGTTGTGTGAGTGCCATCTTGTCCTTTGTCTTGGCCCACCTCTTTTTAAGCACCGCTGGTGACAGGGTGCCTAGATTTTTACATCCCTCATTAAAGTACCGTATTTTTTGCTCTATAAGACTCACTTTTTCCCTCCTAAAAAGTAAGGGGAAATGTGTGTGCGTCTTATGGAGCAAATGCAGGCTGCGCAGCTATCCCAGAAGCCAGAACAGCAAGAGGGATTGCTGCTTTCACTGCGTAGCGATCCCTCTTGCTGTTCTGGCTTCTAAGATTCGGAATATTTTTTTTCTTGTATTCCTCCTCCCAAAACTAGGTGCGTCTTGTGGTCTGGTGCGTCTTATAGAGCGAAAAATACGGTACTTACTATGGGAAGGGATTAGGGAGCATCAGTACTGGGTGACCCCACACCTTTAAATAATTGTTTGCAGCACTGGATTTAAGAGTAATCTCTGCTAATGAAAAGTAGGGAGGATAATAACAGTAGCTCTTCTTTATTTGTGAACAAACTGTCGAGGCGCACGCAATGATTTTCTCCTTTTTTTTCCTTAAAAAAGGGGTTTAAGTGGAATTACGCTGTCTTCTCTTGACGTGTTATTCGTCCTAGTCCCGTTAATGAGCAATTTGGGTTTTTCTTTTCCTCTGTAATCTTTTTAAACTTGGTAACGAAGCCTGCCTCAATGGGTAAGTGTTTATAAGCATCCGAGGAGCACGCAAGGAGGATTTTACAGGGGTAATTAAAATGCTTTATCCCTCTTATGGCTGTTGTAATATCTTATTAGATTTGGTTGAAAAGTGAAACATATTGTTCATGAAATGTGCACAGTGGCGATATTAATGATGTGACCCCGTGGGGTTGCAAAGACCTGATTTAGCTGGTCTCAAATTGAATTTGCAGTTTCCAAAATGAACCAAACCAGCTGAGCTGTTTAGAATTATCGCTAATGGGGCTATATTGCAATGAAGAAAAAGGATTTTTTTTCCAGAACAAAAAGAGACATTTGCAAGAAAACTTTAAAAGCTGGAGCAAGGCATTCAGTAAGGACATAGGGAGCCACCTTACACCAAGTCAGACTATTGGTCCTTGTGGGTCAGTGTTGTCAACACTGACTGGCAGTGAGACCCCAGGATTTTAGACAAGGGAGATTTTCCTGTTGCTACCTGGAGATGCTAAGAATTGAACTTGGGACATTTTGCACACAAAGCGGATTCTCTACAGTGCTTTCCCCACAGCTGTATCCCTCAAGGGTAGTTGTGATGCTCTACCCCATGGAATGAAATCAGCCTTTTTACCCCATGGGAGCTCTTGTGTCTATCACTAGGATGGGTGTCAGGAATGAGCCAGCTCCAAGTGAAGGTTTGCAGCCAACTGCAGCAAGCAGTCAGGAACAGAGAGGCTTAGATGTTAGTCAGGCAGGGGAGAGCCAGCAGATGCAGACTTCGGTTCTTCCTGACGTTGACAGAGAAGCTGATAAGGCAGTAGCTGAGAGCAGGCTAGAAAACACAGCCAAAGCTTGCTGGAAGCACAAATAGGCGTGAATAGACTTAGAGACTGTTAATGCTTTGATTAGCCATAGTACTTTAATAATAATAAAACCCCTCCCTTTTTATATCAGTGAGCAGTATGTGAGGTTTTGAGTGTCCTTCTCATTCTATTTAATTCCTTTATTTTCACATCTTGCCAAGATGGATGGGACCATTGGTAAAGTGGCAGTCAGCTGTATGCTGACATTGCACTATCAGTTTAGGTATCTTATCTATCCTCCGTGGATAGTGAACTCATTTTCGGAGTGCCCGTCTTTGTATAGCTGAGAATCGCAAAGTGGGGGAGAGCATTGTTGCACACTGGTCGTGTTTGCTGGCTTACTATAGGCACCTGGTTGTGAGAAAAGGGATGGTGGTCTATATTGGCCTTTGGTCTGATTCAACAAGGTTCTTCTTAGAATCGGATGTAGCCAAAATGGTCCCATCAAAGCACAACAGGAGGCAACAACAGGTTCAGTATGTAGAAGAACAAACAAGCAACCCTTTAGGGAGAAAATCCTAAGCGGGCAACAGCAATAACAACTCACATTCCCAAACCCAAAACATCCCTAAGAGGACTAGGAACTGAGAATGCTCAGTGAGTACACAATGTTGCATGTCTGCTGGGGAAAACTCTCTGAGAAAGTCGAGTGGGGATGGAATGGAGCATCTTTTAATAGGGAATAACTGCCTACCTGCTTGGAGCCCTGAACAGGAGCATTCCATACTACACAGGACCCTACTTAAAATTTGTTTGCAGTGCTGTGGGTGGAACCAGGCAGAGGGCCTTCTCGGTAGTGGCACCCACCCTGTGGAACACCCTCCTATCAGATGTCAAGGAAATAAACAACTATCTGACTTTCAGAAGACATCTGAAGGCAGCCCTGTTTAGGGACGTTTTTAATGTTTTATCGTGTTTTTGATATTCTGTTGCGAGCCACCCAGAGTGGTTGGGGAGGCCCGGCCAGATGGGCAGGGTATAAGTAATAAATAATAATAATAATAATAATCCTCTTGCTGTACATCCCTACCTGGTGTGTAATACAGTGGTACCTTGGGTTACATACGCTTCAGGTTACATACGCTTCAGCCTACAGACTCTGCTAAATAGTACCTCAGGTTAAGAACTTTGCTTCAGGATGAGAACAGAAATCGCGCGGCAGCAGTGGGAGGCCCCATTAGCTAAAGTGGTGTCTCAGGTTAAGAACAGTTTCAGGTTGAGAACGGACCTCCAGAACGAATTAAGTACGTAACTAGAGGTACCACTGTAAAATCCTACCTGCTGCCCAGTGGGATGGGCAGGTATTCAAGCTTCCCAAAACTGGGAAGGCTCATCCTGGGGTCAGTTGAGCATCACTCTTTGCCTCTCTGACAAAAATGTGTTAGTCACATGTGTACCCCAGCTTTCCCTTCAAGGAGTTCAGGACAGTGTGCATGACATTATTCAATTTCTCCCCTGCCAAGTCCCTGTAAGGTGTGCTTAGATGAGAGACTGGAACAGTGACCAGAAGGGAGACAGTGAAGGAGCCATAGGAAATGTAGGTTTGCAATGAAATTTGAACCCAAGATACACCAGGATGAGAGAGTTCAGAGTTATCTTGGGCTTTTCCAGGTGAGCCAGAGCTCAGCCAGGCCTACACTGGTGTAAGCAGGGCTCTGCCAGCTCACCTGTGGCCCAGCCAGTGGAACTTAAGCAAATCTAAGTTCCTCAAAAGGGGTGAGATAGGGCTGGAACAGTGTAAGGAGAGACTTGTACCTCTTCCAAACCCTGGTCAGCTGTTTTTGTGATGTGGTTTTTGGGATTCTGTTGCTTTACTTCTGTGAAGTGTTGCTTTACTTCTGCCTTGAAACCAAATGGGGCAATCAATTGAGGAACGCAACTCCCCACTGTGCTGTTTAGCTTCGTTACCGCCGTGCCTGACAGCAGATATGCAAGGGCCTATGCAATCTCTCACACAGCTCAAATGATTGTGTACCATTTACTGACACTTCAAAATCATTATGAGCCTCTTGCCTCAGATGGTTGGACTCTGAAGTGCATTTTTGGAAGGGGAAAATGCAGACTGGGGTCAGGACAAGAAAGAGAGCCTTCCACTTGCATGTTGCAAACTCATGTCATGATGGATTCATGAGTTGGTTCCCCCATGACAAATTTCACATATGGGATCCTCTGTACGCATTAATCCGTGGGTTCCAATGGCCTCCGACACACTGCTGGCTCTTAAGATCTTGGCATATCAGTGGGAAGAAAACTACTTGACGTAGAAGATGTTGATTGCAGTCAAACCCTCAAAACACCTGGATTCTTATTGGATGCACAGCTAAGCTTGTTTTTGTGGCCTTCCATCAAATTTTGTTGCCGCAATGGCCCCTCCTCCTTCCATTTCTTTCGAACTGGAAAAATATCATTGCAGCACCAGACGCAACTCAAAAGCTTTAATGGAGCATAAAGAAACCGGAAAGGTCATGTTTTTGTAGCCTCAGAACGGAGAACAGTCCACTACTGGATGGCCTTTGAAAACCGAAAAAGTTAATGAACACAGTTCATGCTAATAAAATTGTGTTGTTTCCATCCAAGAGTGTATATTTGATAAATCCGAAGCATTTATATTTTGTTGATTGTCTGGTTTCCAACATTCTGACACTTAATGGCATATAGATTTATATACATGCATTCACACAAATATACAGGGACTGAGTACTGGAACCATACCTGGTAGCAGGGACAAGCGGGGAATATGCCATGGTTACATTCTCTTTTCTCTTTCTCTTGTTTTCTCTAGTTTTTCAATACTTTTTTATATATTGGAAACATTTTTTAAAAGCTTTGGGGTGGGTAGGTGCGGGGGATAAAGAAGTTCTTTACCTTGGACTGAGGAGGACACAAACAGGAAGGGGACACTCGGAAGAGGGGAGCCCCTGTTGTATGAAAGGCAGGGTTAAAAGGGTCTCCCAGGGTGAGAGACTGGGAGAAGAAGTAGGCTCCTAGGTTGAGTCTACCTCTCTGTATGTGGATAAATGACAGGATAGATTTGATATAAATATGGTAAAGGGCCTCACAGGTATTTTCTCTCTCTTCTCCCCCATTTTTTTTTTAATATTCTTGTTCTGTAGACTAGTTTGATTCTTGTATTTTATCTCAAAAAATGTCAATTTTTAAAAAATAAAGCATACAAACAGGCAGTTGAATGCAGTCAAAAGTTGCTCAAAGAAAGTGAAAGTATACATACAGGACATTTGTTCCTTAAAAATGTTTTTTATCAGCCTTTTCAAAGTAAGTTATCTAACCCAAGAAAATGAGTTTTGCAAAGCCAGGGCTAGCATGGGGGGGGGGGTACCATACATTATCAGCTTCCAAGGACCCTTCTTGTTGGGTAGGGACACAGTGCCTGTGTTCAAACATAGCAGCAAGCCATGGTTTGTTCTAACCATGGCTTGTTCAGCAAACCACAGACATCTCGCAGATGAACAAACAGCCCACTGCTTGTTGGGAATGCACACTTTCCCACTTCCTTTGTAGCCTCAAGCACAAGTTAGATTTGTGCTGATGCTAAATGGGGTTTCCATCTTTTCCTGTAAATAAATGTTTATTTATTATATGCAAATGCCAGTTTTCAGGTTTGCAGCTGCTTAGCTTCAGCCCTGCTGCAGCAACACATTTTCCAAAATGATTCACTAGACTGCAGGGCTGCCATCTTGACCAAAGTTAGAAGCGACCTGGGTTTCTAAACTTTGGCTAATGGAGAATCTGGTTACATAATGCTCTGGCCGGAGAGGGTGGGATACAAATAAAACATTATTATTATTATTATTATTATTATTATTATTAATCATTATTCTTCAATGGTTAAGGCCCACAGTGGAGAGTAGAGGGGAATCCACGTGGGACGAAGGATTGGGAGAGAGGGCACGTTCCCAGAGTTAGTTCCTTATTTGCAAACCATGGTCTGTAGGGAACCAACATTGTACCCAATCTGTTTGTCTGATATGTAGCATATTCATTTAGTTTCTTTCATGTGTGTGTGTGTGTCATGCCTTTGCCCCAAAAACCCCCCATCTCCCCAGTGAAATTGCATGAGATTCAGTGAATGATAAGTCAATATTTAAAAAGCACTTACTTTTAATTGAGTGATAGTCATAAAATAAGGACACAAATGCAGGCTTTCAGAAACATAGGCCTCACAATTGAATTCCCTCAATTGTTTATTGTTTTATTGAAGAGGATGCCATAAAGACACACATACTTTTATATACTGTATTTTTCGCTCTATAGGATGCACCCGACCATAGGACGCACCTAGTTTTAGAGGGGGAGAACAAGAAAAAAAAATCTCTCCCTCTCTGTGCAGCGCCCCTTCAGTGAAGCGGCAGGAGAAATGGAGCCCCTTTCATTTCTCCTCTCGCTTTGCTGAAGGGGCGCTGCGCAGAGATCCCTCTTGCTCTCCTGGCTTCAGGCGGCTATCCCTGAAGCCAGGAGAGTCTTGCAACGCGAAGCCTCTGGAGCACGGCAGGAGCTCTCCCACTGCGCTTTGGAGGCTTCGCGCTGCTTTCGCTGAAGCCATGGAGCCTGCATTCGCTCCATAAGACGCACATACATTTCCCCTTAATTTTTGGAGGGGGAAAAGTGCATCTTATAGAGCGAAAAATACGGTACTTTATATCGTTCCCAAATCATAACATAGGAACTTCACGGAGCTACAGTTCCCAGAGTGGTTTAACATTGAACCCTTCTTCACAGGGAACTTGGGGAATGGTAGCTCTGTGAGGGGAATAGGGGCCTCCTGACAACTCTCAGCACTGTCAACAAACTATAGCTCCCTTTGAGGGAAGCCATGACAGGTCAAGGTGGCATCATCATGTTTTAAATGGAATGATATGAATGTGGCCTCCGGCCTGCTCAGGCCCACCCCCACATCACCCTCAGTTCAGCCCATTTGAGGGTTTTCCCTTGTCCCTGCTTTTGCAGCGGGGAAGCTAGCTGAACTGGGACGGGGAGGTAATCCAGCCTCTACCCCAAACCGGCAGTTTGGATCCAAGCAATATTCCATTTCCTTTCCAACAGCATGCTTTTAAACTAGATTTTTCTTGTCATGTGGTACCTACAATTGAGCCAGATGAGCTGGAGAGGCGAGGGTAGGAACCAAATAAGGAATCGAAAGTAGAATAAAGTCTCGTTGTCTTACTTTGAATTAAATAGAAATCCTTTTCTCTCTCTCTCTCTTGCAGCAATCAAGCTCTGGGGATCTGAGGACTCTGAGGAAAGGGTTATCCCCGTACCATTCCGAGTCGCAGCTGTCGTCACTGCCGCAGTATCAGGACGCCATGCAGAATGTAAGATGCACGCATCGCTATCTACCTGGTGTAATTATGCTGATGGCAATCGTAAATTAGGGGAGAGAGGGAGACGGGAGCCTGACCCATGAATGCAAACATCTGGCAGGCGGGCTGAATTGATTCCAGCATTCTGCAAACACTGGAAAGCAGGAATCAAAACCAAGTGTTTGATTCTGGCATGTGTACACTCTGTGTCCTCTTGCTCTGTTTTCATGGGAGTCGTGAGAAACCAGTGCTGGCTGTGAATAAGAACATAAGACAAGCCCTGCTGGATCAGGCCAGTGACCCACCTTGGCCATCATCCTGTCTCACAATGGCCAACCAAAAGCCTGTGGGAAAAGCTGCAAGCAGGATGGGAGCTCAAGATCACTTCACTTCACTTCACTCTGACACTCACATGATAGAAGTGTTTAAAATTATGCAATTGTGGATAGAGAAAAGTTTTTTTTCTCTCCCTCTCTCATAACACTAGAACTCACAAACATCCAACGAAGCTGATAGCTGAGGCTCTTAACAATTTTTCTGCCTCTTGTAGCAATTGTGATGCGCCATGCACGATCTTTAATTGCGTTTCTAACCGCTTCTCTTATTCCTTATATATTGTATTTTATTGCATTGCATGGAATTCAGATTGTAATACGATAGAAAGCAATGTAAGGAATAAAAGAAGCCATAAAAATACAATTAAAAATTGGTATGAATATTTAATGCCGGCGCCCGTCTTCTCAACTGCAGGTCCACAGGCACGCTGCAGACTGCTAAAATGGAGCTCACACACCGCGGTTTGGGAACCCCGGGCTGCAAATCAGCTTAATAATAGCTAGGTAAATAAATCAGTCACAAAAATCAGCAGTGCTACCCTGCAGAGCTGTAATTAATTTAAGAGAAACAAGTGTCGTTGCGGCACACAGTGCATTAAGTGTAACGTGTAGTTTGACCCTCAGCTGACAACCAGTGACACCTGGTGGGTTTGTGTGTACGCACATGTATTTCATGCGTAAGATAAAAAAGGTTGACCCTGTGTAAAAGAAAATACCCTTTCCCGTAAGGACTTTTCCTTGTGCCCTCGGTTATTTTTGTTTGGACTGGCAATGCATGGTCAATAAGCTCATGTGACTCAAGATTTTGCAGGCGGTTAGAATAGGTGACCCATTTGTATGATTCCATGACTTCCTTTGCTTCCTCCCAGAGAACCCTTTTCCAGAGCAAAACATTTTCGTTGTTCTATCCTGGACACCTCCCTTTTATTTCCCATGACTCCCAGGAACTACTGGACACAATGTAATGGATGGCCTACACGAAAGCGCTTCAAAATGTTCCTTTCCCAAATATTTACCAAGGACTTTTGGACCATTTCCACAGAGTTGCTGGTAAATGGGTGGATAAGAAGTGCTAACTGTGAAACTTCCCAGGGGCTTCCCGTCAACAGAGTGGTTTCACGTGATCTAAGAAATGATAAAAAGGCAAGAACACGAGCGCTGCTTATCTGTCACGGCTGGAACGTTTTGAAACTGAAGAAGTTTTGCAACTTAAGACCTTTTCAGTTTTAAGGAGTAAACTGGGGCTGATGGGATGGGAGTCCAAAATGCCTGCAGGTCACCAGGTCAGGGAAGGCTGATCTAGCCAATCAGAATGCTAGGTTGCAGGTGACTCAGAGGTTTGGCTTATACATGATGTGGCCTTTACAGGGAAGAAGTATCTTGTTCTGAATCTCAAACTCCTCAGACATGCGTGAACTGTGCTTAGTCTGTAAGTCTGTAAGTTTCCCTTTCCTTCCCTCCCTCCCTCCCTCCCTCCCTCCCTCCCTCCCTCCCTTTCCTAAATGTTGTGTATAGTTTTCATAACAGGTAAGATAGAAAGCAATTAACATAATCCTCCCCGCTCCATACAAATAACAAAAATAACTATAATTACAATTGTCCTCTCTGCTTGCTCATTTTTACCTTGGCTCACGTAACGTTAAAAAAGCATATAGCCATAAAGTAGAGGCTGGACTCCAAGAGCTGTGATTCTGTTGATGGGAGATAGAATCATAGAATTGTAGGGACCCCGAGGGTCATCTAGTCCAACCAACTGCAATACAGGAATCTCAGGCATCCATGACAGATGGCCATCCAACCTCTGCTTAAAAACCTCCAAGGAAGGAGAGTCCACCACCACCCGAGAGAGATAGTTCCACCGTTGAACAGCTCTTACTGTCAGAAAGTTTTTCCTGATGTTTGGTGGGAATCTCCTTTCTTGTAACTTGAACCCATTGGTTCACGGAGCAGGAGAAAACAAGCTTGCTCCATCCACCATGTGACAGCCCTTGGAATATCTGAAGATGGCTATCATATCTTCTCTGAGTCTCCTCTTTTCCAGGCTAAACATAGCCAGCTCCTTCAACCGTTTCTCTTAAGTCTTGGTTTCCAGACCCTTTATCATCTTGGTTGCCCTCCTCTGCACATATTCCAGCTTGCCAACATCCTTCTTAAATTGTTGCAGCTCTACCTTGCTGGGCAAGCCACTTCTGGCATGGTGCCACGAAACTGTTCTGATAGTTAACCCAACAGTTAACTGTTCTGATAGTTAACCCAAAAGGGCAGCTGTATAGAAAGCCAAAGATCCCCTGTTCTCATACTGGTAGATCCCGATATTTGATCAACATTCAAATATGCATACCAAGCACTGTTTAAAATGGCACAAGCCAGATAAATCTTTTCCACGTGATTCTGATGGTTGTGCAACTGGGCCCTGAGCATGGTTAATATCTACCCCAGCATTTTTCCTACTGAGGAAATGCTTGTTCCCCTTGGAAAAGTGCTCTTCTCTGTTTGGAAGCTGGATGTCTTGATATTTGTTGGAAGCACAACAGCAAGATCTCTTACCGTGCAATTTAAGGGTTAATTCTGCTAGTGTTAAAGTCAACTAGCCAAGGAGGGTGGGTGGGTTGTGCTTAACAAACAGGCAGAGTGGCAGCATGCTCATTGAGCCAACACAAGCTCTGATTGGCTCTGCAGTGCTGAGGGAGATTTTCCTCTGTATGGTTGATTGAATTTCTTCCAGCTGTTTACAAAGTTTGAACTAAGAAAAGGGGGGGGGAGGATTCTCTGTTGCTTTCTCTTCAAAGTATACTCTGCTTTAGTTCCGTTAGTTCCGTTAAAGTGTTATCAGGTTCCTTTTTTTTCCTCGACTCCCATCTGCATTATTCAAGTGTCTTTGCTAACAATATTACCCCATAGCTCCAGCCTTACTCCTTAACAAGATAAAACCATATGACACTTCCTCACTCAAGTATATCTGAGGTTGCCTTTCAATGACAGGTGATATATAAGAAGAAAATAGGTAACCTAATAAAATAGTTGAGATCAGCCTCGACTCACAGTCTTGCAAGAGCTCATATCTCCTTTGTAGTCTTAGGGAGCTAGCATGATATATAGGCCTCTGCTGGTGCACGTAATAAAGTCATTTTAAGGAAGCCATTCTCCAAATCATAAGAGATAATGAAACTCCTGGAGAGGGGAAATGATCAGTCTTTAAAAGGCTATGGGAGGGGACCATTTTTCTTGCAGAACTGAAATACCAAATTGAAAGCATTACCATACAAATGAGCCTCTCACACCATCAGGAAAGTAGCGGGTGGGTGTCCAATCCTTGCAAACAGGATGCTGTAGGACACAAAACTACTCATTACGCTGTGGATCTGCTCACAAGCCTCTTATTTCTTTTTCTTCTTTTTTTGTAAGGGGATATGTTGGATCAAAAACTACTTCTGCAAACAAGTAAATAAACAATGGAACTTCCGTCTTTGAATTCTCTTGTTGCCAGGTCTCAGCAGTGCCATCCCAATAAATAATCAGGCATAAACAAATGGCCACTCAATTGCTAAATAATCATCCTGCTCTTTCTTCATTCTGTCATATAGCAAGGAAGCTAACAACCAGAGCCCGGTCCAAAAGACATACACTAAGAATTAAAAGCGTTCTGAGCCCGGTTCCAGAACTGAAAGTGATCTTACAGTCCTGTAGGGCTGAGAAAAGGTCCCCCATCCTCTGCCTGAGATGTTGCTCAGCAGATGTGCCCATGTGGAATATGCTTCCCTTAGGACGGCCTTAGAAGCCAGTGTGGTGTAGTGGTTAAGAGCGGTAGTCTCGTAATCTGGGGAACCGGGTTCGTGTCTCCGCTCCTCCACATGCAGCTTCTGGGTGACCTTGGGCCAGTCACACTTCTCTGAAGTCTCTCAGCCCCACTCACCTCACAGAGTGTTTGTTGTGGGGGAGGAAGGGAAAGGAGATTGTTAGCCGCTTTGAGACTCCTGAAGGGGAGTGATAAAGCGGGATATCAAATACAAACTCTTACTCTCTTACTCTTATGCGGAATGCAGCTTGGACAGCCTTAAGGCACCTGCGAGGTAGCTCAGTCAGTAAAGCGTGCGATTCTTAATCTCAGGGTTGTGGGTTTGAGCCTCATGTCGGGCAAAAGTTTCCTGCGTTTCAGGGGGTTAGACTATATAACCCTCCTGGTCCCTTCCAACTCTACAATTCTGTGATTTTATAAGGCTGCCTTCTGTGGAATTCAACTTGGAAAGACAGTTGCTTTGGGCATTTGCTGCTGAATTGCTCCTGAGGAGAAGGAGCAGCCCTACTGGTGAAAGAGATCAAAATGTCCGCTATTCAATTCAGCTATTTAATTTACTGTCGCTGCAAGAAGAAAGAGAGACGGCAACACCTCTCTCCCCCCCCCACCCCGGCACCCAAATATATTGGGCTGTCCCTGCACAAAATATTATTAACTCAGATCCACGGGTAACTCTAGGCCAATTTTCTATGGTAGTTTCCCCCAAAGATTTTATGTGTTTACGTGTTTAGTGCATTTTTAAATAATAATAATATTAAATAATAATTTTTTATTTATACCCCGCCCTCTCCGGCCAGAGCCGGGCTCAGGGCAGCTAACATCAGTAAAATTACAATAAAAACATAATGGGGGGGGGCAATTTAAAATACGGGTTAAAATACAATTTAAAATGCAGCCTCATTTAACTTGTAAGCCATTGCTTTAGATGTTTGCTTTACTTTTGGGAGTGCAGTCCCATTATGTGTTTTACAAGCTGGTCTCCGACCGTAATAATAAATTGTTATTATAAAATATTATTTACTTTTGCATTTGTCTATACTGCCTGTTGGAGCATTTTGTGTTTTGGCATACCTGTGCTCACTTTCCCCAACTCACTTGGCTTTGAGGGGACCTTTGAATTGGATAATTTAGCTCACAGAGCTCAGCGGTGCCCAGTGGCAGCAGGTGACTAATGAATGGCAGTACAACTTTGCAAGGAAAGGGAGGAGACAATGGCTAAAGAGCAGAGCCAAAGGGAAGGAGAGGCCGACCGCGCCATGAGGCTGCCGAACAAAGGGTGAAATCTGAGGCAGCCCTTTTAACACAAGGACAATACAAGAGGGGGAAATGGATTTGTGGGTAGAGACAGGAGGATGCTTCTTCTACGCTTCTGATTGGGTATTTAAAAAAGCAACGGAGCAGAAACATTATGGGCTGCTGAAGAAAGCTAAACCTTATCCTTTGGCTATTGTGCAATATTCAAAGAGGGCAGGGAATCGTGAATAGTGGAGGTTGTCATAAGATGATCCTAAGAACATCATAAGAACCTGCTGCATCAGGATAGTGGCCCATCTAGTCTGGCACCCTGTTCTCACTGTGGCCAGCTCTGGGCCATAAAAGCATAAAATTATAGAGTTTGAAGGGACCCCGAGGGCTAGATGCTTGTGAGAGCACAAGAGCCCTCTCCTCTTCTGCAACTTCCAGCAACTGGTATTCAGAGCAGTATTAGAAACTCAGGTGCAGTGGTACCTCGGTTTTCGAACGTAATCCGTTCCGACGCACGCATTTCCGGAAGCATTTATGTCCGGAAAACTCAATACGGAAGCCGCGTGGCACGTTTGGCTTCCAAAAAGTGTTCGAAAACCAAAGCAGTTACTTTCGGGTTTCCAGCATTCGAAAGCCAAAGCGTTTGACTTACGAGACGTCCGAAAGCTGAGGTACCACTGTATATAAACTGATCACCAAATGGCACCTTGAACCTAGGTTCGGTCACCACAACAATATGTCTAGGCCCCCCCCCCCCAAAAAAAAACTTTGTTGTTGTTGTTGTTGTTGTTGTTACTATTATCATTTCATTTCAATACCGCTTTATATTTTAAAGAAAAAGAATCTCAAACACATTAAAATATCCAATAAAACAACCTGGAATAAAACAGATTTGAGCTTCAAGGAGAATATGTCAGAGCTTTATCTAGGTGACATTTTGCTTTGCTTTCCCCATATGTATTCACCTACTTGATTTATATAGCTGTCCCACCCATGCAGGTGGCGCTGTGGGTTAAAGCCTCAGCGCCTAGGACTTGCCGATCGAAAGGTCGGCGGTTCGAATCCCTGCAGCGGGGTGCGCTCCCGCTGCTCAGTCCCAGCGCCTGCCAACCTAGCAGTTCGAAAGCACCTCTGGGTGCAAGTAGATAAATAGGAACCGCTTACTAGCGGGAAGGTAAACGGCGTTTTCGTGTGCGGCTCTGGCTCGCCAGAGCAGCGATGTCACGCTGGCCACGTGACCCGGAAGTGTCTCCGGACAGCGCTGGCCCCTGGCCTCTTAAGTGAGATGGGCGCACAACCCCAGAGTCTGTCAAGACTGGCCCGTACGGGCAGGGGTACCTTTACCTTACCTTTTACCCACAGCAGAAGTACTCTAGGAAGCCAGTGTGGTGTAGTGGTTAGAGTGTTGGATCAGGACCTGAGAGATCAGGGTTCAAATCCCCACTCAGGCGTGAAGTTCACTGGGTGACCTTGGAGTCAGTCACAGCCTCCTAACCTACCTCACAGGGTTGTTGTAGGGATTAACTGAGAGGAGCTATGGAAACCATTTACTCCTTGGAGTAAACGCAATAAATAAGCTCTTCTGCCCGTCTTCTTGAGAAAGCTGGAGGGGCAGCCAGATGGAGATGTAAGTCGCTAACCTAGCATCCAGAGATCTCCACGTGGTTGCAATTGGACCCGTGCCAGTCACAAAATGCAACTGGAGACTTTCGATTCAGAGGTATGCTGTCTCTGACAGCAGAGGTAATAAACAGCCCTCCTGGTTAAAAAACAACAACTGTGTGTGCTAGATCACATGTGGAGGAAATTTCCCTCTGCATTTAAATTAAGACAGTGAGTCTTCACAACTGAGAAGACCTCTGTGTCCACTAGCTGGTGGTAAGCCCAGAACAACTCTTTCAAAACTAACATCTGGGACCATCGCATGTGCCTATATGTAGCAAGTCCTCTGCATATGTGCTTAGTTCTGAATGTCCTTCTGGAAAACATCCATAAGGCCACAGAGCAATAAAGAATATGCATGCATACGCATGTCTCTGTGTGCATGGGTTCAATGAGAATATGGACATTGGAAGCTGCCTTCTGCTGAGTCAGATAAATGGTCCATCTAACTTAGCATTGTCTACACTGACTGGCAGCAGGTCTCCAGGATTTCAGACAGGAGTCTCTCTCCCAGACCACCTGGAGATGCCAGGGATTGAACCTACGACTTTCTGCATGCAAGGCAGATGCTCTCCCACTGAGCTAAAGCCCTTCCCCCTGTTTCAAGGAGGGTTATTAATCAAAGGGGGCATGTAAGCCTTTTTTGTGGATTAAGTAGATTTCACCTAACGTTGCCAAGGCCCTGAAGATATGCTGTTGTGTCTGACAAGTTGGTGTCTGAGCTGTGCAGGCAGATGGAAGGGGGCTTGGCTTGGCTTGTGGGCAAGCCCCATGGTTAATTCATAGATTTGAATGTTTACATGGCCGGCTGCTCAGTATGTCTAATGAGAGGCAAATTAAATAACCGATGAAGGAGATTAGCATCTGGAGTAAAGTCCATCTCAGCTGGAGGAAGAAAATTGTTTTTGTTTTTCCTTGCTAATACCGTGCGTCAAAAGGCCTTACCCGAGTTTCGAAGGGCTTCAGTGTGATGTTGGGAAAGAGCTCCTGATTTGGACAGGACCCATACAGTTCTTCCCCTGACCTTTCCTCCCCTCGCTGCAGAAAATAAAAAATAAAATTGTGTTTCCCAGCTTGTGCCCTGTGGCAAGACATTCTGGGTTTTTTGGCAGCAGGAAAATTCATCCCAGCAGGAACTAGGACAGCACAGCTATTTAAATATATGAGAGAGAGAGAGAGAGAGAGAGAGAGAGAGAGAGGCCGGGGTTGTGGGGTTTGTTTTGTTTTAAATTGGTTGCCCACAGTGCATCTGACTACTGGCTACCCCAAAATTAAATGTCACAACTGGTAAATGGATAGGCTGGGCAAACTGATGACCACCTGATATTTTGGTGCATCCTGTATACCAGAGGCCTGCAAACTTTTTCAGCAGGGGGCTGGTCCACTGTCCCTCAGATCCTGGAAGGGCAGTGTTTCCCAACCTTGGGCCTCCAGCTGTTTTTGAACTACAATTCCCATCATCCCTGACCACTGGTCTTGCTAGCTAGGGATGATGGGAGTTGTAGGCCAAAAACATCTGGAGGCCCAAGGTTGGGAAACACTGTTGTAGGGGACCGGACTATATTTTGAAGACAAAAATGAACAAATTCTTATGCCCCACAAATAACCCAGAGATGCATTTTAAATAAAAGGACACATTCTACTCATGTAAAAACACGCTGATTCCCGGACCATCCACGGGCTGAATTTAGAAGGCAATTGGGCCAGATCTGCCCCCCCCCGGCCCTTAATTTGCCTACCCATGGTGTATACTGTAGGATTATAAGGCTGGATTTAAAAGCTGGACTTTGGCAAAGAATAGTATGCATTATAATCACAGAATGTGAAAGTTGTAAAGGACCTCAGAGCCCATCTAACCCAACCCCAGTTCACTGAAGGAAGCTTTCAGTCACATCATCCCGGGCTGATGGCTGTTCACCCTCTGCTTAAATGCCTCTGGCAAGGGAGGGGACACAAGCTGCTGAGAGAGGCTGGGACACCGTCTAGCAGCTCTGACCATTAGTGGTGCTGATGATGGCTCTCTGACAAGTGGGTCAAGAAAATGCCATGGTACAATTGTTGTGGCCGTCCTTTTTGAAGTAGGAGAAAGGCTTGCTTCTCCCATTGGCGTGTGTGCCCCAGTGCAGAAGATGGAATATGGACTGAGCCCAGGAATGCAATGGTTTCCTGGGAATCGTGCTTTTCATTCCAAAAATACAGCAAGTTTCTAGACCTCATGACCATAGAGAAAAACTCAGAAGAAATCTTAAATGCACTCAGAGTGAGGCTGGGTATGTCAAGACAGTAGATTCTTGCTCATGTACTTGTGCCACCAATGCGTGGCTGCCCTTTGAGTCCCCTAGGCTGGGGCAATATAACTATAATTATTGCTGGGGGTTTTTAATAGTTAGTGCTATTTTTCTAGAAAAAGAGGTGCCAGAACTCACCATGAATACCTCCCTTGTTTTTTTATAATGGCAATGGTGCCCACCTGAGAAGTGCCGGAACTGAGACCCGGTGAGTCCCGGCTGAAAAAAAGCCCTTAGTTGTTATATTTGCCGATCCAGAAGTTAACTTCATGCCAGAAAAAATAAATAAATACATGTGAAGCATTCCTTCTGTTCCTCCCTCACCCGACCTGATGGTCACATTTGGAGCTGAGAAGTTTATTGTCTCAAGCTCACTCTGGGTATTGTGTGCTGTAGTGGTTAAGAATGTTGGCCTAGGGAGTCCAGGGTGCAAATCCACATTCGGCTTTGAAGCTCACTGGGGCCAATCACTGCCTCTCAGCGTAACCTACCTCACAGGGTTGCTGTGCGAATACAGTGAGGGAGGGGGGAACCATGCATGCTGCTTTGAGCTCTTTAGAGAAGTAAAGGTAAAGGTAAAGGGTCCCCTGACCATTAGGTCCAGTCGTGGCCGACTCTGGGGTTGCGGTGCTCATCTCGCTTTACTGGCCAAGGGAGCCGGCGTACAGCTTCCGGGTCATGTGGGCAGCATGACTGTTCACTTCTGGCGAACCAGAGCAGCGCACGGAAACGCCGTTTACCTTCCCGCCGGAGTGGTACCTATTTATCTACTTGCACTTTGACATGCTTTTGAACTGCTAGGTTGGCAGGAGCAGGGACCGAGCAACGGGAGCTCACCCCGTCGCGGGGATTCGAACCGCTGACCTTCTCATCAGCAAGTTCTAGGCTCTGTGGTTTAACCCACAGTGCCACCCGCATCCCTTAGAGAAGTAAGTGAGATATAAATGCAATGAATGAATGCATATTTACGCACTTGCCACAGTCTTCCTTTCCCCACTCTCGCAGGAGACTGAGGAGCTTGTTTCCACTCAGCCTCCTTGAAACCTCAGCGTTTCTCAGCCTTTCACAACCCATCTCTTTGGAGCGTCTTCCTGCTTTTTTTCCTTAGCGGAAGGGAGACAGCTGGGCCCGGGAGGGAGGGGAACCGCTGCCTGCTGGGACGTTGAGCTGCAGCCATATGGGCCCCTTCATTAATCTTCCCTCGCACACCACCCCCCAGCCACCCATATAAAGATGGTGTGCCCTAACTGTGCCAAAAGGGGCAGGTTTTACTATAGACGCCCATTATTTCCATGGAATTACATGGGCAGCCTTATCCTGACTGAGGCCATCGCTTCATGACCTTCCTCTACATTTCCAGATTGCCGCTGCTGACCTCCCACCCTCTGCCCAGACACCCACCTGCTCATTTTCATCTCTCGCACGCCCTTGGGGGGGGCAGTTTCTGAGGGAAAAGGATATTTCTCCCTTTACGTGGCGACATTTGTGTATCTGTTGCCATTCACAGTTCAGTTCCTTCCCCAGTTGGGAAATCTTTTATTCCACCCTCCCCCCCAAAAAATACAGTGAAAAACTCACACCCTTCCTGAAAAAAAAAGCCTGAGAGGGGAGGTACATAAGGATGAGAAGAAGCGTGCTTCCCCCCCTTTTCCTCCCCCCCCCCTTTTAGCATGTTCTCGCCAAAATACTTTTCGCCAAGCAGCAATGACAGCCTGTTAGAACTGAATGGTGTGATTTCTCCTCACATTTCTGAATGAATCATCCAGCAATTTAAGGTAAAGAGATGTTTGGTTTGCAGCCATGCCTCCCCTTCCCCCTCTTTCTACTGATGTGATGTGTGAGTCAGGCACAAATGTGAAAAGTTGGAATTATCCCCATAAATGTCCGCTTTTGGGGGCTGTTCCCCCCCCCACAGCCTAATCTAGTTCCTGGCTCGTTTTCTTTGAAGTATATTTACCTTTTAAGGACACGGGACATTTTATAAGTTCATTCTTACTTATTTTCGGTCTTCGGCAGGGGGTCTTTAAAGCAGACCACAACCGTTTAAATCGTAAGTTTTTTTCACTCCGAAAATGACTGTGAAAATCAAAGCAGTGGAACTAAAATCCCCACACAGTCACAGCTAAACAGTGGGTGCCACCTTAGATTTGTTCAGAGTCCTTGCAGAATAAAAAAAGGTATTGACTAGCCTCCAAACCAAGCTTGATAAGTCTCTAGTTGCAAAAGGTTTCACAGAAGTGACCCTTTAAAAGGTAAAGGGACCCCTGACCATTAGGTCCAGTCATGACCGACTCTGGGGTTGCGGCGCTCATCTCACTTTATTGGCCAAGGGAGGTGGCGTACATGGCAGTCATGTGGCCAGCATGAGTAAGCCGCTTCTGGGGAACCAGAGCAGCGCACGGAAATGCCATTTACCTTCCCGCCGGAGCGATACCTATTTATCTACTTGCACTTTGACGTGCTTTCGAACTGTTAGGTTGGCAGGAGCAGGGACCGAGCAACGGGAGCTCACCCCGTCGCGGGGATTCGAACCGCTGACCTTCTGATCAGCAAGCCCTAGGCTCTGTGGTTTAACCCACAGCACCACCCACATCCCAAGTGACCCTTTACTTCCCTCCAAATATCTGGTGGCCTTCTTTTCTTTGCCCTGTTGCTCAGTAATCCAGATTCTGCAAACCAAATCCTCTATTCAGGAAACCAGTATTATTTATTATATCTATATGTCTCCTTTGCTCTTTGGAGCTCTCCCCTATCTCATCTTATCCCCACAACGACCTTGTGAGGTAGGTTTCGTAGGAAGCTTCATGGCTTCTTTTTCACATTGTTGTACCTCAAAAAGTTGTGTTTCCATAGCTAGAAATGTTATAGTAGCTTGGGAAGGCAAACCTTGGAGGAGGTGGCACTGTAAATCAAAGTTAACAAAGATCCGAACACAAGTAGCATAATATGTGTAATTTAGACCTGTTTAATAAATGTTTTCTAGATATATTCATCATGCAAATGCCTTGTGCACTCATTGACAAGAACAGTGGAAACAAGGTGCAGGTTTTACTTCTTATTGTGTGTTTCTCTCTCTATTTTTCCTTATACCTCTATAAGGTATGGTTACTAGATGTCCCCGTTTCCCGGGGACAGTCCCCGGATTTACAAATCTGTCCCCGGACAAAATCCATCCCCGGAATGTCCCCGGATTTCATTTAGTGTCCCCGGATTTATATTTTAAGTTTTCTAGATTTATTAGTAGGGAATGAATGTTGTGTGATTGGTTCAATGGCACAAAACACATCACATGGGGACTTCCAGCGAGGCAAAATGGCGGGCGCCATGGCAGCGAGCAGCTCCTGAAGCCAGCCAGAGCCAACTGCGCTACCAGGCTGGCTCCGGGCTGCTGAGACTGCCATTGCCACCACCACTGTCAAGGGGGAATCAGGGGCGCCCAGCCCTGGGGGAACCGCACACCCTGTGACCCAAATCAAGCCAGGAGCAAGAACACCTGGCCACCCGGCCGACTGCCCAGCGGTGCTCTGGGGCCAGGAAAATCCTGGAGCTGGTGCAGGGAGGAGAGGAGACGGAGAAGGGAGAGAGAAAAAGAGAAAGGAGAAAAAAGAGGAGAGCCCTGACCATGACGTGCCGCTGCTGCTGCCATTAAAGAGGAGAGGTAGGAGAGCACCGGGAGGGCAAGGACACGTGGCCGAGCCCAGGCCTAACCTGAGCCTATTCCATGGCAGCTAGCGCTTCAAGAGAGCAGGCCAGAGCCCAGAGGAAGGCCGCGCAACAGAGGAGACCATAGAAGAGAAGACATTACTTCTTTTTTAATAAATAATTTTTTAAAGTAACTTCCCCCTCTTTTTTAAAAAAAAAAAAGTGTCCCCAGATTCTTTGAAAAAAATCTGGTAACCTTACTATAAGGGGGTGGGAGGAGACTAGGGACAGCCTTTGCTGTTGGACTCCAACTCCCATCAGCCCCTGTCAGTCATGGGTGACCAGTTGTCAGGGATGATGGGCGTTGTAGTAGAGGTACTAAGTCGAGGAAGACTGGAGTACAGATTTCTGCCTTTTTAGCACTAAGACTGAAAGCTCAGAGAGGAGGAATATCCCTGGGGAGATTAGGTCCCCTGAGTTTGTCTTGCATTTTACTGACTGTTTAATTGTGGAGGCAAAGTGCTGTGAGCTGGTTGCCTGGAACCTAGTGGAAGTTCTGGGCTGCTTTTGGGTACCAAAATGCGGGTGGTTGTTGTGGTGCAGCAAGGCAAATAAACTGCCGCATCCTCTAGTTCTTTTTAAAAATAGTGTTCTTCTGCCACTCAGTTGGTCTCTCAATGTCTCCCCACCCCACCCCCAGACTTCCCATGCTAGTATCTAAACGGACTTTTTATATGCCACTGGTAGATGGATGCAGCAAAGCGCTGCATATGCCAATGTTTGTTTCCATAGTAACTAATGCACTTCAGAGAAGGAGAAATAGGATATTCAGGAAGGACAAGGGGGGAAAAGATCGCAATAAAACTGGCACAGCAAGTGTAGATGCCGGATGCTTGGAATATTTTCTGACAGAGGTTTCGGCTCACAGAGCTCCCCTAAACTTGAGTGGTTTTTAGTGTTTTGGCTTCTGAGTGCCTCATTAGCCACAATCGTCATTAACCACTTATCATTATTAACCGCTCTCATCTACAAAGGTTGAGCTCAGGGAACAGGGCACACCTCTAAATGTTTGAACAGTTCATAGTTATTTGTCCCAGGTTTCCTGTGTGACCTTGAAAATGGATGGTGATCATAGAGTTGTAGAGACAGAAGGGACTCTGAGGGTCATCCAGCTCAACCCCCTGGTGGCCACAGACCAAGGGTAACTCAAGAGTGGTGTGAGCTATTGTTCTGTATTGTGTGGCCCAAACTAAGGAGACCATATGCTGATTAAATCCAGCACAGGAATGTGCCAGACAGCCCAATCCTATCCCTACCTCTACTCAGAAGTAAGCCCCCATTGAATTCAATGGGACCTACTCCCTGCTAAATGTTTGCAGGATTGCAGCCTAACCCTAACGGTTCATACTCACTTCTGAACAACCCCACTACAAATATAGTTACGCCTTCTTTGGGGGGGTATTGATATGATTCCCCATGTGGTTTTCATAAATTAATGTCAGCCCCACGACTTCACCTGCTCCAGGTGAGCTCTACTGAAACAAATGGATGTCGCCTAGTAGCCACTTTTGGCTGACTGGTGATATGTGCCAGTGGACTCCTGGACCCTCCTGAGGCAACAGTTCCATCTCTTGGAGTGAAATCATTAGGAAAGCATTTCTCCTTGTTTTGAAACTAATTAAACATTTGGAGTACTATTAGTACAACGGATGGCAGTTTTACACAGCATCAGCAACTCTGAAGAGAGAAGGTGAATGGATATTGTGGAGTAATGAACTGGGAGTCGGGGGCAGAAATAAATAAGGAATCGCGTTCAGGAGACAAAGAGCTGTTTTCTTCCCAAATCCCATGAGAAATTAACTATTTGTCGGGGTTTTCCTGTTCTTCAGAGAACACAGAGTAAAAGAGCTCAGGCTTACATACTGTTCTGCCTGCTTTAATACTCTGTTACTCTTATTAATTGTGTAAACATTTTTAAAAAACTATTCCTGAGGGTGTGTGGATGGACAAAGATAAATATCAGCCCAGTCCTCAGCAGGGCCTCTATTCATCTGGTCCGGTGCAGCAATCACCTAGCCATCTCTAACAAGGGCTTTTTTCCCAGCTGGAACTTACCGGAACTCAGTTCAGGCACTTCTCAGGTGGGCGTCATTATGAGAGAACAGGGGAGGCGTTTGTGATGAGTTCTGGCACCTCTTTTTCTAGAAAAATAGCACTGGCTACTGGTAACCAGGTTTACTTTTTATGGTTTGCAAACCAGCTTCTAACCTTGGTTCCAACTTTCAGTTGAAAACATAACCTTGGTTAGCTTTAGCCATGGTGAGTGTGAATGCAGAAATAAATAGGGTGTTCTCCAGTTTGTGCCTTTGAACCCATGAAAGGGCTTTTGATCTGTGCAGGTGTCTACTAATGAAAGAGGAAGGGGTGCAATTTTGGGAGATTCCCCTCTGCCCCCTGAAACCACCTTCCACCTTGTTCTGAATGGTTGCCATCATCCCTGACCATTGGCACCATGGTGGGAGTTGGGGTCTGGCCACATCTGGAGGCCCACAGGTTTCAGAGCAAGCCAGGATCAAACACCATGGTTTGATCCTGGCTTGTTCTCTCTTAAAGGTAAAAGGTAAAGGTACCCCTGCCCGTACGGGCCAGTCTTGACAGACTCTGGGCCAGTCTTGACAGACTCTGGGGTTGTGCGCCCATCTCACTTAAGAGGCCAGGGGCCAGTGCTGTCCGGAGACACTTCCGGGTCACGTGGCCAGCGTGACATCGCTGCTCTGGCCAGAGCCAGAGCCAGAGCCGCACACGGAAACGCCGTTTACCTTCCCGCTGGTAAGCGGTCCCTATTTATCTACTTGCACCTGGAGGTGCTTTCGAACTGCTAGGTTGGCAGGTGCTGGGACCGAGCAGCGGGAGCGCACCCCGCCGCAGGGATTCGAACCACCGACCTTTCGATCGGCAAGCCCTAGGCGCTGAGGCTTTAACCCACAGCGCCACCTGCGTCACCTGTTCTCTCTTAACTGTAGTTAAAAACAAAAAACGACCATTTCCCAAGATTGGACATAATGGGCATAAAATCAGAAGGGGAAGCTTTTGATCTCTTAACCAGGGCTATGAAAGAGGAAGAGGAAGGATGCAAAGACTCTCTGTAGCTCTTTCATGTAATGGGAAGCTGCTTTTTTGGTTATGTTCAATGTTAGCCATCAGTTGATCTGAAGGCTGCTTAGCTGGGACAGAAAGCTGAATAAGAAGCATGAGGGATAAAGCCAGAGCAGCAAAATCTTTAAAAACTACAGCTCCTTCCTTCCTTGTCACATCTGTAATTGTGAAGTTCTAAGATAAGGCACATTTTTTTGTGTGTATTTTAGAAAAAGACTATAATATGCACTTCTTCACACTGCCTGGACAGCACATTCCCTGCAGTGATACTGCATACCGCTCTGTCATCCCAATTTACCTTCACAGCCCAACGGGATAATCCCCCTTTTGTTTTGCCAAACAGCATGAAGGCAAAATATTGGAGAGTTCTCAATGAAGCCATTGTTGGTTTCTCTGAATGGCATAGTGCAAACATACAAATCATAGAGACAGGAAGGGGGCATCTTTCTGAATAAAGACATTGTGCCTCACCTTGCTTGGGAGAGACCATAAAAGGGATCCCCCGTACCAGAAGGTGAGTGTTGGACTAGTTGGGTACTCAGGTTTCTTGACATTAAAGGAACTTTTTTTGAGTTTTCAAACATCAGAGAACTTGATGGCCCATTTATTTAAAAAAACCAGCCCTCCTTTAGCTGCAGCTGTGTGTATATACTTACCTCCTGGGTTCCCTTCACAACCTTCCTTGAAGGGCACTTGATGCTCTTTGGAGAATGTTGCCATGCAGCCAGCGAAGTGGGTGCCAAATATTCTCTCCCTCTGCCCGTGTCAGACAGAATATTGCTTCCTAGTTAAAAGCGGCCCAGTGCTATGGGTGACTTCAAAGGTTAAGTTGGTTTCCGGGGTTGAAAACTTTCCCGGTATGTTCTGAGTAAACATTTCATTCCACCAAGGACACCAAGGTGCATGTTAGGTAAAACTGTATTTAATTGTAGATCAGTCCTTTTGCTACTGGAAAAGCCACTTCAGGAGGAGTCAGTTGGGCCTGGGAAACTCACCCCTCCAGTAATGTACAGTCATACCTCGGAAGTCAAACGCCTTGCGAGTTGAACGTTTTGGCTCCCTTATGGCACAAACACAGAAGTGAGTGTTCCGGTTTGTGAACTTTCTTTGGAACCCGAATTTCCGACGTGGCTTCCGATTGGCTGTAGCCAATCGGAAGCCACACCTTGGTTCCCGACGTTTTGGAAGTCGAACGGACTTCCGGAGCAGATTCCGTTCAACTTCTGAGGTATAACTCTAGTGACAAAATCAGAAGTGCAGGGTCCCTTCAGGGTATCTGTAGCCAAGTCTCTCACAGCCACACTTCTTTATAATTAATAATAATTTAGGGTGCATTGCAATGATCAGTGCAGACCTCCATGTGTTTCCTTTCAGCTAGACCTACCATTTTCTGTGTGGATAACATGGGAAAATAATTTGGAGTGCTCTTTCACAGTGACTTGAGCCTTTATCAAAGTCCCATTGTACGTAACAGAACTTGTAAACCGTCCTCTTGAAACCTTGTGCTTTCAGTGTTCTTAAAAGCTTAGCTTTGGAGTGTACTGAACACCTTATTAGGTATGATGATTCCAACCAGCACCAATTTGGATGCCTCTGAAGATCTTGTTGCCCAAGTCATACTCCATTGGTAGAGCATGAGTCTTGACCATATATCACCCTCATGGTCCCTTCCAACTGCACAAGTCTGTGATTCTATGACATCCTTAAATAAGCAAATAAATAACAAACCATGATGCCTCTGAACATATCAGGGGAAATCCATCCAGATGGGTGGGGTATAAAAAATAAAATAAAATAAAATAAAATAAAATAAAATAAAATAAAATAAAATAAAATAAAATAAAATAAAATAAAATAAAATAAAATAAAATAAAATAAAATAAAATAAAATAAAATAAAATAAAATAATAATATTGCTGTCATAATCATCTACCTTTAGACACCAGACACCACATCAAATCGAGATGGCAGTCCAAATAAACCATAATTAAACTTTAGACACACACATCCCATTAATCCAGAGCTGGGTCAGGTGTTCTTTGGATCAGGTCAGAGCCTAAAACAATATAAAACCTGTAGTTAAAAAAAAAATCACAATATGTGTTGGTTTTCTATATAAAAAAATCACAACATCTATATAAAAAAATCACAACATGGTTTCCTCGGATTCTTGGTCAGCACCAGATGTTTCTTGCTGGAATATATATATACCGGTATATACTTACCAGTGTTTGCTCTCTTGTTTTTTGCAGGGCCCTGTCCGCATGGCTCCCGATCTTGCCGCGTCTCCTGCCGTGGGATACGTCTCCATAAACCAGAAACCTGAAGCCGTGGTGCACGCTATGAAGGTAAGGGGAGGGGTGTTTTGCATGCATTCATCTGGGCTTTGCATTCCAGCTCAAGAGAGGAAGACAATGCGGAGGGGGAATCAGAGACTCTGGGCCGAGAAATAGCTGAGCAGGTGTGCTCTTTTTATTGACATAAAAAGAGCTTTGCTAGATCAGGCCTAAAGCCCATCTAGTCTGCCACCCTGTTCTCCCAGTGGCCAACCAGTTGCCCATGAGAAGCCCACAAGCAGGACCTGAGAACAAGAGCCCTCTCCCCATCTGTGGTTTCCAGCAACTGGCATTCATAGAATCTTAGAGCTGGAAGGGACCAGGAGGGTCATCTAGTCCAATGCAGGAGTCTCAGCTAAAGCATCCATGGCTGTCCATGGCATTTCAAGATGGCTGTCCAACCTCTACTTAGAAACCTCCAAGGAAGGAGAGAAGTATACAGCCTGTGGCAGTAGGCTAGTAGCCATCGATCGCCCTCTCCATTAATTTGTCTGACCGTCTTTTGAAGCCATCCAATTTGGTGGTCACCATTGCCTGGCTTGCAACTGATATTCAGAGGCTGACTGTCTCTGATACAAAAAGTAGCACCCACCAACATGGCTAGCCTCATCCTCCATGAATCTGCCTAATAATAATAATAATAATAATAATAATAATAATAATTTATTATTTATACCCCACCCATCTGGTTGGGTTTCCCCAGCCACTCTGGGAGCCTCCCAACAGAATAATAATAATAATAATAATAATAATAATAATAATACAGTGGTACCTCTGTTTATGGACGTGATCTGTTCCGGGGTGCTGTTTGCACCCCGAAAAGTCTGAAAGTAGAGCACCACTTCTGCGTGTGACGCGATACAGCGTTCCTGTGCATGCGCGAAGCGCACAGATTGCTCCTGCGCATGCACGAAGCGGCGAATCCAGAAGTACAGTGGTACCTCGGGCTAAGAACGTAATTCGTTCTGGAGGTCTGTTGTTAACCTGAAACTGTTCTTAACCTGAAGCACCACTTTAGCTAATAGGGCCTCCCGTTGCTGCCGCCCCACCGCTGCACGATTACTGTTCTCATCCTGAAGCAAAGTTCTTAACCCGATGTACTATTTCTGGGTTAGCGGAGTCTGTAACCTGAAGTGTCTGTAACCTAAAGTGTCTGTAACCTGAGGTACCACTGTAAACACTTCCGGGTTTGCCGCATTCGTAACCAGAAAAAACGCAACGTGAAGCAAACGCAACTCGAGGTATGACTGTAATAATAAAGCGATAAAACATTAGACATTAAAAACTTCCCTAAACAGGGCTGCCTTCAGATGTCTTCTAAAAGTCAGATAGTTGTTTATTTCCTTCACATCTGATGAGAGGGCATTCCACAGGGCGGGCGCCACTACAGAGAAGGCCCTCTGCCTGGTTCCCTGTAACCTCACTTCTCGCAGGGAGGGAACCGCCAGAAGACCCTCAGAGCTGGACCTCAGCATCTGGGCAGAATGATGGGGGTGGAGACGCTCCTTCAGGTATACTGGGCTGAGGCCGTTTAGGGCTCTAAAGGTCAGCAGCAACACTTTGAATTGTCCTCGGAAATGTACTGGGAGCCAGTGTAGGTCTTTCAAGACCGGTGTTATATGGTCTCGGCAGCTGCTCCCAGACACCAGTCTAGCTGCCTCATTAGTTGTCGTTTCCGGGTCACCTTCAAAGGTAGCCCCAGATAGAGCACATTGCAGTAATCCAATGCTACATTATAAAGCCATTACTACATCTTGGGGCAGCAAATTCCCCAGATTACCTCTGCCTCGTGTGAAGAAGTACTTTATTTTGTCTGTTAAGAGTTCACACGCATGAGCTTAGGCTACTCCCTCACGATGGCAGCAGAAAGAGCATGACAACATCAGATAGGAATAGCCGAAGCTTCTCTGACTGGGCCCCGTGTTCCTCGGACCAGTATTGACACTGGTGTTCCCCACAGGAAATGGAAACCTCTAGTGCTGCCGTGAGGAATTCTGGGAAAGAGGAGAGTCAAAAACCTCTTTTCTATGCTGCACGCTACAAAAGTGATCACAAACCAAATCCTCAACTTTGCCGTAGCCACGTACGCACAGACTAAATGTCACATCGCTGTATCTGTATCGTCCCCCCGAGACCATTGTTTTCATTATCCACGAGTTTCAGTGCTGTGCAAAGCACTCTTAATGTACCAGACCCGAGGGCACTTAGATAATCTTCCAGGTTGCGATGCTGTGCATAGATACCAAGGAAAGGGGTGTGAGGAGGCGAGAGAGAAAGCTTGCTCAGCTGGCAGAATCAGCTTGTATTTCTGGGTCCAGAAATCTATTTTTAACAGAACAGACTACAAACGCTGCATTTCATCAGGGCGCATTGACAGAGAAAACTGCCGAGCATCTTCCAGTGGCGCAGCTGTTGGGAAGCCCAGACCCCCTAAAGCGCAGCCGCAGTAGGACACCCCTTTCCAAAGGTTGCCACAGCCCTGCTCCTCTGCCACTAGCAGCCCGAGATGCAGGAATTCAGCAGATGAGTTGTTTTCCGTTGTTTCCTTCGCGGGTCTTTGATAAGCTTCACCTTAATTTCTGTTTGTCAGGCTTCTGTCGAAGGCACAGGGCAAGGTCAGAGAGGAAAGGTGGCAACGCTAGGAGAAGATTGCCCGCTGAGTGTTGCAACCTTTTCATCCTGCCAGCGGCTTTGTGTTTTTCTACATCTGTATGATTTGGACTCATTCACCTCTTGGGGGGGGGGAATTATCAAACAGCTTATAAAATCCATTAATAATAATATTGCTGGGCATATGTTCAACAGGAGCAGTTTTCTGCATCCATGCATCTTCATGCAATACAATGCAAGCAGATATGAGGTTTTTTCCCCTTGCCACAAATCCCTGTTGTTAACATTTTACACTGGGGGAAGAGATATGAGGATACCATGTAGGGTTAGGTTACTGGAGGGTTTCATGCAGGCAATAAAACCTAACGGAGAGTCTCAGCCTGGAGTACATACATGTGGCCATGTGCATTTATTCAGCTACCGGCATATTTCTGGGGCTGGGATTTGATTATCCAGGCTGATGAGAATCGCAGGCGTGCCCAGACCAACGGGTCAGTTTCGCAGCCTGCATCCAGCTTGATCAATAATTAATTCCTTCCTATTCATTAGAGATCTATTTTTATTTGCAAGCTTGTAAATGCCGCTTGCTTGCTTGCTTGCTTGCTTGCTTGCTTGCTTGCTTCCTTCCTCTGGTGTTCCTGCGCCCCCTTGCAAAAAAGAGAAGAGCCAACGGATTGAATTAATTTAAGCGAAACCATACAGTCATGCAAAATTGCCATTGGTTCAAAATATGTCGGTTAAGCTAGTGGATAATGCAATTTCCAAAGTAGGTTAAGGGCCCTAAGAGAATGACCTATTTTTGTAACTGAGACTTCTGAGGCACGGCAGGAAAGGGAAGCATTGGTCCAGTTCAAAGCGGTCAGTGTGCAAAGCGCAGTGCCACCCGCTAGAAAGCTGAGCGGAGCATTTGTGCCTGGTTTTACAGAGTGTTGTGTTCATCTGAATCAAAACAATCCACATTCGTTGCGGTGTTAACCATAATTCTGTCACCGAGTTGGGGGGAAGTGGAAGCTTGATTCTTCAATCGGAATTATGATGTGGCTGATTATTATGCTCGTGTCACAGCACTGTCAGGGATGTCCAGCGTGAGGAATTAACTCTTTCTTGTCAAAAGCACACTTGCAAGTTAGGAAAAGTCTTGCGTCTCTCAGGTGTGTACCCAATGAGGCAGTTGCGGCAACAGGGAGCTGCCGCCCCCCGGCTCAGCTTATGTATCTCCCCCATCTGAGCAGGCAGAGGCGACGTCTGTGTGCAACTTACCGTATTTTTCGCTCTATAAGACGCACCAGACCACAAGACGCACCTAGTTTTTGGAGGAGGAATACAAGAAAAAAAATATTCTGAATCTCAGAAGCCAGAACAGCAAGAGGGATCGCTGCGCAGTGAAAGCAGCAATCCCTCTTGCTGTTCTGGCTTCTGGGATAGCTGCGCAGCCTGCATTCGCTCCATAAGACGCACACACATTTCCCCTTACTTTTTAGGAGGGAAAAAGTGAGTCTTATAGAGCAAAAAATACGGTACTTCAGTCCTCTTCTGGTCCTGGGAGACAGTGGAGCAGGAGAGGTGGGGGCAGGAGGAGAGGTGTGGCAGCCCCAGAGTCTACACCAGCCTGACCTTTCCCTCCCTCCTCCTGCACCTGCTCTTGACTCTCCAATCCTGCAGCTTCTCCTGCCTCCGACTCTCATCTCCTGGATGCTACAGGCTACCATGGATCCTTTCTTCCCAGCCCACCTTCCCAGTCAGTCTCCAGCCCACCTTCTCCCAGTGCCCATGCATCCAACCACCATTCCTCAGGGTCCAGCCAGTCCCTGACAGCTAGACATGAATGAGGAGTAGGGTGGTCATGTGTCTCTTGCTTTGCAGAGGACCATCCTCTGTCTGAAGGAGTCCTCTGTCCAGTCCAGGCTTTCTTTATATTAAAGATAAAGAACTCCAAGAAGGGAGAGCAGGGGCCTGAAGTTGCCTATATCCATACCTGGAAAGCAGACTGAGCAGGTACACACAGTCACCTGGTTTTCCCCATAGCGGCAAGATCTATTTCTGTTTAAAGTATAGTAATGATTTATCCGTTTGTGTCTCTGCATTTTAATCATCCTCACCTTCTGCAAATCTGCATACAGTCGTACCTTGGAGGTCAAACGGAATCCGTTCCAGAAGTCCGTTCGACTTCCAAAAAGTTTGGAAACCAAGGTGCGGCTTCCGATTGGCTGCAGGAAGCTCCTGCAGCCAATTGCCAGCCGCGACAGACGTTCGGGTTCCAAAGAACATTTGCAAACTGGAACACTCACATCCGGGATTGCGGCGTTCGGGAGTCAAAACGTTCGACTCTCAAGGCGTTTGGGATCCAAGGTACGATTGTACTCTTTTGTCTTCTCTTTGGCAGGTGACGCATAAGTGGCCAGTCTGCTTTATGCGGAGCCACACTGTCCATCTTCGTAGCTCAGCATTGTCGAACTGGCTCAGGTTTAGGGCAGGATTCCCTGGAGAAGTCAGGGATTGAACCTGGAACCTTTTGCATGCATAGTTTCTACCACTGAAGCTCCAGTCCTTCCTTAACCACTTATGGACCACTCTTCCTTTACTGGCTTCTGCACCTAACCATGATGGCAGAAGTTTGTCTTTTTTTACCATACGTTGGCACAATTTGGGGGCAGGAGATCTGAGTCAGGCCACAGCTTTTTCCAGCTTAGTTACCTTGCACCTGCACAATTCAATGGCCATATGGGCAGCATCCAGTGACCATTTGCAAAAAGTGTGTATGCATATGTTGAAAGTAGTTCACATGTTCTCCCCCCCCCCCCGGAACTCCCCTAGTGCTAACCATTCATTTCCAGCTTAGTGATGTATGCAGATGGAACATTTATCTCAAGCTCCATATGTTTTACTGGATATTAGACTTCCCACTCTCCTATGTGTGTGTTGAGATTTTGGCCTGTTTGCCCTCCCAATGTGGCAAACAGCATGAGGATGGAGTGGTCATTCCACTTAGGGGTACCTTAGGGTCTATCACTGTGTGACATCATTTTACAATTTCATGTCCATTGTGTTTGTAGGTCCTTGAAGTCCATGAGAATTTGGACAGGCAAATTCAAGAAAACTATGAAGAAGACCTGAGTGAAAAGGAGAAAGCAATTGTTCGTGAAATGTGCAATGTAATGAACCCATTTTCACAGTCTTTCCCATTTCAGTTTTTCACTTCCAACTGTGGTGTTAAATGCTGTCCAATATCTTGTTCTGTGTGTGCAGGCTTAGTCGCTTGTTGTCTTTGCAACCTGCAGAGAAATTGGGTTACGAATACTGTCAATCAAAACGTTCACACACTCAGAATGCTTGTGGGTGTAAGGTTGCAGAGGCTTACTGCAGTTTTACAGAAATGTGGCCATCATGGCTCCTTCCATCCTCCCAGCCATGGTCATTATAGTTCAACATGGTGGTGAGAATCACCTATTGAAGATCTTTTCCCCTATCTGATCCCAAAAACACAGTTCTTAAGGCTTCCTGTGAATGGGAATTGTTATTAAATCAGTTAAATCTACAATCCTATATATGGTTACATGAGAGTTGTAACATCTGAAGGGCACCAGGTTGGGGCTGACTTAGACCTCACATATGGATATATGGACTGGTGTATTTTGTGTGTTGAGTTATGGTTGGGGTTTGGCTTCCTTCACTGAAAAATGTGGGTGGGGAAAATTCCATTCATGAATCAGGATTCCCATAGCCAGAATGGATCAGTGCCTGTGTGTCTTATTGGACTATAATTCAGAGAGTGTCTTAGTAGTCCAGAGCAGCCTTTCTCAACCTTGGGTTCCCTGATGTTATTGGGAGTCTCGGAGAAAGACGTGCTCTCCCAAGCTCATGTTCCCAGCATGTGGCACTCCTGTCTCCAGTGCCTGGAGGCAGACAGGTTGTGCTTCCATAACAGTGACCAGAGGAGGAATGGGCACTGGGAGGAGCAGAGAGAAGAAACGCCATGGTGCATCTGCAGCAACACAACCGGATGCCTTCATCTGCCACAGCTGCAATGAAACATGTCTCTCCCGTATCAGTCTCTACAGCCGCAGTGGGTGCTGTAACTCTTGACTTCCCCCTCAAGAGATGTACTTCTCCATTGTCTCCTGAGACAGATGGATATCAACAATCAGTTGCATTATTTCTGACCACTGCCCCTGCTGGTAATGGATGATGGGCGTTGTAGTCCAATAGGATATGAGGACCCAAGGTTGGGAAAGGCTATTCTTGAAGGTTGTGCATAACAAATTGCTTTTGAAAGTCAAAAACTGTGGTCATCTTTTACTTCCCCTTCTTTCCTCTTTTGCAAGTGAAAAGCCTCCCTGGATCTTCAATTTCAGACTGACCCAGTCCATGTTTAGATAGATAGATAGATAGATAGATAGATAGATAGATAGATAGATAGATAGATAGATAGATAGATGATAGATATTCTTGGGAACCTCAACTGGGGCTTACCTTTAGTTAACTGTGTATAGGACTGGAGCCCTGCAGCCCAGTCCTATGCCAGTGATCTCTCGATAAGAGTGGGTAGGATTTAACCTTCGCCTTGAAATTCTCTGGTTTGCATCCACTTGTTTTGACTATTTCAGATCTGTTCCCCTAAAAACCAAACATAAACAAAACTTTGGAGCATTGCAACGCTCGTGGGGCCGCCTAGGGTAACAGTTATGGTTGAAAGCTCATACTCCCCAGTGGGATCTGGTCCAATTTAGAAGCTTTCAGTAGATGGAAACCGCTAATCTTTGTATGATGTGAACACCCTGGGCTTGTGGGTTGCCACATGGCATGAAGCCATAAGCACCAATGACAAAAGAAGCACTGTTTCTTTAAGCGCACTCTGTTGCACGGGAAAGGCATCGTGGTTTTTCCCACACACAAAGAGTGAAAAAGCGTTCCAGGATATGTCCCTGGAAAACCGCTGTGAACCTTAGACCTGGGTGGTTTCCCACAAACCATCTTGCCATTGCAAGTGCCATCAACTAATCCGCCCTCTGGGATGTGAAGCACTGCGGAATGTGCTCTGTTGTTCGACAATGAAATCTGTAATCTGTCTTTAGAAAAAGCTCGCTTTTGGTGCAGGGATGTGAGGGCTGCACCTCAAGAGGCTATCCCTCTTAGCTTCTCTTTTTAAAACAAAATAATGATGTTTGCACAGCCTGAGATATTACGACAAACGAGGAAATCTTCTCAGGAATGCTGCTGACACTTCCTGGTCTTTTGAAATGAACACCCCAAACTGACCTTGCCAGGGGCTGGCCTAAGAGCCTGGTTTGGCTGGCAAGCTTTCTGGAGACCAGGGATTTTTAAAGGGTTCAGTAATCTGAGCCCTGAACTGGTACAGCCCTTCGTAATGCAGCCCTCTCTTTCTCTCGGAAACTCGTAAGGAAGGTGTCTTAAGGAAATTGTCCAAGACGCGTAATTTTGCTGGGGCAGAGCTATGGCTCTTGCCTGGGAGCAGGGTTGGCTAATAATAATAATAATAATAATAATAATAATAATAATAATAATTTGTTATTTGTATACCACCCATCTGACTGGCTTCCCACAAATTGTGAAACCACAGTAAAACATCAAACATTAAGAACGGATGGGAGCTCTAGTCCAAAACAGCTGGAGGGCACTCAGTTGGAGATGGCTGCTCTAAGCATTTTTGGATTTCTAATGCAAGGCAACTTTGTGTCTGAAGGGCACACAACTTGCTCCACTTTGGAAGCAATGCTTGATGAAGGGAACATGACTCTTGCAAGCTTGCCAGCAACTGACCTAGCTCTGAACTCAACTTCTGAGCCTAATTTGCTGGTTTGATACCGTTACCTAAGGCATCTCTCCCTCTCTAGTTCTAATTTCGGGAGACTTTAACAAGATCAGCATTTTAAAGCTGTCAGCCAATGTTATCTCGGGATCTGGGTGCCACCTAGTGAATCAGAGAGGAATCTCGCAAACCCAGCTGGGGCCAGGAATTCCTCAGAACTGAAAGCGCTTAGCAGCCTATCATATCTTAGGACAATGAAGTCTTAAAACGCCCTGAGTAGCACATATAGGCGCTAGAAGGGTGGGATAGAAAACTCTGTACAAATGCAGATAAAATAAATGGTAATAAGCAGCCTCTCTTTCCTTTTGCTCTTAGGTCGTCTGGAGGAAACTGGGGGATGCAGCGAGCTCCAAACCATCGATCAGGCAACATCTTTCCGGAAACCAGTTCAAAGGCCCCTTATAAGCACCTCACGCAGCAAGGCTGGGAGAGGAAAGAGGAAGAGCAACAGGGACTTCTCTGCATCTAGCTGCCAGGGTTATCTTTTCCTACTCGCTCCCATCTTTCTGTAACTGTTTATAGTGTAAATAAGGCAGCTTGGAAGGCTTTGTCTGCAGGCTGTGCTGATCCAGAACAATGTTAAATGGGTTAATAACTATCCTCCAATGGCCGATTTGTGTCATTTGTATTGTAGTGACAACCTGCTTTGTTGTACGGTCATATGTAGAGATACCTGAACCCAAAAGCAAGGGACCTTCCTCGCCTGGACAGTTTCCAGTCCGTTGCCATTTTGCGATCGCAAATTTGGGTTGCACCCCGGGAAGTTGATTGGGAGGTCTTGCACAACACAACTGCTTCATTTGTCCGCCTCCCCCCCAAAAAAGATTGGGCTGGTTGCCATAAGGAAAGTGATGGAGAAATGCATTGGAAAGTGTACTTTTTTGGTGCAACACCAGCCTGCAAACAAATCAGGACAAATGTGCAATAAAACAGGTCGTCCAAAAGCACCCTCCCTTTCTTCCTTTGCCCTGTTCACGGAGCTACAACCCCAGCTGCGTTGTTTTAGAAACTAACATGGAATCCACAACACCAAAAGTAGCTCTGTGATTTCTCTGTAGCCTTATTATTTTGGCAATTACCTGTTGAGAGTGATAAGCTTTGCTAGAGATCTTTAGTTGGTATTAAAATGCGCGCTTTGAGAAGCAATCCGCGACCTGCACAGCTGAAGACATTGTGACTGCCTTCATGTTGCTAAGTCACATGCCCCACCCTAGGCTGAAGTTCCCAAATCCCGCAAGTCATGGTGGCTGCTTTAGATCAGGAATGGGCAGAAGGTAGATCTGCTGGGGTCTGATCTCTGGCCGATTTGCAGGGGCTCTTGACCGCCCATTGTTTCAACAGTAGCAACAGCACCTTACTTAGGCTGCCTGGCACAAAGAAAGATTTCGAATGGGTTTTTTCTGTAAGCTCCGTTCAGTTCTGGTGCTGAGAACAGATTCCTAGGCTCAGAGCATGCTTGGAGGCACCACGTTCTTATATTCTCACTGTTATCTGTTTTGCATCAGATAGATATTGCAGTTCCTGCAGAAAGCAAAAGAGCCCCAATAAGCCTGATGTCTCCTATCTCTCTTGCATAGCAGCTTCCGGGTGAGGCACTCATGCGAAGGAGACCCCCACTTGCATAAACTTACATTTTTTCATGTTGCTGCAGCGGAAATGCTGCAGCTTCCAAGCAATAATAGCAGGCACTTAATGCAACGTTGGCATACGGCGTATGGTAGGCTAGAGTGATCAAGTGCTCAGGAGGACCAGGCTCAGATCTGGTGTCAAGGGTCACAATCAATGACCAATTGGCCGAGGCCCACACCCTAGCCAAGGTCCCACTGCAAATTCTTGCGGTCTTGTGGCCTTCTTGCTGCCTGTTCCCCAGCGGTTTCTGAGTGAGCGAGGAGGAAAGGACCCTAACATTTACACCATGGGTAGGCAAACTAAGGCCTGGGCGCCAGATCCAGCCCAAACGCCTTCTAAATCCAGCCCGCGGACAGTCTGGGAACCAGCGTGTTTTTACATGAGTAGAATGTGTGCTTTTATTTAAAATGCATCTCTGGGTTATTTGTGGGGCATAAGAATTCGTTCTGCCCCCCCCTTCAAATATAGTCCGGTCCCCCACAAGGTCTGAGGGACAGTGGACCGGCCCCCTGCTGAAAAAGTTTGCTGATCCCTGATTTACACGCCTTTCTCTCTGTGTGTGCAGTGGTGCTGATTTGCATCCAAGGGAGAGGAAGGTGAATTGGCAAGAGTGGCGGGAAGAAAGAGGAGGCGAGCTCGCTTAGAGATGGAGCGCCACTAGCATTGAGCAGGGCGCTGGCATTGAGCAGGCTCCTAATAGTTGCATGGAAGAGACTCGTTCAGTAAGTGGCACCCCCTGCCTGCAACCCCGCAAACCACTGCTAGGCCATGGAGAAAGTACTGAACTAGATTCCTCAGTGTAAGGGCAGCATCCCATTCTCACCTGCCTAAACTCCCTCTTTCATGCAACTCTGCATCCGACAGTGGAAGGTACAGTTGCCTTGCCTACCTTTGCCTCACCCTCTAGTGGACATGCTTCTGTCTCTGTTGTTGCTTTTGCTTATCCAGACGTTAGCTCCATGCCAGAAAGAAAGAAAAAAGATTATGTGAAGCAGTTCTTCGGTGTCCCCTCTTGGCTATGCTTTACAGAACTGAAAAGAAAATGCCACCCCTTCTCTCCATTTTTTAAATATTTATTTCAGCCTTGGCATGACATTGCAAAGAGTGTCTTTTCTTTCTTTCTTTCTTTCTTTCTTTCTTTCTTTCTTTCTTTCTTCTCACTGAAATAATGTGCAGAATGGTGTTATCTAAAAATGTAAGCAGAGGAGCAGCCGTTTGTGTCGCACAAAGAAAACTCTGTCTTTCAGAAGTGTTGCCTCCGCGGTTCAGCCACTCGCCCGCATCAAGTGTCTCTTTGAACTGCTGCGTAGTGGATGGGCCGCCGGTATTCTATTATGACAATGCAGCTCTTTTGTAACCTGCCAAAGACTTTGATCGCTTTCTTCCTGTTTCATCGCATTTCTTGGTACATCTTCTCAAATTGTATAGCGCAGGCAGAGCCAGCAGAGTGAGCTTCACACATTGCTAGAATACAAGGCCGATCACCCTGAACACTCACTGGCTAAGGCTGTTGGGAGTTGTAGTCCCAATGGCATGATGTTGGCTCTCCCCAAGAAAGCATAACAACTCACTAGTCGGCTTTGAAATTCCACTTGTGTAAAATAACCAACAGAAAGGGAGGTTTGGGGGGCTAATGCTCACTCTTCAGATATTTGCATTTTTCCATTACCCTGAAGTTGCCAAACCTTCAGCCGTTGCAGTCTGGTCTCAGAAAGAATTTTGGCTATTGTGCTGCTAGATCTTTCTGTTTTTTAGGCCTGCTTCTCTTGGATGCCACTATTCAGGGTTTGTTCTTATTGAGGACCTGCATAGATCTGCAACCAATAGATGAACCGAAAAGATTTGAGTCAAAGTCTTCCCAGTATACCTCTCCATTTGCATTTCCACTTGAATATGTTCCAGCCTTTCTTGGCTTTGCACATCCTTCCCATACCCAGGTACTGGGCCTATTTGGATGTTGTTTATGACCTGGGGCATCCAGACGGTTGCTGGGATTCAGTTGCAAACCAGCAAATTCAGGTCGTGCAAGATGGTGAGGTCTTGTACATCAAACAAACTCACTTCCTCAAAAGATGGTGCTGATTGCAGTAAGGAATGTGATGGGGACAAGCTCTGGACAGTGTGGGAAAACACTCGTTTTGAAGCATCATTATCTAACCTCCCCAGAAACAAATCAGAATAAATGCCGGTGTTGACAAGTCAGGGTGAATGAATACTCAATAAACAGGTCACCTAGCAGCACCCCTGGGAATTATCCAAAGGAGAGATCAGGTGGGGCCTTGAGCTCACAACACAGCCTCCCTCCTTCCTTTCTCTTCTCACCACAGGCATATATAACAGTGATAATCTCCCTATTGTTCTCCCCCCCCCCTTTTATTATTCAAGTAAGAGGAATGAGGATTGGGACCCAAGGCTTTTTTCTAGGCACTCTCTCCCAAAAAGCCCTTAACCTACTCAGGTGAACATTCACTTAATGAAAACTACAGTAGCAGAAATATTTATGGCCACGTGCCCTCTCCATACCTGTAAAATCCAACTCATCCATTTAAATAGGCCCCAACTGACCCAAACCATTTTCAGGTCAGTTGTAGTTCAGCCTTTCGGAACCCATTTCTCATGTGAGCCAAAGTCCAAGAGAGCAAATTGGTCTCCCTGCTGGGAATGAAACCACTGATGGCTTACATTCTTTTTGAGTGAAAATGGTGAATGTGAGAAGCTCAGGTGTGCAAGCATGTATGGACAGTACAGGTGGAGCAGTTAGGGAATCTGGATTGCTTAGAATGGACAGGAGGCTCAGGGATGCCTGAGATCTGAGAGCTGAGATCTGACAGTTGAGATCCCCCGCATGTACACAGAAAATGGCTGAGGTGGATGCATAAAAGGCAAATGAGAAAGGAAAGTGTCCTGATGTGGTCTCAGTCTCCTCTTTTCCAGGCTAAACATACCCAGCTCCTTCAAGCACTCTGCATAAGACTTAGTTTCCATACACTTGATCATCTTGGTTGCCCTCCTCTTGCACATGTTCCCCCGTGTAATATCCTTCTTAAATTGTGGTGCCCAGAACTGGACACAGGATTCCAAGTGTGGTCTGACCAAGGCATAATAGAGTGGTATTATTACTTCCCTTGATCCGGACACTATACTTCTGTTGAGGCAGCTTAGAATAGCATTAGATTTTTTTGCTTCTGCTGCTGACTCATGTTCAGCTTGTGGTCCACAAGGACCTCTAGATCCTTTTCACATGTACTGCTAGTAAGCCAGGTGTCGCCCATCTTATATTTTTGCTTCTGGCTCTTCCAGTGTGGTGTAGTGGTTAAGAGTGGTAGACTCGTAATCTGGTGAACCGGGTTCGCTTCCCCGCTCCTCCACATGCGGCTGCTGGGTGACCTTGGGCTAGTCACACTTCTCTGAATTCTCTCAGCCCCACTCACCTCACAGAGTGTTTGTTGTGGGGGAGGAAGGGAAAGGAGAATGTTAGCCGCTTTGAGACTCCTTCGGATAGCGATAAAGCGGGATATCAAATCCAAACTCCTCCTCTTCTTCTTCTTCTTCTTCCTGCCTAAGTGCAGAACCTTACATTTATCCCTATTGAAATAACATTTTGTAGCTTGCGCCTAGTTCTCCAAACTGTTAAGGTCATTTCGAATTCTGATTCTGTCTTCTGTGGCATTAGCTACCCCTCCCAGTTTGGTGTCATCTGCAAATTTGATGAGTAGTGTTTTGGTGTATAGTTCAGGCCCTTATGGATCCCACTCCAGATGTTTGGGTGGGCTGGATTTTTCTTTCAGCTTGTTGAATGACGGGGGAGCTGGCAAGCCAAAGGAAAACACTTACTTGCATTGCATTTTATTTCATTGGGTAAAATTCAAACTTTAAAAACACAACAGGGATGAAGTGTTGGCCATGAAACCAACAAATGCCATGAGCGCTACCTTCACCCCCAAGCAATCTGAAAATGAGAAGACATCCAGGACTTAGTAAACTCGCTATAGTGGATATTGCACAATGCAAGATATGCATTGTAGAGGTTACAGATGTAATGCTATATGTAATTTTGTTTTGTTTTGTTAATTGCTGCTTTGTATTTAGCTCAACCTGAGCTAAAGCCAGTGTCTTCCTTGGGGATCGGGAAACGGGTGGGAAATGTCACTCAACGACTTGGCAGTATGACTTGGGTGCTGAAGTTTCAGTTGTCAAAAACAGCAAAAATAAACATTGCATACTGTGCTCTAAAGTGTGTGTTTTGGGGTGTAAATCTTGCTCTTCAGTTGAAGGGACAGCCACACCCCTGCTACAAATGATGGCCATTTTAAAAAAATGATAGTTCAAAGCTACAACCTGCTTCAGAAAGCTGGGACCAAATTTTTATACCCCAGAAATTCGTGAGCATTCAGTTTTGAGTTGCAACTGCTCTAAAATGGCTGAACAAAATTCATGGTTTTCCATCCTCTACCCTCCTTTCTTTTGAAAAAAAATGGGTAACATTTTAACATTTGCAAGTCGGAGGAAAATTCTTAAATGGCAAATTCCAAGTGGGCTGGCTCCCTGTACCTTTGTGAGGAAGAGCACAACCTTGTTTCAGAACGGCACATTTTTTTTTAGTCAAATGATAGCGATAAATCAGTGTTTTAAAGTGACCTTTTACCTTTTTAGAAACAAGGTGGGAGAAGTACTACTGATCTTTTTCAAAGTGCATGACTGTAAAGTGATAAAATTGTATATTTTTCATAAAGTGGGGAAAATTTGTGCTGCTTTTGGAAATCAGTATGAAATTATGATTTCTGCTCAACCTGTGATCTTACAGCCCCACTATATTTTCTGTATATGACTGACTAAAAGAACTGGAATAAATTAGTACCTCTGCTCATGTATATATAAGCAATGTCTTTAGATCTTAGCACACACGTTTATACCTTTGAATCACTTTGCTTTTGTGAAGTTGGGATGGGGCGGGTGGGGAGGAGAGAAAATGTAAGCAGATTTTTTGATAAGTGTGTAAAACTTCATTTGAAATATTTTAGTAAAAATTAAGTAAGAGATTGTGATAGTGCATACATTCAGTTGAAGAAAATAAAATACCTTATTTGTAAGTGAGATGTGATTTTTTTTTGCTTTTTGACAAACTAAGGGCTTTAAATTAATTGGATTCAAATTAGGATAGGAAAATGGTTTCTGTTCACCCTGTGATCTTGCAGTCCTGCAATATTTCAACTTAGTTTGCAGTTATAGGAATATTTTGCAGAGACACTGTCACCTGAATATTTTAAATCAGATCAGTATTTAACCATAATTTACTCCTTTTGTCTTTTTAACTAATTCCATTGGCCCCAGTGAGTACAGTCAATATGCAAGGATGATTATAATTATAGTCCAAAATAGCAACTGGGAGTCTGCTTCAAATATATACAGAAGGGATGATGTTGATTAAGTAGAAGGCCACAACACACATTTCATCCACTTCTGAAAGCACAGACTACTGATTTCACTTTCACTGAGCTACAGGGCAGTATCAGAGGTTTATATTCTGGTTTTTTCACAAGCAAACAAAATTATTTACAAAACCAAAAGTTGAAATTGCAGTGTAACCTTCCAGAACCAGCAGGTGCTTGCTTCTACCTGGAAAAAAAAATCTCTCCTGTTAAAAGGCATAACCAGAAAGCATTCACTAATCAAAAGAAAAGTGATGCTTTCTGAAAAAAAATTCTCTTTTACATTGTCCAGAAAAGCTTAGCTAAGACTTAAGTCCCCTATTATACAAACTCCAGCAAACCAGCTCCCGTTGACTTTTCTCCTCCAGCTGTAAAGATTGCCATGTTGATCATTTCCCAGGAAACTGTGTAATAGTCTTTGATAGCATGGTGTGGCTTTTATGAAAGTGCTACACCGTGTTCCTTGCTACAGCTGATGACCTTTTAGACAAAATTTATTGGAGAGTGCCAAGCCTGCAGCAAGCTGAAATGGATCTGCTTGAGCTCTGGCAACATCTGATGTCCTGCTGTCAATATAAACAGTGCAGAACCATGTCATTGACCTGCTGGTTATTCCTAAGCATTTACAGTATTTCAAAAGGAGAAGAAATCGAAAATATATATCTATACCTGGGAACAAACATGCCATCGAAAACCATTCATAGGCACTGTGGAAAGATGAGTGTATACAAGTTATGTGCAGAAATGTTCTCTACCCAGCACAGTCCTTGCCATGTTATGTGCTGCTGCTATTGGCATCAGTCTGTCTCGAAGGACAATGGAGTGTGCCTCCAGGGGTGAAGTCAAATAATGCTCTACCACTGAACGACGTTTCTTTCCCCCTGAAGCTTCAGCAAGTCAATGCAAAGATGTGATCATGGAAAAATAGAAGGATGTGATTTCATGAATTGCCAAGGGTGATCAAAATACGTGTTCAGAAAAAGACTTGGTTCATGCCTGTTATAGATGAACATGCCTAAATGTCATTCTTTATCCTCCCACCATAATGCTCTACAGCAACCCATTTCTTTTTGGGGGGCCAGGAGTACATCTGGAAATTGAAGAACCTGTTGTAGGTTACACAAAATAGCCATTTCATAGAAAGAACTAGTGATGCTCACACTCTGCCATCCAAAATAAGCAAAACATCTATCACCATCAAAACAAGAAAAAGCAGCCAACACCTTCACAAAGAGGCAGGATCCTTAACAATCCATGAACACACACTCACACTCATTTTAAAAAAATGGAGAAAGCAGGAGTCTTGTTGGACCCAACGTCAGGGACCCCCAGCTCTGCAGCAACACCACAAACAAGCAAAGGACCAGGTTACTCTAATGAAGGACCTTCTAGCTGATAGAACTGGTTCTCCTTCTCCTGGTTAGCCAATTGGTATTTAAGCAAAACCATTGGTTGCCATCATCTGGCTGCCCAGTAGCTGACTGTGACTTAGAGCAGCAAGCAAAATCTATCAACTGCTAAGGCATTCCTTTCGTCTCTTTCTAGGAATGCCTTGCAGAGAGAGACAGAAAATGTGGTAGGGTGAAAGTATCAGAAGAGCAGTTAAGTAATTCAGAGAGGTGATGTGACTGCGAGTAGCACAATTTGAGTTGGAAGGAGAGGCGCTGCAACCATCTAATGCTATTGGGATAAATGACTGCTTTTCCACACTAGAGTCCAGGACCAGGTTTATTCAGGTACATTTCCACAAAGTCAGCCTTTTTTTTTAAACCAAGTTGTAAATCACAATATGCCATTACATTCAGACTTCCACACTTAGAAAATATAGATATTTATGTACAGGAATTTGCATATAGGTTTAAACATACATTACAGGTCAAGAACCCAGTACATTCCAAACCAAAAATGACAGAAAGCCAGACACCAATGGAGGCTCATCAGCAATCAGTTGTTGAGTGTTATATATGTGCATATATATTAAATAAAATTGCCTCTAAGTGTTGCTGGAACACTACATAAATGAAAACCATAAAGGGTCTCTCGGATGGAATGCTAACCTTAATCAAGATACTCAGTAAGTAGGCACTGATTTCTAGAAGCAAGTTTTCTTCTTATCAATATAACTTAGCCAATATGGCTTTTAAAACATCTTCACTAGTGCAAAGTAATCCAGTGCTAGAATGAACTCGGAACAACTTGGATTTCAGTTAGCTTTGCAATATTGAAACAAAAAGCCTGCACTGCTCTCTACTAACCGTGAACAAATTGGTCAAATTTCTAAGTCACTGCCTCCTAGATTCCATACACCAGCCTCTTCATTATACAGACTATTCCCCTAGTTGCTGCTCAGCTATCCTGTTTAAACCATTTCCCTCCCCCACCCCCCAGGTTAAAGCGTATGCTATGTACAACTGCTATCTCATCCAGGTAGCACGTCCAAGTCCAGCAACAGGTGGCATCCCAGGTGGCGGTATGGGAGGTGGCACTGGCGGCTGCCCACCAGGGGGCACGGCAGGAGGGGGGTAGTTTGCTGGTGGCATTCCCAGTCCTGGAGGAGGATGAGGCGGGACAGCATGAGAAGGAGGTAACCGGGGAGGGGGGAAGTTAGGATTGTAGGTAGGCGGTGGCGGGTAGCCCGGGGTAGGAGGAGGAATAGTTGGTGGGGGGAATGACGTGGGTGGCGGAACAGGAGGAGGAGGGTTGGGAGGGTACACATGCGGGTGGTATGGTAAGTGAGTTGGAGGTCCATAGGAGGGTGGCAGAGCTCCGTAGGTCGGTGCTTCGGTCTTCATCATTGACTGAAGGCTCTGATAGCCCTCTCCCGACATGTAAGAATTGGTGGTGGACATGCCGGTGATGTAACTGGACGGCGGAGGCGGAGGTGGCGGGCGGTGAGGCATAGGAGGTGGCTGATGCACAGGAGCGGGATGTGACGGAGGAGCAATCTGCACCTTTGCCATGTCTACAGAATCTGCTGTAGTCGTCTGATCGCCTGCTATGGAAACAGCGGCGGTCAGAGGAGGCTTATGCTCTGAAAAACAGCAACAAAGAACACAACACTTCAGTCACAACTGCATCTGCACATGACAGAAAGAACACTGACAACTAACTGGGCAATTGATCTGTACGTGTTAGGAGCTGATACGTATGTGTTAGAATATTCCGTTCCACCTTATGAGGAACAGGCGTGACTGTTGTGTGTCATATGCCTGTTTACACTCCAGCACAGCTTGCTGGGAACTTCCGTTTTGTGTATAGCTATTGCTTATGCTGCTTGCTTGGACATGAAAGGGAGAAGACATGTTTTTTCCTTTGTCCTGATGAGGTTGAACTTGACCTCAACCAACAGTATGCTCCCAGGCAACCTCAGCTTCCTCCATGTAACAAAACCTCAACAATGCACAATAACCATTTTGGCCTAATAGTCTCAGCTGCAGTAGAGACTTATAAACTCCCTTGCTGCCGGATTATGTGTCCAATGTCTTTCGTCAAAACAACAGCAGAGGGAATCTTTAGCAGAAAGGGAGTGTTGGAAAAGGAAGTTTCTGGTTTGAATGCCATCTTTGTTACACTGGTCGGGTTAGTGGAAACATGAGCCAACATCCATGATGTAAGAGAGGGGCCGCCAGAGACACCATTGCAATAGCCATCCAAATCCTGGGCTCCTGGGGGCCGTGCTGGGTACGGGCTAACCATATGCTGACAATTCCAGCGTATGTAGAGTTTCAGAGAAAAACAGTGAAGGCAACACCCACTTTGCAGATGGCAGCAGAACTTACCAGGTGGTGGATGCGCAGGGGGTGCTGGTGGGTGCGAAGTCTCAATTTTTGCAATTTTAGGAGGAGGAGCCTCTGAAAATAGAGCAAAACAGAGGTGATCTTGTGAGTGTCACACCCAAAAGAGTAGCAACCAAGTTTTCTTCAAAGAAAATAGCAATGCAATTAAACACTCATTGTGACTTAGCTGCGGGTAGTTATGCATAATAGTACACTTTAATAATTCAACCATTGTTTTACCATACAAAACAAGATCATTTTAAAACAAAAGGGGGGAAATACCTGCAGTTTTGGTTTCGTCCTTTGGTGATGCTGCCTGTTAGTGAGAAAAAATTGTGCAAATCAAACACTCAAATCACACCAGCAGTATTCAAAGCACTGAGTATCAAGAAATCCAAAATTAGCCTCTCTGGACATCAAATGTTGGTGAGTTAAGATTTAGGGTCATATGTAGAATCATATTTTTTAAAAATATTATGATCAAAATCCTTAATATGATGACATCAGTGGCATAAATTCATACCCTTTCAATATTTTAACAGCCAAATAGTTGAAGCTTTTTAGCTTGTGATCTTCTGACCATAGCTTCATGCGGCACAAATTGGTGCATGCTCCCTTACTTCAAACACCAGCAGTCACTTGATAAAACTTCAGCTTCCATGTTTCGAAAGGAAATATCTCAGTAGTGGAAACACAGTGATTCAGCTCCTTTCTTGTTGGGATGCACCAGGGTCCTTTGTTGCAGGACAATGAAAACATTTTTACTGCTGCTCTCTTATGGTTAAGCATTTTAATTAGGCTAGTGTTGCTGCTTCATTTTTAACTATTCTTGTAATGTTATAGCTAACCTAGGATTAATGTTACCTGCTGGCTGCTGCCACTGATTACTGTGTTTTTACAGTTTCAATTCATTATGCTTTATATTCTGCTGTTGGAATCTGCTTTGCTTTGGGGGGGAGGATTTACCCTAAAAGATGGCTTATAAGTAATTTCAATCAATCAATAAAACTGCAACACCATGTACCTTTTCATATTGTTCCATGCTTTCTCAAAACTTTAGATATTCGTTTATTCTATTCATGTACAGTTAAGAGCTTTATGTAAGTTCTGCATTGCATAAAGATTCTCCAGTAAGACATCCTGTTACCAACATCTGATTTAAAAAATGGCCACTGTACTTTCCAATGCAATAATATCATTTCTGTTATTCTTACCACTGGTCTTTTCGCCTGCCTGGGAGGACTTGACTGAGGAGATGGTTTTTTAGACGGCTGCGTTTGCGGAGGTGGGGGTGGGGGCGGCTGTCCTGCCTGTTGAGACTCTTTCGGCTGCTGCGCCTGTGACTGCTCTGAGCTTTGAGACTGCTGGGTTGGAGGCACCGGAGGCGTCGACTGAAGGGAAGGAGGCTGCTGCAGCTGATGTGGGGTGTGATGAGGCATTTGTTGCTTCCCCTGCGAGTACAGATCCAGGATCTGGTGACAGATATCTTTTAAAACAATGAAATAAAAGACAGAAAGTTTCACACTCTGGTGAACAGCTAAAGCGTGAGACTTATATTTGTAAGTTGTGTTCAAAAACATACCAGAAACATTTTATCTAATGCTTTTCCAAGGAACCACAAACTTCATTTATTTTCTTAGCTTTCCTTTATATGACATTCTGAGTGCCTGCCAGCTTCTCAGCTGGCCATGACAAACAATTGCCCCCATATGAGGTTGTTGCCCATTCCCTCTTTCCCTTGCAGCTCCCCTGTCTCCCCCATCACCTCTTCTGTGCTGCTCTCTCGTGCTTGCCAGAGCAAATTTTGAGGGGGCACAGAGGGCCTCAGAAAGAAGAAATAAATGAAACTTGCCCCCCCCTCTTATCCAGCAGAGCTTTATGTGAGTAGAACTCTGCTCACCAGATTGAGATCAAAACAGATCAAAACCATTAGAAGGCAAACTGTTGAGTGAATGCTTCTTTAAAAGTATGGGCCCTTTTTAAACATGGTTTTACTGAAGGACCCAAAGCATTCCATAAGGTTCAAAAGGTATGATATAAACACTGATAGATATTTATCGATATTAGGAAGGAGGCAAATAGAACATGAAACAGTACTTTTCCCAGACAGGCTCTAAATGAGGGCTGCAAAGACCCCAGTTTATTTAAATAGAATCACAGAATTGTAGAGTTGGCAGGGATCCCAGGGATCATCTAGTCCAACTCCCTGCAATGCAGGAATATGCCGTTGTCCCACACGGGGATCGAACCTGCAACCTTGGCATTATCAGCACCATGCTCTAACCAACTGAGCTATCATGCTAGATTCTGGTTTATAATAAACAGCAGTTTGTATTCAAGTTGTATAAATCATGTCTGTTGTAAAGGTAATGGTTCAGAGAGCAATGTTTCGGGCAGCAAATACTTTTGGTACCTTCCAGGACATCCACAGGTACATCTTGCACAAACTGCTCCCACCACCTTCTGTACATTGGCTTCGATGTCCACTCCTGAATCTCAAACTTGCACAAGCGGCCGGCCAGATACATGACAGCAACCGCTATGATCTCAGGCTCCCACTGCAGCGACAATGTAGTGCACAGACTAGAAAAACCAAACCAGAATCCATTATCATCAGACACTGGTATATGGTATTATAAAACACAAACCACTGGGGGTCCTTTAGCAGGAAGGCAGTAAATAAATCTTACTAACTGAAGCTTCTGGAGTATTTACAAAAGGCAGCCCCATGCACAATGCATCACAGTAGTTCTAATGGGCCTGGATAACTGAAGTGAAACTATCCCTTGCCCAGGGAGGGCTAAGCTGGTAAATGGCACTTCAGACCAGAGGCTGCTTGTGTCTCCTGTGACAAAGATGGAATAATGAGCACTTCAGGACTATAAACCTGATCCTTCAGGGGAGTGCAACCTTCTCGACAACAGGTTGAATGCCACTTAACGGAGCGGATGAATCATCCACTGTTCACACCCCCATGTTCTCTGGACTGAGCTTTAGTTTACTGGCTCCCATCCAGCCCATTACCATTTCCAGGTACTTGATTTAGCACTCCCACATCATGTTCCTCTTCCATCCACTGCACACTTCAATATACAGCTATAGCCACATTGCAGAGCACTTGTCATGTGTGGCCAAGGATGTGGGATGGGGTAGACTAAAAGTCTGAATAATGCCATTTTCAAGTTTTTTGGAAATGCTTCAGAAAAGAAAGTGAACGGAAGCCTCAATAAGTGATTAACTACTGAGCATGATTTTTAGTAAAAATTAGCATATGATTGCAGGGGTTCTTTTACCTGTCGTTTACAAATGTCCATGCCATTTGAACCAGTTTTTGAATTTTGTTCTTGTCACCTATTGAGAAGTGGGGGTTACGTGACAGAAAGAGGAAAGGAGAAAAGAAAAGGATTACTAAGAAAATGAAACAGCCTGGTGATTATCAGATATGTAACACAACCTTATGCATTTCCACTCAGAAGCCCCATGAAGTAAAACTGGTCTTCACAGAAGTGTATATAGGATTAAAACCAAAGAAATTTGTTGTGTTTTTGCAGTTTGCAGGCTTAGTGAGAAAAACAGCTTTACATGTTTTCCTTACCTACATTAGGACCAAGTATATACAGAGGCAGATTTCTCTATGGCTATCTCCATCTAGATGGTGAACTTTGCACACAACCGCATGAAGCTTTAGATTCAATGGATTGTGCAGTCAAAGCCCATTTGAGAAGGCTACATTCTGCCAAACCAAAAAGGCTAGAATCAGACACCCCACCTTCCACTAAACAGCCAATGTGCAAGTCTAACCTTTTCAACAATGGCTCTCTACACACAGCCCTCAGCTGCTGCTTGGAATTGTGGCAACTCCAGCTAAAAAGAAAATGAAAAAGTGAGGTGTGTTCCTTGACCTAAGCAGAATTAGATGGCTCCTCCTCCTTGGAAGAAAGAATACACTGCAGTTTAACTGCACAAAAAAATAAAAATGTGTGATGATCTACTACACTGTACTCATAACTTTCTACTTTATCAGGAGTGGGGAATTTGTTTCAGCTGGTGGGCCGGATCCAATTGTGACTAACCTTCTACAAGTCCCATTTGACAGGTGTGCAGGGTCCGTCCACCAGTTAATCATCTGGTATGAGGAGGATCCAGCCCACACAGTGTGGCTTACATTCAGCATCAAATCTGAATGATGCTGATAACACTCTCAATTGCTCCTTTTCAACCGCAGCTTTATCTACCCCATGCCTGACATCATATGACATCAAGTGAGCTGCAGGTGGGTCTGACTGAGGGACGATTGCCTCATGAGGCAAATTAAGAACCGTAACAGGCTTGATGATGCACACATACAGGGTTTTACATTGAGAAAAGGCATGAAGAAGCCCCTGAGTAAGTGTAAGCTCAGCTCTCAGTCTACAAAACAAATAGCATACATGAAACACACACATTCAGCGCAAAATATGCTAAATGGCCTATCAGACATTTCATCTGTCTGCCTCCCGCCCTTCAATAATTTCTTCTAAAAATGTGGCTGATTAAATTGACACAAACAGCGGGGGGAAATGAATATGACATCACCTATACACACCAGCACTGAGAAATGCAATGCTATTTTCATACCTTTGAGCTGCTTAGCATATTTAAGCAGGAACTGGTAAGGATGCTCCACTTGCAAGTCAAATTTTATTGTCTGCAACAAGATCCTCTCTAAAACCATAACTTCTTCCTAAGTATCATAAGAAGAGAGCAAGGACTCCATTACTCCAAAAAGCCAACTGATTTTTTTTTTTACATTTTATAAAATTCCAGGTGGCATTACACAATAATGCCAAATGCCAAGGATAGCCACATTGAGGGTTATCTACTTCTGGGCTTGTCTGCAGTAACTTCACCTAATTTAAAAAACTAAAATTTTGCTTTTAACAGCTATATAAAATGAGTGCATATAAGCACCCACATTATTGTGGTTGTGCAACAACGTTCAGCAACTGGAAATCACCTTCTACCTCACTGATGACCAGAATCGTGTTTTTTTCCTTTCATATCCTATTTATTATTTTTTCATATCCTATATTTGGCATTACAGTGGACTTAGAGATCATAGAGACAACAAAGAGCAGAGCATAAGGAACCATGATTACGATCAAGTCTTGTGTGCCTCCATTTTCCACTTCTGGCAAAAAAACCACTCTCTTGATCTGCTGGCAAAGTGTCACAGAAAGGGAAAAATAGGGGAAGAGAAGAGGAAGGTGGAATGGGAATGGGAAGTCACAAGTTTTCATGGCAGTGAGAGGGCTTACTTTCCTAGCTAGTACTATCTCCACAATAAAGCCCAATTGCAAATCCTGTTGCTGATCCCTGCTGTACAACCACGTTTTTGTCTTTTTCTTTTAAAAAGTCCATAATACTGCAACACAGTTTTGGGGAAAGAGTGAAACTGCACAGAAGTGCAGTCAAATGCTAATTACTAGGAAAAGAAATACGAGCTTCCGGATTTCAATTATTTCAGGAATGACTTCCAACAGCCAAAGTAAAATATCCATCATAAAGGGATACTTTGGAAGTTGACAGTACTCCCTGAGCATATTCTTTCATTTCCCCCCATTACTTATAGCACTAGGTGCAAGAGCTAGGCAACCATCCATGGCTATGAGAAGGTGGGAGGAGTGGAACCAAATGCTTGTTCAGCCATCAAACTGTGACGGGAGCTTCTTAGCCTAAAACTCCAAGCAAAGTTGGAGGAAACATTCTTGGAAGTCAAAGTGGACAAGCAGTTCCTTATTACTAATATTGGCTATCTGAGTGCCTTATGACTAGCTCAAGGCTTGGGTCTACAGAAATTTACACAAAAAATAGACAACCACAGTGATATTTACAGGGAGTTGCTCCAAGAGGTGTTCAAAAGCTTCCAAACATCCAAAGTTACTCACAAATAATGCGGCAGCACTGTCTAGCAAGACATGTACACTGTTTACCAAATTATGCATAAAAAAAGCCAGTGAAATACTATGTTCATGCTAACCTGCAAGACTTTCCAGCATGTTAATTTTTTGAAGACTTCGTGGCTAACAAAATGCCTATTATAACTATAACAAAGAAATAAGTGACAAAAGTGTATTTGTTCCAGTTTGCTTACTGTATGCATATGGCTGCACTCTGTGTGGCCAGTTTCACTGCTTCCCCTGTGCAGTGGATTATTTCTTTGCTGAAAAGACAGGCAAACGCAAAGGAGAACAACACACAAGCACTGCAATACACATCGCCTTTGAAAATAACATATGGCAAAAATACTATCTAAATGAACCCAACCACTGAAATATCTTCCAGCTGTTTAAATACTGATGAAAGGTCCTGGTAATATTTTATCTTAAAAGTATCAAGTTTTTTTATCTAGCGTAAGAAGAATTCTAGTTCACACTATTTTACTCTAACACTATCACTAAAACCATGTGCTATACTAAATATCTACAGACAATATTACTAGGGTTGTACCATGTTAACTTAAGTTAAAGCATCCTTAGCACATGTCTGTTTACCTTTGGATCATCTCCAAATTGCCCGAACTGCACATCATTTAACAAACTACGAGCTGTTTTGATTATATCTTTACATTTTTTGGGTGTTTCTTCAACTTTTCCTGCTAGGAAGAGACAGCAAGCTCCAGTCACCTATTGAGAGAGAGAGAGAGAGATCTCCTTTAGGAAGTTGCCCAAATATAAAATTCAGAGGAAATAATAATTTTATTTTATAAAAGAAGAACAGATTATCCACTCATACAAAAGAAAAAATATATATCTGATCGATGTGCTGGGGATGTCAACCATTTGGGGCCCATGGACACATTTGCAAACTGGAAAAACTGTCAAGGGCACGATACTCAGACTGAAACCAAACACACACTACCACCTTTCCTATTTGCTGCAATAAAATGCTTCTTTCAAGCAATGAGAAGAGAGGGAGGAGGGTCCCGTGGGTGTCAGGGAAGGCCTTTGCAGGCACAAGTGGGACTATGCACACCACACTGAAGCCCCGACCAACTGTTCACCATCACCACTAGTATTTTGGAAAGTTGTATAAGATTTTATTGCTGTACTTGGCCAAGGTCAATGCATCATGATAATAAAAGCTGCCAGAAACCATAGTAGCTAACACTGCCATGAAATAATTTTGCAAAAAAAAAAATGGCATTGTGTCATGCTGGATTTGTACACACAATGGGTTGTGCCACTTGTGAGAGCACACAATGAAGTGTAACAGTGGCATTCATATGACCTTTACAACTTGGGACTATAGGAACATGATTTTAAATTATATTCCACCTAGTTCAATCTTCTGTTTCTAATAGGCAACCTAATGGCAATGTAATCACTATACAGTTGTACCTTGGATGCCGAACGCCGCAAATCCAGAAGTGAGTGTTCCAGTTTGTGAACATTCTTTGGAATCTGAATGTCTGACATAGCTTCTGACTGAGTGCAGGAAGCTCCTGCAGCCAATCGGAAGCCGTGCCTTGGTTTTTGAATGTTTTCAGAAGTTGAATGGACGTCTGGAACAGATTCTGTTTGACTTCCAAGGTATCAGTCGTACCTCAAAAGTCAAACGGAATCCGTTCTGCAAGTCCATTTCTGATTGGCTGCAGGAAGCTCCTGCAGCCAATCGGAAACAGCAGAAGCCCCGTCGGACATTCAGCTTCCAAAAGAACGTTCGAAAACTGGAACACTCACTTGCGGTTTTCAATCATTCAGGAGCAGGAATGTTCCCAAGGTTTTGGGAGCCGAGGTACAACTATGAAATCACCAATTTCACCCTCAGATTTGTTGACTGGTAGAAATTTAATTTGCAAAATAAACTGTCCCTATTTAATGTAGCATATTATGGTATGATCCCAGCAAAAATGCTAAGCTATAGCCTAACTATAGTTTGAATTATGGACTGTACAGGCAACCCCCCCCCCATTTATGTGGGCGCTATGTTTAGAGGCACCTGCACACCAGTGAAATCGCATATATTTGAACTATCAATGAAAAAGCCTGCAAACTCCCCACTCTGCCGCATTTTGTGATGTTTTCTGGTCACTTCTGGGTTCATACACATGAATGGCAGAGTTAACAGAAAATTAACAGTTTTTGAATAAAAACAGTTTTTAACAGTTTTTGAATAAAAACAGCATATTTATACTTACATATCTTGGAAACTGCTTGAAGGAATGGAACATATAAAATCGATGAAAATAAATTATCCCAGTTGCTAGCGTATCATAATGTCTGGATTACAAGATAAGGCTCTGAACAGATTTTAGCTCAAACCCAGCTATAAAGATTAACTGCAAATGAAACTGAATGATGCATCAAAATGCAAATGATGACAACTTAATTTGACAACTTATGATGACAACTTAAATGATGATGCATCTGCATAGGGTCGTTTGCCAAGAATACGCTCCCATGCATGGTGCCAGTGTCACAGATCCATTGCAACGAACTTCTCTTGACACTTTTGCAAGAAAGCAATTTCATGACTGTCCCCAGTATTAGGGTGGAAGGGGCAAGAGGGTACTCTCCCTCCCATCCTATAAGCCACTTCGACAGATCACTGCACACAAGCTATTGAAACCCTGACTTAAATATTCAGGTGGAACTACTCAACACCTACTTTGCCTGACTTTAAAGTATTCAGGTGTTTAAGCAAGAGCAATCTCAACTGCTAAAAAAAGCAACACCCAACCAACTGTGCAACACCCAACTCAAAGGATACAGTCCCAAACGGGTTCCTACATCAAATATGAAGCGAGCACCTTCCCTCCGATATCTTGCTTCGGTAGCTGGATCGAGTCCTTCTAGCTGCGATGGCGTATGAGCCAAGTCTTTCTTATCCCAGTACCAGCATGGTTTCGTGTGGTCCAGGTTTGCCGATGTTACAGAAGGGCTGGAGTTCTCTTTTGTTTCCTTCATTTATTGATGCCGAACGGTTCCAGGTTTTCAAGCGTTGGCTTTTTTACACGGCAACTTCTGAACCTTTGGTGAGGGGGGAAAGGATTTAGTTTTATGACCAGAAGACAACAGTTTCCCACACAAAATGTCACACACACAAATAACAGGCATCTACCAGAGCCTTTTGTGGCACCTTAAAATTTACTAATTTATTATGACATAGGTTTTTGCCGGTAACATCCTTTATAACATTAGCATCAGATGTCAAGAAAATAAACAACTATCTGACTTTTAGAAGACATCTGAAGGCAACCCTGTTTAGGGAAGTTTTTAATGTTTGATGTTTTATCGTTTTTAATATTCTGTTGGGAGCCGCCCAAAGTGGCTGGGGAAACCCAGCGAGATGGACGGAGTATAAATATATTATCATTATCATTATTATAAAAAACCTCCTCAAGAGCCCTTTTAAGGCGGTTTCAGGAGGGGCTGAGGCAAAAACAGGAAGAGTGGAGCAAACGTTTTTCCAACCATCATTACTGTCGCCGCCACAAGCTCTTTCTAGGAGGGACCCCCTTTTTAGGAGGCTTTCGGGGGGCCCGCAACCCTCTTTCAGCCACTCGCATTCCCCAGAACGACTCACAGAAGCAACGCGCCACAGGGAGCCAAACGCGTCGAAGCATCAACGACAACCCCTGCGCAGCGCCATCTTGGGAGAGAGCCTCGACAGAGACGTTGCCGACGTCGTCGCGTCACGCAGGCTACGGGAGAAACGCCAACGTGCGAGTCGCCTCCGCCAATCGAAAGCCCACCTTAAACTATTAATCCCGCCTCCTCTATTCTCCCGGCGCGCGCGCGCGCGCGTGCAGGCGCTCCCTCCTCCAAGCACGTCCGCGTTTGAGCGAGATAGAGAGAGACGAAGCTTGGTTTTGTCTCTCACCCACTCCGCTTTGCCCTCGACTCCGTTAGCCAATGGGAGGGACGCACGGGAGAAACGAAGGCGGATGACTCCAGCCAATGAGCTCTCCAAGAGGCGGGGGGGTGGGGAAACGAAGAAGACGTACGGGGTGAGGAAGGGGGCGGTGTTATTGGGCGGAGCTCTTATCCCCGCCAATCAGAATTCGCAACACCACCACCCCCTCTCCTGCCCTCGCTCCGCTGCCCTTTCCCTCCCTCAGGCTGTCGCGCACGCGCCCCACCCTTTCAAAAGTGTGTGTGAGAGAGAGGCGGGGCGAAGGGGAGGCGCGCCGGATTGGCTGGCCCGCCCCAGTGAGAGGACTGCGGGCCAATGGCAGAGGTGGAGGCCTGGGCTCCGCTGGAGGAGGGGGGGGGGGAGGGAGGCCGCAGGCGGGCCGGGGCCAGCGCTGGGTCCTCAGAGCCGCTGAGTGAGTTTGTAGGTGTGTGTTTACGCGCACGCGCGCGGCGGGGCTGTGGTTGGCTTCGCTGCCGCCACCACCGCCGCCGCTTCCTCCTCCCCCCTTCCCCTCCCCCCTCCACACCCCGGGCAGCGCCGTCCGGTGAGAGGATTTTGAACCCCGTGTTGTCGTCGCTAAAAAAGGTAAATGGGGGAGGCCTAATCCCGACCCCGTCTCTCTCGTGCGTCGCCTCAGAGGAGGGCGAGGCGGGTGGGGGCTAGTCCGGCCCTGGCGCCTTCCTCCTCCTGTGTCTTTCTTATTTAAATAAATTTTAAAACCCCATGTGGCTGAGGGCCCTCACACGCCACTGAGGAAGACGCTTCCGCCGCCGGCTGCTCTCTTCGGACACCGACACACGCGATTCAGGAGGTCGCCTAGATGCGTCATCCCGTGCCAGCCCCCGTTCACACGATCTTCCTTGCACGCTGTCATGTCCGCGCCAGTGAATTGGTCCGGGAGAACCGCCACCGCCGCTTCCCCTGGGCTGTAGTCGGGGTCGGCCCACGCCCCTCCCCGTAGTTTTCTTCCAGAGGGCTAGGAAGGGGTGTGGGTGTATGCGTGTGTTTCAAACCAGTCGTGCGGTGCCATCCTACAAAACATAACGCTCCAGTTTCCGAAGTAAACATGCGTATCTCAAGGACGGAGGGTGGGGAGGAAGAGGCGTTGCGCTCATCAGTTCCAACGGATCCTGAAGATGCGCCCCTGCAGCCGCCCGCATGGTTTATTTTTAAGTCGGGCCCATGGGTTTTTTGGGGCAAGGCGTTCCTTCCAAATGAGTGTGCATAGGATTGCAGCCTTCCTAAGGGCCTTGCCCCTCCGCCTCTTCCATTTCGCAAACGCATTTGCTGCAGGCACCGGCCTCCTCCATGCATATTCATCTCCTCATATCCTGGCCTGTTCTATGCCCAATTTTGGCTTCTGCCTCCTGCTGTCCACCATTTCTGCTCAGCTTCTACTCTCTCTTCCCTTTCTAATAAATACTGTAACAGGTAAACACTACTTTCAGGGGCCTTTATGACAGTTGCTTATCACTGTAATACAGTTGCCTCACAGTCTCTTTGGCGTTGATGTTTTCCAAATATTACCTATTGTTTGTCATAATGTGGCTTAGCTGCCGGCATGCATGCAACTCCCGGTATTTACTTACCCATCTTGTCTATTAAATCAAATTCATGCCTTTTTCCCCTCTCACACACACAGTGAGGCTGTCATAAATACTTCACTGATTGTCATCGTTCCTTGATGGTTTTTTGCTTTTACTTTAATCTTGACCAGGCCCCTTGTTACCATTCCCCTACTAGTCAACATTACAACACTGGATATTGCCCTTTCCTGACAACTCGCAATCTCTCTGTGTTATCCCCTGTTAGTGGGTTCAAGATTGCAGCCTAAGACTCAGAAGTAAGCCCCATTTTGTTCTGTGTGGTTACTCTAGGGCAGGAGTCAGCAAACTTTTTCAGCAGGGGGCCGGTCCACTGTCACTCAGACCTTGCGGGCGGCCGGACTATATTTTGAAGGGGGGGGAATGAATGAATTCCTGTGCCCCACAAATACCCCAGAAATGCATTTTAAATAAAAGCACACATTCTACTCATGTAAAATCACGCTGATTCCTGGACCGTCCACAGGCCGGATTTAGAAGGTATTGGGCCGCATCCAGCCCCTGGGCCTTAGTTTGCCTACCCATGCTCTAGGCTAAGGGTGTATAGGATTGCAGCGCATTCAGCTTAATTTCATGATTATCATATATTTCTCAGATTAAATTGCCTATAGTTCCAGTATTTTGCTGCTTGTTTTCTAAATTTCTCAATGGTACATTTATCACATCTTGACCTTAATGCCAATTCCATTTCTCTTACAGGAATCATACTGACATTAGTAATTCTTTTGTAATTCTCCATGCAACTGTTTTGATTGTCTCATACACAACTTCCATTCCTTTCTTTAAATGTCTGTCTTGTTTTTTCAGATAATTCTTCTTCTTTTGCCTATTCTTCATAGGGATGAAGCCATAACTTTTCAATTCTCTTCTCTTCTGTTTTTTTATGCTAGTTTACTTTATACAAACTCTAGGGGTCATTCCTAGAGTGGAAGAAAGGGGAAATCACAGAGGAGGAGTATACACATGTAGCCAACAGTTGCAGGGGAAAGACAGGCTGGCTAAACCGCAAAACGAGCTTAGGCTTGAAAGAGAAGTTAAAAAGAATAAAAAAGGCTATGTCTGAAGTAAAAGGAAGAACAAGCACGTGGTAGGTCCTCTGTGTAGGGAACACGGAGAAATGCTGTTGGATGACAGAGAAAAGTGGAACTACTCAACACCTACTTTGCCTCTGTCTTCACCCCAAAGGAAAGTGATGCCCAACCTGGTGATAACAGAATAAATGATGTAAGAAGGGACCTGGCAGCCCAAGATAGGAAAATAAATATTAAGGGAACACCTAGCTACTTTAAATGAATTCAAATCTCCAGAGCCTGATGAGCTGCATCCAAGGGTACTAAAGGAGCTTGTGGAGCCTTTGTCTATTATCTTTGAGAACTTTTGGAGAACAGGTGAAGTCCCTACAGACTGGATGCGGGCAAATGTTGTCCCCATCTTCAAAAAGGGAGGAAAGGAAGACCCAGGTAACTACTTGACCGGGGAGCCTGACATTGATACCAGGGAAGGTCGTAGAACAGATGATTCAACAGTCGGTCTGTGAGCATTTAGAAAAGGATTCTGTGATTACTAAGACCCAGTATGGGTTTCTCAAAAATAAGTCATGCCAGACCAATCTGATTTATTTTTTGATTGAATTACAAACTTGGTGGATTGGGGAAATGCTGTGGACACCTTGTATCTTGATTTCAGTAAGGCTTCTGACAAAGTACCTCATGGTACTCTCAAGAGGAAGCTGGTAAAATGTGGTTTGAATGAGGTAACTGTTAGGTGGATTTGTAGCTGGTTGACTGACTGAACCCCAAGAGTACTCATGAATAGTTCCTCATCATCCTGGAAAAAAGTAAAAAGTGGGGTGCTGCAGGGTTCTGTCCTGGGCCCGTTGTTCAGCATCTTTATAAATGACCGATGAAGGAATTGAGGGGATGCTCATCAAATTTGATAACACCATACAGTACTGGGATGGGTAGCTAATGCCACAGAAGACAGAATCAGAATTCAAAATGACCACAACAGTTTGGAGAACTGGGCGCAAGCTACAAAATGTTATTTCAATAGGGACAAATGTAAAGTTCTGCACCTAGGCAGGAATAACCAGATGCACAAATATAGGATGGGGGACACCTGGCTTACTAGCAGTACAGGTGAAAAGGATCATGGGGTCTTGGTGGACCACAAGCTGAACATGAGTCAACAGTGTGATACAGCAGCGGGGGGGGGGGGGGGCTAATGCTATTCTAGGCTGCATCAACAGAAGTGTAGTGTCCAGATCAAGGGAAGTAATAGTACCACTCTATTCTGCCTTAGTTAGACCACACTTGGAATGCTGTGTCCAGTTCTGGGCATCACAGTTTAAGAAGGATGTTGACAAGCTGGAACATGTGCAGAGGAGAGCAACCAAGATGATCAAGGGTATGGAAACTAAGCCTTATAAGGAGCGCTTGAAGGAGCTGGGTATGTTTAGCCTGGAAAAGAGGAGACTGAGAGGAGACATGATAGCCATCTTCAAATATCTCAAGGACTGTCACATGGAGGAGGCAGCATGCTTGTTTTCTCCTGCTCTGGGGGGTAGGACTCAAACCAATGGCGTCAAGTTGCAAGAAAGGAGATTCCAGTTAACATTTGGAAAAACTTTCTGACAGAGCTGTTCAGCAGTGGAACAGACTCCCACAAGAGGTGATGGACTTTCCTTCCTTGGAGGTTTTTAAACACAGGTTGGATGGCCATCTGTCATGGATGCTTTAACTGAGATTCCTGCATTGCAGAGAGTTGAACTGGATGACTTTTGGCATCCCTTCCAACTATGATTATATGATTCCAGACCTTTTCTGCCAAATGAATGTACAGTTTCCCCCTTATACTTTAACCTGCTCATAAGCAAATATTAATTGTAGTGTGATTGCACCTGCTTCCATCTTGAATTCCCCATTCTTATTCATTGATTAAGTGGTTAAGATGGCGGCGCGCATAGACGCTGCGGCTTAGTACTCTCCCTTGTTTTTCAGCGTTTTGTTTTGTTTTTTTATTATTTTTACTTGTTCTGAGTATGTCTGGTCGGGCAAGAAAGATTTACAGCAGGCAGGAACTTCTGAAGGTCGGGTTACAGTGTGTACAAGCTGTAAGAGCTGATTATTTAGATCTATCATCTATCAACTGTCATCAACTGTCAGCCAAGATGGCGGTGCGCACAGACGCTGTGGCTTAGTGCTCTCCCTTTGTTTTTCAGCGTTTTGTTTTTGTTTATTTTTACTTGTTCTGAGTATGTCTGGCCGGGCAAGAAAGATTTACAGCAGGCAGGAACTTCTGAAGGTCGGGTTACAGTGTGAACAAGCTGTAAGAGCTGATTATTTTCGCCCAGATACCGTTCCTGTGGGAGTAGCCAGGCCACCGGGCTCTCCATGGATTACTATGCCTCCAGGGAGGAGGCGAAGGCGGCGTAGAGACAGGAGGCAAAGGAGGGGTTGTCGGGCCGGCGTCCTGGTAAGATTGCAGAGGAGTCCATCTAAACCACCACTCCCTAGCATATTTCTTGCTAATGTGAGATCTCTTGCCAACAAAATGGATGAATTGAGGCTGCAGGCAGCAAAGAACAGCCTTGTAAAAGATTGCTGCGTTTTATTTGTCATTGAAACATGGCTTCAACCGTCCATACCAGACATAGCTATTCAGTTGGAAGGCTGTGCGGTACATCGTCATGACCGAAGCATGGACTTCGGAAAAACCAAAGGAGGGGGGCTGTGTGTATATGTGAACAAGTGCTGGTCTAAAAATTCTAAGACTGTGGGCAGTCACTGTTCACCAGATTTGGAATTTGTAGCTGTTAAATGTAGACCAGCCTATCTCCCTAGGGAGTTCACAGCTGTTATGCTAACTGGTGTGTACGTGCCACCAGATGCTAATGCCAACTTGGCTTTGGGATGCCTGCAGAGCCTTATCAGCAGCCAGCAAGACAAGTATCCTGAAGCTGTGCACATCATTGCGGGAGACTTCAACCATGTTGAACTTAAAACAGTGCTCCCAACGCTCTATCAGCATGTGAAATGTCCCACAAGAGGGGACAAGACACTGGATAAAGTTTATTCGAATGTAAATCACGGCTATAGGGCTTTACAGTTGCCACATTTGGGCCAGTCTGACCATATGTCTCTGTTCCTGGTACCAGCATATATCCCACTCAGGAAACGGGCTCCCACAATATCAAGGACTGTTAAAATCTGGCCTGAAGGTGCTATTCACCAGCTGCAGGACTGTTTTGAGAGAACCAATTGGGATATTTTCGATCGTTCAGACCTGGAGGAGCACACGGCGGCAGTACTGTGCTATATCAATCACTGCACAGACACTGTCACAGTAAATAAATCCATCCGGTTTTACCCCAATCAGAAACCCTGGATGAATAGAGAGGTCCAATGCCTGTTGCGGGAAAGAAACAGGGCTTTCAGGTCGGGCGAGGTGCAGCTTTACAGTGTGGCAAGAGCAAACTTGAAGAGGGGTATTCGACGGGCGAAACTGGATTATAGACAGAGGATTGAGGATAATTTAAGGAGCAACAACACAAGACAGATGTGGCAGGGGATTCAGCATATTACCAACTATAAACCTAACCTTGGTGCTGTCGACGGTGACCCTTTGCTGGCGGAGGAGCTTAACCTCTTCTTTGCTCGCTTCGAGAGGGAGCCACCTGAGACGTCGGTATTACAGCCACCAGCCCATAGGGGCCCCTCATTCACTGTAGAGGAGCACGAGGTGAGACAGGTATTGAGGATGGTGAATCCGAGGAAGGCTGCTGGACCTGATGGCATCACTGGAAAGGTGTTGAAGGGCTGTGCGGATCAGCTGGCGAGGGTCTTTACTAAGATCTTCAACAAGTCCTTACACCAGTCTATTGTCCCACCCTGCCTGAAGTCGTCAACTATTGTTCCTCTGCCTAAAAAACCCACAATCAGTAGTTTGAATGACTACAGACCAGTTGCACTGACTCCAATCATCATGAAGTGCTTTGAGAAACTGGTGCGCCGTCACATTATTTCCTGTCTTCCACCAATTTTTGACAACTACCAGTTTGCATACAGGGCAAATAGATCCACAGAAGACGCTATCACCACCACTCTCCATGCTGCTCTGTCCCATCTGGAGCAGCCGGGGAGTTATGTGAGGCTGCTGTTTGTGGATTTTAGCTCTGCTTTTAACACTATCCTCCCCCATAGACTGGTGTCCAAGCTAGAGGCGATTGGACTCTCCAACTCCACCTGTCTCTGGGTTTTGGATTTTTTGTCAGAACGTTCTCAGAGGGTTAGAGTAGGGTCACATATGTCCAAAGCCCTTAGCCTTAACACCGGCTCACCACAGGGTTGTGTGTTGAGTCCCCTGCTCTTTACTCTCTATACGTATGACTGTACAGCCATCTATTCCAGCAACAAAATCATCAAGTTTGCTGATGACACTACGGTGGTGGGGCTCATTTCAGGAGGGGATGAGTCCGCCTATCGGGACGAGGTGGAGCGGCTCTGTGTTTGGTGTGGAGAGAACAATCTGGCTCTTAATACAGCTAAGACCAAGGAATTGGTGATGGATTACAGGACAAAAAAGGCGGTCATTCAGCCCTTGTATATCAACGGGGAACGGGTGGAGAGGGTGGCGGAATTCAGGTTTTTGGGAGTGACTATCGATCAGGGCATGACTTGGAGCGCAAATACCACTGCTCTGGTGAAGAAGGCTCAGCAGAGAATTTATTTCCTCAGACTTTTAAAGAAGAACAATCTGAGTGAGAAACTGCTGGTGTCCTTCTACCGAGGCTCCATAGAGAGCATTCTCACATACTGTATTTGTGCTTGGTTCTCCAGTTGTACAGCTAGGGAGAAGAAGGTGCTCCAGAAGGTCATAACCACAGCCCAAAGGATTATTGGTCATCCTCTCCCATCTTTGGAAGAACTGTACGGTTCCCGTTGTCTTAGGAAAGCAAACAACATCCTGCAGGATGCATCTCACCCGGGATACAGTCTGTTTGCACTACTGCCTTCTGGCAGGAGATATAGAAACATCAAGTCAAGGACAAATAGACTGAAAAATAGTTTCTATCCAAGAGCTGTGGCCTTTTTGAATGCTGTAACTCGATAGTGTGACCTGGGAGTTTGATGGGTGTGGGTGTGGGTGTGGCTGGAATGTGGTTTGTTTGGTTGTTGTTGCTGTTTTGCTTTTGTTGTTTTTTTAAGGGATGACATCCAATTTCGTTGCACTGTGCAATGTTGCACTTGTGTAATGACAATAAAGAATCTATCTATCTATCTATTGATAATTTAATGTCCCTTTCTCTGAAGTTATGTTTCCTCTCTTCTCAAAGTCTTTTTTTGTAGTAGGTTTAACTTTTTACTGCATTTATCCATCCACCCGCTTAATACTGTCTTGGCAGAGATATGGCTAGTCGTATATGGGTAATGGAGTGATGCTGTTTGCCGTGCCAAGGGTTCTTTGTTGTTAGTTCCTGGGGGAAAGATAGGCAATCTACTTGTGGCTCATGTGGTACGAAAGCGGAACACAAATCTAACGAGGCTTGATGATGCATTAAGATCTTAGTTGTAGTTTGGAGGCATTTTTTATTTTGTGAAATCTTGGTTCCCTTCCTGTCTGTTCAACCCAACTGATGTGCCCCTCACCATGAAATATTAAAATAAGGCAAAAAAATCAAGAGAAAAATGGGAGAGGGTTACTGCATTCATGCCTTGCATGTGGGCTTTCCATAGCCTGGTTGGCCATTGCAAGATTTGAATGCCAGGCTGTGCATGTCCTTGATCTGCTCTCATGCTTTTTGGGGAGAAACTGTTAAACATCATTATGCTTCATCTCTCATTTGGGAATCATTTTCCTTTAGGACATGGATGAGGATCCTTTGACTCTTCTGATGTTGTTAGACTCCACTCTCATCAGTCACAGCGAGCATACCCAATAGTCAGGGATGATGAGAGTTGTTGTAGTCCAGCAACATCTGAAGGGCCACAGAATCACAGCATCTGCTTCCGCAAAATGGCTAGCTTGTTCTAGCCATCACTTCATTTTACTATTCCTTGTTTTGTGGTATCTGTGACATGATTTAACCTGCTCATTGTTTATGGCAGACTGTTAGGTTAGGAATTTGAATTTGCTAAATGCTTTTGCATTAGATATGCTTTACAGATCCTTTCTTTGGGTTGTATCCAAAGGTGTCTCTGCACAGGTAGAACAGACTTCCATATACGTAAGAGAACTTCTCCTTGCTCTCCTGCTGCCCACCTTCTCCAAAAAGTCTGCTTTGGAGAGTTTGGGGAATGGCAGGGAGTTAGGAGAAGGAATGAGAAATACTGTTGCAAATCAGAAGTCTGCTTGTTTGCCATTGGATCTTACTCTGTCTTCTGGTATATGGAAAGCCTTTGTATGACAAAATGGTGAAAGAGTAAAAGCCAGCAAAGAGGCTTGTGTGACTACATGCTATCTCAAAATGAAACACCAGTATAAGTTTGTCTCCTTGCTAGTATGGTACAACTTCGTTTATGATCTTTAAAAAATCCATATTCTACAAGGAAACTGGAGAATTGCAAACTCTTAGCAAATTAAGTACAGAATTAATATTCACTTTCTTTTAATTGATAATATACTTTCAGTAGGTATATTTTTTTATTAGCATAAATTGGTTGCAACCCACATGCGTCCAGAATCCCAATTAATTTTAATGATTGTTGAGAAGCTGCATGTACAAAACATGATACACCATGTTGTAATTAAATGTCAGGAAGATGTCATAGTTTTCTAGTGTGTGAACTTAACAAGAAAAATGCTTTTTCTTTGAAAGTTGTTGTGGACTTTGCTACATAGATTTGCTGAAACCTAATTTTTCTTGATTGGTTTAAGTTCTTAAAAGGGGAGCTGGTTCAGTTGACAGGCAAACAGTCATAAACCATGCTACTGTGATAGCTAACACAAGTAGAATTTATCTTTGTAAGATAAAAGTACTATTTGGGTATTCAGTCTTCTTATGTGGGGGGAAAAACATGCAAGGAGAAGCAGGGTTATGCAGCCCAGCTCTGTTTTAATAGTAATAGTAATAATTTATTGTTTATATTCCGCCCATCTGGCCGGGCCTCCCCAGCCACTCTGGGCAGATCATCTGTACACAGTTTAGAACCTTCCATGAATTTGGGGTCTGAACTAGAGAGCTGCACAACATATTTTAAAGCCCTTCAAAATCAGAGCTTTAAATCACACATTTTTTGTTTTTTTTAATGCTTTTCAGATTTATACATTTCACTAATTTTACAATCATTTTAACATTTCAAAACTTGATTTCCTTCCCCCTCTTTCTGCAGTTCCTTAAGTTTATTTTTAATATCTTCTGCATATCCAAATTAACTTAATTTGCTCATTTATTCATCTACTTTAAATATATACTCTTATAAAACTGCAGGTTATTACAATAATCCTGCCAGTGTTCTTATCTGTTTACAATTTATTTGTAAATATTCAATAAACCATTTCCATTCTTTTATAAAAAGTTTGTGATCTTGATTTCTTATTCTTCCAGTAAGTTTCACAATTTCTGCATATTCCAGAAGTTTTTTGTATCCATTCTTACTTTGCTGGGACTTCTGCTTCTTTCCATTTTGGGGCAAGTAGCATTCTTGCTGCTGTAGTAGCACAGAGATTCTTCACAAGTAGAATATGTGTTCATCCTCGTGTCTTTGAATGTGATCTGTTCCATAGTAGAACAGACTCCTTAGGGACTTTACTTTCTTGGAGCTTTCTAGGATTCTAAGACTGAGATTCTAAGCTTCTAAGACTGAGCCCACAAATAGGGCAAGAGTTTCTGATGCAGTCTGTTGTCAGTAGGCAGTTGCTTTGTGAAGGAAAGTAGCTTCACTGCTGTATCAGTTACATCAGCCCAAGTACTAATTTTGGGACATTGCAAAACATACCGACTGTTACTGGTGGCCTAAGTTCCTGGCTTTCTCTGCAGTAGTAGGGTACAAAGGTAACAAATGGTAACAGACCGTTAGACTTGGTGACTTTTAGCTACAAGAAATAAAATTGAAACCTCTGTGTTCAGTGGCAGTACACCTCTAATGATCAAATGCTGGGGTCGAGAAGGGAATGGGTTTTTTGTGACGTCTGCTTGTGACTTCTGAGGATTATCTAACAGGTCACAATTGAGTACTGAACTAGACTGGCATCTGGTCAAAAGTGAGGCAGCTGGAAGTGGAGCATGTTTCGCTAAAGAGCAAAAGAAGGGCTTTCACTGGCAGTTTCCTTGTTTCCCTAGCCCTCGTCTTGTTTCTGAGATTTTAAAGGATTATTCTGTATATTGTTCCCACAGTCATAAAAATGTCAGGATTCAAAGCATAACTTGTCCTAGCTCTCAGCAGTATTTGCAAAATAATATGTAACCTCATTTTCTGTTAAATGAACAATGACAATTTTGGAATGACATCTAATGATACCTGCCTAATTTGCCCAATGCAGATCTTGTGCAACATGGCTTAAGTTTCTTTTCTCCACCCCAGCCCTCTGTGCACCCCAAAGCATTCTTTGTAGAATCCTCTGGGGCAATATATTTCCCCAAGGTGGCTTCAAAGGGAGGACAGGAAGGAGAAGTCCTGTTGCACGAGTGGATCTTGCCCATTGAGTGTACTTTCAGATGACACCTTAATGACACCTTTTCTGCAGTGAAACTTGCTTTGCTTAGTTCTTACAAATGAGCTTGGACTGCTAAAAGCCAATTTGTAAAATTGTGATCTTATTTTGATCTTGTACTGAAATATGCTAGTTTGGATTTTGAAATAAGTTAGAATGTGTGGGAAAGAGTTGGAGATTTATTGGCTATATCTAGAGGATTTGGAATTTGTTGTTGATGATTGTCTTTATTTCCCCTAAAAAGATTTCATCTGACATCCACTTTGATACCGGTTTAATTTAGTCAATTCTAGAGGTTTTTTTCAAAGACAGGTATGCCTTTGGGTTCTTATAAATATTAGTTTGCAGCATGTACAGTATTCTGTTTTACTACAGTGAGCAAGGAGGACACGTTACAAAAGTATAGTTATGCATGAGGTGGGGGGAAAAGAATAGGTTCTCTTTCTCCTGATGTTTGAACCCTGGATCATCAAGTGAAACTAAATAGTGAGACATTCAGGGCAGACAAAAGGAAATACTTCTTCAAACTGCATAGTTAAACCATGGAGTTTGCTAATGTGGTAGTGACCACCAACATGGACAGCTTTAAAAGGGAAATAATCTTTATCTTCCAATGGACACTAATTGGACACAACCCTTTATGAGCAAATATTATTTTATACTACAAAAAGAAAATTTAACAGTTTCAGAATAGGAAACTTGATATAAATCACTTATTATAATTCATTTAACTCCATTAAGTGTAAGTGCCTGGGACCCCTGGAATCTCACACCGCTTAGAGATTGGGATGGCATGCAACAATACCTTTTAATGTTTCAATATTTTAATGTTGTAATTTTTAATTTTGTTTTTAAGTTGTAATCATTTAACTTGTTTTTATTATTGCTTGTAAGCCGCTCTGAGCCTGGCCTTGGCTGGGGAGGGCAGGGTATAAATAAAAATTATTATTATTATTATTATTTAAATCTAGGTGCTTTAAATCAGTCAATTTTGTTAAACTTCTTTGCATTGCACCAAAGAAAATTATCTCTTCCTTTTTTCTGTGTTATAGAAGTGACCACTGTATCACAGTGAACTCAAATAGTTCTGAGATTCCTGTTAGAGGATAGTATTTCACTGTGCAGAAATTTCTTGTACTTTTGATTTAAATTATAGCAACAGCAGTTGGGAGTTGTTGGCATTTTAAAAAGCAACTCGCCAGAAGTGTGATGACACAATTCATTTTTAGACTTCAGGTGTCTTGGCAGAACTTCCATGCTGTAGTGTAACTTATCCTAAGTACATGTAAATGCAATAATCACATCCTTTCCCTGTTGATCCTGGCTCCATTTGTTTCTCTCAGCTCTGTTGTCTGTCTGGTATCCTAGATTGTAAAACCCTCAGGGTACGGATCTGTTCTGTCATTATTTGTGGATAGTGCTGCAGAAATGATACTGTGTGTATAGTGTTAAAATACTGTTGTGAGTTTGCAGCAGATAGGCTGTATGCCCTGAGCCCTCCTTCCAATTCCTGGATCCAGCATGGATTCAGTTGCTGGAATAGCCAGACCATCCTGGTAATGGCCCACAAAGGGAGTGGCTCTGTGCCAGAGGGCAAAGGGTTAGACCTCCCCTCCCTCAATTGTCTGTTAGAAAGACAAAAGTCCAGTGAGAGAGAGAGGCCTGATTTCCGCTGCAATCCAAGGCTGTGGCTATGAGAGAAGCAGGACTTACTTGGGAGGTTAATGCTGTGAACCTCTCCATCATAGGCTCAGGTTGCGTATATGTGTAAATTAAGCAGATATCATAAAGACTCAACAGTCTCTAAAGTGTCTCATTCCAAAAGACAAACCCCGGGTAAGTGCCTGGGACCCCTGAAATCTCACACCGCTTGGAGATTGGGATGGCATGCAACAATACCTTAAATGTGTTTATGGGCATGTTTTAAATAAGAAATCTGATAAAAGTTAGCTAGAAATTCTTAGACTTGGTTATGTGATAGAGATCTTCTCCTTATTCATTCTGATAAGGTTTCTGGAATATTTAAGTTTGCACCAATTAATAGATTGTGCAGCCGTTGAGTCCTAAAGCATTCTGTTGAGAGCAACATGTTTGCAGAGTTTTCCTAATCCTATTAATCTAACTTTAGGGTTACATGGTGTTAAGGTTGCAAAATCATGCACTAATGAACTTATTTATTGCAAAGTGAGTGCCTTCTGAATGAAAGTATTGGGTGCACATTTTTTTGTTTAAAACTGCGTGGGAAGGAAGAAATATGGTGGAACAGAAATATGGTGGAACAGAAGTTCAAAGCCGAACACAACATGAGATCTTTGCCAACAAGAGTTAAGAGTGGGAGATGAGTTAAACTCTTGCTGCCACTGTTCTTGCATGCTATTTGGTGCCAAGTTCATTGGATCCTCTATATTTGGAAATGCGACTTTGCTGCATGTACCAAGCATATTCATCAGCACTTGACAGTTTCTCCCTTGGAGAAAATTTCTGTGGTTTTCCAGAAATTTATGTTTTTGATATATTAAAACCAGCTAGCAGAGAAAAACATTTTAAGAACTGGCACTGGCTGTTTGCACAGGTAGGCACTACTTAACCTTGTTAAACAAACCAGCCCTCATCAAAATAAATGAAAGAGGAAGCAAGTCAGCTGTTCTTTTTTGATAGGTTCTAAATAAAACATTTTATTGCAGCTAGGATCAAATCCAATTTATTGAGCATTTTAAAATGTGTATATTTTTATAAATGTATACATACATTTATGCTAACTTGACTTACATGGTACCAGTGTTTTTAGTTATACATGGGAATGCTTTTCTTATACACTTGAGTAACAGAACTCGTTTAACTGGATGGTATACAAAAGTAGTGGCACCTAAGTTCTTTGAGCAGAACAGACTTCCATTCATGCAATCTGCTCCATAGGTTTGGAGGACCTTCCTAAACAGATCTGGGAGCGGAAGCTCACAGGTATAATTTTTTACAGCGTATCAGGTGTTTTCTTTCAAGCCTTTCAGATATTTGCTCATCTTCACCTCCCCAGCATTCAATATATTTGAATCTATGGTAAAAATAGAAAGAAAGAGAACATAAGTAGTAAAAGAAACTCTTTGCTTATTTAACTACTGTTCTCTTTTAGTTGGAAGATGGGGAAGAAAAGCAGAGTGAAAACTCAGAAGTCAGGCACTGGAGCCACGGCAGCAGTCTCTCCAAAAGAAATGTTGAATCTAATTAGTGAATTATTACAAAGTAAGTATGTTGTACCATAGTTGTAGCAAAGGGGATGATCTCTATAAGTTCATGTGGAAAATAGGCAGGATTGAATTTTTTTCTATTCAGTATTTAAATTAGGAAAGGAAAGTCTATCCAGGCTCTAGCCCCTCTATTCCTGTAAAATATTCAGGGCTTCAGTGAACATATGTTTTTAGTATTGAAGTTCAAATGGAAGTTATGAAATTGAACATATAAATCCATTTATGATACTCTCTTGATGTTAAGGAGAGGAGAAAAGTTAAATTTCAGTGAGCAATAATTTTTTGTTTGTTTATCTTTCCAGAATGTAGCAGTCCAACTCCAGGTCCTGGAAAGGAGTGGGAAGAGTATCAACAGATCCGAGCTCTTGTTGAGAGAATCCGTAAAAAACAGAAAGGTAAACAAGAAATGGCTTTTCTAATTGCTTGTGGTCAGAAGTAATTTTGGCACTGAGTTTTGCTGCCTTCTGTCTTTTAAAAAAGACTCTAATTAAATTCCAAGCACACTCTGAGTCACAAATATTTCTTATTTTAGTATTCTCAAAAAGACTGAGCTTTCATTCCTTTGCAAAAGTGTTGAACAGAGACTAGTCTGTATTGTAGAGTGGAGCAGAGCACCTGAGTGTTGAACTTTCAGGGACCACTTCAAGTATTATAAATATTTAGTTGTGAAGCATGTTTGTTTAGTTGCTAAATGCTTTTTATTTGTAAGCATTCCCCTTATTTAAAACAAAATAGCTGGTCTTTCATCAGTCATTACATTCTTTGTGTGTGTGCTGACACCACAACTGCTATTTTTGCAGTGTCTGCAATGATAATTTGTATTGGATGATTCATTAGTCACATTTAACCTGGTAGGTTATGTTTGCGTAACATCTTAAAACAAGTGAAAAGATATTTCCTGTTAAGATTATTGTTAATGCTTGAATAGATACCAAAAATTGGGCAGTCCCATTTGCAAGTGACCACCATAGGGAACTCAGCACTTTGTTTCTAGAAACAATCCTTTTGTTTATGCTTTTTTCTTCCCCTTTATTTGTGGCATCACAGTAAAAATGTGAGTTTAATTATTGAATTGCACATGTGGGCTGTATGTGCTTTTATTCTACATGGTAAAAAGAAAATCTGTCTTAGCCTGAGCTCCACATGCATATTAACTTTTTAAAATAAAAAAGGTAGAAAATCTAAAAGTGCTGCTGTAGACACTTCCTCGTTCACATTTATACAATAAAGTATTTTCCTCATGTTTTAAAACATTGCAGTACAATAATGTTAAGAAACAGTTCATTGACCTTGTTAGGAATGTTTAACCTTTTATATCTCTAGCTACAGTAAATAATTCTGCCATTTCTAACTCTTCTCACTCTGATGGAATTCTACAGTTTTACCACTTCTCCTGTTCGTCCTAGCTTGTGAGACTTATCCTACGCCTACTTGGAGAAAGATCTGTAGGTTCATAATGATTCCAAGGAGAACTTCATTAAAGTGAATCCTCCCTAAATATAAGGCAAATTAAGATAATGTAATCTGTGGTCAAGAAAAACAAAGGAATTGTGCCAAATAGCTTTTCATAAGCATGTGACTTGACTGGCAGAATATGTGGTGTTTTCGCTGAGGAATTTGGGAGTTGCTTGAGCTCACTTTTTATTGACATGTTGTCTTTCACTCTGAGAATTAAAGCCTTGGTTGACCAAATTGAATTGAATTGATTGTACAGCCGTACCTTGGAAGTTGAACAGCTTAGTTCCCGAACGTTTTGGCTCCCGAACGTCGCAAACCCAGAAGTGACTATTCCGGTTTGCGAACTATTTTTGGAAGACAACGAGACTTCTGCAGCTTCTGATTGGCTGCAGGAGCTTCTTGCAGCCAATCAGAAGCCGTGCTTTGGTTTGCGAACATTTTAAGTTGAACAGACTTCCGGAATGGATTCCGTTCAACTTCCAAGGTACAACTGTATTTTAAAAGCTGCTATGAATGCTTCCTAAACGTTTTTAATAACTGTGTTAATTAGTACTGGTGACTCATTGTGTTTTTCTCTGCTGCTAAATATGTACATAGGTTTGTCTGTCGTATTTGATGGGAAAAGAGAAGATTATTTCACTGAACTAATTAACTGGGCCAGAGAGAATGGTGCATCTACCGAGGGCTTTGAAGTGGCTAACTTTGGTGAAGAGGGTTTTGGTTTGAAAGCTACGAGAGAGATAAAAGTGAGTATAGGATGGCATTGGAAGGTACACTGGGGGCATTTAAAGATCACTCAACCAGTCCCCAGTGTTTGAAATACTAAATTGGCAGAAGACTAGATCTTTTGAAATTTAGTACAGGTGTTGAGCTTGTCCAAATCATGGTCCTAATGCAGAGATCCTCATGTGGAATAGCAGGATCCTCCATCTTCCAGAAGACAGTGATGTTACAATATCTCAGTGTGCTAATATGTCCCTTGTGAAAGAAAATGTTAGGTATAAATGGCCTGTCTCCCCATCCTCCTCCAATTAGTGATGCAACCATTGCACAAGCACATATAGTGCAGAGGCTTAATGGTCACAGAGTATAATAATAGTGCTTGCACCAGGTGTTGCCCAGCATCTTTCACAGGTGCAAGACTTGGACTTAGGTTGTACACTGTGCCACTGTGCTTCCACTAGCAGAATGGCTGTTTTGCAATTTGTTACCATCCTGTATGTTTATCAGATCTGTATGATATTGTGAACTTTCCCTGTGTTTTTCTAGGCAGAAGAGCTTTTTCTCTGGGTTCCCAGAAAATTGTTGATGACTGTTGAATCAGCGAAAAATTCAGTTTTGGGTAAGAGAAGATTTTGAATGCGTTTGCAGATGTGCAAAGGGTGTGTTGATGGAAAGTTCTCCACTAGCATAAAGATGAAAATTGACAGTTAGAATTGTCTAGTGGGCTTATTACAATGCTTGAACAAGGTATCATATTTATTATTATTTATTGAACTGGGGTGTATGGGGAGGGGTAGTACCTCTGGTGGGGGACACCATACTTCTTCTGGGGTAGTTTGTCTACCTTTGGTCCCTACCATGCTCTCAACTGTGGCTTCTAGAAGCTGTTGGCATGCAGCAGCGGCCACAGCCCGGGAACAGCTTTGAGTGGCTGGCTAAACCATGTACTGGTAGCCGATGGGTCTCAAACCCTCAGTGAGTTTAGGTACAGTGGTGCCCCGCAAGACAAATGCCTCGCAAGACGAAAAACCCGCTAGACGAAAGGGTTTTCCGTTTTCGAGGCGCTTCGCAAGACGAATTTCCCTATGGGCTTGCTTCGCAAGACGAAAACGTCTTGCGATTTTTTTCCGCTTCCCCCCACCTTTTTCTAAGCCGCTAATAGCCGCTTTGCCGCTAATAGCGCTAATCCGCTAAGCCACTAATAGGGTTGCTTCGCAAGACGAAAAAACCGCTAGACGAAGAGACTCGCGGAACGGATTCTTTTCGTCTTGCGAGGCACCACTGTATTCCCTTGCATGCAAAGACAGGCTCTGGCAGATTGAGTGAAGAGTCCAACAGTCAAGAAGATGTTTCCTGCACGTGAGGGGCAAATGGGTCTCGTCAACCTAGGAAGGTAGCCCATCTAGCAGAAAGAAAACTCTGGTCCTAAACCTCTGCTGCCTTGTGGGATATCTTCAGGAGAGGAGAGGTCTAAGGAGTAAACCCTCAACAAATATGGAGTGGAGTCCCTAAGATGGTTGGATGGCACCTTGTACGCCTCCTTCTGACAAACTCCTGCTGCCAAGCTGGTGCCAAATGTATTGCTCTGCTTTCTTTTCTCAGCAAGGCCAAGAGGGGTGTCTTGTTATCTGAGCTGCCCAGGACCTTCATACACACTGCCCAGGCTTGCGCTCCAGGGAGGTCACTTCAGTACTGCTAACACAGCGGTTTGGTTTCACCTCTGGAAGCGCGCTCTGTTGTCTCTTGAGACAGATGGATGCCAACTAATTTATTGAAATTACCATTTTTAGATCAGTTTAAAGGTTATAGGAAAGTCTATCATAGGAAGTAAACAAAATTCATGTTATTGCAAGACATACTTATTTTGTTAAAGTTTTCTTTCTTAAAAAAATCACTTAATATGCACTTAGGAATCCTGTTAGGGGGACTAAAATTTCTTTTCCTTTTTTAGGATCCTTGTATTCTCAAGACCGAATTCTCCAAGCCATGGGCAACATCACGCTAGCATTCCACCTTCTTTGTGAACGCTGCAATCCTAGTTCTTTCTGGCTGCCTTACATCCAAACTCTCCCAAGTGAATACAATACTCCTCTTTACTTTGAAGAAGATGAGGTTCAATATCTTCAGTCAACTCAGGCCATACATGACGTTTTCAGCCAATATAAAAATACTGCTCGACAGTATGCCTATTTCTACAAAGTTATTCAGGTAAGAGCCTGGAACAGACACTTCATTATATGAGGACCATAGTAAAGTAGAACTCTGACATTTTTAAAAGGCTTGTTAAGTGGCCTAAAGTTCTAAATACCACAGTACCAATGCTAACCTGATTACTTTTTTTACCATTGCTTATACTAGCAGAATACTGTTGCTATGATAGTTGTGTGTGGAGGTAGTGGTTATATATGGAAGGACTTCTGATAGAAGTGCAGTACATCGTCTTGCTCTGAGTGCACACATGCGACATACATTTTGGGATAGCTATCTAGTGTTATTGGAAGAGGGTAGATTTTGCCGCCATCAGTCAGCAGTGTCCCAAGTGCACCATTTTATTTTCTCTATAGTGGAGACCTGATTAATACTACTTTTTGCCCCTGGTGTGTCTAGCCTTTAGATGTCTGCATAAACCTATCCTGGGTTGTTGTGATGGAATTTTGAGAATCACTCAAAATGTGCTATATCTGTTTCCTGCAGAAGATACTTTGTAGTGAATGGGAAGGGCTTCATTTTCTTTCGTTCACATATGCAAAATGATCCGAAAATGATTGTGATCATCTGGCATACACTTATGAAATTTTGTGTTCATTTTTAGTGAAAAATCTTTAGCCTGTAAGGTTGCTGATGTACTTCAGATGATATAGAATGTAATGGCAATAATTTAGTTGTTTGCAGAGCTCATTCATTCTCATGTATGACTCTTCATTTGTAGCCTTCTCCCTGCTCCCCGCCCCCCGAATATATACCTAATTCCTTTGGGTAACATATATCTTTCCTCTTAAGGAAGTACTGTAGCTCAGTGGTAGACCACATGAATTCACATGCAAAAGATCCCAAGTTCAATCCTGGGCATCTCCAGCTGGATCTGGGCAGGACTCCTGTGTGAATTCTGAAGAGCCACTAGCAATCACTATAGACAATATTGAGCTCTATGGAATAGTGATCTGGCTCTGTGTAAGGCAGCTTTCAGTGTTCCCCTCCTTATTTTACTGTTCTTTTATGACGAGTATGCTCATGCTTATGATCTTAAAAGTGCTTTACTTCAGTAGTAAAATACTTCACTTGTGTATCTCCTGTCCTGTCATCTTAGTTAGTAAACTGAGTTAGCCATTTAGACACTACAAGAATTGAGTAAATTTTCTGCTGGAGTAAACTATGGCCTTTTAAAACCATGATAAAAAGGCAACAAAACCCAGACACCATATAATTTTACTTCATGCAGTCTAAACACAACCAGTATCTCGCTATCTAGATTTTTATCACCCCTGTAGCTCTCTTCTGTATCTTTTTTTCAAGGTAACCAAATTCGTAATGAACTGTGGAGTCCCATTTTTATACAAACTGTACCAGATAATATCTTCAAAGTACTAAGTAGTGTTGTTGCTTCTTAACTCTTTGAAGTGGTTGGGGTTCAAAGAGGGTACATGAATGAGCAGGAAAGAACTATAGGCTCAGTCTCAGAGCTTTGCTCACTTTCTCTCTTTTTTGCTGTAGTTGCTTTTTTGCTCTGTAGAAGAGGCAGACAATCACTTAGTTTTAGAGGCATGAAAACAGCTACATCATAGAGTAAGCAACCCTTTGGCTGCAGGTAAAGTTCTCTCCTGTGTGTTCACGTGTTGACTTTCATTCCTGACCATAGTTCCTATAGTCATAATCCTATTTCAGAATCTACACCCCAGTATTCACACTGATGTGTAGATCATTGATTCCGAAACTGTGGTCCATGAATTGCATTTGAGTGGTCTGCAGTATACCCGCATTAAATATTCATCTTGTATTTTTATTGTTTCTTTATTTCTATTTTACTTTATTGTATTGTATTTTAATTTGCAAATTTTAATTAAAAAAAAAAAAGAAATAAAGAAGCAATAAAAATACAGTTAAAAATCATTCATCTAGTATAGGACATTACAGTTGCTACAACAGGCAGAAAAATCATTGAGTTTTTAAATCAACAGTTTTTAAGTAGCCTGTAGAGTGGGAAGTTTGGGAACTACTGGGTAGGTAATCTAGATAGAAAAACAGCTTTGTAGTGGCCTACCTGCCAGCTCCCTGGGCAAAAGTATCACAGCTACTGCTGTGAAACCATTGCATCAGGAGCTCATCTGGGGCTGAGTGCCTCTGCACAGTAGTACTATTGATCCATAGCTCCTTCTTCCTTGACAGCTCTGTAGAGCTGACAAGCTAGTGGACTCTTTTGAGGAGGCAGGTTTGTGGGGGAGGAGAGAACATTTTCAGTTCTAAAAATGGCATTTGTTTCTTGTAACACAGCATCGCCTGTTCTCAATCTGTATACATTTTCCTTATGAGTGTTTCTTTCTTAGACCTATGTCTTACCCTTGTCACACATAGCATTTCATAGCCACAGATGTAATGTAGCTGCCTATGAGTAATCAAGGCATTATATTGTTAACACTATGGAAAAAGTGTCATTCAGGTAAAGTGTACTGGCAGAACATCTTCTCAGACATCATTTTGTGGCTCCTTAAAAACCAGGCAAAGATTTCTTAGGTAGTTATTCAGCCTTCATCAATCCTTTATTGCACAGAAATGTTTCCAATATACAGATGGGTGTACCATGCAGCAGCGTGTTTCAGCCATCAATGTTTAATGGAACAAAATCTCTGCTGAAACATAATCTACTTCCTGCCTGTCTTTATTGAATCGTAATATCTATTTACAATTATTTAGAATGTTTTTTTAATATTTTAAAATTAAAGTTTTGTACTTAATGTTGTCATAAAAGCCACTTCGAAAGGTAGGCTAGACAAAATAGTCCCAGTTTGCCTTTAAAGCTATGTGAGTGGTTTTGTTTTGTTTTTTACAGAGGATATGAAAAATATCAACACTAGGTTTCCATAGTACTGAGTAAATCTGTTATTTCATTTCAAGAGCTATGTTTATACAAAAACTGCCTTGTTTCTTTGCTTCAGGAGTCTAGGTTGCTCTAAAGTTGTAATAGTACCACTAGGTGGTATTTATAATTTGGGGAGTTCAAACCATGTCTGGACAATTCTTAAAAGGTTAAAAAGGTAAAGGAATCCTGGACAGTTAAGTCCAGTCAAAGGCGACTATGGGGTTGCGGCGCTCATCTCACTTCCAGGCCAAGGGAGGCAGTGTTTGTCCACAGACAGCTTTCCGGGTCATGTGGCCAGCATGACTAAACTGCTTTTGGCGCAACGGAACACCGTGACGGAAATCAGAGCGCACAGAAATGCCTTTTACCTTCCCGCCACAGCAGTACCTATTTATCTGCTTGCATTGGCATGCTTTCAAACTGCTAGGTTGGCAGGAGCTGGGACAGAGCAACGGGACCTGACCCTGCCGCGGGGATTCAAACCGCCGACCTTCTGATCGGCAGGCCCAAGAGGCTCAGTGGTTTAGACTACAGCGCCACCTGCGTCCCTATGGACATTGTATGAAGGGTTAGATTTAGATTTCTTCTATTGGGAACAGAAGGTACTATATTAATGAGATGCAAATGTCACAGATAAGCTCCAGCATTATTATTTTTAAAAACTGGCAACGCTAGGCATCTAACACTGCTTTAACTGATAGGCTAGCCAATCTTCATGCCTGCCATATGTTACCCTAGTGCAAAGTTAGTAAAGTTTACCGCTAAATGGCATGATAGCTAGTTTATAATTTACATGTACTACTGACATTCAAGAGGACAGAGGTGTGATCATCATCTTGCCAGAATTTCCAAGTGAGAGATGTACTTGGGAGGAATAATGGGGTGTCTGTATGTTCTTTAAGAGGGACCTGTTAAAATGCATATTGCACCTAAAGTCATGTGGTTCAACTCTTCTTATGCTCATGCTCTTATGGCCTGGCTGCTGTTGCATCATTTAAAAAAACAACCCCAATCTACTAACCTCTTACCCATATGAGATTCAGTCATATACCAGTCCCTATAATAGTGAACTCAGGTGGTGTGTGCTGAGAGAGATGTGGCCACTGAGAAACAATAAAGAAGTATCAGCAGAGTCTGAAGAATGCTGAGATTTGTTGAAATACTAACAATATTTTTATAGCCTAAGGGAACGAAACACAAACAGTCCAGTGATGACAGAGCATGCTGGAAAGGAAAGACATTAAAGCAGGTTTGGGTAGAGATGGTCTGCTGGAAGAGAGCATGGCTAGCTGGCTGGAGCATTTTGTGGCAGCTAAGGGATAGAGCTACTAATTAGGAAGTCCGTGATTTGAATCTGATCTCTGTCATTAGCTCACTAGTTGATCCTTAGGTAAGCCATTCTTTCCTACCTCTCCCGTGCCCCCCCCAAACCCCCCCAAGCCACCTGTAGATTTGGAATAATACTGATTTATCTTACAGGGCCGTTGTAAGGATTGTAATTAGATATGCACATAAAGCATTTCAAACACCTGAAAGTGCTTTACAGATTTCAAGCATTGTTGTTGCTGTCTAATGAATTGTGCCATATCTCGTTGGAAAGCCAAGGGGTTGTATGAGAGGCAACTAGAACTACTTTTAAAAAATGCATCCTTTTCATCAGCTGGCAAATAAATACATGGTATCTTATCTCCTCCTGTTCTCACAAAGACCTTGTGATAATGACTGAAAAAAGAAAAACTAAAAATGCAGAATCAAGCATAGGACAAAATCATCACAGAAAACAGGTATGAAATCAGTGGCATAGTTGAGTTTCAAGGCTGACCTGAGTCCAAGTTCAGCACTCTTTCCTGCACCACGGTGGCTTTTTGCTTAGTTTCTTTAACAAGTAAAGTGGTGGCATTTTGAGGTATTCTTTTGAGATGTGTTATGTTCATTTGGTAGCCAGTAATTGCTTCTTCATGGGAGCAGAGGGGAGGTTTAGAAGAGGGCAGTTTTCAGCTGAGCTCTACCTTTCTCTAAGTAGTCTGGATGTTCATGAAGATGGCAGAGACTTCTTCCTTTTACAGTTGCTCCCAGCTGAATATTAGTCTGGTTTGACAACTAAACACAGGTGCAACGCTGGCCTGCCAGAAATAGCCCATTGCTCCAGGCAAAGGACTCCACTGACACCATTGAAATGTATGCAATTTGATACTTAAAATGTGAACGGAGGTAGGTGACTGGATCTCTTAAGATTGCACTTCAAGAAAAAGAAAGGGTTTGGGGCTTAGATGTTCAAGTTACTTCAGGAGGGGTTTTCAGTTTGTTCTAATATGTCCATTTACTTGCGTGTGTTACTACCATTAGCATGTTATGGGCACTGAATGTGCACAGCGGAGTGAACAGAATCTGTTATGTTTATTGCATAATGCTGGATTCTCTATGCACTGAAATGTGGTGTAATAAGCACAAGAGGGAGCCATATCGTTTTACATTCAGAGTGAGATTCCTTGTTCCTTGAAGATCTATAATTTAGTTTGCCTTTGTAAATGAATATGCAGTGGTTTTCTGTTTTAACTTTTTCCCCAGCTTCCCAAGGGGCATGGCTGCAGCCTTCTGTCAAGGGGAATTGGTCCATAGATTATTGCAGAGCAGTGCTCTTTAGCTCATAAAACATAGGCAGCAGTACTTTCCCAGCTGAACCCCCTTTTCTGCCAGATTGGGAAATGAGAGAGGGAGAAAAAAAGTGAATGATGAAAGCTTTTCATTCACCTTCTTAGTAACAAAAACATTTCAACGTAAGTATTGCTTTCAAAACTGTATTATGTCTCTACTGCCAAAATAACACCCCTAGAAAACGAATATTCCTCAGTCTTCAGTATAATTTGAATTGCTTCCAGGGGGAAAAGAGCCACAAAAGGGTTAGGAAATTTGTCAGGGGCGTTAACCATTCTTTAATTTCTCCATATTGATCATTTCACAACAGTTTTCCAGTGTTTCAAAGCTACTTTTCTAAAAGTTCTACGGACGGGGAAAGGTGAAACCATCATACAGTTAACACATCTGCCTGTTGTCTATTGCTTTTGCACAGTTAAGGACTAGGAGTGTATTTCCCTATATTCATCCCTACAGGCAAAGTGCTACAGTGGCAAGGCCAGAATGCAGTCCAGACAGCTGCTTCCTCCTCGATCTGCATGCCAGTGGAGAGGTACCCACTCCTGAGTGCAGTTGCCAAGTCAGCAAAAGGATCCCCCTGAGATGCTCTCTTTACAGAGAGGCCTTTTTACAGTAGAAAATATGTAGCACGGTATATTGGCCCAGATACTTCCTTATGGACTGGTGGCGGAGCAACATGTATTAGAGAATCAGTGGAGCACAGCAATCTCTGGATATAAACTATACAGGAAGGACATACTGGAGGTGGTATTGCTCTGGAAGTTAAATAGGGCATTGACTCCAGCAAGCTAGAAATCCCCAAAGGGACAGAATCGTTGTGGGTGATGATTTCTGGTCCCGGTAGTATTTTAGTACGTACTGGGGACACACTATCGTTTCCCGATGAAAATGTTTGGGAAGATCTAGAGATGAAGAATGAAATCAAGCAAGCATCCAGAAGAGGAAATGTTGTAATTTAATTAATTAATTATTGTGTAACTTACACTCTAGAGGTATCACATTATATAGTCCCTATATCAGGTGATTTACAAATGGGGGGGGGGAACACTCATAAAGGGACTTCACAATTTAGCAGAAAGGCATAGAGGAAAAAGAGTTCATAATGCCTGCAGAAGAGATTAGTAATTAAAGGGGGAAAGAGGGTTGAGCAGCGGGGTGAGGATGAAGTTGGTTTGAATATAGACAAAGAAGTAGCAAGGTAATTCCAAAGATAAGAATCAATAACAATGTTGTTTTAGAAAAGAGGCATGTATCAAAAGAATGAAGAGATGAAATATAAAGTGAGGCAAGTGATTAAAAGTTGAATTTTAAAGTGTGAAATTAAGTGGAATCCAGTGAAGTTGACAAAGCCAAAGCAGGGACATTGTGGAAGTGATGAAAACAGAAAATGGGACTTGACTCAGCATTCGTAAGAGAAGCAAGATGTAGATTAAGGAAGGCCAGTGAGAAGAACATAATCAAGATGAGAAATAATAACAGATTGAAAAGTGTTTTAGTAGTGCTATATGGAAGAAAGGAATTAATCTTAGAAATATTGAGGTCATGAAAAAAGATCTGGCAAGGTCACAGATATGGGAGGAAAAGGATTAAGTGGAATCAAAAGCAATACCTAGATTATAAGTGTTATAGAAGAATAGCAATACTAGTTAAGAGGGGGAGAACAATGCAAAGAAAAGATTTGGCAAGACCAAATTCTTAAGATTTAGTTTGAAAAGACAAAATTGTAATTGTCGACATAAAAATGATAGGAGAGATCATAAAGAATGTGATGAGTCGGGGCCTCAATACAGATCCCTGCAAGAGACTAACAAAATGAGGGAAAATTTGTGAGAAGGAACCATTATAAGACATTTTGAAATAATAATTAGATGAATATTGAGAGAACCAAGTGAGGGCAGAAACTCTGGATAGAGACAGGAGAAGAATGGAATTATTATCAAGGGCTGAAGACACACAGGCCCTACTTTCCGAACACAATGCGCTCCCAGGAAATTGTTCGTTAGGCGAGTGTTTGCACAATGAGCTGATGATTTCCATTATTTCCTATGGGAACATTTCTAATCCATGATTTGTCTGATCCCTCTCCCTCCCTCCGTGCTTTCTGCCTGAAACAGCTGGTTTCAACCAGCACAACACAAACAAGTAAGGAAGTGGGCAACCTTCTGATATTTGAATCAGCCATTTGTGTAGCAAGGTTGGGTTATAATTCTTTGTGTTTGGATAACTGAGATTTTGAATAACGAGCGTTCCAGTAGAGGGATCTGCATGTGCCATCCGCAGTACAGAACTAGCATATTCTATATTGCAAGGTGAGGATCCCTGCTAGGCAGCCTGAAGCACATAGCAGAGTGTGTCCCTTTGCCACACTGTCACCCAGGATTTGGATACTAATATTTTCAAGATAAATAGAAACCAATTCACTAAGTCCCTTTTCTGTAACAGTGGGAAATTTGGGAGGCTGAGTGAGAACTTCCCATTTTGAAAATCATAAACTTCTCATTTGGGAAACCGTTATCTCCTGTATTTTGGACCCTGCTTGCCAACATAACTACTTTTAATTTATTTCTGCTTCTCTGAATGGCTTACGATCCCATTAAAATAGTCTCCCCAAACACTTTGTCTGAAAACGCTGTGCTTCAAAACCATATATGCCAATATTAGATGAAATTGTTTCTGCACATTTTTAAGCCGCACTTGGGAGAAATATTATGTTGGCTAGAAAATACAGAGGTCTATGGAGACTCTTGCTTTAGAAGATGAGGTTTCTAACCCTTCTCCTGTCCACAAATTCAGAAGAGCAGTTGATTCTGCAGCTATAATAGTACAACCGCTTATTTTCCTCATATCAAGTTGCACTTCCACAGAGCAACTGCCTCCATCCCCAGGGATGTTATCTGTGCTTTGGGACTCCATGCCTCAACAGTTAATCATACTTTTTCACTGATACATAGGCCTTATTGTTAGGATTTAATACTTTTTTTTCTTGATGTAACTGCAGTTATGAACGTTCAATAAAATCAAAGCACAGTAGAAAGCTGGTGTATCTAGAGTGAAATACTCAAAGGAGATATATATTCTAAGCACTGTTAAACTATTTAAGGGACTTATCTTGGTGGAAATTAGTAATTTAACTAAATTAGAAAATGGATTATCTTATACACTCTTAGAGTCTTGTGATATGTCTCAGTGTAGGAGGCTGGAATGTTTCTGAAGTGAAACTTATAAAATGCTTCTTTCTGTGTTCGCTGTGATAAAACTTAAGCATAATTGCTTCCCTCTGTTCACATCTCTGAGTGCTGTCCAATAATTGCTGCACTAGCCAAAGTAATCCTAAGTCATTTGAAAGTCCTAACATACTGCTCTCTCTTGTACGCACTGCTCTTGCCATGTAGAAAGGGTTCAGCTAACCACCATTATATCAGGTAATTTCAGTGGACTGGTGAAAATAGCTTTTGTTTAGAACACGAAGAGTTTTTGTGTTTTCACTAAGCTTTCAGTGAAAATACTACCTAGAGATTTTTAAAATATTAAGTGGTTTATAAATGCAGACAAACAAACAAATAGCTGCTAAATAAGACTCTGATTGGCATACTGACTGGTAGTGCCTAAAAATTACTGAACAGTCTGGCCATTAAAATGAATGTTACATTGTAAAGGCTATAGGTATTGAATTATTGATTATATGATTATACTGAATACTATATTAAATGCCAATTTATAAGCCTTCATAGAATCAGATTTGCAGAGACCCCTAGGGTCACCAAGTCCAGCTCCCTGCAATGTGGGAATCACAAGTAACAAATCCCAGACAGATGGCCATACAACCTCTGCTTAAAAACCTCCAGTGAAGGACAGGCCACCACCTTCCAAGGTAGTTCAAAGTTGTTTGTTATTATTAATTACCCATCCTTCACCCTAAGGTCCCAGGGCTTAAAACAATTTAAAATACAACACTGAGAACAGTTTTAAAACTTAAAAAAACACAATTTATGTAAGAACATAAGAGCCCAGCATCCTGTTTGACACAATAGTCAACCAACAGCTTCCTTTGGGAAGTCCCCCAGCAATTGGTATTCAGCGACATGGTGCCCCTAGCCCTGGAAGTGGTACTATATACCCATCATGTGCAAGTTCCATTGTTGTTTGCTTCAAGTAAATATGCATAGAATCAGACCATTAGTAACTTTGATTCACCACATTATTAAATAGAAAACATTTAAATCTGTGCTTTATTCTAATTAATTGTAATTAGTGGGACTTTAAAATTCATAACTCTGCATTCCTAAGCATATTTACTCAGAATGTCCCAGTGTATTCAATGAGTTTATCCTAGGTTAGTGTTTATTCTAAGGCACGATCTTTTTCATTGTTTTATAGGCCAGCTGGAAGGTGACATGAGTATAGTAAATAAATTTGAGATGTTACAATGTGTATACCCATCTCTCTCTCTCTCCCCACCCCCCAATACCTTTGGTTTAATGGATGCTGGTCCTTCCATATGATTGATCTAGTTTGCCCTAGAAAGCTGTGTGGGTTTGCTAAGGGTACATCTTTTGAGTGTGCCTTTCTGCATAATGCAAGCTGACAAGAATTACTGTTGGAAGAGAAGAACAATGAAGAAATCTACTCAAAAGACATTGAGTTACTTGCAGAGTATGTGCTAGTAGAACACTGGAAAGTTGGTTGATGCACATTTAATTATAGGCTCTTATTGACTAGTGACACAGTTTTAGCTCAGCTTTTGTTGGTATTTAATTTTTTATAATAATTAATTGTAACAATACTTAAAATTTATTTACACACACACACACACACACACACACACACACACACCGTTTGATTGTAGTACTAATTTATTGTCAGTTATTCTTCTACTTTGCCCTCACTGGCCAGAAATTGGATAATGTATTTTCCCTTACAGTTCCTTTCACTGAAAGGGTGGCAGCCTTGATTTTTTTTTAAAAAAATAAGAATTAGGAAAAGAGGCTTGGAATATCCTTAAGGTGATCAACCTCACACCTTCCCAGGACTATGCCCTCTCTCTTTTTTTCCAGTGGGGTGTAGGCATTAAAATGCAATGATACTTCTCTTAGACTTAGTCACAAAGATGGTTGCAGTCAGTCAGAAGGCACAGGAAGGAACTAGTGCTGTGTAGCCTCCCAGCTGTTTAAGCACTGATTCTCTGGGGCAGAGAAACACTTGACTAACCCATCCATAGCTAAACAGTGTTGGGGTGTGTCGAGCATTATTTATGCAGACTCTTATTCAATGTGGCCTCATTTCAAAATAAGTTGTGAAATGCCCTATTTTGAAATTTGGTATTAATTTAATGTTGTTCAAAACTCAAGATGGCAGAATTCTTTCCTCTGTATGTCCCCAGATTACTAATACTAGGGAGGCTAAAAGTTTGAATAAATTTTTCATTATCAATGTTTCTTTGAAGGTTCAGCTAACATTTTTTGCTATTTATATTGTGCATAAAGTTACAATATGGCATGCTTCTAAGTATCAGGAATGATTTAGTTTACCTTGTGGCATATCACTTAAGCTGTGTTCCAATTTAATGCCAAGCCATGGCTTGGTGATCAGAAAAATCTTTGCTTGTTCATTTGCCCCTTCTTCCTCATTTTACACAAGTTCTTTTTTCCACTTCCTGATTTTTGCTAACAGTAGTTTGCTGCGATATTTGAATAAGCAAACTGTGGTTAGTGCTTTGCTTCTAAATTTAAATTTGCAAGCTGGGTTTTGGAAGTAAGGTACTAAATTTAGCTTCCCAGTTTAGTAGTCAGTAATAAAGTGATAATAGTATTTAGGTCTAGTAATGCATAGAAAGGTGCCTTCTGATCAGTATTGTTTTGATTATATGTTGGAACTATTTTGTATATTTGCAAAAATTATATTGTTACTCTTTATTATTTTGCTACTGATTCTAACTGTAATTGAGAATCCTTGGTTTCCTCCTGCATTTTATTCTACATCCATTCTTTAATAGATGGTGTGTAAACCAATCTACATATTTTAGAAAAAAGTATTATTGCTGACATATTGATCTTTTGTATCTGAATTGGAGTAATATACCCACCTAGTCATGATCTTAAAACAGTCCACCCTTTTTACTGTATTTATGGAGAATCTATATGCCATTTGCAAAATGTTTTCCCAGATATCCAGTAGTATATTTTTACCGATTATGGGGGCCCATTTTTTTCATGTAATCTCTTATTTGTTCATATTCTGTTAACGTATTTGTTAAGCAGCTGATATTATTTATTAACTTCTGTAGTTTTCATGATAAGGTGTTTGAATTCAATCATATCTCATTATTTGCAAACATAATTTCAGTTATTCTTGTACACAATACTTAATTTGAAAGCACTCAAACCAGGTGAGTTTCTCTTTGATACGGCTATTACCTAATCAGGGGAACAGCTGATTTAATCAGCTGAGTTTTAGTTGATTGGCTAAAGCTGCATAGGAATAAAATAGTTTAAAGTGGATGTACATATGTGTTGTATCAGTTTAGAAGAGGCATTCTGCTTCCACATGAAAGAAGAGTGGGAATGCCTCTAATAAAAGGAGCGATGATGCCTCTTCTAAGATACCTCTTCTTGCCACTTGTTGTATTGTACTCATATTAAAACAGTTACTTCATCAACCAGTGTACCTTATTAATCAAATGTTGCAGATCTGCTTTTTCTGTTATTTATTTGATTAACAGGACTTGCAGTTACAGCAACTTTAGAGAGAAGAGGTTCTCTTAGAGCTGTTTGCTTCAAAGGTTTTTCGTGGCTGACAGAGCAATAGCAGCCAGAAAGTGCTGATAGATTTTACTGCAGCAAGCCTTATGCACATGCCTGGCACATGCTTGTTTTTTTTCTGCATACTTTACATGTTGGCCTGAAATCATCATGTAGCATCCAGTCTGATTGTTAATGAGATCTCTCCTCCCCCTCCTGCCTATTAATAGGACGGGGCTGAGGAAAAGAGATCTCATTAGGATAAAGGGGAGACCACTGAGAATGAGGCAGCAAAGCATTGTGCTTGGTCAAAAGGGGGAAAAAAGCCTTGAGCTCTGTGTTCAAAGACATTCAACTTAACAAGGTGAAAATCTTAAGCCTCTAAGTACCTTAAAGTCCTCTTGCTTTTTTGCCACAAAGGTCTTAACTATAACCCACGTTGAGATGATACAAAGAAAATAACCTCATCTTGGTGCCGTTCAGGGATTCCTTGTGGCTGTTGGAAAGATGAGAATTAATGTATGGATTCTTTTCACCAGCAAATTAAGCTCATGTGAAGACATGGACTTCTGAAGGCCTCTTCTGGCAGCCATCATATTCTACAGCATACAGTAAACATTAACTGGTCAGTGAACTCAGATGCATGTGTGCGCTATTAATACAGGAATGAACTCAATCCAGATTCTGCAATGCCATTACTTGCTGCAGGAAAACAGTTGAAGGTAGTTTTCTGATTGCTCATGCAATGCATTAAACAGCAATGCAAGTGGCAGCTGATATTTAAATACAGGCACATTTCAGTGTTGCTCTTGTTCTCTCCTTCCTTCTCTTTTTGTTTTTCTCTGCACTAATCTATTTGTAAAATTGGAATAATTAAGAGAAAGGCTCCCATTGACAGGAGAAGAGGTGATAATATATTTTCCAAGGTGGCATGTGAACTCTTCACTATGTCAGTTATGGAATTGCCTAGCTATGTGTTAAAGTGTTAGTTATAATCTGGATAAATTATTAAGCAAATGGAGCTGACCATGATCCTAGCGATTGAAGTAGACATACATAGGGTTGTACTGCATGCCATGGTCTCTTGATTCACCATCTATTAGAATTAAATTTCCCATCTCCAAACCTTTCCTTGTTTACAAATATCCATGTAAATAGTCTTATTACTAGTCCAATAAAACGGCAGCGTGTGCTTTTCAATTAAGCATTTGTCCTAATGTTCCCATTTGCATTTTTTTAGAAGTCTGCTACATATTCAGAGTTGACTAAAATAAAGTGAATGTAATACTGTTTCTAAAGCTAAGGAAGCATGAACTTAAAAGATCTGATTTTTGCCATTTATCAACTGGTTGCTTCATTTGAATAAGTGTCTATCTCTTTTTGATCAACCTGAAAAATTTGCATGCTCTGCAGCAGCCATATTCTATACTTTATTAAATATCTGTCAATTATAAATATCAAGGTTTTACATTAATGTCAAGATAGTACATCAAAAATTCATGGAATATGTGACTTTTTCCAAGGGTATTTAATACTTAATGCATTTGTGTCATTTTTCTTTCTAGATATATTGACAGGTTTTATTAAGTGTTTGTTAGGGAGATTTCATTTTTACCGAGGGACTGTAAAGAGAAGCTGCATGCTAAATCGATTTTTTAATCAGAGTATTCTTCTCTTGGTCACTTCAGCAGAGATACGCCAACATACTTTAAAACTCTGGAAAGCATTCTCAGAAATTCAGCAATTAATTTCTTTATAACATAATTCTCTAAACACATATATTTTGCTGTGAAACAGTAATCATTTTGTATTATAATTCAGTATTGTTTCTTGTGCTCCATTAAGAGTAGAGCTTGATTTCTGGAGCTGTACAAATAAGTAAATTTCCTTTGAAAAAAGTATCTTAAAAGGTACAGATGGCTTTCAAAAACATTGTATAAAGCTGTTGACTTTTATTTTCCCTGATCATTTTTAGTTTTTGCCATTTAACACATTATTAAACACCAATTGTGTTAGATACGGAATGTGTCCACTTTCAGTGCTATTTTAGTATCGGCAACACAACCAGGATAAAACTGGAACTATAAATGTGCATCCACAGATTGAGAAGTCCTATGTTTTCCTCCTTGAAATAATACCTTTATGGGCAAAGCATACACATCAAAATGCATAATCAAGTTTGCATTCTGTTGCAACTTTCTTCTATGGGCAGCGTTTGATGAATTTGTATGGTTTGGGGCAGGAAATGAGAAAATACTGAGAAGGAGCTGGAATTAGGTTAGTAACCAAGGGATGACAAACATAGCATTTACACATGGACCATATAGTCCCATAGGGCAGGGGCAACTGAAATGATGCTCTCCAGATTTTGGACTACAACTCACTTCAGCCCCAGTCATGACCAGCATTGAGGTATGATGGGAGTTGTAGTCCACATCATCTGAGGGGCACCATGTTGGTTACTCTTGACACAGAGTGGATGAAGAAGAAGAGGAGGAGGAGTTTGGATTTCATATCCCGCCTTTCACTCCCTTTAAGGAGTCTCAAAGCGGCTAACATTCTCCTTTCCCTTCCTCCCCCACAACAAACACTCTGTGAGGTGAGTGAGGCTGAGAGACTTCAAAGAAGTGTGACTCACCCAAGGTCACCCAGCAGCTGCATGTGGAGGAGCAGGGAAGTAAACCCGGTTCACCAGATTACGAGACTACTGCTCTTAACCACTACGCCACACTGGCTCTTCATTAAAAACATGCAATCTACACTGGATGTGTAGATTGCATGTTTTTAATGAAAGTGTACTGTTAAGATTATGTCCCTGACCAGAATACCTTAGGAAATGCCCATTTGCATAGCCTGAGGTGGTAATAGGCAAGTTTCTATGTATTGAGGCTCTACTCTAGGCTTCCTCTCTTCATGAACTCGCTAGCATGTGAAGCAGAGCCCTTTTAGTGGTGATTTTCCAGAGGCAGTGGTCTGCTCCTTTTTTCGTGAGGTTAAATTGATCTGTTCAGTACAAGGCTTTTAAGTGACTTTATGGATACAGTCGTACCTCAGGAGTTGAATGCCTTGCGAGTCGAACGTTTTGGCTCCCAAATGCCACAAACCCAGAAGTGAGTGTTCCGGTTTGCAAACATTCTTTGGAACCTGAACGTTCGACGCAGCTTCTGCAGCTTCCGATTGGCTGTAGGAGCTTCCTTGGTTTCCAAACGTTTTGGAAGTCGAATGGACTTCCGGAACATATTCCATTTGACTTCCAAGGTACGACTATATATTTGAATGTCATATTAAACCATAGTTCATGTTTAACACTACTCAGAATTCCCCATTTCACTCTTCCCTCGATCATGGCTGCAAAAAGCCACAAGCCTTGCTTTGTTGCATTGGAGTCAGAATTGTAGAGTTGGAAGGGTCATCTAATACAACCCCCTGCAATGTAGCAATCACTTGATAACAAACTTGGGCCATGGCTTGTGGTTTGTTTGTAGAGCCCTAGTTCAAAGGACACAACAAGCTTGTGGTTTGGCATGGGCATAAGTAGAGCAAAGCAGGGAATCATTAAGCCACAGTTGAACATTAGGGTGGAAGTCAGCTTTGCAGTACTGGCAGCTTGCTGGACAGAACAATCCCCCCTCGCCTCATGCATTGTTCTTGGGGTTCCCCTGACCCCCTCAGCTAATTGGTTTTGTGGTTGAAAGTCCCATTGTGCAAACAGAGCTTCCACTGACTGGGTTTATTAGGTGAATTCTGGTTTAATGTGACATCGGAATCAGTTGTATATTTGTCTTGTTTAAAGAGCTGCTGCTGTTGTTTTAAAAAATCATAATAATGAAAACAAAAACAAGGTCAATTTTTAATTTTCTGTAAGCCAACATCGTTTTTGTTTTTGTCGTCATTTTTTACTGGATAAACATAGATTTCAAATCAAGAAGGTCTGTGTGAGCTTTCATTCTCTGCAGAAGTTACCTTCTTGCAGTCTGTGGTGAAGTAATCTGATCATCTATATTTAATTGATGTTAAATTCCATCTTGAATAAAATTGCCCTTCTGCATGTTTTTAAGACGAGTTCTAAGGCTGTATTCTGTATTAAATGTGTTCCAGTTTGGTACCAGTAGGTGGAGTCATAGCCATTCTAGCAATCCCATTTTTGCTTCAGAGCGATCTTAACCAAAGGGTATGACCGCTTAGCTGGAAGAACCCTTTTCTTAGTTGAATTGTTACACAAAAATAATGTACAGTAACAGCACTTTTTGTCTAAGGTTTTATGATGTCCATAGGTATTTTCAAAAAGGGTTTGCCCATAACAAGACATGATGTTGGCTTTCTAATGTGTTTTTCCCTGCCATGTCAATGCAAAATATCTAAGCAAATTAATAACCAGTTATCTGTGAACATTTTTTACTTGTCAAGGTAACTTTTACCAAAATCGGACCATTTGTGTAACCTTGAATTATATATTTTCACTGTATCAATGCCCACATTGTCAAACAGCAAAAACGGGATAACTGAAAAATTATGTGCTTGGTTTTGATTTCAATATGCTTTTTGATTTATAATGAGCCTAGTGATAATGACTATCCTAAATTGTGACACTGAGCTTAACACAAATTATTCTGAGAATATCCAACTAAAATAGTCAAATGAAATTTTGCATGTAAACCAAATCACTTATTTTTTATTAGTTGAGAGAGCTGTGGTTTTCAGAGCTAGTCCATCCATAGGGCTAATTTAAGGGGTTGGAGAGAGCAGACACCTGGGACATAACACCCAATTGGCAGTCTTTTGTAATATATAATTTGCCTAAAATTGTGCACTGAGCACAAGCTTTTGTTTTCTAATTGATTTACGGTTTGAGCCACTTTTACCTCATCCCCTACTGTCCTGCACACAGTGCCAGCAAGTACATTACTGTGAGAGATGATAAATTACCATGCACTTGTGATGCTAATGCATCAAGAGTAAAGAAAAAAGAAAAAAGGAGCACACTACATAGAGCTCCTTGCATTAACAGTGTTGCAAAGATACATCCAAGCAAAACTCATTTGTATCATTAGAAATAACCATTCATTTGATCACTTACTGAAACCTGCCTATTCAACTGTAATTGAAATGGAATATTAAAATGATACTGTTAATGGCTCTCAATCTCTTAAGAGGGGAAAGGGGTTTTTTTTACGCATGTTCAAAAGGCTATGATTCTTTTTAGCTACTGTGTTTTAAAGTGCATAAGGCAAAGTGGCCTTGGAAGTACTTGAAGTTGGTTGGCCAGAAACGAGAGGCTAGTTCTGTGTAATTAATTCCTCTTTTAAATCATTCTTATTTCCTCATAATAATTAAGGTAGGCTTGCCATATTTCAGAAAGTAAAATTCCCGAGACACCCCCAAAGTCGTTGAGCTTCCTCTTTCTGGGGCTGGCTGTGCGGCAGGCACCGGGCATGTTATGAGCTCCTTCCCAAAGGGAGAGATTTTAGATTTAGATTTGCGGAGTTGGAAAGGACCTTTAGGATCATCTAGTCCAAGCCCCTGCAATGCAGGAGTCTTTCACCCAACACATGGGACTCAAACCCACAACCCTAACATTAAGAGTCTCATGCAGAGCTATCTGGGGGGGGGGGGTGTTAATGCACACAAACAAACAACCTCTCCCTGCTCAGAATTCTTTTCCCAACCCCAGAGTGAGATCCCAGCATTCTGCAGAAGGAGTAGGAATGACAAGTTCACATTTCCTTCACATAGATGGGAAGAAGCTTTCCTTTTTAGCCACCTTGGTTTCCCCTCCACCAGATCAGAGAAGACCAGAGAGACTCCATCCCAAATCCCAGAGAGTCCCTGCCAGTCACCATAGACAACACTGAAGTAGAGGGACCGATAGTCAGCTTCCTACGTTCCCAATTCAAAGCATGGTTACTCAGAGCTTAATTCCATTTATCCCAATAGGGCTTACTGCCTTGTAAGGTGCAGAGGCGTGCAGCCTTTAACATGTGGTATGTCCAAAATATAATTATATAACCTATGCATGTGACCATAACTGCTTCAACATTTAAATGTATTATGACTTGCAAGGCATGTGTAATGTCTGATTATTATTATTAAAAAAAAGAAAAAGAACCATTTTTGGATGTAAAGGAAGAGAGATGCTTAAAATACATTCACCCCTAAAGTGTGACTAAGGAGAACATAGAATTAACGTTTCAGGTTAAGAAAAGAAAAGAATTGGGACAAGCTTTTTCTCAATCAAGTTTTTATGTGTGGCGGGGAGATGGGAGTCCACCTTAAATGTGTGTGTGAGAGATGTTGTGGGTTCCAGTCTTTGAAATATGAAGAAACAGATTTATAGCGGCTGCTGGGCACAACAAATTAAGTTGACAGTGATGTATGAGAGCATAATAGCATGATGATCCCTCTGTAGCGCGGCTGGACGCCTCCTGCTTCATTTGGCTCTTGTTAGGATCTGTTAGGCAGCTAAATAATGAAATTCTGCTGACTGATTTCTGGTTGTTGTTTTTTGTTTTGTTTTTCCTTTTCAACTCTTCTCTGAATCCTCTTATTTCTCAGACCCATCCTAATGCCAGCAAACTGCCATTAAAGGATTCTTTCACTTATGATGATTACAGGTTGGTTTCCCTTTTTATATAAAAGTGGGTTGTTAAATGCCTTCAAATGCTTCCCTAGAAAATAATCAAGTTATTAATCATGAATCCCTGGTCCAGCCATAGTAGTTATATTACAGATCGGAGAATATAATTAATTTAGCCATCTAGATTTTAACATCAAAAGTTTTATAGCTAACCAGTTAGCATTAGTTAATGGTTGTTTCTAAATGCTGTTGTATTACTTTTCTTAATGCTTTATATTACTTTTTTAATTGGCCTTGGCCCACAGTTACTGTTTAATACTCTGGTATCTGTTAAAACAAAAGTAAGACCCTATATATATATATATAGATATATATGCTGGAGCGTGCTTTGTAAGAAAAGGAATAACATTCATAAAAGTCTTGCTATGTCTGAATTGACTCCCAGAGAAATTATCTTAATTTTCTGACTTATTATTGACCTGTCACTTCAAACCAATACATTAAGCAAAACTGGATATAATTTGTTTGTTTGCTTAGTCTGTCCCACATTCCTTTAGGTTTTCAAAATATAGATGCTGCAAGTGATTTATTATTATTATTATTACTACTACTACTATTATTAACAACAACAACAACAATAATGTTATTATTAGTCCCCTCCCATCCGACTAGATTGCCCCAGCCACTTTTGGTGGCTTCCAACAAAATATTTGAAATACAATGAACCATAAGTCATTAAAAGCTTCCTTATACAGGACTGCCTTCAGATGTCTTCTAGAAGTCATATAGTCATTTATCTCGTAGACATCTGATGGGAGGGTGCTTCACAGGGTGGCACCACTACTGAGAAGGCCCTCTGCCTAGTTCCCTGTAACTTCACTTCTCATAGTAAAGTTACTGCCAGAAGGCCTTCAGAGGTGGACCTCAGTGTCTGGGCTGGACAATGGAGGTGGAGATGCTCCTTCAAGGGCCAAGGCTGTTTATGGCTTTAAAGGTCAGCATAAGTGGACAGAAGACAGTAGATTGGCAAGGGATTCTGATTCCCAATTGTTTTGCAGTAGCAACAGCAAGCAAAATGACACACACACACCCCCAAAAAATACCTAGGTTGCTGAACTGGAGAAAGAATGATGTTCTTCTGAAAGAACTGTGAACTCATTTCAGTTCTTGTACTAAACAGTTATTCCTTGGCTCTTAATGTGCTCAGAGGCGTCCTGTTCAATTCTAACAATATGTCTTTTCACCCGACTGGTTGGTACTAAGAGCAGAATTTTTTTCTGCTATTGGCAGAAAGTTGGGAAGGATTATAATCTGAATTGGAACTTTTTGTCTATGGCTTTCACTAAACTGAGTATTTTGTCTTGTAGATGGGCAGTTTCCTCTGTCATGACACGACAAAACCAGATTCCTGCTGAGGATGGTTCCCGGGTTACCCTAGCACTGATTCCTTTATGGGACATGTGTAATCACACCAATGGGCTGGTAAGAACAGTGTTGTTGGGTTGTGTGTGTGTGTGTCCGCGTGTGTGTGAGAGAGAGAGAGGGAGAGAGAGAGAGTGTCCAATAGCACATTGACTAATCCACAGTGGCTATCCCTGGGATAACGGATATGTCTCAGGTTGACAAGATAACTCTAAATATGTCAGGATGAAGAAGATATTTTTAACAGGTGTTTAACACACAAGAGCCAGACACTCGGAGGTAAAAGAATTCCAATAGTAAGCAGCAGAATGGGGGGGGGGGCACCCTCTAGGCATGGAAGGTGTTGATTTGGGGATGCAGATGTTTGTTTCAGAGGACCTTACCACCTTAAAACTAATACCTAGACAGGAGGAGAAGTACAATATAATGTTGAGGAACAAAATCATCAATACAAGTTTTGCTGGGAGGAGAAAGCATGTGCAAAGGAACTGCTTTGTGAAGTTGTCTTTATCCACATCTGCAGTAAAAACAAAGATATGTTGCCTCCTTTCTCGAGCTATGATGTTTGATACCAGCTAATGGATCTCTTGTATCTCTGTTTTTCTATAGTATTAATACTAGTAATTTTGGGCTTGTTGCATGATGATCCTCTCCGTCCAGTAGGCTCTAAACCTCTGGCAGCACCAGCAACCAGTTTGACTGTCAAGTCACAATACCGCTAGAAAATAACAATGAGAAATACATGAAGACAGTATTCTTGACAGAGTTCTTGGAGCAGGATGATCTAATTAGTAGTGTCAGGAGCAAGAGAAAGCAGGATGGACACGGTTCCAGCTAAAACCAAAAGAGCCTTTTATTATTTAGCTTGTGGAAGAAGAAGAAGAAAGGCCCATGGGGTAGAGCAAGAATAGAGATGCATTATAGCTGACTGACTCGAGAAACATCTCGCCACCAACTTTGCAGCAGACTTCTCTCTTCCAGCTTTCATGCAGTGAGTCAGGATTTCATGGAGCATCAGTATGGAATCAGAGGCCAGAGTTGTGCTAAGCTCACAGGGAAATGCTTCATTGACGGGACTTTGTTGTAGCACACCTGGGTGTCAACAGTTTTCATCTGCACTGGGACATCTGCACTGTCCCATTTGGTTGGCGAGCCTTCTGAACTTCATGCACCTTCCCAAAATATAGCTGCAAACAATATAGCAATCTCAGGCCTAGGTCCATATGCAGCCCCGCAAGCCTCTCTGTCTAGCCCTTGGCATTCCCTCAGGCTGGTGCTCCTCCACACCTCTCGCTAACCCTACCGTGTGCCCCCTTCAAGTGCCTTTGCCCGAGTAGATGTCTCCTTGAACTGGGATGATATGCATGAGTTTTGCCTGGATAGAGTATGAGTTCGTGTAAACCTCAATAATTTGTATGGCTGGAATGTAGCCAGCTGTAATAAAGGGAGGAGTCCTCCTATCTGTTGCTCTTCCACCCTCAGTCCATGAACTGTAGTGGGGACCCATAACTAAACCTGACCAGCACTGTTAACATTGAATTTGCATTTAGCTTTAAGCATTTTTGGAAGGGGGGGGATCCACATTTGCATTTTGATGAAACGTTTTCTTAATGCATCATTTTGTGGATATATTGGCCTATTTTTCATGTCTTAAGGTTTACTTTTCATGTGCCTTTGATATAGAAGGGGATGTTTCCCTTGAGCTCAATGAATGTTGTGGGCAGGTTGATACTCAAAATCAAAACTGTCCATTAGCTCTTTGGATTTTATTTGGTTCAGAGCCCTTTGCTGTGGCTATTTACTTTTCCTAGCCCCGCTCCCTCCTTGCTAGACTATAGTCTATATTTCCCCTGGGTGTTGGTGCTGGGGATTAGCTGGGACTACTGCGCTAGTCCTTATGGGTTTGATCCCCCATGGATAGTTTCTCCTCATTTTTCAGCTCCTGGGACAAGAGGAATTTTTTTTTATAGAACTATAAAAATCAGACATACCCAAATTCCAAGCTGCTTTTTTGTTTGGAACACTTGTATACAAACAAAAATGATATAAGGAAAAGAGAAACTTTGAGAAGGACAAAAAAGCAGGAAGCTATTCCACTAGGGAATGAGAGGAACAGCTTTTTAAAAAAAAGGAAAATGAAAGCCCATAAAACAAGTTTCATATGCCATAAAACCAGGCACCCTCCCACAAATTCTATATATCGAAACATTAAAAGAGCCCTGAAACACTTGAAACTGATTGTCATCCAATTTAAAGTATTCTGATTAAAGGTGTTAGTTTGAAGAAGAAGAAAAACATTTTCCCTTTGTGTTTAGATGATGGCATGTGTCAGGGCAGGCAACATACTAGAAAAGGCATTCACTTGTATGCGATATAAGATTAATACCTCCTCTAAGATGATACCTGCAACCCTCTTTTTCTTCTTCTGCCTGATTAAATAGGGCACTCTTTTAAATCAATGAAAAGATTTTAAATCTATTGATTTAACTGATTATTCAACTAAGCATTACAACCCCAACTGAAAACCTCTGTAGATTTTGTTTCAAATCACATCTATGTATGAGGCCTGTTCCTTGAGATTGGTATGTTTTCTGTGTTGTACAGCTTGATTTATCAAGAACATTCCTGCTTAATGAAAATAATATTGTGGGACAATTTCCATGTTAATAATGAGCCACTTTAGTCATTGTGGTTTGATAAAAGAAATATGGTTAAGTGGCAACTTCTTCATCTTCCCACAGCAAAATCCCATCACCATCTAAGAATAATTACCTAAGTTTCAGATAAAGAGATTATTTGCAAATAAATTGGAGTCCTCTGAAGAAAGTATCCCCCAAAGATTCACAGTTATCCACTCCTCTTTTTGATTTAGAGTGATGAAAAATGCACTGAGAGTTGAAGTGTGTGACAGAAACTAGTTCTCTTAGTGCAGTGCTGCAGAGGACCCCATGGGAGTGACTTGAAACTCAACAACACTGTTATGGGTGAGAGGGGTCAACTTAGGACCAACACAAAGTGGTCTAGAAGGGTGCCATTTTTTATAGCTTTTCTATAATATTTGAGAATTGTTGGAGAACAGGTGAGGTCCCTGCAAGCTGGAAGTGCGCAAATGTTGTCCCCATCTTAAAAAAAAAAAATTGGAGGGAGGGGTTAGCTGACCAAACTCTCACCAGCCTTTGAAATAGGGTTGGGGAGCCTCTGCCCTCCAGATGTTTCTAAACTACAACTCCCACAATCCCTGACCATTGGCCATGCTGGCTTGGGGCTAAAGGGAGTTGGAGTCCAGCTACAGCTGGATCGGCACAGGTTCCCCAATCACTGTTCCAAAAGAAAGAAAAATACAAGGTAACTTCCCCAAGGACTAAGAGGCTTGACTTTGTTACAGGGTAGTAGGTGCTGTTTCTTCTTGTTATTTTTTAAGTAGTAGTCATTTTACGTCCTTTAAAGCAGGCACCCCCAAACTCGGCCCTCCAGCTGTTTTGGTACTACAACTCCCATCATCCCTAGCTAACGGGACCAGTGGTCAGGGATGATGGGAATTGTAGTCCCAAAACATCTGGAGGACCGAGTTTGGGGGGTGCCTGCTTTAAAGGAAGATCAGGCTCATACAAACAAGGTTGAACTATAAAATGCTGAACATTTTTCTTCTTTCTTTTGAATCCTCTGTATAGATCACTACAGGCTACAATTTGGAAGATGACCGTTGTGAATGTGTAGCACTTCAAGATTTTAAGGCTGACGAACAGGTAATCTTGAGATGTGTGTGTGTGTGTGTGTGTGTATGTATTTGTGTGTGATTTAACATTTGAAGTTCCATGTGTAGAATTCACACATATACAGATGCATCCAATTGATAGTAAATACACACAATTCTAATTTAGCTTCAGGAGTCTTGTTAGGAGTGTTCCATGAGACATTCCTTACAAATGTGTTATAAAGACTGAGGATAAATAGCTCTCTTTTTGTAACATAAAAAGTGCATTTGTCATTGCAAAGGAAGAAGAATGCCTTGATCTAAAACAACCTTACCTTGTGTCATGAGTAACTCAGCCATTTTTTGTTTTGAATGATAGCACATTGGTAGGAATGTTCACATAGGTGAGGGCATTTAAAATACTTGACCTGAGCATCATGAGCTGGGCAGCCATTGTTTGTTCAGCATTTTGCTCTTTGGCATTATTTAGTTCACATTCAGCTGTTTTCTGACTTCTTACCACTTAACCGTCCAGAAAATAAAAGATGATGTCACTAACCAATTCAGCTGTCAGGATCCATTCTCTAAGGGATGTATAGCTCCTTTTAACAGGCATCAATATCTGCCTTCAGTGCTCACTTCTCATATCCTTGCGATTCATGTTGTCCATTATTACTGTTGACCATTAATTCTTGGACTTCCCTGTGATGTAGTATAAACAGCTATTTGTTAATGCTGTTTATACCCCACCCTGTCACAACAGCTTGAAGTGGATGCTTCATATAGGTTTACAATTTCTCATAAATTTCTTGCAATTCTGAAACATGTCCCAGCTGCTAATTTAGCGAACGACATTATTAAGTAAAATTATTGGATGTTCTCATAGTCCGTTGCGAACCTCCCTGGGATCTTCAGATGACGGGCAGTATACCAATTTAATAAATAAATAAAATAAAATAAATTAGGTCATAAACTTGCACACAATTAAGTTAAATTTGGTACTTATATAGGTGGGGAAAGTGGAAAGAATATTATGCCCCCTTCTCTAGAGTCCAGAAATCCAGGCATCCATTAGCCACCAGTACCTGAAAAGCAACATGGTGACTGGCACGTGAATTACTAACGAGATCAGGATGCAGATTTTCTTCTTCTACTGATGTGTGCTGCTTTTTGGGGGTCCTGGTTCCTACCTCCTCTGAGTCTCTGTTTTGTTCCTTTCCCAACTGTGCTCCCTTCCTCTTGGTATATGCTATGCTCTGCACCCTTACACTGATATGTATGTGGGCTAGCAGCAAGACTTTCCCCTCCATCCCCATGAAGAGGGGAACAGACCAGAATATTCCAGCAAGTACAGGGCTCACCCACTTACGGGCCAGGGTGAAGCAGCTGCCTCAGGCAGCCCTCCGAAGCAATGTCAACATTGGTGCCAATTTGCCACAAGTTCTTGACGAAATCACAAGAAACCTTGCGATATTTTGGCAATATCTCACCAGAAGTTGACTCTGATGCCAGCGCCACAGCAACAGTGCTGGCAGAGCTGGTGGCGAAATGGGTCACACCGACCCTGGATCCCACTTCTCACTAGTGGGCATAGGTTTCCATTTCTAGTTATTAGGAAAACTTACTAGCTTTGGTGTTTTGCAAAAACTTTGCACCCCTGCCGCTCGGGTGATCTTTGCTTTTTCCATTAAAAAAGACCAAGTATAAATCCACTGATGGCTAACAGAATGCGACAGAGGTGAAGGATGAAGCAGAGTTGACACACTGGAGAGAGGATAAGCATTCTATGGATATCTGTTGAAAAGGGGGAGCACTATCCAAAATTAATCATAGGACACCAGTTTTGATAACTAGAGTACAGAATTAAATGTTTTTTAACACATAGAGTAGACCTCGAGTCTCTTGGCTAGCTGGCTTCCATTCAGTGGTCTTGGGAAGGTAAGCAGAAGGAAAATCTCAGTTAACTCCCCCCCCCCCCCGCGTAGTATCAGCAAACTCTGTTAGACGGAACCCGGTTCAGGAATGATATCCAGTAATATTTTGAGGTCCCTTTAGAATGTGAATGCCATCTTTTTAGGTGAGGTGTTCTCTTTCTTTGATTGGTCAAGTCATTTGACAGCTCACGGTACACCATTTTTTGGAAAAAGCTGCATTTCTGTGTGAATTCTGTTGCTCTCTATGTCTAATGCATGTAGTTCTGAAGATGGTCAATGGAGGAGCTTTGGGCACATGCAGGTAGAGGTCTCTGTGTTTAGAACAGCATCCAAAGTGTTTGAGTAAAAGTAGTTCCTAGGGTTAAAGTTTGCCTTGTCCGTTATTTAAAGATAGCATTCTCATATGCATTGTGGTCTGCAGCACTATAGTATGGGGGGGGGGGTTGTGTAATGTGTAATTTGTCATTCCATGAGTTGATCCTAAGCTATTTTTCTGTCCCTTCGCTTCTCTTTTCATCCTCCTAGATTTACATTTTTTATGGCACTCGGTCAAATGCTGAATTTGTGATCCACAGTGGGTTTTTCTTTGATAATAATTCACATGACAGAGTGAAAATAAAGCTTGGAGTGAGTAAAAGTGACAGGCTGTATGCTATGAAGGCAGAGGTCTTAGCTCGCGCTGGCATCCCAACGTAAGTCAAATTGAAAGACGCTGTTTTTGTATTGAAACATTTCAAGCTCTAAGGTCAAGTAGAACATTATAGCAAAACTGCTGTTCATTAAAGTAGGTGGAGCCTACATTATATCTCACTCCTATATAGTTATCTTAAATTGCTGTTATTAAGCAAGTTTGCTGATTATGAGACACGTTTACCAACATCTTAAGAATAAATTGCCTGTTGGAGGGCAAGAGAATATGCCGGTTTGTTATTTTTGCTCTCTGTTTCCCCTCATTATAAAAGTACTGTCATGGTCTATTTGTGACCTATAATGCTTTCAGCATCCTTCATTTTTGAACCATAAATCCAAACACACACTGTTACTTTTGAACCATAATCTTTTTAATTCAGACTATTGTACAATATCTAGTCAGTGTTCTTTGGTTGAATTACCAGCCTCTTGCTAGATTGAATAGATTTTCTTCTAATAGATTTTTCAATAATTTCTGATGGTCAGTATGTCAAGGAAGCGAGTGTTAATATTTTGTAGCTTGGAAATGAGATTTCTATAGGTCTTAACGTGGTAAATGAAAGCATGCACAATTTTTATTAGGTAGTTATATAAAGTAATAGTAAAGTAATACTTGACTAATCTATTATAGAGAAGGAATTGCTCAATTTTTATCTGAGAAAAGTTTGAACAGCTTCAGTTTAATGCTCAGAAATTGGATTGACCCTTATACAGCTTCACTTTACAATAAAAAGAATATATTATAAATTAAGGATTTTCATACCGCATAATCAAGCTACCAAAGACTGACATCTTATTCACTTTTTTTTTTACTTTCTTTTTTAGTTCTAGTGTGTTTGCCTTGCACTCAACAGAGCCTCCAATCTCAGCCCAGCTTCTGGCTTTCCTTAGAGTGTTTTGCATGACGGAAGGTAAAAAACCTTTATGAAAAATTGTATCAAATTTTGTTCTATTGTTTGAAGGTCAAAATTGGATTAAGGAAAGAAAATTCAGCCCTCCAAAGAATTCCAGAGAAATTACTAGCCCACCAAAGAAAAAAACATCCTAGCCTTTTTGACCATATATACCATCCTCTGGTAGACATTAATGGAACATTGAAGCTATGGAAAGACTATTTTCCAGTTTGCAAAAGCTTTTATTTTAGAGTTGGAAGGGATCCTGAGGATCATCCTGTCCAACCCCCTGTAATGCAGGAATATACAGCAGTCCCATGCAACGATTGAACCTGCAACCTTGGCATTATCAACACCATGCTGTAACCAACCTAGGCAAATTTTACTTGTCACAATTGATTACACAAATGGCTATTTACAAGCCTAGTTTGGAAGCCAAAATATATATTCTTCAGGATTTTTATACCTCTTTTCTCTTGGAGATGCTGTATTGAGGAAGGTGGGGAATTGCAAATAAAAGATCATTAGTTAGGTATTTATTTATCGCTTTATGCAAAAATAAAACCCCTCACAAGGTGAGTTTGTAAGATGAAATAAATAAAAGCAATTTAAAACCACAAAAATTTAAAATTATGAACAATACACACTCTATGATGGTGAAGCCTTCTTAGGCTGTGATATTTTCACAGACTTAGCTGGAAGAAAATCACATTGAACTTGGTGATGGCCAGAATAGATGGAACAATTCTCTGTTTGAATTTAGAGAATCGATTCTGTACCAGTAAAGTCTTGAGCTTCAGCTCTGAAGAACTCAGAAAGCAACAGGTCCATTTACTCATGCTTATGAATGGTTTGGTTTTGTTAGCCTTCCAGAGGCCAAAATAAATGGAGCAATTGCTGATTGTCCTTTCTCCTCCTCACAGATGAGCTGAAGGAACACTTGATAGGAGAGCATGCAATCGACAGAATCTTCACTCTTGGCAATTCTGAATTTCCAGTGAGCTGGGACAATGAAGTGAAACTTTGGACATTCCTTGAAGCCAGGGCATCTCTTCTGTTAAAAACCTACAAAACCACTATTTTGGTAAGACTTCTAAGAGCATGCTCGTACTTACAACCTAACAGGATCTCATAGGAATGAGTTCGTCTTTTTAAAACATTCCCTTTTGGTGCCTTTCTTCTCTAGAAAGGAGTTAATAGTATTCTTTGTGCTTGGGAGATGTTTAGAGGTGTAAGCTCATCACTTGGCTGCTGCACTGTAGGTTTTCTGAACTTTGTACGGTGGTACCTCTGGTTACGTACTTAATTCGTTCCGGAGGTCCGTTCTTAACCTGAAACTGTTCTTAACCTGAAGCGCTGCGCGATTTCTGTTCTCATCCTGAAGCAAAGTTCTTAACCCGAGGTACTATTTCTGGGTTAGCGGAGTCTGTAACCTGAAGCGTCTGTAACCTGAGGTACCACTGTATTCAGAAATGGACCATGATCTACAGCCCATATGCTGGGCTTCTGAGAAAAAAAAAATTCTATTTTAGTATATGTGCAGTACTTTGGGGTTGAGGAGGCAGGCGTGGACCTCTTAATGCTTATGATTTATACCCACTTTTCAGACACACTCATTCCAGCTACTCTATGTCTTTCTGGGCATGGAAACTCTTTTGTCTTCTTTTGTCTTCGAATTGCAAACATTTCCTTTTTTTCAGACCTCCACTGACTTAAAATTCCAAGACTGTTTCATACTCAGTATTACCTGCTCACTTTAATGACTCTACTCTCTGTCTCTTAGGCCTAGAACACCTATCAGCTGCTACCTTTCACTATGTATAACTGCATTCATTTTTACATTTGACCTGGCATAACAATGGCATTGTTATGATTAATACAGCAATGTAAAAAACTGGTAACTTTGACCACTTACAGAAGTACAGCTTTATGGTTAAAATCCAAAGCCCTGCTTAGATTTTGGTGAATACACCACGTTTTATTCTCTTCTCTTCTCCCCTCCCCAATTTCTGATTTTAGGATGATAAATCTTTTTTGGAAACGCATGACCTTACCTGTCACGCGACAATGGCTATTAAACTGCGCTTAGGAGAGAAAGAAATTTTGGAGAAAGCAGTCAAGAGTGCGGCCGCCAACAGAGAGTACTACGGCAAACAAATGGCAGAAGGAGTTCTCCTCCCCAAGTATGAAGAGAGTAATATTGCCTTACTAGAGAATACTGTGGCAGACTCAAGACTCCCAATTGTCTTGAGAAACTTGGACGAAGAGACAGAGGATCAAGAGGACTTAAAGATTGAGGAAGCCATTGGGGCAGAAGTTGCAGCAAACGGATTTGTGAATGGTGACAATTCTTTGCTTAACGGGACCAAATCGGAAAACGAAAATCTAAATCAAGAGGAAAGTAACAGAGAGACTGAAGATGCCAAAGAATCTTCTTCAGACAGTACTGATGAGGTTAAAGAATAGCTCTAAAATAGTTTTGAATTTATTGTGAAATTGAAAACTAGCAGGTGTTCTCTTCTTCTTCTTCTTCTTCTTCTTCTCCTCCTCCTCCTCCTCCTCCTCCTCCTCCTCCTCCTCCTCCGAACAGTGATTTACATTGGTGTGTTTCCTAACATTTCTTTCTGCAGAGGAAAATGTTTTTTGCTGCTTTATAATAATAATAAAAAAAAGATTTTTAAGTTATTTAAGAGATTTAGCATCCCTTTTCTACTAAGATTGCCATCTTGCTTTTGGAGGACTAGGGTCCAGGGAAAATGCGAGAGGTGGTACCTTTGGAGAATTGTGCAGCCCTCGGTTAGGAAAACGTGTTTACTTCCTAGGGAAGAGTTCAACTTTATCTGCTATCTTTCTGTCCTGTTTACTCTGACTTCTAAAATGTAAGGTTTGTTTTCTTGCCCAAGGAGGTGGCAAGTTTGACTGACTGTCCACTTGGCATAAGCAGAGATCAGAGCAGCACAAAAGAGTAGATGCACTGAAAAGTAGATACACCCTTAAAAATGTAAGGTGGCAACCTTATTTTCACTAGGTTTCACACGTTAAGAATACATTCTAATTACAGTGGTTTCTATGAACTATCGTTTATTTTGTGGTTTGGTTTACTGTACAAGAAACTTAATTTCCCACCCCACCATATCCTTGAAATCAAAGTGCGCAACTACAGTACATCCTCAGTTTGTTTATTATTATTTTTTAAGGCTTGACTTTTTTAAATTTTCAAAATGGCACTGGTTTAATTTTGTGAAGGAAGAGATTGGAAGCAGCTCAGCCCAGCCTCCAGATGCAAACTGTGTTGTTCAGAGTGAGGCTGCTCCCCAACCTTTTCAGATTTTCACAAATAGCTAGAGATTTTCAAAGCTACACTTTTGACTAAGAAAATTATTAAAAGTAAAACTTGATTAATTTGTGTCTGCTGCTATTTCATTCATTTTGCATGAGCATATTTGCATGACGTATTGACTTAGATTTCAATTCTGGTTACACAGGCCACAAGGGAGTTGGGATAGGAGTGGTAAGCAGCAGGGTCTGGGGAATGTGTGAATACACACAGCAGGGGTGAGAGGAACTGGATCCCACCAGTGTGGACCGCTTTGGCGTGTGGGTGGGGCACTATCCTCTCAAATCATGTGATAACAAGCGATTCAAAGGTCAGGTATTGGCTTTCAGTGGAAGATTCTTCGTTTGCAGTTCTAGCTCCTCTGCAGCCATTGCTTGACTTCAAACTAGAGAGGCAAAAAGAGACTCTTCCTTGAACTTTCCCATCTGATGTTATATGGTGTCCAATTTGGGGGAAGTAAAGGTAAAGGGACCCCTGACCATTAGGTCCAGTCATGACCGACTCTGGGGTTGCAGCGCTCATCTTGCTTTATTGGCTGAGGGAGTACAGCTTCCGGGTCATGTGGCCAGCATGACTAAGCCGCTTCTGGCGAACCAGAGCAGTGCACTGAAATGCCGTTTACCTTCCCGCTGGAGCGGTACCTATTTATCTACTTGCACTTTGACGTGCTTTTGAACTGCTAGGTTGGCAGGAGCTGGGACCGAGCAACAGGAGCTCACTCCGTCACAGGGATTCAAACCATATCAGGTGGATGACACAGGATAGGGTATTTTCTGTAGCTAAATTGCAGCTAGGTAGCCAGTATTATGTGCAATACACAGGGATTCGACCCGCCGACCTTCTGATCAGCAAGTCCTAGGCTCTGTGGTTTAACCCACAGTTTAACCCACATTTGGGGGAAGTGGGTAGTCCTAAATACCCTGGTGGGCCAACCTCTGGAACTTGGTTGTTTTTTTTAATAAGGATTATTAAACAGCTAAAAAATTTTTAACCCCCTAAGGCTGTGTACAACATAAACAATATTGCTAAAAGAAAAATGCAGCATAGAACCAGTGAAATAGCAATAGCAACATGTCCATGAAAAAAAGTCTGGGTATGACACTGTTGTTTCTCAGGACATCATTAAGCCTGCAATTGTGTGCCGCCTTATGTAAGAGTAAATCGTTTTGAAAACATTGGGCTTTACTTCTGAGTAAACATGCATAGGATTGCATTTAAGATTGTGCTTTATTAAGTCCTTCAGCCGTTATTACTAAATATTACAATATTTAGTGACCATATTGTTGACTAATCAGGTTGGAAGGCTGGGTGTTCCCCACCAATGAGCTGAAGCCTATTCGTTTGGGATGTAACCCAGAGAAAGCTAGGCATGCCCAAATCCCATTGACATCTGTGGGTGATTAGAGCTTAACTACAGAGCTAAACTGAAATAGCCCTTTTTAGTTTTGTTCTTGCTATTGTCAAGAGACACTTCTATTTTTTATATGCTTTTGACTGCAACCTTTATTTTTTTGCCAATATCTTAGCCTTGGAATTAGAAGGAAGCATGACTGGTCTAAAAAGCCTGGGTTTTAACGGTCCAGACAATTGTGCAGTTCCTCACAGATCACAGATCAGGAAAGATCTGGAACCTTGGGGGCAGGCGAGCCGTAATCTATAAACTTGTCTGAACAAACGCATTCAGGGAAGTTTCCCAGTCTAAGATACCAGGAGTCACCAACTTTTGGGGGCCTATGGGAACATTTTCTATTTTGAGAGTGTGCATTGGGTGCCACTCTCCAGTTGCTTCTTCCTCTTCCATGTCCGTCTGTTTACTCACCCATCAGTAGGAAAGGAGTAGCATGCACATACACTTTGTTTTTCCGGGTGTCTGGATAAAAATCTGATCCTGCAGAATTAAAAACAGGCACTATTAAACTTTCCATAATTTTGCACAAGGTCCTCAACAGTGCAAGCTTATAGTACATTTCAGTTTTTAAAAAGGGCAGATCTGGTGTGTAGCCCACCTCCACAAAAAATTACATTGCATGGGTTTTCATGTTTTTTTACTTCGGTAAACAACAAAACCACCAGTTACAGAAACACAAATTTCAGGAAGTGTCTGTGAATACTAGTTGTCCTATGATTTGATTGTAGCTTTGATGGGATTCCCTTGTAAAAATTATGAAGAACTGTGCCTCAGGTTCATGTATTTGTGCCACGTCAGCTTTTGAAAGCACCTGGACCCATAATTTTTTTATGGTTCAGTCAGTGGAGATGAATGTGATCTGTGATATGATGGCTGTTGGGTGGGAGGAGATTCTTTGAAAATAGTATGTAATTTGAAGAGAACATTTATGAATCCAAGTTGTTGGGGTGGGGACTGCAGGCACCTTCTCTCTCTCCTGTAGGACCTCACTTTCTTCTCTGTTCCTACCTCAAGACTCCTAGATCATTCCCCTTCATTCCCACCTTGACGGTCCGCTTTCTGTGCTGCTGCTCAGGTACATAAAGTTAAAGGAGGAAGTCGCAAAACATATTTTATTTACCACATTCTCTTGCAGCTTTATGTACTTTTAAAGGGATGAAAGGTAATTCACCCTCACCACCCTATTATTAACTGAGCCCTGGCGTGGGGAGGTGTAGATGTTCTGCTAATGCCAGGAGACGTATTCAGGGGTCCCATTGCACCATGACCACCACTTGCAGATGTGCCCCGAAGTTTCATATTTGATCCTCCAGAGGGCCCTGTCCAGGACAGGTAATCCATTCCCAAAATCACACAGACCACCAGCAATCATCATTTCTGTATTGTCTGGATTTACGTTAATCAGAAAACAAAAATGGCACCTCTTTTTTTAGCCGCTTAGTCATCAACCTCTAATCCAGAACAACATGGAAATAGTTTTTCAAAGAAGCCATTGTATTCTCAAGTCTGAGAATTAAAGCTTTTGGTTGTCGGGTTACACTGTGCCTTCGCATTGGTGTACAGAACATTGAAGGGGCTAAAATATAACCTGGTGGGATCTCTCTACTTACTACTTCCCAGGTTATAAAGCAGACACCATCTACTCAAATCTCCTGTATTTTGATGCACCATCCTTGAGGATACTCCTGATAGATCTGGTGGTCAGATGTATGAAAAGCAATGAAGTAGTCTAGAAGACAGGGTCACATTCGCCCATCTCCCTACATGAGTACTGCCTACTAAAGCAGCTTCTGCCCCAGATACTGGTCACAACCCAGAATTATCTGGATCCAGAAAATTGGTTTCTTGCAAAGAATGCTTCGAGCTGTCACATCTAAATACTGAACTTCAAAGAAACAAAAAAGGTTTGTATGATATTACTTGGTTGAAAAGAGAGGTTTCTTTAGCAATGATGACTAACTCTTCTCATCCACCTGTGGTTGGTAGTCGTGAGATACAATAGCACACAGCAAAGTAGGAAACTCACATGGTCAGATTGCAGCAAGGTTAGGCAGGGTATTAAGATGACTGACAATGACAGCTCCCAGCAACCAACTTGTTGCAATAGGGGCTTAGGAATGGAAGCCTTAAAAGCTGCTTGACTCAAGTCATGAAGAACCTCTGGCCTGAAGATTGGTGCTCCTCTTTAGCTCTGTGGTCTGTTGCCCATTGTTTCCCGTACTATTGGACTGGCAAGGTGGTGTTTTGTTTTGTTTTAAAAGAGCAGATAGGGAAATAATCAGTATACAGAATCACATTTCAAAATGGAGTCATACCTCTCTGCTTCAGGCCATGTTAGAAAATACCGAAAGACCAGGCCAAATTGTTTTATGTATGCAACCACGGCTGCCAGGATGTTACTTGCCCAGAGGTTACTGTCCCAACAAAGGAAGAATGGCAAGTAAAGTTAATGGACTATGCAGAAATGGCAAAACCACAGGAAGATTAAGAAATCAAGAACTTTCAGCAAAGAATGGGGATTATTTTTTTAAAAATGTAAACAAATACATTAGCAGAATTAATTTAAAATCTAGCAGTTAAAATGTGGCTTTGGAAGAAGAATAAAGAGTAATGAAAGGAGTTAAGGAAGAGATGCAGCTTTGCAAATGCTTGTATAGGGAACCAAGGAAAGGGAGGAGGGAAGTCTAAACTGTATTTGATGGTTATGTTAATTTGAAAAACTGAAAAATAAAACCTAAAAAAAAAAGAAATTGCTTTAACCCTTTAATTGTTAAAGTGGCTAATGCCTCTCTAACTTTTTCGGTCACTTACTTGAATGATCTTGGTCTCATCCACACTAAAAGTGAAATAAGATTGCACTAGAAAAATGAACTGCCTTACAAAACCCACAGCCGCTTGTAGGCTGCCGAAGAGTCTTGAGAATAATAACTAAAATATTGCAGCAATTAATTTAAGTGATTGGATGCTGGGGATGGTTTAGTATAATTGCATACAGGTAGTAATTTATTAAGGTGGCTGTTTCTTTTGGCATATGTCAAAAAGGTCAGAGTTTATACCTTTTTTTTGGACATTAACCTAGTCTTCTGAAACTCAGAAATTCTACTTTTTGGTCATTAATTTCATACATGCTGTGATGGTGACAATTAACCCACTTAATAAAGGTCAAGTTTCAATTTTTTCCAATTTCTGGAACACTTAACTTTATTCCTTCTTGAAAATGGGCAGATTACTGAATGATAAATAGCTATTAAATGAGTGCAGGAATGCAGCTCTGCTGACAGGATAGCTGCTGAACAGTTGGCAACGAAAGGAGTAGGATTACTGTATCTTAACAGAAAGGTAGAGGAAAGGAGGAAAGGGGTCTTCCTTCCATAGCTCTATTTTTTTTAAAAAATACTGTAATTTAACACAAAGCATACCGGTTTCAGTTTTAGACAAGGCTGCGGGTGGTTTCAGATGACTATTTTGACAATCGTCGGCACTTAACGTGGAAAAATTCTAGTCAGAAATAAGGTGGGGATTTGGCTACATTTACGGATTTCTACTCTGGCAGTCCAGGAAAAAGAAATAGAATCAGGGCTGTCTTAAGCATATGCGGCACCGGGGTGCAAAGATCTGCCCGGTGCCCCCCCCAAGTTGCCCAGTCCCAGGCGCGCAGGAGAGCGGAGCTGGTCAGCCGCCTCAGCATCTCGCTGGCTCGGTCGCCCCCAAACTCACTGCAGAGCCGCCCGCAGCAGAAGATCCCGCCGCGGTGCTCTGACCAACGGGCGGGCTCTTCCCCGGATTCAACTCTCGGGCCTCGGACTCTTAGCCTTGCACCCCTGAGAGCCTGGCGACCAGGTGCCCTGCACCCTTAGTGCCTATGAGGAAGAAGAAGAAGAAGAAGAAGAAGAAGAAGAAGAAGAAGAAGAAGAAGAAGAAGAAGAAGAGTTGTAGTAGTAGTAGTAGTAGTTTGGACTTGATATCCCGCCTTTCACTCCCTTTAAGCAGTCTCAAAGCAGCTAACAATCTCCTTTCCCTTCCTCCCCCACAACAAACACTCTGTGAGGTGAGTGGGGCTGAGAGACTTCAGAGAAGTGTGACTAGCCCAAGGTCACCCAGAAGCTGCATGTGGAGTGGGGAAGCGAACCCGGTTCACCAGATTATGAGTCCACTGCTCTTAACCACTACACCACACTGGCTCAGACGGCCCTGAATAGAATTCTATAACGGAGGAAGCTGTGATCCACCAGATTGCCTGCACTCCCAACTCCTGTCATTTCTGATCATTTGCCATGTAGACTGGGGTTGATGCGAACTGGAACTCGGCAACAACTGGTGGGATCCAGTTTCCCCACTCCAGCCCTAGAGAGTTGCATGTTGTGGTGGTTGGCATCCACCTGTCTCGAGAGACAATGAAGTGCACCTCTGGGGGTGCTGTTTTAAGAGCACCAAAGTGACCTCTCTGGGGCGCAAGCCTGGGCAGTGTGTCTGGAGGTCCTGGGATGCACAGACAACAAGATCCCTCTCTCTCGGCCTCTCTGATGTGGTCCAAAGGAAAGGAGAGTAATACGTTTGGCACCAGCTTGTATGCAGGAGTTGCCAGAAGGAAGCGTTCCAGGTGCCATGGTTTAGGTTGATAGTATCTTAACTATAAAGGGACGTGGGTGGTGCTGTGGGTTAAACCACAGAGCCTAGGACTTGCTGATCAGAAGGTCGGCGGTTCGAATCCCCGTGAAGGGGTGAGCTCCCGTTGCTCGGTCCCTGCTGCTGCCAACCTAGCAGTTCAAAAGCACGGCAAAGTGCAAGTAGATAAATAGGTACTGCTCAGGCTGGAAGGTAAACGGCATTTCCGTGCACTGCTCTGGTTCGCCAGAAGTGGCTTAGTCATCCTGGTCACATGAGCCAGAAGCTCCCTCAGCCAATAAAGCGAGATGAGCGCCGCAACCCCAGAATCGGCCACGACTGGACCTAATGGTCAGGGGTCCCTTTACCCTTTACCGTTATCTTAACTGTAAGAACTAGCTAAGCAGCACAACAGGTGAAGGATAACCAGGAGGTTAATATTCTCTCTAGATATATAAATTTAAAACAAGGTTGGAGTGTATGGAGTTATGCAACCCCTGAGCCAAGGAGATAAGTAACTGCAACCTTTAGGAGACATCTGAAGGCATCCCTGTATAGGGATGTTTCTTAATGTTTAATGTTTTATTATGTTGGAAATTGCCCAGAGTGGCTGGAGGATGATGATGATGATGATGATGATGATGGAATAAGACATCCCTATTCTCATCAGATAAATGTTGGAGGGTATGGCGTATTTGTTGGCAAGGGCTCCCATCAAATATTTCTCTTTTGTCAAAAGCTGGCCAAATCTCACTAGCCAGCAGCTGGTCCTGTTTTTACTGTACCTTCTTAATTCTCTCACCATCCGTGCTATATATGCGTATCTCACCTCAGAGTGTGAATTTTTTCAGTTCATTATGTTCTGAACTGTTATTTAATTGAAGCTTTGGATGGCAAGTCAGTAGGTAGAGCATTGGAGAGAGCCATTTAAAATACTCCCAACAGTGTGCACTTTTTGAAAGAGGTGACTCAGTCGAAAATTAGGTAATGGCCTCTTGCCTGTGGCAATGTGCTCTCAGTTTCAAATTTCCTTGCAAGAGAGCCCAGTGCTTAAGCTGCCTGAAAGCTGTGACTCGCCTCACCTCAGTATATATATATTTTGCAATCTTACCCCTGTATGGTAGGGCTACAATAAGGAAGCCCTCAAGGCAGTTTACGCTAAAGTCCCCATAAACAAAGCAACTTGTTTTGAAGTAGTTCATCAAATAATAAAAACAAAAGCAGGGATTGGGAGCTTTTCTCAGCCTGAGGCCCACTTTATTTCTGGGCAATATTCCGGCGGCCAACATGCCAGTGGAGGGCAGAGCAATAAATGCAAATTTTACCTTTGTATAGTAGGCTGGTTTCTCCATACCATCCCATATCCCTCTCTATCCTCCAAGGAAGGAACAGCCATGAGGAGAGAGGGGGGTCTGTGGTTTGAGGAGAGTCCTGTGGGCCAGATAGGTAAGCATGGAGGCCACGGTCGGGTCTCCACACCTCTGTAAACACCTGGTTTACAGAGCAACTGTATGTATGAAATATAGTTCCAAAAGCCCTTCTGGGAAAATAGTTTCCACCATTTTTTTGAAAAACCGTGGCAGAGCAAGCCTGACAAGCTCTACCAGGAAGCATATTTCAAGGAAGGGGCCACAGTCAACAAGGCCATGCTCCCTTTTCTCACTGGACTTTCCCATACCCTCCATCATTTCTCCGATGAAAATGTTGTTGTTTAGTCGTGTCCGACTCTTCGTGACCCCATGGACCAGAGCATGCCAGGCACTTCTGTCTTCCACTGCCTTGGTCAGACTCATGTTTGTAGCTTCGAGAACACTGTCCAGCCGATGAAAATATTGATGTCCTATTCCATAACAACAACAATTTTATTATTTATACCCTGCCCATCTGATTGGGTTACCCCAACCACTCTGGGCATTTTCCAAAACATAATAAAACATTAAGAAACTTCCCTATACATGGCTACCTTCAGCTGCCTTCTAAAGGTTGTATTGTTACTTATCTCCTTGGCTCAGGGGGGGTCACATAACTGCATACCTTCCAATATTTCTCTAATGAAAATAGGGACGTCCTGAGGAAAAACAGGACATTCCAGGATCGAATCAGGAACTGGGATGGCTTCTGTAAATCTGGAAATTAGGGACACTTGGAGGGTCTGCTTTTTTGAGGATGTTCCCTGAAGTATCCTGTACCTAGATTATGAAGGCCTTTAAAGTTTAAAGCCAGCACTTGGAAGCTGGGTGCTGGGAACAACTATAGAAGCTATCAAAATACCTTTTGAAATCTGTGTTAAACATGCTCTATTTGAATAGCGCCCATGTAAGGAGAGACCCAAGGGACGCGGGTGGCGCTGTGGGTTAAACCACAGAGCCTTGGACTTGCTGATCAGAAGGTCGGCGGTTCGAATCCCCGTGACGGGGTGGGCTCCTGTTGCTCGGTCCCTGCTCCTGCCAACCTAGCAGTTCGAAAGCATGTCAAAATGCAAGTAGATAAATAGGTACCGCTCCAGCGGGAAGCTAAATGGCGTTTCCGTGCGCTGGTCTGGTTCGCCAGAAGTGGCTTAGTCATGCTGGCCACATGACCCGGAAGCTGTACGCCGGCTCCCTCAGCCAATAAAGTGAGATGAGGTCTGCAACCCCAGAGTCGGCCACGACTGGACCTAATGGTCAGGGGTCCCTTTACCTTTACCTTTAAGGAGAGACCCATTAGGGTAAAAAAAAAGCTAAGGTGGTTACTACCTAAGCCAGGGTAGGGAAATCCATGTGACAAATGTTATTTTAACATTTTTACAGTTGCCTTGTTTCACAAGCACTTAAACCTCTCCTTCATCCAGGCAAGTAAAAGGGGCATATTCCAGCCAGGCAAAAACTCTTGAGGTGTGAAGTAGGGGAAGTGATGGCTGTGGCTTGGAGAGAATTTCAACTGCCCAACAGCATCCTGGAAGATAATATTCAGGCAGTAGGCTTGAAGTTCCCCACCCATCATTTAAGGCTGATTCACATTAATGTACTTAACACAATGTACACCAACGCACAGTTAGTGTTCATTGATACTGATTCAGCCCCCAGTTCACCCACAAATGACTTGAAGATATTAACAAGGGGGAAATAATACGGGAATGATTGGGGCACCAGGCTTAAGGTTTCATTCCAACTCCTCCGCCAAAGAAGAAAGCTGGGTTTTTTTAAATGTTGAGGGTGGTTGTTTCCCCCCACAAGAGGTCCATGTCTTCTTCCCCACCCCAGGCGCCCTGATTTTCTGAGATTTGAGGGCAGGAAGATGCATTAAAGTTATTACCAGCCCTGGAAATGTAGCTCTGTGGTCTTGGATTAAGCCTACAAACTGCTCCAGCCCTTTCAGCTTCAGTGGGAAAACCGCTTCGTAATCTCTAGTAATGACCCACTCTAACGAAAGAAAAAGCGCTTGTTAAAGGTCATTTTTAGCTGAGCGGAGAATACTGTTTCCTCTCCCAAGTGCTGTCATCTTTCACTTTAATTAATCTCCAAAGTGCAGGCTGATGGCAGTGGCTTCAAATACCGTAACACTGGGAGACTGGACTTCCAGTGACATTTTTATTGAAAAAATGTAAATCATATTTTGCTAGCGCTGTAATATAGGTGTTCATTAGCAAGAGCTAAATTGCCGCAGCACACCTGTGGAAGTGCATCTGGTGCCTCCTGAATCTCAAATGAGATGGTGATAATCAGCAGTTTCAGAGCAACAATACTGGCCGAATTGGGTTGCCGTCAGAAGACTTACATTTGAAGTGGTCTTTATATTGGCTCTTGTCTGTCTGGCCCAGGGATGGAGAACCTAGGCTCTTCTAGGTGCTAAGGGCATAAGAAGAGCCTGCTGGATCCTGAGCCTATGGCCCATCCAGTCCAGCAACATGTTTTCACAGTGGCCAACCAGGTTTTGTCAGATTATTACTCCAGTCAACACCCAGCAAGCATAGCCAAGGGTCAGGGATGACAGAAGTCGCAGTTCAGCAACATCTGGAGGGCCACAGATCCCTCATCGTTGGTTCAACGACACAGCTCATGGCTCCTCAGCAAATGCAGGAGAAATTGCACCCGTGAAAGTCTCCCACAGTGCATGTGAAGCCTCTGCACCCCTGCTATCACTAGGAATAACACCCCCCATCATTGGATGTGAGACAAGTCGGCCCTTCAAGTCCCGGATATACAGAAGTCGTTCTGGTTTCTCATTTGACCCCGGAATGTCCCGCTTTTCCTTAGGACTGTCAGGAGCTCAGCCTACACTTGAGTAGGACCCTGGCAGAGACACATGCCCAATTGGCATGTTCTCTCCCTCCTGGTCAATCATTCGGGAGCTTCAAAAGCTTTCTTCAGCCCAAACATCACAGCGACCGATGCCAACCAACACCGGCACACTTAGGGATCCACAGAGTTTGCGCATCATGCGTAACAGACCTCAGCAACTCAGCATTTTGGCTAATCTACTTTATTTACATATAAACACACACGGAGCACTGCAACATGGCTCCCTCTCTTTCTAGCATCAGACTGCAAAGAGAAAAATAACAAAGGACAATAGTCCCACTTCATAGAACACAGTAACACAAACATCCTGTCTCTGTCACTTCCCACTCTGCAGAGTCAAAACATATACCGTCATGTGAAAGACAACAATCCCATGACTGCAGTCACGGTGCAGGAATTCTAACAAGGACATCCCTATTTTCATCAGAGAAATGTTGGAGGGTGTGGAGTTACGTGACCCCTGAGTCAAGGAGATACAACTGTTAGAAGACATCTGAAGGCAGCCCTGTACAGGGAAGTTTTTTAAAAATGTTTAATGTTTCATTATGTTTTTATATATGTTGGAAGCTGCCCAGAGTGGCTGGGGCAACCCAGTCAGATGGGTGGGGTATAAATAATAAAGTTGTTGCTGTTCTTATGGAATAGGACGTCCCTATTTTCATCAGAGAAATGTAAGAGGGGATGCAAGGGCAGTCTCAAGTCACATCCACACCATACGTTAAAAGCACATGGCGTCCCCGCAAGAATCCTGTCATTTACCCATCAGACAACTACAATTCCCCAAACTCTTAGCAAACTATGTTTATCAGCTAAGTCCTGAGTGCCTGTATGTAAAAAAATGAGGTAGGTGGTGGTATGTCAATGTTGATAAGAGTGCTTTAGGTGTCAGCACAAAATGGCTGCCATGGGCGGCAAAATAAGTGCTGGCACAATTTACTGGGTGGGTGGCTGATTGAAAAAAGGTTGGATTATTCCCAGCAGAGAGATGTCATTCTTTGGCACAATCCTTTTAATTGTTAATGCAGGGAGATGAACCTGGGACTTTTATACATTAAAAGAAAGAGAACATATTCTGCTACTAAGCTTTGTACACGCTTGCAGTCCCCTTGTATAGTCCCAGGACTTCAAAAGAAACAAAGCGATGAACACTGACGTCTTGAGAAGCACCTGCAGCATCTTATATCTTGTATACAAAACTAGAAGTAGAACTCTGCAAGAGAGTTCATAAAAATAAAAATGCTGCAGGATAAATTATGCATACATGTTCAGTTTGCATACTTCAGTTGGCAAGTTGCAGGATTCAGAGTGGAATGTGAATATTTATTCCTTTAGCATGAAGAGCCCAGAGCCTTGCAAACGATCTCTTTGCTTATTTGGGCAAGGGTTGTTGTTTGTTTGTGCTAGCGTTGGTTTGGGGCATGAGCCAGCCAACAAATTAAGTACTTTGCAACTGTAAACACATGTTTAATTGTCCCATTGAAATCAATGGAATTTAAAAACAGCATTAAGTTTGGGCTGGACATTTTTTGGCTTCACATTTTTAAGAATATGTTTTGTTATTAATGTCCCCAGTGCAGCTGTAGTTATAAACTGATAGTCTTGCGGATAGGAAAGAGGAAACTGCCTTATATTGAGTAAGACCATTGGCCCAACTAACTAAATATTGTCTACAGAAGGAGAAGAAAGCCTTTGGCGCTTCAGAGGGTTTTGAACTACAACTTCCATTGGCACTGGTCAATGACTGAGGCTGGTGGAGTCCATCAACAGGTGTTCTTGAACTACAACCCCCATCACTCCTGGCCACTGCTATGCTGGCTCAGAATGATGGGAGTTGTAGTCTTTAACAACATCTAGGAACCCAAGGTTGAGAAAGGCTGGCTTGGAGTGTCAAAATCCCAGGAATATGAAACCTGACTACATAAGGCAGTCAGTAATTTTGTGCAACTTCTTTGGCTGCAAGAGTTTAGGAGAGGGAGCTGAAATCTGCGGTTTTGGGGGAGGATGGAGAAGGGAGAAGCTATATGCCAGAAGATATGACCAAGAACCTGCTAATCTACCTCAGGTCACACGCACAGCTGTAAAGAGAAAGAAGTTAGAGAAAGGTGCTAAAAATGAGAAATAGTCTCCCAGTCCACACTTGATTGGTTGATGTGCTACTGTTATGCCATTCAGGAGACAGCAAGATTTCAATTTGCTATGAAACGTTGGGCAGGCTATGGCGAGAACCAGCATGGTACAATGGTTATAGCTGCGGTCCCCAGTCTAGTGCCCTCTAAATATTGTTGGACTCGTAATGCCTGTCAGCCCAGGCAACATAGCCAATGCCCAGCAACATTTGAAAGCACCAGAGCCTACAATTGAGACCCAGGTTCAAATTTTCTCTCTGATTGAAGCTCATTGGGTGACTGCTTCTCATCCTAATCATAAAATGGTTAAGCAGGAAGAGCCCTGAGGTTCTTGAGAAAGGTGGAACAAAATAGGAGGTGATAGAGTTGGCTCGTGGGTCATGGGTCATGGGTTGGAGCCCCATGTTGGGCAAAAGATTCCTGCATTGCAGGAATGAGCCCCGTGGTCCCTTACAACTCTGTGTTTCTATGATATTTCTGTGGAACCAAGCTAAGTTAGTTGCACTTAACTCCCACTGAAATCAGTAAGCCACTCATTGCGTAAGTCCTATTGATTCAAATAGGAACTAAGGGCAACTTAGACTGGATACATCCCAACATAGCAAGTAGTGGCCCCATGAGCAGATGTGCTTCTGCATTTGCATCAGTGCAGTGGTGTGGTGTGGGAGGGCACAGGGTTCATGGCCCCGGGTGCAAAATTGTTTTTGTTGTTTAGTCGTCTTAGTTGTGTTCGACTCTCCATGACCCTGTGAACCAGAGCATGCCTTGGAAACTCTCACTTCCTTTTCAGAGCTTCTCCTTTTTTTATGTCCATGGAGTTTTCTTGGCAAAATACTGGAGTGGTTTGCCAGTTCCTTCTCCAGGTGGATCACATTTAGTCTAAACTCTTGGCTATGACCTGTCCGTCTTGGGTGGCCCTGCACGGCATAGCTCAAAGCTCCTCTGAGTTATTCAAGCCCCTTCGCCACAACAAGGCAGTGTGATCCATGAAAGGGGCAAAATTGTTAGAGGCCGCAAAATTTCATCACCCAGTGCTGCCTCAATACAGCTGTGCACTTCTGTTGCTGAGCTCCACTGACAACAGCTGCTCCATGCAAACCAAGAAGTGACCTCTCCATACAAGAGAACAACTCTTCTTTTCTTATCTCTGCAGCTACAATTTCCTGGATGACACAGACAGTGTTAGGCAGTTGAAGGTACATGCATATGCCATCTGTTTTCCTCCCACCCCCTCCGCACGGTCCCGGGAGCCAGCAACCCACTCTACACCACTGCACCAATGCAGTTCAGTACAATGTACATGGACATTGCAGTGTGCACTCAGATTCACACTGGTATTGCATGGAAGGGCAGTTGTGCATGCAAATATTTCTCACAGTATTAAGGCAAATATATTTAACTGTTACCCTTTTATATATTTCTCAGTGGTTTTGTCTACCCCGTGTCTGAGGACAGGGCAGGTTAAATGGAATATTGGCTCACTCTTTTTTAAAAAATAAAGATTAATTGCAAAAATATAAATCCAGGTATATATCCCTGCAACCCCAATGTTGGCAAGACTGTGGACACACACACACACACACACACACACACAGAGAGAGAGAGAGAGAGAGAGAGAGAGAGAGAGAGAGTGATCTGTCTCTTCTTGGGGGCTGCTTGCTTGATATCTGGCCCAAATGCCGTGAATGAAAGCAGGTTTCCATGTATTGTGGCTAAAGGTGCAATTAAAGAAGAAATACTAGCAAGCTCTTTGAACTGTGACATATCTGCAGAGCCTTCAATTAGAGCCACCGTTACTTCTGCTTTCACGCAGCTTAAATCATCAGCCTTTGAACTGATTTATGCAGAGGAAAAGTTGCACTAAAATAATCATTTTTTCTGCAAAGAGTGATGAGCCTTCCTGGCTGGAGAGGTGTAAAATTCATTTGAAAGATATATTGTCTGGACATTCTCAGGTTTCTAAATATGCAGCGTCAATAAACCTGTGTGGTCACAGGGCATTTAGAGAAGGGCTTAAGTACCATCTGTGAAGGTTTGAGCTCTGCAGCAAATAAGTTATTTTAGGCTATTCAAAGCCAGTTTCAGTCACAGGAAGCGGAGGGAGGGGACCATGGTCACAGAGCCACGGTTGCTAACTCTTTCTCTGAATCCCGAAAGGCAGGAGAGACTATTCTGTCAAAACATCGTTGAAAAGGGCCATAGCTTAGTAGCAGAAGCATGCGTTTTGTATGCAGAAGGTCCTTTGCCCAACCCCTCACATGTCCAGGTAGCGCTGAGAAAGAATTCTGTCTAAAATCCTGCAAAACAGGGGATTTGTAGAGTTGGAAGGGATCCTGAAGATCATCTAATCCAGGCATAGGCAAACTCGGCCCTCCAGATGTTTTTTGAGACTACAATTCCCATCATCCCTGACCACTGGTCCTGTTAGCTAGGGATGATGGGAGATGTAGTCCCAAAACATCTGGAGGGCCAAGTTTGCCTATGCCTGATCTAACCCTGCAATGCAGGATTCTCAATTAAAGCATCCATGACAGGTGGCCAACCAACTTCTGATTCAAAACCTCTGAGGAAGGAGAGTCCACCACTTTCCAAGGGAGTTTCTCCCATTGTCAAACAACACTCTCCGCCAGAAAGTTGTTCCCAATGTTTCGTTGGAATCTCCTTTCTTGTAACTTGAAGCCATTGGTTCAGGTCCTACTCTCCCAGAGCAAGAGAAAACAAGCTTGCTCCCTCTTCCAGCCCTTTAGATATTTGAAGGTGGATTTCAGATCTCCTTTTTACAGGCTTGTTGTTCAGTCGTTTAGTCGTGTCCGACTCTTCATGACCCCATGGACCAGAGCACGCCAGGCACTCCTGTCTTCCACTGCCTCCCGCAGTTTGGTCAAACTCATGCTGGTAGTTTCGAGAACACTGTCCAACCATCTCGTCCTCTGTCATCCCCTTCTCCTTGTGCCCTCCATCTTTCCCAGCATCAGGGTCTTTTCCAGGGAGTCTTCTCTTCTCATGAGGTGGCCAAAGTACTGGAGCCTCAGCTTCAGGATCTGTCCTTCCAGTGAGCACTCAGGGCTAATTTCCTTCAGAATGGATAGGTTTGATCTTCTTGCAGTCCATGGGACTCTCAAGAGTCTCCTCCAGCACCATAATTCAAAAGCATCAATTCTTCAGCGATCAGCCTTCTTTATGGTCCAGCTCTCACTTCCATACATCACTACTGGGAAAACCATAGCTTTTACTATACGGACCTTTGTCGGCAAGGTGATGTCTCTACTTTTTAAGATGCTGTCTAGGTTTGTCATTGTTTTTCTCCCAAGAAGCAGGCATCTTTTAATTTTGTGGCTGCTGTCACCATCTGCAGTGATCATAGAGCCCAAGAAAGTAAAATCTCTCACTGCCTCCATTTCTTCCCCTTCTATTTGTCAGGAGGTGATGGGACCAGGGGCCATGATCTTCATTTTTTTAATGTTGAGTTTCAGACCATATTTTGCGCTCTCCTCTTTCACCCTCAATAAAAGGTTCTTTAATTCCTCCTCACTTTCTGCCATCAAGGTTGTGCATGTCTGAGGTTGTTGATATTTCTTCCGGTAATCTTAATTCTGGCTAGGGATTCATCCAGCCCAGCCTTTCGCATGATGAATTCTGCATATAAGTTAAATAAGCAGGGAGACAATATACAGCCTTGTTGTACTGATCCATGAAGGGGCTTTTACAGGCTACAATTCCCCAGTTCTATGATTCTATGATTCCCAAGCCCTAACCTGGAGACATCAGGGATTGGTGCTGGGAACTGTAGTTTCTGTGAGGTCAGCACCCTTAACACTCTACACTTCCCAGGGTCCTTTGGGGGAAGTCCTCACTGTTAAAGTGGTATGAGAGTGCTATGAACGCGTGGCTGAGACCAAAGAGGCTGACAGGAACTCTTCGCTTCCTGCTCTTCTGCCCTGTGGTTTCCATTACGGAGACAAGTTTTATGTAGGAATTGTGTGTCTTTAATCATTTAATTCAGTTAATTTAAAACTATGTATGCATAATTTATTTACAGAGAGGTAAAACCTTCTAATCCCTGCATTTATTATTATAATGCGTAGTATTAGTGTATTTTTATCACTGCTCTCTGAGCACTGTCTCAACATGTTAGCATTATACACATCATGCAGGAGCAACTGTGTTGGAGTCGGTCTGAGACCCCTGTTCACGTGACATTTCCTCATCCATGATGCATGGAGCTTCCATTTTGAGCTTCAGGAAATTATAATACAAATTAATCTACGTTCCAAGGCGCTGTGCCTGCGTTCCTCCTTTTAAATACCTGAATGCCGTGCATGCTTCGAACGATACAGTCTGAGCAATTTGCTTTGGTTAAGATTGGCTGAAATATTGGCTTAGAACTGACAAACCCACCAGTTAAAGGCTAGAGACAGGTGGAACTCCCCAACCCCACTTCCTGGGATATTTACAAGGCAGTCAAACCAACAATGCATGTTTGCTAGATAGGCACATGATAGGAGCCAATCTAGGAGCCTTACAGAGTCCTGTAAGTTTCCTAGAGAGGACTCTTGTGACACACTCCCATATAAACTCCTCACCTGGCCAGAGGACTTCTTCGTTCCTTGCTCTCTCACCTCATTCCAGCAACGTCTGCATGTCTGAGCATCAATGCTCAGACATTATTTTAAATTAGACCAAAGTATGTCTTAATAACTGGATTACCATTTTCTTTTATGTCATGTTATTTTTAAATTTTATTTATAGATCTCAAAAGTAATAATTTCAACATTTCCTAATTAACCATCAATTAACTCCATCCTGCCATTCTTTTCCCCATTTTTCCAAATATTGCTGCATATTCTAGTTATTCTATGCCTTTGTCTCCCCCACAGTATTTTCAAATATAAATGTTCTACTGCTGTTCTTACTCTAAGCCTACTTGCATTTTAACATGTTTGCTTTTAAAAAAACAAAACAAAACCACACCAATCTACAAACATTTTCCAATCCTCCTTAAATCCTGCCTCATCTTGATCTCTAATTTTACCAGTTAGACTTGCCAATTTGGCATATTCCATCAATTGATTCCCATTTTAACCCTGCCTGAACAAAGCTGCTGTTATCTGTTACTTCAACAAGAAATACTGAGTTACTAAATGATATTTTTTACCTTTTACAAGACTATTTGTGTGGTTTTTGTTTCAAGGGGGAGACAAAGGGTGTGTGTGTGTGGAATACCAGGAGAACCCAGTATGCCTCAAAGATTCCTGGATTACTTAAACAAAAAGGCTAAAACTAGCCTATATAAGCTTCCCTTTTAAGCTGCAAAGGGATGCACTCTGATGAACTCACAAGTGTGAGGAAGGAAGCATAATATGTAATAAATATATCCTCTCCTAGCATCTATTCACATCCCCTATGCCATTCAGCGATGAACCTCCCTGGGTCCTCCTTGGGCTCCTTTGAGTCACTCAATCTAGCCTACCTCACAAGATTGTTGTGACAATAAAATGGAGAGGAGGGGAAACCATGTGTGCTGCCTTGAGCCCTTGGAGGAAAGGCAGCATATAAATGTAATGACCGCTCCCCACATTACATGCGGGGCGCTCTTTGTGTGGTCACACGTAGCCCCCTGGACCCTATGCGGCACCATTAGCACAGGCTTGGCTTTGCCTTCCCCAGGTGGGATACCTGGAGGTCTCCTCCTACGTCAGCCAGTTGCCCAATCCTGCCTGGGGAGGCATTGCCAAGGTGACCAGGCCTGGTAGGGGTGTGAAATATACTCAGAGTCGAGAGTGAATTTCATGCTCTTTATTCAGCTCATAGTAGTGAGGAAGAGTGGAAGTTCCCCCAGGATGTCTGCTTTATATGCATTATTTACACAATGGGCCCCACGTGATTGGCTAATTCCGGGATTCATCTGTAGGCCAATCAGGTTGCGGATTCACTTCCACCTGGAGCTGGATTGGGTGGCTCCTGTGGATCAATCAGACTGCTGCATTCTGGATCCTATTGTTCTAGGACCCATCAGACTGCTGCATTTTGGATCCTATTGTTCTAGGGCCAATCAGACTGCTGCATTCTGAATCCTATTGTTCTAGGACCAACCAGACTGCTGCATTTTGGATCCTATTCAACTCAGTACATAACAGGGTGGGACCACCTGCCCACACAATAGGGAGAGGATCTTACCTGGGAATTGTCAGTTGGCTACAGAGCTTCTACCACCCTACCCACCCTCAGTTCAGACTTCTTTTGCAGGTTAACCTTTTCTCCACAGGTTCATGGGTGCTGCTACGTCAAGGTCGCTGTTGAAGGGCCGGAAAGGAATTCTCCTGCATTGGCAGGTTTGCCTTTCCCATAGCAAAACGTCACAACTTTGGCGGAATCAGGCCTTGGGCGGAATCCTTTAGTCTATCTTTCCTAAATGGGGGGAGGGCGTGCAGCAGGGGTTGTTTGTGGGGAGGCTTTGGCCGTATGCCTAGAGGTTGTCATTGCTCTCCCCTGCAACAGCGGCGTAATGGGGGCGGACTCTCTGCTTGAACATATGTTCTCCAGAGCCAGCCCCCCCCCCACTAGATAACCCTGGTGTTCCCCAGATCTCCGGCAGGGGACTGGGAGGAATAAACGCCCAATGCCTGAGTCAAGGTCCACCCACATCTGAAACATAATAAAGTTGTGGCCAATTTTAATCCCATAGCATATTGCCTTGAGTCGTTATTCCACATGGGAGCCGCCCAGGGTTTGGGGGACTCCGCCTGCCCACGCAATGATACATAAATAAATAAACATAGTAAACTTACAGGTTTTTTTATTATTATTATGGAATAAAGTGTGTCGGCCAATATTGGTTCCCCAAACTGCTAAAAGCAGTTTCCAGAGCAGCTTTCTTGAAAAACCACCTATACCCATTGAAGAGATGGAGGTGATATCTGATTCAGTTTGCGTTTTAGAGGCAAACCTACCTAATTTGCGCGTTCTGAAACTATGCTGCAAACTGCCCTGTAATCCTCAGATGAAGGGCAGTTTAGAAATCTAAAGAATAATAAAAATAAGCCCACAAAAGGAAACACAGCCAACCTTCGAGATTCTCACTTCTCTGAATTTTGAAGTGTGGTTCTCCAGCCAAGTAATGCGAATAAAGATGCATATATTGGAGTAGCATGTGCATAAAAAATGCATACCTTAGTGAAAAAGACATTCAAATGGGCATTATATTCAGGGGAAAATGCTTTGCAGAAAATGTGTATGTTAGGGGAAACTGCATAAAAATGTGTATTAGGAGAAAGTCCTACTAAAATGCTGGCGAGCACCCAATAATGTTTAATTTCAAAGTTGGTAACACTACAGAAAAGGCTTTCTCTGAAACTTCCTAATACTCATGGGATGTCAAGAGTGTGACAGATCATGCCAGCTTTGTTCACTTTGCATCATCACACACAGGTGGCAAAATTCAGGTTCTTGGCACAGAATTCAGGTTACATTGACACCGTATTTTGATTCACACACGCTTAGTGCAAGGTATGCCCCAGCTCTGGTTTCAGGGCAGGAAAGTTTTCAGCAGCAACAACTCCAGTTCCTAATTCGCGAGTTTTGCTGTAGCCTGAAACTGACCTGATTTTGCCTTAAGCCACATTGGATTCCTGCCCGTTCCTTGCTTCTGTGACCTGTGCTGCAAATTGAAGAGACATCTTCATCAAGCCGTCCGTGGTGGTGCCTTACACCGCTAACTCCCAGCCCCTTGGTGTGTAGGAAGAGTTTAAATTATTCCTTGTAATGTGCATTAGCTAGCACTTATCTATGCTGGATTTCCTCTGCCGTCCTGTTGCCCAGCTACAGTTGGGTCAGATCTTTCAGAAGTGCTTTGCCTGTCCCCATAGTCTTGGCTAGCCTACATAATTGTGTCATCGGGACATTTTAACATCCCTTGCTCCCAGGTCACAAAGAAACTTCACTTAATGAGAATACCAGGACATTCTGAGGAACAGAGGGAAGGGAAATAAATTCCTTTGCACTGGGATGGTGATGAATTGAATTTCCTTTTGCAATTTATTTGAAATGCAATTTAATTAAAGGGCACCAGGGAGGCTAACTACTCTTTATGCTAACCTGTCAGATTCCCAACCCCACCCCAGCTCCAACTGGACCTCTTTCTGTGCAAATCTCACGGGGAAGGAAACAGGGGAGAATTCACACTTGCCTTGCTTGTAAAAACCACAGGTTCAGTCTCAAGCTTCTCCTTCAAAAAATACTCAGGTAGCATAAGAAGAACCTCCTGGATCAGGGCAATGACCCATCTGGTCCGCCATCCTGTTCTCACAGTGACTGGGAAACTCACAAGAACTCTCTCCTGTGGTTTCCAGAAAATGGCCTTCAGAAGCATTGTTGCAGGACTGAACTCCCCACCCATCAGCTGATGCACAGGTAGCTCTGCTTTGTGTAGGAATTAGTGATGTGATGCATCAACAGGTGATTCAGCTGCATCTCTACCTGCCCGACACCTCAGGCCACATATGATGTCAGGTGTGGGTCAAGTGGGCATCATTTTTTGAAAGCTGCTCCATGCTCCAAATGAGCCAATTTCATTCCATGGCCCAGGGGTCGTGGGTCCAAAGAATGTGAGATTCTTCAGCAGGTGCGGGTTTTTCTTATCCATGCGTGCCGTGCTGGATGTACCAAAGCTCTTAATGTACCTTCCCAAGAAAATGGCAGAAGGGTGAAAAAATATCTCTTTAGTAAGTGGAACAAATTCCCAATTAATAATGTGCACTTCTCGCTATTGCTTTTATAATTTCATCTGCCTTTAGAAAACATTTCTGCTGCGGAAGTCTGTTTTATTTTATTTTTTAAGGTCTCTATTTTTAGTGGTATTATCCGTGCTACATATTAGATCCAGCTTCAAAAATAAAGTTCCACAGTTTTAAAAGTTTGCTGCCTGTGGTCATATTTCACACAGTACTTCAAGGTGCAGGCACCCAGCCTGCCTTTTCTTTGATCATCATTCTACAGGTCAGAGGGCTTGGGATAGTGTGTCTTCCTGTGGAACATCACAAATAGGGGAAGGTGCAATGGGTTAGATAACTGTTCTGGGTTAGGCAGGTTCGTTGAAGTAAGGGCAGCGAAAAATGCAGCCAAGAAGCTCAAGTCATATACATGACTGACACCCTTCTTTGGAAATTAAACAATTGTCCAGACTTTAACATTCAAAAACTTCACTTGCAGAAACTTATAGATGAATTAAAACATAATATTTGCAGTCACATGCTTGTGCAAGCATGGGCTTACAGTCTCTTCTTCTAACTTCCAAACAACTGTATTTTCCTCTCTTTCCAGAGCTCAGCCTTCTGTATCTCCATTAGGCCAGGCCTTGAAGCTCCTATGAGAGAATTCCACTTTTACCTTCTCCTGCAGCTCTGCTCTCTTTCTTTCCAGCAGAGAAGAAGCACTCTAACACTCTATTCTAACTTAGCAGTGTTCACAGTGGATTCTGAAACTTCGCTTCACATAAAATGGAGTCTCTCCTTCAATAGATACCTCCCATGTGACCAACATCAGCCAATCACATGAGAACTTCTAAAGAACTTTCTAGAATTCAGTTACCAACCAATCAAATTTAAACACATAGTAAAGCATGCAAGCACCTACAATTTCAGTGGATAAAATTACTATACTTAACACGGTTGCCCTCTTGAAATCCCTTCCAGCCTTCTTATCCTAAAGGTGTAAAATTGGTGTATAGAAAATAAGAAGAAGACCAGTTTCTGAAGTAAATGGCCCTGACTAGGTCTGTTAAGTATCCCCTTTGTTATGTAAGCTGGAGCAATACATTACCATAGAAATTGAATAGTTAGAAACACTGACAGTAAGAGCTGTTCGACAGTGGAATTTGCTGCCAAGGAGTGTGGTGGAGTCTCCTTCTTTGGAGGTCTTTAAGCAGAGGTTTGACAACCATATGTCAGGAGTGCTCTGATGGTGTTTCCTGCTTGGCAGGGGGTTGGACTCGATGGCCCTTGTGGTCTCTTCCAACTCTATGATTCTATGATTCCATGATTCTATGATTCACTTCTGGAACCAGTATGGCAAAAGAGGGCATATCTTACAGTACACCCACCCACACACTCCTTGAAGGTTATTTTCTCAAGGTGAAAGAGAACGATAGACTGGCAATTTGAGGGTGACAGAAAGAGTCTATAGCATTTGGAAGGTTAGCTATATTCCCACTAAAATTCGATATGAAGAAATGAATTTGGGGCATGAGGTGGGATGAAGCAGCTACCTCAGGCAGCAGAGTCTCCTGAGGTGGCACTCCCACAGGCACCCCACCCCCACCACCTCCACTGCTGGTGGAGATGTGCCCCCAGTGTCTGCACTGGTTTCCAGTGAGATCTCGTGAGACCTCACAGAAGAATCATGAGATCTCGTAGAGCGCAAGAGCTCCGATTATTTATAGTTTTATCAAATGTTTTCAGTGAGGAAGTAATGTGAAGAAAGAAGAAGAAAAACAAAACAAAACAAAAATTTAAATTGTGATACAACAGAGTATATGGGCATATAAGTAATATAATTATTCCAGTAAATGTAAAATTATTAACAAGACATTATACTTTTTATCAATGGATTCCAAATTTCATATTTATCCATACACAATCTAAAAGCAATCCATTCGTATGTTGCAAGAGTTGTCATGTCTTCTGTCCATTGATCGAAGGGGGCCATAGTATTATCTTTCCAGTGAATTAATATCCGTCTTTTAGCAGAAGTAAGTGAAAAAGGTAAAGGTAAAAGACCCTTGGACCGTTAAGTCCTGTCAAAGGTGACTATGGGGTTGTGGTGCTCTTCTTGCTTTCAGGCCGAGGGAGCCAGTGTTTGTCCACAGACAGCTTTCCAGGTCATGTGGCCAGAATGGCTAAACCGCTACTGGTGTGACGGAACACTGTGACGGAAACCAGAGTGCATGGAAACACCATTTTTACCTTCCTGCTGCAGCGGTACATATTTATCTACTTGCACTGGTGTGCTTTCAAACTGCTAGGTTGGCAGGAGCTGGGACAGAGCAACAGGAGCTCACCCAGTCGCAGGGATTCAAACTGCTGACCTTTTGATCAGCAAGCCCAAGAGGCTCAGTGGTTTAGACCACAGCGCCACCCGCATACTTAGCAGAAGTGAGGACACAGAGAGTACATCTATGGTGGCCCATTGTCAAACCCCATATAGTAGGTATATAGTTTAAAATAAAACTGCTAGATCTTTTTCATGTGTACTACTGTCAAGGTGGACGTCACCCATCCTGTGTATGTGCACATCTGTTGAAATTTGTTTTGTTGGCCCAACCTGTCAAGATAATCTCAAAATCTGCTTCTGTCTTCTAAGGTTTTAGTGACCTTCGACACCCACCCAGCTTGGCGTCATCAGAAAATTTGATGAGCATCCACTCCACTCCTTCATCCAAGTTATTTATAAAGCGAGTGACTAGTAGTATAAACACTGAGAACTGGGAAACACTGGCCTGAGAGTGCTCCAATTGGAGAACAGCCTTTACCAAAGGTGTCATGGGCTTTGAAGACACTCAAACTCAGGACGCGAGGGAGAAACTTGCCAGGAGGAAGGCACGCTTGGCAAATCCACACTGATCAACTCCCACCTGAAACCTATGTCCCCACTGTGGAAGGACGTGTGGATCCAGAATTCGCCTCCACAGTCACTTACGGACTCATTGTTAAAACCTTGTTTATGGAAGACAATCTTACTTGGCTGTGAATGATAAGAAGAAGAAGAAGAAGAAGAAGAAGAAGAAGAAGAAGAAGAAGAAGAAGAAGAAGAAGAAGTTTATGCATCATATGACTATGTACCTCTTTTGACCTGAATCTGCCACCACTTGGTATAGCAGGATGAGCCTGGGTTCTAGAATATTGAGGGATGGAGAAACCCTTTTTCTACATCTCTCTCTCTCTCTCTCTCTCTCTCTCTCTCTCTCTCTTTCTCTCTCTCTCCTGTTGGGTAGCTAGGCTGTATCATACCAAATCAAAAATCGTCCCCTCTCTGTAGACAAACCATTAGTTTACCTGGACACATGGAACTCCACAAGAATCTTACAAAGACAAGCAGTAGCGTTTTGCTTGGATTGTGAGCCCCAATGTCTGTTTTAGGAGGGGAAGTTTCTCCCTTGACATTTTCACAGCACTGAAAGGAACAGGAGGGACTGATGACTCCCATCTCAGCAGAGACAAAGAGGTGATTCTGCCCCAGCGGGCTTTGATGAACCTTGGCATTTAGCCACCACTCGTACTTACAGTCCCTTTCACTCCCACATATCTGCAAGAAAGCACGAGAATGTTTTGTGCATCAAATCCATATTAATGCCTGCATACCAAAAAAAGTGTCGTTTTGCCCCCAAACTCTTTTGCATTGTTAGAACAATGACCTACTATTGTGCTAATTTTCTGCACAAATAAAAGAGAGATACAGCCGATAGAGGAGCAAATAATTTCTTAAAAACATGTAATAGTAAAAACCCCCCAAAACAACCCTCTATATCTTAATGCATTACGTGCTTTGCCAAGTTTTGTCAACAGAAAAAGATCAATCAATAAATGTAATTATAATTTCTGTTCGTCTTGCTTACCACATTCTGTTTTAATTGCCCTGAAAGATAGTCAACTGGCTTCAATGAAACTGTCTTTACTGCTTAAAGTGTTGCACTGCTTTTATTCCAAGTAGAGGGGGAAAATAAGGGGAGATAGTATAATTAAAACTAAGGGATCCTAGACCTGGAATGGTTTATATGTGGCCACAGAGGGAAGATTGTAGTTCATTATACCCACTGTGGATGGGTTAAAGCACAACAGATTTAAATTTAAGAAATGTAAGACCAGACTTGGAGCTGGTTCAAAGCGTCATTTTCTATAACCGGTGGGTTGGGTCCAAACTTAGTCACAGTTAGAAAGAGACCCGCTGGAATCTATTGGACTTTAGTTTCTCATGACTTAGATCCCACACATGACTCTAACCATGACTAAGTATTAATTCAGCCTAGTGTTCAGTAAGGCAACAGAGGTAAGTGCCTCTGCTAAAAAACATTTGCCCTTTTCTGCAAAGTATAATGTTTTTATAAGTGTTTACAGGTAAGACAGTTTGCCCCTTGTTGCCGGAAAATCCGAGGGCTCTCTTGGACAAATGAAGACACCAACCAGAGCAAATCAGAGCAAAACAGCAGCCAGTAGGCTCGGTCTTTATTAAAGAGAAAGACTGTCGCGACAGGACTCCCACCGCCCACGAGGTGAAGCAAGATGGAAGCCTCGAACAAAAGAAGACCCTGACTTTTATTAGTTGCTAATCCCCCAAGCTACACCCCCAGAATTACATCATATTTACATCATGATTACATTAAAATTGGGAGGAGTCGAGGAGGGGTTACACAGGTAATCCGAGTGTCCTGACACCTGGCCGGAGCCTCCTCTCCCCCTCCCACATGAGTCATTTTCAAAAACAAAAGAGAAGGGCGAGGTTTCCTGCCCCCTGAGGGGAATCCGGTCAGAGTCCTTTGTGAGAGTCCGTGTGGAATACACTAAAAGGTGCAGCTTTATTGTGTCCTTGATAGCCTCCTGTCTGGACCCATCACGATGGCTATCAAGGCAGTCACGTCAACCGAGAGGAGTCGCTGAGTACGTGACCGCTCGGTCGAAGGATTATGGTTGCCCAGCATCAGGTCACCCCCCTTTGATAGTCCTAGAGATATGCAGTAAAATAAAAGTGGTCCGACAAAAATCCAACGTACGGCTGATTTTTGGTGAATATAAAACGGCGAAGGACGCAGGTGGCGCTGTGGGTTAAAGCCTCAGCGCCTAGGGCTTGCCGATCGAAAGGTCGGCGGTTCGAATCCCTGCGGCGGGGTGCGCTCCCGCTGCTCGGTGCCAGCGCCTGCCAACCTAGCAGTTCGAAAGCACCTCCGGGTGCAAGTAGATAAATAGGGACCGCTTACCAGCGGGAAGGTAAACGGTGTTTCCGTGTGCGGCTCTGGCTCTGGCTCTGGCCAGAGCAGCGATGTCACGCTGGCCACGTGACCCGGAAGTGTCTCCGGACAGCGCTGGCCCCTGGCCTCTTAAGTGAGATGGGCGCACAACCCCAGAGTCTGTCAAGACTGGCCCGTACGGGCAGGGGTACCTTTACCTTTACCTTTACCTTTAAAATGGCGAAGACCTTGAAGTTCAATCCAACCCCAAGTTTAGGAAACAATGTAGCAAGGTCTTGATTGGATCAGTCATGGTTGATTGAATTTGGAAACGTTGTATCAGTGAGCTGTCAAACAGGGAACCAGCGAATGCTGGCTGCAGTACCAGCGCAGCCGCCACCAGGGGCGCTGTTCGCTAATGCTGATTGGTTGAAGCGGCAGTCGACTGACCCAGGGTTCGGTCGCCCGGTCTACTCATGTTAAAGATAGGGCGATGCAGAGCGCTATAGCGGAGAACTGTCAGGCTAGCGCTTCCTTATTTACGGAAGGCTTTTAAGAGGTGACCCTCTAAAGGGACATCTCTAGGACTGGGGAGGGGAGATGCGTGTATGTGTGAGTGTGGTGCTTGTGTAATACACGTGACAATGGAAGGGGGGGTGACTCCCGGCGACACCCTAAATACAGTAGTTTGCTCTTTCACATCTATCATCATCATCATCATTCCCAAAGCCACATTGTACTTCTAATTGTGTGAGTCCACTTTTTTTCAAGACAGATCAAAATGATATGTGAAACCACAGGAGGCATTTAATGTTTAAATTCAATTTCCTTATCCTGAGGAGCAACTTTCCAAGAAAACCCCATTTGCCTATCTTCACAAGTACAGTGGTACCTTGGGTTACAGATGCTTCAGGTTACAGACTCCGCTAACCCAGAAACAGTACCTCGGGTTAAGAACTTTGCTTCAGGATGACAACAGAAATTGCACAGCGGGGGCAGCGGGAGGCTCCATTAGCTAAAGTGGTGCTTCAGATTAAGAACAGTTTCAGGTTAAGAACGGACCTCTGGAATGAATTAAGTACGTAACCAGAGGTACCACTGTCGTGCTTTTTTCTGGGGGGTACTCAAGGGAACTTTCTCTCCCCTGCAAAAGTTAAAAGCGTGGCACTCTCTGGAACAACTTCACGGTGAGTACCAGTAACCTTTCTTTCTAAAAACAAAGAAAAACAAAAACAAACTGCTCACAGATACTATTTGTACTGCCATTCCTTCACAATTGTGGCTTGTTTAACATTAATGCCCTGGTGTTCTCTCATATATGTGTGTTGCTGCTCCGCATGTGGCTTTTTAAAATCTCAAAACTACGTAAACTCTTTTTGTGCAAATGTGTTTTTCTTGTGGTTGCACTGCAGCATAGGTTTCATAGTGCTGGTAATGAGATCATGTTGTGGGAAAGGGGTGAAATATTGTGAGACTGATGATGGGGCGGGGGAGACCCACACTACTCCTTTCAATTGCACTGGGGTGGGGGTGGGGGGGTGAGAGGAATACTACAAAACTTCCTGAATGAACGTAAGCTATAAGATTCAACAAAATGTAAGATTCAGCTAGAAATGACATAGTGTTTTAGAGCACCGTCCTGCTTTGTCAAATGGCAACCGTACTCATATCAATGAGTTTCATATAAATGCCATCCAAAGTCTTTCCAAAATAAAATGACGCTCTGTGCAATTGATACACAATTTGCGCAACAAACTGGCTCAGTGCAGGGACAGGAAGAACCTCAGCTTCGGCCCAGTATACCTGAAGGAGCGTCTCCATCCCCATTGTTCAGCAGGGACACTGAGATCCAGCTCAGAGGGCCTTCTGGCAGTACCCTCACTGCAAGAAGTGAGGTTACAGGGAACCAGGCAGAGGGCCTTCTCGGTAGTGGCACCCGCCCCATGGAACACCCTCCCTTCGGATGTCAAGGAAATATACAACTATCTGACTTTTAGAAAACATCTGAAGGCAGCCCTGTTTCGGGAAGTTTTTAATGTTTGATGTATTTATTGTGTTTTTAATATTCTATTGGGAGCTGCCCAGAGTGGCTGGGGAATCCCAGCCAGATGGGCGGGGTATAAATAATAAATTGTCATTATTATTATTATTATTATTATTATTATTATTATTGTTGTTATTATTAGGATTCTTTCCGTGTGTTGGCTCCTGACCCATACACAGCAGTTGGGTGAAAGCGGATACCTGGTCAGTGGGCTAGGATGCCGGGTATGGCTGCAGCTGGAGGAGAAGCCAGCAGTTTGTCTGCCTTTACGTATAGTGTAATTTCCTATGAATTATTGAGCGCATTCTGCGATCGGAGGTAGGCTTCGCCTCTCCCCTGCTGGAGGTCATCAGAAGTCTAGCCGCCCACTCTGTCCCCAAAAGCATTAGGCAGCTGTCCCAAAGCCCCTATCTTTGCATGACTGCCTCCTCATCCCAACACATAGCCATGTAGCCCCTATAATGGAGAACTGCATGTATTATTAAGCAGCTGAAAGCACTTGTACAAGGCTGACGGCACACATGACTTATTTACGCTGACCTAAAATAGCTGCACTTTAAGTGATACAAACACAGAAGACTTTAAAGTGCTCCGCCAAGAATTGTAAATAAAAAAGAGAAACCCGTTGGCTAATTCGCTGAGAGGCGGGGGAAGGAAATAAAAATAAAATAAACCCAATGTTGTTTTCTTATAAAAATGAAGGTGGTAACTGAAAAACAACAGCACACGCATCATCCGGCCCTTTCTTCTTACCTGAAGAGACATTAACTCATTTGGTCCATGTGGGCCTCAGCATTAGCATCTATTTAGCAGCCCTCCTTCCTAGTTTCAATACCACAAGGTGGTTCCAGTGGGTTTCAATGCTCTCATGCTTGCTGGGTTAGAAAAGCACTCGTTTTTTCACCTCTTTGAAAGGCATGAGCCGGCAGCCCCACTATTCTTGAGGGTGGAGGTTTGATGACTCTGTTTTAGCTATCCTATGGCTCATGAAGGCGAAAGGCAGAAAACAGTTTGGTTCCATTATCACTCGCTTGGCAACGAGGACACAGCTACTAAGGATCCCACACCTTTACTCTAGAGAAGGGCTCAGCTTTGCTTCTGAATCAGAACAGAGGTCAGTACAGGGGCACCCTGGGAAAAGATTTAAGTGTCTATGGTTTATGTTCTGCTGATGCAGAAAAGGCAGATACGTATCACTCTCTCTCTCTCTCTTTAGTTAATCCCTGGTGGATATATATATATATATATATATATATATATATATGAAACCTTTAAAGATTACTTAACCACCATTTTAATATAAAAGTCTAACTTACACGAAATTTAATTTAATTTATTTTTACACCAGCAGCTGTCAGTTCAAAGAACAACAACACAGTGGGCCATCTGTCCTTAATTTCATCAATCTACTGTAGGCTGTCACATGACAGCGCAAACTTGGACAAAAACGTGTCACATGACTGGCTCCAGCCACTTTTAAGCCATTCTGTCATATGCAGTCAGATTTAACTGCATCATGCAGGCAACAAGCCCATCCAAATCAGAGGCGGCGGCAGCAGAAGCAGCAGCATACCAACCTCCCGTGAACCAAACAAGGGATCAACATAACCGGAATCTGAACTGCTCTTCTTCATCGTCTCCCACTCCTTGTACTCCCGTCTCATTTCTTTCAATCTGAAGGACAAACGTTTTCAATTTTTAATTCGGACCTATAAACTGATCCAAAAATCTAAGTGCTCGTCGTGCAAAAATCTCGTTTCTCCTGGTTTTATAACGTCAAGGAAATTTTGCACCGTGCAAGAGCAACGTGGAGCTGGGGAATTGCTGAAATATATATATATGTCAGTTCCCAGATGTTATCTGTCCCTCTACTTAAAAGACAGTGGTCCTGTTTTCCAAAATTCTTAGCTTAGTAAAGCATAATCCAGAACTCCTTTTTTAACAAGGCAAATACATAAAGAATAGATTATTATTATTATTATTATTATTGCATTCATATCCCAGTCTACTTCTAATGAGGACGAGGTGAGGTATACCTTTCCCCTTCTTCCCATTGTATTCTACTTTTGAAGAAGTTGAGGCTGAGATATCTGAGTGGGAATCTGGAGGTGCTTTTGTGCATTGCTGAACAACGTCCACAACGCTACTGCATTTCATCTGGACTCAGAGCTCCCATGTCTTTTTTGCTCAGTTAAAGAAAATAAAATAAAAAAGGAGAGGTAAGTAGGGGGGGGGGATGAAAAAGTGGCAGGAGAAGAAAGGGGGAAATGGAAGTAGAACAGTTGGCGGCTGCTCTAAAGGGACAATGCAACACTGTGCCACCAATTTCAGTCTGTCTTAGAATCATAGAATGGTAGAGTTGGAAAGCATGCTGAGGACCATCGAAGTCAACTCCCTGCAATGAAGGAATATGCAGCTGTCAAACCAACTGAGCTATCTTTAGCCACCCTGCCTTCTTACTTACAACAACCAACTGTTAAGATATTCCATTCCACCTTAAGAGGAACAGGCTATTGTGTCTCACATGCCTGTTTACATTCCAGCACAGCTTGCTGGGAACTTGTGTATAGCTTTTGCTTATGCTCCTCGCTTGGACACGAAGGGGAGAAGACATGTTTTTCCCTTTGTCCTGATGCTGAATATAATGCCCATAAATACGCTTTACACAGCCTCTATCTGCCCTTCTGTTGCGAAGAGCTTACTCTGCTGGCTTGCGTGCTCAGCCTCTGAAGATCTCTGAAGCTCGAGTTGCAGTTACATGCTGATCCAAGGACTGGAGATCTCCAGGCATTGCTGGCTGGTGGGCTGGAGCCAGCTGGGGGCCTGCCCATTGCCCCTGTTTCCTTGGACACATCCCAACACCAACCTCACAGTGATAAGGAAAGTCCAAACATGATACCAACCAAAGTTCTCAAAGGGGGGAAGAAGCAGAACAATAGAAGCTTCTTCTGCAGGGCAAGAAAACTTTTGAGGAATCGGAGGATGGCATTCATCACAGCACTGACGTTTGCCATGTTTAGCTGTATTGACCCTTCATGTTATGTTAGGAACAGGAAACAAGAGTGGCCCTGTTTGTCGCATGCTGTGTCACGCGGCTGGGCACTGCTGGGAACAAGATGCTGATCTACATACATAAAGCATACATATTCCCCTATACCATCATCACATAAATATATACCGGGTTCTTTCCCTGGAGGGAACACCAATGTCCTCCGAAAGGAAGGGAAACAGATTCGAGAGAAGGCTCATCAGATTTTTTTAAATAAACACTTCTTCAGATACACAGTGTGCATGCACACGAAAGCTTATACCCAGAACAAACTTAGTTTGTCTCTAAGGTGCTACTGGACAATTTTTAATTTTGTAAAAATTTATTTCGACTGCGTCAGACCAACACGGCTACCTACCTGAATCCAGTTTTGTTTTTTTTATTTAGCTAAATAGGATCCAACCCTTGGTTCGCACCAGAAAGTTGGAGGGGGATTGCTTGCATCATTTCCCAAAACAAACACTATCCTGCTTATTGTCCAGAGACCTTTCCCAGTGTAAGGATTCTAGTGGAAGCATGGTTGGCTATGGAATAAAATGACCAATTGTGCGTTGCCAAAAGGGAAGAAATGCATCACCAGATAAGAGGACAAAAGAGGGCACAGATTTGCATATGCTAATGTGTATGTGTGTAATAAGTGTATATATATATTACACACACACACACAAATACAGACATAATTATATATAGAAATACAATGCATCTTACTACATAGCAAGACAGACCAGGAACAGGTGGCCTGGGCACCTGCTAAGTCTGCTCTCCAGGTGCTAACTGCTGATGGAGAATTGGAAGGCCACCAGCTTTCCCAGTTTAGGGTTCTTTATCTTGAAACTAGCCTTGGACAGGGCAGTTAGGACTGACCTCTGACAGCCCTTCCAATAGAGGACAGTCCATTGTTAAGTAGGAGGACATGGCTGCTCTACAGTGACAAGAGTTGAGTTAGGGCACCCAAATTGCGGAATACCTTCCTCTCTTTATCCTCCAGGCTTTGCTCCTGCCAGGTCTTTATACAAAGTTTGTTTCATCTGTTCTGTCCTCCTCCATTGCATCCTGCTTGATGTTGTGGTTTTATGGCAATATTTGTGGTTATGGTTGTTGTGAGTGATGTATTTGTGTTAGAAGGGTGGGGCAGAAGAAGTTCTCCTAGAAAGAAAATAGATGTACCCTCCATCTGATCTGCTGGGGCTCTTGCAGTCTCTTACAGGGCACAGACAAACCATTTTGCAACATTAATAATTCCACAAATGTTGACCTGGCACCTTAACCTGTGGAATAACCACAGAAATGTCTCATCACTTCAAGGCAGGTCCTTCCATTGCTTTACAGCTAAAAGGAAAGGAGTTGAATTTCAAGCCTCTTCACTGCAAAGTGGGCAGATGGAACAGGGAAGGAAGTTAAAGAATGCCCAAAGTATTCTTTAGGGGCAATGGAGAAAGTCACAGCTTTATTTGCTTAGCCCGATCCTCGCTCCCAAGAAAGTGCAAGAGAGATTCAGGCGGAAAGGGGTTGTAATTAAAATACAGATCAAAAAGTCACATTTTTCAATTTGCCATGTTAAAAAAATAACAATCATCTTGTCATATTCTCTTTAAATAACAGATGGTCAAGCATGACTAATAGATCGCTGACTGATGGAAATATGCAAAGTCTTTTCATTTAGAGAGGGTTTCTTTCTTTTTTTTAATTAGCTAAAGCAACACGGCAATGCCAAATATTCAACAGGAATTTCAAGGCAAAATGTCTTTGTTTAATGTAAAAACGCTGCCAGTCACCCACATCTGGCTTTGGGAAGTATGTCTATTGTATACCTAAGTTTATTTCATACCCACATGTGTGTCAAACTGATTGTGATGGTTGGGGGGAAATCCGTCCCATCCAGGGAAGTTTCCTTGGACTTATACAAATTCTTGTGCATGTGTTTCTTTACGACATCCTTTAATCTTCCGCCTTCCCAAATGTAATTAGACTAATACTATACCTGTACAGAAGGGCTACTGATTTATATTTGCATAGCGCAATGGCAGAAGCATAAATCAAAGTATTTGTGCTTTCCCCCCATTGTACTAAATCACAGAGAGCAATGCCTCTGCGGGTTGATAACTTCCTCCTTCCAGCTATGGAAACACCTACGGTAGAGAGCATCCCAACCCAAGTGAGGAACATGAAACTAGAGATAAATAAAAAGTCCACTCATCCTCTGGGAATCTGGCTGAAAGGATGGATGGTTTAAAACCTACTAGTCCACATTCTACTCAAAGGCTGCGTAAGGTTGACACCCAACACCTATCAACTGTTTAAACACCAACATAGCCAGATTACACATGTTTTTGGTCATGGAATAACTGGAACATGTTTGGCTTGACCTTCCTTGGCTTTTCTTGTCTGGAGAGTAAATAATGAAATTTCTAACTTTCCTACGACGGTGTCTGGGTCTCACTTTTTCAAAAGCCTTGATAAATGGATGCCAATGGTAAGTACATCCTTCCATTTGCCAGACTTGTTTTCATTATTCTCTACATGTTTTCCTCAAAAACAAAAACCAAAGTGCTTTGTGCATAAATTTAACTTGACACCCTTCTTTCACCTGCAGTGCAGAGTTACCCAAGTCTAGACAGGAAAGCAGACACACACACACACACACACACACACACACACACACACACACCATCTTATAGAAGTGGCCTGAACAATAGTTACCCTTTCCAAATGTTTGCTTCCTGGGTTAAGGATGGAGAATGAGTTTGGCATTCCTTTTCTGTTTTCTAGACTATTTCATGGGCGATCTGTATGAGTTTCTTTCAAAAGCATGGGTGATCTAAATAAATGGTGCTTTACCTGAGAGTTGCATGAGATAATACATTGATATTTGGTAAATTGCCTTTGCCTGGTGTAAAATTAAGTTCCGCAATGCAACACGGAAACAGAGTCTTCTGACACCTTAAATATGGGGGTGGGGGCAGTATGTTGGCATAAGCTTTCATGGGCCAGTGCTCACTTGACAGATTGATGGAGCGTCATCCTGAGTTTGGAAAATTTGTGTATACATATATGTGTATATCAATGTTACATGGGTGTAGAAAGAAAAATGTGAGCAGTGGGGTCAGAGGGAAATAGAATGCAAAATTTGAAAAACCAGACAGTGATCATTATGTTTTTATTTATTTATTTTGTAAATCGCTTTGAGTTTTATGATCAAGTGGCATACAAGTCTTGTGAAATAAAATAGTGATAATAAAATAATTATGCCAAGCTTAAAAGTAAAAAATAATGACAGTGACTACTCATAATAACACATCCTGGCATCAGCAAACTATTTAGCACCCACTGTAGGATAAAAACCCATTATCTCTATTCATGCCACAGCTGATAGAATTGATCTTCTCAATAAACTAGGAGGTCCGCTTCCTTGTTTTTGCCACAGTGAAAGATCTGGTCCTCTTGTGATTCAAGCACCAAGCGAGTCTGAGGTCTCTCCCAGCATCTGCATTTAAATGAATTTCAAGTAGTTCTGCGGCTAAAGTCTCTTCTTGACTGAAACCTTAGAGAGTCAGTATGCATCAGACTTCACAGTATTGAGTCGTATGGATCAGGGAACTTCAAATGTTCATAGGCTGGCACTGTAAACAACACCAGAAATTCAGCTGTCGATTCACAACAAATGGAGTAGTGTTAGTGAGGGAAGAATATCCTGCTTTTTATTTCCAGAGGGATAGCCATTGATTGGGAACCGTGGATGAAGTGTTGTTTGGAGACGGGTGAAACCCTGCAGTCAGACAGTGGTTATTCAGCGAAGCTCGCTAGCTTGTTAAATCTCTAGCTAGGCAAAACCTATCCTTTGTTTAATTTCAGTTATTGCTTAGTAGCAGCCCCATACCTCTATCGTGTCTCGTCTTAGTCACCTTTTCTCTAAAACAGTGATAGCCAGCAAGGTGCCACCCTAACTCCCATCAGTCACAGGCAGCATGGCCAGAGCGCAAGGGATGATGGGAGTTGCTGTTCAACAGCCTCTAGAGACCAGCTCATTGGCTGCCCCTGCAGCCTGAAAAGCAGCCTTTCCTCATAGGGGACTTGCTCCACAATCCCCTTGAGCATTTCTGGTTGCCTGTTTCTGAAACTTTCCCAGCCAAAGGGTCGCAATCTCCTCACTCATGCTCCAGAAGGAAAGTGTGTTGACATTCTGGAGGAGAAACACAAAGCTGTGTACGAAGAACGCTCTAGTGAACGAGTTATCTGTTAAGTTGCGGGTGAACATATCAGATGACACAGCGATTCTTCAAACAGCTCTTGTTTATTCACATGCTAGAACAGAACTGAACTGAAGGCTTCAGCCAGCCTGCTTATATAGAGCTCCACTAGAACGCAACAGTAACCATCCAATCACTGTAACTATCCAATCACTGAACGTCACTTTTGATCCCTTATTTGCATATGTGGACCTGAACTATCTACAGTATCCCCCTGCTGGCCCAGGGTGAGAACTTCAGTACATAACATTATCTATGATGAAGCCCCTGAGGAAGAGCCTGAAGATATTAAATATGACTATGTTGATAACTACCAACTAAATCTTAATGTGGAGGGAAAAGGTTTATGCGCTGGAGCTCTCTATGATTATCAAAGCTGCTGATGACATAGAGATTTCTTTTGACCCCAAGAACTGTATCACAAGCATTGAGATGACTGATGAGGGCTGGTGGCGTGGTTATGGTCCCGATGGTCACTTTGGGATGTTCCCTGCTAACTATGTAGAACTCAGTGAATAACATCTGAAGGCAGCCTTGTCTAGGGACGTTCTTGATGTTTGATGGAGAGAAGAAGAAGAGTTTGGATTTGATATCCCGCTTTATCACTACCTGAAGGAGTCTCAAAGCGGCTAACATTCTCCTTTCCCTTCCTCCCCCAGAACAAACACTCTGTGAGGTGAGTGGGGCTGAGAGACTTCAAAGAAGTGTTATTAGCCCAAGGTCACCCAGCAGCTGCATGTGGAGGAGCGGGGAAGAGAACCTGGTTCACCAGATTACAAGACTACCGCTGTTAACCACTACACCACATTGGCTCTGTTTTATCATGTTTTTAATATTCTGTTGGGAGCTGCTCAGAGTGGCTGGGGAAACCCAGCCAAATGGGCAGGGTATGTATGTATGTATGTATGTATGTATGTATGTATAAATAAATAAATAATAGTTAAAACAAAATAAAAAAATTCCTTCCAGTAGCACCTTAAAGACCAACTAAGTTAGTTCTTGGTATGAGCTTTCGTGTGCATGCACACTGCTTCAGATAGGTGTGCATGCACACGAAAGCTCATACCAAGAACTAACTTTGTTGGTCTTTAAGGTGCTAATGGAAGGATTTTTTTTATTTTGTTTTGACTATGGCAGACCAACACGGCTACCTATCTGTAAATAATAGTTGTTATTATTATTATTATTATTATTAGGCGTTTTGAGAGAAAACCAAAGTGACTTGCTTCCCCCACACCTTGACTTATCTATTGGGCTTTAGCACTTCATCCTGTTTATAATTACTTTGTGTCTCCCCCACCCCCAGGCAAATCACTTGGATGTCTAAACTATAGGTCCACTGCCCACTTTTAAATGAAAGCATTGTTTTGAAACAGCAGTTCAGGCTTTCGCGCAGGGAAGCTATTGACGTGTGACTGCCAGGAGTCACCAAGGTCTCCTCCTCCTTGCTGCCAGGGACCAGGCAGAAGGGTTAGGCTCACATCACGGTCACCTCAGATGCAACATGTTTAATGGTGTCTGTTCACACATTCATCTGTGAGTCATTAAGTGTTTGAGTAATAAAGCCGATGAGGTAAGCGATGAATATGTAGATGAATCAGCCTTCACTTAAATCCCTCTTTTGAAAGTGTTGAATGACTTTCTATTCAGGCTGCCTTTTGGTCCAGGAAGGAAAGGGTTTTGTCTTTGCTGGGCAAAAGAAAACCTTGGAGACCCAACACATCTTTGCAATATTGGTTTTGCTTACAAATGCACAAGCGTGGTGGTAAACTGAAGGTGGCAACGGATCTGCTTCTCTGGTCGCTTCCAAACAGGGAAGACTCGAGGATAAATAGCACCCTCAGCAAGGAGTGGACATGAGCATAGCAGCACTCTGCTCACCAGTGTGGTGTAGTGGTTAAGAGCGGTAGACTCGTAATCTGGGGAACCGGGTTCGCTTCCCTGCTCCTCCACATGCAGCTGCTGGGTGGCCTTGGGCTAGTCACACTTCTTTGAAGTCTCTCAGCCCCACTCACCTCACAGAGTGTTTGTTGGGGGGGGGAGGAAGGGAAAGGAGAATGTTAGCCACTTTGAGACTCCTTCGGGTAGTGATAAAACGGGATATCAAATCCAAACTCCACCTGTCAGGAGCGAGCTGGCAATAAATCACACCTTTTTAAAAAATTATTTATTCACAAAAACACAAACTGCACATGAGTGTCAGGCCTAATGAGCACACCAAATCATCTCCGGCAGGCCTTGCCGCAAATAAAGCAATTGCTGACACTGAAGCCCTCTGCCTCCCCACAGCTGCCTAAGACCCATCCTTTCCAGGTCCCCCCACAAGCAAACAGAGACTGTGTCTGCCTGTTGCCAATCTCTCCTCTGCCCTTTTCATGCCTCTTCTGGTTCTGGGAGACAAGGGGGAGGGGAGATGGAGCTTGTCACAGCAGGAGTGGGAGACAGTCATGGCTCTTCACCAGCTTGGCTCATCTCTCCCTCCTTTGCTTCAGCATCTGCCTCTGATTCTGAACTTCTATCTGCCATAGCCTCTTCCTGCTCACTAAACCCTGTTACCTCCTCAGCTTCCGAAACCTCCTCCTCCCAGTCTTCTCTCTCTTCTCCCTGTGACCACTCTTCATTGTCCCACCACCAATCCCCTGGCTCTGAGCCTTCTTCCCTTGGGGGTTCCCCAACTGGTTCTTCCCACCATTCCTCTGTGTCCAACCAGTTCATGACTTCACCTGTTATTCCCAGCAACTGATATTCAGAGGCATACTGCCTCTGAAACTGTAGGTAGAACATAGCCATCATAACTGCATCAACAGAAGTATAGTGCCCAGATCAAGAGAACTCTATTCTGCCTTGGTCAGACCACACCTGGAATTCTGTGTCCAGTTCTGGGCACCACAGTCTAAGGAAGATGTTGACAAGCTGGAATGTGTGCAGAAGAGGGCAACCAAGATGATCAAGGGCTGGAAACCAAGCCTTATGAGGAACAGTTGAAGGAGCTGGGTATGTTTAACCTAGAAACGAGGAGACTGAGAGGAGACAGGGTGGCTACCTTCAAATATCTGATGGGGGGATGTCACATGGAAGAATGGAGCAGCATGTTTTCTCCTGCTCTGGAGGGTAGGACCTGAACCAAACAATTCAAGTTACAAGGAAGGAGATTCCGGCAAAACATCAGGAAGAACTTTCTGTTGGCAAGAGCTGTTTGACAGTGGAATGGTCTCCTTCAGGAAGCTGTGGATTCTCCTTCCTTGGAGGTTTTTAAGCAGAGTTTGGATGGCCATCTACCATGGATGCTTTAGCTGAGATACCTGCATTGCAGAGGGTTGAACTAGACCCTTGGGGTTCCTTCCAGCTCTGCAATTTTATGGTTCTGTTATTCTTTCCAAAGTGAGACTACCTCAGCTACTACAGCGGTACCTCTGGTTATGTACTTAATTCGTTCCGGAGGTCTGTTCTTAACCTGAAACTGTTCTTAACCTGAAGCACCACATTAGCTAATGGGGCCTCCCGCCGCCGCCGTGCGATTTCTGTTCTCATCCTGAAGCAAAGTTCTTAACCCGAGGTATTATTTCTGGGTTAGTGGAGTCTGTAACCTGAAGTGTATGTAACCCAAGGTACCACTGTATTTTGAATTTATTTACATACGTTTTATCTTCTATCCATTTGAAGTGGCTCACACAACAGTTAGAAATATAACATTAAAAACCAACCCCAATGAAATGAAAAATTATATATATATATCACATCCCAAAGCTTCTTATGCAGAGAGAACGAGAACTAGTACAGTATGTTTTAAACATGCATATGGTCAGATTTATTCCTTTATTCTAAAGTTAATTTACTAGGCACCCACCTTGTGGCAGTATCTGGAACACCACGTATAAAAGTGCAACATTTTGCAAAACTGGCCATCATACTCAGAGGACATGACTGCAGCAATCTGTTAACAACTGTCCTAAGAAGAAAGACCAAAAAGAGAGAGCTAAAGAAACAAAATGAAACATTGGATAGGCAAAATGAGAGAGGCCCTCCCAATGCTCAAAGATGGAATGACCTGAAGAGAAAGACCCTTACAAGCCAACAGCCACCAAAAGACCCTTGTGGACATCCTTGGGGAAGCTGTTCTGTAGATGGAGACTCAAGCACAGCAGAACTTTAAGGTAATACACGGAGGTTGTGTGTGTAGAATTATAGATTTTGTGTTCCATAAGGCAATGATTATGTGATATACATATTTTCCTTCCAAGATCAAAGTCCTGTTGTTAATAGTTAAATATTCACAGATGCAAATGAGCTCTCGTTTGCATAAAGCGATAATCATTTTATTCATTAGGCCTCGGTAAATGTTGTCCTCAAATTTCATGCTAATTTTTGCTTTAGGGTTCCCGAGAAAAAGTGAGCTCGTGAGTTGAACTGGGGGGGATGCTACTGTGAGGAGGGGCTGGTTTTCCAAGAGAGGTACCTGCTTCTTTTCCTTCACTTAAACAACTCCAGCATTCTTCAGCAGACATGTCCGGCCTTGCCTGTTGTATCTGCTAAATGTCTGCAGGGAGATTCAGAGGACTAGTGATTCCTGCAAGGTCATCTGTCAATGCCAGAGGAGCAGGAGGAGGAGGAAGAGGGAAAGAACTGTCAATCTCCTTCTGTCTCCCCAAATGTGTTCCCCACCCCCTCACCCCAACCCCAGTCTGCCCCACCCCTGTCTCTTTGGCATGGACAGGGGACAGTATTGTGGTGGGCGAGACTCACCCTTCCTTCTTTGCCTCACCTCCCAAACACTACATACACACAGACACCCTTCCCCTGGGGCAAGAGAAACAATGGGGCAAGGAGGAGAGGCCAAGCTTGCACTCAGCTGCAGACACTTGATAAATGGGTGGGCAGGCAGCAAATGACAATATGCAGACAAGTGATATCATTTGCAAATGGATCTAGCAAAGGAAAAAGAGGAATGGTGTGTGTGTGTGTGTGTGTGTGTGTGTGTGAGAGAGAGAGAGAGAGAGAGAGAGAGAGAGAGAGAGAGAGAGAGAGGGGTGGACAAAAGTCATGGACATTAGGGAGGGGAGCGTTTCACTTCCAGGTATGCAGTGAATAGGAGATTTCAAAAGCTGGGAATGCCTTAGGTTTGCTTAAGCGGACATTTTTATGGTAAGGGAACTAATTTTCTACCTGAATATAAAAGATGGAAGCAAAATTCTAAAGTACTTAAATGCGAACAGCTCTCTGCTTCTTTGAGGAGAGGGGAAATGACAGTAGATGTCAGGAGTGGAGGCCAGGGCCAAGAAGCTAGGAGATGTGGTGGTGGCGGTGGCAGCTTCTGTCAAGATTTCAAGGCATTTCAACTGCAGCAAGTGAAGGGGAGCAGCGGGGGAGGACAGGAACTTCCCATTTTGCTTCAGGAGGCAAAACTGGAAGTGCCACTCCTGCTGGAGGCTGATCCATTAGTGTTGCCCATGTTGAAGTCAGGAGGGAGGAAGATGGGGACAGAACTGGAATTTGTTGGCTCTGGCGCCACCTAGTGTTGGTCTCCCTGCTTTCTGCCCTATATGGGTACTAGCCACCACTGGGTATCAGGTTGGATAATGAATGCACATGGAAATCCATCACATGTAGGCTCTGATGCTCATGAGTCAGTCTCTGATCTGGCTTCCCTCATTTTCAAAACCATGTATCTTTGGACACCCCATTCCATCTCCAATCCCCCACCTTTTTGAGGAGGGCAAGTGGGGTCAGCTTCTGCGAAGTGCCATTCTTGAACTTTATTTCTTTGCTATATATCCACACTGTATGGTATATTAAAGGCCTGTCTGGATGGCCTTCGTGTGATTCAAGAGCTAGAAAAGGTTCACGGGGTGCAGAAATTGGAGTTGTCAGGGTACATGAGATCATCTTGTTGGTGTAGTCAAGGTTTATCTTATCTGTTTGCTAAAGAGACAAGAGATTATATTCTAGCTTCTTGCAGAAACTCTTCTCATGAAGAAATCAAAAAGCTTTTCTTATATCACGTAGTGCCATGTAGTTATGTTTGCAGACAGACAATGCAAAACGGAACCTATTCCCCTAAAACTAGCCTTTTCAGCTAGTTGATGAATTATTATTATTATTATTATTATTATTATTATTATTATTAAACTCCACCTTTTCCTCTGACAGGAATCAAGGCAGTTTCCCAACCATTAAAAACACAATTAAAAAGCAATCAGACATTGAGAGAAGCAAAACTATATACATATATAAAATCTAATAAAACCATACAAATAATTACAATAAAAACGGCACACCACCAGCCCTTTAATTAAATGCAGTCCATTCCCAAATGCAGGTTGGAACAAGAAAGTCTTCTGCCACCTGCTGGCAGAAGGACAACAAGGAGCGAGCCAGTCTGGCTTCTCTAGGGAGGGAGTTCCAGAGTCTGGGAGCTGCCACCACCAAGAAGGCCCTTTCCTGTATTCCTACCAAGCGTGCTTGTGAGGGTGGTGGGACTGAGAGAAGGGCCTCAAAACCTGGACTGGATGAGGGAGTATGGTCTTTTAGATAACTTGGACCTCAGTCATATAGGGCAGGGGTCAGCAACCTTTTTCAGCCGTGGGCCGGTCCACCGTCCCTCAGACCATGTGGTGGGCCGGACTGTATTTTGGGGGGGGGGGAATGAACAAATTCCTATGCCCCACAAATAACCCAGAGATGCATTTTAAATAAAAGCACACATTTTACTCATGTAAAAACACACTGATTCCCGGACTGTCCGCTGGCCGGATTGAGAAGGCGACTGGGCCGGATTTGGCCCCCAGGCCTCGGGTTGCCTACCCCTGATATAGGGCTTTATAGGTGATAACCAGCATGACTATCCATTGCCATGCTATGCACCCAAAAGATGTGAGCAAAATGATTTCTCTCTCCCTTATTTTTCTTTTTATGGGATACCAGCTGCAGAGGCCATTTTATAGCCCTTCCAATTAAAAATGCTAAAAATACAGATCAAATTGTCAGGCCTTCCATTAACTCCCTTAGTATCCTGCTGAATGCGGATCCTTTTCTGACTTTTATTGTGGACATGGACAGGAAGCATTTAAAAACCTGGCCAGCATTAATAACCTGACACTGTCCAGCACCTGCATTCCTCTCCCTCCAAATGGCCAGTTAATGACAGCATTTACTTTTAATGTCGTTTATTAAATTGCATCACCTGTAACAACCTTTTGTGCATTTGGCTTAGAACCTATTTCATTTCATTCCAGGCTCCCCACCAATACCACCACCACACACTTTTTTGTTCCCTCCCTGAGGGCAAAGCTTTCTGACCAAACTTCTCCAAGGAGCTCTGTTATTGAGAGAGAAAGAGAGAGAGAAAGAGCTGGTCAAAGACAAGAAAATAAAATGAAATTGCATAATAGCCTTTCCTGTCTCTTATTTCTATACATGCCTTTCATCACAATGACACCGCTGTACAATAAAACGTAGATGAGGAATCGCAGCGCTTCAAATGGGTCTCTTCTCCCCAGCTATCTTGGGTATGTGATGTTAGGCCTGATTTATGAATGCAGTCTGATACTGCTTGCCCACCCCCCTCAATGCTCACACCTCAGACTCGTACGTTTACTTGCAGCCAAGCAAGTGTAGAGCAGACAGAACCAAAATAACCACTAATGATTTTTGCACAGGGCAATGTTATTTATCTAAATGGTGTGTGCATAGAGCAAAGCAGCAGGATAAATATCATGTCAGGGACCCAGGTCTAAATGCTAGCGAAACCCAACAACTTGCCACTGAAGAGACAGCAAGGACAAGAGATGACCAGCAGATCTTGGGAGCTTTATACCTGGCAGCGGCATGGGATAGCCTATTTGAGATCACCTGATTCTTAGGAGAGGGAGGGGTTTTACAACTGGCGGTTTCCTCCTCCAATCAGCAGTTCCGGTGGTGCACAGAACAGGAAACCAATGGCTGATCTCTGTGCTCCTTGTTCAAATCCATGGCGCTTGATATAATGAATGATCACCTATGTGGATACATGGGAAAAGGGGCATGTGAATCTCAGCGTTGTATTTGTTTATAAAACACAGCAGAAGGGCCATCTCTTTGGCGATCACTTGTAGCCGAGTAAGATTGTCTTCCATAGACACGGTTTTAACAATGAGTCCGTAAGTGAATGTGAAGGCCAATTCTGGATCCACACGTCTTTCCACGGTGGGGACATAGGTTTCCAGGCAGGAGTTGATCAAGGTGAGAGTTTGCCAAGCGTGCCTTCCTCTTAGCACATTTCTCCCTTGCGTTCTGAGTTTGAGTGTCTTCAAAGCCCATGACACCTTTGGTAAAGGCTGTTCTCCAACTGGAGCGCTCACAGGCCAGTGTTTCCCAGTTGTCGGTGTTTATACTACATTTTTAAAGATTTGCCTTGAGAGAGTCTTTGAACCACTTTTGTTAACCACCAGCATTACGCTTTCCATTTTTAAATTCGGAATAGAGTTGTTTTGGAAGATGATCATCAGGCATCAGGCACAACATGACCAGTCCAACGAAGTTGATATTGAAGAGCTATTGCTTTGACACTGGTGATCTTTGCTTCTTCCAGTACACTGATATTAGTTCTCCTGTCTTCCCAAGTGATGTGTAAAATTTTTCGGAGACACCTTTGATGGAACCTTTCGAGGAGTTGGAGATGCCGTAACTCAGTGGTAGAGCAAGTGCTTTGGAGGCAACAGCTTCCATATTCCAATCCCTGGGATCTCCAGGCTCCAGGTAGGGAATGATTCTTCCCTGATATCCTGGAGAGCTACTGCTGATCAATGTCAACCATAGTGAGGGAGATGGACCAATGATCTGACTTGGAATAAAGCGGAATGCTATGTTCCTGTGTTCCGTTCTGACTCTGAACTTGGCAGCATCCTCTTAGAAACTTTCTAGGGCTTGTAGACAAAAGGTAGACTAGCCATGCAAAGTGTGGAGAGACCTGGCCTCTGAAGTTAAGTTCTTTTGTCAGAGTGAAGAATCTTTCCCAAATTAATATGACCTGGGTCAGAGGTGACAGTCTAATAAAGCTATGTTTTAAGGCACACATTTTAAACAAAAAATATTCCTAATACAATTCAGACTTAATGTAATAAGAGAACAGGAAGGACATACATTTAGAGAAGATTGGAAAACGTTTATTGAATATATGGGGGGAAACTGTTTACACCTGAAAACATGTACAGCATGAAGATAAATTCAACAGTGTAAATAAGTTTTGATGGATGCAATAATGGAATACTGAATGGTTTAGTTTTTGTAAAATATGCAGGGATTTATGAGAAATCCAAAATGAACCATTGAAAGAGAAGAAGAGAAGTCATTGATATTTTAAGGATGTTTAAATGAGTATTTTAAATTGTAAGGCAGAGAATTTAATTTTTAAAATTACTTATACAATTCATATTTGTAAGGTTTGTTTTACTCATATGCATTTTGTGCACAATTTTCTGCAACATACAACTTTCATAGAAGTGCAAATTTCTTCTCTTTAAAAAAAAAGGTGTTATATTGAAGGATAATGAGCATTACTGACAACCCAAAAATACAGCAGGGTATTTGTGTCCCACCATAGACAAATGGAGGCAGTGAGAGATTTTACTTTCTTGGGTTCCATGATTACTGCAGATGGTGACAGCAGTCACGAAATTAAAAGACGCCTGCTTTTTGGGAGAAAAGCAATGACAAACCTAGACAGCATCTTAAAAAGCAGAGACATCACCTTGCTGACAAAGGTTTGTATAGTTAAAGCTATGGTTTTCCCAGTAGTGATGTATGGAAGTGAGAGCTGGACCATAAAAAAGGCTGATCACCAAAGAATTGATGCTTTTGAATTATGGTGCTGGAAGAGACTCTTGAGAGTCCCATGGACTGCAAGAAGATCAAACCTCTCCATTCTGAAGGAAATCAGCCTTGAGTGCTCACTGGAAGGATAGATCCTGAAGCTGAGGCTCCAATACTTTGGCCACCTCATGAGAAGAGAAGACTCCCTGGAAAAGACCCTGATGTTGGGAAAGATGGAGGGCACAAGGAGAAGGGGATGACAGAGGATGAGATGGTTGGACAGTGTTCTCGAAGCTACCAGCATGAGTTTGAACAAACTGCAGGAGGCAGTGGAAGACAGGAGTGCCTGGTGTGCTCTGGTTATGGGGTCACGAAGAGTCAGACATGACTAAACGACTAAACAACAACATAGACAGGAGGAGGAGGAGAAATGTGGTAACACACCAGTATTGATCTAGACATCCATATTCCTGAGCTGGCCTGGATGGTGAATGTTGGGCATCTACTGTAAGTCCAAAGTATAAGAAATAAAATCCCACCAGAGGACATAGAAGCATTCTCAGTCCTCCATCCCTCTGGGGGCTTGCAATTTCTGTGTTATTTGTTTCCACAACAGCCAAAATCCGCAAGTTCTTATACCACAAAGAAAAATACAGGTTTTTATTTTTGTTAAGTTTTCAATTGCTTGGCTACTGAAATCCTAGCTGCAACCGGCCTCCATGTCAGAAGTTCTTTAGAGTGACTAGGTTACATGTTATCAGCCCACAAATTAAGTAGAAGTATGAAAATCGATGGATAGCTGTGTTCCAGTTCCTGCCCCCCCCCCCCCGGAAGAGTTTATTAGGTAGACTCACAATAAAATACCAAGCAAACCAAATTTATCTCCCATCCCTAGTTAGAGGCCATGACATCTGAACCAGGTCCATGTCAGTCCTATGCAAACCATCTGGAGGAAAGTTAAAAAAAGGTAAAGGACCCCTGACCATTAGTAGGCTATAGGTATAGCTATTGAATGAAAATACTTGGATTTGATTTGTATTTTCACTTGAAAAAAATGTACATTAGTTTCAACTCTAACTGACAGTGTGGCATCTGTCGTGGAAGCAGGAGTGATAAGCCTTCCTGTTGTGTTATTTTGGACAGACATAAGTGCGTCTGCCTTTATTTATTACACCTATAAGCTACTTTTCTTTTGGGATGCTCAAGCCAGGTGTTCAGGAAGGCATCCTTTTTTTCTTTTCTTTTTTTAAGTAACATTGGGGTGGCAATACCTGCATTTCTCTTGGAGGAAAAGGTAGAAGTCTCTGGAACTGCTTCCAAATTCTTTCTGAGTAGCTGTCTCCTTACTGAGATAGATGGCTGCGTTAGTTTGCACAGGTGCACTTTTTGAGAGAACAAGCCCATGATTTATTGATTCATTTGATTGGTTTTGCACACGCACGCGCACACACACAAACACGCACACATACACACACACACACACATTTGCACAATACTTTAAGATATAACTTTAAAGCAGAGAACAGATAAGTAAACAGAAACATTCATATACATCCCCAAAATCTTTAAGGTGGTTAAAAATGCAATCAATAATAAAAAAGAAGCTGGAGCTGTCAACTGATTTGCACATTTTTACCCCATTTATTTTAACAAATCAATTAAATTTAAATGCATTTGCATACTGACCAAACCTCAATATAGTTTCCCTTATAAGATAATGAAAGATGTAAGGTAAGTTAAACTTTAATAAATAAGAACTAAAACAAGGTGCCCCCCCCCCCCCGTTTGCTCTTACATAGTTCATTATGTTTATTTTATTTATGCCATTTGTATCCTATCCTTCGTCTAAAGATCTCCAGGAAGGTAAAAAGCAAAATTCAGAAAAATACCATATCCATACAAAAGATAATAAAACACAGAAGCAAAACTACAACAAATTAATCAGTCTCTATTATAGCAACAGTTAGAACTCTGCATATCGTAAGGAAAACCTTGCCCCCACATTTCCGAACTCTCTTAGATACTTTACATTTTTTAAATGGCACATTTATTTCTTTTCCAGAATATAATCTGCAACATACTAACAAAAAGGGTGAGATTCTTTCCCTGCAGTCTACTGAAAAGGACCTGGGGAAGGATGGTAGTAGCTCAGTGGTAGAGCATCTGACATTTATGCAGAAGGGCCTAGATTCAACCCCTGGTGTCTCCAGGTATGGTTGGACAACAATCCAGTCGGAATTCCTGGAGAGCTGCTACCAGTCAGTGTAGACAATGCAGAGCTAGCTGGACTAATGGTGTGGCTCAGTATGTTCCTCCAGGTACCACCCTATGCCCAGGTGTGATTGATGGCAGTGTTCGAAACTTCTATTGTTCTAGGTGTTCATTTTGTGACAGGGAATTTCATTAGGGCGAGCAGTTTCTGAGCTCTGGGTACAGTACTGCGCCTAAAATTTTGGATTGAAACTGCAAAGTGGAAGGAAAAGATGACCTTTTTCTGCTTCCCCACTTCCAGCCACACTCTGGAGAAGAGACCCTCTTAAGGGAAAGGGAAAGGACTAGACCATGTGAAAAGTGAAGACAATATTTTAGCTGCAGTTCATTCACTTTCAGCTTTGTATTCTTGTTATTAACAATTGCGCCTAGACATTCCGTCGTTACACCCATAACCTAGGTTTAAGGTGCCATTTAGCTCCTAGCTTTCATATCTCAGCTTCTAATACTGATTGATGGGGTTGGTGGGCAGGGCCTTTTTGGTGGCACATTACTCGGTGGTGACGCAAAAACCAAATTTGTGCTCTCCAGGGAATGCCAGAAACCCAGAACCTCAAGCAGGGATTAGCAAATATGTCAATTACAGTGGTACCTCGGGTTACAGACGCTACAGGTTACAGGCTCCACTAACCCAGAAATAGTGCCTCGGGTTAAGAACTTTGCTTCAGGATGAGAACAGAAATTGCACGGTGGTGGCACGGTGGCAGCGGGAGGCCCCATTAGCTAAAGTGGTACCTCAGGTTAAGAACAGTTTCAGGTTAAGAACGGACCTCCAGAACGAATTAAGTTCTTAACCCGAGGCACCACTGTACTGTACATTTCCATATCAGCTTGTGAATCTTTTCCAAAACAAAACCCAACATCGCAGCTTCTAAAGCAGCATTCAGAAGCAGCACACGATTCCATTTTCCCTGATATTTCCCAACGTGATAATTTTTGGCATTTTATGTGATCTTTCACATGATGCAAAAGCCACATCTCTGCCCTTTTGTTACTTGGTTTACCAATGCCAGGACGTCTGTTTTATCAAGGCAGCCTTTTCTCGCGAATGGCTGTTGTTAATTTAATTATCACTGCCTGTATGTACCTTTCCACATTTCATTTCCGTCCTCACTGTTTACAATCCCCCCCCCCCCCGGTGTATATATACCTGCAACTCAGGGCAAACACTTCATACATCTGACAAAATGGACTGTGGTCCATGAAAACATATGCCATAATAACATTATTTATTGTTTTACGTGCTTCTGCAGCATCCAATTCTTATCACTGATTGGAATACGTAGGCACTTCCTCATTCTAGCTGTCTAATCAATCACGCTTCCCTAGCCAGAATCATACTAATTCAGTACTAAAAATGAGTGTCGTGGCATATTTCACCAAAATATAAGCAAACCTTCCTATGATTGGCATTTGCTTGACAAACCCTTTATCATTTTAAAGGGTTGCAGACTACACATTCTCCAAGAAATATATATTTTCTAAAATGCCGAAAGTAGAAGAGACTTCAGGAATTCATCGGCTCCATCATCTGGAGTTAGGTGGCTAACAACACGCTTGTAGTAGATTGAGGGCATTATCTGAGTCCCATGTATAGCCTGAATTCCAGACGAGATTGAAGCCAATTTTTATTTATGTTGGGTCTTGGTATAATATCTTTCCATCATTCAGTTGTCTTGTTCTTTCACATTGCAGAAACGACTTTTTGAAATGAAATGTCTAGTTACAAGGGTCTGCAGAGCTAATAGCACAATTACTTTCCTGGTGTCTATTAGCTGAAATTTCTTAAAGAAAGGTTATATTTTGCCAAATAAGTGATGACAAGCTGCGTTTGATGGACCGCCACTTTGTTTTGATAACTGTTGGCTGTATGAATGGGCTAACACACTTCTCAATTTGCGGAAGCTGAAGGCAGTGGGGGAACCCCCAAGGGTGGGATCCTGTCCTCCTACAATCCCTGCCATTGCAGAAGAAGGCTCCCTTAAGAGTCCTCCCCCCACCTCCCCCCCCCCAACTTAAGGACTGTGATTATTTTTAATGTTGTCTGGATGGCCTGAAGATTTTATCTATTGCTCTTACAGGTCACCTTAATATCATCTCACGGAGAAGGAGAGCGTTTCTTTTCTTTTCTTCCTTTTCTTTTTTTCCGAGTGGGCTAATATTAAGTTATACAGCACAAGGTCAGACCACTGGAGATGATAATATATGAAAAAGGCCACTGGCCATGAGAGAAACTGGCAGAAAGAGAAAGAAGCAGAGAAATTTAAAATTATATATATATATATATAGAAAAAAATATGCTGGGGGAACAAAGGGAAGGAAAAAACAAACATGAAAAATACAAAAGAGAAAGGATTGGACAATGCAAATCCAGAGAGCTTCATTTCGTATTTTGCTTGAGAGCCGATTTCTTTCTCTCTCTCTTTCATCTTTGCATTGGCCTCAGACTCTTTCTTGTATCTGGGATTCCATGTTTTTGAAAATAGATCATCACTCCATTTCCATCCTGAAGGCATATTAGTCTAATGCATCATTATTGTGATGGCTGACTGATGGCACACTCCTGCCATACATCACCAGCAGGAGCATCGTCTTACTTTGATGAAATGTTGGCGTGATACATAATCAAAGAGAAGCACACAAAAGGCCCTGGTCTTAATGAACCAAGGGCGCGCAAACTCCTCCAAATTAAAAGGCATTTGTAGGGAACAAGAGTGTTAAGAGAGAAGGCCTGGATATATATGTTAACCTATATTCCTGAGAGAGCCATTCTACAAGGGCTGGTTTATACATTTGAGAGAATTAAGGTGGCAACTACCAACGCAGGCTACTGCGGTGGGTGAGGGTTCAAATAAAAGCACACAGGCCCCACAAATAAAATGCAGAGATGCATTTTATTTTTATTTTTTAAAATAATATTTATTACTTTTAAAACTTACAAAAAAGAAAGAGAAGAAAAAAGACACAAAACAAAGCAAAAACAATTTAAAAACATACATCATACCATTTCAGTACTCTATCTTTCATTCCCTTGTTTCATCAACCTCCTCTCACCTCCCTTTTTGTATTCCACTTCTATTAATTGTTTCAGCAATTCCTTTCCATCTTTCTCTATTTTCTGTCATCTAAATATCTTAACATATTTTTACCCTTATTTTCCATTAATACTATAATGCTTATTTATGCTTAACTCCTTATAACATTTCTACTAAAGCCATAAGATTTCATTCCAACATTTTTCTAACACTCAATAATTTTACAATATTTCTATTTCTAAAAATAAACTTTAAACTTTTTCCAATCTTCTTCCACCATCTCTTCTCCCTGGTCTCGGATTCTGCCAGTCATTCGTCAATTCCATTCGCTTGGATGTCCAAAATGGGGAACTTTGGGATACGACCAAAGCGCATAAACCTCACGAGCATGCTTCTGAATGCTCTGCCCTTCTGCCTCTGTGTTGCAGATAAAATCAGCTGATGGGATCAGCTTAGAAGTTGCCTCTGCCAATGTTACTGGAATGTGCTCAGTCTCCCGATACTTGAGCAACGTCTATGTTTCTGAGACATACAACAGTCCAGGGAGGGCAGAGGTCAAGCAGATTTAAGAGTATTCATATGGTTTCTGTATGGAAAGATGAAACTGGACGGTCTCGGTGGTGAGAGAGGTGACAAATAGCTGTCTAGGGATACCTCAGGGCAAACCAGAACTTGACACTTTTGACACTTTCCTGTTAAATATGGTGGGAGACAAAAAAGGCAAGTTTTGTCTCCACAGGCTAAAGCTGATGAATTCTGGAGCAAACCTAATGAAGGATGAATGTATAAAACTTAAGAGATTCATTGCAAGTAAACACCCAACATTTCAGATGGTTATCTGAGCTGTCCAAATGTCTGAGCCAAGAATGAAAAAGAAAAGTTACGAATATCTCCCTGACAATTCATAAGACCTGTCTGAACCCTTCATTAATTCATTTCCACATTACGGCCAAGGAAACCTTTATTCACTACTGATGATAACAAGGACCAAAATATTTCAAAAGCATATTGTGAGAGATGCCTCCTAAATTTCTATTAGTCTTCTAATTAAAAACCCTGTTTGAATTGTGTTGTAATTTTTGTAGGAGCTTCAGTCCAAAGCTATGGGGTGTGTATTTTTTAATTAACACAGCAGCAATTTGCAATAGGTAATTTTAAGTTAATTACAATCTTAGCTTTTGCTCAGAGAAAATACTTTTAGGTGTTCCTGTGATCTCTCTCTCTCTCTATGGCTCTGCTTGCACTACACATTTAAAGCAGTATCATACTCTTTAAACAGCCATAGCTTTCCCTAAAGAATCTTGGGAACTGTAGTTTGTGAAGTTCCTGGGAAGACATTCCCCTCACAGAGTAACAATTCTCGGAGTGATTTAACAGTCAGACCCTCTTCCCAGGAAACTGAGGCGGCAGGACTGTCCTTGCTCAACAGACAGCACCCTAACCCTAAAATAGCTATTCACCAGTAACAACAGGCCATATAACAGAGACACAACACAGGGAGCACACCCTGGTCAGATGCCAACTCTACTATTAACACAGCAACATAATAAAAAAATAAGCAACAGCATCAAGGACTCATTCAGGTGCTCACCTTCCAGCCTGCCTGGGTTAAAGGGAGCCCTTTGTGTTGTGATACATACAAAAAAGGTAAAGGTAAGGGACCCCTGCGGTTGCAGCACTCATCTCGCTTTTCAGGCCGAGGAGCTGGCATTTGTCCACAGACAGCTTTCTGGGTCATGTGGCCAGCATGACTAAACCGCTTCTGGCGCAATGGAAACACTGTGACGGAAACCAGAACGCACAGAACTGCTGTTTACCTTCCCGCTGCAGCGGTACCTATCTATCTACTTGCACTGGCATGCTTTTGAACTGCTAGGTTGGCAGGAGCTGGGACCCCTGACTTTGCAGGGAACATGTTGCTAGTGGCAACACAGGAGCTCACTCCGTCGCGAGGATTCGAACAGCCGCCCTTCCGATTGGCAAACCCAAGAGGCTCGGTGGTTTACATTCACATGCTTATCCAAGCATGGGCTTGGTTTTTCTTAGTTGAAGATTACAGCTTCTTCATTAAATATTCAAACAAACTGAGTCTTTTCTCTGTTTCCTGTACTTGCACTCAGTTGTCTGTCTATGACCCAGCAAGGTCATGCAGTTCCTTCTGAGAAGTTTCCACTTTCTCCTTTCAGCAGAGTTCTCCTTACTGTTTCTTTGGGATAACATCAACTTCTGTACTTCTTTCTGTCGCATACACTCACTCAGAAACGTTAGCACCCCCTTCCTCTATTGCATATAGAGAGGGGGTTATCCAATACCGACTCTCCTTCAGCCTTCATGGAGATGCAGCCACTACAGTCAAGTCACACACAAAACAAAATGGAGAATATAATAAGAAGCCTTCCATGTGACCAGAGTTAACCAATCACACGAGAGTTACTGGGGACCATTCCAGAATCAAACATACAGTAATGCATTTGAGCATTCCCAATTTCAGTATATTAAATCACGATACTTAACAGTCTCTTGGCTTATCTTGAGCTCTGCATAGTATTGTCATACTTTTTCACTTCTTGTCTCTACCTGTGTATGTATGTAACTGTTAGGTCGAGCATCACACCTGGTTATAGCTGTCAACTTTTCCCTCTTTTAAGGAAAATTCCCTTATTCTGAGTAGGATTCCTCGCAAGAAAAGGGAAAAGTTGACAGCTATGCACCTGGTGCATTGGGTGAAATGGACCATTAATTTAGGGTACCACAAGTCTCATTATTGTTTTTGCTGTAGAAAGCCAAACAAAACCCCAAAACCGAACACAGCTACTCCTCTGAAAGTTCATATTAAACCAGTTTACAATTACCAACTGCCCGGGGAAAAAATGACATTCTCTGCTCTTCAGAGCAGCCTTGATGTGCAAAAAATCAGCAGCTGAAGCTTTTCACAGTATGGAAATGAAAATCTTTAGCACCCGCTGATATCTTTACATTGAGATGCTTTTAAAAGCCACCCCAAATACTGAAAGGCTTTCGGTCTTAAAATTAAAAATAAAATAAAAGCGTAATGGATACAGGTCTCCTTGTTTTTGTTTTTGTTTCATCTTGCTAAATAAAGGAAGGTGATATCTCAGCAGAGGGCAAACTGCTTGGGCAGGTGGAAATCAAATTCCCGAGGGCAGCTAAACTTTCCTAATCAACCAAGAAGCTGCTTTCCGAAGTCCTGGCGACAAACAGCAGGATCCGTTCCTGGGAAGATGCCAAGGCAAGAGTTAGCTCTTCAGGTTAATAGCACAAGAGAGGCAAATAAATAAGGTGGGGGGAGTTATCGTTTTTCATGTTTCGGCAGCATATTCTAATTATTTACAATGTCTCCTGGGGGACTCAAGGAGAACAAAGCTTACATCTTGGCAGCAAAAAATATATGCAGGAAGCCACCTCGGTTTCATTAGGGGAACAGATTCCAAACAGCAGTACTAGCATGAGACTTAGTCATTGACACAATAATAGTCCATTAGTGGTGGATTTATACTGGACCGTCCTCACATTGCTGTGAACAGAGGGGCCAGCTTGAGAGGGAGATGGGGGGTGAGGAGCAATGTTGTGCGTGTGACATCACACGTGGGCAACGTCAGCTGGGGCTAGAGCTGAAAACAGCAGCAGCATGGCCTCAATGGTTGGTCCTCCTTCTCCTGCCACTGCCATCGGTGGGGGGCTGCTTCAATCCTCATTCCCCTCCATAGCAGGACGAGGAGTCAGAGCAGGTGGCTGTGACGTTAACATGAGAATCCTGGAGGTGAAATAGTTAAAGAGGCTACCCAATCAGGACCCAGGGGGGTGGAGTGAGAGGGACTATAAAACCAGCTCTGGGAGTTTGGGACAGAGTTTGTGGGTAGGTTATATGGGATGTGGGTGGCGCTGTGGGTTAAACCACAGAGCCTAGGACTTGCCGATTAGAAGGTCAGCAGTTCGAATCCCCACAACGGGGTGAGCTCCCATTGCTCGGTCCCAGCTCCTACCCACCTAGCAGTTTGAAAGCACGTCAAAGTGCAAGTAGATAAATAGGTACCACTCCGGCGGGAAGGTAAACGGCGTTTCCGTGCGCTGCTCTGGTTCACCAGAAGCGACTTAGCCGATAAAGCGAGATGAGCACCGCAACCCCGGAGTCGCCTGCGACTGGACCTAATGGTCAGGGGTCCCTTTACCTTTACCTTGTGGGTAGGATGAGTTAGTGTAGCGAAATAAGCTGAGTCAGGAACAGTTAGGGGCTAGGAAGACAAGTAAATATCTGAGAGGTGGTTTAGTGAGAGAGCAGGTAGTGGAAGTTATCAGTCTGAATAGGCACCCCATGATTGTAATTGACCGATACCGTTTATGAAACCACACGCTTGTTAAACTGCAATAAATAAACAGAGGTTTATGTTCCAATTTAACCCTGACTGGACTCAGTATTGTACCAGGTAGGGCCTGGGTGGTGGCAACGAGAAATAAAGTGGTGGCACAGGGATCAATAGACGGTGAAACGTCCGGGGACCCTGTGTGATCGCCACAGCGGCCACTTGAAGCTGTGCCACACTCAGCTCTGCGCTCGGCCTCCTCTGCCCCCTGGTTTCTTGGGAAATTGGGGCGGGTGGCAAAAAGGCTCTGTCCCCCTGAGGTGTTGCCTCTGGGCTGTGAACAAAATGGGACTTACTTCTAAGCATAGGATCATGTGGCTTGTTGCCTGTGCAAAAGATATCGGGTGGCACCAGAGCGTATGTTTATTTTTATTTTTATCCGCCCATCATCAACAGGTCCTCAGGGCAGATTACAACAATTTAAAAATCAGGATTTAAAACTCGTAAGGCGAATTACGGTTGCATGAATAAGGGTGGGTCATAAAAACACTCATCTCAGGCCAGGGTAAAAGGGGTACACCTTCAGCATTTGCCAAAAGCTGTATGCTGGCAGTTCCAGATATTCCTCTGTGGGGAGAGAATTCAATAACTTAGTACCTGAGGGTGCCCTCTCCCGGGCCACCACTCCCCCCAGACCTCTGGGGGCAGTGGAACTACCAACAGTACCCCTTCTGCTGAGCTTAACACCTGAGAGAGTCTGTAGGGAAGGAGGTGATCTCTCATATATTTGGGGTCTGAGTCATTTAAGGCTTTCAACACTAGTGTGAGCACCTGTAACTAGGCCCGGAATTGAACCAGCAGCCAAATATGAATGCCAAGGTTTGGGTTACTTGGATCTGCATCCTAACCTTTCCATGCCTCACAACTGCTCCCACTGCAGCCTTTCAGAGGCTGTGGCAAAAGGGCCGTAATTTAGGGCTCCCTCATAAACACAGCTCCAAAACATAATTGGCCTGATTTCCACACTGCAGCAGCAATTTCTAATTATTTTACTAAGAAGTTGACTCCATCGGAGCAGCGCTGTTGCTGACAGCCTCACTCATCTGTCCCAAACTGCAGAGCTTTCATTGGCACCTCAGCATCCCGACACTCAGGCTATGAGCTGTTTCCAGTGCCAGGGCTCAGTGGGGTGACCAGATGCCATCTACTCTAAGGCTCTTGTATCTCTTTAATGGCTGTGTGGAAGAGGGGAGTTTGGCAGCTCGGCTCGCTGCTCGCGAGGGCTGAGCAAAGCTGCACCTGCTGCAATGTCAACTTTATGAAGGTTTTCAAGGTACAGGAAGCCTGCCTTCTGTCATGGAGCCTTGGCGTGGAAAGAAAGCTTCCAAGCCAAGAGTCCTTCCAAGGTGCCCAGATTCAAATTAAAGCTCCTTGATTTGAAGAATGGCTGGCAGGAGGGCTGAACTGAAAGGAAATATTCTTCCTTAGTAGAAGGTTTGGAAGCAACCTACAGGTGTGTGGTGACAGAGGGCCAGCCCAAGGGATTTTGCTGCCTGAAGCAAAGCTCAAGAAGTTGTCTCCTCGTGGTCCCCTTTCATGTACAGAAGCTCAGCAGAACATCTTGTTTCAACATCCTCTATCGCAGCCCAAGGGCAGTGGCCTAGTTAAGTGGGCGCAGGACAGAATGCATGGCACAGACCATAGAGCTCTCTCCACTTGCTGCCCCTCAGTATTTGCCGCCTGAGGCAGCTGCCTCACCCTGCCTCATGGTAGGGCCATTCCTGTGTGGTGAGGTTACTCTCAAAGCTATGGAAATGTCATCATCAGCCCACCCTGCACCCTAAATTCTCGGGGTGGGTTAAAGCAATTGGAGCACAGTATTAAAATCAGTTTAAAACAACTTACAATCACAGAAATTAGGTTAAACCACAGAGCCTAGGACTTGCTGATCAGAAGGTTGGCGGTTCGAATCCCTGCGATGGGTGAGCTCCCGTTGCTCAGTCCCTGCTCCTGCCAACCTAGCACGTCAAAGTGCAAGTAGATAAATAGGTACCACTCCAGCGGGAAGGTAAACGGCGTTTCTGTGCGCTGCTCTGGTTCGCCAGAAGCGGCTTAGTCATGCTGGCCACATGACCCGGAAGCTGTATGCATGCTCCCTCGGCCAATAAAGCGAGATGAGCGCCGCAACCCCAGAGTCGGCCATGACTGGACCTAATGGTCAGGGGTCCCTTTACCTTTACCTTTAAAAATATACATCTCAAAAGCCAGGATACAGAGGTACACCTTCAGCATTCAGTATAATGTGGTATAATGAGTGTGCCGGATGCTCCCCCTGAGGGGAGGGAGTTCCACGACTAAAGATACGTAATGAAGGCAACAGGCGAGTCTCCTTGGGGAGTGCCACCACAGAAAAGGCCTGTTCTCGTGTTCCAACTCTCCAGGACTCTTGTGGAGGGAGAGCACAAAGAAGGGGCTTAGATGATGATCACAGGGCCATAAAAAGGTATTTAATCCACACTCCTCACACACCAGTACATGAATCAAGCAAGACACAGCTATCCGATACACACAGATATGTACAAAACTGTATATATTGGGGGAGGGAGAAGTATGCAGTAAACGCAGACATTAGTAAAATATCATCAAAATGCATTACAGTGGTACCTCTGGATGTGAACGGGATCTGTTCCGGAGCCCTGTTCACATCCTGAAGCGAACACAACCCACGTCCGCGCAGGTCGTGAGTTGCCACTTCCACTCATGCGCGTGACGTCATTTTGAGCGTCTGCGCATGAACGAGTGGCAAAACCTGGAAGTAATGCTCTCCGTTACTTCCGTGTCACCATGGAGTGTAACCTGAAAATGCTCAACCTGAAGCACATTTAACCCGAGGCAGGTGGCGCTGTGGGTTAAAGCCTCAGCGCCTAGGACTTGCCGATCGAAAGGTTGGTGGTTCGAATCCCTGCGGCGGGGTGCGCTCCCGCTGCTCGGTCCCAGCGCCTGCCAACCTAGCAGTTCGAAAGCACCTCCGGGTGCAAGTAGATAAATAGGGACCGCTTACCAGCGGGAAGGTAAACGGCGTTTCCGTGTGCGGCTCTGGCTCGCCAGATGCAGCTTTGTCACGCTGGCCACGTGACCCGGAAGTGTCTCCGGACAGCGCTGGCCCCTGGCCTCTTAAGTGAGATGGGCGCACAACCCCAGAGTCTGTCAAGACTGGCCCGTAGGGGCAGGGGTACCTTTACCTTTACCTTTACCTTATGGCTGTATCTTAGAGGAAATTGCTTTGCAAAAATGCGCAGGTTCTTCAAAGCTGCATACAAAAATGTGTTTGTTAGGAGAAATTTGCGCTAAAATGCTGTCAAATTTTCATTAAGTTTTAAAATTATTATTATTGCAAACACTGTATCTGCAGAAGTGCAGAGAGTTGAATTTAAGAATGGGGGGGGGGGGGTGTGGCGGAACTGAAATTTACAGATTCATCCACCCCTACCTCCAACTCATTCTCTCAGCTTTGCAAAAACAACAAACCAACTCTGCAGCGTGCTTACAAAAGTATTTACAGCTCACAGAGCACCTTTTTGCACTGCCAATTCCTTCCTTGCCAGTTTTCAGCTCAGTTCCCTGCTATTGACTGTAAGAAAAGAGCCAGGAGTCTCGGCTGCCTGGGTTTTCAACTGATGCTGGTGCTAACAGCCCTGATGTATGCTTTTCCATCACCACAATTTGCAGCTAGTTAAATAAAGCTGGCTTTATGAGCAACTGTTACAGCCACCTTAGGCTACACAGGTGTGCTAGGAGCTGTTTGGATGATGCTGGGACTACAGTAGCTGAATTAGGGGGAAGTTACTTTAGTCTTAGAGCACCCCTTAAAGAATAATCATGGAAGAGATCAGGCACAACCAAGACTGAACACCTGAGACAGTTTTCAGTGCAAAGGCTTAGTTCCAGAATGTGCAAAGTGGCGTTATTAATTTTTTCTTGTACTGATATTACTGGCTAAAGGGCAATTTACCAATCAAATTGGCTAAATCCTTCCCCATAAATTTGTGTTCCTATTCTACAGTAGAATCTAAATTGAAAACTATATATCCTGACTTTCAGGCTCAGCCTATGCATTCCTTACAGGTTGGGTAGTCTCTCCAGGCCACGTAATCTTTCTGTTTTACACAGAACATCACATAAAATTCAGCTAGGTTTATCTGGCCAAGTCATTTCGCAGCTGGGACAATAGAAGATCTACATTTGCTACTTCACTTCATCCAGTCTCACCATGAAGTACAGGGTGTATAAAACAGCATTGAGGCATCTGCGTCCGACAAACTTGAACATGGGAAAGTTAAGCATGTGTTCAGATGTGTTTCTTTGACATCAATATGTGTGTGGAAGGGTGTGTGTGTGTCTGCCCACACCTTAGGAACGACGATGCTCAAGGTGTGTATGGTGTAAGTCTAACAAAACCGAAAATTCACGGGTGTGTGCTTAATACAAATTAAAACCTTTGGGTTGGGGGAAGAAATGAAGACTGTGTGTATGCTGGAACGATAGTATGGTGTTGTGGTTAGAGTGTCATTCTAGAACCTGGGTTCAGATCCCCAGTCAGCTCTGAATCTCACTGAGGGACCCGGGGGGCAGTCATGGCCTCTCAGTCTAATCTACCTCACAGGGGTTTTGGGAGGATAAAATCAGGAGGGTGATATTTATGTATACCGCCTTGAGCTCTTTGGAGAAAATGTGAGGTATAAATGTAATAAATAAGTAAAGGTAAAGGTAAAGATACCCCTGCCCGTACGGGCCAGTCTTGACAGACTCTGGGGTTGTGTGCCCATCTCACTCAAGAGGCCAGGGGCCAGCGCTGTCCGGAGACACTTCCGGGTCACGTGGCCAGCGTGACATTGCTGCTCTGGCCAGAGCCAGAGCCAGAGCCAGAGCCGCACACGGAAACGCCGTTTACCTTCCCGCTGGTAAGCGGTCCCTATTTATCTACTTGCACCCGGAGGTGCTTTCGAACTGCTAGGTTGGCAGGCGCTGGGACCAAGCAGCAGGAGCGCACCCCGCCACGGGGATTCGAACCGCCGACCTTTCGATCGGCAAGCCCTAGGCGCTGAGGCTTTTACCCACAGTGCCACCCGCGTCCCATAATAAATAAGTACATAGTATATATTTTTTTACTCTGTGTAAAACTTAGTTGAGCACCACCTAAAATATTATATTTTCTTTTGAACTATTATTGGTTTTTCTTATGTGAACATTCATTTGAATAAAAAAGTCAGTTGACTACAGCTCATCTGATTAAATTGGCTAATGTTTCTTTAGTCAGCAACCAGCACTCCCCCACATAAACATTTATATCTTTAAGGGGTGCCAACTTGAAGAAAATATGGGGGCGGGTGGATAATCAATCACAGTGTGGTGATTGAAAGCCAGTGTGGTGTAGTGGTTAAGAGCGGTAGACTTGTAATCTGATGAACCGGGTTCAATTCCCCGCTCCTCCACATGTGGCTGCTGGGTGACCTTGGGCTAGTCACCCTTCTTTGAAGTCTCTCAGCCTCACTCACCTCACAGAGTGTTTGTTGTGGGGGAGGAAGGGAAAGGAGAATGTTAGCCATTTTGAGACTCCGGGTAGTGATAAAGCAGGATATCAAATCCAAACTCTTCTACAAGATGCAGCACACACACAGCATTTGAATGGCAATGCCCATCAATTGGGGGGCTGCCCCCCTCAATTATTGTATTTGGGGTTGGGCAAAGGGACCCTAGTCTCTAGGTGTTAGCTCCTATGATATCTTCTGAAGCTCTTTGCTATAGCTTGATTGCCTGGGTTTTCCCCAGAGTGCCTGCAGTCTTTTTTTTTTTTGAGCTGCTTAAATTTGTAGATCTCTGAGAATCGGAAGATGGCAGTGGTTCTTTTCTGCATTAGGCCATCCCCGCCAAACCCATTTCTCCCTTCGCCGTGTCCGCCTCTGCACTAGTGCAAATCTGCGTAGAAATAAGTTGCCTCAAGACGGGCTTTCTGGTTTATGACTCTGACCTATGGACGCCAATGTGACAGAGCCTAATTGGCTTTTATAGATGGGGCCATCAGGACGGTAATTATCACTGAGTACATGCCTGCCGTTTGTCCAGGTGCCAGGACAGGAAATGTATGCGAGGCCCCTTTTTCTGTTGCTGATGTAGGGCATTAAGAGCAAAAGAAGTCTTGGGAAGTAAATGGCTGAACCCAGCTCAGGTTCAGTTGAGTCATTACTCCTTAGCGCCCAGCCTTTGTTTGTTTTCTATTTTTCAGTGGAGATCCTTTGCCACAAGAGGTTAAAGATTACTGAGATAACTCTCAATAACTGTGCCTGGCTGTTGTGACTTTTGACTTATAATTATAACTCGAGCGGGTTGCCTGAGAGTGATCTGGGTTGAATCTTATCCACTATCGCGTCGCCGGAGGAAAAGCAAGTGGCAAAGGAACGCATTAAAACCTTAACTCTTTATTAATATCTAAGAGGGGAGAAGCACAGTCACAACCCACCCCCCAAGTGTCCCTTTTTTCCAGGGACAGTCCTGGATTTACAGAAGCAATCCCAGTTTATGATTTGATCCTGGAATGTCCAGCTTTTCCTCAGGAAGCCCCTATTTTCATCAGAGAAATGTTGGAGGGTATGCAGCTATCTGACCCCCCGGAGCCACATATCCAACTCAATGGTGTAATGTTGGAAAATGTTGATTGCTTCTCCTACCTAGGCGGTTATCTTTCCACAAGGGCCAACACTGATGCTGAAATCCAGCATCGTCTGAGCTCTGCGGGTGCGGATTTCTCCCGATTGAAGTGCAGAGTGTTTGAGGACCGGCACATTCGCAGGGAAATCAAAATGCTTGTTTATAAGGCTATTGTACTACCAACCTTACTGTATGTTTGTGAAACGTGGACCACTTATAAACGCAATCTCCAACTCCTCAAAAAATTGCATCAACGGTGTCTCCAAAAAATCTTACACATCACTTGGAAAGACAGGCAAACTAATATCAGTGTACTGGATGAAGCAAAGATCCCCAGTGTCAAAGCAATGATTCTTCAACATCAACTTCATTGGACTGGTCATGTTGTGTGGATGCCTGATTATCGTCTTCCAAAGCAAATACTCTATTCCGAACTTAAAAATGGAAAGATTAATGCTGGTGGTCAACAAAAGAGGTTTAAAGACCGTCTCAAGGCAAATCTTTAAAAATGTAGTATAAACACCAGCAATTGGGAAACACTTGCCTGCGAGCACTCCAATTGGAGAACAGCCTCAGAACTCAGAACACAAGGAAGAAATGTACTAAGAGGAAGGCAACCTTGGCAAACCCTCACCATTATCAACTCCCACCTGGAAACCAATATCCCCACTGTGGAAGTACATGTGGATCCAGAACTGGCCTCCTCGTTCACTTACGGACTCATTGTTAAAACTGTGTTTATAGAAGACAATCTTACTCGGCTACGAGTGATCACCAAAGAATAATAATAATAAGATAATATATTGTAAAATATGCCTAAGAAGATACACACAAAACCCAGAGGTTTTTAAAACAAAACAAACATGCATCATAAAATTACGTGTCTGGGTAAGCAAAATTTTTTTAAGCCGGCATCAGAAACAGTACAACGAAGGCTCCTGCTTGATATCAATACATGTTGTTGTTGTTGTTGTTGTTTAGTTGTGTCTGACTCTTTGTGACCCCATGGACTAGAGCACGCCAGGCACTCCTGTCTTCCACTGCCTCCCACAGTTTGGTCAAACTCATGTTGGTAGCTTTGAGAACACTGTCCAACCATCTCGTCCTTTGTCGTCCCCTTCTCCTTGTGCCCAACTTCAGGGTCTTTTCCAGGGAGTCTTCTCTTCTCATGAGGTGGCCAAAGTATTGGAGCCTCAGCTTCAATACATAGAGAATTCCAACAAGCAGGTGATGCCATACTAAAAGAGCAATTCCTCGCATGTGTGCAACACACATTACGTGGCACTTCGGAGATTCCTGATTCCTGAGGCTGAAGCGGATGAGTGGCCAAACCCATGAGGTAAGAGCTTCCTTCAACTAAACTGCCCCCCCCATCTGTTGAGGACTTTATACACTAGCAGAAACACCTTGAATTTCAACAGCAGCATACCCTTCAACATTTCTCCGATGAAAATAGGGACGTCCCATTCCATAATGATAATTTTACTATTTATATCCCACATATCTTATTGGGTTACCCCAGCCACTCTGGGCGACTTCCCAACATATATAAAAACAAAATAAAACAGCCAACTTTTTTAAAAAAAACCACATTTCCCTATACAGGATTGCCTTCAGACAGGACAGGAGTCAAATACCTCCATAGCCTCCAACATTTCTCCAATGAAAACAGGAACATCCTAAGGAAAAGTGGGACATTTCAAGATCAAATAAAAAACTGGGACAGCTTCTCTAAGTTAGGGAAGTCCCTGGAAAATAGGGGCATTTGGAGGGTTTGCAACAGATGGAGACACAGAAACTGTGGTGTTGAAATTCCTCCCAGCAGGCCCAAAGTGGCAGAAAGAGCTTCACCTGGGATTTTATTGGGAAGGTGAAAGTTTATCAGGCTGTGGCTAAATTCGTAGGAGGGTCAGCTCAAAAAAGAAGGAAAAAACGGGGCAACTCTAAAAGTTGAGGGATTCCCAAAAGTCAGCCACTGGGGAACAGAGTGCTGAACCAGGTGAGTCTTTTGTTTGATCCAGCAGGGCTCTTTTCATATTCTTAAATGTGACGATGATATTATAATATTATAAAACAATCTTAGTCATGGGGATTTGTGAACCCTTTCAGTTAATTTAATTTGAGATGAAGCTTAAAGGAAGAACACTCTGATCCAATTTATCAGGCAGGGGACACAGGGCTGATAGATTGTGTAGGCGTGTGTGTGTGTGTGTGTGTGTGTGTGTGTGTGTGTGTGTTGTGATCTGTCATTAAACCACCAGAAGGATTACTGGGTCGAAATTTGGGATATAAATCTTCCAAGTAAATAAATAGGTGCACACAGTACTACAGTGGTACCTTGGGTTACAGACACTTAAGGTTACAGACTCCGGTTAGGACCTCGGGTTTGCTTCAGGATGAGAACAGAAATCGTACTCCGGCGGCGTGGCAGCAGTAGGAGGCCCCATTAGCTAAAGTGGTGCTTCAGGTTAAGAACGAACCACCAGAACGAATTAAGTTCTTAACCCGAGGTACCACTGTATTTTTCTAGAAAATGAGGTGCCGGAACTCACCACGAACACTTCTTTGTTCACCTGAGATGTGCTGGAACTGAGTTCCAGCTGGGGGGAAAGGCCCTGAGTGTACATAAATTTGCACATCTGCTGTTTTCTTGATGTTCACTTCTTTGTAGGGGTGCTGACTCTTTTTCCTTTCGGAGCTCCTATGGATCAGGCAGAAATTCGTTAGGAAAACTGGAAACAGGAAAACAGGAAAACTGTTCCACGACATATACAGTGGTACCTCAGGTTATGTACTTAACTGTACAGTGGTACCTCGGGTTACATACGCTTCAGGTTACATACACTTCAGGTTACAGACTCCGCTAACCCAGAAATATTACCTCGGGTTAAGAACTTTGCTTCAGGATGAGAAAAGAAATTGTGCAGCGGTGGCACAGCGGCAGCGGGAGGCCCCATTAGCTAAAGTGGTGCTTCAGGTTGAGAACAGTTTCAGGTTAAGAACAGACCTCTGGAATGAATTAAGTTCTTAACCCGAGGTACCACTGTAAAACGTAGTGATGGGAATGCAACCAATGGCCCAATTAGTCCAGCATCCTGTTCTCTCAGTGGCCCAATAGATGCCTTTGGGAAACCAGCAAGCCAGATCTGAGCACAAGAGCCCTCTCCCTTCCTATGGCTCCCAGCAACTAGTATTTGGAAGCCATCACCATGGCTAGCTAGCAGCCATTGATAGCCATTTCCTCCATTAATTTGTTCAATTCCCTTTCAAAGTTGATGGCCATCGCTGGCTCCTGTGGAGGCAACTGCCCCAATTGCTGGTGTTGAAGCAAAATTCAACCACCAGCCTGGTTAGCGAGATGAGATGATGTCATCCGGTAGATAGTCAGAGATCTAGGGTCAGGCCTGTTTGCTAATAATATGTTACTATGGCAATTTTGTTTTGGAGAGTTGCAACAGAAGGATCCGAGAAATAGTTGCTTTCCAAGTACAGGCAGTTTCATAGGTCACTAGAATTCAGTGTTTCAGAGGTCACTAGAATTCAGTGTTCCAGATGGACTGATTCATCCCGCTTAGAACTTGCTGAATTTCCACCCGTGTTTGATTGAAAACTTCTTGCTAGGTTATGTGAGTAGGCCAGCACTAGCCAGAATCTGGTCGCATTGAATGCCCAGGATTAATATTGTTCTTTAAGCAGTGAGAAGGTCCAAGGCATAACAGTTGTCCAGGTTTGCTTCCCTTTGGAAAGAGGTCATAAAAATATGAGAGGAACCCTACTGGATAAATGTTGTGCTGCAGACCCTCTCACTGATCCAACAATAGCAAAAAGGGCATGCAGGTGAGGGGAGCTGAATTCTCTCCATCCCCCTTACTGCCCTCCAATCCCTTTCCCCAATCACTTTTGTGTCAGCAAGTCTCCCTTGGCTGGGAGAAAAGTACCTGAGCCGATGTGGTGCAGTGGTTAGAGCCTTGTCCTAGCGAGTGCCTCACGCAAAGCCTCACTCAGGGATAAAGCTAACTGGGGTCCCCAGCCTTGGACCATGGCCTAACCTACCTCACAGGGTTGTTGGGAAGATAAGACAGGAAGGGAGAAAATCATGTAAGCTGCTTTGAGCTTGAGTGAAAGGTGGAACATGCATATTGTTCAGCTGTACGATACCCCAGTCCCTTCTAATTCCTGGATCCAGCAAGGGTTAAAATCTAATGGAGGATCCCTCTGTTGAATTAGTCAGGCAAGAGCCATCATGCCCCCTAAGTATGGATCATTGTGCCAGAGGTCAAATGTGTGGGCCCCTTCCCTCACCTGGCTGGTAATGAAAAGGACAACAGCCAGAAGTTCTAGCTGGGCTAGAAGCAGGCTGCCGGCAGAAGCCTGAGAGTGAGAGACATCCTTGATTTCTGCTTGAATCCAAGGCTACGGGAGAAGCAAGACCTTCCAGGGGATTGATGCTGTGAACTCCTCCATCATAGGCTCAGGTCTAAGTAATCCATATATCATAAAGACAATGTCCCACATTCCAAGGAAACAAAACCCCAGGTAAGTGCCTGGAACCTTGCAGCGCTCGTGGACTGGGGTGTGCTGTGCAACAGTATAATCAGTAAATCAGCTCCCTTGACTTCCATGCAACTTTACAAAACCCAACGCCCACCTCCTTATGTCTACATGATGGCTTTGGGTTTGTTTTGTTTTTTGCATGTTAAAAAGCACAGGCCTCCCGCAGTCAAGTCTATCCGGGCTTTGATTCTGCATCCGGACTTCCCTTTCGCCTGGCCTTTGGCTTCTTATGCTCCTTTGCACCTGCGATTCCTTTTTGTCCAGGTACGGCAACCCTGCTTTCCATCTGCTCTGCTCAATTCAGGCTCTTATCAGCAGCTTCGCCGTGTGATCTTGGCATCAGGTGTGGCCCAGGGTCACTCTCTGAAATTATCCCTGCCTAGTACCTACCTGTCCAGATCCTGGGTCTGATTTCACAATTGTCCTTGGCCGCCACATGCCCCCCCTTCCCCCCCCCTTCCAGGGCAGGTGTTTTGCTTAACCCTTTCTGCACTGGATGTGATGCATCTTTCACATGAAGGCAGGTTAGCAAAACCCTCGAGTCTGGTTTTCGCTGGTTTTCCTTTCACACACTTTCCTGCCATTTTTAAAAATAAAAATGTATCTATTGAACATTTCCCAAGACAATAATGTCCACTCTACATTATAAAGAGCTTATGACCTACCTACCCTCAGCAGCCAGAAGCGTCATAGCCAGACACAGGATGGACCTGTCAAGAGTAAAGATGGACCACTGGTACCAAATCGTATGGGAAACAGCCTTACTAGAAAAAGCTAACCAATAAGGAAATATAATAAATGAATAGAAAGAGAACCTACCTAAGTGAAGCTGACATAAAACCCCCACAAATGCACTAAGTATTACCACCCTCCCCTCTTCTTCTTCTTCCAGTGTGGTGTAGTGGTTAAGAGTGGTAGTCTCATAATCCTGGGGAACCGGGTTCGCGTCTCTGCTCCTCCACATGCAGCTGCTGGGTGACCTTGGGCCAGTCACACTTCTTTGAAGTCTCTCAGCCCCACTCACCTCACAGAGTGTTTGTTGTGGGGGAGGAAGGGAAAGGAGAATGTTAGCCGCTTTGAGACTCCTTAAAGGGAGTGAAAGGCGGGATATCAAATCCAAACTCTTCTTCTTCTTCTTCCCCAATTTTATTCTGCATACAACACTAACGTCTCACTTCTAATGTGAAAATGATTCTACTGAAAAAAGATTCTACTGATTCTACTGAAAAAAGAGACAAGGCATGTACTTTTGTAAACCAAGAAAATCTTTAATTATTTTTTTAAATGCATCTATATGTTTACTTAGGGACGCGGGTGGCGCTGTGGGTAAAACCTCAGTGCCTAGGACTTGCCGATCCCATGGTCGGCGGTTCGAATCCCCGTGGTGGAGTGAGCTCCCATCTTTCGGTCCCAGCTCCTGCCCACCTAGCAGTTCGAAAGCACCCCCAAGTGCAAGTAGATAAATAGGTACCACTTTATAGCGGGAAGGTAAACGGCGTTTCCATGTGCTGCGCTGGTGCTGGCTCACCAGAGCAGCTTTGTCACGCTGGCCACGTGACCTGGAAGTGTCTCCGGACAGCGCTGGCCCCCGGCCTCTTAAGTGAGATGGGCGCACAACCCTAGAGTCGGACACGACTGGCCCGTACGGGCAGGGGTACCTTTACCTTTTTATATGTTTACTTATGGTATCTATAAGTTGCCCAATAACTCAAGTTTTATGGGGCAGCTTACAGTAAAAGTTAAAAACAGTTGCATGCATCCATAAAGCAATGAAATCCAAACCAGAGTAAAGCCAGGAGCGGAGGTTAATTACCCTAAAACAAAGCTCACGGCAGCACCTAAGATTCTCAGGTCTCAAAACACAGAAATATCCAAAAGGCATAAATACTAAAAATTATTAAAGTGGCAGGAATGGGACAGCATGAGAAAATTCAAAAAGCTTTTTCACCCTTGTTGCTGAAAAGACTACACTGCAGATAGATACTAGGCAAGGTTTGATGAGTAGCACCTCTCATTTGCGGGGGCACAATTATTATTATTATTATTATTATTATTATTATTATTATTATTATTACAATTGCAGTTAATTTACTAATTGCCTTCTAAACCACTGTCTAAAGGTGATTTACATTTTGAGAAGGGCCTCAAAATCTCTCAGAGTGGTAGCAGGTGTAAACGTTGCTGGATGGTTAAGGTACATAAGCAAAAGGGACACAGTGAAGGTGAGTCCAATTTAAATATTTTTAAATTTAAAAAATACCAGATTTCACTCTGGGGTATTAGCCCCACGGAATTCTAAGAATTAAAAAAGGTAAAGGGTAACGGGACCCCTGACCATGAGCTCCAGTCGTGACCGACTCTGGGGTTGCGGCGCTCATCTCGCTTTACTGGCTGAGGGAGCCGGCGTACAGCTTCCGGGTCATGTGGCCAGGATGACTAAGCCGCTTCTGGTGAACCAGAGCAGTGCACGGAAATGCCGTTTACCTTCCCGCCGGAGCGGTAACTATTTATCTACTTGCACTTTTGCGTACTTTCGAACTGCTAGGTTGGCAGGAGCAGGGACCGAGCAACGGGAGCTCACCCCGTCGCGGGGATTCGGACCGCCGACCTTCTGATCGGCGAGTCCTAGGCTCTGTGGTTTAACCCACAGCACCACCTGCCTCCCATTTCAGTAAGGATTACTTACTAGTAAACATGCATAGGGAATAGTTTGCATGAAACCCAGAACAGTAGTTAGGACACGACCAGCAATGGGGCATATGAACTACAAAAGAAATTGTGTTGTTTTCAAGTACAAATCAGGTGGCGCCAGAAGGTTTATGCGGTGAGCAGCTTTGCAAGTCATGGTGATGGTGCATAGAGTTGCATTTCTTGTTTCTTCTCCATTTGATCCAAAATAGACCTTCAATCTTCACCCTAGATATAAAGACATCCACTAGAAGTGAGAAGTACAGAAAGGAAACACAAGCCTTCCTGCATCTCTGATCCTGTAGCAAAAGGACACTCTTACAGCCTGGTGCTTTTCTAACTGTTATGTACAAAGCTTGGATCCTAGAACAATAGGCAGGTAGGATCCTAGAATGCAACAACTGATTGGCTGATTCTGCTTCCCTCCTGGAGCCTGATTGGTCTTCTCCTGCAGGTCAATCAGTTGTTGCATTCTAAGATCCTACCTGCCTATTGTTCTAGGATCCAAGCTTAGTACATAATACTTACTGTTATGTACTGAGCTGAATCCTAGATCAATAGGATTCAGAATGCAGCAGTCTGATTGGTCCACAGAAGCCACCCAATCCAGCTCCAGGTGAAAGTGAACCAGCAACCTGATTGGCCTGCAGGAGCAGCCCGGAATTAGCGAATCACACGGGGCCCGTGGTGCAAATAATGTATATATAGCTAGATGTTTTGGGGAAAGTTTCATTAATTGCTACTATGAGCTGAATAAAGAACATGAAATTCACACTCGACTCCGAGTATATTTCACTTACCTTAGTGCAGGTGAGCCTGGGGCTTTCCAGGTGTTATTGGCCTCCTGTCAGCCCCAGCCAGTGACCCTCCAATGTCGTTGGACTACAATTCCCACCAGCCCCAGCCAGCATGGCCAATGGTCAGGAATGATGGGAGCTGGAACAGAGCCAGGTCTCTGCTATGGGGGCTGTAGCAATACTACCTTTCCCCACAATGCAGATAACACGAAAGGCACATAGCTTTGCTCAGTGACCCCGGGGTTTTCCTCTTCCTCAGTTTTCCAAGGCTCTGCTCATGTGGTTCCAGATTTCCTATGCTGGTGCTTCTCCCCGTGCCCCCCCCCAAAAAAAAAATAGGTGGCGGAACTCACCATGAAGTTGTTAAAGTATGTCACCAGGTGACTCAGAGCAGCCCTGAACAGGCGCCAGTTTGACAACAGCTACGTTCACCACCTGTGGAGGTGCTGAAAACTATGCCAAGCTGCCTCCCTAGCTGGTTTGGGGGTCACCCCAGGTTCCGGCACAGGTCAAATAAATATGCCCCCACCTCCCTCGTTCTCTTAGATTCAGGCAAATGGCCAGGGCAGCTCAGAAAGGCTACTGTCTCCACCCCCCATCGTTCTACCCGGACACTGAGGTCCAGCACCGAGAGCGTTCTGGCAGTTCCCTCACTGCGAGAAGCTAAGCTACAGGGAACCAGGCGGAGGGCCTTCTCGGTAGTGGTGCCCGCCCTGTGGAATGCCTTCCCACCAGATGTCAAAGAGAACAACAACTACCAGACTTTTAGAAAACATCTGAAGGCAGCCCTGTTTAGGGAAGCTTTTAATGTTTGATGTGTTACAGTATTTTAATATTTTTTGGGAAGCCGCCCAGAGTGGCTGGGGACAGCGGCGTAGCGTGGGTTGTCAGCACCCGGGGCAAGGCAAGTAATTTGCACCCCCTAACCCGGGGCAAGGCAAGTAATTTGTGCCCCCTAACCTGGGGCAAGGCAAGCAATTTGCACCCCCTAACCCAGGGCAAGGCAAGTAATTTGCGCCCCTAACCCCTAACCCCTAACCTGCCGCCGCTGCCAGCTTCTTCTTGCTGCTGCCTGGGCTGGGGTATTTACGGTAAGGTAGCCACGGCGGCGGTGGTGGGTCCGTGTCAGGTGATCTGAGGCGAGTTGCCGCTGGCGCTGCTGCCCAAACGACGCCGCTTGCCCGGAGGAGGAGGAGGGCAGAGAGGTGAGGAAAATGCAACATGGCCCAGCAGCTGCAGCGGCGGCGGCAGCAGGGCTGTGAGGAGGCCCTCCGCGGCCCTGATGCGCGGGGACCGCGGAGAGCGCTGAGAGCCGCTGCCTGCCGGACGCCTTCAGCCCGGACGCGTGCACAGCTTGTCGGTTCCGCGAGACATGGGGCTCTGCTACAGCCTGCGCCCGAGGCTCTTCGGCGACTCCGGAGGCGGTGAGCACGCCCACCCAGATGTTGCGGCCGGTGCGGCCGGCCCCCCCTGCACCCCCCACGCTATGCCACTGGCTGGGGAAGCCCAGCCAGATGGGCAGGGTATAAATAATAAATTATTATTATTATTATTACTGTATTATTATTACCCATGTGCACTGGCAGACGAAGGTGGGGGCGGGGGGGTGGTCTGCCCCAGCTGCCATCCCAGGGGGTTGACGTCACGACTGCCCCCCGGGACGCTCGCCGCTTGCAGGGCATACCCCGACACACACCACACCCTCCATGGGTTGCGCGTCACGCCCCTGGGACACATGCCAGCCACGCCCCCAGATTTATGCCGCTCCCGGTGCTGGAGCAGGTAGCTCCACCACTGCCCATGTGTGCTGGCAAGCTTAAAGCCTGCCACCAGTACACAGGAGATGAATGGAAGAAAAGCAAATACAAACTGCCCACTCTACCCCGTAGCTTGACCAATTGCAGCCAGGAGAGGCTAGGAGCTAGATCTTCAAATAGTGCAGGCGCGCACATGCTAGCCAGCTTCTGTTTTGACTTGAAATGTTTGTTTTGGGCTTCTCAGAAGTACGTGAAGGCAAGAAACAGCTAGGGTGAGTGTTGGCCTGCAATGGCCTCCCACCTGAGAGGCTGAAGAAAAGCACTGCTAGAGGACCAGGCTACGCTGGCAACCCTTTGTGCATTTACATTGGACACGTGCATCTTTATCTTCCTGCTCTTCTCCTCTGCAGAAAGAGTTAAGTGGAACTTGGTACTTCAGGGTTATCTGGAACTCTTGTTTACAAGCAATAAACATTCTACCATTCCTGGCTGATATATATGGTCAATACAGACCTGGAGAGCTGTGTATAAAATAGCCTTTTAAGTCTTCTCCAATCCATAGTGTTTCATTGACAAGGAGAAAACATCAAAGGCTGAACTGATGCCAGACCCCAACATTTCCATCTAATATGCTGTTGCCAAACTCACCAGAAATTCAAATTTTCATGGGGGGGGGGGGCATTAGCTCTTTATGCTTTAAATAGGCTGACAGGTGGAATAGTGATGGTAGCTGGGCTTGTGCGGCACAATGAATGGAAAATGTAATAAAATATAAATAAAGCCAGACGTTAAAGTGTGGGGGCAAGGTGAGGGCATGTTGCAAATTTGTTATTTAAAAGCAGGAATGCCTGACCTGTTGCCTTTCAGATGTTGTTGGATTGCAGTTGCCTTCAGGTACATTGGCTAGCATGCCCAATGGTCAGGGATGATGGCGGTTGAGTCCAGCAACATCCGGGAAGGTACTCCTGGCTGTTATAGATAGCCATCTCCAGCCATGCTCAAAGGTGGCCTTTGAAAGGAACTGGCTGAGGACAGCTGAGTTGGTAAAGCATGCGATTCTTAATCTCAGGGTTTGAGCCCCACATTGGGCAAAAGTATTCCTGCACTGCAGGCGGTTGGACTAGATGACCCTCATGGTCCGTCCCAGCTCTGCAATTCTGCGGTTCTATTACCTAAGCACTCCTTATGTGTTATATCACACAACTGGCAAAAAGGCAAGCTGCTGCATAGATTCACTTCTAATCCACAGAACTGGTTCATCTGTACATATTTCAGTGCTTGATACCGTAGCAGCATCAGACAATGATGGGGCAAGTGTGAATGGGTCGTCAGACTGAAACAGCTTTCAGTGGGGCTCGTAGTGGTTAAGAGCCAGTGTGGTGTAGTGGTTAAGAGCAGTGGACTCGTAATCTGGTTAACTGGGTTCGCGTCTCCGCTCCTCCACATGCAGCTGCTGGGTGACCTTGGGCTAGTCACACTTCTCTGAAGTCTCTCAGCCCCACTCACCTCACAGAGTGTTTGTTGTGGGGAGAGGAAGGGAAAGGAGATTGTTAGCCGCTTGAGACTCCTTAGAGTAGTGATAAAGTGGGATATCAAATCCAAACTCTTCTTCTTCTTCACACTTTCTTTTTTGAAAAAATAATTTTTATTAACGGACCAATCACATCAAATCAAACCAAATTACATAAATAACAAATTACATAGCCGAATTTTAAATTTTTGTTGGGGGTACCCATATTTCAAGTTCCGAAGGGGATCCAATCATCTTCTTGCTGCTGCTTTAATGTCCACAAATCTGTCCATATGATGTTCACAATGCTGTCCAGTCCTTTCTTATTGTTTTCCACATCTCCTCTTGTTATTCTCATATATTTTTCCTTTCTCTTTGTGACCTCTGATGCTCTCCAAAGCGGGTTAAGACAAATTGTAATCCTGTGTGGATATTTTTATTCATCCAAGAACCATATTCAGACGGTTTCCGTATATCATCACTTCCATAAATAAAAACAGTCTTACCGTCGTTAATCTTCACAGGTCTGTCGCCTTTCTCCAACCTCTGAGGAGGTTCGCCAGGAATGCAGTCCGAAAACAAATACATTCCTCCTCCCGGTTGTAAATCCTTCGACAAAGCCTCCTGCCAACATGGCGACTGTTTTTATTGCTGCGTCATTCCAAAAGCTCTTGCTCTTTACTCGATCTCCGTAAAACATACTGTCAGAGCTGCCCCTAGGTCCCAGCTCACAGAGGACCAACGCCAGGCTGTCGTTATGTACAAAAGTCTTTATTGAAGTTCAGTTTCCATTTCAAAGCCGCAGCGCGCAGTTCTACGTCTTAAACCCTAGACCGGCGAAGTCCCGTCTGAGTCTCCTCCCCTCTGACACCAGTTTAAGATCCTAGCCCTGCTCCACCTTTTCCACTGCTCTCTCCTCCTCTGGGTCCTCCTGCCCGCTGGGGCATTCCCCTTTCTGGACTCTTCTGACGCTGAGTCGCTTAACTCCTCCCCCTGTCTCTGGCGGGCTTCAGGACCCGGTTCCCAATCCTCATTCTCTGCTGTCCCACGCTCCTGTACATTTGAACTTGCCTCTCGCGCCAACCCAGTGACCTTCCTCCTGACCGTTACACTACTTCTGTCACTGCTTCCCTCTTCCAGGATACTGGCTGGATCTGACCTCCCCTCCGTTGTCTGACTCTCTGATGGAGGCGTGGTCAGCCCTGCCTTATCTTCTCTCCCTGGTGGGGAATCCACTGGCCCCGATACCTGGGACTCTTCCCCCCCACTATGCTCTGGTGGGGAAGCTGGTCCTGATTTCCAACTGCTGCTCTGGGAGTCCCTGCTGCCCCCTTGCTCCTGGGGCGTTCCCCTTGGGAACCCCCTTCCCCTGGCCACTGGCGCCCCCTTCTGTGAATCTTCCGATTCGCTGGAGAGGCTCATGGAATCCCTCGGGCCACTGTCATCTTCTCCTACGCTGCCCTCAGATTCTTCCCCTTCACTCTCCATCTCCCCTCTTCCCTGTGCTTCTGCTCCTGAGCCCCTGACACATACTTTTGGTTAAAGTTCATTTCCACACAGTCCTTAAACATCCTGCTTAGGTCAGTTAACCGACGGTTCCAGCATGAGGAGGGGTTCTTGGTTAATCACATAGAAGAAAAGAAAAAAAGTCCCCCCCATCCAGTCCCACTGCTGACATACCCAGCCTTTGATGTATCTTCCCCATGAAATATTCCTGTTGCTCCAACACGTCGCTCTGTTTTCACAGAGGTCCCTTCAATTAGCAGTCTTCACTCCCCTTCTTCACTTGAAATATGTGCATTTGCTTCTTTCTAATTGTAATATTTCAAATTGCTGCAGCTAGTGTGCAATCAGAGACAGCGTCCAGGAGAGCCGGAGTCCACATGAGGGCATTCTGCCTAGTGCCCTCACCCTCTTCTTTCGAATCCGGGGGTGATTTATGGGCACAGCAGGCAAGGGCAGTGTTCCCCATTCCCTTGGGGCAACAAGGGAGGCTACCTACTCCCATAATAGCCTCTTAATTACCTCGTGTGGGCTGGAGAGATGGTATTGTCGGCCATCTTCCAATGTGCCCCTAGTGGCCCCCTCTTCTTCACACTTTCATCTGCAAGGCATGAAGGGCCTGTTCATACAATGTGCATGTATATTATTGATTTATCCAAAGCTAAAAAAAGGTAAAGGACCCTTGGACGGATAAGTCCTATCAAAGGCGACTATGGGGTTGCGGCGCTCATCTCGCTTTCAGGCCGAGGGAGCCGGCGTTTGTCCACAGACAGCTTTCCAGGTCATGTGGCCAGCATGACTAAACCGCTTCTGGCGCAACAGGACACCATGATGGAAGACAGAGCGCATGGAAATGCCATTTACCTTCCCACTGCAGCAGCACCTATTTATCTACTTGCACTTCGTGCTTTCAAACTGCTAGGTTGGCAGGAGCTGGGACTGAACAACGGGAGCTCACCCTGTTGCGGGGATTCAAACCACCAACCTTTCGATCGGCAAGCCCAGGCGGCACAATGGTTTAACCCACAGCACCACCTGTGTCCCTATTGATTTATCTACCCTTTATTATGATGGTGGCTGGCACCTGAAATTGGGAACCGGCTCCCTTACAAAGCAACGTGCTCGAAGTGCTGTTTACAGCAGCAACGGTGTATTTTCATGTGCAAGGTGACACTTGATATCACAGCCATCAAGTAATATACAGTATATGCACGTGTGAATCAGATCTGTGCCAGTGAGCCCAGAACTAGGGGAAGGTAGTTGTTATGGATGAATTAAAGCTGGATGCAAACAATCGTTATTTTCAAGAGTGGCTTGAGAGAGACTTTGCTTTCAAAAGGATGCACATATATTTTATAATGTGTGTGACTTCTTGAAATGATATCAAACCTGGCAAAGTTATTTTCCAGAGCTAGAGGAGGTTTGCACAGCAACCCCACCTTCAAACTGCCCTCAGATCTCATGGGGGTGCTTCCGGTTGTGTCTTTTCATCCCATGCTTAGTGGTTATTTTGGGGTAACTGTCTTTCTGTCTCCAGGCCTGTTGCTCAGGCACTGCCTTCGTGAACTGGGTTCATCAGCCCAAAGAAAGCGAAAGAAGGATGAAAGAAGGAATGCTGAAGAGTCAAGAGCATACTTCAAGTCAGCCCTTGGCTCTGATCAAATGGCTAGCATTTATGAGCAAGATAATCCGGTTTCTCATTGATCTTGGCAGTGCTGGCAGGGGGCTGTATTTACATTTGGACGGATGGCCCCTGGACATATTTTTCTCCACAGTATTAAACACAAAGAGGCTTGCTATTAGCACCAGGAAAGCTGGTGCTTTTAAATTCATCTCTTCATTACAAATGCATTTCTTTGAAAGCCTAACCTTCTTTGTTCCAATACCTTATTTTTATCTCAGTAAAGTTGCACTGAAGTTTGCAGAACCACAGGGCTCCATTCAGCTAACAGGTCCCACTAGAAGGAGCTTGCTTGTGCAATGGAGCTGTCTTTCCTCTTCTCCCCACATGCCCCTGGTGCCCCCAAATTGGCTCTGGGGCAGTCAAGACAACCCCCAGAAAAGCGCGTGGGTGGGGGAAGAGGAGAAATGCTTGCACCAGGCAAGCAGAAACACATGCGCTGATTGAGTGATCTCCTTAGCCCTATGTTGAATTGATTCTGCCCTTTTTGTCTGTAAGTTTATAACCTTCACATCTGTATTTTGGTTTGGTTTTTTTTTTTTTTTTTTTGCAGATTTCCAATCTTTGCCATTGTATCCTGCTGCTCTTATCTGTAAAGGCCGAATTATAAAATACCTGTAGCTCGAAAGACATCAGGTAAGTCACCATGATGACCGGCATCTGTTTTTAGACAGCAACTCCTAACTCTTGTGCAACTAGTCAGAACATTTCAATGAGCTGCGCTCTGGCTTGATGAAACTTGAGAACAAATCTTTATCCAGGTGAAATTAAACTCCATAAATGGCTGCATATGGCCAGGAGTGGGCAGAAGGTACATCATAGGCTATATCAACTACTATTTGACGTGTTGTTTCTCAAACAAGCTTGATACCAATAGTAATTTATAGGCTCAGATTATATTTGATGCTAACATTCCCCTGTCCTACTCCTAACTATCCGTTTCATGAAGCTACACTATAGATCCTTCAAGACCACTGCTAGTTGCTCCTCCTCACAGTGGCTCTCTTAAGATACCAGGCAGAATTGGGTGCTCCCACCCTGCCCACTCCCCCCAGCCCTGCTCCCTGAGATCATTTATTTGGAGCTGCTAGGGTTTGAACTTGGGTGAATCTAATCTAGAAGACACAATACAAAGGGAAAAATAGATTGGGAGGGATGAGGAGGGATTCAAGATGCATAAACACACAGTCATTCAACTTTTAGAGAATGCGGGGAGGGAATTACTGGGGAATAAGTAGGATATACATGATTATTATTGGGGGGGGGGTGCAGAGCAGGGATCCACACTAACAAAATTTTAACAAGTGGTGGCAGCTGAAAAGCAATGGTGATCTACCAGGAAAAGGTAAACAGAAACTGTTTGAGCATTCTATGATCACATAAGAATCTAAACACAGTAGTTTAATGCAACTTCCTACACAGAATAGTTTTCCGTGTAGGAAATGGATGAGAAGCAGCTGTTTATTAGGTAAAGGTAAAGGTACCCCTGCCCGTACGGGCCAGTCTTGACAGACTCTGGGGTTGTGCGCCCATCTCACTTAAGAGGCCAGGGGCCAGCGCTGTCCGGAGACACTTCCGGGTCACGTGGCCAGCATGACATCGCTGCTCTGGCGAGCCAGAGCCGCACACGGAAACGCCGTTTACCTTCCCGCTGGTAAGCGGTCCCTATTTATCTACTTGCACCCGGAGGTGCTTTCGAACTGCTAGGTTGGCAGGCGCTGGGACCGAGCAGCGGGAGCGCACCCCGCCGCAGGGATTCGAACCGCCGACCTTTCGATCGGCAAGCCCTAGGCACTGAGGCTTTAACCCACAGCGCCACCTGCGTCCCATAGCTGTTTATTAGTCCCATGCAAAAATAATAATCTTGAACAACTAGGATAAATTTGCCCCTGTACTTCTATAGAATCCCCACCCACCCCATTATTTATTTCTGTTTTAAAATTAGTATGAAACAGAACTGAGAAGAGATGGAGAGAGAAAGAAAGATTTGCTCTAGCAATCTGTGGTTTTGATCTAGGGACACAGGTGTCTCTTCCTTGTGCCCTTTTGTGAAACACCAACCCCCTCGGGACAAGTGATAGAACATAGAGATGGCTACGATTCAATAAAGTCGCAATAAAACATCCAGGGCCTTTGATACTCTTTCACTTTCTTTAACTCAATTTATTTTTCATTTCACGGACAGAGATTTAGTCCTGGTATTAGTTTGTGATTTTGCTGAAAGAATTACTCAGCCCATACGAAAGGGAAATATTATCGTTACTCTCTCTCTCTTTTATTTTATTTTATTCTTTGCCCCGCATTATGCCATCGGAGGCTCAAACAGAGCCGACGGAAAACAAAAGAGGAGAGCCGAAATCACTTCACCACTGCTGCGTTTTTCATTACAGAAGTTATTACATATAGAAATTACTCCAAATTATCTGAAATGAATGGAAATTATGAGGTTTAAATTCCCCAAGTTGTTGCAAGCGCAGCACTGGAAATTTATTTTGTCATCTTGCCGAACATAATTGCTGCAACAAAATTCTCTCCCATTTTACAACTGCAGCATAACTTATTTATACCAGTGTTGTTGTAATTCGACATCAATAAGTTGCATGGGAAGACATGCACAGGTGGTAATTGAAAACAATAATTTGTAGCGGGGTCCAGGTGGAATGGTTGGCTGGCTCAGAAAAGGCTTTTGCATCAGTGTGGCCTCCCCCCCCCTTTTCCCCCCACCGCAGCATAAGCATCCCCCTGGTCCAGCAGGCTCTGAGGTTGCCTAATCATCCTAAATTACATTTCAAAGTGTCAGCTGAGGTGAGCCGAACAGCTGATCTATAATTATGGCCTTGACCCACAGATCACAAGCAGGAAGCACAGGCAAGGCATCTGGGGAATCCCTCTTGCTCTCTCTCTCTTTTAAACAGGCCAAGGGAAAGGGGAGGAAAGCCCTCAGCCTCACCGAAAAAACGGTGTTTCAAGGTGGCTAGCCACAGCTTTAAGGCGGCAAACTTCGTCGCCAAGGTTTCTGGTATGGAAAGTTATTGACATTTTGCGGCAGAAGAAGGTCAACTGGCATGTTTGTAATGGATCTTTTGCGTCCCCTCCAACATTTCTCCGATGAAAACAGGGACATCCTACCTATTATTATTATTATTATTATTATTATTATTATTATTATTATTTTCCTTTCTTGGGCTCCATGATCACTGCAGATGGTGACAGCAGTCACAAAATTAAAAGACGCCTGCTTCTTGGGAGAAAAGCAATGAAAAACCTAGACAACATCTTAAAAAGCTGAGACATCACCTTGCCAACAAAGATCCGTATAGTTAAAGCTATGGTTTTCCCAGTAGTGATGTATGGAAGTGAGAGCTGGACCATAAAGAAGGCTGATCACCGAAGAATTTATGCTTTTGAATTATGGTGCTGGAGGAGACTCTTGAGAGTCCCATGGACTGCAAGAAGATCAAACCTATCCGTTCTGAAGGAAATCAGCCCTGAGTGCTCACTGGAAGGACAGATCGTGAAGCTGAGGCTCCAATACTTTGGCCACCTCATGAGAAGGGAAGACTCCCTGGAAAAGACCCTGATGTTGGGAAGGATTGAGGGCACAATGAGAAGGGGACGACAGAGGACAAGATGGTTGGACAGTGTTCTTGAAGCTACCAGCATGAGTTTGACCAAACTGCGGGAGGCAGTGGAAGACAGAAGTGCCTGGCGTGCTCTGGTCCATGGGGTCACAAAGAGTCGGACACGACTAAACAACTAAAACATGCCCATCTGACTGGGTTGCCTCAGTCACTCTGGGCAGCTTCCAACATTTATAAAAACATAGCAAAACATTGAACATTAAAAAATTTCCGTATACAGTCAAACCTCGGTTCCCAAACGCCTCCGTTATTGTACGTTTCGGCTCCCAAATGCCAAAAACCTGAAAATAAATGCTCTGGTTTTTTAAGGTTTTTCAGAACCCAAACATCCGATGCAGCTTCTGCTTGAGTGCAAGAAGTTCTTGCAATCAACTGGAAGCTGGACCTCAGTTGACAAGTTTCGGAAGCCGAACGGTCTTCCGGAACGGATAACGTTCGACCACCGAGGTTTGACTGTACAGGGCTGCCTTCAGATGGTTCAGGGGCCAGATTACTCTATAACCACCAATGTTTCTCTAATGAAAACAGGGACATCTTAAGGGAAAGTGGGTCACTTCCAGGATCAAATCAGAAACCAGAACATGTTTCTATTTTTTCAGGGACAGTTGTGGATTTACAGAAGCCGTCCCAGTTTCTGATTTGATCATATAATGTCCTGCTTTCCCTTAGGACATCCCTATTTCCATCAAAGAAATGTTGAAGGGTATGGTAAAGGTAAAGGGACCCCTGACCATTAGGTCTAGTCGCAGACGACTCTGAGGTTGCGGCGCTCATCTTGTTTTATTGGCCGAGGGAGCCGGCGTACAGCTTCCAGGTCATGTGGCCAGCATGACTAAGCCGCTTCTGGCGAACCAGAGCAGTGCACGGAAACATTGTTTACCTTCCCGCCGGAGCAGTACCTATTTATCTACTTGCACTTGACGTGCTTTCGAACTGCTAGGTTGGCAGGAGCAGGAGCTGGGACAGAACAACAGAAGCTCACCCCATCACGGGGATTCGAACCACCAACCTTCTGATCGGCATGCCCTAGGCTCTGTGATTTAACCCACAGCGCCACCCACATCCCTGAAGGGTATGGTAGGGTGTCCCTATTTTCATGGGAGAAACGTTGGAGGGTATGCAGTTATGTGACCTCCAAGCCCAGGAGATAAGTAACTATACAACCTTTAGAAGACATCTGCAGGCAGCCCTGTATAGGGAAGTTTTTTAAATGCAACCCAGTCAGATTGGTGGGGTTTTGTTTGTTTGTTTGTTTGTTTGTTTAATATACCACCCTATACCTGCAGGTCTCAGGGTGGTTCACAGAATATAATCAGAATATAAAACCACAAAATACATACTCAAAATAAAAACAACCCAATAACATCCTCCAAACAGAATTTCTTTCCTCTGTGGTGAGTTCTGGCACCTTTTTAGTGTTGCTGCTTGTAGCTCAACAACTTAGGGTTGTCCGTCCCAAAAAGGGGGGGGGGGTTTCCTGCACCTCTTTTTCTAGAAAAAAAGCGCTGCTTCCAACACATTTTAAAAGGACATAGAATTATTATTATTATTATTGTTATTATTATTATTGAATAAAATGTCCCTAATTTCATTGGATAAATGTTGGAGGGTGGGGTCACAGGCTTCGGCCTGTGTAGCTTCCACTATCAGTATGATGAGGGAAGCTTCATCATATGTTGAACAATCACTTCAAGACCAGTTTCAATGTTACCTTTAATCTGGTCCTTGTACCACATCCATCCATGCTGTTTGTTCATCCCTTCATCACAGAAGACCCAAAATAAAATTCACACTGGCTTTCTCCAGCGAGAGAATTCTGCTTAAAAATGATGGTCCTTCAACAAGAATAAGGCTATGATTCTAAGTACATTCATGAGAGACGAGGCAAAAGGGAGTTGAACACAATTCGATTGACTTCTAAGCAAACAAGCATAGGATTGTGGTACATAGACATATAGGAACCTCACAAAATGGAGGCCTAGAAAAGTTGCCCTAGTTTGGATTTGCAAATCCTAATAAAGTTTTTCCTGAATTCTGTGTCTCAGATGTATGGCATGTGAATAGCTCATAAACTCCACCTCAGTCCCTATATCTGTAAAATGGAAAGAATAAATCCTTACATGTCTCACAAAGCTGTCAAGAAGACGAATGAGGGAAATATGTTTTCTTGAATTGTTTTTGCCCAATTAAAGTGCTGTGTAACAGATTAATAATAATTGGTTCCCCAAAGGACACAAATAATGATATTCCCCTTGTTAAACTCACTTAAGCTGCACTCCTAGCAAACTCCATTACCAGTTCCTTGAAAACAATAATCTGCACTTAATGTTCAATCCAAACTTATTGCTCCCAGGTTAGGTGTCCCCAGTAGAGTTGGTGTTTCTTTCTTTGTTGACAAGAATAATGTATCTGCAAATGTTCTCAGTAAATCTAAATACTTGAAATTTTAACTCTTTGTTTTGAATATCGTTTGTTTCTTTTAAGTCTCGTCATTCTGCATCATCTAAAAGATTACTTTTAGGGATCGGAACACAAGTAGAGCCCTGCAGGATCAGGCCAAAGACCCAACTAGTCCAGCATCATGCTCTCACAGTGTTTGGCCAGATTCCTGTGAGAAACCCACAAGCACAATCTGAACTCAACAATTGTCTCAACTGTGATTCCTAACAAGTGGTATTCAAAGGCCTTCTGCAGAGGTAATATATGGCCATCATTCATAGCTAGTAGCCATTGATAGCCTTATCGTCTAGCAAAAAATAATGCAAAAAACAACAACAAAACAAACCACAACCCCAGTTGGAACATACTTTTCTGATGATACCAGCTTAATTTGCACAGCCCTGGAACATAAAAAGCAGAAATATGGATGGAGCTAATCCAGAGTTCACTACTGGGCTCAGTTGGGACTGAAAATGGTTTCATTATTTGTTTCCCAAAAAGCTACTGCACAGCAACATCTTGAGGGCATTGGTTGGGGAAGGCTGAACCCGAAAACCCCATTGCATGTGTAAGTCTTTCCATCATGACCCCACAAAGCAAAAGTTTCCTGCATTGCAGTAGGTTGGATGAGATGACCCTCGTGGACCCTTCCAGCTCTATGACTCTCATGAAACATAGCAATACGTCTGAGAGCCTAAGGTGCTGGTTATTATTTTTATTTATCCCACCTGTGATAACATTCAGCGCAAGGGCAAGTGGCAGGCACACACTGCAAACTCTCTTTCCTTGTATTGTGCATGCAGTGGCGTAACGTGGGTTGCCAGGGCCTGGGGCAGTGTGGAGGAGTGGCTAAGAGGGAGGGAAGGAAGGAAACAGACAGAGTACGCATTCAACCACCTAGCCACATCTCTGTCACCCAGGAGATCGAAGCCACAGAGATAAGATGAGGTCACTTCCTGGTTCGCATGGAGAAGCCGTTTGCAAGAGTCCAGCAATGGAAGCACACAGCTGTATTGAGGCAGCACCGGGCGTTGAAATTCTGTGTGTATGGATGGAGGCGAAGGACAAAATGCTGGAGGAAGAGGGCCTACCAGATAGGAGGTGGGGAAGTCAACTGGAGCTATGAAAGCTTTGTTGAAATGATCTCAGTGCATTTTGAACGTGCAACTAAAGGGCGACACACGAGACACAACTCTGTGAAAAAGCTGGAAAGTGTGTGATCTTATGCTGGCGCCTGCAATCTGCCTGGATGCAACATCCTTTGATCCAGAAACCTTTCCCATTAACCCATTTTCTGGAATGTAAAGGATTCCACCATCCAAACATTCCCATCAAAACCAGGCTTCCTCAAGTCTGTTTGGGTGATGGTGCTAAGCACAGCAAGCAGACACACACACTTTTGTGGCACTAAACCATGGGCAGCACTAGAGGGGGGCAGAGGGCAAGCACCCCACCACCACCAAATAAGGAGCTTGCCCCACCTGTGCCCCCTGACTTCTTCTTTTGCAGTTTTCCCCATTCATCTTTGGATCGATGCCTCTTCAAGTTCTCTCCATCATTTTCTGTTGGCTCCTTGCACCCACATAAGCCCTGCTGTTAGTTTTAGATTGTCCACAGGTGGTCACTTACGTGGTCTTTTGAAATTGTAGACTCTCCATACTGACACTGCTTTATTCCATTGGCCCAAATCACGTCTCGCCACATGTCCTGCATGTATTTGTTCACAAGATCCATACCTTTTGATATTTGCCACATCCAATTAGCTTTTCTATCTTTTAATGATATTCCTAACATTGCATGTACCTTGGCGTGCTGTGTCATTCTTAAGCTGTTCACATTGCAGGTGATATGTACATAGGGAACACATTAGCATTCAAGCCAAAGGAAATATTTTTATTTTTCATTATAAAGTTGAATTATAAAGGTTATAAATATGTACTATTATATTTATTTCAGACACAACTTGGGACACAACTTGTCTACCTAGAAATATACTTTGCTTGCCCTTTCTGTACTCACCTGTAAATAAAATTTTGGTACCATCATGGTCCTAAATTTCGGATTACCAATTCACGGCAGAAAGCAGTAAGTGAGCTCATCTGTTCATCTATTCATATTTCGCTTAATGCTCATACGGATTCTAAGCAGTCAAATATGGGGAATCCTTTGTCGAATGTCTCTGTTTATTTATTTTTATTTTAAATGAACCGGCCCCCGGTAGAGATAGGCTCATCGGATGCAAAAGCTCTTCTACTCTATAGATAACAAGCTGCGCTTCCTCTTTTCCTCGCAAGGTGGAGCGACTTTTTCATCAGCTTCTGGCTCAATGTTATTTCACACACCCAAACGCGCCTCCTTTTCCTTCAACACTTAAAAGAGACAGTTATGCCGCAGACAGAGCATTAGTAATAAAAGAAGTTTGATCGAGGGAGGCAGTTTTAATTTTGAAAATAAAAATGAAAATGACTTCCAGCCCGATCACCCTGTGCGTTTTTACTTTTGAGTAGTCCCACTAAGAGTTCAAGGAGACAGAAGGGATTAACTCCGAAATCTCCTCTAAACAGGAATCTCTAGCCCCTAACTTGCAATCCATTGAAGTTGACAGTTGCATCGGACGGGTCGGGTCGGGGAAGAGCGCGAAACACAAACTTTGCAAAAGTGAAAGCAGGCGGCGTGCCTTGCTCCTAATCCACACTAAAGCGAAGTGGCGCCACAAACTTTTAACCTGCGCATTTAAATTTTGCAACACGGCAGTGCAATCAAGAGCTGGCCCGGGTTTTGGCACTTTCACGGGTTTTGTGGTGCCCTTCTATTCTAGAGCATGTGGCTTCACCGGAGAACGTGATTGGTTAATACGCTGGTGCGGTAATATGGCTTGCCAAAAATATTTCCTCCAAACACGCTTTCAAACCTGAGCCTTGCATAACCTTCATTCTCTGTATGAACTGATACTAAGGAACATTTGACTCTCACCTGAAGCTGAAAAATGCTGCATTCACTTACATGGGAGAAAGCCCCATTGAACACAGTGGGGTTTCCCTCCTAGTAAACCTACATAGGTTTGAGCTGCTGCTGCTGCTGCACAATTTTGATTTGTGATTACCCGTGCTATATGACTATGTAGAAAATAATACATGTCTCAATATCCTGAACAGTTAATAAAATGGAGCATTCACATTTATCATATTCTTATAACCGAAGACGCTTTTTATTTAACCCGGTACTTTGATCTAGTATTCATTACATAAAATAACTTGCGTTTAATTTCCTTTCCTTTCCTAAAAAACAAAACACCAAACCTAACCCTTGTTTTCCAGGCTCTTTCTAATCACGTTGCCATTATGATAAATAGTATATTGGTCGCTTGCTTTGCGTCCTAAACCGTGTCTACTTGGAAGTAAGCCCCACGGGTTTCAATGGGATTTACTCCCGAGTAAGCGCGCTCGTGCAAACAAAAACAAAACAAATACCCACCAACCTATGCCGTCGCCTTTAAAAAAAAAAGTTGCAATTCCTCTGCGCGTTTCTTTTGGGAAAAACCAAACACAATTCAATGGGACCCACTTCCATGCAGAGGCTCAGGGTGCAACTTTCTCCAGAACCGTGCCCACCATAAATAATAATAATAATAATAATAATAATATATTATTTATACCCTAACCCTCCCCAGCCACTCTGGGCGGCTTCCATAGAAACCAAAAATACACTAAAATATCACACGTTAAAAACTTCCCTGAACAGGGCTGCCTTAAGATGTCTTCTGAATGTCAGGTAGTTGTTTATCTCTTTGACATGTGATGGGAGGGCATTCCACAGGGTGGGTGCTACTACCGAGAAGGCCCTCTGCCTGGTTCCCTGCAGCTTTGCTTCTGGCAATGAGGGAACCGCCAGAAGGCCCTCAGCGCGGGATCCAGGCAGAATGATGGGGGTGGAGACGCTCCTTCAGGTATACTGGACTGAGGCCCTTTAGGGCTTTAAAGGTCAGCACCAATACTTTGAATTGTGCTCAGAAAGGTACTGGGAGCCAATGTAGGTCTTTCAAGACCGGTGTTATGTGGTCTTGGCGGCGCCCCCAGTCACTGGTCTAGCTGCCGCATTCTGGATTAGTTGTAGTTTCCGAGTCACCTTCAAAGGTAGCCCCACGTAGAGCGCATTGCAGTAGTCCAAGCGGGAGATAACCAGAGCATGCACATCTAAAACGCCTTCGGAAAAGAAAAGAAGTACATGGGGGGTGGGTGGAGAAATTTGATTGTCCCCACTGCAAGACGGCGGTCAATCGATACGTCCTTTTTAAAAATAATAAAAAGTTCAGCAGACTTTTCCCGCGTTTTTATGACGCCTCTGCAAAGTAGCCGATGGGAACCTGCCACGTTCCCTTTGCAACCTTGCAGACTTCTTGCGCGCTTTGCAGAGGACTGGCTGGGGTGGGGGGGGGGCGGGGCGGTGAGAGACATGGGACGGGGAGGGGGGGTCGCGAAGGAAGAAATGCAGACAAAGCAATAAACACTCCGCATCAGGGAGGGGCATCGTCCGGCCAACGTGACTGGCAACCTGGACCTTTGTTGTAAAAGGGGGGGGGAGTTGGGGGGAGAAGGTTTAAACACCCCCCACACTTTCTCTCCCCCCCCTCCTCTTTGCTGCCCTTAGAGAGAAGCGAGTCCCTCTTGATTGTCTCTTGTCCCCGACTGTGGCTGGGATATCGACAGAGTGGGGCGGGCGGGCGGGGGGGGGGGGTGTGAACAAAACAGTGGGGCCAGCTGCAGATGGAGGCGGGGTCGAGGGAGAGGTCAAGGTTAGCGAGAAACTGCTATTGATCTGACTTTGAACGCGAGACGAGCAGCGCGGAGAGACCAAAGGGGGAGCTGTGAGACAAGACATTAACAGCTTTCGCGGTGCTAATGATCACAAGTGCCAGACGGGGGAGGGAGGAAAGGAGAGGCTGTGGAAATCACTTCGGAATATATTTCCGACCCCTACCGCCCGCAAATCTCGTCGTTAGGACATATCCAGGACGCAGAAAAACCTTTTTTTAAATAATAACAACAACAACAACAACAACAATAATAATAATACCCGCCACCACCCTCGAGTGATCTAGCGCCTTTATCTCTCCGGGAAGAGCGGCTTTGCGCGCGCGCCCCCTCTCCCCTTGCAATAAACTCAGGAAGGCGACGCGGCCAGTCGTTCATTCGCCCTTATCTTGGATCTGAATAGCCCCTGGCAAGGAGGGTGGCCTAGCAAGGTGTGTCCATCCCCCGATTGCTCCGCACACCCCACCAGGCCGTTTGAAGTTTCCTGCCTGGAGCGACAAAAATAAAATAAAAATAAAAATGCACTCAAGGTGTGGACTTTGCCCGCCTCGCCTCTCTGGGTCTGCGGGAAAGGCGGAAAGGGCCCTTAGTCGGCAGAAATCTCTTGGGGTTCCAACCCCACCCCCGCTAAACAGAGTTTCCTCCTCTTAACACGTAGGACGCGTTCACAAGACCTCACTTTTGTTACTCTTCGGGGATAGTTCCAAGTCCTGCTTCTGTATTCAGAAGCGTCCGTTGGAGCAGAGGGTGCCTCAAATTTCCACGCTGTCAATAAGCGTTACTGCTGCGTAGTCGTGAAACAAGAGTACAGTATTCTTCACATTGCCTGTTCTGAATTTATACTCAAAGTCAAGTCCTATACGTGTTTCCTAAGAAGCAAGTCGCCCTGATTTCTAGGGGACTGACTTCTGATGTGAACTCGCATTTGGGATCTAATTTCTGGTGGAAGGACGTGACCTACAAATTCGCACCGATGTTTGGGGTTGTGTGAATGCGCCCCAGCAGGGTGGGTTTGAAGGAGTAGGGGTATTATTTTTTTTTTTAAATGTGAGTCTACCTATCCAAGTTTTATGGGCCGATCTACTATATATTAACTCGGCAGCCATTCCAACAACTCAAGTGAGACTTACTCCTAGGTAAGTGTGCCGCGGATCTCAGCCCTAAAAGTGTGTGTTTGGCATGACACTGGTATTAAAGGATTACCAACAACTCAGCAAGAAGTAAGAAAAAGAATCTGGGGGAAATAAAGACTTGTGTGAACAAAGGAAATAAAACTGCTTCGGGAAATTTGTGCAGGAACTCTCCCGGAGAAGGATTCGCGCGTCGGAGTTCAAGTCCAAGATGCTCACCAGAGCTTTTGTTTCCTGAACTATTTGCGCCAACTTCTTTAGTTATCACGTGGTTTTTATACCCGGACCTTCCTCCGCACTTAGGAGCACCGGGCGGCGCACAATACATCAGGGACAGTATACAAATACTGTTGTATCTTCTGGGGCACTTTACGAGCCTAGAAAGGCTACGTGGAAACATCCGGACCCCTCTACTCATGGCATCAATTATAGTGATACCATGTGGGGCTGGCGCGTTCCACGCGTAAAACTGTAGAAAAATGGGACATACGATTTAATATCTGGAATAAGTTTGAAAAAAAAAGACCCTAGTTTTTTGGGGGCGGGGGAGTTTGAGGGCGTGGGACAGAAAGCACTGCGTTCCACCAAGAGTATGAAAACCCCACAAATCCCTGCCTCTTCTCACACAATCGCAGCAGCGGGTCCTTTAAGGCGCCCCCTCCTCTTTCTTTTCTTTGTCGCTGGGATTGTTTGGACAACTTTTTGAAACAGCGCGCGCGTGTGCGTCGAAGAAAGAGCCATCTCTCTCGCTCTCTCCTTTTCGGCGGCTTCCTGTGTTGCAAGAAGTTGTTTCTATCGTGATGCTAATTTGCCTTTTGTATAAACCGGCAAAGCCCCCAGCGAATCTGCGAAGGTCTGGGAGAGGGGCTGGAGAAGGGGGTTTAAAGAGGCGTTGGACGCCTCGCTCCATCTCTCTTGCCCGCTTTGTTGAGTGGAGAGCGAGGAGAACTGAGCCTAGGTCTTCAGAAGAGCAGTTGGGGGGAGTTTGGGCCGGGGGTTGGCCAATGAGGGCCCGCCTTGGCGCCCTCACTCATCCCACTTCTGGATTTATTTATTTGGGGCGCGCGGGGAGGGAAGAGTCCTCTATTCTGCCCTCAGGTGGAAACAAATAAGCAGGAGTGCCATGTTCCCAAATAAATAGTAGTGAGGATGAGTCGGAAGATGGGGTCATTGGGGTTCCAAGTAGATCCCGGAAATGGAAGCAGGCTGCTGGTTTTCGCTTTGAAAGATGGAAGGACAGTGGAATAGTGAATGCTCAACCCGACCAAATTTACTCACCTGGAAGTGAGCTCCATTGAGCACAGTGGGATATTAGCCTAGGGTTGCTTTGCCTTGTTAAACGCCCGTTGGTTGTGAAAAATTGGCAATCAGAAGTTAAGTCCTATTCAGCGGGACATATTCCAAGAAAAGTGTATATGGGGTTGCAGCGTTACGCATATATTTTAACTCTCCCACTAAATTAAAGGGGTTTAATTATTGCTGGGTTGTCTTCCACTCTGCTTCTTAGCTGAATGTATGAATGCAGATCATCAAAGCATCTCAGGGACTGGAGCAGAAGGGGAGGGAGACTGGAGCATTTCTGTGTGTGAGGAAGACCTCGCCACACATCTCCAGCCGGAGCTCAGGATCAGAGCATCCTCTTGGCCTGGCTGAAGAAAGTCCAAGGTTTGATCTCCTGCGTCTCCAAGTAGGGCTAGCTAGGAAACTGCTTGTCCGGAGAGCAGCTCACCATGTCCGGTGGACTACTCTGAGATAGGTGCACCAGTTCCCTTTATAAATAAGTGGGGCAGGGTGAGATGTGAATCTTAAAACTGGACGGGGCCGCCTCTCCCAGCAGGAGAATACCTCACTACAGTCCTCTCCTGGTCAAGCTATTCAATCTGCGAGGGCTACAAGTGAGCCCCAAGCCAAGGGCTGTTAAGTGTAGAGGAAGTGGTGAATCCGGGCGAGGACACTATGTGGGAAGGGTGGTCGTGATGATGGGGAGTTAATCTTCAATGGGAGAATACTAGAGTACTAGTACTGCTTGGAGTACTAAAGGTCCCAGGCTCAGTCCCTAGCCTCTCCAGATATGTTTGGGAGAGACCCTTGCCTGATCCTTTGGCGCGCTGCTGCCAGTCAGTGCAGACAACACGAAGCGAGGTGGACCCATGGTCTGACGCAGTATAAGGCAGCTTCCTATGTTCCAGTAATGGGAAGAGGAAAGTTAACCACAGGAAGAGGGCCTTTAATGCAATCTCTAACCTCCCACCAAACGTGTTTGAATTCTCCCATGCTACACTTTGTAATTCAGATTGCAACTTCTTGCATATGGATGTGTGTGTGTGTGTGTGTGTGTGTGTGTGTGTGTGTTTGTCAGGAGTGACAAAACCGACGGGCGCAATAACTCCCTAGCGGGGTCTGCTAGTGAACTGGACCCTTGGAGGGCGCAAATCCATTTTCCAATGGCTCTCTCGCTTGCAGGGCTCAAGCGCGCACGGCGTTTCGAAACGAGCCAATGAAAAACCGCGTGTCTCCAGAAGCGCACGTCTCCAGGATCCCTCGCAGAGGATGCTGGGTGCTCTCTCGGATCGTGGCGGCTTGTGGGGCACCTGGGCGCAGAGAAGTAGGCTGCAGGCCTCCTGAAGGCGATCCTACTATTGGAGCCGACCGGTTCCGAACTGGGTCTGTCTAGTACAAAGTCATAAACTCAAGCACCACTTAATGTGGACGAAGCGAGCCTTCTAAAGGCAGTTTAACCACTCTTCTGTGGATCAGGGTGGTTAAAAGTGTGGCAAAGACCACTTACCGGTTCCCTCTTCCTCGCCCTTTCATGTTTACGGTCAGAACTAAAGAGTCAAAATGCGCCAGGCATGACGCGTGTGGAAACAAGCAGTGATGGTTATTCTGCGTTATTTGATCAGAATTAGGGGAAAGCAACCTTGCTCGTTGTGTTTGTGCGGGCATGCAGGTTAGTTATAAACTTTGGGACCCCCAAACTGGAGGATCACTGGTTCATCCAGAGTACTCCGGCACGGAAAGCAATTCAATGCAAAGCTAAATCTCAGAGGTCACCAGGGAACCCCGCATTTCAGAAAGAAACTTGCAGGAGAAATCGCGTAAAAATGCAGCTGCCTTGCGTTTTAATAACCACCACTGCGTAGGAATGTATTGGGGAGGCGCGTGGAGGTCCACCGTGACTTATTTACCGATTTGCCCGGTTTTGGCTTCCTTCGGGTCAATGCTGAGTTTGCAGCGAGCCCGGGGATTTCACAGGGACCCTTTCCCTCGCGAAGTGGGTAGAGAGAGGGGGGACGACGAGAGAGGGAGCGAGGAAGAGGAGAGTGTGCGCGTCTTTGTGGCTCCCTCTGCAATCGCAATTCAGATTGAGAGGAGGGGGGGGGGCGAGAGAGAAATATCTCTTCCCCCACGCAGATATTTGTGTTATTGTAAAAACTGTTGGAAATGCGAAGGTGTTTGGAGCGGAGTCGGGCTGCTGCTGCCGCTGCCGCCTGCTTGGCTGCCTGCGCGCAGGGAAGAGGAGAGCGAGCGAGACAGCTCCTTAGTTGAAAGGGGGGCAGCGAAGGGATCTCCGCGAAGCAAAGATCCGAGCCGCCTGGGAGATCTCGGAGCAGGTGGATCGAGCGAGACCAGGATGGATCCCGCTCCCTTCCCGGGGGGCGCCCACCTCAACCCCCTCCCGCCTGGCTCGCCGGGTCGAGCCCACCGCTCTCACCGCCCACTCTTTTTCTGCCTTTCCGGCGCCAGCCTGCTGAGCTTCACCAGACCCCTTACCTACTCGCCCCCCCGCCAGCGCTTCCCCCGGGAGACGGCCGTCCCTTTTGGGCTTCTTGCCAAGGGGCGGAGGAGGGGGGAGGCGGCTGCCCGGGCCCTGATCTGCCCCCTCCCGCCACCTAACACCCCCCAGACCTTGCCTGCGTCTCATCCTAAACCTGATCGGCGATGGTTTGGGAGAAAGGGACTCTCGGTCCCTCTTTTTTTTCCTGATTGGTCCTCTTTTCTTCCCCTTCCCCAGCTAAATTCTGCTTAATTTCATTTTGGCTGCGTGCTCCGCAGACGTAGCCCTGGCTAAGCAGTCGGAGCCGCGTGTGTGCTGGGAGTCTGTTTGAGGGTGGCTTTTCCCCCCTCTCCCTCTCTCTCTCTCTCCTTCCTCCTCTTTTCCTTCTTCTCCCCCTTCTTCTTGTTCTCTTGCAGGGTACAATGTTAAAAAGCCACCGCTAGTCGCCCCCAGTGCTCCTACTCTCTAGGTCTTTTTTGTCTCTAGTGCAGATTAAACGTCACGTCCGCACTTGAACTTGAATTTTATCCCATTGTACGGAGGCAGACCCAGCCATAGAGAGACAGAGCGCTCCCAGGGAACCAGGACTCCGCCATCTTCACATTGCAATATATCTCCTTAGTAATAGCCAGCACTAACCCAGAAGCACTGGGGGGCTTCCTTCCTAGCAAGACCCTGTGCCAAGCGAGGGGAGGAGGGGGGTTGAAGCCAGTGGCAAAGTGGTGCGAGCAAAGCAAAGCAAAAAAATAATAATATTATACAACAACAAAAAACCAACCCAGTGGCACTTGAACTGGCAAAGAGGAGACACAGTTTGGGCTAACCCCTTTTTCTTTTCTTTTTTTTGAAAAAAAAGAGACAAGAAAGCGAGAGAGAAAGAATTCTAATTAACCCAGGAAGGGTATTTTTTTTTCCTGCATTTTTCTCTGCGTGTGGGGAAATTCCAATTTTTCTACTTTTGTGCGAGCGTGTGTGTATGTAATCCATTTTTTTTTCTTTTTTAAAAAGATTCGTCCTGGTGGAAGAAGTGCACTTTGCTTCTCTCTCCCGCCCCCCTTCTGCTCTCTTGTTTTTCTTTTTCTCCCCCCCCCCGCCTCCAAAGCACTCTGGAAAAATTTAAAAAAAAAAGTGTCAGCGCTTGGTGAGGGGGGGTGGGAAACCATCCTTCTCTCCTGAAGTTCAAGAAAAGACCTGGAAGCGGTGAAAAGGAAAAAAAAAAACAAACCAACCAAACAAAACAGTTGTCTTGCGAAAACAAAAACCAAGGCTTCCCCACTCTTCCGATGATGATTTTTTAATTGAAGGAAGAATCTCATCTTGAGTGCTCCAAGGGGGTGTGTGGAACTGTTCCCCCCTCTTCTTCTTCTTTTTTTTTTTTAAGAAGAAAAGTACCAAGAAGAAAATAGAAGACCGGGAGGAAGAAGAAGATCGCTCCCCACCACCACCACCTCCAACCCGATCCCCCCCTACCCAAGTCCAGCTCTCCGGGCGATGACCGTGTAAATGCCAGGGCAATGTCCCGCCGCAAGCAGGGGAACCCGCAGCACTTATCACAAAGGGAAATTATCACGCGTAAGTTGCAACTCTTTCAAAGGAGCCGGATCGGAAAGGAAAGTGGTGTTTCTATGTGTGTGTTGGGAGGAGAGCAGTGATGGGAAGTTGGGGTGCGTTTGTGCGCGTGGTGTGTGAAGCTGACCGGGAAAGATTGGAGAAGGGGTGTGTTGTGCGTAAAGTGAAGGGTCTTGGAGAGTTTGCAAAGCATTGGCGCGGGGGGGACGACGGTGGCTGACGGGGAGAGGGGAGTCGAGGAGAGAGAGAAGCGGGGGGCCGGCAGGATAGGTGTTCTGGAAAGTAAAGTTTGCAGGGTAACGGAGGAGGCCGCGAAGCCGGCTGAGAGCGGCCGAGGCGAGCTGGGGACGGCGGGGAAGACGGCCGGGTGGGGGATCCGCAGCAGGGACTTCCAGACGAGAGGCTGGGTTGGAAAGGCTGGTCCAAAGTTGGCGAGCACGCGAGAGCAGCAGCCGGAGCGGCAGCGGCGGCAGCCGAGAAGAGGAAGGTGGCTGGAGTCGGGGCTGGAGCGGGGGGAGCCTTAATGGGAACCACATGCAAGGGACGCCTGGCAGGCCGGCGAGGGAGCGGCGAGGCCGGTCTGGGGAGCCGGGAGAGGCGGAGGCGGCGCGCGGAAGGCGAGGTTGGGTGTGTGTGTGTTGGGGGGAGATCTAGCGACGGGGGTCTGCATCTCCCCCCATCCCGGCTTGGTACCGGAGACATAACAGGACCGGGCGTTGGGGAAGGGGCCGAGAGAAATGTCAGTGTACAGGTAGACCGGCAGGCGGGCGGGAGCCTTTTGCTCGACTCCCCCCTGGGCAAGGTCCGGCTGCCCTGCCCAAAGCGCAAGGTAGCTTTTGTATGCATTTATGCATGTGCTAACCTTGCTGCAAAATGGTGTGTGTGGGTTTTTTTTTTTGGGGGGGGGAGACAGACAGGGAAGGGGTACATTTTGCGTGCACGTTGCAAAGTAAAGTAGCAGCAATTTTTTTTTTGCAAAGTGAAGCGCGCGCACAGTTTGCAAAGCGGCGAAGGAGTCCTGCAAAAAGGCGCGCCACTTTTGCAAAAGAGCGAGGTGGTAGGATCTCATCGTAGTAGCAAAAAAGCAGCCCAAGGCAGCAGTGTATTGAGGGGTAGAAGCGATCTAGAACGAGGTGTTCCTTTCACAGGAGCCGAGGGTGGTGTATGTGTTGTGTATGGTGGTGGTGGGAATCCAGGCCCAGAGTTGCCTGTATAGGGGTCCAGATCCGGGGTGGGTGGTGTCAGTCTTCCTTAGTATCAGCTTCGCTTTGCAAACATCTCCTGCCCTGCTAATAATGAAGGACAAAAACAAAGCACCCAAACTCTGCTCCTCTTTATTTCGCTTCTGCCCACTCCGCTATTTCCAACATTGAAATGCAATGGAAACCCAACACACCTAAAGGTTGCGCCTTGAAGGTTTGCAGGCAGCAGGGATTGGTGCATTTTGCTCTCCTGACCTGGGTGATCAATAATAATCATTTTTTATTTTATTTTGGAGGCTAGTTTCAGAATTAAAAAATAAGAATAATGCAAGGGAAGGAAATCGGCCTCTGTTCCTGTTAATGGGGCGGTGGGGGTGGCGCGGAGGGAGGGAGAAAAAAAGGAGAAAAATCACAGCCCCAAACATAACGCCAAAAAGAACAGCTCCCTTTGCACGCTTGGCTTTTGCAAAGCAGCCGTTGCGCGTGTGGAGCCGGGCGAGCGGAGAAGGGGGGGGGGGCGCAGTGTGTGAGAGAGAGAGGGGGAAGAGAAAGAAGCAAGAGGGAAGGGGGCCGAGCCGGAGAGGATGTTGGGGGGGGGGCGCATAGAGAGAATAATAGAATATGTATGTTATATTTCTTAAAAATTTAAATAAATATATATATATATAGCCCGGCGTCTCCCCTCCCCCTTGAAAGCCTAAGACTAGCAGCCATCTGCCAGCAGCATTTGGTGACAGCGCTCTCTCTCTCTCTTTCCTTTGTTACAGCTGATAAAAATTGTTGTTTGTAACAATACATCGGAATTATATTGATTGGCGAATGCTGCCGTTCGACCTTGGACGGTGCTTGGCTTGCGAATTTCATTTTTTCCCTCTCTCCACTTTTATTTTCTTCTTCTTTTCCTTCCTCTCCTCTCCTCTCCCCCCTCAAAAAACCCAACCCTTTCTTGCCACCCCCTCTAAAAACAACAACAAAAAAAGCCTTTATTAACCAGCTGCAACAGCACCAATGAAGATGCGTTGGTTGATTTTGAACACTGTTTTGCAACCGGGGAGTTTGACGGTGCTTGCCGAACCATGGGGGGGGGGGGCGGAAGAGTGGATTTTCTTTTCTTCTACTTTTTAATTTTTCCGAAATAACACACCAAACCTGTAACACCTTTCGACCAAACTGTATTTTTCTCTTTCTTTTTCCCCATTAAGAAAACCTAGCCGGATTGTAAATTGGGGAGTTGTTGATTCACCCTCCTTTTTTATTTTTTTAAAAAACCAACAAGATCCAGATTATTTCATGTAACTCTATTCCCCCCCCCCGTGTAGTTTGCATGGGGGACTTTGCTTGTTTGAGGTTGTGTGTATGTAATGTATGTGAAAAAGGTAAGGCAGACAGTATTGTGTGGAGATAATAGAAAAAGGAAAGAGGCATGTTTGCAAATGTTCCAAATTTTAATTGGCGTGAGGTTAGTCAGGTGGGATTCTTCCTGATTTCCAGCTCTTTCCCACCAACTCCCCCACTATGAATTTTTTTTTTGGGGGGGGGAGAAGTATATGTAATTTGGAATTGGGTACCAGGTGGGTGTTAAGTATAATGGAAGGATACCTTTAAACATCTGCCTGAACAGTGTGGCTCAGTGGGGAGGAAGGTTTAGAAGGGAGAAAAACCATAGCCAGGTCTTTTTCTCTGTTCCCCTATTCATCCTCCCATCTGGAAAGGACTTAACAACAGGACTGACTGAGGTCTCTTAAACTAAGGTTAAGGCAAAAGGGAAGACGATAGATGGGCATAAATCATGTGTATTTGGTGTGCCTAGATTTGCAATGGGCAGCCCGGGTGGGGTGGGGGCAGGAATCAGGAAAAAGCAACTGGATGTTTGAGCTAGAGAGAGAGACAGAGGTGGTTTCACCATGAAAGTGGCTGGACCAGTTTCTAGGAAACAGTTATACATTATTAAAAGGGGAGCCTGTTTGGAAGAGAGAAGTTTGACCAGAAGGGCCAAATAAAGAAAGAATTAACTTAGCACGGCAACTCCCCTCCGCACATACATGCAAATATACCTGCACCTCTTTTTGCTGAAGGAATCTGGAGTCAGATTCTGAGGTCCGCAGCTGTTTGATGGAGCAGCTTGTCAAGGAAATGGCATTGCATTTGAGGGTATAGTGCTAAGTGGAGGAGCAGGCTGGCAAATGGGTTTAATTCTAACCCTCTTCATTGGAGTTTATTAGATTTTAGTCCCTGTGGGGTGTTGAAAGAAAAACTGCTATCCTGAATGGCAAACAAGCAGAAAGTGAGCGTGAGAAAGGTGGGTGGGTTGGGGGAATATTTACAGCCTGGTCCTATTCATGTTTACTCAGAAGAAAGCACTGCTGAGCACATTGGGGTTCAGTTTTGAGTAGGTAAGCATAGGATTTGCAGCCGGAAGGGTACAATCCAGATTCATTTCAGATCCGGCGAGGGTTTTGTTATTATATACAATAACTGACTTTATTGCCATAGTATGGTATTTTTGCAATTCTGAGAGAGGCTCCTGAGACTTAAGTTCCCCACCCCAAATATATCTCAATACCCTGTTTTTGACAGAGGGATAGCTGATGGAATGAGCAAATTTGGGTATGTCTCCAGTGATGGTTGGTTGTGAAAAATACAGCAAAGTTGTATAATAGGAAAATGACATCTCTTATGTAAAAATCCCGACAAGAGATGTTCTAGGACTGTTCTGAATGACAGATGATAATGTTGGCTGGACATCTGCGATAGGTTTTAACTGCTTCAACAGTGAGATGTGAGCACTAGTTGTGAATTTTAGGAATGGGAGGAATTGTTGAAACGGATCACCTTCTGCCAGCAAAGTGACCTTCATTATTAAAAAAATATATATGGTTGAACCCTCCTGAAGAAAGTTCTTGTGGGGAGGGGGCTGAAAGGAGAAAAGCATAAAATAATCCCTGTACAATTTAAAATTATTATTTTTTTAAAAAAATCAGATTTGAAGTCCCTGGTCAGCAAGTTATTTGCTTCCTGATTTGACACTGTCTGTTTGCATTGTGCCCCTATGGCTGAGAGAAAACACCCTTTATTTATTTATTCCATTATTATCCTGTTTTCCTTTTGTGGAATAATTCCTGTCATTCAAAGATGAGCAAGAAAATTAACAGACACAGCAAAGAAAACGGCACATAGATGTAACTAACAGAATTAGCCAGGAAGGAAATTGCAGGGATGCTTGGATTTTTTTGGGCGTACCTGTAGGGCTGTAGCACATGCATGTTGTTAGCAGGTGTTGCAAGCTTGAGTTATTGAAAATACTGTGTTCTCCATTAGCTGCGTCTGAGCTGCACATCATCAAGTTGCACATGTTACATTAAACTTAAAAGCTGCAGAATTTAAAAGGATAGGCTCTTCTCTCGTTTTGGATACTTCCAAACATTCTGTCCACTCTTCCCATGCCTCCTTTGAGTTGTTTGATAAGAAACAGCTTTGTGAATGGATGATGGAATAAGAAACAGATTTGCTTTTCATTGGAAGGCAAACACAGAGGAGGCTATTTTGTCAAGCTTATTGAAGCATTTTAGTAAGCATGGCTGAAGATCTTTTTCTCCCCAACGTTCCTTATTAGCAAGGCTTGCATTGGAGTGAATGTCTGTGTCCTTATTTAGCATCAAATTTATTGTGCCGTGTGTGTGTGTTGAACAAAAGACAGCCCTCTAGTACACAGAACACAAATGACGATCTGAATGATTGTGGTCCAGGTGGGGAAGAGGCCAAAAGATGCCACTGGTTCCCGTTGGCACCTATTCTGCCTCCTTTATCAGAGCTCAGTGTGCCTGGAGCTTGATCTATTGGTTTAGCACATCGAGCGCAAGGCTTTTCTTTTCACTTTACATTTCCTGTCTAGATCGCCCTGCACACTCTTGTTTGTTGATACAAAGTACTTTCCAAAATAAACTTTGCTAGCTTTTCAGCTGAATTGCAAGTCACATTTGTGGGTGGTTGGCGCTCAGTGACTTGCCTTGGCGGCTAGGGGGCGCTCGTAGCCTGTCTCTTGGAGAAATTTGGGTTTCCCAGCACCCGCGGAGGAGGCGAGGAAATGTAAAAAGGCACAAGTGAGCCGGTTCCCATTGCTGCAAAATGTTTTAGGTGTAAAGTTGTGGTATTGATTTTCATGCCGAGATCTATATGGTACAAGATGAGAGAGATTGCAAGTTAGATAAATCTATTTTCTAAGCAAATTATGACTGATTAAGCAGCTCCAGCAAGATAGATGTCTTTTAATTAAAATTAGTTTTTAACGGTGTCTTTCACTGTCAACTCCTCATCTTTTCGCCTTCCCAGTTTTTGAGTTGTTTGACTAGCCGAGAGCAAAGGGGAGGCTTCTGCACAAGTATTAAAATGCACATGCATGCTGTGATTAAATCTTATGGGTAAGTTTAGGTGTTGCGCACACACTTGAGCCTCAAGACATTATTACAGTGGGACTGATAAATATGAGCATCGTGAATGGGATTGATAAAGGGCCGGTTGAACGAAATCTTCGAGAAAATCCGGCAAAGAAGCTATGCATTCAAAAGGGGGAGGCAATGCGTACTAGTTCAGACGGATCATGCCTCTCCTCTGTGAATGAATGCGTGTGCGCACAAATTCAACAGGAGACTAGTTAACAGAATAATACACATGCATATAGTTCATAATATTGAATGCCTAATGGAACCAGATGCTTCAAAGACCCGTGTAGCAGCGCAGGGTATTCTTGCGAAAATCGGTATCACACATAGCAAGCGTTTTCCTGCCACATGCAAAAGCGTTTCAGTGTGCAGCAAGAGATCCGAATAGTTATGAACGTTTATGTACTAAACGTTATGTGCAGTTGTTACGATGTGTACAGCTGTGAAGGGACATAGCCTTTGGCCGATGCCTGATTTTATTTGTGGCTCTGAAGGTCAGAAAATCCACCTGAGCAAGTTGCCTTACTTTTAATTGCTCTGCCTCTCTTGGAACAACGACGTAGGTATTTTCCACGCAGAAAGAGATAGAAGTCCATGTGGAATGTACAAAAGTTTTCTCTCTCGTTTGGTGTGTGTAGAAATGCGCGCGTGCTCCCCTTTTGAGTGTTCCCCCCAGCTTGCACACACACCTTGCTTACGTAAACGTCATTGGGACACTTCCTTGTCAAATGTATATGCAGCTTAGTGGGTTATAAAGGGGGGGGGGGGAATCTGGGAATGCCAGGAGTGAATGCTTGCGAAGAAGTTTGTCAGGTTGTGGCATTGTTCCCTGTTCTGCAGATTTCTTTCTCATGTTAGGACACAGTCTGTGGGTAGATGTTCTTCTCTGCTGACAGAGGAGAGGGCTTCATTTGAACTTGAAAGAGAAATAAATTGGGTCAGACAAAAGAGTAGGGCTGTCACCCACTATAGGAAAAGCCTTCACTCTGAACTAGATGGAGGTGAGTGGGGGGGGGAGAGAATGAGGTTGCAATGAATCTGAAGGTTCCTTCCTTCATTTAGGGTTTTCTGTTTGTTGGAAGCATAGAGACAGCGGGCAGCTGATTTTTACTAACCTGGAAAAACGAAGTGATCAGGAAGCTCCCCCTTTTCCCCTCACCTTTTATTGAAAAAAAATGAATAACCTCCTCCAACTTTGCCAGTAACAACTTGCTTCACTCCCAGAACTTTAAAACTTTTCGCATTTTTGAAATGATAAGAATCAAGGGCAGCAGTTCTTAATCAACGAACTTAATCTGCCATTTGGCACAATTTAAAGCATCTCTTATGAAGATGGTTGCTGTCTTCAAACTGCTTTCTTTTGCTGAAATAATATTCCAACTCCTCGTTTGCTTGTTGCTCCTTGAATCCCAATGAAGTTGAAGAGATGGATAAAGTTGGGCTGGGGCTGGGGCTGGGGGCAGAAATAAATGACCACCTTCCCCTCTATGTTTACTCAGAAGCAAGTTTCTTTGCATTCAGGGGTTGCTTACTCTCAGGTACGTTTGCATTGAATTGCAGCCTCGGGGACATTTTGGGGCTGCATGCAGACATACCTTGAAATTTAGCCTGGCTAGAAAAACCACCATGGAAGCTGTTATATAGTCGTCATAGTGCAGATACAAAGATGAAGAGCTAGGGCTGCTTCCATTCATTTTGATGGGCCTTGTGCTGGGAGAAACCTTGCAGTGCTGTTCTGCATCCAGTTACGCCTGTCTGGGACTTTGCTGGGACCAAAGCACATGGAACATGGGCGCATAAGAAGTGCGCAGAGATGTCCGCATATATCTTCATAACAAGATGAGGGGAAGCCGGTGTTCGCACAGAGCGGGCATTACTGATAAATGTGCCATGCTCCCAGCGGCTGTTATAGTGACACCTTCCTCCTTCCCTGCTTATTTACTTTCATAAAATGTCCTCATGCAGTCCCTAAGCAATCCCTTTCCACCCTCGGCTATCAGCCTCGGAGGCGGTTGTGTATTCACAGTAAGTTGCCTCTCGACATCAGTTAGATATTCTCCCTGCTCCACTATCCCTTGGAAAAAAAGAGAAGCAAACTGCCAACTAAGTCTTTATACAGGGGGTTCTTAAACGGTAGGGAATCCCCTCTCCTTGTTCTTCCCAAGGGATATATATTAACAATGTCTAATGTGCCTTTTTTTTTTTTTTTTTTTGCAAATACTGTAAATGAAAGAAGCAAACACTTCATGCAATGTACTCATGTACCAGGGAGAGAGACAGAGGAGGTGGGTAGCAACCGTGGTAGCGACATTATAAGAATATAATCATTTTCTAGCAAAAGCGACATAGCGGTTCACTGTATGGCATTCGTCGTACCTGCCTTAGTCATTTTATTTTATTTTATACGTTTGCGAGACCTTTGTCTCAGTGCAAATAATAAATTTCCTTTTATGAAGGAGCTAATGATGTGTGCTGCTTGTTGGGGGCAGTGTGTGTTTGCCGTGATGCAGGAGGAGTGAATGGGGAGTGATTGTATACAGAAAGTTCCTCCACTTGTGTGTGTGTGTGTGTTTGTGTTTTACGAGCCTGGAATGAACCCACAAAATCCGCTGGGTGTTGGAACACCCTGGCTTCTGTGAATCTTGAAAAATGGCTCAGAGTTTGGGTGTGAGCCGTGCAAGGTGATTTACAATCCCCTTGTTGAGAAAGGAACTTGACTCAGGTTCCACCCGGGTTTCAATCCACAGCAGAAATCAAATGCATTGATTTCCCCCCTTATTTGGGCAGTTTTGTTTTGTTTTCTTCATACATTGCTAAGAATCTATAATTCAGGCAGCCTGTTCTAGTATAGCCAAAAGTATAGAAATTCCCTGTGCAGACTTCTCCACTCCTCGTTGAAGTATCTATTTCCTCCCCCCTCTCCTTTTTCTATTTCAGTTTTAACTAAAACAAATCTATTCACGCAGGAACAAAAGGAGCTTTTGTATCACATCATCTCAATCCCTGATTTATCTGTGAAGATTTACCGCTTTCGTGGTCTATACAAGAACCTATGCATTTTAGCCTCCCAATTGCAATAAATCTTTTTTCTTCCTCCCCTTTCTGCACCTCGAGCCACTAGTTTATTTAGCAAAACGTACATCACCTTTTGTTCCATTAACATTGCATGCATGTAGCCTTTGATTTAAATAAGTGCAGAGGCATGTCTTGGGGTAGAAATTTAGGGAAGCGGGATCGGGGGGGGGGGTCATGCTGGACATTCCAGAGGCTGGAAGTGACCACTGCACCATACCACGTTTAAGTGGCCTTTGCGAAATCACCGGACTTCAGTTCTGCTGCAAGGTTTTTGGTTTCTGCTGGAATATGCTGGGCATTTTATGTTTTACCTCCTTTCACTTCGTCCCCTACTCCCCCCACCTTATAACCACTATGGTTCCCCCCTCCTGTTATTCAGAGCCTTTTGCCCTACATTCCTACATTTCATCTACATTGGTGGGGTTAAACTTTGTTTTCTAAGATAACAGACTAGTTCTGTGAAAGGTGTCTGGCTTGCAGGTTTGCAGAGGAGTGCTGAAACTCAACAGCCACCCATTTGCAGACGTTTCAATGGGGGGACTCCAAGCTCCTCTGCTTTCCATAGTGAGCAGAATCTGGCAACACCTGAAGGCTGGCCAGTCATCTTTACAAAACAATATCAGATCATCGTGTTGGTGTTGTGTACTGAGAGCAGACTCCCTTTTCCTTGGGGCCACGTGCAAATCCAGGAGCAGTTGTCACTTTTCGTGACACAGCTTCAGTGGCAAGCTTAAAGAACGAAAAACGCCACAGAGGCTGAATTGCCTTTTCCCTTCTCGGGGGTGGCACTGTTTTTTTATTGTCAAATAGTGCATTTGAGGCTCTTGGGTATCAGATTTCTGCCAGTTGCAAGTGTTGTTAATGCAAGATAGAATGCTGAAGTAAAACCGAACATGCATGTTCTACGTATTCATTATATCCTTACTGCCTTTCAAATCGGGACATAAAAGTTTCCAGCCGACAAAAGAATGGGTAGCCCACAGATACCTCCGGACGTGGCTGTTTCTGTCCGTGATTAGGCAATTGGCTATTTTATAAGGTTGCTGTGGGACATTATTTGCAGGCTGATAGGACTTTGTGGAGCTGCCAGGACATCTGCTTCATTCTGTCCATGACCAGCAGAAAGGGCCACAGCTCCACTGTAGAACCCCTGTTTTTGCGCACAGAAGACCCCACATTTAATCCCCGGCATCTGCAGGTAGGGTTGGCAGTGTCCCCTGTCTGAAACCCTGGAAAACCACTGCCAGTCCGTGTAGAAAATACTGATTTAGATGGACCAGTGGTCTCAAGGTATAAGGCATCTTCCTCTGTGATTAATAGTCCTGGCCAACCATTTCACTACATTGGAATTGAGTTACTGTTTCTCATGTGTGTCAGTGGCATCACCTTCCTTTTGGGTTTATTATTTTTTGTGTGGAAATCAATGCAAAACAACAACAACACACCTTGGCTCCTTAATAAATAATAATAATGATAATAATAATAATTTATTGAATTTATATACTGCCCGGAGTGTCCAGGGCTGTGTTATTGGTGAAATGTAGACATGAAATCTCTATCATAATTAAATTTTCAGTTTGAAAAGGATTTCCAGGCTAAATATTGGTACAGGTGGGATGGTTGGGCAGGCAAAGGTTTTGTCCAACTGCGTTCTTTTAAGCTGCGGCATCTTTAAAACGGTCGGTGAGTGATCCAAGTTATCTTCTCACTTGCAGACTGCATGCGTGTGTACACGCGTGAAATAAGTGCTGATGGACACACAGCACCATCTAAAAAAGATGGTTTTATGGGTAGCATCTTAAAGGCAAATGTGCTTCCTCCAGTGGGCAGCTGGGTAAGGCTTCCGAATGTTCTTCACACAACCAATATTCAGAATTCTCCCAGCTGCTGCGCCCAGATCTTGGGAGTGCTGGAAGATCCTCACGGAGGGGGGCGGGGCAGAAGCGGGGAGACTCTTTGAAGTTAGGATTTCCCGGTAGAGGGGTGCAGCTGGCAAGTGCTGCATGATTCATCAGTTCATCATTACAAAACGCAGTCAGATCTGGTTAATCTGCAGTCTGCTCATCTGGGTTTGTGAAGAGATTTACATGGTAACCAACCTTACAGTACCCATGGCAATTGTAGCACCCGCTAGCACCTCTGCAGATAAGTAGCAGCAGCAGCAGCGGCAGCAGCAACAACATTATTTCCATAGGCTCCTGGGCTTGAACATCTTTCTGGTGTTGTGCAGAACCTGCATGTAGGCAAGAACCTTGGGAAGCAGCGAGACATTGGCCCCTGATACAATCCACTATTCTTTCCCCTCCTTAAAAAAACAAATAATCATCTTTGCTCGCTTACGCTCTGGATTGATAAGATTAGAAAAGGGGAGAGAGCGTACAGCCATCTCTTCCACCCCCCTCCTTTCATTTATATTTCTGCCACATGAATACAATTTGGATATTTTGAAATGACGCATGACCTCAAAAGGGACCACTTCACATATTGCATTTTAAAAAGATAATAAGAATGTGATGTGCATTCTGTAAGGTATGCTCTCGTTGAGGAGCTGGGATTAGCTTACAGCTTCCTCTTGACTGTAGGGTTGGGTGGCAACAACAATATGTGAATCGGTTCTCAGGAGCTTGATTTGATGTCCACAGCAGTTGAAATCCACGTGATTTTTCATGTAGCGCTGAGGGTTTCTTTGCTCGTGCCCAAAGCAAAGCAAATCAGCTTTGCCCAGCCAGATAGATGTTGCTGGACTCACCATCCCTGACCATTGGCCGCACTAGCTGAGACTGATGTGTGCTAGAGCTGACTCTTGGACCTAGGCCTTGAGGACAGTTTTGGAGAACGGCCCTTGGAAGATGCATTCAGGCAGTGCGATATCAGATGTTCGATTCCTTCTTTGGGGCTGAAATCAGCTGCCTCAAACCCTCCTTTCTTGTTTGAAGGAGAATCTGGAGTTATTCTTCTCCCTCCATCCCTTTCCAAACTACATGACGGAGAGAGCAAAGTTTTCCAAACCCCTGTAACCTTTGAAATTCAGGAACATGGCTGAGGAGAAGCTAGACTTAAATCTGAAACAGTTGGGGCCTTATGTATATTATGGCACCTGAGCATAATGTAGATTTCAGCTTGGACCTATGCTGGCTTTGGGCATGAACTATTAATTTCTGCTCCCCATAAATGTGAATCCCAGTGTCTTGGGAGCTGTATTTTGTGGATCATGCCCCATCCACAGTGGATGTGTTAACATCACTAAGCGAGGGCAGCATTTTTGAAGGAAAGAAAAGAGCATTGTTCTGTAAGTACTAAACAGAGATTCTCCTCACATTTGGCCATGGATAGGTGATCAGGTTTTTGGATATTTTTATTTTTTTATGGCAGGTTAATTAGCAGTGGAGGAGAGCTCTAGCCTACCAGGCTCCGTTTACTCTGGGGCAACCCCGTCAAAGTTAATAGACTTGCTCTAGAGTAAGCAGGCTATTGGTTGCAGTTAACAGATAATGCCTATCACAATCTAGCTGATAAGCTTGACCTTCTTAAATGAGTTACTTTAATTCTGACTGTAATTTAAATAACTTCAAAAAAAATAACTACACTTTTCTTGATTCCTTTGAAATTGATGATGATCATTCAGGAGGGCTTTGGTTGGGGGGGGGTTAGTTCAGGGAGTGCAAAGCTGATTTCCAAAAAGGTTAAGACTGCCAAAGAATGAAAAGGATACCAGATTATTATTATTATTTAAAAAAGAGCTATTGCAGACTGCTTTGATGGTGGGGGCAGAGGAAGAGGAGAAGATTTCTCATGAATGGGCACATGCGGACTTAACTAATTACGGTCAAATGCTACTGAGACCATCGTAATGCAAGATGCCAAGTTGGGCAGATAAACCGTAGGAAATGGCAAGCTTAATAACTTTCGATTCCCGGACCATCTTGCAAAACGGGAGAACTGTGCGAGGTTTTATTTTATTATTATAATAATCCTTCTGTGGGTGCTTAAACGATTAGTTAGAGAAATGAAAAGGGGGAAAAGTGAACAATTCAAGTTGCTGACAACTGAAGGAGATTTTGGAATTTCTACATTGACAGAGTCATGGGAAGCTTAGCAAATCTTGCAGTTTTCCTGCTCTCTTCTTTTCCTGGAGCGGGAAAAAAAAATCTCCTTTATCAAAAAGATAATAAATGATCCTCTCTCCCCTCCCTCCCCGCACTTTAAAACAACAACAGCGACACCACCCTAATGTGCGTAGCCCGAATACTCTAATTTCAAGAGGCTGTCTTAACTTCGAAGCAGAGCAGGATGGCTATAGTAAATGCCAAAAGGTGTTTTTGGATCCTGTGCTGCAGCTTTACATACCTTGGCTCTGTTCAGCTCTGCTGCTTACTTTGCCTCTTCCAGTTCTTTTACCTTTATCTCTCCTTTTGTGCGTGCGTGTTTTAATATTTTGACACTCTGCTCCCACCTAATAGGAATTCTTTTCTAGAAACGGTGCATATGTTGTCTAAAGGAGTCTTTTCACAGCACTCGTATCCCCCCCCCCTCACCTCCGTTTCTTTCTTTCCCTTTTGGCTCTAAAATTATGTATATGTAATTGGTAATTAAAGGTGCAAGCTCTCTTCAATATAAACAGTATTGCTCAATGTTAGATCATTAAAGGGAACAGAAGCACTAAATAATTACCTTTTGCATTGTGACAAACCGTTCGCACAGAAATCCACTCACTTCCCCCTCAGCACCAGGGTTATGATTACATTTTCACGATGGCAAAGAGTCTTTTCATAAAATAAATTGGTAAATTAATTACGTTGCATTGTCTACCGGCTGCTTTTAAAGTAAACTTAGAGGAAGGGGTTGGGGGGGGGGAGGCTGAAAGTAATTAATGGGTTTCACACACCATGCATTATGCCTAGAGTTGAGTTACCTAGTGGATTAATTTGGCTACAAGTAAGTGGAGGAAACTCAAAAGCTTTCGCCCGTGAATCTTCTCTTCCTTAGGCTGCTTCTTGTTCATACACCTCCGTCGACTGTGAGGGGTGGCAGCGTAGGCCTAATTTGAAGTGCTGCGAAAATAATAAGCACCAGGTTCTGATACGCTTCTCTTTCTTACATAATGCGTGTGCTTAGTGGGCAGTGATGCAGTTTATGATACGTATGATTCATGTACCAATTAGCAATCTTTTTCAGAAAGGGAAGTTAAGATTTGTTTCGACCTCCAAATAACCATTTCTCTGGCTGAACCTGTGAAATTAGCCTCCGGGTTAGATAAAGCAGTCTTCTCTCATTATTATTACTACTACTGCTCTTATAATTTTAAATAAAAAAAAAAGATACAGCAGCTTTAACAAAAAATAATAATCAGGAAATATTTGGGCAAAGTTCCCATTCAGTTCAGGGATTGCAGTTCAGAATTACGACAAAACGTTTTGCATTGTCCTGCTGCTTTTAGATCTCCAGGAAATTCGGAAGCAAATCACCAATGCCAGTATTTCCATGCGTTCGTTTCCCCCCCCCCCCCCCTGCAGAGCTTTACTATTCCCATCTCCAGATAAAACTTCAGTGGCTCATCTCTTTTATTTACATGCTGTTAGTTCTCTGCGTATTGATCGGGCCAAATGATAAAATTTTTGTTCAAAGCAAAAACCCCGCCAGCCAATGGGAATTGTGCCTGATTGAAGACCATGTTTCGTGTGGTTTTTCAATTAGGCTGCAATGGAAATATATATATATATAAAATAAAAATAAAAAGTTCGTTGCGCGGCAGCCTGTGAATTAGCAGCTTTGAATGCGTTAGTTTTTCATGCAAACTTAGTTCATCGCAAACTCCTGATTATTCAAATTCATGGAGAGATGTCAACCAGCCCCATTTCAGTATGTAAAGGAGCATTTTCTTTTTATATGATCTGATGGTCTAGAAAAAGGTTGTGCTTCCTCCAGACAACTTGCCTAAATGTGGGTCTACGGAATCTTTAGGCAAAGCAAAGTATGGTATGAATGTGAATCTGGAAATCAATTCCTGTCCCTCAAATGCCTTGCAGTTTACAGCATCTTGAAGAAATTTTTGTGATATTTAAGAGGCTTTGCTTAGCAGCCGGTTTCACTGAAATTGAACTTACTCCCAAACGTACATGAATATGCTTCACCTGTAAGTTGACCAAATTAATTTGGACTGAAGTGCATGTTTGTTTGTTTTTGAATTACAGTATTTTTCTGTGCATTATTATTATTATTATTATTATTATTAATTTCCCTTCCGGCTGCTTTAAAAGTTGCTGCTCAGTGCAGCTGCCCTTTCAAGTTCACATTCTGCTGCCATCAGGGTTGCATGCAAATCCAGCGACGTAACGTAAATAAAATGGAGACTTGAGGTTGCCACGACCTGATATTAAAATTCCATAAAACCAGCAAGTATTTGGGGAGAGAAGATGGAAGAAAGGATGGCGTGTGGGTAGAATTGCTATCCGACGGGAGAAAGTTTGGTTAGAGCAGACATACGACTTTTTTTAGTGCTGCAATACCTGAAAAAGATGTACTTGAAAAGCAGCAATAGGAAGGTATTCATAGTGCTGGATATTTTCCATAGGAAATTAAGCCAAATTCATTCTGGCATCTGCTATAATCTAGAATCTGAATGCCTGGTGTCTGTATGCCTGTGGTGTAGAGACTGACCTCCAAGAACCCAGTAATTCACAAGGAACCTCATGCCCTTCCGTCTCTGTACATGGGAACAACCATGTAACCTAAGGCATTTAAAAAAATAAAATAATAAGCATGTTATACAGTGATGTGTGCACAGCATTGGCCTTTAGGGGTGGGCAAGCTGAGTGCTGAAGGTGTTGCTCAGCTGAGCTCGGTGTTTGAATGCACTGTCTGCAGTGAGCAAGGATGAAATTGTTGAGAGGTACTTCTGGCATCTTCTCATGGGCACTGCTGGGAATACGTGCCTGGCTGCTAGGTTTTGTAGTCCTGCATGAAGCTACACAGCTTGACAGCTCTGCAAAATTAACCCCTGAGGAAACACACTCAAAGTCTCCTTTGCCTATTTAATCCTAGGATTGGCCCTCAGTTCTGGCTCCTTAGTTCTCTGTCAACCAGGACATTAAAGGCATTTCTGGTGGTCCACATCACCTTGGGCCAAGCGTGGGCAGAGGAGGAACGGCGTTGTGGCCTGATGGTCCCACTTGCTCCAGGTTGAACACACGGGGAAGGGAGAATAGGAAGCACATCCTTGGCTTGGCTTGGGTGCAAGACATGTTGCTTCTTTCTCTCATAAGGCCGACCGCCACTTTGGCTCAGCTGCCAACAACAAGAAGCGATTTTGGTGCTCGTTCGGGCGGTAGCCCCAGTGGTTCAGTCAGGTTTGTGTTGGGTTGGCGGGGTTTGTGTGCTGAAAGCCTCTTCCTGCTCAAAGCCAGCCCAGGAAGCCCCCCTTCTGCACGTTGGTAGGTTGCCCATACTAGCAAATGACAGGGACTTGTTTCCTGAGTTGGTTTTGCCCTTGTAGGGCAGTCTTGCCTTGGGCAATGCTTCCGACATTTTCCTGGCCACCGTGATGCAAAGACTCTGTCCCTGGGATTGCCTCTTCACCATTGAGAAAGGGAGCCATTTTTGAGGCTTCATCTTTCTTGACCATTCTGGAAACTGAGCACACAAAGGCCCAAACTTTTTTTATGTAAGGTTTTCTGTTTGTCCAAAAGCTTTGTCGTTCTCTTTAGGCCGCAAATGAAATGAGTCTTGTACAGTAACATTGAGATGAGCACACACGGTAGATTTTTCCTCACAAAAATCTTAGTATTATTATTTTTTTTAAATATTACTACAATATAATCTTTAAAGAAAGCAATGAATGTGTTATTGCGTCATCACTAAAGTTCTCATTCCAAAAAGAAGGAAAGAGTGCTCAGGTTTGTCCTCACAGATCACAATTTCTCCTGAACGTAATATGTTGATCTATACATTATTGCCATGTCCCCTATTTCTGAAATAAACATTCTGGCAGGGAGGGTGGAGTGGAACCATCGTGTGGTGACCATTTTGACATCCACATTCTCTGCCTATCCTTCCGTGTGCTCTTGAAGTGTTTTTTTATCTTGTTGAACTGTTGCGTGCTTTAACACCAAAAGCTTTCCTTCCATGATATTTATTTTATTTCTATGCCACTTTTCAGGCACGCCTCGTGAAGTGGTTTACGTAGAAATATTGGAAGAATAGAGATTAAGTAAAACCATGTATTAAAACTGCGGAGACAAGCGACACGGCTATGTGTGTGTGTGGTGGGACTCTTTGAAAAGCAGAATTCTCCTCCCCTCGGGGAAAGATGGTCCTTGAGTAGCCTTGTGGTGATGGTTGGGGCAAGGAGAAGCCACCTCAGCTGAGTCGCTGAAGGGTGAAGAGTTGGCAACTCATTCAAGCAGTTCTTCTGTTTTCTCTTTACCCTTCTTCCCTCAGCGCAAGATGCTCCAACTCCTGTGGTGTTTGTTAAGAGAGAGGGAGGCTGCCTCAGGTGGAAGCTCTGTAGCTCAGCCACAGAACATTTGCCCTGCATGCAGAGCAAATTTGGGGTCAATCCCTGGCATCTCCTCATAGCGTTGGGAGAGACAACCGCCTGAAATTCTCGAGAGCCTCTTCTGGTGCATGTAGACAATATTGCACCAGGTGGACCCAGTGGTTTTCCAGCCTAACTCTGTGGTCCTCAACATGGTGCCCATGGGCATTTTGGTGTCCTTCCTTGCTGGCCAACAAGGCTCCCCTGCTTCTTTCTGCAAAGCGTGTCTCCTTCATGGAGAGCACGTGTTGCGGTGGGGTCTAGCAAGTCATCCCTCTGTTGCTGGGCGGGTAAGATTAGATGGCCACGTTTGCGATTGGGCTCCTCTATGTTGTTGGGGAGATTTTAATGTTGCTATTCCTGATTGACAGCCTATTAGCTTTATATTCCCTGCGCGCAGCGTTGAGCTTCCTCTTTTCTCTCCCCTGCTGCTTTCTGAAAATTTTTTATTTTTTAAATTTATTTGGGGCTTTGTTTATTGTTGCTTTTTTGGGGGGGGAGATTCCTTTAATTTTTGGGGGTGTGTGATTGCTTTTTTATTGCCTATGTTTGTTTTGTTATAGGAGGAGGTTTATTTTTAGGGTGTTCCGAGCACTGCCAGTTTTTCTTTTGCAAAATAGGTATTTTGTGGAGCCCACAGCAGTTTGTTAGGTTTCCAAATGTGCCCCTGGAGCCCAGAAGGCGTTTCTTCTGAGTCCTGTGACTGTACAGTATTTGTAAGACCAATCCAGTATATTCAGCTCTTCCAAAAGAACCACTGCATGTAGAGGACCCTACAAAGTGCATGTGTCTGGGTTGGGGTGGAAGGAACATGAAGATATCCTAAACTGTATAGGATAGAGTAATAGGACAGCACTCGGGCTTATTCACAAAGGCCTATTTAAGAAAAAAGCTCTTGAAGCAATTCTTGCAAAATATCACCTTTTTTGTTTATACATTTTTTTCAAGTGTGTGTGTGTGTGTGTGAGAGAGAGAGAGAGAGAGAGAGAGAGAGAGCAAGCAACAACCCTATCAGGTAGGTCAGTTATTGTTTCCATTTTGCAGAAGAAGACACTGAGGCTGACTTGGATAGGACTGCTTAATTAGTCCATAGAAACAGTTGACACTACCCATTGGATCAAATCAGTTAATGGCTCCGAAGGCAATCGTAACAGGCTATTATTGTTCTTAGCACAATGCTGATGGGTATTCTTTGAAGATACATTCAGGAAAGCCACATCAGACCCGCCTGTTATTTTGCTCTGCAGACAGACTCGGTTGCAAAACATTTTTAAATCATTTGAAGAAAGACAAGCAGGATGGGGAATATAAATATATATAAATGGCCTCGGTCCTGCATACTTGAAGGAGCGTCTCCTCCCCCATCGTTCAGCCCCAACACTGAGATCCAGCTCTGAGGGCCTTTTGGTGGTTCCCTCACTGAAAGAAGTGAGGTTACAGGGAACCAGGCAGAGGGGCTTCTCAGTAGTGGCGCCTGCCCTGTGGAACTCCGTCCCATCAGATGTCAAGGAAATAAGCAACTATCCTGCTTTTAAAAGACATCTGAAAGCAGCCCTGTTGGAAGTTTTTAATGTTTAATGCTGTATTGTATTTTTAATATTCTATTGGGAGCTGCCCAGAGTGGCTGGGGAAACCCAGATGGGTGGGGTATAAATATATTATTATTATTATTATTATTATTAAAAAGGTAACCTCTGTGTTTTAAGACAACCCTGTTCTAAGTCAGGCTATAAGAATGCATAAACAAAATTGCCCTCAGTTCTTTTTCCTCCCTTTTCCCCTGACCCTCACTTTCTCTTTTCTTTTTCTTTTTTGCTTACCCACTTAAAGCAGAGGCTGACCATGTGGAAACCGCCATTGCCCACGAGGATGAGACCCTAGCGATAGGAGATCCGGTTGGGCTCGGCCTTGCGACGGGTGGAGCAGACCCCGACCTATTAACCTGTGGACAGTGTCAGATGAACTTCCCCCTGGGAGACATCTTGGTTTTTATAGAGCACAAGAGGAAGCAGTGCAATGGCATTGGTGGTTCCTGCTACGAGAAGAACCTGGATAAGAGCAGCCCTCCCCCATCATCACGCTCCGAGCTCAGGAAAGTGTCAGAGCCGGTGGAAATCGGGATCCAAGTCACGCCCGACGAAGAAGACCGTCTTCTCACGCCTAAAGGAATTTGCCCCAAGCTGGAGAACGTTGCAGGTACAGCATGTTTTATTGTTTTTATACATTAAGTCATGTATGGTCTTCCACCACTGTCCTAACAACCATCCTCTACTTTTCCAGAGAGAGAGAGAGAGAGAGACTTGTGGAAAGTCCCGATAATTCTTAAGACTTCTGTAGTAGCCAGGGGTGGGGTGGGGATCAAACGTCTGCCCCATGCTTTGGAGAACCCATTTCTTTTCAGGCTTCTGTGGAACCTGTTCTAAATAGGATTTCGTTCCATGGGCAGTAGAGGGCCCTTTGCCAATCTGATTTTTGCGAGGGATGGCATAGGCCATGGTGGGCATTGGGGGGGGGGGCAGGTTTCTGAGCCCTCATTTGGCAACTGTGATACTCAGTGCTTTTTCTCTCTCTAGAAAACTCACCATGATGTTGTTAGAGTAAGTGCCGCACTTTTTAACAACAGGAAAAGAGGTACTGCATACCATTGAGTACCCCCTGGAAAAAAGCACTGGTGCTACATGGGTAAGGGGTTAGGAAAGGCCGGCTACCTCTCCCCTACTCCCATCCGCGACAGGTATCGGCCTGCCCCATAGTTCACAACTGGAAGACAATCTGCTTGGCGATAATGCTGAAAGCCTCACTTAGAAAACTTGGCTTTGGAAAGGTCTCACCTGGACAAAACGCAACGCCAGAGTTTCAGAGACGTTAATAAATGCAGATTTCTTCTTTGAGCTGTAATGCAGACAAAGGTAGCATCTCCATTAACTAGAAAACAGAAGAAAAATGGTTGAGGTAGGCTTTCTGCAGGGTTAAACACCCTTGGAGGTAAATATCAACCCACTTTCCCAAGGCAGACTGATGTCTGGACTAGGTAAAGAAAATGTCTTGGCTGACTTTTCTGCTAGCTCATCTTGACCACAAATGTAGATGCACCCTCTTTGTCTACGCAGGACAGTAAGTCAGAAGGGGATATCCTTTGATGGGGTGGGGGGCTTTTCTTTCTAGGGGGCTGCACTCTATTGGTGGGCAAAGCAGTGGATGCACCTTTTGACGTTTGCACATACATACCCAAAAGCAAAAGCAAGAATTTTCCACGCCCTCTGCGTTCTTCAGACAAGAGGTGTTATCATTGCTCAGAGTTACATCCCAGCTAGGAGGTTGGGAAGCAGGACACCAGTGTGGTACATGGCGTGTGTGTGTGTGCGTGCATTCTGAGGGCTGGAAAGTGAACATAGGAAGGCCACATTTTTAAAAAAACTTTGGATTTAATATTTGTACGTTGCTTTCCCAACAACGTTGAGCTCGAAGCAGATTGCAAGAATAAGCAAACAACATTTCCACCAGTTTTAACTGTATATCCCAAATCGCAGCAGCATATAAGCACAAAGCGAAAGCAAAACCATTCCACAAACAACTGATGCTGGTAAATGCAAGCTCATAATAATTCAAAAATAACATTTGCCCCCTGGGGGCTTGAGTTTCCTGACCCCTGCCCATATACAGTGATGTGAGGGGGTGAGGAAGGGCAGTTGCCTTTGGTAGGAGGAAGACGTGAACCTGAACAACAGAAATGTGTAGACCGCAAATAAGAAATGGCTTCCTTTCTTCTCCCCGCCACCCCGCAGTGAAACCTGTTTGTTGTAGTTCCTGTAGGTTCTTACCACCCTTGCAACTCTACTATTGCCAGGTGTCCGCCACAGTTAAATTGGTTTAAAACTGGATTAGGTGTGCGCTTATAGACAGGACAATACAAAACTAAACAGGTGCGCTTGTAAGCTGGATGTGTTAAGGTGCTTGTGCGTAGGCAGAACTGATCTCATTGGTTTTGGAAGCCCTTGAACAGGCCTCTGCCATTTCTGATATTTAAGTGCCCCATATGTTCCTAAATCTGGAGCAAAGAAAGGAAAGAGAGAGAGAGGAAACCACAGCACCTTTATAAATGCTTCACCCCAGAAATGAGTTTCTGCGAAGTACAGGGCGGAAAAAACAGCGCGAGGTGGTCTGAGGCCAGAAGATGACAAGTATGGTGTATTTTCATTTCTAAAGTGCCTGGACGTTGCGGTGAAATTAGTTGTGTAGGTCAAAGCTGCCTTGAGGCTGTCTTTACCATGTGCAGTCAACACTTCTTCAGCAGATTGCCACTGGTCTTCTTAAAGGGTTATTACGGAAAGGAGGACTGTGCCATCCACCTGGATGAGCACCTTAAAGAAATTGCCTTGAACTGCGCACAATGCAGAATAACTTTTTTTCTTTTTCTTTAGCACTGGGCGGCCGTAGAAAACTCTCCCGGTCTCAAACCAAACTGAAACTAGTCCAGACTTAACTGTGACAGCTCTGTAGCTGAAATGAATTGAATATAGCTCTGGAATAGAGAATCTGATGTCAGGGTTTGGGGGTTTGTTTGTGTTTTGGTTGTTGGTATTTTTAGAAATGAGTGGGGCTGATGCCTCTGCCTCAGAATTTAGCTTTCTTTCAGCTTTGAGATTTTATGGCAAGGAAAAAAGAAGCTTGGTTCTTGGTATCTCCAAGGCTGGGGGAACCATAGTCTGGGCTGTGCATTCTAAAGCCAAGTCGTAAGATGTAGGGACACAGAAGCTGCCATATTAGATTTGGATTACTGGCCAGCAGCAGATCTTCAGGGGAAATCCTGGGAGATAGTAAAACATATCTAAGCTTAGAATGATATGTGGGATAACTTTTTACATGTGTGTAATATTAATCTTGCAGTGGGTGAAATGACTGGGTATATCCCCGCCGTCGCCCTTAGGCTTCAAGCCCTTGTACATTGCAGATCAGCTGTTGCATCCACTTACAGGATTCTGTAGCTGATTTGAAGAGTGCAGACCTAGCACCCAAATTTCTCTTAAGGTGCTTTCCTTTGCTATATGGTGAGTTGCATTCCAGACTGCGTCCCAGCCTTTCAGAAAAGCAGGTGCCTCTTTGAATGCTTGGCGGAATCTTGGAAAGTAGAGGTTATTCCTGCATTGAAGAGGGCTTGGATTCAATGGCCCTTGAAGGTCCCTTCCAACTCTATGCTTCTGTGATTCTAGGTGGAGTTGCATATGGTTAGATATGTATACTACAGTGCCATGCAGAGCATCCTCACAGTTTGTCCCTTCCCATGATTATCAGAAGCCAAATAAACTATACACTGGGAAAAAATATAGCCAAATGACATTACACTCATTAAGTTGGCACACATTTCAAAATACCTAGCTTAGATTTTTTTTTGGGGGGGGGCGGGTCTCGGTTATAGGACCCAGCCAAGCCATGACATCACTGATTGTAGCTTTCACATGCTGAATAGTTCCACAAACTTGCAAGAGCTATGTGATACTGAATGGGATGAAGTCACTCATCCTTTCTCAAATTTGCCCTGTAAGTTTGTCTGTCAGAAAAAAAAAATGTCACACGTACTTATTCTGGGCCAAAGCATATGTAGATGTGGTGTTAAATTGATTTTTGCATTTATTCTTATTTTTAAAATGGCAAGTAGCAGCTGCTGTCTCTGTGTGTGTCATTATTAGAACTGCAGCAGTTGGGAAAGGGGTAGTTTAAACTTTTCCTTCCCTATTGCTGTCCTGAAGAAAATCTCTCCTTCTTAACATGAATAGTAATTGCTAAAAATGCAGCTGTTAATCTGAATGATTAATATACCAACTGAAATGTCATTAGATGTTAATAAAAAAAATAAGAACCTCAGAAATTTAAGAACAGGGGAGGGGGAATAATTGATCAAGGAGCGTGGAAAAATTGTATCAATTTGGAATTATTTTGGTGTTAATTGGAATCTGTATAATTGGCAAAACTGTGGTAATATTGGGTAAATATTGGAAAATTAATATAAATTTATTTTGTTAAAAATGAAGAAAACCTCTCATTTGAGGCTGTTACTTGGTGACTGGGGGAGTGCTTTTGCCTCAGTGCAAATAGCAGCTTTGAAGGAGTGATCTTCGTTAGGGCAGGGCTGGGGAGGAAAGCGTTAAGCACCTCCACCCCATCTGCTGCGGTATCGATAATAATCACACACACCCTAAGATGCACGTTGCATGCAGTTGTGCTTGTCCGTTGTACACGTTGCTGCAACCAGGAAAGAGAGCCTGCAATAAGATTGCAGAGCTAGAGATTCAGGAGCAAGTCTGCCTCACACCTTAATGATGTCTCTGAGATGCAAACCGTTGCTTTCTCCCAGAGAAAGGAATAGCATTCCTGTTGTAGGATGCTGCATTTGGGAGCCAAAAACCTCCTTGCTCCTGTGCACGCATAACCCACTAACTGGTGAAGCTTTAGCAAACATACAAACATTCTCTCCAATTCAAACCTCCCATCGGAAGACGTTTTGCCAGCCACGTTGCCAGCAGGTGCTGTGGAACTCGGTTTTGCCCACCTTCGATTTTCACACAGGTTTTGGGGTTGTGCTAACTTGGGTTTGTTTCTAGCACACTTTTGCTTTTGCCGTGGCAATTGTGGAGGGTTAGGACCCCCCTCCCCTAAAAAGAGAGAGAGAGAGGAGGCAAAAGGAATAATAATGATAATAAGCAAGCACACACAAGAAAGAAAGGGAAGAGCTGGAGCTCTTTAATCTTTCTCCCATGCTAAACCAAAGATCAAATGGAAATAAGCCGGATATTTCGAATCTGCAAATAAAATAAAAGAAGTGGTTCGTTTGACTCCCCAGCCCCATTTCCTTGACACTGGATAAAAACTCCCCCGGTAAATAATGGCAGAAATAAGTCATTCTCAAATTAGGGATTGAACTCTGAGATAAAGAGGTCTGCAGTGTCCTATTTTAGTATAGGGTTTTTTGCTCACCTTCTACTCCCTCCTTTTGCTCCTTTTACTTCCTTTCTTTTTTTTAATAGCAGAGGATAGTTTTCAATAGTAGGATAAAAGCTTCATATTACAGCCATGGAGGGTAGCCATGGGGAAAAAAAGCCCTTACAGAAGTCATTCACTGAAAAGGCTTTAGTGGGATATACCAAGCCCCTTATTTATTTTTCAATAGAACGGCTTTCTGCATTAGCCAAGAAAATCAGAATCTGTATTTAACATTAAAGGTATTTCCCAGTGAGAGGCTGTAGAGCATTGTTGTTAGATTTGTTTAAAAAAGAGACTAAATACGATTTCATAAAAGGGAAACTTAATCTCTAAGGCAGCTTTCTCTCCCCCCCCCCCGCCTTTTTTTTTTTGGTAATAATGCAACAGCCTACAATATTTTCACTTTCTATGCGACGAAAGATATTCTTAGCTTTTTCTGTGCTGCGACAGGAAGAATGAAAATTTCTTTATTCCACCAAGAAATATGTAAAATAATCCTTTAGAAGAGCGGGGAAGATATGTTTGTTCAAAGCATTTAAAATGTTATTTTAATCAAAGGCACAAAACAGCCGACATGCTATGTCAGCTAAAAGGAGACTATTACATTTGAACTGCAAACTGCGCTCATCTTTTTTCTTTTATTTCCTTCCCCCTACCCCAGCCCAACCTCTTTCCCCCTCCCTTCCCCAGCACTTTGAAACAAATTTAGAATAAAAAAAAATTGAATAAAAAAAGAAGAAGAGAAATAAAGATTAAAGAATAAAGTGTGTGTTGAGGGGGGAACTTCAGTGGCTCAAATGTGTAAAAGTAATTTAATATGGCGGAAGCATTAATTATTTTAGCTTAATTGAATTCTGAGGACTGCAGCCGTTGCATTTTTGTTAGACAAGCTCTGTTTATTATTTCTTTGTGTGTAGATTAACAGTAAAGGAAACATAGATAACTTTCACTTATTTATTGTAAAATAAATGTGTCAATTCATGTGTAGAGCAAGCTGTTCAAAGATAATGGAGTCTTTATGTTTGAAGAGTGGGGAAACAGAAATGGGAGGGGAGGGGGCGAGAAAAGAAAAATAGAGATCTATGAAATGCACAGTTGCCCTCACAGAGCTACTTACAAAGCTACTTTTCTCAAACTCATGTCATGTTCCTTGATCTCTTTTTACTTAGAACGATTTGTGGATGTCGCTGCATCTGCCTCTATAATATAGTTCCTCTGGCCGTGTGGAGCCAGGAAATGTCAAGCACTGAGTCAGGCTAATTTTTGCCTGACTCCTTTTTCACGGAGTCTACAGGCTGGACCTGCGAGAGGACGAAGGAAGGGGGGAGCAGGACCAGCTTGACCCTAAAAGGCAGACTAGGAAATGCTAGGAACTCAGATTTCTAAGCAAGACACCAAATGACTCCTTAAACCAGGGTTACCAGTTGACAAAACCGAATGCCTCGTTACCATTTTTGGTCCAGACGGCTCAAAAGTCGTATTATTTTTTTCTTGCACATAGGACACTTCGTTCTGATAGTGCAGATAAAATATAACAGATTGAATTCTACAGGATGCGTTGCCAGTGTGTGAAAATGGTCAAGATCCAAGGCATGCGCCTCTAGACGGTGGAGTCATTAGGCACCATGCTGGCTCCTGCACCTCTTCACTTGGTCGCAAGTGGCCAGTAGCCAGGTGCAAAAAACACCTTAGCTTGCATCCCTTAAAATGGAGGGCGTCCCAGAATCCTCGGTGGCGTGTAGGAATGTTCTCTGATGTGTAGTTTGCTTGTGAAGGATGTTTCTGCTGGCAGGCCTAGAATGGCGGAAAGTTGAACCATAAGCTGATGCTTCTAGTCTGAAAGATGAGGACAACGGTGTTTCTGGCATCAGGGAGCTAAATTTCCACCACTTAGTAATGTATTGAAGTTGGCACTGCATCCTTGTGGCTTTCTAAGTAGGGCGTAGGGCTATTTCACAGTGCTACCTATTAGTGGTGACATACTTGGCTGTGGTGGTTGGTCAAGAGTGTGGAAATCTACATGGCTGCAGGCTATGTCACTCTGTTGAATACATGCCTCTTGCTTTCCACCCACTTGCGATTCTGAGGCCAAGCCTTTATTTCCTTGTTCGTCCTGAATGCTGCTAGTAAACTCAGCTACTAAGTCTGAACCTCAGCAGGCTTGAGCAACTTCGGGGTTTGCAGAAGTACAAAAAGGGGGGGGGAATCCTAAAAGGAATAATAATAATAATAATAATAATAATAATAATAATAATAATAATAATTTATTTATACCCCACCCATCCGGCTGGATTTCCCCAGCCACTCTGGGCGGCTTCCAACTGAACATTTAAAACACAATACAGCATTAAACATTAAAAAACTTCCCTAAACAGGGCTGCCTTCAGATGTCTTTTAAAAGTCAGATAGTTGTTTATTTCCTTGACATCTGATGGGAGGGCACCACCACTGAGAACGCCCACAGCCTGGTTCCCTGTAACCTCACTTCTTGCAGGGAGGGAGCCGCCAGAAGGCCCTTGGAGCTGGACCTCAGTGTCTGGGGTGAATGATGGGGGTGGAAACGCTCCTTCAGGTATATAGGAGGGCGTGAAGGAACTCTGAAACAGCTGGACTGAGTATATTCTGTGGGTACCAAATGCTTGCTGGAGAGTGTGTGCAGAATGGAGTGCCCTGGAAGTCGTCCCGACAGGCTGGATCCTTGAAAAGGAGAACTCAACTTTGCAACATTTTGTTGCGGGCTTGATTTATTAGTAGCAAACATACTAGTAAATGTATGCAAGTTCTAGAGTCGAAACACCGATTCATATTTTCTGATTTACAAAATGTGAGCATCTTTTAGTCCAGAATTTCAAACACAGCCTTCGCAACAGCATGGACATATGTATTATGAGCAAGGTTTTTTTTTTAAAATCAGCTGAACCTAGCTGTGCAAATCCCTCTTTGCTGTCCCTCAGATAAGTCATAGGTCTCTATAATAAAATGCAGTCTGGTCAGTGAATTGGAGAGGTGTTACCAGTATTATGTGTGGGTTTCCCCCCCATTTTGTGTTTTAACTGTATATTCACTTATGGGTGCAAAAGAATGGACACACACACTCTGCCTAATTTGCAGTGGGAATTCCAACCACACTTTGTAACTCGCTTTCTTACTGTCCAGACTTAAGTCCCACAATTATTATTTCTTGCTCAGCATGTCCTATTTCTGCTGACTTCATATTTTTTATCTTGTGCTATTCCATCTCCCCTCGAATTTCTGTGTTGTCTTCTATGTTTATTTTGAGATTCCCATTCTCATTCTTTACAACAAAGAACATTACATAACAATAACCTTATTGCATAAGACCAAAAGTCCATCTCGGCTCAGTATAGCTATTGTGGCTAAAACCTGCTGATAGACTTATCCATGGCTTGTCTAATTCCTTTTTAAATTGCCACCACATCACTCACTGTATCTTCGCCCTGTTCCCCATTTCACTTTTCCTAAAATGAGCATGCTCCTCTGCAACTGGCTCTCCTCATTCCTTCTTTTGGGCACATCCCTGCTGTAGTTGTAAAATTGAATTGACAGTAATTCCAACGCCCTGGTACCCCTGGGAACTGCAAATTCGGGGGGGGGGGCTTGGGATCTTGTCGGCACCCTTGTCAAGCTATGGTTCTCAGGAATCTTTAGGAGAATCCATGTCCACTAGATTTGTATGTGTCTTAAATGTTTGTAGAGGTAAGCCTTGACTCCCATCAACCTTGACCAGCATGGCTAATGGTAAGGGTTGATGAGAGCTGTAGCCCAACAACATTTGGAGGACCACAGATTTCCCATCATTGCTTTATCTTCTGCTATATTGATGCTCATGCCTGATGCAGCCATCCTCTCTCTTCCTTCCTCCCAGTTATCCTTTCCCCTTGGAATCCTTTCTCAAAACCCACATCTCCTGACCGGCTTTCCTTACAGCCTCATTTAAGGCCTAGCTTATTGCTGCCATGTGGTGTCATTTAAAGCAGTGTCTTGTTACATGAGTTTCACCGCCCTGTTGCAAATATTGGGAAAGAGAGGTTTATAGTGACAGGCCAAAAAATTCCCAGTCTGCATAGTGAGTTTCATTGCTGCAGAATAATAATAATAATAATAATAATAATAATAATAATAATAAAAAAACACAACAAGATCAGGAGTGGGGAACCTGTGGCCCTCCAGGTGTTGCTGGACTACAACTCCCATGATTCCTCATGCTGGTTGAGACTGATGGGAGTTGAAGTTCAACAACATCTGGAGGGCCACAGGTTCCCCATCACTGAGTTAGGTGTAGCAGCTGGAAATGGTTTCCATGTGATGTCGGTAGTATGTCAGCCCGCTGTAGGGTAGTGGATAAGAAATTTCTGGATCAAATGTATTCCTTTGGCAGCAAACCACTGTTGTTTTTTTTACCTCAGCTCCTTCTCTGTACCAAAGCAATGCTGGCCTGCTCTATAGGGCTGTTTTACTGAGATAAATGTATATGAAACACTTTCTAAAATTCTGTATGCCTGCTATGTATTTTTATTCTGGGCAATCTGCCATTCATAACTCATCCTTTTCCTAGTTACTGAACCAGTTCTTACCAATCTTCCTACCCAGACAGAATAGTAGCATGGTACAGAGGGATCCCCCCGCCTTGTTTGTTATCAGTGTTTTAACTTTGGGGATGCAACAAATTTGTTTTGTTACTTTTTCCCTAGTTTCATTTTTTTTAAAAAAAAACATAATTATTTGTTGTAATGCACCTAAAGAACTTCAGGATGTGTGGCGATGCATGAATGCTATAAATAAACAAATACTATTTCAGACTTCAAGTGGGCAACAGTATGTTTCAATGATACCTAGTATAAAATAACTCATTGTACATATGTTCAGGAAAAGGATTCTAGTTCAACCTTCTTCCTCACATGTGAGCACAGGGAATTTTTAATATGAGGGAGCATTTAAAAAAATGCCCCCCACATTTGAAATGGTGCCGTCCAGCAAAAGTTGCATCATGTGATTGCCCTGACCATGCATTTTGGCGCGTAGAACATGGAAATTATTGTGTCATGTATATGTGTTCGGTACAGCTCCTGTACAACTATTAACCAGCAACAGTAGCAGAGCAGTGCTCCTAGACTTTCAAACGTTGCTCAAACTAGTAGTGTGAATTCATTAGGCAGCTGTGTTAATTGCTGCAAAGATTGCAGAAGATATTACACGAACCCCACATTATTATTATTATTATTATTATTATTATTATTATTTATTCAGCCCACCGAAGCAGCGTTCTGGACTTCCCATGTACTAGAACTTGATATACATGGTGGGAGAAGAAAGGGAGATTGGCCGGGCTGAGGGGGAAGAGCGAGCGTGACTCGCTGTCAAATGGAGGATTAAACTGCAACCCCTGCTCTACGAGTGCTCGTTTTGGCCTTTTAAATGGTAAAACTGCCAGTGAGAGGAACGAAATAACTTGCATGTGCTGGGAGCTAGAGATAAACACTGCTGCAGGTTGCTGTGAAAAGAAGCCATTTGATATATTTAGAATTGTTATTTTTCCTCCAAATTAAGATTAGTTAAAATCCATGTGTGTTGCGTGAGTGATTGTTAACTCAATGGCATGGATTATCCTTTCCTCACATCATGACAGCTAATTATTATTGCTGTCTACCCAGAGACATTCACTTACACTGTGTACCATTATGGATCCGGGCACCCCATATTAACGTTTAGGAGTCAGACAAGCCACGGTGGCATCTTAAGTGGGAGAGGAGAAGGAGGCAGGGAAGGCGTTCTGCTACTTGGCAATGAAAAAGAGCCCTTGTCTGAGGGCCTGTTATGCCAGGCAGGTTTGGAGCAGGTGGTCAAAGAAGAAGCGCCGAGCTGGCAGCCAGAGTTGGAAATCAGTCAGTGTTGACAGGTTTCTCCATTTCTTTGGGGGCTGAGCTATTGACAAGAGTCGGACAAAAGTCTGAGTTGTCCCAGAACCAACGGACGAAGTCAGGCATTAAGGCCCAAGGAGCACACCAAGATAAACGGGAACTAGGAAGACCATCGTTGTGTGAGCAAAATCTCAGGAAGTCCTTTATAGCTCTTCCCATTTAGAAGGGCCCAATCAATGGTCAGACTGGGTGGGCAGGGCCACGCCAGAGCCTGGATTACTTTGCTTTCCTCAAACATGTTATGATGCTGACCTAATAATGCATTAACTCAGGACTCCTTATAACAGGCTCCCTCAACCTCGGCCCTCCAGATGTTTTTGGCCTACAACACCCATGATCCCTAGCTAGCATGACCAGTGGACAGAGATGATGGGAATTGTAGTCTCAAAACATCTGGAGGGCCGAGTTTGAGGAAGCCTGCCTTATAACAACCCCGTAAGGCAGGGGAAGGGGATCCCTGGCTCTCTAGATGTTGTTGCACTCCAGTCCCAGCCAGCATGGCCAGTTGTCAGGGATGATGGGGGTTGTAGTCCATTATCACCCAATGTGCAATTGGCTCCCCATCCCTGCCGTAAAGCATGCCAGTATTATTATTTATTATGGCTATTATTTATTATTATCCCTGTATTGTAGTTGTGAGTGTGAATGTTGAAGGAGGGGGTCTGAGGCTAAAAAATAATGGCTTGCTTCAAGTCATATAACAAATAAATTGTTCCGGAAAGATTTGAACAGAGCCCTACCTGCTTCATAATGTAGTCTCCTAACTTCTGTGAACATTAGCTTTCTCTCTCTCTCTCTCTCTCTCACACACACACAGACAGACAGACACACAGACACCCTTACCCCTAAATGGACAAATAAGTGTAAACAGAACTGAAGCAATAACCCTCCTTTGCCACAAAACAAGTTTTTGGATTGGTATCTGAACACAGTGCCACGTTAATGGCCCTCCTGTTTAAAAGATCCCTCCTTTTAAAAAGTTTATTGTCTCTTTGCTGGTTGTGTGTTCATAGCAAAAAAAACTATACTAGTTATGTGTTCATGGTAGAAAAGTATACTAGCCACAGGTTGATGAAAGGTGCACTATTGCATGTGTGTAACTACTGACTTGATTATTTCTTCAGCCTGTGGTAAAAAAACCCAGGGTTGATTGCTAACAGATCTTATCCTCCACACCTCCTAGCAAGGAGAATCAAACCACCAGGAGTATTTCCTGTGCAAATCTCATTGATAGCAGGGAAACGGTTGGGAACAGCCATAGCTTAGTGGGAGAGTATCTGCCAAGTTCAACCTCCGGCATCTCCAAGCAGGGCTGGTAGAGAGCCCATTTTGAAATCCTAGAGTCTAGAGACAGTACTGAGCTAGATGGACCAATCATCTGAATTGATATAAGGCAGCTTCCTGCGTTTCTATATGGTTTTGGAGCACATCTGCTCTGGCCAGCTCTTTGTGAACAATGAAAATTTATATTATAATTGGTGTATCCAAGAACATATGTCTTACAGTGTATTAGACAGAACAAATATGTTTTTAGTCATTGCTGTCTTATCTGGTGTAGGTGAAAAAAAAGATGTCATCCCCCCCCCCAAAAAAAAAAACATCGAGCTTTATTCTGTCTTACAGAATAAATGGTTGTGGAAAATGTACGTGGCCATTAATTAATTCCTCCCTTTTGCAGTATGCAGCAGGCTTAACTAACTACTTTGTTATAAACAATTAAGGTGACCAGTGTATTAAGGATGCACGCAGAGTGTGTCAGTTGTAGTTTATTTATTTCTTGACTACATTTATATTTCACCTTTCCTCAAAGGAGCTCAAGGAAATGTGCACATGGTTTTCTCCCTGCCCCTCCATTTTTATCTTCATAATAACTCTGTGAGGTAAGTTAGGGTGAGAGATATTGACTGGCCCAAGATCGCCCAGTGAACTTCAGGGCTGAGTGGGGATCTGAGCATGTGTCTTCCTGGTCCTAGTCCAACTCTCTTGATGACACTCCAGTTTATGTAGTCCTTATCTACTGCATTTGTATCCTTGTCTCGTGGCACCATTGTCACCTAATTCTGAAGACATCACCTGAACTTAAGTGGTATCATCACAGTTGCCGCCTTTTGACATGCAGACAGTCCTTCTAGGAATGGGAACACCCAAACACTTTTTCTTCTTTTAAACTTTTGTTGTTGTTGTAAACCAGAACATTTATAAAGAATAAAACAAAAAAAACAACAACAAAATTAGTACATTGCAGTAAACCATGTCCCGTCCAGAACCATATGATACGAGTTGCATGAAATAGAGTACAAAGCTTGTTTGTGCTGTCAGCAATAAAAATGTGGAGGGGGGAAAGACAAACATAAGAGCGTTTATCAAAGTTACATAGCAAAGTTAATGTCAATAAGTCGTTCTAGAAAGAGTGATGTGTAAGAAGCGGTCTGGGTTCTCCCGGATTCAAATTAATAAAAGTCAGAAAGTGCATCCAGTCGTCTGCAAATGTATCTCAGTTGGTTTTTCCTTTAGATAATTTACTTTGCTTTGTCACTTCCATCAGCCAGCACTGATTGCCACTTCCTGTCATACTGGGAATGCCAAAAAAATTACCCAGGCCAGACATGCACTCCATCCATGCATAAGCAGCAAGTCTTCTCTTGAAGCACTTTCACTAGATTATTTTTCAAATGTACAGTCTTTTTTCTTCTTCTTGTTTTCCCTTTCTGTTTTTCAATGATGAAGTTCAGGTGAAACCTGTTTTTCCTGTTTGTAGCTGAAGATGGCAGTGTACAGTGCTTCAGCTAAGCTTCCTGTGAAGTCACAAGGCCACTTCCTCCTTTTTCTGGAGCACTTTTTCAGTGTGTGTGTGTGTGTGCACGTGCATGCTTTAAAAATAAAGGAACAGATTAATGCAACTTTTTTGTATTTGTATTTTTTTGTATCTGTCACAGGCATTCTGATTGTGGGATGAATCCACTTACGGATAAATACATCCTGTAATTTCTCTTCTTTGGCATTGTGTTAATTTACTTTGGAGCTTGGAATCTTCTTGAGTAAAAGAGGAAAAAAAGAGAGGCAGTGGTGGGGAATCATAGTCTGTTTCTCCAGCATTATACCATACATTTCCCATAAGATTCCCCTCCCAAAAGAGTTACAACAAGTTATTTCACACATGCTCACAGAGAAGGGGGACACTTTCTTCAGCTAGACTACCATTTCTCCCAAACATTGTGTTTGGACAGCTTGGTGTGCTGACACTAGATTGCAACTGATAGTGCATTGCTATAGGTGAATAAGGTACTTTGTTTCCACACAGCATTTTTTTTTGGGGGGGGGGATTCATGCATCAGACAAATAAGGCTGTTCTGTGACAACCTTAAGAAAGGTTCTGGAGGCCATCAGGTAGCGTGAGGTATTGATGGGGCTGGATCCCACCGTAGCTTGTGGAAATCATTATACATGTTGGTGTAGAAAAGGGAACAAGGGTGCAAACATTCAGAATAGCTTGATGGTGGGTAACTTGATGAAGAAGTCAACTTAGAGTGTAGCAGCTGTGAAAAACCTTAGTAAAGGGTTTGAAGATAAAATTGCCAATATTACGATGCTGGAATACAAATCTGTAGTGAGATCACACTTAGAATACAAAAGGGATGTTGTACAGCTGGAAAAGGTTCAAAAAAGGAACAACTCCCCTTTGAAGGAAAGGTTACCTCGTTTGGGGCTTTTTAGGTTTTTTTAAGTGAGCAAGGGATTGCGTTATAGATGATTTTAAAATTAAGCATAGTGAAGAGAAAGTGGACAGAGACCTCATCATAGCTTTCAGGGTCATGCAATAGATTTGGAAGACAGAGGACAGGGAAAAAAAATAGTACTTTTTTCACACAATACATAGATAAATTATGAAATTTGCTCCAGAAAGCTGTAGTAAAATGACCACCAACTTAGATGGCTTAAAAAGGGAGTAAACAAATTAATGGAGCTTAAGTGGGTGGCAGCATGCCTTGGAATACCACTTGCTGGGAATTGCAAGCGGGAACAGAGTATGGTTGCACTCATGCCTTGCTTATGGGCTTCCCATAGGCACTTGGCTGACCAAGTAAGATCAGAATGCTGGACTAAGGTGGGCCTTGGGGTTCACCCAGCAGAACTGTTCTTAATCTTACGCTGCAACTCAGTTATGTTGTTGGCCATTCCTCTTTCAAGGTGCAGGCTTTTTTGCTGGCCTACATTTCCTGCCGTTTTCTTTCGTTTTGGGAAGCTGCAGCTTAACGTTAATTCGAGTTCTGGTTTTCCCTGAAAATGTGGTGAACTGAAGAGGAGCAAATCCATTGGTGCTTTCCTCTTGCAGGCATTGGGTGTGGTTTGTCATTGGACATCTGGTCCAGACTTAACCTGTGGCCCATGGGAAGCCTCCTGGTGGATTCTGTTGATGGAGGGACAAACTTGGTTATGTGAAACCCAGGTAGCATTTCCTGGCATTTGTTTTAATTTGGCCATAATGGTAACTAGATTAATGTTGGCATTTACTTCCTCTGTAATGAGACTTCACAGATATTTAAACTTCAAAGTGCCTGGAAAGACTCAGTTCTGTTCTGGCCTTTTGTTCTGCTGCAACAAAAAGCAGCTACAATTGTTGTTCTCACTTTAGCCTACGGGTGCTTCCAGACAGGAGCGTTATATTGCAAGTGGGATGCAGGGTTTTTTTTTGCTGTGTGATTGGCACATTAGCTTCCACACGTTCTGTTTGTTCACTTATGGATGTTAGTTGCTTTTCTGTTGTTTGCTGCCCACACCAGAGGGAGGACCTTGACAGGTTGTATCTGGGTTGCTCCTTTCTTCCTTCCTTCCTTCCTTCCTTCCTTCCTTCCTTCCTTCCTTCCTCCCTCCCTCCCTCCCTCCCTCCCTCCCTCCCTCCCTCCCCCTTCCCTTCCCTTCCCTTCCCTTCCCTTCCCTTCAACCACTCCTTGCCTGTCCTCTACTACCTTTTACTGTTCTGGGATATTTACATGCCTGTTTTCACTCAAACTTATCCAGCCTGTCTGGATGCATCTTAAGTAACTGCACAAGCAAAACAACTTCTGCAGAGGGACTCCCCTTCTCTCTTCTTTCCGCGTGTGTCCTGTACCATCCCCATATCTGCTCCAGAGGGTTGAGGGACAAATGCAGGAGGCTTGCAAGATGAGGAGAGGGGTGCAAGAAGTCCTCGCCGTGATGGGACATTAGCCTTGGTGCTATGTTGAATTCCACCCATCGCAACGATAGGAGGCACCCTTCTAATCTGGGGTTGGGGAGATATCTCCCATGATGTAGTTGAAATGTTCTTGATGGGTCATCTCGGTAAACAGATTGGGAAAGGTCAGTGATACGTCATTCCTGGCTTCTTGTCCACTCCTGTTTGTTTTTGCCCTTTCGTTTTGGTTGTTGGATACTTGGGCCTGTGTTGCTAGCTATGCTAGTGCAATGACACAACTTTGGGATTTGTGCAACACCTTTGCTATATCAGTGCAACTGGAGAATGCTTGGGAGGGTAGCCTTGGGATGATTTCCAAATGACTTCATGTGAGAATTACCGGTCTCATATTTCAGTAGCACACTGATTGTTGTCTCCAGTGCAGGCCTATTGAAGCCAGAAAAGAGATGCAAGCCTTGAAGACTGCAGATTGCTGTGACTCAGCCAAGCAAGTGAATCATGCTAAACACAGCACCAGGAATACAATGCCAAATAGTAGCAAGCAGATTAAAAGTAGAGAAATGCAATTCATGCGTCTGACCTCTTTTGTTTGCACTAATCTTAATAGGAACAGCCCATGCAATTCACGCTTTATATGCTTAACTGCAGACAGCTGCTTATACATTCAAAACTAGTAGCTGTTTGTTACAACTGGAAAAGACCCAGGCGATAGCTTATGCTGTTTGTCTCTGGACAAAACATACTGGACATAATAGAGATTTGCAACAACATTCAAATGGCAGGGCTGGTTTAAACATTAAATAAAGCGATCTATAGTGTAGAGACCCAGCAAAATGGAGTCTCCTACTGCAGTCAGATGATGGGATAGTGGCTTGACAAATATACCCACCTTATCTATCAACCTTCTACGGTATTCCACCCTTGCCCCAAAGAACCAAGACTGGCATACTACTGGTGCAAACCACTGATAGCATGCCTGATCCTATCCCGTTACCCATACTGGTTGCTTTCAAAGCACCTGCAACACTGATTGATTGGGCTATATTCAACTCTTAGTATTACTTGAGAGGGGGACCCATTAAAATTCACTAACGTAGGCCCATTAATTTCAGTGCGTTTACTCCAAGTAGAACTTGTTTGAATGGAAGCCATTGTGTGGTTCTGTCGAATGGTCTTGCGAGGCTGTGTTTTGGGCATAGAGGATGCCTGACTTGAGGCTGCATTTGGTCTGTGCTGGGGGTGGGGGGGAAGGTAGACCTGGTATTTCTAAAACAAAAGGTTGTGCTGAGGAGCTGTAGCTCAGAGCTAGAGCATGTCCAGTTTAATGAGTATTGGGTACCAGGGCAAGAAGATGCCTCTGTCAGGTTTCCATAGGAGTGTTGACTAGACAGGTCTGTGTTCTGAGCAGTACTGGCACTTCCAATAGTTTGGAGGCTACCTCAGGAAACAGATGCTTGCTGGTAGAACCAGTGACAAGTATTGATTGATTGATTGATTGATTGATTGATTGCCCTCTATACAATTGTCTGAAGGTGATGTACAATAAAAAGAGTAGAAGCAGTAAAACAAACAAACAGATGCATTTAAAACTAAATTAAACCATACATGATAGACATTCGTAGCAAGGACCCAATAATCCAGCTAGGAAGAAGAATGTCTTCCAGTGGTTACTGGAAAGGGGCAGATAGTGTTGTCAGCATTGACGTAAGATTCAGTTACCAGTCTGGTGGTTTCAGCACATGGAATGGGTGGAGGGGGCACTATTTTGCCCTGCGTCTCGGGTAGCAACGTGACTTGGGCCAGTCCTGGATCTGAGTTATTTCTGAGGCTGTTCCAGTCACTTTATCATCAGGTGGTGCAACCTCCATATTTCCAATTTGTCAGGAAACTTTCGGGAAGAGCAAAACGACTGTGTACTCTTAAGGATTGGCTTATGGCAATCAAATACGTGACAACGCAAAAGCTTTTTTGTTGCATGCACAAGATTGGTTGCATTTGTTTTAGGAATTTAGGAATCTGCTTTATGTCAATCGAAGTTTACATCCAGCAGAGTTTGTGGTGGAAGTAGGGGAGACAAGTTTTGCCAATTCCTCCTTCCCCTTCAGCCTCCTGAATGTTCTGTTGTGTTGCCTCCTGGGTTTTTTTTGGGGGTGGGGGAAAGGGGCCGCAGAATGAGGGGCAATCAGCAAAAGTCACCTTCCCCTTCTGCCAAAGAAAACATTCCATGAACTAAAACTTGAGTTCCATGCCATTGTGTGTGTGTGCATGCACGTGAGAGCGATCGTACAGGTTCCGTGTGTAAGGACGGCATATATTGACAGGTTGAGTTTTATTCGATGCAGAGATTGTAAAAATAGGCACAAGGCAGTAACTGCCCAATTTGCTAGCCATTTTCCTCCTGCTCTTACAAATAAAGTGTGGGGAGGTAAACTTTGAGATGGACAGTAATTATTAAAAACAAAAGGGAAAGGGGAAAAACAAAAGCTGTGGCATTTGTTAGAATGTAAGTAACAGGAAGAGAGGAATACCAGCTACTTCACAGTTAGTGGAGTATTGATTGTAGGAGACATGTCATGCGAGTCCGCTAGGGAATTTGAGGTCGCATGGGAAAGTGGTTGAAAAGAACAGAACATCAGCCTTACCCCCCCTCCCGCCCACCCCCCCCCGCCCAACTTCCATCAGAAAAGCCAAGCCCGTGAGTACAAATTATTTGACAGCTGGAGGCTTGTGGATGATCAATAAAAGTCACTCTGACTTGGCTTTATCATATATAAATAAATAAACGGGACAGAAAACTCCTTCTACCCCCCCAAAAAAAACCCCTTCAGCCTCTGCTACACTGCAAGAAGAGAGTGCCGCGACATCACTGGAGTTAAGTCTAGCATCATCTATTTCCAGTGATTGTTTTGAATTCTCGGCCTGCATTTGAACCTGTGTTGCACAAATGCTCATTGACCAAGTGAGCTGTGACACAGTGGGTTCTGTCCCCCCTACAATTTTCTTTTCTTCTTCTCCAGGGGCTTCTGAGATAGGAACAATTGTGTGTCGTAGTTTGAAGCGCGTTGTTGTGTGTTTGTGTGTGAGATACACACACACACAATAAAGTGATAATTTTTTTTTGTTCTAGAGTGGGTCAAATTTGTCTGTTGTGACCTATAGCTGAGAAGGGCCATTGCCTTGAGCCTTGGCTTTTCATACTGCCTCCAGTGAGGGGGTGTGGGGGTTCGGGGCTAAGAGCAGCATGCATGTACAATCATGCAAGGGGAAGAAGGTATGGGAGCAGGAAAAGACCCCCTACCTAAATAGCAAGTCTATGTGAAATTGTGTTGCTTAATTATTGAACCACACTGGAAGTCCCAGCTTGCCACAGCTTTGGAGAACATGTCTTGTCAACTTCAGCCAAAACATTTCCCAGGAAAAATATATATCTTCAAACACTTCTCCCCCACTTCCCCACAAGTGCAAAATAAGATAAAATACAGTAATAAGAAAAATCCCAAAACCACAACGACTACCAAAAGTAGCACTCTTGATATGGTTTGTAGTCATCTTATACACACACACACACACACACACACACATTTAGTGGGTGGGATATCTTGGGATTTAGTATCTAAGCTAAGGAGCTAAGCCGGAAATCCCAGCAATGTAATGAAAACAAAACGGACTTTTCACTCGCGCTGTGGCATTCTGGCAGTCAGAGTGCTTTCGTGTGCCAATGTTTTCATTGTAGGTTTTCTCGAGAGAAGTAGTGGAAACGAATCGTTAACCCCTTAACTGGAATAAATGCCTGTAGCAGCAACAGCAGCACAGGAGGCGGCAGCAACAAAGTGGTTTCTGCCTCTCCCAAGCCCTGTTGGAGGGCCGAGAGCAGCAGATGAGGGCGTAGAGGAAGGTAGATGCTTTCTGTCAACAAGTTGGGTGAATCAGTGGCAAGTGCGAAGCAGCTGCTTTCCCTTTTGTCCTCCCGTCCCTTCCACCTGACTATTTCATTCATGCCTCTGCCATTTTTTTGTGTATCGTAGTAATATTTTATATACGTTAGTCTATAAAAAGTATTTATTATATAGAGTCATGTGAGCATGAAATGTAGTGTTTGCACTAACAGGAAATAACGATTTTAAAAGCCTTGCCGATATCAGTCATATATGTATGCACAAAATAAATTCTTTTTTTTTTTTTAAAGCACCACTATGGAAGATCTTTGTTTCTTGGGGGTAGGGGAAAGGGGCTAAATGTTAGGCTAATTAAGTTGTCCTTGCATAACTGTTTACATGTGAAAAAAAGGCTGGGCCCCCTCCTGCCTCTCTGTAGATTGTGCTGTGATTTTATTCTTGATATTTTCCTTTCACCTTTTGATCGCGACCAGTGCTTAACAATCTAAGCCTCCCCCCCTCCCCACCATTAGGATCTTTTATCTGCATTTATGCTTGCAAAACTGGATGGCGCATCAGGCCCTTTACTAGAGAGCGCCTTAATCTAGGCTTTAGAAATTTGCAAAGCAATTAAAATCATTCAGCATCTCCCTTTTTGGTGTCCCGCAAGCCTGTGTCTTCCTGTCTGGGTTTACCAGTCTCAATCTTTGGAATTTCAGTGCCATGCATAATTTAGGCATAATTGCGCAGCTGCTATGAGAGGCCATGCCTCTCCAGCTGACCTTGGTCAGCATGCCTGCTCCTTGAATAGATGCTCTGCCTTCTTTCTTTCCACTTTGACAGCTCCCTCCCTCCTCTTCAACCCCCCCTCCCTGCACACACACTCCTCCTTGGCCCTTTCTTTCTTATTTATTTTTTTAAAAAAACTCTGTGGTGGTTTCGGTAGAGGATTTGTACAGTACTGTGTACCCAAAATTGCTACACAAACAATTAAACCCATGAATTTAGCAAGGATAAATATCAGTAACAGCAGTATACCTCTTCTAACATTTGCAGTAATTATCTCAGCCGTCCTCACACAACAACCCTGGGAAGCTTATGTGGATCAGCAAATGCAGATTTTCCATCAGGACACAGTTGAAGTTGGGAGTTCAAGGTTGGGAATCTGGGCTCTCAAGGTGTTGTTGGACTACAACTCCCATCATCCCTGACAGGAGTGTGTTTTCAGAAGCACATCATGTATAATTTTCTGTTTTGGGGCATCTGGTTTTGCGTGGCTTCTGCAACCAGGCAACTCCTCTCCTTTTTTGTGAGTTTGAGGGGGGGACCCTTGTAGAGTGCCCACACCTGCCACTGTGATGGAGGGGTGGCATGCTTGCCCCCATGCTTGGAGACTTGCAAAGTTTTGAGTGTCTACACCAGGCCTTGTTCCTTTATGGTGCCACAGGTCTCTTTTATCATACAAGGTAGGTAGTTAACTATTGCACTTACAGCATATTCGTGCTGTGTTAATAACATTCAGAATAAAAATACATCTCTGGGGAACAGAGGTGAACAGTTATTTCACCTAGGGCATGGAAAGCATCGCGGAGGGGCAGACAAGAGTGAATAACATTTTATGAAGTAATAAATAACTTACCTGCATTTGCTGCCATTGTTCCTTTTCCTAAGTGACCACACAAAAGGAAAAGGGAAAAAAAAGAGCAAATACAAGCAGGGTTTAAAGGTGCCTTGTCCTCCTTTATAAAGACGTTTATTATTATTTCCAACATCATCCTGGAGCCTGATGCTGTAAACGTGTCTGTCTGAACTCTTGGCTTGGAGGTGGGGTCTGAAATCTTAGACGCAAGAGCTGCTGCTTATTCTGTACAGACAAAGTCCAGGCTAGGGGACTTGCAGGGAATGAAAACAGCCCTCGAATTGTTTCATTTTGCATTTAAGTCTCTCATCCCCCCCCAACTCACCCCGTCTCCCCCAATTAATTTTCACCTGGCTTCCTACTGTTGTTTGCTGGAGAGGCCTGTTATTAGCTCGTTAAAAACAAAACAAGAGACTTGAAATCGAAGGGAAGTTTCCCCGAGTAGGAAGGTTTCCTATTCCACACCCCCCCCCCTTCCTTCTCCCACCCTCTCTCTTCCAGTTCGGGTAGCTAGTTTTGGCTTAGTGCCAACCTGTCTCTCAACAGGAACAGAACATTTCCAAGCTGAAATTTATAGAGCAGGGTCCAGGTTCCTAGGCTGGAGTCTGCCACCAGACCCAGCCTCTTTTGTTACTGATTAATGCTGCAAGCTGGTTTGCTCACCCCTGTCTTCTCTCCCCAGCACTGCCTCCTTTCCTAATAAGATTTTATTCTGCTGCAAGTTCTGTTTCTCTTACTTCCTTGCCTCTGTTTCTCTCTCTCCCCCTCCACCTCCTCCTCTTTTGCCCCAATAAGAATATCTTCTTCCCCTTTTCTGCCACTTGAGGGCTGAAGTCTTTCTTGCACAAATTCTTTATTTCTTGCTCAGTGCCTGTCGCACTGCTTGGGGTTTCCTGTTTCAACTTCGGCATCGACCAGCGAGGTCTGGGCTCCCAATGTTTTACTAAGAGGCGTTCAGTGGAACAAAATGGCTCCTTTCAGCCACACACTGTGAGGGAGCCTACCCTCAAGAGGCTCAGGAGGCAAAGCAAGACCCTGCAGGCCTGTTGGTTGGAAATGTATTTTGGATGCGCACGGTCAGCCTTTTGCAAGCACCTGACATGTGCTTTGATGCAAGCTTCTGAAGCGGCTACCTCCAATTCCCCTTGAATTTATGTAAATAAGGGGCATCCTTTAATGTATACCACAAGAGCTGAGGATGAAAGTAGCCTGCCTTTGCAAATCAAAGACTGGTCCATGCCCAGGTGAGTCTCACCAACACACTGTCTAGGAAATGTTGTTAACTGAAACAAGACATAGTGATAGGACTTCTGCACCTGTATAATTTTTCTTACATGACATCAGGGCGTATTTTCCTCATCACTTAATATGGATTAATTGTGTTCTTTGCAAGTTAGTAACCCTGGTCTGGTGTGAGGGATGATTTCTCTAAAGCAAGATGGATTTTTCATCAGGGCAACCCCCCCCCCCCAATATATTGTTCTTCACCATGTGTAAGGCAAATTCCACCTATGGCTGTTAGTAGAGTCCAGGGGTGCCAACCAGAATAAACTATTGTGGTGGGGCAGATAAGCCCTGCCGCACATAATTTATCATAAGACACAGTGCACACATACCATTGGAATGGCAATGACCATCAACTTTGAGGGGGCCCGGTCCCTTCAAATATTTTATTGGGGGGTGGTGGTTGAAGGGACCTCGGCCCCTAGGAGTTGGCTCCTGTGGTAGAGTCATAAAGTGAATCTTTTTGGGTCTGCGGAACATTTTGTCGGATTTACTTGTTTAATTGTGGCATTTGCACCCCCACCCTTTAGCCCGATAGGCTGCCTGAGGAACTTACAAAAATCCGCACTAGGATGGCCCTTTCTGCTCTCTGGACCATAGCCTAAAAAGACATGTCACATGAGGGAAAAGAAATGGGCTGGAGGAAGGAAAAGCAAGCTCAAGTACAAGTCATTCAAATGACAGTCCTTATAATACAGTTATAGAGGTTCTGGCAGCCTTTGTGCTTAATAAATAGCAGTCGCTTCCTAGAAGTGCTCTCCCCTCGCTCCACTCGATTGGATCCAGGAGTAGAGAGCAGGAGGACAAGGCAGGAGAACTGCCACATGGTTCATAAAGCCAGCTTGATGGCATTCATGGTCTTCACAAGAGAGGGCTTGATGGAGGTACCTTTGTTGAAGTCGGTGGTGTTCGAGACTGTTCTGCCATCCCTTGGAGCGCTTCCTGCCGCCTCTGCCTGCCCCACCGCCATCTGCAGGTGACAGTGTCCAGGCTAGGAGGACAGGTGAGCTCCTGCCACACAATTATTTCCCCAGACAGCTGATTTGGTGGCAGAATGAATTGTGCGGCTCAGTGTTTTTTTTAGGCGAACTTCCCCACTCCAGAAGTTTCTATGGTTGCAACCCTAGAACCCTGACTTCAACAACAGCCGACAAAAATAAAACTAAACAAAAAAAGGTTCCGTAAATATAAAGGCAAATGAGGAAGGAGAGCAAAAACGTTCAAATTTATTTATTTTTAATCCAGATCATGATTTGTCCATAAATATATTCAGGATTCTTTAACAGCTGCCTTGCATTTTCATATGTGAAAATAAAACTTCTAAAATAGCAAGAATGTACCTACTTCCCCCAACCCTCCCCCCCCCCCCAGTACCGTCAACTCAAATTTATTATTTTTGTGAGCAGAATCTGGACATGGCGTGCTGTGACTTCTAGATGCTTCAAGTATGTGTCAAAGAATAATGACTCACAAAAATCCACTGAAAAGAATCAAATTAGGTTGTCGGCAGTATGTGTGAAAACGATAGTTCGAGTTTTATTTCCATGGCCTTAATCCCAATATACAGATATAAATGAATAATTGAAATCCAAGTGTATTTATAGCGGACTACCCAAACGCAAGGAGAGAAATATATATATTTAACATCAGACCTAAATATAATCTGCAGGATGCCAGCGAAATTGACTATCCTTGCCTGATGCTTCAATCTGCTATGAATAGGTTAAAAAAAAAAAAAAATTGGATAGGGCTAGGAGCAAGAAACATTTTGACAGGGTCACGCTGTTGCGTGTTGTGCTGTTGCACTGCCCATCTCAACATCTAGAATGACGTACTTGGGAAATCACATTAGGTACAATCTACTTCCGTGGAGACAATTTGCTTCACAGATTAAAGAAAGTACTGTATTTTTCGCTCTATAAGACGCACCAGACCATAAAACGCACCTAGTTTTTGGAGGAGGAAAACAAGAAAAAAAATATTCTGAATCCCAGAAGCCAGAACAGCAAGAGGGATAGCTGCGCAGCCTGCATTCTCTCCATAAGATGCACACACATTTCCCCTTACTTTTTAGGAGGGAAAAAGCGAGTCTTATAGAGCAAAAAACACGGTACTTCATACAGTGAGTGGCTGAGCTATGGCATTTGCTGCCACAAGAGGTAGCAATGGCCAAACAAGGCTTTAAAAGAGGATTGGACAAATTCATGGCAGATAAAGCGATCTGCTAACCACTATGGCAGTGTTCTACCTTCACTGTTGGAAATGGCATGCATCAGAATATCTGTTGTTGGGAATTTCGGGTCTGGATTTGCTTGCAGGCTTCCCAGGTGACATGGTTGGATGAATTTGGCCTCATGCACCTGGCTCTTTCTTATCTTCTTAAGAGAGCTACAGATTCATTTCCAGAGTTGCAGTGCAGCAAACATATCAACCCAAAGAATCCCCATAAGTACTATAACTGTATTAGAAGGCACATAATTTCTTGAACGATAGCCGCCATAAAAGATGGAGGTATTCGGCACCACTCACTTAACATAGGGTGCTAGCTGGCGGCAAGGCTGGTTTAGGGGAAGTCCTCTGCAGATATAAAACAGGGGCAGCTTGGCTGACGCTATTGCACTGTGCATTCCTGCTGTAGTTCTGAATACATTGCCCATCTCTGACCCAGGCAAAAGGGACTGCAATAGAAACAAACCAGAAAAAGGCATGTGTTGGATTGTTAAAGCACCTTGGGGAGAAATAATGCGCTGTTTAAAAATACCCCACGTTTTATAAAATAGTGATGGAATTAAGTCCATCAAAAGGCTTTCACAATGGATCCTCTGAAAAACAAATGTTCAGGACAATTGGCTTGAAATTCAGACCTGTTTTTCATTACCATATTTCTTTTATATTAACCAGAAATAAAAACTCGGGTAGATACTCACTTTGTTGTGGGAGTTTATTATCCTTTCCCTCGCTGCCACAACTCCCCCCTCCCCAACTTTTAAATTGTTATTTAAAGAACTCAAAGAGCACTTCAAGAGCCAGAAAAATAAAAAAAAAAATAAAAACAGTATATGCCCTTACCGCAAAGCTCTTAAATTCTTGTTCAAACATTTCTCCAAAGCTGTTACTCCGGAAATAAAAAATGTGCACTGTTTGCCTATAGCAGATTCAGAGTTTACCTTTTAAAATGACACTCTCTCAAGTCTGGAGTCGGAAATGTGTTGATGTTTTTGTGGTATGCAGAAACAGGTCTGGACCAGACAGAATATATTTTAAACTAAAAGGGAACAAGTTGTTGGTTTTTAAAAAAGTGATTTGTAATCGCAGGTCTTTTCTGCATCTGTCTCTCTTGAAACATTTTCCCCCTTAATGTGTAGAAATAGCAAACATGAAGTGGCATGATTTAAAATTTTAAAAGGAAAGCTTGAGGTTTAAAAATTGTGCAAACTATTCTATAAGAGCTGTTTGTTCTATAAGCATGAGAAAGGGAAAGGTCCTAGAGGTGAAAGTGTGATCTGGTCCAGACCCCAACCCAATTATCATAAGCATAAAAACTGAGCATAAATAAATTGCAGACTTTGCTTGACGATATTTCTAGGAACTTACTTTCCTGTATACAGTATATGCACCTGTTGACCAGATATTGGAATGTTTTCTGGAGCTAATCACAAGTAATAAATATCTCACCAAGGCCACTCTCAAGAACGGTGTCCTAGTGGTGTTTGTAGTTTGTTCTTTATGTGACATGTTTCTCAAGAGCTACTTGTCCCAGAGTTCTTGTTCCTAGACAGGAAGGAGGGACAGTGGGATCCACTGTTTCTAGTAGGATTTGCAGACATAAAATATATTTGAGTTAGTGGGCTAGTGCAGTGCTCTCTCATTTGTATACACCTATCATGTTTAACTGTAATTGTGTAAACTGATACTTAATATAATAAAATATATTAAATATAAGAAAAATATTGTGCCTTTCTCTCTCTCTCTCTCTCTCTCTCTCTCTCTCTCTCTCTGTGTGTGTGTGTGTGTGTGTGTGTGTGTGTATCTAGGTATCTGAAAAGCCCTAGTGTGGGTCATGGTAAAATTTCAAAAATGTAAACAAAATGTAAATTTAAGAAATACAATTGAAACCTTTATTTCATGATTCAAAGAAAGATGTGTGTGGGGTGGGTTCATGGTATGTGTGTAGAAGGAGACCTGTGTTTCAAGTTTTTACTTACCCCCACACCTCCCCAAAAATGATGGTAGGGGCACCAATTATGTAGGGTTGCAGGTAGATTCTCAAGGAGTAGTAGGTCATCAAGATTTTATGAGATTTGGTGGATTGTGTCCTGTGTCTGTAATAATCTGGTAAAGGAATCTGTTTCCTTTTAAATAATTGCTTATAATTTCCACGTTGGAAAAGCAACATGTATCTAAAACCTCAAAAGAGGAGCATCTAGGAAAAAACCGCTTTCGCAGCTGCCAAAGCCTGTGTGTGTTGATTCCCCGGGGTCCCATTTATAACAATCTAACAAGATAGAATCTGCCTTTGAATATCAGTAAATATGGCTAAAGATCACAAAACTGTACTCATAATTGTTCAAGTCAAAAAAGCAGAAAATTGTGATTCATTAACATTTATGGTACAGGGTATATTTTAGATGGTTGGTGGCTGGGAGATATCATGTTGAAACCAAACCAAACCAGTCTACATCTCTCCAAACGTACACTAGTCAATTGCAATTTTTAACCTGGTGATTTATTTTCAAATTTCAGCTTCACATAATTTTACCTTCGAAAATGTCATATTTGGTGGCTCAGCAGCCTGACCAAAGCTGCCCAGTCTTATTTTCTCTTAGTGGGGTCAGTTGGGGGAGTTGAATTAGTGAGAAAATAAGAACTGGCTTACTCTTTTCAGTACAGCAAGCCCACAACTTACACACATTTAATTTGTGCGCATTCAGCTTTATGTGCATGGCAAAAAATTCAAAAAGTTAAAAAGAGGGCTGGAAAGCCGGTCGGGTTCTGAGGAAAATGATTTTGGCCATCCCACCCAATGCTTATTGACTATATGTGATTTTGATCCCCAGAACATAACCCCCATATAAGTTGTGAGCTTACTGTATTTACTTCCTGGATGTTGGCTAGGGATGGGGGAAGAATTCATCTTAAATAGATTAGCACACAGAATTTGCTGGTTCTGACCTGACTGATTTTTGCTGGTATCAGATTGCCTCTTACATCAAATGCCTGCTTATGTCCAATCTTCTTATGCATTATCAGTTTGCTTTCTTTAAAAAAGCCTGACTAAATAAATGCAAAAATGGCATATATTACATGCTTAATACATATGAAAGAGTCAGGTCCCACAGAATGCTGTATCTCCGCACACACAAACATTTTTATACATTTATAGGCATTGTATAATACCTGGTTTAGAAATCTGTAGGGTATATGTGTATAATACTTTTAATGATGCATATTATATGTGAGAATGGTCAGGGTTTTTTTAGTGGAATAGTTTATTAAAACACTGTTGCAGAAAATCCCATGGCTGATGTTGTCTTTCATAGATGCCAACCTGGCTTCTCTAAGTTTGCTAAACTTTTATTATTAGGAGGGGAGAAATACCAAGATGATACTGAAATTTCCTAGCCAGTTCAAGAACATCTTGTGCCTCTTACTAATAGGCATAACTTAAAATACAAAGCGTATATTCCATTTTCCAGATGGCAGAACCGAGGCTGAGAAACTGACTTGCCCAGGGCCACCCAGAGAATTTAAAAATGATCAGGTGTTTGAAACCATCTCCCAGATCCACGACGAGCTGTATAAAAAAAGATGGTGGATGCTATTGAACTGCATGGCGCAACAATGCAGAATATTTAGCTTGGTTGTGGAAGACTGATGTTCAGATGCTATCAGATGAACAAAGCTCATTAAATGGCCTCAGAAAAGACAGAGCCTTCATCCAGTAAGGGGGGGGGGGAATCCCTCCTTCTCCCAGTGCAGGAGAAAATCCTAAATATGCAGCTGATTGACTTACGATTGATGTTTCCTACCCTCATACTGAAGCCCATCAGTTCAGCAGCAGGCCTTTACCTTTATACATAATAATAAAAAACCACTATTATTATTTAACACTTGCAAAGTGCCTAAAAATTTCTAACCACTGTACGTATATTAAAAGATAAGAAGCCCCCTGCCCAATGTAACAGACACATGACTCAAGAGAGAAAAGGAAGAAGCAAGCAAGCATTGGTTGATAGATGGGTTGGCCTCTCCCTTACACCACATGGGCACACTTGCACCACAAATTTAAACCAGTTTGAAGCAGGTGTGTAATTCTCTTGGCTTCCCCTCAAAGGGTTATAGTAGCATGAGGGTACTACAATTGCCAGAGACCCTTGTTGCATACAGGGGCTGTTAAATTGGAAGTGTGGACTCCTTCTGTTTTGGCCTAACTTTCCTCACAGGGCTGTTGTTGTTGTTGTTTTATCTTATTTTTTAAAAAAGGTTACCTGAGATGGGCTTTGTAAAGTGATTTGCACGCTTAAAGGTGCCCCCTCGCAGAAACGGTTAAGTGCAATTTTCACGAAAGTTGTGTTTTTTTTAATTGGAGCTGGAAGCTGCAATGAGTAGCTGTGGACACTGCGTTTCATCTCATTTGGTTATTGGTTTCGTGGCAGCCGCCTTCATCTTTGGCATACCAAGAGCCACCTTTGGAGCATCAGTGAGAAAATTGATTTTCAATGACTCCTTCATTGGTCTGGAAGGCTGTAGATCTTTGAAAGGAGGGGGTGGGTGGGGATAAAAACGCAGCCTGTCTGTGTGAAAACAGAGAGCCAGAAAGCAAGCAAGCTGACACCTTTTTTTATTGGATTACTTTCTGTTGGTGAGTGTCCAAGATTTCAGGCGTCATAGACCATGCATTCTGCTGAATAATTCAATTTAAATATGTCTTGTAAAATTGCTGGCTTTGATGCTCAAATAATAAATTACTATTAGCAGTAAAAAAAATATACATAAAACGTAGCCCTTTAAAAAAAAAAAAAAATTAAATAAATAAATAGGTGGGAACATTGCCCTCTGGGATTAATCCCAGAAGGATGTTCCATTTTTGGGTGCTTCTCTAAGGCTCCTTTGTTTTGACTTGATTAAGTTGGCCAAGAGTTTGCATTGAAGAATATATATCTGTTAAAAAGATAAGCAACGTAGTAATCATGATAATGATGTTAGGGATAGGTTTGTGCAACATTACGTCCAATTATCTGTGTATTCAGCCCTGCAGTTGTCTGCCTGTGAAAACACAGGCTTTGGCCCCCGGGGCAATAAAACAAAGGTGTCTAGAAGAGATGGGTGTTGCTGAGGCAAAACTAGAATCAGCTGATGGAATGAGGGAACGGGGAAGACACAGACAGGAATGATTTGTGAGCTGGTATTATCAGTAGCGGTTGTGAACTAGGAAATCTCAGGTTCAGATCTTGCCTTCATCAGGAACTCACTGAGTGAGTTTGCATGTAATGATAAACCATACATTGTGTGCGATCTAGCGTGCTCTTTACTAGTTGAGATTCCTGCATTGCAGGGGTTGGACCAGATTGGGGTCCCTTCTAACTCTGTGATTCCTCCTGGCCACTTCTGGCTACACCTCCTTCCCCAGTTAAATGGCCCCTCTTTGTTTTTCCAAATTGTTTTTATTCATTTTCCAAATTACTACAAATAAGAAAAAAAAACTTTTAATTTAGTAAAATTTCTTAAAATCAGGTTTCCCTCTCCTGTTGCAAGTGCATGTCGATCGTAGCTGCATCATTTTCTTATTTAATGTCCAGTGGCCATCCTTCACTTGTCATTAGTCCATTCTTCCAGCTGACCGCTTTTTCCTCCTTACAAACAGTGCCTCTGTGACATCTTAGGAATATAAAAATCCATTTTGCGTGTGTAGTCCTTCACATACATCGTTGTTCCAGACCTGGTGTGCTGGGAGAAATGGCCCCTGTTTGTTTGGGAGATAAAGTGGTACCTCGGTTTAAGAACAGTCTGGTTTAAGAACGATTCGGTTTACAAACTCTGCAAAACCGGAAGTAGAGTCGCGGTTTGTGGACTTTTACCTCAGTCTAAGAACGGAAGCCGAACGGTGGAAGGGCACCGGCGGTGGGAGGCCTCATTAGGGAAAGCACGCCTCGGTTTAAGAACAGTTTTGGTTTAAGAATGGACTTCCGGAACGGAATAAGTTTGTAAACCGAGGTACCACTGTAATATCAACCAACTTTGCAGGGTTGTGGTTGAGATTACTGAAAGTTTGGACATCTGAAAAACAGCTCTATGTAAACGCTCAGCATTACTAGTTCATGCACTAAGAGTCCATGATGGGTGACAAGTTGTTACCGAGGCATGTGAATGATTGAGACCCAGGTTCAAATCTCTGCTCAAGGCTGTGTCACATGTTGGGAGAATAATGCTTATTCCATGGAGCAGTTATCCTACATTCTTTGGAAACAGTGTTATATCTGTTGATCATGCGTGTATCGACTTTTTGGTATGCACACATGAATAATTGGCTATGTGCACACAGTAAAAATCATGGCCCCTCATATGTGATTATTGTAGCATGCAGGCAGTTGCATGTTTTTATATTCTGCTGGAAACCACCCAGAGTGGCTAGGGAAATAATAATAATAATAATAATAATAATAATAATAATAATAATTTCTTCACAGAGGTGCTTTCTGTGTAGAATCCTTAATCATGCTGCTGCCAATGTTTGGCCAGTGGAAGTTTGCTAAGTCTAATTTACCACACTGGACTGCTTCATGGGGAAAAAATTCAAATTGTGCAGTGCTCTCTGTTAGCTAGAAGGTGCTATCGAAATTATGGACTATTATGCAGTAGCCTAGCTTAGTGGCCAATCCCTAAAAGGAGATCTCATTTGACTGTCACCTCTTGTGTTTATTGCTGAGTGCCTCCCTTCTCTTACAGGAACTGATTTACATAGGAGGGCCAAAATGTAAACACTGTGGGAAGTGCATAACGTGAACTCTGAAACATTACTTTTTGGTTTCAGTGAGCTCAGCTGCAGGCCCCCTGTAATTACATAAGCCATTTTAAAATTCATGTTCTGGGTGCCCCTACTTCCTGCTTAGCAGTTGGGTCTGTAGTAGGTTGCTTCCCATAGTTCTACCGCCTGGGCAGCATCACATGTTGGGGCCGTCAAATTAATTCTTAAGCTAAGAATGCTGCAGTTTAGATCTCTGGCCAAACTACGGTCCTTGTAGTCTAATTAGTTTGCCTCTGTACAGAAGGAAAGGCACTTCTGTAAGTTCACATAGGATGCAACATTTTTACATCAAGTGTACAAGACCCAGAGTTGGAGGTTATGAATGTGGGAAGGGAAAAGGGGGGGGGGGGAATCTAGTGACATGTTATCGGAGATATAGCATGGAGCTTGAAGCAGCGCAGGCTGATTGCACAGCCATAAGAGAGTTGCATGGGTGAGAAATGTGGTTGGTGAGTTTATAGCCATTCTCCTCTTTACAGACGTGATGACTCCAAAAGTCAGGGCTGGCATCAAGGGCCAGCATTGTGGGATGCCTCCTAAGGCCCACAAGCCAACAGGAATCTCATTTCAATTCCCTGGAGGCTTCTAGTCTACCTTTCTCTTCCTCCTCGGTGTTGCAGCTTGCTCACTTGTCTTTTCTAAGAGAGGAGGAGGACCAATCATCTCCACATACCTTGTCTGAGAGATGATGCAGATTGTACCTAGTGAGGAAGACAGATGGATAGGCAGTGGTGAAGAGGATAAGGTTCATGCACTCAGGAAAGGGGATATACTGAGAACATCTTATCTCCACCCCTACCTGCCCTAAGTTTTCCATAGTTACTGGGAATTGGTAAACTGCTCATTGAGAGCTTTGCAAAAATAAGGAGTCAAAAGGACCATATTTTGCATCGTGCAGTGAGTTAGTGTCTAGATGCTGCATTAGTGAGGGTACCTTAGCTCACATAAGTCTTTTCATATTTTTGAGAAGTCTCTGTGTTTCCCCCCACCCTTGCAGGATCCATCATTGAAGTCACCTTGCACCCATTTCCTCCATCCATTCCAGCAGGTCAAACACTACATCAGCAGCCCTCTCCAACCCCACAGAAGTGTACTTTACTAAGCTATTAATCATGAATCCCTGTATGTCTCTTAGAGCAGTGCTACTCAAGATGGTAGTCAATAGACAACCTGTGGCAACCCCAGCACAGTCCAGTTTGGGTGGGATGCTTCAGGGACCAAATAGGGTATTGGCCCTTGGCACATTAGAGGGCAGGGGCGGGTTGCTAGTCTACCACATCAGATAGTTTGAGAAGCAATGTATTCTTGGTTATCTTGCTCCATGTCTTCAAATGAATGGGTTTTTCTTCATCTTTTGTTGGCAATAATCGTTTCTCTTCACTTTCATTCATAATTTTTCTACACTTCTGTGCCTTCATTCATCCTTTTTCTATTCTTTCTGGTTTAGTGACTGTTCTGTAATATGGGATTGTGGAAACAGACACTATTCTACTCTTGCTGTGGCGATCATGCTCATCCCACAATGTTGCACATCTATTTATGAGTACATAGTCATGGGATAAGAAATGAACTGCCTGCTTCAGTGCTACAGAGAGCATGTGAGAACATTTCTGAGGAGTTGATAATGTCTCCGTACTTGGAACTCTGGCTTTGAGTGACCCCTGGCTCTGCTGTGGACAGTTCAGTGTACAGCAGAATCTGGACGTTGTATTTTCGTTTAAATGTACAACCATGCAATTAAAACACAGGCTGCTGAACATTGGCAAAAGTGCTGAAAACAAATGTTTGAAAATGGCATATGGGAATTGAAGGAATTGGAGGACTGAAACATGCAGGAAGAGTGCCTAGGACTTGTCGCATCTCTCTCTCTCTCTCTCTCTCTCTCTCTCTCTGTGTGTGTGTGTGTGCGCGCGCGCGCGACAGAAGCATAATGTGGATGATGATGATGACAGTGATAATGTATTACTTATACCCCACCCATCCGACTTGGTGGCCCCAGCCACTCTGGGCGACTTCCAACATAATATAAAAACACAGTGAGACATCAAACATTAAAAATGAGAAGGGCATAAGTGATGGGTATTGCAGTTTGCAAGCGTCCCCTTGTATAGATGGGGAACATTTACACTTGCTGGAACTGGTGAGAAACACAGGAAGCTGTCTTACGCTGTACCAGGCCGTTCTTCTATCTAGCTTGGTATTGTCCACAATTCATTGACAGCTGATCTCCGGGGTTACAGATTTCCTGTCCCTACCTGGAGATCCAAGGGATTGAACCTGCGACCTTTTGCATGCAAAGTAGATGCTCTACCACTAAGCCATGACCCCCCCCACCCCGAAGGGTTTACAAAGGCCGCAATGCACACAGCGATCAATTATAAGGTTGTGCATTCGGAAGCCAGCTTCCCACATTGCGACTTGCAATATGTAGCGCTAAACTGTGGGAGGCAAATCAGAAAAAAAAGAAAAGGCACAGAGTTTCTCAGGATTGTGAGCAAGAAACCTGGGACAATATGTGATTTGTGTTGTACCACTAGGTCAGATCCTGCTAATCTGATGGCCTGAGTACCCGAAACAGCCTTTGTAATTATCTAAAAGGGGAGAGGTATCACTTTGGCAGCTTGCCAGCCAGCTTGCCCTCACCCCTGACTGCAGCACACATGGGTTTTTGTGTGTGTCCGGGTTTTCTTCTTTTTTAATAAAAGACTTTGTTCTGGTTTTAGTTTGTTATTGTGAAGACAGAGCAATTTGGAAGGGGGCGCACACATGCCAAAGTATTTGCTCCTTCAGTGGGTGTCCTGCCGCTATTCCACTGGTTACGTTTATATGGGGAGCATGCCACTTCCCAGTGCCACCCTATTATTGCAGTTTTTGGCACGCTGCCAAAAGATGGCTGCCGACTTCCTAATTGAATAAAGATCTAAGTAAATTTCACTTGTGATCATGTGACCAGACATTGAGCTTTGCTGCAGTCAAAGGGAAAAACTGGAATATTTTATGCTGCTCATACACGATTGTTTCTTCTTCTTTCTACTCCATATAATTAAACCAGAAGCTGTTGCTCTTGGACTGAATGGCAGATTTCGTTGCTGTGGTTGTTGGCTTCCCTGCAACCCATGCGTTTTGCGTGTCTGTTGTCTTCTGTGTGTGTGTGTTCAGGAGAACACAGAGTCGCATACAACTGCAGCCTATGTATGGAAAAACGAGGAGAAAGAAGATTGGCGGTGAACTCACCCAACACCCACACAAATACCAAATATTTTGTGTATGAATTGGGTCCATCGTTTTTTGTTAGTGGAAGCTTGTTCATTAGCAGCAGATTGTTGCCACTTTCCTTTTAACACACAAATATATTAAAACACTTGTGTGCAAAAAAGCCTGTTTGAACAGTTTATAAAAAGCACCTTTGCACATCTATAATGGATTCTCCCAACCCCCCCACTTTTAAAAAATCATCCTGTCATCCCTGTTCCCCTGCTCTCGCTTTTCTAAATGTAAGCAAGTTTTTGCGACGTCGTGCAGGAAAGGTGTGTTTAACACAGCTAAATAAATCATATTTACCCTTAGTGTGCTTCATGGCGAAATTAATAATAATAAAAAAAAATCAGTTGGCTGTTTTTTTTAACTTCCTTATTTCTCAGTGTTTGCTTCCTACCTGTTTTTGAGCGTGTGCCCAGAAATAGTACTTTTGTCAAGCAAGTGGATTGTGCCAACCGGCAGTTACCTTTGCCAAGTAAACTGCTGGATTGGAAAATTCAGTCCCTTTTTCCCAGCCACACTGAGATATCTCCCCCCCGCCAACCCGCTACCCTTCCAGTTAACAAAAGAAATGAGGATGTAGAATTGAGGGCATAAAAACCTGCAAAAAATAAAATAATAAAGGGAGACGTAACATGATACTGGCACTTGGTCCGAACCAGTTAAGAAAAATTAGAACGTGGGTTATTATGGCCCCCTTCCCCTCTTGTTTAATGACTGTGCTAGTGTAAGTTGTGGGGCTTTAATAAAAACCAATGATACTTTTTGTTTCATTTGCCTGCTTCTTTCTCCCTAGAGAACTGGTGGTATTGGGGCTTTACGTGCCACTAAGTCTTGCAGTCATAAGCTGGTGGTGATTACAGCCTTTGATGTAATCGGCTCTTGTTTCTTCTCAATTCAGATGTGCTCTGTACTGCATGGGTTTGGCTTGCTTGGGTCTGTCCGCACGTCAGTGCAGATTGTAGCAGAAAAGAACCTTCCTGGGCGGCCAGGTAGCATCTCTTCTTATGTGCCCAATCTAGGTTTCCTTCTACGAAAGGTGGTGCCTCTATAAATCAGGTGCTAACCTTTACCCAAATATCACCTGTGTTTTGTTTGGAATCCCCTTCCACTTCCAAATAGAACAGCTAGTTAGATTTTGACGACAGGTGCAATCCTATGCGTGTTTACTCAGAAATAAATCCCATTGTTTTCGTGGGCTTACTTCCAGATAAGTGTGTGCATTGGATTGTTGCGTTAGACACATGAATACTTTGCGAATAAATCCGGGGCTTGTGGGTGAAGCAGTACTAGCAAAACCTTTACAACAGTACTCTGTTTTTTATTTTATTTTTGTAATGAATATGCTAGGATAGGGCTTACGCTCGGACATTAGAGGCACATTATGTAAGCATCTGCTTCGCATGCAGAAGACCCCAGGTTCAGTCCTCTGTATTTCCAGGTAGGGCTGGGAGAGACCCTTGCCTGAAACCCTGGTGAGCTGCTGCCAATCCGTGTAGACAATACTGAGCAACATGGACTAATGGCCTGATTCATTTTAAGGCATCTTTCCCTGTTTCTTATGTGCCTGTGCTTTCTTTGCCTGGACCTGGAATCATCTCCACCCCTTATCCCTGCTTCATTTTATAGTTATAAAAACTGTATATAATTTGGTCCAACAACATACTCCTTTTCCAGCTACTTTTAATGCTACGGTCATTATTGCAGGATTGCTTGCAACCGTATGAATGGGAGCATCGTAAGAGCTGTTAAATTACACGTGGACTTAATTGTTATGTTATGCGAAAGGCTATTCCACGTTGGAATGAATGTAACCCAACCAAACCTGCCCTGTGACGGTTACCGTTGTGAGAAGGTTCCTGGCCGTGTGTGTGATGTTGGGGGGTTTCAACGGCTGCTGCTTCCCACCATGTGCAAAATCAAATGTCTAAGCAGCAGTAGCACCATTTACCTGTGTGTAGAGTTGATGCACATGAGGAAAGGAGTCTTTTTGTAGCCTGAGGTGTGGGTGCTACGCTCACCATCTTCTTCTGTGATGCTTGTCCAGGTGTACTCTAGTTTTGTCATGTAGTGTCTCCACATGGTTCTTCATGGCAGATCTATATCCTCTTGGCTTCTTCCTTGGCTGAAGATCTGACGCTTCTTGCTTCCACTCTGAATGGTTTCCTCATGGGTGAGAGTGCAGAATAGCACCCACCATTCTGGACTTAATACAGCCGTACTCATTGACCTCCTCAGAGGAATTAACTGCTGCAAGAGATAGGAATAAGCATTGGGCAGAGGGATGCCAAACTGGGTGGGTGGAAGTGTTTGTGCAGGAGAACCAGGGTTCTCTTAACAAATCCCTCCCCCCCCCGTCGCTTCCTTTCCCTCCAGAACCTGTTTATTTAGGCTTTGTACATATGTTTTTAATGAGCCAATTATTTGCCATAGATTATCATTTATTGCAAACGACCCTTTGTGTCTTCAAAAAAGCCGAATGAATCCTTCCTTTCCCTTTACTAAGCTTTGGGGGGGGGGGGGGATGATGAACGATGAATTTCATAGCGGGGGCTTTGTGGCGAAGAAATTAAGACAAAAACCAAAGTTTATATGTTATGATTCCCCTAAATTTCTGGTGGGAATTCTTTCTGATAGAAAATGACATATCCATGGAGGTTTCCCCTGCCAATTTGTTTAATTACATTAAGTAGTGGTATAACCCTCAGTAGAAACTAAACCTCTGCTAAATCCAGTTACTTGAATATTGAATCATAAGGAATAACTAGCCTAGTGTAACATATTATAACAATCTTTATTAAATTAGTAATTTGAAGTGCTACTGTTTCCTTTTTTTATATTGCAAACACTAATATGGCTGCACATTTTCCCTGAAAGGGGGATTGAATTCTGTTATGGGGGAAGAGAAACCTAGAAAGCTGTTTAGAATGCTAAATTGGGAGACTATTGATGATTTTGCAATTGGATCCCAGCTCATCTTTTAAAGAAAGCTCACCATACTTACACTGAAATGCCATCTATAGCATCAAAATTAGGGTTAAAAGGGCTACTTTGTTGAAAGTAATTACAGCCCCATTCATATTTTTTTAACTCAGTGACATTTTAGAAACTTGGCGTGAAACACAAGAGACCATAGAAAGATTTTTATTTTTTTTTACATTGTGACATAAAGCAGCAAGCTCTCAGTTTGAGTGTATATATACAGTTTCACTTAAAGCCAAAGCAAAACAGAAACCCACTGGCATTTATTTTACTAGGATAATAAAGATGAATTGAATGCATCCTTTCTCATGCTGAAGCCTGGTCTGTTGTTTGACCTCTGACAGCACAATGCTACCATATAGCTTGCGCCTTTTAAGAAAGAAAAATCTGCAAACATACTCGGTTAAGAAATAAATTTGGCTCCGCTTCTGAGTAACCGATGTAATGCATTTGCTTGTACCTTGGCTGGGAAACGAAATAACATTACTAAATCCGGGAAGCTTGATGTCAACAGGAGAGGGAGTAGAAATCTAGATGCTTCTTAAGAGGAGGCGGGCTGGTGGTCTCTCACAATTCATTCACACAATCAGGTAACAACTGCCCGTGAGGGAATTGCACCGGTTTATGTTTCACTTCCTTCTTTGGCTGTGTGCAAGCTTTTAGAAGCCATATTTCAGGAGTATTAGGGACCTCACCTGATCCACAGTTAACAATAGTCTCACCTTGTTCCACCCCTGGGTTAAGTTGTTTCTAATTCAGAAAGCTTTTCTGCCTGTGCAGTAATCACTGTTGCAGAAATGTTTAAAGCTTTTTAGTGGCTGGCAATTAGACCTTTTAAAGGTTCAGGCTTTCTTTAAGGGTTTGTTTGAAATTTGTATTTAGCATTTTTATGACTTAACCTTGCATTATTGCGGGTGTTTTTTTTTTAAAAAAATACTTTTCTATTATAAGTTGCCTTGAATAATCTGTATAAAGGCAACATATGTTTATATAGATATAAATAAATGTACAGATAATAAGAGGCATTGACCGTGGACGTTGTTCCTTTCATAATTTATTATGAGACATAATTTAATAACACAGGTAATTGGTTGTTTATATGGGACAGTTCCTTTGACATCCATGATTTAGGACTTCATGCAGCACATGGGTTCTAGCTGACAACTGCTGAGATCCGTTTAAAACCATAGGACTGGAATGGATTTGAGACTAGCATTGTGTTCTCAGGTAGTACCTGCTTTACCTAAAATCACATGACTGTCCAACCTATTCCAGGAAACTCCACCTGAAGCAGTTTCTACAAGAGCTGTGAGCAGCGTGCTTCTGTGTTCAGATCCCCCCCACCTTAACAACTGCCAAGTTCTTTTCATCTATACCTACTTCCTAAGTGCTGTAAAACCATTACTCTTTGTCCTAGCCTAAATGGATACACAGAACAGTTCTTCCCACACTTCTGTCTGACATGCCTTTAAATCTGGGCTGCAGCATATGGAATTCTACCTTACACAGAAGTTCAAAATTCCAACTGTGGTAAATGAAACTTACTCCCTAAGTAAGTGTGCATAGGAATGGAGGTCTTTGTTGACAGATTACTTAGCTTAAACAATTAGAAGCATTTTCACTGATTAAAAAGGTGCCCACGATTAATAGGCCAGAATACTTTTGTCGATATTTCATTATTTTTACAAATGATACAGGCAGCTGGCACCATCTAAGAAGAGAGATTATGCCTTCTCTCTCGCACAAAGCTTCTTCTAGGTTGCTGCCTGCTATGATGTGTGTGTGCATCCTCTCCAAAACTATTGTTTTATTCATATGCAAATTTATGAAAACATTGTTAATTGATTACCGCATGTGTGCTTATGATTTTTAATTGCGTGAGCACCCAACTTTAAATACTTGAAGACGGTTAGCCTATATCCCTTAAATCCTCTTTTCCTTAGGCTACGCATATCAGTTTTCCTCCTATATGTTCTCATGACACTTGACTTGGGGACCCTTTGATCGTCTTTGTGGCCTTCTCAATGCTTTCCATTCAGTCACCTTCCTTTGTGAATAATGTTCTAAATGCAGTCCCCTAGCTGAGTTGGTTAAAGCTGTTATCTTGCAAGTCTTGGAATAATGGCTGATGCAACTGAAAATGGCAATTGTCTGTTGGCTGTGGGTCAAGTGGTAGAACACATGTGTTCCATGCACAAGGTCACAGGTTCAGTCCTTGGCATCTCCAGTTAAAACAACCAGGTAGCAGGGAACGGATGAGATCATTACCTGAGGGTCTGAAGAGCTGCTACCAGCACATAGCCCATCCTGCTATAAGGGTAGCTTTCTAAATTCCAGTGGTTATCAGTCTAGGTTCCTAGAAATCCTGAGCATCCCTCGAAGCTAATAAATTTAAAAGAAAGATCAATAATGGCAGTGGAGTTTCCTGAAAGACAGCTTGCCCACCACTGTAAATCTTCTCTCCCAAAAGGAAGTTCTGTACGCATTCTAGAAGTCTCTGTTCGCTTGCAGCCATTGTAGGAACCCACAGGTCTGAATAGTGCTCTGCATAATCCAACTGTGAACCTTAGAAAATGTTCCAGAATGTGACACAGATGTGGCAGATGTACAGGGATTACACAGCATACTGATGTGGAAAAAAAATCCCTAAAATTAGAATGTTTGAAGACCACAGTGTTACATTGCTGACTCATGTTTAGATGGCTATCCACTGAAATCCCCAAATTGTTCTCAAATGTGATTATGCTTTTATAAGTTAGTCTCTCACATTTCAGACTTGTGCATGTTTAATTTGTTTTCTACTTTGAGTGTGTCTTTGATGAAACTCAGTTTGAAACCGGGCGTCCAGTTTTATTAAACTCATAATGGGTGGTACTTAACTAAGCTTTACTCAGAGTTGACCCGTTGAAATTAATGAGCATGACTAAGTTGGGTCCATCCATTTCAGTGAGTAGGTAAAACGTAAGCTGAATGCCACCCACTTAATGTTTAGAGTAGACTGTAGGGGGGGGGGGAGAAAATAGAGTAGACTGTAGAGCATTGTCAATCCCTCGACTGTCCATCTGTATACTTGGGCAAGGAAGCTGCTGTGTTAATCGCTTTCTTCCATGTTATAAATGGGAGGCTTACGATTTGTAATGTCACAGGGATGTATATACATACATACAAGAGAGTGTTATTGTTTTGTTTTTTTAATCTGGGGTGTTATTTCTTCTTTTGAAGCCAGGGGTTTGGAGACTGGTGGAAGAATTAATGTTGTTGTTTGTTGACTTGGAGTCAAGGTGGAAAGATTGCAGCAGGAACACTGAGGAGGAAGTTAGTGCATCATTTGAAAGCTTGGATAGGGACCTTTGTCATGCCATTGTAATTGAGGTGCATTTCTGGCTGTGAAATTGTACTCTTGCTAATAGCCTAGCTGTTGTGAAGTAGAGCTCCACTCTAAAAACATGCCACACACTAAAAAAGAGAAAGAAAAAACATTGTACACACCACGGAAAGGCAAGGGGGTTCTATTTAATATTTTTAAACTAATTTGCTAAGTCATGCTGTCATCCTGACCTCTCAACTTCCTGGACCTCGAGCTACATGTAGTAAAGACTTCGATATATGAAGTTCACACAGGCAAATAGTTTGCATGTACAGAACAATTTCATTTACTAAGCTCACATGGGCGTTTTAAAGCTAAGTTCATTTAAGCTTCTGCAGTACTTCAGCATCCTTGAATAGAAGCCATTAGAGGAATGAAAAACTCATTGGTATCAATTATTATTAATGAATTAGCACTCAGTATCTCCCTGCAGGTGGGCAATGAGAATTTTTGTGTGTATGTGGTTTTGTGCAGCTTAAGTGGAGAAGCTGTTTTTTTAAAAAAAACAAAACAAAAGAAAACATAGTCCTAATTTTCCCAGATTGCTTCTGTTCTCTGGAACGTGTTGCCCCTTGAACTCACTGAAAGATCATTATGGCGTGATAATGAGCAGAGGGGGGCTCTTTCAAAACACAATGGAGGAAATACCTGTTTCCTTTAGGAATGGACATTTGTGTAATACCCCCCAAACCATTGCAAATATCTTGCTCTGAATTGTTAACCCGCTTCATGGACTTTGTAGTTCTGCGCTCGTGTTTTTATATAGACAAACGTCTCAATTCATATTTGAGAATCAGACAAAAAGCTGTAATCCGCCACCTTTTAAAATTTCAGATGACGTAGGTTTATAGAAGCCTGCAAACAGATTAAGGCATACTGAACACCACAAATCATTTTAAGTAAGCTCTACTTTTCATAGTTTTCTTAAACCCCCAGTTTTAGATACATTGCTCCAAGATCTCAGGCCAACATGCTAGTGCAAACTTTTGGTATTATGTGTGTAAATGAATCTGCATATTGTGTGATAAAACTGTTTCTGGACTGTACCAGTTCTGTGTGTGTGTGTGTGTGTGTGTGTGTGTGAGTGTGTGTGTGCTGCTATAGTGGATATAACACATTTGAATGAACAAAAATCCCTACCTAAGTAATAAACCAATATAAACCATAAATGGTACTGGATCCTGGTCCATCGCTCGTGTATGACCTCTAGATTAAGGCCAGATTGTTGGCAGGGTTTCGAGTTCTGTGTTACATTCTTCCACTTACGGTGCTAGTGTCCATTAGTAACAGTTTTCTGGTCTTCATATCATTTTTGAGTAAGTCTCTAAAAAAATTAAGTAACCTGCTAAGTTCCCTCGACAAGTGGTAATTCTTTCTTTATTTGAGAAGGATAATAATGATATAAAAATCACAAAATTACTATTGTTTTTTTTAATTAGTGGCTGCACACCTCTCATTTTTACAGAAATGGGAAACTTTGTCTGACCTCCATGTTTTTTGTTAGTTGTCTGATGTTGGGAACATTGCTCTCTTCAAAAAAAAAAAAAAAAAAAAAAAGGCATGTGAGAGAGCTCTATGTAGCACAGCAAAACAAGATTCATTTCAGTTTGTGTGGTGGGAGTTTATTTTATACACTACTGCAGAACAATTACAACATTTGCCACGTGCTTCATTGGATGTTTGGAAAATGTGATTCTCATTTCCCCCCAAAACATTTTGGGGTACTACTATTTATTGGGTGTGTGTTGCTGCCCTTGACAAATATGAAAGCTTTGCAATATGCTTATGACCACTATTTTTGTTATATTCCCATTTTTTTTGCTTTACTTCCAGGGATTTTTTGCTTTTCTAAACAATTTCTTATCCAAAAATCAGTAAAGATATTTTATTAAAAATCCCTATATAAAAAACTGGCACGTCAGGGAGAAGGGTTTGGGTTTTTTTAAGAAGCTAGTCTTATGCATGAAGGGTTTTGTTTTGTGTGTGTGTGTGTGTTTTTAAGGGGGTGTATTAAAACATGCAATATCCTGAAATGGGTATGGCCCAGGAATTACTTCTCCAGGTGATCCATAAGCTAATTGATTAAAACCATTTCCAGAATATAAACCTCCCAAGTATGTTAGGTGGGCCTGGATCTTTTAGAAGGGCTGCTCCTTTGTTCTTCAGGGTAGCCTTTTGTAGAGTAACACCAAGCGTTTTGCAAAGAGAGATCTGGCCAACTACATGAAACTTGAAGAGATTCTGTGTTGTAAGCCAGAAGAGATTTAGCCTGAAAAGTTAAATCCCTCCTTTGGCCATGCACATAGGTCTAATCAGAAAACCCAGGAAGTACTATATTGTTTTCTTCTTCGTGTAAGAGATGACAGTGCTGTTTCTCATCTCTGAAATGCCAGAGAGCATTCAGCTTAGAGAAGGTGTAGAACTCAACATGCCCCATTCAAAATTGCCCCAAAGTTCATGTTGTCAGGTGCTAATTGAATGCATTTGAACCGGGGAAACCGTTTTGGCAGTGGATACCGTTTTTTACACACACCAGTGTGAATCTGTTAGTGAAGTTGTTAAATTGTGAGAGCCTGAATTCCTCCGATGTAATGTAACACTAGTAGGTTATTTTGTTAAACCGCTCAGAAATCCTATGCGAAAGGGAAGCCTCTTTCCTCTTTAGATACTTTGATGGTCCCTAGCTCGAACATGTGAAACTGCCTTATACAGCTACATTCAGCATTAAGGAAGAGACAGGGTTTAGAGAAAATGCAATATTTCCTGTAAAGAGGACCTGCTGTACACTTTCCATCCCATCTACTTGTTTGATATTAGCTGAACATATTCTAAGCAAGAGCATTTGCTGACCTAGATTACTGCTGTTTACTTCCACTGGCAGCAGTTTTCTAAGGTCTCAGGCAGAGATCTTTTCCAGCTCTGCTACTGATCCTTTTAACTGGAGATATCAAGAGCTGAAATTAGGGCTTTCTGCATGCAAAGCATATGCTATATCATTAAACTATGACCCATTGCTAACGATTCAGCTTCTGTGGAAATCCAGAGCATTTCTGTTAGGTCTAATACTATGCAAAGTTACACTCTCACCTCTTATCTAACTCATAGGGAAGGCTGAGAATATACCCTAATTCCACAGCAGCAAAGAGGGCAGAATGTGACATCCAACTTCTTGAGAATCTCAGCTGTGATTAAAATAACAAAACAAAAACACTCCATCAAGTTTCTAGCCCTTATGGCTTGAAAAATATGCTTATAAGTGAGTGGCACTACAGTGGTACCTTGGGTTACATACGCTTCAGGTTACATACGCTTCAGGTTACAGACTCTGCTAACCCAGAAATATTACCTCGGGTTAAGAACTTTGCTTCAGGATGAGAACAGAAATCGGGCTCCAGCGGCACAGCGGCAGCAGCAGGCCCCATTAGCTAAAGTGGTGCTTCAGGTTAAGAACAGTTTCAGGTTAAGGACGGACCTCCGGAACGAATTAAGTACTTAACCTGAGATACCACTGTACTTTCTAAAATCTCAAGTCAGAAAGATGGTCGAATCCCTGTGACTAACAAAACCAGATTAGTTATGCAAATTTAATCAATTTGCATAATCCACGTGAGTTGCAGAATTCAGCTAAATTGGCATACATTTTGGGTTGCAGAATTTTAATATCTTTTAGCCAAGAGAGCTATAGGATGCTATCCAAAACACAGTTCACAAACATTGCTTTGAGTGCGTAATGTACATACGCAATAGAAAAGCACGAGATTTGCAATAGTTTGATATTTTCAGTTTATTGTGTGTAACCTTTTCCGTACATTTGCTTCCACCCAGAAATGGCTTTTTGGGGGGACCGTGGTTCTAGAGATGATGATCTCTACACCTTTCATGACACAATCAACACCTTCAAGATCAAATTATGAAAAGCAATGTATGAATAACTCCCAGTAGAGTTATTCTTTTGTAGCTCTATCAGTTTCTAACCAGAAAATAATAATTAAAAAAAGCTGAATCCTCTTCTCAGGGTAGGCTTTGTGAGGAAATGGGCTTTTCGTCTGTGAGCAAACAGTATATTTAATTGATTTCCCCTTCTCTGATCCAATCTTACTACCCACTTAGGCCTTCTTTCCACCCACACTTTTTAAACAAAGCAGCTGATAAAATATTGAACCAATGCATTTTTATTTATTATTATTATTTTTAAAAATTGTATGATTTCAATTGGGTTATCTGCCTATCTTGTTTTTGAAATTTTGTGCTGTCTTTGCAGCACAGGCTGTGACTCCCAAATCTTCTGCAGCTCTATTTCCATATTCCTGCGTGCTTGTTCTTTGTTAATCACTTGGCAAGCGCTTATTTGAATATTAAAAATTTCTTTAATCATCAAAGGCAGGAGCACAGCTTCATGAATATTCATATTTTTTTCCTCCTCAGACTGGATTCTAGTTCATTACCCTGCAGTAAAGCCAAACAGTCATCAATCGCGCTCATTACTGCCGCTGGCGTTTTGATTGGCTGCCTGCTGCTGGTAGCTTTCTCTCCCCCCCCCCCTCCTGCTTTTCTCTATGAGCTGTCGTGTACCTGCCAACAACAACAACAACAACAAAAAACCTAACAATGCAAGAATAAATTTATCTGGTTGAAAAACAACTTTGCAAACTTGTCAAATGGCCCTCATCACTTCTTCCCCCCCTCCCTGTTTCAATTTTATTTTATTTTAAATTGAAAGAGCAATTTTTTTTTTAGAAAAAGGGAGAAACTTGAGCTTCAGAGATGAATATTTGTCAAGAGAGTTGACGTAAGTTTCATTTGCATAATGACTTTGTACTTCTGCATTAATAAAATTTGCATATGAAGCCATGTTAATTACTCCTGATCATGCTTTTTGCATTCATGCATAGTAATTTTCTCCGACTTGTGAGAATTAATGTCTTGGCATGGGAGGGGGGAATAGACGAGGGGGGAGGCAGTAAGGGGACTGTCAAGTTTCTGTGTGCCAGTGTCCCTCACTAGCAGTCTCTCTTCTTCCTGCTATCAAGATTGCTTTTCTTGATCTATGACTCATTTATACCAAATCAGTAGGAATCCTGGCTATAAAGAAATGTATCAATTCAGAAGGAATCCTTGCTTGCCAGAAAAACACACACACACACACACACACACACACACACACACACAACTGCAAGCAAGTCTAAAGATGAGTGTTAGCTTGAAGTCACTCAGTGTGTGATCTTGAGTCTTCAAAAACTTGCTACATGTGTGCCTGGTTTGAAAAGTATTAATGGCTTCTAAGGGGTGCATCTAACTGTGCACTTTATGTCTGCAGTTTTGGGTGCCCTTCTGCATGTTTGCGTGTGTATCTATGAATGTGTTTTTACCCCTGTGTGCTTTTACCTGGCTGCCTTGGTCTGCTTATTCTGTTACAAGCACTTGAACCCCTGTGTAAGTTTCCCACGCCTTACATGTCTGAGCAGTGCACTAGTTTCTGTGTTTGTGCTTTTGTACATAAGACACAGATATGTATTTTTAAATTAAAACAACAGCTCCGTGTTAATAGAAAAGCAACCAGCTTTTTTTCTTAAGAGCAAAAATGGAAAGAGAAGTGAATCAACCTGTTTTTGAAAAGGCTTTTAGAGATTTCTTACACAATTTCTTTGAGAATTTAGCAGAAGGAGGAGGGTTGCTGTTTTGAGTTACATATATAGAGAGAGATGCTCAGAGGTAAATGCAAAAACATAGAAGTAATTATACAGAGCTCTTTCTGAAGGCATACATGCAATTCCATGGTTCAGCCAATGTCCAAGAGGGACACTGTTACTTTTAAAGACTTCAATTATATTCTAGGGGCCATCCATCTGTTGGTATAGCCACACAAATGCTTACAGGCAAAGAGACTTGCAAAAGCCAGTAGAGTCCTTGTTAGACTGGACTTGAATTCGCTGGATAGCCTTGGGCAATGCTGCTTGTCTTGTAACATAAGGGCATTTGCACACTGGGGATTTGAAGCGGCTCTTGTTTCAATTGCTTTGCGCTGGGGATGCGAAAGCTTCATCCAGAGGGATGTTCATTCGAATTACAAATGCCTCTCCTTTGTTTCCTCTTCTTCTTCTGTATTTACCATGGCCAGATAATAAACTAACATAAATAGAGAGGTTCAAAGGCAATTCGAGTCTCACATGTGACAACTCTTCCGAGTCAGTTTTACATGTTCACTGTAATTAGCAAGCACACGTCCATATACAGCATGGGTCTGCATTCCTTGTGGCAGGTGAGAGCCACAGCCATCTTTTTTTGGACTGTGTACATGCTGTGTTTCAGTCCCAGGGGATCCAGAGTAACTGGCTCTGGGACACACACGAGGTACACAAGATTTTAAAAATGGGCATGCACATATAACATTGCAGGTACATGCAGTTTTCAGGTATGTGCGTTCTGCGTCTGTAGTGAACGAAGCAGCCTGCAGTTCTTCAATCAATATGGGGATGACAACAGTCAGCTGTGAACATTTTGTGCATGTGACTTGCACATTTGAAACAAGGAGGCAAATGAACAGTGTTTGTGCAGGCAGAACACTTTGAGCACCAGGAGCAGACGAAAGACTCTGTGACTATCTGAAGGGGGCAGCGGCAGGGCATTTAGAATGAATATTGAAACTGTGTCCTTGCACAGGTTTTTGTTTATTTTAAATATGTGGGTTCAGTTATGCATTTGCAGCATTTCCCAAAGTTCCTAGATACAAATGAAAATAAATGAGAACCATACCTTAATGTGGCTACTCGAGTCTTTGTGTGTAATGTTTTAAATTTCATTTGGATTTTGTGGTTTGACTTTCTTTGATTGCGCTCTCTTTTTGGGGGTGGGGGGTTTGCTGGAGTAATTTACGGGACTGGGAAAGGAAGTACAGAAATGATTCTTAGATGTGTTTGGTATTCATCAACGTCCACAGTCTCAAACCCTTAGTTCCCATCTGCGCTGAATATATTTAATCCAGGCCTAGAAACTCTGTTTGTTTCATATTGGGGATGATTGCTGAAAGGTGGGAGAAAAATACAAGCAATAATTAGTATTACTTCTGGTTTGTTTTTTTAAAAAAAATTCCTTTTCACCTTGTTGGGATCTAGCTTCTTTATGCAGGATGCAGGTAGACTGTGCTGCAGACATTGACTCTGTTTATGGGGAGATTTTCTCTTCTTTCCCCTAATGGCCATGCAGGAAAATCAAAGTATCAGATAGATCACATGTTCAAAAGCAGACTTAAATTCAAGCCACACTTATTGGCATTCTTCCATCAAACCAGGGGGCACTTATGAGAGTACCAGATAGATTGTGATATGGGAGACTCCGGTTTCAAGCCTTTCAAGGGAAAGATTAAAATGAAAACATCCAGCTGAAATTAAGCATTGAAGCTGGTTCTTTCATTAAACTAGTTCTGAAAGTGACCTGTCCACATAAACCATAGTTTTATAACATGTTACATTGTTCTACAGAGCACTCCGGTTTGTTGAATAGATGGATTGTATTCTGTATTACAGTATACCCCTGTTAGGATGGCCAAAGGCAACAGAGAATAGGGTTCCTGTATCTTTACTAATTTCGTAGAACAGGGAGTTTCAGCAGGTGCAGTTTGTCTCTAGAAAAGGTTCCATTGGCTGAAAAAGATTTTAGTTGGTTTCTTAACAACAAGACAAAACAGGAAGCATTTATACAAATGCTACTTCATGTGTTCCAAAGGCTGATCAGCGCTTGTATTGAATGGAAGTTCTATTGCTGTGCTGCCGCTCAAATCTGCTCTTTGTTTGTAAATGTTGATTGCCCACCTTTGTTTTAACTAAATGCAAACCATGTTGAGAGTTCTGCATTGCAGGGGGCTGGACTAGATGACCCTTGGGGTCCCTTCCATCTCTATAGTTCTGTGATTTTATGTGGACTATGTGTGAGTACTCACACAATTTGGAGCTTTAGGCTAGCACCTTACACCTATCCTTTTAGGCTGGCAGAACCAAACCTTTGCTCTTCACTGCCAAAGCCTGAGTGTAGTGAACAAGATAAAAGTATAATCTGCATTGTACTGGGTGTAGTGCAGTCTGGATTGATTTCAGTCATTAATTGAAGCCATTCTGGATTTTCTCAGTACAGTGCAGACTAGAATGCTTTTCATTGGAGGGAAGAAGTGTGGATTGTTTTGGTTTTTTTCCAAGAGAGGAATGAGATTAGCAAGGGAATCAGAATTTAGTTAACTGGGTACAAATTCACTAGGAAATTTCAGGACAAATCTAACTGAAGTGAGATATGCTCTCAGTGCATCTCAGTTGCCTGTAGTTGAGGTCGTGCTGTTCATTAGCACAAGATGCAGAATGCCGGAAGATGGAACAAAAGATGTTAATGCACAGCGTAAGAAAGATTAAAGTAACTTGTATATTCACAAACCAGCCCCGCCACCCCTGCTCTCCACTGTCCCTTACATAACAAGTCAAGGTTCTCTCCAAAATCCAGGGTAAATGAAGGAGCTGTGATGTGATTAACTCTGAAGTCTCTTAAAGCTACATCACAGAGGTTCAACCATAATGATTATAAAAGAAGAATTCTTTGCTGCTGTACAAAGCATTTAATGTGCTCAAAAAAATCGTCTCTGTGTCTCTGATGGGGGGTGTTTTAATATGCAAGTAATAAAACACATGACCTTAACAACTGGTCCTTTACAACATCAGCCACATAATTGCAATTGGTTGTGTATCCAGTGCTAAGCCTTCATTCATAGAGGGCTCTTTGATCCAGAAGAAGGAGGAGATTTGGATTTGGCAAATATCCCCTTTCTTCTGAAGCTTGCTGCATGACCTCCCATGCTGTAGCCCAACCCTTGGTGCAGAGCTAGGGAATGGGACGGGACACAGAGGGAAGGGGCAGTTGGTGGTACAATGGCTTGCTTGATTTTTGGTTCACGAAAGGCTCTGCTGGATCAAAGAACCTTCTGGAAGGACAGTACTGGGTGCGAACCAATATGTTCAGGTGTTGTTTTATCCAACAGATGAGGTGTTCTAGCCATCCCTGGCATACAGACATACACTTATAACCAAAGGCAAAAAGATACAATTTGGTTGTCAGATATTATTGGAGGGTTTGTTTTTTTTTTAAAAAAAGCATCACTATCACCTGTAATTGTTGAAATTTAACTTTATTGTCATGGGAGTTTCCTTTCAATATTGGCCTGTGGGGATGAGCCTTTGGTCCTCTCAAGACATAAGAGATCAGCGATGATGTTGGGTCCCATTGCATATTGTTTCTTCTCAGCTTGTGTACTTACCTGCTATTGTTTGGAATAACCTTCCCTTTTTTCACACTAACCTGAATCACACGGGTCTAGCAGAGGTAGACTGTAACACTGACAGTCTCAGGGTCATGTTGGCATTGACTCAAGAGCCTGGAGGCTGTGACTCAATGCAAGAGATATCTGCCACCCTCATATTTAATAGAGGTGTGGTTTATGGAGACAGACTGCACATCCTTGATCAAAATAGGCTGTGCTGCATGTTGAGGCCTGCAATGTACATTCTGGTTGCTTCCACGTCAGGTTGGTTCAGCTGCTAGAAAGAAGTGGGGAAATCAGAAATGTGAGCTTCTCCTTTCTCAGTTCCCGCTGTATAACATGCTTGGCTAGTTAAGAGAGCTTAGACGCGTGAGCTCCCAGGGTTATCTAGTGTGGCATCGTGGTTAGGACATTGAGCTATCAGTTGGAAGTCATTTCTCATCTCAGGTATTAACTGAGTAGAGTAATGTTAGCAGAAGGCATTACCTCTTGGCTTCAGGCCTTCCCAGTATGACCATAATAACAGTGGTCTCCTCCAGAGGTAAATATGCCTGGCATAATATATGCAAAACTCTTTAAGCACTTAGTACAAAGTATTAGTATTAAATTATTGCCTATGGCTCTCTAGAAGCAAAGCTGGCCCTGATGCATGACTTCAACAAGACCTTACGGATCCCCCATCCAGCTTCCCTTGGCTCTCTCTAATTCTGGGAAGCATTACAAGCAATTATTGTGGTGAACATGGACATGTGGAGAACTGACAACACACACTTTTTCCAGGCTCAGTGTCCAACAGACACATTTCCAGGTTTTGTGGCAACTGAGTTGAACTAACAGTGCCAATGGTAACGGTACGTTTTTAGGGGGAAAAATGTTTTAACGTTAGGAACCCTGAATTTGGGGGATTTTTTTTGTGTGTGAGGACTCCGTTGTCCGCCTGCCTTTCTCTGTGCATTAAAAGATCCTGCCATTATTGCTGCCCCCCCCACATTACAAGCAAAGTTGTTTCTGTATATTTAGACATTCCATGTTTGCCATCTGCTTTCATTGGTTTGGCAGAAAGAAAGTTACATCCAGATTGTAATGTAGATACAGTTCCCGTTAGCGGCTTCTTTTACCTGTTTGTATAGCAATTCGAAGTGAGATCAAAAGGTTGCAAAATAAAAGAAAAAGAATCCCCAGAGTCCAGAGAGTCTATTAAAAATAATAAAAAATAAAAAGCTGCTCAGAAAAGCACACAAATCTTATCCTTGATGCTTTGGCGCTCAAGTATTTACGCCAGGGATTTAGACCCTTCACTTGTGGTTTTGGCAACAGCTTCACACAAATGTTTTGCCCTGGTAGTCTCTTAGCCATTTAAGATAAATGACAAAATCAAATTCAGTCCGTGCAGACTGGAGTGCTGGATGCTTTGCCAAGAATGAAGTACCCCATTGGACTCACATGTATAGCTATCAGATCAACATGCTAGCTGTAGCTTTCAAACCAGGATGTCTTAGATGCTGAAGAAACCTTAGCAGAGGAAAATACTGTTTCGTAATGTTGTTCAGTTATGGAGGGTTTTAATTCCCTAATGTCTGCGTAATTGGGGGGGGGGGGAGTCTTTGTACAGAGTGGTTATTGTTCAAAACTAGTATTTACCAAACAATGATTTGTTCTCAGTATGATGTGTCCAAACAGAAGGAGACAATTGTGGCAAACTCTTGGTGAATTATGCTTGATACACCAGAGAATCCTTATCCTAACAGGAAGCTGGAAGGGAAAAAAGTATTGGGCAGGATTCCACAAATGAGGACTTCCGGTTGCACAATGGTGCGTTCCACTTCTCCCTTTGCACACTCCCCAAAATTTGCTTGGGGTGGTTGGGAGAACCCCTGGAATACCATGGATGTGGGTGTGGGATTTGTGTGGAGGGGGTGGTAATTAAGTCTGTCAAGTTGAAATGCTTGGCCTCATCAAATGAGTGCCTTAGAGTGATGTTGAATTCCTCCCGTTGTGTTGAAGATGGATATGGGTCTTGTTCTAAATGACTTAGATTCCACAGTCTCTCCTTCCACATCCCTTTGTAATGCCCTTGGTTGGTGTGGCAAATAGGAATAGTTTGTATGCTCAGAGAGGCATTTTTTACTGTATGCACCCTACTCCTAGCTTTGTTCTGCTCCTAAAAAAATTCCAAAATGTATGCATAGATGTCTTCTGGATATCCTGGCCTAGGCTTGTCTTTCATTTCAGTATTTGGTAGTTGTGTGCAGTTGTTCTTAAATGCCATTTATCTGTGTATCTTGTATACATGTATCATTGTTAATTTTTCAAGTTGTTGTCTGCCCTGAGCTCTGTTACTGTAGAGATCTGACTAAAATAAGCATGCCAGCCTGTTTTAAGACTTGTAAGCTTACTGCAGGAGCTGCTTTTGTTTAGTAGCTACCTCAATTCAAAGGCGCTTCAAGTAAACGTCGGCGTTAAATAAAGATATAACTGGAGTCACAGTTATTGAGAATCTGGATGCAGCAGCCCGACTGAGTTCTGATGAGTACTGACTGAAGGTTAACTTCACAAGATACGCACCTTGTGTACACATTTCTATGCTTTTATTTAATTGCTTAAGTTGTAGCGCTACTGCCAAGAGAGCAGGAAGAAAAGCTCTTCCAACAGAGCAGGAGCAGAAACGAAGTACAGCTTTAAATAACAGATGATTTTTTCAAAAAAAGGTATATGTATATGTGTCTTGAATGAATAATATATTTGGAGGTCTCGATATCAATTTCAAGCTATTAGGGGGAAAGGAGGGTTTCCACTTTCTTTATAGACTCGGTGTGGCAAATGGAATGCATAAACAGAACATGCAGAACGCATTTCTGGCTGTAGCTCAAGTGGCAAGGAAGCCACAGTGACCAATGAATGCTTTATTCTGGGAGCTTGAATCTTGGCATCCCCGTGAAGCTTGCTTGAGCTGCGAGGCACTGCACTCTGTCTGCGCTGGTGTGCCGAGGCTGGTTCGGTGGTAGCTGGGCAAACAGCCCTCTCCCGTTCTCTGTTTGGCTAGTTGCATTAGGATGGCCATAAAACAATAATCCCCCTTTCGATACGGTTCCCAAGCACATTCCCGGTGGCTCTGGCAGCCTCCCCCGGCTCTCATCCACACCACCACTGAAACAGGCACCTCCAGTGCCAGTCCTGTCTCCTCGCCTGTGTTTGCCTGAAGAATAGCTATGTTACCTCGCAGCAGCAGAAAAGGTGCTTGGCTCATTGTAGCATGATCTTTTACATGAGAAAGCTTATTTTATTAGATGCAGTGCACTTGTTAAACCTTGCAAATTATGGTCAGCCCATAATTTATTGAATTGGCAAAATTGAGTAGGCCATCAAGAAGCTTATAGCAACCCCATGATAATCATAGTTATCAAACACTGTGTTGGAAAACCAGTGTCTAATAGTCATAATTTTCTGTCTGCCTCACCAGTAAAACCATCCATCTGGAGACTAGAATTGAGGGGCTGGTTGGTACAGAGAGAGAAAGCAGAGATCCTGGTAATGTAGCCTCCCCCCTGATGCCCAACAGCCCCCCCTTCCTTAGCTGGTAGAAGCAGTTTTGGCAGTTGTGTTGGAGTGCCCCCAGACAATTGTACGAGGGGATTTCTGTATCCATGTTGAGGCCACCTTGTCTGTTGTAGTGAAGGACTTTATGACCACCATAGCAACTGTGAGGCTGTTTCAGTACCCAGCATATGGACCTTACACATCTAGTGCGACATACGTACAGAATGGATTTGTGGTGGTTGTCCCATATAGGGTGTGTGGGTCTTTTTTGTCACATTATCCCATGGTCATGGATGGACCGTAGCCTGGTGAGGTTTGGATTGACAGTAGCTAGAGGACCAATTAGAACTGTCTGCCCTGGAGACTTGCAGAACCCTAAGGATTCCTGACATCTCTGGAGGGTTTTCTGACTGACATGACATACTCTCCTATTGACTCCCTGGTCTTGCTATGGAATGGCGAGATGGAGAGGGCCTTCAGTGCGGTTGCTTCTAATTGTATTCTCCGTCACTGTACCAAATGATCAACTGCTTGCTTTTCCTGAGGTGCTTCAGCCAATGAAACAGGCAGGATGATGGCTGGAACGCAGGTGGCTCATATCTTGTAGCAAGACCAACTCGGGGACCATCTTTGGTTGTTGTGGCCTGAGGATGTGGACAAGACACTTCAAGGGGTTTGCCCAGCTTCATGCCTTCTTGATCTTTTTCTGTCCTGCCTAATAAGATTGAGCTCTAGGGAATGTGGCAAGAATAGATAATATAACACTGGTTCTATATGAACTGCACTGGCTGCCTATCTGTTACTGGGCCTAATTCAAGGCCCAATTCATCCCTTTTTCTGATGTCAACTTCTAATTTTGCAATAAGAGCACAGTACCATAACTAATTGGGCCAGTCCTTAAATGGGGGTAGCTTAAGCGACTTCCTTTTTTTGGCAGAGCGGTTTAGAGTATTTTAAATTTTTCATGCAAACAGTTCCTGGATTTTCATAGAAACAGCAGTATATAAGATGGATGAATAAGTAAGATGACATTCTTGTACAGCTATTTAGTTTTTAGTATAGGTCTGACAAACAAAGCAAGTTAATGAACGTATGTTTCTACAAAACAACCGACTTGGTGTTCTTCTTCTTCTTTTAAATAAAATAAATAAATACATACTCGATTGCTCTTCGGCATTTCTAGAAACGAAACACACATTTCTGAAGGCTGAGCTGACAGAAGCTGAATATAGCCAAACTCTAGACATAAATGTTCTTTCTGCTTATTCTAGATAGAGCTCCTCAACTAATATGGGCAACCTGTAAATGTAATGAACAGGTGGTAACCAGAGGTAGACTGAGATGGCAATATGTGTATATATAGCATAACCGTGGCTTGAGAGTTATAGAGGAAGGGAAGAAGATATCATAAGAACTAAGGACAATGGGTGAGATCTAACTGTGGTCTCCTGCCAGCAGAAAGTAATTCTTCTGGCACATCCTTGCTTCTCTCCTGCAACCCCCATGCAGATATACTTGAGGATGTGGAGGGCAAAGAGGAAAGAGGAGTCCTGTTACACCAGTGGAAGTTCACCTGTGCCATGTTGCATATCACCTCGTTCATTTATTTAGATTTATAGTCTCCTCCATCATGAAGGTTTAGGGCAAGTAAGAAGAGCACCCTCTCAGTTTCCCTTGAGCTTTTTCCCCAGCCCTTATGTACGTCTCTGCTCCTTAAGCAAACGTGCGCCGTGAAATAAAGCACAGCAGCTGCGCATCGCTCCTGCTGTACACCCTCTTTCCCTTCAGACGTAGGTACCACTGACAGATTTCTCTATTGTTTTCTCCTCAGGGCCGTCCAGGCCTGCAAAGCTGCCGGCGGCCTCCATAACTGCCTCCTCCCACCCTCACACATCGGTGATCGCAACACCACCTCTCCACCGTGCTCTGACCTCATTCCCGCCCTGCCTGAGCCTGCCCTGCTGCGGGGAGCGCGCAGTCTCAGTTGGCGGGTCTCAGACTGAGACTGGCACATTTGGATGTCATTGTCAGTTGTCAGGTAATAGAAAACGCTTTTATTGTCGCTATGTGAAGGTCAGCTGCCAACGCAATGTCCTCTTTAGTTATGGGAGCGCCAGTTCCGTTTGGATGTGTAAGGACACGGGTAGCAGCACACTGTATGAAAACAACTCCTGGCCATTTCTACGGCAGGAGTTAAAATTCACTTGTAATTTTTATTTGGGGGGGGGGCTGCGGTCTAGCCGACCTCAGACGTTGCCACAGGTCTGTTGTTGCTGGTTTGTTTATGTCAAGTTGGGAACTAACGTCTTGAGAATCCTCACACAAATGTGATACTCCGACACCAAGATTTTATCTCTCTGGGCTGTTTACTTTTAAGCTTAATTGGATAACATTTAGCATCTGAGGTCTTTCTTCCTAATGATTTGTGTTAAAGGCTTTCCTCAGATCTCAGAGGCACATGGCATACTTATGGTCCACACACTTTTTCTTCACTGCTTTTTTTTTTTTAGCCTCTCATTAATTTCTTCCTTGTTTCATCAGTGCAAAGCAAAAACAACCTGGACATAGCAGACTGTACATACTAAAAGGCTACTAAAAGATGCTCCCCAAAAGTTCAGCCGAAACCCTACAGGTATTATGGGAGACAATAGCTGTATGTGACCTGATGAAAGCCTCTCTCTCAGAATACTAGAGCCTAGAGCTCACCCAAGGAACCTGGATCCTGGGAGATTCAGGACTGCTGAAAGGAAATAGTTTTAACTCTGCGCAGAGTTGGGGGAAAAGCTGTGACGTTCGTTGTCACAAAATATGGCAATGGCTACCAAGTTGAAGGGCTTTAAAAAGAGATTAAACAGATCCACAGGTGATAAGACTATCAGGAGCTACTAATCATGATGGGTATATATAGTACCTCCAGGATTAGAGGCAAGGTGTCTCTGAATACCAGTTGCTAGGGCATAACAGCAGGGAAGTGATGTTGCCTTGAATATCCAAGGTGCATTTGGTTGGCATTTCCTCAGTTCCCGAGGAAAAGTTGCCACTGCTGTAGATTCCTCCATTCTTCAACGATTTCACAAAATGGGTCAGATCTTAGAGTAACTTCTGAGTAGACTGTGAATTCCATTGCATCTTAACCATCTTTTTCTGTAGCTCGTAATAGTGGCTGTTTATACCAGTGCTGGAGAGCTTGCTCCAGTAGAGTCTTTCCAGATGATCAGGGTTTATTTTATTTTATTTTATTTTATTTTATTTTATTTTATTTTAATGAATTAATTTTTCTTTACAATTGTTCACAGTATAAACAATAACAAAACAATACCCCATCTCACCCACAACTTTTCCCATGTGCTAATGAGAAACGTATAACCAAAAGAGGGAAAGGAATAAGAAGCAATAAAGTCGGTATGAAGAGGCAGAAAAAGAGAAAAGAGATAAAGAAGGAGAGATGAAGAGAGAAAGGACTAAGAGGTAGGGCAGTGGAGAACAAATGGGATAGAAGTAAATGAGATTTAGTACAGAAGCAAATCCAGAAAATTCTGGCTTTTTTTTTTTTTTTAGTGATTTTCAGGAGTCTCCGATTATGAGACATTGTCCTACTGCAGTAAATTCTCATTTGTTGCATTCAGCCCAGACGCATTCACTAAGATGCTTATTGTTTCTATACATTATATATCTTTATATAGGACATGACACTTTGCAATGTATAAAAGGAGAAGTCCCTGCACTGTGGAATTTACAATCTAAAACTTCTGTTGGATTGTTTTTTCCCATTTTGCACCTGGGAAAAGTCTAGTCTTCCTTCAGGTAGTATGTCAGTTGTGATGGTTGTTGTCCTGGGGAAGGTGGTTGTCTGTCTAAGTTACATTGTGATACATATCCATGAAAGATAAGTCATACGAGTGGCGTGAATACTGCTCCATATATGAGAAATTGTGTGGTGCATGTTTGGTTGGGTCAAAAGTGACGATGAAGCTAGCTCTCTGGTTTGAATCCATCCCTCGTTTGAAGGCTTATTTTCATCAGTCCGATGGGATACTGACAAACTGGATGTGACCTCATAGTGTATGCATCATGACCTTCATAAAATACACAATAACTTTCACACAAATTTCCACGTTTTTAACATATGAATCCATGCTGCTGCTGTTTTATTATGTCATCACCGTGCATGGAACTTTAGAATCATAATCCAAAGACAACCCTTTATCAAGGAGCTTACAGTCCAAATCAAACCAAATTCAATAATAATAATAATAATAATAATAATAATAATAATAATTTTTATTATTTATACACCACCCATATGGTTTGGTTTCCCTAGGCACTCTGGGCAGCTTCCAGCAAAATAAAAATCATAATAAAATGTCAAACATTAAAAGCTTCCTGATACAGGGCTGTCTTCAGATGTCTTCAAAAAGTCAGAGAGTTCTTTATTTCCTTGACATCTGATGGGAGGGCGTTCCACAGGGAGGGCACCACTGCCGAGAAGGCCCTCTGCCTGGTTCCCCGTAACTTCACTTCTTGCAGTGATGGAACCACCAGAAAGCCATTGGAGCTGGACCTCAGTGTCCAGGCCGAATGATGGACGTGGAGATGCTCTTTCAGGTATACTGGGCTGAGGGCCAGTAACTGAATAGGTGGAGGAGAGGGAGGCAGAGTTAATAATAAATGAAGACGAACCAGTGCATTCAAGCTACAAGAAAGGATATTCCCACTAAACATCAGAATGAACTTTCTGACAGTAAGAGCTGTTTGACAGTGGAATGGACTCCCTTGGGAGGTTGTGGACTCTCCTTCCTTGGAGACTTTGAAGCAGAGGTTGGATGGCCATCTGTCATGGATGCTTGAGTTGAGATTCCTGCATTTCAGGGGGTTGGACTTGCATGGTAAGAACAATACTTGAAGAGCTTTCGACTCCCTTCATATGCTTCTTCCTCCCCTCTCCTCTAGTGCAGCCAGTTCGGAAGCTTTTGCTACTGGTTTGCGCTAAGCACAGTTTAGTGGCTTCAAGCCAGTTGCGTAATCCATACCTCAAGGTAGTTTGTTTCAAACAGTGCCTAGTTCAGATTAAGTACAGTTTGTCACGTCTGGACATAACAAGCCGTGGTTAATGTAAACCTGAAGCAAAAGCTTATGCATTCCTCCTTGTGGCCATGGTGAAGAGGGAATGCAGGGTCTGAGACTTGGCATCATAATACTAAGACACAGTTTAGTGTGTCCAGACTGGGCCATTGAGATATGAAAAAGAGATAGTAGATAAAGTGAAGGGGTGTAGATCTTTAACACAATGAATTTATGTTACTGCACAGGGAGGGGTTACAGTTCAGTGGTAGAGCCTGTACTTAGCATCCAGAAGATTTATTCTATTGCAATTTATTGTAAAATAAATAAACCTGCTGTCCCCGCTTCAACGGTGATGCTTTAAAGCAGCTCACAAAACAAAATAACAATGATCCAGTAATGAAAAACTAATAAATTAAAACAACAACAGCATTTAAGCACACCCACACCCTCCAAAGAGAGCCAGACTTTAAACACATGGTAATCTAAGCAACAGTAAAATCATAAAAACTTGGGGATGAAAAAACATCTTCAGATGCTTGCAGAACACAAACAAAGAAGAGAGTTGCCTATATGAGGCACTGCATTGCTTCCAAACGCATGTCAGAAGGCAATGACATGGACATGAGGAACCCATTAGTTGATCTGAAAAGATGGGAGGGTTCACATGAGAGGAAACAGCCCTTCAAGTAGCTTGGTTCCAAACCAGTATGGGTTTTTGAGGTAATAGCCACCACCTTGAATAGCACTGAGAAACAGACCAGGAGCTAGCACAGCTGGATTCAGTAAGGATCCGAGATCCAATCCTTGCAGGGCCCTGGTGTCAGTGGTTGGCATGGTCAGGTATCTGCTGAAGACCCAAACTTCAGCAGAAGGCCCACTGTGACAAGGGCTCCCCTTCACCATGGCAACCTGCTTGATCACCTTGGCCTAGACAGTGGCGGTGGGAATAGTAAGGAGAAGGAGGAGCAACAGAAGCGACTGCCTGCTTGCTGATGGTCTCTCTTCCTAGCAAAGAAGCAGGTGATAGCAATGATAAGAAAGACGAGCAACAAGGAGGTGACTCCATGAGGGAGGGAAGCCTGTGGATGGTGTGTTGCTGAAGGGCACACAAGAACCAGGAGCCGTCTCCCACTGTTCCTTTGGGCATCGCAGCCAGTTGGAATATGCAGTACTATTTTATCTATTTAATGACTTGCAGGCTGTTCTTCAGGCAAAACAACAAGAACAAAACTTCCCATAGTGTTGGCAAACTATCCACAAACAGTACCAGGATAGATAGAGCAGTTGTCTTGAGTCCATAGGAGAGAGCTTTCTATGTTCCCATGTTCATGGTCTGAATGACGGGAGGGGTAGATGACTTTAAGTTCTGGAAACAAAGGAGTTGGCTAGTGGAGGCAAGAGCTGTTTTCCATGGTTTGTAACACCCCACCCCACCCCACCGACTTAGTATATGGGCCTTGCAATGATGAATTCAACGTTTCTCCTATAGATACTTTATTCTGACAGCATTTATTTGGCATAACATAGACGCGTGGAGTCTCTCCCGTATAGGAGATGTAGCAAGCCAGTGTGCTACCCTGTTTGCTCACTTCTTCTAAGACAAACATGCAGCAATAATGGAGAGAGTAAAACTAAGAATAGATAAGGAAAGAGTAACTCAATAAAGCACACAGAAGCAGGGGACGTATGCATTTTGCATTCCTTCACTTCCTACTCTGCCGGTCGTGCGCTGTTAGTTTTTTGGACTGATCTTATTTGCTGAACAAGTTGTGCCAGTTTTAAGTGGGGGGAATCGACCTAGTATCATGGCTTCCTGTAGTTACTGCTGTAATCTGCAGCACTTAGAGAATACGTTAATATCAAAGCACACACTAAACATTTATGACAGTAGTTGGTCAAGTTTTGTTTGAAATAAAACATCTTCTTCCCCCCACCCACCATTGGAGAGGAGGTTATTAGCCCCTTATTCAGTGCAGAAAACAGAAGAAATCAGGTGACATTTGAAGCATGCTGCGATGAAGAGGGTTGTTTTACGGGTAGTCAAAATTAGAAGAAGCTGATTTGCATGGGATTTGTAAGGGAGGTGATAGTGAGAACTCCAGTGATAAGAATTGTGCAGTTTTCCTTTAGCATTAAAGGTTGGTTTGAGAGGGAAAGTTTCGCCAAATTTTCAATCCCATCTTTTCACTTACCAGACCTCTCTCTACATTTGCCTTGCTTAGTTTATTTTTTTTAAATAATATTTATTAAAGATTTTCAAATATAACAGAAAAAGAAAAACATCCAAATTTAAAACCTTATTTTCATTGGCATCTTTCCAGGACTTCCCCTCCCCTCCCCCCTCTTGTATTCCAATTCTTTCAAATAGATTCAACAAATTCTTACCCCAAATTTTAAAATTATTATCATTGGCCCAATTTAAAAAAAATATTTTCCCATCCCCTAAAATCGACCTGTTCCCTTCCACGAGTTCCCGTCTTTAATATGCAATACAGATTAAGATAAACAGAAAGATAAAAAAAAAGAATAAAATGTAATTTAACACCCTTTGGATTCCAAATTTCCCTCCCCCCTTTCCCGGTTGCGTTCCCAATGTCCATCAATGTCTACTGTCATCCTGGAGCTCCCACATCTAAACCACAGTCCTTCACCAGTCCGCTTTGCCGTCTTTTTATTAGTCTTTGCCATCTTTTGGTCATCTTTGGTTTCACATGTCCAATCTTGGAAGGAGTCTATCTTCCAACTTTGTCCAGTTCTTGTTATTCTTATTGTTCTTGTTGTTCTCTCTCCTCCTCTTTTTTTTTTTTTCCCCTGCTCTCCTGCACAAATGTTCTAATTCCAAAAAGCTTCTAATTCCTCTGCAGAGGCTTTGTTATTCAGGAACAAAACATTACATCAAGTCCCTTCCATTCTTCAATAGATAAATCTATTGTCTCCTTTAGTGTGTAGACCTCTGTAGACAAAATAGTGTTCCATTTCTGCAGTTTCCCAGGCGATAAAAAGTCCTATTCAAATTCGATGCCAACAATACTTGTAGTGTCCCACAGCTCCTCTAGAGGGATTATAGTAACTCAGTTTCCTTCCCAGAAGTTGCTTTCTTCTGTTGTTAGAAATTTGTTTCTTTCTCTGAGCAAGGGTGTTTTTCCCCCAGCTCTTTTTGTAAAACTAAATATGGATCACATCGTCATCATCATTTTAATCTGGAATGTCTTTAGTTCGGATTTGAAGCAAAAGTAGAACGAATAAAGTATTTTGTTGTTGTTGTTGCCATTATAATTTTTAAGAAATAAAAGACTTTACCAAAAGTTGGGGGAATGAATCAACTATTTTTTTAAAAAAAACAACAACAACCCATGACTATAAAATGTCAATGTTCAAATCAACTTAAAAACAACACTCATACTTGGAAAAATATATAGGGAAAAAAGAAAAGAAATATTGCAGCTTTGGCCTGGACGATGGCATAGCACCTTTGCTGTTCAGAATTGGCACGGACAGGGAGCTGTTAAGAGAATGGCCTTAGATGCTGAAACTGCGGGAAATGGAGCTTTTGAGCAGTTTTGCAATTTACAGTAAACATTCTGCATTCCTGGCTGCCTGGGGATGTTTGGAGGCTGAAACATAAAACCTGCCATTGATAATACATCCTATTACTATTTCTGCATGGTGTTTTCTATTTGCAGCCTGATCCTGAGTCTTGCTGTCCTGACTGTTACACTAGCTTAGTGTCACAATCCATGACTTCTCATCTCATCTTAGGCACATATATGCAGATTTTAGTCTATTAAGCCTACAGTCCTGTACCCACTCCAATGAACTCAGTGGGGCTTACTTCTAAACATAGACATAGACTGTTAGTTGTGCAAGCAAGATTGTCCCATGACCACGACTCTTTTTGAGCTTCAGAAATTGCAGCAGCATTCACAAGACAGTTGTTCCCTATTATAAATTGACCTCCTTAGTCTTTCTTTTTCTTTCTTTCTAATGCTAGTTCAGTTTTCTGACAGGCTTTGAATTCTATATAAAGCCATCATAGGGAACAGACTTTTGCAAGATGGGCCCACTCCCTAAAATATTGCTTTTAAATATCTACAGGCGTCTCTGTTGCCATGTCCTTTTTTGCCTCCAAGGAGAGGCTTCTGCCTGCTGAATTGGATTCTCCCACTGAAACATGTTTAGTGTCTGTTTAATTAGAAGCTGGAAGGGAGTTGCAAAATTCACAGGCTTGTGGTGCATGGATCAAAACCAACACATTGCTCCTTTTTCTGATTAACTTGCTATGAATCCTTAAAAAAAGGGGGGGGGGAAACGTATAAAAAGTTGGAAGTAGTTCTGAGGTTTTAACTTTGATCAAGACAACTAAACCTAGAAATGTTTACAGACATCCACAGTAATAGGTAGGAAGGACACACATATTTTTGTGCACCTGGACTAGTAAAGTACAAGGCATCTAGTTTTTTCTCATTTATATCCCATTGCCCATATGCCTAGCAAATATCACTGATGTAGAAAAATGAATCTATTGCTATCCCTTCCTCCCCAAATACGTTATACCTCGGTGCTTTCCATTGGTGGCTCGTAATCTTAATTTATAGATATAGATTTATCTCGCCCTTTTCTATAAGCTCAGAAAACCGCACATCAGTCGCATGCAAATATGTTTATTCCATGGGGTTCAAAATTTAATAATAAAGGTTACTGTTTTACGTTCCTAAAACTATCTGCCATTTTTGGAATTTTGTACAGATGTGAGGGTTCTGAAGGTAACCCAATATTCATTTACCCACAATAGCTGTTCTCCCCATTCCAGTGAAGGAAGCAGATCTGCACTTCCTCCAGAATTCCTTCCTCCGTTGCAGTGAATGTAGCATCCCATATGGACATAGCTGAATATATGAAGTTGAGTTACGCCAGGGCAGACCATTGGCTCATCTTGTATAGTATTGGCCAGGGAGCTTTATGTGTGCACTGGAGAGCTGGGGATTGGGGTAAGAGAATTTGGAGATTCTTGAACTTGAATGTGGCATTGAACTGTGTTGCAGATGGTGTATTACTAGCTGAGTTGATTAGAATCATAGGAAGCTGCCTTAAACCATTGGTTCATCTAGCTCTGTATTGTCTACAGTGACTGGCGGGATTTCAGATAGGGGATGTTCCCAACCCTACCTGGAAATGATCTAACCTGGGACCATGTGTATGCATGAACTGCCACTGAGCTACGGCATTTCCCCTGGACCAGTTCTTTGGGTCAATGGTTGCATCCATACCTATGTGCATGGGGACATTCTTATACAGTGGTGCCCTGCAAGACGAACGCCTCGCAAGACGGAAAACCCGCTAGACGAAAGGGTTTTCCGTTTTGGAGGCGCTTCGCAAAACGAATTTCCCTATGGGCTTGCTTCGCAAGACGAAATGTCTTGCGAGTTCCTGCGGGTTTTTCCCCCTTCCCCCCCCCTTTCCCTAAGCCGCTTATCAGCTGATCCGCTGATAAGCCGCTTAACAGCTGATCGCTAAAAGCCGCTAAACCGCTAATAGCGCTAATCCGCTAAGCTGTCAATGGGCTTGCTTCGCAAGACGAAAAAACCGCTATACGAAGAGCCTCACGGAACGGATTAATTTTGTCTTGCGAGGCACCACTGTACAGTGGTGGCAAGCATCTACTTGGCCTGGACATGGCGACAAGCCAAGGCCCCCATCTCCTCTCCCCAGTGGCTTCTTCCTCACTTCTTCCTTACATTGCCTGGTCTGATTATAACATTTATATGTCATATTTTTGCCAATGCATTCAGGACAGAATACAGTGTAAAACACTGGTGTACGATCTGAACAGAGATCACACAAAGTAGAAAAGATACAGAAAGGAAAGGAGAAAATAAGTGAATTCAGATATGGTATCCTAGAGAAAAACAACTCTATTTTTATTTTTTTAGTCTCTGGTCTGTCTGCTGTGTGTTTTTGTAGCATCCTCCCTGGGGGCCAGATTTGGTCCCGATTCCTGTTCTAGCTGCTGATTCCTATTCTTTGCAAATGAAAAATGCAACAGAAAATAGCCTTATGCAAGTGGGGGAAATGAGGACTAGCTTTTCATGTGGGGTGGGGACTTTGTCTTTAGCTTCCACTACAAACCAGATTTTTTTTTACCAATATAGACCTTTGCTCAGAGCTCAGTGAAGCCCATATGAAGAAAATGAATTTTGCCTTAGATATTAGGAAGCAGTAAAAGAAAATGAAAAAGCCAAACAGATTCTGAATACAAAAGATGGAAAGAAATCACAAATTCTGCATATTTAAAAAACAGCAAGTGGCCATTGACATGCATGATTAATGGAGAAGGTGGTGGAAGTTCAAGCTTCACTGAGGAACACACAGAGGCCCGAGCTCTCAGAGTTTAAAACAATATATCTCAAATACAAGGAGCTTGGCTGCATTAGTCATTAAGGTGTTCTAAAAATTACTGAGCGATCTTGTAAAGTTAACATCAGTTTGTCTGTACCGCCTTCTGTTCACTGAATTCCTTAGCCAGCCTGGTGTGTTCTTGCCATTGTTTTAAAGGTAAAAGGATTACCTGTAAGTAAAACAATGGGCTTGAACTTAGTATGTGTGTTTAATATATACACATATATTAATATATAATTTTTCTCCTCTTCAATTATATCCTTGTATTCATTTTTGTGTGTGTGGCGTTTATACTCCCGAGTCAGCCAATGAGAATCCCTAGATCAGACCACCCTCGCTGTGAAAAAAAAGGGAAAAGAAAAGAAAAGAGCCTGATACAATTAATACAGTCTGTCTAGAAAGCAGCATTATTTCAGAAACGTTTATGTTAATGATATGGTATGTGTTCTGCACATTTCATACTCAAACAAGAAGCAAGCTTTTGTTTCATTCCAGACTGGGTTTTATTAAAACTGGAGGATCAATGGGAAAACAAAACAGTAATCAGAGCGGGGAATGTAAACTTATCCAGTTTGAAAAAAGAAAGAAAGCCGCGCCTCTTAACAGTGCACATCTACTCAGATATAAGTCCAGTTGAGTTCAGCGGCATTGTGAAGGTAAAGGGACCCCTGACCGTTAGGTCCAGTCGCGGATGACTCTGGGGTTGCAGCGCTCATCTCGCTTTATTGGCCGAGGGAGCCGGCGTACAGCTTCCGGGTCATGCGGCCAGCATGACTAAGCCGCTTCTGGTGAACCAGAACAGCGCACGGAAACGCCATTTAGTTTCCCGCTGGAGCAGTACCTATTTATCTACTTGCATTTTGGCGTGCTTCTGAACTGCTAGGTTGGCAGGAGCAGGGATTGAGCAACGGGAGCTCACCCCGTGGCGGGGATTCGAACCGCCGACCTTCTGATCTGCAAGCCCTAGGCTCCCAGGTAAATGCTTATAAGATTGCAGGCTTAAACCTCGCAAAGCTGCAGGAGAACCCCATAGGTCTTGCACCCATTCTCACACCATGCCCAGTAGATTGCAAAGCACACACCAAAATCAGGTTTAAAAACACGCTGCCCCAGTCCTCCCACTTTGCCCAGTGCCCTAGCCCTTGCATGAGAAAATGGTGAAAGGAAACTGGGCTGCTCATGTACATGTGTCAGAGAGAGAAAGAGAGAGAGAGAGGTAACTACAGCGATCTATACTGATGCTACATATAAAATATACAATATTGGGGAAATTTCACCAGGGTGGAATTTGCTAAAGTTTGTGCTTGGGAGAAACCGCCCTATTAGCTAGCGTTACTTAATATTTATTGATTTGAATAAAATATTTACAGCATCTAACAGAATGGCATTTGTGCATGATAGTTACTTTAAAGCAAATATGCTTTACATCTCTCAGTTTATTATAGGAAAGCAACCAGGAAAATATGGCTGAGTGTGTGGTTGTGTTTTATATTTTTAGGCAACGATTGTAGATAGGAGCGTTTCAGAAACTACGTGGAGAAACAAGACGAGAGCACTGTAAATATTCAGAGAAGGCTAAGAATCCATTTGGGCTGTGGGTTTTCTCTTCCACCCACAGCCCCTGGTGCTATTAATCTAAGTTAAGGACTGCCTTTGTTCTAAAGACATTCAAATCAATGTAACTCGGTAAATCCTCATCATGTAGAGTTAAGAAGCAGCAGGGGTAACAGTATTTAAAGATGTTTAAAAGTGCATTCTTGCCACTTCTAAGCACCCAGTCCTTGTCCGTGCGCTGTGTGTGTGTGTGTGTGTGTGTGTGTATGTGTGTGTGAAACTGCAATATTAGCAGGTGGAAATAGATGGTATAATCTAAACACAAAGAGACCTAAGGTAACCAAGGATGTAGGAGAGACAATGGCTCCAACACTTAGAGAGTTAACTGGATTTTATTCTAATACCCAAGCCCAAGAGCCTGAACTCTTCAAACACTCCAAATGTAGAGCTAAATCAAAGAATTCTGTTTCAAATCCGTACAAGATGTTGCTGTTCTCCCTCCCCACCCCTCCTCTGACAGGAGAAACATTTGGAAGTGTAGTTTCTTTCCCTTTCCTTCCTTCTTTCTTTTTCTTTTCTTTTTCTTTTCTTTTTTTAATAGCTATCTTAAAAAGGAGTTTGGATGTTTAGCACAGCTGGTGCTCGTTACATTATGCACTATCAATAAAATAGCATGTGTAATTAATTTTTAATGCGGTGCTCTATGCAGCGCTTTAAAGCAGTTACTGTATGGGGAGAGCTGACACTGGTCACCGGCGTCAGAAATATTAAAAGAGAAGGCTAGATTTTTGCATTTTTCAGAAGGTGTGGAAAAGAGACAGTAGCTGTCATCAGCTCGCTGTTCCTGGCCAAGCATAATCGCTTGGAATGCCTGTGTGTGTGTGTGTATGGGAGGGTTTTTGGAAAAAAGAAAGTTGCTTAAATAATAACCCAAGCCAGCGTGACACAATAGATGCAAGTTTTGCTCGGATGTGCAGGGCTGGCCGGAGACATTTTGTTGCCGGAGGTGAAAGGTGAGATGGCAGCCCCCGCCCTCCCAGTTCCACATAGAGAAGCCAACTGGGTAGCCAGTCAAATCTTATTTCAGCAAAGAGGATTGGATCCCTCCACCATACCTGAAAGCAGCAGGTTAGTTTGTGGGGTGCAGGATAGGCCTTTCAGAGCACATACAGTTCTGGTAATGGCTAGAGCAGGCACCCCCAACCTGCGACCCTCCAGATGTTTAGGCCTACAACTCCCATGATCCCTAGCTAACAGGTCAGGGATGATGGGAATTGTAGTCCAAAACATCAGGAGGGCCGAAGTTTGGAGATGCCTGGGCTAGAGGGACTGTGACTTTTTTGTATTGGATTAGGTTGTTATTATTAATGTTTGATGTTTTATTATGTTTTTATGTGTTGCAACCCAGCCAGGTGGGTGGGGCTATGATAATAATAATAATAATAATAATAATAATACAGTCATATCTCATGTTATGTTTGCTTCAGGTTGTGCGTTTTCAGGTTGTGTCCCACAGTGACCCAGAAGTACTGGAAAGGGTTACTTCCGGGTATCGCGGCTCGTGCATGCGCAGACACGTAAAATGACGTCACGTGCATGCACAGAAGCTGCGAATTGTGACCTGCACATGCGCAGATGCAGGTTGCATTCTTTTCAGGTTGCGAACGGACCTCTGGAACGGATCCCGTTCGCAACCAGAGGTACCACTGTAATAATAATAATAATAATAATAATAATAATAGGAAGTGGCCTGGGGAATTGCCACTACTGCCCCACTCTCCGCATATTCAGCACTGAATGTGGCTGTCATACTCTGCCCCCCCTGTGGATGTCGGGAACCTAGGTTCATATCCCTACTCAGTTGTAGTGCTGGCTTGGTGACATCTCACACTTGTTCTGAAAGACCACTTGGAGACCCTTGGAAATGAATGTAATGAGGCTTCTGGATACAGATGGTAACAGATTAATTGGCCTGGCTTTTTAAAAAAACTGGTTCAGGCTCTGCTAAGGGAAGGTTTGGCTTAGGAAACTCTCAAAAGAGGTAAATAAAGCGCTGGAGTGAGAAGAAAGTTAGTGCCCCCGCTACACACAACACTGTCTGACCGATCTGAATTAAACCCCATTCACAGCTTGTAAATATCAAGCAAGGGAAACCTCTGGGGAAAGACAAATTCGGTTGCAAGTCTAAAAGAAAACAAAAGGGGAAGAAGCTGGGTTCTATCCAGGAAAATTGTGCAGAAATAATACAAGCCTTTGCCTTTTCTTGTGGCTTTTGGTTGGTTACACTCAAAATAAATACCAAAACTTCTTCGCTTCATATTTGGGGAGTGACACTAATTTGGAAGACTGAAGGCCAAAAGGAATGGAACAAGGGCTACATCCTTTGCTCTGATAATTGACCAAATCATAAGCAAATCTATTTACACTTTGGGGTCCCCCGCCCCGGCCATCTATGTGGCATGAATCGTAGTAGATGCCAGACTTTCCTGGAGATGAAAACCAAAGGGGATTGCTAAGATTTAAATTAAAAAATGGGGAAGGGGGGGGGTAATATGTCAGCAGGACTTTTTTTTCTAGAAGGGCTACTATTCCTTTTATAAAAGTTGCATAGGAAGCAGAAAATTCACCAGGTGTGGCATTTCTTACCATGGTTCTACAGTGGTGGGGGAAATGTACACCTGATATACGTATAGGTTTCCCCTCCCTGTTAAAAGTACTGAAGTCCTCTCAGGCTATGGAGTTGCCATTAGAGACAGGGGAGAGTTTTCATTCAAGTTTGCTTTTGCACTTTCCAAAACAGAACAAGAACTGAAACACAGCCGTCTTTCAAACTTTGCACATTTCTGAATTTTAGCAATGCATTCACACAGCCAAGTAATTGCATATAGTAGAGAAAACACCATCTAAAAATGTGTTCTATTACGGGAAATTGCTTTGCTGATGTGGGAACTACGTGGTTACATTTCTCGGAGGAGCTCAGTTGGCAGGCCAGGGGCCGCTACTTAAAAGGCTTTGTTCCTTGCTGCAAATACCTTTACCCCCCATATTGAAGGGGAAGGGGACCATCCAAATTTGTGAGTGGATGGCATCACATAGGGAGGGATGCTTTAAAAATATATATGGGCCTTAATGGTTGCAATACCTCGTTCATTGGGGCTTGTTCTTGGGTAATCCGCACAAAAGCCCAAGCTGCATGTCTTTAAATATGGGTCTGCCCCACGTCCCATGTAGTGTGGGTGTGTGGGATCTGATTTCAGCAGCAAAAAGGGGAGGGGGTCCTAGACTGACCCTTGTCTTGGTCACTTTTCTCCTCTCTAGTCTTCACCAGGAAGGAAAGTACCTCTGGGGAAATGCTTAGCAGTGTCCAACTGGATGCGCCCTTTGCTCTTGCAGTTGGGCTCCCCACTTTTTCAGCCATCACCATGAGCAGTTTGGGCTTTAGTGGGAATTGTAAAATCGAGTAAACCTTTTTTTGGATCGGGCTGTAGCAGATATAGGAAGAGGTAGGAAAAAATGCTGAAGCATTTTTTCTAGCCAGTAGCCGGAGCAGGCGAACACATAGGTAAGATGTGGTACATTTCCTTATTCAGAAACCGGGCAGGGATTTCCATCTTTCGCAGCAGCATCACCTTAGCAACAGGGTGAACTACCATGGATGATTTGTGTTGTAAAATCAGCCACGCTAACTTACTCCTACAACTCCTCAATTTCGCTAAATGCAGCCAGTCAGCTGAATGTCTCTTTGCAAACACTTCATAAAAAAAAGGAAAGATTAAAAACAGAGAGGAGGAAGGCTTGTGTGAAAGAATAATCTGCTAGGAAATGAACCAACAAATTAGGGAACATGGTGCCTACATACACTTTCTGGCCTTGTTCTCGGCACTGAGATCCAGCGGTGGGGTTTTTAGACATGCGCATATAACAACTCGGTGTTTGCAACTGTTCTCTTACTGCCTCAGCAAAATTCCACTTGGTCGTGTGCAACGTATGCCGAGCCATTTGTTTTCATCTGATCACCTGGCATTTAGAGCAGGGAATCCTTCTGATCACTTGAAAATAAGTTGCCTTAAGTTCTCTTCAGGCATTCTTCTGCCTGACTTAAGTAAACACACTGGGGGAGCCTCGCCCCCACCGCTCTCTGCAACTTGGAAGGCAGACTTCTGGAGAAGACAGCCTCTTGGACTCGTGGAGGCTCCACAAGAACAGGAAGCTCCACACTTCAGAAGTCCACCCTCCCAAATTAGCACAACAATCCCTGTGGCCCTTCGCTCACACGCTTACTTAACTTGGAGAGAGGAATGCCCAAAGAGGAAGTGCTTTGCATATGTTGTGTATTCTGTACTCTGCAGATGGCTGCTTATGACAGTGTGTCGTGCAGGTAGGTGATGCCCTCAGAAAGTCTTCAGAAACCTTTGTAATGTTGTAAGAGCAAGAGCTGAAAGAGCGGAGCTTACCTCTCTTGCCCTGACCTAGCCACTGTGATCCACGCGACGGTCACCTCCAGACTGGATTATTGTAACTCGCTCTACGTGGGGCTGCCCTTGAGACTGACCCAGAAACTCCAGCGGGTGCAGAATGCTGCAGAAAGACTCCTTAAGGGGTCCTCGCTGCAAGATCACATTCACCTGGTGCTATACCAGCTGCACTGGCTCCCGGTGGAGTGCAGGATCAGGTTTAAGGTGCTGGTTTTAACCTTTAAAGCCCTATATGGCCTAGGACCCTCGTACCTACGGGACCGCCTCTCCTGGTATGTCCCACAGAGAAACTTACGGTCTTCAAATAAAAACATCTTGAAGGTCCCAGGTCACAGAGAGGTTAGGCTGGCCTCAACTAGAGCCAGGGCTTTTTCGGCTGTGGCTCCGATCTGGTGGAACACTCTGTCACAAGAGACTAGGGCCCTGAGGGACTTGACATCTTTCCGCAGGGCCTGCAAGACAGAGCTGTTCCGCCAGGCCTTTGGCCAGGGCACAGCCTGACTCCCTCCTTCAGCAATCTTCACAGAGCTCTGGCCCAATGGTTGCCAGTGGCTTGATTTGAATTAATTTTATAATGAATGATTTTAGAGTGTTGTGTTGTACTGTTGTACTGTTTTATTGTTGTTAGCCGCCCTGAGCCCAGCTTCGGCTGGGGAGGGCGGGATATAAATAAAATTTATTATTATTATTATTATTATTATTATTATTATTATTGTGTCCTGCACTGTCAGAACTTAATTCTTCCCCATGACTCTTCACAGAGAATGGGAGGTCTGCGCATAGCTGCCTTCACCAAGCTGGTGCCCTCCAGATGTTTTTTTTAAATAACATTTTACTGATTTTCCAAAAATAACAAAAATAAAAAACAACAATGCCAAAACAAAACAAATTGACTTCCCTCTAACCCCTTCCTTGGTTCTATTGTTTATCCAGATACTGAACATTCATTGTTAAATTTGTAACATATTTAAATCACCTATTATCCATTCATAATGCTTAAAGTGTAGCAAGTCAATAGAAAGTTGCTAATACTACACACCAGGCTACTCCAAGTTGGTGCCCTCCAGATGTTTGGGGCCGCAACTGCCGGCAACCTGTTAGCTTGGATGTTGCCGTTCAAAACATCTGGAAGGCACCAATTAGGAGAAGTCTGGTATGTAGTATTAGCAACTTTCTGTTGGCTTGCTACACATTAAGCAGCAGCCCCTCGCATGGTGAATGCTTTCGTCCTAACATGGAGATGGCAATGGGGAAAGTGGCGTCAAGTGGTAACAGGAGACAGGACAATAAAATAAAAGTTGGCAGCTCTGTACCATAAGAACAGGAGAAGAGCCCAACTGGAACGAGTCAGGGTTCTTCTCCTATTCTTACCAATCTTTACTTGGCCAAAATATTTTAGGCTAGATCTTTATATATGTGTGTTTCTTTCTGTGTCTGAGCACATGCTTATGTCACTGTGCTAATATTTAGCCTGAGGAATCTAGGTAAAACCCTGTATTTTGGCCCAGAAAGACATCTTGTTCTCCTCTTGTAGTTCACAGCTCAGGAAATGCTGAGCACATTTTTTTTACATTAATTCTCACAGTTTGTCGTGGGTAGCAGCTAAACCCAAGAAGTTCTCTGCAGAGTACACAGATTCTGTGGCTGGCATTCATGGTCTTCAACATGGGCAAATTGATTCTTTCAAGGCTGAAAAACTGGAAAACCACTGGTTTCATTGGGTTCCTTGCATTGCAGCATCCAGTGAAGTGTAAATAAATTATCCCAGCAGCTGGTTTGAATGAGTGTTTCTTTGTATATGTTGTGCTTTTGTAGTATTTTCTTTTGGTTGTGTAGGATGAATTTTTCATTAGTGGATGAAAGAGGATCACCTAGTGCCCAGTTTATTACCTTTTAGGTGTTGGATTAAGACATTTTTATTCTCCCAGTCATTGTAATGCTCTGTGCTTTTAAAATACTGCATACTGCCAATACTATTTAAAATGCTGGGAGTTTTTTGTTTTTTTTTAACTTAGCTTGCGTATTGTGCTAATTATGTTATTTATTACTTTTAATGGGTTTATTGTGTTTTTCATTGTTTTGTTTCAAATCGTGCTGTAAATTGCCCTAGGATTAATATTGTGCAGGATGATAAATGAATACCATGAATGAATGAATGAATGAATGAATGAATGAAATACTGGAAAATAAATACCTTCTTTTTATCATTTATTTCTCCACCTCTTTGTTGGGCATCATATTATTCCATATACTAAGTGACTGCAGTCACTAATATAGTTTTCTTTTTCTTTTTCAAACAGTGCCCCCATCTTTTTTTCTTTCCGTCTGAGAATGTAGAATTGTAAAGAATGTTTGATTTAGGACAGTGGGGATGTGGAGATCAGAGGTTGAAATTAAAGATGTAATGAATCAGTAAGATGTCTATGAGGAATGAAACAAGTCCAAATCTGCCCCAGAGAAGGTTTGCATTTTTAAAAAGAATTCAGCTAGAGAAGTCGGAGGTCTGGGGACTTATGGAATGAGGTTAATGTAGGTGTGAGTAGTTGAAATGACAAGAGCATTTGGAAAGTTTCCATAAATCTGCACTTTAAACAATTCTATTCCACTTTGTGGGAATTAGTGGGAATTGTGATAGAGAAGGTCCAGACTGATCTATTTTTGAATCAGATACCTGCTTTGCAACAATCAGTCCTGCTACTTTGTTCAGGAACCATCTATTTTCTTAATAAAAGATGTAAAAATAAAATACAAAACTGACCCCATTCCCCTGGTTTTGGTATAGTTTGTTAGTCTACACCACTCTGAATTTTGAAGACATTGTTTTCTTTTTTCTTTATTTTATATCCTGTGATTTGGGGTTTCCCCCCTTTTTATTGCAAAAGGGAAAAATACATAAAAGACCATAGGAAAAAGATATATGCAGATAGCAATGGCATACATAATACAATATAGTTAAATAAGAATCTTGATACAAAAATATAATATGATGATTCTAATAATAATTACACTGATGTAACTAGTATTCTGACCAATCTGGACTCAAATATCCTATTCCAAGTTGTTACCATCTAAGCTAAACACAGCTCACCAGCAACAAAAATGTCACATTTTTCTTGCATTCCTGGTACTGCCAAAGTGAGAGAGAAGGGGGAGGGTTTTTTGTTTTTTTTTAAGCGGGGCGGATTTTCATGCATCTGGCGGGCTGGAAATAATATGTTTTTGAGTTGGTAGGTCACTAGTTGTGAAAGTCTTATTTAAAACATTGAGCTATTTATGCCCAAATAATATGTATTATGACGATGGTTAGATTGTTTTGTTTTTATCCCAGAATCTAGTATATTCATAATACCTATAAAAAGGCTTTCTAATTATTAGAACTTTTTATATTCTCTCCACCCTCCTACAACATAGACTGGGATAAGAGATGGTCACCTCTAAAGAGACCCTGTGATCTTCAAGGCAATCTTCAGCCTAGACCTTCCATGGCCAAAACCAGCAATCTTTCAGTTCAGTCGCTCTTCCTGACTTCTTGAAAGTTACAGTCAATCCCTCTTCAAGCAGTTAAGGCAGAGATAGCTCTCATTGTGTCAGGGAACTGCCATCGGAGCCAGAGGGAGAGAGAGGGCTCCAGAGGGATTCCGGAGAGCGTCCAGGGATGGGGAGAAGCAGCCCATCTTCTGGGGAAGGGAATCAGCGTAGCACCAGTGGAGAAGGGGGGCAGATGGGGGAATCGGCGAGGCGGTCCCATGACTCCTCGCCGGGGACCAGCGGGGAGAGCACGGGTCCTCCGCTGCCCACACCCTCCTTGCGCAGAAGGCTTCTGCGCAGGGAGAGTAGGCGGAGACTAGGCGTCAAAGAGTTTCTTTGCTGGAAGAAGTTCAAGAAACGCCCACTGACAGATTCTGCCAGCGATTGAGACAGCCATGGGCGAGTGGCTGTCCGGACGGAAAAGGTTCACTCAGGCAACCCAGCCAGGTGTGGCGCCAGTTTACGCACGAGCAACCCCTAGAACCATTACACATTGTTTGTACAAAAATCACGTTGTGTTATGCAGCTGTACATACAGGGTCCCATCGCTTATTGCCAATAACCAGAAATAACTTTTATTATCAAGTGCAGTACCTTTCACTGGAGTCATATTACACATTCAGCTAAGAAATCAAGTGATGTATACACATTCTGGTGCACTCTTGTCAGTCATATCATCAGGTGTTCCCTGAAGGCAGAATATGCTGGCTGGGACTCATGGGATTTGTGATCTCCAGCTGTTTTGGACTATACCGGGGCGGGGCGGGGCAGCCATGACCGTTTCCGGCCGCTAACACAACAGTATTGTGGCACCCTAAAGACTAACAGGTTATTATGGCATAAGTTTTTGTGGCCTGAAGTCAACAGATCACAATACTTCTCCCTCGTTCTCTTTTTGTAAATATACCTGCCGGCAAAGGACAATAGCACTTCATGCATCTCCAGTCCATGGAAAACATATGCCTTAATGAATCTTAATGTCCCAGTGCTCTTCTTTCTTCCTCTTTTCTTCATGTTCTTTATTGTTTCTGCACCTGGTTCTTGGGGGGGGGGGTTTCTTATGAGCATAAAGAGCTTTACTCAATTAGATAACGGAGACAAATAATGGATTGTTTTGGACACCATCTTACACTTGAAAGAAGCGCTTAAGAGTGTCAGCAACCATGGTTTCAGCCCTGAATTTTCTTCTTCCCAGAACGGCTTCAGTGAAAATTCAGTTACAGATCTGCATTTGAAATAAGAGCTGAAAGTGTTTACATGGCAAATCAGATGAGACCAGGATCTCTCAGGCCCTCCTGTTTGCTACTGAAGCATGTACACTGATTGGGATATACTTATTTTTTAATAATGACAACAACATCAATAATGAGTAGTAATAATAGTAGTTTCTCTTTCTAACCACAAGGGCCTGCAACAACGTTTACAATGTCAAAACATACAAAATATAAAACAAAACAATGATTTGGATTTTTAAACGGTCACTTCAGATGGAACAAAATCATTAGTAAACAAAATTGGAAACCTATCAAACCTATGAAATGGGTTTTTTTTACAGCTTTTTAAAATTTATACAAGGTTGGGGCTAGCAATTGGGGGGTGCTACAGAGAAGGCACTGCTCTTGGTGGTCGGACATACAGCAGGGCCACTGAGGATTGTCATAATTTTTGGACAGGCTATATAATAAATGGGCTATAATATATTTATGTGTCCTGCTCTCAGCGTTTGAAGGGCCCCCTACCCAGAGGCCCCGGAATAGTAGCAGAAACCTTTGGGGTTCTCTTGCTCCTCAGCTGCTTACCAGCAGTAATCACTGGATCTTGTCTAGTTTCGGGGCTGGTTGGTGGAACTGCTTTTCGATCAGTTTCTCCCTGCCTAAATGAAGTCCATTAAATGGGCTGTTCCCTCTCGGTGTGGCAACCCAGTCCTCTTCACCTGCCAACACAACTTGGTCTATGCATCCTGCCCTAAGGATCCTACCCTACTAGCATCATGCCTTTTCCAATGACTGTCTTTTTTTTTACGGGGGGGCACTTTATTTGAAGGGCTGTCTGGTTGAAGTTCTGCTTATATGTAAAGAACCCTATACATAAAGAAATGGAAGGCACTGGCCTTGAAGTTGCCTATCAGCAGGCTGAGGAGGCCTAGTGGTTGCCTGGTCAAAGGCTCCCTTTCTACTGTGAGGTCTATTGTATTTCTATGTAATTATAGGAATTATTCCTGAAGTTGTGTGTGTGTCTGTGTGCAGCATCCTATCTGAATCTTATGCAAATTTGTGTCCTCCTCTGCCCCCATTTTTTTGATGTGTAAATGGCCCCACTTATTTACAACCACCCCACCAGTATATCCTTATGGAACACATGAGGACCACATGAGCTCAATATTGTCTACTCTGATTGGCAGTCGCTCCCTAGTGCATCAGGCGGGAGTCTCTCCCATGCCTACCTGGAGATGCTGGGGTTTGAACCTGGAACATTCTGCGTGCAAAGCAGATGTTCTTCCACTGAGTTATGACCCTTCCTCATTGGTGATTTCTTTCATCTCAATAAAGTTGTCTATTCCTTTCATTTCAGTAAAGTACCTCCTCAGGCGGCCTGTTTGGTCAGTTCCAATAAATCGCATGGATTATTTTTAGCCTAATATTTGTTGGACTCCTGAGCAAAATTGTTTTGATTGTAATTGTAATTGTAAAAGGAGAAATAAAATAAAATAAATGGAAGTGTTGGCTGGCTGGAAACACAGCTCTCCTCAGCAGAGAGAGAGAGAGATGCTTACTGTGCCAGCGCAAGCTATTATAGCAAGATCTTTAAAAAAATAAAATAAGGGCACTGTCCTTTTAAATCTGATCTCTCAAACTTTACTGGATATTTTACAGAGCCTGGTTTCATTTATAGTGGAGCCAGACTTGCTGTGTGAGTCGTTCGCATGCTGGAATTAGTCTTAAGCTTGCTTCTGTGGCGTTGCCAAATTCCATGTTTGTGTTTTATTTAGAATTCTTTTCACGGCCAGTCGAATCTGTTCAGGCATACACAGGCGGTGTTGCACCCCACAGAGAAAATAAGCAAGCTTGCGTTTTCTTTGGCATAGGCCTTGGCCACAAAAGACTGCGGTCTAAAAAACATTTTTTTCCTTAAAAAAAGAAGCTATTTTAACCCATAACAGATGTATAAAGTAGGCACAAGCATGCCAGTTTCCTTAGTTTTAATTAAAAAATAATTATGGCTTTAATGGGATGCTAGTGACAAATTTGGATGAATGGTGGGTGACAGTATCTCCAGGCCCCCTTCAAGTTTATAAATTAGTGTATTTCTCTTGGCTGATGAAACAGATGAAATTAAGAAAAGGGAGCAGTCATATATCCCCCCGCCCCCGCTCCAAAGACACACTTATTAAAGATAAAATAAAATATGCTGAAATAATAGAACACCATTGGCCCAAAGCATAATTGGGTTGGGGTTGAACTTTGCTTCTGCAAGACACCTGCAAAGGCATCCTTTGTGATTTTGCAGTAGCCACTCTGCCAAATCTTTGTGGTTTACAGCACCAGATAGTTTTATTTATAGCCACATAGTCAGCAGGAGCGTTTCATTCACAGAATTCTTAAAAATAGGAACTCATACCTGCACTGCTATTACCATTGCTAGCAGAACTGCTGCTTTTATGACCTCATGGGCTGACTACTATGAAACATTCTGTGTAGGGTTCCCCATGACTTGGGAGGGGGAATTCAGATGACTTCCTCCATGCATTTTTTTTTGGGGGGGGTATTCCTTACCACCACTTACGACCACCCTGTAAGTGAAGGTCCCCTCATGAATGTGTTGGAACATCTCATCAGGAATGGTCATCAGCATTTCCACTTTCACAAATACACACGCAGCTTGTGTATTTTAGCTTGTTGTTAGTGTATTGGGGTATGACTAGCCCATGCGGCATGGCAACATGTCTCATGTGCTGTTGACATGTCAGAAGGAACACATTGCACCAGTGTTCCTGCTATCTCCTGCCTGCAATTGAAGGTGCCTTTTCCTTCAACTTGCCTGACATGCTAAGGCTTTGGGAACACAGGAAGCTGCCAGTATGAGTCATAACATTGGGACATCTAGTTCATTACTGATTGACAGCGACTCTTTTAGCATTTCAGATAGGATTTTCTCCCAGTCCTACCTGGAGATGCTGGGATTGAACCAGGTACCTTCTGAATGCAAAGCAGTTACTCTGCCACTGAGGTATCTGCAGCCAATCCCTGAAAAAAAAAACAGTTGTGCCAACTATGTGATAGATACTTGACTGATCACCGGGTTGGCAAAACTCCTTGCACTGTGGTTCTCAAGTGTCCGACAGCCAGCTGGCTGTCGGGTGCTTGGGAAGCACTTTGACAGGTGGGTGGTACAATGTACTTGCCCATCATCTGATGTCATCATGTGGCACTATCCTTAGGGTGACGCTGTCTTTTCTAAGATAGCGTCGGCCAAGAGTAGATGTTTTCAAACTGTTCCCAAGAGCCATTTGAAAAGCCTTAGGGGTTCTTCAGTGATAAACTGAATTATGGCAGGGAAACTTATCTGACGTTACTAATCTTCCCTGGAAACATACAATTGCAGGGGTCTGTTGGGTCCATGCAGGGCAATGGTTAGGCCAAACAGGTCTGGTTGGTAGTCTATATGTGCTGAGAATACGCCCTATACAAGTGGCTCCCAACTGTTCCACGGACCTCAGGGGGGTCTGTGGCACATACCCGTCAACTTTCTGGTACTTCCCATTTTAGGGGGCCATGATCTCATGTAAGCATGGCGCCCCAAAATGCCCAAGATGGCGGCTGGACTGTGGTGCTCCAAAATGTGCGTTTCTGGACGCCGTCCACTCTTGCAAGTCATGTGACTCACACGGGACTGCAGCCCGGTTATGCGCTGGGCATGTTGGAGGGTATGGTGGCACCATTCACGTAACCAAAACTACCACAGACATACCAACATTTTCAAAAGTAGGGGATCCATGGCTTGGCTTTTGCAAAACGGGTGGGGGGGGGGTCGCAGTGGGAACCAATGCCCTAGAACTTACATAAGACTTTTGTGTGGCATGCAGGGATTCCTTGGCAAACCAACGGCTGAGAGGGCTAATTGCTTCTTGTAGGAATGTTGAGAAACACTGTGGGCTTAGGAGCCTGCGCACAATGTAAGCATTCAGCAAGCACATTCGCTCTCCCACCTCCCCCCCTCACTTCACTGCAAGAGGGAACAGAGGAGGGTGGGTACAGCTTAACCCCCCTTTTTTACTTCAAGTGGTATAGCTAGTCCTCATTACCATGGTGACCAACTGGAAGAAGAAGCCACCTAAGTTCTAAGACGCTCGAATCCAAGCCAAAATGCTGGATGCCTGCTGAGAAAAAGGACAGTTTGTAGTGATTAGCAAACTTTCTGTGCGGAATATCAGAGAATCGGTTTGACCGATGTCAATGTGCTGCTCTGATGTCTGGCTGGAATATGCCAAACATCTGGGTTTTCCTGCTGGGAACGTTCTAAGCAGGAGAGATGAGTGTTCGAAACATGCCCTTGTGGGTGGATTGGGGAAGGCTATTCTGCTTTGCATTACGCGTGAGTCACGCTATCTTCAGTGCTACCATTCTTATGAGTAAGCCACAGGCTCTGGCTTCTGTGGTCGAGGTCTTTCTGGCCCAGCTATGACAGTTTAGTGTTGCAATCTTCCCATGACATGAGCAAACTTACTGGGGTTCACGGGTTTCAGATCATGTCGGCGGAAAGCAATTACTATTAGAGCAGGTGCGCATTTATGTCGTGTTTCTATTTTCTTTTCTTTTGGTCTTCCAAGTAATTTTCAGCCTTTGAATTGGCTCTTGATGGAAATGACTCTCAATTTGGCATTCAAGCTTAATTCCACTTTTGATGAAATCAATTAAACTCAGGCCCCTGGTTTCAATGAGTATCAGAATTGCAGGCCTCTCTCTTTTGCTGCTGCCATGTTACCCAGTGACAGTAGCCAGCCACGTCAAAGCAAGGAAAACCCAGCATTGTCTCAAATAAAACTTTTACTGTAGGAGTTCGTTAGAGCGTCGTTTCCCAATTAGTTCTTTCCTCTTCAGTTCTGAACAGCACCCTTTTCCTGTTTGCCGGCACCCACTATATCCATTGCCTGCAATCATGCCAATCCATTTGCCCCTAAATGCTGAATTATGTACATTTAGCTATACACAACAAGGAGAGAGAAAATTTGTTTTGCTTGTGAACAGTGCAATTCTGAAAGCACAGTTCCAAATACCATGAGTCCTAAAAAAAAAAAAAGAACACGTTCCTGAGATTTTTTTGATTTTTTGATTTTTGAAGGGAAACATTGCATTGGTGTTAATCTGTTTAACTACACCTTATTACTAAATATCAGTCCAGTAGGCTTTCTACAAAGAGCCCCTCTTCCCACTGATTGGAAGTGATTAGCCTTTGAAAGCATCACCTGAATGTTTCAATACTCTTAAAGTTCAATTAACTTTCTTTCTTTCTTTCTTTCTGCATACATACATACATACATACCACGAAAGCCTGTTGCTTCCCTGCTCCTGGACTTCCTGGTTTTTGGTTTTTTTTTAAAAAAAAAGTGGGGGAAAGATAGAGGCTAATTTGATTTGTTCTGATATGTCTCACATATCTAATTGCTGCTGTTGAGAATGATTAATGTCCAGCTGAAGAGTTTCCACATCTATAAATGAAAAATGAAAACAGATGTTACTTTGATGAAAGTGTCTTCCAGCCCTCATCAGCAGTGGCTGACAGCGCAGGCTGCTGAGATACAGCTATCTGTCAATAGATAGATATTTGGTGCCAGATACAGTTCGTACACACACTGACAGGGAGCCAAGGCAACAATTAATGATAATTTCATCCAGTGAGTTCTCTCTCCCTGCCACCACCAAAAAACCCTCCCCCCCCACTCTATTTTTTTTTGGGGGGGGGTGAGCACTAATGCCTGGCTCAGCATTTTGCTAAAAAGATGTAACAGCTTAAAAATAACTTTAGACTTTTTGTCTAGTGCTTATCTGCCAAGATCTCTTGTTTAGCGCTCAGTCGTTCAGTTAGTTATCCTGGTCACCTGCGGACTTTACTAAGGATGAAGTGCCTGAAAATTATGTTAGGATATCCCATCATTCTCTTTTGCTTTCTAGAAAAGAAGTCGCGTTTCTCCCTGGGGTAGAAAGAGGCAACCTGAGAAAGGCTGACAACATTCTCGTTAAAAATTTAAAGCCTAGATGCACATATTGTACATTTATAAGAAGTGCATATTCCTGTTCGTCCTGCTCTTTAAAAGGGGGGCTGGAGAGCATGATTTGCCTTGCTCATGGCGAACAAGTCACCTCACTTGTGCCTTAGGCAGAAGCTGCCATTTCGCAAACCAGCATGGACTATCCAAATGGGGGTAGCCACTGAGCCAATTGTATGCAGAACCACATTTTTAAAAATGTGTTTTTTCTAGGGCTATTTGACCCACCTGCCATTAGCAGAGAAAAAGCAACTATAAGTACAACAGAAGTATGCATCTTTTATCAGTTCTGGTCGATACGTTAATATGGCAGGGACCTGGAAGTCAGATGAAACAAGTTTAGCATGCTTGCGATGGGAGTCACATTTACCATGAACAGTTGTTGCTCCACGTTCCCGGTGGTAGATTGCATGTAGGAAAGCCATGCGGGGAGCTGTTCCTCAGATCACAGTTTGGGGATAGGTTTCTTTGGAATAGCTCCCTGTGAGCCAGAAATGGAAAGTATTTAATGGACAAGAAATAATAGAATACAAAAAAAAAATGTACTAATTGCGGGCATCATTCGTTGGGGCCATCATAGCTTTTCTTCCCTGTTCTGCCATCGTTGGGGCCGTCATAGCTTTTCTTCCCTGGTCTGCATCACTGGTGGCCAGCAGTGAGGGTGGATGAACTCATAGAGTCATAGAAATGTAGAGCTGGAAGGCACTATGAGGGTCATCTAGTCCAAACCCCTGCAATGCAGAACTCTCTTGCCCAATGAGATTGAGAGTCTTGTGCTCTACTGATTGAGCTAATGCTAGCCTCAAATAATTCAGTGAATTGGACTAAATAATACAGCCAGAGACTGGAAAATTCAGCACAGTGACCCTAGACCTGGTTACAAGGCCAGCACTTTGCTATACCTGGGAAGATCTTTCAAGAAAAAGGCCCATTATTCCCAGGTAACCTTGCAGGTGCCAGGCATAGGGATAATACATACTTTGGGCCATGGGTGTGAAAGCTGTAGGTGGTTCAGGTTATTATAACATTATTTTCCAATATCTCTTTTTACCATATATAACACACACAAACACACACATTTGTATGTATATATCCCAACTTTTAACCCTTACATTGATGTCCATCAGGGCTGAAACACCCGGGTTTTAAAGATATAATTCATGGTAAATGTTGTAGCATGATTTCAAAAAACAAACATAGGTGTTTCTGAACCAAAAGGTTGGATAATGAAGCTTTTCACTCTTGTTAGGGTTTTGTTATTGTTGTTTTTTTTCAACGCGGGGAGAAATAGTTCATTGGAATCCCCCCTTTTAGATCTCAAAAATAAATAAATAAATGTCATCATAACTTGCACTTCAGCAAGCCCTCCCTTTCCAAAGCATATAGTAATCCTTGACTTTGTCTAACGACTCTCCTGTCGGTCTGGGGGGCATTTTGGTAGGTTTGAGAGAGGGCCAAGAATGAAGAAACACTATATCCTTGAGAGGCAGCCCACAGGGCAAGCAACAAGATCAGACTAGCTGCCTTCCTCTGTAGAGCCAAGGCAGAGGAAAATCCTCTCCTTTAGCATGATGTCATTGCATCCAGTGAGTGGGAGCTGTTGATACCTGCATCAAAATCTTTCTAGGGCGTATCTCATCATGTTGCTGGGGGGGGGGGGATGTTGAAGAACGCTAAACGAGCAATGTTGAAATGCAAACTTAGAGAGAGGCTTGATGGAGTGGGTGGGAAAATCTGCTTGATTTCTGACCAGCAGCTTGTAGGAAGGAGCATGGATTCAGATCTGTACTCCTCCACAGCTCATCTTGCTTTCAGTCATACAGAGGTACCTTCGTTCACTGAGTGCTAGGGATGGAGTGCGGGGGGTGGGTCATCATTTCTCAGACCTACTTATATCTCTTGATTAGCTTATTTGTTTTTACATACTATTGGACTATTGATACGAACAGTTAATACTGGTTTTATGTATCGGATATGCATGCCAAAGATGCTTTGCTTTAAATAATTGGTGTATGTGTGCATTTGCCATGCTTTTTTTCTTCGAAAAAAATGTTTAGGGGTACTCTCATTTTCTTACTCATATTGAAATACTGCCCCTCAATGAGGCCAAGCTTAGATTCACAAAACGTTTAGGGGTATGCATATCCCTGCATCCCCCCACCCAGAAAAAAGCACTGTGTATTTGTATGTGTGTGTGCGCGCACGCGCTTGCGTGTGTTTAAACACTTTCTCCAGTGTTAACAACATTGCAATACTTTTTTATGTGGTACATAAAAAAGGGAAAACAACCACAGTAAATAAAAAAAATATTCATATTTGCAATTAATATGTCTAAGATCTTGCTGAATCTTGCCCTCCAACTGAGGTGTCTGCCTACCTTTCTGAAGTGGAATTGGAGTAGGCCGGTGCTTTTAGAATTCCCCTCATACTTTCTATACAGCTGTTTTCACCCTCTTTTCAGTTGGCAGCGGTGAGATGAAGGCTATGCCTCTCTGATGGAAGTGCTGTTGCAGAGCCTTGTAGGCAAGCCCCCTAAAAATCAGTGGGTAGTACAATAATGCCTTCCTAATTCAAACACCTAAGCGTGAGAGAAATGGCTTTTTTAATTACAGCAGTGCTTCAAGGGACCCTGGGAAAGGAAGGTATAAACAGCAGAGGCTGCCAGTGGCTAGTGGCAGGTTTGGCCTAATAAACGGCAAGTAAATAACTTGGTGATTATCTGGAATTGGCAGGCCACTTAAGTGCGGCGTGGACTAGGCGGACGGGCTTCCCTTTCCACACTTTATTGCTAGATCGCATAATGGAGAAACAGCAAGAAAACACACAGAGATCTCCACAGTGTCAGTCACTCTGAACTTGTTCTGCAACGACTGTGACATCTCCGTTTGTGAGAGCTGATAAGAACACACCACAATTAATTTCTCCTCTCCCCCCCCCACCCCCCAGTGAAATATAAGTATGTTACGTCAGTTAAACCTAAAGCTCTGGTGAGATTTGAGAGTGCTGGTTTCGTGATTCAAAACCACAGCAGGTCGGTATTCCTGGTGCCTGCCTTTTTGTTAAGGGCAGTTCCGTAAGGCAGAGGTTCCTGTGGTGATTGCAAAGTCAGGTGGTGTGGCATGCATGTGTGAAACAGTCAGCATAGGACAACAATACGGAGAGGGCTTTTCATATGATCTGGTGTTGATTTTTCAGAAACGTACCATTTTTCGTCTGTGGTAAGTGAGTCATAAGAACATAAGAGCCTGCTGGATCAGGCCAATGGCCCAGCGAGTCTATCCTGCTCTCAGGGTGACCAATCAGATGCCCATGGAACATGAAATGAGGACCTGTTGCATTCTTTGCACTTGTGATTTCCAACAACTGGTGTTCAGAAGCACACTTCCTCAGAGCATTGCCATCATGGCTTGAAGCTATTGGTAGCCTTTTCTTCCACTAATTTGCCTTACCCTCTTTTAAAGCCATTCCCTGAGTGACAGCTCATAGAATTGAAAGGCATACAAAGACGGTTGTTAATAATAATAACAATAATTATAATTATAAATTATTGTTTCATCCACCTAGCGTTTTCAGTAGTTTCAGTAGTCTTTACAGTCACCCGCTCCTTGATCTTTTTAACTGGAGATACCAGGAATTTGGGACCTATATGAAAAACAGAAACAAAACATGTGCTTTACCACTGAGACGTTGATGATGCCATTAATACAAGCTGGGCATTTGTTTTGTTTTGTTTTTTGCTGTTGAGGGACTTATTTGCTTGGAGGTAATCTGCCATGGACATCATGCTGGTGGTGGATGGATCTGGAATCAAAAGGAAGAAAAGTTGGAGCCAATCCAATGGTGGATGGAACCATTTTTCTCTCTCGTCCTCCTCATTCCCCCCTCCTCCTTGGCACATTTGTGAAATTAGCCCAAGTGCTACATGATACCCTAGTGCAACAGTTTGCATTCCCTTGCGCCAGAATAATGGTATAGTCCGTTATTACTTGGATCATTTCAAGTCATTCCACTTCTGAGCCTTGTGAAGTGGGAAGGGCCTTGACTCTCTAAAGCAGAGGTTGTCAACCTAGTCCCTACCGCACATTAGTGGGCGTTTCAGGATTCTAGGTGGGCAGTAGGAGGTTCTGCGGCACAAGCTGAATCCTCCTTCCATCGAGCACTGGTGGGCGGTAAGGAAATTTTACCATCAAGAAAGACGCATTAGTGGGCGGTAGGTATAAAAAGGTTGACAACCCCTGCTCTAAAGCAATCTGAGTAGGAAAACATTCCTTAATGCAAGTATGGGAGGGGGAATGTGATGTGAGATGCTGGTCAGCATCTCACATGTGCAATGGAGAATAAGGAAGTGGCCCAGTCTGGTATAAGCCCAAATATTTCATAGAATTGTAGAGTTAGAAGGGTGACTCATTACCACAATTTTGAGAATGACTTTCCAAAAAGTCATTTTTAGTTTCCCATTTTCCCAGTTTTAAGTTTAGTTCTCCACATTTTCACATCAATTTGTGAATTTCTTTTTTTAAAAAAGGTCCTCATAATAATTCATCAGCATTTCAGTGCTGGTTTCTTTCTAATATACTCATGTCTGCATGCAATTTTGCCACATTTTTATATATCTGGTTTGTACTAACACGTGCATTTTATGCACTCTTTGCCCTACTCGATACTTTTTTTACCACATTTACTTTACTGGGGAATTGCATTGCAAAATTCAGAAAAGTGCAGATTTCAACGAAAAGCTGTGCTTTGTTTCATATCGTTTTGGAAAGGGCAGATTAGGTGAGTTCACCTTTATATGTGCAATGGATCAAACTTCTCTTCCCTCCTTAGTTCCAACAGTGGTACTGCAATTTTATTTGTACCTTCAAGGAAATGAATCTCTATACTGAGAGGGAGAAAGAAGGAAATTGCTGATCAAATTTGCTTATCCAGTGTTTTCATACTTAATTTAGGCCTCAGTCTCTCCTTTTCCCACACCTGAGGGACAGACTGGGCCTGTATTTGCCTTTACAAGGAAAGACTTCACCAGTGGCTTACGGGCCACTGAGAAGTGGCTGTCTGCTAAGGCCTTGGATCAAATCCTTGTGGTGCAGCAATAAAACTGCTAACACATTTGAAAAGGAAGCAGGGACCGGTATGATTTCAAACTGGATGGGGGACCACGTATTGAGATTCTTGAATTGCAGGGGGTTGGACTAGATGACCCTCGGGGTCTCTTCCAACGCTACAATTCTGTGATTTTATGAAATCTTTCTGCATGTTTGTCAAAGAGCATTGTCATCCATCACAAACCCACAGGGGTGCTTCCAGACAACCTGTTTATTGAGCCTTTGCCCTGACTTGCTTGCGGGGTGGGTGGGGGGGTGGGGGGTTAGATGACACCGGCTATTTAATGAACATCCAGCCTGATTTGTTTGTGGGGAGGTTAGTTGGCATTGCATCAAAGCAAGTGTTACTCCACACTTCCCAGTGCAATTTCCCTCATCACTTTCCCTTATTGCAAAAAGACTGTTCCTTTAGGGAAGCGGGTTTGTTGTGCAAAAAAACCTCCCCATTGACTATATCTGTGTGATTTGAATTTACTGGTTTGTGATTGAATCTCTGCTGAATGTAGCTACAGTTTGGCAGTGCCCTGGGTTTGAGATATATGAATGTGCCTTGAAAACAGGAGGCCTGCAAGTTCACTGGGAGCTTATTTGGCGCATGCATCAAAGCTTTCTTCTACTATCCAGTTAGCATTTCTTGCCAAAACACCTCTCCCTACTTTTGTCCAACGGAACAACAGAGCAGAATCTAACTTGCTCTCCTAGTCTCTCCTTCACACTCTCATACATCCTTGCCTCTAGTGATAGTTGTACTGAGCTGTAAGTCCAGGAGTGCTCTTGTTTCTAATTCCCATTTATACCTCCTGTCACCATGTTACCCTTTCTTTGGCAAGGTGTTCACCAGGTTCCTGCTCTGTGATATTGTTCAAAATTCTTCTCTAGGGTGCTGCTTACTGCTTACTGTCAGGGGATGTGGTAGAACACGGTTCCCCTCCAGGGATCTGCTTGTTTCCCAGAAAAATAAAATAAAATTGCAGAAGGAAACAAAAATGCAGACAATTTGGGGTGTGTGTGTAATTCTGACCCCCTTGCCTTAAATGGGAACTTACTTCATATGATGGGCCTATATTTGTTATGCCCAGAATAAGTGATTTCATAATAGATAGCTATAGCCTTCCCCTCTGTCCCGCTTTGGAAATTTAAATTGGAGAAATGGCATGGTGAAGGGTTAAGAGCCACCCCCCTCCCCACCCCCATACAACTGTTCTGAACAAAAGAATATGATATTGGGAGTTCTCATCATGGATCTCCCATGTTACATTTAGTTTGAACAAGACTATGCTTTTATATCCGCAAACAGCTAATCAAGATGTTTTAAGCCTTATGGGTGAAAATTCATGTATGTTTAGAAGCACTGCTTTTTAACCAACAGCCTGACACAGTTGCTGGACTGCGCAAGTTCAGGCCACATGTTGAGAGTAGATTATCTACTTCTTCCTTTAGAAAAAACACAATGCCCACTGCAGATGCAAGGCCAGCATGTCAGGGGGAAGGCTAGCATAGCAGGTCTTCCTGAAAGGCTCACCTTGTGTGCACAGGGAGTTTATAAGAAAAATCTCGGGGGACCTTCAGTCTTCATCCCTGTAGTTGCAACCTGAAGTAGTGCAGCTGAGGAACAGATTCGTCATGTGACGTTGGCGCTTCTGTGTCTTACCTCTAAGTGAAGACAGAGGGCAGGAAGTTCACTGCAGCTTGCGGCTATTGCCTGCATTAATTGTATTGGAGGAAAGACAGGAAAAATAAGATGCAGGTGGAGTTTGTGTTAAGGGACTGACACCAAGCCATGCAGCTAAGTGGGGAAGCAAGGAATGGCTCCCCACTCCAGAAAACTGCAAGTTCATTTGTAGGGAAGGACCAGCAAGATCTTCGAAAATACACTGCTTATCGTTCACTCCGATACTCAACTCAGGTGGTGCATGAGGTCACCGTGATGGCTCAACATGCTTTAGTTAAGATTCCTGCATGGCGGGAGGTTGAACCTTCAGGTCCCTTCCAACTCCACAGTTCTATGATTTTGTGCTGAGGTTTGCATCAACAAACAAACATAAGGAACAAACAAACATAAGGAACAACAACAACAACAAATATCCAAACTAGGCCCATTGAACAACTGTGGAAAGTTCAGTGTCAACTGGAAAGGAACTGGTGAACAGGGAGTAGGGTGCCTCACTTGGGCGATGTAGAGGTTATGGTATTTTGGGAGGAAGGCATGATTGGCAAAAGGAACAGCTTTGCTAAGAGTTGAGGATGCCGTGCTGTGTGTTGTGGCAGGTCCCAAATGCTTTAGTGCTTCTTCATATTGCCTCATTTGGAAATTAACGGAGGGAGCAGGCTAATCTGGTGTGGAGTTTCAACACCTTTAAATTTCTGTTTTATGTCTGAAAGGCTGGATTTATACATTCAAAGCATAGACAAGACAGAGTGGTGTGCTGTCAGGGCAGGACTTCAGGGAAGGTATCCATTCTGCAGAATGAGCTGAAGGGCCCCCTAATGTACTGCGTTTTGAAGCCAGTGGAGTAATACACCTTCACTAGCTAAAGACCTGCCCGCTCCTTCATGTAGAACCATTAAATCCAGTGTCTAAAGCAGGGTTCCCCCTTCTGTTCCTTTCTGTTCACCACATGCCATTCGTAGGCAGGGCCAGAGGCGAAAGTGGACAGAGCAGTGAATGTGAAATTTTATCTTCATACAGGAATCTAGTCCTGTATCCACACCTTGTTCTCCATCCTTGCAAGCAAGAGGCATAATTGGAGTTTGAAGGCACATTCCAGGCAGGCAAAAGCATCAAAGGAGGGTGCAAGTCAGGCTTTCTGAGGGATGTGTCTTAGGGGAGAGGCAGAAAGGGTTGGAGGGGCTGCATTTGGCCCCTGGGCTTGAGTTTTCCTTCCCGCATATGTAGAATTACCTGACTTCAGCACTGACCATGCAATCACCGAATTGCTGCACGAAGCTGGTTTGCAGCAGTTCAGACCATCTTTTCACCCCAAACAGCACTTCTTATCTCTTCCAGCTGGCCATGACTTTCCCAGGTATCCGCCAGAGAGGTCTTTCTGACGGCTGCTACCTGACATCTTTCTGATCGGATTTGCCAAGGGTTAAACCCATCGCTTCCTGCATGCAATCTGCATGCTCCTCTGCTGAGCTATGTCCCCTTCCACAAATATGTACAAATAAAACAGATTTAATTATAGAAAAGGAAATTAAGAGTGAACAGTTATTTCAGATGTTGTTAAGAAAGTGACAAAACCTGGACTTTGTAGGCTACATGAGAAAAAGACCGTTTCTTATTACAGAAACGTGTGTTTTTTTTAGCAAGGTTTTTTTTTTGTGTGTGTGTGTGTGTGTGTGTGTATGCAATAGAATCTGGCAAAAAATAGAAGCACACACATAAGGTTGCCTGATGCAGATGTCCTGAAACTGTTGCTAATTTGACAGAACAAAGCAATATACTGCAGTTGCCTGCCTTTATATCTTGCATATTCCAGCCAGATTCCAAATAGCTTGTGAAAGTCCACAGTCCATTGCGAGACAGGAGCTATTGAGCTGGGGAGGATGCTCTTAACAAACCTGGGAGGGAAAATAGCAGAAAGCTACCTTGGATAGTGAGTGACACTTGACTGTTGCCGAGATGTAACTTACTTTGTCAGTCTTCACTGAACACACTCTCGTTTTCTTTCAGCGGCTGCACTTTTGGCCAGAGCTGTTCAAACCCTGCAGGGTTCAGCTCACGACGGTGTGTTTGAAGTGAAGTCCGCTGTTAGGTTTGTGAGAGCTTGACGGTCAACTAAAGCCTGTCAGGTTCGCTTGGAGGTTGAGCCAGATAAATTTAAATCATATCAGGCACTCCCTCGCCCCTTTCGCTGCTTCCCAGGAGAGAAGGTCCTCTCCTGTCCTGTTCCATCTCAAGATTTTGGGGATTGGTGGGGAGGATTGTCATGAGCTGCTCTCTGTATTGTCTGTCTGCCGTGTTTTCGAGACGATGATAGCATTTGCAAAGTGCTTTGCTTGCTAACTTTTGGGCTTACTGTATGTGTTCAGAGAACTCTTTCTCCTAAAGACACACAGCACCCATTTAAAGCTGTAGCACTGAATTCTCAGCTTTTAAAACAACTTAGTAGGAGGAGGAGAAGGTCTCTTTAAACATGTACACGTGACCTGTAAGGACAGGAAATGGGAAATCTGAGCTGTTCCCTAGTAAAGGTAAAGGACCCCTGACAGTTAAGTCCAGTCGTGAACGACTCTGGGGTTGTGGCGCTCATCTCACTTTACAGGCCGAGGGAGCCAGCGTTTGTCCGCAGACAGTTTTTCATGTGGCCAGCATGACTGAGCCGCTTCTGGTGAAACCAGAGCAGCGCACAGAAACAACCATTTACCTTCCTGCTGGAGCGGTACCTATTTATCTACTTGCACTTTGAGGCGTGCTTTCGAACTGCTAGGTTGGCAGGAGATGGGACTGAGCAACGGGAGCTCACCCCATCGCGGGGATTCGAACCGCCAACCTTCTGATCAGCAAGCCCAAGAGGATCAGTGGTTTAGACCACAGCGACACCTGCCTAAGCACCTGGCAATCCCTACGACCAACCCAGTGTGAAAGGGGAAGACTCTTGGAGGAAGCCATTTCCTTCTGGTGAGGTTGATGTTGATTGTGTCCTTCCTTAACCTTCTTAGGGAATCTTTTTTTAGCCTTTCGCAGTAGCCTGGACCTTAACAGGTGTTAAATAAAGAGCATCACAGCACTTTCGGAACACTCCCCCCCAAGTGTGTGCGCCTGTAAATCCTTCACAGGTAGCAAAAGGTGTGTGACAAGAGGTTGACTATAGGTGCCCATTTTATCTAAATAGTAATCACCTTAAGGAAGTGTGAGCAGTTGCTCCTGTAGGCAGGAGCTACCTCCTGACCCCACCTCTCAGCCTAGATTTCATACTCAACTTGATGCGGCCAGTAGGCGAGTGTGGGCCTGCCTCTCTTCTTTTCATTGCTAGGCGTGGGTGTAAATTCATCCCTTGGTGTTGATCCAATGTTGGTGTTCATGGAGCAATCCCTTACTTTTTGCAACACCTTCTTTGCAACACCTGGGACAAAGTGCCAATATGACCTGGTTCCATCACTTTTTTCTTCCCATGTCCGGAACAACAGTGAGCTCTTCTTGCCAGTAAGTCTTTGAGTTACGCATGGAAGCAACAGACCATTTGTTGTTTTGACATGCGGAGTCCTGCGACAAAGGTTAAGAACCGCTCCCTTAGATTATACAATTCTAGAAGTCACCTTCTCTCTTTCTCCCTCCCTTCCAGTGCATTTATAGGCCTCGTTCACAAACAGGTGTGTTTTATGACATGGTGGGTCGGGGGAAGAATGAATCGGGAGTCAGTTTGGAAGAGTACAAATGGACAAGTCTAGACTGTGCCTGGCTCAAGGGCAGATTTGTTACTGTTTTTCACAGCGAGATCTGCATGCACAGGTCTAGGAAGGCCACTTGGCAGAACCATATATTTTTCATAAGATCCTTATGACAGCATCAGATCAGCAATGTTTGATAGAAGCTACTTTTTGGGTGTTATACAGGAAATACTCATTATTGTGCTGCATTCGTTCTAATTACACCCATTCACGACTGCTTTAGTCTTGTAGACCTTGTTATCTCTTTATCTCCCATGCTGAGTTTTGAAAGGATATAAAGCACTAAACTTGCTGCGAAAAGAAAACCTGTCCTGTTAATCCTTTTGGCTCAGGTTCACCACTTGTGATACACTGAATATAATCTTTGTTGGCTTTTATTTATTTATTTATTTATTTTATTGTGGGGGACTTTCTTACTGGTCTTAATATGCTAAAGTGTGCCTGATTGGTGACATTCTTTTTAGAAAGTTTTCCAAAGCACAGTGAATTACCTGGAAGTAGCTGCCATTGAACTCATCAGGACTTACTCCTGAGCAGATATGCTTATGATTTCGTGGTCCATGAATGTTGGTTCAACATGCCAAAAATCTAGTGTACAGCTCAGCTTGATTTGACTTTGATTGACTATGTAAATCATTCTCTAGTGATGGCTTAACAAACTTAACCAGTTTCAGAAAATTCGGCAGCCAGGTTGCTCACTGGGGCAAGACAGTTTGAGCATATTGTACCAATCTCGGCCCAACTGCACTGGCTGCCATTTATTTTCTGGGCCAATTCAAAGTTCTCATTTTGACCTATAAAGCCTTAAACAGCTCAGAACCAGAGGACCTCAAGGACTGCCACTCCCCATTTTTACCAACCCCAGTTTTGTGACTCAGCGGCCCTTCTTCGTGTGACTCCTCCACGAGAGGTCCAGAGAGTGGCAACACATGAATGGGTCTTTTCTGTGGTGGCTCCACATTTGTGGAATGCTCTCCCCAGGGAGGCTCTCCTGGCTCCTTCATTAAATACCTTTAGGTGCTAGGCAAAAATGTTCCTCTATAACCAGGCCTTGGGCTGATTAACATTCTGTGACATTTTAAATGTGTTTGTGGGAGGGGTTTGTTTTGTTTTTTATTTATTATGTATTTTGTGATCTCGTTTTGCATTTTTATGTTACGAACTGCCCTGTGATCTTTGGATTAATGGTGGTATACAACTTTAATAAAGAAAGAAAATTAATTAATAAAAGGGAGTGCACAAGCCTAAATTATTTTGGAAAGCGCCAAACCTCGGTTTGGTGTTACATCTGAACTGAGAGACAAAGAAACTCTGCTGCCTCTAAATGTAAATTCTTTCTCATTGTGTTTGCTAGTTCAGCCTTCGCCAACGTGGTGGTTTCCAGTTGTGATTGGACTGCAACTCCCATCATCCTTGACCATTGGTCACGCTGGCTAGGGGCTGATGGCAGTTGGGAGTCCAATAATAACTAGAGGGCACCAGGCTGGAAAAGCTATTTTAGTTTCAAGGATGGTCTAAGGAAGCATGAACTTAGCAAAAATACCTCCTTTCATTTCCCCCTTCCCTAAAGGCACCTTCAACTATTACACAAGCACCATACTTAGTAAACAAGGTAAACTTGATGCAGCTTTGTGACCGATCTTACCTCCCTGGCAAATGCTGTTGTACCATGTTATCTTGGTCATGTGCTATAATTTTCACATGGTGCCATACTACATGTTTTCTCAGCTATGCACAAATATAACAAAGACTGTGACAAATACCTGTTTACAAATGTTTGCAATGTGCAGGTACACTTGCCAGATTTCCTGCAGCGGCTACATCATTTACCCCACCTGAGAACAATACGGGCAAAGATGGTTCTGTTATGTACGGGGCATTTCAAGGGGTGGGGAGAAGTTGGCAGATGCAAATAGATAAGAGAAATAAGAAGACCAAATAAGCCCCATTTGGGGAAGATGTTTGTGCACGTGTCATATTGGCAACACCAAAGTGTTTGTGTATGTAGATATAAACACACACACACACACACACACACACACACACACACACACACACACACTGGTCCCCCCACCATATTCATTCCACTATGTTTGTGTTGCTTTTGCAGACTTAGGAGTGAAAGTAGTCAGGGGGAGCTGTTCCACAACAAATGTAGCTGAAATTCACAGGATCTTTTGGAAGCAAAATCTTCTTTTTTTAAAAAAAACCACATACACAAAAAACCCCCTTCTGTTCCACTGCCTTTATTATTAAGATATTCATTCTTATAAGAGGATGCTAAATAATTAAGCTTGCGAAGGGGGGCAATGTAAATAAATGCTGGAATATATTTAAATAATGAAGAACATCTTTAATTTGTCCATGTAAAATAATTGTGGGCCGATGGCAGGTTAAGCCTTTGAATTTATTAAGCCGTTCCCCCTCCTTTTCAAATGGAGCAAGGTTGCTGTGTGTTCTCCACTGTACAAAACCAAAGTCACTTTCCCGTCCTTTTCTTGTTGAGCACCTGGGCTGGTTATGCCGTGCAGTTGTTTTCGAGAAACCCCTTTGCAGGGTTAGGTTAGGGAGCAGGTTGCCCTGGACTATATTATGGTCCCACCACTGCTATATGCTGCAGTTTTTAACCTGTCACCGTTCACTTAAAAAGTGGAACAAATGCACAGTCTTTTTTATACATGTTTGTTCCCCCCCTCCCATGTCTGTTTATAAAATCAAAGGATATTCTGCTTATTTCTTTATTTATGTTCTTTATTATCCAAAAAGTTTTCTAAGTATCTTCTGTTCCAGTGTACAGTCAAAGTAGTATAAGTAATATCATCAGTGGAATAAAACTGTAAACTAATAATAATATTAATAATAGTAGTAATATTTATACCCTGCCCATTTGGCTGGGTTTCCCCACTAAACTTCCCTCATGCAGGGAAATTATTTCTCCATTTTTGGGGTGGCGGGATATCATTGGCCACAATCCCAAGCTCTGTAAAGCTCTGAAACACAGAAACCCCTTTTATTCAGTACTCTGTTGGGTATACAGAATTCCTGGCCACGGGGACGGGGAGGGAGGAATGAGGCGCTTCTTGTGCTCAGGAAGTTCTGCATAGAAGTCCCTGGAACTAGACAACTACGTTCTGAGCTTTAGAAAATATTAAAAGAAATCCTGTGTAGGGAGAAAGAGTTACAGGACTCTGCTCAGAAGAATACATAGGATAATGGCGAATACTGCCCTGCCATTGTATTGCAGCTGAAAACGTAACAAAATACCCTGGCCATTTAAATGTGGCTTCCAAAGGACTCTGTGTATTGACAGCAATCAGAATTCTCGGGCCATTGAAACTTCCCCTCTAATTGAACTGGGAAAGGTAAACCAGCTTCAACGCTCTGCGCGCTGTAATTGCAATAATTTAATTTAGCTATTTAACCTGTAATTCAGTGGTATTTATTAAAGAGCATAGGAGAAAATGAGGCCATTAGGAGCCAGAGATGAATACATTGAAATGAAAATGAACACTTCTAACTGCTAGTTGACCTTCGTTTTGTAGCAGTTTTTATTAGACTGGTCATGGTAATTACTGGGACGTGAATCATGGAGAAAAGTGAATAATTCTGTAATGAACATTTTTATTCATTATCTCACATTTTCAGGAAGCGGGGAAGTCTCCTGTAAGAGGACCGGCAGACGTTCTTCCCCCCTTTGTTTGTTTTTCGACAAATAATGGTTTGTGGACAGTAGCCCAGTGCAAAACATCATTCCACCAGGCGAATTTGTGTCATGCTAAATTGATGGGCCAGTGGTGTTCAATATGCAGCGTACCGACTTTCATAGTACACTCAGGGAGACATAGCTGTTTGCAAATTGAACAGGAAAAGTACAGGCAAACAGAAGACAGGCTAGTTGCACAGATTCAGAGGCAGGATGTGCCATGTTTATTAAAACAGGGTTTTCACATTACAAGATTCAGGTATGTTAGGTACATGAGGAGAATCGATCCTCGAAGGTCACTTGGAATCTTATGGAACAGTGCTTTACTTTCACTGTGGTCTCATCAGTTGGATAAAGTGAAATGTTTGTGGTAATTAATTTACAGGTAAACACCCGCCTTTGCTCCCTGTAAGGAAATATTTGCTAGAAATGCCTTTGTTAATGCATCTTCAGTAAGCTGTGTGTGGCATGATATGGTGTCGTGACATTTCTCTGTGAATGCTTCCTACTTAGAGGACGAATTAACATAAGCTGTCTCTCCTTTCTTCGTGGAAGTAACGGCGAGGCAATAATATACGTGTGTGGGAGAATAACGTTAAAAACAAAACAAAAGCAACCCTAAATCAAGGTGGGATGGTGAAGCTTTTAAGTGAAATTAAGTTAAACAAGAATTAAAAAAAATCAAACAAACCTAAGGTCATCTGTGGAACAGTTAAGAAATTCTTAAGGAAACTTTGTTGATCTATGGAACTCATTGTAGCAGGATACTGTGAAGCTTAAGAACGGATATTTTTCTCTAAAAGAAACAACAGTGACACAGAGCAACCTTTTATATTAAGTTGGGAGGAAATGAATTGCTATATTTTCCATGGAACATACGAATAATAATAGCTGGGGTGGGGGAATGAACTAGTTGTGCTTATATCCAGAATTTAAATGTTGGTCGTTTTTCAAATTTTGTACACTGCCCCGGAAGCATTTCATTCCCCACTTGTCCTAACATCCTACCATAATGCCTTCGATACTCCATGGTTGAGACCACAGGAGCCTAAAGAAATGTATTCTCTGTAGTTCCCACTATGAAACTACCGTACTTCCCTTTAATGAATCTCCAGTGAGCAGGTATTGTCAGACCTATCTATCGGTGCTGGTTTGGAAGAATGCCGATAGCTTCATATTTCAGTTTGATTTAATTTATTTTGTAATGATTTAATGGCTTGCCGTCTACTTATAGCCAGCCCAGGCCTTTGGGACGGGTCAAGCTGCATACATTTAAGAGCAACTGTTGAAAAGCTATAAATTGCCAAATACATAAAATAAATTTGAATGAATAAAATAAAATACAATACTGGAAATGAGCCACTTTTACTAGCCTCCCTGACAAGCTGCAATTGAGATGAGAAATCTTCCCCTGCTTGCTATTTTAAAAGTTGATAAGCTTTTTAAAGTCCCCCAGGCATGTCTCCCTCACCTGTGGGCATGATAATCCTAACTAATATTAGGAAAGTGCCCCAAGGAATATCCATGTTAATTACCTACAATTATGGTTATTGTATAATACAGGCATATAAGCATGAATTGCTGGAGATGTGATTCAGTTCTTAGCCTGAACATCTTTTGGCAGCCGTGTAAAAGCTACCTATTTGGATTGGCTTTTGGGTATGAGGATTTAAATGTGGGAAAGGATGCATCCATTTCAACGAATTTCATTACATTTTATTCTGTTCCACTGGAGGGCAGAGTGTTGTTTAGTTTTGACTGTTGTTACCTGCCTTCAGGACCGGGGTGGGCTGCAAATCTAAAATAAAGAAATAAATGTACCAGTTCTGATCCAGAAATAATCCTGTATCTGTTGCAAGTGTTACATAGGTACACTGCAAGCTTGCAATTCAGAACTGAAAAAGCCAAGCAGATGTTTATTTCTGAAAGCACATTGAATGATTTAGCCTTTGACATTCCAATTTGGAGAGTGATTAGAATGAACTCTTCAGATTACCAATCACCCTTCTGAGCTATCTGCCTTGCCTCTCATCTAGCTCAGCAGCAAGTCTTTTGGTTAAGTTTTTAGTGATCATTCCCTTCCTCACCCAACCACAGCAAATGTCTGTACCATGCAAAAAGCAAAACTAATAAAACTAGTTCTAGAACCTGCGTATCTGCATTTCAAATAAGATTTATCTACACTTTTTTTTAAAAGGCACAGCAGCTGTAGTACAAAATAGTGGATATGCCCTACAGGTAAAGTTTATTTCTTGTATTGGCAAACAAGTTTGCAGTGGCTTACTTGCCGCAAAATGTTTACCCGCTTGGGAAACAACTTCCTGGCTTCTGGCTTAGGATGACGTGTGTAAAGGTCTGTTGGTAGCCTTGCCTTCAGATGTGACTGAATCACAGCTCCCATCATCCCTGACCATTGGTGATGCTAGCTGGACCTGATGGGAGGCGGAATCCAGGAACATTTGGAGAGCCACAGGTTTTCACACCCTTGGTCTAAGTCACCTGTTTTGCCCAGATGATGCAGCTCTATAGAGAAGGTATCAGGACCTAGCAGAAGAGAATTTGCTAATATTTTCTTACAGGGGAAAGCAGCACATTACTCTTTCTTTGATAGTTGTTAGACTGGGTGAGGCAGCTACCCCGGGCAGCTGATTTCTGCTTTCATGAAAGAACAGTAAAAGTGCTCTTGGGATTTTCTTTCCAGGCAGGTGCAACAATAATTTTGCCAGCTCTGGATACCATGCACCTTCACTTGGGGGTGGGCAGCAGGGCATATGCAATTCCGCCTCAGGCAACAAAATTTCTTGTGCTGGTGTGTTGGTGTAAACCAGGGGTCAGCAACCTTTTGCAGCCGTGGGCCGGTCCACCGTCCCTCTGACCATGTGGTGGGCTGGACTATATTTTGAAAAAAATAATGAACAAATTCCTATGCCCCACAAATAACCCAGAGATGCTTTTTAAATAAAAGGACACATTCTACTCATGAAAAACATGCTGATTCCTGGACCATCTGCGGGCTGGACTGAGAAGGCCTTAGGTTTCCTACCCCGGTGTAAACTAACAAAATTATTGGCCTGCAAATGTTGTTGAAGGCCTCTTTGCAAATGCAGTTTGGTTCTGGCTGCACTGCACAAATTAGGCCAGTCTCCTCTGCTCTGCCACTGTTTAATACTGGAACTCAACATGTAGATGGAACACCTTTCTCCTTTACTGCTACCCAGCAGTGACACCCAAGCATCATAATGTACCATCGCAGGAGCTATGCATAGCTCATCTCCTATAAATCTTAGCATTATCTTCTTGCTAACCAGACACGGCTTCTGTAAGTGCAGTTGGCAGGCTAGTTGATGGGTAGCAATTGAGTTGAAACTGGGAGTGGGGGGTGGGGATGAAATCAAAGTACTAGGTTTACAATATCAGCTTTGTCCCTGGCATTGCTTGGAAATTCTAAGAAACCAAGAAATCAGTGCGGTTTCTAAAGGTTCAGTCTGCTCTCTTCATTCAAAGGGGTACCCAGTTGTGTCCAAACCAGGACAGAAACCTCATTGATCTCCTGAACCACCATGCCAGATTTGATTAGGATATCTTAAGAGGTGGCAGATGCATAGACCAACAGCTTTCCAAATTGTATAGCAGAAGAAAGGGAGACAATGCTTGAGATGTAGAACAGGCCAAGGGAATGTATGTTTATTCTCCTATTCCTATGGTTAGCTGAAACTGTCTTCCTGGGAGCATCCGTTGTGTACCAGGTTAGAATATGACACGTGCCTAGAGAGAAATTATTGGTGTTCAACCAAAAACTGAGAAACTTAGACCCAGGTCGGGCAACTATAACTTCAGATGCATGTATTCATCATGGGGGACTGAAGTGGTGGTAGGATGGGTGGTGGGGTGGGTGGAGCCAGTCAAGAAGTGCAACTAGATATACACCAGTATTTTGTTACCTGCAGGGTGGGGTGAGAATAGACCACCACTGTCATGTAAGAGCTTCTTCTGAAGTGGTGGTAGGATGGGTGGTGGGGTGGGTGGAGCCAGTCAAGAAGTGCAACTAGATATACACCAGTATTTTGTTACCTGCAGGGTGGGGTGAGAATAGACCACCACTGTCATGTAAGAGCTTCTTCTGAAGGAGAAGACAAGAGAGGAATCTGTATGTAAAAGCTAAACTAGAAAGTTGGTGAACAAAGGGCTAAGTTCATTGGATGTCTAGGAGGGGAGACTCCATAGTTATCCAGCTATTACGAATCAGGGGAGGACTTTGGGCTACTGAAATAGGACTAGCTGTTTTAAGAAATGGTTTGGCAGATTACTCTGTGCCGTTGTATGGTACACACAGGAGGGGACAAGCAGAAGGTGTCCCTGACATTATTAGTGATTCTGGAGTTCTAACTCTTGGAGCCAGGAGTGGTGGTGGTAAAATCTAATGGATAGAATTTGAGCATGTCTCCATGTGTGTGGAGAGAGGCAGGAACTGGAGGTAGGATATGAAGGAAGCGAGAAGTGGAGTTTGTTACCGATAAGCCAGTTGGGTGATGCTTCTACTCTGACAACGGATACCAACTCGCTGCATATAACAGGCAAACTCATGCACGGATAGAGTGTAATTTGCAAACAGGTAGGATCTGGTGTGTGTGTGCGGGGGAAGGATTACAACTCATAAGTGAAGTACAGGTGTATCTAAAAACAGATGTAAGCCTCTCTGGTTGAATCCTGCTCACCTAAATGATTAGCGGCAAAGCGATCATGTGCTGGAACTTTGAAACCCTTCTTCTGTCTGGTTGCTTGGTTACAGTTTCACTTGTCATGTATTCCATTAGAAAAGAGTGGGGGGGGGGGCTGAGGAGAAGATTGGATGTGCTGTTGAAAATGCAATGAGCCTATTCGATCATATCTAATTCCCATTCATATTACTGTGGACAACGCTACTGTCCAGCTGCCCTCTTGCGTGGCTCAGATTTATATATATTTGGGACACGAGTGAAGCTGGGAGGTGGGGGGGGGGGCGAGCCAGAATTTTCCTCCCAGCCTCCTCCATTATTTATAATCTTCTAGTTTTTAATTGTTTTCCTGCTTCTTGTGAGATCTTTATTTGGGAGGACTTGCAGGAAACAGCACCGGCATAAGACATGGTAACTAGCAATCGCATGCTACTTTGGCAGATGCAATTTTTTAGAATGGGCGGGGGGGGGGGGGGAGAGACATACTCACAAAAATATCCAAGTGATGACAAATACCTTGCCATTATATCAGGTCGCAATGCATAAATAAGCCCATTGCTGGTGACTGTGATTATATTCCTGTAGCCTTACCTCACATTTTTCACAGTTATGTTGCAAGACCATTAGTTGCTTCCCCCCCCCCCCCCCCGCACCCACCCCTTGGCTGCTAGTCTTTTCATTTACTGATGGCTTCTGGGACTTAACTCAACAGAAATGGGGGGTGGGGTGGGTCAGAAAAAAGCATGCCCCCCCACAAAAGTGAAGATACTTCTTCAGTTCCTTCCCTGAATTGTCTGGATGCAGGCCCATTGTGGTTTTATTCCGCCTGCAGTTGGGCACCTTTGAAAAGTTTGTGTGTTAACTCTGTGATAGTTTCTCTTGATTTAACTATATGTAGTCACAGATGCCTCGGTCTGAAGCTGCAGAGGGGCTCTGTAACTTTCCTGTCATGCTTCAACTGGAAATAATCCCATCTAATCTCGTTTATATTCCTGCAGGTGAGAAGATATTTGAAAGAGAGGAGCTAGTTCCCCCCCTCCCCAAGGACATTGCTTTGGTCATTGGTGTTTGGACATTGATGTTTCGGTCATCATTGTCCTTTGCCCCACCTGCCAGTTGTCGTTTTAATTTTTCAGATATTCTAAGAGCTTGAGCATTCACAAACAGAGCACACAGAAGCAGAAGCTTTGGGGATGGGAAGAGTGGGCACAACACAGAGTTTTCTCACGTCTGTTTTATATAATGCATCCATTACCCTTGCAGAAAAAACTCATCTTGCAATATAATGGTGTAAGCTAATACTGTATTGCCAAAGTGTAGTTGGAATAATGATAATGATAATAAAAATAGCTAGAATTTCAGTTTTTCAAAAATACTTGGGTGGGGTGGGAAGGAAATCAATCCAAAATGTTTACAGACCATGCAGTTTTAAATGACACGAGCTAACCTTTCTGTCAGGGTTTTGCTTTTTATTGACACATAAATTCAAATCTTTGAATCTGTATTATGTCATCACAATTTGAGTACGTAACGTACTGGCACTTTGGTCTGTACCAGTAGAACAAATTTTAACAGTGAACTAGAGCTAACCAGTTCTCGTTTATGATAGGGTTGCCATATTTCAAAAAGTGAAAATCTGCACAGAAAAGTTGTTAAGCTTTTTTTTTTTTTTTTTGGCCAAAGTTGTTGAGCCAAACACTGCCTACATGGGCTGCCATACACCTGGAATTTCCTGGACATCTTGCTGATTTCTGCCTGGGCACCACTTCTGGCTGCTGTATTCCAGATATGTCCCGGAAATTCTGGACTTAATGGCGACCCTATAACAGATTGAATAGGAGATATGTCAGTACATCCCTAATTCTTGCTTTGAGTGATTGGCTTGGGCTGAGTTATCACCTCTTGGAGTTTTTTTTACCTGCCAAGCCTAGCCACTTCTTATTTTTGAAATGTATAATTTTTATTTATTTTTAAACCACAGCCCCTTAAATTTAAGTGTGTTGATGCTTTTAAAGAAAAACACAGCTACTTCTCTATTATTTCTTCATTCTCAGATGCAACATCTTTTTCTTATCAGAGGGAGGGAGGACCATATAGACTTCAGTAAGGTGCAATATTTTTTGCATAGGGAAAAAAGTATATTTTTACTGGCCTCCACCTTTGCCTCTGTTGGGTAGAGCACCCTTCCACATGAATTCCCACTGAAACCAGCCTGAGGACATGTCATAGATTCAGTTATTGAGTGGCTGATTTAATTCCAAGAATTCTGATCTGGCCCTTAGTAAGAAGTTAGGATTTGGCTGTATAACCCTTTCTAGCTTTGTTAAGAGGAAATGTATGAAACCCTTCTGTAGAACCAGCCCTCCAGATCTACCCCTTCTGCTGACAATCGTATCAGTCCTTCAAGTCCTTTGGACCCAATCTAATATAAATAGAATTTTCACCATGCAAATCGTATTACCTAAACTGCCAATGAAACTAATGGGATTTGGAGTGGGTGGAAGAAGAAAAGAAAAAATACTCTGCAATGCGATGCACAGTTTGGAATATAAAATTAAAGGAAAGGAACCACTACAGCATGTGCTCAGTTGTTGTGATTAGTGTTGTCATCTGGCCTGTTTTTAAACCAGCCTGACCGCTTTTTTTTTTTAAAAAAAAAATAAAGCTTAGCTGCTGTGCTAAGCAGCGGGCCATTATATGCTTGCATACATTTGCATGAATTAACGTATGAAGGTGAACTGCTGGGCAGTTTCGGTTTCCCTGGAGAGAAGCGACCGACCAACTTGGGCCCTACGAGCAATTCTGCAGTGCCAAGTGCCTATTCATATCCCGTTTTTTCTCAGTGGGATAAGAGGGCAAAGAAGCAATGGTCTTCACATGAGCCGATCTCCAACGCATCAGCAGGAATTGTCCATTCAAAATGCATTTAAAAATGGGGTGGGCGGAAGGGGGAGAACTACCTCCCACATCCCCCAAGATTCCATTTCAGGGGCAGACTTATTGTAGAATTCCCACCACACACACAATAGGAAACCTCTTTGCCACAGAGGGCTAGCAGAAAGTATTAGGGACACGGGACGCAGTAGGATGAATTTTGATACCGTATTTGCTCAAGTGCAGTGCACACCTTTTTCATCCAAATTCGCCAGCAAATTTCATTACATTCGCCAGCAAATACTTTTTGGGCTTCAATGTTTTGAAAATGAGGTGCGTATTCGATTTGACGGCGCATTAGATTCGCGTAAGTACGGTAATTGCTAGATCCAAAATGGCCAAACCTATTTATATAAAACATGGGTTTTAAGAGACATAAATAAGAGAGTAGCTCCAGGCTGCCAACCTGTGTGGTATGCCTTGGCCCGAGGACATTGAAGGCAGATGGATTTTGAACTTGAACTCTGGGAAAAGCAAGGCTAGTGAGCGATCTTTTAGCTGTTATCAGTGCTTAAAAAAATGGTTGGTGTACAGGGCATGAGAAAAAGGCCGGAGAGCCCATTCGCAAGACTAAATTGTGTGACAATAGACAGGCAGAACGAATCCTTTACAGAAGCTGGCTGCATGGCAAACCATTCAATGAGTGCACCTCTACAGAGCCAGTTTGGTTTCTTCCTGTTGCCCTGCCCATTTGACTGGGTTGTCCCAGCCACTGGGCAGCTTCCAACATACATAAAACATAACAAAACATTAAACATTAAAAATTTCCCTGTACAGGGGTGCCTTCAGATTTCTTCTAAAGGTTATTTCCTTGGCTTGGGAGTTACATAACTCTATACCCCCAACATTTCTCCCGGTGAAAATAGGGACATTGTAAGGAAAAGCAGGACATTCCAGGATCACATCAGAAACCAAGAAGACTTCTGTAAATCCAGGACAGTCCCTGGAAAATAGAGTTGTGGGACACAAGCCATTTCATATCCTACCAGTGGGAAAGCCATATCATATTTATGGTTTCCCCTTGTATGGTTGCTTGAATCAAAATAAAACTTGCATCGTTTTACTGGGAATGCTGCTTCTGAGTGGATGGGCCAGGGTAGGATTATTGCTCGAATCGTTTATGAACCACTTTTACATTTTGATGACAATTTGCCATTTAGCCCTACAGTGAAAGGAGAATGAATAATTCTTTCCCAGTTTTTTTGTTTTTTTTAAAAAGAACACTTCAGAAAAAGCGAACGGAGGAAAGAACAGGAGGTCACAAAAGAAACAACTGAAATCTGTTGTTCATGTGTAGGGTTTTGTGGAGCTGATGATTATTCTTCCCAAAGAAAATAATGTCCTTTTTATTTGCTTTTAACATTTTGCCCTTGGCATCTGTTCCATCCATTGTGGACTAACCTAGACTGTGTTCTGACAATGGGTTAAAGTGAGCACTTATTGAAAAGTGTTCTGTACTTAATTACTTTTCCTTCTTCTGGAAGCTTTTCTCCCTTTTTTTCATAATCACATGTTAATTGTGTATTAGCAGGGCCTTCTTGATTAGTTGAAAACATAATAAAACCTTTGTAAACAAGGGGGAGAGAGAGAAGTAGATATAATAAAAAGGCAAACATAAGAGGTGGGAAGGGAGAATGGCTCTGATGGGGAGCTTTCTATCAGTAATGTTGGGGCTTAGGGCAAAATAAACTACATGCTACAAGAAACACAACATTGCTGCTGAAAGCAGAAGTCCTGGGTCGGGATCAGCCCTGGATAGCACCTATTTATTATTTCCATGTTTGTTTAAGAAGCTTAAACCTTTTTAAATTATCTAGGCAGCTTGCACCCTTTTTTTATATAAAGAGAGTTAATAACAGTATTAAAACATCATAAAAGATCCAGGAAATAAAAACAGCTAATAACAGCAGTTGAGACAGCGAGGAAGCAACCCCAAGTCCTAGCTGGGGAGCAGGAGGGCTGAAAGCAGCTGTAGAGTCACTATTGCACCTGAAGCCCCATCACCCAGGGCAGGGGGAATTGCTATCTCCCGTCCCCATATAATTTTTGTTGAGTCGGTTCTAGGTTGGCGCAGCAGAGAGGCCCAGGTCAGACCCCTCTCAGAAGATGATTGGCCTCGCCTGGCCCCATTTTAGGACATGAACACCACTGGTGGTACTCTTTATCAACAGCCTACATTGTCCATGGGCATAACAGGGGCCATTCTCCTGCATAGCCAGATACAGAGGAGAAGCCCGAAGCCACTCCACCAGCACAGAACGGGATAGGGCTGCTCTGTAAAAACAGAGGCAAAAACATTAAGCAGCAATTAGCATGGCACCTAAAATTCATCAGACTAGGTGCCATGTAGAAAATGGCAGGGCCATTCAGGGTGATGATTTCAAGTCGCACACGGGTTACACATTATGCCGTGTGTTTTCCTCCCCCACCCTGTACCTGGGGTAGTAAAGATGTACTGAGGAATGATGTCAAGACATAGAGTAGTAAGATTTATTATTTTTATTAATAATTACATGCGCTGTAAAAACACACACAAAATAAACAGATCTTAATACTGTATACTTTCATAGATGGCACAGTGCAAAAGGGGGGGAATAAATGAGAGATAAGCAAATTCAGATACCAATTCATATACAAATTATGCTAAGATGCTATGGATTAGAAGGAAGGAAGTTAGCACTTGTACTCCTTGTAATATGTAGTCTCGACCCTGATGTCATGGTCATTCCCATGGTGCAAATGGAAATGACTTGTTTTCTAGTGTTATAGATGATAGATAGATGATAGATAGATGATGATAGATAGATAGATAGATAGATAGAGAGAGAGAGAGAGAGAGAGAGAGAGATAGATATAACCAGCAGTGCAGATTTTCCAGCAGCATTATAGCCAAGATAGCAAGTTGGAATAGAATGGAGGGAGATGTGATCTAGCAGTTGCTGCCACCTTCTAAAGAGTTCATTTTCTCCCTGACATTCCCTCAGCTCTGTGAGGCACATGGCAGTAACTAGAGCCAGGGCCTTTTCTGTAGTGGCACCCATTCTGTGGAATTATTTATTTCATAAAATGTATATACTGCTTGATTGTAGGAAAAAACCCCTCAAAGTGGTTTACAAAATAGGATTTAAAAAAATGTTTTAAAATGTTTAACCATAATTTAGAACATGCAGAAAGTTAAAGCTACAACAAAATAGACTAAAACAAATTAAAACTCACACAGACTTTCCAAGTGAGGTACGTTTTTATAAGAATGCCTTTGGCTGAGTATCTCTTTGTGTTCTGGTGGCTACTTGGTTGCTATGAACTTGTTTTCGGGGGGTTGTATGTGATTTTTTTTCAACGTTATGATTTGGTTTGGAATTACGGACACTCTGCTATCTTATTGTTGCTGTCATTTTAATCTGTGAATACATTTTGAAAATTAGGTGAAATGTGAGGGGGTTTTATTTTCAAAAACGTGTTAATTAAATAAAGGAAATTGTTATCAGCTTGGAAATGTTGCAAGCAAACACCAAATGATTGGAACTCGTGAATCTCATTGAAGGGGAAGATGCACAGGTCACCCCTTTGGACATTATACCTGAAACATAAATTGGTATCACTTGGATATCAACTGACCTGGCTTCTTCCTAATTGTCAGAACCTTCCTTGAATGCCCATGTGCTCCGTGAGGGAGCCTTCCCAGACCCGCTGAAAGAGGCGGTTATTAAACCGCTTCTTAAAAAACCATCTCTAGATGCGGCCACGATGGCCAATTATCGCCCAGTCTCAAACCTTCCATTCTTGGGCAAGGTGATTGAGCGAGTGGTTGCTGAACAACTCCAGGCACGCCTGGAAGAAGCGGACCATTTGGATCCCTTCCAGTCGGGATTCAGGCCTCATCATGGGACTGAAACTGCCTTGGTTGCACTGGTTGATGACCTCTGGCGGGCTAGGGACAAAGGTGAGAGCTGTTTCCTAGTTCTGCTGGATCTCTCAGCGGCGTTTGATACTATCGACCATGACATCCTTCTGGACCGTCTTGAGAGGCTGGGAGCTGGGGGCACTGTCATACAGTGGTTCCGCTCCTTCCTCCTGGGGCGTGTTCAGAAAGTGGTGGTGGGGGATGAGTGTTCAGACCCCTGGGCTCTCACTTGTGGGGTGCCTCAGGGTTCTGTCCTCTCCCCCATGCTTTTCAACATCTACATGCAGCCGCTGGGAGGGATCATCAGGAGGTTTGGGCTGGGTGTTCATCAGTATGCAGATGATACCCAGCTCTACCTCTCTTTCAAATCAGAACCAGTGAAGGCGGTGAAGGTCCTGTGTGAGTGCCTGGAGGCGGTTGGAGGATGGATGGCGGCTAACAGATTGAGGTTGAATCCTGACAAGACAGAAGTACTGTTTTTGGGGGACAGGAGGCGGGCAGGTGTGGAGGATTCCCTGGTCCTGAATGGGGTAACTGTGCCCCTGAAGGACCAGGTGCGCAGCCTGGGGGTCATTTTGGACTCACAGCTGTCCATGGAGGCACAGGTCAAATCTGTATCCAGGGCAGCTGTTTACCAGCTCCATCTGGTACGTAGGCTGAGACCCTATCTGCCTGCAGACTGTCTCGCCAGAGTGGTACATGCTCTGGTTATCTCCCGCTTGGACTACTGCAATGCGCTCTACGTGGGGCTACCTTTGAAGGTGACCCGGAAACTACAACTAATCCAGAATGCGGCAGCTAGACTGGTGACTGGGAGCGGCCGCCGAGACCATATAACACCGGTCTTGAAAGACCTACATTGGCTCCCAGTACGTTTCCGAGCACAATTCAAAGTGTTGGTGCTGACCTTTAAAGCCCTAAATGGCCTCGGTCCAGTATATCTGAAGGAGCGTCTCCTCCCCCATCGGTCTGCCCGGACACTGAGGTCCAGCTCCGAGGGCCTTCTGGCGGTTCCCTCCCTGCGAGAAGCAAAGCTACAGGGAACCAGGCAGAGGGCCTTCTCGGTGGTGGCGCCCGCCCTGTGGAATGCCCTCCCATCGGATGCCAAGGCGATGGACAACTACCTGACATTCAGAAAACATCTGAAGGCAGCCCTGTTCAGGGAAGTTTTTAATATGTGATATTTTAGTGTATTTTTCATCTCTGTTGGAAGCCGCCCAGAGTGGCTGGGGAAACCCAGCCAGATGGGCGGGGTACAAATAATAAATTATTATTATTATTATTATTATTATTATTATGCGGGTAGGTGTCTTTAGACTTCCAGTAGTGAAAGTCTCCTTCACTTCAACTCAGTATCTCAGTTCATGATTTAAAATGCCCTCACCTACCCTCCCTTAACTTCACCTTCCAGATATATTGTGGCTAGATGGCTCTCAACCAGCAGCGAAGTGTTTCTTCAAGTTCGCACAAAAGTTGTAGGCGCTATTTGTGATTTATGACCTTGGAGCCTGTCTAGTTTAACCAGCCTGTTCAGTGCAATCCAGGGTGCAATTTCAGCTTCCCTGAGAGATGGGGGCACCCACCCACTGTTTTGAACATTTCCCACTGGCTCCCAAGGCCGTCTTTTCCACTGTCAAATAGCTCTTCCCTTTTAGGGAATTTCTCCTGACGTTAAAACCCTGCTTCCTTGCGATTTCCTCCCATTGGTTGTAGTCCTGCCCCCTGGAACAACAGAGAACAGATTTTTTTTGGGGGGGGGGGGGCAGAAACCAGGACAGTTGAAAATCTCCTCCTCTGTGAAAGTGTTACAATCTGTAGACTGGGCAGCCTGTAGTATACTGCAATTTAACTTTTGTTTCCCAGATACTTTGAGATTCATGGATTTTCATACAGGTGTTTATATTTCTGTACATCTAACAATGCTCCCCCCCCCGACTTTTTCTGTTGAGTCTTTCAGTTGCTATATTTCAGCCATGAGTATTATCCCACCAATTTCAGTGATACGTATCAGATCACATTTACCTCCCTCCATTATTGCTTTTAACAGTATTCATAAACTGCCTACTTAAAACAAACAAGCAAACCTCCAAACATTTTACGTAAGATCAACAGACATTAGAAACAAGTAGACCTAATAAAATCAACAGTTTAAGAACTGATATACATAATAAATTGCTTCCTTTTATACAAAAAGAAGCTTTAGTAGGCTTTGAAAACAGTAAATTGAAGGTGTCTTGTTAATATTAATTAATAAGACTTAGCATTCACCCTATTTTTTTTTTTTATTATTATTATTATTATTATTATTATTATTAGTTTATATCCTGCCTTTTCCCCTGGTAGGAACTCAAGGCAGCTTCACATCTAAAACATAGGGAATAAATCATTAAAGAAAAACTAAACATTAATAGCATTAAAGCTCTCTCCCTCTCTCTCTCCACACACACACACACACACGTCACACCAATCTCGAAGCAGGGTGTGATTTCGGGGGTAACACCTGCTTTACCCAGAGTTCATGCTTTGTTTCAGAAATGGCGTATTTATGATATACGGTTAAAACTTATATACAACCTGAGCCTATGATAGAGGGGGTCTAAATTCTCTAGGGAGGGAGTTCCAGAGTCTGGGAGCAAGCCACCCTAGAAGCCCTCTGTTCGTTTCCCATACTTCACGTGTTAGTATATTAGAATATTGTGATAGGGAACCCTGATCAGCTCAGGGTTCCTGATGGTGAGGAAGGGTCCTATATGTCCTGTAAGGGTCCTATATAGTTAACACTGTATGCAGACACTATATATTTGCTCCTAGGGCCCTTCTCACTTGGCTGAAGGCTTCCAAGGGATTGAGTCATGGGTGGGTATAGCCACCAGGCATGACCCGCTTCCCACCCACATTCATGGAGTATCAAGGTGCTTGTCGCGAGCATCTCTAAATGCTGAGATTAATCATGGTGCCTTTGCTTTTAGCTTCCCTTTCTAACATTACTCATCTGCTCCGCCTTTCCTACTGGGTGGCAGCCAGTGACGCAGAATGACATCGCAACTTGAATATGTATTATTAGATGTTAAAGAAGGGGAAGCTGGGAGATGGCAGCATTGGTTTCTCCTTTTAGTTGGAGCTTTTACATGGTAAGATAGATGATAGATGAGAGAGAGAGAGAGAGAGAGAGAGAGAGAGAGAGAGAGAGAGAGAGAGAGAGAGAAGACTTGCACTGTTCTTTTATATATGCTGGAAGCCAGCCAAATGGACAGGGTGCAAATAAATTATTATTATTATTATTATTATTATTATTATTATGCTAACTGGTACCTAGCATCTTCAGTTCGAGTGACTCAGCAGAATCAGAGTGTTTGATGCACATCCCTCTTCTCTCCTGCTTTAAAAGAAGAGGAAAAGTTATTGTCTTAAGAGTTTTATTTTTAATTAACTAAAGAAATATATTTTACAATCCACGCTTCCATTAAATATATATCCAGGCGACTTACAAAAATAATATAAACTTCCATGAAAAATAATTAAAAGCTCCATTAAAGCACCACCAGGATGCTGGCTGGTTAGAAAGGGAACAGAGCTCTGTGTGATAAAGCAGGCCTCTCCCAGCTGTGCCTTTCTTCTGCTGCTGTAGAGAGACGATGCTCAGAGAGATTTCGTGCTCTTGCGTCTCTCTCCCTGTGTGTTATTAGCAAACGGGCGGCTGGGACACTTAAAAATGGGAGAGCTACTGTATGGAAGAGCAATATCCACTGTAAGCACTCCAAGGGAAGCCTGCCAAGGCAGCATGTGAACAGCAGCCAAACAAAACACAGGCGCCTTTCCAGTGAAAACCAGCACACTTCTGCAAATAGAGGAAAAATTGACTTTCTGATTTGGAGTGTTTCTACAACTCAGAAGCAGTGCTACAGGAATTGTTCTAAAAATAATTTCAGGCAGTGCATTCTTTGAGGGTTTGAGATGCTTGCTGCTCTTTCATCATGCTTTCCTTGCAGTGATTAACTACAGTAATAATGAAGTAAAATTTGCAGAGGTTTTTTTTAAAATTATTATTTATAAAAAGAAACCCTGTTTCCCCAGCTCCCGTGGTGGGGCAATTTTAAAATGCCTCTGTGAAAAAGTAAAAGGGGTGAGTCTCTCTCCCCTTTTCGCTGGAAGTGTATTTGTGTCTGAAATCTATTTTGTATGCATGCTTGCATAATTCACAGTTATTATTTGTTGCTATTAATACGGTGCTTGCCAGTATGCACGACAAGGAACAGAGTTAGACAGGCAAAAAATAAATAAATTGATAGGTCCCTGCTCTCAAGGACATTACAATCAACAAAAGACAACGTAACAAAAATGCAGTGTGGCGCAGTTATAGTTAAAGCTTGTTTTTATTTAGGAATGAGTTTGGTTAAAGCTGGGAGTGAGAATTAAGGGGATAACCCAAAAGCCATAGAATGTGGGGTTTTGATCCTGCATATATTGAAGGCAGGTGTTTCATACACTGAGACAGCAGTGGAATATATTAAAAAGCATTCCCCATATTTTGGTATCTACCATATTTGGTATCCCCATATTTTGGTATCTTAAACCATACATTTGAAGCATGAACATAATCATTCTTAAATGTCCCTGGAACTGCCAAGCAAGGCTGGGAAATATCCTTAAGAGCCAGTCAGTGTTGCTAATATTTAGCTAGACTGCCCAATGATCTGACTCATTATAAGTCACTTTGCTATCTGGTTTGAGACCCATTGAAACCTGTGGGGCTTCAATCTTGCAGGACAACTGTGGGCAGGAGTCGGCTTGGCTGTTTTTGCATTCTACACTGTTCTTTCACCTCTGCCTGGGAATCTTCCTTTGCAGGATTCAGAGTCTTACAAGAGGCACGTTAACTATAAGACGCAACTGTAGGCTTTCTGACTCTCAGATCATTTCCATAATGATGGAGAATGTCTGGGATTCCACTTTTTTCCTCCCTAATACCCAGAATAAATAATATGTGTTGTTGTTTTTTTAAAATGCTCTTTTGCTAGTTTCAGCCACAATTCACATGAGGAAGGCTTAATAAGAGGGGCTTAGGAGCGCTGTCCGTTTATCTAAAATGGAGGAAAAGAAAGAGGGATGCTGAGAGTATTATTTTTCCCCTCTGAATATAATAGTGTAGTTGGAGAAGGCAGCAAAATCCCCTGAAGCCTAATTTCAACAGAGCTCTTTCTCTTTTTTTCTGTATTTCAGTCAGCATGTTTACTGAGTTTAAATATAAGTATTTAGCAGAAAGGCCTTGGGGAAGAACTAAATGTTATGGCGGCAGACCCGTCAAAGTTGCCTTAAATGCCTGTGATTTTTTTTGGGGGGGGGGTGAGTGCAAATTCAGGCAGGAATGTGGGAAGAGGATTCTCCCCTCTTCCTCATTTGTTTGCTCCCCTCCACAGCTCCTGCCCCCAGGCGCTTTGCTTCTGCCACTGAGCTCATTTCCAGTCTCACAGCAAAGAGCTGCTGGGTTAAGGGAGTGCAGGGCCTTCTCTGTGGTAGCCCAAATACCCTTTGCAGGGAGATTCATATGGCCAGCTTTAGGAAAACACTAAAGCCTTTTTTAATGTGTGGGGTTTTCATTTTTAAAACTGCTTTACGTTGCTGGTTTAATGTGGTTAATTATTTTTTAAATGTTTTTTTGAAAGTTTGGGATTTTAATATTGTATTTTATTAATTTGTTGTAACCTGCCTTGGGAAAGCATGCCCCAAAAGGTGGGCAAGAAATATAACAATAATAATCACCACCACCATTCTAAACAGAGGAAAATATTCAGTACTTCTCCCACACTTGCTGCTCTTCTGCTTGAAATTGTCCCCACAGATGAGGCGCCACAACTGAGAAGGCCCTGTAGTTATTAAAAATAATAAAATCTACGGGGGTCAAATGTCAGCACAATTTTATTTTAGCGTCGTGTAGAATTTGTTCCTAAAGTACTCAAATTGTCAAAATTTTAAAACAGGGTAAAAAGGTAAAGGATCCCTGACAGTTAAGTCCAGCTACAGATGACTCTGGGGTTGCAGTGCTCATCTCGCTTTACAGGCCAAGGGAGCTGGTGTTTGTCCGCAGACAGTTTTTCCGGGTCATGTGGCCAGCATAACTAAGCCACTTCTGGCGCAACGGAACACCAAAACCAAAGCAGCGCACGGAAATGCAGTTTACCTTCCTGCTGCAGTGGTACCTATTTATCTACTTGCACTTTTTGGCATGCTTTCAAACTGCTAGGTTGGCAGGAGCTGGGACCGAGCAACGGGAGCTCACCCCATCGCTGGGATTTGAACCGCAGACCTTCCTATCGGCAAGCCCAAGAGGCTCAGTGGTTTAGACCACAGCACCACCAGTTGACTTGCCAGATTCAATCCTCAACCAGAAGTTGCTTGTGTGATCCAAAATAACAATTTTTATTAGGTGCGAATTTGGTACCCACCAGTTAGTTCCTTGTAAGCATAGAGAGAAAACATTTACTGTCCCTGGTGCTATTAAATAGGTAAGTTGGAGAAAGCTCTCAAGAGCTAAGAGCTGAGTACAATGTTGGATAATTGGGGAGAAATAACCGTAGCATAAGTGGATTTTGAATCAACGCTTAATTTATAGATTCTTTTTTGTTGAGACCGGGAAGTTCAAGTAAACTCATTGAGTTTAAGGAGATTAAAAATAAATAAATTAATACCCAGCGTTGGCATTGTTCTCAAGAGGAGGGAGAGACAGAATAGGTGGTGCAGTCCTATACCTGCTTGCCTAGAAGTAAGCCTCATTTAATTCAGTGGGATTTATTCTTGAGTAGGCATGTACAGGATTGTGCTCATTAAGTTCTTGTTACTGGGTGAATCTTAGTTGGTAAAAGAGTATGCAGAGCTCTCAGGTGCAACTTAAAGGCATTCAGGCTTCCATATCAACTGAAGTTGAACTGATAAACAAATGAAGCATGAGATTCTTAATCTCAGGGTTATGGGTTCAAGTCCCTGGGCAAAAGATTGCTGCATTTCAGCGGGTTGGAGTAGATGACCCTTTCTTTCAGCTCTACAATTCTGTGATTCCAATGCTTCACCAATTTGAACCTCTTTTAAAAAAATGTTTTTTTTATTCGCTCCAGGGACAAGCCGCTTGCAATCACCTTCCATTGTGGGTCCAGCCACATAGCCGCTGGGGGTGTGGTAGATGCTTGAAATTCCTGTGTTTGCCGACTCTGGCCTGTGGCTGGCAGCTCATGCATCACTGCCACCGTGCTCATAACCCAAGCCTGAAAAACAACAACAGACCAAGCCTTTCTAGTAATTGGTGTGGCTCCCCCCCCCCTTTAAGTGAATTGTGATGATCACATGCCGAATGCATGGAATCAAGATGGAACAAGTTTCCAGTCCTCAGCAATTTACACACCATCCCATTCCTAGTCCATAATGCACAGCATGTCTGTAAATTGGCACAAGCAAAATAGGTCTGTAACCGTGCAACCATTTCTGTGTGCCCAAGGGAGCTGTGGGCTTGTGTTTCTCAAAAACAAAAAAAATTGGCTCCTCCCTTCCACGTGACAAGTGGATGTTGGAAACAATGGGATTTTCAGAAGCAGATTGTGATATGATATGATGGTTGCTGTTCCAAGGTGGGAGGGGAGAGCCAAATATCGCATTGTGAATGTCCAGGACCCCTTACGGGTGTGCCTAAAACAAGCTGTTTTAAATTTATTTAGACCAGGACATTTTTGATAAGCGGCTTCTTTGGTCTTGAATCTTAAGGATTGCAAACCCAATACGTCCACAACAGAACATTTAATTTGTGTGACATATGCCATGTCGAGTCACAGCAACCGAGCTCTGCATCTTTAAACACTGACTCATATAACGGTGGAACCAGGTGAGGTCTGGCCCCAGGTGCTGGCTGTTGCATGCATTGCTGAGCAATTCTGAGGTATGAATGTTAGGTTAGGCTGAAGAATAGAAATACAAGGTGCAGGAAGGGGGGGGGGGGGAGGAATAGGAGAAATGGGACTTTCCTTTTTTTGTTTATGGATTTGGGTGGATTTTAATGTCACAGAGCAGATTTCGAGCGACTCACTGGGACATCTGATGTATCTGCATCAATGCATTCCATTCCGTGACCCAGAACTCCTTTGATCTTCCAGGAGCCACCCATACCCACAGAACTTGTGCTGAATTCATGCGTTGATTATGTGTTTATTTAGCTCTAGGAATGTGCTAGGCTCTGTATAGAACACAGGAGGTCTGCAGCCCTGCATGGCTGTACAGTGTGCTACTGCTGTTAATCATTTGTGTAGATTTGTGTTTGGGTGGTGGTGGTTTTTTTTTTTAAAAAAGGAAACCCTGCTTTACAGTCTTTATTTACTTGACCTGCTTATTGATGTAATCCTGCATTGCAAGGGGTTGAACTAGATGACCCTTGGGGTCCTCTACAATTCTACGATTCTGTGACCTTCACAGTAACTCTTCAGGCTTGGCCACTGGGGTCCAAGCCACTCATTGCAATGCATCTTTGTGGAATTCTAGCTAAGTAGCTGCTTCTCTGTGGCAAAGCATCACCTGGAAGGAAAAGAAACTCTGGGGTCTCTACACAATTTTCCTCCTGCAGAGGAACCAAGGTAAACATGCCTCTGCAATCCTAACTCACTATTCGGAAGCAAACTGTGAAGCAAGGGTTTTGTGGGTGTGCTGAGGGGGCATGCAGTTCAGGGACTTCTTTCAGAGCAGGAGCACCATGGTAATTGATGGAAATAACCCCTTGTCCTGGCATGTGAATGGGTAAATAATGAGCCAGTAAATTTGACTGGGATGGCTGGGGCAACCCAGCCAGATGGCCTAGGTATATATAATAAAATTATTATTATTACTATTGTTTGTGGCAGAGCAGCACAGAGGAAATCAGAGAATGAAGAAATCAATCAGGCAGAGGCTGGATACTTCTTTTCTTTAATAGAGTTCCTACTTCAGGCTAGGAATCTAAATACAAGAAGATTGTTTGCATTTCTGATTAAAAGCTAAATGTCACATTTGTGCTGGCTGATTATGTTTCATTAAAGCACAGTGCGTTTTGCAAGTTGAATCCATGCAACTGTGTTCAGTGGAGCTTACTCCCAGGAAAACTATGCATAGGATTGCAGTCAGACCACTTAACCGATCAGGGATGCTAAGCCAGGTCTGCTCTGCCAAATTCCAGCATGCTAACCGCAATACCGCCCTTTGTCAGCTGAATATTCTGTGCTACTCTTTGTATGTGTCTGTCTATATCTATATACACATGATTGATCAACTGCATTTTGGACTCTCGTTGAAGACGTGGCTAAAGGGATTGTCATGATCAGCTCCTGCACTTCAAAATTTACCGCTACATCACTGACCACACCTATTGCCATAGTTGCACCAGGTCAGGTCTGAATTCCTACTATCCACTGCTGGGACCACTCAGTGTGGAGGATTCTGCAGCTGATAAACAGCACCATTGTCTTGTCTAAGGCCACACAATGATGCTATGTAGGACTTCAGCAAGATTCCCCCAGATCCACATCCAGATTTCCATCATTTAGGCAACGCTGGCTATAGGCCTAATTATTCTGGCTTGGATGCAAGTTCTGGTGAAATCTGAAGAAGCTACTTTCAGCCTGAATACATTTAGTATTGATGTGCCAGTATCTCTGAGGTGTTCAACTTATTTTATCTGTGACCAGATCTCCTTCGTTCTAGATTTCTGAATGGCAAATACAATGCAGCAGATTGGGGGAGACTTGTCAAAACGAATAGGATTGTGGGGTGGTTAAGCTTATCATTCCTCTATGTGAGCCTTGTGTACCTCAGTTCATGCCCCTTATTGTTCCGCGTACATAAAAACAGCATTCTTGTGTTCTGTGTCAATTCATCCAGAATACCTAACACTCTGTAGTCCCCTGTGCACGTTCACTAATGTGGATTACAATCCCCCCACTTCATGCATTTGAAAGGTTGAATGCCAAGTTTTTTTTAAAAAAGATCCATCCTTTAACCACCTTGTTTTGTGATTACATCAGGGTGGTTAAGAAACAGCTAATTCACATTAAGTGATCTCAAATATGCACCCCTTAGATCAGTATACAAACAAATTGTATAGTGGATTGCCCTTGGGGAGGAAGAAGGGGGGAAAATCACTAGAGTCATTTCAGTTTGAGTGCTGAGGTTTCAAATCTTCCTCACAGTTCATCCCAGGGCTTGGAGTAAACCCACTTAAATCTCAGGGTAACCAGTGAAGGGATGGTGGAATAATAATATTTTTTAAAAAAACAACCCTTATTGATCTTTATTGAAGGTTTACGGCTTTGACTTTAATTACAACAGTTTGATACAGCCAAAGGAGCTAGGGGAGGGGGAAAAAAGAGAGTCCTGTAGGAAGGTTTTATTCTGAGACATCTGTAGGTTGGCAGCTGTGCCAGCCATGTCAAATAACGGAAGCGGCAGAGCCAAGAACCTCGGTGTGTTTGTTGGTGACAGTGTTGTGAATATTGGTTGCACTGCACTATGACAGCATCTCTCCACGCCGCCCCCCTTTCCTCCTTTTGCATATGTTTTTTGTGTGAGTGTGTGTCTGTGTGTGTGTGTGTGTGTACATATGGAACAGAGAGGCTGCCTTGTGTTTTAATTCCAAGTAGCGCTTCCTTAGGTTGCTGTTTTGTGTGTGTGTGTGTGTGTGTGTGTGTGCGCGCGCATCAGCATCTTTGCAGAGCAATTTTGCTAATTATATTGGGCAATCCACTTTAAATTCAGGAACATTGCAACTTTGAAACTGTAACATTTTGACTGGCAAGAATGACCAGGCTTCTCCCTCCCTCCCTCCCTCCCTCCCTCCCTCTCTCTCCCTCTCCCTCTCCCCTCCGCCCCCCCTCCCCATTTCACAGTGAGCTAGTTGAAGGAAGCTGGCATTGTCGCAGAGTGAAAGCTCTGCAGAAGTGCCGCAGGTTTTTTCATATGGAAATGTGAAATAATGGGGTGATTAAATAGAGCTGTATATTAAAGTACATCTGACATTAGAATTAGCATAATGTGCTCTAGCCCTAGGCTGAGTACTTTATTTGCCATCTGCGTCGGACCAAAATCCCCTGGGGAAGCGCTAAAATATTCTGAATAAACTCAGCCCGAGTTCTTATTGAGAGTAAAATACCATTTGTGGCACGTCGTATTGATTCGTCTTAATTGCGGTGCAGAAAAGAACATTCAGTCGCCGATGACTTTTGTACTCTATGACAAGTCGGCTGGAGTTATTCTAACAGTGCAGTTGGTTAACCTGAACAGACTGTGGTGCTCGGAGAAGGAGGAAAAAAACCCTTATCTTCAGCCACATAAAGTACAATATCATCTTATTTTTCCCTTGGATTTTCTGAGGCAAAAGCCTTTTTTTTAAAAAAAAGGCATACGCATGCACATACATACATAAGGGCAGCAAAAGGCTAAAGAAAAAACTAGAAAACTAAAATTCTTACCATTCACACAGGCACAGTTCAACATGGATATAACTTGCTCATGGGCTTCCATCACCTGAGCCATTAGTTCATGAGATTTACTATCTATATTTCCTAAGCGCATAAGATATTCCTGTATTTGAAACTGTGCTGAGGTTGATTGTTGCAGTAGCGAGATGTGTTATTTTTCCATTCAAATAGGTTCGCTGAGCACCTTCCTTTATAATATGTATTTAAAAAAACGCACCACCTAAACATTTAGTCTAAAGCGGGGGGTAGGGGGGAATGGTGTAATCTGTGCAATTCTGTCAAAATTCGCATTCAGTTTTCACCCTATAATTTCCTGTCATTGTACACAATTTACATATTCAAACATTCCCAACAAACCTTAGCCTAGGATGTTTTTATTACAAATTCAGATCAAGGGAATAACCTTTAACTTCAGAGACAAATGAGACAAATTTACAAGTGCATGTCTGCTGTTTTCTTGTGTTTTATAAATCCCTGTGGACCTGAACACTTTTGCTATAACGCCACTCTGAACAATATACATATATTACTACTTGTTTGTAGTGCTTTAGTAATGAGTCCCCTTTGTATTAGATAACCTATATAATTCAGCATCCAGGCTCTCCATAACGTCAATTATCTCCTCATAGCTAAATGTACATTCCATTAAAACAAGATTTACAGCCCTTGCAATACTTCTTAGGCCTGAACGTGGAGATTTTGTGGATTCGGAGAAGCAGGGGTAGTAACTTGGTGTTTGTTAAAGAAGTCGTGAATTAAAATAATACACTCTTTCCTTTACTAGCTAGGAATAGATACCTAATATTCCCCAGAGTGTTCCTTGTTAAAACACGGTGAACATTCATGGCAGGGGGCATGTCAATTTCTTCTTCTTACTTTTTAGGTGCCATTTATCGTTTTGAAAATTCACACCGCATTTTTCACCCTGATTAATATTTCCCATCCTCACTTTCTCCTAAGTTTAGGAAACTGGATCGCGGTTCATTTCTGTAAGATCATGATCTCCAAAAACCGTCCTGAAAAGAAAACAAAAAAGGTGGGGGAGAGAAAGAAAGCAGGGAAAATCCTTTTGCCGGCTTTCAAACAAACTACTGTATAGGAGATAGATTTTAAAGGCAAGCTGCTGGCTCATTTCATACATTGTAGCAAAGACATTAGACATAGACATTATTTCAAATGGCTATGAATGTGTTATGCAAAAGGAAAAGACCTAAAATGTCCTTGAGAAGTATGGTGTTTCTTCTCAAAGGCTATAAATGTGGCACTATGTATAAAAACCACCATACCACAGGTGAATCATACAGCCTTTTCATTTCACTAATGGGTAAATCTTTTCCACCTTAAACTAATGTGCCTTTTCCTTCTTTTGTCAAACTAATGATTCTTCCAGTTTTATAAAACTGTTCTATAAATTTGCCCCATCCATCCATCTTCTGCCTACGTCTATCTAGCATTCCTATCTTGAATATACATTTTAAAAAAACAACATGAAGCATACATCAAACCATTTAGGTGCTAATTATAGGATTTAGCTGGAAAACATTGGGCGAAAAAAGGCTAACTTAAAAGTTAGCTCATTGCTTTATTATAGAAAAGACCTTTCCAGTTCCTCTGCATTTTTCTCTTTCTGATATAACAACTGTTGTAGATCTTAGAGTTTGATACTAATTTATAGGCATCCATGGAGATATAATGAAATTCACGGTTTTCTCTCATTTGCATAGCATACAGGGAATATAGATACATTCCCAAACTTGTTTAGTGGTTTTGAAGCAGCCACAGAAAGCAGAGCCTTTGTCATAAGCGGAGTACCCAGAATTGCTAACGACTACTTAAGAATCTGAAATTGCTATTTCTTTTTTAAATAGTACATTTGATGGCTTTATTTAGGGTTAACGACCTTCTCTCTCCATAGACTGTGTCAGAGTTCCTAGTCTGAGTGAATGTTACTTACATTTTATACAAATGATTTCTTTGGGGGGTGGGGTTCGTGGCTGTGGGCAGCATATTGGTGTGGTAAGTCGGTCTTTGTTGTTGTTCAGAACTACAGTGCCCTCTAGATGTTTCCTCAGCCACAAGGGACCTTCTTACCCATGAGCAGCTCCTATGTGGCTGAGAGAATGTCTAAATGACATACACATTTTCCCATGATGTATAGCCGGGTGCCATGAGGGTGACTGAACTCCCAGTCGTGAATGGCTTGGTCTCCAGAGCTAGCTATTAGTACAGCTGTCTCTCTTTTTTAATATTTGCCAATGACATTCCTGATGGGTTGGCATATTATTTTTGATCAACAAAGCGTGTTATTACAAATGTGTTGATGAGCCCTTAATTGCGTGTTGGTTGGTATTTGTTATTTGTGAATTCTTTAATTCTTGCATAACTCAACCTGTTAACTTTGAGAAGGACGAGGATGGAGGTTAGTGAGATGGCTTCATATTTATACTGGCGTAGTTGTGATCAGATTGTGATCGAATGCACATATATTTGATCATATTCAGTATGTCTTACCTCTCAGGTTGTCCCTGATATCTATGCAATCCATTCCTGGTAATGGCTGAAGAAGGCTCAACCTGGACTAACAATGAAAACCAGAGATATGTGTATCTTAATCTCATGGAAACACTATTTTTCCATCATGAGCAGTAAACAATTTACTTGATTACACTGTTTGTTAAAAGAAGGAAAGACGTACAAGTAGCAAGTATTTGGTCTTGACTCTTATCTGTTGTTGGTTGAATCTATGGCCCACTCAAGTCCATGAAAAGAAACACTTGCATTGTCTTAGGAAACCAAAAATTCATGCCCCTTATTAGCTAGGTAGAGAATTCTGATCTAGACTATTTAATATAAAAGCATACCAACTGTGGTAAGGTATGGGGCATGAAATAATTTACCAGTTATGTGTTTTCCATCTCATTGGGATGAAAGGTCTCATTTCGCATCTAACAGCAAACAATAGATTGTGGTTTGTCATGCTTGTGGAGATTTCTGCTTATACACTGCTCTCCTCTAGCCAGTGGGAGCAATGAACTACAATCCTTGCCTTAGAATTACATCTGAATTGGGGTTCATAGATTATTTCAGTCAAACCACAAGTGGGGATCTAAGAACAAAAATAGCTTAACATCATGGTTTGTTTGGAGAAACACAGAGTATGATCCTTGGTTTGCATGTTAATATTAGGGATCATGGCTACTCCTGCCAACTAGAGGAGAGGGGCAAAGTGAGAGCCTTGTGTGCATTCACAGTAATGTATTAATTATTGTTTACTGTGGCATGCAAACACCCAAAGCTATATTTTGTGAAGGGATACTTGCAGTGCTAGATATCTCATAATTCACACATTCACTGACTTGGTTTATTCTCATAAAGTTCTCCAAATGTTCATGACCTTTTGTGGGCTCAACTCTTCCGCTATGTTGCCCACTTTGCTGCATTCTTTAACTACAATCTCATATTCCTTCTACATTTGTAAAACTATTAAAATGAACACTGGTAGATCCAGTCAAATGTCTGTTTCCAACACTGGCTGGGCAGATGCCTCTATCGAGTACAGTATATACAACTTTCCCCTGCTCCCAACCCCAAGTCAAGCTTCCATTCTCTAGTTCCCATTAAGCTATAGTAATAATAATAATTTTTATTTATTTATACATACATACATACATACATACATACATACATACATACATACCCTGTCCATCTGGCTAGGTTTCCCTAGCCACTATGGGCAGCTTCCAACAGATTAAAAACAGAGTAACACTTCAAACATTAAAAACTTCCCTAAACAGGGCTGCCTTCAGATGTCTTCTAAAAGTCAGATAGTTGTTTATTTCCTTGACATCTGATGGGGGGGGGGATTTCACAGGGCGGGTGCCACCACCGAGAAGGCTCTCTGCCGTTACAACTTACACTTCTTCCCGAAATCCTTTCCTGCATACCACTTCATTTCCAGAGCAAGCTTGTGCAACTTGTGAGCCACCCAACCTTAATGTAGTCCACCAATCATCTGCCAGGTGGTTGACAACTGTTTTTGCAGTGCTAGGCCGTGGGGGTGGTGGGGTGGTGGAATAGGGTGCATTTGGCTTGGCAGGTCACAGAGTTGCAGGCCTATTCCAAAATGCACTAGCACCCTTGTCCTTTCCATCTCACCTTGCATCACTCAAATAATGCTTTATTTAGTGGTTCTGAAGTTCTTTTGTCAGTGCTAATGTAACACCGTGTTTTGTTGACTTCCTCTTGGTGACATTGTTGGCTTGTAATGTTTTGAGTGGGCACCAGAGCACCACCAGATGGGTGTTGTCTAGCGCCACTTGTACGAAGAGGAACAAAACATCATTCCCACCCCCCCACCCCCAGATGTGGGCTCCTCCCCTTCCTGTAGGAGGCAGTCTGTTTTTTGCCTCTTTTGAAGTTGAGTGTCTTTCTCAAGGGCTCCTCTGACCCGGCAATACCATTGGGGGAAAACAGCTGCAACTGCATCTTTACTCTTGGAACTTATGACTGATAGTTCGTCTTTGCTTCCTTTTATTTACTACTGCTTTTATTTGGCCTAACCTGTTGCAAGGACAGTTCTGTACATATCGGCCCTCTCCCCAAACTCTCACTGGACCGCAAACCGTGATCAAGAGCAGATAAGTTGTGCAGCACAAAAAAATTGCTTGCAGTGCAGATAGCTCTAGATGACTCAAGCAAGTAAACCGAGAGAAAGATCTTTCTTCTGCCACAAAATCAGGCCATTAATGAATTATGTTAATTCCCTGCCTTATTTTAATTGTTCGGTATAGAATGCCACAGTAGTGCTTCCTAAGGAGAGAGCAGGCCTTACTTATGATTAAGTGAGCTGTTTCTCTGAAGCTGCTGTAACGTGACCACATTTGAAACCACGAGGTAAATTCCATGTTAGATTTCAAGGAAGAGAGAAAAACAATGGGCTGCAACCTTGTAATCCTAATGGTAGCTAACCAGTGAGTCATTTAACATATCCACTTAGATATCGTACAGTAGCCGAAGTCACCCAAAAATTTGTGTGTGTGTGTGTTCTTACCTGGTTTGTGGCTCGCGCTTTCTGCTTCTGAAATTTCTGGCACTTGAAAAAGAGGAAATGGTTCATTCATTTTGCTATTTGGTATAGCACAGGAGTGTTTTTGGCACACCAGAGGTTCGGTTTCCATATCCCTTCCGGGGATATACCCTTAAACTAGATTGCCAGTCAAATGTCGAGTTCCCCGCTAGTTTTTGTTCTTTGAGAAACATGAAATCTTTTTCCCCCCATGGCTTCAATTCCTTTTTCTTTTTAATATCATCAACTGGTCTTATGAAAAGGCTTGTTAAAACCAGTGCTTTCAATTAAAGCGTTTTAATTCAATAATAATTCAATTAAAGGTGTGTGTGTTTTATTGAGCATCCACACTGCTATTATTGGTGGTATTAGAATACAAAAACGTAAGTGGGAGCAATTATTTAAATGCTCGTTATGTGGAGAAAAAGCAGTAGAGGTAGCTATAGAGGAGGCAGATACATGTCTGCTCCTGAGTGTTAATACTAAACATGCCCTCTCTTTTAAATCTTGCAAGTTGCTATTTTCATGGATTTCTAAAGCTGCACTGAAGCACCATTAAACATACCTTATGTTTTTATTGCCTCTGTTGCAGCTTTTTAAAGTGAGCATGCAGTGTTTTGTGAAGGAGAGGAAGTGAAGGAGAGGAAGTTTTTTTGGGGGGGAAATGCTCCCTCTAAGGGTGGCCCAGGGAGAAAATGGACAGAAACAGGATGGTACACTCCCTAATGGAACTATGCCTGTTACTAGCTGCCAATAGAGTCTTCATATTGCTAATTTACATAAATTAGAATTAATTGTGCATACGGTAATTGGAGGTTTTTATAAAAATAAAACTCTTAAGGACAGTGAAACCTACTAACTCCTTTGTTCTATTATTTTTCCCTGTATTGTAACAGATGAAAATGGTTTAGGTAAAGTACAAGAATGTAGTTCATTCTTTATTAGAGCCATTTGTGTGCTGCCTTGTAACATAAAAGTTACAAGATGGCTTGCAATAAGTAAGTAAAACGTTAAATAAAATAAAGGGGGGGGGGACTGAACAAATATATAAGAAAAGCAAAATGCACCGCAGCCCATAATTAAAACAGAAGAGTTAAAGCTAGTGATATATAAAATACTTTGGGTGTTAATTCAACCTTTGGCCTCCAATGAAAGGCAAACATTATGTTATTAAGCAACTGGCTTTGCAGGTGCAAGCCTATGCATTGTTTTGCTCATGAGTAAGTTAGCGCCATTCAGTTTAGTAGGTGTATACTTACGGACTCATTGTTAAAACTGTGTTTATGGAAGACAGTCTTACTCGGCAACGAGTGATCGCCAAAGAAGAAGATAGATAGATAGATATATTGCTCCTTATTGCAACATAAAAGCGAAAGCAAATCTCCCTTAAAGCATGATTTCCGGATTATTTTGCTTCATCTGGGTATAATACGTCTCACCCTGCTCCCAAGAAACATCTTTCTCACTATGCACTATAATTTGCAGAGAAGTGCAACTTTTAGTGAATCCCTGATTAGCTTTCAAGTGCTGATTTCTCTAAGCATGACAGCAGGAAGTTTAAGCACAAAACAATCCCATACTGACATCGTTTCTTTGTGAGTGTGTCTTGCTCCCCCATGTTAGCGCATGGTCAATCCTCTGCTACCTGCAGACAGGCAGTGAGTATGCCCATTGGCAGGATATCCCCGCCCTAATCCATGGGTAGGCAAACTAAGGCCCGGGGGCCGGATCCAGCCCAATCACCTTCTAAATCTGGCCTGCAGACAGAATCAGCATGTTTTTACATGAGTAGAATGTGCCCTTTTATTTAAAATGCATCTCTGGGTTATTTGTGGGGCATAGGAATTTGTTCATTTTTATTTTTATTTCAAAATATAGTCCGGTTCCCCACAAGGTCTGAGGGGCAGTGGACCGGCCCACTGCTGAAAAAGTTTGCTGACCCCTGCCCTAATCCCTCCCTCCAGGAGTAATGTTTTTTATTTTATTTTTATTTATTTATTAAATTTGTATACCACCCATCATTCGCAGATCTCAGGGCGGTGCACAACCTAAATTTACAATATAAAAACCACAAAAATACATAGTAAAAAATAAGAACAACAGCAAACCAATAATTCCCCCCAACCCCCCCACATTTAAAAGGGCATCGGATGTAAATCAGCCAAAGGCCTGGTTGAAGAGGACATTTTCTCCTGGCACCTAAAGGTGTATAATGAAGGTGTCGGGCGAATCTCCCTAGGGAGAGCATTCCACAAATGGGGAGCCACTCTTCTTCCTTAAAGTCCTTTGAATCAAAAGCAATATAAACTATCAACATTAACTACTGACTATATAAAAAGGGACTTGGCCGGGGAGAGGTTAAGTATGTCTGTGTGCCTCCTTGCAGCGGAGGAGGTAAGGGAGCTGGTAAACCTAGGTCAGAGTAAACCCAGCAGTAACTGCTCAGCGAAAGAAAGAAACAGACTCAGCAGAAACTCTGGAGGATGGAATTTGTCCTAGCTACTCTGGTGAGTGCCCAGTGCAAAAACTGTTTCAAACCCTGACAATGCCACAGTGAGAAACCATGCTTTGTGTGGGAGTACTAACTTCAGCTGCGCTTTTGCTTTGCTTTGTGCCCCCTTTTTTTTTTTTTAGAGCGCATTCACGTTTTGAACATAATGTCACCCATCACAGAGCAAGGGAGAGAACGATTATTTGTTTTCAGAATAAGTCTACCCTCAGAATAGGCAGGTGGGTTCAGCAAATGCACAGTCTATAATTACTCGCATAGGTTTAAGCTAAGGGATACTCAAAGAAAGGCTCTCGTTATTTAATTGGATTCGTTTGTTAGAAGTCATTTGCTAGATGCTTGTTATGCACCGAAATAGAATTGGGTGGCAAAAGAGCCACAGGGGTGGCGTGGTCTACGGGTAGACCTAAAGGTGGGGGAATTGGTGGTCCCTGAGGGGATCCACCCCACTTGGGAACCCAGAGGCAAGAGGGGTGTATGGTGTGGTTGATGGCTGCACACCCCGGAAATGATCTCTTTCAGCTTCTGCCTTCTGGAAGAAGGTACAGGGTTATAAAGACTAGGACTAGCCACCTGAGAAACAGTTTCTATCCAAATTCGATTTTGGTTTTAAATGCAGTGTAAGGAGTCTCTATGGGACTGTATTGTATCTTAAAAATGGGGTATCAGAGTTTTTAGGGGGCTAACCAGGTTGGGATAGCTGGGATAGCAGGCTTGTTGGTTTTGAATGTCTTATGTAGATTCCCCCCCCCCCCCCCAGTTTAGTTGTTCTGTATGGGACAATGACAATAAAGATTATCGTATCATATATATGCAGCTTCCCAGCCAACCACTTGGGGGAATGGTAGCAGGGCTCTGGTTCCTGCTCAAAGGTGGTTGGGAGAAGGGTCTGCTCATGTTCTGCTTAATAAGCACCTGCTTGGCCACTCTAGGAAACAGATAGTCTCATCCAAGAGGGCTTTGCATATGGCTCTTAAGTGCGTCTACAAGTGGCTGATTAGGAATTAGAATCTGTTAGCTAATCTACCCCCATGCTGCCCCTTCTTGGAGACAAACTCAGTTCTCCAGCCACATTCTCCACCCACTATGACATCTAGAGGCCTTGTGAATTCAGGATCTTGAGAGAAGTAACCACTGTAGAGTCCTCGGTGAACCTTACATCACAACTAGTGCATTATTTAGTCCATTTAAATGAATCACTGTTTCAGACACAGTGTGTAATAACAATAATTTATTATTTGTACCCCATCCACTCTGGGCGGCTTCTAACAAAGATACATCAAAATGTCACACATTTAAAACTTCCCTGAACAGGTGTCTTCTGAATGTCAGGTAGTTGTTTATCTCTTTGACATGTGATGGGAGGGCATTCCACAGGGCGGGCGCCACTACCGAGAAGGCCCTCTGCCTGGTTCCCTGTAACTTGGCTTCTCGCAGCGAGGGAACCGCCAGAAGGCCCTCGGCGCTGGACCTCAGTGTCCGGGCAGAACGATGGGGGTAGAGACGCTCCTTCAGGTAATAGAGTTCTGTGGATGAGGAAGGGGGTAGAGAAGAGCCATTCAAGAATAGTCAGTCAAGGATAATGACACAAGTTTATTGTATAACTGCAAAAAAAAAAAAAAAAATTGCTGCAAAAAGATAAGGCTGCATAGCAGTGCAACTGTAGTTCAGTATTCTGTAGATGTAATTTAGTCAGACACCACCACCCCAGAAGGACTGAGAGCATTGGACGTAACGCAAAGCAAAGAGGGCAAGGGGAGGAAGCCAGCGTGACTCAAGAGTCCCACTTTCACATCTTTGTACTGTAGCAAGTTAAAAGGAAAACTCGCCCATCTCTCCCATGGTGATAATGCTTGAAGTTGGCTGTTCCGTCAGGAGCTCAACCTTCCACTCCAGACTAACACAGGGACCACCCCATGTACTAAAAGCTCAGAATGTATTAGAAGTACATTTAGTTCCGTGTACTAAGGAAATTCTGTAAGTGTGGATCCTTATATAACCAAAATGGCACCTTCCACACATAAGATGGAGGTATGAACAGGATTTGGGGGACCCCAAGATTTGCAAAATTATGAAAAACATCCCTAGGGAGGAAAAAATGCTGAGAGGGATGTGGAAGAGAAACCCCAAACCGCCCAGTGAGGACTTTATCTTTCCCCCCAGTAATGTGTAATGTGCAAAGCCACATTGAGGACACTCACACCAAAGTAGGGTCCCCGCCAAGAATAGGCACTCTGCTTTATTAACTATAAGGATCACTTTATAGCACTATTTGACCGTTCCTGGGCATTTTTAAAATACTTAGCAAGTTTTAGCATATAAAAATGTTCGGAGTGGATCTTCAAAGACTTTTTGACATTGTTCTGTTCTTAAAAGTGAGCATCCACACTGCTCAGGGCAACTTTGAGGCAAGATAACCATGAAGTGATAATATGGAAATGAACATTTTATTTTTTTATTTTCTGTAAGTATGAAAAAAAATAATAAAGGAGAGTCTAGGGAGAGCCTTTGAGGGCTGTGAAACTGAAGCAGGGGAGGAAGAAGAAGAAAAAAAATAAGTGAATCTGTCAGAGCTGAGTAGCCTGCAGTCAATTTTGCCATTGTGAACAGGGGGCTGCCGAACAGAAGAGTTTAGGGGCATGAAAGAGAAATGAAAGAAAAACAAAGGGAAGAGCTGCTACTGTTATGACCGATAACTTGTCATATCAGTATCTTATGCCAGTAAAACACACTAATAAGCTGGTTTTGAACGGGAATAAGAAAGCAGAAGTAAAATGGATTCATTCTTTCACTTGCATTTCACAGAGGTGATTTTTTTAAAAAAATGCAAATTATTACTATTATTATTATTATTACTATTTAAAAAAAACATCACCAACACAAAAAACCAAAGCTTCTCAGCTGTATGAAACAATGCCAGTGGCTAGCCAGCTGCCATTTTAAGGCTATGTTTTTAATTTTATTTTTAAACCATCCATTAGACTGACCTTGGTCTTCAGCTCAGCCCACAACATACTGTTTTATCTATCTGCTTTTCCTGAGGTAAATCTCTTTCCTGAGGTAAACCTCTTTCCTGGCAAATACAGAAGGGGTGTGCGAGGAAGGGGGAACTCTGTTATTAGGCAAACCAGTTTCTGGGAACACTGAGAGAAAACAGATAAATAGAGAATTCACTCTGCGACTTTAAAGAAGGAAGACCCAGTCAGCTGTGGGAAATCAGTCAATTAATTAGTGTTTATAAAATGGAGGTAAAGGGTGCCAAAGAGTCTTTAATGTGAAGCTATATGACCTTGTAAGATTCTGCTCTTTAGTTGCTATTAGATCACACTTTTTATTATTATTTTTTAAAGGGTTTTATTAAAGTCCATTCAAGGGTGAGTTGAGGTAAAACATATTGTTAAAAAAAAGCTTTTGACAGAATATGCTATATATTTTAGCCTGCCTCAGTGATTTCTGTCACATTCTATACTACGTATAGTGTTGTTTAAGAAACATTAAAGGTCTAGACCTCTTTTTGTCACATTCATTCTTGAGAAAGAAAGGGAAAAAAATTAACTATTGGAAGTACTAATGGGAGCACTGACTGTTGAATAATCTTCAGAGCTGACATAAAACAACTTCTTCTGCCTGCCAGATGCCTCAGTTGCTAAGTTGATAGTAAAGGACATTTCTCTGTAGGATCATGGTCTATAAAATTGTTAGGGATTTCTGCTAGAATGCTTCTGGTTGTACAGTATGTCTTTTTCTTATGGGGCAACATTTAGTGTTTGGAAGCAGCAGCAACCAAAGCCATACAGCAAATTGCCCTACAGCAAGATTTTGGGTTAGGGTTGGGTGAGAATGTCATATTTTCCCCATGAATCTTAAATCCCATCACTTAGAGCGGGGAAGCAAGTTTTTCCTAAAGTGTGACTAATGGCTCATTGACACTGGACTTGCTCTAAAGTCTATATTGCTCCAGCTTATAACTTACTTTATCTACTCTTAGGGACTAGTGTGCCCCAAGATCTGTGTATCCTATGGAGTTTGCCTAGCTTCTCTGTTGATTGACTGATGAATGTCTCTCTCCCTCTTTCCCAATACTTAGGCTTTGTCCCGACTAATTGTTTATGTACAGTGTGCAGATACCATTAATGTTGGTGATTTCAATGGGACTCGGGGAAATCGTCCCCACATGCCGATATCTACATAATACTTGTTGCCTTCCAGCTCTTTGCAGAGAATACGCAAGGCATTCAAACAGCTCTAAGAGCCCTGTCTCTGCCAATCGGAACTACTATAATTAGGGAGTAGGAATCCAGATTTGTGATCTCTGTGTTGGCTTGGGGCATGTCTGTAGGGCATTTTCTCCCTTAAACGGCATGAGATGTTGATTCAGGCATGCAAATGCCCTCATTCCCATTCATTCATGTTCTCTTATCATACCCAGGGCAAGCATCAGCGTGCTTGGCCATCTGCCCAGTGTCCATTGGGGCACATCTGTGGGGGGTTTTGTGTGCATGCTCTAACACAGCGGTTCTCAACCTGTAGGTCCCCAGATGTTATTGGACTACAACTCCCATCATCCCTAGCTAGCAAGGCCAGAGCTCAGGGATGATGGGAGTTGTAGTCCAACAACATCTGGGGACCCACAGGTTGAGAACTGCTGCTCTAACAGGACAGGGAGCCGCTGCTCTAACAGGGAGAAGATTCTCTTGTCCCATCATGGCGGCTTCTTCTTCTTCTGCTTCTGCTTCTGCTTCTGCTATTGCCAAGGCCAAACAGGAAGGAATGGATACAGGGTGGTGGAGATTGCTATAGCGGATTGCCGCAACAAGAAGAAACCACTGCTTCTGCCACTGCCAGTGCCAGTGCTAAAAGTGGGCTGCAAGTCATAAGCACGGTTGAAAAAGAGCCAGAAATAGGAGTGGCAGGTCACAGGTAACAAGCCCTTGTGGTGCCTTTGAAATGTCCTGCACAAAGTCTTCTGCTCCTTTTTGTTTCCATGCTGCTAGCAACCAACAGAGCATGGTAGCAGGAACCTTGACTTGCGATAAGAGAACAGTGGTAGTTTCAAAATAAAGGAAATTTGGACACGACATCCCCACCCCACTCTCCATATTGGGCAATTCCTAGAGAATGGTACCATATTTAGATACACAGATACACAGTGTGCATGCACACGAAAGCTCATACCAAGAACTGACTTAGTTGGTCTTTAAGGTGCTACTGGAAGGAATTTTTTTTGTTTTGACTATGACAGACCAACACGGCTACCTATCTGTAACCATATTTAAAGGCATGTGTTTTACAGAATCCTTTTCCTGTTTCTCACTGAGCCAGTCCAGACCATCTGAAAGCAGTAGAGTTAATTGTTCTGGGCTGTAATAAGGGTCAGACTTTTGTTTTTTTTAAATAACAATTTTGTAAATATCCTTGCTGTGAGAATATATTCATTTTCCGGCAGAGCACCCAGAAATCAGCTGCCATAGTTTTCCTGTGTAAAACAGATAGCTCCTGTGAAAAAGCTGAATGTGACATTTTTAAAAATCTGGAATGTATCTTATATCTAGGAATTTGCCAGGTTTTATGGAAGTGTTCCTATTTAAGGTGATGATAAAACGTTTTGCTTTGCATATCCAGGGATGGATTTTTTATTTATTTTTTGATAGCGAAATAATTGAGTGCTGAGCTCTAACTTGCCCACACCTGCCTCTCTTTTTTTCCTTTTTTTTTTTACAATTCTGAAGAAGGAATGTGTTTTTAAATGTTCATTCACTAGCTGAGAAGACAAAGCAACAGTAGATTAGGAAGACAAACAAGAGAGTCAAAAGTTCAAACTTTTTTTGGTATTAAATGACACGGTTTGAGTACTTCTGTATATAACCCAGTTCAAATATGGCTCCGGTGTCTGTTAACAACTACATCCAACTGTTATTATGGGTTTTCATAATTAGACAATTATTTATCTTCTGACGTGTTCAGGGCTTTCAATAAACACAGAAGCAGGATGGTTTCTTCGCAGGGTACATTTTTTAAAAAAAGCTTAGATGGGATTCTAACACCACTGTTGTCGGTGAAAATAAGGCTGGATTAGAATATGGGAGATTGGCATTTGAAACCTACTTAGGGGTGTTCCTGGTAAAATCCCAGGCACATAAGGAACTGCCTTATATCAACTTGGCTCATTAGCCCCACCTAGGTCACTAAATCAATTGGCAGTGGTTCACCAATGTTTTAGCAGGAGCCCTCAACTACCTGGAGATGCCAAAGATTGAATTTAGGGGCTTTGGACATGCAGAACATTTTCTAGAAAAATAGCACTGAAGAAGCATATTCGATTAAACAGAAGGGCACACATATTTAACCGATGAGCTTATGTTTGAGGGTAAACTTGATTGTTTTGAGGCTATTTTGGTTCTGGTGCGCTAACAGGGAATGAAATAGAAAATGCTAACACGTCTAACTAGGAATGGGTAGCTTCCGTTTACTAAGCTGTTAATTGTTCCTCATTCTTCAATATCACAAAAGGCACCTCCACTTAATTTTTGCATCCCCCCCCCCCGAAATTTCACCTCTCCTCTAAGGAGCTGTTGGATTTGTGATTTTGCTCCCACCCTTTAATCCTCCCAACAAACCTGTGAGCTTGGTTATGCCCAAAGTCACCCAGTCCGCTTCACAGTTGAGCAGAGATCTGAACGAATAATTTTTGAGCGAAGCAGGGACTCTTCTCCTGCAAGTGGAACAGACATGTCTTACCCCAGCAGCAAGCCATAACTTTTTTGTTTGCTATACCGTAAACAGATTATGGATACGACGTAAACATGCATTTTCCTTTTTGTATTAGAAAACAGAAATAGAAACAGAAATAACACATTATAACTGGAAATATTTTTTGCTTAGAAGATGTCTGTGTTATAATACTGATCTCTCTCTCTCTCTCTCTCTCTCTCTCTCTCTCTCTCTCTCTCTCTCTTTTTGTCTCTTTCTTTCCCTTCTATAGGTAAAGATGAGCCTTCAAGCTATATTTGCACAACATGCAAGCACCCTTTTAACAGCGCTTGGTTCTTGCTTCAGCATGCCCAGAACACACATGGATTCCGCATCTACCTGGAAACAAGCCCTTCAAACAGCTCCCTTACTCCACGCATCACCATCCCTCCTCCTCTGGGACCCGAGACTGTTGCACAGTCCCCGCTGATGAATTTCCTTGGTGACAACAACCCTTTTAGTCTCTTGCGAATGACAGGTCCCATCCTGCGTGATCACCCTGGCTTTGGCGAAGGCCGGCTCCCCAACACACCTCCCCTCTTCAGCCCGCCGCCTCGCCATCACCTGGATCCGCATCGCCTTAGTGCTGAAGAAATGGGGTTAGTTGCCCAGCATCCCAGTGCCTTTGACAGAGTCATGCGTTTAAACCCCATGGCAATTGAGTCGCCAGCGATGGATTTCTCCAGAAGGCTTCGAGAACTGGCAGGGAACAACTCCACCCCTCCACCAGTTTCTCCCAACCGCAACAACCCTATGCATCGCTTGTTGAATCCTTTCCAGCCAAGCCCTAAATCTCCTTTTTTGAGCACCCCGCCATTGCCGCCGATGCCCCCGAGCAGCACTACGCCTCCCCAGCCTCAGGCTAAGAGCAAGTCCTGTGAATTTTGCGGGAAAACGTTCAAGTTCCAGAGCAATCTCATCGTCCACCGGCGCAGCCACACAGGAGAGAAGCCCTACAAATGCCAGCTCTGCGACCATGCCTGTTCTCAAGCTAGCAAGCTAAAACGCCATATGAAAACGCATATGCACAAAGCTGGGTCCATGACAGGGAGGTCGGATGACGGATTGTCCGCCACAAGCTCCCCTGAGCCCGGCACAAGTGAGCTCACTGGGGAGGGACTAAAGTCTAGTGAGGCAGACTTCAGGAACGAGAGCGATCCTTCTCTAGGCCACGACAATGAAGAAGAGGAAGAGGAGGAGGAGGAGGAAGAGGAGCTGGAAAACGAAAGTAGGCCCGAGTCCAGCTTCAGCATGGACTCAGAGCTGAGCCGTAACCGAGAGAACGGTTCCAAATCGCTGCCAGATGAAAAATCCCTCGTGCTAGGGAAAGTGATAGAGAATGTTAGCCTTGGTACCATCCAGCAATACAGCGACATGTTGGCTGAGAAGCAGAAAAGGAGCAGCTTCATGAAGAGGTCCTCTGACCAGCGAGACCTCTGCCCCCGAGACCTTTGCCAGAGAGACACCGGTGACGAAGACTCGGTAGCTGGAGAACTTGACCGTACTGAGGAGGGGACAGTCAACGGGAGGAACTTTGGTCCCGGAGAGCCTTTCCCCGGCCTGTTCCCTCGCAAGCCCACCCCCATCACAAGCCCCAGTTTAAACAACTCCTCGAAAAGGATAAAGATAGAGAAAGATTTGGACTTGCCACCAGCAACAATAATACCTTCTGAAAATGTTTACTCGCAGTGGCTGGTGGGGTATGCAGCGTCGAGGCACTTCATGAAAGATCCATTTCTTGGGTTCACAGACTCCCGACAATCCCCCTTCGCCACCTCTTCTGAGCATTCCTCCGAGAACGGAAGCCTGCGTTTCTCCACCCCTCCAGGGGATATGCTGGACGGCGGTCTCTCAGGGCGCAGCGGGACGGCGAGCGGAGGCAGCACGCCCCACATCAGCGGACCTGGCCCCGGCCGACCCAGTTCCAAGGAAGGACGGCGGAGCGACACGTGCGAGTACTGTGGCAAGGTCTTTAAGAACTGCAGTAACTTAACGGTGCATCGGCGGAGCCACACGGGAGAGCGGCCTTACAAATGTGAGCTCTGCAACTATGCATGCGCCCAGAGCAGTAAGCTGACGCGTCATATGAAAACACATGGCCAGATAGGGAAGGAGGTCTACCGCTGCGACATTTGTCAGATGCCCTTCAGTGTTTACAGCACCCTGGAGAAACACATGAAAAAGTGGCATGGCGAACACTTGCTGACAAATGATGTCAAAATTGAGCAGGCAGAAAGAAGCTAAGGCCCCCGCTGGGTTTTAAAAAAAATAAAAATCAGGGGTCTAGGTAACATTTAAATTGTACAGTTTTAACTATTGCCAACTGAGAAAAGCTGACCTAACTTGCCTCCATATACATAATTTAGCATAACTATGGCAGGTGCCAGAATTTGGCACTTAAATATAACCTGTGTCTACAAAGTTCTATTAAACCTGAGGATTGGTTAAGGCAGTAAAAATTGTGAAGCCTTTTAACTGTGCAATAATTTCTGTATTTATTGGGTTATTTTGTATTTTTTAATTTTTTTTTTGGCATGTGCAGGTATTTTTTTTTAAAAATACTTTCCCCTCCTGTTTTAGATTTCCTTTAAAATTTTGTTGAGTATCCCATTCTAATTTTCCCCACTAGTAACCTGAGATTATTTGCATTACAGGGGGAGATACATATCAATTTAAATTATAATTTTATAGGGCCGCTGCTTTGTTGAATCTTATGCTAAGCATGTGTAATTTCTTGTGAAGAAGCCAGCATTTTAAATAATAATTTTCTTCTCTCTCTATTACTTTTTAGCCACCCCCATCCCCTGCTTTTCTTTGAGAAAGAAAGAAAAAGGAAATCATTTGAAAATTAGGAAATATAAAATAGAACCGCGGATAACAATCTTAAAAATTGTAGCACTTTCTTTTGGATTTGGATCTAATATGTAGCACTGGTGATGCCACTAAAAATAGAGGCCTTTACATTTTTTTGTAAAAATATAAAATCCCAGACTTCCACAGTAGAAGTTATGAAAGCTAAAAAGAAATAGGCAAATTTGTTCCCACCCCCCTTAAAGGCAGCTATATTTATAAGAGCAATAGCAAGAGTTGTGCATTATTAATATGGAATTTGTTCCATTTACTAATGACTTACTTTCACCTTTCTGCCATCTTCTTTAACTTCATTACATAAAGGGAATGCAAGAGCCTTGACAGCTAGCAGCATGTGCAAATTTTAGAAAGCATGGAGAAAGAAAAGGAACCTTGCTTGTCGTCCCACCGCCCTCCCTGCCCCATGTCACTTGCTATTCTGGCCTTAAACTTTACGCACACAATAATTGAAATTATCACTTGACGACCTGAATACATGATAATGGCTGCAACGGACCGTTCTGTAGCAAATACACCAGTGCCCCTTTGGGGGACCGAGTTTGCAACCCTAACCCCATGTTAGGTGGGAGTAAGCCCCACTGAACTCAGCAGGACCTACTTCTGTGTAGACATAGTTAGGACTGCACTCACTGCAAACGTGGTTTCGTACCGAACCTCAGTTTGTGTAGTAAGTGCACATGTGTGGGCATGTGTGTGAACGCAGGGACGTGCGCGCACACATGCTATGGCTGTTTTGATTAGGACTGGTGAATCAAATTACGGTACCCGATGAATCACATGAAACCTGCATGATTCTTCATATGGCTAAAACAGTTGCTCTGAAGAAGAAAGCCCATGTTTTTTTTGGTGGTACATAGATGCATCACAGCGGGTGCCCATTAGAAGTGGTATTCCCTCCTCTGTATGCTTTGCATGCAAAAGGTTCCAGGTTCAATCCCTGGTGTCTCAAGAGAGGGCTTGTCTGAAGCCCTGGAGAGCTGTTGCCAGTCTTTATAGACCATGCTGAGTTCGAGGGATGACATTTTCTAATACGGGCAGCCTTTCCCCCCTTTTCTATTTAGAAGTGCTCTCCACTGCTTTTTTCATGGTCGCAACCGTAGGAACACTTGCCTGGGAGTAAGCCTCATTGAAGGCAGTGACTTATTTCTGAATTAGACCTGCACTGCGCATATATTTGGGGGGGGGGTTAATCCAACCAATTCATTGATTAAAGGTTGACATATTGTCATATGATCAGTTTTCTCAGGGTGTATTATCTATCACATCAGGCAATTACCCGTCACATTAGGCAATTATACAACAATGGGAGATGTTAATCCTTGTTGACACACATTAAGCAGGGCACATAAACTTGCATAAGAACTTTCGCTGTGTGAACTTGAAAGAGCCCCAGTTTACTCCCAACAGCCTTTGGTAAGGAAGAGTAACAACATCTTAACCCTTGCGTCCTTCCTTGTCTCCCTTAGTTGAATGCGGACTGCTTAGCTAGCGAGCAAAATAATAAACTTTTAACAAGCTGACCCCTACGGAGAGTTCTGGCCATATTTTGTCTGTTGTAGCAAAACAACTCAGATTCTAATGTAAGATATATGTTTGGCTTCAAGGTGCTACAAAACTCAAGTTTCTACATAAACAGGATGTATAGAAACCCAGTTTAAAATAATGATGTCTGGTCCAAATTCCCACCACAAGGCGGGACCAGCCACACATAAGCCCATCCCAAGCAACCCATAAAATCCACACCCCAGTGCCCCCTTAAGCAGTAAGTAAATGGAAGTGATTCTTGAAGAGCAGATAGCTCCAGATGACTCAGCTAAGTGAGCCAAGCTATATACTTCCCTAGGCTTGTTGGTCATTGGGACCTGATGGGAACTCCTTCCCTATTCCAGATACCAGGTGTTTTAGCCCCCTGGGCTACAATCTTCCTGAAAACAGTTCCCAGCACCATGGCGACACCCGACTCCCAATATTTCTTTGAGCAACTCGTGGGTTTACATTACATTTACATTACTCATGTTCCATGTTGTTATTTTACTATTTATTGAATTGATATACCACCCACAGGTCTCAGGGTGGTTCACAGAATAAAATCAGAATAGAAAACCACAAAGTACATAATCAAAATAAAAACAACAACAACCCAATAACCCCACCCCCATGATTGTAATATGGAGATAGAAATAAGGGGGCCGAACTTGCTGCCCCAATCATCATGTCCCCTGCTGGCTGAATCCCTTCTCCGTCATCTATAAACTAGGGAAATATCTTTAGACGTGAGCATATTCTACAAACCCAGTTTCACCTGATAATCTTGAGTTCTAAAACATGGGACAGTTGCGGCATGTGGTGCAGGATCCCCTGTAGAGACATTCCCGCCCCCCCCCGCCCCCAGCAGATGGGCATAGAGAGGCAGAGACCTAATGGGGATGTGAGATGGCCCCATTCTGTTCCCTCCCCACGATCACAGCCATGTAGATGATAACTTCTGAATAAGGCTAATCTTTTACATGCGTTTGTCTTTAAAATGGCAGCTGATTTAAAAATGAGAGTAGCTGTTTCTAATTTTCACACGTCTGATATTCAAGAAATACTCAATATTCAAGTACTATAACACTCCCATGGTTGCCGTACAGTTTCTAAAGGCAAGCCCAGTGCAGACCACCAGCTACTTCCGGTGGTCCACCACTGGTGTTTGCCTCGGGTCTGAAGATGGCAATTCTCGTGCACCAGACCTCCTGGGTCAAGTTGGCTTGGTGAATCACCGCTTGTACACTCTGTTTCACATTCAGTATACCACGCAGAGACAAATACACAAGGTTGCTCACCACAATTATGGAAATGCTTCTAAGGAATATCTGCACTTAAGACTGGGATCTGAATAAAACACACACACACTCTCCTGCATATTTGCGCACCCCATGACACCAATTTGTGCAATATTGTACAAATACGATTTGTTTACTTCACAGTGGTTTCCTTACGCAGTGGTTTCCTTCCTGGCTTTTGCCTAAGACTTCTGTATAAACTGTGCTCTCTAGCAAAAAGCAACAGTTATAGTTACAGCTGTTATTCAAGAGCAGAGTGCTAGCCTAGACTGCGAGGCATTTTGCCAGGGAAATGAAAATATTGTCTCTTATAATGCACAATTACGTTATTGTAAAGTAAATAGGCCAAATGCTCCCTTTTAGAATAGTGCCATTAAAGTAACGTGTAAGTATTGACGAGGCGTCTCTATAGTCAAGGTTTTGAGGGTTGCAACCTTTAAAAGGGTACTGAAATAAAAAGGTGCGTAAATTAAAAACTCCCTATATTTGGAAGTGCACGATTTGAGTTCCATAAAGCAGGTTGGTTTTGTTTCTGGTTTTGTTTGGGTGTTTTTTTTTAAAAAAAACACACCTCCATTATTTATTGAATTATAAAAACTAAATTAAAAGCCGTGATGTCCAATTTTTCTTTGGATAGATTTTTGAGTAATTTAGCACTGGGGAAGAATCCATAATTGTAAACCAATTTGCCCACATTCTTAAACTCCAGTCACACATTATACTTCGTTTAGGGTTACTGGATGTGCTTTGCTTATGCTAAATCTCATATTCCAGTTTGTAATATCTCACATAGAACAGAAAATAAGGACCCTCACTGGGAACACTAAAAGCCCTTTGGAAGTTACTGAAGGTGCCAGATCAGTCCTGTTTGAAGCTCTTGGCTCAGCCTTTTCATTCTGAACTTTCTTAAGGCAAATGATTAGATTAATTCCTTGATGGGGACAATGAGGTCAAGAGGAAGGCACCTATAGACCTACAGCTTGGTGCATTTGTTTGGTTGAAAGAGTAGGAACCCATTTAGGCAAAAATATTAAATAACCTGCTCTGCTCTGCTCTGCTCTGCTCTTCTGTTTTTTTAAAAAATCATTTTCAAGTCTGGCTATCCTGGGAAGATAGACAGCCTTCAGAGGAGACCCAGCCTCCTTTATGCCTTTTACCTCCTCACAAGTCAGATTTTGTATGTTGCCTTGACCGCAGAATCTAAGTTGCATTTTTCTTTACTTGGTGTTATGTTGTTTGACAGGGCTGTGGAATAATGGGACACTTTGTGGGCTTTTGGCTTCCGTATGCATCTTTCTCATGTGAGCATTCCACCACATGTGTCCATATGCCTCATAAACTTCATTTTTCTTTTAATATCCCAGATCAGAATAGGTGCCCTCATCCAAATTGCCCATCTTTCTTTTGTGCATTGGGTAGACCATATATATATATCTCCCCATCCTACTTGACCTAGGGAGGTTTTCTAGGGTATAATTTGGATTCCCCTGATTTAGTCTGTCAAGACAGTGGACAATGTAAAAGTTACACATTTTGATTCTGTTGACCCGCACTTTAAAGCTTTTTGTTCGCATTCAAAACCAGCGGCTTCTGAACAAGAAATTACAACAGCTTTGTCTTTGCTTGGCCCAGAGGTGGGTGAAACTATTAAGGGGGACATCTGAGATTAAGTGTCAGTGTTGCTAAGCGTGGCATTCACAATACTGGCACTATAAAGAAAATAATAATAACTTATTGGACAGTTTTTCTACTGCCATTCAATTTGATGTGAGTGCCTTGAAAACTGATCTTCCTATTTGAGTCTCTTGAGACAAATGCAAACATTTTTGTGAAATGAAAAGACTTTTAAAAAAAACGGTAGAACAAGAAAAGTACGTTCTTTTAGGGTTAAAACAAAACAAAAGAGCCACATTTACTTAAAAAAAAAAAAAATCCTGGTTGAAGATAGTGGACATGAAAATGCCATAAGACCCAATCAAATGAAGATGTATATCCAGCACAACTTCGGACATCAATTTGCTGAATTGTTCTCAGCCTCTCTCTTTTTTTTCAGGACAACGCTGCTTAGGAAATGGAATGGAAATGATTTACTGCTGAATTAAAACTCAAATGACACAAATTGCAAGTTGTTATCATTGAATGAAAAAAAATTCAGGAACAACGGCTAATTTTTTTAAAAGTTAAATTTAGTGCACTCTGTCTTAAAATACGTTTACAGTATTGAATACATACAAGGGTAAAAAAAAATTGTGTGTATGTGTGTTTGAGCAATCTCTCTTCTTCTTTTTTTCAAAGTTTGCTTAATAGGTTATTAAAAATGCCATAATGGCCATGTGTATATTGTTTTCATTTGGTGACGGGGTTTTAGTATATATTATATATATTAAAATTTCTTGATTACTGTAAAAGTGGACCAGTATTTGTAATAATGGAGAATGCCTGGGCATTTTACAAAACCAGAAAGAAAAAAAAAACTTTTCTCTTTTTTCCTTGAAAATGTTGCAGTAAAATTTAAATGGTGGGTCTATAAATTTGTTCTTGTCACTGTAACTGTAAAGTCTGAGTTTTAGTAATTTTTTTTTCTGCCTTGGGTGTTGAATTTTTATTTCAAGAAAAAAATGTATAGAAACTTGTATTTGGGGATTAAAAGGTGACTGCTACACCATGTAGAAAAAGTATGTAGGAAAAAAGTGCTTAATATTGTTATTGCTTTGCAGATTAAAAAAAAAATCACATTTCTGACCTGTACCTATTTTTATCTCTCCCCCCCCCTCCCCTGCCCCTATATCCCCCTCTTCTGGAATGGATATTGATATTGGTTAATTCATATAATGTAGGCACTTGCTGTATTTTTACTGGAACTTGTAATTTTTTAACTGTACGCTTGTCCTTTTAAAGGGATTTAATGTACTTTTTTGTTAGTGAATTTGGAAATAAAAATAAAAACAAACAAACAGGCTGCCATAATATATTTTTTTAATTTGGCAGGATAAAATAGTGCAAAAAATAAATAAATAATAATTGTATGTCAAGACCTTATTGTACAGAAGAAGGAAAAAAAATAAAAATAAAAGGGTTGTTTAACGACCTGTTGAGTAAAAGAAACAAAACAATTATTATTTTTAATTATGTGGTTTTTGGGATTCCTTTTATTCTCTTTGGAAGGGGCGGGGTATCAGGTTTTGTTTTGTTTATGAGTTGTTCTGTTCGCAATTTTAGTTGTGTGTATGTATATGTATTTTTTTTTCCTGTCAGAAATGGCCTACAAAAAAAGAAAAGAAAAGAAAAAAAGGAAGAAGCACTGTTCATACAGGGCAGTTAATGACTTTGAAACTGCCTGGACCCCTTGTATCAAGGCCTTTCCGGGTAGAGTTGAACTAGGATGGATGGCTGTTGCCTGTTATTGTTAAATGAAACTCAGTTTTTGTGAAGATGTTTGACGTAACATTCCACAGATGCCCCCCGCTTTTTTTTAGAGTCGGGGAAGCGGCTTTTGCCTGGCACACGTAGACTTTCCGGCCCCAGTCCATAAAACTGCACGGTGTGTGTGCTTAAGGTACCCGGTGCTACTGGTTTTGACATCACTGGCACCTATCGTGGGATGAAGGGCCATGTTTGCAGTCAGGGCACTCACCATCACTGGATAGGCACTGTTAATCCTCACTGCACCAACTATCTGCCAGGGCAATGTGCATCTGGACTTTCGCCCAATTGGGGCCTGATCCCAGGGCCCTTGTCGGATCAGGGCACCCATCCATTACCACCTCTTCATAGCCTTCATCTGAAGCGGTTTGAAAAGAAGTAGGGGGAAGGAAGGGGGACCAAACACTCTGTTGGTGCAACTGTGAACTGGGTCGGAGTGAAAAATTTGGCCTGGGCACATCCCACTTCTATCCCACCTTCCCTTTCCACGCCCCAATCCCTGTCAGAACAGGACCATGTACAGGTTTTGCCAGTCTGCTCTTCTGTCTGCTTTCGTTGCTGTTGACTCCTAATTGTACATTCCATAAATTTCTTAAATATCTGAAGGACTGGGATGAAATTCTGTGCCTTTAGGTTGACAGACACTCCTCCCTAGGATTGCTTTGTTAAGTCCCAATAATTAGGATTATGCCATGAGTTGAGCGTTATTTTTTTAATCTTTATTTTGTTTCTGCTGTTTCAGTTTTTTTAAAAAAATAATGGGGGGGACAGGGCAAGGCACCGTGCTAGGGACTATTTTAAGGTAAGGGAGAGCAAATATGAGGAGCCATTAGCAGTGTGTGAAGAAATAGAAGTGGGGGGGAAGGAGGGAAACACACGTGATTATGAAGTCACGGAGCCATCACAATGCCAAGGGTTGTAGAACTGGCCTAGCCATTCCTCCTAGCTCTTCAGAATTAGGGATAAGGTTACGCTAAGACCTTGTTGTGGAGCAACCTTCTATATGAAGACCAGAGAACCTGGAAAAGCCATCTTCTTACAGAAATATTTCATAGTATCCTACAACACGCACACCCCTTCCCCTACTCTGGAGTACATCCTGGAGTATTATTCAGAGATATTTTTGGTGAAAACCAGGCATAGGGTATTTTATATATATATATCCCTAGGTGCCTTGCTTTCTCCGAAACTAAATCCACAGCGAAGTGAATTCAGATTTCATTTTGAAACTGTGAGCACGACACTTTTCCTCCTGGATGAACTCAGATTTAAACCACCAGCAGCTGTCTTATTATGTGTCTTGAATCGATGAGAAACCAACATACAAGCACAAACATTGTGTTTCGTGAAACCACGGTGACCCCACCTCCTCCTCCCTGCTTTTAAGAATCCCTGCTTCACAAGGCCATAAGCACAATATGGCCGACATGCCACGGGTATCTCTTCTGTCGTGATTATTTTTTACACTGCTAATATCAGCAACGTTAACAGTGTTAAGTAACAATTATCCCATGCAGCACACCCCTGCTCCGCTTAAAATCGATGCACAAAGAGCATTTCTGGAGCAACGGCCCTCCTTTTTTTTAGAATGTGGACGTTCAAAATAGAGTCGTGCCCTTCAGCATTTCATCCTAGTCCTGATTAAATACAGTCCAAGGGGTTATTTTGTTTTTGTTTTTCACAGGCAAACTCATTTTATGGTGCTCTTTGTATTTTAGAACTGCAAAGCAAAGTAACGTTGATTTCAGTTGTTTGCATTTGTATCGGCAAGGCAAACTATTTTTATTACCTTTTTCTATTACTTATTGTATGAGCTTTCATTGTTTACTTGGAGGTTTTGTCTTTTACTACAAGTTTGGAACTATTTATTATTGCTTGGTATTTGTGCTCCATTAAAAAAAAAAAAAGAAAGGAAAGAAAGAAAGATAGGAGCACTTTTTTTTATTATGGGTAAAATGTTGAGATGGCAGGAGGTCATTTCAATATCACTTAGTGAAATATTTATTGTTCCTTTTATTCTCTGTACAAGACTCCTGACCTCTCCCCCATCCCACCCCACTTGTCACATTGTTGAGTTCAGCATGTGTCTACCATTTCATTTGTACGCTCGTTCAAAACAATGTTCCAGTTTCAAGTTATAAAAAAATAATAATAAATTGGACATTTGACTTGATCTCCAAATATTGTCTTTACTGCTTATTTGAAATTGGAGCTAAGGTGGATGGTGAGTTTAGTTTTTTGTTTTTTTTTTAAGGCACAGATTTGGGGGTGGAGAAACTTTGTCCTAAGGTGGCTAGACACATTATATTGTTCCAACAAGGATGCAGAAAGCCCTTGTGTAAAATAAGCACATGACTCAAGGCTTTTCTATAGTTCAAAGAGCCAGCCTAGTTTTCGATGCAACACATTGAGCCCTGTTGTGGTGGACATTTTGTTCAGTCTCATTGCTTCCTAGCACATCTTGTTATCTGACCTTCAGTTACATCTGGTACAGTTATTAGCATGTACTTCTGGTACAGGGGAGCCTTTACCACTGGGTATGTGGAGGGGGACAAAGTCAATTCAGTCTGCTTTTAAAGGCAAACTTACCAAAATTAAGTCTGGAACTGAAATTGAAATATTCGGCCGTACCTACCACTAAACAACTGAAGCAGTAGTAAAGCACTCAGCATCGTGGAGGGAGTTCAGTAAGTTTTTAGAATAGTAAGGCCACAATTTATGTGCATTTAACTTGTGCACATTCAGCTTTCCGTGCTTGGCATAATTATTATTATTTTTAAAAATACAGTTTAATTTCACAATACAATAAAAAATCAACCTAATCTAAACAAGAAATTAAAAAAGGAGATAGAAGCAGTGCTTTTTTTCCCCTTAAAAAATGTTTAGGGGTACTCTCATTTTCCTACTCATATTGAAATACTGCCCCTCAATGTGGCCAAACTTAGATTCACAAAATGTTTAGGGGTATGCGTCCCCCTCAATGTGGCCAAACTTAGATTAACAAAATGTTTAGGAGTATGCGTCCCCCCAGAAAAAAGCACTGGTTAGAAGAATACAAATATCTTAACTCGTATCCCATACAGAAAAAGGTGTACCCTCGCAGCTCTCACCTGGGAGCATCCCATTCTTCCCTCAGCCTCTCACCCTGGGATTTCTCCCCTTCCCTATCTCTCATGCAGGGTCCTTCATCTGGCTTGGCAAAAAAACATTAAAAAGGGGGCAGAGGTTCAGAAAAAAATACTTTGGCAATTCTGCCCCACATTGCACCCAATGTGTTATGATTACATGCAATCTGCGGAATGTAACTCCAGCACAAGTTGCAAGTTTGCTGTACTTGGCATATACAGTGATACCTCTGGTTGCGAACAGAATCCATTCCAGAGGCCCTTTCACAACATGAAAAGAGCACGACCTGTGCAGGTGCGTGGCATGATTTGGCGCTTGTGCGCATGCGCAAGCGGCGAAACCCGGAAGTAACCCTTTCTGGTACTTCCGGGTCGCCGCAGGACGTTAACCTGAAAGAATGTAACATGAAGCAAACGTAACATGAGGTATGGCTATACCTGTGTGCACTGTCCAAAGAAGGTTGAAGCTGTGGGTGCTTAAGGGCCAGAGAGGATGGCTGAGAAGGTCCCTAGACCCCAAAAAACTCAAAGACCGTCAGGGGAAGAAATGGGAACACAGCATTTCATAATTTTGTGTAAAGAACTGGGAGCTGTTCATTCGTACAAATAGCCCGGACACATTCTGGTATATGATTAATTGCTTGCTATGCTTGCTAAAATGCAGGGATTTGGGGAAGGGGTCGGCTTCTGACATTCAGCCCAGTCATTGCTCTTCCCATTTGGAAGCCTGCCGCAGCCGAAATTCGGCTGCTTTACGCTTTCCGAGTTCTTGAGCAATGCAAGTGAATAAGAGTAAAGAGTCAAGCATCATCTGCATGCCCCTGCATGCTACCTCCCCCTGCTCCCCATACATCAGCTTAAGATGTAACTAGCACAGGAACGCAGGAAGATGCTGCATACTGAGTCAGACCACTGGGCCATTTTGCTCAGTATTACACACTGCCTGAGAGAGTCTTGGACAGGCTCTCTCGCAACCCTACCTGGAGACACCAGGGATTGAGCCTGGGAGCTTTTACACAGAAAGCTTGTGCTCTGCTCCTCTGAGCTCAAGGTCCTTCCCTGAGCAAAACATCAGCATATGGTGATAATACTTTCTCAACAAGGAGAGATGTAAATGAGGCTGCACTCTACTTTCTCCATGCTTAAGCACCAATATACATTCTGGAAGAGACGTGCAAAGAGAACGGAGTCAGCATTTGATTCAAAATTGATTCTAACAACCATCAGGTGTGTGCTGGCTTCTTGAAATCAGGGATCACATCCTGTTCTTGGTCAGCTGCTTGTATACAGCTGTCAGGAAACACTCGATCTTTGCAAAACACCAGAATGTGAGGTGGGAGATAACACATGCAAGGCTGTCATATGCAAGGCTTGTAGCTGTGTTAGTTGATGAAATTATTGTTGGGACATGAGGCTGCCTGACCCACAGATTTCAGTTAGTGTATTTACTTATGCAAGTTTTGCAGTATCTCAACATCCTGTAAAACAAGGAAGGGTCATAGCCCAATGGTAGAGCATACCATTTGCATCCAGAAGTTTTCTGGCTGAATCACCAATGGCTCCAAGTAGGGCTGGGGAGAACAGTCACCCTCAAACGTTGGACAGCCACTGTCAGTAAGTGTCAACAGTGCCAAACTTGATGAACCATTGATCTGAAGCTTCCTGTATTCCTAGGAAACCAATCTCTGCAAAGACCCAATGTCATGCCAATGTTATGGGATGAGTTTCAAAGTAGGAGCCAAATGTGGAAACTGGCAAACTCTGGAAACTCAATACGTACACATTTCCTCTCCCTTGCACACATTCACACAAACAGATCCCTCGCATCAGGCAACACCTTCTCACCACTACTTCCCTGCTCAATCTGGGTATTTTCCTAAAAGAGGTGCACTGGAACTCTACATCGTCTAGTAGAGAACCAGATAGGGATCTATCCTAGGCAGGAATATACGTTTTTCATCCCACCAGCACTTATTCCTTCTAACCACCACTCTAAAGGTAAAGGAACCCCTGACTATTAAGTCCAGTCACGGACGACTCTGGGGTTGTGCCGCTCATCTCGCTTTACTGGCCGAGGGAGCCAATGTTTGTCTGCAGTTTTTCTGGGTCATGTGGCCAGCATGACTCAGCCGCTTCTGGCGAAACCAGAGCAGTGCACAGAAACACCGTTTACCTTCCCACTGGAGTGGTACTATTTATCTACTCACACTTGATGTGCTTTCAAACTGCTAAGTTGGCAGGAGCAGGGACCGAGCAATGGGAGCTCACTCCGTCACGGGGATTCGAACCACCGAACTTCTGATTGGCAAGCCTTAGGCTCTGTGGTTTAGACCACAGCGCCACCCGCGCCACTCTAGCAAGGGTTAATAGCGGACTCAATTGAAACTTATTTGGGTTGCAAATCCTTAACCTTCTACCATCCTTGGTAAAAACACCTCTCTCCACCTACCCCTGCAGCCACATGAAAGGCTGGGCAAGGATTTATTCGACCACTACTGAAAGGCTGGGACCATGGCAAGAGTTCATGCTTTGCATACTAAAGATCCCAGCTTCATCCCTCAGGATCTTTAGTTAAAAGCATTTCTGATTATTGGGGGTGGGGTAGGGGATGGAGGGACTCTGATGTGATCTGGAGACTCCTTGCTAGTCAAATTCTGGGAGGTGCGAGGGTAGACCTCCACTGGAATAAGAGGGAAATAGTTATCTTGGTGTTAATGAACACCCAGATTTCCATCTTCCTGAGGGATAGACCCAATTATGAACATGTGGCTGCGACTTCTTCACTTGCCTGTGATAATCTTGAAATCACTTGGCTGGATAATCTTGAAATGATGGACTGGGCGGTCATAACTGCATCACAGACAGCAAGGTAACACTGACCCATCTGACTTGCAGCATTACCTGCTCCTTCCCCTTCTTTTGCCTTAGGAGAACAATCAACATCTAGCTTTCCCAAGCAGGTGGCTATTGCACTCATGCCCTGCTTGAAGGCTTCCCATCATAGGAACAAAATGCTGGACTAGACATGTCTTTGGTCTGATCCAGTAGGTGCCTAATAAGCCCTCTTTCTCTCTTAAGTGGGAGAATTACCACTGCACTGCCACCAAACACCTGCAGATACCAGAAAGAACAAGAGGAACTTCCACTTTATGAGGTCGGTTTTGTAGGAGAGCAGAAGTCTTCACTGAGCTTTCTCTCTGGGGTGCAGCTGCCCTTTCAGCTCCTGTCTGGTGCTTGATGTTTTCCATTGGTGCAATGCTGGGCATGTTCATTAATGTCTGAAACCAAAATGGTATCATTGAGAATCTGGGGAAAACCTCTTTTTCCTTGGAAGAACAGTTCCACCACGATCACTGCACAATCAGCATGCTCTTCTTCTTTTTTTGCCAACCTCCTGAGCTTGACAAGGTCAAATCAACCCCCAAAGAACTTTATTTATTTGCTCATGCATAAAGAATGGAAAGTTCAAAAACAGAATATTGATCATGAATGCCAGTATTTGGTGAGTTAGTTCACATTCCATACATATGGTGGGGCCCTGGCTAAATCACCACAGCACATGTGATAAAACTGGATCACAGGGATCAGGTAGGCACATGTAGGGGTGTATACTGATAAAATAAATGCACAGTGTTTCCACTTAATGCATAAAATTATTAGAATGCTTAGTATGTGAACTGGTCCTGGTGGAAAGGTTTGCTTAGCTATTCTGTTTTATTTCTATTTTATCCTGTGAAAACTTGCATATTCCTTTCGTAACAGAAGCCAGTCCCATAAAAATCACAACATTCCTTGCCAGATATGGAAGGGATATTGCAGAACAATGTGGGAAACATATTTTGAATTAAAAAATCACACACATTCATGCCACAAGTATGATTCGGAGATTCGGATTTGAGTAAACACACACTTGTGGACAATTTTCCAGGGTGGTGGTGGTGGAAAGGGATGGTGATTTCTTATGAATTATTCTACCAGCTTTGCTAAATAGTGACCTTTAGTTACCAAATGACACCGTGTGTTCTATTTTTCTGACAGATGACAGCCTATTCTGTCCTGAAAAAGATTCTACATGTTGAAGATGATAAAGAGCTTAGAGTTCAGACTATGCATCCCCACAATCAAGGGAAGGCTGTTTCTATGCAGTATATTTCCTAGATGTTAACTTTATGCAGATAGGGTTGAGCATATTTCCACTACACTGTGGAAGTGTAAAAATATAGGATCATTAAAACGATGGGTGACCCTATTCTGTCCCTGACTGTTTCCTATCAACGCAAGTGGTGATAAAGGAGTCTCTTCTTGTAAAAGATGCAAAGGGGCTTGCAAAGAAATTGGAGCCATTGAACCTACATCTGGAACGATATGTAAGGAAGCAGAACACCTTTATGATACAATGCAAAAATAGGTAAAGCAGACAGTAGTAGCTAAGGACCAGGTGTGATTTCAACAGTTCCATTTGTCCAAATGTACAAAGTGGGGGGGGGGGGTTCTAATTTTTTTAAACAAAAGGGGCATGAATACAGAATCATCCCCTTGGCTTACCTCTCTAGAACCTTCTCTCCAGGCAGTCCCAACCTGCACTTTGCTATCAAAGCCCAGCTGAGGATTCATTTATTTAATTGCTCTTAATACCCTGCCTTTACTCCAAGGAACTCTAGCTTCTCCCCACCACCTCCCCATAGTTCCCTGGGAGTAAACTCCATTAAAACTCAGTGCTAGTGCCTTACTTCTGATTGCATAGATTTCATTTGTAGAGCACATTGAATGTTAACAAAAGACCTCCAGTAACATTTCGCTTTTAATTTCAAATGTGAACCATTTTGTAAAACAAGTGTTACTACATAAACTATTAGTGTAAAGTAGGGACGCCAACAAAGGAAAGTAGTAAACTCAAGTTTTCTTTTTTTAAAAGTATTATTTTGCAATACAGTCGTATCTCAGGTTAAGTACTTAATTCGTTCCGGAGGTCTGTACTCAACCTGAAACTGTTCTTAACCTGAAGCACCACTTTAGCTAATAGGGCCTCCTGCTGCTGCCGCGCCGCCAGAGCCTGATTTCTGTCCTCATCCTGAAGCAAAGTTCTTAACCTGAAGCACTATTTCTGAGTTAGCTGAGTCTGTAACCTGAAGCGTATGTAACCTGAGGTACCACTGTACATTGTTGCTGCCATATATATATATATATATATATATATATATATATATATATATATATATATATATATTTTCTAGGGGTTATTTGTTGTCTACTAGCTAGGCCTAGTACCTGGCATTGTTTCCCTGAAGCCGCCAGAGCAAGATAACAGAACCCAGTGGCTGCAGCTGTAATACACTGGACAAACAGTAATTTGTCTATGAATTTAGACCTTTCGATGATACATCTGGTTTCCTCTACATGTGCTCAACTAGACTCAGTGATTTCTATGATTATTATTACAAAAAGTGAACGTTCTTTATGATGTTCTACAATAAACCTTGCAAAGGAGTGGCGTCAATGTTTTCTGAAGCTAGCAGAACCATGGCTACAGCATTTCTCTCTCTCCTGTGTCTATATCTGTAAGAACATAAGAATACCTGGCTAGATCAGGCTAATGGCCCATTTAGTCTGGCATGCTCTTCTCACAGTGGCCAACCTGCCTGCTGGAAACCCCAAAGCAGGACCTGAGCCCAAGAGGACTCATCCCCTTCTGCACTGGTTTTCAGAAGCATACTGTGGGCAGAACATAGCCAATCATGGCTAGTAGCCATTGGTAGCTTTATATTTATCTATATCCAGGGCTTTATTTTTAAATGGAGCTCACTGGAGCTCAGTTCTGGCACCTCTCAGGTGGGTGCCATTGCCATTCTAAGAGAACAAGGGAGAAGTTAATGGTGAGCTCCAGTACCGCTTTTTCTAGAAAAATAGCTCTGTCTGTATCCATCTACAGTCATACCTCGGGTCACAGACGCTTCAGGTTGCGTTTTTTTTTGGGGGGGTTATGGACCCGCCGAAACCCGGAAGTACTGGAACAGGTTACTTCCGGGTTTTGGGGGTCGCACATGCACAGAAACGCTAAATCGCACTTTACGCATGCGCAAAAGCGCTGAATTGCAACCCACGCATGCGCAGACGCGCCTCTGTGGGTTGAGAATGTGCATCCCGCACAGATCACGTTCGCAACCCGAGCATCCACTGTATCTGTCCTAAGAATCATGGACAACAAAAGAGGTTTAAAGAGGTTCAAAGACTCCCTCAAGGCAAATCTTAAAAAAAAAAAGTAGTATAAACACCGACAACTGAGAAACCCTGGCCTGCGAGCACTCCAACTGGAGAACAGCCTTTACCAAAGTTGCCATGGGTTTTGAAGATGCTCAAACTCAGCATGAAAGGGAGAAACATGCTAAGAGGAAGGCAAGCTTGGCAAACTCTCACCATGATCAACTCCCGCCCGGAAACCTATGTCCCCACTGTGGAAGGATGTGTGGATCCAGAATTGGCCTCCACAGTCACTTACGGATTCACTGTTAAGACCGTGTTTAGGGAAGACAATCTTGCTAGGCTATGAAGAAGAAGATCCTAAGAATCTCTGAGAGGTGATAAGTGATTAATTGAGCAATAACTATACATATCTACTCAGAAGAAGAAAAACCCGAAACCATTAAGTTTTACACTCAGGTAAATGCATATGGGATTGATGTCTAAAGATATTATCTATTTATCATTGTTTCAAGAGAGGAGCGCCTTCCAAGAACATGAGGTGGAGTATATGGTCGGTTCCATTTCTGTTCCTTATCGTTGAGGTTATCTGTATTTATTTATTTTACCTAGCCGTATCTTGGAGTCTTGACATTTTCCATCCAGTGGCTTTTAAGGCTATATGGATTTTAAGAAGTATAATTTATGCCTCTGCCATTTAACGATGCACCTTTTAACCAACGATAAAAAAACTACCTCATGTTTCTTTTGATTTAGACCTCTTGGCCTAGTTGAGGCGGATCATTTGAGCAAAGTGTGTGTGGCCGGGGTGGGTGAGTGGGGGTGGAGTTGGCAGAGAGAGAGAGTAAAAAAAGGAAGGGAAAAAAAGGTCGTCTGCAGTGGGTATCTCCCGACCAGGGAAGCTACTTTGTCTTAATTACCTCAGGAGGAGAAACTGGCCCTGAAGCAATCATCTTTGTTTGTTAACACACCCTATCGGCTGCACTGCTCCGTATAAATAAAACATGACCAAGATTACAACGTCATGTTCTTGCGGACTCCAGACCCTGGTAACTGCTCAAGTCGAATGCACAAAAGCATCCCAGAGCAATCTGGTGCATATCAGAGGGCATCAAGGAATGTTTTTCATTCCTAAGCAACCGCATGTGAACTGGCTTCTAATATTAAACACAATTGTTTGCTCAAATGCTAAAAAGAAGTGTGTGGAACTCACTTTGTTTTGCCTTTGTCTCGGGTAAGCAGCAAGCCACAGCATAGTGAAGTGACAAGGCATTTAACTTAAAGAATGCTTCCACTCCTCTCTTTCTCTCTCACCTCCCTACTGCCTATTTTTAGTTCCATTCCCCCCACCCCACCCCACCCGGCTTTTTGCTTCCTGCCTACTTTATATTAGCTGAGGATTAGGCCCCGATTTTAATGAGCTCTAAAATGCCTGTCGGAAGCAAACAACAAATCTATCAAATTCAAAATGTGTTTTGTGTGTGTGTTTCTCTTGGAAAAAAAGAAGAAGCCCATTCAGCTTTTAAAAGCACATTTTTGGAAGGTTTGGGTTATAACCCCCATCTCCACCCCAACGTTCAGCCCAGACACCGAGGTCCAGCTCCGAGGGCCTTCTGGCGGTTCCCTCATTGCGAGAAGTGATGTTACAGGGAACCAGACAGAGGGCCTTCTCGGTAGTGGCGCCCGCCCTGTGGAACTCCCTCCCTTCAGATGTGAAGGAAAATAAGCAGCTATCTTATCTTTAAAAGACATCTGAAGGCAGCCCTGTTTAGGGAAGTTTTTAATATTTAATGCTGTATTGTTTTTAACACTCGATTGGAAGCCGCCCAGAGTGGCTGGGGAAACTCAGCCAGATGGGCGGGGTATAAATAATATATTATTATAATATTATTATTATAACAAAATCACTGCTTTTTTATATTTCATGTATCTTCATAGGTATTTGGGCATTTCACTTTCCTAACAGTGAATGCATTCCCTGAGTGTTGATATTTATTGCACAAGAGGGAAGCGTCAGCAGGCTTGGGGACGGAAAAAAAGTTTTACAGAAGTACAACAAAGTATGCATTACTGTCAGAGCTGTCTCTAGGTCCCAGCTCACAGAGGACCAACGCTAGGCTGTCGTAATGTACAAAAGTCTATATTGAAGTTCAATTTCCATTTCAAAGCCGCAGCGCGCAGCCCTACATCTTAAACCCTAGATCAGCGAAGTCCCGTCTGAATCTCCTCCCCTCTTACACCAGTTTAAGATCCTAGCCCTGCTCCACCTTTTCCGCTGCTCTCTTCTCCTCTGGGTCCTCCTGCCCGCTGGGGCATTCCCCTTTCTGGACTCCTCTGACGCTGAGTCGCTTAGCTCCTCCCCCTGCCTCCGGCGGGCTTTAGGACCCGGTTCCCAATCCTCATTCTCTGCTGTCCCACGCTCCTGTACATTTGAACTTGCCTCTCGCGCCAACCCAGTGACCTTCCTCCTGACCGTTACACTACTTCTGTCACTGCTTCCCTCTTCCGGGATACTGGCCGGATCTGACCTCCCCTCCGTTGTCTGACTCTCCGATGGAGGCGTGGTCAGCCCTGACTCCTCTCCTCTCCCTGCTGGGGGAGACGCTACTCCCGATACCTGTGACTCTTCCCCCCCACTATGCTCTGGTGGGGAAGCTGGTCCTGATTTCCAACTGCTGCTCTGGGAGTCCCCGCTGGCCCCTTGCTTCTGGGGTGTCCCCCTTGGGACCCCCCTTGCCCTGGCCACCGGCGCCCCCTTCTGTGAATCTTCCGATTCGCTGGAGAGGCTCATGGAATCTCTCGGGCCACTGTCATCTTCTCCTACGCTGCCCTCAGATTCTTCCCCTTCGCTCTCCATCTCCCCTCTTCTCTGTGCTTCTGCTCCTGAACCCCTGACGTTTTAAAAAGGGGATGGGGAGCAGTCCAGTGAGGACTGAGCAATGTTAAGTGGCCATGGAATGTTGGCATGGGACAAAATGGGAAACCAGGGGGAAATGGAATGGAGTAGCTTGAAAGGGGTATGGCTGGCTGGCTGGGAACACCCTGCAAACTGCAACATCTTGCTGCTGCTATTCAGAATTGACACGTATTCATTACTAGTTTAAAACAATCATGTAAGAATCCACACATTTAAATTCATATGTTACGACAGATTAATGCTGCAATTTTAAAATTGCCTACATGGCATTCAAGTGAGTCATTCTTGGATAGGGAACAGTTTCATGATAGTTTATTATGGGAATCTGTGTACAGTGGTACCTCGGGTTACATACGCTTCAGGTTACATACGCTTCAGGTTACAGACTCCGCTAACCCAGAAATAGTGCTTCAGGTTAAGAACTTTGCTTCAGGATGAGAACAGAAATCGTGCTCCGGCGGTGCGGTGGCAGCAGGAGGCCCCCATTAGCTAAAGTGGTGCTTCAGGTTAAGAACAGTTTCAGGTTAAGAATGGACCTCCGGAACGAATTAAGTACTTAACCCGAGGTACCACTGTATTGATATGTTGCCTGAGAATCTACACACCAAATACTGTATACAGAAACTCTGGCTGTTTCCCATAAACAAGTTAGGCAGGAGAGTGTGTCGGTTGATTTCCTCACCAAAGGTCATGACACCCTGAGCAGCAGCACAGATTCTGACCCAACCTGATGTGAGTGTGTCTGAATGCCAGTTGCTGGAAACCACAAGAAGGGAGGTTGCTGTTACACTTGGGTCCTGCTTTCAAGCTTCCCATGGGCTTCTTGTTGGCCACTTTGAGACAAGAGCGCTGGACTAGATGGGCCTTTGGCCTGATTCAGTAGGTTCTTCTCACGTTCCTATCCATCAGATGACCAGCACAGGAGCCAAAGCTGGTGGTTGCGAACATAGGTCTTAGCATCACCCGTGGGCTGGAGCCTATTGACCAAAGGCCTCTTAAGCCAGGGCCCTTGGATTGGGATGTTTAGAATCAATAACTTCCTGAGGAACCGGCCTCCTTTACATTGCAATGAGTCTGTAATGGGAGTAGGAATGATAACCTCAAGGTCAAAGAGCTGCCTCTTTATTTTTATTGATTTAATCTTTATTGATTTTATACAATGAATCACAGTTATAACTCTCCATCGGTAGTGTACATAGGAAAAGAGGGAGAGAGGAAAAGACCAAAAAAAGATAAAAAGAAAAAAAAGTGAAAAAGGTTAGAAATAAGATAAGGTTGTTCCCATATTGAGACTTCCCTCCTCCCCAACCTGGGTTCTCTGTGTATCTATATAGAACAGCATCTATTTTACAATTATCCAATACTTCCAAGAGTTATTTCACATTGCAGGAGTCATTCAAAGCCTGTCAAAGATTTTACATGCTTACAGTGATCTTTTACATATTGTCTATATTTCTCTCATTCTCTGTTGAATTTTTGATCTTCAGGATTCCTAACTTTCCCTGTTATTCTTGCCATCTTGGCATACAGTGGTGCCCCGCAAGACGAATGCCTCGCAAGACGAAAAACTCGCTAGACGAAAGAGTTTTCCGTCTTTTGAGGTGCTCCGCAAGACGAATTTCCCTATGGGCTTGCTTCGCAAGACGAAACGTCTTGCGAGTTCTTGCGAGGTTGTTTCCTTTCCCCCCCTTTTTCTAAGCTGCTAAGCCGCTAATAGCCGCTAAGCCGCTAATAGCCGCTAAGCCGCTAATAGCGCTAAGCCACTAAGCCGCTAATAGCCGTGCTTCGCAAGATGAAAAAACCGCAAGACGAAGAGACTCGCGGAACGAATTAATTTTGTCTTGCGAGGCACCACTGTACTTAAATAATTTTGTCTGTCATTCCATTTTTGTTGGTACTGTATGTTCTCTCCTTTCCAGCATTGGGCTAACAACATTCTCGCTGCTGTGGTTGCATACATGGATAATCTGCTTAAGTCCTTTGGTATCTCTATACCTATAATCCCCAGAAGAAAGGCTTCTAGGGTTTTATTATTTTTTTTTTGGGGGGGGGGGAGAAAGGTTGATTTAAACAATTTTTTTAGCTCGTTGTAGATCATTTCCCAAAATTCCTTTATCTTTTTGCATTTCCACCACATATGATACATAGTTCCTTCTATTTCTTTACATTTCCAACACTACTACTACTATTACTACTACTAATAAATTATTTGTACCCCGCCCATCTGGCTGGGTTTCTCCAGGCACTCTGGGCAGCTTCCAACCAAATATTAAAAATACATTAAAACATCAGTCATTAAAGTTGGAGCCAAAGAGCTGCCTCTTTCGGGCCGCCTTCTCCTTGGTACAGGAAAGCTCCTGGGTGGGGTGATTTGGCCTTTGGAGAATAAATAGCTTCAGTTCAGTGCCAGACTTTGGCCTGGTTCACACGGCATGGCAAGCCAAACTTTGACCAGAGCTTATGATTAGTGAGGAGTGAGCTTAGCTACAAGTCCTAGTGTAGATGATACACTAAGCTAAAAGTTGGCTTAGCTCCGTGCAGCATGGCTGTCAAGAGGACGGAAGAGGAACAAAGTTGTTGTGAACTTCTCTCTGGCAGCTGCACAGTCATGCGGTCCTGACAAGCCATAGTTTGGTTTACTGTGTCTTGTGAACGAGGCCTTTGTGGGAGGAAGTAGCTCACTCAGAAATTCCTGAGGTTCCCCAACTCCAGCTTACCTTGCTGCCCAGATGTACTCTGTGGGCTTCTATCCAAGGTAGGACAAGACACTGTTGAGGAATGAGGATGGTATCCAAAGAAACCATGTTATTTGACCTCCCATATGATCATTATTGGAGAGAAACACAGAGAAGTGCCACTCATACCACATTGTGTGACTTTGTACCTTAGATCCATTGTGGACCTCATGGTGTAGGAATCCTACTGAGCTTTCCAGACCCATCTGTGAGAGATGGATGCCCTTTTATTACCAAAGAGCTCACCCTGTCAATAGTTCTGCTCTAAGGGATTAAAAGCAATCCAAAACCATTTTTAAAAAAGCAACAACAACATGCTATTCTGTTAAAATATTTCAGATGACAAAGACACTTCCAGATGGGGCGATCTGTAAGATATCTACTGGGGAGTAAGCAGAGGGGAACATCATAATCCAGTAATCATTTGTCACTGTAGGCAATGACTAATGGTGTGATGGTCATTGCAGCAGGATCGACATATTTCAGAAAGTGAAAATCTGGATAAAGTTGTTGAGCTTCCCCACCAAAAATTCACCAAAATCGCCAATATACCCAGGATTTTCCACCCAGACGCAGTTCCCAACACCCGGATCCCGGATATATCTGGGTCATTCCGGACATATGGCAACCCTACACTACAGCAATGATTCTAGAGGGAAAACAACAAACAACTTCTGGGCCTGGCCAAGCCAATGGAGATGGCTCCATGGGGTTCCATTCAGTCCACTGCTGGTTCCATCAGTGTAAGCTGGTTTCCATTTGGAAAGGGTGCTTCAGCGCACAGGGGTTGAGGAGGAGGAAGAATCTCCTTTTGTGCTAGAGAGCATCATTGCACTGGCTTCTACTAGTTCGATGCTTTGGTTGAATACAGCCCATTGTCCCACCCATCCTTGGTGCAGCCAGGTGTGGTGGCTGATTATGGAACCAGTTCTGGGAGCAGGAGGAGCTAGTGGCAGTCAGTTCCAGCAGGCTGATGGAGGGGACTTTGCTATCTCACCTGTCACTGCAAGTGGGTACTGTAGTGTCTCCAATACTCTTCTTTTTATTGTCCCTCCTGCACATACTGTAGACTTGCATCCATCTGTCCACTATAGGAACACCTCTCAAGTGGGACCAATTAATGAGAAACTTACAGGAGCATCTTACAGGAAATGTTGAAAGGAGATGTAACTGACATGCTTTTCTTCCCCCACTCTTTTTTGGTTGGATATAAATGCATCCGATCATTAAGGTTGTGCCAGCGTCTCTGTGTTCCCTTAGTGCATGTTGGCACTCCAACGCTCAATCTGGGAACAAACATGCTTACATAATATGCATTTTTTTATAAGAAAAAAAAAAACAAATAATTTTGCCTCTTCAAAATGATAAATGAGGCAGTGAAGGGGGGCAGGAAAGAAGATAGTGCTGATATTTAAATGGCTTTGAGTTTTTCGGGGGGCGGGTTGGAGGGTGTGTTGCTTTGGCTCTAAAAGAAAATTGGTAGCATGTAATTGATGTGCAACCGGCATAAACACAGAAACTTAGAAAATCTTTATTAAAAAAAAAAAAAACCTAAACACAGAAACTTAGAAAGTTGCCTTCTACCAAGTCAGACCATCGGTCTCTCTACTTCAGTATTGTCTACACTGACTGGCAGCAGCTATCTAGGGTATCAGGCAAGAGTGGCGCTGTGGTCTAAACCACTGAGCCTCTTGGGCTTGCCAATCGGAAGGTCGGCAGTTCAAATCCCCGTGACGGGGTGAGCTCCCGTTGCTTGGTCCCTGCTCCTGCCAACCTAGCAGTTCGAAAGCACACCAGTGCAAGTAGATAAATAGGTACCACTGCAGCGGGAAGGTAAATGGCATTTCCGTGCGCTCTGGTTTCCATCACGGTGTTCCATTGTGCCAGAAGCAGTTTAGTCATGTTGGCCACATGACCCGGAAAGCTGTCTGTGGACAAATGCCGGCTCCCTCGGCCAGTAAAGCGAGATGAGCACTGCAAACCCATAGTCGCCTTTGACTGGACTTAACCATCCAGGGGTCCTTTACCTTTTTACCTCGCCCAGCCTTACTCAGAGATGCCAGGGGCTGGATGTGGGAAATTCTGCATGCAAAGGAGATGCTCAACCACTAACTTACAGCTCTTCCTCCTAAAGCATAAGGGCTGCCTAAATGGGAAAATTGGGATTGACTGGGAAAATTAAAGTGAGCCTCCATTTAAGGACAGCTGGCATTAAGAATACCTGGCACTGTATCTTTAAAACAACAACTTTCTTCCCCAAGATGGTGAGAAAAATGTTGTTGGCCCTCTAGGCAGGTATTCTTGCTTCAGAAAGTGGCTGTGGAAACTATAAACTGAAAGACGGGGTGGGGTGGTAGGAGCTCATAGAGATGCAGTCCATCAAAAAGAACTAAGTGGATGATCTCATTCCATTATTTTTAACTCTGTACACCATTGATAATTAATTTGTCTGACATCATATTGATTTCCTGTCTCTTGTTTTATTGTCAACATTTTGTTTGTAATATACAACTGGTTAGCTTCCAATTAACCCTTCTGTTCAAACAAGCTCTCAAAGAATCAAAAATAGGAAGTTTCGCACAGAACTCCCTTGCAGGGAAGTGCTCAGGAAATAAATGGCTAGATCCCGAGACTGAATTGTGGAGGGGAGGTAGAGATAATTTGGTAAGTGTAGACCTGAAAGAATTAAGAAGTGAATTCCATCTGTAGTGGGCTGTGATCAAATTGTCTATTTTTCTTCTTCTTCTTACCAGATCTATGAAGCCGCCCAGCTCACTTGGTCTTCAGTTTACCAATTAGCATTTTTAAAGCAATATTTACACGCGAACAAACCAGCGTGTGTTACATTCCTTGCTAGAACTTGATGACATTAGAAACCTCAATATTCTTATAGTACAAATACAATTTTGCACAGGGACACTGTGGCCTAATGTGGCTTTCGTTGTCTTAATTGCAAACTTCCTTACTTGGTATCTCTGGAGTATCACCAAGGATTTAATAGGATAATTAAAATGTTTACCCCCCTTTCTTGCCCTAATTCTCTTCCTTAGACATTCTTCTAACAACACCAGATTTTGTTTTCCAGCCACCATCATATAAATGTTTGGGCTTCTCCAGACATCCTTTTAAATGTTTAAATTCATGATGATTGGTGCTCATGATGGGCTACATGATGGGCATCCATCTGTCTCAGGAGGCCATGGAGGAATGTGCTTTGGGGGGTGAGGTCAAGCTCTTGGAAGCTTGCAGCTCCTGTTGTGGCTGTAGAGACTGACGTGGGAGAGACATGTTTTGTTGCAGCTGGGGCAGATGAAAGCATCCGGTTGTGCTGCTGCAGATGCAACTCCTCCCAGGGGTCATTTCTCCTCTGGCAATGCAGGGAGAACATTTCATTAGAATAAATGTTCTTTATTTATTTCATTTAAAACTATGCCAGCCAGCCTGGTGTAGTGGTTAAGAGCGGCAGTCTCGTAATCTGAGGAACCGGGTTCGCTTCCCCGCTCCTCCACATGCAGCTGCTGGGTGACCTTGGGCTAGTCACACTTCTTGAAGTCTCTCAGCCCCACTCACCTCACAGAGTGTTTGTTGTGGGGGAGGAAGGGAAAGGAGAATGTTAGCCGCTTTGAGACTCCTTCGGGTAGTGATAAAGCGGGATATCAAATCCAAACTTTATTTCTCTTCTTAAGATACTACCTTCCTGCCAAGGCGGTTCACCATTTTAAAATGTGTGTGTGTGTGGGGGGAGTGATATAAAATGCAAAGTTGGGCCTACGATGGGCGGTTGGTGAGGGAGAAGGGCTGGAAAAAAGCCTGACTTGAGCAGATGTTGCCATTCATTGCTCCCCTTGTTCTCGTCTTCCTTCTCCGTTAGCATCGTTCAGACTGTGCAGGCGCCGAAAACACCCTCCTCTCTTTGCCCTTCGCCTCCAGCTCTGAGCATTTCATACTTCTCTGCCTTGGAAAGTGTTTTTAAAAAAGTTCTCTTTGGCAAACCCCCACTGACATTAACTACAAAAGGGGCTTTATTTGGGTCACAGCAACTGGGACTCTTTGCTGCAGTCTTTCCAAGCTCCTAGAGGCTTCAACCTTTCTGGAGCAAGTCGTTTGAATCGCTTCAAAACGGAGGAGGCCTTGCCTACTTATCGGACAGCACTGGCACCCTTGAACCAAAAATAAGCGAGAGAGAGGGAATTGTATATCCAATATGGTTAGGCCTGGGAGGCTCTCCCTTGTTTTTCAGGGGCGCGACACTTATGGGAGAGGCAGCAAAGAGCGAAAATGTCCGTGGCGTTTGCTAAATGGAGGTCAGTGCGGATCCGTGCGCATGTGTGCGTGTGTTCCATTTCTCCAAATCCATGGCTGGAGTTGGCAGAACAAGGCTCCGCGATAAATATATTATGAAAGGTCTATGTTAATCATTTCAGCTTTTGGAACAGGCACTTTAGTTGGCTTTAATTTGTAAATCTCCTGAGTCTCTCTCAACTTGATGGGCCTCCTTCAGGGGAAACCTTTGGAAAATGGAGTGTGTCATTCGGCGCAGTAAATGGAGTTGGCGAGCTGCTCCTTCCCTCCTTCTCCTTCTCTTATGGGACTGTCGGTAAATTGCAAATGTATGATGTAATGCATATGGATGGGTGATAGGGGTGCAGAACATTTTTTTTTTTTTTACTACGGAGGCAAATTCATCCCGAGGGTTTATGCCATCGTGGCAGGGATGAAGTTGGATCTCTTGCAGTCTGAACTATCTATGTTTGGGCAGATGAAAACTTGCCCACTTCTTCCATGCTGAGAGACACTTTTTAAAAAATCACATTAGGAACCAGCTTGTCAGAATAAAAGTAACACAGGAAGCATTGCAATTTGGGATAAATGTTACATGCTTAATAATAATAATTTATTATTTAATCCCCGCCCATCTGGCTGGGTTTCCCCAGCCACTCTGGGCGGCTCCCAACAGAACATTAAAAACACGATAAAACATCAAATATTAAAAACTTCCCTAAACACGGCTGCCTTCAGATGCCTTCTAAAAGTCAAATAGTTGTTTATTTCCTTGACATCTGATGGGAGGGCGTTCCACAGGGTGGGTGCCACGACCGAGAAGGCCATCTGCCTGGTTCCCCATAGCCTCACTTCTCGCAGTGAGGGAACCACCAGAAGGCCCTCGGCGCTGGACCTCAGTGTCTGGGCAGAACGATGGGGGTGGAGACGTTCCTTCAGGTATACTGGGCCGAGGCTGTTGGAGCCATTTCCTTGAAGGAACAGCGCAATGGGGAAGCCGGACAATACTTTGTCTATCCCTGATGCTCTCGTTATCTAAGAAAATCTCAGCAGCTTAGTGATAAAGCTACCACATAAACTTCTATCCAAGTACAGTGGTACCTCAGGTTAAGCACTTAATTTGTTCCGGAGGTCCATTCTTAACCTGAAGCCCCACTTTAGCTAATGGGGCCTCCTGCTGCTGCCACTGCGTCACCGGAGCACGATTTCTGTTCTCATCCTGAAGCAAAGTTCTTAACACGCGGTACTATTTCTGGGTTAGCGGACTCTGTAACCTGAAGCATATGTAACCTGAAGCGTATGTAACCCGAGGTACCACTGTACTAATCATCTAGGACCATCGTAGCTTTCCCATCATCATCATCATCATATGTCCTCCGCAGGTATGCCAACTTGAATAAAATATTGGGGGAGGCAGGAAAGTCCTGCCCCACATATTTGATCACATGATGTGGTGCGTGCACACCATTTGAAAGGCAATGCTCTCAACTTGGGGGGCAGCCCCCTCAACTATTTCATTGAGGGGGCCTCAGCCCCTAGGAGTTGACTCCTATGCCATGGAGAAAAGAATCAGAATTGTAGAGTTGGAAGGGTCCATGAGGGTGATCTAATTCACCCCCTGCCGTACAGGGATCTTTTGCCCAATGTGGGGCTCTAAGCCATGACCCTGAGATTAAGAGTCTCGTGCTCTACTGGCTGAAAGCCTGTCTCACCTGTGGATGCAAAGCATATAACTCCCACCTGCAATGCAGGGTGTCAAAGGGGATTTTCATTCCTTACCTCTGTCTTGCAAAGCTGATAGCGATTTGGGTCCCTCCCGTTGGCTCCCATTCATGCCAAACCCAACAGCTGAACGGGGGCCACTGTCCGCTCTTGCCTCTGTGTTAATGTTGCTCTTTAATCAGGCGACTTGCAATCCTCACTGGCCCAAATCCTTGCCTGCACAACGTTCTAGGCTTGCTTGGCTGAGATACAGGAGAATGAGCTAAGGAGGTGGTCAAAGGTTTCGGAGCCAAGAGACCACTTAGTTAGTCTGAGCAGCCCATGTGCCAAATACATGATATAAACACCTTTCCTGTTTGTCATTTATGTACTTTTGAAGTATAATGAATTGTTCTGACTAGGTCTGCCAAATTCCTATATTCATAGAAAGCTGGCATTTCAGAAATATCAAAGAGTGTTGCGAGGTGAGCCAGGCTTCCAGAAATTTGGTTAGCATCCCTAGAGCTCCCTGCTAAATTGTGAGAAGAGCTAAATATCATTTCAACATTTTAGATGTGGGAAGACGACCCATCCTGTTATCTTTTTGATCATGTTGTATCACAATGCACCTACCATTTCTCACATTCTCCCTGCGCTGCTGGTTGGACTCTGTCCCACTTCCAGCCCAATGGGGGGGGGGAGCAGTGCTGGGTTAAACAGCACTGCTGGGGACCAAGGCAGGGAGGCAGAGCAGTAAACTTTATACCTGCTCTCCTCCCCATGTAAAACGTAATGTGCAATAACCGGCCCTATTCTAGCATTCAAATCCCTCACACCACAGGCAGGGTCCAAAATTCCCCAAGCACCTGGCAGGTTTTGCTACTGGCATGGGTCCAATTGTGACTACGTGGAAATTTATGGGCGCCAGGTTGGCAGCTGACATCTCCATCGAGCCAGCCGACTCGTGCACAGCAAAAGACGCAAGCCGTGTGCTTCTGTGCTGCCGGGCGAATCATGGACCCCTGGCAGGGCTTCTTAGTCCTCCATCATCCCATCAAGGAAAGCAAATGCAGGGCTGAGTGCAGAGATCTTTGACTGTGCTGCAGCTTTGCCACAAGCCACTCACAGTTTAAAAACCTCTGCCTTAGTCCAGAGTTAATTCCATTTCCATTTCCACTGTGTTTCTCCTACGGGACCGCTTCTCCTGGTATGCCCCACGAAGGACCTTACGGTTTGCAAATAATAACTTCTTGGAGATCTTGGGCCTCAGGGCGATTAGGCTGGCCTCGACCAGGGCCCTTTCGGCCTTGGCCCCGGCCTGGTGGAACACTCTGCCACAAGAGATCAGGGCCCTGCAGGATTTGACATCTTTCCAAAGGGCCTGCAAGACGGAGGCCTTTGGTCAGGGCTCAGCCTGATTCCCCTTCTCTTTTTGTATAAGAACTAGTATGAAAGAGGCCTCTCAGCATTCTCACAGGCCCATATACTGTTCCCAACCCCAATCCTGCAGAAAGCCATCTAATTAGATTTTAATTTGATCCTGACTTGTTTTTAGGAGGTAATTTAATTATTGTTTGATTTTATACCAATGTTATATATTTGATGTTAGCCACCCTGAGCCTAGTTTCAGCTGAGGAGGGCAGGATACAAATAAAAGTTTCTTCTTCTTCTTCTTCTTCTTCTTCTTCTTCTTCTTCTTCTTCTTCTTCTCTGGGACAAGAGCAAGGTACATTCAAGCAAAATAGTGGAGATCACAGAGTCATAGTACTGCAAGGGACCCAAGGATCATCTAAGTCCAAACCCCTACAAATAGACATTCCACTGTGGCAACCAAAACCTAGGTTTAAGGTGCCATTTAGCGCCTAGCTTATACATCTGAGTTTCCAGCACTGACCACCAGTGACAGTCAGAATGAGTGTGTCTTCTCCATCACCCTCCACAAGTTAGAAGCATAATTTTGGAGGTGGAAGCACCTTCTTACACATGTAGGCTCCTGGTAGAATTTAGAAACCTGCCTTCAGCTCTCCTGGGGAATTGGGATTCCTGAATAAGGCTACAGAGCATAAATATGGATCGGTGAATAGGCCTCATCCATGCAACTGATTTGTCGGGGTGCTGTCAGCTGCTCCCAGCTGGTTGCCCAGGAACATACAAAGACAAGGAAAAGTTTCTTACAGTCCTTTTTTATTTCAAACTTTACATAGAGAGGCTATAGAACCCAGCCTCTTGGAGAATGGCGTTGTCCTGAGTGAATCTCCACCCGCCGTCTCTCCCACTTCCTCATTTGTCATCATCAGCACCACCCCTACGGATGCTGCTAAGTGCCCTCTGCCTTTGAGCTCTTTTCTCTCCTATTTTTAAGGCTTATATATAATACTAAGTAACTTGAAACAGTAACAACTCACAACTAGCTAACCAATCAGGAGCGACAGTTTTCAATCCTTCATTTACATACTGGTGGCCCTGAGTGAGAACTGCCACTAATCTTAATACATAAGGCATACATAATGGTGAAGGTCTCCACCATTCCTCCTCCACTGCCCAGTCCCTGACAGCCTTGTATTAGCCTTGCATCATATTAGGGAAAATCACATATAAAAATGTGCATGTTAGGGGAAATTTGCACTAAAATGCTGATGGATTTTCATGGAGATTTCTTTCTTTCTTTCTTTCTTTTTTAAAAAAAGAAATCTGCAAATTGCTGCAGAAATCTGGAGAGCTGACTGTAAGATTGGAAAGATGGGAAACAGAGAGAAGTAAAAGTAATAGGCCCTTCCATCATCCCTGCTTATGACACACATACTGTGCCAATCCTGTTGCTCTCTGTGTGTAAAAATCTTAGCTCTGTCTTGTGGGGAAAACTGCTCTTCCTCCGTCTTTTGGTTTATTCATTCTTTAGAATGAAGGATGGAAAAGTTAAGAAAATACTCCTTTGTTTTACGCAGGAAAGGCCTGCTGCTAACTTTGACTGTACGATCACCAAGAGAGTGTAGCTTCTGTGCTAGGTCACGGGAGTTCAGCCGAGAGTTGTATAGTAGAAAGAGCTTGCCTGCAGTCTCTTAAAGATATCAGACTTCTGTAATTCTACAAGGCCCTTGGCCCCGGAGGGAAATCTGCAGACGATTGAAAGCTGTTCCATCCCTGCGCCCGGCGCTAGCTCAGAATATGGGCCAAGGAGGTGGGAAGCAAAACTTAACTTGGCCAGCTGGTATCCAAAGTGCATTTTTAAAAGGAAAGGAAGGCGGCGGCAGCAAAGTCTGATGTCTTTTTTTGGGGGGGGGGGAGTAAAACACATTTCAGTTAGAAAGCCATTGGTGTGCATCAAAGAATATTTAAAGAAAAAGAAAGGAAAAGTGAAAAAGAAATGCAGTGGCACCTCGGGTTAAGTACTTAATTCGTTCCGGAGGTCTGTACTTAACCTGAAACTGTACTTAACCTGAAGCACCACTTTAGCTAATGGGGCCTTCCGCTGCCACTGTGCCGCCGGAGCACGATTTCTGTTCTCATCCCGAAGCAAAGTTCTTAACCTGAAGCACTATTTCTTGGTTAGTGGAGCCTGTAACCTGAAGCGTCTGTAACCTGAGGTACCACTGTAGAGGTCTGTCAGTGCCTTTTTCACAGAGCGGCCCTCCACAGCTAACCACGGGCACTCCCAAACCGAGGATAAGAAGAAAATTAAACACCTGAAGGTGGAAGAATTATTTCTAGGGGTTATTTGTCATTTCGTATATAACTGAGTTGCTGTCACTGTGTTACTTTTTCAAAATAAATAATAATTATCTTGTATTTAAGAATAAACTGCATGGCTTTTCTAGTCTGTTGACCATAATAAGCCGGTGATGATGAGGGAAGTCATCTTGTAGAAATGTGACACTTAAGCTAAAAAATTAAGCTATCAATAACAATCACTAAAGTTCTGATGCTCTCTGTGCCATACATGTAAGGCATCTCAGAGAAGAAGCCTGGGAGGTAAAACACAGGCTTGTGGGGGATAGGGAGAAAAATAAATGAACAAACACGGGCAAACAGAATACCAGTCCCTAGCTGAAATGCTTCCCCCTAAGAAGGTCTAAAGTGAGTTCCTGTGTGCTCATCTTGTAGGACTGGGTTTAGGCACTAGGAGAGGATATATTATTGAGTTATTACCCTTCCTTGCTCACATGAGTGAGCAAGAGTACCATCCCTTGCACCTTTAAACTTGGAAGCTAAGACAAGGTTGATTTGACCGTCTAGAAACAATAATCCATGATGCTTTAAGGCAGACTGATATTACCCCCTTTCTCCCCTTTAGGAAGGACAACCACACACACACGCACACACACAGAGTTTGGTGAATAAGTAAAAGTAGTATTTACTTACATGATCTAGGTCTTGAAGCAGCAGTAACAAATCAAGACAGTTTTTATAACCACTACCAAAGTTACAAAAGTACAAAATCTAAATTCATAATGGTGTCTGAGCTGCAGAGCTCGGGCAAGCATGTGTGGTCAGCTTGGAAAAGTGCAGAAGGATTGTTCCATGTAGTCAAGTACTCCCCCCCCTCAAAAAACCACACTACTCCTGCTTAATGGACAATCTTTTGAAAGGGTGCATGAATTATGACAGGTGTGTGATGATTGGCGTGCAAATGTGCCCGTGGCTGTACTGCTCATTGGATTCCTGGTTCATTGAGGGTGTGATCCATCTCTGCCATTTAAGGAGAAAGGATCTAAATGTGTTGGAAGGCACAGGACTACCAGTTAATGTGGCATCCCCATGTCAAGTTTTCCTCTGTTCTCCAACAATGTCTGGTACAGTGGTACCCAATGTAGTGTCTTCCAGAGGCGGCTGGACTCCAACTCCCATCAGCCCCAACCAACACGGCCAAAGGGGCAGGATGATGGGAGTTCTAGTCCAGCCATACCTGGAAGGAACTATGTTTGCTACCCATGATCTAATGAAACTAACAGTATGGTGAATTATCACGGTATTGTGAGTTTCCTCATCTTTGTCAGGGGCAATCTGAGGAAAGTTAAAATGCAGTACAGTGGTACCTCGGGTTAAGAACTTAATTTGTTCTGGAGGTCTGTTCTTAACCTGAAACTGTTCTTAACCTGAGGCACCACCTTAGCTAATGGGGCCTCCCGCTGCTGCCACGCCGCCAGAGCACAATTTCTGTTCTCATCCTGAAGCAAAGTTCTTAACCCGAGGTACTATTTCTGGGTTAGCGGAGTCTGTAACCTGAAGTGTATGTAACCTGAGGTACCACTGTACATTCCCCTTCCTCCTAAGTTTACTATTTTGAACAGAGTTTTGGGGGGTGTTGAATGGTGGGCTCTAAGGAACACCCCCCCCCCGAAGGCCTGACATTCCCTTTTGTTTTCACCCAGGTCTGTAGCCACTGCCATTACTCTTTTACACCACAGATAGATAATAATAAGCCCCCTTCTTGGGAACAGGAAAAAAAAGGCTCTTATACATTTTAATGTGACCTTAGACAGTGCTTTTCAGAAATCACAGGCACATCTGACTACACTTGAGGTTGAATTGAGCTAATGGCATTCACCTCATCTTTAGATGCAAAATTGGAAGATAAAAAGACCTTGATGTGAAAAGGAAAGGGGAGGGGAGTGAGGGGAGAAGAGAAGCAGATTAGAGATATTGCTTAAAAATCTTATGATTGCTAGTTGATAACGAAATGTCTCCTCTTTCTGGGGAGGGAGAAGAAGAAGAAGAAAAAAACCCTGTGGGCTTGCAAGATGTCCTCACGCTTTTTATTTTTAATGATAGAATCTATTTTATTCCCTGGCCAAAGAAATTTCAATGTTGCTGCATATGTGACCAGGAGATACGCTGACCTTTAACAAATCTTATTTTTAAAATCTGATGGAACAGTTATTGCAATATTCCATCCCTGTAAGATTAAAAAAAAAAGGAGCTTTCTTCCTCTGTAATCAGAAGTGGATTAAATTTATTAAAGGTGCAGCACTCCCCCCCTCCCCCAACTTCAAAATGACACTTGCCAGTCATGCTCTATTATAAAATGCTGTTTGAAGATGTAGATTCTTCCTGGATTCCGCCGCCCCCTCTAAAATTCATACCAGGGTATTAGACAATGAGTGATATACAATTATTTGACTAGGAAAGATACTTGATGCTAACAAGAGGAGGTCACTCAGCACACACACACACACACACATAGCGAGAAAGAAATTAACCATAAGCACTTAAAGGTATAAGAAGGCACCTATGCAGAAATACGTGCTTAGAAACTCTAAGCACTAAAGGTGAACTAATAATTGAAAAGGTGCACCGGCTATAGAGAAAGCCCCCCCAACAAAGGGTGAATTATAGTTGCACACAACTGTGCTTCTGTTTTGAAACAGAATGTTGTGTACCTGCAAAACCAATTGCTTAATAACATAATGTTCACCTTTCGTAAAAGGCTGAAGGCGTCCTGTCTTGATATCCAAGGATGGGAAGTGATAACCATTTTCTTACCCAAAGAACACGTTGTCTCACATTTAAATGTTTTCCTGATCATCTCATACGAACAAAAGGAAGGCCAGGGCTGTGACTATTTAAAGCACGCCCCCCCCCCCCCTGCAATAATCCTGGGAAATGTAGTGGGGTTTATTATTATTAAAAAAACAGCTAGAAATTCCAGTTCTGCAACTCCAGTTCCCAGGATTCCTTTCCAGGGTGCCCACGCTTCAGATGGGTGGTGTGTATGCAGACTTGTTCAGTATTATTTACAGTGGTTTGCTGCAACTTTCCAATGTTTCAGTCAGGGAATCTTTCCCTAGAGATGGCCAGGGATTGCATTTGGGGCCGTCTGCATTTAAAGCAGATTTTCTAACACTGAGCCACAGCTAAATTTTCCCTGCCCTGGTTTAAAGCCCACATGCTGCACAGCTAGGATTTTCAATACAGCCTCAATGGAAAGGGAAGTAGAGGAAGCAATAGACAATGCAACAGGTCCTGAGCAAAGGTCTGTGTGTGTACATGTGTTTCTGCTGCTGAAAAGATCTGGATGAATAATAGTCCCAGCACGAAAGGCTACAGAAATAAAGCAAATGCACAGCAGCCCCTTTAACTTTTTGCATCCACAACCTCTACTGCATTACTGTACTGCTAGGAGATTAAAACAGAGAGGAAATCTTAAATCTCGCGGAAAGCCACTGGGTTTTGAAACTGTGTTTCAGAACGTGGTTGTTGACCAAATATAGTTGATATGGATTAGGTAGCCTATCATGAGCTCACTTTTAAGATTACTGAATTCTTCTTTTTCTTAACTACATTTGTATGCCACCCTGTGTGATCAAGTTCTCCTGGCAGTTTACAATAATTGACTCAAGGAGTTTAACAGATCCAAAGAGTTGCATTTCACCCATGCTAGTTAAAATGAGGGTTTTTCTTAATGTGATCAATTAAAGTTATTGCTTGATTATAGGAGTGCATGAAAAAAATCTTGGATGGGTCTAGAGCCACAACAAGCTTCCTTGCTCTGCAGCAGCCCCTTATACTGGCAAAACTGATCTCCCAGCACTAACACCATCCAACTCTGCACCAAATAAAGGTAAAGGTAAAGAGACCCCTGACCATTAGGGCCAGTTGTGGCCGACCGTGGGGTTGAGGCGCTCATCTCACTTTACTGGCCGAGGGAGCCGACGTACAGCTTTCGGGTCATGTGGCCAGCATGACTAAGCCGCTTCTGGCGAACCAGAGCAGAGCACGGAAACCCCGTTTACCTTCCTGCCGGAGCGGTACCTATTTATCTACTTGCACTTTGACGTGCTTTCGAACTGCTAGGTGGGCAGGAGCAGGGACCGAGCAACAGGAGCTCACCCCGTCGGGAATTTGAACTGCTGACCTTCTGATCAGCAAGTTCTAGGCTCTGTGGTTTAACCCACAGTGCCACCCGTCTGCACCAAATAGGGGTGTGCAAAAACATCTACTTCTGCTTCATTGACTATCCAAAAGCCTTTGACTGTGTCGACCACGACAAACTATGGCAAGTTCTTAAAGAAATGGGAGTGCCTGCTCACCTCATCTGTCTCCTGAGAAATCTCTATATGGGACAAGAAGCTACAGTTAGAACTGGATATGGAAAAACGGATAGGTTCAAAATTGGGACAAGAAGTATGACAAGGCTGCATATTGTCTCCCTGCTTATTTAATTTACATGCAGAATTCATCATGTGAAAGGCTGGACTGGATGAATCCCAAGTCAGAATTAAGATTGCCGGAAGAAGTATCAACAACCTCAGATATGCAGATGACACAACCTTGATGGAAGAAAGTAAGGAGGAATTAAAGAACCTTTTAATGACGTTGAAAGAGGAGACAGCAAAATATGGTCTGAAGCTCAACATCAAAAAAACTAAGATCATGGTCACTGGTCCCATCACCTCCTGGCAAACAGAAGGAGAAGAAATGGAAGCAGTGAGAGATTTTACTTTCTTGGGTTCCATGATCAGTGCAGATGGTGACAGCAGTCACAAAATTAAAAGATGCCTGTTTCTTGGGAGAAAAGCAATGACAAACCTAGACAGCATCTTAAAAAGCAGAGACATCATCTTGCCGACAAAGGTCTGAGAGTCCCATGGACTGCAAGAAGATCAAACCGATCCATTCTTAAGGAAATCAGCCCTGAGTGCTCACTGGAAGGACAGATCCTGAAGTTGAGGCTCCAATACTTTGGCCACCTCATGAGAAGAGAAGACTCCCTGGAAAAGACCTTGATGTTGGGAAAGATTGAGGGCACAAGGAGAAGGGGACGACAGAGAACAAGATGGTTGGACAGTGTTCTCGAAGCTACCAACGTGAGTTTGACCTAACTGCAGGAGGCAGTGGAAGACAGGAGTGCCTGGCGTGCTCTGGTCCACAGGGTCACGAAGTGTCAGACACGACTAAACAACAACAGCAACAATTTGTTCAAAAACACGCCCCCCCCACTTGGTGCTTCAGAAAACAGCGTGAGTCAGTCCAAAATGGTTCAGAGGTTGCCTGAAAAACAAATAATTGTTCTTCATTATTCTAGAGATTTTCCTTCCTTTAAAGATGACTCATAGTTTCCTGAGATACAGTGGGGTTGCCCTGAGCACACTGTGGAGAAAAGCACTCTCTAAAATCAACATATTATTATTATTATTATTATTATTATTATTATTAATATATGGGGTATACCTGTCAGCAAGTGCTGGGATGGTAGAAAGGAACTAATAGCCCTGTCTTCTAGAGACTTAACAGCACTACTTCTTTAAACTTGACTTTTGCCGGCCGGAAGCCTGGGTAGGAATTACAGTCGTTTCTAATCTTGTTCCCCTAATTGGCACGAGAAAATGAGTTGTCATCGAGACGCACTGGCAGCAAGAGGCCATTTTCATAATTCCCTCAACACTACACGCTGGAAAAGTCACCCTACCCGCTTGCCCCCACACCTTTCTCTCTCGTCTTTCATGCATTTGAACGATGTAAAATTAGAAACTTCGCCGGCAACCCACCCAAAAGGACTTGTGTAACGGTTTCAGCATAGGCCTCTTTGAAAGATGGCCACACATGCGGAGTGACAGGGGGAAATAATACAAGGCCCGTATAATCCACCCGTTGTTGACTTTTGCGGCAGAATATCCATGAATATTAATTGATTGGACTGAGCCCTGAGATACCGTCCTTGTTAAGGATGAATGAGCACTTTCTTCTTCTTCTTCCAGGGTGCCTGAAAGCTCGGGCTGCCTTAGGTGGTGGCTGGGTCGCCCTTGACATCTGCAACTATTAGCAAATCTCACACAGGCACCCACTTTTAGATGAACTTTAAATAATAATAAAAAAGGGGAGATAATGTAAGCAGTGCTAGTTGCTGTAGGTTGGGATTTAAGATTACAGAATTTAGTAAGATTATATATTTGATGAACATGGCGAGGTGGTGCGTGTCAGCGTTTGAAGGGGTTACCTCGCTTAGGAAGGAAGTATTAGCCGTGCCTCAACCCTACCGAGATTAATGTCAACAGAATCAAGAGTGGCATTAGCACTGTAATAATGTCAGCAAGCTGGCAACAGTTCCATAAGTTTAATACCGCCGACATTCGACAGATGGAAATAGGTATGTATAGTATGTTGGTGGGGGGGTCTCTGCTACTTCTAAGGATCAGGTCCAAACGGACCACATTCTGCCATCAAAATCCAAATTCCGATGCTCTCAGGGACATTGTTGCGGCTTGGGAAACAAGAGACTGAGAGGAGATAAGATAGCCAAATATCTGAAGGCTATTGTCACATGCAAGATGGAACAAGCTTGTTTTCTCCTGCTCTGGAGCGCAGGATTCGAACCAATGGCTTCAAGTTACAAGAAAGGAGATTTCAACTAAACATCAAGAAGTACTTTCTGACAGTAAGAGCTGTTCGACTCCCAAAATAGGTGCTGGGCTTTCCTTCCTTGGAGGTTTTTTTTTTTTTTTTAAAGGAGAGGTTGGATGGCCGTCTGTCATGGATGCTTTAGTTGAAATTCCTGCATTGCAAGGGGTTGGACTAGATGACCCTCGGGGTGCCTTCCCGCTTTACAATTCTATGACTCAATCCTAAACACACTTACATGGGGGTAATTCCCACCGGATTCAATCAGACATACTTCTGGCATACTTTAGACATACGTCTGCACTGCAAAACTGTTTCATTTGGTCTGCCAAGCTGACAAGAACAAATGTTAGGATGTTAGGGTGGGGCTATTATTATTATTATTATTATTATTATTATTATTATTATTATTATACCTGTTTTAGTTTTAGCATTTTAGTTGGATTTGAACAGCGTAATTTACATCTCCTTTGAATCTACTGTTATTCTCTCAGACTCTTCAGAATGAGCTGTAGGAAATTTAAATGTAAATAAATACAACAGAGAATAAATTTTCATTAGCGAAATGTTGGAGGTTATGGAGTTATCTGACCCCCAAACCATCTGAAGGCAATCCTTCAGGCAATCCAGCTATTCCTGGGGATAGCGGGCATCTCCAACCTTTGGCCCTCCAGGTGTTTTGGACTACAATTCCCATCATCCCTGACCGCTGGTCCTGTTAGCTAGGGATCGTGGGAGTTGTAGGCCAAAACATCTGGAGGGCCACAGGTTGGGGATGCCTGCTGTATGGGGAAAGTTTTTTTTAAAAAAAATGTTTCATGTTTTATTATGTTTTTATATATGTTGGAAGCTGCCCAGAGTGGCTGGTACAACCCAGTAAGATGTGTGGGGTATAAATAGTAAAATCATCATTATGGAACGGGATGTCCTTATTTTCATCGGAGAAATACTGGAGGGTATGGAACTGGGGGAAGGAGTATTGCTGGAATCCTGAAGAGGATTCTGTATGCATGTATGTGCAATGTGAGATTTTATATATATGAATCATGTTTGTTAAAAAAAGTCTAATTATTAGCTTAAGATATGTGAAGTGCTCCACTAATTTTATGCTGTTTGATTATCATTTTAAACTACACATTTCAAGCCTCTAATCACTTTGAAACTGAAGAGCTTTAAACCAACTGTGAAGTGCTGCAGTAGCATTTGAAATATGTTTAGCAACGGAGCAGAGTTCTGTAAACTTTTCAGACGGGTCTGGCTAACTTAAAAGAAGCAGCAATATCACTGCATTTACTGTGTCAAAAAAGTAACATTGGAGAGCGTTAGATTTCAAGTGGTCAAGGCTTGCCTAAAACTGCAGTAAAAAAATGAAGTCTTGTGCAGGTTATGAATAGGTGAGGAAAATAAGGGAAAACAAATAACGAGAACAAAAATGAGAACATTTCACATGGGAAGGTTCAGTTCCGAAAAACTGCAAAGTAATTGTACTTCATGAATCGCTGATTGAAAAAGTTGTTTGAGTTTGATTAATTAACTGCAGTTTACAAAAAGCCACGAAGAAAGTAAATTGCAAGCGATCCTGGGATCCCACTTTGCAGATTGTTTGTTATAAAAAAAAAGTTAAAATATTACAAGAATGCAGAAAGCGTGACAATATTTTAAAATGAATGTACTATTAACTTTGATCATCATTATTATTGTATTCCGTTATTAATGTACACAAGCACATCTGTTAATTTTGTGCTGAATAAACAATAGCTTTGTGCAGACATCAGTACCCACCCTGATCCCAGTATTAAATACATGAGAATCTGGTTCTGGGTTTGTGGTGAATCTAACTATGTAATGATTTTGGGTCCATAAATAATATTAACGAAGAAGGAGGACACACAACTTTCACTTGCAGTGTGACTCAGCATTTTGTACTGCAGCCTCAAGCACAACCTTGGGACAAGTCCACCAATTAGTTTTCTGACTCACAAACCCATCAAAAGGGAATATCTCTAAACTGTAAGCTATCTCAATGTTGGTTAAAATTTTGGACTTATAATAATCTAGGTCCCTTTTAGCTGCAATTCCTGCACTGCAGGGGGTTGGACTAGATGACCTCATGGGTCACTTCCGGCCCTATGCTTCTACGATGACAGTAAGAGCTGTTCGACAGTGGAATTTGCTGCCAAGGAGTGTGGTGGAGTCTCCTTCTTTGGAGGTCTTTAAGCAGAGGCTTGACAACCATATGTCAGGAGTGCTCTGATGGTGTTTCCTGCTTGGCAGGGGGTTGGACTCGATGGCCCTTGTGGTCTCTTCCAACTCTATGATTCTATGATTCTAAACCAAACAAAACAGGGAGCTGCCCCAGCAATAGGAAAGATGAAAGGCCAATCAAACGCCATGACCTGTAAGATGCACTGCGGCCTTTTGCATCTTCACTTTGAAATTGAGCCATAGATACATGGATCTCTCTCTTTCTCTCTCTTTTGCATTCCAGTTCTTGCTCCTTTTTATCTTAGCCTCAGTGCCTGGCAGCAAATTGTTCCAAATCTCTGTATATTTAAAAATGTATTTACATATGCAAATGTGCAAAGGCCATGGGTGGGCTCGCCACCCCTCTTCCCCGAGTGGCTGCAAAGTCCTATTCTGACCTTGGATTCGCTGGGATAAAAGGCCCTCTGTGACTTCGAGCTTTTGAACCGGAATTCACTCCACAATTCATCTATAGCTGCAAAACAACATGTGTTGGCATTCAGCTCCCAGGGGTTCCTTTTGGAACAATCTGAGCACTGGCATTGTTCAAAAAGGCAGGGGGCAGCCATGTTCACCCAGGGTGTCTAATTGCTTGGCATTATGCATATGCATTTGAGGGAGGGGCAGCTTTCTCTCTGTGTGTGTGTGTGTGTGTGTGCGTGCGTGCATGCGCAAAGCACAAAGCACTCTCAGCACTGCACATCTAAAACTTGCTTTGGCTACAATGCACCGTAGATTTCTCCTCTTTTGAAGAGTAAGTGCCACGTAGTCTTCTGCACTCAGGACTCCACTTCTGACAGGGTCTGGCTAGGTTTTTCCTCTAGCGAGCTACTATTCTTCCAGCCTCAGTTCTCTATTTGCAATGTGAGGATACTGATCTGCTGTAAGGATTACTGGGTAAAGACATTAGCAGCATTCTGAGAACTCTAAAGCACTTTATAAATGCTGGCGTTGTTGCTCTGATTATTATTGTTATCCTTAACATCTGCAAGGACACGCCGTTTCCTACAGCAATACCTCTCTCCGTATACAATGCAATGCAATACCTCTCTCCGTATACAGCTGTGGTTGCGCAAGGACTAACTGCCCAACATAAGACGGCGGGTCAGGCCAGCCCAAGGGTAGGCAACCTGAGGCCGGGAGGCCAGATGTGGCCCAATCTCCTTCTCAATCCAGTCCAGGAATCAGCGTGTTTTTACATGAGTAGAATGTGTCCTTTTATTTAAAATGCATCTCTGGGTTATTTGTGAGGCATAGGAATTCATTCATTCCCCCCCCCCAAAAAAAAATACAGTCCGGCCCACCACATGGTCTGAGGGACGGTAGACCAGCCCACGGCTGAAAACGGTTGCTGACCCCTGGGCCAGCCTGTGGGAATCAGAGGAAAAATGAGGTACTGAGTATTGACACAAACATGTCCCCCCCAGATTGGGGGGGGGAGGAAGAAAGTGAAGGGTAAAATGAAAACCCCAAATAGTGGTCTGAGCATGCTCAGTGGGCATGGAATACTGACTGACAGAGTGCCCGGAACAGAAGGACTTCACACTGCAACATTTAGTTGCAGAGCCTCACATATTGTTATTGATTTCAGTGGCAATTTGTCCTGCCTGACTTTTTAAAAAAAATATTTTAGTGCCTCTGTTCATGTTTCCTAATACCCTTGTTGTATTATATACCCCAATGTGCACAAGGCATCAGGCAGCCGGCAAAGCAGCTTATTAGAAAAGCAGACGTCCTTATTAGACAGATTTGTGCCACACAATTAATTATTTTGACTTTTGTTGTCTCTTTGTCTCTCCCCCCCCCATGCCCAGTATTAAATACAGTTTAAGTTGTTGATAACATTATCCAACTAACATTTTGAAGAAGAAGGAAAAATCATTCAGCGGGCTTGGCAGACGGAAGTGAATATCTTTTTAAGTGATAATAGACACAATTAATTTGGTGCAGTTTAAAATAAGAAAAGCGATGGTAAAACTGAATTAGTGATGTGTAATTGGAAATGGTTATAGAGCGGCGCGATTTACGGGGTAATTCAGTGACAACGGGAAGAGGAAAAAAAGGAAGGCCATGCATCACGATTAAAACAAGGTTACTGGAATTGGTAGCTGCGCTCTAATAGTATGGAGGGCTGTATTGGTGCTGGTTGTGTAGACGATGAATGGAAGGTGGAGACGCACATTTCTTTCTTCTTTTTTTAAAAGACACCTGTGAGGGCTGAACCAGAGAAAGATGAGTGACAACAATAGTTATATGAATTCTCTTTCTACTGCGTGTCCTTATGCAAATAAGGCTTAGAAGCCGGGTAAAACCTTAACTCTTGCTGGCAAGGCAAGCGCTTCCGTTGCCTTTATTTCATCTTTGTAGTCCCATAATAAACAGCTGCTATATGAAATGTTAATACCCTCGCAGAGCTTGATAGGGTTTAACCTCGGTACATCTGCTTTTGACACCGAAAGACATTTGAAAGACAGTGCGTGTGTGGGGAGGGAGTGGGGGGGGGGGAATGTGAGGATGTTCGACGTAGAGCTTGTGAAAAATGAGTGGCAAACTGTATGGGGGGCTCAAAAGGACAGCGGGTGGGCGCATTCAACACCAGTCTCCCTTCATTCTGTATCATCCACATTCCATGTCACAGTGGTGTTCCCTTTAAACAGAACGTGTGGGGCTATTGATGGCCACTAGGCATGATGGCGGGACGCAGGTGGCGCTGTGGGTTAAAGCCTCAGCGCCTAGGGCTTGCCGATCGAAAGGTCGGCGGTTCGAATCCCTGCGGCGGGGTGCGCTCCCGCTGCTCGGTCCCAGCGCCTGCCAACCTAGCAGTTCGAAAGCACCTCCGGGTGCAAGTAGATAAATAGGGACCGCTTACCAGCGGGAAGGTAAACGACGTTTCCGTGTGCGGCTCTGGCTCTGGCTCTGGCCAGAGCAGCGATGTCACGCTGGCCACGTGACCCGGAAGTGTCTCCGGACAGCGCTGGCCCCTGGCCTCTTAAGTGAGATGGGCGCACAACCCCAGAGTCTGTCAAGACTGGCCCGTACGGGCAGGGGTACCTTTACCTTTACCTTTAGGCATGATGGCTGGGATGCGGGTGGTGCTGTGGGTTAAACCATAGAGCCTAGGACTTGCTGATCAGAAGGTCGGTGGTTCGAATCCCCGCGATGGGGTGAGCTCCCATTGCTTGGTCCCTGCTCCTGCCAACCTAGCAGTTCAAAAGCACGTCAAAGTGCAAGTAGATAAATAGGTACCACTCCGGCGGGAAGATAAACGGCGTTTCCTTGCGCTGCTCTGGTTTGCTGGAAGCGGCTTAGTCATGCTGGCCACATGACCCAGAAGCTGTACGCCGGCTCCCTCAGCCAATAAAGCTAGATGAGCGCCACAACCCCAGAGTCGGTCACGACTGGACCTAATGGTCATGGGTCCCTTTACCTTTACCTTTACCTTTAGGCATGATGGCTAGGCTCCATGTTTGGAGGCAAGAATGTTGCTGGAAACTACAGGAGGGGATAATGCTCTTGCATACCTCTCAATTATTGCGGGAAAATGAGGACATCCCATTTTCTCACACAAGAGCATGGTGCCCATTATGGGCGCCACAATCTCACCCCAGAAAAGTGCGACTTGGTGTGGGTCACATGGCTCACGCGAGAACACAGTCCTGGAAGACATGCTTTTTCACCTTGACGTGTTGGAGGGTTTGCTCTTGTGCTCAGAGTAGGGCGGGGTGTGAATCATTCCCACAGGCATCTGGTTGGCCACTGTGAGAGCAGGACGCTGGACTAGACGGGGCCTTGGTTTGATGCATCAGGCTTATTTTATGTTCTTTTGACTTCAGATCCCATCAGCCTCAGCCAGCAAAGGGCCAATGCTCAGAGATGATGGGAACCGTGATCGAGCATTTGGAAGGTACCCCATTACCTAGCCCTGTTGTCCAATTTTTATTTTTTATTTTTTGGTCAAAGTAATATCTCCAAGCTGGGTTTCTAGTTCGTGGATGCTCAGCACACCCACAAAAACAAAAGCAAAAGCTGGCTATCACCAGGCAGAGCAAACGGGCATCTCATCTGGTTAGATCTGCCTTTCAATTAAGCCAGAATCCTAAGTGAGAATGTGATTCGGAAAGCATCTGAGCTGCCTGCGTTTGGTAGGGCTTGGGCCAACACCGGAATGGAAACTCTTTGAGATTGATGCTGCTGAGACTAGAGCTTTATCAAAAGAGAACAATTCCTGGGGATATTATGGCAGGCAGAGAGAGACGGTACTTGCTTTGCCTGCTTTTGACAGTCTGTCACATTGGATGGAGGTGGTTTCACATCCTGCATTTTGACAGTCCATAAAGGCTAATTAAACAAATCTCCCAGGTCCAAATGCTACCTCCTTCGGAAGACTAATTCCCCTTGCCCAAATAGTTAATATCAGATATCGTGGGCATGTGGCTAGCTAATGTGATATAACACATATTGCTGGAACTTACTGAACACAGATATTACCAATTAACACATGATATCAGCAATCAGCGTTCCTGCCATTTATAGAACACTCCTCATTCTACTTCTTGTAGCTTCGAGCCCTGTAACAATCTGAAGTCATTTATAAAGGAAGGTTTTGTGCGTCAGATGGAAAATTAAGAAGCTGGGTTAGGCAGAGGAGGGAGAGGATTATAAATAACTCAAAGGGACACACACAAGCACACTGAGGGTGTGTGCATGTGCATGCACAATTCAGTTCCCTTTGCTATTTAGTCCAGGGTAAAAGTACTAACTTTTTTCTATCCATCCATATGGCTCTAGGTTGGCTGAGGCTGAAGGGAGTTGTAGTTCAGCAACACCCAGAGGGCACCCAGTTGGGAAAAGCTGCAGAGAAGATAGGCTGGAGATACCCATGGTATACTTGTGGATACTTCTATCAAATTACTTTGAGAGAATCACAGTTTTGGCGTTCTGGGTGGGCCACGTTGTGTAGGTCCTTAAAGCTCCCTTGAGTTATTTATTTACCTTATTAAAACACTGCCCAATAACAATGTTCTCTGGGCAGCCTATGCTAGCCATAAAATATGAAAATAAAATAAATTGAAATATAACAATAAGCCACTAAAACAATAAAGCAGCAGATTGAAATCGAATTCAAAATATTTAAGAGATCTTAAATGGAAAATGAAGAGGGCTTTGCTCCCAAATGAGGCACTAAGCCTCCCTGAGGAGACTGTTTCACAGGAAAGGTGCCTCGACCAAGAAAATCCCTCTTCCAAGTAGTCATTCTCTGATTGGTTCCACCACCCACAGAAGAAGCTCTGAAGATGATCAGGTGTTGGTTGGGTGCATTTGGGAGGCCAAAGTCCTTCAGGTAGTCATGTTCCAAGCCGTTAAGGGCTTTAACGGTCAACACCACCCCTTGAACTGGGCCCAGAGGCAGCCCGGAAGCTGCTGACAAAGGGCTGACACACCACCCAGTCTCAGTTACAATTCAGGATGGCTATTTTGGGCTAACAAGGGATGCAGGTGGCACTGTGGGTTAAACCACAGAGACTAGGACTTGCTGATCAGAAGGTCGGCGGTTCGAATCCCTGCGACAGGGTGAACTCCCATTGCTCGGTCCCTGCTCCTGCCAACCTAGCAGTTCGAAAGCACGTCAAAGTGCAAGTAGATATATAGGTACCGCTTCGGCGGGAAGGTAAACAGCGTTTCCATGAGCTGCTCTGGTTCGCCAGAAGCGGCTTAGTCCTGCTGGCCACATGACCTGGAAGCTGTACACCGGCTCCCTTGGCCAATAAAACGAGATGAGTGCTGCAACCCCAGAGTCGGTCAAGACTGGACCTAATGGTCAGGGGTCCCTTTACCTTTATTTTGGGGTAACTGAAGTATTTTCAAAAGGCAACTGCCTGCACTACACAGGAGGAAGCAGACGTGTGCAAGAAGTGATGGATGCTGTGTTTGGCAGGCAGCATGAAACCTCTGGATTGGTCAGGCCAGGTGTAAACAACGGGGCCCTTACCTTCTGACTGAGTCTGGTTGATGGAGCAGTACCAGCTGCTCCACGCCTTCACATGGCCAAGCTCTGCAAACCAGGGGAGCTCCATCATCAAACTGATCAAGATTACCTCCCTGGCAAGCAATAAGCAAATTTGGACAGCAGCGCACTGATCAATCAACTCACCTGTCGCTGAAACAGGCTCAGCCTTATTATTTGACACACGGCATGCGGTCGATTGAACACACTTCTGGAGTCTGAAGAACCCTTACCAGGGTACGGTGAAGGATCCAGCTCTCTGTGGGGTTGCTGCAGGGAAGATAAGCAGGAAGGACTAATTCCTGAGGAGGGCTTGATGTTGAATATAGATTGAGGCAAGGGCACCTGATGTTCGCTTGTCTTCATGACAGCTGGTAAGGGGTGACTATGGAGAATCTTTGAGACATAGGGGCTCTGAAAGCTGCAAGGAGGAAACCCAATACAGGTGAAGAACTATTAAGAGAGTTTGCACATTCGTTTCTACTCCGCTCCCTAATTAGGTTTAAGGTGTCATTTACTGATAAGAGCCTGTACAAATAATAGAGAAACTCATATTTGTTTTAGTTTTTAAAGACGTCTAACATTAGCCGTGCAGCAGTCAAACTACAAGTGCATTGGCAAAGATAAACAGTTTAATATGGTTTAAAACTGGGTGGGGGGCTGCTTGTTGAGATTCCTGATTTGCAGGCGGTGGGGGTTGGATTTGATGACCCTCGGGGTTCCTTCCAACTCTATAATTCTGAATTATTCAGCAACATTCACCCTTGGCTCTGTAGTGTGGGCCAGAAGTCCCGCCTTGTAGTGGTGAATTTTTTCATAGGGGAACAGTTAGGGCCAGAGGTGCTGGCTTGCAAGGGCAATGCAGGGGGTTACATTGACGGAAACCAGCCGTCAACAGTGGTGCGCAGCATAGAAAAAAAACACAGAGACAATGAGTATCTTCAGGGTGGAGGGCAGCTCACTTGAGCGTTCCTCCTCTCTGGTATTTTTTTTATCCTCTCCTTTCTCTAACAGCCTACGTGGCCATCTGCCAATGTCCCACGTCACATCGCCCGATCATGGCTATCCTGCCCAGCAGGAACACAACTCCATATAAGGTCAATACACTTAATACACTGCAAAGCACAGACATGCCACGTCACCGAGGTCAGCGAGGCACCAGCGGCACTACAAGCCTCTGCCATGGCTTCATGGCTCCCACATTACATTGTGTTTGTGAGCATGGTGCTGCCTCCTTAAGCCAAGCAGTAGCTTCCTGGGCTTTGGGAAGGAGGTGCCAGGGGAAAATTAAGGGGACTAGCCTAGTTCCCCTAGTCCACTGACCGCACACCACTGCCACCTTGGATGTTGTAGAATGCATGGATCCTGTACAATAGTGGTGCATACATTGTATAGATGTAATAGCTGTTTAAGCCATGCAATGGATTGAATTTGGAGCAGCAAGTTTCTGAGTAACCTCAGAAACTTGCTGGGTAGCCTTTTGTATCGCTAGGGCTTATCATTTTGTCTCCTGAGACAGGCAGTCACATGTCAGGAAGGTTAATCACAATGCATCTTGCACCATTTATTAAACCAATTTACTCGTAGTATCTTCTCCTAGTTCCAACAGCCCAATATTCCACATTTCTTGGAGAAAGTTGGCTAGGTTCTTATTTGTATCTTTGTTACCATTCCTTTTTAATTATTTGTTTTGATTTAACAATTGGTTTGTGTATGATGATAATAATAATAATAATAATAATAATAATAATAATAATATATTAATTATACCCTGCCCATCTGGCTGGGTTTCCCCAGCCACTCTAAGGCTTTGAGGGAATTGTTTTATTGTGTATTTTAATTATGTACAGGTTTTATAATTAACATGTATACTGCTTAGAAGCCATTTTGGCATGCAAGCAGTATATAAATGTACTAGTATTAATAATAATAATGAAGTCAATCTTGGTTCTTACTGGAATTGAGCATTCTTACATGAAAATATTGATTGGCTTCCCTCAAAAGGTTTGGTTTGCATTTTAATGCAAACCTACTTAAGTTGTGGGATGTGGGTGGCGCTGTGGGTTAAACCACAGAGCCTAGGACTTGCTGATCAGAAGGTCAGTGGTTCGAATCCCCGCGACGGGGTGAGCTCCTGTTGCTCAGTCCCTGCTCCTGCCAACCTAGCAGTTTGAAAGCACCTCAAAGTGCAAGTAGATAAATAGGTACCACTCCGGTGGGAATGTAAATGGCGTTTCCGTGCGCTGCTCTGGTTCACCAGAAGCGGCTTAGTCATGCTGGCCACATGACCTGGAAGCTGTACGCCGGCTCCCTCGGCCAATAAAGTGAGATGAGCGCTGCAAACCCAGAGTCGGCCACGACTGGACCTAATGGTCAGGAGTCCCTTTACCTTTACCTAATTTGTATTTCTAAAACAATATGTGAATCAAAATGTACCTATCCTTCACATCTTGTACTTCTCAAAATTTTAGCAGTGTGATTATCCAACTGACTAATTTGGGGGGGAAATGTGCATATTGGGATTCCACAAAAAAGCCTATATTTGTAAGAATGGCATACCAAAAAAAAGGTGTTATATTAGGGAAAACTGCTGCTAAAAATGTGTCTATTAGGAGAAATCTGTGCTGTGATCCTGATGGGTTTTCACAAGGACTCTTGAAAATGATAATTGCAAAGTCCTGCTGAAATATGGAGAACTGCACTTAAAGACTGGGAAAAGGAGAAACTGAAATTGACAAGTCCACCCATCCTTATCTCTCCATGGCCAGTGATGGCTGCTCCTCCATTTGTGGGGATATGAATTCATCTCCTAGAGCTCCTGTGGCCATCCTCAAGTCAGCTCACATGATTTTTCTGTTACAATTTGACTCCAGCCGATAAATTCCCCTTATTTGATCCTGAACGTGGCCAGTTCTTTTTCCACGCTCGACAGACAAGAGGTTGAATAAAAGCATGTTGTGCCCTTTTGTTTGGCTTCCTCGTGAATTTCTCCCCAAGATTACTTACATAGTATATTAGAAAACCTACAGGCATTGTTTCTTCCATATATATATATACACACACACACACACACACACTTGCCACTGAAGAGTGAGGAGTGTTATTATTGATGGCTGGAAGAATGAAGGGAAGGAAGGAGAGGATGAAAGGAGGAGAGAGAGCACATAGAGTCCAGCATTTTGCTTAGGAGAGAAAAAGATCCATTATCTTTTTTCTTTTCCCACCTGTGCTGTGACAGATGGACGAAGGGGGCCCTGGAAAAGTGTTAATTGCTCTTTTTTATGCTCATGGTTCGGAGGTTCAGGATACCCTCTAATTAAAGAATCTGTGAGAGAACCGGTCGTCTGGCCTGTGCCATTTCAATAACATGAAGAAAGGGCAGTGGTTGTCCAATTACTTGACAGCTTGAAGATGCATACAGGCTAAAAGGCGGCGGAGTGGGGGGAGAGCGTTGTTGTCATGCTGTAATGCAAGCTATCTATTTAAAAACGTCTATCAAAATGAAGATGTGCTGGCTGTGCATTTCCCCAGAAAGTGATATTATTTATTACATTTATATCCCGGTGACCTCAAAGCGCCAGACTTAGGGAGGAATTCAATGGCGCATTATGTCAATCGTAATGTTGGGGCAAGTGGTTTGGCCTGCCAGGTGGAATGATTGCACCCTCTCCTCCCCCCATATGCTGGTCTGGGGGCTCTCCTGACTCACCCACCCCAAGTCAATTCCAAGAGCATGGAGCATGTAGAGATACGAGAGAGGGGGGAAAGCCCCCTTGCATGAACAGAAGTCCTACCATGGGCTTCACCTGATGGGATTGTTTGCTTTTTATTATTGCCATATTTCAAGAAGTAAAAATGTGGGTGATCAGCGGCTCAACAAAAGTTGCAAAATCACGAGCAGGGCCACCAATGTTCGGATCAGTGTTTATGGGGAGAGGTGGTCCAGTGTGGTGTAGTGGTTAAGAGCGGTAGATTCATAATTTGGGGAACCGGGTTCGCGTCTCCGCTCCTCCACATGCAGCTGCTGGGTGACCTTGGGCTAGTCACACTTCTTTGAAGTCTCTCAGCCCCACTCAACTCACAGAGTGTTTGTTGTGGGGGAGGAAGGGAAAGGAGAATGTTAGCTGCTTTGAGACTCCTTCGGATAGTGATAAAGCGGGATATCAAATTCAAACTCCTCCTCCTCCTCCTCCTCCTCTTCTTCTTCTTCTCCTCCTCCTCCTCCTCCTTCAGCTATTGCAGTCCTGAGTCATATATGTCAAAACTAGTACTAAGAATTGGGCCTGAAAACTGTCAGTGCAGTTGGGCTAGGATCAGAGGAGTATGCTCAAACTATCTTGCCCCATTGATCAACCTGGCCGCCAAATTCTGCACTAGCTGAAGTTTCCAAACCGCAATCTCTGCCAGTTTCTTCTGACCACAGTTTTCCCCCTAAGGCCTGAGGTCACTCAGTAAGCTTGATGGCAGATTTAAACCTGAGCACTTCCTGTTTCCAACCTGCCACTCAAACCTGCAACGGGACAGAATTCAACTCCATATCATTTCAGCTTTCATTTGTCGAACAATGTTTCTGGTACGTAAGGTTGTGACAACAGGCTTGAAAATCAGCGATGGTAAGTCTATCCATTGCTTGCACTTTTATTGGCCAGCAAGCCATCAGTTTGAATGAATAAAGTAGGCTGTTTTCTTATCCTCCCAAGACCTACATTTATAGTATCCGCCTGCCGGGGTAATTATTGCTAAATAATTTAATACTGTAAAAACTGACATATCCATTTAGGTGCATTCCTGTTATATTGTTTAACTGTATTGGGGTGCTGACCTCTATTATACAGCAAATAATCCTACTAAAGACCGGTCATTTCCCTCTCTCCCACTATCCCCCTGGTTGGATTTTATTCATAAAGAGTTTGCTCCACTCCCATAGGCTGGTGATTAGGACGTGGACTGGTTGGCGGCGAAGAAGTTCGGTACAATCATAATCACATTTGATTACCAGTTCCGAACGAGCCGGCGATCACAGTTGTAAATGAAAACGTTCTCTCTGTTTAATAGCTCTGGGAATTGTGTGTGATCATGCTGTGTGACCAACTAAAATAAAATAATAATAATAAAAAAATGAATTAGAGATTATTTGCTAATGCCAAGGCACATTAAATATTTTTTGACAACAATGAAGATGCTTTCTAAATTGTAATTAGACTGGAAATTATTGCAGAAAGTCAGCTTCACTGTAATCCTTTAAAATCAGAGGAGTTGTAATTGGCCTTAGAGATTCAATGCTGCTTTGTGTTTCATTTTCCAGAAGTTCTGGTTCTGCATATGTAATAGCTGGATCCTTTGTGGCTAGGATAGAAAAGCCCATCAGGGATGGGGGAGGGAGGGGAAGTGCAAAACAAGTAAAATGATTGGATTATTCCCCACACTTTCAATGCATATTAATGGACAGAGTGCTGCTCCAAACTGCGGTAGAGATTGCAGGTATCTGAAGTAGGGTAGTTGTTAATCTGGATGCTGTAATCCAGTATACAGATAAACCATGTGCAAACTATGCCTTGTGTTAGTGGATCAGATATGGGCTATTGGCCCATTTCCTAAGGGGACTTAAACTCAATTCATGGTGATTTTGGGAGAGGGGTCGGTATAGATCAAACAAGTGTTTCGGGGATATTGTTGTCTGTGTTGCACTGTATATCCAGAAAGGTATTGATTTATTGCGCCATCACAAAAATAATATTTTAAAGGTATTGTGGTGGCATATGGCAATAAAATTTAAACCATGTGTTGGAACTAGGTGCTCCACTCTGCTTGCTCCCCTTGCCAACCCCACCTTTGCCTTTGCCAGCTGCCCTTCCCCCACATCTGACGAAACCCATCTTCCTTTACACCGTGTGAAACCCCTCACTTATCCCCTGACAGCTCACCTCATCCCCTTTCCATGCAGCTCACTTCAAGCCCCTCTCCTCACATCTCACCCCGCCCCTTTTAGAAGAAGGTGTCATGGGCTGGCTGGAAGAAGAGGAGTGGTGGTAGGCACCAGCTGGGGAACCCCTGAGGGAAGATGGCTCAGAGCCAGGGGACTGGTGGTGGGACGATGATGAGGGGTCAGAGGGAGAAGGAGGTGTTGGAAGCAGAAGAGGCAACAGGGTTTCGTGAGCAGGAAGAGGCTGTGGCAGAAAGCAGTTCAGGCTCCGAGGCTGAAGCAGAGGCTGGAGAGGTGGTTGGCCAAGAGGCAGAGCTGATACAGGCTGCTGAAGAATCCAGAGAGTCACCCCCTCTGGTTGAGACCAGCTCCCCTCCCCCTGGTCTCCTAGAACATGCAGATAAATGAAAAGAGCAGAGGTTGGTTTTGTATAGATGCAATTTCTGACTGCTTGGGAAAGATCCTGGAGAGGAGAGAGTTGGGAATGTGGGGACCTTCAGTCCTTGCAACTGCTTCATTGCAGGAAGACCTACTGGGAAGGGTTGCTGGGATCACTAAACCCTATATGCCTGCACTGCTTTGGTTTCTTTTAATAAAGAGTTAAGTGGACTGACTGTGTTTTTTTATTGCTGACCTACGAGTGACTCTGTCTCCTCACAGAAGCAGGAGGTGCTTCACACAGCAGCTTGCTAAGCTGCTGTGTGAAGTACCTCTCCCTGCTCCATTAAACAGTTGCCCTGGGCCACCAGCACTGTTTCCTCACTCCCCTGCCTGCTGTTTGTCATCCTGGAGTTGGCGTGGCTGCCTATTGGCAACCACGCCAACTGCAGAGGGTGACAACAGCCTTACATTTTTATGTATATAGGAATACTACAGGGGACAATCTTGCAGCCATCCGTGATGCCATCAGAAGGCAAGGCAATGTTGGAAGCACCAGGGGTGGGTACTATTGATGGTCTGTAGTGGTCTTAGAAGCACATGTGTGGAATTTCTGGTGCTGTACAGTGAGCATGTGAAGCATACACTAGCACACATAGGAGCCAACTCCTAAGGGCCAAGGCCCCTTCAGCCCCACCCAATAAAATATTTGAGGGGGCAGGGCCTCTCCAAAGTTGATTGGCATTGGCCATTCAAATAGTGTGTGCATGCTGCTTCTTGTGATCAATTATGTGGGGTGGGACTTATCTGCTCGCCCCATATTTTATTCAATTTGGCACCCCTCCCTGCACAGCAAGCTGCTGTCAGCCTTCACCAACCTACTGAAGGACTACAACTCCCATCAGTAGCACTCTGAGGCTGATCAGAATTGTAGCTGAAACCATCTGGAGGGCACCAAGTTGATGAACGCTGCTTCAGCTCAGGAGTCTGAGGACATCTAGCAGACTCCACTGACATGACTTTTGTGAACAGCCTGTGACTCTCACACAATTCCTGTTAATTTTGCTGGGACTTGAACCGACCATGGATTGTGGCCAAACTCCCCCCCTTTTTTTTAAAGTGGTGATGAGAACAGGTCAGCATGGATTGAAAAGGAGTCCCCATTGGGATCAGGCGATTCGGCCAAGAACCATCTCAATCTGACAAAAGCGAAACCTGCTCATCACCAAATAATCTTCCCCTTTGAAAACCAGAACCGAAACGACGGCAGCAAAAGCCCCACAGCTCATCCCTTATGAGGGAAAAAATAACAAGGCAGATTTTGGTCTCGCTGGTTACTTTTGTCAGCGTTTTTTGAAATGGATCTCCTCCAGATCAGATTTATTTTCCAGCCAGCCTGGGGCTTCCAGCTATGAATGCAATCCTTAATTAAGGTCTCTTCCTAGGCAACATGTTAAGTTTTATTGCTGTCCCTTCAGGACAGCCAAACATTTTTCGTATTACAAAATTTTGGGAGGTTCTTTTTTTGCTCATCGCTGAGTGACACATCGAAGGCCCAGAAAGCTGCTCAAGTCCTGTTGCACAAGGGTTATATAAGTTCCTTATTTAGCTGATGTGAATGAAACTGGCAGAGATTGCACTCTGTGGGACACACTGGCATTGTAGGTGCAGAGGCGGGATGGAGGGAGATGATTTTACAATGGAGGCAATTCTACTCTGTTACACCATTTGGAATGTGCAGAATTAGAGGGTGCTTCAGACTGAGTCAGAACACTGGTCTCTCTCTAGCTCAGCACTGTCTCTGTTGACTGGCAGTGACTGGCAGTTTCAGACAGGAGATTTCTCCAGCCTTACCTGGAGATGCTGGGAATTGCACCTGGGACCTTTTGCATGCAAAGCATTAGAACGTAAGCAGAGCCCTGCTGGTTCAAGCCAATGCCCCATCTAGTCCAGCATCCTGTTCTCACAGTGGTCAACCAGACGCCTGTGGGAAACCCACAAGCAGGATCTTAGCACAAGATCACTCTCCCCCCCCATGTGGCTTTCAGAAGCATACTGCCTCCAACTGCATAGGCATCAGAGCTAGAAGCCACAGATAGCCTTGCCCTCCACGAGTTTGTCCAGTCCTCTTTTAAAGCCAGCCAAGCCAAGCCATCACTGTAGGAGGGAGTTCCATAGTTTAACTATGCAATGCGTGAGAAAGTACCTCCTTTTATTTGTCCTCAAGTCTCCCAACATTCAGCAAAGCATGTGTTCTGCAACTGAGCTGTGGCCCTTCTGTATATTGCACCGTACTACCCAAATTTTAAGGGATGCGGGTGGCGCTGTGGGTAAAAGCCTCAGCGCCTAGGGCTTGCCGATCGAAAGGTCGGCGGTTCGAATCCCCGCGGCGGGGTGCGCTCCCGCTGCTCGGTCCCAGCGCCCGCCAACCTAGCAGTTCGAAAGCACCCCCGGGTGCAAGTAGATAAATAGGGACCGCTTACTAGCGGGAAGGTAAACGCCGTTTCCGTGTGAGGCTCTGGCTCGCCAGAGCAGCGATGTCATGCTGGCCACGTGACCCGGAAGTGTCTCTGGACAGCGCTGGCCCCCGGCCTCTTGAGTGAGATGGGCGCACAACCTCAGAGTCTGTTAAGACTGGCCCGTACGGGCAGGGGTACCTTTACCTTTACCTACCCAAATTTTAATTATGTGGCATACTGTGAAGGTGTGGTCCATAGTTCCTGTGCATCAGGAAGGGACCTCGCCAAAGGGAACAATGGAGCCTCATGCTTCTCTTCTTCCCCTTGGCTGGGAGGGTACAGGACCCAGCACTGCAGCATGCCTGGTTATTGCCTTCAGTGGAATGCCATCTTGAATTCTAGAATTCTGTGCCTTCTCAGAGCATGCTCTGAGCACATAAAGCCCTGGGGAGGAGCAGTCGACTTGATCTCTCTGGGAGGCATGAAGAGGCCTTCCATCAATAGTAATGGCCCAGTTATGTGTCCATAATATGAACACGTACAGAGAGGCACTGGGAAAACATCTCAAATGCCAGTGGAGTCTGGGAAATATTTCCTAAATGAGAGCACTCATTTGCTCTGGGAATGCCCCAGCTATAAAGTTGGCTTAGTCAAGGAAATAGGTGCATTCTGAGGTCTCAGAGTTCCCCATGCTTTCTGGCCTCTGAGCTGTTGGCAGAGTGCCACGGACTGTTGCAATTGCATGCTCATGCCCTTTGGACTCACACTTTTATGGTCAAAACCCCTGTGGTCTTTACTGAAGGCTTAGTCGGGCAAAATTCCCTTTGAGTCACTGGGAAGCTCTCTCCGAGTCATCGCTGATTAAGGCTGTTGAGTAACTGCCCTCTAGCTAAATGGACTGGGTGACCTTATAAGAGCAGGTCTTTCCATCTTGGGCCTCAGTGGCCAGAAGTAGGAGACAGCCAGGATAATAGGCTGGGAAATGAGGAAGGGAGGATAATAAGGTGAGGTGCCTCCAGGCCTTATTGAACATCCCAGTTCTTCTCTGCTTGTACTGGGAGGGACCAGTTAGGGAGCAGTTTTGGTTTCGTCAGAGAACAATTGCACTGCAATCTCAGGAGATGGCCGTTGCTTCAGCCCACAGAGACGTATCGGGGCCAGAGGCCGATTTGGATGGCTCCCTTGCCTGACATTGCTGCTCCCTCCCATACAGAGAGCTCCATTGTGTGAGGGGTGACTCACACAGCCTGTGCAGATCACGATTGCTTTGAGCTTGCCCGCACAGGAATGTGCATCCCTTGACTTCCCCCTTTGATCCCACTGAAAATAAATACTGCGAGTGATATGAAACTTCTGTCCAGAGTTCAGGGGAGGGGGGCTGGCAAGCAGATGGCCCCAGGTTCAGTTCCAGATCAGGTAGCAAGTGCTTGAGAAAGGGGTCACTGCCCAAGACCCCAGAGAGCTACTGCCAGTCACAGTCCTCCAGGGGAATGTGATGTCCTCCAGGTGATCATAAAACCATAGAGTTGGAAGGGACCCTGAGGCTCGTCTGGTCCAAACCCCGGCAATGCAGGAATCCTGTCTTGGGTGGACTCAAACCACCAACCTTCTGGTTAACTGACACACACTCTGACGCATTGCTTGGACTATAAGCTGCTATCAGTCCCAGCTAGCATAACTGGTGGTCAGAGTTGATGGGAATTGTAGTCAAACAACAGGTGAACATAAGACGAGCCTGCTGGAACAGGCCAAGGGCCCATCTTGGACGCACAACTGCTGACCAGATGCCTGTGGGAAGCCAGGAAACTGGATCTGAGTGCCACAACATCTGAGGGGCGCCATATTGCCTATCCCTGCAGTAGACAATGCTAGACTAGATGGACAAGGATTTGGTCGTGGCAGGAATGTTCCTGTTTGTGACAGCTAATTCACACATGCAGCTGTCACCAAGTGATGAATACACATGTGTAGGGTTGCCATATCTTGAAGAGCACAAAAAGGGAGGGGGACAGCCCGAGCCTCTGTCAGCCCAAGTTGGGGAAAGAGGCACACGGGTGCTGGCACTTTCGAGAGGAATTATATGTAATGTTTGAACCAAAACTGCTACTGACTATACCAACTTATCTTCCCAAATCCCTCCTTAAAGTTGCTTCTATACAACCCCTTTTCTTTGCAATTGCCAGCCTTTGATTACTCCCCACCCCCCACCACTGCCATGTCACCTCCTGTGTTTTTTCCTCACACCTGATTTGTGGAGAGCTGTTGTTTTGGCAATAAAATGCAATTGCAGCGCTTGGCCTGTCTGGGATAGACAGGCAAAGTGGTACTGGAGCTTTTCATGGCTCCTGTGTCTTTAATTAAAACTCTTCCATTTGCAGGTTCGGCTTCTTTGATTGAGTAGGGAATCAATGATGAATAGTCTCTTCATTGCCCTTTATTAAAGGTAAAGGTAAAGGTACCCCTGCCCGTACGGGCCAGTCTTGACAGACTCTGGGGTTGTGCGCCCATCTCACTTAAGAGCCCAGGGGCCAGCGCTGTCCGGAGACACTTCCGGGTCACGTGGCCAGCGTGACATCGCTAGCCGCACACGGAAACGCCATTTACCTTCCCGCTGGTAAGCGGTCCCTATTTATCTACTTGCACCCGGAGGTGCTTTCGAACTGCTAGGTTGGCAGGCGCTGGGACCGAGCAGCGGGAGCGCACCCCGCCGCAGGGATTCGAACCGCCGACCTTTCGATCGGCAAGCCCTAGGCGCTGAGGCTTTAACCCACAGCGCCACCTCTTAATTCCCTCATTGTCAGTTTCTGTTATTGTGGTGTTTGGTGAGAGGCACTGATCACTCAGGAACCATTGAGTCAATCCTATTAGCTTGGATTATAGGGGCAGGGAGATCCTGTACTGAAATAAATGCAATCCATGGTGGCAGGGAAGGGAAGCACTATTAATTCTGAGACTTTGTTCCATTGCTTACTCCACATTGGATGAAGTCTTCTAGTGGCCCTCCTATGTCAGTAGGCTCGCTTTGGGGAAGTGATGGAATGTCAAGACCTTTGGAGGTCTTTAAGCAGAGGCTTGACAACCATATGTCAGGAGTGCTCTGATGGTGTTTCCTGCTTGGCAGGGGGTTGGACTCAATGACCCTTGTGGTCTCTTCCAACTCTATGATTCTATGATTCTATGCCCAGACCTGAAACCCATGGTCTCCTCAGAGAAACAGCAAGAAGGTTCGAATCTTCCAAGCATACCTCCACACTGGCTGTGACCCTGAGGAATCATGGGATCCACAAGTCCCTGCTGCAGAACTGCAGGTCTCTACACCACTTGCCTGGCCAGCTCTCAGACTCCCTTCCATCACCAGGACCTTCTTTCTTTTTTGGCGATCACTCGTAGCCGAATAAGATTGTCCTCCATGAACATGGTCTTAATAGTTAGTCTGTAAGTGACTGTGGAGTTCTGTGGAGTTCTGTGACTGTGGAGACTGTGGAGTTCTGGATCCACACGTCCTTCCACAGTGGGTACATAGGTTTCCGGGAGGGAGCTGATCATGGTGAGGGCTTGCCCAATGTGCCTTCCTCTTAGCTCATTTCTCCTTTTCACCCTAAGTTCGTGCTTCTTCAAAGTCCATGACACCTTTGGTAAATGCTCAAAACAAAATAAAAAAATTCCTTCCAGTAGCACCTTAAAGACCAACTAAGTTAGTTCTTGGTATGAGCTTTCGTGTGCATGCACACTTCTTCAGATATCTGAAGAAGTGTGCATGCACACTTCAGATATCTGAAGAAGTGTGCATGCACACGAAAGCTCATACCAAGAACTAACTTAGTTGGTCTTTAAGGTGCTACTGGAAGGAATTTTTTTATTTTGTTTTGACTATGGCAGACCAACACGGCTACCTATCTGTAATTGGTAAATGCTGTTCTTCAACAGAAGTGCTCACAGACCAGTTTTTCTCAGTTATCTACGCTTACACTACATTTTTTAAGATTTGCCTTGAGTTGGGAATAGAGTAGTTGCTTTGGAAGACAATAATCAGGGATCGGAACAACATGACAAGTGCAATGAAGTTGATGTTAAAGAATCATTGCTCTGACACTGATGATATTTGCTTCTTCTGGTACACTGGCATTAGATCACCTGTCTTCCAAGTGATGTGTAAATGTCCCGGTCCTTGTGCTTGTTGGTGCAGCACTTTGGTTTTTGGAGGGATGTTGAGCGAGAGCCAAGCTTTCCGTAAGCTTCTGCAAAGATATTTAGGATGGTCTGGAGGTCTTCCTCTAAGTGTGCACACACTATATTGTCATCAGCATATTGAAGCTCCGTGATAGAAGTTATGGTGACCTTATTCTTTGCTTTCAGCCTAATCAAGTTAAAGGCCTTTCCATCTGTTTGATATATGATTTCTACTCCAGTGGGAAGTTTCCCTTTGACAATGTGTAGGATCATGGCACTGAAGATAACAGAGTTGGGGCTATGTTTAACATCTGATCACACTATGAATGGTTCACTTTGAAAGCCTTTGTTATCCGTGATTGTTGCCATCATATTATCGTGGAGGAGCCGAAGGATGTTCACAAATTTATCCGGGCAACCAATTTCCAGAAGGACAGTCCACGGGGCAGTATGATTTACAACGTCGAATATCGTCAGGTCGATAAACATCATATACAGGGGTTGGTTTTGCTCTCTGCATTTTTCTTGAAGCTGTTGAGCAGTGAAAATGATATTCACTGCCCCCCCTTCCAAAAACCCTTCCCCAGGACCACAGGAAACTGAGAACCAGGTAGAAGCTTCCAGTTGTTCAGCAACTTGTTTGACTAGCTTAACATTTATTTATTTCTGGTATTTCTTACTTGCCTTTCACTATAAGGTCCCAAGCTGGTTTGCCTAAACTAAAGTGCAATCACAAAATAATGAAAAATCAACAAACTCAGGTGTGTGTGCATGTGTATAAGCATCTGCCCAGGCAATAGCCTATATAAGCTCCAAAACTCTTAGCAAAACTCTTAGGGCGTGAAAGACCCTGGGACCTAGATGGAGTTCCTGTTGAAGTGTCCTAGGTGGATTCAGAGTAATGCTAAGTCACCTGGCTCAAAATGTTGTGGAATGTGGGTCCATGGCAGATACAGGAGGATGTTTCATGGCAATGGCAGGCCAGGTGTGATGCCACCATATACAGCAATTCCTGGGTGGTGGTGGGATTGTCTGAACAGCTTCAAATGGGTCCTGACTATCTGCTGCTGCCAAGGAAAAATGTACAATCAACTGTGGCATCAGATTAAGAGGAGCTTTATAGAAAAGTTCGTTGTTACTGGAGCATAAAACAGCCTTAATTGTAGTAATAAGATCTGCAGCCATCAGGATCTATCAGCAGAGCAACATGGGTTGTGTGCAGGTGAGAACAGGTAATCTTTGTGAGGGTGATAGTTGCAAAATGTAAAAAGCTTCCTATTTCAACTCGGACCAGTGACTAATAAATAAATAGCCCCAAGACTTCCATGTCTGAATTTTGATGTGCATGTTCTTTGTGCTGAAGGCTTGTCTGAAAGTTGAGAGTCCCACCCCTTTGCCTCATCAAGAAAGGGGAGAGGAAGGGGAAAAAATACCTTAAGGAAACCTTCAACCTGAACATAACTCTGAGCTGTGCATCTTTGCCCAGGGCACATTTTTCAATGTTGAGTAATGGCTTCTCTCACAATCCACCTTTTATAATAAGTTCTATAATGGCACATACACTAAGCCAAAGTTTCCTTAAAGAAGACAGCAGTTTTTGTTTCTAAGTAAAAAAGAACTTTGCTAAACCCTGTTATATTGTTCTTTCCCTATATCAGTGAATTGCAAGCAAACTCCAGCTCTTTTTGGACCTTCATTCTCATTAGAAAGAACATATGGTTTGTGTATCTGTAGAATAAATACCCCCCCACCCCAAGTTAAGATTCTACAAAAATGTCTTGTGTTCCCCCTCTGACTCAAACTGTCCTCTTAAATGCATCCCATTCTCCAGATTCTACTCCTGTCTCGTGTGATAGACTAGGAGAAATCTCCCTGTAGGGCTGATTTTCAGATACTTGCTGCAGCCCTTTGTTTTAGATCCTTTTCAGGGAGCTATATATATAGCCTTGTTAAATGAACCAATTGGTCACCAACACCTGTATGGAGCCTAAATTCAGTAATCAAGGTTCCCGCAAGCCCTGTTCAAGTGTTCAGTGTTGGGGCTTCACTCCCTGGTCCTGACCTCTCTATGATGTCTACTTTGCTTACTGCCATCGCCCTCCAGGCTCCCCATGTGATTTTGAACCCTGGTTGTTCTTGTGGATGGTAATGGGATGTTCCTATGGTTGTAACATGGTACAAGGGTAGTGTCTGGGAGCATGTCCCCACTCTTCCCCTTTCACAATGGTAATAATGCCTGCAGAAGGTTGCATGATGCTAACTGCATATCCACCATTGAAAATGGTAGGCGTCTATCTAGCACATTACCTAACTTGTCGCATCTGCGGGATCTAATAATAATATTTACCTATGCAATGATGTTATGGGTCTTTGCATTTCCCCATCCCACATCATTTGGCTGTGACTTGTGGGCAGTGGGGGAATGTGGAGACCAATAACATGGGTCAACGTGAGCAGACTCTAAATAGATGTTATGGTCATGATGAGAATGAGATGCACATAGCTATGGGGTTCAGTGCATACCCTCCAAATATCCCAATTTTCCAGGGAAAGTACAGGAATTACGAAAGCCACAACAGCTTCTGATTTGATTTGCAGAGGGCAGGGTTGCCCCGGGCAGGAGAAAAGGGGGAGTGGAGCAGAGCAAAAGGAGTCTTGATTTTTTAAAAAATGCTTCGTGTTTCCAGGTCTAATCTTGCCCTTTCAAAAACTAATTCATTGTTGTGTGTTTTGCTTTTTGTAAATCTACCAAAGAATAGAATAAACTTGGGATTAAGGGGTTTTCTCAGGGCAGTGGAGTGTGTGTGTGTGTGTGTGTGTGTGTGTTGTGTCCTGTTGGTGTTGGGGTGATGGTACTAGCTCTCCTTCTGATATGAAACGCTCTGTAGTGGGGGAGGGGGCAAAAATGGAGGGGGGGTCAAGGAAGGTCAGTTGTGTGTTGGGGGGGGAGTGAGCAATGTCCCTGTTTTCATCTGAGGAATGTTGGAAGGTAAGTTAGTTTGGGCCAGCTCTTGTATCCACAGCAACAAGAAGTGAAAGAAGCCATTGTGAAGAGGAAAAGAGAATGTAAAGAGATCTCATCGCACTACAAAGTGGAGATAAAATTGATTGCCTAAATCTGCTATACAATTATTTTGAAACTCTCGAAAAACGCTCATTAATTTGGGGCCCAATAACGTTCGAGCCGTGAAGTGTGTTAGAACTCATCTTGTTCGTCAGGGGCCTGTGGCTACAACTTGTAAGAGACCAGGCAATGGAGCTTGCTGGCAAGTAATTGTGTTTGGAATTACACGGCTAGGCTACAATCCGACGGGCACTTACAGGGAAATAAGTTCCATAAAAATCAATGAATGATACTTCTATAACCACTTATGTAGGGCTGAGGTTTGAATCATTTCCGCACTGTAGAACGTAGGAGTACACTCACTTGTGAATTTGTCTAAACACTCTTACAAGCTATTTAATTAGTGGCCACCCCTACATCTTGCGGCAAAAGATTCCACAAGCAGCAAAGGTGGAGTTTATCCCCACTGGAGAGGCTAGTGTGATACTTGTTTTGAGTCTGGCTGAAGAACAGTGGCCTTAACTGCATGATTCGGGCCTTGAGTGCAGGTTTTTTCCTCCTTTTCCCTCGCACAAATTGCCAGCAAGGAAGCCCTGATCCAGATCAGGAGTCTATCATAGGGGTGGAGAAGACTGAAAACCCTTAAGCCCTTAGCTGTCAACGTTTCCCTTTTTTAAAGGGAAATTCCCTTATTCCGAATAGGATTCCTCACAAGAAAAGGGAAAAGTTTACAGCTATGCTTAAGCCTCCTATTGTGGTCTTGGTTCCTCCTTTGAATCACCGATTTATCTTCACAATTATTGGCCAAATTTGTTGGGAGTGTTAAACCTCTTCCTGGAACCAGTTACTATCTCTCACAGGATACATATTGTCACTGCTTTTTTTTTAATGTTTAGGGTTACTCTCATTTTGACTCAAGAAAACCACCATTTTATAGTTCAAATCAGGAAAAATAAATACAGTAAATGGACAAAAGTACAAAGATTCACAAAATGTTTAGGGTTATGCATACTGCATATTGTTATGAGTTTAGGGGGTGGGTGGTAGTCAGTCTGGATGAAACCCTGGGTTCCACATCTGGGAACCTGTACCGTTGTGAGGGCAGAAAGTATAAGAGGAAGCTGACCAAGCCAGTTCCTTTATCCAACGAATGGCTTTAGCTGGCTATTAAAGCACCACGATTTAGCACATGCAAAGAAACTGTTCTGTGTCATAGAACGAATGGGAGGACCTTTTCCTCACCCCCATTCCCCTCACCTGGCTGGTATGTGGAACAACAGCCAGAGTTGGGAGCAGGTGAGCTGGAAGCTGGAGACAGAGGGACATGTCTTGCTCTGTGCTGGATCCTAAGATAGATTTTGGGTTTCCCCCCTGGAAACTAAAGGGGGAACAAGATCTGTTGGGGGTGCTAATGCTGTGAGCCTCTCCATCCTGCACTCAGGTTGTACATATGTGTAGTTATAAAAAAAAAATACCCCATAGTCTACACTGGCCTTCGTTCAAAGGATAGTCAACCTGGTAAGTTCTGAGAGCCCTGGAGTCTCTCACCACACACACACAAAACTCATTCATATATATGTATTTTCTTCCAGTGTCTTGTGCTGTTAGTAAGTGACAGTTTTGCAAATTGCTAGTAAAGAACTTAAATGTCTAATTAGATCTCGAAGATGTACAGGAGTTTGAAGAACGTGATTGATGCCCGCAAAGGTGCGGCTTCCTAATGGAGCCGTCCTGACAGCAATTGCAGAAGCCCATTTAACATCTGATGCTTTGTTGTGATCCACGGTGTCATTTTTTCATTACTGATTAAAATTAAAAATCTGCTTGGCAAATCCATTGTAAAAGAATTCCTTCATGAAAATCGACGGGTACAAATTATTTTGTCAATCGCCTGGCAGTCAAAATGCGAGTGGAGATTGTTCCATGCCCATTTTATTTTATTTCCCCCACTCCCCCCCCCATCCCTGGCACACCAACATATTCTTATAACAAAGTTTTCAAGAAGCATAGGTGGCTGCATTGAATGTATGTGTATTTAATCTATCTTATCTTATCTATCTTCTATCTATCATCTATCTATCATCTATCTATCTATCTATCTATCTATCTATCTATCTATCTATCATCTATCTATCTGTCTATCTAGTTTTGATTTGATCTTTCTGTGCCCTTTCCCTTATCTTAAGGGTGGGGAAAAGAGAGTTCGCCACCCCTCCTTATTCTATGTCTCATTCTTATTCTAATGCTCTGTGCTGCATAATTCTCTAATGGTGTGTAATGACAGGTGAATAATAGTAATAAAAGTCTTTATTAGGGATAGAAGTCTGAGAAACACACACACACACACACACACACACCGCTATTTTTCTGCCACCATCTGTAGAAGATGTGTCCTGTTTTCAAACAGTTAACAACAACAACAGCCCCAAATCTTAGGAAAAAAGGTGTCAGCTGACAACTTTTCAAATAGCCGCTGAAGCTGTGTCTTTGATATTAGCTTGATGTGAAGGTATTAGTAATGGCTCACAGACCCTCCAAGTGTCCCTATTTTCCACTTCCGGATTTACAAAAGCCACCCCGGTTTCTGATTTGATCCTGGAATGTCCTGCTTTTCCTTGGGACATCCCCATTTTCATCAGAGAAATGTTGGAGGTATGGAGTTATGCAATCGCTGAGGCAAAGAGATAAGGAACCATACAATCTTTAGAAGACATCTGAAGGTAGCCCTGTATAGAGAAGTATTTTAATGCTTAATGTTTACTGTATTGGCCTGAATATAAGCCGCACCCGGATATAAGGCACACCTTTAAAATTGATGGGGAGGGGGGGAGAGAAAAAAAGGAAAAATACAATATATAAGCCGCTTCGTTCCTTGCTGCTCATGACTGCATACTGGGGGGGGGGGGGAGTTGCACTGTGTTGCTGGCAGCCTTTCCCCTTCCTTGCTCACTTCCTTCCCAGCCTTGGGGGAGAGGAAAGGGGGCTACGCACAGGGCGGGCACTGCTTGCCCCATGCTCCTGGTTGCATACCGTAAGGTTGCGAATATAAGCCACACTTTAACTTTTCACGGTCAGAATTTGGGGGGGGGAGTGAGGCTTATATTCAGGCCAATACGGTATTATGTTTTTATTTAAGTTGGAAGCTGCACAGAGTGGCTGGGGCAACGCAGTCAGATGGGCAGGGTATAAATAATAAAGTTGTTGTTGTTGTTGAATAGGACATCCCTATGGTATGGGCTCATGCATATTGTGAGGCCATGTCACCAGAGGCAGCATGGGGTGCCTGGTTAGAGTGTTGGACTAAGACCTGGGAGATCTAGCCATGAAGATGACTGGCTGACCTAGGGCCAGTCATTTTATCCTCACGGCGTGGTTGTAACAAGAATATTGATTGATTGATTTTCTACCCTGTCCTTCCTTCCCAGGGAAGCCCAATGTGGCAGGGGGAGAACCGTGTACACCATTGACACTTCACCACTCCAGCCCAGGTTCTTCTCAGAGTGGAAAGATGAAGTAAAAAAATGAAATAGAAATGGAACTAAACCAACCACTCAACCAGGTTTGTAAGAGTGGACTATTCAAATTCCTTACAATGACTCGGACCACTAAGCCAGACTTCATCTTGCATAGCCTCCGTCCAAAAACTACAGCTGCTTTAGTCTCTTCCTCCTCCAATTTCATTACACTCCATGGAGAACATTGACGTGGAGGTGGAGGAAGAAGAAGATGAACAGGAGGAAGAAGAACGCTCTTATGTTTTTCTTGGAGTTTCAGATGTGAAGATATTGATCTTTTGGTTTCCCATTGAGATCTTTCTTATAGATATATATTTTTGTTTAAAAAAAATCAATCCACTTTTGTTATGCTTTGCCCTTGGCGTCTGTGCATCTGTGTGAACAATTGAAGGGAGACAAAGTGTTGCAGTGTATAACATTATCTTGCAGTGGTGACCCAGATGTGCAATTCTGTCTCTTCCTAACCTTTGCCTTTATGTATATAGCTTTTGTGCACAGGTTTTTTAAATAAAATGCAAACGTTTCCAGGCTTTCCAGAGGAAAGGTCAGTAGAGAGCAAATATGTGCGTTGTTTTGGTTTTTTGGGTGGGTTTTTTTTCTCCTTCTTTTCAGCTGTTGGTAAAGTTGCATGCAGATGTTGATGCATTGTCCTGCTACACTAAAAAGTACTGTGGGGTTTGCTGCTGCTTTCCAGACAATTGCACTGAATATTTGCTGCTTCAGTGGTTATTGTTCGTGGTGTGGGTAATAATTGAAGACAATGGGTTGAGAGGAAGAAAGAAAGAAGCAAAAGGGCAAACCAAAGGCCTTGGATTTCCCCAACGTGACACGGGTCTGTTTTAAATAAGGATTTTACAAGTTGCCAAGAAATACTAATATGTCACTGTTTGTTTATGCCTTCAGAACAAAAGCATAAGAGAATATTTAGTGGGGTGATGGAGGGACAAGTGTCAACCTCAGCTTATTAATGACAAAGATTTAATGTGACAGGGCCTCTGGAATATTTCCTGGGCACTGGAGACAGGTGGCATGGAACAGCGTTTCCCAAGCTGGTGCCCCCAGATGTTCTAGGGCTACCAACATCCTTGATGGTGGGGGCCGATAAGAGTTACTGTCCTGTCACATCTGGAGGTGCAAGGTTGGGGAAAGTTGATGCAGAGGTTGTTTCTCGCTGCCGTGTGTGCGACAGATGTTTCCATGCCACAACCTGTTCTGGGTGGACTCAGTTGGTAGGTCCCTTTTTAAAATTTTTAGTTTGCATGAAGAGGAATCAGGATTCAGAGGCTGGTCTCAAGGCCCATTCCTAGATATGTATCATTCCTAGATAACCTTTTTTTAAAAAACACACATAAAAAGCTGTGCATTCTCTAAGAATACTGGTTTCGGTTAATTGCTTTTCCAATTTCAATAAATCCTCATGTGGCTTCTCTACATAGGAGCCTGAGAGACTGGGGGACATAGAGTATGCTGTCCCTCATTTTGAAAGAAAAGAACAGAAACCAAACTTTCTCAAATCTAATCTTTTTTAACACGCCCTGGATGACCCCCCCCTTTCTGCATAAGGCTAACTGAGAGGGCTATTTCCCCACACAGGCTTAATCCAGGTCTCCATTGGTGGCTCTGATTTGGCTTTCCAATAATGAGTCACAGCCAGCCATGCTGCTGTCAACAAAAAGAGCACCAGGTCCTTGTGTTTTGTCACTGGGGTTATGTCTCACTTTCCAGCAATAATAGAGATGCAGGTGACGCTGTGGTCTAAACCACTGAGCCTCTTGGCAGGCATAGGCAAACTCGGCCCTCCATATGTTTTGGGACTACAATTCCCATCATCCCTGACCACTGGTCCTGTTAGCTAGGGATGATGGGAGCTGTAGTCCCAAAACATCTGGAGGGCCAAGTTTGCCTATGCCTGCTCTTGGCTTGCCGATCAGAAGGTCGGTGGTTTGAATCTCTGCGACGGAGTGAGCTCCCGTTGCTCTGTCCCAGCCTCCTGCCAGCCTAGCAGTTCAAAAGCACACAAGTGCAAGTAGATAAATAGGTACCACTGCGGTGGGAAGCTAAACAGTGTTTCCGTGCGCTCTGGTTTCCGTCACGGTGTTCTGTTGTGCCAGAAGCGGCTGCATGACCTGGAAAGCTGCCTGAAAGCGAGATGAGCGCCGCAACCCCATAGTTGCCTTTGACTGGACTTAAGCATCCAGGGGTCCTTGACCTTTACCTAACTTTTCAGCAATAACAGGGGCTAAGGATGAGTCCGCCTGCGAATTCACCAGGATTTTAATTTCCCTCAATATATGCTTTTTGCAAAGCAGTTTCACCCAACACAATGAATTCCTATCTTGTTTTCACAAATATACACATTTGTGCACACACTTTACCCTGGTATGTCTGTTTTTGTAATAGTTACTATGCTGGAAAACTATTACAAAATTCATATACGTGCGAATTTTGAAAACGGGCTGCATTTCAGTTTACTTATTGTTTCAGAAAATGCAAATTAGGTGGTTCGCCCTTCAACTGAATCAAGTGTTCCTTCCCCTAAACCATACGCAGGCCTGCCATTTTTGGCAGAAACCCTGTGTTTCTCAGGAAATGTAGTTCCACCCAGAGGGCAATAGTGCACAAGCCCTGGGCACCACCGAGGCATAATTTATTTCATTCCCTCTCTTTAATACTCAGTCAAGGCATTAGTAAAACATGTGCAGCTTTGAGTTTTTGAGACTGTTTAAAAAAGAAGTGTGAAGCCACTAACTTTGTGTGCTTTTTTGCCACTCTTGTAACCTAAAAGAATTGTCAAATAATGCAAGCCATATTTTGAACACACACCAAAACAAAAACACACAGGATATTTCTCTGGTGTTGAGATGGCGGGTGCCAAGTTTCAGTTCTCTGGCAAGTTTTCCTAGGCTGTGATGTCAGCCTCTGAAAAACAGAACATGTGGTGGAAGCTTGGCCTACTGAGAAGGAGGGGGGCAAGCGCTAATAATGCCTGGGAAAGCTATACCAGGCTATATCTGAATCACCTTGCCAACAAAGGTCCGTATAGTAAAAGCTATGGTTTTCCCAGTAGTGATGTATGGAAGTGAGAGCTGGACCATAAAGAAGGCTGATCGCCGAAGAATTGATGCTTTTGAATTATGGTGCTGGAGGAGACACTTGAGAGTCCCATGGACTGCAAGAAGATCAAACCTCTCCATTCTGAAGGAAATCAGCCCTGAGTGCTCACTGGAAGGACAGATCCTGAAGCTGAGGCTCCAATACTTTGGCCACCTCATGAGAAGAGAAGACTCCCTGGAAAAGACCCTGATGTTGGGAAAGATGGAGGGCACAAGGAGAAGGGGACGACAGAGGACGAGATGGTTGGACAGTGTTCTCGAAGCTACCAGCATGAGTTTGACCAAACTGTGGGAGGCAGTGGAAGACAGAAGTGCCTGGCGTGCTCTGGTCCATGGGGTCACGAAGAGTCGGACACGACTAAAGTAAACAACAACATGAACAGGTTTGGTGTCATAGCTTTCCAACCCATTATGCATTCTCTTCAGATGTTCAAGTCCTCTTCAGTTGCTTGGAGACTCCCCATGGGTATCTGGTTGGCCGCTGTGTGAACAGGACGCTGGAATGGATGGGCTACTGGCCTGATTCTGGCTACTGGCTGTTCTTAGGTTATGTTCTTATGCAGAGAGAATAACTGTTCTCTGTCTAGTTTCTCCACACCATACAAAATTTTAGACATCTCCAGTGTGACTTCTCTTACTTGTCTTTTCTCTATAAACATCCTCAACCCTACGTGGAGATGTTTGGGATTGAACCCGAAACCATCCGCATGCAAAAGAAGATGCTCTTCCACTGAGCTATGGCCCTTCCCCAAATGTAGCCTAACAACAACAACAACCTTTATACCCTGTCCATCTAGCTGGGTCACTCTGGGCAGCCTCCAACACATAAAAAAAATGACAATGTAGATTCCAGGTGAGCTTTCCCAAGGAGGGCATTCCACAACTGGGCTAGCACCCCAGAAATGATCCTCTACCTGGTCATTGCTCCCCTCCCCTCATTTGGAGGGGATGACTTAAGTACAATCAGCAATGGGTTTTGTGCGCATACTCCTTTGCACCGAGTTTGTGGAGCCAAATTCATTTGGGGAATTTGGTGTGTGCAGCATAATGTAAATCAGCTTTCAACTGCATTTTCTGAGGGGTGTGTGTGTGTGTGTTGTAGGGAGGGTGGGCAAGGAAATAAGATATGCATATATTGGCAAGACAATCTTTTGCCCATAATAATGTTTGGCCCACATTTGACAAAATGTCAATGCGATAAAAGCCACATGGCATGTGTCCAATGCAAAGTGTCTCGATATTACGGAAATTAAGTAGGTCTGAAAGAAAGGGTGACCCCTGCGTTCGGCATTTCTTGCAGAACTGGATTGCATACTGGTGAAATTCAATGTAGCAAACAGGCTTCCAAAAAAATAAAAAAGAGAACTGTATAATGTCACAAACTAAGCCGATCTAAATGAAAGGCTTCTATCCTAACATTTAGCTTTTATAGAGCTCGTTACTACAGTAATAGAAATCTCAGCAAATTTCAAACTGAAATTTCCATCTGAAGTGTTTTTGGAAGGCTATTATTACCGACCTTCTAATTTCCACTGTAGCTAAGCATGTATTAATAACAAGGAGAGGTGAGGCAACTGCTGATATATCCAATGGTGCTTGACATTTAGTAGATGAATTAAAGTTTACAGTCCAATTGGTTTTTAACCAGTAATATTAGAGATCTTTGTTGCGAGCTTTTCTTTCCCCAGTTCTTTTCTCCCTCCCCTTCTCTCCGCCGTATTATAATTAGCCATTTCTATTATTTATATTTCTCTCTCCTCATTTGCCGTGTATTTTATGGCAATGGAACGACAAGCATGGTGCGTGCAGAGGCCAATCTGCATTTTGCAAATTCACAGTCTTGAACACAAAGAGCCTGGGCTAAATTCTACTCTAATTTATACCTTTAATAATCATGATATAAAGGGCTTATCTACACCATAGGCTTAAACTGGCTTAATATCCATTCTTTCTCCAGGGGATTCTGGGACCTGTAGTTTGGCAATGAGTAGGGAGTGTTAGGCGTATTTAACTGAGAATTCTCAACACCCTTCACCAGAGAACAACCCCCCCCCCCCGAATTATTTTGTGAAAACTTTGACACCAAACAGGATTCTTCTAGTGTTGGTCTTGGCATCTATCTGTCTCAAGAGACACTGGAAGAGTGTGGCATCCGTGGGTAAAGTCAAACTGTTGGAGAGTTACAGCGTCTGCTGTGGCTGTAGAGACCAATACAGGAGAGACATGTTTTACTGCAGCTGGGGCAGGTTAAGGCATCAATTCCCACTGTTACAGATGTGCCATGAAGTTTCTTCTCTGCACAACCTGACTGCCTCTCTCTAGGCACTGCAGTCCTCTGCAGGGAATTCCTACATGGCGGGGCTGACGTTTCCAGCGCTTTAAGGTTCATTAAAATAACAATAACAACAGCCGCCGCCAAGTGGTGCATAACTTTTATGAAATAAATAATAAATGAATAAGAGGACTGATCTGAAGTAGGAATGTCTGAATGGCCAGCTGAATGCACTCAGAAGACTCCCTGCGATTGCAGTTCCTGATTGCAAAGAGCCCTGCAAATGCATCCAGCTGAACTTAAGTTTGAATCCCTCTTCATATCTTCCCACTCAAGGCAGGAATGTTGAGGTGCAAGGCAGGGCTGGTGGGGTGGGGTGGATTTTGTAAGTGTACAACTTGAGTAGAGTCCCGGGGGCCAGTACAGAAGCCTGTACCTTGACCCCTTATCCTAAGGTTCCCCCATCCCTCATCTATATTATATAGAGTGAAAGAGCACTCCCATAAGAACTGCTTTTGTTATTTATACTAATCCTAAATAGCCTGGGACCTGGATACTTTAAAATCTGCCTTCTCCTATATGGGCCTGCCTGAACATTGTCAACCACTGTTCTGTGGCCAAACTACATATGAAGTTGAAGTGTGTGTAAGCAATTAATGGTCACATTTTAAATAATGTAAAGAGCTATTACGGCGCTGGTGATAGTGGTATGGCTTTGAGAAGGCCATGACCAGAAAGGAAGTGGTTTGAACTTGCCATTGTCCTGATGAAAATACCCCGCCTCTCAGAAGCTCCCACTGATACCGATGGGGTCATCTCTCCCAGAGCAATATTATTTTCAGGAATAATTTTAAATGCATTTTCCCCCACCCTAGTGTATATATTTTGCACGTGTTACTTGAAAAATTCGTAAAACTGAGAATTTCAAAGGATGGGTTTGCGGATTGTTTCAGAAAGTGCGGATCAGGTAGATCTGAATGTGAAATGAGTCTCTCCCCATCCCTGCCTCAAACAGATGCTGTACAAACTCTTATTTTGGCAGCCGTTGGTTCCTTCAATAAAATGTTTTAAATGTTGTGCTAGTTCTTGCTCGCTATCTTCTTTTGCACTTTGTTTTTTAAATATATGTATTCCTGATTCTGTTTATTGGCATTTTAAAATGTTAGCGGTTTCGATAGCCCTTTAGATGGAAGCGCAGGATAAAATAATTAAGCATTATAATGGGGGGGGGGCATTCTCTGTGCACCATTCTTCATGGAGGCTTTGTGGTGGGAAGGTGTTCGAGAGCCCTTGAAATGTCCTGTGTTTAATGGCCAAAGGACGGCTTTTTACCAGGGGCCTGGGGGAAATCGGGAGGCCCTCAGCTCAACTCTCAGGCCTCCTGTCAAGTGAAAATAATATATCCAATGTGGGCCTAGCGAGCAACAGAATAACAGCTTTGTGACAGCTGTCTTCAGTGAATCTTCTGATTCTGGCAAAAAGGCAGCAATAACTTTTGTGTGAACATGTGGGTGGAAGAGCTGTCTCCGTCCTTGGTTCCATCCTGTCCTTCACAGATACTTGAATAAGTTAATTATAAATTGCTACTTAATGACATAACTAGGCTCCCTGATTCCCACAGAATAGCAGTCTATGAAGAAAAGATGGCTTCATAAGGTTTCTCAGCTCGCTTAAAAGAACTTGGTATTAAAGAGGCACGTTTGTAATTAAGCACACACATTTATCAAACGGAATTAGTTCACACAGGAATAACAACAACAACAACAACAACAACAACAACAACAACAAGGCTGCCCACCACTGAATATTCCCCAGGCGGCTTACAAACAATACAGTATTACAACTGCAATATAACATAATTCAAATGAACTGTAAGCAATGAAAGGCAGCAAAAAGTGTCCCTAGTAATGGAGGCAGGATTACAGCTTGAATTAAAAACACTAAAGACTGCGATCCTAAAGCCACTGGGATTCAGCCCAATTAAATCCAACAGGACTTGCTTCGGAATGCAGATATGGTTAGGATTGTGCTGTAAGCAACAACAGACCAAAAAGTTGGTTTAAAATGCAGTTTAAAGCTAGGGTGAATACCAAGGTATTTGAGAAATGTCATGGTGCATCTGCAGCAGCACAACCAGATGCCTTCATCTGCCCCAGCTGCAGCAAAACATGTCTCTTCTGTATTGGTGTCTTCAGCCACAGCAAGAACTGCAACCTTCCAACAGTTTGACTTCACCCCCAAAGGCACACTCCTCCATAGTCCTCCAAGACAAGAAAGATGATGACAACAGTTAGCTTCAAAAGTACCACAGAGATGACATCTGGGGAGGCTGTACCATAGCTGTGGTGCTGCCACCACCAAAACAGAGTTCACTGTGAGTCTCTTCATACATTACATATGGCACAAACCTAAAATTTAATCTCCACCTAAAAATCTAAAGCATGAGAGTGAAACACAGGTGTTTGAAAACATGTGTTTGAAAACATTGCATAGGTATCCTTGTCAGAGAGAGAAGAGACCTGGAAGAGACCTGCTGGATGTACTTAGAAGGTGCTTTGTCAATTAAGCAGTATATAAATTAATAAGTAACAATAATACTGAGACTCATTTCATTTTATGCTCTTAAAAATCCATTGGGTGATTATTGGTTGACTAACACCACCCAGGGAACTTCATAGACAAGTAGTGATTTGAATCCAGGTTTCCTCCTCTGTCAATGCCACACTTTATTTGCCGCAACAGCTCCCAGGTTTTTTAGTTCAGTGGGTGGGCGGATAGCTTGTCTACGGACAGCTCTGCAGACCGGGGCAAAGCACGTATGCAGATTATAATGTGTTTGCAAAATGCTTCTGTTTGCCGTTGCTCATTCTGAGCTGAAGGCGTGGGAAGGGGACAGACAAATAAGTAGACCCTGAAGCCTGTGTAATTGCTGTACAGCTGATCCATGATTTTCAATATATATGTTCTTGAACTTTTAAATTTGACATCACCATCCTCACATATTCATACATATTCTAGGCAGAAAATCCAGCTGTTGACTCTTAATAAAAATGTGAAGCACGTAACCACTCTGGTTATCAGAGATTCATAGAAACGCGAGGTAGAAAATAACAATTGTCATACAGTCTATCTCCCTGTTATGGCAAGAACATTCCCCACTATATTGGGTGTTCTACTGCTCTGACCTTCCTGTCTTTTAGAAGTCCACAGAAATGAAGACTCCATTATGATGTATTGGTTATCCTTTTGTATAAACGTCAATGGTACGCATCCCATTATTTTCTTATAGGTGTTCTTGGCTGTCTATGTCTGCATATTCACAATGGTTAAAGCATTAACTGGTAGATGGGCACTGTAGTTTTCTGAGCCATGGGCGGTGGGGGGGAGGAACCCCCATACAAACTCAGTATACCTGCATGTATGCAAAATCTATCCCAAACATCTTAAAATATATAGACTTGAAACATCTTCCTTGAAGAGGAAAAAAAAAGAGGCTCATCCCAGTTTCTTTCATTCTTCATTAAAAATAAAATAAATGCACTTAATTCTTCTCTGGTTAACCATTGCTATAGTCCTCTGAAACAAAAATCTAGACATTAGTGAAGTAATCATTACAGGTAAACTACAAAGAATGTTACAGTGAAGAGCAACTGCTAAGATTTTTCTTTCTATGGAGTTGTTCTAGAAAATTTTCTTTTTTAAGAGAAACCACGGTTTCTTAGACTAAGAACTGGAGAACATGATGGCCCAATACTAGCTCTCTGTTTAATAAAGCATCTGAACCAGGCTATTGACTAGCAGCTGAGCCTTGCCCCCAGCTTATTGAAACTGAAACCTACTGTCAGAGCTGCCTCTAGGTCCCAGCTCACAGAGGACCAACGCTAGGCTGTAGTTATGTACAAAAGTCTTTATTGAGGTTCAGTTTCCATTTCAAAGCCGTAGCGCGCAGCTCTACGTCTTAAAGCCTAGACCGGCGAAGTACCGTCTGAGTCTCCTCCCCTATGACACCAGTTTAAGATCCTAGCCCGGCTCCACCTTTTACGCTGCTCTCTCCTCCTCTGGGTCCTCCTGCCCGCTGGGGCATTGCCCTTTCTGGAGTCTTCCGACGCTGAGTCGCTTAGCTCCTCCCCCTCCGTCCGGCGGGCTTTAGGACCCGGTTCCCAATCCTCATTCTCTGCTGTCCCGCGCTCCTGTACATTTGAACTTGCCTCTCGCGCCAGCCCAGTGACCTTCCTCCTGACCGTTACACTACTTCTGTCACTGCTTCCCTCTTCCGGGATACTGGCCGGATCTGACCTCCCCTCCGTTGTCTGACTCTCCGATGGAGGTGTGGTCAGCCCTGCCTTATCTTCTCTCCCTGGTGGGGAATGCACTGGCCCTGATCCTTGGGACTCTTCCCCCCCACTCTGCTCTGGTGGGGAAGCTGGTCCTGATTTCCAACTACTGCTCTGGGAGTCCCTGCTGCCCCCTTGCTCCTGGGACGTTCCCCTTGGGAACCCCCTACCCCTGGCCACTGGCGCCCCCTTCTGTGAATCTTCCGATTCGCTGGAGAGGCTCATGGAATCCCTCGGTCCACTGTCCTCTTCTCCTACGCTCCCCTCGGATTCTTCCCCTTCGCTCTCCATCTCCTCTCTTCCCTGTGCCTCTGCTCCTGAACCCCTGACACCTACTATTCTTCGACACTCATAGTGGAAGTCTACAAATATGTCCCAGTGTTCATGGTGAGTTTCGGCAGCTCTTTTTCTAGAAAAATGGCACTGGTGAAACCTAATATTCTTCAACACACAGTGGAAGCAAATAACCTGGCCTAGAAATGTGACCCAGCAGGCCTAAATTATTTTAGGCTAGAACCAAGTGATATTGTTCATGTATTGTCCATAGCTAGACATTTCATAGACTTCATAAAGTATGAAATCCATATTCATTTAAGAAAAAAATGATTGTATTCTTGAACACAATATTTAAAGTGAAAAGCTTATACTGTAACATGACTAGTAGTTTCCAGAAGACAATCATAAAAATACCATGGCTTGCCTGTAACTAAGTCATCCTCAGAGTAGACACATTTAAATGAATGGACATAAGTTGGTCATATCCATTGATTTCAGTGGGTCTACTCGAGTATGACATATTTGGACGCACCCACTAAAGCAGGAGCATAGATCTTGTGCTCTCTGGATGGTGTTGGACTATCTCAGAAGGTTGGCCATGGTCATTGGGGTTGATGGGAGTTAGAGTCTGACAACATTTGTAGGGCCACAAGTTCTCCATCCCTACACGAAAGCAACATTAATTAATATTAGCACAACCAGAGAAAGTAAACATTAACAGTACCTACCAGTAAAATGGTTCAACCAGTCAATCTGCATTCTTCCCCCCAAGTCTGCACAGATCAGAAGGCCAACAAAGAATAAGCTATGTTATATGTACCAACAGGGACCAGCAAGGCTGAAACAGCACACCTGAGCCCTGAAAACAGAGCTGTCTGGGGCCAACCTGAACTAGGAAGTCCCCAAACGAAGGCAGGTTAGGTGTCACTCCCAGTTAAAGATCAATAAGGCCTTTAAGGTGATTTATTTTAAAAAATGGACTACAGAGAAGCATCCTTTTAGGAACTACTGTGAATACAATAGCTGTTTGCTCCACCATATTGACATGTCCTTTCTGTCTAAACACGCATTAAACTTGGACAGACAATAAAAATTAATCCTGTTCTTTCATAAAATGGAAGGTCATTTCCTCTGACCATCCCTAAGGGAGATGATGTCATTTTGCATGCTTGGATGTTTGCATTAAAATAAATTATCCAGATCAATATTTAGGAAGAAAGGAAGGTTTAGGCTGGGTAACTTAGAGTGTATTTGTGGTAAGGGGATGTTGTAAAAGGGATATATAATGAAGAGTGAAATGTCTGGTTACGCTGACAAAAGAAAGGGGGTTATGTAGCCCCTGCTACAGGGTGTTGCAAGGTATAAACCTGTTTTTCAGCAACCTAATGTGACAACTTTTAAAACAAAATGATCCTCAATGGACCACAGGACCCAGTAACGCTTTGGCTACCCTTCCTGAATCCCAAAATGGTTTTTGACCTTCTAGGGGTATGGTGGACATAATTTTCACTGCTCGACAGCTTCAAGAAAAATGCAGAGAAAAAAATCAACCCCTGTATATGGCGTTTATTGACCTGACTAAGGCCTTCGACACTAAATCGTACTGCCCCATGGACTGTCCTTCTGAACATTCGCTGCCCAGATAAATTTGTGAACATCCTTCAGCTCCCCCATGATAATATGACAGCAACAATTGAGGATAACAATGACACTCAAAGTGGTCCATTCACAGTGGGATCAGGTGTTAAACAGGGATGTGTTATAGCCCCAACAATAATTATTATCTTCAGCACCATCATCCTACACATTATCAAAGGGAAACTCTCCACTGGGGTAGAAATCATATATCAAACAGATGGAAAGCTCTTTAACTTGAGTAGGCTGAAAGCAAAGAGTAAGGTTACCATAACTTCCATCATAGAGCTTCAATATGCCAATGACAATGTAGTGTTTGCACACTCAGAGGATGACCTCCAAACCATCCTAAATATATGCACAGAAGCTTACGAAAAGCTAGGCCTATCGCTCAACATCCACCAAAAATCCAAAGTGCTGCACCAACAAGCACAAAATAACCCCTCTGCAGCACCACAAATCCAGCTTAATGGTGTAACATTGGAAAATGTCGATCACATTTCCTACTTGTGCAGTTATCTTTCTACAAGGACTGACACTAATGCCGAAATCCAGCATTGCCTGAGCTCTGTGACTGCAGCTTTCTCCCGATTGCAGTGCAGAGTGTTTGAAGACCAGGACATTCACAGGGAAATGAAAATGCTTGTTTACAAAGCTATTGTAAGGTAAAGGTAAAGGTACCCCTGCCCGTACGGGCCAGTCTTGACAGACTCTGGGGTTGTGCGCCCATCTCACTTAAGAGGCCAGGGGCCAGCGCTGTCCGGAGACACTTCCGGGTCACGTGGCCAGCATGACATCGCTGCTCTGGCGAGCCAGAGCTGCACACGGAAACGCCGTTTACCTTCCCGCTGGTAAGCGGTCCCTATTTATCTACTTGCACCCGGAGGTGCTTTCGAACTGCTAGGTTGGCAGGCGCTGGGACCGAGCAGCGGGAGCGCACCCCGCCGCAGGGATTCGAACTGCCGACCTTTCGATCGGCAAGCCCTAGGCGCTGAGGCTTTAACCCACAGCGCCACCTGCGTCCAATCTTACACTTGTGAAACATGGACCACTTATAAACACCATCTCCAACTCCTGAAAAGATTCCATCAATCTTGTCCCCCCAAAAAATTACACATCACTTGGGAAGACAGGTGAACTAATGTCAGTGTACTAAAAGGAGCAAAGATCACCAGTGTTGGAGCAATGATTCTTCAACATCAACTTTGTTGGACTTGTCATGTCGTTCAGATGCCTGGTTATCGTCTAAGCAACTACTCTATTCCCAACTTAAGAATGGAAAGCGAAATACCGGTGGACAACAAAAGAGGCAAATCTTAAAAAATGTAGTATAAGCACTGATAACTGGGAAAAACTAGCCTGAGAATACTTCAGCTGGAGAACAGCATTCACCAAAGATGTCATGGACTTTAAGAAGCATGAACTTAGGGTGAAAAGGAGAAATGAGCTAAGAGGAAGGCACATTTGGCAAACCCTCACCGTGATCAACTCCTACCTATGTCCCCCCTGTGGAAGGACGTGTGGATCCAGAATTGGCCCCCGCAGTCACTTTTAAGGCACCGTTAAGACCGTGTTCATGGAGTCCAATCTTACCCAGCTACAAGTGATTACCAAAGAAGAAGCATAATGCTTCAAAAGGGAAGATTCAAATTCTGCTCTATGGTTTTTGATGGTGTGGTTTTCACACAATACTCCCAGGAAACACAAACATTTAGCAAATACTCGCCACACAGCCCCAGTATTTGACACCCAAGGGTTTTGCACAAGCAGCCAACATTCAACACTAACCTGACAGCTAGCATGCATAGCCGTCAGAACTTTACTATTATCTGATGTGAAACTTGTAAGCATTTCACAGGCAGGATCTGACAGGTGGCAAGCAACAGATTTTAGAAAATTTTCAAAAGGGTCTAATTTTGAAATGTTATGTCAGATTTGGAATTCTGCAATTTGAATGTCAAATTTCTTGGTCAAATTTTGCCCTCTGATTTTTTGAAATCGTGGCAAATTTGAGAAACTGACGTAACAAAGCAGGATGTACAAAGAGGTGATGAAATCTGACACATCTGCACAAACTTGGGGGCCCTTATTGTGTGTGCTAATAAGAAAGGTTGCATGAGGAGGCTACTGGCCGCTCAGCTTCGCCTGGGAACCGATTCACTTTGTCCTCACTAAATGGGATTACTATAAGCACCTATGTCATTAATACGGCTAGTCAAAACTGGATCCTGCCATCTACTTTATGGATTCTGATACTGACGACTGACTCACCACAGAGTTTACGTATTGTTAAAGCTTAATACTTCTCCAAAATTAATGAAAAACTACATTTCAAAAAGAAAGAAAAGATGTTGTTGTAAATCATGCTTTAGCCCTAGAAAAGGGGGCTGAAATCGTATGGGGATGAGGCAGAGCAGCAGTGGAACTTTCCCACCGGCACTGTTTTCAGTGGGACAGGGATGGGGTTGGGCAAGGTGGTGACAAAGACAGGGTAGCTACAGGTTGGTGGCGTTGGCAGCTGCCAACAACCCAGGGCTCCCCCAACCTCACCACCACTTTACCTTGCCCCACCCCATCCGAGCAAGCTGCCACCCCCCTTTCATGAGCTGCTGATGTGGCCTCTGTTTTCCTCCAATGAAGATGCTCATGAAAAGGATGCCTGGGGAGTATCCCACATGTTTTCAAATGTGTTTGGTAGTCACACTCTTGCCCATAAGTGACAAGCAACTATTGGACAGTGACTATGACATCAACTGCCACGTTGCTAGTGCCATTCTGACTCCCTACCAACTGAGATGAAAAGTTTTCTTTTCCTTTTCCTTTTTTTTTCCTTTTCTTCAGATGCCTAATGCTCACACAGCAGGGCTACCGCCATAGGAAGCCACTGGCTGTGTCAAAGCACCCTGGATTAATCAGATAAAAAGAATGAATAACTATATACAAAGTGTATTACTAATTAAAAAGTGCATTACTCATTTTCTGTACTCAAGTTATGACATCTGTGGAAAAGTCCTTTTCTTAAATAATTTTTTTAAAAATACACATTTCCAACAAGACTTTTCTGTTCTGTTACTAAGAGCTATTTTGAGGGCTGAAAATTTATATGTTGCATTTTTAATGAGAAATGATGAAAACACTTAACACAATGGATAAGCTGCTCCCCTCACACTTATTTAGAAATCCAAACCAAATAAGCATTTTATTCCTGACAACAGTACACCATACAGGAAGAGAAAGATCACCTGACCTACATCAGTTCCGGTTCACAGATGCTTTTCATACTGAGTGTATAGGCCAGTTACCAAGTGAAAAACCGTCTTTTAAAAATGTCATGAATGCAGAGGATAGCTCTATAATTTTCTAATGGGGGTTCTATTTCCCTTCTGACATCCATTCAGTGTGCTGTTGCCATGTTGGGTGCACCCAACATGCACCTCAATTTCTGAGCAGCGGGGAACTCCAGGGGGTTCCAGTGCTTACCTAGGGTTTGGTTTCCTTGGAATGAAGGTCAACAGAGACTGTGTCTTCAGGCTTTATTTACACACATATACAACCTGAGCATAGGTTGGCAGGACTCACAACCTCAGCACCCAACAGATCTTGCTTTTCCATTAGGGTTTGCAGGGAAACCCCAAGTCACGACTTTGGGTCCAGCACAGAGCACCCATGCTTCTATGTCTCCAACTTCCAACATCCACCAACAGATGCATATTTGTTGCATCTATAGCCCACCTTTTTCTCCAAGGAGCTCAAGGTGGCATACAAGGTTTCTGCTCTCTTCATTTGATCCCCACAATGAGCCTGGGAGGTAGGTAGATTGCAAGACAATGACTGGTCCAAGGTTACCCAGTGAGCTTCATGGCCAAGTGGGGATTTGAATCCTGGTCTCCCAGGTCCTAGTCTGACACTCTAACCACTATACTACAATGACTCTGTAACTACTAGTTCTCTGGTCAAAAATAGACACTCCAGTTTTTTTGGGTGATTCGAAGAAATGGCAGGCAGAGAGGGGTGAAGCACACTTTCCCCACTTTATCCACTCCCTCCCCAAAGTATTTTTTTCCTTTTGGGCTACTGTTGCACACGTACTTGTGTGTAATGTGTAGTTTGGCTTTTTATTTCTCATCCACAGAATTCACCGTTGACAAAAGCCTTAAGACAACAAGACAATAAAAACTTTGACATGACAACTAACATGAGATGCCCATAAATAATTTGCTAGATAAATAATTCCGAGGAAACACTCAGGGGAGGGTGGGGAAAAAAGATCACCCAGACTCAGGCGTTGTACACTCTGAGCACCATGTACAAATCAAGCATTGTGGAGCATGTGGATGGCGAGTGTCCAATTTGAACTCGTTAATCCAGCCTAAGTCTGAGGTTTTATTCCCCTTCCGTCGAGCTTCAATATGCATCTGATCTGAGGATATTGGATTTTCCCCCCCCTCCTTTGAGGAGAGAAATAAATGACTTATCTGGGGAATAAATTCCGTTCTACTCTTAACATATTGCTCACTGTATACACGGTGCAGAAATAAGGCTGGCTGTTTCTAATGTAAATCTCTAAAGCTGAACTGTGATAATGAGTTTCTGCATTCTCCTCCCCTCCCCACCTATGGTTGGTAGGTAGGTTAGAGGCTTCCTTGGGAGAAAGAAAGGGGGGAAACCACACCATGATTAGTGTTTGCAGCTAAGGAGACATGGTTAGAAACACAAATACCTTTAGGGTCTGTATCTCCTTGATATGGTAGCAAAGAGAGAGAGAGAGAGAGAGAGAGAGAGAGAGAGAGAGAGAGAGGCTGCTAGAACACATTTGTTTTGGTTTACAGCTGACCTGGAATCCTGCACTACATATGACTTCTTGGGGTGCTTTTGCCTCCCACCATGTTTTGTGACATCCAGTTCTGGCATTTAGAAAAGTGCTTTGTGCCTCTTGTCAGGATTGCTAATACGCCAGTGTAACCTGCTGCCATTTCAGATGCCAAAAGGAACCAAGCGAATGGCTTATTGTGAGGCTGTCTCCTTATACGTTGCAAAGAAATAAAAGGAAGAAAACTTAGGAAATGCATACCGCCACTCCACCATGCTGTGTTTTAAGGTTGTAACCCGCCCTGAGACCTTAGGGTGAAGGGCAGTCAATAAACAAACAAACAAATAATAAAGTAGGAGATGTGACCACCCACTCTACTTATGGCCCATTTTGTTGACCACAGAGGCCCTTCGTGGCAGTGAAAGTATAATGCCACAATCGGGTAAACAAGGGTTATAAATGGCCAATCTCTGTTGCTTCTACATAAAGGGACCTCAAGGAGCACAGCTGGGGGGAAAACTCAGTCCGAGACCTTGGAGAGTCACAGCTGAGACTCTTGTTTACAGCGGCTTCGTGCCTCCACATGCACAGCTCCTGCATGGTTGGGAACAATTCAACAGGTGCAGCTCTCTCTGGCATGCAGAGCTTGGAAACACTCCACCTGTAGATTTTCCACCTGTCACACAAAGCCGTCAGTGTCACTTGCCCTGCGCCAGGTGGGAAATTTAAACGGGAATTACTATTGAGTTTGGACACTGAAAAAAGAAAAGGAAGCCATTTAGCCTTTTGACTGAAGTCCAGGATTCTTGCTGAGGGATTATTTTTTCACAGGCCTCTGCTTTGGTTAACGGGGCCTGGTTTTCACTCAAAGCCAGGCGGCAGATGTCAGTCTTAAGAATTCCCGACAAAAATGGTGACCTTGCTGGGTCAAGGCCTATACAACCTGCCTTGCCTCAAGCTGTGTTAAACAGAAGCAGCAGAAAAGCATCTCCAGGCAAATCTGTCTGGGTGACTCGCTATCTCCAGTTACTCCTCTGGATTGAATTCCTTGTGAAATTCTACAGCTCTGAGGGGAAAAAAATAAAAGCCCTGACAGTTAACTTGGCCTTTTCTTTTTACTTGAGTCAATGGATGAGGCAGCAAAGGTGGTTCCCCTGCCCCTGTTTTCGTTTCAGGGGGTAAAGTCCTAACACTGTTATGCAGGCCTAATTTGTAGTAACAGTTTATACCCTCAAGAACGCTTCTTTAATGGATCTCCACAAATGGTTCACACCAAACCAGAACGTTTATAGATCTGCTCATATTTAGGGAACTTTGCCCATAATAAGTAGTAGTAGTAGAAGAAGAAGACGCAGTGTGTGTTTGTGTGTCTGTTTGTGAGCAATTTCTTACAAGAAACACAATCCGAGTGGATAGTGATAAACTCTGCATGGCATACCTTTCAACATTTCTCTGATGAAAACAGGGATGTCCTCTTTCATCATAATTTTTTTATCTATACTCCACCCATCTGACTGGGTTGCCACATATATTAAACATTTAAAAACTTCCCTATACAGGGCTGCCTTCAGGTGTCTTCTAAAGGATGTATATTTGGCTTGGGGGGCGTGTCACATAACCCCATACCCTCCAGTATTTCTCTGATGACAATAGGGCCGTCCTAAGGGGAAGCAGGAGAATCCAGGATCAAATCAGAAACCAGGACGGCTTCTGTACATCTGGGACTGTCCCTGGAAAATTGGGACACTTGAAGGGTCTGGCCTGGCAATCACAAATTTAGCAAATATGTACAAATGGCTTCATGCCATTTTGATGCAATACTGCCAGAAGGGAACATTTCCCTCTGTATTTAATACTACAGGTTTGTATCGTTAATAACTTTTTCTGTTAAAGGTAAAGGTAAAGGTACCCCTGCCCATACGGGCCAGTCTTGACAGACTCTGGGGTTGTGCGCACATCTCACTTAAGAGGCCAGGGGCCAGCGCTGTCCGGAGACACTTCCGGGTCACGTGGCCAGCGTGACATCGCTGCTCTGGCGAGCCAGAGCCGCACACGGAAACGCCGTTTACCTTCCCGCTGGTAAGTGGTCCCTATTTATCTACTTGCACCCGGAGGTACTTTTGAACTGCTAGGTTGGCAGGCGCTGGGACCGAGCAGCGGGAGCACACCCCGCCGCAGGGATTCGAACCGCCGACCTTTCGATCGGCAAGTCCTAGGCGCTGAGGCTTTAACCCACAGCACCACCTGCGTCCCTTACTTTTTCTGTTAGGAGGTAGTAAAGTGGTTGAAAAGAGAAACAAACCAGAAGCGGAAGTTGGGGGAAGCCTAGAAGGGGAGGGAGGAAGGAATATAGTAAATGTTGAGACTTTGAGATGTATGTAATGAATGAAAAAGGAAAAATGAATAATAATAATAATAATAATAATAATAATAATAATAATACAGGTTTGTAAGCTAGTTTGGAAGCAGGGTTTGATATCATGGTTTGGCAGGCCCTTGCAAACCACACCTTGTGAGCTGTATGTAGCTCTGTGTGCACACTGTAGCTCAGTGGTAGAGCATAAGAACATAAGAAGAGCCTGCAGGATCAGGCCAGTGGCCCATCTAGTCCAGCAACTGGTTCTCACAGTGACTGCCCAGGTTTCTTTGGGAAACCCATAAACAGGATCTGAGCAGAACAGCCCTCTCCCCTCCTGTGGGTTCCAGCAACTGGTGTTCAGATGCATTAATGCCCTCAACCATGGATGCAAAGCACAGCCATCATAGCTAGTAGCCATTGCTGGCCTTCTCCTCCATGAGTTTGTCCAATCTTGCTGTGCATGCACAAGGCCCCAGCCTTAATCCCTGGCCTCTCCAGGTAGGGCTGGGAAAAGACTCATGATTGAAACACTGGAGAGTTGCAGCCTGCCACTAGGAAGGTCAACTAAGGTTGCGCAACACCCTCTTCAACTGGCTTGGGGCCCATTGAGCACTTTGGATGTTGGGTTTTCTTAATGTTTAGGTGGTCAATGGTGCTTCTCAGAGGTGTGTGTGTTTGTAGTTTTGACCTGCATGGCAGCAAACCTGTGGGCTCTTGACAATTCAGCACACCTGTGGTCTCTCGACAATTTGACTAATTAGAGGGGGAGTTTACCTGCTGCACTGAAAGCAGCGATGTGATAGGGTAATTGATTATTTGAAAACTGTATTTAAGTTGATCAAATGTTTTGTATAGTGCTGGTGAGGAGTGGTGGTGATTTACAGCTGTTGATTGTTATATATTCAAAAATGAAAATAAGCAAAGACATTGCGGACAGCCTTTTATTTCAACGCCCTAGCTGCTGCGCACACTCGGTTGGCAAAGAAGCCCAACACCAAATTGTGGGGCTTGTACAGCCCTGAGCTTAATTAGAGTTTAAAATTGTAAATAAATATGCTGTTGGCTTAAATAGGGGTAGACCCTTTCCTTCATGGTCTCCTTCTCCCCTGCCCCTGACCAAATGTTTAATTAGGGTTTTAAACCATAATTAAATATGTGGTCAGCACAAGGAGGGGGGGGAGTAGAGCCTTTCATTTGTGTCTCCTTCTCCCCCCCTCATGACTGCATGTTTAATTGGGGTTTTAAACACTGAATCTCTGCCTGTGTCTTCTTCTTCACCCCACGCCCTTGCCACCAACCACATGTTTAATTCGGGTTTAACGTGTTCGATTAAAAATGCAGTTGCCCAACTGCCCCTCACCCCTGTGACCAGATCACTCTGGGTGGACCCAATCTGGTATGATTGAAGGCTGCCTTGACTTGCTTCAGGCAAATCCCAGATTGACTCAAATCGGCCCAATTTGGTTTGGGATGCTGGGATTTGTCTGGAGCCAGTGCACAGACAAATACTGAGGTGGACCGATGATGGACTGATGATCTGACTTAGTGTGAAGCAGCTTCCTAGGTTCCGTAGATAGATGTAAAAACAAACCAAAGTTTGCTTTTACAAACTATGATTTTAGGATGACATTTGAATGCAGCCACTGTGTCCTTGAGATAATGACACAGCGCTGTGTACTGTGTCTATGTTAACTCAATCCAAGTGCTGAAACACTTATAAAACTGTGTGAACTCAGTGGCTGGCATGAAAAGTGTGGTCGGGGAAAAAATGGACTAGTTCACACAAGAGAACAGGTTAAAAGGGAGCTATCCTATCCGGATGGGCAACTGAAATGTGTTACCAAATGTAACACCAACCATAGCCAGGAAAAACTCTTAAGAAATGAACACAACAAGACATTCACAGTGAATAAAAAGTCAATAGCCTGTATATATAAATGTCTGGGCATTGTTCACCAGATGTAAACTGTTCCTGTATGCTGAGTTTTATTGGGGCAAAGAGTACTTCCCATGACTGAGAACAGCAAATTACATTTGTTATACTTATTGGATTATTGGGAAATGTTCAGAGATGAAGGTTTAAAAATGTAATAAAAGTGGATCAATATATGTTCAAGGATTTCATCGACTGTGTATTAACAGCGCCAGTCCCTTTGACCTTTTTTTGCTTTACGCTATTCCCTTGATCACAGCAAAAACTGATATAATAAATTACTCTTTATATACATCTCTCTTCTGGAGTCCATACCATGCATTCTCATCTTCCAGATGAAAATTGGAAGAAGATGCAAGATTGCTAAACTTCTAAGATAAAGAAGTTGCCCCCTCATACTTGTTCAGACCAACGGTGCATTTAGTTCAGCCTTTTCTGCTCTCAAACTCATCTCTGTAGGATTTCACCAGAAAGCTCTTTCTTAAGTCTGTTCCTTAATGATCCTGAATAACAGATATAAGGGCAAAGTTTCCCCTTTGTCTTTCCCTCTTTTAAACATCATATTGAGGGCAAGTAAGTTGTGCACCCTTCTGTCTGCCAAGAGCTGAATTCCCTTTGGGTTACCTAGTGGGGCTGCATGCTGGTGATGGGTGTGGACAAAGCCCCCCCCCCTTTAACCTCTTCTCTCTGTTATCTCCTCACAGCTCTCTCCTTTCTTCTTTCCATCTGGTAGGCTGTAGGGGAGGGACTGATTTCTCTTGCTCTTGGGCTGAACATATATATAAAATTAAAGTCCTCTGAAATATTTTCCAGCATTTTAGTGCCCATTTCTCCTCATATACACATTTTGCCTAGCCTTCACGTTTTTGCAAGCAGACTGCCATTTTGGATGCTATTTTCACTGTTATATGCACGGTGTTTCCCCAATATACATATTTTTGTGTGTGTACATGCCTTGGTTGGAGAATTGCATCATGAAATTGGGAGAAGAGCGAATGTCAAGAGAAGCCCCCCCCCCCGGTTTACATACTGTTTCAGAAAATCAAAACGGAATTGAATTTATCCCCCATCCTTATTCCTGACCCAAGGAGACCTCAAGTTTGAGGCCTAGGCACAGCTGAACCTGACAGCCTACACTGACATTCTCTAGGCTAGACTCGATTGCATCTGGGTGGCATCAGGAGTTTCATGTTGCTGGTCTGCTCTTGCTGGAGAGACACGATAACTTTCTCATCCAGTTTCCTGATTTGTGTACCTTCTGGGCCTTCCATCACTGCCCATCTCCCCTGCTCCATTACATTACTCTGCCTGCTGCCTGCAGCATTCATTTCCTGTGCAATAGCTTATCCTCTGCTGATTAAAAGCAACGAGAACTAGTGTTTGTACTTATGGCTAAAGATATACTAGAAGAAACATAATTGTACTACAATATGTTCTCAGCCGTGCAAAATATACCTCAGCAGCTGCACTGTGAGAAAAGCCAGGCTGTGCACTGCGTGGTGCCTTAGTGTTCATATGCTTCCATTTCCATGCATGTGCACTAGAGACAAAATGCATCTCGCCCGCACTACCTCGTAGAGATTTAATTGTTAGAATACTAGGAGCAGGGGCTGGGGAATGGCAACTCACACTGACAAACAGGGGGGGTCACTTGTGCATCGCTGGAAAAAAAGGGGGGAAAAGATTTGCATAAAACATGCATATGCTTATTTATGTGCATCGATGAACATTCAGAAACAACCACTAAAATGTGAAACAGAAGTGCAATATATCAAAATTGTGAGCAGGTGAGCTGCATGCCTGCTTAGTCTTCCGTTGCAGGTTTTCATTGTGGATGGGCAACTTAAAAGCCCTATTTTATCTCACGGGTCTTTATCTTTAAACTGGACTTGGACCAGATAGTCCTTCAAACAGAGGGGATGCTATGAAGACTGTCCTTTGCAAAATAGGGCACATGGCCACCCTAACAGGAAGAAAGAAGGCACTCTCCCCACTTGTGATGGGGGGGGGGGGGTCCTCAGGAGATGTTTTCCTCACCACCAAGGATTTTCTTGTCTTTCTCTCCCATGATCAATCCAGTCTACAAAAACTTCTGTTGGTGGGAAACACTAACACACAGGACCTATTTCAGATCCTCCTGCCAAGAGTGTCACCCACCTTTCCCCTCTCTGTTGTAGACCTCACAGCGCTACAAGTTGCAGGGCTGGCTAGAAGGGAGAGGAAAGCGCCAGGCAACCTTTTTCTCAGTCTCCAAGTCTGCAAACCCCTGGAATAAAAGCCTGAATTCTGCTCCAGAAAACATTTCCAGGAAAACGGAACCGCAAAATCTCAGGTGGAATTTGCCACAGGCAAGCGTTTCTGTTCATCAAGAGCTAATGAATCAACAAATTCTATGGCAATGAAAACTACAGCACGAAAGTTTAAGAGTTTGGCTTGGAAGTTAAGCATTCTTCACAAAGACATTCATAACAACAGGTCCATCTTTTGGTGGACCCAGGGCAGAAGAAAGTGGCCAAGATGTTATTGGACTCCAACTCCCATCAGTCCAAGACAGGACAGCCAGTGGTCAGGCCTCATGGTTCAATAACATCCAGAGTGGGCAAGACCACCACTCCTTCCTCTTTCCCCTTGCTTGATGAATCAGCTTTCTGGTCTCCTGGAAACTTGGTTAGAGGATCAAAGGTCTTTGAATACTCTGCAATGTGCACTGGAATCTACTTAGGCTTGCCAAGCCCTGACATCAAGTTGGCAGGCTTCATAATAGCTACTGCTTTCTTTTTCCATCCCCAAAACTGAGATGTGTTAATCCGAATCCAGCCATGCCATTTTGCTAAGGTTAAAAATAAAAATAAAAAATCCCTGCAACTAATGTTCTTCTGCAGAAAACTTTTACTGCCAGTTATTTGTCAGCAAACTGGCCCAAAGAGTTTTGGGAATTGCAAGTGATGCTTTATTTTCACTTTCTCTTCTGCCATCACTTGCAGTAAGCCACATTCAAACAACTGCAAATACAAAAAAGCAAAAAAAAAAAAAAAAAAAAAAAAAAAGCAAACAAACCCAACAACCGAGTCTTGTTGCTAAGTGCCAATGGGACTACTCCAGAGTAAGTGGTGTGTGGCTTCTAGCCAGAGCCCGCAATCATTAAACCACTTAGTTGCCTCTAAGAGGAACACTCAGGACTGAGTGGTTTAAGGCCTGAAGCCAAATCGACCAAATTAGCATGTGTAATTCTACTCACTTCAGTAGATCTTGGGTTGATTTATACACAGATAGCTATAAATGTAAGCAGGCTGTTTTTTCTGTTTTTTCTTTTGCTGTTCCACATGTGCACAATCTTGTGCTTAAAACTGATATCTCATAGATATATGCTACAGATTTCTGAGAATAACTTCTTCATCTCAATCATCTGTTTTAAAGCAACCTTCTAGTCTTCGTGATGACGCCGATTTGCTTGGAAACAAATGTCTTCCCGTGGCTCATGTTTTTGTTCTTCTCATTTCAAATGTTCAAAGCAGTTTGTGTACATTATCTCAGATGTCCTTCATAGTGCCCTGTAAGATGGATGAGCATTTTTACCCCCATAATGTTGACGTTGGACTGAGGCTGAAGGAGGAGGAGTGTTACAGAGTGCATTTCAAGCAATTGGGCCTTTTGTGGAGTTAAACAACAATCTCTGGACCTGGCGGCACAAAGCAAAAATAAATAAATTACAAAAGTACAATTGAGCCCAAACTAAGTTTTTCTAAGTTCCACTGAATTTAGTGGGGGACAGTGAAGCAAAAGGACGGTGTAGATCAGCAGTGAAACTGACTGCAAATCCCCATTTTAAACTGTGGATATTTTTAGATTTTATAGCAAGTTTTATTCTACTGAAAATTTGCGGTTTGTTAATTAAAACAAAAATAGCACAATTAGCTAAGCGCTCATAGATGCCTGGGAATGGAAGCTCACATTGCAACAGAACAAAGTCTGGCTTAGTCTAGACACGGCCTTTTGATTTTATACCTGATTCACGTTCAAGATCACTGCTGAAGAACTGATATGGAGCCAGTGGCCTGCAGCAAGCATTTTAGCACGCAGAAATGCGTGCACACGCAAACAGGCTGTAGGAGAAAACCTCACCTCTTTCTCTCTCCTCCCGACTGTCTTGTCCATCTTTGCCACGATTCATGCTCGGGCATTATGGGGCCCCACTCTGCGGGAAAGTAGATGAATGGGCCTCCTTTCCACAACACACCTCACTATGTGTGCACTAGGCGGTCTGTTCACATAAGAGGTGGGAATTCAGATGGCTTTGAAAGAGGATTAGACAAATTCTTGAAGGATAAGGCTAATGGCTATTAGCCATAAGGACTCCAAACTGTCAGAGGGAGTCTTCCCCCGAATACCAGTTGCTTGGAGTTGCAGGTAGGGAGCGTGCTGTTGCGCTCAGGTCCTGATGGTGGGCTTCCCTGTTGCGAGAACAGGTTGCAGCAACTAGGTGGGCCATTGAATTGATCCAGCAAGCCCTTTTTTATGTTCTCTTGGCCTTAATAATAAAAATAATTTATTATTTATACCCCGCCCAACTGGCTGAGTTTCCCCAGCCACTTTGGGCGGCTTCCAATCGAGTGTTAAAAATCAGTTCGCCAACATTCCAAAATGTACGCTCTCTACTGAAATGGGAGGAAGGAGATGGTGGGATCTTGGAACTACAGTGGTACCTCAGGTTACAGACGCTTCAGGTTATAGACTCAGCTAACCCAGAAATAGTACCTCAGGTTAAGAACTTTGCTTCAGGATGAGAACAGAAATCGCGTGGCGGCAGCGGGAGGCCCCATTAGCTAAAGTGGTACTTCAGGTTAAGAACAGTTTCAGGTTAAGAAGGGACCTCCAGAACGAATTAAGTTCTTAACCCGAGGTACCACTGTATTACAGAATGGGACTGAGACAGTCTGCCTGTCCTTATTAATAAAACCCAGTTCAGTTCCGAAGGGATGTGCAGCAGCACAATGTTAGGAGATGCTGATGAAACATGGCCACAGACCCACCCACCTGCCTGCCTTCTTACTTACAACCAGCCCTTCCTTCTCCACAGTGTTGACCCTGTACAACTCTGCAGGAAGGAGGGTGGTGGAGAAACAATAATGAGTTGGCTCTGCCCCTCATTGGCACTAGCGCTACCTACTGTGGGCCTCCCTGCCTTCTGTCCCATCAGTTCCAGTGGGCACCAGCCACCAAAGGTTAGGTTTAAACAATCGGGCCCTGTGCAGAAAGAACCTCTAATTGCTGGGGGGTTTGGTGGACAGCTTAATGATTTCCCCTGCTTGTTAGAGCAACTGCAATGTGCCGTGCCAGATGCTCTATAATTTTAAAACAGACATGCTGCAGACCACCTGAATGCAGCTCATGGGCCACTGGTGGTCTGTGGACCACTGTTCAAGAACCCTTGCTCTAATGTATAGAGCAGAACCTGAGAACTGGGAGCCTAATTGGTCTGGGCCCCTTTCCCCAAAGCTGAGCATGGAGGGGAGTGCTTCCTGCCTCCTGCAGACCCTCCAACATTTCTCCACTGAAAATAGGGATGTCCTGTTCCATAATAAGAATTTTATTATTTATCCCCCACCCATCTGACTAGGTTGGCACAGCCACTCTGGGCAGCTTCCAACATACAATGGACGCTCGGGTTGCGAACATGATCTGTGAGGGATGCACGTTCGCAACCCGCAGTGGCACATTTGTACACGTGCGGGTTGCGATTCAGCGCTTCTGCGCATGTGCAAAGTGCAATTTAGCGCTTCTGCGCATGCGCAACCGCTGAAACCTGGAAGTAATCTGTTCCGGTACTTCCAGGTTTCGGCGGTCCACAGCCCGAAAAAACACAACCTGAAGCTTCTGTAACCCAAGGTATGACTGTATATAAAAAACTTTCTCTATACCTTCCTGCCTTCTAAAGATTTTATATTTAGGTAGGTAGCCGTGTTGGTCTGACGCAGTCAAAAAATAAATAAATAAAAAATAAAATATTGTCCAGTAGCACCTTATACACCATGCACATGGAAAATTATACCAGAACAAACTTAGTTGGTCTATAAGTTGCTATTGGACAATTTTTTATTTTATAGTTACTTATCTACTTAGTTCAATGGCTGCATAACTCCATACCCTCCAACGTTTCTCTGATGGAAATGGGGACATCCTAAGGAAAAGGAGGACATTCTGGGGGTCAAATAAGAAACCGAGATGGCTTCTGTAAATCTGGGACTGTCCCTGGAAAATAGGGGAGCTCCTGGGAGATCCTTTGAACTTCCCCTGAAAGGCCTTCTGTGAGGGCAGGCCATAAAGAAGTGGCTCCCCCCACAAATGGAGCACCCGTGCCAGAATTGCATGGGCTCTGGACACAGAATTAGGGGTAGGGTCTGTTTGTGTGACCCTTATTCCCTCCTCCATGTATACATCTCTGCACACTTTGACTATCTGTACAGAGTTTTCCTGGCCCCTGGAAAAGAACAAAACAAAAAAACACACACTCACCACTTTTCCCCTATCTGTGCATGATAATGAAAACAGCATTAAAAATAAAATTCAATTAGATTAACAACGACAAGCAACTGCTTGCCCCGCCATTCCTCAGCAACAATTTATTCCTAGGGTGGTGAGAGGGACTCGAGCCAGCGGTCAGCAAGCCGACAAATCTGTCTTCTTTGCTGGGTGGCTGTCACTCAAATTGGGTGCCTGCTGATTGTTGTGGCGCTCCCTGTATTAACACCCTGCTGGGATAATTCTTTTTTATCCTGTTTTTTGGCCACCAAGAGGGTCTGCCACCACACTGCTGTTTTTCATCTTGTTAATTGAGTCATTTATTTCTTTAAAAGGTGAAACTTTATCAGGCTTTACGTGCCAAAATGTGAGAAGGCATTTTTAATGATACATCAAATGTTAGAAGCAAGCAGGTGCCTTGGTAAGGGGGGAGCAACGCTCTATAATAATAATAATAATAATAATAATAATAATAATAATAATAAGACACCGAGAGGGAAGCCGGTGAAAAACTGCCCAATAGGAACAAGCAAAAAGAGAGAGCTGGTTTATTTCAGTCCAAGCTAAACTGTGTCTGCACTACGCATGTGGGCCAGAGAGTACATCACTGAGCATTGTCTTCTGTAAATGCGTATGGTTAAACACCTACCTAAAAATCTCCCCTCCTCATGTTAAAAAAACATTCTGAAACATTTTGAGGCTCTTCTCCAGATCCACCCTCCAAGGGGAACTCAGAGCCTTATGACAAGAGAAAGGGCCTTTTTAGTGGTGGCTCCCCATCTGTGGAATTCTCTTCCCAGCAAGGTCCATCTTGTACCTTCATCGACACATTTTGGTGCTAGGTAAATACTTATTCCCCACACCCCTAAGCTTTTGACAGACTAAGATTATGTTGTTTTTCTACAAGTGTGCTGCCCAAGCTTCCTGTGGTTGCTATATGGGTGGTTGATTTCTCTGTTTTTATGGTATAATATATTTATATCTATGTTTCAATGCATCATAAGTCTCCTGGAGATCTTCAGGTAACAAGTGACTTAACAAGTCTAAATAATAATAAGTGGTAGTGGTAGTGAGGAACACAGTAAGCTGCCATACTGAGTCAGACCATTTGTCCATTTAACTCAGTATTGTCTACAGTAACAGGCTCTCCAGGGTCTCTCCCAACCCTGCCTGGAGATGCAGGGAATTGAACTTGCGATCTTCTGAATGCAAAACAGATGCTCCACCACTGAGCTACAGCCCTTCCCAGGAAAGAATCAGCCATATAATGTTGACAAAGCAGGGCAGCTCTTTGGAGTGAATTTAATGGTGACTTTGGCTGAAACTTCACATAGGACTCTGTTCTGCCTTGGTCAGACCACACTTGGAACACTGTGTCCAATTCTGGGCATCACCAATTTAAGAAAGATATTAACAAGCTGGAAAGTGTGCAGAGGAGGGCAACCAAGATGGTCAAGGGTCTGGAAACCAAGCCTTATGAGGAATGGATGAAGGAGCTGGGTATGTTTAGCCTGGAAAAGAGGAGACTGAGAGGAGATAGGATAAGGTAAAGGTAAAGGGACCCCTGACCATTAGGTCCAGTTGTGACCGACTCTGGGGTTGCGGCGCTCATCTTGCTTTATTGGCCAAGGGAGCTGGCATACAGCTTCAGGGTCATGGGGCCAGCATGACTAAGCCGCTTCTGTCGAACCAGAGCAGTGCACGGAAACACCGTTTACCTTCCCGCCAGAGTGGTACCTATTTATCTACTTGCACTTTGATGTGCGTTCGAACTGCTAGGTTGGCAGGAGCAGGGACCGAGGAACAGGAGCTCACCCCATCATGGGGATTCGAACTGCCGACCTTCTGATCGGCAAGTCCTAGGCTCTGTGATTTAACCCACAGCACCACCCGTGTCCCTAGGAGATAGGATAGCCATCTTCAAAGGCTGTCACGTGGAAGATGGAGCAAGTTTTTTTACTCCTGCTCTGGAGAAGTATAGGACTCGAACCAATAGCTTCAAGTTACAAGGAAGGAGATTCCAACTAAACATCAGGAAGAACTGGCAGGAAGAGCTGTTTGACATTGGATGGACTCCCTCAGGAGGTGATGGACTCTCCTTCCCTGGAGAATTTTAAGCAGAGGTTGGATGGTCACCTGTCATAGATACTTTAGCTGAGATTCCTGCATTGCCAGGGGGTTGGACTAGATGACCCTTGTTGTCCCTTCCAGATCTACCATTCTATGCTTCCATGACCCAGGGACAGGAAGGCTTCTGCGCTCTTGGTAAAAAGTGGAGATTAGGGCATGGGTGTCTGAAAGCTGGGAAGTTATAAGAAGAGGGCACAGAAAGCTGGCGCAGCAGAAGGATGGAAGTGGTAGGCAGAGAAATGAGAAAGAAGTACAGTGGTACCTCAGGTTAAGTACTTAATTCGTTCTGGACGTCCGGTCTTAACCTGAAACTGTTCTTAACCTGAGGTACCAGTTTAGCTAATGGGGCCTCCTGCTGCCGCCGCACGATTTCTGTTCTCATCCTAAAGCAAAGTTCTTAACCTGAAGCACTATTTCTGGGTTAGCAGAGTTTGTAACCTGAAGCGTATGTAACCTGAAGCTTAAATAACCCGAGGTACCACTGTATCTGTGGAAGGACAAAGGAAAGACATTGGGGGGTGGGGGGTGAGGCTGCATATACACCAGATATTTAAAGCACGTTTAAAGTACAGACACCCAATAATCTTGGGAAATGTAGTTTGTTAAGCGTGCTGGAAATTGTAGCTCTGTGAGAGGTAAACAACAGTTTCCAGGCTTCTCGGGAGTGCCTTAAATGCACTCCTTAAATCAGCTTAAATGTGCTTTAAATGTATGGTGTGTGTACACACCCAGAGACAGAAAAAGAGAGCTGAGGAACAGAAGTACAACATTTATATATGAGACGAGGAGGAAAAAACTAACACAGGACCTAGAAACTGGAGGAGCTGTGTGTTGGTATGGGGAATGGCAAAGGAAAGGATAGCAGCCTGTAGGTGGGAGTGACAGAAACTGAATTCCGTATATTGTTCGAAATACTAACAATATTCATCAAAATAACTGTGTTATTTTAAGAGCTCTGTGCCATCTCCACCGATTGGAGGCTTCTCAGAGCTTGGTGGTAACGTTCTGCCACATCTCATTTCTTTCTCTCTGAGGGTGAGTTGACATGATGAATGGCTAATACCTACTAAGATTAGCACGTTACAACTGCAGTTATGACTTGACGGCTTAAAAGTGTTGAAACTTCAATCAGATTAAATAGTTGAATTTTGCTCCGTTGCCATGCCAGAAAGGCGGCAGCCTCAGAGGATATACAGTGGATGCACGGGTTGCGAACATGATCCATGCGGGATGCACGTTCACAACCCGCAGCATTTGCAACCCCCATCTGCCCATGCGCAGGTTGCGACTTGGTGCTTCTGCGCATGCGCAAAGTGTGATTTAGCACTTCTGTGCATGTGCGACCACCGAAACCCAGAAGTAACCCGTTCTGGTACTTTCGGGTTTTGGCAGTCCATAACCCGAAAAAAACGCAACCTGAAGAGTCTGTAACCCGAGGTATGACTATAAAGCTATTGTGCATTTATCATTGCTTCTAGTGGTCCTCGCCCCAGGTCCCTTGAAACATCCATGACTATCGATGGCTGCTAGCCACTGTGGTTTTGCCTTGCTTCCACACTTGGCAGCAGCAAAGCTTTGGAAGACCATCTGTTGAAAGCCGTAGGGGCAGACCCTCTAAGTGTCCATATTTTCCAGGGACAGTCCCATTTACAGATGCCATCCCAGTTTCTGATTTAATCCCATAATGCCCTAATTTCCCTTAGGACGTCCCTATTTTCACTGGAGAAATGTTGGAGGGCAGTGCTTTTTTCCGGGGGGGGGGGGGGGAGGGACGCAGGAGTACACATACCCCTAAACATTTTGTGAATCTAACGGAAGAAACTCTCTCTCTCTCTCTCTCTCTCTCTATATATATATATATATATATATAATTTAGTTTCTTCTCTAGCACAGTCAATTGTCAGTTCCGTTGCAACCCTCAATGGCGGCCTCATTTCCTGTCACGGTGTTTCCTAAGTCTCAGGCAGAAGCGGGCGTTTAATGTGTGAAGTAGGAGTTGAATCTAGCACGTTGATTGGACGGTTTCGTTTTATTTACTGTATTTATTTTTCCCCATTTGAACTATGAAATGGTGATTTTCTTGAGTCAAAATGAGAGTACCCCTAAACTTTTTTTTTAAAGAAAAAAAGCACTGTTGGAGGGTATGGAGTTATCTGACTCCTGAGCCAAGGAGATAAGTAACTATACAACCTTTAGAAGACCTCTGAAGGCAGCCCTGGGAAGTTTAGTGTTTTATTATGGTTTGGAAGCTGTCCAGAGTGGCTGGGGCAACCTAATTAGATAGGAGGGGTATAATTAAAATATGATGATGATGATGATGGAATAGGACGTCCCTGTTTTATTAGAGAAATGTTGGAGGGTATCCAGGAGAGCCACTCAGGTCCTGCTTGTGGATTTCCTATAGGCCTACTGACCACTGTGAGGACACTACACTGGGCAAAGTAGGCCAGCAGGCTTTTTTTTATAATCCTTCGCATCTATTTTTGTGCAGACTGGAGCCCATTCCTTACTCAATTACTTTTGAGCTCATGCAGGAGCTGTTGCCACTGGCCAGCAGGCTTCATGGCAGAAGGTTGCTCTGGAAAGAAATGCGTTGGGAGGGAAAAGCACAGATGCCATATGGAGCCAGTTCAAGGAGGGCATGGCATCCCGAACAACCAGCATGGACGAGGTGGGTGGGTGGGTGGGTGGGGGGAAACAGAAAGACATTTGGAGGAAGAGCAAACAAGCAAGACGCTGAAGCTGGCAGTACTGCCAGAGCAGAGGGTGAGGGGGTGAGATCCAAATGGATACGTGACAAACATGATCCAGTAGGGGGAACAGAACTAGGAAAAGGCCTTGAAGCTTGAGAGTAGAAACTAAAAACCTGCTGTGTCGCAAAGAGAACAGAGACGGAGGGAACTACCTAGTGCTTAGTACTAGGCCTCAGAGCCACTTCTCAGTGCACGCCTTATTTACCCCATTGAAGCTTTCCACCTTTCATACTTTGGCAAATGTTTGGAAGGCAAGAGAAAAATAATGAAATGGGGGGGCGGGGGCGGAATTGAGCAAAGTCAGATATAGATGGTCAATGAAAAAGGACTGTTGTGATCCTAAGTAATCGGGTTAAGTACTTAATTCATTCCAGAGGTCCGTTCTTAACCTGAAACTGTTCTTAACCTGAAGCACCACTTTAGCTAATGTGACCTCCTGCTGCTGCCATGCTGCCGGAGCACGATTTCTGTTCTCATCCTGAAGCAAAGTTCTTAACCCGAGGTACTATTTCTGGGTTAGCGGAGTCTGTAACCTGAAGCTTATGTAGCCCAATGTATCACAGTATGTTATTTAGGAATATGCTTTTCAAATGATACTGTAAATCTTTTAGAAAACCAAGTCTGTGTCAGGAGTGGGTCAGCAATAAATCACGCGGAGTAAGTGAAGTTAACTCTCTATTAGCAGAAACAAGGCATGCTCAGAAGTGCCAAGTCTAATGAGCACAGCAACTCTTTCCGGCAGGTCTTGCCCCTGTGAAGCAGTTGTGGGGCCTGAAGGTCCCTGCCTTCCCACAGCTGCCTAAGCTTCCTCCTCTCCCAGGTCCTTCCTGAGACCCTGCTGGTGTGTCTGTCTCCTCACTCTTCATACCTCTTCTGGTTCTGGGAGACCAGAAGAGAGGGGAACTAGTTAGAGCAAAAAGGGGAGACGCCCTTGCTTCTTCACCAGCTGGGCTCATCCCTGTCTCTTGGTCTTCCTCATTCTTGCTCCTGCTTCTACTTCTGATTCTGGTCTTCTCTCTGCCACCTGAATTATTTTGGCAGAAAAAAATTTGAGGCAGAAAATCCCATAAGTGCCTCTCCCTGCTCTGTTGCATGGGAAAACTGCCTCCCACAATAATAATAAATTAAGTAAGTAACAATCAACTTGCTACCTTTATGTTACATCCAAAATCTGCTGCCTGAGCCAGCTGGCTCACTCTGTGTAATGGTAGGTCCTAACCTCAGTTTTGGGACGCGGGTGGCGCTGTGGGTTAAACCACAGAGCCTTGGACTTGCCAATCAGAAGGGTGGCGGTTTGAATCCCCGTGACGGGGTGAGCTCCTGTTGTTCAGTCCCTGCTCCTGCCAACCTAGCAGTTCGAAAGCACGTCAAAGTGCAAGTAGATAAATAGGCACAGCTCCGGCAGAAAGGTAAACAGCGTTTCCGTGCGGTGCTCTGGTTTGCCAGAAGCGGCTTAGTCATGCTGGCCACATGACCCGGAATCTGTACCCTGGCTTCCTCGGCCAGTAAAGCGAGATGAGCTCTGCAACCCCAGAGTCGCTCACGACTGGACCTAATGGTCAGGGGTCCCTTTACTTATACCTTTAACCTCAGTTTAAGACAAAGGAAGTGATCTGCAATCTGAGGCCTAGCCAGGTGGGAGAACTCCAGCCCACCTGATTCAGTCCTTTTTGCTAGAAGCTTCTGGAATATATCGACCCACCCTCCAAACCCCTCACCCATCATTATGGCAGGCATTTCCCGAGTTTTTAAATCAGAAATGTAGAGGTGGTGGCAACAGCCCTAATGGAAGCCTGAGCTGTGTGAACAGAATGAAGCGTTTAGCATTTTGGAAATGCCATTTGAGTGGGGCGGGGAGACACGACAAGGCTTTAAGGCAGTTAGCATGGGTTGAAGAGGGGGTGTAAATGGCTCCTTGTTGGAGCTATTCAGCGACTGAAAGAGGAAGGAGAGGTAGAAATTGGCAAATCAGTAAGCAGCGGCGAATGGCTCGAGTAGGAAATAGAGACAGCTATATTTCACTCAATTTAACTTGGCATTTACTAGCAAAAATTATAATTGTGGCTAGTGGCAGGGAAGATGCTGCTGGCAAGCATGGAGTCCAGAGACTCAGATCTGTCACAGAATTGTCACGTGGGCTTTCCTGTCTTTCAGTTGACTGAAAGTGGTTCTGCTGAGTTAAATGGAGATGCGTATCAGCTCATGCCTGCACACATGGATTTAGGATCAGGGTGTAGAAATGGTGCTGTCAAGTAAAATCAGACCGGCTGATTTTGCATTGCAAAAAAGAGAGGACCAAAGAGAACATCAATTTGGGGAAGGCTGTAGCTTTCATGGCTCCACCTCCCCTGCACCTTATGGTTCCTTATCTCTAAACCAGACTATATATATATATATATATATATATATATATATATATATTATTTATACCTCGCCCATCTGGCTGGGCCTCCCCAGCCACTCTGGGCGGCTTCCAACAAAATATTAAAATACCGTAATACATCAAAATGTGATCACTGGAAGGACAGATCATGAAGCTGAGGCTCCAATACTTTGGCCACCTCATGAGAAGAGAAGACTCCCTGGAAAAGACCCTGATGTTGGGAAAGATGGAGGGCACAAGGAGAAGGGGACGACAGAGGACAAGATGGTTGGATAGTGTTCCCGAAGCTACCAGCATGAGTTTGACCAAACTGCGGGAGGCAGTGGAAGACAGGAGTGCCTGGCGTGCTCTGATCCATGGGGTCACGAAGAGTCGGACACGACTAAATGACTAAACAACAACAACAACAATACATCAAACATTAAAAGCTTCCCTAAACAGGGCTGCCTTCAGATGTCTGGGATATGCTTGAAACAGAGGGCACCTTCAAACAGAGGACTGTCCTCTCTAAAGTAGGACACATGGTCACTCTAAGAGACATGCTCCTTCTCAACTGTACAAAAGTGACAAAGGTAGCAGAAAGCAGAAATTAGTTAATCCCGTGGTTAACAATGCTGTATAGCTACAGATGTCACTCATAAGCGGTAATAATATTGAGTAAAAACAACAAATAATACCAATGGTCATGATTTAGATCATGTAGGATATCTATAGCACCCCCAATTATTTCTGATTTCTTCTCAGGAATCTACAGATCACTAGCTGGTTCTCATTCCTATAAGACTAACATTATTTAGGGATTTGAATGCACAATCCGAAGCCTTGGTGAGTTCAGTCAAACTTGCTTCCTTGTAAACATGATTAGAAAGTCCACCTTAGGCCCCCATTCTATGCCCATTTACCTGGGATAAGTGGGACTGAACTCAATAGGACTTTTTCCTAATCAGACGCATCCTGCCCTCCCCCCTTTTATGTGCATCCTCCTCCACCAAAGTCCCCAGATGCTCTGCAGGGTTGGGGGGGGGGAATCTCAGAGGGGGGGGGGCAAAGGCAGCAAAATGTGAGGGAAAACTTCATTGCACTCCCAGAAGTCATTGCATTTAGCTGGAGAGAGCCCATACTTGTTTCAGCCCCAGGCTGGGATATCTAGCCTTAAATAGGTCTCACCCCCAAATTGTTTTTAAGGGTGTTTTCAGAGCTTGAGGAGTTCTCAGTGAAAGGGAATGTTTCATGGGGGGAAAACGAAATATGTGTGAAAACGATACACATATGGAGCTGATAACAAAGCTAATAAATATTGCCATTAATTGCCGTGATACGATTTCCACATTTCACTTTCTCAGCTAAGCAGAAACTTCAGTACTGTCACAGCTATTATGTAGTCCATGGGGAATAGTGGTTAAAGTGTTGGACTTGGACTAAGGACAGCTTAGTTCAGACCCCCCTGCAGCCATAAAGCTCAACTTCCATCAGTTGTTATCTCAATCTGACTAATCTCACAAGGCTTTTATTGAGAATGACTTGGGCAGGATCTGTACCATACATTTAAAGCCCCGTGATACCCTTTTAAATAGTCATGACTTCCCCCAAAGAATTCTGGGAGCTGTAGTTTGTTAAAGGTGCCTCTCACAGTTCTACAGTGTTCCGTATTCAGTGGTCTGTGTTTGCCTGAGCTTGAGTCTGGACTAAGGATTCTGAGCTCCTGTGTTCTGATTTGATACATGATGTCCAATCACAGAACGTTTCAGGATTTGGACCTCTGCCATTGGCCCTTGAACTCTGATTCGTGATTCGCAGCTTGGAAGTTTAGACAGCCAATTATGTTGGGAGTGGAAGTGGGCCAGGCTTTCAGGAATGTATATAAGCAGTTGCTGTGTCCCTGTTTCCCAGTTATGTAGTTCAATAAAGGTTCCTGCTATTATCACTGCATTTTGCCTTGTGGGAACCCACCTATACTTCATACAGTTTCCAGAGTTCTCTATGAAGCGAGATAAACCACTCTGAAAATTGTAGCTCTGTGAGGGGAATAGGGTCTCCTAGGATGCTGCACACCTGGACTGCTCAGTTGATTAGGCTGCCCCATGTATTTCTCTCCCTCGAAATCATCCTGTATCTGCAAAGCATCAGCTCTTCCTTGCATGGCTCTTTATGGTATATAACAGACGAAGTTAATTTTGCCATACAAACAGCGCTGCGCTGACAACCCACAAATTATAGCGGAGAATTACTCCAGAGTAAATGAACTCTGGGTTGCAGCCTGAGAGGTGATGATTATTTCGAGACAAATGTCACTTCCCAAGCTATTCCACCCTGCCAACAATCACATGACAAAGTTGAGCCGCACATTAGAAATCAGCAGAAGCAAATATCGTCATAGTTCCATTAGAGATAAAACCCTCACACTGTCAAACCCAACATACTTGCACTAAGACTGGATTAGGGCCACTGGTGCTTAGGTAAAAAATTTGCTAGCTGAAGTACTATGTTGCCTTAAAACAATGAGAGGTGATAAAACTGTTCCTAGAGCTCAGTTAGTAGAGCATGAGACTCTTAATCTTGGGGTTGTGGGTTCGAGCCCCACGTGGGGCAAAATATTCCAACACATCCTAAATATGGACACGATAGCAATCAAATAGTGCCTGTTGGTTGTAAATAAGTGCAGGCAATTCATATTTGGGTATATGCTTTAAGCACCCGATGAAGCCAAGAAGGCTTATTGCTATCACATGCTTTGCAGCTTCAGGTTTCACCTTTCCCTCCCGTGATTGATGCTGTGCTAGGGTTAGGTCAACTCTGCTCTGATACACAAGCTGTATCAAGTGTAATAGAGTTTAGAGATACCATTCGAACATGACACTGCCTGCTCTAGGTAAAGCAGAAAAAGCTATAATCTTGACAAAAAGCTGGGCCTGGAGGTCTTTCCCCCCAGATGATGATGGTGATCATCATCATGACCATGCAGTCGGTAGTAGCTCATCAGACACAAAACTAATGATTTTTTATAAACGTTGCCATTAGTTTTCCAGAATGGCTTCAGGCCATAAGAGAACAGCTGATTGTGAACTCTGCGGATAGCTTCTTGGCCTCTGTTTTGGAAGATCAGCAGCAGTTAGCCTTCTGTCAAAAGGCAAATTTAAGCCAACCTCTCTGACAGTATTTTTAATTGAGGCTTCTTTTATTATATATATATATATAGAGAGAGAGAGAGAGAGAGAAACAGATCTTACACCAATCCCTGCATCACAAATTCATAAAGTATTCTTTGTCTTTACAAAGGTTTTCATCCTTGCTTCAAATAATATATTTCTGCTTATCTCATATAATCCCCCGTCAGTGCTGCATTTTGTCATACATTTTGCAACCAATTTGTTTTTTGTTTTCTTTCAAAAAAAGGGAGTATTTTACAGATTTGGGGTGAAGCATGTGATGAGTGGATAGTGTCAGTCCATAGTTAGTCACAAAGTGGCGCTGGACTTAGTGGTATCTTGGTGGAGTCTGGAGTTCCTGTTTCCTGTTTAAGGCAGAACATAAAGTTCTTGTCTAGTTCCTGACTGTTGGGTCCTCTAAGCCTTCCATGACACGCAGATCCGGGAACTACGTAATAATGGCTTTTTCTCTGGTAAGCTATGAGCAGAACTGCAGTTGACTTTAAACACTATTGCAGGGTGTGTTTTTCATTTGTCAATTTCAATATGCTTTAGACACACCAGTGGGAGTGACACAGCTGCTGTTGGTAGGGCAGGCGAAAGCCATTTTAGTAACCTTCTCCCACCAAATAAATATATATATGCACTTATTCATTTAAGAATGACTGCCCAGTTACTTTCCATAAAAAGTAAAAAACCCCAATGTGTTTGTTATTTGTTTTGGATTGGAAGTGTTTAGCTATGGCGGTGGGGCATGAACTCTTACATCGCTTAAACGTTGGTAATTAGAAAGAGGGTGAGATTAAAGAAACAACAGTTATTTAGTTAGCACCATAACACTTATTCATTTTAAATGCTTTAATGCAAATAGGTTAACATTCAATATATATATATGTGGGCAGAAAAGCATTTAGTGCTCATTAAAAGTGATTACAAAATAGAGTGTTTGACCTTGGGAAGCTCGGCTGGGGAGGAGCATCATTTAATGGCAGAACCTTCTTCTGGACAGTGTAGTCAGCACCAGTTTAGATGCCCCAATGCTCAGTAAAGAGGCAGCTTCATATGCCCACATATTCTTCTCTAATCCAAAATATGGCAATAAGTAAGACTTTAAAGGAGAACTGAGTCCCATCCATTCCATCACAAGTTTAAAAGTTGATGAAACAACAACAACAACAACAATTTACTTATAACCCGCCCAGCTGGCTGGGTTTCCCCGTGGCTTCCAACAGGAGATTAAAAATACATTAAAACATCCAACATTAAAAACTTCCCTAAACAGGGCTGCCTTTAGATGTCTTCTAAATGTCAGATAGTTGTTTATTTCTTTGACATCTGATGGGAGGGCATTCCACAGGGTGGGAGCCACTACCGAGAAGTCCCTCTGCCTGGTTCCCTGTAATTTTGCTAATAATAATAATAATAATAATTTTTTACATCTCAACTATGTACCATCATCCTGTTTCTACCGCTTCAGAGAAGTGGAGCAACTTTCATTATGTTACAGCTTGCAGTCCAGTTCATGCTATTTATTACTGCAGTTTAAGCAATGCTGTTTATTCGTATCTGCTATTGGACAAGGGGCTGCAGATGGAACAGGGGATCAGGGAAAGGTGCCTCTCGCCTTCTGACAGCGAGAACATCTGGTGAGTGAACTCAGGATCGAAGCAGATGCTACAACTACAAGCCGGACTGTGGACAGGATTGTGGCTAGCTTACACTTCCTCTCTTCCCCTTCATTTTGTGTAACAGGGCACCTCAAAATATGATACAGTTTGAAATTCTCACAAGCCATTTGATGGGCATGGCTTCCCACATCAAATCAACTCTTTTAACGAAGATGAAGCACATAGCTCATTTCATGTGGTTTTGCTGCACAAGTTGAGTCTTGTTACTTGGACAAAATTCCATGACAAAATTCAAAAGTTTCATTTCCGATTCCCAATTCTGATTTTCATCCCCCGCGTCCCCATTAGCTTAACAGCATTCATATGTGATGATTCCTCACTGAAACTGATTTCTCACTTTTGTTTCAGCTTGTGTACTGTATTGTTAACGGTCTAGCCATTTGTGGGGGTGCCCTTCAGGGACTGAAAAAAACACACCATGTAGTTATTTATTATTATTTTTTAAAGACAGTCCTTGTCTCCAAAAGTGAACAGATGGAAGGTGAATTTTGAAAGGACTGTACCTTTCTTTAAATGTCAGTTATTGTGTTGGATTTCATTATGTCTATTTGGGACAGATGGCAATGTTTAGGATCTGGACTTGGTTTATACCTGTTACTGACACTCTAATGCTTGGAGAAATTGTCTATCAGCTAAGATGCTTCTTTTGGCGATTTGTCATGGGGAGAGCAAATTGCTCCATAGCAATATATGCAAATCGTAGATGATATAACAGTAATGTTGGCAAATTATCCCTTGCCCATGAAGAAAGGATGCTGTTAGCAAATCACCATGTACCTGAAAACAGACACAGGAACTAGCTGAAATGGCCATCCTATTTGGACATTAAAAACATATGATAATCACACTAGACTGGCAAGTGGGGAGGTGCACATATCTCCCCCACCTGCCACAGCAGCAGCCTCTCCACAATGCTATCCACATATTTAAGAACATGTTGGAACATTGGGATGGAAAAGAAACTTGCTTTGGTTGGCATTTTAATACGCACCCTATTTAATTCGTATTTCCCCAAACAATAACGCAACCTGAAACACAGCTCCCCTTTGAATTTTGTGATGCAGTTCTCCAATAAAAATGTGCGCATTAGTAAAACAACCACAACTGCAACCACAGCCCTGTACAAAAAATAAATAAAATGCATTATATTAGGGAAAATTGCTTGCAAAAAATTGTATATGCTGGGCAAAATTGCACGCAGAAATGTGTATAATAGGACAAATGCATATTTATGCTCATTTCCAATGAATTTTTGTTAGGAATTTTTAAACTGATGCAGAAATGTGGCAAACTGATTTTAAGATTGGAAACTAATGGGGAGTGGGACTCAAACTGACAGGCTAGCTTAAGAGGCATGTGACAGGCCTGCAGCACAGAGACAGTCTTACCATTATAGGCAGCATGAGACAATCACTTCACATGGCAGGTGCTGGGGAGGGGGCAGCACTGGCCGCTCCCCTGCTGCCCTTCCTGCTGCCCCCTCAAGCCATTCTCCTTTGTTGGAGACCAGAACTCTGTGCCACATGTGTGTCGCAGACCCTCTATACTGGGCTGCTGCCCTCAGGGGCCTGGTCCCATTGCCAGAGTTGAACTAAGAAGCAACTACTGGTCCAACTGGCTTCTGCATACAGTCATACCTCATGTTACGTTTGCTTCAGGTTGCGCGTTTTCAGGTCGCGTCCCGCGGCGACCCGGAAATACCAGAAAGGGTTACTTCTGGGTTTTGCCGCTTGCGCATGCGCAGATGCGCAAAATGACGTCACACGCATGCGCAAAAGTGGCGAGTTGCGACCCGCAGACGTGGGTTGTGTTCTGCTTATGTTGCGAACGGACCTCCGGAACGGATCCTGTTCACAACCAGAGGCACCACTGTATGAGATTTTGGGGGGCGGGAGGAAGCACCATTTTGTTCTTTGCCTCAGGCAGCAAAATGTGTTGGGCAGGCCTTGGTGGCACACATAGCTCTCTGACCACCAACATAGGGGAATGGCTGCGGGACTCAGGATGAAATGGCACTGTGTGTGTGTGTGTGTTACTGTAGCCCCCCACAACTACTTCCTCAGATGCCTGCCTGTCTATGTTCCTTCAACAGCCCTTGAGTGTTGCTGCACCTTAAACATGCGCCTCAACAATGCAAGGCCCGGGAGAAAGTAGTTATATTTAAGAGATGGCACCCACGTTTGAAACACCACCCCCAATAAAAAGCTGCAGAGAGATATAATTACATATAATAGCAGCCTCAGCTTCTAAACGAGGATATACAGGCTACTCAATAGGTAGTTCTTGGGAAAGTGTGTATCTGCCGATAGCAGCTCCGCCACCTGAAATATTCATGCTTTTGTAATTGTTCAAATCAAATCTCCATCTACAAAGGAACGTCCTCGGTTTCAGAAATGATGGAATGTGGAGGAGTCTAAGCATGTTTCTTGATTGGGGGGTGGGGAGAAAGAAAGAAGAGAGAGAGAGAGAGAGAGAGAGAGAGAGAGAGAGAGAGAGAGAGAGAGGCGCCGAACAAAATAAGATTATAAAAGAAGCCCCAAAAAGTCACACTTTAATATTCCACTCTCATTTTCATCAATCACTGAAGCAATACCCCCTAGATCAGTGCATTAACTTGTTTATCTTTTACAACGAGGGGAGAGGGGGAAAAAAAACTTCATAGCTTCATCATTCATTCCAGAGTGAGGGGGGAAAAAACAAAAGCCAGCCACCGAAATTTGCATGGTGCTCAATTATACATTAGTGAACATCACTTGGCAATCTGTTCATATCAATTTAATTGGATTTTAATACTGCCTCTGATCTTGTTTTCTAATTAACAGCAGTGCCTGGCAATAAAGCAGAACCATGCACCCAGCAACACCTTTGATCTCAACCATATGGAGCTGCTCCATGCTCTTGGAAAAAAAGTCTCCCTTTCCTCCGATGCAGGCCGAGAAATACCAGGGGCCCCCAGATGGCTGTATACCACTCATGACTGCGACTTCATTGATTATTTTCTCTTCTGATTGGTCCTGATTGAAAATAAATAAAACATGCACTTGGAACTGGATGCAAATTGGTGTCACAATCTTTTGGTTATGTTGATCGTTTTTCTCGGCTCCTTCTTTGGATGACAAGCATTTTAAGTAAACATTAATTGACTCAATGGTCTGCATTAGGAGCACAACTTCTATCACCAAGACCTTGTGCTTTATGTATAGCTACTGTCCTCCAAGCACAACATTTTAATTAGGACTGAAAGAACCTAACTGTGCATTCCTTATCTTTCCGATGCTATCATCATAGGCAAACTATTTAAGCCTGATTTGAGCACAGCGGAGTGCGATTTATATCTGCTTTTTGATGGCTCGCTGTCGTCAGTGCCTTTATTTTTCTTATATAATTCCCCCCGCCCCTTCCCAGGTCAAACTTGAAGTGCAGTGTGCACAAGGAGAGCAGATGCTGGCACGTCACATTTCATGTGTTCTCTTTAGTAGCTCGCATTCTCGTCAGGTTTCTATGATGGAAGGAATTGATTAGCAGTTTTTTATTCTTCTTGTGTTTGTGCATAAGAGAGAAAGGAAGGGGGGTGAGAGAGGGAAGGGGAGTAGGGAGAGATTTGCCTTGATCCTGGGAATTCTTAACAGGCCAGACCCTCCAAATGTCCCTATTTTTCCAGGGGCACTCCCAGATTTACAGAAGGCATCTTGGTTTCTGATTTCAACCTGGAATGTCCTGCTTTTCATTAGGACATCCCAATTTTCATTGGAGAAATGCTGGAGGGTATGGAGTTATGCGACCTCCGAGCCAAGGAGAGAAGTAACTATACAACCTTTAGAATAATAATAATAATAATAATAATAATAATAATAATAAAAAAATTTATTTATACCCCGCCCTCCCCAGCCAAGACCGGGCTCAGGGTGGTTAACAGCCGATATAAAAACAAATTGATTGAAATACAACTTAAAAACAATTTAAAAATACAACATTAAAACATTAAAATACAGCCTCATTTCAATGGAACCTCAAATCAAAAACTTTTTTGGGGATAAAAACGTCACGTCTTCACCAAGGCTAACTTTCCAGTCTGGTCCTACATGGGCCAGAAAAAAGCCAGGGAAGTCCCCAAACAGGAGTTCCATCACAGAAGGAGAAAGGAAAAAAGAAGACCTCTAGGAGACTGTATGCTGCTGGAAGGACTGTATATTATAACTGTATGTAACCTACAAGCTGTGGAACAGCAATTATACTGTCAGTAAAGGGTCTGATCCTACCTAGAACTGTCTGGTGTTTTACTATTCCGTTGGCACACTCCGCTGGCATGTTGAATGGGCACTCTGCACACACAACAGCATGTGGCGCAATGTCCCACAGTGGCCGACCAGATGCCTACGGGAAACCCAAAAAGCAGAACCATTCTTATTCTTCAACAGACATATATATTTGATGGTTGACTCCAATCCCCAACAGGTTATCATTTGAGTGATATGTAATATTCACTCATTCATTCATTTAAACAAATAAACAAACAAAATTTATATACTGCTTGGTGGTTAAACAACAACTACAACAACCTCAAAGCTTTTTTTTTACAAAAACTGTCACCGCTACTGCCATTATTATGGTCTCTGCTCTTGAAAAGTTAATGCTACCAGCATCCTGTGAGGCCACAATCCAGCACATATTATACATGTCCCATTACTTGTGGTACCTGAGCTCGAAAAAAACACGTGAAGTGTTGGTCTTTAAATTCAGCACAGCCTAAAATCTCACATTGCCGGCTGGTGTAATGCAGTCACAATGAAATGCATTAACTTTGAATGCTGAGTACTTGGTTTGACTAAATGTGTTTTTTACATGACAAAAGCAGGCGGTATTTATTATTTAGCGCATTTCAGAACAACCTCAATAGTGGGCTGCCATCTGTGATGGAGAAACCCCTTTTTGGATGCATTTTGATGCTCAAGCTACAGCTGGTTAGACAGCTATGACCATATCTGGACCGGGCTAGTCTGCCTACTGGTAATAATTAAGAAAACTTGTCTTGAGGGTTAATAATATTTCTAGGCTAGCCGTGTCTGTTGCACCTTACAGAGGCCAGTACACAATTTGAGGGGGCTGTTGGTTCCAAATAAACATCCCTCTGAGGGGCCAGCAGAAACACCTAGAGGCACGCAGGTCATCTAGTTGCAGGTGTCCTCATTATGGTGAGGTGCATTGTATTTCTGTTTTGAATTGCACTAATTATTTCAAATTTGCATTGTACATATACATTATCATATACATATTAGCAAATTTATGCAAATCTGTATCCTCTTTTGGGGCGATGGCTAAGTGGCCACCCTATTCTTTCTTAAAAAATATATTTTTATTTGATTTTCGAAGAAAATAGAAATACAGTGGACGCTCGGGTTGTGAACGTGATCCGTGCGGGATGCACTTTCGCAACCCACAGCATCCGCAACCTGCAGCAGTGCATCTGCGCACACGGGGGTTGCGATTCAGCGCTTCTTTGCATGCACGACTGCCAAAACCCGGAAGTAACCTGTTCCAGTACTTCCAGGTTTCGGCAGTCCATAACCCGAAAAAACACAACCTGAAGCATCTGTAACCCGAGGTATGACTGTAATCAAAACAAACAGAAAATAAAAAATAAAAATATACAACAACAACAACAATAACGCAGTACTCAATCCAAATAATGAGATTACTCTGAATCTCTTGTCTTCCCCCCATCTCATCCATGGGTCCTTTTGTTTCTAATTTCAATTGCATATAAATGCTTCTCCAAATTTCCATCATCCTAAATTATCTATAATCAATTACATTACAAGTGTATTTAAAATCCTGCTAATGCTTTGACCTGTTTACAATGATTTTGTATGTACATTATAAACATTTCCCATTCTTTTATAAATTTATTTTCTTCTTGATTCCTGAGCTTCCCAGTTATTTTTGCCATTTTGGCATAGTCCATTAACTTGGTTTGCCATTTTTCTCTGGTCAGAGCTAGTGGCCACGCTGTTCTTACCCTATGATGTGTTTCAGGTTGTTAGCACGTCCATGACAGATGGCTATCCAACCTCTGCTTAAAACCTTCCAGGGAAGGAAACTCTGTAAAATTTAATACTCCCCTTTGCCAGAAGGTCACAGGATGGTTTATGTCACAGTAACATAATCAGCACAATGCATATCCATATCATAATATCAATAAAATACAAAGAAAATGAGACAGTCAGATAAATGCAAATCATAATAATAATAAGCACTACATAATACATAATGCTAGGTGATGCATAATCACACATGGTACATAATGAGTAACACATAACGAGCAGCAGCCTCAGATTATTCACATTGTCATCCCAGCAATAAACACCATTCAACCTCTACAAAATGCAAGATCTAATAACATAAGTTATTGTCGACTCATGTGCCAGCATGGCTTCTGCAAGGCAAGTCCTGTCTCACAAACCTATTAAGAGTTCTTTGAGTCTGTTTGCAGGCACAATTCAAAGTGCTGGTTATCACCTATAAAGGCCTACATGGCTTAGGGTGGTCCAAGCTGTCTGAAAGACCATATTCCTTCATTGTGTCCCGTTCTGGGCGCCATAATTTAAGGAGGAGATTGACAAGCTGGAACGTGTGCAGAGGAAGGCAACTGTAGAAAAACAGCACTAGATATAACTCTTCCCAAATCTACCCCTGTTCCTTTTAGTTCCAAGCATGGGCACAAGGACCGATTCCCCACCTCTCCCTCTTCCAGCTAGACTGCAGCATCTCATTCCCATCATCATTAAGAGGGGGTGGATGCACATCGTCTCCCACCAAGACTTAGCCTGCCACACCTTAGATGCCCAGGAATGACCTTTGCATTCTTTGCAGTGGGTCTCTCCCCCACCCCCCAATTATCTTGTTTTCCATGGAAGAAAAGTGGAAGAAATGCATCGCTTGAGAGAGGATTTTCTAAAAAGAGAAAAAGAGGTGGCTATAAAAAAAATATTAAAATCCAGCTTCAATATGCTGATAAATTAACAATATGTTTGCTTCTACGGAGTGCAGTGACATTTTACTGATGAGGGAGCAGAGCTGATAAACAACAAGGGTTTCCTGTGAAACACGGACAGGAAGCCTTTGCTGATTGGCTACCTTGTGCCTGGATTCCTCTTGTGGTTTCAGTGTGCCCTGGGACCTGCTGCCCTTGTCATCATTAGTATGCTGAGATGCCATTTTGATCTTTACTGCAAATTTCCTTCCTCTGATAGTGCATTAGAGATGGGGGTATGATGCTCCCTGATTTGCTTACGAAGTAGTTGCTGCTGGTGTTTCTGGTTATGAACCTGTTCTCTCTCCCTGCTCTTGCCCCCACCCCAACCCTCCACAAAGTCCCTTTTTCTGTGCCTACAATTTTCTCTCTTTCTCATTTTAAAAAATTCTGAAACCCAATCCCCCAGTAAACAGCACCTTCAAGGACAAATAGAAGCACAAGAGGAGGGGGGTGATTTTTTTAGCAGAAAGCTGGTGGAGGTTCCCTTTTCTCCAACATAAAAAGAGGCTAGTTTAAACATACTTCTTCTTCTTCTTCTTTTTTTTATAAAAAAAGCGTGAATAGTTATTCACATGTAGTTTGCCTTACTGAGGGACCACACGCAGGAGATCTTCTGATTTTGTGCCAATACAAGTTGACTCTTCCTTAAAACCGGGGGGATATAAAACACTCACACTCTGGCAGGTGTTGTTATAAAAAAGATTGGCATTGATACATATGCCAGTTTAAGACCAGAGTTAAGGCTCCAGCTTCATAGAGCCAGGAAATTGGAAGTTAAGGATGATGCCTTAACAGATGTGCCCTTTGATTGGTAATGATGGCATGCAATGTCACAAATTGTGCATTCTTGCGATTTATTCTCAGTGTGTCCGCACACACATTTCCATAGTATTTCAAGTGGAATACCTGGGCCTGGCAAATACGTCTTACACTGTCTTGGTCCTGTATTGACTTATGAAGCACCCAAACCTTACTGTATTGCTAGATGAATTGTCCTGTGATTTGGCCCATGTCTGTTGTCTACATCAGTACCCGGGGAGGATTCAACACCATGTGGAGAACTTACATAAACAGAATAGGCTTCGTGGTGTAGACAGCAGGGCTGTGTGTGTGTGGCTGCTGGGGGTATGGAGCAGAGATAACTTGCGTATTCTCACTTCCACCCCTTGCAGGTGGGTTTAGCCCAGAAGATAAACACCTGAAAGGGCTGGTAGATAGATAGGTAAATGGATAGATAGATAGATAGATAGATAGAGATAGATAGATTAGATAGATAGATAGATAGATAGATAGATAGATAGAGATAGATAGAGATAGATATAGATAGGTGATAGATAGATAGATGATAGATAGATAGATAGATGATAGATAGATAGATAGATAGATAGATAGATAGATAGATAGATGATAGATGGATGATAGATAGATACAGTGAAGCACACAATCTAGTTTTGTAAACATGTCAAGCTATAAATCTCATGATGATTCATTCGTTTTGTCTTAATATTTCTACTGTGCTGACTCTGCTATAAAGGGGAGCTGGCTGAGACTGGCAGAGATGGGTGTCTCTTCAGCTTCTATCAGTCTCTGGTAGCTCTGATAGAAAGGAAAAGATTGTAAATGTGTTTAAACAAGCTGTCAGAACATTAACCTGTTTGTTATGATGTAGTAAAACTCTCCGTGTCTCCAAGTGTTGGAGGCGAATGAAGAGATCTATGAAAGATGGAGGTGTTTTCGGATACCTAGCAACAGGAGTCCTGCGATATGCACTCGGTGCTTGTTTAACACACACACACACAAAAGCTTTCTTGCCTTTGCAGTTATGTACCAATTGGTCACAACTTCCACATGCCAAGCAGAATTGCTGTTTAGAATTAGCAAACAAGTGGGCTTTCCTACTGGACGGCCAAGTCTATGTAGACTGCTCACATCTGCATCGGCATCTCCATGACCTAGGCCAGGCATGGCCAAACTTGGCCCTTCAGCTGTTTTGGGACTACAATTCCCATCATCCCTGACCACTGGTCCTGTTAGCTAGGGATAATGGGAGTTGTAGTCCCAAAACAGCTGGAGGACCAAGTTTGGCCATGCCTGACCTAGGCAATTGAGGTGGAGAAAGGTCTGCCTAAGAACGTGGGCCTGGAATCTGCCACAAGTCTAGTGCAAGAGGTGGAAGAAGAAGAAGAAGAGTTTGGATTTGATATCCTGCTTTATCACTACCCGAAGGAGTCTCAAAGCGGCTAACATTCTCCTTTCCCTTCCTCCCCCACAACAAACACTCTGTGAGGTGAGTTTGGATTTGATATCCCGCCTTTCACTCCCCTTCAGGAGTCTCAAAGCGGCTAACATTCTCCTTTCCCTTCCTCCCCCACAACAAACACTCTGTGAGGTGAGTGGGGCTGAGAGACTTCAGAGAAGTGTGGCCCAAGGTCACCCAGCAGCTGCATGTGGAGGAGTGGAGACGCGAACCCAGTTCAACAGATTACGAGTCTACTGCTCTTAACCACTACTCCACACTGGGAATGCCAAAAACCAGGGTGACATGTTGTGGGAATGTTGTAGATACTAGGAGAGGATATATTGATTTAATAGTATCCTTCCTCACTCACGGTTGTGAGTCAACAGCAGAGCGACATTCCCCAGTATATAGCAGGAAGCTAGTTGTTAGATTTGTTTGAATCTCTTTACTTAAGCAATCCAATCTGGCTTTGTTCAGACTGGGTTTTGTTCCTGGCAAGTCCCCTTTTATCCCTCCTAAAGAGAGTAAAGACACAAGAAGCTTATTTTAAAAGTATTAAGAAGTTTACTCACATTCAGTTCACAGTTGGATCCTTGAAGGCAGGCTTTAGCTTAGAGATACAGAAGAGGGTTTGAGTTCATCCCATATGGGAATGGGTCCATGTCCTGGTGGCTGAGAGCCAGCAGACAGCAAAATAAATCAGTATCAAGAAGAAGAAGAAGAATTTGGATTTAATATCCCGCTTTATCACTACCTGGAGTCTCAAAGCGGCTAACATTCTCCTTTCCCTTCCTCCCCCACAACAAACACTCTGTGAGGTGAGTGGGGCTGAGAGACTTCAGAGAAGTGTGACTGGCCCAAGGTCACCCAGCAGCTGCATGTGGAGGAGCGGAGACGCGAACCCGGTTCCCCAGATTACGAGACTACCGCTCTTAACCACTACACCACACTGGCATCAAGAGGAAGAAGAAGGGGGATGGCTGCGTGACCATCTACCTGGTCACACGCAGGGGGAGGTAGTTCCAGACCAGGTGTGATCCTGATCTGGCCAGTCCGTCTGCAAAGTCCCTTTAGGGGTCATAAGAGACTCTGTATAAGGCAACTTCTTTACGTTCCTATGCTGAGTGACGCTGTGAAGGTAGAAGGAGTTGGCTTTTTATTTGAGGCACTGACACAAACCCTGCCAGGCCTCAGCAAACCCACCTTTATGACAGATCTAATTCGACAATGCAAGGCATGCTTCATGCTTCGCTGTCCCTTGTGTAAAGGAATGTTTAACACCCTTGAATTATATGAATGGGGGAGCTTAATGGAAAGCAGAAAATGAAGCATTATTTGCAGACAATGATATTTTATTCATTTGCATTTATATCACGACATAAAATAAACAGGCTCTCCTATGACCCCCCAAGCACCATCCCTGAGTGGCCCCTGGCTACTCCACTTGTCCACCCAACTCGTCCGAGGGTTGTCCGCCCTGAGAAGGGTTAATAAAAGTTCTTAAATTGTTAATAATAGTCCCAATTTGATCTTGTTCTCTCCCCCCCTCAAGCAATAAGAGGATAAGTGCGAGTGATAGCCAGATTTATAAATTATTTCTTGCAAGCTGAATGCTTTAAAAGGGAATATAAAAACCTGCTATGTGTCAAGCAATCCATAGAGGCATTAGCGAGCGGAGCCGTTTTCACAGGCTCCCTGAAAGCAGGAGTGATAGTTTGTAAATCTAGCAACTGTATGTGCAGAATGGTAATTTGTCATTAGTCAGATTAACATGATCAGGGGAAAAGAATAGATTATTTACACATAAAAATACAGAAGGTCACTGGTTTGGCCTCAATGAATAAATACATTTTAATAAAATAATGTCAATATATTTTGGGGATCGGGGAAAGCGTTTTTTAAGCTGTCTTGCAGCACTGGGATTTAGCTTTTATGTGGTGTGAAATGCATTGCAATTTCATAATGGTTATGTAGAAAGAGAACTTTTTTTTGGTTGTCTTGGATTTTTGGTTTATGCTACACCCAAAACAACCCTAAATTGCTTTACTTTGGGTTCTTTTCTTTTTTTTAACACTAGCTTTCAAAATGCACGCTGGACGAGAGGATGTGCTTCAGCCACCATGGGATTTTCAGCAACCCATGCTAGTCTCTACCTGAAACTGTTCTTAACCTGAAGCACCACTTTAGCTAATGGGGCCTGCTGCTGCTGCCGTGCCACCGGAGCACAATTTCTATTCTCATCCTGAAGCAAAGTTCTTAACCTGAAGTACTATTTCTGGGTTAGCGGAGTCTGTAACCTGAAGCGTATGTAACCCGAGGTACCACTGTGTTCATTCTCATCTGTATTGCTATTTCTTACTTGGCTTATTTCATGCAAACTTTTCATCAACTGTTAGTATTGCTGTGGAATTCCTACAATGTCAGGAGGAGAAAATACTACATGGGTAATACAGTAAAATTTAACCCTGACCAGAGTGACACAGAATGACATCTCAGGGCCTACTAATCCTGATGGCTATACATGTTGATCAGAGGCAGCATGCTATGAAGTAACTTCTTCTTCTTCTTCTTCTTCTTCTTCTTCTTCTTCTTCTTCTTCTTCGGCAATCCCGTAACAGGAACATGTGGGCTTCCCATAGATATCTGGCTGGTCTCAGTGGAAAATAGGATGGTAGATTAGATAGTCCTTTGGTCTGATCTCTAAAGAATATGTAGTGCATTCTTTATGGAGCATATGGCTAGTACACTTGGGTATCATCCCATCTCATGCTGCAATCAAACCCTATGGTAGCTTTGATGGAGATTTCTGGTGATGGGCCAAGACTGCCCGGTGAGCTTCATGGATCATTTGATGCGTTCTGCCCCTCCCAGCTGCCCTTCAGCAAACCCTCACCAGTGCATCACAACATACAGATGCATCTAGCCATCTGTTTTCTCCCCAGGGACCTGTGTCAAAAAGCTACTCATGCTCCATGGGGGAATAAATTCATGCCCCAAATGCTTTTGGGGGAAAAACAAAAACAAACACCTTGAAATATATTGGTCCTTGCCTTACATCCAGCTCATGTTGAGCCATACATTAGTGATTAAACAGGTTCCACGTGTTTGTTTTCAAAATACTTATGTTTCAATCTTTTCTGCTACCTTAGTGGACAATCAAACTCTCAATCTGCAATACTGAGCTTTAGACGAAGAGAGTTGTGTATGCCTCTGCTCTATGTGCTCTATGGGCACATAGAGTGATACTAGCATCACTCTTGCCAGTGTGTAGTTCCCCATTCCCATCGCTGATGGACTTACTGGCAGCTGTAGCTCACAGAAAGCCCCCCAAACAGGGTGTTCTGTGAAGGAACTGAACTGTCCTGGGATTTAGTAGCACCAGGCCCAATCTAGGCCTCATTTCTATGTCAGCTACAAGCTGGTGTAGCCCAGAAGCAGCGACCCTGCCATAGCCACCATGTGCAATGTGGTTGTGGATGCACTGGTGTCGACACCAATCCATCACACCCTGCCACAGACTGTGAGTCTGGATTGCTGGTGTGAAGCACCTTTTCTCAACCTACCATACAGTCTACTTTTTATTGCCTTCTTCCCTATCAAAGTATTCAACACCATCCCCTTCAATGTTGCTGGCAACACCACTGTATTTTGTGTGTGTCCTCTTCATACACACATTCTTCAGTGTCTTATCATCTAATTGTACAGTTGGAAGGGACCCCTAGGGTCATCTAGTCCAACTCCCTGCAATGCAGGAATCTCAATTAAAGCATCAATGGCAGATGGCCATCCAATCTCTGCTTAAAAACCTCCAAGGAAGAAGAATCCACAACTCCCTGAGGAAGCCCGTTCCACTGCCTTGACTGTCGTCTTTTGGTCATCATCACCGTTCTTTTCAACACTGCCTCCCTTAGCATGGCTTACATCCATCACCATTGAACAGACCTTGTTTCTTCTAAAAGAGAGTTAACTTCACTTACTCCGTGTGATTTATTGCTGGCTGGCTCCAGCAATACAGGCATTGCTGGCCAATACAGGCATCTGGCTGGCTAATGTAAGAACAACATGCTGGACTAGATGGGCTGTTGGCCTGATGAATCCAAGTTAACTCATTTGGAAATAAGTTCAATTGGAATGAAGAGGGCTACTTATAGATACAATGAAAACTTAGGTCCTTTTCAAAGGGGGTAGGATCCACTGACATCCTGTCAGATATATAACCCAATTTAATTAATATTTGTCTAGCTTTATTCAAGGTCACTGGTTATCACCGTAGCTATCAAAGATACATTGATGGGCCCTCTTCCTTTTCCCCTTGACCAAGCAAGCTGAATCTCAATTTTCTGAATTTTCACTCTAAAACAAACCATCTATAACAATTTTTTTTCTGAAGAAATATTATAATCTCACTTCCACAGATACAGATCTGTAGTAACAATTCCAATTAAATGTCATAAATGAATAATTACTTCCCAAAACTAAAGATTTGGATTTAATAGGATACTTATTGTGTGTTAATTAAAGATTATTAAAATCATATGGTAGGGAGGCTGAAATTTAATATCCATGTAAGAGATATGCAGATAAAACGAAGTGATACATATTTTGTGTCTACTTGTTAAACCTCAATAAATATTGGTATTAATTTAACACACTGCTCCACTTAAACTTGCACATGGGAGAAACCAAAGTTTAAAAGCTTTCTCATGGTTCATAAAACCATAAGGTCTGATCTGTGCATCTCTTCGCAAGCAACGAGAAAATAAGTCAATGTGGCAATTAATGTCTTCAGCTCCAGTTTATATCACAACCTGGGCCATTTCATCAGCATCATAGTTTGATCCAAGACATGTTGGTGGTACTCTCAGGTTTGCTGGTCCTGTCACGTCAACAAGCAACACCTTTGCAAACTGGAGGCTGGCTGAGTATCATCAAAACCAGGCCATGCCAACAGGAAAAATTCCCACTCATAGTGAATGTAATGTATGAACACCTTTTATGTGAATGGACCACCAGCCCTTCCTGAATGCTGGCCAGTGACATGGATGGTTTATTTAAAATGTGTTCTTAATTGCCCTTCATCATAAGATTCCAGAATAGTGTACAAAAGGGTGAATAAAAACCAGCACAAACCCATAAGATATAAAAACCAATAAACCCCCCTGACAAATAAACCTAGCAAAATTCAGTAAGATGAAAGAAAACAAACAAACAAACAAAACAAACAAACAAACCCAAAATGGGCAAATACCGTATTTTTCCGTGCACAAGACTAGGTTTTCCCTGTAAAAAATAATGTCAAAAATTTGGGGGCGTCTTATACACGGATTGTAAAATGCACTTTTTTTCATAAATTGGAGTCCCCCAATTATACAGCGGGGTGTCTTATAGATTGAAAAATACGGCAATCTACCCTCTATGTTGAGTGAAAAGTAGAGTGTTCATTAAAAAAGTTAAAGGTAAAGGACCCCTGACAGTTAAGTCCAGTTGCGGACGACTCTGGGGTTGCAGCGCTCATCTTGCTTTACAGGCCGAGGGAGCTGGTGCTTGTCCACAGACTGGTTTTCCGGGTCATGTGGCCAGTATGACTAAGCCACTTCTGGCGAAACCAGAGCAGTGCACGGAAATGCCGTTTACCTTCCCACCGGAGCGGCACCTATTTATCTACTTAATTATTGTTGCTAAAAGCTGCAATTGACTACTGTGTGTCTACTGCGTCAATCAAGACAAAATGGTGACTTCATTGATTGCATATAATACAGTGGTACCTCGGGTTACAGACACTTCAGGTTACAGATGCTTCAGGTTACAGACTCTGCTAACCCAGAAATAGTAACTCGGGTTAAGAACTTTGCTTCAAGATGAGAACAGAAATCACGTGGCGGCGGCGTGGCGGCGGCGTGGCGGCAGCGGGAGGCCCCATTAGCTAAGTGGTACCTCAGGTTAAGAACAGTTTCAGGTTAAGAATGGACCTCCAGAACAAATTAAGTTCTTAACCTGAGGTACCACTGTACTTGTTTCCATGCCACACCTGCGCCCAATTTCTGCTTCCTGTTTTACATGAACAACCCTAGAGGTTTGCATAGGGCAAAGAGTCACAGGAAGAGCCCTCGGTTTCACACTTGGTTTCACACTTAGGTAGAAGATGGGACCTTATAACACCGTGCTTCCGGTTCCAGAAAAGGCTGCAAAGACTCAGTTCCTGAGCTGGGTGGGCTAAGAATGTAGAGTGTGAGACCTTGACCTCATTTCACCCCATAGATTTAAAGCAGTATCATAAAGTCATGGCTATACCCCAGAGAATCCCGGGAGATATAAGGAGACCTCCCATTCCCCTCACAGAGTTATAATTCTTAGAGTTCCCTGTGAAAAGGGATTGACTTTCCAACCACTCTGATACTCGTAGCTCTATGAAGGGAACAAGGGTTTCCTAACAACTCTCAGACCTGTTAACAAACCACAGCTCCCAGAATCCTTTGGGGGTAAGCCAGGGCTGTTTAAAGTTATATGATAGTGCTGTAAATGTATAATGAAAAAGTGGCCCTGCAGAATACAGGCAATCCATGTAGATTGGGTAAACATTTTTTTTTATGAGGGGGGTGGAGATTTTGATTCCTGTCACCAGCTGTTATCCCCCAGCTCATGTTTTAATCTGGACTTACCTAATTATCACTTCCTGAAATGATGTGTGAATTGAAACACAGCTCTTCTTCAACAATTTGTGATTCTTTCTGAGATGTATTTCTTTAGCAAAAAAAAAAAAGTGTACCAAAAGTGCATTAAAATGTGTATATTAAGAGAAAAGTGCACATAAATAGTGGTGAATTTTTGTGAGGATTTCCCTTACCATCTTCGACTGCCAAAGGAACATAGGAAGTTGCCTCATTCTGGGTCAGGCCATATCTGTTTAGTCCATTTCAGCTTACTTCAACCTTGCAGCTGTTCTCCAGGGGCTCATAACCAAAGTGTGCAATCTATATCGTAGTTCAACATGATGGTTCCTTTGAGCCCTGCCAGTATCTGCAGGGTTTGGGGAACAATGCCAGCAGTGCGTCGGCCTGTATCAGACATAGGGTAGGGGAAGGAATTCAATTCAGTTTGTGTTTAAAGTTGAACTTGCCTAATTCCCACTTGCTGAAATAATATGTGAACTGAAATGCAGCCATAATTTGCACTTCTCTGAATTTTGCAATGCAGTTTGCCTGCCAAGCAATGCACACACACACACACACACACACACACAGGCATGTATTGATGAAAAGAACATACAAACATGTGCTACATCAGAGAAAAATAGCTTGCAATATATAGATTTGTCCAAGCTGCAAACAAAACTGTGCCTATTAAGAGATATTAGCACTAAAATGCTGGTGGGTTTTCACAATGTTTTGAAATAAATTTGCAAATTCTGCAGACGTATGGAGAACTGGATCTAAGACTGGAAAAATGAGAACCGGAGAGAACCAAAATTGACTTACATATCCCTCCCTAGTCACACATTCATTGATCCACTTTGACCCTGAATGTTTGCAACACTGAGCGGAACCAGAGGAGCTTCAGATGATATGTGGATGTGCAGCAAACAGGAAGCAAACAGGAAACAGGCATACAAATTAGACCTTTTGCACCTCTCACTTTGGGGAGCTGGAGAAACAGCAGTTATATGTGTACATGTGTAATAGAAATTTGGTTGGATGAGGCAGATGGGCCTATTTTTGCTGCTTCATGTCCACCAGGTCATGTGGGTGGGGTGGGGAGGTTGCCGTGATTTTTAGAAAGTCATTAGCTTGCACCAGGCGTCCTATGGGAAAGACCCAGTTTTCTGAGTGCATGTTCTGGAAGTTGGGCAATAGGGGCAGTACAGGATTCCTATTGGTGTACCAACCTCCTTGCTGCACTAAGGATTCCCTGCCTGAGCTGCTTCAGGTCGTGATGGATCTTCTCCAGGAGACAGCTAGTTTGGTTTTCCTTGGGGATTTCAACATCTGACTCTGAAGTGCCCACTCTGATTGCATGGAGCCAGGACAACCCTGTGGTTCCCCTTGGAGCTGAGGGTGATGAAACAATAGCTGAGATCGCTAGAGCGCCAGTGGCAGAAAACTCATTCTGAGTCAGACTGAACACTGGTTAGAGCTCAACATCAAGCCTACCAAGTGGTGATAGCGATGGCCTCTACTGCATTTGCAAAGAAAAGCAGCAGGAGAGTCTTTCTGGTGGTTCGCAATCTAACAGAACCACATTTGCCATCAGGGCCTGGTGAGGACCCCAAGATCTCCTGCAATGATTTTGCTAAGTTCTTTGCAGATAAAGTCACTCAGTTTTGGAAAGAGGTAGACTCCACCATGGGAGCAGGGCAGGGGTAGGAGAGTGCTAGGGTTCTGTTTAGTCATGTTGAACGGGATCAATTCCAATCCATTACCTCTGAGGATGTGGACATGCTGCTTGGCCACCTGTCTCCTTGATTCTTGCCCGTCCTGGCTCATACTGTAAAAGCGAGCTGGGAAGGGCTGGGCAATGGGCTCCGCAGGGTGGTGAATGCTTCTCTCTGTGAGGGAGCCTTCCCAGACCTGCTGAAAGAGGTGGCTATTATACCGCTTCTTAAAAAAAAACATATTTGGCCAATTATCACCCAGTCTCAAATCTTCCATTCTTGGGCAAGGTGATTGAGTGGGCTAGGGACAGAGGTGAAAGCTATTTCCTAGTTCTGCTGGATCTTTCAGTGGCCTTTGATGCCATCAACCATGATATCCTTCTGAACCATCTAGAGGAGCTGGGAGCTGGGGGCACTGTTATGCAGTGCTTATGCTCCTTCCTCCTGGGCTGTGTCCAGAAAGTGGTGTTGGGGGATGAACGCTCATCCCCCTGGGCTCTCACTTGTGGGCTCCACCCTCTTCCCCACGCTTTTTAACATTTACAAGAAGCCGCTGGGAGAGATAATCGGGGGGGGGGGTTGGGCTGGGTGTCCACCAGTATTTGGATGATTCCCAGCACTTAATTCAGATTTATTCTTTCAATGGAAAATCCAGTAAGTTAAAAATGAATGAATGCGGAAATCTGAATGAAATGACGGGCAGAGAGGAGGACTGGAATGACACCTTGACAGTGTGCAGAAGCTCTTTCATCCTTCCTCTTCCAGATCTAACTTTTTGTTTCATCGTGGCTGCTTTAAAACTTCTCACCAGCTTGCTCAGTTGGTAGCACATGAGACTCAGGGATGCGGGTTTGAGCCCTGTGTTGGGGAAAAGATTCCTGCACAGCAGGGGGTTGGACTTGGTGGCCTTCATGGCCCCTTCCAATTCTCCAATTCTATGGTTCTGTAAGTGACTCTGGTAGGTACAGACATTGGCAGTAAGTTGTTTATTTGATTCTGCTGTCTAATGCAATAGGAATTCGGCTCCTGAGGCTCATACAAGTGTGTTCACCATCTTTTTTTTGGACGTGACGTCAATGTCCTTGATCCAGAAAACCTGTTAAAGGCAATCATATGAATGTGTGCATTTAGTCCCTTTAAACTCTATGTCCATTGTCCTGAGTCTCATGGAAGAAGGTGGGATATAAATGGAATAAATACATTAATAAAATATATCCGTTTCATCACTTGATCATTTATTTAGGTTATTTATATACAATTCTTTGCACAGGCCACAGGGAGATTTGCGATAAAAAAAGCAAGTAGACAAGAGCACACAAAACCTTTAAAAAACCCAGTCCATTAAAACACACAACAAATCACTGAAAGGCAATTATTAAAAACAGTAGCAGCAGCAATTGCACCTCTCCTCCCTGAGAAATGGATTTAGAGCAGTATGACCGGTTCCAGCACACTGGGTGCTGAAGAAGAAGAGTTTGGATTTGATATCCTGCTTTATCACTACCCTAGGGAGTTTCCAAGTGGCTAACAATCTCCTTTCCCTTCCTTCCCCACAACAAACACTCTGTGAGGTGAGTGGGGCTGAGAGACTTCAGAGAAGTGTGACTAGTCCAAGGTCACCCAGAAGCTGCATGCCAATTTGATATCACTAGCATTGCCATAAATTTGAATATCAGTTATAACATGGTGGTGGGGAAGGCAAATGGTTGGATATTATCCTGTCTATTTCTCCTTCCCAAAATTCATAAACAGGGATGTTTTCTCTATAAAATTTAACATTTTGATGGTTATATTGTCCTCCTGAGTAATACACCACACTGCCTCTCTGAGCCTAGCGAATGCTGAATGCCATATCTGTGACATAGTTAATTGAGCAGAAGGGAAGGCAAGAGACAGAGGTGGATGGGGTTGAACCAAATTTAGGCCTTGAAGAGGGCACCTCTGTGATGTGAATGACCACAGCCCACCCCTGCATAGGCCCTCAAAGAAAGATGTTCCTTTGACCTGAACCTGTAAAGAGAGGAGGCCGGATGCACATCCATAGGGAGAGAGTTCCACATGCAAGGAGCTGCCGCAGAAAGAGACCTTTCCCAGACCTTCACACTGTGCATCTCATTTCTTGCAAGGACCATCTTGCAGCACATATTTAAGCTACGGAACTTGCTCCCACAGCAGGCAGTGGTGGCTACCAACTTGGATGGCTTTAAAAGAGGATTAGACAAATTCATGGAGGATGAAGCCTCCAAATGGTTACTAGCCAGGTTGGCTTTGCTCTCATTTCCTTTTTTTTTTTTTATAAATATTTATTGAAAGGTTTTTTTTTTATAAATTACCATACAAATAAAGAAACAAGATAACACATAACATAACATATTTTCTTAACTTCTTTGGACTCCCTCGCATCTCCCGCTCCTGCATTCCTAATTTATAACTATCTCACCAGCAATTTATCACCTTATTTCCATTCTTGTTATCTAATTTTCAATGTTGTACCTCGAATTTTAGATATCCTTTATTCAGACCTTAACAGTTTAAATTTAGCCTAATAGTTATCCAAAATTTGTCTTTTCTTAAATTTGACTTATCTTCATATATCACTTCACCTAGCTTAATGGTGCCAAGTTATTTATAATCTAGCATCCTTCTTAACATTCATACAATTTACAATGTTTCTGTAGGTAGGTCTTGAATTTCTTCCAGTCTTCTTCTACCGTCTCCTCTCCCAGGTCTCGGATTCTGCCGGTCATCTCGGCCAATTCCATGTAGTCTATCAGTTACATCTGCCATTCTTCCAGTGTGTGTAAATCTTGGGTTTTCCAGTGTTTGGCAACGAGTATCCTTGCTGCTGTTGTTGCATACATAAAGAATGTTCGGTCCTTCTTTAACACCCTCTGACCGACAATACCCAGAAGGAAGGCCTCTGGTTTCTTAGGAAAGATATACTTAAATACCTTTTTCAGCTCATTATATGTCATTTCCCAGAAAGCCTTCACTCTAGGGCAGGTCCACCAGAGGTGAAAGAACGTTCCTTCATTTTCTTTACATTTTCCAACATTTATTATCAGACAAATGGTATATTTTTGCAAGTTTGGCTGGGGTCATGTACCATCTATATATCATTTTCATAACATTTTCTTTCAAAGCATTACATGCAGTGAAGTTCAGCCCAGTGGTCCACAACCTTTCCCAGTCCTCAAACATAATATTGTACCCAATGTCCTGTGCCCACTTTATCATAGCCGATTTGACCGTTTCATCTTGTGTGTTCCATTTTAACAGCAAGTTATACATTCTTGAAAGTACCTTAGTCTTAGGCTCTAACAATTCCGTGTCCAACTTCGATTTTTCCACCTGGAATCCTAACTTTTTGTCAAGTTTAAAAACTTCTTTAATCTGAGCGTAATGTAGCCAATCTCGCACTTTGTCTTTCATTTTCTCCAGACTCTGCAATTTCCAATTATCTCCATCTTTTTCTAATATTTCCCAATACTTCGGCCATTCGGCCTCCATACTGAGTCTTTTCCGGGCCTTAGCTTCCAGTGGTGAAAGCCACCTCGGAGTTTTATTTTCCAATAAGTCTTTGTATTTTGTCCAGACATTAAACACTGCTTTTCTGACAACATGGTTCTTGAAAGCCTTATGAATCTTAACCTTGTCATACCATAAATATGCATGCCAACCAAAAGCATTGTTAAAACCTTCCAAATCCAATACATCAGTGTTTTCGAGAAGCAGCCAATCTTTTAGCCAGCAGAAAGCTGCTGATTCGTAATACAACCTTAAGTCTGGCAGGGCAAAGCCCCCTCTTTCTTTCGCATCAGTTAATATCTTAAACTTGATTCTGGGCTTTTTGCCCTGCCAGACAAATTTGGAAATATCTCTCTGCCACTTCCCAAAGCACTCCGTTTTGTCCACAATCTGCAAAGTTTGAAACAAAAACAGCATTTTTGGCAATACATTCATCTTTATAGCAGCAATCCGGCCTAACAAGGAAAGTTTCAATCTTGACCAACTTTCTAAATCTCTCTTAATTTCTGACCAGCATTTCTCATAGTTATCCTTAAATAAACTCAAATTTTTTGCTGTTATGTTTACCCCTAGGTATTTTACTTTTTTAACCACATTTAACTCTGTCTCTTTCTGAAACCTTTCTGACTCTGTAACTGTTAAGTTTTTTCCCAGTACCTTAGTTTTTTGCTTGTTTAATTTAAATCCCACCACCCGACCAAACTCTTTAATCAATTGTAATACCCTTTTCGTACTAGATTCTGGCTCCTGTAAAGTCAAAACTAGGTCATGTGCAAAAGTTTTAAGTTTATACTGTTTCGCTCCGACCTGAATTCCTTCAACCAACCGGTCTCCTCTAATCATGTTCAAGAGCACCTCCAGGACCGAAATAAATAACAGGGGAGAAATAGGACAACCTTGTCGTGTTCCTTTTTCAATTTTAAACTCTTCTGTCACCACATTGTTAACTATCAATTTAGCCTTTTGTTCTGAATAAATTGCATCTATCCCATTTTCAAAACCCCTTCCCACTCCCATCCCTTCCAAATTTTTCTTCATAAATTTCCAGGAAATATTATCAAAGGCCTTCTCTGCATCTATAAAAATTAACACAGCTTTTGTATTGATATTTGTTTGTAGAAGTTCCAAAATATCAATAATGTTCCTTGTGTTAGCAAACAAATGTCTACCAGGGAGAAAGCCTGCCTGGTCCTTATGTATTACTTCATTTAAAACTTTTTTAAATCTACTTGCTAAAATGTCTGCAAATATTTTGTAATCCACATTTAAAAGGGAGATGGGACGGTAGTTCTTTAGTTGTGTCTTTTCCGTTTCCAGTTTAGGTATCAATGTGATGAAAGCTTCTTTCCACGATTCCGGCGCCTTCTTCCCCTCCAAAATTTCATTTCCAACCTCCATCAATGGATGTATCAAGTAGTCTTTCAGTATCTTATAATACTTGGCAGTGAGCCCATCTGGCCCTGGAGATTTGCCCAATTGCATATTCTGAATGGCTTGTTCAATCTCTAGTTGTGTTATTTTGCAATTCAGGATTGATCTATTTTCTTGTGATAGTTTTGGTAGTCCATTCTTTATCAAAAATTGCTCTACCTCAACCTCATTTTGCGGCCCTTGAGTATACAATTGTTTGAAATATCTCTGGAAGCACTTTCTAATATCCACAGGGTTCTGAATGTTTCTTCCCTCAATCTCTAAATTTGTAACTGTATTTAGTTTTTGTCTCTTCTTCAACTGCCATGCTAGCAGTTTCCCACATTTGTTCACCGACTCAAATGTTCTTTGTTTCATTAGTTTAACTTTCCACTCTATTTCCTGGTTTATCAATTTGGAATATTGTGCTTGGTAAAGTTTAATTTCTCTCAGAATTGGCTGTGACTTCGGTTTTGATCTTAATTTCTTCTCACATTCTTTAATTTTCTCCAAAATCTTATCTTTTTTCTCATTTTGCGTCCTTTTCTTTATAGCATTCTGTTGTATCAAGAACCCCCTCATCACTGCTTTACTTGCATCCCAGATGATTCTTTTTTCCACCGTAGTGTTCAAATTTATCTCAAAATAATCCTTCAAGACTTTTTGGGCCTTCTTGGTAATCTCCTGATCTCTGAACAAATTGTCATTCATCTTCCATCTGAAGGAGCCGGTTGGAAGTAGTCTCATGTCCATCTTTACTGCATTATGGTCGGAGCAGGTCTTTGGGCAGATTTCCACCTTTCTGATCTTAGGTGCCAGACCTCTAGATGTCCATATTTGGTCAATTCTTGTCCATGTCAGTTGGGCCTCAGAAAAAAATGTTCCCTCTCTTCCCAAGGGGTTCTTTGTCCTACAAATGTCAATCAAGTCCATATTGTCAGTCAGTTCGAAAAAAGTCTTAGGTAGTCTGCCATCTTTTGTCACATTTTGGCTTTGTGACTTATCCATGTTAGTTGATACCACCCCATTCATATCTCCCATCATAATGATGTTGTCATAGTCCAGATAATCCAGCATGCTCTCGTGCAACTTCTTGTAAAATTCCGATTTCCCCTCATTGGGTGCATAAATTCCTAATATCAAAAGCTTCTCTCCTTGATGTTGTACCTCAATTGCCAAAATTCTTCCTTGCTCATCTTTGAATACGAATTTTGGTGACAGGCTCTCCTTTGCATAAATCACCACTCCTCTTTTCTTCACTCGATCCGAAGAAATAAATTCTTGGCCTAATCTTTTATTTATTAACACTTTTTTATGGAGCCTGGTCACATGTGTTTCTTGCAAGCAAATAATGTCCAATTGTTCTTTTTTCAATATGTAAAATATCTTCCTCCTTTTTTCCGGGGAGTTGCATCCATTAATATTCCAGCTCAAAAGTTGCAGAGACATCCTGAATAAATCTGTTATTCCTCTAGTGATGGTATCTTTTTCTCTGGATCTTCAGGTTCCGAAGGTGGAGGTACAGCTAATGGTCCAGGCCCCAAAGGTATTTCAATCCCTTTCTGAAGGTCCTCTCCATAGGCAATCAGAAATTTATCTCTATCTTCAGCTGATTTAATTTTAACCTTCTTCCCTCTGAAAGTAAAGGATAGTCCCTGAGGGAATTCCCACCTGAAAATAATTGAGTTGCTCCTCAACAGTTTGACCAGTTCAAGATAGGTGGATCTAAGGTCCAGAAGTTGTTTCGGGATATCTTTGTAAATTTCAGCTCTTCTATCCAAAATGTCCAGTGACTTTCCGTAGTGTAGGCCTAGTATTTTATCTCTTTCCTCCTTCGATCTCAAAGTTATCAGACAATCTCTGGGCTTGTCTTTCCTTGCAAACTTTCCAAGTCTGAAAGCCGACACAATTTTAAAATCCTTATCCTCCTCTAAAGGCCAAAATTTAGAAAATTCTTTAGTCAGGAACTCAATTAAGTTTCCTTGTTCAAGTTCTGGTATTGACCTCAATCTTAAGTTATTTTCCCGATTCCGCAGTTCTATCATAGACAAATACATCTGTTGCTCCCCAACTTGTTTATGTAGTGGTTTCACCTCTTGTTCTAGGTTCTCAACTTTTTGACTGGTTGCCTCAGCCAATTTGCGGTTTTCTGCAGTGGCCTCAGATAACTGTCCAATTGATTGTACGTTCAAAGCCACTTGTTCAGTTATTTTGTTTAGGCAGGCTGCATTTTGGTCAATCTTGGCCGTTTGTTCATCCACTTTCTTGTCCAAAGATTCCAATTTTTCAAAGATTTTCTCTAAAATTGAACCAGATGTTCCTGCAGCCATATCTTCCAACTGTAATTGCTCAGTTTCTTCTCCCCCTGCCAACGGCAGAGTAGGAACAGAGGATCTACGTGCCTGTGAGGCTAAGGCTAAGGTTGTTTGTCTAGTTCTTACTCTGGCCTCTTTTTTTCTTGCACCGCTCATTCCAGTTTTGTCTAATAGTCAAGGTCAAACCAAATTGTTCCCATGGGAATACAGCAGCCCAGAGAGTAAACAGTCAAATAGGAGGAAAGGAAAGAGAAAGTAAAGTAAAGTCACAACTGTAAATCCAAAATCCTCTGGAGGGAGCTCAAAATGTCTTGGGGGAAGAAGCTAAGTTGGTAAGAGTCAATAAAATCCAGTTTAGTTCCCAGGAACCTTCAACTTAACTTGTATTTAGCAGAGTTGGTTTAGAAAGCATTACATTGTCTCTAGCAAGTGCCAAGAATGATATTTCAATGTAGCAAGTCCGTATTACAAAATATCAAGGTCTGCAATCTGACAGTTCTATTGTACCAGCAGTCCAAGTACTTGGGCTTCTCAATAAAATTGTAGTTCCAAAAGAAGAAGTTTAGCACAGTCCAAATAAAAAATTAATCACCCTCGCTTTGCACACAAACAACAACAACAACAAAAACAGCTTCAATGAATGCACAGATCTGTTATTTTTAACGCCTCTTCAAAGGCTCCAAACGTCAAAAACTTTTGCTTTGAAGTTTAAGCAGCAGCGGAAGATGGACTTCCTGTTTACATCTCCCCGCTTTTAGCCGAATTTGTAATAATTTAGGCTCAGATTCTTACAGTCCTTTCTTACTCACGGGTTGTTGCTTTTTCAAAGTCGAATATTTCCAGGAAAAAAGGTCAGCGCTCACCGACAGCGGCTGTGCGGCTTCACTCCACAGGAATAGCGATCGACTCACAGCGCCGCGATACCCCCTCCACGTTCCGGAGCCCCTTACGTGGTCCCTTCTGCGTTTCAGGGGCCGCTTCTGGCGCCCGCTGAGTCCCACGACCACAGGCTCTTGCTGCCTGTGGGTTTCCGATGCGGGTCTCCGCTTCGCCGTAGCGGACGACCCGTTTTCCGCGGAGCTCCCCTTCACAGCAAGAAGAGGACCGCCATTGCCGTTCGCGCCGCCTCCGGAAGTCGGCTTTGCTCTCATTTCCACAGCCAGAGGCAATATGCTTTGGAATACCAGCTGCTGAAAACCACAGGAGGAGAGACCGCTTAAGGGTCCTGGTTAAGGGTTTCCCACAGGCATCTGGTTGGCCACTGTGAGAAGAGGATGCCGGACTAGGTGGGCCATTGGCCTGATCCAGCAGGCTCTTATAATTATTTATTAATTTTATATACAGCCCTTCATCCAAAGATCAGAGTGGCTTACGATCTTATGTTCTCATCAGGAGGGCCTCATTTGAAGAAGGATCTTGGAAAGAACAAATGACTTTGCCTTATACTGAGCCAGCTTCTCTAGTTCAGCATTACAGTGCAGAATTCAGTGGCCAGGTTGCTCATTGGAGCAAGACGGTCTGAGCATATTACACTGGTACCTCGGGTTACAGACGCTTCAGGTTAAAGACGCTTCAGGTTACAGACTCCGCTAACCCAGAAATAGTAACTCGGGTTAAGAACTTTGCTTCAGGATGAGAACAGAAATCGTGTGGCGGCGGTGCGGCGGCAGTGGGAGGCCCCATTAGCTAAAGTGGTGCTTCAGGTTAAGAACAGTTTCAGGTTAAAAACGGACCTCCGGAATGAATTAAGTTCTTAACCCAAGGTACCACCGTACACCGGTCCTGGTCCGACTGCATTGGCTACCAATTAGTTTCTGGACCCAATTCAAAGTGCTGCTTTTGACCTATAAAGCCTTAAATGGCTCAGGACCTCAATACCTCAAGGACTGCCTCTTTCCATATGAACCTACCCGGACCCTGAGATCATCTTCTGAGGCCCTCCTTCGTGTGCCTCCTCCTTGAGAGGTCCAGAGGGTGGCAACACGAGAACAGGCCTTCTCTGCAGTGGCACCCCATCTCTGCCCAGGGAAGTTCGCCTGGTGCCTTCATTATACACCTTCAGATGCCAGGCAAAAATGTTCCTTTTTAACCAGGCCTTTGGTTGACCTGATCAACATCCCATACCCTTTTAAAATGTGGCTCTTTTTTGAGGGGTATTATTGGGTTATTGCTTTTATTTTAATTTTATATACTTTGATCTTTTTATGTGAACCGATCTGAGACCTCCGGATATAGGGTGGTATATAAATTCAAATGATAGTAATAGTAGTAATAATAATTACCAATACACTGACTGGCAACAGCTCTCCAGAATTTCAGACAGGAGATTCCAGGGACTGACTCTGGGGCCCTTTGCAACCAAGGCAAGTGTTCTGCCCTTGAGCAAAGCTCTTGACATTTGTTGACTCCCAGTGGGAATGTGGAGGCAGACACCAGGGGAAAGCATTGTGTTAGGGGTGATGCAATATGCTAGGAGAACCCTTTCAGTGGCATGACTGTTTGCTCATTCATTCAATGGATTTCCAACCTGACACATCTAGCGACGTTTAGCCATGCACCCAGCGATAGATTTCAGGGCTGCAATCTCCAGTTATGCCGAAAGCTCATGGAAAGCAGATGGCCTCTCATTGGCTACATGTCTGAGAAGGATCAAGAGTGAAAGTTATTCCTTTCAAACTTGGCTGTGTGCGACTGGCGCACTTTTAATTGGTTCCAGGTCCGCTTTGTGTAGGCAGTAAAAGAGAAAACAATTTGGGAATTTTGAGAGAAAATACCCACTTGCTTCCCAGTCATCTCCCCTTTGGAGACCTGCCATTGCAAACATGGAGGACATGTAGATCTAAGGATCCGTAATTTATGGAGGAAGGCAGAAATCCCAAGCAGATCAAAAGTCTAGTGGGGCAGCTGCTGTCAAGTGCTCAAACATTTAACTGATTGCACTTGTGAAAGATCTCTACTATAGATCTGAAGGGAGAGTTTGGCCTTTTGTGATGCTGGTTTTCATCCCACAATTTTCGAGTGAGCTCTTTGTGCCTTGTTTACTGTGGAGTATGATTAGATTTTAATTTAACAAGAAAGGAATGTATCTTTCATGTGGGATGTCTCATGGGGCCAGAGCTTTAGTGTGGAGAGTACGGGGGGTGGGGAGAGAGATGGGGCTTGGAGCTTTTAAACATGGAGTGGAGAGTTCCAGTATATTGCTCATCTCAGAATTACTGTTTGTAAATAGGCCCGGCCAGTCTTGGGCAACATGATTTCAATAATTCCTCCTGTATAAATAAACCCTGCTTTCAGAGCTGTGCTCGTTACGGGAATTCTCCCTGGCTTTAGATTTGACCACAGTCTCCCAGAGGCCTGCAACCAATCTAGATGGAGAATTTAAAAAGACACAGTCTCGCTCTTCGATAACCCATTTGGAAGTCATCAGGAAAGAAATCAATTACAAAATCATGAGCGGCGGAGAGAAGGGGTAGAAAGCAACTAGGAGCCTCCAGCCCAAGAACTGGCTGGTTAATTCAAATCATTGTATGAAATTACAGCTCTCTCCCACACCATGCTTCTTGGCCCTTGCTGCACCATTTGAGTTGTCAGGTCATAATGGTGCAGAAGCCTTGGTCAGAACCTGGACCCATCAACCTTTTGCTCTTCTAATCCCAGGCAAATGGACGTCTTTTCCTTCCCTCAAAGAGGTTTGATTGCAAATATTCATTTTTCCTTACTTTCACACCAGCTCAGTCAATCTGTGTCAGAGGCTTTAATGCTCTATGTGTGCATGGGACTCAGGGCTGTTCTGATTTGTAGGAAAAGATTTACAGCTCATGGCTTAGAAGCCACCCCCCACGCTAATCTCTAATGTGTGTATGGGGGGCATCTGAGAGTTACTGAGCAGTAAGAAAACACACCCTACATTTGCTTTGGGGCAATTCCATTGATGGTAGTTTCATATTGGCTTTTGGGTGGCAGGAGGGACCAGATGTGGTGTAGTGGTTAAGAGCGGTAGTCTCGTAATCTGGATGGTTGTATAGATGGTTGGAGATTGTAAAATCTTCTTCAGTATGTATCTTACAGTTTTGGTTAACTTTATTGCCATCTCTAAAACCAATTCACTAGAACCACTTTTAGATTATTCAGTATCCCTGGTGTGAGACTTGTTGCTTAGGAGAACAACTTGGAAGATCTACCTAGGATCCAGAAGGACTCACTCAATTTCATGGACCACTTTCTGAGCCAAAGGGCATTTCTGAAATGGCCATGATGGGTGCCCACAGCTACCCTGTGATAAACACAAAGCCAGGTATGTATTTGCTACCCTGGACTCCTTTGGGAGGGAAGCTGAGATATAAATTGATATCATCATCATGACCACCACCACCTAAACCTATGTTTATACCAAACATGTATTGCAGATCATGTATAATGGGTATACCAGAGATGCTGGACCTGAACTGATTTCACCTCAAAGACCAGTCTTGAGATCAGGACTCTGAGACCTCACACTTAGGAGTTGTCATTTGGTATTTGCTTTATATAATAATATCCCTGTGGTACTGTGTGGTGATGGTGATGATGGAATGCCAATCAGTGATGATGGAAAGGTGGAAAGGGAATAAGGTCCAGCATGGCGTCTACAGCACCCAGTCCTGCAGTGCATGGGCTATCAGTATTCCCTACTGGCCTTCTTAACTCATAATTTTTTAACCCTGGGACAAAAGCCAGTATGGGAGACACCAAACTAATGACAACCATTGAATGTGCTATTTTTAAACACAACTTGAAAAAAAAAGTGATCCAATTTGTATTCCCTCAATAAATATTACAAACCCAACATTTATCTTCAAATTCATGCCTTTTCCAAGATAGACTTCAAAGAATTTGATCTTATATTCAGCTCGCATTTATATGGAGAGAAAAAAATCATTGTCAAATGGTAGGGTTAATGAATTATAACTAAAAGGTTGTCACTGGGAAACTTTTGTTTTAAATTATCTAAATTAAAGAAATGGTTCCTTTTATTTTTTATGTCTGTATAAAATCGTTGCACTTTCCATTTAACAACATAGCTTTCATTCTCATTATCAGAATCATAAAAAAGACTCAAGTGATGGATTCTTTTTAAAATGCAAAGTGTTTCATACCAGAAGTTCTGAGAAATGGGATATGCCTTTTCCTTCTTCCATATTTGCAGGTATAAAAGAATTATATATATTTTAATATTTACACCATTCCACTTTCCCCCCTCTCCCTTTCTTTCCTTAAAAGCCTATCTCTTTTGTATATAAGTAAGGTGGGGGGAGAGTTGTCCAAAATTGCATTTTCACAAAACAAAGAGGGGAAAAGTGAAATAGTTGAAATGAAAAGTTCTACATGTATAAAGCCAAACAGAGAAGTAATTCACATTAATTCAAAGCAGAGCCTCTTTATTGGATTATGGGCTGATTATGTTTACAAATACATCGCCAGAAGGTTTTTTAATTTTGGGACAATTTCATTGTTCATAGATAGATATATCTCTCTATAGATACATATCTACAAAATTATGTGGTTATGTGTTTTAAATGAGATACAGCTCCTTCCTGCTTAATGTAATATATGCTCCCATTTTTATGGCGCAGTGCAAAAAGCTGTGTGATTTTATAACTATTTTTATTCGAAATATCATCATAAGTTAAAGATGTAAACAACATTATGTTTATAGACTGGGTATGAGTTTCCATTCACAGCAACTTAGTGATTGCGGCATCTAAGAGGAGCAGACTTCATGAGGAAAACATGATCATCTCTTATTATACTCTGCATCTCTGGACTTCTACCGTGTCCTAAAAAACAGCCAGTTTCTTGTGGAGGTTTAAATATAATTTGTAGACATTACAAAAACAACAACAACAACAACAACAACCCAAAAAACCCAAACCAGAAAAACAACAATAATGCAGCGTTCTCCAACGTCTTGCTAAAAAAGCCCCGAAGCCCATCAGCTTGAATAAAATGATCAGTAGTGGTCTGTGTGTTGGGACATAGCATCTTCAAGTAGAGGTGATAATGTCCCCTGTCTGGAGAGTCATTGCCCATCAGTGTAGTCAATACCAGATGGACACAGTACACCTAAAAGTATTAACAGGGAGGCTCCTCCCCTTCTGTCCCCACACAATGGCAATCAAGAGCTTCCTTGTACTGAATCGCCTCACCAGCTGGGGCTGACCATGAGTGGTGAAGGATCCTAGTTTAGATGTCTTCAAAAGTGGGCTAGGCAAATTCTTGGAGGACAAGGCTATCAAAAGCTACTAGCAGTGGTTGTAGTTCAGTGATGAAGCCATCTGCTTTGCATGCAAAAGGACCCCAGTTCAACCTATGGTATCTCCAGAGAGGACAGAGAGAACCCTGTCTGAAGCCCTGGGGAGCTGTTGCCCATCAGTGTAGACAATGCTGGGCTGACTTGGTATAAAGCAGATTCCTATGTTCCTAGTCATGGAGTCTGTTGTGGGATCTCCATATTGAGATTCAGTATGCCATTGTATACCAGTAGCTGGGCAGAAAAAGCAGGAAGGGGCTGTTGCCATCAAATACAGGCTTGTAGGCTTCCTGGAGACATCTAGTGGGGGCCATTGTGGGAACCTGAATGCTGAACCATTTGCTCTCTTGACTTGACCCAGTGAGGCAGTTTGACATCTTTCATCAATGAGTCATTTTTTAAAAGATCTGTGAGTTAAAGGCACATTTATTATTTCGAAGCGCTTTTGTTTCTGATGTGTAAAATGGAATGAACAATGAACTGCAAAACTGAGCATGCTCATCTCACACCACTCTGTACAAAATCCGGAAATTAACAAAACAGAACCATTTTTTCATGCACAAATTAACTCCATTCGTTCAAACAAGACCAATTAAATCAGAATTCTAACATGTGGGGATAAATGTGAATAAGATGCATTTTGGAATCACCCCTAAGCATGATCCACCAGGCAAATATTCAGCCATTGTGTCATTCCGGATTCTAACTGAGCCTTGTAAAAAAAAGAAAAGGGAAAAAAAGAACAAGGCAAATCCCACTGTTAGAATTCCCTATGTCCCTGCTTGCTTGAGTATTTCTTTATTTTGCTTTCTAGTTACCCTGGAACTTAGTTTGTAGCTAGTACTTAACCACCATTATTTTATTTTCCCCCAAATTTATTAGTTGCTGTTTCAGATAAATACTCTGCCTAAGGCAGCCTATGGTAAAATCAATAATATACAATGAAAATGGCAAAATAAACAGCAAAAGCTAATAGACTAAGAGCAAACACAACAAGCGGCAACATCAGAGTACAATATCAAACACCAGGCTAAAAAGAAAAAGTTTTCAATTGCCTCGTAAATGCCTGCAAGGAAGGCTTCAGCCAAGCTTCTCTGGAGAGCGAGTTCTACAGAGAAGACTCAGGCTTGCATCCTCATTAGTGGAACATCACAAGGAGACAGGGCTCAATAGCAGAGTCTCTTGCGTTGATTTTAATACATGATAGGGGAGATCAGGCTTATATCATCTCCACCACGATATATTCAGACCAGCACAAGAAAGTCTGCTAGTGTAGCAATGCGTAATGATAGAGTCAAAGATTTCCTGCATTTATTATGGGATGGAGCTTAGGACTCCACTCTTTAGTTTGTTCTTGTGGCTACTTTTGTTTTCTGAGGAAGTTGTGTGTTCATCAATAAATGGCCCCTTGTTCTGGATCCAGAGTGGGTGAACTCATGGACCACCAGATATTGTTGAACTATAACTCCCATCAACCTGATCAAGTTTACCCAATGGGCAGGGATGCTGGGAGCTTTAATTCAGAAACGTCTAATGGAAGAGATTCCGGGGAACTGGTGGTAGGATTGCTGCCACCCCCTGGCATCTGCCACCTGAAGCAGCTTCTTCATGCTGCCTAATGTTAGGGCCAGTCCTGATAGCAATGAACTGGAAAGGGGAAAATGCTCCAACTATAATGGACTGGCAAAACAAGTTACAGGAATATGTAGAAATGGTGCAATTGACTAACAGCTTGAGAGGCAACACAAGGCAAGCATTCGCGCAAAAATGGGGAAAATGTAAGAGATATTTATGAAATCACAACAGTTGTAGAAAGTCTATGGCAGGATTTGATTGGCCCTGGATTAATGAAATATAAATGAAATAATTCAAAGGTTAAGTACTGTTCTAAGAATGTATTAGAAAGGAAACAAAGGATGAGCAAATAATGTTAGGTATATTTACCATCAGAAGGAAAATACACATCGCGAAATGATAGGAAGTCCAATTATGTGGTTTTTTTAAAAAAATCTATGTTAATAAATAGAGAAGAAAACAAGAGATAGTAGAAATATAAATTAAGTTTATTGTTTGTTAACAAATGGAGTATTACTTGTATATGGTTGTTGATTTGTTTATAAGATCTATACTCATTTCTAGTTAAAGAAGATGTATACTATATTTGTTGCATAAGATTGTCAATAAAGTATTAAAAAGCGGGGGGGGGGGGGAGTTAGGGCCAGTCCTGGGGATTCCCAAAGATACATTGCACACCTGTCAACTGTCCCGGAAAAACTGGGACAGTTTTGCTTGCTTATTGCTTGGTTATATTTTTTAATATAGAAATTAAATATCTAAGTGATGTGCAGAAAACTGAAGCAACAAGAGACAACTTAAACAAAATATTACTAAAATGCACAGTTACATATATGTGATGGTTCTAGGGGTTGCTTATGCGTAAGTTGCTGCCACTCTTGGCTTGGTTGTCTGGTTGAACCCTTTCTGTCTGGACAGCCCTTCACTTCGTGGCTGTCTCAGTCGCTGGCAGAATCCGTCAGTGGGCGTTTTTTTGAATCTCTTCCAGCAAAGAAGTTCTTTGATGCCAAGTCTCCTCCTACTCTCCCTGTGCGGAAGTCTTCTGCGCAGGGAGGGAGTGGGCAGCGGAGTACCCATGCTCTCCCCGCTGGTTTCTGGCGAAGAGTCTTGGAGCCTCCTCTCCAAATCCCCTCTCTGCCCCCCTTCTCCACTGGTGTTACGCTGATTTCCTTCCCCAGCAGATGGGCTGCCTCTCTCCCTACTGGGACCCTCTCCGGCATCCCTCTGGAGCCTTCCCTCCGCCTCCAGCTCTGATGGCAGTTCCCTGACAATATAGAAATGTTTCATTAATACAAAGTTACTGCTGCAGGAGAGAAACTGTGAGAAACATATTCGGGGGGGGGGATTCTAGGACCAAGGTCAACCTCCCATGATATTTTTGTGATTGCCAGGATGTGTGTAATGTTATTCATGTAATGCTGTTATATTTATAGCATTGAATTCTACCCCCCTTTCCTATATGCTGTTTCATTTTCTATTGTGTTGCTGCTTTGAGCACAACTCTTTTTGTCGAAAGCAGCATATAAATAGAATTGTGACGGTGATTCCTGAAGTGATATGGGTGGAAAAGGAAGCCAAAGAGCTGCACATTTTTGTAAGGGTTTGTATATCTTTCCCTGCCTTTGGGGTTATAAGTATATAAGAGAAAATATTATTTGTTTGTATTTGGGGATCTTCAGAACAAAACCTCCCTATCATTACCCATAATTGCAAGCAGGATCATACTGAGATTGGATTAAATTCAGAATGGTTTTGGAAATGCACAAAGCTTTTCCATATATATATATATATATATATATATATATATATGCATAAACTCTGTGTGCGTGTATAAAACTTCAATTACCACTGGAATGGGAGATATGGGGAACAGATATGGTCTCATCTGACTTGAATGCCTCTCTTTAAAGTTATGTAACTGATTTTGGTAAAGATACTATGATATTTCCTATCACACTATATTTAAGTATTAATGGATTTTCCCATGAAATCTCTATCTCTCTTCTGCAAGGTAACCTTTGCCCAGAACCCTTGTTTGATATAGTGGGTCTTTCCATGGCAACCAATTGTGATGTCATGCATGGAAAGATTATGAGGTCAAAAAGCACCCAAAGCAGAGTTTAAAAAACAAGAAAGGGAAAAATATTCAGCAAAAGAGGTGCAAATATTTAAAGTCAGCATTCAGAAGGAAAAGGACATAGCACAAAGCCAGTAAAAGAAATGAAGAGTATGTGTTGGTGATTTTTTTTATTTAAAAAACCACACCTGTGTGTATCTACCTGAAACAATACATGATAAAAAGCAAGTAAATTTGCACCTCTGTTTAAGGCAAAAAGCATTGCAGAGGGTGGACCAGATAACCCTCAGGATCCCTTCCAACTCTATAAGTCTAAATTCTATGATTCTAAAGCCATATATGGAGGTCAATTCAAATGGAATGAATGTGCCTAGAGAGGAGATTGATATCATGGTGGCAGGCTATCCTGGATATCCATGCTGCATACATTCATTATACAGAGGTACCTTGGGTTACAGATGCTTCAGGTTACAGGCGCTTCAGGTTACAGACTCCGCTAACCCAGAAATAGTACCTTGGGTTAAGAACTTTGCTTCAGGATGAGAACAGAAATCGCGTGGCAACAGTGGGAGGCCCCATTAGCTAAAGTGGTACCTCAGGTTAAGAACAGTTTCAGGTTAAGAACGGAACAAATTAAGTTCTTAACCTTGGTACCTCGGTTTTTGAACGTAATCCATTCTGGGAGACTATTTCAGTTCTGAAATGTTCAAAAACCAAGACTCAGCAGCCGACAGCTAGGCCTCTGGATCTTGCAGTCAGCGGAAGCCACGTGGCATGTTCGACTTCTGAGGCGTGTTCGGATACCGAGGTACCACTGTATTAAGTGTTGGAAAGGAATGGCCAAACCTGCTAATTTTGACTTCTCTCAGTTTCTCATTTTTCCAACCTTCAGTTCTCTACTTTTCCATATCAGGTTGCAAATTCTTTTTTTAAAAAAAACTCCACAAAAATCATCATCTGTCAGAGATACTTTAGTTGGGATTCCTGCCATGCAAGGTGGTTGAATTAGACGACCTTCGGGGTCCTTCCAATTCTACAGCTCTATGATTCTATGAAATTCGCCAGCATTTCCATATGAATTTCCCATTATATACACATGTTCATATGCAATTTCTAAAGCCTCCAAGAGAAACACATAACTGGGCAACTGCTCTCTACTCATCAGTGGGATACTGTGAACCACGGCCAGATTTAGGCTGGATGAGGCCCTAGGCTACTGAAGGTAATGGGGCCCTTTGTATGTCCAGCTTTCCTTTGTCAACAACAAATTGCCACTGTTTTTTGTGTTGAATATACAGTTGTACCTCAGGTTAAGTATTTAATTCATTCCAGAGGTCCGTTCTTAACCTGAAACTGTTCTTAACCTGAAGCACCACTTTAGCTAATGGGGTCTCCTGCTGCTGCCGCGCCGCCGGAGCTCGACTTCTGTTCTTATCCTAAAGCAAAGTTCTTAACCTGAAGCACTATTTCTGGGTTAGCGGAGTGTGTAACCTGAAGCGTATGTAACCCAAGGTACCACTGTATGCCATAGGGTAATTTATGGACCTAATAGGTATTTAAAGCCATTTGCACATAACAAAATATGTATTTTATCAAAGTAATTGTTGAACTGAAATACAATTAAGAAGAAGTACAGTGGTAGCTTGGGTTACAGACGCTTCAGGTTGCAGATGCTTCAGGTTACAGACGCTTCAGGTTACAGACTCCGCTAACCCAGAAATAGAACCGGGGGTTAAGAACTTTGCTTCAGGATGAGAACAGAAATTGTGCGGCGGCGGCGTGGCGGCAGCGGGAGGCCCCATTAGCTAAAGTGGTACCTCAGGTTAAGAGCAGTTTCAGGTTAAGAACGGACCTCCAGAATGAATTAAGTTCTTAACCCAAAGTACCACTGTATATTAATACTGAAATACAGTTAAGAAGAAGTATATTAATACTGAAATAATTATTAAGCTCTAACTTAAAATGATTTTTTATTCATAACAAACTTAATAATGCAAACACATTGACATTTGGCAATAACAAAAGTTCCTGTAGAAACACAATTTACCAAGAGAGTGGGGCCCTAAGCTATAGCTTGTTTAGCTTATACATAAATCTGGCACTGCTGTGAACCATAGTGTCGACCATAGTGAGCCTTTTGCGTGCTCAGCTTGGTAATGGTTATGGCAGCACCGCAGGTCGACTCATCTCAGAGTCATCTCCCACCCATACTGAACCAGGGCACAGTCACACGAACACAACCACCCACTTGAGCCCCACCCAGGACTTTCTAACATCTCTGTGTCCCCTCCAAAGATATGATTCAGCTTCTTGGGGGCTTTATCAGCATTGCCCACTTTCATAGTTGTCAACTTACAGATTTGAAAACAAGGGACCAGCAGCCTTGAAAATAAGGGATCAGCAGCCAAAATAAGGGATTTTCCAAGCACAGGTAAGTTCAACTTCTGAGCCCCTCCGAGCCAAAGGCAGAAAGCCCAGACAGCAGCCAAACGAAGCCTCAAGTGGTGGTTCTCACAGCACAGCAACCTGGGAAAGGGGATGCAGCAAGGGAAACCACCGTCACCTCTCCGCTGGGAAGCGCTGAGCAAAGGCAAGTTCCCAGGCAACGCGGCTGATTTGAATTGCACAAGGCATGCAAGCTCCACCCCCAGTCGTTCTTAGACTCCTTATTGGGTGAGCAATGCAGACAAGCAATACAGTTGGAGCCTCCCTCTTCCCTGGCTGGCAGGGAGGGAGGGAGAGGAGCTGCTTCCTTTGAAACCTGAGAAATTTAAGGGACATCATCAATAAGGGACAGCAGTGGGACACAGCGCTGGGATAAGGGACTTTCCCACCAAATAAGGGACGGTTGACAGCTATGCCCACTTTTTGTGTGCCAGCAATGGAAGATCATGATACCCAGTCTCCTTACCATTAACCAATGGCGCTCTAGCAAACACATCCATGGGGTACTTGGGAGATGTTTACCGCAGCTTGTTACAATGCTCCACTGCTATAATAATCTGAGAGAACCACCTTACTCTTGGGCGATTTATGGGTTAAAGGGCGTTGGATGTGACCACACTGTTACTTTCCTAATTACTGTATTTTTCACTCTATAAGACGCACCAGACCACAAGACGCACCTAGTTTTTGGAGGAGGAAAACAAGAAAAAAAATATTCTGAATCTCAGAAGCCAGAACAGCAAGAGGGATCGCTGCACAGTGAAAGCAGCAATCCCTCTTGCTGTTCTGGCTTCTGGGATAGCTGCGCAGCCTGCATTTGCTCCATAAGACGCACACACATTTCCCCTTACTTTTTAGGAAGGAAAAAAGTGAGTCTTATATAGTAAAAAATACGGTAATCATTGTTACCTTCCTCTTTGCTCCATGGTAGCTCCTCTCCAGCATTGCGTTAAGCTCTGTTCCACCAGAGGAGAATGGAATCTTTAGGTATTAGTGCTTATCTTGGGAACACCCATGCTGATCTCTGAGTTACTGATTTCTATGCCTGGCATTGCCTCCAGAACTACTTCGGCATCCCTGATATAGGAAAAAGAAAATAATAATGCCCAAACCTAGTTCCAAGGCTCCAGAAATGGAACTGGATTTTGACGTGCTACAAAAAACGAGGGCCGTTTTGCCCAGCTCATAAATGGCTGTTTCATTTCAACTATATTTTGGGATGGATGAGTGAATGAGGTGAAATGCTCTTGGGGGAAAAACAATTGCCACCATTTTGATCTTTCCAGAGAGCTGTACTATAAGTGACCTTTTGGTCAATTTTTTAAATCTTTCAGTCAGTTCTAGGATATGTTAATAAATGCTTCACACTCAACCTCCCATTTCAAGAGATTGACCCAGGCCTTCCAGTTTTTAACTACAATAGAGTGACCAGTCTCCCAAGGCCAGATTTTAAGGGGTGTTCAGCTGAATGCTGGTTAAAGGGAAGCAGCATTGGTTGGCTCTTTCTGCCTATAGCTGTTACTCTGAAAATACTTTAAACTCTTCTAGACTGTGATGATAATCTTCTAGGCCTGTATTTGGAATGTAAAATGCTGTGTATTTGCATACTACAAGGGGATACAGTTTCAGGGCAATCACTTACTCGGTTCTCATGTAAAAACAGTTTTGCTTGGAGCCTTTGAAGTGAAAATAGTATATTCCCACCTGGTCGCACTTCTGTGCTGAATTGAATTTTCAAATGGGTCAAAATAGGCAAAGGCCAAAGCAAAGCGGATCTAATCACATATCTCTCAAAACATTTTTTCCCCCTTTAAAGTAGCCAGGTGTTTCTGGTAGTGGTGATGGCTCCAGTTCTGATCAGTGTTGGTATGTGTCCATTGCTACCTTTTCCTGCTCTGTATTCCCCACTAACTGTTATTAGCTGCAGGTGGGATACAGGCAGCTGTATTTTGGCTATTCCCCTCCCAGGGGATAATTGCATCTTATGAGTTTGAGACTGGGAAATGACTGGCTCATTGAAATTTATTTGGATATTTTTGTGGTGGTGGGAAACAGCGCACCAAATACAGGACAGAGTCATAACCTTAGGTGTGGGGGACCATTGGCCCTTCGGTTGTTGCTGAACTACAATTCCCATCAGCCCTAAGCAAGCATGGCCAATGACCAAGGATGATGAGAATTGTAGATTCGTAACATCTGGATGGCTTTTCCGGGGATCACTATTTAGAACAGAGTTTCCCAACCTTGGGTCTCCAGCTGGTTTTGGACTACAACTTCCACCATCCTTAGCTAGCAGGACCAGTGGGCAGGGGTGATGGGAATTGTAGCAAACCAAAACAGCTGGAGACCCAAGGTTGGGAAACACTGATTTAGAAGAAAGAGAAGATCTGCTTGGCATGCAGAAGGTCCCAGGTTCAATCCCTGGCATCTCCAGGTAGGGCTGGGAGGCAGCCTCCTCTGACCCCTGGAGAGCCACTGTCACAATGGTCAGTTAGATGGACCAATGGTCTGACTCAGTAAAAAGCAGCACCCTAGGTTCTGTGTTCCAATTTGATATCACTAAAGGTAAAGGTAAAGGGGACCCCTGACTATTAGGTCCAGTCGTGGCCAACTCTGGGGTTGCGGCGCTCATCTCGCTTTATTGGCTGAGGGAGCCGGCGTACAGCTTCCGGGTCATGTGGCCAGCATGACTAAGCCGCTTCTGGCGAACCAGAGCAGCGCACAGAAATGCCATTTACCTTCCTGCTGTAGTGGGACGTGCTTTCAAACTGCTAGGTTGGCAGGAGCAGGGACCGAGCAACGGGAGCTCACCCCGTCGCGGGGTTTCAAACCGCCGACCTTCTGATTGGCAAGTCCTAGGCTCTGTGGTTTAACCTTCAGCGCCACTAGCATTGCCATAAATTTGAATATCAGTCATAACATGGTGGTGGGAAAGGCAAATGGTTGGATGTTATCCTGTCTGTTTCTCCTTCCCAAAATTCATAAACAGGGATGTTTTCTCTATAAAATTTATCATTTTGATGGATATATTGTCCTCCTGAGTAATAGGTCTGTTTTGCAGACAATGCTGTATACCATTTTAAAAGAAGCCATTCTGCAATGTTAGGTGTTTCTAGTGCTGATGCGCTGATAAAAATTGGGGCTCCACCCCAGCTGTTTCATTTTTTTTTAACAGGAGATCTGATCTATAACCTCAATTGACCCTAGCACAGTTGCGTAAATACTGTTGACTCTCACTGAGATTTATAGTCCAATGTCACTTTTGAAGGGGAAAACGTAACACCCTTTCTAGCCGTGTAAATGCAATGTAGTACCTGAAAGCCATGAGGCTTGAAAAATAACCGAGGGGAGCATTTCACTCACATTTAATGAGTTCACTCGACTCTGGCCGGAGAAAAAGGAACACAGAATTGTAGTCTATAAAGTGAATGTTTCCAGATGTTCTGCGTGCTCCGTAAGCACAGAGAGCTGAAAGTGAAACTCTTTTGCAACACCAATCTAACAGTATGAAAATGGGGAGTTAATCGTGCTGCAAGCCATAAAGCTGGGTGAGAAGAACGAAGTGTCTGAATGTGCATTTCTGTGCTGCCCAGATGACACAGAGCTGAACTGTGCTGGGACCGGCTACTGCCGCTAACCACCACAACAAAAATGGCAGTAATAATGCATTGTTATAATTATTTATTAAATTTCCATAGTGCCCTTCATCCGAAGAACACAGGGCAGTTCACAGTATAAAAACCACAAAGATACATACCATAATAACAAACAAAAACAATAGCCCCTCCAAAGTTCTGCAAGGTTGAATACATATGTTTTTATATGTATTGTAAGCTGCCCAGCGTGGCTGGGGAAACCCAGCCATGTGGACAGGGTATAAATAAAATCATTATTTATTATTATTATTATTATTATTATTATTACTACTACTACTACTACTACTACTATTAGTAGTAATTTGTACTACTACAAGTAGTATTACTGCTATTATTATACTGCTTCTGAGAGTTTCCCCCCTCTCCCCTAGACAATACCTAAAGACTTGAAATATTGGGGATGGGTGGGAAGGAGGGAATGCCTTCAGGATGAAAAATACTTCAAAGCAAAAACACACAGACACAAACACACCAGAAATGCAATGAGAATCTTCAAAGAGTAGCCCTGCTCTTCCAACAAATCAAAATGCTTCATCAAAGGCAAAACTGTTGGCTTAATAGAGAGTTCTCTCTGTCTAAGTGCAAATATTCTTCTTCGAGGGTCAGCTTAATGTGCAATACTACAGTTACCTGACTAAGGATCTTCCTCTAAGAAGAGCCTCGAATACACTGAGGAAATGGCACCCTCCCACTTTTAAGCTGCCACATGGACACCCCAACACTGCACAAACCTAAGGAATGGCATGGACTGCTTGGCACAATGCTACGCAGGGCTGCCTGTTTTATTGCTAGGGGTGTAAATTGGCCCTGGTAGCATCTCTTTTCTAGTTCACAGGGACGCTAACAGCTGGGGTGGGGAAGGAGCCTTGAAGGCCTCGTTCACTTCTGGGCAAACTTCCAATGGCCAGATGCCAAGGGTGGGTGGAGCCAGAGGCAAATGCTGGCCGAGAAACTATTGCAAAATTTCCATTTGTGCAGTAGCGTAGTTTCTACACACCCTCACTCACCCCTCTGTGTTCTCCACCCAAACAAGCAAGAGGCACTGGCAGATTTCAAGGACACATTCCAGCCAGGCAAGAACAGAGTGTGACGCAAGACAAGTGTGACCTGCAGAATTTCAGGGGCCAGATAGAGATTCACAGAGGGCCACATTTGGCCCCTGGACCTCAGATTCCCCTGAGATTCAGTTGGTTTTCACCATCCACATGGCTAGCAGAAATAGGTAAGAAACCAACATCAGTCACACACTCCACACATCCAATTTTGGGGGGGGCTCTATGTGGGGTCATCCTGTAGAACATAAACACATCAGCATTGCACTGCTGGCCCCACCCTACAATTGTACCTCATGCACTAGGGACGCCTCCCAGCAGCCATAATGGAAACAGCAATGTGGTGTTTGGCCTCAGCACCTTTCAGTTAGACGTATACTGCCTTGAAATGGAGAGCTAGCATAGCTGAAAACATTTCATAGTCTAATCTTCTTAAAAAGCCTTCTAAGCTAATGGACTTCATCAGAACCGCATTCACATCCCATGAACAACTTTATCTCTACTAGAGTGTTGAAGACTCCTTAATAGGACTTAGATGCAATAGAGGAAGCTCATGGTTTGACACAAGAGTAGGGACAATGCTAGCTCCAATGTCTGTCTGTCAAATGAAGTTCCTTGCAAAGGAGCCCCTACAGGTCAGCAGCTAGTATTCCACTGAGGTTCCATGTGAACAGGATGCCTGTGCAACTGGGTATTCGAATGGGAGGTAACCCCTATGTGCAAGGAGCTGCTTGTATTCAGGGAGATTGTTTGCAGAGAACCACAAACACAGATGAACATCAACAGGTGTGGCTTGTGCAGGGATGCAATGGCAGAGGTCGGATGAGAAGCACAGCCCCAGCCCTGTTTCAAACCACAGGTACCCTGCACACGAGAAGGATGTGAATAGAGACAGCATTCTTCTTCTTCTTCTTCTTCTTCTTCTTCTTCTTCTTCTTCTTCTTCTTCTTCTTCACAATGAACCCATATAAATTATAATATATGAACAAGTAGTTCCTTTCCCCCTGATCCTATTTGTAGTCAGGGTCAGAATAGAGTCATCAAATGAATTTCTCTCTATTCATTCCACGATGCTCATAATTTTATGAATTTATATAATGTGTCTTTTCTTTCTTTTAGTATAGCCAGTCTAGGGGTGTGGGTGGCTGTCGCTTAATCTAACCTAGAGCGTGTTTCCTTCAGCTCAAGGTCCTTGAAACCATTTCTTGGAGTTTGAGCTGGAAGCTAAAACCTGAGGTTATCTGTGCATTGACCTCACATGGGCAGATAGCTAGACTCCCAGTATTTATACCAGGCCTGGTTAAACCAAGAGCTTCATATTGAGCAAGCAAACATATGAAGAGCCTGCTGAATCAGGCCAAAGTTTCATCTAGTCCAGATTTCTGTTCCCACAGTCAGTGGTGTAGCGTGGGTTGCTAATGCCCAGGGCTGTGTGAAGGGTGGATGGGAGAGAAGGAAATGGATGGAGTATGCATGCTCATTCAACTGCCTAATGGCATCCTGCCACCCAGGAGATCGCCACAGCAGAGATAAGAAGAGTCATTCCATTGTCTGAAGAGGTCACTTCCTGGTTTGCATGAAGAAGCTGTTTTCAACGGAGCCCAGTGCCAGAGGTGCACAGCTGTATTGAGGTAACATCAGGTGTTGGAATTTTGCACCCCTAACAATTTTGCACCTGGGGCAATCACACTTGTGGCCCCCAGGCTACACCACTCCCCATAGTAGCCAACCAGATGCCCATGGGAAACATGCAAGCAGAATCTGAGTGCAACGGCACTTTCTCCATCTGCAGTTCCCAGCAACTGGTATTTCAAGGCATATTTTCTAGGAGGTAGAACATAGTCATTGTGGTCTTTGATAGCCTTATTCTCCATGAATTTGTCTAACCCTCTTTCAAAGCCACCCAAATTGGTGGCCATCACTACATTTTTTTTGGTAACCTGCCCATCACTGCATTGCATATGTCTATTCCCGGGTATATGCATTGGGGTTGGAGCACACACCGTCTAGCATGACTTACTAGGCTACGAGGTTCCTGGGAAGAGCCCAATTTTCCTAGGACAGTTCCCACACTCTGGTGTGGGTCCAACAGCTACAGTGCCAAGCATTGTGCCATGCTAAGGAGCCCACTGGGAAGGAGTCCATATCAAATATTTTCTACTTGCCTCAGCGGTAATTAGTTTTACTGTCCTCAAAGAACAATCAACTTCTTGAGAAAAGCAGAATGTTTATAAGCAGCTTTTTGTTCATGCAAGAAGAAGATAGTGATCTTCCTTCTTTCCTCCACTGGTGCTGCTTCTCACCATAAATTAAAGCAGACAGAACTTCCAACAAACCCTTATTGCTAATTCCATTGCCAGCCATACCAAAAAGAAAGAAAAGAAATATGGGATGAGATGTCCAGCTGAGATAAATGGATATTCTAGGGCAACTCCCATGTAAGTGTCCCAATCAAGTGAGAAAATAGAGTTACTTGATAGGAGGGAGTGGTGCTGATAGGCCCCATTGAGAACAAATGTAGTAATTTTGGGCTGCCTCCCTGGAGGTAATTGGCAGAGGAAGCTTACATTTAGCGTGCCAGGAATGCAATTTTGCTAGACGAGAAACAGAGGTGCTTACTTCCCTGTTATACAACTCTCACAGGTAACAACTAATGGAAAAGCACTGTCGTCGTATGGTAGATTATTAATACTTCCACCCTGTTTTTGCAAGTAATATGCAGTTATAAGCTTGTGTCCACCATATAGCTATGCATAATGTTCTCCTTCCATCCAACCAATTTGGTTATGGCAAAATTTTGGACGTTCCAAAGTTCATTTGGGTGCGCGAGATTGCAGTGTACTAGTTTCTGATCTCGTCAATTATCAAAGCCATATTAAATTAGCATGACAAAGACCTTGATGCTCAACGCTGTCAGCAGTTCATTCTTGCAGAGGCATGGAAAAAAAGTTTTCATCTCAGAGTGTTATTGCTTCTGAAATTCCCGGCAGGGGTGTTTGGCCCATACTTTAGCAACAACACCATATTAATAACAGCACAGGACAGTGGCTGCATGCCAGACCGAAACATTTTACTGCCTGAAGCACAGGACAAGATGGCACCTCAACTCTTCCATGTACACAAGCCAACCAGACTAGTAGTTTAATCACATTTCAACACGGATGACAGCGTAGTATCATCCACTGCACCTGAGGGCAGCAGGATAGCTAGGTTAGGGGGCACAGAGCAGCCTGCACAGCACACAGAGCTGATCCCACCTCCTGCCCCTCAGCATCTACTGCCTGAGGCAGTTGCCTCACTCTGCCCAATAGTAGGATTGGCTCTTTATGTTACTCCATGACCAGTTACTGAGAAACTACATTGCTGGGGGTATTGCCCTTTGGACCTTGCTAGTGCGTTAGGGAGGTCCAGCTTTGAGGGCTTTATGGCAGTTCCCTCACTGTACAACGTAAAGTTACAGGGAACCAGGGAGAGGGGATAAATAACTATACAAAGAAATAAATAGCTGTACAACTTTTAGAAGACATCTAAAGGCAGCCCTATAGAATGGAGTTTATTTTCAGTGCTTGATTTTTATTATGTTTTGTTTTTTTATCTGTTGGAAGCTGCTCAGAGTGGCTGGGGCAACACAGTCAGAAAGGTGGAGTACTGCTACTACTAGTTGTTATTATTATTATTCCCACAGTAATCTGGCTGGCCATTAAGGAAAGCAAGACACAGAATCTGATAATGTGATCTGGCCGGTCTCTTCTTATGTTCTTACACTGATTAATAGCAAAAGCTTGAGATACTCCAGCCATCTAACCCCACAAAGGATTGTCCCAAATGTGGAGCCTGCCTACTAGGTTGCTCAGTTGCAATCAATACACAAAGAATTACAAGAAAAGGGGTGGAAGAACTCCAGAACTGCTTGTGCCTGTCTATGGATTTATGCATGATGAAGATGGTGCACTCATTACCCCTTGTGCAGAGAGGTGGGGACATCTGTACATAAACTGTGGGCCATAAACGGGCATAGGATCATCCAGCAGCGCCAGCAGCACAAGTTTGTACTTGTGTTGGTTTCAGCTTAAATCTGATCCAGAAGAATAAGAGAGGACGAACATGAAGGGACAGGAAAGGGCCCGATAAAGCAGTAGCGAAGATGGATTAATTGGTAGCAGACAGTCCCAGCATAGGTGAGGCTGTGAAAATCCTAGAGAGGCTTTCCAAAACAAGCACACTTTGCATACAAATTTCAAGTGGGAGGAAGAGCTGGCTAGAACAGTAGAGGCAGGGAGGCGGCTCCAGGTGTAGGAAGCTGGATGGCCGAAAGTGGGAACCTGGCAAAGAGGAGGAGATTGCAGAGAGTAGGGAAGCATGTTGAGCTCAGCCAGGGCTCAGGTCTGAACACTTATTTTATTTATCACTGTTTACGTTCACCTCAAGGTGATTTACAAGCATGTCACAAAAATAGCTAAAAATAGTTTTAAAAACAGTACAAAAAAAAAACCAAAAAACCCTGATGAACACATAAGGCAGAGAGCTTTTCATCCAGCTGGAAAAATGTCTTCGGATGTTTCCAGAAAGTAAAGATTGTGGGCGCCTGTTGTATCTTAACAGGGATGTGGTTCTACAGAACAGGAGCAGCCACACGGAAAGCTCTGCTGCTCAAGGTTACTAAGTGGGGGTTCTGGATTGCGGGCTCTACTGGTCAGAACGGGAGCCTCAGCGATCACCCTCTCCCACTGGAAACAAGCCAGGACTGCTCCAAGAAAATGCATGTGGCAAAAAGGAGCGCTAGGCCCTGGTGGGCCACCCCCTTACCCGCTTGTGATTGGCCAAGTGGATAGCCAGCCAATCAGGATTTTTAAAAAGGTGGAGATTTTTTTTTTGCTTCTCACTTCCCTCTGTGGCCCCCTAGCCTCATACTGTGGCCCCCCATTTATGCAATTTTTACCTATGGCCTCCTTGGAATATCCTGGGAGTCCCCAGGGGGCCATATGCTGCCATCCCGGTTGGGAAACACTAGTATATAACATATTGGAGCCAGTTTACTTGTGAAACCACCTTACCCCATATATGCCCACTTGACTGCTTCAGTTTATGGAACTGGCACTCTTACAAGTGCCACATTACATGTGCTACACATTTGTAAGAAATCAATCTTTTAGTGTGGCAGCAGCTACATTTTGGAACTCCCTGCCTATTGATATAGGCAGGTACCTTCACTGTACTCCTTTCATTCTGAAGGCCAGCAGAGCCAGGGACTCAGCTACATTAGTAAAAAACAACAACAGCATTTCAGATGCGTTATAAACATGCAACAGCAGATAGCGCTGGAGAGCAAAACAAAATTTAAGTATTTTTCCATAGCATTTCTTTTCTTTTGTTATAACGATTTAATTTCTTAATTATTTACAGCGTTTCCTCCATTGTGTGTAGATAAACCCCCAATCACACGGAATGTTGACATGTTTTTTTTTTAAAAAATAATTTAAATTTTTTAAAATTAAATTTTATACCGCCCTTCATCTGACAATCACAGGGCAGTTCACAGGTTATTTATAGAGAAACATTTTCACCAGGTGCCTAAAATATGCAATGAAGGCGCCAGGCGAGCCTTTCTGGGGAGAGCAGTCCACAAATGGGGAGCGACCACAGAAAAGGCCTGTTCTCTTGTTGCCCCCCCCCCAAGAACTTGTCATTGGTTTTAATAATGTTCTAATCGTTGTTTGATTTGTATCGTTTTGTTCTTTTGGTAAAGCACTTTGCAGTGTTGTTACAATTAAGGGGTATATAATTTTTTGTGGAGTAAAATAAATCAGGCCTGCGACTTGACTGTCTCAAGAATGACCCACCGCTGAATATTTCACAGGGCTCCACCTAACTCTAGACCTACACTTGCAAGTATCTGGACCAGTTGAGTGCCTGTTAGGTTGCCTAGGGCCCCATGTTGACAAAAGAGGAAGGAAGAGAGGGAGATGAGAAAGTACATGGAAGGGTAGATGGGGCAAAGCTGTATACACAACTGAAGCTAAACGAGAAAAGGCAAGTGGAATAAAGAGATCAGTCTCATGCTGATGGGGCAGGAAGATGGTGATCCTTATCTAACCCTTCCTTCCTGATTAGGATTATTCAGCTTCAGAATTTATTTCTGCTTTCTGCTGGAGCCACGGCAGGGTTAAAAGCAAGAAAGAGTAGCCTGCCTGGTTTTGGATGAGAGTGTGGCGCTAAAACTTAGCGGCCCTACAGTGATGTTGTGGCTTCTTTAGCTAAGGCCCCGAGAAATGCAGATGATATGAAGCTTAGCTCAAAGACTGACCACATCCTGTTAGATTTTGTTGAACAGGTGGAAGATAGCTGAAGCTAACTTGCTGTGCACAGTTTGTCTTACTGAAGATTACCAGCTGGTGCACATGTATGTGTGAGCGAACACACATACACACAAGGCTATTTGAAGAACCATTTTTGCCTTAGATATCTTGGAACTCATTTGGAGGAGAAAGTCATTGCGACTATTTAAGAATATAGGGCCCAATCTGTCCCATATTCTGAGCTAATAAATCAGGGGAGCCTTGATTTTACTTTTCAAACAATGGTCCCATAAGATTCCTTTGCTAAATCAAATCAGGTTCCAGATTACACAGTTATTTGGGCATGAAGAAGTCACCCCAATCAACTTTTCACAAAGTGAGCAGTAAGGCCTAGTCTGAGAAATTTTTGGGGGTGGTGTGGTGGGGAGGGACAGAAAGTTAGTGTTCAGTTATTTTCTGGGCTATGGAGCAAAATAATTGTGGAGGTGCATATAGGAAAATCAACTTTATCATGTCATCCCCGGGATATGGAATGCCACCTTCTGTCTGCATGTTTATATCACACATGATTCATCCCCATGTAGGGTGTGAAGGCACATGAGGCAGGCACACTGGATGTGTGACTTTTTGAGAATCATATGCATGCACCGGTCTTGAAAGACCTACGTTGGCTCCCAGTACATTTCTGAGCACAATTCAAAGTGTTGGTGTTGACCTTTAAAGCCCTAAATGGCCTCGGTCCAGTATACCTGAAGGAGCGTCTCCACCCCCATTGTTCTGCCCGGATGCTGAGGTCCAGCGCTGAGGGCCTTCTGGTGGTTCCCTCACTGCAAGAAGCCAAGCTACAGGGAACCAGGCAGAGGGCCTTCTCGGTAGCAGCGCCCGCCCTGTGGAATGCGCTCCCATCAGATGTCAAAGAGATAAACAACTACCTGACATTCAGTAGACATCTTAAGGCAGCCCTGTTCAGGGTTTTTTAATGTATGACATATTAGTGTATTTTTTTTATTTTTTTAATAATAATTTTTATTAGTTTTCCAATTTTAAAACAAAACAACAGCAACAACATAAAAACGTCAACAAATACAAACAAACACACAAATATAAGTTCTTAACCTCATTTTCATAAACCTCCTTTCTCGGACTTCCCCATACCTCACCCTTTTTGCATCCTTATTTTACAGTTTTTCAGCAACCCTTTTAGCCAATTAAATTTAAATTTATTAAATTTCTCAATTTCACCTTAAGTCATCAAACATTTTCAGCTGTAATTCTGCATCTTCCTTCCCCTTGACATTTTAACACTGATCAATATTGTAACAGTTCTTAAGATAAGCTTTAAACTTCTTCCAGTCTTCCTCCACCGTCTCTTTCTCTTGGTCACGGATTCTGCCAGTCATTTCTGCCAATCCCATAAAGTCAATCACTTTCGTCTGCCATTCTTCCAGTGTGGGGAGTTCTTGTGTCTTCCAATACTTTGCTAGAAGGATCCTTGCTGCTGTAGTGGCGTACATAAAAAAAGTCCTATCCTTCCTTGACACCAATTGGCCGACCATGCCCAAGAGAAATGCCTCTGGTTTCTTGTGAAAAGTACATTTAAGTACCTTCTTAATTTCATTATAAATCATTTCCCAGAAGGCTTTAATCTTTGGGCAGGTCCACCAAAGGTGAAAGAAGGTACCTTCAGTTTCATTACATTTCCAACATTTATTATTGGGCAGATGATAAATCTTCGCAAGCTTAACTGGGGTCATGTACCACCTGTAAATCATTTTCATAATATTTTCTCTTAGGGCATTACATGCCGTGAATTTAATACCGGTGGTCCATAACTGTTCCCAGTCAGCAAACATAATGTCATGTCCAATGTCCTGTGCCCATTTAATCATAGCTGATTTAACTGTCTCATCTATTGTATTCCACTTCAGCAACAAATTGTACATTCTTGATACATTCTTAGTACTGGGTTCTAACAGTTCTGTTTCCAATTTCGATTTCTCCACCTGGAAGCCAATTTTCCTATCTTGTTTAAAGGTTTCCATTATTTGATAATAATGAAGCCAGTCTCGCACCTTGGGCTTTAATTTCTCAAAACTCTGTAGTTTAAATTCACCGCTTTCTTGTTCTAAAATTTCAGAATATTTTGGCCATTTGGATTCCATATTAAGTTTCTTCACCTCCTTAGCCTCCATAGGTGATAACCACCTAGGAGTTTTATACCACCTAGGAGTTTTATTTTCCAACAAATCCTTGTACCGAATCCAAAGATTATATAATGCTTTCCTAACAATATGGTTTTTAAAACCCTTGTGAACTTTAACCTTGTCGTACCATAAATATGCATGCCAACCAAACCTATTATCAAATCCTTCCAAATCCAGAATATCTGCATTCTCAAGAAGTAGCCAATCTTTCAACCAGCAGAAAGCTGCCGATTCATAGTACAGTCTCAAATCCGGCAGGGCAAACCCCCCTCTTTCTTTTACATCAGTAAGTATCTTAAATTTTATTCTGGGCTTTTTGCCCTGCCAGATAAATTTAGATATATCTTTCTGCCACTTCTTGAAACAATCCAGTTTATCCACAATTTGTAATGTCTGAAACAAAAATAACATTCTAGGCAATACATTCATTTTAATCACTGCAATTCGGCCTAACAAGGAAAACTTCAAATTCGACCATATTTCTAGATCTTTCTTTACCTCTGTCCAACATTTATCATAATTGTCTTTAAATAAGTTCACATTTTTAGATGTCATGTTAATCCCCAAATATTTTACTTTCTTTGCCACCATTAACCCAGTTTCATTTTGGAATCTCTCTCTTTCAACATTTGTTAAGTTTTTTCCAGAACTTTAGTTTTTTGTTTGTTCAACTTGAATCCTGCCACCTGGCCAAAGAATTGAATTAACTCTAAAACTCTTTTTGTACTAGTGTCTGGCTCTTGTAACGTCAATACTAGGTCATCTGCAAATGCCTTCAATTTATAGTGTTTAGCTCCGACCTGAACTCCTTTTACCAGCTGGTCCCCCCTGATCATGTTCAACAAAACCTCCAGGACTGATATAAAAAGTAATGGGGATATCGGGCACCCCCATATTAGTGTATTTTTGGTCTTTGTGGAAGCTGCCCAGAGTGGCTGGGGAAACCCAGACAGATGGGTGGGGTACAAATAATACATTATTATTATTATTATTATTATTATTATTATTATGCTACCTTGGCTCCCATGACAGAAGAAAAACAAGATTTAATGTAATAAAATAAAACAATAAGCAAGCAAACTAATGGAAAGGAGTCGTGGACAGCCCCTGGATCTTGCTTTGGCTCAAAACTTGACCAAATACATTTTTTTAAAAAAGATCAGATGCCTGGTGAATTGCTGCCATCTCTAGTAAATACTGTCAACGGTGATCGCTTATAGATGAAGCATAATGAGTACATGCCTTGTGCCAGGCCTTGCATTTGGATGCATTAGGAAGGGGTAGAACAGGTTTGGAACTGTGAGAAAATGCCTATTGACTTCTTCTTATATTCATATTGGCTCTCATCCTCATTACTGCAGAAGGATTAGCCCTGTTTCCCAGAATGCCAGGCCATGGGTCACATGAAAAAACCTGCCACAATTTGCATGAGGATTCACACAGCAGGTCAGTACGAATGAGAATAGAAAAGATGGATCTCTGCAAGATATTGCAAGCTAGGGCATTATTTGCATGTTCTGGTGCCAGGGATGTGATAGATTGCTTATATAATTATCTAACTCATCAGCATGATCGGTTTTTTTCCACTCTTGGTACATTCTGTGATGTAGTTGTAGCTTTGCATACATTTGATATTGTATCAGCATGAATCCACTGAGCTACAATTCTGGCTGAAACACATAACAGAGAGTGGATGAATTACAGCACTGACCACAAGCCTGGATAATCTGGATTCATATTAATAAGCAGCCTTGGACATACTCAGCGACCTTTTCCCGTGGGCTGATGTGAATATTGCAAAGCTCATTAGAGGGCACAATGAAACGATTGCTTATAGGCACACACAGATCACCCCTTTGTGAAGCTACCCTGCTGATGAACACATGGATCTTCAGTCCACAAGAGCTTCCCCATTCATTTCAACAGAGGCAGCAGAGCTGTACGTGAATTCCACTACGAACATCAAACTGCTCATCGTATTTTGGCTCGAATATGCATTCTGACATTTTATTTGTGCTCTTCTAGAAATAGATGACACCAAGGACTGTAGTTCAGTAGCAGAACACATGGTTTGCATGCAAACGGTTCCAGGTTCATCACCTGTCTAAAGCCCCAGAGAGCCAGTCAGTGTAGACCAGGGATGGTGGACCTGGGGCTCTGCAGATGTTATTGGACTTCAACTCCCAACAGCTTCAGTTCGCAGGGCTAATAATAGTCAAGGAGAGTGACACGTGTGATTTATCAACATCTGGTGGGCCACAGATTTCCCAAACCTGGTGGTATCAGCGTTAAGCAAAGTGGGACAATGATCATTGACTTGGTACAAGTTCATTTGTTCTGAAATTGGTCCTGTAAATTTCAGTTAATAATAACTTTCTTTATATTGTGTTTCCTTCCTGGGAACCACAGCCCTTAACGCGATATCATGAAATGTAATTGATACTTACAAACGAATATTGAATCATACTTCAAAAGTAAATAAAGAGGTCAGGACTTGGAACTAGAGATTGGCAAGCCAACTGTGGCTCACACTGGATTCGCTCAGAAATCAGCTGAGCCATTCCCCCCCCCCCCAAAAAAAAAAAAAACATTCCTAAGGCAATCTGGATTTGAAGATCCTTCCTACTCTTTGGACAGTCAATTAGCCATTTATAAGAGAAGCCACTTCCCAACACTCCCTGTGTCTAACAAACAAAACCCAAGACAAGGATATGCAGTTGAGCAGGTAGGACCATGCTGAGAAAAGCAGGTATGATTCACAGTGTTAATCTAGTACCCACCTTGCTGGGAACTACAGAGGGGTTTCCCCTTTCTATATATAAACAAATGATTCATTAATTTGTGTGGGAGAAATGTAAAACGCTCTTATTTGGTGACACTTTGTTTATTAAAGATACCCTTTATTTCTAGCCCTATATGGGCAGGAAACCCATTGAAGGGTATAAAAAAGGTAAAGGACCCCTGACAGTTAAGTCCAGTCACACATGACTCTGGGGTTGCAGTGCTCATCTCACTTTACTGGCTGGGGGAGCTGGCGTAGACAGTTTTTCTGGGTCATGTGGCCAGCATGATTAAGCCGCTTCTGGTACAACAGAACACCGAAACCAGAGCAGCGCACGGAAACACCGTTTACCTTCCCACCAGAGTGGTACCTATTTATCTAGTTGCACTTTTTGAGGTGCTTTCGAACTGCTAGGTTGGCAGGAGCTGGGACCGAGCAACAGGAGCTCACCCTGTTGTGGGGATTTGAATTGCTGAACTCCTGATCGGCAAGCCCAAGAGGTTCAGTGGTTTAGACCACAGCGCCACCCGCATCCCTCAAAGGGTATGGTACCTGTATTGTCTGGGGTGGGGTGTCCTTGCAGGATGTGAATCCTCCTTTCACATACTGAAGCCCATCGTCATAATGATGGGCTGTTTGCTGTCAGAGGCCAAGATCTACCTGAGTGATAACCTTTCCCTTGATGGTAGAAAGCCAGCAGTGTTACGAGTTTCCAAATTCCCAGGGCATAATGGGCTGGTTCCAAAATTAAAGAGCATTGCCTAGACTGTTAAAGCTAGGGATCATTCTCCTTATTTTAGCCTCTTATTATAAAACTATTTTTATTGTATGTCAATAAAACAGGACAGATGAAAAGGTCAAAAGTAAGGATGGATCCAAAGTCAATAGTTAATTAATCCATTTCCTCCTCTGGCAAAGTCCCAACTTAATATTAAAAGCGGATAGGTAGGCAAATATACTGAACACTGACACACCTGTGTCTGAATCATCTTCCAATCACATATTTTCGAATACTTCTCTCTTGCTTTCACCCCACTTGGTCAAAGACCTTGGTGTTATTTGGTTAGGAAGGCCAGGGTGAGCCAGTGATTTCTCACGCCTGGAGCCAAGATAACTCTCAGACCTGGCAGCTTCCAAAACATTTCCATGAGATCCACACTGCTCACTTGTTCTCAGATGGGCATCGAAATGGCTTTCCTCTGACTCTCCTTGAAGACTTTGATTCTCTGCTAAGTGACTAAACACAGGTGGACAGTCATCTGGCCTAAATGTCACATTGCTATTACAACATAAAAGAAGAGTCTGTTATTGGTGCCCTTCAAAGCAGCTTTGCAGTTTTGAAAGATGGGGATCAGGAAGGACACAGAAAATGTGCATCTTCCTCCAAATCCAAACGAAGGGAGAGCTTAACCCAGGCTGGGCTTGGAATGGGTTCACCAAAACGGAGTGATCTACACCAGCTGCTAATCTGCAACCAGGACAAGATGAAGGTTTATGCAACCTAGGACCAGCTTACTTGAGAGACTGCCTTATTCTTAGGGTTGGGAAGAATACTACAGAATAGCACATGGGGGAGGAAAGGTGAGAGTGTTCCATCAGGCAAGAGGTATTCATGCAGTGATGGAATGGTCTCCTGAGCGCAATGTGGAATCCCACAGTTGCTTCTTCTGAGTTCCTAAAGACCCAGAAGCTCATTTTTCAGGCGTTTTGGTGCCCGTGTTTTGTCAAAGAAGGCCACGGCGGCAGCACCACTGCTATCTGTCACAGGTCAGCTGTGTCTGTGCAGAAGGACTGGATGAATTAAGCGTAAACTCATTGCAAGCTGAACCCAACTTTGAAAAGACCTCGTCTCGGGTTGCAATTAGCCCAGATATTTGAATCTCAGTTCACAGGCTAAGCTCCCCAGTTCCCAAGCTGGCCTGCATTACTAATCAAAAGAGGCTTCTAGGCAGTTGAGTGGGGACTGGAAAGAGCAGATGTGGATGAAAATAGGATGTACTCCTGGAACAGGCATAGGTAAATTCCAGCCCTCCAGATGTTTGGGGCTACAATTCCCATCATCCCTGACCACTAGTCCTGTTAGCTAGGGATGATGGGAATTGTAGTCCCAAACATCTGGAGGGCTGAAGTTTTCCTATGACTGTCCTGGAAGCATCCTGAAATCCACATGTGGATCTACCTAGCTAGATTAGGCCAAGAGCCTTAGGAAAGTAGGCATACATCTGGAAAATGGGGTCTCCCCCACCTGTTGCAGTGTGGATGGTTTTCAACACTTTCTAGTGTCTTGATAAAAAACTGGTAATCAGGAGGTGGAATGCTCATAGATATGCTAATCCTTCTTCCCGAGTGAGCAGCTCTGAAGTAAAATAAATACATTACAATGAAGTACTGCTTAATTTTCATTCTTAAATAAACATGTCACTGAAAAAAGTTTCCCTTCAACTACTTGAATTTATTGTGCACAAGATGCTGGAACAGTCGAAATTAATGACAGCCGGCCTTAATAAAATATCACCAACTGCTTTTGTTACCAATAAATATTTAAATATCAATTTTCCATAGGCACTGGCAGCTTAGAAACAAATCATTTCAATATGCTAAGATAGCTTTCATGTGCTTGCCACTCTTCCTCTATTGCTCTTTCAATCAGTGGATAACTATTAAAGATAAAATGGTTGTAATCACTGCTGAAATAGATCCCCCCCACCCCGTAAGACCATTCTAATAAACTAGCCCTAATCCTCTGCTTTTCTCATTGTATTTCAGTCTTCAAAGATGGAATAGGAAGAGATGACACAAAAGATTATAACTCATCAGTAAAGAAAGTACAGGAAGACTAAGGAGGGAAGTTAAGAGAGGTTTATTAAACATACAAGCTGGGAGTTTCAAATCTGAAAAAAGACAACACTAAATCGAGCACTGCCATATAAAATTAGTGTTTGTGTATGTGAGCGGATGTCAAGGGGAATGTAAGCTGAGTGGTTAATGTATGTAAGCATATGTTGTGAACTGGCTTGTGATGTTCGCATGAAGTGTGGTACACAAATTTAATAAACAACAACAACAACAACAACAACAACAACAACAACAACAACTGACAGTAAGAGCTGTTCGACAGTAAGAGCTGTTCGACAGTGGAATTTGCTGCCAAGGAGTGTGGTGGAGTCTCCTTCTTTGGAGGTCTTTAAGCAGAGGCTTGACAACCATATGTCAGGAGTGCTCTGATGGTGTTTCCTGCTTGGCAGGGGGTTGGACTCGATGGCCCTTGTGGTCTCTTCCAACTCTATGATTCTATGATTCTAACTAGCCATTGTGCACATTCACCACATAGGCCTCATAGAGAATGTGCATATGGTCCTCCCATGAAGAGGGAATTATGCACATTTCTTGGTCGATAATTCCCAATTGGCATACGTATCTTGGCTGAATTTGAATTATGGTGCTAAAGGAGACTCTTGAGAGTCCCATGGACTGCAAGAAGATCAAATCTATCCATTATTCAGGAAATCAGCCCTGAGTACTCACTGGAAGGACAGATCCTGAAGCTGAGGCTCCAATACTTTGGCCATCTCATGAGAAGAGAAGACTCCCTGGAAAAGACCCTGATGTTGGGAAAGATGGAGGGCACAAGGAGAAGGGGACGGCAGAGGACGAGATGGTTGGACAGTGTTCTCGAAGCAACCAGCATGAGTTTGACCAAACTGTAGGAGGCAGTGGAAGACAGGAGTGCCTGGTGTGCTCTGGTCCATGGGGTCACGAAGAGTCGGACATGACTAAATGACTAAACAACAACATGAAGAGGGAATTATGTACATTTCTTAGTCGATAATTCCCAATGGGCATATGTTTCTTGGCTGAATTTTGTACATTCTCCAGTTAGTCTACAATACTTTGCACCTTTTTTTTTGCCACCCAAGGAATAATTCAGTCAGTAGAGCATAAAATGCTTAATTTAAGGTTCATGGGTTTGAGCCCCATGTTGGGCAAAAGATTTCTGCATTGCAGGGGGTTGGACTAGATTACCCTTGGGGTCCCTTCCAACTCTATGATTCTCCTAGCCCACTTTCCCCATACAGTCATACCTCGGGATGAAGACACTTCAGCTTAAATATTTTCAGGTTGTGCTCCACGGCGACCTGGAAGTAACGGAGTGTGTTACTTCCGGGTTTCGCCGCTCGTGCATGCGCAGAATGACGTCAAGTCATGCGCGGAAGCAGCAAAATGCAACTCCTGCACATGCAGACACGCAGTTGTGTCTTACATTCACTTCAGGATGCGAACAGGGCTCCGGAACAGATCCCGTTCACATCCAGAGGTACCACTGTATTCTCCAAGCCTCAGGAAGAATGTGCTGGGTGTTGTTGTTTTTTGTTCACATACTGTTTTGGAAAGCACAAATTACATAGATGTGCCTTTATATGTGAACCAAATTTTTATATATATATATATATATATATATATATATATATATATATATTCTGTTTTACTTTTACAGAAAGCAGAAGTCAATTGGGGTGGTGCTGGAATCCACTTTCGCCTCCTCCCCCTCCTTCAAGGGAATAAAATAAAGTGGTACTGTATGCATACAAACAGTGAGAAATAATTTATAGGATAAATTCCCCCTAAGACCATTCAGAGAGAAGGGTGAAAGAAGAAGAAGAAAAAGTCTTGGCTCTTGACACTAAAGGCTTAACATCAAATGCGTCCAGAAATCCATTTTCACAGTTTTATTGCCCATTCTGGACGCTTCATTTCAAAGGGAAAGAATTTGAATTTAAACACATAAAATTCCCTTTGTTCTCCTGCCCTCCAGCCTTTGGTGCCAATGTGGACAGTTCTATAGGGAGAGATGGAGATAAAAAAATGCAGCTTAGATACCTGCCCACAAATCATACCCCTTTGGCATTGCTAATTAAATCAGGTTTGCAATGAACCTGACAATGCACTGTCAATTATAATCATTTATATTAGCAAACTGAGCAAGGAGGCTTTTGGTAGGGGGGGACAGGACACACACACCAACTCTTTGGAATTAATTTAGTACTCCTGACCTAAAATAAAAGTGTATTGCACAATGATTTTTTTTTTAATACAACCATAAAATAACCTGCTGGTTTAAGACCAGAATGAGGGCTGTCTCGTGTTGATTCAAACTTCACAACGCTGGGAAACTGGAAGCTGCAGCTGTTTCCCCAAGAAGGTTATAGGCAACCAGGTACCTCCAGATGTTCTGGACTATTATCTCTATCAGACCATTCTGACTGAGGTGGGATCTACACAGACATCTAGAATATCTGAAATAGATCGTTTTAAAATGACACAGGACAAGCTTGTGGAATAAAATTTTTTCACTGTGTTTTCTTTTGTCAATTTTAGGTTAGACCTGGCCACACCATTTTCTATAACTTTTTTTCTCTCCTTGCTGTGTGAGCTGACCCAAAATCTCTAATCACTGTTGTCTTCCAGTATTTTATTACTTCTAATCAGGGCTGTCTTAAGCATATGCCCGGCACCTCCCCGGTTGCCTGGTCCCAGGCGCGCAGGAGGGTGAAGTCGGCTGGCCGCCTCAGCATCTCACTGGCTTAGTCGCCCCTGAACTCGCGGTGCAGAGCCGCCCACAGCAGAAGAGCCTGCCGTGGCGCTCCAACCGATGGGCGGGCTCTTCCCCGGACTCAACTCTTGGGCCCTGTACTCTTGGCCTGGCGCCCCTGAGAGCCCCGCACCCCTAGCGCCTATGGGTAAGATGGCCCTGCTTCTAGTAAATAGGCAAAGCTATCAGTGCTGGGTGCTTTAGACCAGTGTTTCCCAACCTTGTGCCTCCAGCTGTTTTTGAACTACAACTCCCATCATCCCTGACTAGCAAGACCAGTGGCAAGGGATGATGGGAATTGTAGTCCAAAAACAGCTGGAGGCACAAGGTTGGGAAACACTGCTTCAGACAGCCAAAGGGCAAGAACCAGGAATCAGGAATCAGGTACTAGGCACTGTTGCTGCCCTGACAGAGTCCAAGCCTTACTAGTCTTCCTGGTCAGGGGGAATCAAGCTGAGCAGCTGACTTGATAGAATCATTCCTGAGCCCAGGGAGTTTTCAATACTTGGAGATGCTCTCACCTCTAGCCTTGCTGGTTCATGATTCCTGCCCTGGCAGCTCTTGATGGAAGCTTAAAAGTATTAGAGCAGATGGAGAGTATTGGGCAGAGAAGAAATTCGAACTGATTCTCACTTAGAGGTGGAATGCCTAATTTGCTTGTTCCAAAACAATACTCAAACCAAAACACAGCTATCCTTTGAAATTAGCAGTTCTCTGAATTTTGCAACACAGTTGTCTAGCAAAGTAATGTGTGTACGCTGTGCATAGAAATGCTTAATTAGCAAAAAAGAAATAGCATGCAGAAATGTGTTAATGTTAGACAAAACTGCTTTGCAAAAATGTGTGTTAGGCAAAATTGCATACAAAAATGCGTATATTAGGAAAAATTCACACTAGAATACTGACTGGCTTAAAAACCCCCACACAGTTAAAAAAACTCTGGAAGTGTGGAGAACTGAAGATTGGAAATAATGAGAAACCAAAATTAAGAGATTCTCCCATTCCCATCACATGGTTTCTCTATACTTCAAAATTCTCCAGCACCAAATAATGCTATATAAACATTCAGGTGCAGCTAGATTTCCAAAGGTGTGGCACGGATTATTTTGTTCCGGGTAACACACAGCCCAGACATCAACACTGATAATACAGACATGTTTGTTGCGGCCATTAATCTGTTGTGAACCTTCTTGGGTAGCAACCTACTTCAACAAGCAAAGCACACTGATTTTCAAACGATGTGTCAAGTTGCTACCCAACTGAATTCCTGAGTTAAGAACCCAGGAATAATATGAATGAACGAACAAGTGAAGGAAACCAAACACAACATTTTTCATGCAGACTTGTAGATAGATGCACCCCAGGAACATGAATGAGAGGCAGCTTCACGATTTTGTAGCTGTTCTCACTTCCTTTCCGTCTTTCCTTATCACACAGCATATAACCTATGGACTCAGATATTTATATTCATTTTGGTATTCTACCCATGACTCTTGCCTCTGATGCTGATTTATGTTGAATTTCTTTCAGTTTTGAAAAACAAAATGAAGCAATGTGAACTTCTAGAGGTTAGTGCATGAGATGCCTTTACATGGTCTACTGTGATTTCCTGGGTTTTCTTTGGTTACAGATAACCCCAGGGGTTGCTGCACATTAATAGGCTTGATATGTAGAATCATAGAATCATAGAATCATAGAGTTGGAAGAGACCACAAGGGCCATTGAGTCCAACCCCCTGCCAAGCAGGAAACACCATCAGAGCACTCCTGACATATGGTTGTCAAGCCTCTGCTTAAAGACCTCCGAAGAAGGAGACTCCACCACACTCCTTGGCAGCAAATTCCACTGTCGAACAGCTCTTACTGTCAGGAAGTTCTTCCTAATGTTTAGGTGGAATCTTCTTTCTTGTAGTTTGGAACCATTGCTCCGTGTCTGCTTCTCTGGAGCAGCAGAAAACAACCTTTCTCCCTCCTCTATGTGACATCCTTTTATATATTTGAACATGGCTATCATATCACCCCTTAACCTCCTCTTCTCCAGGCTAAACATGCCCAGCTCCCTTAGCCGTTCTTCATAAGGCATCGTTTCCAGGCCTTTGACCATTTTGGTTGCCCTCCTCTGGACACGTTCCAGTTTGTCAGTGTCCTTCTTGAACTGTGGTGCCCAGAACTGGACACAGTACTCCAGATGAGCTCATCCCAGAAGATTATTTCTGGAGATTATTTCTTTTGTACCTGAACCAGTTTTTAGTTCAGGGATGGGGAAATGCTAAGGTTCAGGGGCCAAATAAGACACCCCCCACTACCTCTCTATGTGGCCCTCATGACTTTTTTGAGCTCACACCCCTTTCCCAGCCACACCGCATCTCCCCATGCTACACTCCTCAGCGGTGCTGCTTCGCACTCTCCTTCTTTGTTTTGACTAGCTGGGTTGTGTTTTTAAACCCGGATAATAACACTTCTTGCTAGTCTGGATGCAATATAGAGGTGGGGACATGTGTAGAACCTTGTCTACCATTCCACTCAACAGTCTCAACAGCCAACCTTCTGAGGTCCCCTGCTTGGGTTTCCCCCCTAACCATTTTGTATTCTTCTGAAAACCCTGGGGTTTCTCCAGGTCAGCTGATACCTCCTTCTTAGCTACAAAAGGCTCAGCACCTCTGAACGTCAGAAAGAGAAGGAATGATTTGATCTCCTCCTTGGAGATTGAGTTATTGGGAGTGACAATTGGTATGCACAATGGTCCATCTGTGTCCAGCTCCTCCATAGCTTCTGTGCCTGTCTGTTTTCAAGAGGTCCAGGAGTGGAAGAAGCTCCTTAAACATTATGCTTTGCTACTTAAACCATAGGTGGTTCTTTGTGGTGGGTGGGCAGGTTTTCTTCTGCATTTCTCCATTATAGGTAATGATGACTGAAATGAATGCTGTGCAGCAGACTTGGGTGAATGCAGCCGCATGCAATAGCACTTCACAATTTCAGACTTGTTGAGTGCAGACCTTCTAAGGAGATCAAGAAGTTGGAGTCATCACTCTCTGCAGTTTCCAGATTAGTCTAAAATTGAGCTCATTATAATGGAGGAGTGTGAATGAAAACTGGTGAGGTCTGCATTAGATTAGAGATTAATGACTGCAGCTTCTGGCTTGAGCTATAGACTGCAAATCTGCAATCAGGTGAGGTCTCGTGTTCATTATCTACCCTAACTAGTAGATCTAGTGAACCTTTCTTCCTTTCTTTTCTTTGACACAAATCCTTTACCAACCTGATGATTCCAAATGCTTTGGACTGAAACTTCTAGAGCTGATCATATATATTCCTTACACACTTCTGTCTCCCGCAACCTGCTTTCGGGACCTCCCCCTTCACCAAGGATGTTGTTTTTTAAAATGTTTGCCTTCCCGTGAAGTGCCAACATGTGTTGCAAATAGCCCAGATAGTCAGGCATTTCAATGTATTCTAAAGCAATCACTCTGGTCCTCTCATCACACTGTAGCATCCCTGATTTTCTTACCATGGTCATATGTTCCAGTAACCACCCAGTCCTGCATGTTACACAAATATTCCACCAAAAATGCACCTAAGAACATAAGAAGAGCCTGCTGGATCAGGCCAATGGCCCATATAGTTCAGCATCCTGTTTTCACAGTGGCCAACCAGATGCCTATTGGAAGCCTGCAACCAGGAGCCAAGTCCAACAACACTCTCCTGTCTTCAGTTTCCAGTGAATTGTGTTCAGAAGCACTACTGCCTCCAACTGTGGAGGCAGAGTGTAGCCATTGTGGTTAGTAGCCATTGATGGTCTTGTCACCCATGAATTTGTCCAATCCTCTTTTAAAGCCATTCAAGTTGGTGGCCATCACTGTCTCCTATGGGAGCAAGTGCCTTAGTTTAACTATGCAAAACATGAAGGACTTTATTTTATCTGTTCCAAATCTTCCAACGTACAGCATCATTGGATGTCCATACAGTTCATGGTTCAAGAAACGTACCAAAAAATACCAAGATACCAAATACGAAAATACCAAAAATTATCAAGTTAAACTGCAAACACAAATGTTTATTTCAGGATAGTCATCACCACAAGAGGTCTGGAGATTGGCACCAGGCAATTTTTTCCCCCTCAGCAACCAGGACTTTAGTCTTTAACCCTCTGTGGCCTTTAACTTTAGAACTTTAGTAGGGATGTTTTTAATGGATTTCATTTTCCCTTTCTCCCCTTCTTACCTCTTGATGCAAATCTCAACCACAGGGTTCCCCATTCCAGATCAGGACTATGGTGGGAGCAAGAGGCTAATACAGGGCTGGGCAACCTCAGCCCTATTGGCTTAATGTGGCCATCGAAGTCTGCAGGCCACATCCCTCACTGGCCCTTATTTGCATGCAAAATGTCTTTGCATGGCTGGAATATGTCCTAGGCCTCAGCTCTAATAATGCCTTTTGCTTGGCTGGATGGAATGTAGAGAGGAGAATGCATGGAAACTAGTCCCCTGCACAGAGGCAAAAACAGATTTTTGTTGTCCCATCCCCTTTTGCCCATCACTGGCATGTGGCCCTCCAAAGGTCACCGAGAAAGATATGTGGCTTTCAAGCTGAAATAGGTTCCCCACCTCCTGAGTTAAAGCCTCTCTATTCAATTATCCCAGTTCAGATCAGTGCAACAGCTAACCATAGGTAAAGGTAAAGGGACCCCTGACCACTAGGTCCAGTCATGGCCGACTCTGGGATTGCGGCGCTCATCTCTGTTTAGTGGCCGAGACAGCCGGCGTACAGCTTCTGGGTCATGTGGCCAGCAGGACTAAGCCGCTTCTGGTGAACCAGAGCAGCGCACGGAAACACCGTTTACCTTCCCACCAGAGGAAGGTACTATTTATCTACTTGCACTTTTGATGTGCTTTCGAACTGCTAGGTTGGCAGGAGCAGGGACCGAGCAATGGGAGCTCACCCTGTTGCGGGGATTCAAACCGCCGACCTTCTGATCGGCAAGTCCTAGGCTCTGTGGTTTAACCCACAGCACCACCTATTGCACCACCTGCAATAGCTAACTGTATGGATATCATTACTGCTGTTTTGCCCTTAGCTCTCACTGGGGAGACAAGATAATGGAGACCCGGGGTTGCTCTTTGTGGCAGCAGCCACACATCTGCCAGAACATCTGGTTCTGGCTTTCATAAAATCCATGTTTCACCACTCCATGACTCACAATGGAACATTTGGATGTCCCCACTGAAAATGCTTACGCCTTGAGTTAACGTCAGCAGATAGGGAGGCTCTGTCTTCAATTCCTGATCTGTGATTGCCATTTCACGTGAACAGCTCTCCCAATCTGAAGTTGCAGTCCTCGGGAAACGAATTTGGGTTTTTTTGTATTTTTGTTTTCATTGTGCCAGGGAACCCCTTGCGCTGGGCAGCTGCAGGGCAGCTGCACTCCAAATTTACTATTAAACTTACACATTTCACGGGCAGTTGGGACGTGACTCATTGTTCAACTGTTCATCATTTAACCTCATTGACATCAGTGACATCGCAGAGGAAGAAAATCTCTATCATGTGTTGAGCACATGGTCAAAAATATGTGCACCCCTTGCCATCTTCGCTTGTATGCTTCTAATTATGGCTTGAAAGAGAGAGAGAGAGAGAGAGAGAGGGAGAGAGAGGAGAGGAGGAGAGATGGACAAGAGAATACAAGAAGATGTAAGAAAAGTTATTAATAGTGAGTGAAAACCGTTCCTCTTTCTGAGATTCTCCTGCCCTCCCTTCCCCCCACTGTTCATTTTGCTAGGGATGCAGGTGGCGCTGTGGTCTAAACCACTGAGCCTCTTGGGCTTGCCGATCAGAAGGTTGGTGGTTCGAATCCCTGCGATGTCCCAGCTCCTGCCAACCTAGCAGTTTGAAAGAATGCCAGTGCAAGAAGATAAATAGGTGGCAGGAAGGTAAACAATGTTTCCTTGCGCTCTGGTTTCCGTCATGGTGTTCCATTGTGCCTGAAGCAGTTTAGTCATGCTGGCCACATGTCCTGGAAAGCTGTCTGTGGACAAACGCCGGCTCCCTTGGCCTGAAAGCGAGAAGAGCACCACAACCCCATAGTCGCCTTTGACTGGACTTAATTGTCCAGGGGTCCTTTACCTTTTTTTTTTAACCTCATTTCACTACTTATGGGGCACCTATCAACTTGGATTGCCTCTAAAAGAGAATTAGACAAATTCACAGTGGATAAAGCTACCAGTGTCTACTGACCACCATCAGAAGGTGCATGCCTCTGAATCCCAGTTAATAATAATAATAATAATAATAATAATAATAATAATAATTTATTACTTATACCCTGCCCATCTGGCTGGATCCTCCCAGCCACTCTGGGCAGCTTCCAACAAAACACCAAAATACAACAAGCTATTAAACATTAAAAGCTTCCCTAAAGAGGGCTGCCTTTAGATGTCTTCTAAAAGTTTGGTAGTTATTTTTCTCTTTGACATCTGGTGGGAGGGCATTCCACAGGGCGGGAGCCACTACCGAGAAGGCCCTCTGCCTGGTTCCCTGTAACTTGGCTTCTCGCAGCGAGGGAACTGCCAGAAGGCCCTCTGCGCTGGACCTCAGTGTCTGGGCAGAATGATGGAGGTGGAGACGCTCCTTCAGGTCTGTGATTTTCAGTTGCTGAAAATCACAATTGGGGGAGAGCATTTTTGCAGCCAGGTCCTGCTAAGGTGCTTTCTATAGGCATCTGGATAGCCGCTGTGAGAGCAGAGTGAAAGGAAGTTCAGTTAGTGGTCAGGTAAGGTAGTTTCTGCCCGTGCTTCAGTCACCTCATTGTTTTTAATGTCTTTAAGCATGCCAATGAGACATTTGCTTCCCCCTTCTCCCAGCAGGAATTGTTGCCGTCATTGTTAGGATCCTTTAAGTGATCTGCCTTTACTGCTTCAGCAGTTTCTATTTATGTTTTCTATTACCATTCCCCCCCATAAACTATTTTTGTTATGTTGCTTATTTTAAATCATTGTAAGTCACCTTGACTTAGAAAGATGGTATACACATTTTAGTATTTGTGTGTATTATATATGTGTGTGTGTGTGTGTGTGTGTGTGTGAGAGAGAGAGAGAGAGAGAGAGAAAGGTTTCCTTGGTGAGCAGGACTGTGGCTTGACTTGTTCTTTGTCTGCTGAGCAACATGCGATAAGCAAGGCCTTGCAGAATAACATTATTCATAAAGCTAAACAACACCCTTCGAGAAATGAAGAAGAGTGAGAGATTTGGGAAAGGGAGAACTAACATATTCACATGGTGAAAGAAAACAAATATGATTCTCTGTGTTGTGAGAAAACTTTTTATTTCATTATTTTTCTGTCCAGTGCCTTCAGGGAAGGCTTTGAAGTATACTCTTGTTTGTGCACATTAACTCTTTGATGCACCCTGACTTTAACTTCCCCAGTTTTCCACATTTATACTTGGCACTTAAGTGCATCAGTGGTTTATTACTATGAATAAATGCAGGTGAATGCAGGAGTCTTTGTGGTCAGTTGGATATAGTTACTAGTTGGATATAGCTGGAACTGGCATGTGCAGTTACTATATATCAGGTGATAGGCAACCTGTGGATGCGGGTGGCACTGTGGGTTAAGCCACAGAACCTAGGACTTGCCGATCAGAAGGTCGGCGGTTCGAATACCCACGACGGGGTGAGCTCCTGTTGCTCGGTCCCAGCTCCTGCCAACCTAGCAGTTCAAAAGCACCTCAAAATGCAAATAGATAAATAGAATAGGTATTGCTCCGGCGGGAAGGTAAACGGTGTTTCCGTGCGCTGCTCTGGTTCGCCAGAAGCGGCTTAGTCATGCTGGACACATGACCCGGAAGCTGTACACCAACTCCCTCGGCCAATAAAGCGAGATGAGCGCCGTAACCCCAGAGTCGGCCACGACTGGACCTAATGGTCAGGGGTCTCTTTACCTTTATCTATGCATCCTGTATCTCTCCCTAGGGATTCTCTACAGGTTTCCCACCACATTTTAATATACAGAGAAACAGGAGATCCTTCGGGTAGTTTTGGACCAGGCTGGAAAGGGTTCGATAGGTCAAGTCCAGCACTATGAATTGAGCCTGGGAACAGACCAGGATCCAAAGAAATTGTAATATATTCACTATGTGAAGGGCTAATAATTGCGAAGGAATATATCAGCCCTAGTCCTTCCAAGGATTCCAGCAGTGCCAGGACTACTTGGGAGAACTATAGCTTTCATAGTCCTTTGCACCCTGGGAAAAGGAGCAGAGCATAAGCATAGGGCATTTGACAGATTTTGGATCACGTGGTTCTTGTAAACCCAAACACTTTGCCCATGGACCTGCTTCAAGGGATATAAATCAGGTGGATAAATGGTAGGCAAAAGCTTTAAAAGCAACACATACATCACAAAATTTACATAACTGACCAATAATTTTGGGCAGAATGAGCAGAACGTGAAATCATATGTGAGAACAGGCAATCGCAGTTATCCAATGTGCCAGAACTTATTTCCTAGGTGGCTTTAATTTTCAGGGCAATTTACATTCCTCTCACAGTGCTTTTCAATAAGCAACTAACTCTGATCCATAATATAGTCAGCCTGAACAAGGAAGGTTTCAAAAGGTTTATCCATCTAGCTAAACTGAGCCTCAGTCGTCTTTGTGCACAAAACACCCACGTAGGCTATTTGTCTTGGACTTGAGTGTTTGGCAGGAAGCCTGACTTAAGCCTTCAGAATGAGAGCTTAGTGAAAAATCCTGGCATTCACAGCAAGTTTAATGTCCACAACTGACCCCACCCACTGTACTTAGCTGCAAGGTTTTTGGCAAGCGCACCCAAACCGCAAGACAAGTTTTATCATCTGGTAAACCTGTCGCTTGGATTTCTTTTTATAAAAAAGAAAGAAAAAGGTTTCAGTAAAATATTTCAACAGTTAGAGCACACTTTAATTAGGTGCATAGCACATAATTATGTCTCTCTTTTAACGTATAGGGTTTCAAACAACCAAACATCATTTTCTGTGTGGATTTAGCAGTGCTGTCTTGTGTGTTTATTGTTCGGGACTTTCAGCCTATGAATTCACATGTATTCCAACCCCCCAAAAAAGGATGGCCAATAATCTGACTGCTGTCTGGAAAGCTAAACTTCTTCACCTGTGATTCACTATGATTTGGGCAGGGGCTGCTAGCCTTTCTAGACTTAGGTTTCATAAGTTCTATTGTCTGGATATGAAAAAGAAGTGTGTTTTTGTGCGATCCCATGTTTCAACACTGGCTCTGCATTTGGTTAACTGGCTTCAGAATCCTGGGAAGGGGGCTATTACAGTTCTATACTGTAGCAACCCTTGACTTCTTCTTTTGCAAAGACAGAACCTCTCTGACACGGGACAACATGGATTGGAAACACTTCCCTGGTAGTTGTGTGCTGTTCCCCTACATCTGTTCTTTCTGTAGGACACCCAGTTGTACTCAGGATGTAGATGAGTAGTTATCTATGTTTGTGTGTGCATCTCTCGGGAGGCTACTGATAAGGTTCTCAGTGCGTTGTGGAAAAGATGGTTGCTAATTGATTGTAGTGTTTTATCTTAACAGAGGATCACAATGCTAACTTTAGGACTTATTAGTACTAGGTAGATAAAACCCCACCACAAAACAGGGACACAGCTACCACCTCCAACCCACTGCATAGGGGTGGGGAACTTGTGGCATGGCAGGTGTTCTTGGACTCCAGCTTCCATCATCCCTCACTATTGAACATGCTGGCTGGGGTTGATGGGAGCAAGAATTCCACAGCATTTGGAGATCCACCACTGCCAAAGACTATGAATCTCCTCTGCTCCCTGTGAGAGAGTCAGTGTGGTGTAGTGGTAAAGAGCAGCAGACTCGTAATCTGGTGAACTGGGTTTGCTTCCCTTCTCCTCCAAATGCGGCTGCTGGGGGACCTTGGGCTAGTCACACTTCTCTGAAGTCTCTCAGCCTCACTCACCTCACAGAGTGTTTGTTGTGAGGGAGGAAGGGAAAGGAGATTGTTAGCCACTTTGAGACTCCTTAGGGTAGTGATAAAGCGGGATATCAAATCCAAACTCCTCCTCCTCCTCCTCCTCCTCCTCCTCCTCCTTTCCTAATTTATAGTGTATCTGCTGAACCTCTAAAAGAGCTCCTCTCTCCCAGGATCATGTTGAATGTCTTGCTGAAAACAATATTCTTCTTAGGCTTTCTGTTACAGTTCTCTGTGCTGAGCTACTTAAAATCTCATTTATCCTTCCAAAATATGAAATATGTTGGGCTGGATCTGGACAGGAGGCTAGTTGCACTTAATTTCCACTGTATTCAACTTACACTAACCCAAGTCCCATTGATTTTAGTCTGGAATCCAGCACCCACTTACCTGAGAGTAACACCACTGAACCATGATGGGACTAACTTTTGAGTAGACATGTGTAGCATTGCAATGCCAGTCTGGATCTAACCCTCTGGGTCCAATATTCAAATATATCTGATTTTGTTTTTATTCTACAGAACAGCTGCTATCAGATCATCTTCACCTCAGTGGACATACCTTAAACTTTGGAACGGTGGATAAACAAAGTTATTAAGAATCTTTTCACTAATGCTGCAGGCATATATGGTTTTAAAATTCTCATTCATATGTGAGAGATCAGTGTAGGGGGCCCAGTTGAGCCAAGTCTAATCCATGTTCTGGAGCCGCTTTGGAAGCCTATGAAAGCATCCTTAGAAGCCCTTGCCAAATTTTATTTAACAGCCATTTTCATTTCTAAGTAACAAATATTTGCTTCCAGGCTAAACATGTCTCTGAAAAATGTCTGCCCCAAATGTCTACTTTTAATATTCAAGTTAAGAAGCCATGAAAAATGAAATATATACTGGAAAGTTGAGGGTGGGGGCCTTCAGCTATTGTAAGCTTGCCAGCTGAGTACTCTAAATTTTGATTCCAAGCCTCCTCCTGTAATTGTCACCTATATGTTGAAGGATACCATTTTTGCTTGATTGTGAAGAGCACTTAAGAAGACACTTTCTACCTATTACCCATGCAGGATTTGAGTTATTGCTTCCCATTCTAGTTTCAGTTGGCTGGAAGAATCAGCAGAAAGATTCCCATTGACTTAAGTGGGCCTTTGATGATTTCATTAAAAAAGATAATTTTAATTTGTGTGGATTTCCCACCAACCTCCAAAATACCACTGTTGTTGTTTTTTTAAAAGAAAAACAACAACTGTAACTTAAGGCCTTTTGTTTTGCCGATGGAGAACAAGAACCGATAGAATAGGATCTTGATATGCCTTAAGATTTGCACAATCATTAGGTACATGATGGCATTGTACAAAGAGTGTGACAAGTCTCTGTGTTAAAGTACTTCCAGTCTAAAATAGATGCAAAGAAAGGGTCTCGTTATAAAAGGGAGTAGGGTGGTCATCCAAAGGCTTCCTGGAAAAAATGATAGTTGCAAAGGGACGTAAAGGAAATAAGGGAGGTGGCAGCAGGGAAGCAATCTGGGAGGCAGTTCCAGGTATGGGGAAATGGGCAGAGTCATTTCAGGGAGCAGGACAGCTTTGGGCAGCTGATGGTGGTAGAGCTGCTTGAGCAAAGGTCATAGGCAGGGACATTCCAGGAAATAAATACAGAGAGATAAGGAGGGGCAAAGCTTTGTAGATAAGGTCAAGCGGCTTGTGCAGGATCTGCAAGTGGATCCAGTGATGAGATTTGGGGAGGGAGCTCAATGGGCAGAATGAAGAGAGAGGTGAATGATTTGGCAGCAGTGTGGTAGATGAATGTGTGTGGTTGGAGGTAAGACAGTGGAACAACCAGGGAGAAGAAGACTGAAGTGGTGAAGGCGAGGTATGACTAGGCTATTTGGTGAAGGAAGAGAAGAAAGGTGTTTTTTTGGAATGTTGGCAGGGCTTAGCAGTCAACCAGTTTTGGAGACAGAAGAGTCAAAGAGAAAACCAAGGCTTCATGCCTGATCCACAGGGTGGATGAGGGCTTGGGAGGGAAATCTGAGGTTTGGTCTTGGGACATATTGAATCTAAAGAGAAATAGCAGAGGTGGCAAGGCAGGGAACAGGTCTTGGGATGTTTCTGGGCAGGAAGGAGTATATAAGACTTCCTGTTTCAGCTGAACCTTGCTTGAGAAGCACAGTCTTCCTCAACGTGATTGTCTTCCTGTGTCCTTGGTTATTTTCCCCGGTCCTGGCTTTTTTGGTTCAGACTTGCTCTTTGGATCGGAGTTTGGCTTCCAACTTGCTCTTCAAACCTGCCTCCTAGTTTTCCTTTCAGTCCTGACTTCACTTCTCCTGATTACTGACTCATCCCAGCTCTTAGTTGACCTCAGACTGCTGCCCACATTGCAGCCCTGACACCCAAATGAGCTGCGTGGAAAAGTGGAAGCTGTGTCTCCCCAAGTCATAGTCTGACTCTCTTAACTCTTACAGCAAAAACTCTATGAAAAACATGAAACACTTTCTATATGCAACTCTGGTCCTACAAAAGTCTTGGGGTAACTTCCCGCAGCCCTTCTCAGCAAGCAAATCATTTTAATTACAAATGCTCTACAATGTAGTCCCGTTTTATTGTAACTTTATTTCTTTTTCCCTGGTCAAATTTCCTACGATGCCGAGAGGCTATAGTGATGAACCTAGGCAGACAGATAGATTTTAATGGAAGTGTTAAAAATCTAGGCAAAGGGGTAATTTAGAAGATTTACAGTAGCCATATATGTTAATTTTTAACTCTGCTGTATAATAATTTAGTAATTACTCTTTGACTAGATGATAAAATATGGAGCTTTGAATATTGCTCTTTGTTTTGCATAGGGATTATGGAAATGGTAAAAATTAGGTGCATATATTTCATGCCCTTCTCCTGGATGTGAAACATATATGTATTTGTTTATTTCTGATTTATTACATTTTTAGCCCACCTTTCCTCCAAGGAGCTCACAGGAGAAAGGCCTACATTCTCCCCAACTCCCACCACATTGTATCCTCACCATAACCTGGCAAGACGGAGGAGGTTGAGACATAGCAGCTCAGTACCACAGACACAGTACTTTCAACCGAGACATTTCACACATTCAGGTGCCGATCAACAAGAGAAAGGAAGTGATATCTGTGCATGTGTGAACCAGTTCCTTACTCGCTTTGCTGCACCACAAAACTATGGCAAGTCTGTTTCATTTTATCAAAATTGTTGTTAACATAAAAAAAGACAGTGTCAGTATGTTGAAACAAGTGACCAAAGTTAACCAGAATGTCGAAGAAGAAGAAGAAGAAGAGGAAGAGGAGGAGGAGGTGGAGGAGGAGGTGGAGTTTGGATTCGATATCCCGCTTTATCACTACCCTAAGGAGTCTCAAAGCGGCTAACAATCTCCTTTCCCTTCCTCCCCCACAACAAACACTCTGTGAGGTGAGTGGGGCTGAGAGACTTCAAAGAAGGGTGACTAGCCCATGGTCACCCAGCAGCTGCATGTGGAGGAGCGGAGCGGAGCGGAGTGGACACATGAACCCGGTTCACCAGATTACGAGACTACCGCTCTTAACCACTACACCACACCAGCTAAACAAAGCACCTATTTTTTTAAAAATAAATGCAACCATTTCAGCCACGATCAAAGGCAACTATTTTATGTAAGATCTTATCCATTAAATGGTATGAACTACCCTTTGAATTTTCTGAATTTGAGATCCAAGAGTGGTGGACTATAGATGACACTGAAAGAGAGGGTTCTTCTCAGCTTTCATGCACCTGCATTTCCACTGTACCACTAATTTTTAAAAGGCCCTTTGTGAACCCTCTCCCCTCAAAAGGGCCTCAAAAGTTGGCAGCCAGTCCCTAAAGGAGGAATGGGGAACCTGTTGCCCTCCAGATGTTGGACATGGAATTCACCTCCCATTAGCCTCACCTCCCATTAGCCTCAACCAGTTTGGCCATTAGTAAGGGATGAAGGGAGATGTAGGTCAACAGCATCTGGAGGGCCACAGGTCCCTCAGTGCCACCCCAAAGCTGCAGCATCTGCTTCTTAAATTTAATCAGATGTTGCTAGGCTCCATCTTTTATCAAGTGGGAAAGATAAACTCCCACCACCACCTCCTCCACAAACTGAATTACTATGGTTGTGAATAAAGCCAAGGTGGAATATAGCACTGGCCCAAGACATTTTTTGCTGCCCCCCAAAGCATCCCACTTATATCACAGGGTCACTACAGAAGAGGTAGAGAAGCAGATCTGGGCAGAAGTGGACTACTGTACCTTCTGCAAACCACTTTGACTGGTAAGTGGGACAACCTGCCTGCCAATCACCTAATGTCATATGATGCCAGGTGATTCAAATTTGAAGGCACAAATGAACAATGCGAAATATGGTCTGAGTGCATTCACAATCCTTTTGTAGCCCTGGCTTGTAGAAAGCCCCTTGTGGTTTTTATAAACTCAGAGACACACAACACACACTGTTTTGGGACAAGGAGACACCCCTCCCCACATTTGACTCATGTAGTGGTAGCATTGAGACTGGACTACTGTAACATGCTGTTTGTAGGGTTGCCCTGAAAGCTGGCCTGGAAGCTTCATGACAGAAGGCAGCAACTTGGCTTCTGTTGGGAATGGCCTCCCAAGAGCATATAACAACGATTCTGAAAGATCTGTGTTGGCTGCCAGTATGCTACTGAGCAAACTTCAAGGTTGAGTTACAAAGACCCATACAGCTTGGGACTCTGTTCCTTGAAAGAATGCCTAGATTTCAAAAACACCACCCTTCCCTGCATGCAACCTGCAGTGATACCGTCATGAATTATGCCACCTCTGTCTGTCTAATGTGTAGAACTGCTCTTGTATAGGAGAGGCTCTGGAAGATGTATTATTAAGGGGGAAACATGCCAAAACATAAAGAGATACAAGCTCTGAGAGAACAGATGCCATTAACCCAACCAGCTAAAAAAAGGGTTGCTTCATTAATCATTTGCACATTTTTTTTAAAAAAAGAAATGGACACTTCAAAGATCAGAAATATTAACCTGGGGACACATTTAGAATTTTAATATATTTTTGCTTTTTCAAAAAACGTAACTTTTTTTTATTGCTTTAAAGGTCTGGCCAGTCCTTGATGGTGCTACAACTGAATTTCAATAATCATTGGTGCTGTGTTCCGTTTTAAACAGCACAGATAAAAGCAAATTGAGCTTTGTTGGGATCACACCTATCCTGAAGAGGACACTGTCTTCATTACATGGTTATCCCTACAATATAAGTAACATGCTTAAAGCTGAAGCCGTGGTTCACGTACTATGAAAGTGTTATTCAGCATAGGACAAATCCTGCAGCATTTAATGAGAGAATATAGTTTCTTCCGAAATCTCTAGAAGATTCTGATATCCTATTATGTTCTTCTGCTAACTCTCTCTGCGAGGACTGGAACTGCTGTGGATGGTCAGGAAATGAACAGGCACCAATTTACCGAAAAGGCAAACAAGGAGGAAGCTACTGGTTTTCCAAATTTATTGACTTACCTGGCTCTCAAGTTATAAATTGGTGGTGGGTGAGCAATCTGCGGCCCTCCAAATGTTGTTGGACTCCAACACCCATTATGTGTTGGAGGAGGCGTGTAGTGGTGATAGGGGATTCCCTACTGAGGGGAACAGAAGCAGTGATCTGTGGGCCTGACAAGATGTCTCGGGAAGTGTGCTGTCTCCCCGGGGCTAAGATCCAAGATGTAACTGAACGACTACAAGGAATCATAAAACCCACTGACAAATACCCCTTCCTCTTGGTTCATGTGGGAACCAATGACACTGCAAGCAATAGCCTCCAGAAGATCAAAAGAGACTATGAGGCTCTGGGCAGGAAATTGAAGCAATTAAATGCACAAATTGTCATCTCATCTGTCCTCCCAGTTGAACGACGTGGCCCAGGGAGAGAGAGAAAAATAGTGGAAGTGAACAGCTGGCTTCGCAAATGGTGTAAACAGGAACGGTTTGGATTCTTAGATCACGGACTGCAGTTTCCTGAAGATGGACTTCTGGCAAGCGATGGGCTGCACCTCACAACAGTTGGGAGGAATGTTTTTGCCAAAAATCTCAGAAACCTCATCAGGAGGGCTTTAAACTGACTAATGTGGGGGAGGAAGACAGTGCTCCTGAAGGTAGGAGTCTATCAATTGATGAACATGATCATCCAAATGTCATAGACCAAATGGAGCAAACAGCACGCAGACCTAGTGGTGGGAGGAAAAAATCCTTAAATAAGAGACACGGGGGAATGATTAATGGACTTCAATGTCTGTACACTAATGCGCAAAGCATGGGTAATAAACAAGATGAGCTTGAGCTCTTGGTACAGCAAACTAAATATGACATAATAGGCATCACTGAAACCTGGTGGGATAAGTCCCACGACTGGAATGTAATAATGGAGGGTTACAATCTATTTCAGAGAAACAGACCAGACAAGAAAGGAGGAGGAGTGGTGTTATATGTCAGGGATGTGTATACCTGTGAAGAGATCCAAGATTTAGAACCTCAAAGCCAAAGTGAGAGCATTTGGGTCAAAATTAAGGGAGAGATGAATAACAGGGACCTCATTGTGGGAGTTTACTATAGATCCCCAAGCCAAACGGAGGATATAGATGATGCCTTCCTGGAACAGATGGCCAAGCATGCAAAAGGAAGGGAGATAGCAGTAATGGGGGACTTCAGTTACCCGGATATTTGCTGGATGTCAAACTCAGCCAAGAGCATAAGGTCAAACAGATTCCTCACTGGCCTTGCAGACAACTTCATTGTCCAGAAAGTGGGAGAAGCAACAAGAGGAACAGCCATTTTAGATCTGGTCCTAACCAATGTTGATGACCTGGTTAGTGGGGTAGAAGTGGAAGGATCATTAGGCGCGAGTGATCATGCTCTTCTGAAGTTTACTATACAGCGGAAAGGAGCAGCCAAGCATACTAGGTCTCAATTTCTTGACTTTAAGAAAGCCGACTTCATAAAACTTAGGGAAGTGCTGGGTGAGATCCCATGGACAGTAATACTAAAAGGAAAGGGAGTTCATGATGGCTGGGAGTTTGTTAAGAGGGAGATAGTAAAAGCACAACTTCAGGCAATACCAATGAGACGGAAACATGGAAGGTGCCTAAAGAAGCCAGGGTGGCTATCTAAAGAACTTTTAACTGAGTTAAGATTAAAAAAGGATGTGTACAAAAAATGGAAAAGGGGGGAAACCACCAAAGAGGAATTCAAACAAATAGCCAGCACGTGTAGACACAAAGTCAGAAAAGCTAAAGCACAGAATGAACTCAGGCTTGCTAGAGAGGTTAAAAGCAACAAAAAAGGCTTTTATGGGTATGTTCGTAGCAAAAGGAAGAACAAAGAAACAGTGGGGTCACTCAGAGGAGAAGATGGTCAAATGCAAACAGGGGACACAGAAAGGGCTGAACTCCTCAATGCCTTCTTTGCCTCAGTCTTCTCCGATAAAGAAAACAATGCCCGACCTGAAGAATTTGGAGCAAACGATTCAGCAGAGGAAACACAGCCCAGAATAACTAAGGAGATAGTACAAGAATACTTGGCTAGTTTAGATGTATTCAAGTCTCCAGGGCCAGATGAACTGCATCCAAGAGTATTAAAAGAACTGGCAGATGTGATCTCAGAACCACTGGCAGTCATCTTTGAGAATTCCTGGAGAACAGGCGAAGTCCCGGCAGACTGGAGGAGGGCAAATGTTGTCCCTATTTTCAAAAAGGGGAAAAGAGAGGACCCAAATAATTACCGCCCAGTCAGTCTGACATCAATACCAGGGAAGATTCTGGAGCAGATCATTAAGCAAACAGTTTGTGAGCACCTAGAAAGGAATACTGTGATCACCAATAGTCAGCATGGATTTCTGAAAAATAAGTCGTGTCAGACTAACCTGATCTCGTTTTTTGACAGAATTACAAGCCTGGTATATGAAGGGAATGCAGTGGATGTAGCCTACCTTGATTTCAGCAAGGCATTTGACAAGGTGCCCCATGATATTCTTGTAAAGAAGCTGGTAAAATGCGGTCTTGACTATGCTACCACTCAGTGGATTTGTAACTGGCTGACTGACCGAACCCAAAGGGTGCTCATCAATGGTTCCTCTTCATCCTGGAGAAGAGTGACTAGTGGGGTGCCACAGGGTTCTGTCTTGGGCCCGGTCTTATTCAACATCTTTATCAACGACTTGGATGATGGACTCAAGGGCATCCTGATCAAATTTGCAGATGACACCAAACTGGGAGGGGTGGCTAACACCCCAGAGGACAGGATCACACTTCAAAACGACCTTGACAGATTAGAGAACTGGGCCAAAACAAACAAGATGAATTTTAATAGGGAGAAATGTAAAGTATTGCACTTGGGCAAAAAAAAAATGAGAGGCACAAATACAAGATGGGTGACACCTGGCTTGAGAGCAGTACATGTGAAAAGGATCTAGGAGTCTTGGTTGACCACAAACTTGACATGAGCCAACAGTGTGACGCGGCAGCTAAAAAAGCCAATGCAATTCTGGGCTGCATCAATAGGAGTATTGCATCTAGATCAAGGGAAGTAATAGTGCCACTGTATTCTGCTCTGGTCAGACCTCACCTGGAGTACTGTGTCCAGTTCTGGGCACCACAGTTCAAGAAGGACACTGACAAACTGGAACGTGTCCAGAGGAGGGCAACCAAAATGGTCAAAGGCCTGGAAACGATGCCTTATGAAGAACGGCTAAGGGAGCTGGGCATGTTTAGCCTGGAGAAGAGGAGGTTAAGGGGGGATATGATAGCCATGTTCAAATATATAAAAGGATGTCACATAGAGGAGGGAGAAAGGTTGTTTTCTGCTGCTCCAGAGAAGCGGACACGGAGCAATGGTTCCAAACTAGAAGAAAAAAGATTCCACCTAAACATTAGGAAGAACTTCCTGACAGTAAGAGCTGTTCAACAGTGGAATTTGCTGCCAAGGTGTGTGGTGGAGTCTCCTTCTTTGGAGGTCTTTAAGCAGAGGCTTGACAACCATATGTCAGGAGTGCTCTGATGGTGTTTCCTGCTTGGCAGGGGGTTGGACTCGATGGCCCTTGTGGTCTCTTCCAACTCTATGATTCTATGATTCTATGATTCTATGTCCATGCAGGATGATGAGTGGTCAAGGATGATGGGAGTTGGAGTTCAATAACATTTGGTTTCCAATTCCTGTTTTAGAGCACCCAGAGACAATCTAAGCTTACACAGTGGGGGTGGGGAATGAACATGTCTCATTGAAACCAAAACATGTCCATGATTTCCTCGTGCTATCTATTCCTTTCCTAACTTGTTGCTTGTTCAAGGCTTTCTCAAAACCAAGTTCCATGAAGACTTTTGGGGCGCATTCTTCTCACTGACAGAATATTCTGCTGGAAATGTATAGGGTCTGTTCAGCTCATCCATATGCTGCTTTCTGCCTTGTGAAAGGAGTCCCAGAAGAATGCAAATGGTATGGGGAAAAACGCCGTAAAGTAGGAGGCTCTTTATATAATGAGAAAGCCACATTTCCAATTAAACGAAAGGCAATTTAAGCCTTGCAGAATGAAAAGCCTAAAGCGCTTCATGAGTTTGTCCATCTCCATTGTGTTTATAATAATGTGACAGACATGAAGATGTTTTCCTAGGGCACAGACAAATAAAAAGATAGATGATAGATAGATAGATGGATAGATGATAGATAGATAGATAGATAGATAGATAGATAGATAGATAGATAGATAGATGATAGATAGATACATGATAGATAGTTAGATGATAGAGTTTCCCTATATGAAAGGAAGGAAAACACAATAAAATTATTTTGCTTGAATAAGATAGCCACAGATTTAAATATTTCTGATCGACTCAGTTGAGAGATGTCTGAAACTGGTTCAGCTGTGCTGGTCCACGTGGTTGTCACATAATTGGGTGGGGAAGCTTGAATGGTACAGTCCATGTGATGCCCTTTGAGTAAGCAGCATGGAAGAGGCTAGGCACTTGCTTATAGTCACAACATCATCTGGCAGAGCACAAGATTGCTCCCTGGACAACCTGACTTTTAGACCATTCCTCTGCCACCAGATCTGCTTGTGTGTTTTTACACTAGGATGGGCAAATCTATCAATCTTGGTTTCTTTGATTTTCCCCACCTTCAGCTCTCCGATTTCCACATCCCTTTGCCATGTTTTAAACTCATGAAAATTCATCAGCATCTTCGTACAAATTGCTCTTCATATCTGCATTTTTGGGGGTATGCAGTTTTGCCTAATGCACATATCTTTGCAACACAGTTGCCCATAATATAATGCATGTTTGTGTCCCTCCCCAATAGATACAGTTTTATGCATGTGTTATCTTTGCATTTATGCACACATAGCACGGCTGGAGAGGTGCACTGGAAAATTCAGAGAACTGTGAAATAACTGCATTTTGGTTTGCATATTGTTTGGAAATTGCGAATCGGTTGCGTTCACCTTTAAATGTGAACTGAATTCTGCATGGTCCACACTACATATACAAGTGCATGAAACCATATCTTCCATGTGTGTTTATGTAAGTACCACTTTGGGGAAATCTTTAGTCAAGACGATTGTGTGCCACAGGGGTTATTGCAGTGGACACAATTACTTTAGCAATGCCAATATTACCTTGCTTATGGTGGGGTTGGGGGTTGGAAATTAACAACAACCAACAAATGCCAATACTGATTAATATAAAATATGCAGTAACACAATATGGCTGATGGTGAATAAAATGTCATTTGCTGCTTAAATAGCAGCTAGAGAAATATAGAACAGCAAGATCATTGGTTGTTGCACATTACAAAGACTGTCCAAATTAATGTCGCCTGGACAATAAACTTAAACATTTTGCACTGCAGATATTGGTAGAGATATTTGCTTACATGGAATGAAGATGTCTGCTAGGGAATATGCCAAATGAAGGCCTAAAAACACTGGGGAGGGAATCCTGACTGACTGGGCTTGGACTAACATGAGTGTTCAGAGACAGTAAGATTAGGGAAATGAGAAAGGTAGAGAGAGAAAGGAAGAACAAGATGCCAATAATTACCTGTCCTGAGAAAGGGAAATGGTCTCCTGAATTTTACCAAGACACACAAGTGTTGTGGGTGAGTCTGAAATTTCTGGAAATGGTTTTTTTTTAAAAGCTAATGAGTGACCATTCACTTGCAGACGGCCTGCAAACAGGCTAATCATGTGAGCAATATAAGGCTGGACAAACTCACAGAGTGACAATGGTAATTTTCACTTTCCCGGTGTGCCTCATGCCCAGTGTGTCACTATCGTAAGCATGCTTGCTCACATGGTAGACATCTTGGAGTAGTTATATGCACAGATAAGATGGTAGCCATAGCAGCTAAACAAGGGGTGCACAAGCACCCCACTGCTTACCTCAAAAGGAGTTGAATCTAGTCCAAGTCTCTTCCCTGGTTTGGAAGGATATTGGGGTGCATCCACTGCCTGCCTCCTTTCTGTGTCCCCAAGGTATGGAGGAAGTGGGTGGCAGTGTTTTTTGTAAAAACAAGGTGAATGCAGATTTTGCACCTGAGCACTCCGGCAGGGGTGTTAGCAAAAGCAAGACTACCAAATACTCTTGATATCAAACTAGCTCTTAATTGCACAATGAATAAGATCACACATTTCATTTATTTTCAGTGTATCTGAAGAAGTGTGCATGCACACGAAAGCTCATACCAAAAACTAACTTAGTTGGTCTTTAAGGTGCTACTGGAAGGAATTTTTTTTATTTTGTTTCATTTATTTTGCCATTCTTTTTTCTTCCACTTCTGTTTCGATAGAAAAGAAAGAGGGATCATATATATTTTCAAAAACTTGTACAAAAATGGCTTTTGAATAATGAAATCTCCATCTTCTTCATTATTATTTTTAAAATGCAAAACAGAGAAGTAGAGAAAGAAAAAAAAAAACCTTCCACGTTTCAATACCTGAGAGTTATAAGTGTGACAAATCCAGTCTTGCTATGAATTCTGGTTTTTATAAAAAGGCTACTTAGGGACGAGATAGTTTTAGATCTAAGAAACATGTAAAAATGACTCATTGTTAATGGGGTGAGCTCTTTGCATTTGGATTAGGGTTAACTGACAGTAACCAGTCACCTTTTATTCTCACAGATTCCGCCAGAGGAATGCTTTGTGCAGGTCTGAAAAAGATAGAATTAGGTGTTCCATTTATACTATTGATCTTAATAACCTACTCTCATAAATACCTACTTTATGACATCAATAAAAAAGGGAATAGTGGCAACTCCTAACAATGGAAAATTGTTACTTTGTAATTGAAGTCTTTCAATGAGCATCTCAAAGAGTCACCATAGTGGTACAGGAGTGATATTTTATTGCCAGTGTTTAAATATCTGTCCAGAGAGACTCCTCTCTTCTTTTTCTTCTTCTTTATTTAACAGCTCTAATTAATTGAGCACACTCCAGCTTCTGGGTTCCTATGGTTATCAGAGCTTTTCTTTCCCATCTGTGATTCTTTCCCCCTTTCACTCATAGGCATAAAAGGCACTCTTTCTCCATTCAGGGCCAGGATGGGTGCAGGAGAGAGAGGGGGAATTTAGGCTGAATTTAGGCAAAGCGAAGAAGAGGAGGGCCCTTTATTGAAAATACCTTTTTATAATATGTGACTGATGAATGCTATCTGCTGTTAAGAGAGAATGTCAAAAGGAGTTTATATTATATTGTGTGTGTATGTTGGGGTGTGTAAGAATTTTTTTTGTTACATCACTCAATTTGTTTTTTCGATGCTAAAGACCTTATTAATTTCACAATCTGTTTTTAATTTGCTATTTTAAGTTTTCAAAAGTCTTAAAATATTGTTAATTTTTCTTATTTCTTGTTTTATCTCTTTTTTTTAGTAAACTGCTTTGAGGTGGGGTATTTCCCTCCCTCAATTAAGCAATGTATAAATTTTATGCAATAAGAAATAATAATAAAAAATAGAGTAGCCAATAAGCCAAATCACATTAGTTACTCTATTCATTTGTTTCAATTTGGATGCTTGTTTAATTTTCATTTCCTCCTACAACATATGTTAGCAGCAGAGCTTCCATTCAATTCCCAAAGAATTCCAGAATTTCTGGGCAGGGGTGATGAACGAATGACCCTCCAGATATTGTTGGACTATAATTCCCATCATTGCTGATCATTCGCCACTCTGGTTGGTGCTAACAGATTCCTATCCCTGTTCTGAGGCATTCCTTGTTGGGGGGTGGGTGGTAGCAACCATAAAAAAATGCTCCCCACCCACTGAAGACAATTTCCCCTCTGGAAAACAGCTAAATGATACAAGAACTGGGTTATTCCCAGCTGGGACTAAGTTTGAGATGCTACTTCTGTTGTATAAAGCCCTATTCAGCTGGGAACAAGAATACCTAAAATATCAGTTCACATTTATATACCCAACTGATTAATACACTCTGAAGGAAAGCACCTCCTGCAGATAACATCTTATCAGGAACTCCATTTCATACAATATAAGAATCAGGACCATATTTCTCCCATTAAATATTTGACTGCACCATCTCTGTTGTCTTTTTGGTGCCTACTGAAGAAAGAACATCCTCTTTGATCTTTTAAGTAGATGTTTTAATTACTTTTTTGCTTGTGTGTTTGCTGCCCTAGGTTTCTTTAGGAGGAAGAGTGGGATATAAATTTAATAATATAAAACTTGGGGGAAATAAAATGTCAACGGCCATGAACGGCTGCCACAATCAGTGCTGCTGGAACAAGGAAATAATAAGTCTCCCAGCCCTAAATAAATAAGAATGAAAGGGTATGAACTGAAAATGGTGTCCATTTTCCCCCTTTAAGTATTATTTTTATTATTATTTACCCACCTTACGAAAGGTCTCAGGGTTGGTTACAGCATTAAAACACAATTTAAACCCTCACAGTGATCTCCCTTCATCTCCCATTCTGCTTCGGCTGTATCAAAAAACATTTTGTGAGCAGAAACACACCAACTACAGGTCAGGCATAGGCAAACTCGGCCCTCCAGATGTTTTGGGACTACAACTCCCATCATCCCTGACCACTGGTCCTGTTAGCTAGGGATGATGGGAATTGTAGTCCCAAAACATCTGGAGGGCCGAGTTTGCCTATGCCTGAACTAGATTCCACCCAATTCTCACATGGGCTTGATGGCATAGTGTGGGGTCTGCACTCCACAGACACTGGTGAGCTGAATGGAACAGGCATAAAACTGGTGGATAGTTTTGAGGGATCTTTCAGACCTATGGTTCCATGACTCAAAGGCATACCAGCTGCTTTTCATAGCATTAAATCTTGGGAAGATCCGGTGCATTCCCAAAGCACTGAAGATGTAATTCCACATTAACACTCCACTTTGGGATCATTAAAAAGAAACTGATTCCCCTGTAATGTTTTGACCAGTGTTGGAACAGAGTCTATTCCGTTGACACGGTAATGGAAGTTTCACTTGCAACTCCAACTTGCCCCTTGAAATTTGATCTGAACACCTGCAAAAAGACAGTTCCTGTAAGGAATCACAAGGAGAAGTCCTGGTCACATTACTGATCAACAATTGAATTGAGGGCAGGGTCCACTATAAAGTGAGATGATGATGATGGTGGCGGTGATGATAATTTATTTATACTCTGCTCATCTGGCTGAGTTTCCCCAGCCACTCTGGGAGGCTCCCGACAGAATATTAACCACAATAATAAAAAGCGATTAAACATCAAACATCAAACTTCTTTTTTTGCAGTTGGAAAGCTGATAATATGCAGTTTGAAAAGCACATAGGCATCATGTGTTTATTAAGCACTCAAATGACAGGCAATGCTGGGACAGCATGCAGACATATTATATAAAGGCAGAATGTGCTCAGTTTCCATGCTTAAACTGCCCAAACCATATTGAAAACATTTCTTCCTTTTTGGCTGTAATCTCCTCTCACTCACCTTCCTTTTGGGGCAGGTAACTCTTCCTGGAAATACCTTTAAAGTTGGAAAAGTGATAAAGTCCCTTCTAGATTAGAATGGTTCCAAAAAATACCTGAATAAGGTGGAACTAGACAATTTATCAGAAAAAAAACCAAAGGAAGTATTTATCTCAAAATGGGAAGTCTTTAAAATTTATTTCAAGAATAGCAATGACAGTTTAAAGTCTGCAGTAGCATTTGAATAGCTTCAGTAGTAGTTTCAAGTATGATATAAGATTTAAGATAGAACAAAGACTATAGAAAAAGACCATTTCTATGTTAGGATCTTGTGAACACTATTTATTGTATTGTTTCTTTTGTTGTTTGGTGGTGATGGATATTTGTCTTTTCTTTAGTGATGTATTAAAGGGAATAATAATAATAATAATAATTATAATAATAATAATAATAATAATAATAAAGAAATACCTTTTCCTGTCCATTAGTTACTGAGCTAATGCAGGTTTGTAAATGGATCATCACTGTACATACAGACTGCTGGTTCCTATGGAGAACCAGCCACTGATTTGGGTGATAGCAAGGAGCAATGGGAGGGACGCAGGTGGCGCTGTGGGTTAAAGCCTCAGCGCCTAGGGCTTGCCGATCAAAAGGTCGGCGGTTCGAATCCCTGCGGCGGGGTGCGCTCCCGCTGCTCGGTCCCAGCGCCTGCCAACCTAGCAGTTCGAAAGCACCTCCGGGTGCAAGTAGATAAATAGGGACCGCTTACCAGCGGGAAGGTAAACAGCGTTTCCGTGTGCGGCTCTGGCTCGCCAGAGCAGCGATGTCACGCTGGCCACGTGACCCGGAAGTGTCTCCGGACAGCGCTGGCCCCTGGCCTCTTAAGTGAGATGGGCGCACAACCCCAGAGTCTGTCAAGACTGGCCCGTACGGGCAGGGGTACCTTTACCTTTACCTTTTAAGGAGCAATGGGTGTACAGTGGTGCCTCGCAAGACGAAAAGAATCCGTCCTGCGATTCTCTTCGTCTAGCGGTTTTTTCGTCTTGCGAAGCAAGCCCATTGACGGCTTAGCGGCTTAGCGCTATTAGCGGCTTAGCGGCTTAGCGGCTTAGAAAAAGGGGGGAGGAAAAACCCCCCGCAGGAACTCGCAAGACATTTTCGTCTTGCGAAGCAAGCCCATAGGGAAATTCGTTTTGCGAAGTGCCTCCAAAACGGAAAACCCTTTCGTCTAGCGGGTTTTCCGTCTTGCAAGGCGTTCGTCTTGCGGGGCACCACTGTATTTCCTTTTTTTGAAAAATGCGTGGTATCTGAAGGGAATTTGTGCAGTTGGGAAATCTTCTTTTAACCCCTCAACTTGCATCCCATCCTACCCTTCCACCAAGCAGGCCCACCATCCTCAAATGCTGTGGCGGATGGTGTCTTGTCACCAGCGTTGACATAATATTCAACCATCTGTCCAGCTTCCTTCCTGCATGTGGATTGGGGCCCCCACCATCAAAGCCATTCTACCTGGCCGCAAAATGCCTTAGCCTAGCACCAGATAAAATTATTCTAAAATAAGCCGTCTGGTTATTATATGTGTGGAAGTTGATAACACTTGGCCCCAGGTGAAATTAGGACATAGGCATGAAGCAAAATTATATCACGGCTATCATTTTAATGATTGTATAAAAGGGAAAGTATGATCTAACTTTTTGACACCTGAAGATACAGATGGATCTTTCCCACACATACACATGCAGTATTTAATTAAGTTACTGACAATTTGCTGCCCTTTGATGGCACTCGAAATATGTCGCCTGATGATACCACTGGCGATGAGAGCAGCAGGCGCTGACGGAAGGTTTTGACTGATGTTTCATGGAATATGCAAAGCATTAAAACAGAATGCTGTTAATTGCAGGGCTGAAATAGATATGTTAAATGCACTGTTGCATATTCTGCCCGCTGCCCGCCCTGGTGCAGTCCTGATCTTGATTGCCCCCTCCCCACAGCTGAACATATAGAAATGTAATTGCACATGTAATATTGCATGCATCTTCCACTTCCATGGTTTGCACATATTTTACTTGCAATTCAGAGTTTGAACATTTCATGCAAACAGCATATGGGTGGAATTGTTGTCCAAACACTTTGAAGTGTAATACCGACAAGGGAAGTCAAGATGTAATGTTTATTGTGGGATTATTAATATTATAACTGGCTGGGGTTTTTTGTTCAAATCAGCCATTGCTAAATGCCCCAAAAGCCTCTTAAATAACTGCACATTCAAACAATGGGTTGGAGATTTCTTTTAAGAACAGATTGTGAAAGCAGGGTTGGAGAACATTTCCTTTTCTGTGTACACACCATACATATAAAGCACCCCCTGCAAGAATACTGGGAATTGTACTACAATCCCCAGGATTCTTTGTGTGTGTGTGTGTGTGTGTGTGTGTGTGTGTGTGTCTGTGTGTGTGTGTGTGTTTTCCCAGTAGTGATGTATGGAAGTGAGAGCTGGACCATAAAGAAGGCTGATCGCCGAAGAATTGATGCTTTTGAATTATGGTGCTGGAGGAGACTCTTGAGAGTCCCATGGACTGCAAGAAGATCAAACCTATCCATTCTTAAGGAAATCAGCCCTGAGTGCTCACTGAAAGGACAGATCCTGAAGCTGAGGCTCCAATACTTTGGCCACCTCATGAGAAGAGAAGACTCCCTGGAAAAGACCCTGATGTTGGGAAAGATGGAGGGGACAAGGAGAAGGGGATGACAGAGGACGAGATGGTTGGACAGTGTTCTCGAAGCTACCAGCATGAGTTTGACCAAACTGCGGGAGGCAGTGGAAGACAGGAGTGCCTGGCGTGCTCTGGTCTATGGGGTCATGAAGAGTTGGACACGACTAAACGACTAAACAACAACAAAAGTGTGTGTGTGTGTGCTGCCATCTCACTCTGCCACCCCCCTCTCTTCTCCTCTCTTCCACACTTTCTCCTTGTGTGCAGGCTGCCAATTGAGGGACAGCTAGTGGCAGCCTCAGGGTCTATCAGCCATCCTTCCAATGCATGCAAAATATTCTGTGTGAATTTAGGCTCATACACGAGTAAATCCTCTTCATCTACTACAGATTTGAGGACAGGGTCCATTCCTGCTGGTTCAGGCCAGTGGCCTAATATAGGCTTAGAAATAAGAGTTTATGAGTAGAGATAAGTTCATGTTAGTCCATAGTCAGATTCGACGTGGGGGTCTCAGTTTCAATCATTGGTCAGAAGTCAATTATGGATCAGAAACCAGGACAGGGGCCTGTTTCGATGTATTCACCTTCATCAGCTACGTGTGGGTAGATCAACGTGCGCACAGAAAAGCTCAATATACACGTTGGGCCTGTCCTGGTTTCTGATCCATGATTGACTTCTGACTTCTGCTCAATGATTGAAACTGTGAAACCCCCACGTCGAATCTGACTATGGACTAACATGAACTTATCTCTGCTCATAAACTCTTATTTCTAATTCTGTAACGAATTATTGTGTTATACATATCTCTATGAGTTTGAGCCTGTAATCTCTATTAGAGTTTGTAATCTCTATTTGAGTTTGTAATCCTTGTCAGAATACATACTTTTGAATGGATTAGTTTTTGTTACTATTGACTATTGATTTCCGAGTAGGGACCACTCCCACTATTGAAACTTACATTGGCCTGAGTTCTTGGTGTGCTTTTTTCTTGGTATATTTAATAACAAGAACTCCAACTTATTTAATGTCAGTGGCCTAATACAGCCTAGCACCCCGTTTTCACAGAAGCCAATCAGATACCTATAACAAGCCTGCAAGCAAGACGCGAGCACGAAAGCCCTCTCCTCTCCTGTGATTCCCAGGAACTGGAACTGAGAGACATGCTGTCTCTGAAAGTACAGGCAGAGCCTAGTCAACGGCTAGTGGCCTTCGAGAGTCATATTCTACATGAATTGGTCTAATCCTCTTTTAAAGCCATCTAGGTTGGGAGCCATCACGGCCTCCTGTGGGATCTAATCCCATCATTTACCTATGTACTGTGTGAAGAAGGACTTTCTTTTGTCTGTCTCGAATCTCCCAATGTTCAGGTTCATTGGATGTCTGCAGGATCTAGTGGTCCGAGAGAAGGAGAAAACTTGTTCAATTTCTCCACACCATATCTATTTCCCCCCATCTTTATCATCTTTGTCTCCTCTTTCCTGCTTTTAGGTAAAGGTAAAGGGACCCCTGACCGTTAGGTCCAGTCATGGCCGACTCTGGGGTTGCAGCACTCATCTCGCTTTATTGGCCGAGGGAGCCGGTGTACAGCTTCCGGGTCATGTGGCCAGCATGACTAAGCCGCCTCTGGCGAAGCAGAGCAGCGCACAGAAACACCGTTTACCTTCCTGTCGGAGTGGTACCTATTTATTTACTTGCACTTTGACGTGCTTTTCAATTGCTAGCTTGGCAGGAGCAGGGACCGAGCAATGGGAGCTCACCCCGTCGTGGGGATTCGAACCGCTGACCTTCTGATGGGCAAGTCCTAGGCTCTGTGGTTTAACCCACATTAAACTAAAAGGACCCAAATACTGCAACCCTTCCTTGTCGGGTTGTTCGTTCATGCCCTTGATCACTTTTGTTGCCCTTTTCAGAACCTATTTTGGTCTGTCCACAAACGTACAGCATGGTCTGGTCCTTAGAAATGAAGGGGGGAAATAGCTAATGTAATCAGCGGCGTAGCGTGGGTTGTCACCAAGTAGCGTGGGTTGTCAGCAAGTAGCGTGGGTTGTCAGCGGGGCAAGGCAAGTAATTTGCGCCCCCTAACCCAGGGCAAGGCAAGTAATTTGCGCCCCTAACCCCTAACCTGCCGCCGCTGCCAGCTTCTTCTTGCTGCTGCCTGGGCTGGTCGGGTGTGGTTCTCTCCCGCGCTCAGCGCTGCGCTGGGTGGCCGCTGCACTGTCCCTCCCACAGATAGTCCCTCCCTCGCTCTCTCTCCGCTCCGCACTGAAACGCACGTCTGGCACCCTCTCCCTCCACAGTGGGCGACGACCCGGCAGCTCGGATCAGATTCGCACAGCCAGCACTGCAGTGAGAGAGAGTGAGTGAGCCAGGTAGGGGCAGAGAGCTGCGAGTGCGAGCGCACCCCCCCAAATGTTGTGCCTGGTGCGGCTGGGCCCCCCTGCACCCCCACGCTACGCCACTGAATGTAATTACCACAGGAATGGGGGAAATGGGGGTTATTGGCCTTTTATTAGACAGTAGAAAATGTTATTCTAAAGCAGCAATGCAGCAGCAAGCAAAGGCTATAGCAGCCAAGTCTGCTGCTTGTGGCTGGAAAGCCAAACAGGATGTGTGTGACTGTTGCCATGGAAACAAAGGGGCAGTCCATTCTGTACTGAGCACCGGATGTTAGCTCAGTGTGTGTCATATGACCTGTACAGGATGTACATGGGTGGAGTTTCTCTCTGTTTGTTGAAGAGAGCGGACATGTTTTCTCTGTACTGAAGTGAAAGACAGGAATAAAGACAATGTAGATACATTTCTGTCTGAGTCTGATTCCCCTCCCTGGGGATATGCTGGAGAGCAGGGAGGAGGAGAAGCAGTTTGGTGTGTTTTTCTCACAGCCTGAGGAAAATCGCCGGAACGGACCTCGTGTGTTTTTCCTCCGGGAGTCGCCGGAGGGAGGTCGAAAGAATTCAGCCGGTGCCTGGAGAGATAGGCACATACCTCTGACCGAGCCTGAATTCTGACATTGGTAGCAGAGGATGGTTGCTACGATCCATGGGAGTCTGCATCAAGGAGACTGTATTCATCCCTCTCCATGGAAGCCTGAGATGGAAGCTGATTCTCTGCAGCTAGAAGCTGACCAGAAGAAGCTGAAAGCCAAGCCACGGAGCCCAGGTATGAGATTTTCGGGCTTAGAAGTGTGAATGCAGATTGATTAATTCTCTGCTTCATGGGAGCAACGTTTGGGAAAAACAGCTCCGAGAGAGAAGAGTCTGCATTCCAAACATTCCTGTGGTTTATCCTGTCCAAGGAAAGGAATGTGGTTGCTTAGCAACGCAGGCCAGTTTCAAGATAAGGGCTATGCCCGGAGAGGCAAAAACAGCTCATGTTTAGTCTAGGCCCTTGCAAAGGAACTGTTGGAAAGGGACTTTCCAAGCAGCCAGTGTTATTGCTGCCAGGTGCACAGAGTGTAAACAAGCCAGCTATTGGATTTTAGAGGCTTGTGTTTGAGAGTCAATGCAAGGACTCAAAATGGATGCCAAGAAGGGAGTTCTGCCTTCTCCACCCCTTTTGACCAGTGACAATTATGCATCTTGGTCTATTAAGATGAAGGCCTTGCTGCAGAATCAGAGACTGTTTGAGGTGATTGAGAACCCCATCCCTGCAGCACCAACGCGTGCTTGGGAGTCACAGGATGTGAAGGCCAGAACTGCTATAATTCTGTGCGTGTCAGACTCTCAGCTTATTCATATACAAGATTTACCGCACGCGAAAGATGTTTGGGACACGCTGAGAAGGACACATCAGAGAGATGCAGGTTCTTCAGCGTTGCTGTATTTTGAAAAGTTGACTAACCTGAGGCTTGCGCCTGATGGAGATGTTCAAGCGCACCTGACGGAAATGAAATTTCTGCGTCAGCAGATGGTGGAACGCAATTTCCATCTGGATGAGGAAGTGTTTTGCTTCATGGTGATCAACAGCCTGAATCGGACTTACAAAACGGTTGCCAGTCAGCTGGGGTCTCTCCCAGCGCAAGATCTAACGTCGGACAGGGTCTTTGCCGTGATTCTGAACGAACATGACAGACTTGCCGCCCTGGAAGTAAAGGACAGGGGGAGGGAAGAACGGAGTTCTAACACCCCCACTGCTGTAGCTACTGGAGGAGACGCTGTAGCTTTGAACGTTGTCCGATGCCACAATTGTGGACAGACTGGGCATCTTCAGCGGTACTGCAAGAAGCCACGTCAGAACAAGGGAAGCTCCACGAAGTCTGAGGCGTCAGGCAGAAGTCATGCCAAGTCACAGGCGAAGCCTGCAAAGGCTTTGATGTCCCTAAAAGCCACACCACAAGTGGGGAATTCCTTCATTTTAGACACGGGAGCGACGGTTCACATGACCCATCGCAGGGATTTGTTTTCGTCGTTTAAGAAGCAAAGCTTCGTTGTACAACAAGCCAACGGTCAAGAGCTGGAAGCCACCGGAATTGGGACTGTGTATCTTAAAAGTCTGAACTTGACTATAAACGATGTTTATTTGGTTCCAGAGTTGAAGTACAATCTGCTCAGCGTTTCGCAGATTGCCAAGAAGGGACTAAAACTGTCCTATGATGATCAACACTGCGAGATCTACAAAGATGGAGAGTTGTATCTTTCTGCCAAAGAGAAAGATGGACTGTATTTGTTGACTTTTGATCAAAGTGATTACATGAATTGTAATTCTAACATGATTTCTTTTGCAGGTGTAGCCAAGAAGAACGCCAAGCAGGTCACCTCGAGGGTCGACAAGGCATTTCAGCGGGTGTATGCTGATGTGATTGGTCCTTTAGCACCATCTAGAGGCAATGCAAAGTATTACCTAATATGTGTTGATTCTTTTACAGGTTTTGTCTGGATTTATCTTTTGGAGAGACCGAAAGAAGCCTTAGAAAGGTTTAAAGAGTTTTGTGACAAGGTTAAAAATATGCATGATGCTGACATAGATTGTCTTTGCACAGATGAGAAGCCAATTTTTCTTTTACAGGATTTCCAGAGGTTCCTGAAGAAGAAAGGGATAAGACACAAAATTGCTAGTTCCGAAGAAGCTTGGAACAGATGTGTTTGTGTTAGGGTGAACAAAGAATTGCAAAAGGGAATGGAAGCGCAATTGCTTAGTTCACATCTGCCACATGAGTACTGGGCTGAGTCGCTAATGTCATATTGTTACACGTGGTTGAGAAAGGTTTCAAAAGACTTGGGATGTTCTCCTTTTGAGAAACTGTTCCACAGGAAACCTTCTGTTGCCCATTTCAAGGTTTTCGGGTCTCATGTGAGGACAGAAGCTCCAGGTGGAGTAAAGAATGCCAGAGGCATTTTTGTGGGTTATGAAAAGGGTCTCTACAGAGTAATTTTGTCTGAATCTGGTAAGGTGATTCTCACAAAATTTCTAGAGAGTGCTCCTGAACAGGAGCGAGTGATTGTTCACACATTTCCCACAGGTGATGATGATGATTCTGATAATGATGATGATGAGTTTGATCTTATTGAGTTCAGTAGTACTGATGATGACAGCGATAGCTCAGACAGCTCAGTTGTCACAATCATTGAGAAGAAATCTCACACAATGACTAGACCCTCAGAAGAGGAGGATGAACCACTGATTAAGCTTAGTACTGGTTCTCCAGAGAGTTCAGAGGCTGAACCAGAAAGCAGAGAAGAGCAGCACCTCTTACGTAGGTCTGAGAGAGCAACGAAGGGTGTACCACCCAAGAGGTATTCAAAAGAGTTTGCTAACCAAGCTATTGCATGTGTTGCTGTTGTAAACGACCAAGGTCAAATTGAAGCTGTGTCTGAGTCAGAGACAAAGGCACAACAGAGAGTTGCTAACCAAGGTAATGCAGAAGCACTCATTCCTTGGAAGTCACACAACCAGAGAGGTACATTGGTAAAACCAGTGGCGGGTAGTTCCAAGGGTGGAACTGAAACAACAGGGGAGTGTTATAAGTATAACAACTGTTTGTTTTCTTCTCTGGATGACGCTTTGCTCGCTGCACGCATCGATACTTTAGGGGGAGTATGTTATTCTAAAGCAGCAATGCAGCAGCAAGCAAAGGCTATAGCAGCCAAGTCTGCTGCTTGTGGCTGGAAAGCCAAACAGGATGTGTGTGACTGTTGCCATGGAAACAAAGGGGCAGTCCATTCTGTACTGAGCACCGGATGTTAGCTCAGTGTGTGTCATATGACCTGTACAGGATGTACATGGGTGGAGTTTCTCTCTGTTTGTTGAAGAGAGCGGACATGTTTTCTCTGTACTGAAGTGAAAGACAGGAATAAAGACAATGTAGATACATTTCTGTCTGAGTCTGATTCCCCTCCCTGGGGATATGCTGGAGAGCAGGGAGGAGGAGAAGCAGTTTGGTGTGTTTTTCTCACAGCCTGAGGAAAATCGCCGGAACGGACCTCGTGTGTTTTTCCTCCGGGAGTCGCCGGAGGGAGGTCGAAAGAATTCAGCCGGTGCCTGGAGAGATAGGCACATACCTCTGACCGAGCCTGAATTGTAAATTCCTAGGCGTTATCATCACATTTCCAGGAGTAGGACAAAGGAGGTATTTCAGCCCTGGTATATCCAATGCTTCCATAGACAGTTGTGTAAGTGATGTCTGTCTATATATGTTGAGGCGGGGAAACCATAAATGTGGTAGAAAATGTCCAGAAAAAAACTGAAGTAATCCTTTCCTCTTACTTCTGATTTCATGATAATTTGGAATTCTTGGGAAGCTCGTTATCCAAGTGCCCAACTTCATGTGCTTAGGAGGCTCAGCCATAAATAGAAATTCCAACATCTAACTCTTTTTGCAGTACTATAATAATCTCCTTTCTATTTAGCCCCATCCAATGCTATCAGGACAACATTTTTCATTGTACTGCATCCACATTAGAGGGAACACAACACGATGCTTACCTCCATACCATGAAATAAAACAATGTTCTTGACATTTCCCCCCAAAACACATTTGAATGCTGTTTGCAAATCGACCTTGTGAATAAATTAAATAATAGCTTGTGAAAATGTCCTCCAGCACTCTGCCCCCTCTCTTCCCCTGAATGCATGCAAACACAGAGCAAGGTTGTTTACATTTCTTTTACGGTGTCTGGGAATTATACAGTAGATCGGTGCACATGAGTGTTGTCTTTGGGTATAGTTGTCATTTGTGCTCAGTGGGTTGCACACAATTTTGGTATGATTTGCCCTTCAAGTTGTCCAATTCTCTCTCCTGTCCCTGATGACCTGCATATTAAACTTCTCCGCTGCAAGACTCCAGATTTTGGGGGTCCCTTCCATTTGTCAGACTCATTATAGCCACTCAATTGCTCTTCTCTATTAGATATGCTCTCACCGAACCGCATTCGGCAGTCCCTCTGAACTAATGGATACCTTTCGGAACAGAGGTTTTCAAGAGTTCCATTCAAGGAAGGCGCAGTCAGTATCATTCTAGGGAAGACAATAAATTTGAATGTAGAGCTTGTTTTCCTTGGCAATGGTTTGGAATTTTCTCTCTCTCTTGGAAACTTGAGCTGCGGTGGACCTATAGTGGGCAAAAGAGCCCAGTTTACTTGCACTGGAATTTTTTGTTGTTGTTATAGTGTTTGTTGAGATTAAAAAGAAACTTATCAGGGAGAATATGGCTTGGAGCCAGAGAGACTCTTGCACCAGGTGAAAGTACTTCTGCTCATAAAGGGTGGGGGAGTTCCCGAATTTCCACCAATACTGCCTCAGCTGTAGCCCCCCCAAGCATAACTGAACAAAAGTCTAAAAAGGTAAAGGACCCCTGACAGTTAAGTCCAGTTGCAGACGACTCTGGGGTTGCGGTGCTCATCTCGCTGTACAGGCCGAGGGAGCCGGCGTTTGTCTGCAGACAGTTTTTCCGGGTCAACCAGAGCAGCGCACGGAAACGCCGTTTAACTTCCCGCCGGAGCGGTGCCTATTTATCTACTTGCATTTTTGGCATGCTTTCGAACTGCTGGGTTGGCAGGAGCAGGGACCGAGCAATGGGAGCTCACCCCATCGTGGGGATTTTGAACCACCAACCTTCTGATCGGCAAGCCCAAGAAGCTCAGTGGTTTAGACCACAGCGCCACCTGTGTCCCGAACAAAAGTCTAGAGGATCCCAAATGTTCAGACGCAGTTGAAGGATTGCAAGTCAAGACATGCAAATCTATCCATTTCAGCTTCTCACTTTTCCCATCTTAAATTCAGTTTTCCACAATTCCACATGCTTTGTGAATTTTTTTTAACAGTCCTATTGAAAATTCATCAGCATTTTAATGCAAGTATCTCCCAATATACACTTTTGTAATTATAATTTACATATGCTTGTATGCCATTTTGCATGATAAGACACATTTCCGCAGAGCAATCCCCCCCCCCAGGGATTATGTTATTGCCCCTAATATGTTCATTTTTGTGGACACTGCACCCCTGTATGTGCATTCCTATACACAATACTTGGCTGGAGAGCTGCTTCACAAAATTCGTGAAGGTGTGAATCCCCAAGGATTGCTTTGTTTTGGTTCTTGTTTTGTTTCAGAAAGTGTGAATTAGGGAGGTTCATCTTTAAAAGTCAACTGAATCAAATTTATCCCCCAACCCGAACTGCAAGGGCATTCAGATTCCACCACAGGATCAAAGCCTGATGAAATGTTTTTGCATTAGCTACCAGCCACTGCAACAGATAGGATTATATGTCTTCTATATATTCTCCTTGATATACATTTTCTCTTTATTCTAAAGATTGAGAACTTACTGAAAATGATGACTAACTAGGAACAGGATAGAGAAGTGATTTCTATCTAGAACTGCCTCTGCATTGCCCACTGGTTGTAAACATTTTTTAAAAACTTTATGGAGAATTAGCAACTGATTTTACTCATTCGCCTGCTCATCCCTTCCTTTCCCCCATTCCCATTCCAGACTGTAAGCCTGGAATTGTGTTATTTTATTCATCTCTGAGAAGTGCCTAGAAAACATTAAGCACAATAATGCTGTAGATCAGTGTTTCCCAAACTTGGGGCTCCAGCTTTTTTGGACTACAATGCCCATCATTCCTACCTAGCAGGGCCAGTGGTTGGGCATGATGGGAATTGTAGTCCAAAAACAGCTGTAGATGTTGTTGCAGAGCATGAGGTTTCTATTTTCAGTCCCAGTAGTACAGATCATGAAATATCATTGTTGGGACCTCGTGAGTGGATGGTTCCAGGAATGTTTTGTTTTGTTTTTAACTCCACAACATTTGACATTTCAGCTCTTTTGAATTCAACAGCTTGCCCTCTGTTTTCAAAGATATTTTTATATTTGGTTTCAGTGCTTTAATACAAAAGCTCCCGAGTGTCAAAGCCCAGCTTGGCTGTATGGATCTGAATTTGAATAACTTTGTTTGGAATTTTACCATCCTAAACCACAATGACATCTTCGTCCCCGTCGCTGTATGCACTTTTAACACTGTCCCCCTCCCCATCTCCTGTGGTTCTGTAATATAAATCCATCTGGTCTTGGGCCATTCTGGGTTGACGTGTCAACCAGACGACATCCACTGGCAACAAACATTTGGTTGTTATAATGTTCTGCTGTTTTGCTTGACCTTTCCTGAGAGAAAAGGATAACTTTGTTCATGCCTGGAAACTTTCACATGGGGAAATGTGTATTGTTTTCATGATGACGATGGGTAATTTTCCACTAGCAGCATTGCCAAAAAAAGAATTATTGTGGCTGGCTATATGACTTGTTTACCTATTTTCCAATGCCGTGGAAACTTTTGTGACTGCTGTGTTGTCTTGAGACACATAAGATGCCCACCCGAAAGGCAAACACCAGCGAATGCTTTCATACCACTGATAGAATAACTGTACTCTAGACCAGAGGCAGACAATGTTGGTGCCTTCTAGATGTTTTGGACTACAACTCCCATAATCCCTAGCCAACAAGACCAGTGGTCAAAGATGATGGGAATTGTAGTCTGAAAACAGCTGGAGACCCAAGGTTGGGAAACACTGCTCTAGCTCAGGGCAGACAATGTGGTGCCTTACAGATGTTTTGGACTACAACTCCCATCACAGACAATGGTCAGGGAAGCTGGGAGTTGTGGTCCAAAATATCTGTAGGGCACCACATTGGCTACCCCTGCAATAGACTTTCACTCTTGCTATACTTAGTTTCATAACTTTGCTTTGAGATCCTGCCCTGCAAAAGCCTATGAAACAGGTGATAGGATATCAATTAACTGAGAGAATAGATAAAGCAAGGCAGGGAATAGCCATGCACCTCACATGAGCTTTCTCTCTCTCTTGTTTTATTATTTATATGCCGCCCATCTGACCTGTTTGCCCCAACCACTTCGGGCAGCTCCCGAGAAAATATCAAAACCACAACAAATCAAACAAAGTCAAATAGTTATTTGTCTCTTAGACATCTGATGGGAGGCCTGGCGCCACTACTGAGAAGGCTCCCTCTAACTTCACTTCTCACAGTGAAGGAATATATATTTACAGATGCAGCACTGACAATAGAAATAATGGGCAGCAAGATTCTGTCTTCCTAATCCAAAAAATTAACAGCCCGGGAAACTGGAGGGCAGCTGCACCCACTCCAAAGATGACTGGTTATTCTGGACACAGTTTTTGTTGCCGTGGATTATAATTCTGAGGACAGAATTGCAGTTCAAGGAAAGTGCTAGTTTTTCTGATTTTTTTTTGTTAGTCCTTCCTGGAGGGGCTCCCCTGCCACCAAGTTTGTGCTGTTAATATTTCTGCTGCGCCAGCTATGGCCTTCATTTGCAAAGGCTGGTAGTGGATTGCTTGTCTTGTCTTTCCTCTTAACAGTTAAAACACTACCAACCTTATACTCCACATCCAAAACATGGTGTTAATGCTTATTTTCTATTCCTTTGCTGTTGTGAATGTAGCACAATATATAATGCTTCCAGAGTGTGGAATTTTGCCTTAGTATGATGCTTCCAAGGTCTTTTTAAAGCTGTGTGTTTGTGTGTGTGTCTAGGCCTCTGCCCATGATTCTCAGCCAACAACTGCTGGAGTCAATTCAGCCTGTGGTGAAGACCCTGCACGTTATTTTGGCAATATAACCTGGGTTTACTAAGATAGTATGTATGCAGGAACAACCAATCCTCTCCAGAAAATGCCCTTTTCCATGCTGTCCTTGCTCCAGCTGGGATTCTTTCTGGTTATGCAACCATCAGATGGGTACAGAATGATGTAAAATGTTGCTGGGGAGAATTAGTGGGCAGAGGGAGGGCAAAGGATACCACCTCAAAAAGAAAAAAGAGGCAGCTGTACAAAATATAGTTCCCCAATGAATTTCACAGAAAGCACTGAGGGAAGCATTTAATGCTTATTGTTAAAAAATAGTTTGGGGCAACTTTTCATTTCAGCTCTCCTAGGAAGCAGGTGGCAGTGTTAGAGGAAGAGAGAACCAATAACAGGCAGAAGGACCAATGAAGGTCAGATGGATTGCCGGCTTCCTCAACCTGGTTCCTTCCAAATAATTTGGATTTCAACTTGCCATCTTCCCTGACCCATGCTCGATGGTGCTGAGGGGAATTGTAGTTCTTCAGTCGCTAGAGGCCACCAGGTTGAGAAAGGCTGGGCAAAGAATTATCAACAAATTCCTGAAAGACCAAAAAAGGAAAATCAAAGGCACCGGCGAATGACATGTATCTCTCTTTTTGGAAAGCTTTCTTTCTCTGAAAGTTGGCCCTGGTGGGAATAAGTGCCCCCGAGTGCACCGTATCTTAACTCTGCCTCCCACAGACCTTTATTTTAGATCAATGTTGTCGACAAGAACCTTTTCAAAGTTCTGCCTTCCCATCTGAAGTGAGTCTGTCCCCCTTATCATTGATCCAGACCAGATTGGTTTTATTAAAAACAGAAGTTCCTCCCACGACATGTGGCGATTATTTAGCACTCTGCGTTTTTCCTGTAAATACCACGAAGCACTGTTAGCCCTCAGTCTGTACACAGAAAGTGCTGGCGAGCTTGCAAAATTAAAAGAAGAGCTATTTCTAGTGTGCGAGTTTGAAGTCTGCTCTGTGCCTACTTTACTTTAGTCATCGAGGTGGCGGGGAATGGCAACCAGATGATTAGGCGATCAGCGGAAGGAAAGGTTTAAAATAAAGACTTGGTTAGAGGCTGTTCAGCTACTACATGGTGAAAAGAAGAACACAAAACCCACATGCATGTATACTGCTCTGTATGTACACAGTGCAATTTATCATTATTTAGTAAACTTACTAGCTGCTTTTCTTAAAACTTAAAATCACTTACTGCAATACATAAATGCAACATACATTAAAACCAGCATGAAACAAAACATCGAAAAATCTACAACCTTCTCATATCTGAAAGACAGGATTAAAACATCTCAACCACACAGATAATTAAAAGCCAGAGGCCTGGGAGGAAAAATGTTTTTGCCTAGCATCTAAAGACATGTAATGATGGCACCAGGCAAGCCTCGCTGGGGAGAGCATTCCACAATATACACATGAGAACATTCACCAAGTGAGGTAAACATGGATTCCATACTATTTCCTAGGCAGCAAAACTTTCCGTGTAAGGTGGAGACACTTTGAGCTCAAATGGCAGTTTGAAAGGGAAGATGGGGCCTGGCGTGTGTATGCTCCTTTTACTTCTGCCTCAGTTAATCAGGATATTATTCTTATATTATATGCCACCTGAGGTCAAGATGGCGTACAGAGTCCTCACCCTCTTCATTTTACAACTGTGGTAGGCTATGCTGAGAGACAGTGGCTGCCCCAAGTGCCGCCGCTGCTGCTGCTGCTGCTGCTTCTTCTTCTTCTTCTTCTTCTTCTTCTTCTTCTTCTTCTTCTTCTTCTTCTTCTTCTTCTTCTTCTTCTTTCACTCATAGCCGAGTAAGAATAGAATAGAATAGAATAGAATTTATTATTTATACCCCGCCCATCTGGCTGGGTTTCCCCAGCCACTCTGGGCGGCTTCCAACAGAGTATTAAAATACAGTGGTCAGATTAGTAAGATTGTCTTCCATAAGCACGGTTTTAACAATGAGTCTGTAAGTGACTGTGGAGGCCAATTCTGGATCCACACGTCCTTCCACAGTGGGGACATTGGTTTCCGGGCAAGAGTTGATCATGGTGAGGATTTGCCAAGCGTGCCTTCCTCTTAGCACGTTTCTCCCTTTCGTTCTGAGTTTGGGCATCTTCAAAGCCCATGATGCCTTTGGTAAAGGCTGTTCTCCAACTAAAGCGCTCGCAGGCTAGTGTTTCCCAGTTGCCAGTGTTCATACTAAGCTACATGGCTGAGGGGAAATCTGAATCCGGGTCTCTCAGGTATTAGACCAACCATCTAACCACTGGCTCTCACATTTAGCACACTACACACCACAGTAGATTTACGTGGTTTTGTATCCTTTTTCTGGTTGTTCCTTATTCCTTCCTGGAAGGCCTCCCTCGCCACCAAGTTGGTGCTGTTAATATTTCTGCTGTGCCAGTCATGGCCTTCATTTGCAAAGGGTGGCAGTGGATAGCTTGTCTTGTCTTTCCTCTTAATGGTCAAAACACCTTCGAGCTTTCCCAGCTGCATGAATGTTGTGACCCCAAAACGACTTGGAAACATGATACAAACACTAAAACCAACTGCATCAAACACAACCACCCCCCTGAAACTAACCGGTTTCTGCCATAGGGGGTCCATTTTCTACAGTTTTAAAACTAATTTTCTGTTACTTTTTCTAAACATTTTAGCTGTACATCACTTTTGGAGTAATAATAATAATAATAATAATAATAATAATAATAATGTGACTGCTGAGCAGGGATTCTGTAGCAACAGACTGAACTTAATGATTTTTGAGCACCACTCCAACTTTCTGATTCTACAGCTTTAAGAAAGTGGAAGTTCAAAAATAAGTGACATGGCCCAAGGTCACCAAGGAGAGAAGGAAGGAAACCCAAAAGCTCTGAAGCCTTAGGTGTTTCATCAGAAAAATCTCCACTCGTTATACTACCATATCTGACATTCAAAACATTATGCAATCAATGCCTGCTTTGTAATATATATATATATATATATATATATTAATCCCAGCACTTTCAGTTTGTTTATCTAATGGCCCTATTGCCAGGTCCGTAAAATTTGATGCTACCATTTTGTCCATTTATACTGGCAAGCGGATGTTGAAAATCCTCTGTTTACACTGCCAGTAGGAACACAGCGATTGACCTCTAACTTTCTAATCCTTTATAAAAGACATGCTTCAGTAACATTGCGCAGCAGCAAGACCGGGAGATTGGAGATTTGCAACTGTAAAAACGGTTGCCCTTTAAAATGTCACGATGCCTATTCATGTCAGGTTAGGGGGGACCTGTGGGCCTCCAGATCTCATTGGACTCCAACTCCTTCCACTGTTGGAGGCATTATGCCTCTGAATGCCAGCTGCTGTAAACTGTGGGAGGAGAGAGTGCTGTTGTGCTCAGGACCTTCTTATGGGCTTCCCATAGGCATCTGGGTGGCCGCTGTGAGAATAGGATACTAAACTAGGTTGTCCACTGGCCAGATCCAGGATCTTCTTATGTTCTCCCATTAATCCCAGCCAACACAGCCAATAGCCAGAGACAGTGGGAGTTGCAATCCAACGATTTCTGGAAGAGTATAGGTTCCCCATGCCTGTTCATTTGCTGGGGATGTTGAAAAAGACAGATCCTGATTATTTATTTCCTACTCTGGTGGCTTAAGCAGATGAGACCAATAGAAGGTTCCAACAGTCAGGAAGGTGGTTTCTGCTCGTGCTGTTGGGGGAAGTGACAGGCAGATGGGGCTCATCAACCTGGAAGGTAATCCATCTAAGAGAAGGAAAACTCTTATCCTAAACCTCCTCTGCCATGCAGGATATCTTCGGGAGAAGGAAAGGCTAAGGAGTAAACCCTACATGAATCTTTGTGACAGTTGGATGGCACCTTGTACGCCTCCTTCGGGCAACTCCTGCAGCCAAGCTGGAGCCAAACATGTTGCTCTGCTTTCCCTTGGACCACAATAGTGAGTCTTCTCATCTGGGCAGCCCAGAACTCACACTGCCCAGGCTTGTGCCCCAGGGAGGCCACTTCAGTTTGACTTCGTCCCCAGAGGTGCACTCCACTGTCTCTTGAAACAGACAGATGTCATCATCATCAACAACAATTTTCTTCCTTTAAAATTAAAACAAGTCTGTTTCCCACCAGATCCATCTTTATAGAAAGTGTGTTCAAGTTATAAGAAAGGAGATTCCAAATGAACACCAGGAAGAACTTTCTGATAGTAAGTGCTTCTTGAAAGTGGAACGAAATTCCTTGGGAGGTTGTGGACTCTCCTTCATTGGAGGTTTTTAAGCAGAGGTTGGGTGGCCACCTGTCAGGGGTTTTTTAGCTGTGATTTCTGCAATGCAGGAGGCTGGACATTCTATGATTCTGTGACAGATGAAATGTTTCATCCCACCCACTAACCATTATCTATATTTGCAATCTTGTTTGAATAATATGTTTAGCTCTAAAATGATGACTGAGCTCTGGTCCCGAGAGTTCCCGACGAAAAGGGGTTAGCTGCTCTTAGAACTGCAGCTCTGTGAGGGGAATAACTCTCAGCACCCTTAACATAATACAGCTCCCAGGATTCCTTGTGGCTGTTTAAAGTGCTGTGCTATTGCTTTAAATGGGCCTTAATTTAACCAGATTTAGGAATCCAGACTGAGCAGACCTTTTTTTTTTTCTTTTTGCCAAGTATGCAGTAAATGTTCTTTGGAATAAACAATAAAACCAGCAGATGACTTTTTGCAGTTAGTAGGGTTGCCATACATCCAGGAAATCCAGGACATGTCCTCTTTTAGGGGGCCTAAATGCCCATCCATTTGTTTTTTTTTTTTTTTTTACAATTTTAAGCAAATGTCCAGGTTTTGGGGAGTTTTAAAATTTCGTATGTGAGTGGGTGGGTGACCTGGGCTCTGTCTGTGACATGGGCTCTGGTGCAGGTAAGTCCAGCTCTGTTTTGGGCTCTGGTGCTGGTGGCTCAACAACTTTTTTCGTCCTGATTTCTACCTCTGGATATATGGCAACCCTAGCAGTTAGGAAAATAGCAGGTAAATGCACTAATAAACAACTGATTAACAGGAAGACTATATGACCACACCATAAGCAAATTGGGAAGAAATCAAGGTGAATGCTCACTATCATATTACCTCCCTACAAAACAAATCAGAATGAATAAGGTGTAGGCATCATATAAACTCTGTGTAAGTTCTGTGCAGGCAAATCAGAATGAATGCTCAATAAACAGGTCATTTGGGGGAACACTTTGCTACCTAACATCCCCTAATAGGAAATGACAGGGAGGCAGGGGTGGTAGTGGCTAGGAGTACAGAGACCTGGGGACAAAAGAAGGATGCTAAACAAAGCCACATTGTATTAATTTTGAAAAGGAAACAGAAGCTGAAATATTAGGAATCAAAGATTGCAAACACACCATATATTTAAAGCACATTTAAATCACACGAATTCACCACCAAGGATCACGGGAACTGTAGTTCAATCCCCCCCAGAGCTACAATTCCTAGCACCTTTAGCAAACTACAGCTTCCAGGGTTCTTTGTGGTAAGTTATGTCTTTTCTAAGAGTGACCAGGCAAGGCAAAGCCTGCTGTGGGTTGTTAGTATAATCTCTTGCTGCCTTGCTTTCTTTGGGAATTAATTTTCTATCCTTGGGCTTTTAAGGTGAACCCAGCTCCCTTTTAGGTACCTGAATTAAGGTGCCAAATTTACAGTGCCAAGGACCAAAATCCTTTAATTACTCACAGAACCAGATTCAGCTGGACAAAAAGCAACCTCTGCTCTCCTTTCCAAGGCAACCTTTCTTTTCATTGCTTACTTGAACTGGTCTCTTAAAGTATAATGATTCTGCATTATGCCAGGAGGATTCCTAGGTGAAGGTGAGACTGGAATCATGTGCAACAGAGGCCACATCCGGACTGTACGTTTAAAGTACTATGATACCACCTAAACAGTTTGTTAGGAGTGCTGAAGGCATACCCTCCAACATTTAGAAATTTTGAGACGTCCTATTCCATACTCTCCAACATTTCTCCAATGAAAACAGGGACGTCCTAAGGAAAAGTGGGACATTCCAGGATCAAATCAGAAACTGAGACAGCTTCTGTAAATCCAGGACTGTCCCTGGAAAATAGGGACACTTGGATGGTCTGTTTTGAGAGTTCTGTTTCCCCTCAAAAAGCTATAATGATCAAAGTCAGGACCAGCTCAAGACATTTTGGCACCTGAGGCAAACCACAAAATGGCGTCCGCCTGCCAGGGAAGAAGGGGTCAGTGAAGATCTACAATAGGAACAAGGGGGCGGGGAATAAATATCTACATTGGGAACAAGGGTGGGAGAAGACCAGCAACACCTCCTATTCTCCAAGAGGTCACTGTAGAAGTAGCATTGGGCATAGCTGTCAACTTTTCCCTTTTCTTGCGAGGAATCCTATTCAGAATAAGGGAATTTCCCTTAAAAAGGGGGAAACGTTGACAGCTATGGCATTGGGGGGGGGGGTTGCTGAGGAGAAGACAAATCTGACTTCCAAGGAGTGTGCCAGATCTGATGTCCCTGAGAATCCTGCCGCCTAAGGAAGTTGCCTCACCTTGCCTCATGGGTGGGTTGGCTCTGCTCAAAGCAGGTGAACAATCTACGCATCTTCCCAGAGAACTCTGGGAACTGTAGCTATGTGAAGGGAATAGGGGTTTCGCAGCACCACAAACAAACTTGGACTCCCAGAATTCTTTTGGGGAAGGCATAGCTGTTTAAAGTGGTTTGTTACCGCTTTAAATGTATGGTGTGTATGTCGCCTGAATGCTGCTAGAGTAGTGCAATGTACAATTCGAGAATTCCCCCCCCCCCCGCCATCAAAATAAGGTTATGAATATGCTGTCTTCATGGACATAGCCCACCCAAGGGAACTCACAACATCAGAAAAACACAGCAAATGCAACAATATTAAAATAATCAAAACCAACAAAGGCAGTAACATTAGCAGTTATTTAAAAAAGACAAGTTAAAACAGATAACAGGGACTAAAATGTCAGCTCAGAGAGCTATCTTCTACAACATAGCAGTTTTTTGGGGTGGGTGGTAGTTCCTGCTTTTGGGTTTCCCACAGGCATCTGTTTGGTCACTGTGATAACAAGACACTGGATGAGATGGGTTATTTGACTGATCCAAAAGGGTTCTGGATTATGTTCTTAACGTAGCAGCAGCAGCAGCAGCAATAATAACAAACAAACAAACAATCAAACAATTTCCATAAGTGGGAAGTATATGTATTCTGCACTTGGGAAACAGCCCTATTACACATTTGCATATGAGTGGTTAAATAGAAAAGTTAAATGTTAGTGAGTTCCTAATACAAAGATTATTTGTGAATGAATGCATGTCATCTGCATTAGTCATCATGTCTTATTTGCTCAAGTGTATTAATGCCTCTTGATTCCACCATCCACACTTGTAGTTTATTCCATCAACTTATGTCTTTCTAAAATAATGCCTCTGTAAGTTCTTATCACATTTATTCCCTCTTTACATAAACTTAAATCCTCTGGTACAGGTTTCTCCAGTGACCTCAACTGGATCATCAGACTTAATTGCATAAAAACCCTTAGCTTGTCAGTCATTTCACCTTTTAAGTACCTTTACTCTTCTTTAAAAAGGAAATCTGCCTCATTTATTTTTCATTAGTTATTAAACGGCAGAGTCTTTCACATAGTTGCACTACTTTGTTTGTACTTAACCTTTGTCTTTCCTTAAATATGGAGGTTGCTCAGACCCAGGCCAATGAAATCATACAGTGCAAAATGACAATACTGCCCTGGTACTACAAATGGCTATGGTGATTTTGGCAAGTGCATTAGATTCCATCTCTGCCCAAATTTCCTTTATTAACTCATCAACGCAATGGGAAATATGTGGTTGGTCCTGGTGGAATTGATCCAGTGAAGGGTCATAAGCTCAGTGGCAGAGCTTTGCTTTGCATGCAGAAGTTCAACACCTGGCACCTCTGGTAGGGCTGGGAGTGAACCCTGTCAGAACTCCTGAAGAGCTGCTGCCATTCAGTGTAGACCAGTGTTTTCCAACCTTGGCTCTCCAGCTCTTTTTAGACTACAACTCCTACCATCCCTAGCTAGCAAGACCAGTGGCCAGGAATGATGGGAATCATAGAATCATAGAATCATAGAGTTGGAAGAGACCACAAGGGCCATCGAGTCCAACCCCCTGCCAAGCAGGAAACACCATCAGAGCACTCCTGACATATGGTTGTCAAGCCTCTGCTTAAAGACCTCCAAAGAAGGAGACTCCACCACACTCCTTGGCAGCAAATTCCACTGTGGAACAGCTCTTACTGTCAGGAAGTTCTTCCTAATGTTTAGGTGGAATCTTCTTTCTTGTAGTTTGGAACCATTGCTCCGTGTAATGGAACTGTAGTCCGAAAACAGCTGGAGGAGATCCAAGGTTGGGAAACACTGGTATAGACAATACTGGACTATGTATGAAGCAAGAGGAAGAACAAGCAAGTAGGAAGCATTCTTCTGCATGGAGAAGATGGAGAACTGCTCCTGGGTGACAGAGAGAAGGCAGAACTGCTCAACACCTACTTTACCTCTGTCTTCGCCCAAAAGGAAAGCAGTGTCCAACTGGGTTCTCCTTCATGGAGAGCGCGTGTTGTGGTGGGAGCAACCATGACATCCCATGTTGCTGGGAGGGTTAGTTTGAATTTGATTGGACACCTTCAATTGTTGCTGGGGGAAATTTATTGGTGCAATTTTATTTGATTTATGGGAGTGCTGTGCGCAGTGTTGAGCTTCCTCTTTTTGCAGGGAGCAACGGATCACCCACCCACCCTCCCTAATTTTAGGGCTGTTCATGCTGATCTTGCTATGCCTGTCATAGGGTCATCTGCTTAGGGGCAGGGGCCTGGTAGGAATTTTACCATTTGGCTGATTGGCTGGGTTTTGCCTACTGCGTAGCAAATCGTCACAACTTGTAAGGTTGTGGTTAGGCACTGGTTAATTTTTGGTTGGTGGAGGGGATATGGTTGGCTGTGCCTGCCCCTCCAATGCTGCTGCTGCAAGGGTATTCCATTAAAGGAATCCAGGGGCTCGCCATGCTTTTGTCCGAATCCCTGGCAAAGGGCTAGGGCCACGCAATAACCCCTGGGAGCATTTGGGGAGAGGTGAGAACCTGGCACCCAGCTTTTATTCTCTCCCCAAAATTGTTTACCCTTACTGACTTCCACACGGGTGCAGTTGTCAGTTCTGTTCCTACCTCCAAGTGGGAGGTAACTAACCAATGCCTAAGCAACCACTCACATACTGTAATTCAATAAAGTTGTGGCCAAAATTATGCCAAAAACCAAAACAAAAATGATGTGTGAACTGTGTTTTTATTCGGGGGTGTCTTGGGGGTCCTCGACACGCAACAAAATGAATGATGCAAGGAGGAAGCTGCAGCCCAAGATAGGAAAAGCGGTGATAAGATAACGCCTAGCTACTTTAAATGAATTCACATCCCTGGGGGAATATGTGGTGCTCCTAAGAAGCTTGCATAGCCTCTTTTTATAACCTTTGGGCACACGTGAGGTCTCTGCAGACTGGTGGCGGGCAAATGTTGTCCCCATATTTGCAAAGGGGGGGGGGAGAAGACCCAGGTAACTACCGAACCATCAGCTTGACATTCGATGTCATTTGTCATGGATGTTTTACCTGTGATGACTCTTGGGGGTCCTTTCAACTCTACAGATCTACGATTCTACAAAGTAGTGTGGCTCTTCCAGTATTTTTATTATTATTATTATTAAAGAAAATTATTTTCATTGTTAACAAGCCACTAGGGTTCAATAATCAAGTCGCAAGTAAGTGATCAAAGATCTGCCCAGCTGAACTGCACCACTGAGGCAATGTTGATATATGATGAGCTCAAAGGAAATGACAAAAAAATGTGATGAAGACCTGTGGATTTGTTATTCTTTAAGATGGAAACTGGGATGCTTTGGGTTTTTTTTAACAAAATCTCAGTGAATCAGACATGTCCCAAAATAACTGCTTATTGCTAACCCCCGCGTTCATTTATTTCTCCCATAAAAATAGAAATAATATGATGGTCCATCACAGAAATATACAGCAAGTGTCTTGCATCAGCTATATCCATCTGGCTATCAACCATTTGCGTGAGATATGGCCTACTATAGTGGAAATAATACTTTTTCACTATCATCTTTAATACTAGATCATAAACTGTCTTGTGTGTTTCATGTACTCCCGTAAGCCCTGTGGAAGTTAACAAACAGCTTTCCCAAAAGATGCTACTGCTGCCAATATGATGTCATTGCTTGGGCCCAGAGTAACCTCGCCAGATGCAAAGAAAGCAAAATGCATGCTATTTCCTTATAGCCTTTTTTCCTCCATTGGTACCTCATTTGCTATGTGGGAAAATTCACTCTCGGTAGCTTTGGTGTGGACTTTCTCCCCCTCCCCGTTCTCTCTGCATCTGATGTCTTTTCAAAATGGTTCATTCCTTTTCACTTAAAGCATCCCGTTATTTTATTTTCTTTTGTTATGTGATGAGTGGAGACAAGCACTACAAACTTTTCATTTCGACCATATTTATAGCTGTATTCAGTAACCGAGCTTGATTATTAAATTTGAGCGTTATTCTGCATCAATCCACTTCTGTGCTATGTTCTCAGGCCAAGTCGTCTATGCATAGACCATAAACCAGATGTGGATCTTAACTTTTTCAGGACTTAATTTTGCCACTTGGTTTGGATCACAGAGAAGTTTTCAGACTGCTGTCTTTGATGCCTTATGTTTGCGTTCATAAAAATTATATGGAAAGTTATAAAAGGGTGATAAGACTTTCCAGTTTTACCACCAAATGGAAAAGCTGTCTGCACAAAGAATTTATAAGCATCTTGTAGCAATTTTGAAGATCTAAAATCATTTTAGATGATTATGCATTAGCAATGTTGAAAAGAATGTAAACCTAGCAGATTGTGTGTTGGACTCGCAAGGAGCAGGTCTGCCTCCTGCTTTCTTGCACTAAGGCCTATCATATAAATAAGGGCATATGCTGAATTTCTTCAATTTCATCATAATATCCATGAGTAAGGGGAAATGCATGGCGAACATCCCAGTTGCAAAAATGCTGAACAGGAGGATGAATTTTGCAGGGGAGATATGGGACTTACTGCTTCAAATGTCTCTTTCCTACATCTACAGGGAGTAAGTAGCTAAAGCAGGATTTGGGAAGCTGTAACCTTCCAGATGTTCTTGGACTCCAACTCCTATCAGCTCCAGTCCACATGGCTAATGGTTAGAGATGATGGGAGTTGTAGTCCGACAACATTTGAAAGGCCACCGTTTTCTTACAATGGTGGCCGGTGACATTTTTGACATGGTAGGGCTAGAATTTCCCCAAGGGCTCATACTTATTGTTTTCCTTTCAAAAGAACTTGCACTTTACAGCACTTATTTAGGAAAGCATGCCACTCAACATGTGTATAGTGCCACTGTCTTCTCACTGAAAACATCTATTATTCTCTGCACATCCATGTACAGGGAAAGAGCTTCCATGCAAGAGGGATTTCCAGGCAAGATTTCCAGACTCTATACTTCTTATTTGGAAAGTAAGCTGTACTGAAGGATGTAAGTTTTTGAATGCATGTATTGTTTACGCAAACACACGCATTGCCAAAAACCTAAACAAATATATTAAAGCTTTTGAAATGTGAGGAACACTTGCTTCTAGTTGTATGCAGTTTTCCTTTCCAAAAGGGATCGGTTTAACTTTTCATTATCCAAGACACTCCTTTCACTAAACTGAAAGAACAATGTATTCCAAGCAACAGACATAAAGATGATGGTTTCATTTGAGTCAGGGCATATCGGAAAATGTAGGGCCCAGTTCTGAAAAATGTGAAGTAAGCATCTCTGCTCATGTGCAGAGTATATCAAACCAGTGAGTAATCATAATCAGCCTCTGTTGCATCGGAGATCATGGAGAATACCTTCCAGGTTAGGAAAGAATGAGAAGTCAGTGAGTGTGATAAGCATAGATCCAAAGTGTTTCATTTCAGATATTCACTGGCAAACTCCCCCCAAAAGCAAGACAAAAGAAAAGAAGTTACCAAGACACAGCCAGGAACAAAATTGATTGAATTGTCCCGCTCCCTACATCATATTACTGGCATTATTCTGAATTACTCCCTTACCCTCGCGCTTCCTGCAATCCCTTTCCAGGACACTCAGACTCATTTAAATGACATAATTCAATGAAATGCACAAATACTGTACTTTTGTTTTGTGAAGTTTTGACTTCAGGAAAGTTCTCACTTTGACAGATCTGCTGTTTTTAGCCACATAGGCCCATATTGTCATCCTTGACACGTTCTACACAGGCATAAGGATTTTTCAGTCAAAACCTAAAATAAGGATGGATCCATGGATCTTGAAAAGAGGTCTGCTGATCCCCCCCCTTTTTATCTGTAAAAGTAGGGCTGCCGAAAAGCTCAACAACTCCTCCCCAAAAAAACTCCCCCAAACAACTTCTGTGTCTGGTATTTTCACTTTTTGAAATATGGAAAATTGTCCTATTCTGCTGCAGGGAGGGGAAAGTTCACATCTCTAGGGAATGCAACATGACTTTATGAGCACAAAATTTGCAGGTTCGTGCAAGATGGCAAACAGTCCTTTGAAGCAGTGGCGTAGCGTGGGTTGTCAGCACCCGGGGCAAGGCAAGTAATTTGCGCCCCCTAACCCGTGGATTTGCACCCCCTAACCCGTGGATTTGCGCCCCCTAACCCGTGGATTTGCGCCCCCTAACCCTAACCCCCAGATGTTGCGCCCGGTGCGGCCGGCCCCCCCTGCACCCCCCACGCTACGCCACTGCTTTGAAGCACCTTTGACTACTGAATGGAGACAAGTGACAACCCACAAGACACGGAGAAGCCTTTTTCAGGTCATATCTGAGAAATGGGCTTCATTTTATATTTCACAGTATGGATAGGCCTCTGTAGTGATTATCCCGTCTTCCAGCTACGTCATTCGGGGAACGACTCCAGACAAATCCATTTCCTACCTCTGCCAGGGCCTGCCAATGGCATGAGGAGGGAATCCCACTGCATTATGGTCTAGCTTCATGTCTTGAGCACTCCTAAAGACTATGGCTGGAAGAAACTGCCACTGGAAAGACAATCCCCTTGGGGAATGTAACAGGAAGCCCCACGCTGAATTTGGGGCTACAAAAGCAGTAATTGTATATTATCAACATCATAGTTCCATTGTTTGATTTGATATTTTACTGCAATGTAGACAAGAGTCCCCCCCCCACACTTTTAGCCTCAATTCTTTAAACACGCCAGAAAAAAAGCAAATTTCTCTTTTAAAAAGTAAAAAAATAAAAAAAATGATTCACCGAGGAAAATATTACAATAACCCTTCTGTTTGATAGAATAGCACTTCCACTTGGCAGGTTGCATATACAATTTACTTGTAATAATAAACTCTTTCCCCAATAAGTGCAGTTGTGGCACCCCCTGCTATTAGCGGTGCTATTTCATGCACCTAATGATAGCTAAGCAATGGAAATAATAAGGCAATTTACAAATACTAAAACAAAATAACAGAAGTAGCTGCGTTTCTCCACATCTGTAGGGTCTGTTCTGATCCATTTAGGTTTCTACTGAGTTCTGCTGAAGCATGAAAAGGGTTGTAAATCATATTTGACATACATCCCATGGGTCAGCCACCACTCTTCTAAGATAACTGAATGGAATGGGAATTGCCATGCGGGAGACAGACTGTGCAAAAAGAAAGAGAAAGTGATGTACTGTATGGGCAGGAGAAACCCCTTCCTGTTGCTGAAGGGGCGGGGGTGAGGAGAAGCAATTAGCAGCTTTACAATTAAGCAGTGGAATTCTTTCTTTTCCATCTTACGGCATCTGACACTGTGGGGCTCCTGAATGAACTTTATGCATGATCATGGAAGAAGGTCAAAGGATTACCTTTGCTGTAGAAGAGTCTTTCCTATTAGGTGCCCTCCAGATGTTTTGGAATATAGTTCCCATCACCCCCAGCTATCACGGCCAATGGTCAGGGATAATTGGAGTTGTAGTTTAGCAACCCCTGGAGGGCACCAGGTTCAGGAAACTTGATATATGCTCATTCACATAATACAGTGGTACCTTGGGTTACAGACGCTTCAGGTTACAGATGCTTCAGGTTACAGACGCTTCAGGTTACAGACTCCGCTAACCTAGAAATAGTACCTTGGGTTAAGAACTTTGCTTCAGGATGAGAACAGAAATTGCGTGGTGGCAGCAGGAGGCCCCATTAGCTAAAGTGGTGTCTCAGGTTAAGAACAGTTTCACGTTAAGAACGGACCTCCAGAACGAATTAAGTTCTTAACCCGAGGTACAGTGGGTATTGCGCTTAGGAATGTTAGCACAATTCCAACACTGGTGGAGGTTTCAAGCATAGAATCATAGAATCATAGAGTTGGAAGAGACCACAAGGGCCATCGAGTCCAACCCCCTGCCAAGCAGGAAACACCATCAGAGCACTCCTGACATATGGTTGTCAAGCCTCTGCTTAAAGACCTCCAAAGAAGGAGACTCCACCACACTCCTTGGCAGCAAATTCCACTGTCGAACAGCTCTTACAATACCAGGCATTATCATTTCTCATTTATAATCATGCCCAAGGGGTGAGGGACTGCAAGTTATGTATATATAAAATCGTATTTTTCCAGCTAGAAATTTGCCCACCATATACATGGCATTACATGCTTATCTCTTCTTTGGTCCTGTTTAGCTCCTGTGTTTCTTTGGTACAATACCCATCTCCTCTCCAGCTTTTGCTTCCTTCCACTTATGTTAGTGGTATTCCATGGGCATGATCATTAGCCATATAGCATGAGCAGCTACAGTATGAAGCATTGGTGTTAATAATATGTAAACAAAGAAATTTTTAAAGCAGGATGAAAACTGCTCGTGGTTCTTCATAAACATTTTCAGCTGCACATCACTTTGAAGGAACAGGCTTCCACCTGCGGGTGCTTTTGACTTTGTCCCTAATGAGGAACTTGGAATCATGCAGTGAAGTACATAACAGACCCTCTAAGTGTCCCTATTTTCCAGGGTCATCCCTGATTTAGAGAAGCTGTCGCAGTTTCTCATTTAATCCCGGCATGTCCGAAATGATATATAATGAATTGAAAAAAATGTTTAAATTAACGTTTGTTAAAAAAAACCCAGAAGCATTCTTATTAGGAATTACAGTGGTACCTCGGGTTACAGACGCTTCAGGTTTCAGACTCCGCTAACCCAGAAATAGTACCTTGGGTTAAGAACTTTGCTTCAGGATGAGAACAGAAATCGCGTGGCGGCGAAGCGGGGGCAGCAGGAGGCCCCATTAGCTAAAGTAGTGCTTCAGGTTAAGAACAGTTTCAGGTTAAGAACGGACCTCCAGAATGAATTAAGTTCTTAACCCGAGGTACCACCGTATAGGTACCAAGATTCCAAAAGATCAGAAGAAACTCTTCATGTATGCTACTACGGCTGCCCGGATGCTGCTAGCCCAAAGATTCAAGGAAGAGTCAACCCGGACCAAGGAAGAATGGCAGATCAAGTTGATGGACTATGCCGAAATGGCAAAACTAACAGGAAAGCTCAGGAACCAAGAAGACAAGCAATTTAAAGAAGAATGGGAAAGGTATATAATGTATATACAAAATTATTGTAAACAGGTTAAAATGTTAGCAGGGTTTTAAATGAATTTGTAATGTAATAGAAACTACAGATAATTTAGGAAGAAGAAAATGTTAGCGAAGTACTGATATGCTAATGAAAACAGAATTAAGAGGACCCATGGATGACATTGGGGGGGGGGGAGTCAGGAGATTCAGAGGAATGTGTAAGATATTTTGATGTAACTTTATCATTATTGTTTCTTGTTTCTTTCCTTCCTTTCCTTTTTAATCTTTGAAAATCTTTGGGCTGCATCAATAGGAGTATAGCATCTAGATCAAGGGAAGTAATAGTGCCACTGTATTCTGCTCTGTCAGACCTCACCTGGAGTACTGTGTCCAGTTCTGGGCACCACAGTTCAAGAAGGACACTGACAAACTGGAACGCGTCCAGAGGAGGGCAACCAAAATGGTCAAAGGCCTGGAAACGATGCCTTATGAGGAACGGCTAAGGGAGCTGGGCATGTTTAGCCTGGAGAAGAGGAGGTTAAGGGGTGATATGATAGCCATGTTCAAATATATAAAAGGATGTCACATAGAGGAGGGAGAAAGGTTGTTTTCTGCTGCTCCAGAGAAGCGGACACGGAGCAATGGCTCCAAACTACAAGAAAGAAGATTCCACCTAAACATTAGGAAGAACTTCCTGACAGTAAGAGCTGTTCGACAGTGGAATTTGCTGCCAAGGAGTGTGGTGGAGTCTCCTTCTTTGGAGGTCTTTAAGCAGAGGCTTGACAACCATATGTCAGGAGTGCTCTGATGGTGTTTCCTGCTTGGCAGGGGGTTGGACTCGATGGCCCTTGGGGTCTCTTCCAACTCTATGATTCTATGATTCTATGATTCTCTGCTTACGTAAACTTCGGGATACGTAAGCGGCAAACGTGGAAATATATTTCTGGGTTTTTGCCCCACGCACATGCACAGAAGTGCTCTACCACCATGCGTGCAAGCTCAGAAGTGGTCCCCCCAGTTGCGGAAACCTCGGGATCTGACCAGAGCTCTGGAACGGATCCTGTTCGCAACTGGAGGTACCACTGTATGTCGGAAGCTTCCCAGAGTGGCTAGGGCAACCCAGTAAGGTGAGTGGGGTATAAATAGTAAAATTATCATTATGGAATGGGGCATCCCTATTTTGATCAGATAAATGTTGGAGGGTATGGCTTAGAGTTTGAGGAGTTAAAAGTTTTGGGACTAGTAAAGATAATTTGCTAGTATTTATAACTTGAGTAAAAACTGTACAGAAGACAGTAGTGTCCAGCCAATGTATTCCACCAGTACAATGATTTCTGCTTATGCAATGGAACTCTCTCCTCTCCCCCCCCCCACAAACACGCCCTATGTTTTCCCCATATCTGCTCCAGAGGGTTGGGGAAAACTCCAGAATACATTTAGGGGGTGCATAGGGGCAGGGAGAGTTCCACTGCACAGGTGACAGTATTTGCACTGATGGAAGACACTAGTTAGTGCCATACTGGACTAAACCAAGGGAGCTCAATGGAGCGGTAAACACATATTCCAGCTTTATTCCACTGTTGTTCTCATGTCCTTGGTTAATTTAAATACACTGCCCAGATTTGCGAATCTGAGCTGCTGACTGTGGTATTGTTTAGGTAGTCAATTACACTAAGATCAAAATAAAGACACGAGGGAGGCCATGCTTATTCAGGGGCTGTTTTTCTCACTTTTAACAGACCTATCTCAACTATATTCCTCAAATTTACAACCAATTAAATAGGTTAACTGGGGACAATGCTTGTAAAAACTAATCACCCTTCATTTCTGATAGTGCTTATACAGTTTCAGGTTGTACTACAAATCTTAAAAATTCCTGCTCAGCCCGCATTTGGATGCAACTGATCTGTCAATGAAGCTGATTAGAACCGTCATTTTGACTTCATGAAATAAAAATTGGGCTCTTGGGCTTTATTTTTATTGCTGCTTTGTATTTGCACATGGGAAGGGGGGGGGGGAGAGGGGGAAAAAATCTTGATGCTTCAGACTGGATTTGTATTGCTGGAAATGAATGCGGTGGAAAGGATGAGGTAGCATGAAATCCTGACAGAAGTCCCAGATATCTGAATGTGATGATCTTCCACATTACGGTGCCAACTCCAGAAGCATATGATGAATGTGCTCTCATGTAGCAAGTCAGACATTTTATGACACATGGTGCCAATTTTAAATGGATCGGAAGTGGTGTTCACCTGCTAGTTTGCTTTGGCTGCCTTTTCCTATTTAGATCAAGCTCTATCCATGACTCTAACTTGGGAAAGAAGAACAAAATAGCCCCATCTTTGACCAACAGCTACAAGAAAACTCCTCCGATGTCTGGTCTGGCTTGGCATACGGCGCATTGAAGAAAACCTTTGAGATCCTTACGTGTCGTCCCTTGTTATGTGGCAGCTCTCCAGTCTAATGCTACAGGCCCATTAGTGTCAGGGTATCGGCAAAGCGGAAGATTTTTTTAAAAATATTTTTTTTGATGAAGCGTTAATGCCGTTGTGGATGAAGGGTAATCGCCAATGTCATGACGTCACAGGGGGGCTATAATTGCCCATCAATCTGTAGGCTCTTTCCCTTGATCTGCAGGTTCTCATTACTGGCAATAATGTTGCTGGTGTAATCATGCATATACTTGGTATTCCTCTGGCCAGGATGAAGCTGTAGGAGCTAATGTATTCTGAGTCAGACCAACTGCCGCTCATGAAGGGGGGGAAAGAGAGAGAGGGAGAGACTTGCTTGAGTAACCGTAATAATTGGAAAATTATTTTGATAGCCTGAAACAATCTAATATATTACAGAATTTTATTAAAATAATATCAAATCAAATTAACTGCTATTCCATAATGAATTAGGTAACAAGGTAGGCAGATATTAATCGGCCCTGGCTCCCAGGCAGGGGAGCCAGGAATTTATTAGCTCTTGCAGGTTGCATGAAGGCGAAGTCAGAAATCAGTATCACAGGCTGTGAAGGAAACCCCTGAGACAGGCACACTCTTCTCTCTCCCTCTCTCTTTTACTTCCCTCCTAACTTCCACTTTATAATCCATCATTAAACACTTGTATTCCTTTTATGTAAGGCCTTTTGCATTTATTTTAATAAATTAATTGCTTTTCAATTTAATCGCCGTACAATTTAACAGTTGTATATATTTTGCGAGCAGATTATCTGAATAACCTGGGTGCTGATATTGGGCAATATTACTCTGCTGCCCACTTAGAACTAATCTCTAGGAAGATTACACCCCCACCCCCACCCGCTGCCACCTCCCCCAGCTTGTTTGAATAGCAGGAAGAATATGATTGCCAAGCTAACTAGTGCACCATTTAATGTGGAGATAAGCCATGCTTACTATAGCTATAGCAGCCTGGAATGCAAGGAAATGTTTTTCGACTTGGTGCTCATTGAGCTAGGGCAGACCCGTCCAACCAGTCGATTGCGGGTGTCCCTGGTTGATCCTGGTTGATTGTGTGAAAAAAGAAAAATAGAAAAAGGTGAACAACTCTGGTCTCTCCCCCTAAAAAATGCTTAACAACCATGGTCTCTTCCTCTAAAAAAAGCTCAACAGCTATGTTCTTTCCCCCTCAAAAAAGCTTTGGTCATTCTCCCCCCCCAAAAAAAACTCTAGCCAGTCCAATGGGTAGATCACTGCCAGTTTATTTATAGTGGGAGTAGATCACAATCTCTTGGAAGCTAAGAACTCCTGAGCTAGGGAATGCACAATAGTTGCCTTATACCAGATCTGGCTATGTCTCTGTCCAGCCCAGCATTGTGTACTCTGACTGGCAATGGCTTGCCAGAGTATCAGAAGAAGAGTTTGGATTTGATATCCCGCTTTATCACTACGTGAAGGAGTCTCAAAGCGGCTAACATTCTCCTTTCCCTTCCTCCCCCACAACAAACACTCTGTGAGGTGAGTGGGGCTGAGAGACTTCAAAGAAGTGTGACTGGCCCAAGGTCACCTAGCAGCTGCATGTGGAGGAGTGGAGATGTGAACCCGGTTCCCCAGATTACGAGTCCACTGCTCTTAACCACTACACCACACTGGATCTTTCCTGTCAGGAAAACCCAGCAGCTGCATGTGGAGGAGTGGGGACGCGAACCTGGTTCACCAGATTACGAGACTACCGCTCTTAACCACTACATCACACTGGCTCTTTCCTGTCAGGAAAAGCTCTTTCCTGTCACCTGCTCAGGTTTTGATTGGAGATATCAGGGACTGAGCCTTATACACGCAATGCATGTGTTCTTGCATTGCCCTGATCTATGATCCGCAACATCCATTCTTGCTTTGTAGCAGTGGGACTTATATTCCAGGTAAAGAGTGGAGAGATTGGAGTCGTGTTGCTGTGGGGTTTTGGCTGCTGAAGTTGGCACATTCTTTGTGTATCTGAGTGAACTGACAAGGAAAGTTTGCAGCAATATCTGTGTAGCCACAAGCTCTCCAAATACAGCAATTGCACAGGTAGCTTCCTCATGTGTAGGGATGGGCAAACCTGTCCATTTTGGTTTCTCACAGTTTCTCATTTTTCCAACCTAAAGTTCAGCCTTCCACACTTCAGTTTGTGTGTGTTTTAATGTTCTGATAAAAACTCACCAGCATTTTAGTGTGAGTGTTTGGCCTAAGATACACATTTTTGCAAAGCAATTTCACAAATATAAGGCATTTTTGTAACTTATTTCCCCTAACATACAGTATGTGTCTTCAAGTCCCTTTCCCCCTAGTATATGTACACATTGTTGCACACATGGCTGGAGAGATGCTTTGCAAAATTCAGAGAAGTGTGAATTTTTAAGGAGGGCTATGTTTCGGGGAGTGTGAATTTCATAGGTTTGCCTTTAAGTGTCAGCTGAATTGAACTCTCCCATCACTAATACTGAGAAATGTTTAAAGCTTCTTCGTCAAATCTGTTTGAGGCAAATTTCACCTAAACAGACTCGATAAAGAGTTTCCCCAAAATGCCTTGAGAACCATAGCAGTCTTTATTCCTTTTCCTTATTTTTTTACTGCTTTCCACTCTAAGCATTTTTTTTAAGTGTCTTCCTAGAGAGAAAATTAACGCTGTGTATTTTCCACAGTTGAGTCTGATTAATTTCACAGATGCCACCTGTTCAAATTCCTATTTCTTAAATTTATTTTTATTTTTTATTTGGTCAAAAGAAACATGCTCAGGTTTAATTTGCCAGCTTGGGAATCCAAGTTTTCTGTAGAAAACCTGCAATATTTTGTATTGCACACTGTGAATCTGAATACAAAATTTATTAAAGCAAAAAAAGATGGATTTGCAAATGTTAAAAACACTATTAATTTTAGGGTTATAGTCTTTAATTCATAAATTATATGGTACTTTAAATAAACTGTGGTTAGTTATACAAATTTCCCATAGAGATACTGAAATGTTTATAGTTTGTAACCATAATATTTGTGGTATTTTTCTTAATGTTTGAGGTGCTAATTTATCCAAAACGGGGCTAAACTGCTCAGGGATATATATCTGCTTTAGACAGAATGATATTTTGTTAAGGACTGTTGCTAGAGATCACCACAAAATTCTTCAGCCAGAAACAAGCAAAACAATGTTTAATACGATAATGAGGTACTAAATTAGCTTATGGCATGCTTTTTCAGGAAATATCAAAACTAAAATCTCACAGGAGTGCTGCTGTGCTTTTCTTTTCTAAAGCATAAACGAAACAACCAGTTTCTACACTACAGTATGCCAAACTGAAATTCTAGCTTATTTCCTAGAGAATGATTTTTGAGTAGTGGTCCATAAGAAAGCCTTCACTGCAGAAACCAAATATTTATCTAAACCTGTTGTGTTCATCTGAGACAGACCGTACAAAAAAAGCCATGATATTAGTATACAATTTGGCATCTGAAAGAATAGGGGGGAAACAGAATGTGGAATAATTGAACTGAGGATTTATATTCAGTGAAACCTAAGGCCAATTTAGGATAAAGTTACTTGGGGTGGGGTGGGGGTTGTTCTGGGGGCTATGTAAATATTTTTATCATGGTGTCAACTGTGCCGTGACAAAACCCTTAGCCTACTTTGGAAAACATTTAAACCAAATATATGGACATTCACGCTAAGCAGACAGAATTTTCTCAAAATGTGTATGCAAAATTCCGACTTCTTTTCTTTGCCAATAATATTTTGTTTCTATTGCTTTAGAATGATTCTGAGTAACAAAACTTTTAAGCAGGTTGGATATAAAATAATCATTGTCATCATCCTCTAGTTATTGGATTCACATGTAAGGAGTGAACACATACAGTGTAACTGATGTCATTCATGCATGGTGTATGTTTAACAGTTGTGCACCAAACTATTTGGGGTGATCAAAGTTAGAAGTTTTTCTTTTCCCAAAGGCCTGAAATTAAAAATAATGGAAGATATGGAAAATATAAATATTTTTCTTTTGGAATAACCATCACCACCACAGAATTCTTTTGATTTCAGTTATGTTTTGGTAGACAAGCCAATGCTACTTGAGTTGTTCAGTTTCTGAACCAAACAGAAACATTTAAGTGTAATCCTTACAAATCAGCTGTTCCGTTTTCTGCCGTTACAAAAGCACCATCATCATCTTCTAAACATTTGGGAAATTAATGACATGCCTTTCCCCCAATACATTATGGTTTGTTTTCAGCTAGGCCCTACTCAGAGTATACCCATTGAAATTAATGAACTTAAATTTGTCATGTCCATTGACTTTGCTGGATTTCCTCTGAGTAGGATTAGCACTCAACACCACTCATTATAGTTCATTGCCATAAACTGTAGAAATTCTGTTGAGAACATTTGGTTGTGTAGATTTCTCTCTAATCACTTGTGAACACTTTAGAAAGTTTTGAAATCAACAGCACTAGTTGCTTGTGCACTATTAGACTCAAAAACATTGAGGAATACCAGGACACATTCAACACCTTATTTAGAGTCACTTCAGACATGTCTATTAATTCATGCCACAAAGAGAATCTTATAGTTCTGACTATGGGTGCTGGTGAGCTAGGTTCCCTGTTCAATAAAACATAATAAAAGCTATGGGGGAAACCTGTGCTTCTACAAGGCAACATCAAAATATTGATCTTCATTCTAAGTATTCATGGAAACATAGATTACAATTTGTGGCAAAATCTATTCCAAGTCAACTGATGGTCCTGATCACTAAGAGTGAGTTTCCATTTCGTTGATCACTTGTTGATGGAAACGTTGGGAGGGTTGGCATCACAGAACAAGAACTACAGATATATCTTATGTATTCCAGTCAACACCATGTTTATTCATGGAGCTGGCTCACCTGTGTGAGTCACTCCTTTCTTACATATGAGACTATGTGCCTTGCTTGGTAGCACAGAAGACTGCAGAAGATGAGAAGTGGTTTTCCATTTGCTGCAATGGGTCAATCCATCTGAGGCCCATCAAAAGGCATGTCCTACAACCCACACAGAAGACATTTGCTCTATCAACTCCCATTTCTTACAGTACTCTTCCCCACACCCCCTTAAGTACTCATTATCTTTAAAGCAATGGAATGGAAAGAAGCTTGTGATAGAATAACTACAAGAGTTAATATTAGCGTTAGGTTGCTTTGCTTGTTAAAAGCTAACCTAAGCAGGGAGGGAGGAGAAAGAGGAGAAACTTTTGCGAAGTGAAGCCAAGTTATTTTAACTTTTTTCTTTCTTTTTTTGGCTTAAATTAATCAAGTGAGAATGATTGTTTTAAAGGACCGAAGAGTTCACCACGGCTCCAGAAAAAACATCAAGTACAAGAGCTTAGATTATGGCAGGAGACATGCAACAGCCCACGCATTAAGCTTGAAATCTGTGCTCACACCTGCCCTAACTCATTTTCTCCCCATTGCGTTTATTGAGATGACACGATGTCAGTAGAATTTTACAAACTTTATGACAAAATTGTGACAGATCTGCAATGGCAGAATGACTTATGGAAATGTTGGAGTGGTTTCTCAATCAAGTCTCTGGATAGTTTGTGATGCCATTGTCCTGTAGGTCACAAGTCAGTCGCTACCAAGGAGACATCACTTGGGGCTCATCCAAAGCTTTGCCATCTGCTGGAAGCGGGGGAAGGGGGGAGGGAGGGTGGGAGGGTGAGTTTTGAAATGTGAGTCCCGATGTCTTCAGATCCAAGCTACCGGCAGTTCCTATCACATTCTCAATTCTCCCTAGCTTTTTCTTTCCTTCGTTTCAAACTGTAAACTTGAAAGGATTTGTTATCGTTGCAATGGGTTGCATCCAATTAAATCATACTCCAAGTTAGACCTATTGAAACCAATGGACCAAAGTTACTTGTGGCTAACTTAAACCCATTGATTTCAATGGGTCTGCTCTCTTGAGCATGGCAACCCAAGTGTATAGGCTTGGCTGAGCTGCCTAGAACAGAACAGACAAGGCTGTGTGTACCATGTGACATGCCCTGTGCCCCCTAAGCTAGCCTGCCCCCCTCAAATGCATTGGAGGATGCTGCCCTGTGACATAATTGCTTATGTCACATTCAACTGCCTACTATGTTTAACAGTGCCATCTTGTCATTTGCCTGCAAAATATTTTAGGCCAGCCTTGAATGTATGGAATCAGTTATGCCACGGCCTCAATGCCCTTTCTGTAATATGGGAAATAGAATGACCTAACCAGCCTTGTGACAATGTGCAGGGAAAATAGCATTAGGGAGGAACGGAAAGGTAACTGGCTTGTTTGAGGAACTCCCCAAATGTCTCATCCCTCTAGGAATAACACTTTCATTGCATAGTGAAGGGCCATTCTGATGCCAGAACCCAGTACACCAATCATCTCCTTCCACTGTCTTCTCTATTTGCATAGTTGAGCATTCTGAGTTTATAACGCCAACCTAGACTGTATTTCACATCTCAAATACTCTTGTGATTTTGTGAGCATCTCATTGTGGAGAAACATTGTTTAAGCTGGTGTTATGATAAGAAACCTCTAATAAGCACAATTGGTGGGAGGGCAAGTATTCAGTAAACATTCAAGAGTAATGGATGTGCAAATTATAGAAATAGCCCTAATAGTGATTTTCTGCCACGAGAGCTGTACAACTGAAAAATCTACAATATATTAGAATAGAGCAAGATGCAAGAAGCAATAATTCCCCCCACAACCTACCACCTTGCCAGGATTTTCCCTTGAACTAGCAATAATTAATGGGGCTTGAGGAAGGGAAAAAGAAAAAGAAAGTATTCCACCCATTAACTAAGGCTCCAACATTGGCTGAGAATAATTGTAATATTGAATAATAATATATCACAGCAGATTAAGCCGTTTAATTTTTCTTCTAATGAAATATAGAGTCAAATTTGGAAAACCGGTTGGGGGAGCAGGGTCCATGCGACAGTGTCCACATTTCTGTTCAGCTAAAACAGAGAGAGGATTCTCAACTTATCATGACCCTCATTTTGTGATACTGCCAAGTCTCCTACAATTGCTCACTTAGTTTAGCTGTGAGGAGACTTACACCAAGAGTCTCTGATATATCAGGTAGTATGCACCCTTGTTTAATTTCCACCATCCTCCCATCTATAAAAGGTTGGGTAGGATTGCAGAAAAGTGGGCATGATGCACATGCTGCCTAGCGCATCCTTGGTGTGGAAAGCACACCATGCAATCCATTTGGTATCGCAGCATCAGCCGTTCTGTCTTTGCAACCCAACACTAGGCACAGAACCACACATTCGGCTCTGAGATGGATTGTTTTATAGCAGACTGACCTGCCGGTCGATAAATCACTACCAGGTCAGGGGGCAAGCTGACAAACCTACCCAAGATTTGCTGGTGGGATATGAGTGGGCTGAGAGAGAATGAGACCTTTTAGCTCTCTGTCACCCCCTCTCCTCTTCTGACCTTCCTGTATCATACTTTTCCCTGCTCGTGACCCTGTCAATGGTGGTCTCTTGTACCTTCTCCTGTCTTCTCCTTCCTTGGAACATAATTCAGTATTTGCCCACATGATCCATTTGTCTTTTCCAAGCAGATGCTAATTACTATGCTCCCCACAACGAAGAAGTGCTTTGAGCCCAACTAGACTTGGTAACCCACTGGGAAAATATGGGGTATATGGATTTAGGGGATTCAACCATTTTCATGACAACTTGGGGGGAATGAACAATTAGGGTGCAATGGAATGGCTGAGGGTACTCTGGATGATTTCATAGATCTATGATCAGAGCTTTTCGATTGATAGACTGCGGCGTCGCACTGCATGTTGGGTAAATTAAGATGGTGGGCAGCCACCATAGATGGGAGCCAGGTTTTGCTCCCAGACCAAAGTGGCACTGCCCACCCAGAGCTAAAACAGCCACCCAGAGGCTCAAATGGACTTGGTGGGGAGTGACAGTATGGCCAGGTCAGTCTGGCCCTCAGCCAGTGTCCAATCTAGTTGACCACCAGCCACAGGGCCAAGCCTGAATTCCTGTTATCGGGGCTGCCAAATCATTGCGCTGTCTGCATTATGCAGAGAAGAGCACAGAAAATAGAGGCAGACCTGAAAGGTCTTTCAAACTTTGGCAAAAAATGCAGGAGAGCCAGTCAGAGGTCCTGTAGGTCTAAACAGGGCAGCCAACAGAATGGCATCATGCAGGAAGCATCATGCTGCCTGCTTCAGCCACCCAGCTAATTGGAGAAGTCGCTCCGTCAAGAAAATGTTGAAAAACTGGAGAGCTGACTACTGTTCAAAGTGCTTGTTCAAAACTATTTTATGCTTGCAATTTGTTGTCCAGGTGCTCTTCTCCTGCAGGCTGGCGTAAGGATCCCTTTCCATTTGAAGAACAGAAAGTGATTAATGGGATGATTTCTCTCCTGGCATGCCACGAACCCTTTCACAATTTGGATGCGGTGGTCAGGGAAATGAATAGGAAATTCAGATGAGCCTTCACAAGCTGAGCATACCAGCCCAGGATAACATGACCGTGGCTGGTTTATATTTAATGACTATAACATTACGGTACTATTTGTTTATTTAAAGCTGAACTTCTGTGCTCAGTCAAACTTTAGACACATTATTTAAACATAAGTCAATTTGCCAATTGCGTAGCTATGGCTATTTCCTTCCATAAGCGGTTAATTATTAAAGAGAAATGTTTGTAAACAAGAGCTTTTCCTCTCAGCATTCATATTCTTCTCCTGCTCGCTCATACTGAGATGTCAAGGCACACCTCAGTTCACTGTGACTTAAACAATTCTTTTCTGGTTTTGCTGGTTGTTGTAGCTTTGGCAAGGTCAGCATACAAATGTCAGAAGGGATAGGTAACTTTTGTTTAGTGTGTAGCAGGAAAAAAACCTCTCTATCACAGGGCTGGGCAGAGTTTACACCGAACTGATTAAGTAACAATATCCTGAGGCCTGGTAAAGTGTAATAAATAAATAAATAAATGTTGAGGAGCATTTTGTCTATGTATTATCTTTTTCAGCACTATTCACTTCTCTCACAGTCAGCACCAACCCATTGGCAATATTACCCCCTCCCTGTTTTTTTTTTTTTTTTTACTTTTAAGATACATGCCTTTTTGTAAATACTCATGCTTAGGAATCCTACTTAAAAAAATTCTTTGACTTCTACATTGTTTCCCATATACTGGCAATTTGCTTAAGTATCTTGGAAAGGAATAGTGAGACTGCGCTAATGCTTTTAATATTAACCTTTAAGCATGGTCTGAAATGAAATGAAAACATAACATTCGTATGTAAATCCGGCTACATTTCAACTCGTCCCTTTCATTCCATCTGGTTCCCCTATTTTTGTGAGACAAAGAATAGCAGGTTATTAAGAATAATGTCTATATGTTAGGTGTGCATGTATATGTTGGACCAGGGAAGAAGGTGAAGATCTATTACCCTTGTTAAAGTCCTATGGAATTTAATAGGACTTAGCTCATCTACGGTACATTATGTCATTCTCCAGAGGATTATTCTGCTGCTCTGAATTTCTAGACCATGCTTCCAACATGCAAAGGAAGTGATTTGAATGAAACTTTCTTGAATTTTCTAAGTTTTTTTTGGGGGGGGGGACACAGGAGAACCTATAGAAAAAATGTATCATTTTCACAACCCAAGAATGATCTCAGGGAATCAAGGGCAAAGATGGCTACTCTGACATACTAGCTTACAATATGTATGGACGGACTCTGTAGCCTTCCAGATGTTGTTGGACTCCATCTCCCATCCACCCAAGCCATCATGGACAATGGTTGGGGTGATGAGAGCAGAAAATCCATCAACATACAGATAGCCACAGTTTCTGCACCTCCTGCTATAACAAATTTTGAACGGGTTTGGTTGAGTTCACTTAAAATAATAATAATAGGCCTCAAACTGCTGAACGAGAAAGAGTTAACCATTTGTCCCTAATTTTCTTTCACGAATGTGTGATTATTAGTCTGAATTACTGCGAAGACACAATGTCTTTATTCTTCCTGTCAACTCTGTGTGAGGAAGAAGTCTGGATTAGCGATTCCTAGGGATCAGCAGCAGATTTGATGCAGGCAAGCAGGGGGACAGCTAACTTTTTGAACCTAAGAGGGCTTTCCTGGGCAAGGGTGACAGTTGTCGTGTCTTTAGCCTGGATTTGAATTTGAATCCTATCTGCCAGAGCAGCCGATGCTGTGACTTGGCAATATAATATAATAATCTTCGCGACACAAATGTCGGGCGTTTTTGTTGTACATCCTAAAAGAGATTTAGGTAATTAATGTTAAATTGATGATATTTTTTTAAAAAACCCACCCCATTCTCTCTCTGTCTCTCTCATACACACATAGGCCTACTGTATTAACTAATTTGTATCTGCAATAAATATGAGCAAATATTCAGAGGACAATCTGCTTGCGGCTGTCTGGAGAAGATTTGGATCTGTATTAACAGCCGCTGCCCGATCACGTCAACTTGTATTCCTACACACTTACTTAAGGATGTTTCATTGGACTCATTGGACGCACTTCTGAGCAATGTGCTTCAGAAAGTATTGCAAAAGACCACTTCCTTTCATTATGGGTGTCAGATAATTGTGGGAACTGGAAGGGGAATTGATCATGTTCGCTTATTCGTCCCATGTCCAGAGCAGAAATTAATTCAGCAAATCTGAAAATGATACCTCATTTATTACATCCCTCCTCCTCCTGAATTTGCATTGTACTTCTTCTGCATTGAGTTGAATGGGGTGGAATAATGTAATAACAGCACAATTTATATAGTTAATTGTGCAGGTTGTGCAAGATATGTAATTATGGTGGACATAGCTTTTGGCAGAAGGCAAACTGCAGCAGATTGGAAACAGTGCTGCATGCGAAGAATACAGGGTGAAACGGAAAGCCTTGTTACATCTCTTATTGTGGGAATGTCTGAACCTAAAGGGTTCTATGTCTGTCTTCTAGTCCTTGTCAATTCTGCATTTGCTCATGTGTAAGTCTACTCCACCCAATTTCTGAGTTGTTTATTTAAAGACCCATATTAAGATTCATATTTAAATAAGTATCTATGTGCATATTTTATCTCAAAATACTTATTTAAATATGTGTTTTATCTCAAAGTACACAGTTCTAAATGTATTTTGTTCAGATATACACTTTTTTATATATATAAAAATGCATCTTGGTTCCCCACCACTGCATTAAAGGAACTGAAATGGGAAGGAGTGGACCACAATCCTAAGGATTTAGGATTTTCAACCAGTTGAAGAATTTGCAGTAAATGAATTTGAGGAAGGGTCATAGCTTGAAGGGGAGGGTCTGGAGTTTTGCATGCAGGGTTTTAATTCCCCAAATGCCCAGGTAAGGCTGGGAAAGAATTCTGTCTGGAAATCTAGAAACTCTGGAGAGCCAGGCAGTGTAAGGTAAAGGTAAAGGGACCCCTGACAATTAAGTCCAGTCGTGGACAACTCTGGGGTGGCGGCGCTCATCTCGCTTTATAGGCCAAGGGAGCTGGCGTTTGTCTGCTTCCGCAGACAGTTTTTCCAGGTCATGTGGCCAGAATGACTAAGCCACTTCTGGTGAAACAGAAACACCGTTTACCTTCCCGCCGGAGTGGTGCCTATTTATCTACTTGCACTGGTGTGCTTTCAAACTGCTAGGTTGGCAGGGGCTGGGAAAGAGCAATGGGAGCTCACCCCGTCACAGGAATTTGAACTGCTGGCAAGCCCAAGCTGCACAGTGGTTTAACCAACAGCGCCACATACCTTCCTATGTTCCCATGATTTCACAAAGGACAAAAACTCTACATGTGTGCTCTTTTGCTATATTGAAGGGTGTGTGAGATCCCTTTGCAGTGCTTTTTATTTTATTTTATTTTTAAAATCTTTATTATTATTATTATTATTATTATTATTATTATTATTATTATTATATACCTCATGTTACGTTTGCTTCATGATATCTTTTTTCAGGTTGCATCCCGCGGTGACCTGGAAGTACCGGAAAGGGTTACCCTCGTGCACGCGCAGATGCGCAAAATGACATCATGCGCATGCGCAGAAGTGGCAAATCGCAACCTGCGTGTGTGCAGACATGCCGCTGCGGGTTGCGTTCTATTCATGTTGCGAATGGGCCTCCGGAACGGATCCTGTTTGCAACCAGAGGTACCACTGTATTATTATTATTATTATAATTTATATACCACCCTATACCCTGGGGTATCAGGGCAATTCACAGAATAAAATCAAGATATAAAACCACAAAATACCTAATAAAAATAAAACAACCCAATAGTGCCCCCCACAAATAACAACAAACAAACAAACAAATACCTCCCCCAGTTTAAAAGGCCACAGATTCCTGGAAGAAGACGAATGTTTCTGCTTGGTGCCTAAGGATACATGATGAAGGCACCAGGTGAGCTTCTCTGGGGAGAGCGATCCACAAGTGGGGAGCCACTGCAGAGAAGGCCTATTCTCATGTTGCCTCTCATCACGTGGAAGGTATATTGATATGGGGAGAGGCGGTCCTTGAGGTACTTTAATCAACAGATGCCACCATTAATTGACAGAAAGGATTTATTTACTATTTTATTTTTCAGCCGAAAGAGCTTCAGTAAACAAATAAGTGTTCATGTCATAGGGGGACGTTACATCACCCAAGGAGTTTATGTAATAATCTGAATATTCCACTCACAAGTATTAGAGGCAAAATGCACCAATCCATCCAAACACAAGTTCCTCTCAGCACTATATCTATTTCCCCCCCTTCTTTCCCCTTATATGTTGTTGTAAGAGTGGCCTGTTTTCCATTTGATCTCAGAAGCTAATGAGTAAACTGATTAGCTGTCTGCTAATCTAGTATATATTAGTTCTATCATTTCCAGTTATCCTGCTGTAATGCTTATTTCGGCTGCCTTCCATCTTATACTGCTTGTCTGCTACAATAGACTATTAAAGTTCCATTTTGCATCTAAACCTAAAATCTTCCATCTCCTGTGTGTCAGATCTCATCCTACATTCAACATATTCTTCTGAGGTTTGTAATTCTATAGTTTGTGTTAATAACTTTTAAAAGCACATCTCTGCCACCTCAGTCTTCGCTGGTATCTCTGTTTTATCAGCCGTGACCAGGCCAAAAACTGGAATTTTTTGATCTTTATAATATTGATCTTAATTAGGTTTATGGCCAGGAAACTTTTCTTGCTATGTTTAGGAGCAAAGGGACACAGGAAGCTGTCTTGTGCTGAGTCAGACCATCCGTCCATTGAGCTGAGTATTGTCTACAGCGATTGGCAGAGGCTCTGCAAGAGTTTAGGTAGGAGACTTTCTGATTTCTGACCGGGAGGTGTTAATCAAGGACCGTCGGCATTCAAAGCAGGTGCTGGACTACAGCTGGACTACAGCCCATCCCTTCAAATTTAATACCACAACTGGCTATTAACTTTAACTGGAAGCTCCTTGGGGCACAGACCTGTCTTTCCTGCATTTCCCACTTCTACTCAGTTTTATTATATAGCACCTTTCCTGTTACGACACCTATTATTAATCGTGACCAACTGATCAAATACTTTTGTGATTCCTCCCATCTTGCTCCAAGGCCTCTTGATTTTATGAGAAATGTTGCATTGGGATTGCTGTTGTGTGTTTTTTTTTTTTAAATGTTAAAAGCTGCTATCATGTACTCATTTACCTGACATGGCAAAACCCCCCTGTATACCTCCTTGAATAAAAGATCCCTCTGTGCCAAAGAGGGATTGTCAAAGAGAACAGCTCTGGTTTACCTGGTCTCCCAGGACAACAGACTTGATGGCAGCCAAAGAGATCCAAATGCAGTCAAGCGTGACAGCCAACATCAAAGCGGGAATGCCACACCTTGATCCAGAGTTTGCTCTACCTGCCAGGGCAAACCTATTAACATGACCACCCTGAGAATTCAAAGGAGCACACACACACACACATATATACACGCATACACTCCTAGCCTTCAAGTCTTGAAACAACTTTTTATTTTTTTAGAAAAATCCCAGTCTAGACAGACTTTTCTTCAGAAATCACCTACACTGACCTAATTATTCAGATCATGGGCTTTAAGCTTTGCTCTTTCCAAAGACCCAAGAAGAATAGCTAATTTCACTTAATGGAATAATTGAATGTCATAATTACGTTCAACCCCCCCCCCCCCTTCCAACAATAAGGTTTTTGCCAAGTTGCTGTCCCTCTTTGTAAATCTGTTAATAAATAGGCGGCTCAAACAATATGCTGGCTCCTTTATTGTTTTCTCACTTGGCTATTTGGACTAGCTTAGGCTGACAGGGCGTGTGTGAGTGTGTGTGCATGTTTCTCTGATGACTGTTTTTGTCTGCAATTGTCTGGTGGGATAAGGGGAGTAAGGTTTTTGTTTTAATCCGTGAGTTCGTTTGCCATGATTGGGATAGCAGGGATAGTCCAGGTTGGTGTCTAGAGATAGGTCTTGAATGGGCAGAAATGCGACTGTGGTCTTAAGCTTACTGACCAGTCAATGCCAATCAGAAAAACTGACATTGCACTAGATTCACCTTTGAAGCGAATCAGGTCTGGGTGTCAACGGGAGAACACCTGGGAAGATCATGTAGAGCTTTCTCCCCAAGCTTTATGGAGCAACAGTCGGATGGAGAGCTCAAGAAGAATGATGTAAAGCTGTGCTGTTCTGGGGATTCTCCCAATTCCCTAGGCAATTTTAGGGCAGGGCCAGTGGGAGGAGGATGGAGAACTGTTGTCCAAGTGGAAGCCCATGTGCAGGGTCTTCCTTATGCAATTCCTGCCCAACTCTATTTTCTCATTTGTACAGGCTTTATGCCTCTGACAATGAAGCTAAGACAAAGCCATGGTTCTATTTTTTCAATTATTATTGCTAAAACTGTCCCACCAGAGTGGTGCATGCCAGTGGCGTAGCGTGGGGGGTGCAGGGGGGCCGGCCGCACCGGGCGCAACATCTGGGGTTAGGGCAAATCCACGGGTTAGGGGGCGCAAATCCACGGGTTAGGGAGCGCAAATCCACGGGTTAGGGGGCGCAAATTACTTGCCTTGCCCTGGGTGCTGACAACCCACGCTACGCCACTGGTGCATGCTCTAGTTATCTCCTGCTTGGACAACTGCAATGTGCTCTACATGGGGCTACCTTTGAAGGTGACCTGGAAACTACAACTAATCCAGAATGCGGAAGCTAGACTGGTGACTAGGAGTGGCTGCCAAGACCACATAACACTGGTCCTGAAGGACCTACATTGGTTCCCAGTACATTTCTGAGCACAATTCAAAGTGTTGGTGCTGACCTCTAAAGCCCTAAACGGTCTCAACCCAGAATACCTGAAGGAGCGTCTCCACCCCCATCGTTCTGCCTGGACACTGAGGTCCAGCTCCGAGGGTGGTTGCCTCCCTGAGAGAAGTGAGGTTACAGGGCAGAGGGCCTTCTCTGTGGTGGCACCCGCCCTGTGGAACGCCCTCCCACCAGATGTCAAGGAAATAAGCAACTACCTGGTGTTTGTTTTGTAAAATGAAATTGCATTTTGTTTTATGCTGTTTTAATTTTATTGTTTAATTTTGGTTGAGGTTATGTATGTTCTTACCCTGGGGCCTTCAGGTTAGGAATGCTTCCAATCTATAAAATAAAGAAATAGTTCGAAATCTCTGGTGAGCACCAGGTTGCGGAAGCTTGAGTTAGAGATTCCAGGCCTCCATTGTGTTTTATACGAAAATAAGCAGTGGAGTTCCATTAGCAGTTTCCCCTCTTCCTGTAAGCCTATTGCAGCAGTCCTGTAAAGTGTGGAGCAGCATTTGTGCCCTTCCCCCTCCTTATGTTTTCCTCTAACAGCATGTGGGGTGAACCGTATCATCACCATCCCTATGGGGAGTACATAATCTGATTGACCCATATTCCTTTTTCTAGCGTGAGATGCCCATTTTGAGACCCTCGCTCTCTCCTCCCAACGCATTGCGAGGTTGCTCATATATACTGGCTAGCAAGACAAGCCTAAAACCTTGCATGATGGCAGAATAAGCAATCTCAAATCTGCTGTAAAATAATATATATAGATATATATATTTAAAAAATCAGGCACCCCTCTGGCCACATTTGCATAGAGCCCATGTTTGCTGCAGATTTCAAACATGAAGGCATGCCTAATGCTGTGAAGTCCCAGACTTATTCATTTCCTGACTTTAATGTGCTCATATGGCATGTAAAAGTTCAGAAAACAAGGCCTGAAAAGATCACAGGCCATGTTGTCGGCATCTGGGGCCACTTCCTTGCCGTTTGTGAAATGCGGAGACTTTTCCTATGGAAGGTGCTGTATAAATGCCATGTATTATTCCTATCAATATACAGGCAGAATTTTCACCAATATGAAATCGTAAGCCAAGAAGTAACACCCAAGACAAGCCATATAGATAGGAGGGAAAACAACATTCCGCCCTCCCCAACTCCCTGCTAGTACTAAAAGATTACAAGAACATTTTTTTTTTTAAATGCATCACAGATACTTGGTTTTGGTTCCAAACCAAATATCCTTTTGGCAATGGGATTTCAGTGATTTCATCTGGGTAGGGAATTTAAATCTCTAAAAACCTTAAACCTATGTAGTATCTAAGACACATTACATTAGGAATTGTGTGTGTGCACGTGTGTGTAATGCAAATTGTGCATAAATACATATGTGTGAGGGACAGAGCACATCAGCTACCACAAAAGAGCACAGAAGGTGCGAAGGGAGCTAGCCTGCATTTTCTAACTAAAGAGGAAGCTCTGTGGTGGGCCCTTCCTGGAGGGATAAACTGGACCATCTGTAGATAATAAAAATAATTCCATCACCATGCATTGACGAGTGGTTTACAAAGGGCTGGAAGGCTTATCAGGGAAGAAGAATTAGGAAGGAAGGGTATCTGGCAAAGATCAGAAGAGGGCAAGAGATATCTTCCAGTAAATGAACTACAGTAGATGGAACGATTTGAACACTTTAGAAAATGGATGTGGCACATTCTTCCTTGGACTGCACCATGTCGGAATGCAGGTATAGGATTCCCTGTTTGTCCGGATAGATGGATTGAAAGATGGGAATGACTGGTACATAAGAACTTGAGCTCATGCTCTACCAGCCTGTCAACTGGCCAGCCAGTCATCCTGGACAACACTTGTTAGCACTGGAAGAATTTAACTGGCTTCTGGTTAAAGGACATTGCAGAGTGCTCGTGCTCACCTTTAAACTCTTATGGGATGATTTAGGCCCTAGGTACCCGATGCTCCCATGACGACCTGCCCAAACACTGATGTCATCTCTGGAAGCTCTCCTCCAGGTGCTTCTGCCATCTGAGGTCAGGCAAGTCGCAACCTGAGATAAGCCTTCTGAGAGTTGGCAACCTGTTTCTAGCATGAATTTCCCAACCTTGTTATCCTTTTGGTACCAGGCAAAGTCCTCACTAGTCTCTCAGTCTTCTAGCTTCATAAACAGCCCCAGAAGCTCTACCTAAGGACTCTCTCTCTCTCTCTCCCTCTCTCCCGCTCTCTCTCGGAAATAAATAACTAATTCTGGGTTGACACAGCTTTGAATATACTGCTAGGCAGCAAGCGATGCACTTGACCAGTTGTGAAAGTCATGGAGCAATCTATTTGAACTCATGCTCACCCTCCTACGGAAGAGTTCCAGTGGATTTATAACCTCCCCTCCAAAAAAGAGAGGAGGAAAAATGAAGCCCATGCCAAGGCATTTTAAATTGGACTTCACGAGAAAACTGAGATTTGATATTCTTGGATAATTACTAATGAGAGCACTTTCCCTTTAATTATCTTGTGGTCACCATTTCAAAGGTGATTAAAGCTGTTCTTCCCTAGATGCGGTTACCGATTTAATGCAAACCTGGTCTTTCTTGTGGTTTTTATCACAGCAATTAAATCTGGCTTGCTCACAGACTTTGTGTGGCATGAGGGATTTCACCAAGCAAAATGATTTTCCCCTTCAGGCAATGTTAAATTTAGGGAAAAATATAATTAATTATATCAGACAGGTATCTATTATACATCATGCACACATTCTTCACAGACTAGGGGGCCCATTTCAGAACAGAAATCTTCATTGCCTTCTTCTGCTCTGTATTACACAGAAGCTGCCAAAGCCTGTCTTGACAAATCCTTATATGATTATTGTTTTCTGCCCAAAAAAAAAAAAAAGTCCTTTCCTCAAAAATTAGCTGTGTGAGGTGGGTAGGAGGGAGAACCATTTATGTTTGGCATGTAACTTCCTTTTTTCATCCCTGTGATTCTCTCTGTGGCCTTCTTACAAGCTGGTGCCTATTCAAATGCTACTAACTCCTTTGTGGGGCCAGAGGCATCACCCTGAATGAACTGAGACTTTGGTCTAGACATGCAACTGCATGGGATGGCAGGAGGCTGTGGTGGCAGAATGGACGACACCAGTTCTGCCTGGCAATAAGAGATGCCATTTCTGTATGATCCCGTTTTCCTTACAAAGGCCCTTACCGTCCCAACGTTCTTAAGTCAATTTTGCAAGTTTTTTTTTAAGATGGTTTGCAAGTCACTGCTATTAGAGGGCAAGAGCAAGGTTTTCCTTTGCACAATCGTGGCCTGAATTTAGAGGTTTCATGGCTGAAGGCTTTATATCCTCATGTTCCTCTAGCTAGAGCTGCGAGGATGCACACAGGGATAGCTGGGGAACTTTCATGTTCCCTGGGATTCAGGATGAACATCACCGATCAAGAGCATCACTGATTGGCAATGGCCCTCTAGGGACTCAGGCAGAGGCTATTCTGAGATTCTGAAAAGGGGACCTCAGGGATGCAATGTGTGTGCTCCCCATATTCAGCTGTGGCTCTTCCCTCATCATAGCTGATTCCCAGAAGTCATTGATTGAGTCACTGCTTTAGAGACTTGACATGGTTACTGGGTTGCTGTTTTTTTTAAATTCTACTCTTCAAGCCTCTTTCTGCCTTTGCTGAGGACCAGAACCATGTCTGCCTGTCTGCCTGTCTTTCTATCTATCTGTCTCAAGCCATTCTACAGACTGCACAAAAGTGCCTTGGGCTGGATATACAACTTAGATATTTTCTTTTGTAATGGCTTAGGCTATATAGATAAATAATATTCGTAAAGAATTCATGAAATAGATATGGAAGGAAGACCCAGTGTGCGCATGATGTTATGCTCACGTATGTGCATTTATGTTTATATTGTGAGTTATACATTGCAACTTGTGTTGTGGTTTTAATTTTGTCTCGTTGCTGCATTTTTTTTATTGTGAGCCACCCTGGATGAGACATCATCACCACCATCACCACCACCATAGAAAATGACAAGTGAAATCATTTGGGAAGGTTTTCTTTCTTTCTTTCTTTCTTTCTTTCTTTCTTTCTTTCTCTCTCTCTCTCTCTCTCTCTCTCTCTCTCTCTCTCTCTCTCTCTCTCTCTCTCTTTCTCTCTCTCAAATCCACAAATTCTTGGAGGAGTCTTGGCAGGATTACAGCATTACAGCATTCAGAGCAGCGACTTTGTAAAATACGGGGTACTAATCGCAAGGAAGCTGTGCAACATCCAGCTTTTTTCTGCTTGTCATATTTAATAACTAGACTATCATATCATATGATTCTCAGGTGCCAGATTCAAAGCCCTACCTATCAACAATTTGGAGCTGTGACAAAAATAATATCGGCTAGGCAGTCTTGCAATTCAAGTGACCTTGGCCTTTGACCTAGTCAGATTTTGTCAGCTCTTCACAGGGTCAACTTACACCTGTTTTCAGTATTTTAGTTTGGCTTTCTTTTTCTTTTAGCCTTAAGCATAAAAGGGCTGCAGGGGACAGACAGTGCTTTGAGGAAGTGGCAGAACTGCATTTTCTTCTCCTTTCGGTGCATTTTTTATTATGCAATATGTTCTATGCCTTTTATCTAATGCCTGATGAATATTTCTTTCTTATGTATGGAATACAAATCAACTCCATTGTCTCACTGACGCTTTATATACATAGCACAAATGGACCGCGTTGCTGTTGCTGATTTTACTGGGTCAAACTTTAATTAGGTCTATAGTTCCAAAACTCAGTGGGACCCAAATGTTGACATAGATCTCCATGTGAGCTGGGGCTGCTATGGATTCTTCATTGTTAATGCCTGTGGATGGCTTGATGCATACACAGAGGTCTCCAAGTGAGCAGTGAATCTAGTGGGTCACTGCACAAATCGCTTAAGTGTCTGTGAAAGCAGAAGAAGCCTGTTTGCCACATACTAAACTGGTTATTTTGCCGCAGAAGTATGAAACAGCAACAACAATATGTTCACCTCTTTTCTTTTTTCAAGTTTTCTGTCCGACAATGAATTTCTATAATTAAAAATACAATAAATTATCTGTTACTCACAGTGTTATTGTGTTATGCATTTTTAAAAGATCCTGATGGCCCAATTCAGTTTGTGTGTGTGTGTGTTGCTTGTGTTGTCAAACTGATATATTTATATTTGTTATTTATGGATTTAAGGTATTTTTTTGCCACACTTTCAGCTATGTTTCTAGCGCAATTTACATTTTTAAAAATACAATGAAACAATACAAATACAAAGGGTGAAAATCTTACATGGTCCATCCACTAGTTAATGGAGTCCTTCTGCCCTGTAAGGCCCAGCACAACTACAAAATCACTGCATCCAGAAACAGGTCTAATGCTTTCATGACCTCTCCTGATTCAGATATTATGGAGAAATTAAAGTTCCCAAGATTCTTTGGGGGAAGCCATGTGGTTTAAATGGGCTTTAAATGTATGGTTTGGATGAACCTACACCACCTTCTTCTTCTTCTTCTTCTTCTTCTTCTTCTTCTTCTTCTTCTCCTCCTCCTCCTCCTTCGGCGATCACTCATAGCCGAGTAAGATTGTCTTCCATAAACACAGTTTTAGCAGTGAGTCCGTAAGTGACTGTGGAGGCCAATTCTGGATTCACACGTCCTTCCACAGTGGGGACATTGGTTTCCGGGTGGGAGTTGATGACGGTGTGGATTTGCCAATCATGCCTTCCTCTTGGCACATTTCTCCCTTTCATTCTGAGCATCTTCAAAGCCCATGACACCTTTGGTAAAGGCTGTTCTCCAACTGGAGCAATCGCAGCCCAGTGTTTCCCAGTTGTTGGTGTTTATACTACATTTTTAAAGATTTGACTTGAGACAGTCTTTAAACCTCTTTTGTTGACCACCAGCATTACACTTTCCATTTTTAAGTTTGGAATAGAGTAGTTGTTTGGAAGACGATAATCAGGCACCCAAACAACATGACCAGTCCAATGAAGTTGATGTTGAAGAATCATTGCTTTGACCCTGGGGATCTTTGTTTCTTCCAGTACACTGTTATTAGTTTGTCTGTCTTCTCAAGTGATGTGTAAATTTTTTTGGAGACACCGTTGATGGAATCTTTCGAGGAGTTGGAGATGGCGTTTATAAGTGGTCCACGTTTCACAAACATACAGTAAGGTTGGTTGTACAATAGCTTTGTAAACAAACATTTTGGTTTCCCTTTGAATGCCCCAGTCCTCAAACACTCTGCACTTCAGTTGGGAGAAAGCTGCCCTTGCAGAGCTCATGCAATGCTGGATTTCAGTGTCTGGCCTTGTGGAAAGATAACTGCCCAGGTAGGACAAGTGATCGACATTTTCCAATGTTATGCCATTGAGTTGGATTTGTACCTACACCATATGTTGGCTGGAACCAAATCTGCAGGAGAAACTAAGCCTCTCTATCCAAGGAGTGGTTGTTGTTGTTTAGTCGTTTAGTCATGTCCGACTCTTCGTGACCCCATGGACCAGAGCACGCCAGGCACTCCTGTCTTCCACTGCCTCCCGCAGTTTAGTCAAACTCATGCTGGTAACTTCGAGAACACTGTCCAACCATCTCGTCCTCTGTCATCCCCTTCTCCTTGTGCCCTCCATCTTTCCCAACATCAGGGTCTTTTCCAGGGAGTCTTCTCTTCTCATGAGGTGGCCCAAGTATTGGAGCCTCAGCTTCAGGATCTGTCCTTCCAGTGAGCACTCAGGGCTGATTTCCTTAAGAATGGATAGGTTTGATCCTATCCAAGGAGACTTGCACCCAAATCTTCAGTTTTGAAAATGGGATGCTCTTCTATTGTATTTGTGTAAGAACTCACCCATTTTGAGGAGATGCTGTCTGTCACATTTCATATTCCAGATGCAAGTTTTATAACGTTGATGTGAGGTTGGTGGGTTGTTTTTTTTAGCCTACTAACTTTCTAAAACATTGGCGCTGTCTCAGCAGACTTGAATCATGTCAGAATGAAGCAGTTAGGATTATGTTTCTCTTCTGAGTTCTTTTTTTAAAAATTGTCTGCATTTGTTGATGCTTTCGTCTCTCCGTGTTTACCAATAAAAAAACACTTTCTCTGGTTAAGTGCTTTAAATTGGTGTACTCTTGCACATCATGCAATAATACTCCCACATGCCTAGACATTTGAGTAATATTGCTAGTTTGAAGAGGAAGGGGGAATGCATGAGGTTGGGAAGACCCATTCTCAGATGGGAAATTATGCAAAGGCGCTCCCCCAGTAGAGTGGAATTATTGGGTGTGATGACAGATAAATAGCTCTGCAATCTAGCCTGGAGCAGCAGCTGCAAGGCAGAACTTGCTAGAACTTGTGTAAAAAAAGTGGGTGGTCAAACTACCTTGGGTGATCAGGTCTGTGGCACCAACGTTGGGATTTCACCACCCACTGATTGGATGAAGTAGACACACATTTGGGGAGGGTTATTTTAAGAAATTCTACGAACCTTTGAAACATCAGAATGTTGGGAAGCTGTAGCATGCGTAATTATAATATGCCAGAATGACTAAAAGTGTTGCCTTAGCGGTAGTATCTCTTTTATGCTTCTGTTTAAGGGGGAAAACACATTTTTTAAAGTCACTGATGACGTGCTTTTCATTGGAATGCTTTTTTAAAACAAATACACAGTGCTGATTAATTTGGGTGCATTTCATGGTGGTAGAAATGCACAGCGGTATTGTTGCCATCACACAGGCTATGGTTTGCAAATGCATGCTTTGAGTCATTTCCTTAACCTTTCTGCCAATTCTTGTTTATGCTTCCTTTATATGTCACTGTGGCACCAATCTGGAAAGTTGGTCCAGACCAAGGATCTCTCAGCCTTCATGATTGTATGCAGAACATGCCTACCCTGCAATGGATGGATTTTGGGCTGGCGTGGGACAAGGAGATGCAAGCACAACATGGGGTTGGGTCAAGTGGCTGGTTTGCTTTTGACCCAGAAGCACGATGATTACTCCATAATCTTTTTCCTGCTGGGAGCCGGAGGGCCTCGTTCCTGCCTCTCTCCACCTGGCCCAGGGCGGGGCCTGACAGCCTTCATAAAAACTGCTGCTGCCCAGCAAGGACTGAGGTATTTTGGGGAAGGTTTCATCAGGAGTTTTTGTTGTTACTGATGCTAATTTTTTGTATCTTTATTTTTATGTGGAAATTGTTCAGTTTGGTTATATAGTTTTTGATGTGTTTTATTTATTTTTATGACTACTTTACTCCCTGGAAAAGTTACCTTGAAGTTGGGAAAAATGGAGGGTACAAGGAGAAGGGGACGGCAGAGGATGAGATGGTTGGACAGTGTTCTTGAAGCTACGAACATGAGTTTGACCATCGGTGGGAGGCAGTGGAAGACAGGAGTGCCTGGCATGCTCTGGTCCATGGGGTCACAAGAGTCAGACCCGACTAAACGACTAAACAACAATAACAACAAATGACTACTTTGCTATGTTTGCAATTATGTAAATCTTTTCATATATTGTAAGCCGCCTTGAGCAGTGTTTTAACTGTGGAAAGGCGGCATTCAAATGATATGATGATTATGATGATAATTTCAGCCAATAGCTTTCATGTGTGAAGCTGGGATTTTCATTTGCCATTCTGTTGCGCAGTCATCTACTTCAGAGAGATCGTTTGGGAGATCTCCAGAGTCTGCTTGAAAAGTCTATGAGCCAGGGGTATTAGATGGCACCACCTGGGGTACAAGGGCTCATTACAATTTCTTGCTTTATATCCCTACAAAACCCCCCAAAACAAGCGTGTGATAGCAGTGCATAACACTTAACCTTCTCTGTGTGCTTGCCACATTTTCAACTACATCCCTGAATATGTGGTTGAGATTCAGCTATTGTACTTGAGGATCTCTATATTAACCTCCTATAAAATCTTCCACGGTTAAGCCAGCTCATTCAAATTATGAGTTTATATAGCCAAGCACTTGAAAATATAACAAATAGTCTTCAGCTGCTACTGCTGGTTTACCACTGGCAACCTCTCTTAATCTCCAATAATTTGTTTGTATGCTAAATGAAAAGTTAACCGAAACAGCTCATTTTATAAAATGTTCTTGGGGCATTTCTGTTTTGGGCAATTTATCCAGATCAGTCAATACAAGAGCTTTTTGAAATTTTCTTGGGGCTCTATTAATCAGTTTGCCATAGGAAAATTTACCACTACTCCCATTTTCTTTTCACTGGGAAAATGCACCATAGCCACTAATACTGTAAAACTGTTGCCAAGTGCTTATTATATGGCAGATCTACTTTACAGCTTACAAACCATAGGAGTGCATCCTAGAACCAACCCAATATGTTATTATTTTTATTTAATTCAGAATATATTATAAATTATGTGTAGAAGGAAGGAAGGAAGGAAATACAGAGAGAGAGAGAGAGAGAGAGAGAGAAAGAAAGAAAGAATGAATGAATCTCAGGCCTGCTGAGTGATTCTGGTTGCACTGATACTGTTAATCTATACTGTGCCTATTTTAAAGCTCTGCTGAAAAAAGAAAGAAAAGAAAAATCCCACAGACAAGCCCCTGACAATCTGAGACAGCATAAAAGATTAATGGGTCATTTTAGGCTTTCTAATGAGAATGAGGCTACATCTCGGACACAGGTCATAAAACTGGCTCAAGAATGACAACAGTGCATAATGACTGTGTTTCGCAGTCCCCCATTATCAGCCTAATAGGCAGGAAAAGATAGATTAGGATAGGTCTACAGATTCAGGCAACTCCTTCTCTATTAGTTGCAGATCCCTTAGCAGGCCTCCATTTTATAACATCTGCTGGTGCCCTTCTATTTAACGTGTTGTTTCGGGATTCCCACATCCCCAAATCGTAGGAAGTTCCAGGGGTAGCCTTTCATGTACCAATACCATCTGGTATCTTGCAGGGCTTGCACCCGCACTTTATTTGCAAAAAAAGAAATAAATAAAAGGGCAGCAGGTGTCAAGGGCACTCCACAGCCAAAAAGATGCCCTTGGCAGATAGTTAACTCCTATTGTCAAAGAGAACACTTACGTTCGCTTCTACAGCTCTGGGTACCTTTGCACACCAATCTAGCATCTAGGCAGCTACTCCCAGGTCTGTGCTTAATGGAACAGTTGCAGCAACAGTTGGACCACACCCCTCCACCAGTTTATGTACTTTCCCCCAATGGGCTGTGCACATGCAGCTGGAGACTGAGCCTGCATGGAAGTTTGTTCATCTATTTTCAATCCACTCCTGGTTCCGGGAGACAGTGGTTCAGGAGAGGGTGGAGAACCACCTGGCCTTTAACTGGACTGCCCTGGCTCTTCCTTCTGAACCATCCTGTGCTACACTCTCCAGCTCTGAAGCTTCCCCTGCCTCTGACTCTTACCTCCTGGCTGATGCAGTTCCCCACAAATCATTGACCCCCATCTCCCAAGTCGGACTCCAGCCCTTCTTCCCCTGGTGCACACTCATCAGCAGTGCTTTTTTTCTGGGGGGGACGCGTTGCCCCAGCCAACCGACAGATAGACATGCAAGCTATCTCTGCAGTAGCAGTGCGGACTGCTGCTCCATCATTCTCCCCGCCGATGCCCGGGGAAGGGAGTCTGGGGGGGCCGCGGTGGAGGCAACAGTGTTGCTCCTCCTCCTCCTCTTGCTGGGCTAGAGCCAGCTGATGAACGCTCACCCCTCCTCACTCAAGCCAACCCCACCGTTGCCGTCGCCTTCCCATCCTCTCAGCGCCACTGCCACCACCTTGAGTCCCTTCACTGGGGGTTGGGGGGAGGAAGGATGTGAGGGTGAGCAGCCAGAATGAGAGTATCCCGAAACATTTTTTAAGAGAAAAAAGCACTGCTCATCAAAGTCCTGCCAGTGCCTGGAAGCAGGTGGACACACAGACTGCCAGTCCTAGACTTTAACCCAGCATTGGTCTCTCAAGATAAGGAACAACAACTGGACATTGTTGGACTCTCAATACCCATCAGCTCCAAAGGTGATGAAAGCTGTGTTCAACAATACCTGGTTACCCGTTACCTCAGTTCCCTTCCAGTCAGAGCCGTCTTTCCCATAGGGCTTAGTGGTGCATTGCGCCAGGGCTCCGGCCTCTCAGGGGCACCCCAGCAAGTGGGGGAGCTGCGTGGCTTTGCTAGTGGCCTCCCCTTTCCCTGCACGCCCACCAGCTGTGCCCCACGGACCATAAGACTGGCAGGCGTGCAGCTTGCCTCCCAAGCCTCTTCTCCCAAGGAGGCTTGGGGGGGGGGCTCAACTTCACTCCCAAGCCTCTGCAAGGATCGCTCTCCTGCAGCGGCATGGGGGAGAGTTGCCCCCCTGATGGCTGGCAGTGCGCACGTACAGCCACCCCCAACACTATCCATGGTAATTTGGGGGCACTGGGTGGATATTTGCACCTGGCGCCGCATCTGCTAAAGATGGCCCTGCTTGCAGTGCTTCCTTCCCCATTGAACCACAAGTTGCTCCACCTCCTGACAGCAGCTATTTCTTATAGTTTCTTTGCAGCTTTCCTTCCTTCACAGACTGGATAACTGGATGGGGAGCTATTCTCTCGTTGCTGCGTCAGCCCTCACTCAGGTTTCTCTTATGGAGTGCAACTCACTGCTAAAATTAGATGGAGCCAGGCACTCGACAGAAGAACATGAGAAGAACCCAGTTGGACCATAACTCAACTATTCCAGCATCCTGTTCTTACAGGAACCAACCAGGTGCCAGTGGGAAGCCCCAAGGCAGGACTCTGAGTGCCACAGGGCTCTTCCCACTTGTGATTCCCAGCAATTGGTATTCAGATGGCAGAAGCAGAACATAGCCATTGTGGCCAGAGGCGTAGCATGGTGGGGCTGGAGGGGCCATCCCCCTGGGCACTTTATTGCGGGGGAGGAACCAGGTGCCCCATGGCAGGCTCCATCATCGAGGCCAGAGCTATGGGGAGGGAAGCCATGCCCAGTCCGGGCCTTCAGGGCTGGGGCTGCTTCAGTCCGGTGAAAGCAGCAGAGAGGATGAGAGGCTGCCACTGGGCTCCGGTGCATGAGGGAGCCACCTAGTTCACCAAGGAGGTGCAAAGCTTGCCCTGCCCCGGGCACCAGCAACCTACACTACACCACTGATTGTGGCTACCCTTCCTCTTTCCTTTCCCTGTTGGAGTTCAAATGATTTCCAAAAACCATGTCCACCAAGTCTGCTCCAAGGGCTGTAGCAATGAAAAAGGCATATTCAGTGTGGAGAGTTAACAGGAAAGAGACTGAAAATACAACATTATGCAGCGTTATGTAACATAGGCAAGCTTTTTATAACCCTTTTTTTCCCCCTTTGAATCTGCCCCTATTATGATGTTTTAAGATTATTGCCGTAATATTTTTGGTGCTCATTTTTTCTTTCTTCAACAAAGTGGCTGTTGGTAAGTGAGCACTAAAAAAGAAAGAAACAAAAAGCCCTTCCAAAAATAAAACGGAATAAAAATAACTTCAGATTGCATCTGCATTTAGGAGAGTGTGATGTTCTGGCATAGTCGTCGTAATAAAAAGAGGGCAAAATAATATTATCAGCTGAATGGGGAAAGACTGCTGATTTTATAGCACCAATTATTTAAAACGGGCCTTGTTTGGAACACTGGCCCTTTAAGAGGCAGCAACCCAACTGCTCTGCTTGTGGTTCACTACCCTGCGAAGAACACTTACAGGAAAATGATGATGTCCAGCTGGCAAGGCTGCTTTATAGCTGAACCAGTTGAGCCTGGTTGAGGACTGGCTGCAAAAGGGAACAGGCGGCCTTACTGGAATCCTGGCCAGGGAAGAAACGTGGGCCAGGAATTTCAGGAGTGGAAATATGGCCTTTAGTGTAATACTAGTACTGAAGAACTGGTGGAAAGTCCGATTCAAGAGCACAGCAAATCACATTCCTGGAGGTTCTTCCTTTTGACGTAATTTAATGCCTTCCACCACCATCCCTTCACATTCTCATTTCATGACAATTATCCTGTTGCCTTTTTAGCGCCATCTCTTTTGGTTCTCTTTGCTTCTCCAATGTCCCGGTGGTCTCTTTACAGTTCCTACCAGGGCGGGTAGACTTCCGTCTTGTCAGATCTACTTTGTGTGTGTGTTTAAAACTAGGACCCCCAAGGTCTACCAATCAGGGCTAGGTGCAGAAGAGATATGGCTAGCATGAAAGGACAGGGTACCTCTGAGCATGTTCTGAGCCTGGGAATTTGTTCTCTAAACCAGAACTGATCCCACAGACCCTGCCCTCAGAAGTCCACTCCTGATTAGCCATTTCTTCTTCATTTCAGCAGCCTCGCTTCATTTTCCTGTTGCTATTGTTAAACACACTACAGTGGTACCTTGGGTTACATATGCTTCAGGTTACATACGCTTCAGGTTACATACGCTCCAGAAATAGTACCTTGGGTTAAGAACTTTGCTTCAGGATGAGAACAGAAATCGTGCTCCGGCAGCAGCAGGCCCCATTAGCTAAAGTGGTGCTTCAGGTTAAGAACAGTTTCAGGTTAAGAACGGACCTCCGGAACGAATTAAGTACTTAACCCGAGGTACCACTGTATACAGCTGCAAATGAAATGTTTTAAGTGCAATATATAATGTGACATTAGATGAGCCTTATGGAAAATTCAATGTATTTTTACAAACGCCTTTTTTTTAAAAAAAATCATTTTCAGAAAGTTTTTTTATATGTGTGTAGATTCCATCTTGGATGTCCAAAACGCTTGCTGATCTACTCCAAATCAGCCAGAGATCTACCAGTAGCTTCCAATCTACCATCTGCCCACCCCACAGTTTTCATAATGAGCATATTTGAGTGGTAAAGCATTTTTTCTGAACTTTACGGAGTTCATTTATGGAGGAGATGGCTATTGATGGCTACTAGCCATGATGGCTATCCTCTGCCTCTGCTATCAGAGGCAGGATGCTGAACTAAATAGGCCACTGGCCTGAGTCACCAGGCTATTCTTACGTTCTAATGTGTAGCCCTCAAACAAGGCGCAAAAGTAGTTGGCAATATTTAGCATTCTTGTTTCCCGTTGGCATCTGTCAGCCTCTGGGGTGCAGTCAAACCACTGGATACACAGTGCCTGCTGTGGTTGCAGAGAATGGAAAATTGTGACAGCTGTCTGTGGCATTGTTTTTCCTGTGTTACCAGGACCAAAGTGACCTCTCCCAGGCACAAGCCTGGGCAGTGTGAAGGGAGGTCCTGGGATGCCCAGATAAAAAGACCCTCCTCTCGGCCTCACTGACGTGGTCCAAAGGAAAGCAGAGCAATACATTTGGCAACAGCTGGAATGAGGCATAGAATGTTGGTTTCTGCTCTCTTCACTGTGCAGCGAAAGTGCTTGTCACGAGACAAGGTGTTTACATTCCACAGTCAATTGCTGTTGGAGTTTCTCACGGGAAAGGAGACTGGATGTGACGTACACTGGTTTCCTGTTTTTCACTGTTCTCACTGTGTTGTTCTCTCCGTGCTTTAGAGGAGAGAGGATGCTTTCTCTGCTCCGGCAGAGGCAAGATGTTTTTCTGTAACCTACCAGCTTTGAAGTGTAAATAAAGTAATATAGAGTATGTGGCACGTACTCCTCATCATTCCGCTGTGCACGGGACACTGCAAATTCAATAAGGCGTCATCCAATAAGGTTTATTCCTTAATCGCCCAAAGATGTCCCACAAGGCAGTGGTATGTTTTGAGGTTTTTTTGGAAATTTAAGAAAAAGATCCTCAAAGAGTATTTTCAAAATTTAAAAAATTCAGACATGTTCAGACTTCTAATTTGGAAATAGTGCAGTCTTTGAAAATGCTACACAATTTAATTGCTAAGCTCTGTTTTGGACTACCGGCGATCATTGCCAGGATTGGCACAGTGCCTATGTTGCTTACAGGTGTTAGGCAACAGTGAATCAGAGTGTCTGACCCTTGTGAGGGAAAGTCACCCTTTGCAAGGGTCCTTAGATGACCTATTGGGTCCATTCCAGTGCTCAGATGCTGTGATTTCATTAGCAGTAAAACACCACCAGTGTAAATCTGAGCTGCGAGAGCAGGGCAGTGAAACAAAAGATTCCCACCTTTGCAACTTCTGCTGCGAGTTCATTCATTCCCCTTCCGCGGATTGTAATGATATGGGTAAGTACAGTGAGAAGCAGAGGGCCTGGTATTTTTTGAGTCTGATTGCTAGCCACAACCTGCTGACAGTGGAATTAGAAACAGCCTGCACACACTGCTTGCTATTTGGCTGACAAAATACTAACAGAGCAAATTATAGGTTGTTATTCTTTTGCAACACGGCCCTCAGGAATTTGTCTTTTGCAACAGAGTCTACCGGCCCCCGAGTCCCTTGATGGGCTGGGCATTGGTCAGTGTTACCTCCACTGAAGGCTGAGCGAAAGGAAATGACGGAGGCGGCCAGGGAGGGAACGCTGTCTTTTCCATGACAGCTGGGTACTTAGTTTGGCATTTCCCTGCAGTGCTTGGTCATTAGGATGATCACTACTTCTCAGCTTAGCATCCCTACCTGCTGGGGCTGCTGCTTGCCGAAACTGGGGCTCTGACTTAGGAAACTGGTCTACTTGCTGTTGGCGGGGGCGATGCGTGTGTGTTACAGTTCATCTGAGCCCTTGTAATGCATATTCTGTGAGCCAACGTCAGCCCTCAAGATTAAAGCAACAGCTCTTGGAAGAAATACACCTTGCATAGATTTGTTTTATTCTGTTAGTTTAAAATTCTGTTCCGCACCATCCGTACAGCTCTGCATTGCTTAGCAAAACATCCAGAAAGGCAGCACAGCAAAACCAAACCAAAACTACCCATTCACATCTGTCAAAGTTACTGGCAAAGTTAAAGGCAAAGTTGGGAAGTATCAAACAAAACCACAAAAGAGGTAGAATCCAGCATGCAAACAAAGACTCCACAGGACTAACTGTACCTGCCACATACTGTAATATCTGGCTATGTTAGCATCTTCCTTTAATAATATTAATAAATAATTATTTTATTTTATTTTTTTATAACCCACCCATCTGGCTGGATTGCTTCAGCCACTCTGAGCAGCTTCCAACACATATAAAAGCATAATAAAACATCAAACTTTAAAATTTTTATATTATTTTACATCAGCAACCTTTGGATTCTCTCCACTTCAGTGGTCATAAGAACTTGACTATTATTTAGATCTGAACTATGCCTTCAGGTTGAGTAAAGGGCAGAGGAGAATGGGGATGTTAAGTTTGGCACTTTTCTCTTTTCAATATTATTTTTTAAAAAAACAACAACCCACATATACCGTATTTTTCGCTCTATAAGATGCACTTACTCCCTCCTAAAAAGTAAGGGGAAATGTGTGTGTGTCTTATAGAGTGAATGCAGGCTGCGCAGCTATCCCAGAAGCCAGAACAGCGAGAGGGATCGCTGTGCAGCGCTCCCTCTCACTGTTCTAGCTTCTGGCTTAGCTGTGTGAAGCCTCTTCAGGGCAGGGGGAGCCTTCATCCCGCTGCCCTGAAGAGGCTTCGCGCGGCTATCCCAGAAGCCAGAACAGCTGCGGAGCGATCCCTCTTGCTGTTCTGGCTTCTGGGATTCAGAATATTTTTTTTTTTCTTGTTTTCCTCCTCCAAGAACTAGGTGCGTCTTATAGTCTGGTGTGTCTTATAGAGCGAAAAATACGGTAGTTAAGCCATAAAATAGTGGGTGGGTCAATATACTCCCCTGAAATTAGATCATTTCAACAACATGAAATTAAGTAAATGTAGCCTTTGCAAGCTCTGTGGACACTGCCAGCAAGAGCTCTGGCTTCAGCTGATTAAAATGAGAGAAGCTATTATTTATTATATACCATATACCTATCCTGTCCTTCCTCCAAGGAGTTTGGGACAGTGTGGGTGCCCACCTTTTTTATCCTCACAACTTTGTGTGGTAGACTGGGCTGAAATTGAGCTTATTCCTAGGTCACCTTGTGAGTGTCATAGCTGAACAGATATTTCAATCTGGATGTCCCCAGTCCTGGTCTGACTGTACAAACACACACAATCTGTGAATGTATGCGTACATTCTTTAAATAAAAATAAAAATGCAGGGTAAGGAAGGAGATAAAAATCACTCCACATCTGTTTAGCCCCTGTTGTTGTTGTTGTTGTTGTTGTTGTTGTTTTAAATCAGCCAAAGGCAAAAAAGAAAAGAAAAAAGTCTATCTGTATTTCTGGAAGAAAAGAAATCAAGTTGAGATTGTAATGTATTCCTTCTCATTCATGTCCATTTTTCCTGCTCCCATTCCACACCTCCTAGAACAAGCCCTCCATGTGGCAATTGTGTAAAGGTAAATGAAGGAAAGAGCTGTCAGCCAATACATTATAGAAACATATTACGCCGATAGGCTGTTAACATCCATTCTATCACAAAAAGTTACAAGATGACAGCAGACGACTCATCCTAAAGCTGGAAGAAGAGCGCAAGCTGAAAATGTTAATTTTCAGCTATCTTGAAAACCATAGGTGGTCTTGGCATGGAAAAAATATAGTGCCTCCAAATATGAATCTCTATGGCATAGCAGGAGGCAGGTCTAACCAGCACTGTCACCATATGTGTTTGGGATTTCTCACACCATAATTAATATTCATTCTGCAGAAATGAATAATTTAATGCAACTTCTTGCGCTCAGAGATACAACCAAATGGGCACACCAGGAGAAATAGATTGCTGCGCCGAGTTGTTGTTTTTCTAATCTGGATCAGGAAAACTAGATCAGCTCCTAATAATCAGGACACAACTTTTGAGCAAATGGGGCACAGATGAAACACAATGAAGAAGACCCGTTTCTAGTGGTAAAAAACGGGCAACATTTCTCAAGGGGGTAGACTCCCCCACCTTTGATGTTCAGTATGGGGGCATACTCTTGGAGTCAGTGATATTTTCGTTGTATTGGTGAGGAATTCAGCTTTGCTGTTACTTTGAATATATCCCTATCAACTTGATTCCTGCAAATCTCCAAGTGGCACATCTAGTAGAATCTTGAGATTATGTTTTGTTGATAACTTTGGTCATGTCTTCCCACCCATTTTCTGTATACAGAGTCAAAAAGAAATCTCACCCCAAAACTGTGTAAATGGAGGGGGACAGGTTTTTGTGTGAAATTCTCATGTTTGCTGGGATATGACTCTTAACTTAATTAACTTAATTAAGCGTGGAGGTAGCCTGAGGGTGTGTGTTCACCCCCACCCCAAATTTGGGACCCAGTGCTTTTTTCTGGGGGTACGCATACCCCTAAACATTTGTGAATCTTTGTACTTTTGTCCATTTACTGTATTTGTTTTTCCTGATATGAACTATAAAATGGTGATTTTCTTGAGTCAAAATGAGAGTACCCACCCAAAACATTTTTTTAGAAAAAAAGTACTGTCAGGACCTCTCCCTGGATACACATTCATTCATTTAACACATTCATTCCTTCAAATCTGTTTTAGCACTTCCTCCAACCCTCCAGTGCAGATCTGAGGAGATCATTCCACAAGAGGAAATCCTCATGCTGACGTGACATGCTAATTGGCTACTACCTCATGTTTACATTTTGGCTCTGCTCTTGTCAATGAGTCCTACACCATTGCAAAGAACCATGGAAGCTGCTATAACAGGGGAATTTTTAAGTCCCCTTCAAGCCTGCTCTGACGTTTTGGAAGACTGTGGGAGCCCTCCTACTTTTTCAGCCTAGGTAGTTTCTTATTATGGTGCTGGAGGAGACTCTTGAGAGTCCCATGGACTGCCCTGAGTGCTCACTGGAAGGACAGATCCTAAAGCTGAGACTCCAATACTTTGGCCACCTCATGAGAAGAGAAGACTCCCTGGAAAAGACCCTGATGTTGGGAAAGATTGAGGGCACAAGGAGAAGGGGACGACAGAGGACAAGATGGTTGGACAGTGTTCTTGAAGCTACGAACATGAGTTTGACCAAACTGTGGGAGGCAGTGGAAGACAGGAGTGCCTTATGTGCTCTGGTCCATGGGGTCATGAAGAGTCGGACGCGTCTAAATGACTAAACAACTCTTCCCTCATCTTACTCTTCCCTCATCTCAGTTCCTTAGCCACCTCTGTTGTTTTTCTCTCTGATTAGGCAGGGCCCCGGCAAGGAGCACAATCCAGTGTTATCCCCAAAGGACACACCCTCCTCCCCACTTATTTTTGAGTCTTATTGGCGGGGTTCCAAGGAACTCAGGTTTGTCAGTGGCCTTAGATAAGGGCTGACCCAGGAAGACTCGCCTGCCTTCAGTCAGCAGCCTGAGCCTGCTGGGCTTCCCCTCAGAAGACAAAAGGCAACTAAATGTTTGTGCCTGCTGAAAGGACCCAACACTCAGTTTTGAACCGGTGCTGAAGAAAGCTCAAATTCAGCCATGACCTTGCACCTGCAGGTTACGATGCAACTCAGGAAACCCCATCTTTGCCCCTTCTTTCCTTGGGACAGGTAATTATTTGCACTGTGCTCCTTCTTCTTGTCTCTTCCCCGGCATTTCCCTAATCTTGCTGTCCCTGATATCTCAGGTTACTCCAAGCCCTCTCATTTGTACTTGAACTCCCCCCCCCCCTCAGTGTGTCTAGACCTCCACTGTTGTTGCGCCTGGTTAATGCCCCTCTTCACTCCACATAAAGCCACCCCTCCACCTTTCTCTACCTCTCTGTTTAAGCTTAAGGTCCAGGCAGTGTGGGTTTTTCGAGTAGCCCGTTTAACGTGCAACAACTAACTATCTCTCTGTTTTCTGTTTCTGTGCAGCTGCAAAGCCATTTTACTTATTGCCTGCCATTTTGTGTAAATACACATTTGCATTAATTAAGATTGGCAATTGTTGGTGCTTCCATATTTCCCCAAATAAACAAGGCAATATTGGTATTTACAGAGTAATTGCATCCATTCCAATACTGTCTGTAGCATGCAATCATCTCCAGCAAGGATTCCCCACATAGTTTTGTCTGCAAACATGCCTGCAGAATGCGTTCGTGTTTCTAAGATACATGGGCAGATCTGGTACTACAGGGGAAAACATTACATTATGGGATTCTACCGTAGGCTTTCCAGGAGCCAGGGAAAGTTGGGGAGCCCATCTGTGGAGCACCTGGAGTCTTCTTCAGCATCTTTTATATGGAAGTAACCTGCATCTGACAGGCTACTTCCATATCCAGATTTCATGTTCACAGAATATCACCATCCTTTTGTTCAAGGCACAGACAAAGCCTTTTAGGTTCAAGACACAGACAAAGCCGCATGCATCTTGGGACCAGGATACCTAAACGGTCAACTCATTCTCTACTCACTCAGTTGATCACCTTGTTCTGCAGGAGAGGGAATCCTGCTGATGCCATCCTATAAGGCCTTTAGTCTTCTAAACTGAAATCTTTCTCCCAGTTGGTATCTCTATTAGATGTGAATTGATTTTATAGATGTGCTGTTGTTGTTTCAAAACAAACACACATGCACAAACACAGTTTTTATATATGTAATTGCTTCAATTGTTTTTGTGTACGGGGCTGTTTTATATATGCTTTTTAATATATTGTAAATTGCTTTGGGGTACCTCATGGGAACTGACTGAAAACTGTAATAATGCTGTGCACATATATCTTGTGGTGTGTGTGTGTGTGTGTGTGTGTGTGTGTGTGTCCCAATTAAACCAATACACTTAGACTGAAGTTTATATTTAGTGCCTCTGCAGTTCAGCTGGCCAAGTTAGTTTAAATCTAAGTAGCTTGCTGCAAAATAGACCACTGGAGCTGTTCCCTTGCCATCTCTGATATTTGATTGTTTATGTTAGCCAGTTACACACACATTCACAAATGCTGGGTAGCATAGTGTAACCAGGGCAGTGGGGGGAGGACATTGTCACCATTCTGCAAGGTCTCCGGTTTTCTGTTCTGACTCCTGCAAATGAAGCTGCAGGCTGTTCTGTCTGTCCCTGGTTTCCTGTGTCTGGATTGGTTTGAGGTCGAGAGTGGTTTCCTGTTTCTTTGAAGCTCAGGGTTAGTCTAATTGAAAGGATATGTCTTGCGAATATGTGTCCAGTATGGTTTAAAAAAGAGGAGTCCGGCGTTTGGTGCTGATAGCCACTAACTAAACAGAGAAGGCTCTGAAGGATAATTAATTAAAGGAAATGACTGAGTTAATGTATGAGAGGTGATCTACAACATTCATCCATTTCTCCTGAGATGGTTGGGATGGATTATTGGCCCTTGGTAAGAAGTTAGGCAGACAGGGAAAAATAGGGAACATTAATGGGGGCATAATATAGTACTGATTCTTCCCTGTTGTTTGGTTGCAGTTTGGTGTATACTGTATGAATGCAAAGGGAATGATGCACAGATATGTTCACTGAGAATAGATGTTCTTTGATGCAAGAGAGCTACCAACAGGGCCAGCCCTACCATTAGGCAGAGTGAAGTAGCTGCCTCAGGCATCTGATGCTGCAGGAGGAGGAGGAGTGCCAGCAAGGCGTTGGAGGACAGCACTATGTGTTGTTGGCTAAATATTGTGGGATTCAGAATCAATGAAAGGAAGCACTTTTTTCCAGGATAACCATTCCAGGAAACCAATAATGAGTATTCCAGGTTCGGTCAGTCAACCAGCTACAAATACACCTAACAGTTACCTCGTTCAACCCACATTTTGACCAGCTTCTTCGCGAGAATATCATGGGGGACTTACGTTCTTACATTATTTTCCTCAGGCAGCCAAACATCTTGTGCCAGCCCTACCCATCAAGCATATATCCAAGTTGACATCATAATTACTGTGGAAGGAAGGTAGATCCTATGACTGTTTAGATGTGAAGAAGTTTCATACTTGTTTAAGGAAGTTGTTGTCACTGTGCTTGGTATGGAAGCTGCAGGGTGTGCAACTGCTAGGTATTTAGGGGGTCACCTGGCTTTACACATATTACTCTGGTGTAGAAAGATCTCTTAGCTCCTGAGCTCAATTCAAGGTTTTGTTGCTGATGTTTAAAGTCCTAAATAACTTGAAGCTAGGGTCCAGGGGCGCCGACTTATAAAAAATATTGGGGGGGCGGGGGCCCATACCGACTTTTAAAAAATATTGGGGGGGCGGGGGCCCATACCGACTTATAAAAAATATTGGGGGGGGGCCCCAAGACCTCCAAACCGCTGCTGCTGGGGGAACGAAAGGGGTGAGCCCCGGGCTGCCCCGACCTTAAGTGAACCTGTGCGGGCCCGCCCTTTGCGGCAGCCGATCGGCTGCCGCCGTGGGCGGTGAATATTAATGAGCTAGGGGGAATCCCCGCTTCTCGCGGGGCTGACGCCAGCCCCGCGAGATTGTTGATGGGTCGAGAGCCCGCAACCCCACCCCCTCTCTAGATCGGGAGTGGCTTTGTTTTTCTTAAATTATTGGGGGGGGCAGAGCCCCCCCAAACGAATTTTTCAGGGGGCTCGGGCCCCCTCAGGCCCCATGGAGTCGGCGCCTATGCTAGGGTCCCTACAGACACACCTCTCCCAGGTCAAAACAAGCCAACATTTATGTTCTTTCAGGGAGAACCAACTGGTTTTTCCAAGACCAGTGAATCGTCAGTTGCTGAAGTTGTGAAATCAGGCCTTCTTGGTGGTAGCACCCACCCCCTGGAGTTCTTGCTTTCAAGAAGCCCATGAGGTGGGAACAGTAATGAGCTTTGAACCCCAGTTTTAAAAGTATAATTGAACGAAATACTTCCCTGACCCTTAATTTCTAATTATCTTATACATTTCTAATTATTTTATACATTGCTCAGTTTTATCTGTGATATACAATTTTTTCGTTCTGCTTTTTATAAGATTTCTATTGAATTTGCTTGAATTGACATTGACTTTTCTTTTGATTATGTTCCATGTAAACCACTTAGAAAGTTTTATTGCATTAAGCAGTATATATATATATATATATATATATATATATATATATATATATAAAACCCAACCAACTAACAAAAACAGAGCAATGTCTCAGCAAGAAAGCCAACACTCATTTGTTGTATTTTATCTCATCCCCTTCCCTCAAAATTATTTATAGCCATTGGTGTTGCCTTATTTATATGCTGGTTCCCTCATTTGTCTGTTCCCTGCTGAGTGAAGATTTTCCTATACTAGTGAATGCTATACCACTCTATACTACTAAGCCTAGGAGGTCTTCCATGTTGGGGTTATTCCCTGTCGCTTGGGGGGTTTTCCCACAATTATTCATTTAGCAGTCAAACCAGCTGTGGTGCCTTTTTAATAACAGATAAGATATAGGGAGAAATGAATCACAATTCGGGAAGAAAGTTAGCAGCCAGTCAGAATCTTGTGGAGAACATTAAGTAGATCAAATTCCCATAGCAAAGCATCAAACGGGGACCCACCACAGGCCTGTGTGTCGCTAGGGGAGGGACTGAACAACTCAAAACACATCAAGGAGGGGAAAAAAAGGTCTCCCAGAAATTTAACATGGCCTGTCATAACCAGGCTCTTGATAACCCTCCTTCTTTTGAACTTCTAGACATGCTACAAAGAAGTTTATCAAGACAGACAAAGCAAGCTAGTTTTCTGGGCCCAGGAGAGGTCAGGTGTCACACAGTGACTAAGTAGCTCAGGAACAACAGCCAGAACCTGCCACCACTGCCCAATAACACCTGCTGTTGGAGCAGGTTAACCCACCTTGTCAAATGATAAGACCGGCCCTGAGTGTTAGGGGGTCCTGAGAATCCTATCTTTGGGCGACTTTTATGGCCTATTTAGTACTGTAATATCATCCCTGGTTTTACAAAATTACAAAAGCCATCCTGCCCTCTGATTTGATCCTGGAATGTCCCTATTCTCCCCACCAGCACTGCCAGCACTGAGCTTGGGGAGGAGGATGAGCCAGAGCTTGTCTCAGGTGAGGATAGTGGCTGCTGCTGCTGCTCTGTGGGATCATCCAATAGTAATAACAATAACAATAACAATAACAATAACAATAACAATTTACTATTTGTACCCCACCCATCTGGCTGGGTTTCCCCAGCCACTCTGGGTGGCTTCCAACAAAGATTAAAAATACATAAAAATGTCACACGTTAAAAACTTCCCTGAAAAGGCCTGCCTTCAGATGTCTTCTAAATGTCAGGTAGTTGTTTATCTCTTTGACATCTGATGGGAGGGTGTTCCACAGGGCGGGTGCCACTACCGAGAAGACCCTCTGCCTGATTCCCTGTAGCTTTGCTTCTCACAATGAGGGAACCACCAGAAGGCCCTTAGAGCTGGACCTCAGCGTCCGGGCAGAACGATGCGGGTGGAGATGCTCCTTCAGGTATACTGGACTGAGGCGGTTTAGGGCCTCTGCTGCTGGCCTCCTCCCTCAGGCAGCTTGTAGCAACTGCTAGAGAGTGGGCAAGGAGGAGGAGAGACTGCTGCCACATAGGCCCAGACCCATGTGGCACGTTGGCTCTGAGGGGCAGGCAGGGGGCAGGGCCGTCCTGGGTGGGAAGAAAGGGGGAGCAGAGAGGAGTGCAAATAGCCTTGGTTGTTTTCTTTAAAAATGTTTCGTGCATCCATGCCTGATCTTACCAAATCTTTCCCAAACTTATTTATTTGTGTGTGTTTTTCTTTTCATAAATCTACCAAATAATAAAATAAAATAAAACTGAGATTAAGGGGGTTTGTCAGGATGGTAGAAGCAGTGTATACTGTGCCCTGTATTTGTGTGGTGGCGGCACTCACCCTTCTTCTGGTAGGAAATGCTCTGGGGAGGGGGGACACCAACAAACGGGGGCCAAGGAGGGTCAGTTGTGGGGGGAGATGAAAAATGTCCCTATTTTCATCTGAGGAATGTTGGAGGGTATGTAGTCTAGCAGTTGGGAGATCAATATGGAGTGGATCTAGGACATTTAAGATGTAGTGAGTGCTTAGGGATGTTTTGTGCACTATCAATCCTTCTAAGACATTTCCGCAGTACAGGTGACACACACAACTTATGTACATTCAACTTGTGTGCTTTCAGCTTTATGTGTTTGGTAAAAATAAAATAAAAAATGAAATGGGGAAAGAGGGCAGGTGTCTGGGGAAAAGACTTTGACAATCCCACCCACCATAGAACCCAATGTGTGTTGACTATGCACAATTTTGGTTTTATGCACTAACCCCAGAATATAACCCCAGCATGAGTTGAGACTCGCCTATGGTGCCCTTGGCAGGCTGTTCAAGTGAGCACTTTGCCACAGCCACATTTGGTCAGGCAAAAACAGTGTAGGTGATAAAGCTTTAAAAGTGGTTGTGCCCCTTCGGAGGATGTGACAGGGACAGGATCTTTCATTTTAATCCACTGGATGAAATCTATACATTAGGACATGGGGAGCCAACATGGTGCCCTCACTGGCCATGCTGGCTGGGGCTGATGGAAACTGGAGTCTTAACAACATCAGGAGGGCCACAGCTTCCCCTTCCTGGCTCCGAATAATCAGAGCATGAGGCCCTTGGCTTCTGTGTTGCACCAGATAAAGAGTAGCCAGTTGCCTATAGTCCTAACGCTGACGCAGTGTGAGATGTGCCCTTTTGATTTTAGCAGCATTAGGAGCTAAACTTGCGCTAGGAAACAAGTTTCCATTGGCTTTGGCTGCCGGAGTTTTAAATTTCCGTGTCTCCATTTCTCTGTTTCGCTTAAGTTCACTCCCTACTCGCTGGCCTAATGGGCTTTTGCAGACATCCCAGAGATTTGCTGCTTATGATAACTGGCCTACTGAAGGTCAGGCAAATCCTTATCTCTCTCCCCACCCCCACCCCTGCCCTCTTAATGCTGCTTCTTTTTTGCCATGAGAAGCGCTGAGGAGCAGGTGCAGATCTCACAGCGTGGACTCTGCAATGTTTCCACACAGTGCATCCAGAAAATGCATGCCTGCAGGGTAGAACAAAATTATCAGTGTTCCCCCATGAGGGTCCGGCACCTCGAGAGGCTCCCGTCAACTACAGAGCAGTTAGCTGCATGGCTGAGCACTGGCAGTAAATGCTTACTTCAATTGTGGCAACTGCCACTCAGAGGGTATGCATTTAATCTTGAAGGATAGATGTCTCAAGACATCCTCCCAGAGTGGCAAAGAGGCTTGGGGTGTAGAGGAAGCATTACTGGAGAGAGACCGTGACGGGGAAATGCCCTTCTCTTAAAGCGATGCCAGGGCAGTTAGCAATGTGTGTGTCTGTATGCATATCTATACAGTGGAACCTCGGGTTAAGAACTTAGTTCATTCTGGAGGTCTGTTCTTAACCTGAAACTGTTCTTAACTTGAGGTACCACTTTAGCTAATGGGGCCTCCCGCTGCTGCCATGCCACCACCGCACAATTTCTGTTCTCATCCTGAAGCAAAGTTCTTAACCCGAGGTACTGTTTCTGGGTTAGCGGAGTCTGTAACCTGAAGCATCTGTAACCTGAAATGTCCCTAACCTGAGGTACCACTGCAAATCTACATGGATATATAAACACTTTGCACCAGAAGCTTCTGTCGTATTTTTGAAATCTTCTTGACAAAGGGGACGCAGAGAGGAAAGATGGGGCAGTGGTTTTGTTCTGAACAGGCAGGTGGTTTTCCTCACTGTCTCCCCGCTAAGGCCATGCAGGGCATTGCTATGGCAATCTGCTCTCCAATCCCACCCCCCTTAAGGAGTCAAATGCATTTCCAGTCACACTAGGTACCTGCCAGCTCTTCTTCTTTTCTCGGAGAGGTGGTCATTTCTAACCTTCCTACGAATGTCCCACTACTTTAAAAGTTCACCGTGAGTATGAGTGCCAAAACCCTTTTTTTCCCCTAGAAGAAGAAGACTGGCCACGTCTATACAGTCACTTCCTGCAAGTTCTGCTCTGAAAGGAAGTGTGATCACATTCTTTTTTTTACTTCATTCAAATCATTCCTCAAAACCTTCCCATTCTAAGAAGCTTATGTCACCCCCTTAGTTCCTTTACCAGACTGAATGGAACCTGTATATATGTAAGTCAGGCATGGCCAAACTTGGCCCTGCAGATGTTTTGGGACTACAACTCCCATCATCCCTAGCTAACAGGACCAGTGGTCAGGGATGATGGGAAGTGTAGTCCCAAAACATTTGGAGGGCCAGGTTTAGCCATGCCCTGATGTAAGTGAAATAAATGCACATTTTTGCCCTATTTCCCCACCTATGTTCCGCCCCTTCATTTGTTGTCTCTCCTGTGTTGAATTTTTCTTGGTAAGTTTCTTGAGACAGTGGCCTGACCTCTGCAGAACACCATAGCTCAGTGGTAGACAATCTCCGATACACGCAGATGGTCCTAAATTCAAACCCCAGCATCTCCAGGTAAGAGAACCTAGCCTGAAATCTTACGAGAGCTGCTACTAGTTGGTGTGGAAGGTACTGAGAGAGGTAGACCAGTGATCTGGCTTGTTTTAAGGCAGCTTCTCATGTTGCTATGTTGTGGTTTACAAGTCTCCACGCACCAACAAATACAAATAATATTTCTGTAACCCAAAACAATGCAGCCTGGAATAACTCCACACCAGTAGTGCTTCTGAGAGTGAACACAGATGGATTCTTGAATCGAACTCAAGACTGCAGCCTTGCTTAGTGCAGATAAGTGGCGTGCATGTGTGCGTGCGTGTGTAGCGTTCATTGTGCACTGGCACTCATCTGATAAATAGAGGGTCTATTCACACAAAACACTATTGTAGCACAGTCTCACACTTAGGCTCTGAAGTATAAATCTCAGTCCGAAGTGGTCTGTAAAGCTTTAAAAACATGAAAACAAAGTTTGTCATGTTTTTATTTTCTGCATTTAAACCCCAAATTTTCAGAAATAAAATGTTCCAGGTAGCTGACATCAGTTCACAATCCACGAGAATATGTAATCCATAATAAAAAGCAAGTAAAAAATATAAATACAATGAGGTAAGAGTGGATAAAAGAGATAGCCAGTTGAAAACATCATTAATAGTGCAATTTTGGCATATATTGTTTGGGTGGAGATCTGTATCGCAATATTCAGAAAACTGTGAATCTCAAAAGAAAATTGTATTTCGGTATGTGCTGGATTGAGAAGTGCGTATTGAGTAGTTTCTCATTAAAATGAAAACAAATTCAAATTTTGTCAGCCCTATAATCTGACCCATTTTTATTGTGTTGTATTAATGTCACTTAAGTGTGCCACTTTCAGTTTCTTTTACAAAGCATCATATTAAATTAAAATATATTTTGTGAACACCACTGTGTTTTCTTTCTAATCCCAAAATGGAAGGGGGGGGGAGAACAACCCACAAGAGGCCTTGCTGTTCAGCTGCGCATGGCAGTGGCCCGTGTGTCTCAAATTCAGCAGCCCCTTTGCATGCTCACGCACATGAAAATGTTCCCATGGGACTGGCAACCCACATAACTTCTGGGGGGGGGGACATTTTGCAGAGCCCAGTGCAATTCAAGGTTCCCACTCATGGAACTGTTCTTGGAAAGTTATGCAACCAGTTCCAAACTTTTCCATGTGAATGGGAAACCCAGCCAGATGGGTGGGGTATAAAGAATAAAATTATTATTAATGCATGTTATAGGATCACATCCAACAAGTGCCAAACATTAGGTCAGAATTGGCTGAGAGGTGGTTATAAGAAACCGACTGGTGTTAAATGCACAATTTTCCTTTAAAAAAAAAAAGGAAAGAGAGGGAAAAGAATGCATATACTGTCAGTTATTTTGGATTTTAAAACGCCAACCTGTAACTGCTAGAGTTGCCTAATTTTAGATAACTTACTGTAAAAAGTAGAGATACAGACACCCACCCACCCACAATTCCCTCCACCTAAATATATTGGTCTATTTACTAGGGTACTTACCTGTTTAAGACCCGCAGTTATATTAAGTAAAACAGAGTGCCTGAACTAATACATTTACTGAGAGCCTATTTGTTTTACTGAAGAATTTATTGCAGCAGTAATAACTGTCAGAGGAAAAGCGTGGTTAAAGTGCTTGAGAAGGGACCAACTGCATAGGGTATCTATCACACTATCGACTTCCTGACAGTGGCGTTGTGAACTCCTTTGTCATAAACTCAAGCACCCAGAGTCGAAACCTCGATCAATGAAAGGGGAAGCTGGTCTCCAGCTTTCAGAGAGGGCATCTTTTCTCTTTGACCCATTAGGACACAAATAACAGAGGTTCCCCCCTCCTGCTTCCCCCTACACACACACATGCACACACCCTTCAGTGAAGGCTTGATTTATAGCAAGCCTTCCGGATAGCTGCTAGCTAGTGTTTATATTTGAAATGACAGCAGCAGTACTTAACAAGGGAAAGAGTTAATATACAGATTGCCCCGATTACAGCCCTATAAAACGGCCTACCCCTGGAAGTTGCAAACTGAAATTCCATTACATTGTGTAATTACTTACTACGGTGGTATTTTGCTCCCCGCCCCCCACTCCCATTCCCCTTTTATTTCACATTCTTGGCATCTACCGTAAAGAAACAAGACTAGTACCCTTGAAAATATTATAGTGATTTTGAATGCATGTTCCATCTCCCTGGATAAAATTCATTGTGAGACTCAAAATGCAATTCATTGAAGAAAACTTTTCTAAATTGTTTCTTTCCTCTTCTGTGCTCTCTCTCTGTCTCTCTCTCTCTCTCTCTCACACACACAAAATAATAGATATATTAATGATTGTAGAATAATGACAATGTAAAGCTATACCACACATGCCTTACACATATTTGGTAAGCCAAGAGAGTGAGATGTAAGTTCTTCCTTCCCATGTAGATTCCCTATATTTGTAATCTCAACTGCAGCTGTGTTTAATCAAAGGAATATTAAAATATTTAGATTTAGGGTGGTGTGAGATTTCTCTGCATTGATGCTTTGAGCAGGTATGCCTCAGGTGAGGTGGTTCATTCTGCTTCTCGACTCAAGTTCCCTGCTTCATCATATCACCAAACCAACCAGGTCCCCCCTCCTACTCCAGTTACTTCTCAACAAAGTTGCCCAAAATGTGTAATATCCACGCACATGAGAGCTCCAGTTCTTCATGGTTTGGTAGGGTAATTAAAACACCACAGCAAAACTTATGATTGGGAAAGAGACAGCTTCTTCTGGTTGAGTTAGGAGATATGTGGATTTTCCCCCAGCCAGAACTCGATGGAACTCAGTTCCAGCACCTCTTTGGTGGGCACTATTGCCATTATAAGAGAACAAGGGAGGTGTCCATGGTGAGTTCTGGCACCTCTTTTTCTAGAAAAATAGCACTGTATTTGCCCCAAAGCACAGCACTTAGTTAAACTTAGTTGAAGCACACTTGATATTTTATTGATCACTCACCCATTGTTTTTGGGCTGCACACAACAGCGGACTTCCATTTCTTTCCAGGACCAATACTAAGAAACCACCTTTGTACTTTTCCTTAAGTGCAGTGCAGAAAGTGTATTGCTCTCGTTGGAATCTACAGGGAGACATAATCTTTCTTTACCTTTCCGACACAGAAGATGATGATGAAAAATTAGTGCAAGCAGAACAGAAGGGTGGGCTCCATATAAATGTGTTCTAATGGTATCATAAAAACCCACTTCATTTTTATGTGTTGCTATGAATGGCCACAAATAAAGAATTATTGCGAGAGCCCCAGCACCTTTCAGAAGTGTTGCATGAGTAACCTATTTGGACTGGTCTTTGGGTCTCAGGTTAAGTTGGGGGAAAAACTGGGAACATTTCAGCGCATTTAAACAAAGTCAAATGAGGCATGCAGACAACTCAAGCCTAAAGATGCTGTCATAGTTTGACCCCCAAAAGTATTGCACCTCATCTGGCTTGTTTTAAGCATTGCCTGATTTAGGAAATGTTGCACTCTGCCGAATTAGGTTTGATCCAGTCACCTAGTCCAGTAAACTTCACAGGAAGGTTCTTATGTAACCCTTGGAACACCCAAGGGCCAGGTTCATGCACTGCAAGGCTTATTTCGTACTGACCAGGGTGCTCATCCCAAACCTGGAGCCTTTTTGAATGGGTGCCTTGCCATACCATATCAACCTAGTATTGACTAAAGCACACTAAGCAAACAACAGCATAGTAAAAGTGGAGAGGGATCCAGATGTTTTAGAGACTGTGACATTTCTTGCTCATATACAGATGATGTAGTTCAAGTGGTAGCTCAGCAGCCTGCATGTTCTTACACTTCAAGCAGTAGCCTGGCCAGCCTGGAATATGTTTGGGAGCAGATGGGACCAGCCCTACCATTATGTTATGTAACTAATTTTTATGCCACTTTTCAGCTGAGAAAGTTCTCTCTCTTTTTTTTTTATAAATATTTATTGAGATTTTTTTTAAAATACCAAATGCAAAAATAATAAACAATATAACATGGATCATAACACATTTTTCAGAACTTCTTTGGACTCCCTCACGTCTCCCACTCCCACTTACATCATTATAATTTTTTTCCAGCAATTTAGCATCTTATTTATATTCTTAAACCTTGTTCAGTTAATTTAATCTAATCTCCAAAAATTTTGTGTTTCCCTCAATCTCACTTATCGTCAAATTCAGCTGAGAAAGTTCTCAAGGTGGCTCTCAAGAATAAAAAGATGCATACAAATACAATAATGCAAAAATATCATCATCATCATCATCATCATCATCATCATCATACAGTCATACCTTGGATCCTGAATGCCCTGGAACTTGGATGTTTTGGCTCCCGAACGCCGCAAACCCAGAAGTGATTGTTCCAGTTTGCGAATGTTCTTTTGGAACCTGAACGTCCGACGGGGCTTCTGCAGCTTCTGATTGGCTGCAGGAACTTCCTGAAGCCAATCAGAAGCCACAATTTGGTTTTCGAATGTTTTGGAAGTCGAACGGACTTCCGGAATGGATTCTGTTCGACTTCCAATGTATGACGACAATAACAACAAGAACAATAATACCCTGCCCTTCTGACAGGGTTGACCCAGCCACTCTAGGCATCTTTCAACAAATATAACAGCATAATAAAACATCAGCCATTAAAAAACTTCCCTATACAGGGCTGCCTTTAGATGTCTTCTAAAAGTTGTATAGTTATTTATCTCCTTGACATCTGATGGGAGGGCACTTCACAGGGTGGGCGCCACTACCGAGAACACAGATGATACAAATTCAAAAGCTTTCATCAGTATTAAAAACCCAACACATCTGTGTTCCAAAGCAAAGAATATTCTCTACAAAAAATGTTCAGAAAATACATGAATACTTAAGCGGCATCTTATAAGGGTCCCAGGCAGGTGGGTGGGGCAAGACGTTTCCAGCAATATCTCCCATGTAGCAAAGGAACGTGACCTTCTCAAGTCGCACATGCTAGGGGGCAGCCATGGCAACTTCCTTGGCTGTTGTTCTTAAACCTCCTTCCTGTTGAGTATAATAGTTTAATTGACACTGACATAGGAATGGCTGTGTGTTTGGTGAAAAGCTTTAACATGGGGATTTTCCATGGGGCTATACTGAAGTCAAGAATGGGCTCTCTGAGCTCTAACTGAATTCATAATAAACTCTTGTTGTTTTCTGCTAGCTTACATGTGAGTGTTTAACCTTAGATTTTATGAGAGGTAAAAAGGTAAAGGTAAAGGACCCCTGACAGTTAAGTCCAGTCGTGGATGACTGTGGGGTTGCGGAACTCATCTCCCTTTACAGGCTGAGGGAGCCAGCATTTGTCCGCAGACAGTTTTTCCGGGTCATGTGGCCAGCATGACTAAGCCACTTCTGGCGAAACCAGAGCAGCGCACGGAAACGCCGTTTACCTTCCCGCCGGAGTGGTACCTATTTATCTACTTGCATTTTTGGCGTGCTTTCGAACTGCTAGGTTGGCAGGAGCAGGGACCGAGCAACGGGAGCTCACCGCGTTGTGGGGATTCAAACCACCGACCTTCTGATCAGCAAGCCCAAGAGGCTCAGTGGTTTAGGCCACAGCGCCACCTAGGATGCCCCTTTATGAGAGGTATTGAATGGCAAATCACCATTTTGAAGGGAGTTGCCATTGGTTCTTTGTTCCCAGGCTCCATGGAGTAAGGGCATGAAAATGGCTCTCCCGGACCACACAGCCTGGGGGCTGGAATGCAGGCAAAATGGAGCCTGTGTGAAAGAGAAATATGTTTGTCAGCTCTGGTTATTTTGTTTCTAAGAAGGTGTTGAGCCTTGGACTGGCATAGGCCTTATGAAACTGTTTGGGTGTATCTGTTGGACAGCTTCTTTTTTCTGTTACGTTTTGAGGAAAGTTCTACAAGCAAAGTTTCAATTTAACTTATAGGTCTTGAGTCTGTTTTCATGCATCCAGTTGCTTCAAACTGCACAATATTAATGTCTGCAACACTTCCTTGGCGATTCACTTCTGTTGGGGCACAAGTTGCAAATGCAGCATGGTCTGGACTTGAGCATCCATGACCATTATCGGCACCTTCTGAGTTTTCATATGGTAGTAATAACTCTTGTTTTCTTGCTTGTTTACTTTAATAGGAGTGGATAAAATATTGCTTGGACACTCACGTGTAATATTTCTTCCTCTGAGCTTGAGGTTTTTATGGTTTGGCTTAAATGTATTCAGTTAAGAATCAATAAAACTTACTTTGGGCTCAGTAAGACTAAAATTAATTTAACAAAATCATCTGTAATTCAGGCTCTCTGTAAAGCAAGCCCTCCTTTTAATGTCTCCCATTAAATCACTGTGGGAGATGGTGAGGGAAAACAAGCCCATAATCAGAACTGCCAGATATTCGTGGATTTCCCCTCCCTTTCTCCTACTTAATCTGCTGCAAATGAGATACAAATTGTAAAGCACTTCGCACACTGAAAAGAACAACCACTTCCACCCCCCACAGACTATGAGCGGAAAAGGCGTTGGGGAGGTGCAATTTTGATAACGAAAAAGCGAAAATTCTCCTCAAGTACCACTGTTGAGATTTAGGTTGCTTACACACCATATATTTAAAGCACATTCCTTTCCCCCCCCCCCAAAAAAAAAATAAATCACAGGAACTGTAGTTTATCACCCACAGAGCTACAATTCCCAGCACCCTTAAACTACAGTTCCTGAGGGCTTTCGGAGTGTGTGTATGCTTTCAATGTGAAGTGTGTACACATCCCAAATTTGCAGCACACTGCTTGAAAACCACTGTCATACGCTATTTCTGATAATCATGGCCCCCATCTGCATGGTACATTTAAAGCAGTAAAGAAGAACAACATTACTGTGATTATTGAAGGGATGTGTGCAGTTTTGGTCTGATCTGTGCTGTAGGTTTAAAAACAGTACCATGCCTTTTGATAGAGACATGTTTTCCCCCCAGACATTCCTGGGAAATGTAGTTTGTTACGAGTCCTAAGAGTTGGTGGAGGACCATTGTTCCCCTCAGCTGCAGTTCCTCGAGTTCCCCGGGAAGAGAAATTGATTGTTAAACCACTCTGAAAATTGTAGCTCTGTGAGGGGAATAGGAGCACCCTAACAATTCTCAGCACCCTTAACAAACTACAGCTCCCAGGATTCTTTGGGAAAAGCTGTGACTATTTAAAGTGGTATGATACTATTTTAAATGCACAGTGCAGGTGGTACCCAAATCTCACGTTTCCTTCAAAAATCAGAGTCACACTTTTCTTCTTCTTCTTCTTCAAAAAAAAATAGAATTGTATACTTTCAGAGTTTGGGATGACATAACAGACCCTCCAAGGACACCTATTTTCCAGGGTCTTCCCTGATTTAGAGAAGCCATCCTAGTTTCTGATTTGATCATGGAATGTCCATCTTTTCCTTAGGATGTCCCTATTTTCATCAGAGAAATGTTGGAGGGGATGTCTCTATGTTCATTGGAGGAATGTAGGAGAGTATGGAATAGGATGCCCTTATTTTCACTGGCCCCTTCATGGATCACTGCCTTGTCATGGTGAAGGGTGTCAAATAACTCAAAGAAGCTATGAGCTATGCCGTGCAGGGCCACCCAAGATGGGCAGGTCATAGCTGAGAGTTTAGACTAAATGTGATCCACCTGGTGAAGAAACTGGCAAACCACTCCAGTATTTTGCCAAGAAAACTCCATGGTCATAAAAAAGGAGAAGCTTTGAGAAGAAAGTGAGAGTTTCCAAGGCATGCTCTTGTTCACGGGGTCACAGAGAGTCGAACACAACTAAACAACAACAACAACAAAAATTCACTGGAGAAATGTTGGAGGGCATGTATAAACAGGGAAACTAAGTGCAGAAAGAATGTCGGAGAAGAAGGCCCTATAAGGTTGCATTTTTATTTAAAAGTGTAGAACTCTTTGGATTTTACTGGTACAAAATCCCACATAAAGCGTCAAGACTCCCATTCCGTGATTGTGTCCTTTGAGTTAGTGAACGTCACGGCCACAAGGTAAAAAGAAAACTATTCTCTGTGTCCTTTTAGAATTATGCCAAACCTAATAATGTATGACAGTTCGGCATGTGTTTCTCCAAACATATGATACCAGCCAGTTCGAGCAGACTAATGTATAATCAATACATCTTTTACCGGTGACCAGAGGTCTAGTCAGGCATGCAGAGAAGCCAGTCAATAAATAATAGCTGGAGGTCATTGTCATGGCGACGCTAAGCTCTAGGGTCATATTGCCTCACTTTGGACCTGACCATGACTCTTAGGACTTCGTGACAGCTACAGGTCAGAAGCAGGTCAAGTTTATGCCCAGCGGGGTATTGGCCTCTTAGTGCTTTCTCTCTCTCTTTTGCCCTTTGACTCCCATCCACCAATTTTGGTCTGGAGCTAAAGTTAACTCTTTCTCTCCTAGCAAATGTTTTACACTCCCCTCCCCATATATTAAGTCTTTGAATAGTAATTACACATAGTAAATTAATATTCATTAGCCCCTTTCTTGCACCTAACTAGGGCTGGGGCAGAAATTTGACTCAGTTCATATTTAAAGCTGAATCTATCAAATCTGTGCTTTCCGGAACCGTACGAGAACTAAAACCCAGCCACCCTTTGCAAATTTGTAATTAGCTGGATTTTGTGACGCAGTTCTCCAACCGAACGACGTTTACAAAAATATGTATGCTAGAGAAAAGGGTGCATGACTATGTTAGTAAAAGTAACAATTCAAAATACATTATATTAGGGGAAATTGCTTGCAAAAATGTGCACAGTCGTAAAAAAAAAAGGCAAATAAAAGTGTTCCTTAGGAGAAATTAGCACTAAAATGCTGATTTTTTCATGAGGATTAAAAAACAACAACCATTATTTTCTGCAGAAATGTGGAGGGCTGAATTTACAATTGTAAAGAAAGGAGAAAATCACACAATCATAGAGGGATCCCAAGGGTCATCCAGTCCAACCCCCTGCAATGCATGAATCTCTTTGCCCAATGTGGGATTCAAACCCATGACCCTGAGATTAAGAGTCACATTCTCTACCAACTGAGCTATATGTTTGTATGCTTATATGGGAGAACTGAAATGAAGAAGTCCTTCCAACCGTACCCCTAACACAGACAAGTGATATAAACCAAGAGACTGGATGCATGCAAATCCACTCTTTCTCTGTATTAGGCTGTAAGTACTTACCATGTTTGTGAAAGGGGGAAAAAAGAGCCTCTTTGATGACCATGAAATATCAGACAAGTTTCAGCGCAGCAACATGGAGCCGATTGGCAGAACGTGGCACTGCAGGAGATAATCAAGACAAACACGTTACTGGGATTAAACAAGGGCAGCTTAATTTTATGGTCACTAATAACATTTTAACAGCTATGTATTCGGAGGCAATAAAATAATTGCAGTCAGTCAGAGAAGATATTAATGACTGCAGAGTATACTTTCTCCCCCCCCCCATCTGATCTCCACACAACACCTTTGCTGAAGGAATTGCACTAGCTGTCAATGTGCCATTGGGCCAAGTTCAACATTTTATTGTTGGCCTATAAGGTCCTATGCAGCTCAGGACCATGTTGCCTGACAGGCTGCCTCCCCCCCCCCCCCGCTATAGCCCATCCCCAGTGCTGTGGTCTACAGAGTGGGTCCAGCTTTGCTTTGTTTTACTTATCTATTTATTAAATTTTAAATACAGCTAGCAAAAGACAAACATGTAAATACCAACCACCAAAGGTTGCAAGGTTGCAGGCTGCAGTAGAAATTGTCTACATAGGCATCATCATCATCATCATCATCATCATCAAACCTTTCATTGGCATCACATATAAACATCCAAAACAAATCAATACAGAATTACCACTTCCCCAGTGGCACAAAACATTTGCTAAAAGAAAGGAGGCAGAGCAGTCTATCATCACATCTCTTGGTCTCCAGTGAGATCAGACGTCTGCAGTGTATTTCGATGACAAAAAACCAAATAGATATATTTAACCACTAACTTGGTGAGCTCCTGATCATTCCCCAGTAATAGAAAATGTATGACCTCCGACTCTGGTTTACATTTGGGGATACAGAGTTGATCTAGAAATTGCTGATGGAGATCAGCATATAGTTTACAACTGAGAACCATATGTGTAATGGTTTCCACCAGGTGGTCTTCACATGGGCAAGTTCTTTCTCCTTCCACCCCGCCTGAGAACCCTCCCCAAAGGAGGTTTGATGGGTTTGAATGAAACCTGGCCAGAGAAAATGATAGGCATAATCTATGATGGACCATAAAGTAGATCAAGAAGAAGTACAACAGACAGGCAGGGTTGGAGTCCAAAAGAACCTGCAAGCACAGTGGTAGCCCATTGACAACACGGGTGAATACCCTAATCGAAAAGTTCAAAGGTGGGCGTATGCGGGAGGTGCTGTGCATCTATGTTCCACTACATTAGAAATCCAAATAAAAGGCATCCAGACAGCTTCAGATTTGTCCCTCTTCTATTGAGCTAATAGAATCAAAGAACTATAGAGTTGGAAGGGACCCTGTGGGTCATCTAGTCCAACCCTCTGCAATGCAGGAATCTCAACTAAAGCATCCATGACAGGTGACCATCCAACCTCTGCTTTAAAAACCTCCAGGAGGGAAAGTCCACCCCCTTCCAAGCAAGTCCATTCCACTGTCAAATAGCTCCTACCAATAGAAAGTTCTGCCTGATGTTGAGTCAGAATCTTCTTTCTTGTAACTTGAAGCTATTGTTTTGGGTCCTAATATGCTTATTTTCTCCATGTAGGGATTCCTCCATTTGAGGAATGGCACATTCAAGCATGAAACCTCTACTTGCCATCTGAAGTAGTAACAGTCCCAACAGAGAAGTATCACCTGAACGGATTACCCTGAATGTGTAGATTGGCTCTTAGTGACACAACACCAAGTTGGCTTTTCATTTGCGTGGACAGGCGGAGTCCCCAGATCCCGAGTGGTCCCCCCTGTCATGTGGAATAATGACTCTAGACAACGCGCTATGGGATTAAATTGGCCACAACTTTATTAAATTTCAAATGTGGGTAGACCTTGGCTCAGGCATTGGGCATTCTCCCTCCCTAGTCCCCAGCCGGGGACCTAGGGAGCATCAGGGTTATCCAGTGTGTGTGGGGGGGATGGGCCGGCTCTGGAGAACATATGTTCAAGCAGAGATAGCCGCCCCCGTTACGCCGCCGCAGGGGAGAGCAATGACGACCTTTCGGCGTACGGCCAAAGCCTCCCTTCAAAAACCCCTTTAACGGGGAACCCTGGTATCGCCGCCGCAAAGAGGAAGATGGACTAAAGGATTCCGCCCAAGGCCTGATACCGCCAAAGTTGTGACGTTTTGCTACGGGAAAGGCGAAACTTGCCAATGCAGGGAAATTCCTTTCCGGCCCTTTAACAGCGACCTTATTGTAGCAGCGCCCGCATACCTGTGGAGACAGGTTAACCTGCAAAACCTATGAAGAAAAGATAACCTGCAAAAGAAGGCATTAACTGAGGGTGGGTAGGGTGGGAGAAGCTCTGGAGCCAAGTGAGGATTAACAATTAAGATCCACCCTCTATTGTGTGGGCAGGTAATCCCTCCCCCTACCTGGCCTGGTTTCCCTGGCAACGCTTCCCCTAGGTGGGATTGGACAACTCACTGGGGTAGGCGGGGACCTCCAGGTATCTCACCTGAGGGAAGGCAAAGCCTATGCTGATGGGGCCACTCCAGATCCAGGGCTGCACGCGTCCCCGCAAAGGGCGCCCCCCGTTTTAAGTGGGGAGCGGTCATTCCCCCAGTCATCAGTCTTCATGTTTAAAAAGATGTGTTATTTACAAACCCATCTCTACAGAAACATTTTCCATGGGGTTGACTTTCAGGTCCACTCACTGCTTAGCCAGTAGCTCAATACCACAAGTTAGTTCCAAGTGAGTTAGCGTTTGCAGACACTTGAACCACAAGACTGAAGGATGCAGCCACGTACTCTCGCCTCCAATCCAGCACTTACTCATACAATTAACTTTAAGAGCATTAATAATCCAGTAACAGACCCTTGTCTGTAAAAGGGAAACTTTATAAGACGGTTTGTTATTTTGTTTTTCCTGTTGGGTAGGCACTGGGAATCTTAAGAGCACTCTCTGAATACAAATGTACCGTGTCAAAAAAGAAGAAGTGTTTATACCATTTAATATTGGTGCTTTTTTAAAATTTTCAGCACACAAGGGACAGTGGGAGGTGTTGAGCGGCCTGCATTTCCCAGCACTGTTGCCTTGACCTGGCAGGGAACTTGTCCCTCTCAGGAGAGGTTGTACCTCCTAGAGCAGAAAAACTAGGGCACACAAGGACCCCTGGCAATATCTTTCTGGCTTCTGTCAAAATTACCAAGAGCAATTACATTTACCAGTCATGTCGGGCTCTTGCATACATTCTGTTGTTTTTAAGTATGCCTGCCTTGGACTGTAGTGGTGAAATGCAAGGGAACCTAAATTCAATATCTGAGAAATAAATGGAAGCAGATCTGGTGGGAGAAGATAGGAGAATCTTTTAGGTTGGACAGGGTTAAGAGTTTGGATTTGGATTTGATATCCCGCTTTATCACTACCCGAAGGACTCTCAAAGCGGCTAACATTCTCCTTTCCCTTTCTCCCCCACAACACTCTGTGAGGTGAGTGGGGCTGAGAGACTTCAAAGAAGTGTGACTAGCCTGAGGTCACCCAGCAGCTGCATGTGGAGGAGCAGAGACGCGAACCCGGTTCCCCAGATTACGAGTCTAGTGCTCTTAACTACTACACCACACTGGCTCCAGGGTTAAGAGACGTGATAGGGTTGATTTGGCAAGGTAGAGAGGACTTGTATCCCTCTCAACTTGTTTTGGAGGTACCAACTGCTATTTATTGCCAGATCCATCTGAACAGCTGAATAAGCACCAAGCAATTGCTGCATGCCCACATTATCTGAAAAGTATGTAAGTAGAGATACCAGATTCATGAAGCATTTTCCATATGAAGTGCCCACTTTACACCCAGGGCAAATGTAAACTTTATGGAGTTGAATGGAATGGAAATGTATAATAATAATAATAATAATAATAATAATAATAATAATAATAATAATAATTTTTTATTTGTATCCTGCCTCCCCGGCCAAGGCCGGGCTCAGAGTGGTTAACATCATAAAAACAACACAAAACATAACTTTAAAATAAGCAACCTACATCACAAAAGGAACATTCAAGAATCATTAGGATAGTATAAAATAATATTAGCATATAAAAGTTAAACAGAATTCCACTCAACAGTTACAATAAATAATCTCTAAACTATAATCAATAAAACAATGGCAAGCCACGGTACATAAAATAATACAATACAAATTGAGAAGCAGAGACTAGAGGGTGGAGCAAGGCAGGTGGAAGAAGGCCTTGGAAGAATTTTTACCCATATTCCTCAACTGGGGAAGGGAACTTTATTGTAAAATTCAGAGAAGTGGACATGTTGAAGGATGACTGCATGTTTTGTTTGCATGTTGTTTTGGAAAGCTCAAGAAAGGTAGGTTTGCCTTAAAATGTTAACTGCATGAGCTTTCTCCCTGAACTCTGATTGGGTCCTTAGTTCTAAGAAACCTCTCGGTCCTGACAAGCATGTTCTGACTTTCCATAATTTCTGCAATAAACAATGGCTACAAGAGGGACATTTAAAGGAACGAGGGCATGCTCTTTAAAATTTCCATTCAGAACTTAATTGAGTACAGGAAAGAAGAGGCCAAAAAAGCAGCTTAGAGTTCTTGATGGCTATCTCAAAACAGATGGACAGTTTTATCTCAAAAGTGATGACCAGGCAGTTCAGCAGTACATTGCCGGCTATCACACATAATCTATATCATGTTTATCCTGGCTAATCAAGAACAGGAGGTTTATTAAGATGATATCACAGGAAGTTATCAACAGCTTAGCTCTCTAATCTCAATGCACTTTTTGTGTGTGTGGTATAGTCTTTAAGAGGCCTGGGAGCTAACAAAGGCTAGGGATTGAAGAGTATCATTTACGGAACTGCAACAACACTCTACTCAAGAACAAGTAACTTTAAAGCTCTGTTTAAATTGATGGCAATAGGTTAGAGCCACTACAACTCTTACAAGCTGTACCCGAGTGCTCCAATTGCTGCGTAGCAGGTGGGATATATTGGAAAATAATCAGTTCGTTGTGTTTTGCAATAACCCCTGGCCCTGGGCACCTGAGTGACCTCTTGTTCTCAACTGGCATAAAATAGTGCAGTTCATTGGGCATTTTTAGAATTAGAGAATCTAAAGAACTGGATGTCCTTCACATGCATAGAAAAATATAAATATGTTCCTCACAGAAGAAATGATGCAGTGTGGTACCAGCGGTATTGGAAGGAAAATATTCAAGTAAATTAAATAAATTTCTATCTGCATTATTGAATGGTACATCCCAGGAAGAATTCAATATGTGTTTCTCCCCTCCTTCACATGTGTCGTCTGCTACTACCCTAAGCCAATGCCAACTCACTGCAAATGAAATATTATTTTAGCTTAGTTATGGGGTACTGGATTGGTTTTACCAGTGCATCCGAACCACCCAAAGCTTGCCCTCCACCCTGTTTATCAACATCCTAGTACACAGCAGGGATGCTGCGGTATGGAGGCTAGGTCTGCAGTGCTGCCCCCTTCTTGCTGGCTGCTCCTGATAGGTGCCCATCTAATTCCCAAGAGACAGAATTCCACAATGCTAGTGGAACCACACTGAAGGTCTTGTTGCCATTAACCCCAAAGCTGGTGCACCCACCAGCAAGGCTTAATCAGTGGACTGCATGGGCTAGTCAGGGTACTGTCAGGGACTCAGCGGGAGCGCAGGGAGGAGAGGAGATGGAGAGCGAGGGGGAGCAATCCGAGGGCAGCGTAGGAGAAGATGACAGCAGCCCGAGAGATTCCGTGAGCCTCTCCAGCGAATTGGAAGATTCACAGAAGGGGGCGCCGATGGGCAGAGCAAGGGGGGACCCAAGGGGGACACCCCAGAAGCAAGGGGCCAGCGGGGACTCCCAGAGCAGCAGTTGGAAATCAGGACCAGCTTCCCCACCAGAGCGTAGTGGGGGGGAGGAGTCCCAGGTATCAGAGCCCACATATGCACCACCAGCGAGAGAAGATGAGTCAGGGTTGGCCACGCCTCCATCGGAGAGCGAGGGAACGGTCAAGTGGAAAGTTGCAGGATGGGCGCGCGCGCCAAGTTCAAATGTACAGGCGAGCGGCACAGAAGGTAGCCCGGATAGGGAACCAGGTCCTAAAGCCCGCCGGAAGGAGGGGGAAGAATCATCAGGGTCAGCGTCAGAGGAGTCCAGAAAGGATGAAACCCTAGCGGGCAGGAGGGCCCAGAGGAGAAAGGAACTTAGGAAGAGGTGGAGCAAAGTGAGAGTGTTAGACTGGTGTGGAAGGGGCAGAGACTCAGACGGGACTTCGCCGGTCTAGGGTTGAGACGTAGAGCTGCGCGCTGCGGCTTTAAAATGGAAACTGAACCTTAATAAAGACTTTTGTACATAACTACAGCCTAGCGTTGGTCCTCTGTGAGCTGGGACCTAGAGGCAGCTCTGACAGGTACGTTTCCAAGCACAATCTAAAGTGTCAGGGCTGACCTTTAAAGCCCTAAATGGCTTCGGCCCAGTATACCTGAAGGAGTGTCTCCACCCCCATCGCTCAGCCCAGTGCTGAGGGCCTTTTGGCGGCTCCCTCACTGCGAGAAGTGAGATTATAGGGAACCAGGCAGAGGGCCTGCTCGGTAGTGGCGCCCACCCTGTGGAATGCCTTCCCATCTGCCTGCCTCCTCCCACTCAGCTGCCCTACAGCTGGGGGTGGAGGCAGTGGGCGGACCTTTGGGCATAGCAGAGCCTGCACGTGCCCAAGCCACCGCATCTCTCCCAGGACAGATGTGTGGCTCGGGCGTGCTGCAAGCCCCGTGGTGAGTGCCACCCGACATTTTGTCACCCCCCTCAGCGATGACACCTGGGCTGGGCCCAGGGCCGGATTTAGGTTTGATGAGGCCCTAAGTTACTGAAGGTAATGGGGGCCCTTTATATGTCCAGCTGTCCTTTGTCAACAACAAATTGTCACTTTTTTCTGTTGAATATATACTATATGGAATTTTATGGACCTAATAGTTATCTAAAGCCATTTGCACATAACAAAATATGTATTTTATCAAAGTAATTGTTGAACTGAAATACAATTAAGAAGAAGTATATGAATAGTGAATTTTTTGGGGGGGGGGGCCCAAGAGAGCGGGGCCCTAAACTATAGTTTGTTTAGCTTATATGTAAATCCAGCACTGGGTGGGCCACTCCCACTGCACCCCCCCCTTCCTCCGCACTTGCATGCATGCAATATGCACTGTGTAAACCACTACAGCCTCGCAATATTGATTTTGCTCATTTCTTTCGTAAATTATTAAAGCGGCCAAAGGCTTGGTTTGGTCAGCCATGCAGGACATTCTCAAAGCTTAATGATGTCAAATGCTATTGCCCACTATATAACACAAGATTCGTGGCTCTTTTGGTTATATCAGTGCCTTTCCACGGGAGAGGTTATCCCCAGCACCTTGAAACAGCTGCGGCTGAATTATAAATATCAAATGTAGAGGTTGCCAATGCAGCTTCGGCTTCAGCAACAGAAAAGTATTTTTTGAACAGGTCAAAAGCAATGGATAACTTCTGAATGAAATGCTGCTCCCCATTTTTTTCCCCCATGACTGGGTATGAATCTGGTGCTAACTTCAAAGACAGCAGTAGGAAGTCCATTTATTGCACTTGGTAAAGGGAGCCAAGATTGCAAGGGAAGGCTGGTCATCTGTTTTGTGGAGGGTATCTTGACCAGGTTTCTCCACAAGTTTTACCTATTTTTATTATCATTTTTTATTATTAAAGATTTTGTTGATTTACAAAAGTGTGCAATGTCTCTCTCGTGTTTTCCCCCCATGTAACATTTTTATAAACCGGTTTCTTTTGTTGTGACATTAGGAAGAAAAGGGGGAAAGAGGTGGAGGGGGGGAGAGAGATGGGTGGGAGTGGGGTTGGGTGGCAATGTTTATAACCCACCTACTTTCAGCAGCCAGAAGCATCATAGCCAGACACTGGAGAGACCTGTCAGGAATAAGCATGGACCAATGGTACCAAATCGTATGGGAAACAGCCCTACTAGAAAAATTAACCAATAAACTGAAACTGACATGGGGACAAATAGAAGAAGACATCTTCACCCCGGTATGGCTCCCCTTTATCACATACACAGCCCAACAAGACAACGACAAAAATCCACCAACAGCATACAAATCAATATGGCTAACCTGATCCAAAACACCCACCCACCCCACTCACACACGAAAACAAAGACCACCACAGCCAACCACAAATGAATAACCACACCCTAGGCCAACCTCAACCTCTCTCACCACCAAAGGAACACAAGTGAACAGCAAAGAACCTGCACAAGCAACACTGACACCAAACCCTACATATAGTAAGTGAAATACACTTTGTCAGTGTAATGACATAAGGAGATGCCTGCTAGAATCATAGAATTGTTGAGTTGGAAGGGACCCGGAAGATCATCTAGTCTAACCCCCTGCAAGGCAGGAATCTTAGCTAAAGCATCCATGACAGATGACCACCCAACCTGTTTAAAAACCTCCACGGAGGGAGAGTCCATTACCTTCCAAGGGAGATCGCTCCACTGTCAAACAGCTCTTACTATCAAAAAGTTCTTTCTGATATCTAGACGGAATCTCCTTTCTTGCAACTTGAAGCCATTGGTTCGGGTCCTAACCTCTGGAGCAGGAGAAGACAAGCTTGCTCCATTTTCCATGGGACAGACCTTCAGATATTGGAAGATGGCTCTCATATCTCTTCTCAGTCTCCTCTTATACAGGCTAAACATACCCAACTGTTCAAACCTATCCAACTCCTTCAATTGTGGGAACCCAGAAGGTTCCCCCACCGCTGAATTAGGGTGTGGCAGTCAAACCCCATTGCATTTCGTTACATCACCAGGAGTGCCAAACTGGGAAAACTGGGCTCAAACAAACCTGAGTGAATTCTTCTCAACTGGGAAGCTGGAGAGACAAAGAGACAAAAAAAGGCATGCTGGTTAGGACTATGGGCCTTCCTTGCGTTTTTTTTTTTTGTATTGCAAAAAAAAACACCACCCAAATACCCGCTCCCAATAATCACAGATGAAGCAAATGTATTTTGCAATGGTCATGTTGTAAACAGATTTCTTCTAAAGTATCTCTTTGCTATCATACATTGTTTTTTAGGTGGCGGGGGGACAAGAATCAAGGCTTATTATAACTTGTTAGCTTTGCTGCTGTTCCAGTTCTATTGGGGGGGGCAGCTTCATATTTCCCTCCCACTGATTTTCAACTAAAACACAACTTAGTTGCCTGCTGATCCTGCTGGCTTTTTAAAATGAAAAACTTATTCTTCTTTAAACTACTGGAAAATTATGTTTAAAAATCAGCATAATTTCATTGCCTTTTATTTCTGTCTGTCATGAAAACGGCTAGGCTGCTTTCTGGAGCAGCCCAATGTAATTTAATGCGCAAATTTAGTTACAGTTATGAATATACCGAGTGAAAAATATATTAATGATCCAAAGATATTAGTCACTCTATAGTAAAACTGGCTGTGTGCATACAATGGAGAGAGAGAAAATCTGTTTCTATAGGTGCCTCTATCTTTATAACAGATAATTGTGGAAGACTGAGACTTGGCAGGTTTTGTAAGGCACGAATGTGCTCAAGCAATGTACCAGCTGTAGATCAGCCGCTCAAATTGCAGAGGGGTGTAGAAATTAATTCAAAGTGATGATATCACACAGCCTATTAGTTTTAATTGGGGGTGGGAGGGATTCAAGCCCTTTTGCTCAAGGTCTGAGGGGAAAAAATGACAACAGTTTTCTAAATTTCTAGACCACACGGACAGATTGAAGCAGTTCCAGTGTAATTTCCTCGGGGTCTAAGAAGGTTCCCGGGAATGAGGGTTGGAAATTTTTGTCTGTGTGGTGTGTACACACACACTGGAATTGGAGATCAGGTTCAAGAGAGGTAAAAACTATTTTGGTTATTTCCCAGTTTCTAGCCTGGAATATTAATGCATTTGCTTTTCATGAAAGCAGCAGCATTCCTGGTATTCAGGAATGCAGCAGCATTCCTGGTATTCACTAGTCACGTCTGAAGGTGGGTTTGGATGGCTTTAATGTTACCAAGTTTTTTCTAGATGACTTTCTGACAGGAGCAAGCCAGCAGTAAATCACAAGCTGGAGTTAACTCTTTATTAGCAAAACAGCTTCTGTACCGGAGTGTCAGGCCTCATGAGCACAGCAACTCAGGTCTTGCCCCCATGAAGCGGTTGCCAGGACTAAAAGTCCCTGCCTCCCTACAGTCAGCTATGCCTCCTCCTCTTCAGGGTCTTTTCCAAGGAATCAGAGATGGTGCCTGCATTGTTCCTGTCTCCTCCCGTTTCATGCCTCTCTTGGTTCTGGGAGATCTGGAAGGAGGAGGAGACACCTGTGCCTATTCACAAGCCTGAGCCATCTCTGCTTCTTGGCCTTCCTCCTCTCCTGCTTCAGCTTCTGTTTGTGGACTCCTCTCTGCCACAGACTCTCCCAGCTCACTAAGCTCTGTTACCTCTTCCGACACCTCCTCTTCCCAGTCTTCTCCCTCTGACCAGTCATCGACATCCCATCACCACTTCCTGGGCTCTGAGCCTTCTTCCTTTGATGGTTTCCCAGCTGCTTCCTTCCACCATTCTTCTGCATCCAACCAGTCCCTGACGTTTCTGAACAATGCAAGAATAACAATGACTATCTAGAGGTCTGTAGTCAAAGGTATGGCAAGTGATTTCTTATCAATATCTGAAACTCAGCCCCCTTCTCCCCCCATTTAGTAATTTGTGCACCTGATGCCTCCTCAGTGCCCTTCTCTCTTTGTGTGGAGACATTTATTCATTTGTTAGCAACACAGCAACTAACCTCCCTCCAGTCTTTCCCTATCCCCATCTTTTCGTCCTACACCCGCTTCCCGTGACCTTGTGTCTTTATGAATCTGTGTGCTACAATAAGCCCCCTTTGCCCAACTGTCGTCCTCTCCCCTTTCTCAAGAACACATAGAAGACGGAACTGCAATGATGAGTGGAAAGAGGAAAAACGCCAAGGAGGGAGACCTGAGGCTGCTTGTATCTGTCTCCAGTCATATAACTCTAGAAACCATGACCCAATATGATGGAAAACATCCCAGGTTTCTCTCCTCTGGTAGGTAGAGGAGCTACCTTTTTCTGTCAGTTCTGCTTGTCCCCAACAGCTGCACAATATGCAGAAATCCAGCAATAGCGGGAATCCTGAAATGAAGCAGCCACAGTAGCAGAATCTGTGGCTATTGATTTTCTATTTGAACCATTGGTCAAAGGCCACAGGACCTTGTTTGGAGTAGGCAGGGAATGGCTGCAGTCCTAACAGTAGTTAGGGCATTGTAGTCCAAAACATTAGGAAGGGGCCAAGTTGGCACAGACTGCACTGTAAGGGTACCTTGCTCAGAATCCTGGAAATAGTTCTGTGGGATTAAATTAAGAAACTTGTGGGTAGGTCATTTGCAAAGCTGTCATAGGGAAAAGGATTGCTGGTTCTTAGTTTGAGGTATGGGGTTGGGGTGGGGTAGATGGCGAAACCCAAACCTAGATATCAGTCCTCAAAGGCTGAACTAAGAGATCTATCACATTGGAGATTCCCACTCTATTATAGAGATTCTCACTATAATTCACAGCAGAAGATGCACAGAAAGATGGCCTGGAATGTTGTGCTTTAGATAAGCAAGTCATTGGTGTCCATCGACGGTTCACCAAATGAAATGACAGATCCTGACTCTGCAAGCTTGAAAAGTTAGGAGAAAGCCAACGAGGTGCCCCAAGTTTCAGACTGAAAGAGGAGCACGCACATGTTCCGTGGGAGAGAAATTTGGGAAATATTTGAGTTTCCGTGCCATGAAAATTTTGAAAAGTACAAAACTTGAGGGTTTCGCCCAGCTTTAATCAATTATTTATGACACGCTCATTAGTACACAGTCAAAGGGTGGTGTGTCCTAATTTGAATGTTGCATCTGTAAGGAAGAATGAAAGGAAATGTCATCTTCTAGGCACTGTTTGCCTAGATCAAATATGTATGTGTTAGTTTTACAGATTGGTGTCAATGTTGCATTTATTTATTTGGGGCAAGTGGTAATGATGTGTAGGGCTTCTCTGTGCCTGCCCTCCCCCAAAGAAAACAATGCACTTTGAGATTATTTGTGGCATATATAGCAAATCTGGTTTACTTAAGGCCTTCTCCACCCACTGTAGACGAGGGAGGGGAAAATATATATCTTGGCAAACGAATGCTTTGAGGGGGAACATGGAGGCGTGCGCAATCATCTTGCCAGTTTAATTAACAGTGCTTTTGACTGATATGTGTTAATGAGGATAATGTACAGTATGTAGGAAAGAACCCTGTGTGCTATATTAAAGGGACAGGTGCCAGGCTTACTGGAAAAGTTCACGCGACGGAATGGAAATAAAGTGACAATGACTTTGAAAGAGATGGTGATGGGAACATTTGCTAGGGTGTGTTTGAAAAAAGAAATCTGTTTGTGCATCTGATTTGCATGCCTGAAAATGGCAATCGCTTTTTGGGGGATTAATTTATGAATCTATCGGGTGTTATAGCCCACCTGATCATATAGGCTCTGGGGGAATAATGACAATAATAAAATGAGGGGGAAATCCCCGAAATATGCAGTCCATAGCTTAGTCCGCTGTGTTGTTAATTTTGTTACTGGTTGCTTCTGTAATTTTTACTTTATAGATTTAATGATGGTACATCTTGCTTTTTAATTGTGGTATGTTGCAACCTGCCTTGGGACCATTTGGCAAAGTATTATTACTAAAAAAAAAAAAAATCTCATGAAATTAATAAAAATAATTAATAATATAACCCCGAAGAAGGAAGAGCATAGCCCTTCAAGGTGCCCATCATAGAATCATAGAATCATAGAGTTGGAAGAGACCACAAGGACCATCGAGTCCAACCCCCTACCAAACAGGAAACACCATCAGAGCACTCCTGACATATGGTTGTCAAGCCTCTGCTTAAAGACCTCCAAAGAAGGAGACTCCAACACACTCCTTGGCAGCAAATTCCACTGTCGAACAGCTCTTACTGTCAGGAAGTTCTTCCTAATGTTTAGGTGGAATCTTCTTTCTTGTAGTTTGGATCCATTGCTCCGTGTCCGCTTCTCTGGAGCAGCAGAAAACAACCTTTCTCCCTCCTCTATGTGACATCCTTTTATATATTTGAACATGGCTATCATATCACCCCTTAACCTCCTCTTCTCCATGCTAAACATGCCCAGCTCCCTTAGCCGTTCCTCATAAGGCATCGTTTCCAGGCCTTTGACCATTTTGGTTGCCCTCCTCTGGACACGTTCCAGTTTATCAGTGTCCTTCTTGAACTGTGGTGCCCAGAACTGGACACAGTACTCCAGGTGAGGTCTGACTAGAGCAGAATACAGTGGCACAACAGGCCAGCAGACTGAAAAGGCACAGTCTTCACCACTATGGTGAGAGTTATTCTATTTCTATTTACATTTTAGCAATCATTTCTCATTTTGCATCGGTACTTATATACATTTGCAATGCAAATCTGTCTCCTCTTTTCTCCTCTCCTTTCATGATGTGTTTCTTCTTTTTTGGTGATGCAGGTTGTCATGAAGTCCACAGCTATTGGGCTTGGGTTAGCAGTGGCAGGCTCTGATGGAGGAGAAAGAAAAAATCAAGGGACCAGGGGCTAAATTATGGGAATTTGGGTTGGAAGAAAGGGGCTGTCCCCATAAACCTTCCTGTGGAGTGGGAAGGTATTATTTTATGCTCTGCGGCTTGCCGTTGCTTTATTGATTGTAGTTTAGAAATTATTTATTGTAATTGTTAAGAGTGGATTTCTGTTTACTTTTAATATGCTGATATTATTATTCTATACTATTCCAATGATTGTTGAATGTTACTTTATTTGATGTAGGTTGCTTATTTTAAAGTTATGTTTTATTATCACATTTTTGTATTGCATTAGATTGTTATAAGGCGTACATTCTTTGTTTCTTCAGCTTGTAAACCACCTTGGGTATTGTAAGATAGAAATACGGTATAGAAATTAAAAGTGATGATGATGATGATGATGATGATGATGATGATGATGAAGTCTTAGTGGAGGTTGGAGAAGGCTTTGGGCAGCCAAAGACGGAGACTGAGCAGGAGGGTGCAGTCTGATCACCTAGAACCTTTTCAGATGGGAGCAGACCCACCAACCTGACAGAGCATGTCCTTGAAATCTTGACATTCCCACCAGGCGAGAGAGCCTTGCAAGACATGCCTAGTCTTTAAAAGCTTGGTGGGAGGGGCAGGGAAGAATAGAATCGTAGAACTGTAGAGTTGGAAGGACCCCAGGCATCATCTAGTTCTCTGTAATCTCAGCATGCACATCAATGACAAATGGCCATCCATCTTAAAAACCTCCAAGGAAGGAGAGTCCACCACCTTCCAAGGGAGTCCATTCCACTGTCAATCAGCTCTTACCACCGGACTGTTCTTCCTGATGTTTGAGTGAAAATCTCCTTTCTTGTCACTTGTAGACATTGGTTCAGGTCCCAGTCTGCAGAGCAGGAGAAAACAAGCTTGATCCATTTTGCATGTGACAGCCCTTTAGGTAGAAGAAGAAGAAGAAGAAGAAGAAGAAGAAGAAGAAGAAGAAGAAGAAGAAGCAGCAGCAGCAGCAGCAGCAGCAGCAGCGTTTGGATTTGATATCCCTCTTTATCACTACCCAAAGGAGTCTCAAAGCGGCTAACATTCTCCTTTCCCTTCCTCCCCCACAACAAACACTCTGTGAGGTGAGTAAAGCTGAGAGACTTCAGAGAAGTGTGACTGGCCCAAGGTCACCCAGCAGCTGCATGTGGAGGAGCGGAGACGCGAACCTGGTTCACCAGATTACGAGTCTACCGCTCTTAACCACGACACCACACTGGCTCTCATATCTCCTCTCAGTCTCCTCTTTTCCCAGCTCCTTCAACCGTTCCTCATAAGCCTTTGTTTCCAGATCCTTGATCATCTTGGTTGCCCTCCACTCCACACATTCCAGCCTTCTTAAACTGTGGTACCAAGAACTGGACGCAGTATTCCAGGTGGGGTGTGACCAAGGCAGAATAGAGTGGTACTGTTACTTCCCCTGATCTGGACACTGTACTTCTGTTGGTGCAGCCTTGAATAACATTAGCTTTTTTTCCTGTTACACACTGTTAACTCATGTTAAGCTTGTGGTCTGCTAAGACCCCTAGATCCTTTTCAGATGTACTCTGTCTTACGTACACTTGGTTCTTCCTGCCTAAGTGTAGAACCTGGTATTTGTCTGTATTGAAATTCATTTTGTTAGCTGGGGCCCAATTTCCCAATCTGTTAAGCACATATTGAATCCCAATTCTGCCTTCTGCAGCATTAGCTACCCCTCACAGTTTGGTGTCATCTGCAAATTTGATTAGCACTTCCTCAATTCCTTCATCCAAGTAGTTTATAAAGACATTGAACAATAATGGGCCCAGGACAGAACCCTGCAGCACCCCACTTGTCACTTTTCCCCAGGATGCTGAGGAACCATTAATGAGTACTCTTTGGGTTCGCTCAGTCAACCAGCTACAAATCCACCTGTTACCTCATCCAGCCTATATTTTGCCAGCTTCTTTGCAAGAATGTCATGAGGGACTTGGTCAAAAGCCTTACTGAAATCAAGATACACTATGTCCGCAATATTCCCCTAATCCACCAAGCTTGTAACTCTATAAAGAAAGAAAAGAAATGAGTTTGTCTGGCATGAGTTGTTTATTAATCATAGCATCCTTTTCTAAGTGCTCACAGACCATCCATTTAACAGACCAACCGTCTGGTTCTGAACTCGTTGCCCCTCTTCCTGAACTCTTGAATTGTGACTCTTGAGCACCGTATCTTCTGCCAAGCCTGTATTCTTACTTGTCTGAACAAAGATATTTATCTTCTTTCTAAGTAAATGCCTTTGTCTCTCTGTGTTGGGTGGGAGCCAGGACACAGAAGTGGGCAACCTAATGAGAAGAAGCGTCTTAAGAGTCAAAGCCGTTCAGCAATTAGAACCAATTATCTAGAGTGGAGGGGAACTTCCACAGTGGAGGTCTTCAAACAGAGGCTGGGCTGCCATCTGTTGGGGTGTTTTGGCTCTGGATTTCTGTTTTCAAGCAAGGGGTTACACAGGAACTTTAGAAAGCTGCCTGATACCAGGTCAGACCATAGTTCAGTATTGTCTGCACCAACTGACAGTGACTGTCAGACAGGGGACATGACCAACCCTACCTTCAGATACTGCGGTTTGAACTTGAAGCCTTGTGCATGCAGTGTTGATGCTCTACCAGTGAGCCATTGTCCTACAAGTTGGGCTAGATTGTTTACAAGATGCCTTCTAGCATTTGGAGGGGAAAGTATGAATGTTCATCCATCTTTTTCATTTCCTGAGCTGTTTTGCAGAAGTGTTGCATTATTTCAAAAAACCTGTTTGGACAGAGGCAGTAGAGGGACCAAAGAACTATGACTGTCCATTGTGAGGAAGGATGTCTCGCTCTCAAATAACATTTAACTATCTTATCCTCTGCTAAATCTCTATCCACAACACACACACACACACACACACACACACACACACACACGGGCTCCAAGACTAGCAGAGTTCTGACTCTTTGCATTCTTTCCAATGTGATATCACTTACTTTCAAGAGCAATCACAGCAAAATTTTCTTTCTCCACATAAGAGCTTGATCTTTAGATGTTCCGAGAGCCTCCTGCGAGGTGCTGAGGACCCTCCACTCTCTCCAAAATCAACAGGATAGGGCCTTGGCATTTTACATTTGCATTCTGTGCATCCTCTTCCTCCCCATCCTGTTAAGAAAGTTGAAACAGCGATGCACATATTCATAGGCAGCCTGAAAAAAAAGATAAGGGTTTAGCATGACAAGCTTATTTATCTGGAAGATATCCTTAAAGATTGGCAGCATCCTGTCAGGACTTCTAGACACTTAGAAAAACTGTTTATTTCTGTGATCTTTGCTGGAACAAAGTTGACTGAAATATCTTATTCTAGCTTGAAGGTTGCTCTTGTAGAGAAGCTGAGTATTAGTGTAGCAGCAGGTTAAATTCCCACTGAGTATTTCAAGTTGGTTTATCATACTCCCCTCCTTATGACCTGCATTTTTATTTTTATTTTTTTTATTTTACTTCTGTGGTGATCTGGTGAAAAACACAAACATTTGAGGTCTGTTATCACCTACAGCCAAAGGTGTCCAATTTTGTGCTTCTGAGACTGGCATTTTTTAAAGTGCGCAAACAGCAAACATTCCCTATTTTAGGGATCTTTTACTAAACTGTATAGCTTGAATGCACTAAAAATGTGAAAGCATTTGCATTTTATTCAACATGATCGTGTAGAAGGTTACATCATGGCAAAACTGCATACACATAAAAGAAATTGAATCCCACAGTCTTTCAGATCACAGTAAAGTTCCCTTTCTTCTTGCAATTTTTCACTAAGGTAACTTTGGTTTAAAAATATATTCAGATGTTTCTTTTTTCAGAAGTCAGTGGTCTGATACTGCACTGCTTTCTTACTTTATATATATGATCATTTTCCTTTGTTCATTTTCAGTCTTGTAGCCTACTCTGCACCTAACATATTAATATTAATAATAATAATAATAATAATAATAATAATACAGTGATACCTCAGGTTAAGAACTTAATTCGTTCTGGAGGTCCGTTCTTAACCTGAAACTGTTCTTAACCTGAGGTACCACTTTAGCTAATGGGGTATCTTTTTGCTGCCACACAATTTCTGTTCTCATCCTGAAGCAAAATTCTTAACCCGAGGTACTATTTCTGGGTTAGCGGAGTCTGTAACCTGAAGCATCTGTATGTAACCTGAAGCGTCTGTAACCCAAGGTACCATTGTAGTAGTAGTAGTAGTAGTAGTAATAATAATAATAATAATAATAATAATTATTATTATTATTATTATTATTATTATTTCTACCCCACCCATCCGGCTGGGTCTCCCCAGGCACTCTGGGTGGCTTTCAACAGAAGGTTAAAAATACATTAAAACTTCAGTTATTAAAAACTTCCCTAAACTGGATTGCCTTCCGATGTCTTCTAAATGTCAGATAGTTGTTTATTTCTTTGACATCTGAAGGGAGGATGTTCCATTTATTTCTTTAGAACAGTGGTTCTCAAACTTTTTTTCTCTGGGCCACACTTTCAGAATAAAAATCTGCTTGCACCACACAGAGTTTTTTTTATTGGTAAGAAACAAATGGCAGTGACAATTATCTCCTGATCGGCTACAAGATTGTCTCTCAACCTTTTAGCCAATCAGGAGAAGAGAAGAGCCCTGCTTTAGTTTCTATTTCCCCTTAATTGCTAGGTTCCTAGGATAAGTTTTTGACTGTCCTGTTCAATACAACCTGAGCAAAATATCCCTTTTAAAACTTTTGATCCTCCTGTGCAGAAATTCCTGGGCAAAGCATCCCCTTGTATTTTCAATCTTTTCTTGAACTTTTGACCCTTCTGTGCTACAGCCTTTGAAGCAGAGGTCAACCATTTTATAGTCCACTTTTTACAAACAAAATCCCTGCACAAAATGGCTGAAAGTCCTCTTCTTTCATACTGAGCACCATATCTCTAAATTAAACCTGAGAACTCTGAATATTCATGCTCAATCCCTACCCTAGAAGTTATTTCCTCTTTGGTATGTACAGTCAGATAGGAAAGCATGATGTTTGCAAATATAGGATTTAAGTGTGTTTGTAAATGAGTTGCTGAACTGGAGGGCGGAGGCTGTGAACAATAATGGTACAGTGTCTTAACAAGTCATCATCAAAACAATACATTTTATGGCTGTGCTGCAGATAATGCAGCATCTGTCATAAAATATGCATCTCAGAATGTTTTGCGGAGTATTATACTTCCAGTACTACATCATCCAGTTGTAAATAAGAACAGATGATTTTAAGAGGTACTAATAAGGAAGAAAAGAGAGTCAATGTGATTTTAAATACAAAGCCACTTAAGGCACGCTATATATTTAAGTGGATTCTATGGCTTGAGTTGTCCCCTCTAAATAAAGAATGCAAGTTAAATTTCATTTAAGTAAAATTGCTTTTGCCCTTATTATCTAATAATGTGCAGTTGTTTAGCAAGGAAGCATTTTTTATGTCACTTGTTATTCCATTATTCACTTGGGAGACTTCAGCCTCTTAGGTCAAACTACATGATACGTTAAATTGGTTAAAAGCATGTTCGCATTTAATGCTGTTAAATAGCATTCACAGGAGGGGCGGCGTCAGGAGAAGGACCGCAGCATGTCTGTTGGGTTTTTTAAATCCTTCCCCCAGTGCTGTGTTCCAACAACAACAACAACAAAAACCCCAACCAGGCAAGCTGCTATTTGCTACAATAGAATAATTACTTTCTGTGCAGTACAGTGGTACCTCGGGTTACAGACGCTTCTTACAGACGCTTCAGGTTACAGACTCCGCTAACCCAGAAATAGTACCTCAGGTTAAGAACTTTGCTTCAGGACGAGAACAGAAATCGCAAGCCCGCAGCAGGAGGCCCCATTAGCTAAAGTGGTACCTCAGGTTAAGAACAGTTTCAGGTTAAGAATGGACCTCCAGAACGAATTAAGTTCTTAACCCAAGGTACCACTGTACTTTGCTAAATTCAGAAGGCACTAGTTATGATGGTTAATCTATCCTCTAGATCAGGGGTCGGCAACTTTTTTCAGCAGTGGGCTGGTCCACCGTCCCTCAGACCATGTGGTGGGCCAGACTATATTTTTTGGGGGGAAATGAACAAATTCCTATGCCCCACAAATAACCCAGAGGTGCATTTTAAATAAAAGCACACATTCTACTCATGTAAAAACACGCTGATTCCCTGACCATCCGCGGGCCGGATTTAGAAGGCGATTGGGCTGCATCCAGCCCATGGGTCTTAGGTTGCCTACCCCTGCTCTAGATCAGAGCCAGCCAGCCAGCTTCCAAATATCATTCACTGAGGAACAGTGCAGAGGGCTGTTGCCCACAAGTCCTGCTTTGTCTGCTTCTTAGAGGTGTCTGGCTGGCTCCTCTGGGAAATGGCATTCTGATAACAACAACAACAACAACAACAACAACAACAACTAATATTAATATTAGTAAAAGGTACAGGATCCCTGGACATTAAGTCCAGTCAAAGGCAACTATGGGGTGCGGCACTCATCTCGCTTTCAGGCTGAGGGAGCCAGAGTTTGCCCACAGACAGCTTACCGGGTCATGTGGCCAGCATGCTAAACCACTTCTGGCACAATGGAAAACCATGACAGAAGCCAGAGTGCAGAATGTTGGAAGATTTGGGAGAGATAAAAGAAGTTACTTCTTCATGGAGCGATGGCCACCAGCTTGGATGGCTTTAAGGAGGCTTGATCAAAATCAGGGAGGAGATGGCTATCAATGGCTACTAGCCATGATGGCTATACTTTACTTCCACAGTTGGAGGCAACAATGCTTATGAATACCGGTTGCTGGAAACCACAGGAGGGGAGAGAGCTCTTGTGCAAGTGGAGGAGAGGATCCCAGAATTTCTCTCAGGTCATTGATGGTCAGGAGCTAATGGTTTCTGGGCCTGGGCTTCTCCTCTTCTGGGAGAGGCTTGCCCACACATTGCATTGAACACAGGCATAAGCTCTCAATGGCCATATGCAAGTGTGTGAAAGGGTGTACTCTTGCTGTTTGAATAACTCAACTATTTGTGTACCCAGCTACAACAGATTGTAAGGTAAAGGTAAAGGTAAAGGTACCTCTGACTGTTAGGTCCAGTCGTGGCCAACTCTGGAGTTGCGGCGCTCATCTCGCTTTATTGGCCAAGGGAGCCGGCGTACAGTTTCCGGGTCATGTGGCCAACATGACTAAGTCGCTTCTGGCGAACCAGACCAGCGCACAGAAACGCCATTTACCTTCCCGCCAGAGAAGGTAAGAGAAGTTTATCTACTTGCACTTTGACGTGCTTTTGAACTGCTAGGTGGGCAGGAACTGGGACTGAACAATGGGAGCTCACCCCGTCGCAGGGATTTGAACTGCCGACCTTCTGATCGGCAAGCCCTAGGCTCTGTGGCTTAGACCACAGTGTCTCCCGCATCCCTTACAACAAATTGTAAACTTGATGAATTTAATGAACGGACACTCCTACAGAGACATCAGGGGTGGTTTGGAGGGAGGCTGGCACAATTTAATGGGGTAGCTTTGTGGGAGGTCCATGCTCACTGGAACTTAACCAGCTAAAACAATGGTTGAACAGCTTTAATATTATCTTAACATTGCCATCTTCCAGATTCTGACTCTTTTCCATACAGAGAATAGGGTGTCTGTGTTTTGAAACATGAACAAGTTATTACGTTCAGCCGCCTTTCTCTTTCCCGTCTTATCTGGTGCCTATATTCTGAAATGTTGTTGATCTAGTTTCGAAACAGCAGGTGTCAAATGCTTAGACTGAGAATAATAATCGTAATGATGCGAAGAAAAACACCGAGCTCCGTGGAAATGACAATAAAGTGGAGAAACAAAGTGTACACTCTTCGCTAAGATTGTGCTATTTGCAAATAAACACTTAATAACACTAGGTCTGGTATTCTCCTGCACCACCTGGAAATAGCAGAGAATTATTTCTATTGTGAAGCTTGTGTTTTAAAAACAGTCCTTGGATCCAATTCAGCTTAAGGCCCCATTGCAGTGAGTGGGACAACTTACTCGTATTGTATATTGATTTCAGTTGGGGGGGGGGGGAATCATCACAGCCTGTTTTAATTTCTGAGGACATACATCAATATACAACAAAGTTGCTACAGGCCAATTTGGAGTAGTAGTAATAATAATAATAATAAGGGACACGGGTGGCGCTGTGGGTTAAACCACAGAGCCTAGGACTTGCTGATCAGAAGGTCGGCAGTTTGAATCCCTGCGATGGGGTGAGCTCCCATTGCTCGGTCCCTGCTCCTGCCAACCTAGCAGTTCAAAAGCACGTCAAAGTGCAAGTAGATAAATAGGTACTGCTCTGGCAGGAAGGTAAACGGCGTTTCCGTGTGCTGCTCTGGTTCGCCAGAAGCGGCTTAGTCATGCTGCCCACATGACCCGGAAGCTGTACGCCGGCTCCCTTGGCCAATAAAGCGAGATGAGCGCCGCAACCCCAGAGTCGGTCACGACTGGACCTAATGGTCAGGGGTCCCTTTACCTTTACCTAATAATAATATCCCACCTTTTTCTTCAGTGAAAAGGAGAGGAGTGGTGGGAGGCAGCAGCTGGGCAACCCCCAAGGGAAACTCCAGAGGAGGAAGGCTCAGAGGCAGGGGATTGGTGGTGGGGCAACAAGGAGAAGTCACATTTGGAGGAGGGGCTGGATCCACAATGATCTTGTAAAGTAGATTGGGCTGAGAGGTCCAAGGTCACCGTGAGGATTTGAGCCCTGGTCACGCTGTAGTCTCACACTCCACTCTGCCTCTCTTAGAGTGGTATTCAACTACATTTACTCAGAAGAGACCTATTGGAACTAATGGACCTATTTTAGCCATGCTGATTCATTTCAGTGGGTGTACTCTGAGTAAAATTTGTACTCCTAGGTTACAAACTGGAATGGGACAAATTCTACAGAGATGGTGACTGGGGAAAGGTGGCTTAAATCAGCCTTTCCCAGCCTGGTGTCCTCCACATGTGGTTGGACCACAGCTGCCATCATCCCTGACCCAATGGGACAGCTGTCTGGGACTGATGAAAATTGTGGTCCAACCACATCTGGAGGGGCCCTGGTTGGGGGAGGCCGGCTTAAACCTTCCTCCCCGCCCACTGCAATCTTGATAACTCTTCCTGTTGTTTAACTTGTTCTTTAAAAATCAACAACCACAATGCCAACACTTGGCACAATTGCTAGTCATGTTGTTAACATCATGCGTAGCTTGGCCTAAGCTGTCAAGTGAGGCAGTGCATTTTAATGCTGCTTTGGGGTGGAATAATGTGAAGATCTCACTTCCAGCACGAAGCACCTGCTAAAGTGAGAAATCACAGGGCAGCCATGCTACATATTGACAATAAGAGCCGTTTTAATGAAATGCGTTAATATTTTATATGGCATCCTTCACACAAAGTACAATAACACTGTAACATGCTTGGCTTATATACATCCTGAAGACTGGGAGGCATCCGTAGGAGCCCTTCCACTTGCATAGATATTTATTCAGCTGGCAACAATGCTGGGGCCTTTAAATACCACTTCAGGGGAGACGAGATGAAACCCAGGTGACATGTCACCCCATATGTATGCAAATATCTGCAGCTTCACACAGGCATGTGTTTAGGTATTTTGTTTGTTATTGGTGCGGTTATTTAAGGTACGTTAAGCACGGTCTCCCAACTGATGACTGTCCAAAGAGCTCTGCGGTTCTTTTTTGCTGTCACGACAATCCTGCAAAGTAGACTGTGGCCATTTCAGCTTCTCAGAGCTCTCGGGTACAAGTATGATTTGAAGAGATTAGTGACCTGTGTTTTGATTGCCTTATTAATTGATATAAATTTGCTATTTATTTGGATTGCTTCCTAAGATATTGAAAGGAAATCTGAAATGCGATCCCTTCACCATCACTCATTTTTGCAAGAAAATGCCGTCTTTAACATTTTGCACAGGCAGTGTTGTGCCTGAACCAAAAATAGCCTCCAAAAATAGATGTGTGGATTCAAAAGAAGGGCATGCCTTGGAGCTTGCTGCTGCCTTTCTTCCTTCAACACCTGGAAGCTGTTTCAGCACTCCCAAGTCCTGGTGATTCACCCATGGAAGAATGAACTGGGCCAGAAGACAGGTCTGTCCTTGAGGATCAGAGCCCAGGTTCCCAGTAAAGGGATAATGTGGTTGAACTTTCTCCAGTACATGGTTTGTCAAATGCCAGTATAATCACCTCCCCATCAGATTAACTGGAATTTATGGAGTTATTGCTGTTGGGTGGGAGCATTACCATTCTCCACCACAGCACACAATGCTCATTGCCACACCTGTATGGGGATGATCATGCACAGATTTCTACCATGCACTGTCTGCATTTCTTCTTGATCTACAGAGGACCCAAGGCAGCCAAAAGGTGGTGTGAAGGGTGCTAAGCAAGGCCAGCCCCCACCTTACTGGCAGGTTCCATGTGGATTGGAAAGGGGAAGTACAAAATAAGGGAACAATGGGAAGCACCCTGCTGCATCAGTATGGTGAAAGATGTCTCAACTAAGCCAACTTTGCACAGTTTACTGGGCTGGAGCAACTTGGGAAGGGAGCTGTCTCTGGGAACTGAGCCAATGATGCTTAAAGGTCCTCTCCCACATGCTCTTTGGCATTTCAGCAATCTAGAGCAGTGGTTCTCAACCTGTGGGTCCCCAGATGTTGTTGGACTACAACTCCCATCATCCCTGAGCTCTGGCCTTGCTAGCTAGGGGTGATAGGAGTTGTAGTTCAACAACATCTGGGGACCCACAGGTTGAGAAAAGCTGATCTACAGCATACTCCTTTTGAAGACCGGCCAAGCAGTTGGAGACACGATGGAGGGTCTAATCTAAGGGAAGAGCCAGGAACAGAGACTTCTAGCCAGTTGGTAGAAAGTATGCCTGAAGTGAGCTTATCCTACCGGTAGGTGCAGAACAGAGCCGTACAAAATAAAACTATCTTTAAACCCCTGTAATTTTCCACAGCTATGTGTGTGTGAGAGTGACAGTTGCTTCTATACATGCCCTTTCTGCAAACTTTGGATGTGGGTGGTATGGTGAAAAAGTAGTCTTTTTATTATCTGTGCTTGCCCCAAGTGGCTTAAACTGGGAGCCCAGCAGATTAGGCACCTGTTCTCTGCTCACTTGTATCACTGTGGAAGTGCCATAGCTCAGTGGTAGCGCATCTGTTTTGCATGCAGAAGGTCCCAGGTTCAAGCCCAAGCTTCTCCAGGTAGGGCTGGGAATGCTCATTTGGAACCCATGGCTGGTCAGAATAGACAATACTATGAAAGATAGGTACCAATGTTCTGACTTGGTATAAGGCAGTTTCTTATTGGGGTTGTTGGCCAAGAGGGAACTGCAGGCAATTCTAATGACAGAAGAGCCCTTCTGGTCTGGGAAGGCAGGCAATACTAGACAGCCAGTCAGATGCCACCACTAAAGGCTTTTTGGCCCATAGAGTCTGTTTGGTTATTTTCTCATATTTCTAACCCACTTTCTCCATCATGGAACCCCAGGTGACATGCATGTGGTTCTCAGGTGGTCAACCCATCCAGGCACTGACCAGTCCTGAGCCTGCTTAGCTTCAGCAAGATGGTGACCTCATGTGCCTTCAGACCATAACCTGAGATGCAGTTCTTCAGAATGGTAAACTCATTGCTAGGGAAAGCTACACAGGTCTCCCTTAGCACCAGTCTTACCAGCTTTGAGCCTGCCTGTCCTCCAAGCCATGTGTCCTTGAACTGAACACCTGACAAGCGGAAAGGAGTCAGCCTATTTGATATGAGAACCCAAGCTGTTGCAGGATAAGCACTGATATTACTTCAACATGTGCGTAAGCATATAGTTCAAGCATATATGTAAATGGCTGTGTTCTTTAGGTTTGGCACATGCTAACTCAGCTGGGTCTAACAAGAGTAACACTGGTCCTTTGGCTCAGTGGGATATCAGCAGTTAAATGAAAATGCTGTAATCATAGTGTGGCATATATAACATGTGTTTGTTTCTATATCCTTCTGTCCTCTTGCTTCATAGATATCATTTGATGCTAATTGGTTTGCATTTGCCAAAGTTGATATAAACTTGTTATCCTGCCTGATTGACCTAAGAGACAACCATGATACATTTTAAAGAAAACAAGGATCATGGTTTGTTTGGCTTTCCTAATCAGGCTAATGAAAGAGAAGGTCTCCGCTCTGTATGGTAAGAGAGATTACAACCAGAAGTGGTCTTTAGTATTCTTTAAAGATCTATAATTGACTCTAATTAGGAATAGATTACTGTACTGAAGGATCTGGAATTACCAAGGAGGAATGAGAAGGATTCACCTTCAGTCATTTTATCACTGAGGATAACTCCACTATAGTCTTATCTCTTCTGGTGTTATGGGGAATCAAAGCTTGGTGGTTACCTTGCAGTATTCAGATGAGGGGGGATTAATAATTCAAATCTAAGCGTTTAATGCAGCAAACAACATACCCTCTGTTTAAGGCGAACCACAAAGGGCTTATTCAGTGTAGTCATAAGCTATTTCAACTGGTGTGCTAGAGTAAGATACATGAAGACTTTTTGTTTTTGAGGAAGGCATTTGGTCAGAACAAACTGGGCGGTCTTAACATAATAAACTGCTAATGTGAAGCAACAGCTTGAGCTGCTGCTTTCCACTTTTCTCATCTAAGCACAGAGAATCCACAATCCAGCACAGCGAACCTGATTTAGCGGACCTGATCCAAGTGCCATAACCCCACTGAAAGCAACGGGTATTGAAAGTGCTGAACTTTGTCTAGATCAGGCCCAATAAGTTTTAAAGCACTTAGATCTCTGTCGGGTTGTGCCTGGGGGCTGTTGGAACTGAAGTTCCTTTAAAGAATGAGAGAGTTCTGGAAATATTACCTTAAAAACAAATCCTGCCCAAAGTCACATTCACTTGCCAGACTTTCACCTAGAGCAGTGGCAGGCCTTGGCGTCTCAAATTTCAGTGGCCCCCGTGTGACGCCAAAATTTCTCTCCCCCCCCCCCCCACTTCTGTTGGATGTCATATTCACGATGTCAGCTGCGGTGCCCCAGAAGCTCTGTGCCCAGTCTGATCAAACCACTCATGCTCCCCTAGATCTGCCTTGAGGGCATTGAGTACCCTCTCCAGAAGAGATGGGGAGAATGTTACCCTGAAGATGCTGTTGGCCTCCAACTCCCAACAATCCCAGCCAGCACAGGCAATGGGCAGGGATGATGGGACCTGTAGTCCAGGAATATCTGGAGGGCTGCAGATTATTTACCCTATTGTGAACATAATGACATTATGGTTAGGAAAGGAGACATTTGCATTTGTTCGTTATTAAATGTACCTTATAATATTTGAAACCACAGCACATTTCAACAACACATAGCAACTACATGTTGAGGGTGGTTTCCTCCCCTATATCTAAAATCAGACATGATTTGCTTTAGTCCTGTGCCTTTTTATTATCATATCTTATTACATTATCGACTGAGATAAAAATAAATAAATATCACCTTCGGCTATCGAAAGCAGATAATTTCACCCCTCCTCCTACTCAGGTGTCCCTCGAGGTGCATTGTTATGTTACAGTCTCACACTCCTTGTCATGTCTTATTGTTTCTTTGCTGATTGGGCTAGCGTTTTGAATCTCGACGGAGGACGCCCAGCCTCAGTGCATCAGCACCAGTTTGCACTAATTCAAAATGCCAGGACGTGGTTTTTATGGGCAAGCAAAGAAATATCTACTGTACACATACATACACGCACACACACACACAGGCAGCAATATCACTCGGTTCTTAATATTGATGATGCAGTTCTACACTTTGATGACACAGTCCCTGAAACAAAGGACCCTCATGACTGCACCATATATACAGTCAAGTCTGCAGAATGGAAGATGACAGGATCCCCAATAATGTGCTCTATGGGGAGCTGGCTTTATGATTTCCATTTACTCTCTAGATGGAAGCCCACATTCCAATCAAGTCCAGAGGCATAGATCCCTACAAAATCATCCCTCCCTCCCTTCCTTCCCTCCTTCCTTCTGACATCTTCTGGAAACGTTTTTGTTTGTTTGTTTAGCTACAACTCTCTCATCGTGGGAGTAAGCCCCACTAAACATAGTGGCACTTACTTCTGAGTAAGCATATATAACATGGTGCTAATGCTAGTGTAGCAAAATGGCTAAGAGATTATTATTATTATTATTATTATTATTATTATTATTATTATACTCCACCCATCTGACTGGGTTGCCCCAACATAATTAAACATTAAACATTAAAAAAGCCCCTATACAGGTCTGCCTTCAGATGTCTTCTAAAGGTTGTGTAGATCAGGCATTCCCAACCTTCAGCCCTCCAGATTACAATTCCCATCATCCCTGACCACTGGTCCTGTTAGCTAGGGATTATGGGAATTGTACGCCAAAACATCTGGAGGGCTGCAGGTTGGGGATGCCTGGTGTAGATACTTATCTCCTTTGCTCGGGGGTCGCATCACTCCATACCCTCCAACATTTATCCGGTGCAAATAGGGATGTCCTAAGGAAAAGAGGGACATTCCGGGATCAAATCACAAACCAGAACGGCTTCTGTAAATCCGTGAATGTCCCTGGAAAATCGGGACAATTGAAGGGTCTGCAACCCTTGGTTCTCAATAGCTACCAAGCTTCTTCTAAGGCCATTTTATTCCAACTGCCCCTCAAGCTTACCCACAATACACAAAGAAAGACTGGAATCAGCTAGTTCCCTTTCCCCCTTGATGAGTGGTCTTGTTGTCTTGCTATGTGTGTTCTCCCCTTCTGTGGCCTGTGTTTTTAACTTCTGTTTCATATTAAAATTCCAGGTTTGAAAAGGTCTGAGGGAGACTCTTTTGAGGCCTTGGATTGCTGCCGCCTGCCAGACAAAGACGGTGGTGAACTAGGGAGGGACCAAAGGTCTGACTCAGTCTGACAGCTTTATCTTAATTTCTTAATTAACAAAGTTGTTCTAAGCAGTGTGTATGCATCTTTTGCTCTGCCCACCCCCACAATATCTTCGCTGGTTGTTTCTTTTGGAAGACCAGTCTCTTGATAAAAATGACTTCCACTACTGAAGTCCAGCAGAAGATAAGGTGTTCTGAAACGGCAGTGTCCAAATGATATTAATATGCAGAGCCTGGGAAAGGAAACTCACCACCCAGTCAGTCAAAATCATCTCTGTCCAAGCAGAAATCTGCACTTCACAAAATAAATTACTTGTAAGCCTAAATGTCTGTATGAAATATTAAAGCTTAACACCATTCCGTATTACCCATTTTAAATAGCCGCCCAACTTGGGCTTGCGTCTTCACCATCCCTATCTGAAAGTAAGCAGGCTCATGGCATCAATCACACGGAGTTTGCAGTAAGGAAAAAAAAAAGAAATAATCCCCCATCAAAGCAAAATACATAAATACATAAATAAGGAGAGCACGTAAAATATTGGCAATGCCCGAAAGTATGTAAACAACCAGTATATATGTGATTGATATATATATATATATATATATATATATATATATATATATATATATATATTTCCCATATCCTTTCCCCCTCCCCGAAACTGTGGTTGTTTAATTTGACAGTTTTTGGAACTTCACTCCCCACCCCCCCACCCCAGAAAATCCCATCCACATCCGCACCCAAGAACAGGGACAAAATTTGATTCGGTTCACATTTAAAGGTGAACATACTTAACTCACACTTTCTGAAAGAATGCAGGAGCTGAAACAAAAGCCATCCCTCAAAATTTGCAAATTTTACAGTGCAGTTCTCCAGCCAAGTAATGTATACCAAAAAAGCAAAAATTGGGAGCAAAGTATGTGTAATAATGCATACATTAGAGCATACCCTCCAACATTTCTCTGATGAAAATAGGGACATCCCATTCCATAATGATAATTTTACTATTTATACCCCACACATCTTACTGGGTTGCCCCAGCCACACTGGGCAGTTTCCAACATATATATAAACCTAAAACATGAAGCATGGAAAAAACTTTCCTATGCAAGATTGCCTTCAGATGGCTCGGGGGTCAGTTAACTCTCCAAACCCTCCAACATTTCTCCAGTGTAAACAGGGACATCCTAAGGAAAAGCGGGACATGCCGGGATCAAATCAGAAACCTGGACGGCTTCTCTAAATCAGGGACGTCCCTGGAAAATAGGCACACTTGGAGGGACTGTTAGTGAGAATAATATACAAAAGTGCATTGTGTTTGGGGTAGCTGCTAGCTAAAAATGTGTGCATGGAGACAAAATTGCATACTAACATTTGTATATTAGGTAAAAATTGCACCATGCTTGTGAATTTTCATGAGGACTTATTTTTTAATTTTTAAAAATGCTAACTTCTATGGAGAAATGAACTAAAGACTGGACAAACGAGAAACTGAGAGAAGCTAAAAATGGTAGATTCAGTCACTTACATCTGCACTCAGATGTTTTATTGGGGTAACGCTGCAGAATCAACAAATGGTTTGCACAATTGCGTCAGATCAGGATCAGCTGCCTGCATCTCCTGTGCTGCTTTTAAACTATCCATAGTCTGTGGTCGTGTTTAACTGCCCCTTCTCCCCTCCAACTACCAAAAATCAAAATAAAAAAAATCAAAAATCAAATTCAGTGGGAGGGGTGGATGAAGAAAGCCCATGTTTATTTATTTAGAGAGCATCTGTGAATGGCTTGATCAAAAGAAAATTCTCCAAGCAGGGCCCAGATAAAATTAGAAATACATTAAGTATGGGTAAAATCCATAAGGCAATTTGCAATAAAAAAATAAGCATGCACATGCAAGATCATCATCTTCATCATGAAAAAGAAAAAGAAAAATCACTCAGAGAAAGGTAAGCCAACTGAATCCTGTGTCTGGATAGGCTTGGGGAAACAGAAAAGTTTCCAGCAGGGGTGTAAAACTGTCAGTTTGCATTTCTTAGTGCAGAAAGTATTGATCTGATGTGTAGAGATCTTTCCTATTCTACTTGATTCTCTGTGTGAAAGAAACAAGCAGAAGGTTCATGATGTTTGGGTTATTCCTTAATAGAAGCTGAGTACAGCTGGTTTAAACCGGTTCTTACCTCTTTCAGTCAAGGTCATGCTGACTATAAAAGGAAGGCCAGAAGGAGCCTGGGTTTCACTTTCTCTTTCGATCTCTTTTCCTTCTGGTGTGGTGTTCTGTACACAGTATGCTTAGTATTAAAGTTTAGACTTAATATAAGTTATTGTAAGTTAAGTCTGCTGCAACTGGATTTCTTAAGGACAGTGCCAATCCTGAATGTATTGGATTTGTGACCATTATGCTCATTTGCCTTCAGTAGCAGTAAAGCTCTGCTGGATGAAATACAATTGCCTCTGGTCTATTTTGGGGGGAATCCTGCAACGTGTTTTACTCTGCTAACTATACATTGGAATCTGCTTGGGATCAATATTGAGTAGAATTCCATGACAAAAACAATATTGCAAGGGGGCCTATGTCAATATGCAGGGAATTCCAGAGCACAGGTGCTTCAACACAATTTGAAAATGGGGGTTGGTGGTGTGCTAGGAATGCACTGGGAGTGTCATGCATTTTGTCCTTTTTTTTAACAGGAGGAAGAAAAAAGAACCCTCAGCTACTTCATACATTGTAATGAGGGTCCTGGCACCTGCACATTATGCAGGGACTGCCCACCTGCCAACCACTTAACATCACCATGAGGTCAGGTGACCCTAAGTGCATTCCCCATTCTTTATTTTCTTACCTTGTAATGCGGCTTGAACTCAGTTAAGGCCTCTGATTGTTCCTTTGCATCTTTCCCTGCCCCACATTTGACATATGACATCAGGTGTGGGGCAGGTGGGTGTGGTTTAAGGAAAACTGGCCCAAGGTCACCCAGTGAGCTTCACGGCTGAGTGGGGATTCGAACCCTGGTGTCCGAAGTCATTGCCCAACACTCTAACCACGATGCCACCTTGGCTTATGGTCTATTGTGTGGTGCCACATTTTGTGAGAGCAACCTTCTCCACACTTCTGGGACTACAAAGCTGATTTCCTCATAATGTCTCTGTAAAGTAGGCTCTTTAAACCGTGGGGTGAGTGCAGGTTTATGCCGTAATGAATGTTGATGTGATGGGGGAACTCAAGGGAATGGAAACTTGTGCTGTATTATAAACATATTTTCCCCTTGTAATTGTATTTATGATCTCCCAGGAATCAGGAGCATAGCACCTATCAGAATTAATTGGGGCTATGCAGATAAACCCTTAGAGTACAATATGCCTTAAACTTTCTTCCTACCCTGTAATAATTACAGTTGTTTATATTATCTGTTGTTACATGAGTGAAAAGCCATGAAAGGGGGAACAATCTTGCTGACAAACAGAACATGCATCCAAGATGTCCGAACCATGTCCTCCCTACGCACTCAATCATGTTACGTCTTCACAAAGTTGTAGTACAGGTGGTCCTTTATAACAAGATACACTGAGTGTATGACAGGGTGACTGTAGCTGGCAGCGGACCCCAGACCCCAACTGTTAGGCTCCCGTCTCAAAACATGACAATGACTTTTGCTTGAAAGTAAGGAAGAGTTTACCTGGGATTATGTTCCAATGAACACAGTAGAACTTGCTTCTGAGTCACCATGCACAGGCCTGCGGTACAAATGACTAAGAGTAAACCACTTCCTTATTACTCATTTTAAGTAAATGTTGCATGTTTATCTCCTCTCTATTTTACAGCTATGTCCATTCCCTGGTTGGAGATCGAAAGGATAATGTCCTCTCAGATGCTGGGAAAGTCAGCCTAGACCCTGAGCTGCCAACACGTCTCTGTGTACCTTCTTCAAAAGGTAGCAGCTTTTCCTCCAAGTAATTTGCATCCATATACACTTTTGGTATCTCTGGTACCTACCCAGTTTACCTTTGTGATTGAGCTGGTGCTGAGTTTTGTTTGATGCTCAGGAGCTTTTTCATCATCATCATCATCACCATCACCATCATCATTTATTTATTTATACCCCACCCATCTGGCTGGCTTTCCCTAGCCACTTTGGGTGGCTTCCAACAAAAGATTAAAAATACATTAAAACACCAGTCATTAAAAACTCCCCTAAATGTTTAATTTCAAGGTTTAACCAGAAAATCCTTAAAGTTACTAATGGCCAATGAAATACAATAGAAACCTGCTATTTCTTAGACTTTCCCCACTAGACTGTGACCTTAGTGTGATGTATACAGAAAAGCCAGGGCCCTGGGGTCAATGCTTTCTCAGGGCATAGCCCCTGGCGCAGGTGTTCATTCACATGTGCCAGGCAGAAGTGGAGCACACTTGCCAGTTGGGGGCGAAGTGCACTCGACCAGCCCTTGCTGCTGACACCACTGGGCTTGCACTTGTGCACTGGGCTGCGGCAGGGCGCAGAGGGTGCTCTTCACCCTCTGTGCTCACAAGGCCTCACTGCCGAAGGGGCTCAGGAGCAAACCCTACACAAATCTAGAGAGGAGTCCCTAAGACAGTTGGATGATGCCTTATACACCTTCTCCTGGCAACTCCTGAAGCTTAGTTGGTGCCAAACACATTGCTTTGTTTTCTTTTGAACCACATCAGCAAGGCCAAGATAAGGGTCGTTGTCTGGGCAGCCCAGGACCTCCATACGTGCTGTCCAGGCTTGTATCCTGAAGAGTTCAATTTGGTGTTTCTAACACAGTAAAAAATGTGGGAGGCAACAATTACCTTTCTCTGCAGCCACAGCAGGTGCTGTGATTCTCCAGTGGTTTGACTTCACCCCTGGAGGTGCACTCCATTGTCACTTGAGGCAGACGGATGCCAACAAAATAATAATAATTTTAATAATACAATACAACACAATACAGTCTTTATTACGGTCCAGAGACTCAACAAATCGTTAAAAGCAATGCACAATTCAGACAGCCTACCTCCAGGTTAAACAAGCATTTTGTTCAGACTTAAAGATAGGGATCATTGGTTCTTGCAACCACCGATAAAAACTTCGCCACTGCTAATGTTCTAGCGTTTGTCCGGTCTTCCAATAGAAACCTGACATAGTGAGCCTCTGATTTTCCCAGGAAAGGTACCAACAAGGGTAATATCAGTTCAGCCCTGGCTTGCTCATATTTCTCACAGTGCAGCAAAATATGTTTTATAGAATTGATGTCTTGAGCACACGAGCAAAGTCTGTCCTGGTAGGGAACTCCTCTCAACCTGCCATCCAACACTGCAGAAGGAAAGTTGTTTAGTCTGGCTTTGGTGAATAACCTTCGATAATTTGATACTCTCAGGTTTTTAATGAATCGTGTTAACTTAAAGACTTCTAAAAAGCATTCTAAAACATTTTAGAACATTCCAAAAACAAAAGACATTCTCTCAACTTGCAATCTCTAGATTGCCAGGATCAGTGTCTTTCAACCATCAGGTATGATTTTACTTTCCTCCTGGAAGCCAGCAATTTGGGAGACAGACTCACCTCACCTGCAAAAGGGGAACTGCCATTGAAATGGTTCCGTCACGGGTCAATGTCAACCAGGGAGCCTCCAGTCGTGGCACCACCGACAGGGCCTCACCTGCCAATCACAGGATTTGAGATGATTGATATTGGGGAAGGTGCTTTGAATGGACACAGGCTCTGTACCTTTAACTGCTTCACAGCAGCTGAAGCTTCCCCCATCATTACATGTTTGTGCTTGGAAAAAGTGACACCTGTTCTGTTATGCAGCTATAAAATGCACAATGCCTCATCCTGTAAAAATAGTGACAGCCGTATCTTGTGTCAGAGCACAATTTCAGAGGAGGGGACTGTTCATTCATTTTTCAAGGCATTTCCATTATTTCATAACTTGAGTGGGGTTTTTTTCTTTTCTTTTTGGGCTATAAAAATATTCCGGTTGTTGTGGCACCTTAGAGAGGGCTTTGACAAAATATTGTGGGAGAAAATGTGCAACATGCACATACATATAAAACAAACTGTGAAGAAAATACTGTAGGTTGTGTTGAAATGTCTCCCACTCGTTAATTTGAAATTTCATGGTGGAAGTCAGCATTCGTTGCCTGGCTTAGACACCAAGATTCTGGATATTTTAGAAACACATCCCAAGGACACATAGGACTGGTAGAGACACAAATATTTGGGTCCAATCCACCATAGTTTATACAAGCATTGTGCCTGCACACTCCCTTCTCCTTTCTCTCTTGTGTCATAATTCAATACTACTGAGGTTTGTCAAACCACAGTTTCCTATTATGTCCACCCAAACCTGGAAACTGTGGTTTATGTTCTGACTACAAACCAGGATTACAACCCACTGCTGTCACCTAGCCTAGGCTCCCATTTACATTCCCCACCCCGGCACTCCGATCACTGCTAGATGAGTGGGTCTGGGGACTGCCATGCTATTTCCCCACATTTTCCCCAATACAGCATCATTCCAGGGCATTGTGGGGAAATAAAACTAGTAGTTAACAGATTTCTGCCATTTAGCACTGCATTTTCTGCCTGCTGCAACCAAGATCGTAAGTTAAATCTTCCAACACCAATCAACACAGGACAGCGTTTCCCAAACCAGCTGTTTTTGGACTACAACTCCCATCATCACCATTATTATCATTTATTAAATTTATATACTGCCCTATACCCGGAGGTCTCATCAGCCCTAGGTAGCAGAACCAGTGGTCAGTGATTGTAGGAACAGTAGTCCAAAAAGAACCGGAGACCCAAGTTTGGGAAACACTCATATAGGAGGCAGCCCACTGACCTAGGATGGGCCCCATTAAGAGCATTTAGCTTCTCTTCAAAGCAGGAGAAATCTAGGTGTTGCTTAGAAGGAGGTGAGGGACAGAGACCTTGAAGCAGCTCTCAGAACTGATAGCTGTTGCAATCAGTTGGAGGCGCCACACCATGTGAACACTAATAATAATAATAATAATAATAATAATAATAATAATAATTCATTATTTACACCCCGCCCATCTGGCTGGGTTTCCCCAACCACTCTGGGTGTCTTCCAACAAAATATTAAAAATATAATAAAACATCAAACTTTAAAAACTTCCTAATCCTTTTTTGACCATGCACCACCTAAGCTTCTCTAAAATCCTCTCCTTGTGACATATCATTCTTATTATTCAAAAAACGAACTCCTCTTGATCTAAACAAGCTTCCAAATTGCCCCCCCCCCATGTTTGGAACCACGGGTCTAAAGTCTTCCCATCCCAAAATGTATGTACATACCATGCTACTGAATGCAGAAGGCAGTCCAGTCAAAGCTTCCAAAATTTCAACAGCTACTAGCCATGATGGTTCTACCTCCACTGTCAGAGGGCAGTAGGCTTTTGAATACCAGTTGTTGGAACTCACAAGTGGGGAGAATGCTGTTGCACTCAAGTCCTGCTTGTGGGCCTCCCAAAGGCATCTGGTTGGCCAATGCGAGAACAGGATACTAGACCAGATGAGCCTTTGGTCTGAAAGAGCAAGGCTCTTCTTAGAGTCACATGGACCACTCTGGAGATACTGAGGCCTCAAATTGAAGAGCATCCCATATGTTCAACAGGATGGCGCAGGTCTATAGCAAGTACATCAACACTTTAGAGGCTGGTAGTTGCAGATAAACAAGGGGACATCTGGCAACCCTTTGTTGGCATCTCGCTGACATGTTTAAACAAGTTTGCTTTCGTTGGACATATTCATCCACCCCCCCACCCCTTCGCAAATTATAGACTTAACACCTCAACTCACAATATTCTGGCAGCGACGGAAGGGGGGGGGGAGCATAGCTCAATTGCACATATAATTTTTTTTTATATCAATCTAGCCTGTGTGTGCAGAGATCTTATGTTCATCAAGTGTATTCAAGTATGCATTTTAGAACTAGCACTTTACCAAGCTAATTTTCCTTGTCAAAGCAAGTAAAAACAATTATACAATGTAAACATTTGATTTGCTTTCATTGGGCAGGCTATATTTTTTGTTAACCCCGCGTTCTTTAAAAGCACCTTTAATTTCAATGGGAAATGCCTTTGTTTGTGTAAAAGAGTAGGAGGTCGATTCTTTCTTCTGGTTGAATCTTGTCGCTTCCATTACCACTAATGGGAGTTGAGTGTGTGCATCAAGGGGATAATATACAGTTGGTGAGTTGATAGCACAAATTGTCGGCAAGTCTCTCTATCTAGTGCTCAGCATCTCTCTAGCGGGTAAAGAGGGTTTTTGTTGTTCTGGTTAAAAAAAACTGGTGGGGGAAGGTGCAGAGAAACACCTTCCAAAGTTCCAGCAAGTTCTGGCAACACCATTTAAATTCATCACACTATGTGTGGACATTTATTCTGTGGAGCAAATGTCCACCAAAGGAAGGAAGAATTCAATGCTAAATGCCAATCTGCTGGTCTCAGAGAGGAAAGGTCTTTGATTTCTATAGATGGAAAGGTTGAAAGGGGGCAGTTTCAGCAAATAAATAGGTGTATCTCAGGGATCAGCAGGCATCTCATAGAAAATGAAGAGGTTTTCCTGGTGGTGCCACATATACTTCCACAGTCCACTTGGGGGTTACTTGGATGACATTGTGTGGTGTGATGGCACTCATATGATGTAATAAGCTTCCTATAGATATGTGGCGTGCACTGACCATCTGTGGTTTCCAATGCACGTTAATGCTTCTTTTTAAACAAGCCATCAGAGAATAGCAGTGTCATATCTGAGTCTACCGGTCTTTACAGATTTGTTTTTGTTTTTTTAATTAGCTAACGTGGTGCTTCAGGTTAAGAACAGTTTCAGGTTAAGAACAGACCTCCAGAATGAATTAAGTACTTAACCGGAGGTACCACTGTACAGTCAAACCTTGGTTCCTGAACAGCTCAGTTGCCGAACAAATCGGTTCCTGAACGCCGCAAACCCGGAAGTAAGTTTTCTGGTTTGCGAACGATTTTTGGAAACCAAACATCTGATGCAGCTTCCATTTGAGTGCAGGAAGCTCCTGTAGCCAATCGGAAGCTGTGCCTTGGTTTTTGAATGGTTTCGGGAGACGAATAGACTCCCAGAATGGATTAGGTTCGAGAACTAAGGTACCACTGTACTTTCTTTTCAAACACATTGTAACACCACTTCGAAGCTCTCCTGTAAGCAGTTTATAATTTTTCCTGAAATAAACTGGCAGAAATTTCCTCTCGTGGTCTAGAGTCTAGACCAGGGATAGGGAAGATGGGACCCTCCAAAGGTTGCTGAACAACAATTCCCATCACCCTTGGTGTGGGGGCTGATGGGAGTTGGAGTGCAACAACATTTGGAGGTCTCACTAGTTGCCCATCCCTGGCTGCACCTCACAGCCCTCTGCCTCCCTGTCTTCCCTGCGTATCTCCATCATTCTTTCCAATGCTGGAGTCATCTGGTTGTAACATGTGGAGGTCGGGCAGTAGGGAATGAGTGCACCAACTCCACCTCTGTTGCTGTTCCCATTGTCCTTTAACTCATGGAGGGTGACTGTCTGAAGCAGGGAACCTCTTGTCCTCTTGGGAGAGCTCTGTGTATTTCAGAACCCTGGAAAATCTAGGTAACAAAAATTTGCCCTCTGATGTGTGGCAATTATCCTTTTGTTTAAAGCTCCCGTTGACATCAGTTCTGGGGTTCTGATAAAAACCACCCCCCATGCTTACTATTAAATTGGGGGAAAATATGCAGCTGACATGGCACACTACATAGGAGCATAAGATGAGCCTGCTGGATCAGACCAATGGCCTATCTAGTTCAGCATCCTATTCTCACAGTGGCCAAGCTATGGGATGCCTGCAAGCTGGATATGAGCACCACGACACTCTGCCCACCTGTGATCTGTAGCACCTGGTTTTCTGAGGCATACTGCCTCTGAATGTGGAGGTAGAACATAGTCATTGTGGCTAGTAACTGTTGATAGCCTTCTCCTCCACGAATTTGTCCAATCGTCTTTAAAAGCCAACTGCAAGAACTTACATCTTCAACATAACCTGTAGTTCAGCCCTAATTCTGCAGTTCTGTCCACCGCTGCAGGCCTGCATCCTTTACGCTTCTTTCCTTTCCTTGTCATTACGGTGATTTATATTCTCAATTGCTTCTTGTTTTAAAGGCATGGCAATGGAAAAGGCCCTGTCATGCTTTCCTGCCAACTAATTCTGCGATATCAGCAGGATATCTATTGCAGCCGTAGTGTAATTATGGACATCTCATGGTCACATCTCTTAATATTTAAATGATTAAATGCAGGGGGGTTGAGGGTACCACTGACTGGCACATTGTTTCAAAGTGAAGGGATGCTGATGGTGGTGCAGGTTGCACTATATCAACGGGACATATTCTTCACTTCAGTCAATCAAAGTGGTGAATACATCACTCATGATAGGTAACTCATGCGGGATTAACCATTTGCCTTTGGAGTTTTCTTTCTTGCAAGAAACAATGCAGCAAAACAAAAATATGGACAATTACTTTTTCTGCTTACTATGGACAGAAGAACATGAAAGAATTCCTGCTGGATTAGGCCAAAAGTCCAGCATCTTTTTCCCCCAACAGTGGCCAAACAGATGCTTCCAGGAAGTCCACACACAGGACAGGAAGGCAAAAACTCATTCCTGTATTTTCTCTCTTATCTGGTGTTCAGAGGTGGAATCCAGTGTAGCATTAAGGGTGGGGGAGATAAACTCCACTGGTATTATTACTATAGATAGTGCCCTTCCCCTCTTTCCTGGAAATACATTACTTGGCTGGAGAAACGCATTGCAACTATCAAAGGATAGCTTCAGTTCATTTCTCATATGGTTCCATCAAGTGTAAGTTAACCAAGTTCGCCTTTAAATGTGAACTGAATCAACTCCACCTCTACCCAAAACCCTAGCCTGTTGTCTCATCACTCATTCCCCCTTCTAGAAATACTAGTTTCACAATGGCACATCTTGATTCTTGGTGAAAGGTCCCTTCTAAGTCCCTTTTGTGTACACATGTAATCATATAACCTGTAGACTGTTGTTGGCATCTGTCTCTCTCGCGAGACAAAGGAGTGCACATCCGGCGATGAAGTCAAACCACTGCATTTGCAGCACCCAAATGACCTCCCCAGAGTGCAAGCCTGGGCAGTGTGTATGGAGATCCTGACCTTTGCAGATGACACTAAAACCAAAACCTCCTTGGCCTTGCTGCTGTGGTCCAAATGAAAGCAGAGCAATATGTTTGGCACCAGCTTGACTGCAAGAGTTGCTGGAAGGAGGTGTACAAGGTGCCATCCAACCATCTTAGGGACTCCATTTTGCATTTGTGCTGGGTTTACTCCTTAGCCCTTTTCCTCTCCCGAAGACGTCCCACAAGGCAGAAGATGTTTAGGATCAGAGTTTTCCTTCTCCTAGATGGGATACCTTCCCAGGTTGATGAGCCCCATCTGCCCCTACCTAGGGCAGGTAATAATGCTGTATCAGCTACAATGTTCTTTGAAATCACTTCAAATGCCCTTTGATGAATTTATCTAGCTAATAAAACATAGTACACATCTATTTTGAGGATCTTCTTGCAGCCACCTGGCTCTTCCTAGCAACTCATCATATGTAAGGAGGTCAGTTCTGATCATTCCCCTCCCCACCAGCCTCTGGTTTGAGGATTTATTACCAAAGTCTAAAATAGAGGATAATCCTCTGTCCTCTAGTGTGGTCCCGAAAAAAGTGCAATTTGAAGCAACACACTCGTCTTAACCAAATGCGGCGGGCTGTTGCTCTCCTCACAAAAGCCAGCAGTAATTGCAGCAATAATGTCTCTACTGCAGCCAAAGGCTTTTATTTAGGGCAATATTCAGCCATGTGCAAGTGGCCAATATACAGCCCCATTTGAGACAGTTAAATCCCACTTAAGCCCTCGAAGGCTTAACTAGTGATGAGTCCTTCAGCTGGCTCCCACACAAGGCAGATTTTCAGCCTTAACCGGGAACTGGGCAGCCAGCACAAGATTCTCACGTGGGAATACGCTGGAGTGTGCTGGCGCTCGCGCTTCCCCTTTAAACCACTTCACTTTTCTCTCTGCTGCTGGCTTGTTGCCTAGTTCTGCAGCGGGGCGGGGGGAGGATGTCAACCTGCCAAAAGCATCTTCCATTTGCATTCCAGCCCATTTCAAAGACCATCCAAACTAAACAAAAAAATTAAAGGGGAGCGGCAAGGACTTGTCCAATTTCCTGCCTTGATCCCTTAGGGAAACGGTTTATTAGTGAGTGTCATTGCAAAGGCAAGATGGAGAAGAATATATGAATGGGAGCATTTGAGGGGGGGGGGAGAAGCAGGGAGACAGACGGGCTGGGGAAATGCCTCTAAATCACCAAACTGACACGCAAGTCTTCAAAGTTAAGGCTGATTCTGCAGGTTGTAAATATTAAGATTTTTTAAGGGAGTTCAGCAGGCCAGCAACCAGAAAAGAGAAAGGAACGGCACTGGGGATGGGTGAAAGAGACCGAGAAGGGCAATTTGTTTGTATAAATCATATTTTATGATTAGCATGCAATGGGGAGTCAAATCTCTTTCCTTCTTGGCAGAATCTGGCAAATATATTAGCTCTGATTAAGTCATGCTGAAAACAATGGAACAGTACATACGTACTATTGGTTTCAGTGGGATTTAGTCAAAACGAACATGTGCCGGGTTATTCCTAAACAACTCTGCAGTTTTTAATTTATTTACTCTTTAGGAAAATGACAGCACAGATGTTGGCGTAAATGCCATAATTCTGGGCATGTCAGTCTGTGTGGGCATGTATTTTTGAATAGGTATGTGACCAAACTCCATGCAGGTTAGGGTTTTCTTATAATGGCACGGCTACTCCTTAACATACCCTTGCAATGCCAGTAGAATTTGCACCTTTTGAAAGTTGCCCCGGCTTCATAAAATGCCCTGTAAAGGGAAAGAAGACTGTCCCTTGGAGAATGTGGCCAACAGGTTGAAGAGACCGTTCCTTTTAAAATGAGTCGTGAAAATCTACTCACTGTTAAAATGGTGTGAGGAAGACTATGAGTGAAACCATACAGGTGTATGGATGTGCTTATTTAAAGAGCAGGAAGGTGCAAAGTGTTAGTAAGGTGTTTGGGATTACTAATCATAACACCACCGTAGAGTGTCCAGATGTACAAGTGGTTGGGGTCCCTGTTAACTTAGTTGTGTAGAACCCATCCCAGAGTTAAGGAAAGATGAACCTGTCCATTTCATTTACTCTCCATTTGCCATTTTTCCAATCTGAAACTCAGTTCTCCACATTTCCGGATGGATCTGCAATTCGTTTGCTTCCTGGTTTGCTTGTTTTAAAAAGTCCTTATGGAAATTCATCAGCATAAGGACCATGCTCGGAGGTCTGCTCTGGTTGCCGATTTGCTATTGGGCCAAGTTCAAAGTGGTACTGTTATCACATAAAGCCCCTAACAACTTGGGGCCAGTTTACTTATGAGATTACATTACCCCACATATGCCCACCCAACCACTTCAATTGGCCACATAATACCTGTTCCACATTTGTAAGAACTCGGTTGTTTACTGTAGCACTTTGGAAATATCTGCCTATTGAAATCATGCGCCTACCCAGATGCTTAGAAAATTGAGACAATTCTAATCTGTTTTAGTAATTTCACTTCCGTATGTTTTAAAGTCAGGTTGTGAATTTTTCTCGATTTTATTGTTAAATTGTTTTTTTTTAAAAGCCGCTTGGAGTTTCCTACAATCAAGCAGTGTATAAATTTTATGAAATGAATGAATAAATAATTTTTATTCACACTTCCCCCTGCTATTCACATTGTTTGGTGCATCACATAATCCAGAGAAGTGTGAATTTTGAAGGGCAACTGTGTTCAAGTAATGTTTAGGGAAGTGCAAATCAAGGGGTTCTGCGTTAAAACATGCACCAGACTGAAATTCTTCCCCCAACGTTACCCTGAAGTTTCGTGAACAGAACAGGGGATTTCAACAGGGAGATATTTTCTCACCCCTGGAAAACAAGCTACACTTGTCAAAATTCCTTTCTACCACACAACCATTAAAGGTAAAGAAGTAAAGAAGATGGAAATTTTGATGAAGTGGTAGGAAACATGGTCTTGTTATCGGCATTTTGCTCAGCCTACACTTAAACGCTAGCACTTACACAAGCTTTTGTCAAATAGAGCTTTCCTCCACCTCCAAAACTGTTGCAAGTTTTTTACGTTGCAAGGCCTAAATTATCTCCTAATTGGGCTACTTCTGATTTGACTCGATAGTAAACAGAGGCACACAAAGATCTTGATCTTCTCGTCATAAAACAAGGCACTAAAATGTTGTGCCAAGATGTTTCTTCTGGGAGTGGGAGTGAGTGCTCTCCTGCCCAAGCACTGTATGATTTCCCCTGCTATTCCCTAGTGCATATCTGGCAAGATCTCAAAACATTCTTAACGCAAATTGTCTTTGGTCAATAAATAGCAGAACAGAAGTGTCCTGGAAGAGAAGATTTATTATGTGAGCGATACAAACACACCCATAAATCAGAATGAGATGAGAGCGCTTTCAGGTAGCACCGTTGGCATTTATGCAAATCTCGGTAAATGCAGGAATACAGCTCCAGTGCATTGAAAAATGCCTCACCTTTTGATACCCAAATTTAGCTGCTGAAGCTAGCTTCCAAACAAACAAACAAACAAAGCGGGTTCTCAAGGAATCATCTGGAATGCCACAGAAACACTTCTTATTTGTTTCTCATGCTCGTATTTTCTCCAGCTTTTTCAAAACTCAGAACAGCTTGTACGGAACTCCCAGTGGTCTCCGATTCAGGCATGAAGCTTCTTAGATTCAATCACCGCAGCAGAAGTTCCTACCTAGACCATTCACGTTTTAGCTATAGCCCCAAATGCCTGTCAGCTTTGGGTCTCTGTGTTTGTGTGGAGATAGCACCAGTATATTATAAGGGAAACTTGCAAGGAGTGCAGTGCATAGCTACTGACCTGTTGGTGGGAGGTAGGCAATGTTGATATGCAAGTTTTATTCCGGTTACAATGCTGTCCCCAACTGTGTTCTGTGTTTTAGCCCATTGTTTCCCAACCGGGGGCCATATGGCCCCTGAGGATATTCCAAGGGGGCTGGCCAAAGATGAAAATCATGTAAATGGGGGGGAGGGATTGCACGAGTCTAGAGGGCCACAGAGGAAAGTGAGAAGTGAAGGGGGCGGAAATCATTTTTTTAAAAAAATCTGATTGGCTGACTATCCACTTGGCCAATCGCAAGCATGTAAGTGGGCAGCCCACCAGGGCCTAGCACTCCTTTTTGCCATGTGCATTTTCTTGGAGAAGTTTGTTTCTGGCAGGAGAGGGCAATCGCTGAGGCTCCTGTTCTGACCAGCATAGCCCGTGATCCAGAGCCCCTGAGGTCAGGTAAGTACAGTGGTGGGGTGGCAATGGGTAGGGTTGGGAGAGCCAGAGCTGCTTGCTGCTGTCGCCAGTGCTGCAAGGTGCAGGGTGCAATCCACCCCAGCGCCTAGTGGATCAGGGCCTTTGGATGTTGCCAAGGGGTGCAGGACCTGTCGGCAGCATCAGCCCGGCTCTGCAAGGCGCGGGATAAAATCCACTCCAGCGCCTAGCCGAGCAGGGTTGTCTGGTGCTTCTGACTTACATCTGGTAAATAACTTGTCTACTCAGAAGAAAGCCGCACTTAATTCAGGGGGCCTTACTCCCAGGTAAGGGTTTGTGAAGCTACCTATAGTGTTTTATATAGGCAGCCAGTGTGGTGTAGTGGTTAAGAGCAGTAGTTTCGTAATCTGGTGAACTGGGTTCGCTTCCCCACTCCTCCACATGCAGCTGCTGGGTGACCTTGGGCCAGTCACACTTCTCTGAAGTCTCTCAGCCTTACTCACCTCACAGAATGTTTGTTGTGGGGGAGGAAGGGAAAGGAGAGTGTTAGCTGCTTTGAGACTCCTTTGGGTAGTGATAAAACGGGATATCAAATCCAAACTCTTCTTCTTCCTCCAGATGAAAATATATTTTTGCACCAGGTCAGTGAGGACCACTTGCTTTTAAAAATTCTCCTATAGATGCAGAACTTCCTGTGCGCCTTTTGGACTGTATCTGTAGGCTTCCCCCTCTGTGTCAAATAACTGGGATCAAATAAGTGCTGTTTACTTTTTATAATACATGGAAGATGGATCTCCCTCGGGAGGTTCTGGGCTCTCCTTCCCTGGAGGTTTCTAAGCAGAGGTTGGATGGCCATCTGTCATGGATGTTTTAGCTGAGTTTCCTACATTTCAGGGGGTTGCTGTAGAAAAATGACCCTTGGCTCCATGATTCTGTATTTTTCTGCTTCAACAATATTTCATCATGTTCCTATCATTTTACGCAATTGTATTTTGAACAATAAAAATTATCAATAAAACATGTTCTATTTATAAACAAAACATTTAAAGAGCTACCTAGGATGGAGGGGGGCATGGGTGTAGCCAGGAATTTTGTTACAGGGCAGGCTTTTGTTGGGGGGGGGAGAAATTCAGATTTGTATTGATATGCATTTATTTTATTTATTTGGGGGCATCTGCCCCCTGTCCCCTGTCCCCCTGGCTATGCCCATGGGGGCCCACAGTCAGAAAAAAGGTTGGGAAACACTGCTTTAGCCAATAAAAACAAATGGATATATTTGCTTGGGGGAGAGGTGTTTGTGTTAGGGGGCCATCTTTAGAACTTTAGAATTGGAGGGGACCCCTAGGGTCATCTAGTCTAACCCCCTGTAATGTAGGAATCTCAACTAAATCATCCATGACAAATGGCCACCCAACCTCTGTTTAAAAACCTCCCAAGGAAGGAGAGTTTATAACTTCCCAGGGGAAACTGTTCCACCGTTGAACAGCTCTTACAGTCAGAAAGTTTTTTTCTGATTTTTAGTCTGAATCTTCTTTCTTGTAACTTGAATCCATTGGCTCAAGTTCTACCCCCCAGAACATGAGAAGAAGCTTCTTCCCTCTCCCGTGTGACAGCCCTTTAGATGTTCGAAGATGTCTTTCATATCTCCTCTCAGTCTCCTCTTTTCCAGGCTAAACATACCCAGCTCCTTCAAGCGCTCCTTATAAGGCTTAGTTTCCATACCCTTGATCATCTTGGCTACCCTCCTCTGCCCAGAATTGTGGTGCCCAGAATTGGACACAGTACTCTAGGTGTGGTCTGACCAAGGCAGAATAGAATGGTACTATTACTTCCCTTGATCTGGACACTAGACTTCTGTTCATACAGCCTAGAATAGAGTGTGGGAGTTAATCTGCCCCTTAGCTCAGTTGACCACAGCACCTGAGGCAAGGGACAGATTCACCCTGCAGGAATTGTGTTTCAGACTGCAGCCTTTTTATTATGTGCCATAGAAATCAGAGGGAGTCATTAACTGAGCCTCCTGCATAATCGGCATAGACCTATCCTGAATTTTCATCATGCTTGGTCTTCACACAGAGAAGAGGTGCAGCGGGCTGCTGGCTCCGCCCCCGAAGTTTCCTAGCTGCTGAATGCTGCCTCCCAGCATCTGCATACTGAGCATGGATGTCGGTGAAGGAACATCCCCGACGGGTCTAAGGAGAAGGCTATCAGTGGCTACTACGTGTGATGGCTAGAAGACAGATTATCTTGACAGATATTCGCTTATATTTCAAAGCTGTCATACTCAATTCACTGCACTCTTGTAGTCTAAAGAAAGGAGTTGTGTCTACATGGTGCAAACATCCAGTGTAGAGCCATTGGAATCAATGGACGTGACTGACTTAGGTTCATTCATTTCAATAAGCATAGATTTGTTGGATACAACCCACCAGAGCACCCTGATGCATCTGGCCAAAGGCTGATCTGGTCCAGTGCTGTGGTGGGGACTACAAGATGCTCATGGGAAGGCCACAAGCATAACCTGAGCACAACAGCACCTGTGATTCCCAGCAGCTAGTATTCAGAGCAATATTGCCTTCAACAGTGCCATTGGCAGCCTCCCTGTTGTGCTACGCTAGTGTCACAGCACAAGCAGAGGCATTAATTCATATTTTTTTAGGATTGGGAATAGTTTATCTCACAGAAAGAGGTGAAGACGTATAGTAGACACTGGTAATAATAATAATAATTTATTATTTATACCCCGCCCATCTGGCTGGGTTTCCCCAGCCACTCTGGGCGGCTTCCAACAGAATATTAAAATACAATAACCTATTAAACGTTAAAAGCTTCCCTAAACAAGGCTGCCTTCAGATGTCTTCTAAAAGTCTGGTAGTTTTTCTCTTTGACATCTGGTGGGAGGGCGTTCCACAGAGCGGGTGCCACTACCGAGAAGGCCCTCTGCCTGGTTCCCTGTAACTTGGCTTCTTGCAGCGAGGGAACCGCCAGAAGGCCCTCAGCACTGGACCTCAGTGTCGGGGCAGAACGATGGGGGTGGAGACGCTCCTTCAGGTATACTGGGCCGAGGCCGTTTACGGCTTTAAAGGTCATCACCAGCACTTTGAATTGTGCTCAGAAACATACTGGGAGCCTGCCAGAGAAACCGGGCTCAGGAAAAATGGGCAGTGCAACTGTTGGCATCCGTCTGTCTTAAGAAACAATGGAGATTCTCCCTCTGGGGAGAATCACAGCGCCCTCTGTGGCTGCAGAGAGCAATAACTCGTAGCTGCCGCCTCCTGTGTTGCATTTTGCTGCTTTAGCAGCAGCCAAGGGACCTCCCTGGGGCACAAGCCTGGGCAGTGTGTATGGAACTCCTAGGTTGTCCAGACAACAAGACCCACCTCTCAGCCTTGCTGAGGTGGTCCAAAGGAAAGCAGAGCACCAGTCCAGCTGCAGGAGTTGCCAGAAGGAGGCATTATAAGATGCATGCAAGTTTATTTGCAAGTGAGTCCCCCTGTGTTTGGTGGTGCTTACTTCCGTGGGAGTGTGAGGAAGACTGCCACCCAAGTGATACTTCCAAGGCTCTTGAACCATGTTAGTAACAGGAATGGATGCTGATTAACCAGCATTTCCAGAATTAAGGCCACTCCATCTGTTGTGCAACAGCCCTTTCGGTTGTGCATTTTAGTAGGATACAGAATCGAAGTGATGGATGAGATGTTTAGGAGGGGTAAAGGTGTTGAGAATAATACAAAAGATTTGAGGTCCTATAGAGATTACATTCAATCTAACTTGGGTTCATTTAATCCAGCAAAGAAATACGAAAATAATGTGATACATGCTGAGGCTGGCTGTGCAGGTGGGGATGGAGGTTGTGGATAATAATACATGTTAACAATAAAGAGTCGCTCCACAGCCTGCCAGGATGCAGATGCGATTAAAGCAAGGTGTGCATGTTAATGTATGGGCACAGGGACAAGATAACCGGCTCTGCCTTTGCAGCATCTTCCACACTTCCTTAATTCCCATGTTATCTCTATGTGATACATGGTCCTGCAGCCCAATGCAGTCACATTGCAGCCCTATATTTTACTACTTGTGGGTAATTTTCTTGTCCTGTCAGAATCAAGTAACTTCCTCTTTGCTATCAATGTGTGTCTAATGCATATATCTTGTCGGTGCTCCAGCGGCCTGACATATGCATTAGATGCGCTGACAGTAAACAGGAAGTTATCCAAAGTTATTAGGTAGGGGGGAAATACAAGGAAGCCTGTAAGCATTTACATTGCAAAGCTGACAGCATTTCAAGGATTTTGTGGGAGGAAGTGTGTGTGTGACTCCCTGTGTATGTATTTGTTTCTCGGTGCCAAGAGCTATAAGCGTACATGCTGCAAACTTTGTTTTTGATGTTTGGGAAAATATAAATCAGAAAATATACTGGAAAGGAGGAAAGGAAAACTTTTGCCATACCAGATGTCCTCTCTAGGCAGACTGCTTAAACATAGTTTGTGTTTTTTGTGACCAAGTGTTATATCTAAATACCTCCTAAACCATGGTTCAGGGTTGGCTGCAAACCAGAATGTGAAACCATCATTCACATTACCCACGGTTAATGTTGCCATTCTAGACACACTTGGCAGCCTTGCATGATTCCTTGATGCATCTGCCTGGCCAGTACAGTGGTACCTCGGGTTACATACGCTTCAGGTTACATACACTTCAGGTTACAGACTCCGCTAACCCAGAAATAGTACCTCGGGTTAAGAACTTTGCTTCAGGATGAGAACAGAAATCGTGCTCTGGCAGCAGTGGGAGGCCCCGTGGTGCTTCAGGTTAAGAACAGTTTCAGGTTAAGAACAGACCTCCGGAACGAATTAAGTACTTAACCCGAGGTACCACTGGATTGGAAACAGAAAGAAAACTGGACTAGACAGTACAACAGCGGCAAGAGTCTTGATAGCACAAGGATGGAAGAATGAAGAAACCCGACAAAAGAACAGTGGCAAGAGAAATGGATGAACTATGCAGAACTGGCTAAACTGACATACAAATTGCAAGACAACCGTGACTTCAAGGAGGAATGGGAACTTTTCACAAATTATTTAAAAACACAACAAAATGAACTGGACTCCTTGGCAGGTTTTGAATACACACACACAAATGTATTGTTGATAACATGATGGACAGATATGTAAGGATATATACAATTTTATAATATGCAGAGAAAATAAGTGCGGCGAAATCAGGGAGAGGAGCTGAGGGAAGTCCTTGTTGGAGGGGAGGAGGGAATGGGGGGGAATTATGTAGGCGATTATATGGTTTGATAATTTGTTATGTGGAAATTGAGCAATTAATTTTTTTTTTTTTTAAAAAAAGAAAACTGAACTAGACAGGACCTTTGGGCAAGCAGATCTCTCTCTCTCTCTCTCTCTCTCTCTCTCTCTCTCTCTCTCTCCTCTCCTCTCCTCTCCTCTCCTCTGCAAAGGGAGCTCTGTGGGATCGTCTTCTCATTAGGGGTGGGGCTGGGCTAACTCCTGTACAAGCGGCCGTACTTTATCTCATCTAATCTCCTCTTTCCTGAGTTGATTTTTCTTTCCTTTTTTTTTTTTTTTTAAAAAAAAGCAGCAACAACAAAACCAAGCCGTGCTCTTAGGCAGGAAATTAGGTACACCAACGTTTCTCCCTCAGGGCAAATATTTTATTCCTGAGTTATATAAACTGCACAAATAGGTGATGATATGTGCTGTGTACACTTGCAGTCCTTTCACGGTAGCTGTGCAGTCGTGTCATTTCTTTTGCAGTCAAGAGGAAAATGAAGGGAAGCCCGTTTGATCACAGAGGAATGCCAAGAAGGTGCCGTTTGCCAAGCCATCTAGCCCAATATTGTCAACACTGACTGGCAACAGATCTCCAGGCTTTCAGACAAAAATCCTTCCCCAGCTCTTCATGGATGCACCAGGGATTGAAATCTAGACCTTTTGCATTGGAAAAAATATATCCTCTTCCCACTTATCAAAGTTGCAAGGCACTTTAAATACAAGCCCACTTTTATAACACAAGGTTTTGCGGACTAGAATCCAGTTCATCACTTGCAATTGAACCTTAGTCCGTGAAGGCTTATATGTTTGTTAGTCTCAAGTTGGCGTAGGGCTCTCTCATTTTTCTGCTGCATAAGAATCATAGAATTGTACAGCTGGAAGGGACCCTAAGGGTCATCTAGTCCAACCCCCTGCAGTGGAGGAATCTCAACTAAAGCATCCATGGCAGATGGCTGCCCAACCTCTGCTTCAAAACCTCCAAGGAAGGAGACCAAGGTGAAGAGTCGGTGGAAGAAGATTGGAAAAAATTTAAAGTTTATTTACGGAAACATTGCAAAATTAAGGAATGTTAGAAGGTTGTTGGAATGAAGTAATGTGGTTTTAGCAGAAATGATATAAAGGATTAGGTTAAAATTGATTTATTAATTGGTGAAAGACGAGAACTACAGTATATTAAGATAAATTATTAGGATAAAAACAAAGCTGTAAAGGATTTGCATCTAATTGAACTAGAATACAAAAAAGGGAGGTGTGAGGAGGTCAAGGAAATAAGTAAAGGAAAGAAAGCTATGTAAAGGTCTGATCTGTTTGTTTTTTTTAATCGTTTGTTTGTATTTCTTATGTCTTTTTTATTTTTATTTTTTATTGTTCCTTTTTGTAATTTTCAAAATTTGAATAAATTATATATATATATATATATATATATATATATATATATAATATATATATAAACCTCCAAGGAAGGAGAGTCTATAACCTCCTGAGGGAGACTGTTCCACTGTCAAACAGCTCTTACTGTCAGAAAGTGCTTCCTGATGCTTAGGTGCAATCACCTTTCTTGTAACTCAAAGCCATTCGTTCGAGTCCTACCCTCCAGAGCAGGAGAAAACAAGCTTGCTCCCTCTTCCATGTGAAAGCCCTTGAGAGAACACAAGGAAGAAGAAGAAGAAGAAGAAGAGTTTGGATTTGATACCCCGCCTTTCACTCCCCTTCAGGAGTCTCAAAGCAGCTAACATTCTCCTTTCCCTTCCTCCCCCACAACAAACACTCTGTGAAGTGAGTGGGGCTGAGAGACTTCAAAGAAGTGTGACTGGCCCAAGGTCACCCAGCAGCTGCATGTGGAGGAGCGGAGACGCGAACCCGGTTCCCCAGATTACGAGACTACCACTCTTAACCACTACACCATGCTGGCTCTACCCAGTGGTACCAGGCCAGTAACCCATCTAGTCCAGCATCTTGTTCTTCAACGGCCAACCAGTTACCTGCGGGAAGCTCCCAAGCAGAATCCGAGTGCAGCAACACTTTTTTCTCCTCTGGTTTCCAGCAACTGACATTCAGAAGCATCCTGTCTCCAGCCGTGAAGATAGAACATAGCCATCATGGCTCTAGTAGCCATTCATAGCCTTATCAGCCACAAATTTGTCTAACCCTCTTTTAAAACCATCCAGGTTGGTGACCTTTGCTACCACTGTTTATCTATGTGCTGTGTGAAGATGCACAGTCACACAGGCATGCCTTTCTGGAAGATACCACATTTTAAATGCTCTCAAATTATAAGAACTTAAGAAGAGCCTGCTAGATCAGGCCAATGGCTCATTTTGTCCAGCATCCTATTTTCATAGCAGCCAACCAGATACCTGTGATCTGAGTAAAGATAAAGGACCCCTGGATGGTTAAGTCCAGTCAAAGGCGGCTATAGGGTTGGGGTGCTCATCTCGCTTTCAGGCCAAGGGAGCCAGTGTTTGTCCACAGACAGCTTTCCGGGTCATGTGGCCAGCATGACTAAACCGCTTCTGGTGCAACAGAACACCGTGATGGAAGCCAGAGCACATGGAAATGCAGTTTACCTCCCTGCCGTAGTGGTACCTATTTATCTACTTATACTGGTGTGCTTTTGAGCTGCTAGGTTGGCAGGAGCAGGGACAGAGCAACGGGAGCTCACTCGGCTGCGGGGATTCGAACTGCTGACCTTCCGATCGGCAAGCACAAAAGTCTCAGTGGTTTAGACCACAGTGCCACCCACATCGCCAGGATCTGAGTACAAAAGCATTGACCCTACCTGTCATCTCCAGCAAGTGGTATTATCACAACTGGGATTATAGCATTCTCTGGTCACGTTCTATTATGTAAAATAGTCCCGGAATCTATTTACTCATTCAGCTTATATATTTAGGTGTATAGCCAAACATTTAAGGGTGAATATGATGAATGCATGCTTGCAAATGTAGTTATATCTGTCAGGGAGCAGTGATCGGCTATAGTTCTTTGTCAAGTGTAAACTCGGTGATAATCTCAGGTTTACTGTACCACTTCATTACATATGATATGGTCCCCATTTGAAATCTCTATCTCCCAAGGGACAGCCAGCTGAACTGACTGGACAGAAAATTGAAATTAATTCTTCAGACACTGACCCCGCCCCCCGATTTTGAGGGGCCTGGAACATTTTGTTTCCAAATCAACAAACCCAGCAAGGTCAGGGTTTCTCCCCCCTCCGATTTGTAACTGTAAAAGAGAAAACTAGCAGCTTAAAAGATTCGCACTGATCCTGTGAAACTAAATTAAAGAGGACTGCATTTAATTGAATGGAGTAAAAGAAAGGCATTTAATGTCATGCCTAGGAGAGAGAGGGAAAATAAGATGAAGTGAAGGGGCTGTTGGTTAAGTAAACTAATTTAACATTTCCTGTATGTCATTAAGCAATAATCCATCTTGTACTAACTTTGTAGAGACAAAAAATGCCTTCTTCAATTAACTAGAGTGCACTGGTCCTTCATAGCTGGTTTAACGAACTTATCCCCCCCCCTCCATTTCAGTCAAGTTGGATTCCCAGTTTGTACAATTTCCCTTAATATCCGTCTCCCTTTTAACCTTCTGTTGTTGTGGTTGAAAATGTATCATCTTACCATGGAACTTCCCTCCTTGTTTCCAGTTCTTGATATGACATCTACTGTACTACTACAATGTGCTCTGCATGGGGCTATCTTTGAAGGTGACTCAGAAACTACAACTAATACAGAATGCAGCACCTAGACTGGTACTTGGGGGCAGCCACCAGGACCATATAACTCCAGTCCTAAAGGATCTACACTGGCTCCCGGTACGTTTCCAAGCACAATTGAAAGTGCTGGTGCTAACCACTAAAGTCTTAAATGGCCTCAGCCCAGTATACCTGAAGCGTCTCCACCCCCATCGTTCTGCTTGGACACTGAGGTCCTCCTCTGAGTGTCTTCTGCTAGTTCCTTCACTGCTACAGGGAAGCTACAGGGAAGCAGGCAAAGGGCCTTCTCGGTAGTGGCATCCGCCCCGTGGAACACTCTCCCATCAGATGTCAAACAAATAAACAAATGTTTGAATTTTGGAAGACATCTTAAGGCAACCCTGTTCAGGGAAGTTTTTTAATGATTGATGTTTCATTGTCTTTTTAATATTTTGTTGGCTGAGGCAACTGAGGAAGATGGGCAGCATATAAATGAAATCATCATCATCTAACCTGAATCAGGCATTTGCTATCTGTCTTAGATGAACATGTTGAGGGGGGAAGAGTGTACTAGGTCTGCCTGTGCCTGTACCCCCTCCATGAATTCAAGGGCAACTATCTGCAGAGGGGAAGCTTCTTGTGGTCACGGAGGCTCCGTGTACCATGGAGAGCTCCTGCTCTTCCACTGTGCAAAAGCTTCCATGAGTGCCTCCTGGCTTCCTGCTCCCTGCAAACAATTGTCCTTGGCGAGTTGTCCTTGGATGGAGGGTGGAGTTGGCACCTTTGTGCCCACTCTCCCTCCCTCCTTGCGTCTTCACTTAAGCCAGATAGTGTCAGAATGGGGCTCCCAGGAATCCACCAAACGTTTCCGTACGTTGTTAAATAGCTTGTAATAGATTTTATTGACTTCTTCATTAGACAGCATTGGATTTTTAAATGGTATTTTATCATGCTGTTGTCACAGTGATTGCAGTGTACCCTTTTTAACTGATCTCAGTCACCACGAGTGCTATATGAACAGAAGAGTGGTGTATTATCATGAAAATATAACAAATGCACTTGGTTAATGAATTTTGGGACGCAGGTGGCGCTGTGGGTAAAAGCCTCAGCGCCTAGGGCTTGCCGATCGAAAGGTCGGCAGTTCGAATCCCTGCGGCGGGGTGCGCTCCCGCTGCTTGGTCCCAGCGCCTGCCAACCTAGCAGTTCGAAAGCACCTCCGGGTGCAAGTAGATAAATAGGGACCGCTTACCAGCAGGAAGGTAAACGGCGTTTCCGTGTGCGGCTCTGGCTCGCCAGAGCAGCGATGTCACGCTGGCCACGTGACCCGGAAGTGTCTCCGGACAGCGCTGGCCCCTGGCCTCTTAAGTGAGATGGGCGCACAACCCCAGAGTCTGTCAAGACTGGCCCATACGGGCAGGGGTACCTTTACCTTTACCTTTTAGTGTTTCCCAAACTTGGGTCTCCAGCTGTTTTTTTGGACTACAGCTCCCATCATCCCTAGCTAGCAGATGGCCAGTGGTCAGGGATGATGGGAATTGTAATCCAAAAGTAGCTGAAGACCCAAGTTATATATAACTGGTGTTATATATTGGGCTAAAACACTCTGAGGCAGAAGCACCGGATTTCACTCACAGATTGAGCTGGAGGGTCCCCAAGGCAGATGCTGTTTAAGATACCACCTCTCCCTCAGGCTTGGGACCTGTTCAACCTCATGGCCCCTCCTCAGCCTCACTGCAGGATTCTGGCTCCTTGCTCCCTGGGGCTTGGTGTAAGTCTGGGTCGTCCTGGCCCTCCTCTGATGAGGAGACCCACAGGTGAGGCATGACACCCATTTTCAAAATAGCTTACTAGGAACACAAAGACCACAAGAAGCACCCAACACAGTTCTCTCCCATCCAAGAAGTTCTGCTTATTTCTATTTATAATACATAACAACGGAGCGATGCTTGATCCTTAAAAAAATCCAAGTGGTGTACATAAAACAAGAATACCCCCCCCCCCCCAGAAATTAGTTAAACAGCAATAAAACTATTCCTATTACCCAGGTCACATATCTGGGAGAGCCTGAGTAAATAGATGAAGGGGTTTTTCTTTTGCAGACCTCTCAAACTTAATACTGATGGCGCCTGCTTAATAGCACTTGAGCACCTTCATCAATGATGCAGCTTCAGTTGCTTCCAAGCCACTTCCCAGGTCCCATAAGATTATCTTCCTGTATATTTGGGAAGCACCTACAAACATTTTGGATATTGCTGCAGTAGACTTCATTAATTAAAGGTCTTTCTGTAGCTGATTTATCAAGACTCTCCAGCAAGGTTGGAAAAAAAATGAAAAATCTCTGCTCTTTTAGATCTTTAATTTATGTCCTGCTGTAGAGAGATGCTGAGTTATTATGGGTTATTAAAATAATTTGGGGGCAATTAGGGCAGGATCGGCAAGGTCAGATTATTGGTACATTTTATGTTGTTCATGTTTATATATATTTTGGAAGCACATCTTCAATTTGGTCTAGGCCACATTATTTTTTTCTTTAAAAAAAAAGATAATGAAGAAATAATAAATCATCAGATGTAATAAAAATGTTGCAATGAAAATATAGCTGACAGTTTTGCTGATGCTGATGAGACAGAACAAGATCTAGCTTGCTTCTCCAGATTTCTTGGCTCCTTTTACAAAGCCAAATTGGTATCCACCACGGTGTTTTGAAAAAGAATCTACCTGTTGTGAACTACAGCTGTTCATGCTTACATGGAAGTAATTCCCAGGGCACTCAAGGAACTTTCTTTTCTGAGTAAACAGACATAGGACTGGAATATACATGCCATCTAAAACAAAGCCAGATTGGCAACACCATATATGCAGGAATGTAAGAAACTGGTTTATATTGAGTCAGAACATTTGTCCATCGAGGACCCTGTGGGAGGCTGGGAGAAGAGGGGACAGCTCCCAGGTGAAAGCGGGGAAGGTTCACTTTTCTATGTGTGGAATAAGTGTTAAGATATAATTGTGATAGAGGGCCTTGTGTTTATTTTCTCTTCTTTCTCTTCCATACCCTCCCACATTTCTCTGATGAAAATAGGAATATACTAAAGAAAAACAGGACGTTCCAGGATCATATCAGAAATCTGGGACTGACCCTGAAAAATAGGGTCTGCGCCCCTTGGTTCTTACTGAGCTTCTTCTAAGGTAATTTTATTCTGCCCCTCAAGCTTACCCACAATACACAAAGAACTGTCCCTAGAAAATTGGGACACCTGAAGACCTCTTCTCTTCTCTTCTCTTTTTCTCTTCTCTTTCTTCTTCTTTATTTTCTTCTTTTGCTTATTATTGCTTCTTTTCTATTTAATTTCATTAGATTAGTTTGGCTTCCATTGTATTTTATGTTGAAAACTTTTAATAAAAAAGACTTTTTTAAAAAATAAAGAGCATTGGGCTACCTGGTTCTGTATTACCTACAGCATAGCAGACATATATGCATACATAAGTTTATTTGTATGCCAACTTTCCACTGTTCAAACCATGCTCAAGATGGCTTTCAATATGAAAAACACGACAATAACATAACAAAAGTAGCCCTTTCAGGACTCACGGTCTTTCCCAAGAGTTGCCAGGATTGTACCTGGGACCTTCTGTATGCAAAGCATAGCATGTACCTTTCCACTGAGCAATGGCCCATTCCCAGCTAGAACCAGCTTTCCAGCGGATACTTTTTCAGGTTACAGCTGGAGGGTTTCATATATAAATGTTCTTCCTTGAAACAAAACTCTCTGCACATTGGACCGAGGGGCGGGGAAAACCCTACATGCAGGGAGTTCAATTCTTCTCTTGACCATTAAGTTTTCTGTTAGTCCCAATAACATTGACCTGCCACACAGGATTTTCGTAAAGGATGCGATAGCGAGGAGTATATTGTTACCCAACACCGGCCCTTTAAATAAGCAATACTTTCAGCGAGAGTCAGATTTCTCAAAACTCAATTTCTCCGCTGCATAATGAGCAGTTGGTTTTCATCTGCTTCAACTTCGTAGTTGTCAGCATAGCCTTCAACATGTTCTTTTCCGATCCTTCCCAAATCTCCACGGGTTCTCGGGTCCCTTCGCGGTACAGCAGAAGAAAGAGAAACGCGGTGAAAGAGGAGACCGCAGAATGGCTGAACGTCTGCCAAATATACAGATGCTAGTCTGATCGCTTTCTCAGCCTATCTATATCTATCTGTGGAAATGCAGATGTTCTGGACCGATGCACGGCTTCCACTCGGAATCAGGAGTTTACTAAAATAATACATTTCAATAATACATTTGAAGCTGCGGTTTAAGAACCGGCTGATCATTTTCTTTCTAAATTCTGAAATGCAAGATCTCCATACAGAGAATTCGTGTGCACTAAATTCCTGTGGTCCTTCTATTTCTTTCACCCTTTTCGTCATTTATTTTTATATCCAAAATTTCTCCCGCCCACTATAGCTTAAAGTAATATCTCTGCCCCTTTCTAGCCGCTCCCTTCCACTCGCATTTTGTGTCAGGGAGGGATAGTTTCAGGTTTGAGGGACATGGATGATGGCAACAGCCGAAGAAGCATCTGCACAGCCGCTAAGTAGCGAACATCTGACAGCTTTACCCAGGCATCTGGATGGTGCCCTGTGCCACCCCTTGAATCATAAGAGCCAACTCCAAGGAGCTCTGCGCTTTCCAGGAACAGCCTGTGCTTTAAAGCTTCATGTCTGAAAACTCTTTTTTTTTTCCTTCTCCGCATTTCCCCCCATGAAAACCCGCTCTTTAAAGCTGAATCAGAGCAAACAGCACTCTGCAAATTGCTCTTTTGCTCTGTTTGAGTGATAAAGAGTTGGCTTTTGTGGGTAAAGCTTTGGAGTAAAAAAAGAGAGAACACTCAAACACAGTGTGGACCTGTGCCTGGAATGAGTGGGGCAAAAGATCTTCAGATGAAGAGCAGTGTATAAAATTAATTAATTAATGGTTTGATTATTATTATTAATAATAATAATATCCACAAATATCAGCCTGCTTCAGCTTTGCAGCATCCACTCCACTGGCTTCCAGGTATTGTTTTATTTTCAGTCATGGGTCCAGTGTTGCCTCTTACACGTACTGTTTTTGTTAAAACCATTATTATTATTATTATTATTATTATTATTATTATTATTATCATCATTAAAACAAGTGCAGGGAATGGATAATCAGAGAGGACTTTATTTGCCGTAGGCAGTTCCTAAATTGTGGTACACCCTTCCCAGTTGGGGTGTGTGTGTAGAGAGGAGCGGGAGGGGACGTTCTGTTGCACAAGCAGAAGATCTTGTGTGAAAGGACTTGGCTGGAGACAACCTTACACATTTATGCTGTTTCAATGTTGTTCAGCGTTCCTTTTGTCCTCCCCCAGCACCATTTTTCTGCTTCTCTGCCCTTACGATCCATGGCTTGATTTATCCTCACCCTCCATTTCATCTCACGGGTTGTGGTATCCCATGTTACTTTTGTCGATTGCCTTGGCCACCGTTGTCGCCGTAACGAAATCTTGTGAGGTGCTGCAGCTGGACAGATGAGAAGGCAGGCAACTGAAGTGAAGGACAGTAGTCGTGCGATGACGAGAAGGAAGAAAATGGCCTCAGGAAGAAGCAGAGCCAGGGAAGCAAATGGGAGCAGAACAACTCAAGGCAAGGCAAATGATTAGCAAGGTGAGTCTTGTTTGGAATCCTGCATGGTTACATAAAATATACACATTCCAAGCACAGTCCTGCTGTGCATTACTGGCCAAAGTTGAGCATCAGTTTGTCTGCTGCTAGTGAGCCATGGATGCCATTCGACAGACGCAGAAAATTTCAGGCGCTCACACTAATGATGTTTTTGTGACCTCTTCTTCACTTGGCAGGGTTTAGATGCGTGTGAAGCAAAACCTCCAGACTGTTGCCCATCTCCATTCTGAAGAAGCTAGATGGGAATAGCACCTTGCCACCCCGGGCTGTGATGATACATTGAGATATTGCCATTCATAGGGTAGTGGAAGGCCCTGAATATCCTGGCGTTCAGCCTAATGAAGCGTTTTAACTCTTTCCAAGGGCTGCGTTTCGTAGAACTCAGCAGCTTAGTGCATGTTGCAACTGATACGGTTACTGATATATGCATCAAGGAGACAAGGCATCAGTTGAGCAAGATGGGCCTATCCTATGATTAACCTAATCATTCAATTACTATGCCAGATTATTGGCACTACCTGCTCCCTGACTGCTTCTGTTGTTTTCGAAGTTCAAAATGGTAGGCTCCTCTTTTGCCTGATGCAGGGAGTGGAACTTGAACTAGGAACAACAGGGTCGAATTCTGGGAGTCAACTCTGTGAAGTACCAGAGACTGCATGAGGAAATAAAACTACACAATATTATATTGGCATGCAGTGTGAAGTGTCTGGAATATCAAGGCCAGGGGTGTCTAATGCCCAGTTTGGGGGCCTGATTTGTTCAGCCAGGTAAATTTTTGTGGGCCCCCAAGATCTCACTGATTTTGGCAACAGATGATTTAATTCCAGGTGATTTCTGGTGGTGTGGTGAGCTGAGACTGTGCAATACAATGACCACTTGATCACATATTCACTAGGAGTCCAGTAACAAACCGTTGTACTCAGCTAAGTTATACACAGGATAAACCCATGGAAAATAATGGACCTAAGTTACTCATGCCTATGAATTCAAGTGGGTCTACTTGTCTGCAACCCCAGCACTGGCACCTGTTCAAAGAGTGATATAAACTGACTGTTAATGATTCAGCATGTAGTGTTCACGAGCTGCAGTTCTTTTTATCTATCAGAACTGTGCTATGCAGCATTGTTTTAGGGCATTTTTGGATTTGAAAATAGTAGCTGCCAGAAACAGGAAGCAAAAGGAGAACTGGGCAGCCAGTGAATTTCATCCCTCCCCAAATTTGGCCCCCTGAAACAACCCCTTCCCACAGGTTGCTCAGATCAGCACACATGAACTTCCATTCTCACACAAGGTAAAAAAAGGTAAAGGACCCCATGGCGGTTAAGTCCAGTCAAAGGCAACTATGGGGTTGAGGCACTCATCTTGTTTTCAGGCCAAAGGAGCCGGCATTTGTCCACAGACAGCTTTCTGGGTCATGTGGCCAGCAGGACTAAATCGATTCTGTTGCCACGGAACATCGTGATGGAAACCAGAATGCATGGAAACGCTGTTGACCTTCCCGCTGCAGTGGTACCTATTTATCTACTTGCACTTTGACGTGCTTTCGAACTGCTAAGTTGGCAGGAGCAGGGACCGAGCAACGGGAGCTTACCCTGTTGCGGGGATTCGAACCGCCGACCTTCTGATTGGCAAGCCCAAGAGGCTCCGTGGTTTAGACCACAGTGCCACCTGCGTCCATTCTCATAACAACAATGCAGTGAGGTAGATTAGGGTGAGAGATGGCAACTGGTCCCAGGGGACGCAAGGAGCTGATGGACACACCCTTACTAGGCTAAGCCTGCGGACTCACACCCTGGTTTTCTCTATATCCAGCGTGCCGCCACTGCTCTTTTGGAAAGTGGTGTAGACATCATATTAGCCGCAGCTAGGGAACTAATTCAATCTATGAAACTTCATGTATTTTGTCACTGTATGTAAGCCCGACCCGAAGCGAGCACCTGTGTATGTGGGATTACAGTGACCCAAACCCTCTTACTGAAATTTGCTTTCTTTAAATCAGCAGCAGTAGAAGCAGCAGCACTTTAAAAAAAACTTTAAGCACCTTGCTATGTTAGGTTCATTGCGCAAGTAATGTTCTTTCACTCTCTTCTATTTCACCCCCTGTAAAAAATAAAAAATAAAACAATCCTGATAAGTTTGCTTCACTTTATGTTGGAAAATAAGGAGTGTTGGGGAAGATGGGACTTTGGTCTTATCTAGCAGGGCTGATCTTATGCCCAAATATATCAAAAAGGAAAAGTGCTTGCAGTACTGCTGTAACTTCAACCCGAATTAGGAAAAAGAATGACCTAGCTGTGTTTTAAGCTAGTAATGCGTACAAAGCCCAAGTCCATCAGAATCCTCTCACCCTAGCCAATAGTGGAACTAATCACTGAAGCCTTGTGCAATCTTTAAAAATCTTTCCCCAAACTGGAGTGAAAATACAATGTGCCCTGGGTGCAAAAGAGAACATATCCCAGTGACGCCACTGTGATGAGCGTAAGACAAACTCAGAATGACTGTCTGCAGGATTGGGCTCTTAGATCATTAAATTAAGAGTAGATGTTTTTCCTGGAATGCTGCCTAGCCATATCTTTATGCAATGCTCATTATCAGGGAAGCCAATGTCTTGAACCAGAGTTTAAATCTGTCACTTTTAGCATTAACCCCTTTACCTTTGTTTGTGTACCAGACTGCTGAGGGTCCAAAAAAACATTCATGTTACAATACTCACTTGTTCCTACAAGTAAAATACCATCCCGAGTCTGCAGAGGTTGTGTCTAAATTTTGCATTTGGATTAAAATCACTCTTCCCCCTCTTCCCCCCCAACCTGTCTCTTACCAGAAGCATAATTTTCAAGACTGATAATTCCAAGTACTATATCAACCAGCAACAGGAAGGTCTCCTCTGATGTATCATGGTCAGTTCTGGCTATCACTGTTGTAAAGGGGAAAATCATATATTGGGAAATATTCAGATGATAGAAGAATACCCTTTCCTCATACTTTATTGATATATAATTTTCTACACGGTGATGACACCGATAAAAACAACACCTGCACATATCAACAGACATGCAAAATACAATGTAAGTCAGAAAATTCATATTATTACGGAATTGCAAGCTAAAGTGCAGCTATTGTGAGAAATGGTCCTCATTTTCAAATATCCAACTATCCAGAACTTAACTGAAGAACCATATATTCAAAAAAACAGACAGAACAGAATGACTTGGTTATAATGTTACGTTCATATCAAGTTATCTGACAGAAAGACAAATAATGTTTATGTTGTATTTATCTGCCTTTCCAGGGTTTATAATACTGGATATCAGCATGTTATGCATATTTGTGTGTAAAACAAAAATATCCTGAACTAATAATAATAATAATAATAATAATAATAATAATAATTTGTTTGTTTGTTTATTTATAACCCGCCCATCTGGCTGGGTTTCCCCAGCCACTCTGGGTGGCTCCCAACAGAATATTAAAAACACGATAAAACATCAAACATTAAAAACTTCCTTAAACAGGGTTGCCTTCAGATGTCTTCTAAAAGTCAGATAGTTGTTTATTTCCTTGACATCTGATAGGAGGGTGGGTGCCACTACCAGTGAGGGAATCACCAGAAGGCGCTCGGAGCTGGACCTCAGTGTCCGGGCTGAACAATGGGGGTGGAGACGGTCCTCCAGGCATACTATAATCAGTTGTGTTAGGCTAGATAATAATTTCAAGGACTGTATCCAGTATAAGTCCTACTCAGAGTAAACCCACTGAAATAAATGGATATGACCAACTTGGGTGTGTTCATTTTAATGGATCTACTCTGAGTATAACTTGTTTGCACAGCTGAGGCAATATTGGCAGTAGTTGTAGGTCTTTGCCCTTTAACTGGCTGTGGCAGGTGCATCCATCATTTCTAGGGTAGATAGGCCCATCCCACCTAACTGCCTTCCTTGGTGCCTGAGCTGCTTCTGCAGAAGAACTCTGGGGCTTCTAATGCATGCTTCAGACTTGAGGAGAGCATTACAAGTCCTTTGCAATTTATCTGCTACCAAAAACATCCATACTCTCAATTTTAAACTAGGGATGGAATTTTGTTTAGTCCGTATTTTAAAATGAATTTGCAACTCCCAGATCAATATGTAGACCACAACATAATCGCATCACAAAATATGTATGCAAATATGTATTTTATCTCAATGTACATATTTTTAAACACATTTTACTGTAAAATACTCAATGCATTTTGGCTCGGGTTTTTTTGAGCCTGGAACTGTATCACAAAATTTGGGGAAGTGTGAATTTAAAGTTAAATACAAATGTTTGTATGGATTCTCTTTAAACACTTTTCAAAGGGTATGCAGAAACAGAAGGGAACACACAATTTATTGCATACAAAACTGATTCAGATCGGAAATACACTGTTCTGTGCATTAGTAGCTAAAACCTTATCCCTGACATCCAGTTTTCCATATGGAATCCCACTGTCCCAATCAAGGAGTACTCTTGCAATCTGAAATGCTAGGAAGCTGCCTTATACTGATTAAGAACTTGAGTCCCTCTAGTTCAGTCAGTATTGTCTACACTGACTGGCAACAGCTCTCCAGGATTTCAGACAGCAATCTCTCTCAGTTGTACAGTATCTTAAGATGCTGGGAACTGAAACTGGGACCTTCTGCTTGCAATGCAAATGCTCAACCATTGAGCTATGTCCCTTTCAGCATACAGTGGTACCTCGGGTTACATACGCTTCAGGTTACAGAGTCTGCTAACCCAGAAATATTGCCTCGGGTTAAGAACTTTGCTTCAGGATGAGAACAGAAATTGCGCGGCGGTGGCACGGCAGCAGTGGGAGGCCCCATCAGCTAAAGTGATGCTTCAGGTTAAGAACAGTTTCAGGTTAAGAACGGACCTCCGGAACAAATTAAGTATGTATCCAGAGGTACCACTGTACATAAAGTCCAACTTTTTCAAACGCAAAACTGGGACTAGTGTGACTCATACCTCACTCTTGCCACCCCCCAAAAAAGTGCTTTTCCCAGGGCGAAAGTGCAGCACCCAAACTGTCCTCCACCATCTTGCATTGAAAAAATGGAATGACCATTTTCCCCCAGGGCACTTGGGCAGCCAAATGGGTGGGTTATAAACAAACAAACAAATTAATGTTGTTGTTGTTGTTGTTGTTGTTTAGTCGTTTAGTTGTGTCCGACTCTTCGTGACCCCATGGACCAAAGCACGCCAGGCACTCCTGTCTTCCACTGCCTCCCGCAGCTTGGTCAAACTCATGCTGGTAGCTTCGAGAACACTGTCCAACCACTGCTTCCTTAAAAACGCTGCTTCCTTAATCTCCTGTTGGTGAAGAGTGGGGCTCAGGTTGGAAGGTTGCCACCATGGCTTGAGTGTGCAAGTTTGTTGGCTTAACTTGCATTTGCTCCATGTAAGGCACTGAAGCTGCAGTCGTAGAACACTTACTTGGTAGTAAATCCCACTGAACACTATGGGTGGGTGTGAATAGGATGACACCGTTGGATTACTGCAATGAGCTCTACGTGGAGCTACCTTTGAAGGTGACTCAGAAACTACGACTAATCCACAATGCGACTGGTGACTGGGAGTGGCCGCCGAGACCATATAACACTGGTCCTTAAAGACCTACATTGGCTCCCAGTACGTTTCCGAGCACAATTCAAAATGTTGGTGTTGACCTTTAAAGCCCTAAACATCCTCGGTCCAGTATACCTGAAGGAGGGTCTCCACCCGCACCGTTCAGCCTGGACACTGAGGTCCAGCGCTGAGGGCCTTCTGGCGGTTCCCTCACTGCAAGAAGGGAGGTTACAGGGAACTAGGCAGAGGGCCTTCTCGGTAGTGGTACCCGCCCTGTGGAACGCCCTCCCATCAGATGTCAAGGAAATAAACAAATGACTTTTAGAAGACATCTGAATGCAGCCCTGTTTAGGGAAGTTTTTAATGTTGGAAGTTTTATTCTGTTTTTAGTGTTCTGTTAGGAGCCACCCAGAGTGGCTGGGGAAACCCAGCCAGATGGGCGGGGTATAAATATAATAATAATAATAATAATAATAATAATAATAATAATAATTACTGTCTGAGTCAGAGGAGACTTACCAATTCTACTGCAGCACCATAGGAAGCTGCCTTTTACTTAGTCGGCTCATTGCTCCTTCTAACTGCCTATTTTCTAGTGACTGGCAGTGGCTCTCCAGGTGTTCAAACGGGGGGTCTCTCAGTCCTACCTGAAGATGCCAGGGGTCTTGGGGTCTTCTGCATACACAGCAGATGCTGTACCACTGACTGAAGCCCCCTCCTCTATTGCATGCTAGAGTGAAGTCCAAAAACTGGGCTTGTGTGTGCGTGTGTGAATATATTCCTCTGGGCATATAATTTGCATGCTTATGACAAGATGCCCTCAGAACTACACACCACCCCTCACTAGGGGTTAAGAATTAATTTTTAACCTAGCCCTTGGTAAGCAAGCTTAAAGGCTCCTTTCTCAGCACGGAGTTTATCAGGCTTGCCAGAACAGTTAAGCTTAGATCTTAAATTTATGTTGCAGATCTAGCTGGAGGCTTAATTTGTGCTTCCTCAGAATACTTTTATTTTTGTGTTTGATCTTAAAGGAGCCTTTCCAAATGTTTTAGGCATTGGAACTTTGCAAAGGGAGGGGGGTCCTTAAAGAATAAAAAAAGCTGAGCTAAAACTAGACAACACTACCTCTTTTCACCAGGTTTGGTTTAATACAAAGCCTTTCTCCTGTTTTCCAGTGCTCAGTGAAACATGATATTAATCATGAACTTTAAATATTGCTTATGTAAATGACGGATCTCATGGTACAGAGCTCAGTCTTGAGAACAGTCCAGCTGTAAATCTTGTGAAAAGGGTGTCCACACTGTGCAACACTGCCAATAATTCTTCTTAACAAAGTCTGCCCGTTCCCTCTAATTATATGTGTGTGCTGTAAAACTCTTTTCAAAAGAATAAGAATGATTTCTTCCTGGTCTTATTATTTTAAAAATACATAAAATCAAGAAATGCAAAAAGTCAATTTTCAGATTTGATTCCATTGAGTCCATTTCTTCCTTTCATCCAGGATGTAGGTTGGTTCAGCCAAACATTGTGCAATGGTTAAAATCTGCACAAGTCACTTCCACAGGCAGCGTGAAAGAAACCATTTAATTTGGCAGGTGATCAGCAGCTGCAGAAATGTAAGGCTAATTCTGTCATATACTGTATTTTCAAAATAAACAATTGTTGTTGTTGTTACACATTTTTTTTGTCTTAATTCAGAAATCCTGTCCCTTAAAGGTTGCTTTCTGCTCCTAAGCTATATAGATAAGTACGTTACAGCTTCAACGTTGAAATGAAATAGCATCGTTTCTTACTGCACATGGTTTGGTCAGAGCGCAAAATGCTAAAACCGAGCATGGCTGCTTTCACAAAAGCAAGATGTGTTTCGGTGTTCAAAGTGATATAGTGGCCCAGCTCTTGAAACGAATTCTGAAAAGGCCAGCCAAAGAGTGTGCAAGAGATTCTCCATAAACAGGGAAGGTGAATTATGCAAGTCTTGTCAACAACAACTGCCTTCAAAAGTACAGAGCTGGTAAAGAGAAATAAAGAAGGGTAAAAGTATGACTCCGTCCTCTTAGAAAGGGGGAATAGATGCCTTTTATCCGATGTTTGAGAACCGCTTGTTGGGGTCAGAACATTTGCACTCCCTTGTCAGGGCTAAGACAAAAGGCATTTGACTGAGAGGATAAACAGATGCAAATACCTAAATGGCAGTTGCTGGCTCCAGTCCAAGGTTTGGGGTTATTCCCCCCACAAAGGTTGAGCCGATTAGACAATTGAAACAATGGCGGGTTGTTGTTTTTCAGTTTCTGGGTTTCGTTTGTTTTTCTCTTCTTCTTCTTTGGCATTGGCCAACCTTGCCCCGCTCTTCTTCTTTGGGACTTGTATACATCGAACGGGCAAAGCATCTCGGAAACGTAAAGTAAAGACATCTTTATTTCCGTAGAGATCAGAATTCAGGAGATTAGCCGGAATCCCAACATGCCAGATATATAGCTTCCCACCACCTGCTACAAGCCACAATGGCTGCCCAAAGCAAAGGACAGAAATTGAAACAAAAACAACAGCACCCTCACCCATGTGCTTTGGGACTACCAAAGGCATCTTTGTGATAAACAAATGGTTCTCAAAGTGTGAGGTGCCCCTGCCTAGAGGGATGCAGATGGTTGCTGGGGAAACTCAAACTCCTCCCAGAATCCCCTTCACTCTATGTGCCTCTCTTGAGTAGGACTGGAGGCACTGTCAAGGCCTCATAACTCCCCACCTCCTCACAGTGTTGGTTCAAAACCAAGGGTGCCTCATTTTTTTCTTGTACCTTTGGAGTTATGCTGGAATAATTCCAGCATGGAAGCGTTCCATATTTAAACAACAGCCACCACCTGGACTATTTTCAAGCCATGTGCTTTGCAAGGGATCTTTTTGGGGGGCGTTTGATTTCCTTCCTTCTGATCCAGGTCATGCGTGAGCATTCCTTGACGAGCATTATTTGTTTCTACTTTTTAAAATGTTGTTTGGGCTAGGAAGGTTCACTCTGGTGCAACAGATATTCCTGAGAAGATGCACTCAAGTCCAAATAAAAATAGTTTTGAGTCCAAATAAAGATATTTTAAACAGTTTCTAGATTTGGGGAAATTATAATCCGTAAATGCATTCCATAAATCCAAAGTTTCAATTTAGATATTCTATATCTAGCCAATTAAATTCGTTGTGTCCAATCAGTGCAAAAATTTACATTAATAAAGAAAAGCAATACCAGCCACTGTGGAATCAGCCACCAGTAGAGCAACCTGGCAAGAAGGAAGAAAAAAATAATAATAAAAAAAAGGAAAGACCAGAGAAGAAAAACAAGTTGTAGTTCCCTGTTTGGCCACAGGGTTCTAAGTCCCAAATATTATGTTTATAATATCCAAAGATTTGGTAGCTTTTAAAAGTTTCACAAGGAGGAGAAAGATCAAAGCCGCTAGCGGCAACTCACGTCCCGTTTCCAGCTCTGCTTACAATTCTGCGTCTAAGCTGATTTCAGAAGACGGCTGACCTCCGTAGATTTAACTTTTTAATCCGAGTCCTTCCTTTAGCCAGATCAATCCTTTTTTTTGTTAAAATTAGGTCCGAATTTCTTATGTTCTGAGAATTGAGCACTTTCCCTGCAAGCTCGGGGCTTCGCTTTCCGAAGGCAGCAATGGGTTCCCCTCAGCCCGCTTCCCTGCCCGCCGTTCTCTTTGCTCCAAAAAGGAGTTACCTGACGGCCAGACGGTCAGCGTTTCGGCATCCGCGAGAACCAGAACTCCTGGACATCCACCAGAGAGTATTTTCGGGGGCTACTTACAATAATTCGTAGAATCAAAACATTTCATTTTAAATACCTATGAATATGGAAACACCACTCCCCCAATATGATTTCCTTTTGTAAAGCAGATCTCTGGGCATTCTTCATCCATTTTTTTAAAAAATGTGCATAAAATGTGATAACTAATTAACTAATTAATTTTTTTGTCATCCTTATTCTTATTACATTTATATTGCACCTTTTTCTCCAAGTTGCTCACGGTGACCTACATGGTTCTTCTCCACCTCAATTCATCCCCACAACCTTGCGAAGTAGGTTAGGCTGAGAGGAAGTGGTTGGCCCAAGGTCACCCAGTGAGTTTCATGGCAGAGCAGGGATTGGAACCCACATCTCCCAGGTTCTAGTTGAGAACTCTAAGCACTACACCACATGATGGACATTCAGTATTCAGTGGTGATTGGGCTACTATGGATGTTGGACCAGGAACAGTGCAGTACACTGGAGCCCAGTGATGCCAGGTCATTGACAGGTGGTCTGTCCCCCACAAATCAAATGTGGCTCGTGGGGAAAAAGGGACCAAAAAGCTTCTCCACCGCTGTATTAAGCCATCAAACTATGGTGTAAAAAAATCTTACAAATAATCCCTGAACTGATCATCTTTTACCTCTCAAGCCAATATGAGCTCATATTAGCTATTTATAAGATTAGAATCAGTTTGTGCACTGCTCCATTTTATTAGTCTGTGGTCAGGATATTTAATGCATTCAGAGCAAGAACAATTAAACAGCTAAGGAATATCAATCATCTTCTAGCACGTAGGATAGACAGATATGGAAGTTAAATATGTCATTACAAATTGACTTGTCTCACTTATGTGTTCTGTTTACTTTCTAAGGTGAACAAATGCCTATGATAGACAATGCAGGCTGCATATTTTATCTTGTTCCTAATTAGGGCACAGCAAGTTTGGAAAACTCAGCAGTGGCCAGAAGATTGGAGAAGATCAGTCTACATCCCAATCCCAAAGAAGGGCAGTGCCAAAGAATGCTCCAACTATCGCACAATTGCACTAATTTCTCACGCTAGCAAGGTTATGCTTAAAATTCTACAAGGAAGGCTCAAGCAGTATGTGGACCGAGAACTCCCAGAAGTGCAAGCTGGATTTAGAAGAGGCAGAGGAACCAGAGACCAAATTGCAAACATGCGCTGGATTATGGAGAAAGCTAGAGAGTTCCAGAAAGACATTTACTTCTGCTTCATTGACTATGCAAAAGCCTTTGACTGTGTCGACCATGGCAAACTATGGCAAGTTCTTAAAGAAATGGAAGTGCCTGATCACCTCATCTGTCTCCTGAGAAATCTCTATGTGGGACAAGAAGCTACAGTTAGAACTGGATATGGAACAACTGACTGGTTCAAAATTGGGAAAGGAGTACGACAAGGCTGCATTTTGTCTCCCTGCTTATTTAACTTATATGCAGAATTCATCATGCGAAAGGCTGGGCTGGATGAATCCCTAGCCGGAATTAAGATTGCCGGAAGAAATATCAACAACCTCAGATATGCAGATGACACAACCTTGATGGCAGAAGGTGAGGAGGAATTAAAGAACCTTTTATTGAGGGTGAAAGAGGAGAGTGCAAAATATGGTCTGAAGCTCAACATCAAAAAAACGAAGATCATGGCTACTGGTCCCATCACCTCCTGGCAAATAGAAGGGGAAGAAATGGAGGCAGTGAGAGATTTTACTTTCTTGGGCTCCATGACCACTGCAGATGGTGACAGCAGCCACGAAATTAAAAGACGCCTGCTTCTTGGGAGAAGGGCAATGACAGGCCTAGACAGCATCTTGAGAAGTAGAGACATCACCTTGCCAACAAAGGTCCGTATAGTTAAAGCTATGGTTTTCCCAGTAGTGATGTATGGAAGTGAGAGCTGGACCATAAAGAAGGCTGATCGCCGAAGAATTGATGCTTTTGAATTATGGTGCTGGAGGAGACTCTTGAGAGTCCCATGGACTGCAGGAAGATCAAACCTCTCCATTCTGAAGGAAATCAGCCCTGAGTGCTCACTGGAAGGACAGATTGTGAAGCTGAGGCTCCAGTACTTTGGCCACCTCATGAGAAGAGAAGACTCCCTGGAGAAGACCCTGATGTTGGGAAAGATGGAGGGCACAAGGAGAAGGGGGCGACAGAGGACGAGATGGTTGGATAGTGTTTTCGAGGTTACCAGCATGAGTCTGACCAAGCTGCGGGGGGCAGTGGAGGACAGGAGTGCCTGGCGTTCTCTGGTCCATGGGGTCACGAAGAGTCGGACACGACTAAACGACTAAACAACAACAACAACAAATTAGGGCACAAATATTCTAGCACTGAAACCTACCTAGTTTTTGACTTAGATGCACTAGAGTTTCCGAGAATCTTATAAAAGTCAGAGCAGAGCATCATCTTAAGCGCTGCCTCATTTTCACATGGGGAAACTGCCCCGAAAGCAAAAATGGTGAAGTGAGTACAAGTTTTTAAAATTTTCTGTCAGCCAGTTTAAGAGAAGTGAACTGGAGCAATGTGTGGAGACCCATTCAGTCTGTCCCTGCTATTGGCAATAGAGGGAACAGATTTTGCTGGGGAACCATTCCCTACTCACTGTAGCCACTACAACAGGCGTGATCAGCGACACTGATCTTTGGATCACATTTTCAGTCTGATGCCTGTGGGAAGGTCAGAAGCAGAACATGAGGGAAACAGCACTCTCCCCTGACTTTGCAGTAAATACTTTTGTCGGGAAGTGCTTCACTTTCAAACAAAACCTTTCACTCCCCAAAAGGTAGCCTTTCACTATAAAACCCAAAGCCCCACAACTGCTCTCCACAGTCCTACATCTGCAGCAGTTTCAGGCCAATAAATATGGACAGTTATCCTCTGGACCATAAAGAAGGCTGATCGCCGAAGAATTGATGCTTTTGAATTATGGTGCTGGAGGAGACTCTTGAGAGTCCCATGGACTGCAAGAAGACCAAACCTCTCCATTCTGAAGGAAATCAGCCCTGAGTGCTCACTGGAAGGACAGATGGTGAAGCTGAGGCTCCAATACTTTGGCCACCTCATGATAAGAGAAGACTCCCTGGAAAAGACCCTGATGTTGGGAAAGATTGAGGGCACAAGGAGAAGGGGACGACAGAAGACGAGATGGTTGGATAGCGTTCTCGAAGCTACCAGCACGAGTTTGACCAAACTGCGGGAGGCAGTGGAAGACAGGAGTGCCTGGCGTGCTCTGGTCCATGGGGTCACGAAGAGTCAGACACGACTAAACGACTAAACAACAACAACAACATGCTCTGTTTATTAGGATTTTGCTGTCCAAAAGTTGTCACTGGTATTAGTCATCAGATTTACATACCACCCCTCACCATAAGATTTCAGGGCGGTTCGCAGTATAAAATACAGTAGTACCTCAGGTTAAGAACTTAATTCATTCTGGAGGTCTGTTCTTAACCTGAAACTATTCTTAACTTGAGGTACCACTTTAGCTACTGGGGCCTCCCTCTGCCACCGTGCAATTTCTGTTCTCATCCTGAAGCAAAGTTCTTAACCTGAGGTACTATTTCTTGGTTAGTGGAGTCTGTAACCTGAAGCATCTGTAACATGAAGCATCTGTAACCCGAGGTACCACTGTACAGGATAAATGGTTGTTGTTAAAGAAAGCAAATAAAAGAGAAAGCTAGAGATAGTAATATTTGCTGATTCAGCAAAACCTTCCGCCCACTGAAGATATCAGCTCTTGCAAATAGAAGATAAACATTAGTACTTTCCTTCAAGAAAATGCATAACAGTGATGCAGAGAGAACTATAACAATCAGCCCTCACTTCCTGTTCCTGCTTGAAAGCTGCCATTCGTGTGAGAAGAGCAAGTCCTGTTTGCCTGGCTTCTGTTATTCTCTCGAGTTGTATTAAAATAAGGTATCTGGATGCACCGGCCTCAATGAGGTGGTTTCCCCGCTTGACGTTTAGGTACTTATTTATTAGTACTGTATTTATAAACCATCAAAGACATCAGGGCAGTGAACAATAAATATAGATTTTGACACATCACTGCAAGTGGTCAGGAAGCAATGTTTGTGCAACTATTTTAAGTCCTCTTTATTGCCGCTTCTGTTGATGGAGCTGCTGGTCTTGTGGTTTTTGAAACACCTATTGTGTGCCTTAGGATAAGGGTGATGCTGAACTCACCAAATCAGGAATATAGACAATAACTAATGAAGGGAGCCCTCCCATAAAGGTTCTGGCAAAAGCTCACACAAGAATGTAGGAATCTGGGGTGGGCGGATAAGTAATAAAATAAGACAAACTTTACGCATGCATCATAGAACCAGGAGCTGTTTGCAAAGTATAAGCCTTAGTTTTGCAACATAGGCTTCTGCGGTATTACTCACATCCTTAACATGACCTTAATACAGTTTTGTGGCTTTAGATTTACATATTTTTATTATTGTCTCAAAGATAAATGGTAGGTGGTTGCAAACAGTAGAGGCCTAGAGCAAGGTTTTTAATATTATTAAAAGTATGACATAAAACATGCTAAAACAAAGGTAAGGCAGTTTATGACATATGCCATAAGAAGAACATTTCCAATGCTGATTTCACATCCTGAAAGGGTTTGAAAAGGTTTTAAGCTACATTCGTATACAATTAACTAAGACAAGTATTTAAGTGCTTGTTTTTATGAGTCCATAATAAGTATGTGCAGCAAGTAAACTCGGCCCTGTGACCATATTTCTATACTTTCAGATCTCTACATGTCTTTAGGGGTGGGCTCTGTTTAGATCAGTGATGCCTTCCAGATGTATCTGGGCTACAGCTTAGGGTTGCCATGTGTCCTCTTTTCCCAGGACATGTCCTCTTTTTCTGGGGTAAAATTTCTGTCCAGGTGGATTTTTTAAATTTGCCAAAATGTCTCTGGCTATACTTTCTGGGTGAGACATGGTGGCTGAACACTTGCTTTTCTCTTCTCTTCTCCTGCCCCCCTCAGCAATATATCTTCTTCTTCTTTGGCAATCACTCGTAGCCGAGTAAGATTGTCTTCCATAAACACAGTTTTAAAATTGAGTCCGTAAATGACTGTGGAGGCCAATTCTGGATCTACACACCCTTCTCCTACCTGGGCAGTTGTCTTTCCACAAGGGCAGACACTGATGTCAAAATTGCCTGAGCTCTGCGAGTGCAGCTTTCTCCCGACTGAAGCACAGAGTGTTTGAGGACTGTGACATTTGCAGGGAAACCAAAATGCTTATTTACAAAGCTATTGTACTACCAAGCTTACTGTATGCTTGTGAAACGTGGACCACTTATAAACACCATCTCAAACTCCTCGAAAGATTCCATCAACGGTGTTTCCAAAAAAATTTAAACATCACTTGGGAAGACAGGCAAACTAATGCCAGTGTACTGGAAGATGTAATACATTACAACTTCTATAGCTCACATATAGTAGGGGCATTTAAAATGAGAGTCGTCGTCGCATCCTCTTTTTTGCTCTTCAAAATATGGCAACCCTACTACAGTTTCCAGAAGTCCCAGGCAGCATGGGCAGGGGTCAGGGATGATGAGAGTCAAATTCAGCAGCATCCAGAGGACACCATATTGAATCATAGAGGGACCCTGAGGATCATTTAGTCCAACCCCACCAATGCAGGAATATGCAGCTGTCCCATACAGGGATCGAACCTGCAACCTTGGCGTTATCAGCACCATACTCTAGCCAACAGAGGTGGCTAACCTTGGCCACATTCACACTATAAAGCACCAAGATACCACTTTAAGCAGTCATGGCTTTCCCCAAAGATTTCTGGCAGCAGTAGTGTCTTAAGGGCACCAAGAGTTGTTACCAGACCCCCCATTTCCCTCACAGAGCTACAATTCCCAAATCTCCCTTCTAAAGAGGGTTTGCTTGTTAAACCACCCTGAAAACCATAACTCTGGGAGATGAATAGGGACCTCCTAACAACTTTCAGCACCCTTAAGCAACTGCAGTTCCCAGAATTGGTTGGGAGAAATCATAACTGTGGTGTCATAGTGCTTTAGTGTGGTGTAGATGTGGCCCTAGTTTGGCTGAGGGATTACTTAAGGATTTGAAATGAATACTGACGCGAGAGAAACTGGTGTAAAAAAACTGGCTTGCACTGTAAGACAGCTCTGGTTGAAAAAAAGAATTAGGTCAAGGTATGTTGTGGCGGGTGAGTGGGTGGGGGGAGGCCATGTGAGAGATGCTGCGTTCTGATAGAGGATGTGAAAACTGTTTCTAACTGATACCTTAACGACAGTGCCTTGTCGAGATAGATGGATGTTGACAGCAGTTATTGTCAACACAAGGCATGCAAAAGGGTCGACAAAGCCTAAAAACGAGACCCCTGTCTCTGGAACAAAAATAAAAAGTGATCCCGTTTCACCTCTTCCAGAGAAGGCAACACAGGTGCCCTGGAAAGGAGGACTGTTATTAATTTAGACTAGCTGTCACATGGATACTGAATTGTTGTGGAACCAGACTTCATGTTAGGGCATAGGATGTAAGTTAACTAATTGTGTGAAAGGGTTTGTGGCCACAGGTCAGGGCTGGATGTTGTGTCTGAAGGAGGGAGAATACATGTGGAGGAATCCTTTGTAGAAGGAAATAACAGAAGCACAGATGCTCTCTTCTGGTCTTACGTTTGGTAGAACCCATTGTAGATTAAGCTTTAGGCCAGGAATGAGGAAGCCCTAATACTGTGTCATCCAGTTTCACAGGCTCCTGCTTGCCACACTGATCACCAGCATCAGGCTTAGACCCAAGAAGGCTGGTCCAGCTCCTCAGATTGTGGCAATGTAACTTCTGACTCAGTGCCATTGACCCTGCTGGATATAACATCAGACGTCATCATCACATTGACTTTTACATCCACCTCATCAGTTTTAAGGGACACGGGTGGCGCTGTGGGTTAAACACAGCTCTCCTTCTTTGGAAGTTTTAAGCAGAAGTTGGACGGTCATCTGTCAAGGATTCTTTAGCTGTGGTTGTGGGTTAAACTACAGAGCCTAGGACTTGCCGATCAGAAGGTCGGCAGTTTAAATCCCCGCGATGGGGTGAGCTCCCATTGCTCGGTCCCTGCCCCTGCCAACCTAGCAGTTCGAAAGCACGTCAAAGTTCAAGTAGATAAATAGGTAACGCTCCAGTGGGAAGGTAAACGGCATTTCCGTGTGCTGCTCTGGTTCGCCAGAAGCGGCTTGGTCATGCTGGCCACATGACCCGGAAGCTGTACGCCGGCTCCCTCAGCCAATAAAGTGAGATGAGCACCGCAACCCCAGAGTCAGCAACGACTGGACCTAATGGTCAGGGGTCCCTTTACCTTTACATCAGTTTCAGCTTCCAGTTGTTGGTTGTTTTTTTTATGGATCCACATGTGACAAAAAGGGAAAGGCCTCATGAGCAGCAGCTGCAATCTTGCACCATTGTTGTAATTACTATTATCCATCCTTCACTGCAATGGTCCCGAGGCAATGTAAAATACAAGATTAAAAGCGGAATAATCTTGTATAATCAAAACTGGAGTGGGCCCTAAAAATATATCTCTCACATGTCAAAGACCAGGGGGACAGAGCTGCATCTTCAGCATACCATGAAAGCTGGACAATGAAGATGCCAGGCACACTTCTGTGGAGAGGGAATGGCACAACCCGGCCCTAGTGGTGTAGTGTGGGTTTCTGATGCCCGGGGTAGAGCAAGTGTTACACCCCCGGTGGACTGGGCAGCTGGCATGGAGGCGCGTGCTGGGGGCCTGTCTCATGGAGCCTGTGAGGCACTGGCGCTGCTGGTGGCAGTGGTGGTGCACCTTCTTGGCTTGGTGGCTCTGCCAGCCCAGAGACAGGGCATGTGGGCATTACTAGGAGAAGGAGGTGCCACCCTAAACCTGAAGGCCTGGCCTGCCTCCTCGCAGTTCCGGAAAGCGGCAGGAACTTAGCCATGCAGCCTCGATGGGGAAGCCTGTCGTGGGGGCGCCTTGTTGAGCCCCTCTCAGAATTTAGTGCCCGGGACCACCACCCCTTTGCCCTCTATGCTATGCCACTGCCGGGCCCCAAGCTTTTGATGGTGGATGAACCCCTTCTTAACTTCCAAGGGGGTCTGTAGGGAAGGAGGCAATCTTTTGGATATTTGGGGCCTAACTTGTTAAAAGGTCAGGCTGCCCATGTGTGTTAATTTTGTAAATACACTCAGGAGCCTGCGAGCTCTCGTCTCAAATTTCACATAGTAAGAATAATAGCAGTGACATTTAAGGGGAGAAGAAAGAAAGATCCAGTGCTATTGTGCCCATGCTTTTAGGCTTCCCAGAGGTATCTACTTGGCAACTGTGTGAAACAGGATGCAGGACTCAAGAGGCTTTTGGTCTGATCCTGCAGAGCCCTTCTTTTGCTCTCGTAAGTCTGATTGAATTTGGGCAGAATACTTTTGCAGCAAAGGTAGTCCTTGAGAAAAAGAAGAATACGGATTGTACTCTTGGGGAAATAATTTCTTTGAAAATCTGCAAAGACCTGACATCCTTTTTTTTCCTCTTGTCACACATTGTTTTATGGAAAAATAAAGGAAGAAACAAACAAAATGTCCCATGATGTACCTGCTCTCTTATTAGAGAAAGTAACATCATAGCGGGCTGCAATGTTAGGAAGACACACACACAAAAATGTTGGGGGGAGGAGAGCACAATTGCAAAACAAAAGTTATTGCATTCCAATCAAGCTCTGAATTGTTGAGTTGGCTGTTTGCGAGCAGGCGGAGAGGTGTGTGTTTTTATACAAAATAAGTAGATTGGAGCCTGAGATGCTTAAAGAGAACCCTGAGGAATCAATTTGTTTTACTCGCAAGCAAACCCCTACAGGCCAAGAGTTGTAGTCTGCCACTACAAGTCTAGTCAGACATGGGGGTTTGTTTCCTCTCTCTCTCTCTTTGTGATTTGGCAGACATTCCCAAGCAAGCTGTAAGGTCTGGAAACTTAATGGCTGCAAATCCATAAAACTGTTCTATGCACAGATTATCTCTGCCGGGGCACTGACAATGGGATCCATATATTTTGAGCTGGAAATCGTAACTCAGTACTGTTGTGAGCGTTCTTGATTAATCCTTTTATTTGGGCTGAAAAACTGGGCTGAAATTGTGTACGTAATTCATTAGCTGCCATACAGACCTTCCAAGTGTCCCTATTTTCCAGGGACAGTACCGGATTTCCAGAAGCCGTCCTGGTTTCTGATTTGATCCTGAAATGTCCCGCTTTTCCTTAGGATGTCCCTATTTTCATTGGATAAATGTTGGAGGGTATGGATTTATGTGACCCTTAAGCCAAGAAGATAAACTATACAACCTTTAGAAGGCATCTGAAGGCAGCCCTGTATGTGGAATTTTTTTTTTTAATGTTTAGTGTTTTATTATGTTTTTATATATGTTGGAAGCTGCCCAGAGTGGCTGGAGCAACTCAGTCAGATGGTATAAATGAAGAAGAAGTAGTAATACAAACGACAACAACAATGGAATAGGATGCCCCTGTTTTCATCAGAGAAATGTTGGAGGGTATGCAATGCTCTAATTCTACCAGGGACAGTTTCTAAGGAAGGCAAAAGAGATGTCATGTCAGCCTCACCCGCCCACCTCATGCTTCACACCACATGTGAATATTCTTCAGGAGAACATCTATATCTCTAACCACCTTATAAATAGCTGAATGGGATTGTGCAGTAACCATGCATGGCAAAGGCATAAGGAGAGGGACATGTGTTAATAACTTTTCTATATGTATATAAAAAAGGATGCACAGGAAATGTTCCTAAAAATACACTGCATTTTGCAATTTAATACTGAGCTTTTAAAACTTTCAAATGGCTCCCAGCATCTGTTGATGCTATTGTGTAAATATAAAGCACTGTTAAACTTAATGGACATGCCTAACAGGGCCATTGATTTCAATGGGTCTATTCTGAATAGAACTTAGTTGAATACAAACTTTGGTGTCTAGTCCAGATTTCCAGAACTGTCACTTCTGGTATTTTGCATATGACTCAATGTGGTGTGGGCCTTAGAGAATGATCCTGAAAAGACTCAGGCCTCTAGACCCTAGTATGCATAGTAAAGGTGGTAGGCCCAGAGTTCGAAAGCATGCCAAAACGTACAAGTAGATAAATAGGCACCGCTCCGGTGGGAAGGTAAACGGCGTTTCTGTGCGCTGCTCTGGTTTCGGTGTTCCATTGCGCCAGAAGCAGCTTAATCATGCTGGCCACATGACCTGGAAAAACTGTCTGTGGACAAACGCCGGCTCCCTCGGCCTTTAAAGTGAGATGAGCGCCGCAACCCCAGAGTCATTTGTGACTGGACTTAACTGTTAGGGGTCCTTTACCTTTACTTTAGGTATATTTAAGGTATATTTATATACCTTATAGGTATATTTCTATTTCTAGGTATATTTATATATAAGTGCCATGGTTGTGTGAGAATGTTCAGATACAACAATGTCATCCTTATTTATTTATTTTGCCTGAAATTTCACATAATATTCTCACTCTGCATTAGGAAATGTAATGGCAAAGTTTTCTCGGGGTGGAGGGGAGCTACTAACACTTGCCCATCCAAGCCCCCTGAGATAAAAGTTATGTAACTATTGTGAATTGAGCACATTTGTGACCACATCTGGCAGTCATTTGCTCCGACACTGCACGGTGTAATGATCCCGCATTGCAATGGAGGAGCTTTGTAGAAAGTGAGCATGGGTGGTTGAGATGATGTGGCATTATTTGAATTGGGCGAGGGAGGAAACCGTGAGCACCTGACACAAAATAACTTTTCTGCAATTTTATATGAAATACGAACCGGGTTAAAACATCTGAGGCAAGACTAAGAACAGCAGAGACATTGGTGTCTTGGGTAACTGGAACAGCCTGTGACTCTTTCCTGTTAACTTCTTAATATGGACAACATCTGGGTAGCGCTAGATACCTCAGCCGTGTAAAAGCCGAAATAAACCATAATAGACACAATAGAGTACTAACCGAGTCACATAAGGGCTACAAGAGTCATTACCTTTATGCTAATAATCCTTGTTATGTGTTAGTGCTTGTTCAGGTAGCCCAGAATAATCAGGAGATTGACTGCTCCAAAGGGGCTATAGCATTTTTATCACCTCCAGAATTTCCAGATTAAATAGCCCTCAACTGGACCTTGCTACAATAAAAATAAGTCTCTAAGGAAGCTTCAGTGACCTGTTGCAGCAAATATTTGTATTCTAAAGAGCTTCCCCAGAGCCATTGCCTGTGAGAAAGAATATGGAGAAAGCTCATGAGGATGGTTTGCCCACTGCACCAGGCAATTAGTCTGTTCAGTGTAGTGCAGTGCAGTGGTTAGAACAGGCATAGGCAAACTCTGGCCCTCCAGATGTTTTGGAACTACAATTCCCTTTAACCCTAGCTAGCAGGACCAGTGGTCAGGGATGATGGGGACTGTAGTCTCAAAACATCTGGAGGGCTGGAGTTTGCCTATGCCTGGGTTAGAATGTCAGTGCAGGACTGAGGAGACCCTGCTTCAAATCTACGCTTTGCCATAAATATATCCTTGAATGCTCTAGACCCCATCAATAACATCCAGCTTATGTCTGCTGTCCAATATCCTTTGGGGAGAGACTGGGATAGAATTTATCATTAAGAAGTCGAGCCTATCTTCCTTTCATATCAACTGGTACTGCCATCTGATTAATACACCCAGGACCTAGCCAATTCATCATATAAATTCCAATTATTTATGGATTTAAACCTGCATACGGTTGCATGTTTCTAGATGATGCATGTGCATGTTGCACCAGAAGCCATCTTAGAAGAAGCATTCCCTCTGTGTGAGCGGCAGGTAGGATACTTTTTTCTTTGTGATGGCAATGCCACCCTACCATCTGTGAATTTGTCTGTTAAGCATTGTTGTTGTTGTTGTTTTAAAAAAAATCCACAAAATGAATCGGAGGCATGCTTCCAAGAGGATTAAATGCCTGAAAGAAATTAATCAACCCTGGTTTTCGCCAAGGAAAAGAGCAAATGAAATCATAATGTCGTGTCACTAAACCTTGAGCTGCAAAGCTGCAACATCTTTCTTACTGAAACCATCACAGAAGCATCTCGTTGTGAGAGGTAGCTTGTGCCATGACTTTACCAGTGTGGGATCTGGCCTTTGCCTTTCCGTGGACTCTTGGCATCACTTTCAAGTAATCTCATTTGCGGTGCAAATCACTTCCTTGTAGCTGTGTGTGATAAGAAAGAGGCAGACACCTTGACTAAATAAAATAAAATAAAATAAAAATATCTAAGTGACATTTTTTAACCCCGGCTTTTCAAAAGAGCTGGGTTTTTGCATATTTCTCTCAGCATGTCAATATTTCTGCGTGTGCCATGGAAACATTAGCATCCCCGGATAAGCAAGAGAGAATAGACGCGATCTGTGAGGAGAGGTTTCACTCTAGACACTGAGGAGGCCCTCACTTTTCCTCTGCCCCTCTCTCGGTGGAACGCAAGCCCCGCTGTTAATAATTGAAGGCTGCTTTGTGGAGAAAGAACTGTCCATATCCATCATTTTAAAGATGAAAATTTTCAAGCTCTTTCTGTTTTATGGCATATCAAACAATCCAACAGTAGACGACTCACAAGTCTCGCAACCGGCTCCAAGTTTCCAGCCTTTGAAAAGTTTGTTATTTTGACTTAAGTATTGAGATACTTCTTTTTCTCTTACAAAGAAGATGCATCGTTTGAGGATTCAAAGGAGCAAAAGAGAAAATCCTCATTTTCCTTGACAGAATGCTTGCTGTGCTCTCCACGTTGAGGACTGGCAAATATGAACAGACAGGTTTACACTTTTATCCCTTCTTGTTACCCAACATGGCTTTTAGGACTTTCTCCAAATGAAGTACTCGGCAAGACATCCAAAGATGAAAGAGTTGGAGGATGAACTCACCTACATAGAGCTTATCAAGGCTTTAACATTGTGATTGATAATGCTCCTGTACCTGTAGCATATATATTAAAAACCCCTTTGTGGTTTCAAGTGAATGTATCTCATGGATGCGTATGGGATATTTCTCCCCCTGCTAAGCTGTAAAGGGGACAATCTTGTCGAGCTGAAGAAAAGGCATGTGCTGACTCTAGCAGAAGAGGTATCGGATGGAGTGGATTTCAGAACTAATTTAGTTCTCCTCTGCACTCTCTTTTTTACATTTCATTTTTGTCTTGCTGTCCCAAGAAAACCATTGCTGGTGGTAGATAGAGGAGAAGCTGGAGACCACTCACTGCTACAGAGACAAATCCCAGAGGGATAACTATGTTCATGTGTTTTAATGAAAACAAGTCCTCCAGCACCACAGAGACTGATAAATTTAGCATGGCAGCCATCTTTAGAGTCCCATTTCAATGAAGTGGAAAGGCACTAAATACTTAAAAACAAAGCTAAATAACACTGGCTGAGTATTCAGGGATCGTGAATTTGTGACATCAGAGGCACTTGCCCATCAAATGACTATGAAAGTTACTCAACCACTCCTGTTATTTATCACTCCTCTTATACAAAAATCTCCAAATGGGTCTGAACTTCAATGTCTAAAACTCCTGGTAGAGGACAAGGATCTAGAGATCACGCTAAGGGTGGCCAAATTCTGTGCGACTGCCATAAAACTTAGGGAACAATCTGTACTGCCAAAATGATTAAGGTTTTAAATGACAATTTTAGGTTATATTTTAGTGATCAGGATTTAATATATATTTTTAATTGCCGCTATATCTGAATTGTCTCTGTAACACCCAGTTGCAATTCAATTTATTCCTGTTGTGTTTTATGATTTTCCTGATATTGTAAGTGAGCCGGAACTGGTCTGTGGCCGTAATAATAAAATTCAATTCAATACTCAACCACTTTGTTTGTTCTGTGCTGGATTTTTGAAGTTCTCTTGAAACCCAGTGGAGCAACAAGATTGGTTGGGATGTTTTCATGCTTTGGGCCCCTCCATCCTATGCTCAGGTTAAATAATGGTTAATATGGTTAAATAAAACCATATATTCTAAAAAAATACCATGGTCTCCACTGGCCTTCATTCAGTCTCTCAACACTTGGAGATTAGGGTGACGTGCCTGAATGCTTTTGTATTGGTTGTGAACCACCAATCCTGAATCTTAGTAGTACTGGAAAGAGAGAGTGAGGCTGGATCTAGACATATTTTTTAAAAAAGTGTTTCAGGAAAACGTGTTGTAAACCTCAAAGTGGGAAATCACGTTGGCGAAAGATGGAACTCCACAGCGCCATCTGGTGCCACAGTGTTATAACGCATATAAAATGCTTTTTCTTTACTAATGTAGTTGAGTCCTGAGAGTGTGAGCGAGAGATAAATCTCTCTCTCCACTGTCTTCTTACCTCTATCACAGCCCCCCCCCCCCCGGTGCCCTTCAGATGTTTGGGACTACATCTCCCACCAGCAACTGTCCAATTATTCCTACATTTAGGCTACATGCACCCCATAAAACACATTCGCCCCCACCAAAGAATCCTGGGAACCAAAAATGTATGCAAGATGAGCACAGTGATTCTTCACAGCATCAGTGATTGGAAATATCTTAGCATCTCTGGGTAAACTGACACCTTTAGTGGGACAGGAAACCACTATCTCTGTTCAGGCCCAAATGAATAGAACCGAAAGTTTTGATAAGCTGCAATTCAGCAATTTCATGCTAGAGTTTCCTTTTGAAGTTCCTTTGTTCAGGGATGGTGACATTAAGTTCAGTAATAAATTGTCCTCGCAGGGTGAAATGTTCTTCTGCAGACTTATTGGTTTCTGATTTCAGCAAGGCCCTTTTTTCCTATTAGCTTCACAATTATATCAGCTTAACCAGTCTAGCTTTAATAATGCTCTCAATCAATGTACCTAGGGGCAGGCACATGATTTGGCTGTCAGGTGCCTGACTTCTGAGATCCAGCCCCCAGAATCCCTTTTGAAAACGTGTTACATTGGCTACCCTCCAAAACTCTAGTAAGGAGGCCGATTTTAATCTTGGAATTCTTTGTTGAAAGATCAGCAATGTCATATCCTGTGTTTAAAACTACTTGAGTGACTGCCACTCAGTACCACTGCTCAATTTACTCTAAAATGTCATAGTTTGCTTCTCCTTAGATCCCCTCTCCTCCCCCACCGAAACAATGATTCAAATGTCAGTATCTCTCAAACAAAGATAAAACTGGCTCAAAGAATTCATTTTAGCCTTTCAACCATATCCATGTCTTCATTCAAAACTACAGTGGTACCTCGAGTTAAGTACTTAATTCGTTCCGCAGGTCTGTTCTTAACCTGAAACTGTTCTTAACCTGAAGCACCACTTCAGCTAATGGGGCCTCCCGCTGCCGCCGTGTCGCTGGAGCACAATTTCTGTTCTCATCCTGAAGCAAAGTTTTTAACCTGAAACACTATTTCTGGGTTGGCGGAGTCTGTAACCTGAATAGTATGTAACCTGAAGCGTATGTAACCCAAGGTACCACTGTATATAGTTTAGTCTTCTGGCAGCACAGTTAATGTACTCATAATTAAGTCCTCATATGCAAAAAACTAAGAAGTGGGTCCTCAAATGCATATTTAGGCTAAAGGCAAGTTGCAGGCAGGAATATTCCTAGGTACAAAAAAAGAAAAAAAATTAGACACAGGTGGATATGCTAACTCCTGTGTAGACGCAAATTCAGGCTAATTTTAAAAGCTCTTGGCTTTTCTGCTCCATAGAATTATAGAGTTGGAAGGGACCCTCAGTATCACCTAGTCCAGGGGTCAGCAGCGTGCAGCCCATGGACTGGATGCGGCCCACGAACACCATTTTACCGGCCCCCGAGCTGCCCCCAAACCAAGCTGCCCGCTCGGTGAGTCCCCTGTGTGTTGCACTAAACCAGCACAGCGCGGCGTGGGGACTTGCTGAGCAGCGCTGGAAATCACGTCTGTGCACACACAGATACCGGAAATTGCTTCTGCGCATGCCCAGACACTGAAAATTCCTTCTGCGCAGGCACAATTTTCAGCATCTGGGCATGCGCAGAAGCGATTTTCAGCGCTGCAGACATGCACAGATGCGATTTTCGGCGTCGCGCTACGCTGGCCCGCCCCAGAGACGATCTCTGCAGGAGTGATCCAGCCCATGACCAGTAACCCTGATCTAGTCCAACCCCCTGTAATGCAGGAATATGTAGCTGTCCCACACAGGGATTGAACCTACATGCTTGGTGTTATCAGCACCACTGAGCTATCCAGGTTTTTTTTTTGTTTGTTTGTTTTTTTGGTGTGGTGCTTTTCCCGGGAAAACCCACATTTTACTGCTGAATAAGCAGGAGCAGGAGATGCAGCACAAAAAAATGGGCCACCCACCAAACAACACCGCTGACTGAAAAGGATGAATATATCATCCTCCTCCTCCTCTTCCTCCTTGCTGTTCAGCCAAAATATGCACTGAGGGCAGCTTACAACTCAGAAACACTGAGCTAGCCCCTGTAAAGGCACAAAAGGAAAATTAATTGGGAGGGTAAAGGAAGTAAGCAAACACAGGCTCAACTTCTTAGTTATTACCGCAACATATCTTGCAATGGGCGCATTTTTCTCATGCACAGTATTTCAAAAGCACTTAGTCTGTTTCCCTGAAAAGAAAACCCCAGATTCTTCTTTGGACATATCAGCATTCCGAAGCCCCGGACAACTTCCTGCTCCCATTATAGCCGTGCTAAAATTATCGCCATCCTGTTCACTTTTGTCATATGCATGTTCGATGACTCTTATACGGTATCCAGCGTTATTTATTTCCACTCTTTCCTGACGGGGAAGAAAATCGTTGGTTTCCACCTTCCTCCTTCCTTTTTAACACTGTCCCTTTTGAAAGCTGACATTCTTAAATTAGCTTCTTCTTCTTCTTCTTCTCCTCTTGCTTTTTTAAAAAGTGCATTTTATAGTCAAGCAAGCAGTAATTGGACACTGTGACTATGAGTGGCCCTTGTGGTGTTTGGACCGAGTCCAAATGTACCTTCTGTCTGTCTCTGACACAGGCAGACAATAGCAGTATTATTTACTGTGCTGGCTCTGTGTAATTCGACAGGCCAGCTGCAGGAACAAAGAGCTGCTAACATTTTGCCCGGCCCTATTCCCAACTGAAGGCCCATCTACATTTCATAAATTATTTCCTCAAATGGTAGATTCTCTTTCCTCCCTCTAACCCTTACTGTGCTAATTTGGAAACTAAACGTTAACCATAAAAACACTATCCCCTTTCTTAGCTGTCACCCGGGTATTGTGGGACGCTGCCCTTGAAGCGATCGCCCCAGAGTCATTATATTGTCATTATTTATTATTAAATACAATTTGTCTGATTATCTCAGCCCCCAAGATCAAGGATTCGTCCCCTTTGCACAGACGTTCTCAGGATCCAGATTGCTGCGAGGCTTGTAAAAAAAAGAAAGAAAAAGGCAGGACAAGGAAGGGTCATGTAGCTTCGCGTAGCAACTGGACGAGGCATCTAGGATGCAGATGCACACTTTAGATAGGTGCAGCTTTGCTAAGGATAACTATTTATATGATAGGAGGCCACTCCTGTATTGCAACAAAAGGACAAAATGCATTTTTTAAAAAAAGAAAGACAAAAGAGGAAAGAGATTTGCATAAAATGGCATATGATAATTTGTACGTATGGGTGCAATTTTAAAGAAATAATTACTATAATTTAATTAGGAAATAAAAACCAGTACATCTTACCCCGGTGGGAAAGACTGCGACCAGGTTAACCGTGTGCTTGCTCTGTCTACTATCCAGGTGCTAACCATTGATGTGCAACTTGAAGGCCTCTGATCTCTCCTGTCTTACAGTTCAGTTGGTTAGTTAGAGCATCATGCTGATAGCACCAAGGCTGCAGGTTCAGTCCTCATATGGGGCAGCTGCATATTCCTGCATTGCACAGAGCTGGACTAGATCAGGCATGTCCAACTCCCAAGAGACTGCGATCTACTCTCAGTACATAAAAGCTAGCAGTGATCTAGCCTTTGGGGGGGGGGGGAGAAGCCAAAGTTGTTGAGCTTTTATTTGGTGGGGGGCAGTGGCCATAGTTGCGGAGCTACTTTGGGTTGGATTTCCATCAATATAACATGAAGCGCTTTCAATTTCGCACAGTGCAACAGACAACATTGCTTCCGCTAGCCACATCCAATACTGCAGTGCCGACGGACACAGCTAATGCTGGAGGAGGGAGGCGAGGTCATTACTAGCCTGCAATTGATCATGATCGACAACTAGTGTGATGCGATCGACCCGTCAATCAAGATTGATCTGTTGGACATGCCTGGACTAGATGATCCTCAAGGTTCCTTCTCACTCTACAATTCTACAACTCTACAATCTCTGGACCAGACAGCCCTTCAAACAGAAGGCACTTTCAAATAAGAGGACTGCCCTCTGTAGAGTCAGACACGGCGTCAGCTTACTTTCTAAGCATTCAAAGCATCTCACCTATATTACAATTTATTATGTTATTTTTTGTTTTTTTTTAAACTTCTTGTGTTTTTAATTTTTTGGGTTTGTAAACTTCCCTGTGATCCTTGGACGAAGGGCAGCACAGAAATTTAATCCAGTGGTTCCTCGAGTTACAAACGCCTCAGGTTACAAATGCTTCAGGTTACAAACTCCGCTAACCTGGAAGAGTTACCTCGAGTTGAGAACTTTGCCCCAGGATGAGAACGGAAATCGTGCGCCAGCGGTGTAGAAGGAGCAGCAAGAGGCCCCACTAGCAAAAGCTTGCCTCTAGTTAAGAACAGTTTCAGGTTAAGAATGGACCTCCAGAAAGAATTAAGTTCGTAACTAGAGGTACCACTGTAAATAAAATAACACATCCTCACTGTTTAACACATGTCTATATATTGTCTCTCAGAAATGAAGGTTTAAGTACATTGATCAGCCCTTGCGATCGAGCAATATGCAAGTACAAAATGCATATGGACTGCAAGGCTCCCAGAGGCCTCTGGTTTGGCTGCTGTGAGAACAGGGTGCTGAACTAGATTTGTCTGTGGCTGGATCCAGTAGGATTTTTCTTGTATTTTTGCAATTTCCCTTCATAAACTGGAAGGTTGGGTCGGTGGGGAAAGGAAGTTTGCAGGAAGCAGAAGACTTGTTTTTGAAGCTGGGTGACCACTTTAGCCTTGCCAAAAGAGAGGGCATAGATTTGTATTCAGATTCCATATGCTAATTTATACGGATGCAAACTTAGAAAGAATTACTATCATTCAAATAGAAATATGATACATCTCACCGTAAGGGGAAAGACTGTGAATAGGTGAACTGCATGTCTGCTCATTCTGCTGTTCTAGTGCTAAATGAGCTTCAATCCCAGAAAGCAACAACAACAACTATTATTATTATTATTATTATTATTATTATTAAAGATATCTGAAAAACTGTACTTTTCAGACAGGCCTGGGGACATTTAATTTTTCAAAGAAAAACCCCATTTCTTGAGGTTTTTATTCTTGTCACTGTAATATTACATTTTTATGTTGTCTTTATGCCTTGCCATTCATTTGTGGTTTATAAATATTTAAATAAATTGTTGAAATTATACAAATAACTGTTGCTCTATTCTCGGGGCTCTTAAACAGCCCAACAGCCCTTCAAACAGAGGTCTGTCCTCTCCAGTGACAAACCCATCCATCAAAGCAAGGAATGTCCTCTGTAAAATAGGACATGTGGCCACTTTACCGTGAAGCTTTGAGCAGCAGAACTGCACGTGTCTAAGGGAGAGATATTATATATACATATAAATATGTGTGTGTGTGTGTGTGTGTAATAATAAACCACAACAAGAAAAAAAAGTTCCAAGAAGTTGCTAAGTTGCTTCACTGATTGGAGCCTAGAGTTCTCTGACACATTTTTCTCTAGGGCTGTCCCAGAGGTAGCACAGCTGCTTACTCTCCCTTCACATTGAGATGAAAGGTTCTTTTTAGCCTTAGGAGTGCCATTTCTGCAGGGCATGAACTTGGTATTTTCATGTCGTGAACTTAGTATTCTTATGCTTCTGTACATACAGTGCTCCTGAAATGAATGGTGTTCGTACAAGGTTAAATCCACCGTAGGAAAGGGTGCTGGAATCCTCAACAGCACATTGTGGGCTTAATGGGATTATTAAAGGGGGTGGGTGTGATTTCCCATTGCTTTGTCTATTTCATTTCTCTGCCTTATCGATCAATAATCTTTTGCACCATTACATTAAAGGAAAAAATATATAAAAATCAGGTGGATTAATGATCTCAGCACTTGCAAGCAAAGGATGAGGGATTTGCAAATGAGGATAGGGTTCCAGTTTATAAATAAATTTGAAGCAACAAATAAATAATTATAATAATAATTATATGCCACACATCTGACTGGGTTGCCCCAGACACTCAGAGTGGCTTCCAACAATTATAAAACCACAGTAAAACATTGCCATCCCTATGTGAAGGGTATTCCTTTAAAGGAATCCAGGGACTCAATGGTTTGGTCAACCCTTGAGAGGGGGTTGTGCCCGTGCCTGAGTCCAGGGGGACATTTGGGTGGCAGAGTTAGCCCGTTCCCAGCTTTCCACTTATCCAGGTGTTCACCCTTGGCTGACCTATGCTGGAACCCTGGGTCAGCGCTACCTGCATGGCAGGGAGCTAGGCTATGCAACCAGTCACTTTCTGTAATCAATAAAGTTGTGGCCTAAATTCTGCCAAAAACCAAAACCAAAAATTTGAGTCATGTGTGAATTTATTTAGGGGGGAGGTTTCTGGGTCTGAACACGCAATTGTAACTCTGGGAGCAGTAAACTGCAGTGCCCAGAATTCTATGAGGGAAAGCATGTGATTTAAATGTGCCTTAAAGTCACAGTGCGTATGCAGCCTTAGTGTTTGTGCCACCATGGTAACTTGCCAATGGAGGGCACTGCCACTGCCCTTTTCCCCAACAAACTGTACAGGCCCTGGACTTTGCCCTTACCTGGACATTGACAGCATATCAAAAAACAATGTGCCCTCTTTCTGCACGAGTCCCGCCTGGTAGCATACAGCTTTCATGAAATAAAACAGTATAAGAGATGGAAACAGCACCTAGGCATGTCAGCAGAATTCCTCACGACAGGTATTCACCCAAATACGAGGCATCCAAATTTCAGATATCAATCTGAATTAAAATATTGGGCTTGATGAGCAATATCAAACATGACAAGTATTCTTTTTAGGATTCTTGGAGAAAGATGAGCTGCAAGCACTGACATGCAGGTTTGATTGCTTTCACAGTGAGAAAGGCAGACCCTCTGAAGACTGTGGACACTGTTACGATAACTGGCTTGACAGCTGCAATGATAATTGGGAAGGGCCGGCATTTAGCAGCCTGGATGCTGAGCGAGTCCTGAAAAAAAGGCCAGGCTTTGCGCAAGGAATCGCAGAACCTCATTGCCACCGTGCCCCCTTGAGCCCAGCATGTGCGCATGATCCCACCTGCAGTCAATGCCTTTCATGCTCCAACTACACAACTGTGCATCAAATACCTGTACAAGTATTGTTTCTTTATAAACTTTGCTGACGCCCGATCCTACGCCCTACCACATGGCGATGCTCACGTGGTCACACTAAAAGGATTTCGTTGACTTAGAACAACTGTTGCTGAAGGATCAAAGGGATCAGAAAGATAATGCGAGAAAGCAAGATATAATATGTCTCAGAAGCTACCAAATGAGAGGATAGGGGCTTCAAACTGAGGATAGGCCTCAGAACCTGGCATCATTGGATGGATGACAGGGTTCCATCCCTGTACCTATATGTTGTCTACTCTTCTTGTGAGTTGCTTTCTGGGTAATTTTGAAAAGCAGGATATAAATACAGCCGTACCTTGGAAGTCGAACGCCTTGCCAGTCGAACATTTTGGCTCCTGAATGTCACAAACCCAGAAGCGATTGTGAACGTTCTTTGGAACCAGAACGTCCACCATGACTTCTGCAGCTTCCGATTGGCTGCAGGAGCTTCATGCAGTGATTGCATGCTCTTTATTGCAGCTTGTAAAACAGTGATTGAATTGCCCACCAAACCTCAGGCTTTTATATACATTATAATGAGTCCCGTCTGATTGGCTGATTCTGCTTCCCTACTGGAGCCTGATTGGTCTTTTTCTGCAGTTGTTGCATTCTAGGATCCAAGCTCACCATGATCAACTCCCGCCCAGAAACCCATATCCCCACCGTGGAAGGACTTGGCCTCCACAGTCACTTACAGACTCACTGTTAAGACCGTGTTCGTGGAAGACAATCTTACTTGGCTATGAGTGATTGCCAAAGAAGAAGAATACAGAGCTGGTAAGTTTCGACATTTTTAACAGTAATGGCTCCCAAAAGAAAGGTCCTGGAGTTTATAAACAAGCAACATCAAGTGGTTTTTTCCTGGGTTTTTGTTTTTTGTTTTAAAAAAAGGTTAAGCAAGAAAAGCAGCCAGCAAATCCACTTTATCAATGAACTCCAAATTCCATTATGGTAAAGCTGCAAAAAGCAGCGTTTTTAGTTCTCTCTTTAAAATCAACAGAGAGGGAACCCAGTGCCAGAGAATTCCAGAGTCAAGATGCCATGATTAAAATGGCCCCATTTCTTAGTGGTATCCAACTCAGAAGGTGAGCAAATCCTCAAAAAAGAAGCTCTCAATAGTTGCAAAATGTAATTTACATACGCTATGTGGGGAACATGGATCATTAAATGAAATGATATTTAGGTAACCAAGGTTACATTTATGGATGTCTAATTTCCAGATGTACCTCCAGGGTTTCACCAATAAGTGGCATCAAAAGTAAATCTGGAGGTTCTTTCTCGGGAGAACCATCTGAGGAACTGTGAAAGCAGATATAAGATTCCAGTAAGGTGAATGACATTTCTCAGAGGGATGCCACACACCATTAGATTGATATTGAACCTCACCTAAAGCAAAAATTTAAGCAAGCATGGAGATTCTTCTGCTGGCTAAACATCTGAAGAACAATCAGCGAAGCCCAAAGAATGTTGATGAACTAGCATGGCTTTAAAGGGAGAGTGTCTCAATACTTGCTTTTCAGGGGCGATCCATTAGTCTAAGAGAACTGCCCTCATTTATGATTAATTAAATGAGTCTGCACTGAAGTACTCCTAGGATAGAGGACTTTAGCTCTTCATATATTTGAAATACTTTGTGTGCCCCTCTTCATTGTACAGTACCAACCCAGCTGCTGAGAGCTTCAACAGAGGCCTGACTCTGGCTGCCTCTTGTCTTCTGAAGTGAGGCAACTAGTTTCCAGAGACAGTGGTGACCATCTTTGGAACACCTTCCTTTCCTTGTTTGATTGGCGTCATTTCTTTATTTCCTTGGGTTTGCAAAGTCATTTAAATAACATATACAGTGTCCAGAGAGAAAAGTCCTGATAACACTTTTCTGTGCAAACTGAACAAAAGCAGCATATAATTTAAGAAGAAACAGAGAGGTTTTGTCTTTCTTACTTCAGACCTTGTACATAGCAGGGAGACATGCAACTAAAGCATCCAGAGGAAAACTTGCAAAATCGGAAAGATAATTATATTCCAGTCTGCACATTTGTCTGGCCTGTAGCCAACAGCGTAGTGAGCATGTTCAGTTACCTGACCTCTCTCTGGCTGAGTTGCTCCTGTACACTGGGACACATATGCAGAGAGGGGAGGTGTGGCACTGACCTCACCAGGGTGTTATCCATCACAGTATGGAACTGTGGCTTAAACAGAGGGGGGTCAGGTAGACCCAAATACAGTGGTACCTCGGGTTACATATGCTTCAGGTTACAGATGCTTCAGGTTACAGACTCCGCTAACCCAGAAATAGTGCTTCAGGTTAAGAACTTTGCTTCAGGATGAGAACAGAAATCGTGCTCCGGCAGCACGGCAGCAGCAGGAGGCCCCATTAGCTAAAGTGGTGCTTCAGGTTAAGAACAGTTTCAGGTTAAGTACGGACCTCTGGAACGAATTAAGTACTTAACCTGAGGTACCACTGTATGCCATTCACTACTGACATGACATGAGGTTCAGGTCACACAACACCCAGTTATCTGGGAGCGCAGCTCTTGAATTAAATGGGACTTACTTCTGAGTAGACATGCACAGGCTAGCACTGTTGTTTCCTTTGATGCTATTTCATTTGATAATATTGCATTCAGTTTATATGTCTTTGGAATAACTATATATATAGCCTAAGGGTTTGGATTGCATTGAAAAAAATCAATAAAATAAGACACTTGTGTTCTACGAAGCTTTCATTTGGTTCTCAAAGCATTTCCTTGGATAAACAGCCAATCAAGCTGAATTAGTTAAGAAAAAGACACAAGCCATTTCCAGTGGAGAGTGGCAATTGCTGCACAAGAATGTTAACCCTTATTCATTAACGTGCGTAACAGCTGGCTTGTGTTTCTCTCTCCTTTTTTGTGGGTTTGGAAGAAAGCTCATCTGGAGTAGCCTTAGAACTATGTGAATGGGTCATGGTTGGGGTTTCAGCTGGTCTCTGTGACCACAAACCACAACGATAAGGCTTCAGCCAGATCTATCATAGAGGCCTTTTAAAAACAGCCACAAATGATGGGGATCAGTACAGTCTGCTGGCCACAGAATAATAATGTCTAATCATGGTTAACCTTTTCCCCATCTACAAAGCATAACATTCACCCTGTGTAAGGGCCATTAGTGCTACATTTTTTTCCCTGTCTTCTACTGCTCAAGAATATATAAAGTCCAGCACGACACAGGCGTCTCCACACTATACATCTTAGTTGTGAGTTCTGGAAGACCTGCTCCCTGCCTTGCAGGCCTTTTCCCACATGCCCGAATCCAGCTACAACAACTGAGGCTGCTGAAGAGACCAGAGACCATCTTGGCTGTGTGTCCTGGAAAACCTGCTCCCCCAGGCCTTTTTCCACTTGGCCTGGGAGTTCAGGGCCCGGACTGACTCCAGCTACAAAAAGCTGAAGCTGCTGAACAAACACTTGGGCTGGGGTCTTGTTTAGGGCATTTTGTTGGGGAGGGATGTTGCTGCTGCTGCTGCTGCTGCTGGGTTTTTTTTTCATCTTTATTTTAGATCTTCTTGTGATTTATGTGGAGATTTGGTTGTGTATTTTTTTAATATTCTATTTAGTGTTTATGACTACTTTTGCTACGTTGTAGCTGTGCATTTCTTTTCATGTTGTAAGCCTCCTCCTCAAGCATGGTGTGAAATGTGCAAATACAAATAAAACAATGTATGTATGCATTTCTCCTGTTGCCCTTGCAGTGCTACACAGATGATATTGTGCTACCAGACAGACCTGGGGTGTCCAGAAGAGTCATGTAAGAGAGCCAAGCTATGTACTAAAGCTGGGGAAACTTTTTGAGGGCCACATTCCCTCTTGGGAACCTCATGCTGGTGGTGTGCATAACAGAAGCTATCGGTGGGTGGGCCTGAAGACAAGAAAAAGTGGGAGCACCCCATTTTCTACCTTTCTGCCTGCCCATTGTCTCCCTCTCTCCTTCCCTACTTAGTGGGATGCCAGAAAAGAGGCAGAACACTTTTATCAGAAACCTGAACTATGACATCCTCTACAAATTAGGCCGAGGGCTTCATGCAAAGGGCATTTCAGGTACCCTGGAGCACTGTGGAGAATTCAAAATGGCGGACTGTCTTCACCTGCCACAGGAAGTCACAGAGCCAGGTCAGTCCTGGTGGGCTCTGAGGGGGTGCTGTGCCACCTGTGCTTGTTCAAGATTATACCAGGCACTGATCCTTGGCTTGACTACCGTGTAACAACTACGACATTTTTTTACTTTTATGGTTTTTTCAGTAACGTTGCAGTTTTTTTCTTATGTGATTTTGTAATTCTCCATGGGTTTCGTTTTGGAAAACCACATTAAGTCTCACCTAGGAAGGTGGTATTAAACAGATAAATCTGTGTCCTGTCCCCCCCACCTATGACCTGAAATGGTACAGTCCAATGCTAGTTCTTTCCTCCTTCCACCTGCTGCTTGCAAGAACATACCTTACAAACAAAAATGTCATTCTTGTGCTTGTGAAAAAGTGTTTCTATATGGAGATTGCCCTCTTCTAATCCTGTTTCTCTTTCTCTCTCCTTCTCTGAGTGTTGTTATTATAAACATCATTGGGGAAGTCATTTCACTGACTGGACCCAACGGGAGTCTGACGCTCTTATTTTGACCGGCTGTTTATTGTGCCTGTAGCTGACTAACTTACCGTATCAAAAATACAGTTTTGCAAAATAGACACAGATGACAAACAGAAAAATCACAGGAAAGAGACAGTATGGGTATGGAGCACACTCGAGTCTCAACTAGGTGTACTTCAAAAGCTCATTATAATCAGCAAACGAAATCTTAGCATCGACTGTCATCTACTTTGAGCTATTTCATCTTTTCAAGACTCTCTCATCCTGTGACATCTTCTAAAACAGCAGGAACCCCCGTCTTGTGCTTCAGCTATCCAACACACAACTCTCAGGTGGAACAATAATCTTTTCCCCAGATCCAAAGTCCTCCGGTTCCATTGCTCATTTTTATGATAAGCCACCCTAGAACACTTGTCCAGGAAGTAGACACCCCGTGTGGAATCAGCAAGAGGAATTGCATTCTTAATTATGCTCTATTTATTCAAATGGAAGAGTAAGGAATGACATCTGCAACTTTGATGAAACAGTGGAGGCTGGTCCAGTAGCACAAATGGGGTGTTGCCCCACCAACCTCAGTTTGTTCTCAGCCAGCCCCCACCTACCTTATTCTTATTTACAACCAGACCAGGTTGTCAACTTCCTCCACCTTAGTCCCTTGTAGAACTCAGCAGGGAGGAAAATGATGGCAACACTAGCATTGGTTGACTTTGCCTGTCATTCACTCTGGCTCCACCTTCTGTTGGCCTCCATGCGTTCCACTCTACAAGTTCCATTGAGCACCAGCCATCACTGTTTGCCTCAGTGTCACATAACTGGAAGGCAAGCTCACATAGTTGAATTTTCCCTTATCTGACTCCCCTTATCCACCCTGTACCCAGCCCTAAAGTATTTCCAGAGACTCTCTCACAAAATATTGTGGATTTTTTCTCACACGGTTTCAGAATCACCTGAAATTGGGCAGAAGAGTGTTGAGGATCCAAGTCCACCCTATCATGGAGGCCCCTTAAATCACAGCCAAAAAATGTTCGATGGGAAGGACCCCCTCCCTCTTTCTCTCTACACAGACACCCACACATGCAAACACATACTGTATATATGGAGTGTCTTCCAGATGCACATCATTGGATACAACCAAATGGTAAAATTTGAAGTCCAATGATTCCCCCCCCCCACAGACAGCAGAATCCAGTGAGGAAGTTATGGCCTTCAATGTACCACTTCTGGCTTCAAGGATTTGATCATACATTTGAGTCCTTTTCAGGCTTTCAAAAAAACCCTTCCACATAGAAAACTAGCTATAGGGTTGCCATATTTTTTGGGCAAAGATGTTGAGGTTTTTATTGTTTTTTAGTTTTGTTGAGCTTTTTGGGCAAAATCGCAAACAACAACAATGTTTTTGAGCTTTTTTTTAATGGAAACACTGCACAAACAGCACTGCCGACATGGGCTGCCATACATCCAGTGGCGTAGCATGGGGGGTGCAGGGGGTGCCGGCCGCACCGGGTGCAACACCTGGGGGTTAGGGTTAGGGGGCGCAAATCCACGGGTTAGGGGGCACAAATTACTTGCCTTGCCCTGGGTGCTGACAACCCATGCTACGCCACTGCATACATCCACATTTGCCCAGACATTTGCCCAATTTCCACCCAGTAACTGCTGCTCACGGCAGTGTTCCAGATATGTCCAGGAAAATCAGGACATATGGCAACTAGCAGTGCAGGCAGAAGGGCTGGACTTCATCTTCCTGAGATGTTATTTTTCTATGCACAGGGCAGGGGGCCATTTTTTGAGAGGAGCATTCAAACACATTAAATGTCGCTGTTAGTACCAGGACTAGCTTCACCATTTGACTCTGCTGAATGAATAAAGTGCATAATAATAACAATAACAACAACAATAATACTTTGAGGGAACAGAATTCACCGGAATTTGCCTTGGATGTTAAGGTAGACTCACAGGAGAAGAGAAAAAGATATAAAGAGGGAGGGAGGGAGATTGTTTTCAGACGTTGCCCCCTCACTTGCCATCTCATTTCCTCTAAGCTTAGAAATAATGTCAGATAAGCCTTTCACATGTATTCTGGAGTGGCTGCATGTTTAAATACATTTGACAATATGCAGCAAAATCCTCTTTCAATACGCCGGGCGGCAGACAAACAGCAAAAGGGTAGTTCTCCATGTCTGTAAATACAGCAAAGCCGGCATGTGTGCCGCACAAACTGACCTTTGTGGAATTGTTCAAATTTGGCAATGAAATTGATAGATTTACATGATGCATATGCAGCCAGCCGCTCTGTCTTCGTGTCCTTGTGCTCATTATAAAAGGCACGGACACCGCGCTTGGTTTATAGAGGGATGATAAAATGCCCCATGGCACCTGGGCTCCCTGCAGAGCTCAGAAGATTTATCTGCCTTTAGATGAGGCACTCTTCACATTGGGACCGTTCCCTTGCCATCTTCCCACTGGTGAACTTAAAGCCTGGACTTAAAGGGATCACTTATCTGGCTGGGAGAATAATTTAGTCGCTGTCCACTCTAGGCTTTGTCCTCCCAGGCCTGTATTTTAATAAAGGACATCAGTTTACTCAATTGTGCTGAATTGTGATTTTGGGGGTTTGTGATTTAAGCCAGACGGGGTCTAATGGCTGTTTTATCTCGGCAAGGCCCAGCTTTTCCTGGGAAGGAGCGGGTGGGGGAGGGGCACGGGCTTTGCCTGCTCTCTCTGCTAATGTACATATATAGACCAAAGACCTTGGAGAAGGGTACATGGCTGACACCTGATTGGAAGCAGAGGGGTAGCAGTAAATCCATGCCACACTCTTGTTTCCCTGAGCCACAGCAGATGAATATTGCATTCGTTTGCAAAGCATATTGAGCATAGGAAAAACCTTCTTGGGTGAAAGAATTTCCAACAGAGGTGCTATTTAAGACCCTCTTCTTTGGATCGGTGTTTTGGAAACCTGTGTTGTAAGCAGGGCTTTTTCCCCCCAGCCAGAACTTGCCAGAACTCAGTTCCGGCACCTATCAGGTGGGTGCCTTTGCCATTATAACAGAACATGGTGAGTTCTGGTGCCTCATTTTCTAGAAAAATAGCACGGGTTGGATGTCTTGTGCATAAGGAAGCTTGCTTCTCCATGGACCTCTCCCTCCATGGTTTGAGGGGAAATAATGATGATGGAGTCTTGCAGGACCTTGCATGCTTAAGAAATTTGCAACAAAGGTCCGTATAGTTAAAGCTATGGTTTTCCCAGTAGTGATGTATGGAAGTGAGAGCTGGATCATAAAGAAGGCTGATTGCCGAAGAATTGATGCTTTTGAATTATGGTCTGGAGGAGACTCTTGAGAATCCCATGGACTGCAAGAAGATCAAACCTCTCCATTCTTAAGGAAATCATCCCTGGGTGCTCACTGGAAGGACAGATCCTGAAGCTGAGACTCCAATACTTTGGCCACCACATGAGAAGAGAAGACTCCCTGGAAAAGACCCTGATGTTGGGAAAGATGGAGGGCACAAGGAGAAGGGGACGACAGAGGACGAGATGGTTGGATAGTGTTCTTGAAGCTACCAGCATGAGTTTGACCAAACTGCGGGAGGCAGTGGAAGACAGAAGTGCCTGGTGTGCTCTGGTCCATGGGGTCATGAAGAGTCGGACACGACTAAATGCCTAAACAACAACTACAACGTTTTTGTGCAACCTCCAGTTCATGAAGGTTCATGGCACTACCAGTGTGTTCATCTTTAAGGTTCTGCAATACTCCTCAGTTGAATTTGCTGCACCTACCTCTCTGGTTTGGAGCAATTAGCAAGAAATGCATAAAGAGCAAAGCAGGCCTATGTTGAATATTTTCAGCATGAAAAGGGGAAATTGAGGAACCTGACATTTTCTCTGAAAGAATCCCCCTTATTTTTTCAGAAAACAAAAACAAAAACAGCTATTTCAGTCCTGCTATCCAAGGGCTCAAAGAGAAGACACTATAGCAGCGGTGGGCAAATGGATTTTCCAAATGGTGTTGAACTCTTAACTCCAGCCAGCATGCTCAACAGTCAAGAACTTAAGAAAATACCTCCTGTATCAGGGCAAAAGCCTCATCTAGTTTGACAACCTGTTTTCACAGTGGAAAACCAGATACCTGTGGGAAGCTCACAAGATAATGGTATTCAGATGCATACTGGTTCTGATGACAGTACAGTCCTACACAGCCAGGGGCACCAATTTGAATAAAATATTGGGGGCAGGAGCAGATAGAAAGGCAGGCAGAGGATTGCACATAACCTCAGATATTTTATTTGCATTATTAGGGTTGAACTAAAATGGCGTACTCAACTTCATTCTCCAGGCCATTGCTAATTTTATTTATCTAAATTACGCTTGGATTGAATATTCTCCAGTTGCGTATTTGAGGAGTGGGTGGCATCTAGCAATTCTGCCGGAGTATAAATGTATCCTGACAAACAAATTGAGAGAATATTTATATTTCTCCATTGCAGTTCAATGCCATTGTTTTCCCCACACTTTTGCAGTGCCCCCTTCCCCACCCATTCTTCTTCTGCCTCTGTACAGTGAATAGGAATACTTTACAACACGAGTAACAGCCAATCGCGATTGGTTGATGTCACTGAGGGTAACTAGGAAGTGAGCCAAATAAGGGCGATTTGCTAATACTGAATATTTATAACCCACCTGGAGAGGCAATGTAAAGAAATAACTTGAGGAGCCATTTTTAAAAAAGAAAAGAAAAAGAAATCAGTAAAAAAAAAAGAAGGGGAGGTTTTTCAGCAGTGCCATCAGTGTTTGCAAAAAACTGTGAGTAGTGTTGGCGCAGCTCCAATTTAAATATATGCAAATTTTAAAATGCCTAATCACTGGCATTCGAGCTGAGCAAAAATAAAATCAACTGTGAGGGGGGGGAAAAAACACCCCAATCAGGATGATTAAAAATCAGCTTGGGAACAAGTCTGTTGTTTCACAGCATACTTTTTAAAATAAAAACTTATTCTCTCTCTCTTTAATGGATGTATATTTATTATGGGATGGTGCCTTTTGATCCTGCATGACCTGGCTTGGCCCCCCTTTTTTCTTTTAATTTTAATGTGAGAAAGTTGAGTTCTGCTCCCAGGTGGACACCTCCGAGGTATTAATGTCTCAACAGACTAGTGTTCTGTGGTCTTTTATCCCCCTAGTGCTTGGAGACAGATCTTTGTGCTATATAGCCAGAGACGATATGGGGGGCGAATTACAAATTGCCTGTTGGTTGTGAAACATTTATGTTCTTTGTGGAATGGGGGCGGCAAGAGCTGAGAGAGAGAGAGAGCACGAAAAATGGCTGCTGGGGTTCCCCAAAGCCTAAGTTAGGAAGGCCTAAAATTGGTGTCTCTCTCTCTCTCTGTGTGTGCTTCTTCTGCCTGACTAAAGCTTGCTGTGCAAAGACTCGTGGCTGATCCATTCTAAGGGCGTTTCCAAACTCTTGGACTGGTGGGCTGCACATGCTCTGAAGGAGATTTCAAAGTGCAAGGGGTCTGAATGGATTCAGAAACAACTCTTTACTGCTCAAACACTGGCAGGTTTTTTCCTTACCGCACAGAGTCCTTTGTGTGCCTGCGTGTCTAGGTGTTTGCTCCAAGATCATTATTATTATTATTATTATTATTATTATTATTATTATTCAAACTCCCCCCCAACAAAAGCTGATGCTCAGAGACTGCCCATAATTTAAGTACACATGACAGGTAACTAACATGGTGAAATAAAGCATAAAAGAAATAATTATAGCCATAGAAATCCAACACCCATGCTAGCATAAAGCAATTTATGGATAGAGGACTTAAACTGGGCCCCAAAGATCAGTCCACAGTATTCACATATTTTGTTAGCAAAGTGCCCCATCAAGTTGGGGTGTGTGTGTGACTGAATGCCAGGGACTGGTGAATATGCCAATGTTGGTTTTTCATTTTTACAAATCTTAAGCCCAGTTCATCACATTTCGACATCAGTTTGCAATTTTTATGTTAGAAAAGAAAATCCTCATGAAAATTCAACGGCATTTAGTGCATTTGTCTCCCAATATGCACATTTTTGGAAAAAGCAATTTTGCCTAACACAATGCATCTCTGCATCTTATTTTCACTAATATATGCATTTATTTGCACAGTTTACCCTGAGGATTTTTGTACACATTACTTGGCTGGAGAATTGCACTGCAAAATTCGAAGAAGGGAAAATTTTGAAGAATGGCTGTGCTTCAGTTCACATATTGGTTTAGAAAGTAAGGATTGGGTTAGTTTATCTTTCAGTGTGAACTGAACTTTTATTTCTATTTATTTTATTTATTAAATTTGTATACCACCCTTTGTCCGTAAATTTCAAGGTGGTTCACAGCACAGAAATACAAGATAAAACCCACAAAATACTTAATAAAAACAAGAACAAAAACAAACCAATAACCCCCTCCCTTGACAAACACATTCAAAAGGTTATATGATGATAATCCGCCAAAGGCCTGGTGGAAGAGGAACATTTTTGCCTGGTACCTAAAGGTGTATAGTGAAAGCACCAGTTGAACCTCCCTGGGGAGAGCATTCCTCAAACGAGGAGCCACTGCAGAAAAGGCCCATTCTCGTGTTGCCACCCTCCAGACCTCAAGTCTGACAGGACAGAGGTTGATGCGGTGCAAATGCTCTGAGGGAGCTGAACGAGTGCTCCTACTGATGTGTTTGCACCACATCAACCCCGCTGCCACCTCGCCCCATCCCTCCTGGCAAGCAAAAACAACCCACCTGATGGGAAGTTTGTGCGCAGGTACACCCACCTGGCAAACCACTTCCAGGCATGGAGCCCCATGGGAGATGTATTTTCCCCAAGGGCTGCTGTGAGAGCAGGAAAAGAACCTCTTGTTTGAGGCTGGCCTTTAAGAGCCCCGGAAGTTCATATCCAAAGTTGGCTTGGGCAAAGCTGCCCTATTCTTTTCTAACACTCCGGAATACCGTTTCACAGACTAAGCCACTTAGAAGGGTAAGCCAAGCAAGAAAATGGAGTCTAAATGGCCCATATACCTCAGGTTACCCTTTCATTCCAATGTGCCATTTTTATTTATTTTTAACCAGACATGGAGATAAAGAGTTGATTAAAAGCTTTAAAGTGTTCTTTGTTAAATTCTTTATGTGGGGTATCTCCTCAGATAAACCATCTGAGCTTTACGCCGAAGCACTGGGAAGCACGAAGCAAGTCGCTCAGTTAGTACAATTTTAAAACACAAAGGAGCTGCACCGTTGAACATCAACAGAAACATTCTTCAGGAAGGTATTCTTTTATATACATATAATGTGTTTTCTTTGTTAGGCTATCGGAACGATCAAGCTTTCAACGCCTTGCAGAACTGTCTGCGATTGTGCCTTTATTTTAGTGCGCATATTTACAGCTTTGACAAATAAATGGAGGGGGGAAATCCTGAAAAGTGTATATTCTTTCTCCTTTGTCCTCGGTCCTGAGAAGCATGGAGGAGCTCATCGCAAAGATGAGAGGGCACCAGGCGGCGCGGATGGAATCACCTCAGCAATCGAGGAAACAAATTGGTCGACAGAATCTCGTCCGTCTTAACAAGAAGGATTTGTATCTTATTACTTATCCATTTACATTTCTAACCCACACTATCCCAAAGCCTATGGACAGGATTGCAGTATTATTATTATTATTATTATTATTATTTAAAAAACCAATTACAATTTTTTAAAATAAAAAAATACTAAACTCAAGTTAGTGAACTAAACTTCTGATAAGATGCTCTCTGCAGAAAGCCCCTCAATACATTTCGGCTCTCTAAAACGTATGCCTGGAGCACTGTAAGAGAATCTTAAGTGCAGTATAAATAGTTCTTTTTTATTCCGTTTATTGCAACTTCACGTGTTGTGGATATATTATTTTGATGTGTCTTCCGTTTATATATTTATCTGTTTCAATTATTGTAGCACTGAGTTTTTATAGTTCATACTCAGTTTTCTGGATTTTTGTATTCTTGTTTCTCCCTGTCTTTTTCACTTAAGGTTCAACTCCATTTTTTTGGCGATGGATAAGAGGCCACCATCATGGACAATATCTGTGGAGTTAATATTGTTTAAAGAGAACCATGAGCCCAAACTGTTCTTAAATCAGTGGCTGGTTCTTTAAAACAATAACCCTCTCACTAGCAGTAATGCATTTACGTGCGTTTTTAGACACGCTGAAAATTGTTTCTGACACATTAGCAGGGAAATAAATGTATTGAGATCTCCTTGGATGTTCTCCGCTATTAGAGCAGGGCTGATGCTTTGAGCTGGAAACATGCTTGTTGATTTCCTTCTTGTAATTAATGCCAGCAACATTTCCATTAAATGCTTCTGCATGCCTCTTGGAGCTATGTGGGTCTCGGCGGCAGGTTGTGGATCTGAGGGGCATATGTGAGGCATTTTTATACACTTTTTCATTTCACATCCCCTGACTTTTGCTGAATGGTTTTCGCAGCCATTGGTGAGCAGTAATAAACCTCACCACATCCCAGGCTTCACAGAGACACAACATCTCCCTATTTTCTTTTTATAGGATTAGGGTTTTTTTTAAAAGAAAGAAAGATACAGTTTGATATAAACATATACCATAGATAGGTATTTCTGGGTGCAATAACAAATAAAAGGACCGGTACCAAAAGTTGAAGTAGCTCCATGAAAGGTCGTTTCCCACCTAATGTGTCATGGAGGGCTGCTGGGAGAGGAAGCAGTCACTCCAAATTGAGCAAAGGTCTCCCCATCTTTGGGCAATTTTTGCTGAGTAGTCCTCCAGAACCCCTATTCTACAGTACATGGTCCAAAACAACCCACTGAATCTCTGGAGAGGGCTTTCTTTCTTCATGGAAGGGGAGAAAACAGGAATAGCTGGAGGAGGGATGCACAACTTCTGCTCTGTGAACATCATTATTTTCCTTCCTCATAGGAGCCAAGTCATAATCTACAGAGAGCAGCTATTGTGTTGTATGTAATGGAAGGAGCGTTGGGCTTTGCCTGGGAGACCCAGGTTCCAATTGAACTATTACCTGGAATCAAATCCAAGCTTAGTGGGTGACTCTGGACTACCCACCACTTCCCATTCTAACATATCCCATAGGGTTGCTGTAACAGTAAGTCGCATATGGTAAGGACCATGTATATCACGCATGAACAGGCTTCAGGCTTGTGGGATCTAACTTAGCAGCTTTTTAACCTTGACACCAGCCAAACTTAGCAGTAGAGATGTAAGGAGGCACCACTTCTCATTCTGCCTTGCAACCCATGCAATGCAACACTGTTTCCATTCCACTGCTGTTCTCATTCTGCCATTGATAACATTATTCATCTCACTGTCCGTAGCAAAATTACGTAACTCACATAGCATGCACAATTAATATCATAAAGCACCTTAGTTATGTAAGTTATACTGTCATGATGTTATCCCTCCCCATTCCTTTCAGCGGAAAGGAAACACAATGCAAACGGCGGGAGCGCATAATCAATGATGTATTGTTTGTGGGCTGATAGCAATATCAGCAAATACAGTCATACCTCAGGTTACAGCTCCTTCAGGTTGTGTTTTTTCGGGTTACAGACCACTGAAACCTGGAAGTACCAGAACGGGTTACTTCCAGGTTTCGGCAGTTGCGCATGCACAGAAGTGCTAAATCACGCTTTGCGCATGCGCAGAAGCACTGAATCACAACCTGCGCGTGCACAGACGTGTGTTGCGAATGCAACTCTCAGGACCAGTGTTATATGGTCTCGGCCACCACTCCCAGTTATCAGTCTAGCTGCCGCATTCTGGATTAATTGCAGATTAATTTTAACTTTCAACATAAGGTGAGATGCGGCAGTGTTAGTTTCTGTTTGCCACTGAGCAGTGCTTTGGAGTCACAAGACTCTGTTTACATTCCACACATTCCATACTGTTGGAATGTGGACGTTAGTGATTTCTTGTTCCTGGAACAAAGGAACAGGAAACCACTAACGTCACATCCGTCTCCCGTCTCCTGTGAGACTTCCAATAGTATGGAATGTGTGGAATGTAAACAGAGTCTTGTGACTCCAAAGCACTGCTCAGTGGCAAACAGAAACTAATAGGCAATGCCTACCCTGAATTCAAAGAATTGTTCTCCCTCATACAAAGCGAAGGGGGAAGATAGTGTGCAGAAATCACAGATGGGGAAGCAAACCGTCATGACCCTCCCTGCCGTGAATGGAGACACTTCTATGCAGCAGCACTATGACTCTGTCCATCCTGCTCAGTGGTGTCTCCACTGTCTGGCATCAGCTGTTCATAGTTTCAGGCAAGGTTTCCTCCCATCCCTACCTGGAGACGCTGGGTATTGAACCTGGAGCCTTCAGCACGCAGAGCAGATGCTCTACCACTGAGCTATGGCCCTTCCCTTAACTCTCAATACTTTTTGTTTTGTAAGGGAAGACATAGAAGTGCAACTTGATGAAGCCAAACCACCCCATCATTCACGGGTAGTTTCTGATGCCCAGGGGGAAGAGGGTCGAGGGCCACAAGACCTCTTTTCATCATTCCAGACAGACCTGCGTGTGTCCCAAGCAAGCCTCTTTAGTCATGTTGAAAGTTAAATTAATGTTTTTAATTATTTCAGTTTTGGCAGAAACAACTCTTCTCCCACCCATAAATTGATTTTTTTTTAATCACGTGCATATTTCTTGAGCATTAGTTAATGCTTGACCTTTGCAGAGAAAGGGCAAAATATTAGTGTTTGACTAAAGTTATTAACCATGTGTGCATTCCTCCCCCCCCTTTTGTTCTTATTTTAATTGCCACTGTATTTGGGAAATAAAATGTTGTAATGGAAATGCAGACAACCCTGTTGCTTTGCCCCCTTAAGCTGTCTGACATAAAGTAGAATGCGCCCCCCCCCTAATATTGAAGAAACAGAGGGAGTAAAAAAAGTGGGGGCGAGAATATAGAATTTATAATAATTGTTATCCAGTAAACTATTAAATCGCTTTTTGAATCGCAGATGTTTTAATACAAGTAAGATGAACCTTTGCTTGGCCTTATAGTTCACATAATCCCTACCTCTTTCTTTTTATCCTTCTGGTATAAGCAGATGGAATACTGGAATCTCAAATTACTATTCTCCCTTTTCTAGCAGTGCCATATTTTCAGCCTGACGAGGTCTTCTAATTGTTTGATTGTCCTATTCACTTCTTTACCGCTTCATCTTTAGATGAGCGTAATGCTATATTCTTCCTTTCCAATGCGGCAATTGGGGGATGAAGTCATATTGTGAAGGAGGGGAGAGTGGACCTCGGTTGTTATTCATCTATCAGGACTTTCTAAAGCAAGGTGTGTCACTGCTGCAAGCAGTGTCAGGATTACATACTTGACATCTGCATGAGAACATTATGGAGGATGGGGTTTTTATTGTTAATAAGCATTTGCTAGATACTGCAATAATAATAAGAATAAGAATAAGAATAAGAATAAGAATAAGAATAATAATAAATTTATTTATACCCCACCAACCTGGCTGGGTTTCCCCAGCCACTCTGGGCAGCCCCCACCAGAATATTAAAAACACGATAAAACATCAAACATTAAAAACTTCCCTAAACAGGGCTGCCTTCAGATGCCTTTAAAAAGTCAGATAGTTGTTTTATTTCCTTGACATCTGATGGGAGGCTGTTCCACAGGGCGGGCGCCACTACTGAGAAGGCCCCCTGCCTGGTTCCCTGTAACCTCATTTCATGCAGTGAGGGAGCCGCCAGAAGGCCTTCAGCGCTGGAACTTGGTGTCCGGGCTGAACGATGGGGGTGGAGACACTCCTTCAGGTATACTGGGCCGAGGCCATTTAGGGCTTAAAAGGTCAGCACCAACACTTTGAATTGTGCTCAGAAATGTACTGGGAGTCAAAGTAGGTCTCTCAGGACCGGTGTTATATGGTCACTCCCAGTCACCAGTCGCATTCTGTATTAATTGCAGATTTATTTTTAAATAGCCACATTAAACCTGGCAACTGCATTTTGGACCAACTGAAATGTCCAAGTCGGGGGCTCCCCCCTCCCATACAGCACAGTGCAATAACCCATCCTGGAAGTTATTGGACCATGAAGTACCATGGCTAAGTCATTTTCTTCCAAAAGGGGTTGTAGCTGGCGAGTCAGCCATTGCTGGGAAATGGCACTCATAGCCATTAAGGCCATGTAGGCCTCAAGGGACAGTACTGATTTGAGGAGCACACAGATGTGACAGACCTGCTTCTTCCAGGGGAGTACAAGCCCATCTAGGATAGTCTGTCTCCCTACCTCCCAGACAGGAGACACATAACACCTCTGCCTTTTCAGGATTCAGTCTCAATTTTATTGGGCCACATCCAGCCCATCACTGCCTTCAAACACTGATCTAACACCTCGGTTGCTGCTCCCAGATCTGATGCAACAGAGAGATAGAACTGAGTGTCATCTACATACTGATGACATCTCAAATCTCCTGATGAAAGCTCTCCCAGATGCTTCATATAGCATGGCGGACAAGATGGAATCCCACAGGACAATTCCCATGGCCCTGAACAGTAGCTTCCCATTACTACTTTCTGAAAATGGTCCTAGAGGTAGGAGCAAAACCATTGATGCACAGTTCCTCCAACCTCAACCTCCCAGAGATGTTCTAGAAGGATACTGTGGTCAACAGTATCAAAAGCTCTGAGAGATCAAGGAGAATGAGCTACGTCACACGTATCTCTGGCCCAATAAATGCCAACAACCAGGCTGGTTTCAGTGCCATGGTCAGACCAGCACTAGCGGTGGGCAGAGGCCAGAGCCGAAATTGTTTGGCCCCGAGCCACCCCCTTTACTCTCTCCTGCTGCCACCCCCATTTAGGGGGACTCATTAGAGAAAATGGGAAGCCATTCCTGGAGACCTATAGGGGAAACATGTCTCCAAAAGACTCATTTAGAAGAGCGTAACAACTACGGGAAGGTCCTACAGTTGATTGGTAGATCAGATCCTTATGAAAACCTGCCAGCAGTTAATGCAAATTTATCTTCAAAAACACATTTTGTATGCCATTTTTATTCATTTACACATTTTTGCAAGCAGTTTTCCTTAATGTAATGTAGTTTTTCATGTTATTTTCACGAATATATAAATTTTGCATGTACTTTCCCCAAATATATGCTCTTTTTTTTTTTTTTTTTTTTTTGTACACACAGCTTGGAGAACTACATCACAAAATTCAGGCAAGTGCAACTTTTGAAGGATGGCCGTGTTTCTGTTAGCATATTGGTTCAATAAGTGCAAATTAGGTACTTTCACAAAATTAGTGCCCCCCCCCTCAATATTAGCAAGAGTGATCAGGCTCCTCTTTGGTCATGATCCAGCCTGTTTGTGCTCCCCAATGCATTTCCCCCTTTCTTCGGTTACTCACAATATATTAGATTTCTACTCGAACTGATGGCAGCAAATGATGTGACCTACATGCATAAAAAGGGTGGTCTCTTTGAGGGGTGTCCTTCACACCTCATTCAAATTTAAAAGAGGAGTTAAAAAACAAACAAAAACAGACAGCCTTCATCATCGGAGCACCTTCTCCTGTATTTGTTTCAGATCTTGCAGTTGAGCAGAGTGACAAAAGAAATGCCCTTTGCACAGGCAGCAACTGTGAGAAAAAAACACACCGTTTCCTGTTTGGATGAGGTACAATACACTTCATTCGGTTGTAAGAGATGTGCATAGAGAGGAGCTACCATTCACAAGTCCAGGAGAGACCTCTGTGGTCTCCGGCCATCTTTGGGTGGCTGCAGATAGAAAAGCAGGAATAAATGTCCACCAATCTCAAGACCGAATACTTGCTCTGCTTTGCAAGAACACAGCATGGCTGGGAGGACCTCTGACCCACAGTGAAAACATGGCCTCTAGCCTTCTCCGCCTGGCCCTTGGACTCTTTATAGGCCTTCAGAAGGGATGTGCAACTCATTTCGTCACACTGGGCATCAAGCCTAGGGGGCGCCACAGGGCACCACAACTATGACATAGTGAACTGAGCAGAACTGAAGGCAAAAGGCCAGGGAGTGCAAAATTTTGGACTTGCACAGGGTTCTGTTGAAAGACCAACGTCCGTCCCTGACCCCTTCCCTGGCCGCACACCTCAGTGGTTCTGCTTCACACTCTTGGGTGCTTTTGTCTGGTTGGAATGCATTCTTGGATGGTGATAATTTATCTTGTTCGGAGGACAGAGAGGGATATGGGGCAGTGGCAGAGGAAGCCGCTCGGGTGCCTGAGGCGGCGCGAGATGCTGGGGGGGGGGGGAGACAGTGCACCCATTTGAGCCTGCACACACCCAAGCCACCGTGTCTCTCACTGCAGGCCCCACGGTGAGTGCCGCCCGGCATTTTGTCCCCCCCTCAGTGGTGACACCCGAGGCGGATCGCACCCATTGCACCCCCTTCCTCCGCCCCTGATATGGGGGTATGCATGTAGAAAGTAAACCTCATGATTTTGCATTGGTGGAATGTAGCCTGCTGTACAAAGAAGCTACACCTGTTGCTCTGGCCACTTATCCCATCTTGTCCTGCTCTAGGTTAGATTACTGCAAGGCTTTATATGCAGGGCTGCCTCTAAGGACAGCTCAGAAACTTTAGCTGGTGTAGAAATCAGCAGCCAGGTTGCTCACCATGTCAAGATGAGGCAAGGCTATATCGCCAATCCTGGCCAGACTTTCACTGGCTGCCCATAGGTTTCCCGGCCCAGTTCAAAGTGCTGGTTCTCACCTGTAATGCCTTAAATGGCTCAGGACCGCAATACCTCAAGAACCGCCTCTACCCATATGAACCAACCCAGATCCTACAATCATCATCTGACGCTCCTCTTTGTGTAGGCATGAACGGTCCAGAGGGTGGCAAGAGGTCGAACACTCAACCGCTTGCTGATTTGCACTGAGTTAAGTATTGTGCAGTTCTGGTTGTCCCGGTTTAATTGTATAAATTTATATTACATTCAGCAGATGTTTTATTGTCTACATTTTGCTTTTTTCACCCTCATCCCTTGTCCAGCCTGGGCAGCCTCTCTCCCTTTACATTTAATAGAAATAACATTCCAGTGTGGCAAGAGGAAAGCTGGGTGGTTTTCCACCCCCCCTTCTCTTTTTCTACTTCTTGAGTCATGTACCACTTCAGTGTGGTATGGATCTCCGTCACTGCCTCAACGTTCATAAAGAAGAGGTCTTGTGTGACTGAACTGGGGCCGGAAGCCAATTTAGTGCTTATGTAGAATTCTCTGAGAAAGCACACACACACACTAAACGCAGGTGTTGTCAACTCTCTCTCTCACGGCTCTGCTCAATTATAGGGTGGTTTTGGTGGTTTCACACAATGAGGACAGAAAAGTCCACTGGGAACTAGCTTGAGATCTCCCGCCTCGTTTTACCCATGACCTCTCCCTTGTTTCCATTTTTCAACTCTCTGAAGAGTCAAAAGATGGCAATAACCCTCCCTCCCAGGGGTGGCTGAATCGGTCAGCTTCATCTTCTCCCAATCTGCCAATCACAAATTTAGTTTGATTCATTTTCATATCAGTTTGTGATTTTTTTTAAAAAAAATAAAAAGTCCACCCAAAAAAAGGGTATGTATTTTTTGTGCTCCATTTCACCAAATAGACTTATTTTTGTATGCTCCCCCTCTTCTTCTTCTTTTTTGTTTACTGGAGGACTGCTTAATAAAATTCAGAGAAGTGTAGGTTTCAAAAGGATGGGTGCATTTCAGCTTGGAAAGTGCATGTGAGTCCTTGTGCATTAAAATGGGAATGGAGCACATTTCCCTCCTGTCCCTAAAGTTAATGTATAGACCACCTTTCAAAAAAACGAGAAGTGGATTTCTTCGGAGTGAGTTCCAGCTCATTAAGTCCTCACTTGGCCAATGTACAGTGTTTTCCCTTTATTGACATTATTCAAACAAGGTGTTCGCTGCTGTTGGGTACTGCCGCAAGCAACACAATGCGAGGCATGGGCTTGCGAGTATAAATAACATATTACAGACACCAAAATGTGATGGCTCCGTGCCCCCACTCCCCAATATGACAGAGGATTTGGGTGCTTTTTCTCCCTTCCTTCCCCCATCTGTTCTCAATTACAGAAAACTCCTCCCTCCAGTTTAAAGGGAAGACATGCACTCTGAAAAGCTTCTCATCTCAGTACAATATGTGACATCTGTATATGACAGATGGGCTTCCAGGTTTCTTCGTCGTGAGCGTTATTTTCAGGGACCTTTATCTGAAGCACCTAGGATCTTTATTTCTTTAGAAAACAAAGTGATTTCCTCTCTTCTTCTAAATGGTATTGGCAAAAGTATTAGCCAGTCAAAAAAACCAAAGAGGTCCTAAACCACCAATCCCTGAAGTTCATAGAGGTTCTAAACAATCTCTGCGAATATTAGTTAGGTGCCACTGATAAAAGAAATGTATATTCAGCAGACTCAGTTTTAAGAATAGTTTGTGGACTCTGCATCAAAATGTTGCGGTGCATCCTCCCTACTGTTCTGGGTTCCACTTCCAGCCCGCTATTCCCTTTGTGTCCAGATTTTCACTTTTTGAAATATGGCAACCTTATGTTTTCCAATCTTGTTATCTTCCTTTTCTTTCTCGGTGTTCTTGTTTGGGCTGCAAGCCTGTTGGCTCTCACCAGCTGAGTGCTTGAGGGTGAGCCCTACTTGACCCAGGATGAACCAGACCTGGCCCACAACCCAAGCTTAATCGGGGGCCTTGCACAATCCTAAGTAAACATGTGCAGACACTCCAAGCATCCCTATTTTCCAGGGACAGTCCCAGATTTACAGAAGCCATCCTGGTTTCTCATTTGATCTCGGAATGTCCTGATTTTCCTTAGGACATCAGTATTTTCATTGGAGAAACATTGGAGGGTATGGTGTTATGCGATTCCTAAGCCAAGGAGATACAATCTTTATAAGACATCTGAAGGCAGCCCTGTATGGGGAAGTTTTTTTTTTTTTTTAAATGATATATTTATTTAATTATTATGTTTTTATATAAGGTAAAGGTAAAGGTACTCCTGCCCGTACGGGCCAGTCTTGACAGACTCTGGGGTTGTGCGCCCGTCTCACTTAAGAGGCCAGGGGCCAGCGCTGTCCGGAGACACTTCCGGGTCACGTGGCCAGCGTGACATCGCTGCTCTGGTGAGCCAGAGCCAGAGCCAGAGCCGCACACGGAAACGCCGTTTACCTTCCCGCTGGTAAGCGGTCCCTATTTATCTACTTGCACCCGGAGGTGCTTTCGAACTGCTAGGTTGGCAGGCGCTGGGACCGAGCAGCGGGAGCGCACCCCGCCGCAGGGATTCGAACCGCCGACCTTTCGATCGGCAAGCCCTAGGCGCTGAGGCTTTAACCCACAGCGCCACCTGCGTCCCTATGTTTTTATATATGTTGGAAGTAATCCAGAGTGGCTGCAGCAACCCAGGCAGATGGGCAGGATATAATACTAAATAATAATAAAATCAACTAAGTTTGTTCTTGGTATAAGCTTTCATGTGCATGCACACTTATTCAGCTTCTGTTTAGGGAAACTTTTAACGTTTAATAGGTTATTGTATTTTAATATTCTGTTGGAAGCTGCCCAGAGTGGCTGGGGAAGCCCAGCCAGATGGCCAGGGTATAAATAATAAATTATTATTATTATTATTATTATTATTATTATTATACCAAGAACAAACTTAGTTAGTCTCTAAGGTGCTACTGGACAATTATTATTATTATTATTATTATTATTATTATTTATTTATATATATATATATATATATATATATATATATATATTGACTGCATCAGACCAACATGGTTACCTACCTGAAAATAATAAAATTATTATTCTTGTTATTATTATGGAATTGGGCATCCCTATTTTCATCAGAGAAACGCTGGAGGGTATGCATGTGTTCAGTGCAGGGAGAGCAGAGGAGAAGGAGAAAACATAGGCAGAGACTCCCACCTGTGCCTCTCCACCTCCTGACCACAGGTTTAATCATTATTAAAATGCTGATTAAGTATGCTGGACAGGTAAGTGCCTCTTTCTTCCCCACCTCCTCACCACTGACCACATGTTTAATTAGGGTTTAAAACCCAGATTAGACATACAGCCAATTGACTGCCAGTCATTTTGACAGCCCTGGATCTCCCTGGGTGGAACTGACCTGAGGCCTGAGACTTGCTATGGGCAAATCCCAGATTGACCCAAATAGGTCCAGTTCAGTCTGGGATCCAGGATTTGTCCAAAGCTGGTGCACAGGCCTAAACTTCATGTATCTCAGCCTGGGAGAAATATGAAATACTTGTGGCTTGCCAGGCTTGCAGATCACAGTCTCTATTACAGTGGTACCTTTGGTTAAGAACTTAATTCGTTCTGGAGGTCCGTTCTTAAACTGAAATTGTTCTTAACCTGAAGCACCACTTTAGCTAATGGGGCCTCCTGCTGCTGCCGTGCCGCCGGAGCATGATTTCTGTTCTTATCCTGAAGCAAAGTTCTTAACCCGAGGTACTATTTCTGGGTTAGCAGAGTCTGTAACCTGAAGCATCTGTAATCTGAAGCATCTGTAACTGAGGTACCACTGTTTTTATATGTGAACCAGGACCAACTGTCTCTGTGGGTGTTCGCTTAGCTGTTTCTAGGTTGTGGAGTTTCTCTCAACTTCCTGGCCAGTGGCTCTCTGTGAAAGAGAGAATGTCCTGGTGAACTCAGTACTGGGGAGGAGAGAATTGGGACACATGGAATTACAGAAGCTGTCTTGGTTTCCTATTTGATCCTGATATGTCCAGGTTTTCATTTTTCCTCCACTCCATGTCTCAGAGAACAATTAAAAGTAGTGTGTGTGTGTAGGTGTCAAAACAGAGCCTTCTTTATCCTGAAAATAAAAATCCTGCATCAAATGAAAGAAACAGTGAAGCTTCCTATAATTTTGAAGGAAAGGGGCATTTAAGCAGATTTGAATTTGGTCAGGAGCTGGATGGGAGACCACAGCAAAACCATTATTATTATTATTATTATTATTATTATTATTAATTTATTTATACCCAGCCCATCTGGCTGGGTTTCCACAGCTACTCTGGGCAGATCCCAACAGAATATTAAACATAATAAAGCTTCAAACATTAAAAACTTCCCATGTGTATACTGGGATGATGGAAGAATAGCTGGACAAACCTGCAAGGCAGTAAGTACAAAATGAAATTCTTATTGGAATTGTGTTTGCTTACCCAATAAACAAAAGCCCAAGTAGACATTTTCATTTCATAATTTGTTCATGAGGAAAGTTAATTTCACAAAAAAAGAAAAAAACCACCACCAGCAGCAACAAAAAAACACACACTGGTGCATATAGTTCTTGGCAAATTTCCCTCCATATCCTCCTTCCCCACAGAGATCAATGGCAGGCTGTATATTATGTAAAAATCTGGAATGATTTGTTGCCTATGATTTATGGAGGGCTAAGTTGAGACTTTCACCAAGGCCTTCAGCATGCACTTCAAACAGGCACATGCCTGCCAAAAAAATAAAAAATATTAAAAAATGTAGATGAACTCATCTGGGTTTTTTCAGACAGATAGTCAAGCCGCATTATTTATACCTTAACACAAGCATACCACATTTGAAGTGGGATGGAGAGGGAAGTGTATAAGATGACAAAGGGCTTTTACAACTCGCCCATTCCCAGAGGGGATCTGTGCACCTGCTCCTCACCACCAAAAGGACGTTAAACTTTCTGCAACGTGACCAACTTATAGACGGGAGATCCTCTGAGATAAAACGTGACATAATTTACTTTTGGAAGGTCAGGATCTAATCATGTTGTTGCTTCACTGCTTGATTGCATCTCACGGCTCTTGTGACACGGCCAGATCAGCATCGCTTTCAGAACCTGCTGCGGTGGCCACAAGTACCCCGTGCTGCTTCTTTACATTTGTAGGCCATCACTGAGTGGATGGAAGGAGGTGATAAACAGTGGTTTTCTCTCCTTGCTTTGAATGCAGCAAAGCTCACGAAGGTACAACACACGGCAGCAATTATGTCGTGTTGCCCCCCCCCCCCATGGTAAAGCCACAGGGGGAAGAAACCCAGAGGGGATTAAGAAACCACAAAGTTCTCATTGCCGAGTTTTCAACAGTCCATTTCATTGTGGGATGGATTTACAGTCATGGGAAATGGCAAGCAGATATGACCCCACCAGAGCCTTTGACTCTCCAGGGACTCTGCCTTCTTCTTGAACTATCCATATGTCGCTCATGAGACTCCAGTTGGCTAACCACCTCCCTTCAGCTCAACTTCATTCTTGCATATGAAAAACTGGTGGAGATCAATCTTCTTGGGAACTCCAGTTATGTCTAGGCATATAATGTATGGAGCAAAACAACCATCGAAATGCCCCAGGGGCTGTGATTTTTGTTTTTGTTTTTAAGCAGAGAAATTGCAGTGTTAAACCCTTTCTCCCCGACCCCAGTGCAAATACATCCTGACCCACCTTGATTTACAAAAATAGTATCGGTCAGTCCCGTAAGCACATGATTCAAACAGACCACATCTCGTTTGATTGAATTTCAAATGCAACATGCTGAGAGGGTGGAAATTGTGAGCTTCAGTTTTATTTCCTGATCTTTGTTGAGGAGGCTCTGTTTCAAAAGATGTCAGAACTTAATGGCTCTTTCCTTCTTTTTCAGACGTGGCAGGAGCCACACTGGGTAAACCCCAGTGCCTGCCATGGATGTCAGATTTAGTAGTAGTAGGAGGAGTAGTATGTACCTCCCTTTATCAGAAGATCCCAGGGCAGTGTACAACACTAAAAACACTACAGGACATTGATGATAAAACCATAATAAAAACCTAATAAAAAGCAAACTGATGGACAGCCTAATATTAAAATAGTCATCATAATAACAGTCCCCACACTCTCACAGGCCATAGATTATTTAGTAGCCATACTCCTGGGCAAAGAGGAATGCTTTTGCCTGGTGCCTAAAGACATGTAATGATGGCGCCTCTCTGGGGAGAGAATTCCACATTTGGGGAGCCACCACAAAAAAGGCCCGTTCACATGTGGGCACTAGCCCATCATACAGCCAGCTGGATTCCATAGAGAGACTGGTCATGGAGGGGCTGTAGCCTTTGGGCAGGATATGCAGCAGGGAGAGGAAGAGAGTTGAAAGCAGAAGGAAGGAGAAGGATGGAATGAGCTGCGAGGGACTTAGAAGCCTGATTCAGGAAGTGGCATGACTAAGTGGTAGAGCATCTGCTTTGCATGCAGAAGGTCTCAGGTTCAATGTCCCACATCTCCAGGTAGAGCAGGGAGAGACCCTGGTCTGAACCCCTGGAGAGCTGCTTCCAGTCAGTGTAGACAGTACTGAGTTAGATGGGCCAATAGCCTGAGTCAGTATAGAGCTGCTTCCTATATTATTGTTATGAGTTTGGGGTAGGGTAGGCTGCATGCTTGAACCTCCTTCTAATTCCTGGATCCAGCGCGGATTCATTTCCTGGAATAGCCAGGCTAGCCTCCTGGTTGAAGTAATGGCCCTCTAAGTATTGGCCAATAAGGAAACAAAGGAAATGGCTCTGTGCCAGACGACAAATGTGCTAGCCTCCCTCCCTCGACTTGCCGGTAGTTAGAAAGACAATGGGCAGAGCAGAGTGTTGAAATGTGTGAGCTGGAAGCTGGCAGGCTGCAGGCTGGGCATCTGGGAGACAGAGCTATGCCTGATTTCTGTTGGAATACAAGGTTGCAGCTCTGGGAGAAGCAAGACCCTCTTGGGGGTGTTAATGCTGTGAGCCCCTCCAATGTAGGCTCAGGTAGTGCATGTGTGTAAATAAACCATATATCATAAAGACACCATTGTCTCTGCTGACCCTCATTCCAAAGGAAACATGAACCCTGGTGCCTGTAATCCCTGGAATATCACACTGCACAGCCAGATGTGCCGCAAGGAGGTGAGGAGAGGCCTTTTCCCAGGCAAGGTGGCTTAGGGGCACTATAATGGGGTCAGGGAATGAAGCGCAGTAGCCCCAGAGCCCAGCAGTTGTCCCATACAGGGCAGAAGGCACAGCAACCAACCAGCATTCCTACCAAGAATAGCAGCCGCCAAGCCACTAATATCTGGCATTTCTGGGTAGGGCTGGGAGAAAGCCTTGTCTGAAATTGTAAGGAGCCATTGCTGGTCAGTGTTGACCGTACAGAGTTAGATGGACCAATGGCCTGACTCAATACAATACAACTTCCTCCATTCCTAAGAGAGCCAGGGTGTCACGATGGCTGTCACTTCCTCTTTATGGCAAAGGTGCCACACTAGGTGAGGAACGCCTAGGGACATAAACAATACGGCAGATGATCTATCTATTCATGTGGGTTGTTTTTTTTAATGTCTAATGTTCCTGCTGTTGTTTTAATATGTTTCATAAGGCCATTCGCCTGGGGAAAACAGAGAATGAGTAAAATTGTAAGGAGTGACAGGCTTGGCAACTGTTGCCTCAGGGATCACATTGTTGGGCAAGTGTCAGCTGGAGGGCAGTTAAGTCAGTGGAAGAGGAGAAGTGGGGTATGATTTGACCACTGAGGGGAAAGAAGCTGCTGCAAGTGTTTTTTTTTTTTTTTTTTGGAGGGTTGGGACATATGACAACAGGAGGGTCTGCAGAAGGTCGTGGAGCAGCAGTGGTGGAGACTGAGGTTATATATGCAACATACATTTAAAGCACTCCCCCCAAAAAAGGTATGCCCTAGACTGTAGTTTACCCCTCACAGAGCTACAATGCCCAACAATCTTTACAAACTACAGTTCCCAGGATGCTTTGCGGGGTGGCGGTGGGTGGAAATGTGCTTCAAATGTCTGTGTATGCATTCTCAACAGCGGCGAGTCACAAAATGGCAGCTAGGCTCGGGGAGATCCATCAGCCGGCAAGAACAAGGAACAGAAAGGGAGGGAGCTCCATGGCTTCAAAATGGACTTGATAAAAGGGGAGGAGAATACAGCTTTGCATCAGTATTACATATTGAAAAAAGGTATCGCTTCCTCAAATGGAGGAACTTCAAAGGGACATGCTGAATTAAAGCTTCTCAAGAAATTCTGCCCTGTTCATTTAGGTCTGAATAGAGATAATTTCCTGTCCCACTACCCTGCTTTTAATTTATTCAGCAATGCTAAGATTAGTATTAATATGGATTAGTGATGTTTCGATAGGTCACTGTGTTTATGCTGCATGCATTTAAGTTGCAAACAAATGGTCACATATCTACTTTTTGGATTTCATTGTTGTTAAACACTAACTTTTACACACACACACACACACACACACACACACACACACACACACTTTGCATCCACGTGCACATATATACCTCCAATGGGGCATAAGAACATTAGCCTGCTGGATCAGGCCAATGGCCCATCTAGCCTAGCCCCCTGTTCTCACAGGGGCTAACCAGGTGCCTGTGGGAAACCAGTAAGCTGTGGGAAACCTGAGCACACGAGTCCCCTCCTCTCCCTTGGTTTCTAGCAACTGGTATTCAGAAGCATCGCTGCCTCTGATTGTGGAGGCAGAGCATAGCCATAGTGGCTAACAGCAATGCAAATCTGATGAAGTCCACAAAAGCTGATGCCACAATACATTCGTTAGCCATAATACTCTTCGCTGGTTTTGCTGCAAAAGTCTAACGTGGTCCACACCTCTGGAAATGCGATCGAACATGCTCACCAAACTAACATGGTTACTCCTCTGCAAATAGAGTCAGAAAGACATCGTCCAAGGAACTGCTTGTTCTACAGTTACGGGGGAACTTGATGCACAGATCTTAGCTACAGCAGGGAGCGTGATCTTGACAGTCACCTCTGGAGCATCCCCATCACATGACGGCCGTGATCTGCAATTCCACCTTAAATGTTATTTTAATTGCAGGCAATCACAAGTGTGAGGCACCTAGGACGCTTCCACAAGCCAAACAATTCAATCAATGTGCGAATCAGCTCCCCGTAATTTCATCGGAGGCAATCAAAAATGACAGATTATTGGGAGCCTGCAACTGTAATGGACTTTTCTATGCTTTTTTTGTTTTTGCTTTTAAAATCTGGCATTTTTGGCCACTCTTCTTTTAGGACAGAAAAAAAGATTGAAAACGCAATTTTGCCAAGTTAGAGAAGACGCCATCTTCACAGATACGAAATGCTTAAGGAATTGATTTGACAGGCCTACCTCTCTCTCTCTCTCCCTCATCTCCCATCTTTTTCCCACAGACCTTGGAATGGTTACATGCCCAATGTGAAGAAAGGAAAAGAAGTGGAACGAGGAACTACCAGCGCCGTTGTGATCTAATTAGCAGCAGGGTTGTCTAGCCAATAGATGAACATTTGTTTAGAACGAAAGCCAGAATCAACACAGGTTGGTATCCCGTGTCCTGCCAGAAAGTGCTTATCATGGGCAGACTCTAAGCGGTTTGAATATTGAGCAGGGAACTAGGCAATATGGGCCCCGTAAAGGTTCTTTTCTGGGGCATTCATGATTTGCGCTCAGGAAGCTATACGGCACATAATCCTGTTTTTAATATTGTTTGCAATTGCAAATGTTTCGGGAAGGACATATTGCTTCATTTCCAATCGGTGCATGCCCCATAACATTCTGCTGAAATCCTGTTACTTGCACTGTAGTGCAACTGTCCTGGGTTTGTTTGGGCAAATAATGTGAAAACACTGGAAAAAAGATATCACAGAACAACTAATAAAGATGAATGATGTGTGGACGGTCCAGTATCAATCCACCACTAATGATACACAGTAATGATACGCACTAATGGGACGCAGGTGGCGCTGTGGGTTAAAGCCTCAGCGCCTAGGGCTTGCCGATCGAAAGGTCGGCGGTTCGAATCCCTGCGGCGGGGTGCGCTCCCGCTGCTCGGTCCCAGCGCCTGTCAACCTAGCAGTTCGAAAGTACCTCCGGGTACAAGTAGATAAATAGGGACCGCTTACCAGCGGGAAGGTAAACGGCGTTTCCGTGTGCAGCTCTGGCTCTGGCTCTGGCTCTGGCTCTGGCCAGAGCAGCGATGTCACGCTGGCCACGTGACCCGGAAGTGTCTCCGGACAGCGCTGGCCCCTGGCCTCTTAAGTGAGATGGGCGCACAACCCCAGAGTCTGTCAAGACTGGCCCGTACGGGCAGGGGTACCTTTACCTTTACCTTTAATGATACTCTATTAGTCAGTGATATATTCCAAAAGGTGCCTGCCCCAAAACACCAGTTTGAGGGACCCTAACAGCTTTCGCAGTGCAACTCCTACACTGTTAGTGTTGCGGGTAGAAATTTGCACTAAAACGCTGACAAAGTTGCGTGAAATGGTTTCGGAAAAGTGCAGAACTGAATTTAAGACTGGGAAGTTTCAAACTTGGAAGAACTGAAATGGATGTATTGGTCTATACTCGGTTGCGGGTGGCGCTGTGGTCTAAACCACTGAGCCTCTTAGGCTTGCCAATCAGAAGGTCGGTGGTTCGAATACCTGCGACGGGGTGAGCTCCCATTGCTCGGTCCCAGCTTCTGCCAACCGAGCAGACTGAAAGCATGCCAGTGCAAGTAGATAAATAGGTACCGTTGCTGCAGCAAAGTAAACAGTGTTTCTGTGAGCTCTGGTTTCTGTCACGGTGTTTCATTGCACCAGAAGTGGTTTGTCATGCTGGCCACATGACCCGGAAAGCTGTCTGTGGACAAACGCCGGCTCCCTCGGCCTGAAAGTGAGATGAGCACCGCAACCCCATAGCCACCTTTGACTGGACTTAACTGTCCAGGGGTCCTTTACCTTTACCTTTTTACCGTATGTAACAAGTTCTTCTCCATTCACTTTCATGTCAAGGACACTTCTGAAAATGAGGAAATGCTGTCCCTATCATCGGTGGTTAATTGGAAAGGCCTTACTTATGGACAAGTACAGTGATACCTCAGGTTAAGAACTTAATTCGTTCTGGAGGTCCATTCTTAACCTGAAACTGTTCTTAACCTGAGGTACCACTTTAGCTAATGGGGCCTCCCACTGCTGCCGTGCGATTTCTGTTCTCATCCTGAGGTAAAGTTCTTAACCCGAAGTACTATTTCTGGGTTAGCAGAATCTGTAACCTGAAGCGTCTGTAACCCGAGGTACCACTGTACTCCATGCGTGCCCAGGAGCAGTGAGCAACACCAGAAATACAGAAAGCTATCTTACACTGAGCCAGACAGACCATTTGTCCATCTAGCTTAGCATTGTCTACACTGGCTGGCAGAGGCTCTCCAGGATCTAGACAGGGCTGCCTCCCAATCCACCCAGAGATGCCAGGGATTGAACCTGGGACATTCTGGATGCAAAGCAGACGCTCTAACATTATGGCCCTTCCCAAGAGGTACAATATTGAGGCTATAAAGTGTTCCATTGTTGCTAAGCCTGTGCGTGCACGCACGCACGCGCGCGCGCACACGCACACACACACACACACGCACAGATCTCACCTCCCAGTAAAAAAACTGAAGGAGTCTTTTCCATATCTATCTTTATCTACATATGAAAAAGACTCCTTCCATTTTTACTGGGAGTGCTGACACCATCCGATTCCCTATTACTTTGTTGAGCGCGCCAGTCTAATAAGGGAGGAAGACGATGCCTTTGGTGGGAGATGGATGGCAGTTAGCGATGCTGGCTTGAAATACGCAACTCATTTAAAAAGGAGAAAGTAACAAAGTAAATGCATCATATTTTTTTTTTAAAAGGGCTTTAAAAAAAAAAAAAAGCACAGGTAGGACAGAACTGAAAGGCACATGTAAAATGTAATGGGAAGAGAATTCCCTCCCCTGACTTCCCCCATTCAGCATACCCTGAGATACTGATTGTCATCCAATTAGAGGCTGAAGGAAGGTTTGATTAATCTATCACAAGCAAAAGGGCCTGGCTTCAGTCACTAATCGGAGAGGTGTGAAAGCAGCATGTGGGTCTCTGGAGAGCTCCTTGGCTTCTGCATTAGCGTGATCAGGTGCTCCTGCATAGTCAGATTCTGGGACAACTGTCTCTTTTGAATTATGGCTAATTGTAAATAGGAGTCCAGGCGAGGCGAGCCCACATGAACTTGAGCTTGGAAAGGACACGGGTTCGTCTCCGAGGCGAAGCTTCCTTTTGTGTGTGTGTGTGTGTGTGTGTGTGTGTGTGTGTGTATTTCAAGGCGCCGCACGGTTAAAGTCCGGCTCGCGGTGGGAATGACCGTTCTCCGGTGTCTTAAGAACCTTTCATCCAGCTGAAGTAATTAGCAGAAGCTTGGTAATTAGCAGGAGATGAAGGACAGGCTTATTATAAGGGAAATGAGGGAGGAGTGGGGAAGTGCGGGCTTCCTTTGGCGATGGCACTTCTGCGATGCGAACATAAGCGCTCTGCTGGATGAGACCAAAGGCCTGTGTAGTCCAGAATCCTATTCTCGCTGGGAAGCCCAAAAGGAAGAGACAAATAACCTTCTCACACTGGGGAAGGACTGGAGCTCTGTGGAGCAGCATCTGCTTTTCACGCAGAAGGTCCCGGGTTCAATCCCCGATATTTCCAGGTAGGGCAGAGAGAGAGCCCTGTCCCCTGGAGAGCTGCTGTCAGTCATTGTTGAAGGTACTGCACCGCATAAACTTAGTCTAAGGCAGCTTCCTACATTTATACGCTGTTCAAAGTACACGCTGTTATACGCAGCAGCTGTTATTCCAAACCACGCTGCTTCTGATCCTGGAGATAGCACATAGAATCACAGAATCTTTGAGTTGGAAGGGACCCCCAAGTGTCATCTAGTCCAACCCCCCGCAATGCAGGAATCTCAGTGAAATATACCCAGAGTTGAGTGTGAATTTCATGCTCTTTATTCAGCTCGTAGTAGCAATGAATGAATCTTTCCCCAAAACGTCTGCTATATATACATTATTTATACAATGGGCCCCGCGTGATTGGCTAATTCCGGGCTGCTCCTGTAGGCCAATCAGGTTGCGGATTCACTTCCTCCAGAAGCCTGATTGGCTGCTCCTGCAGGCCAATCAGGTTGCTGATTCACTTCCACCTGGAGCTGGATTGGGTGGCTCCTGCAGACCAATCAGACTGCTGCATTCTGCATCCTATTGTTCTAGGATTCAGCTCAGTACATAACACCCAGCTAAAGCATCCATGACAGATGCCACCCAACCTCTGCTTAAAAACCTCCAAGGAAGAAGAGTGCATAACCTCCTGAGGGAGTCCTTTCCATTGTCGAATAGCTCTTACTGTTAGAAAGTTCTTCCTGATGTTTAGTCAGAATCTCCTTTCTTGTAACTTGAAACCTTTGGTTCGAGTCCTACCCTCCAGAGCAGAAGAAAACAAGCTTGCTCAACTTCCATGTGATAGATGTTGGAAGATGGCTATCATATCTCCTCTCGGTCTCCTCTTTTCCAGGCTAAACGTACCCAACTCCCTCAACTGTTCCTCTTAAGGCTTGGTTTCCAGACCAAGGGTTGCCCTCCTCTGCACACGTTCCAGCTTGTCAGTATCCTTATTAAATTGTGGTGCCCAGAATTGGACACAGTATTCCTGGTGTGGCCTGACCAAGGCAGAATAGAGTGAGACATGACTAGTAGTCAGTCGCAGCCTTGTGCTCCATGAATTTGCCTAATCCCTTTCAGAGCCAGTTTGTGGCCATCTCTACCTCACTACACTCAATTTCATACTGCCAATATCATAATGCTGCTCTAAAAATCTATGGTGCAGCCACATTTGCAATCCTGTGTACAGTGTTATTTATCCATTTATGACATTTATTTTTCACCTTAACTTTCCGAGGTGGTGTATATGGTTCTCATCCCCATTTCATGCTCACAACAAACCTGTGAGATAGGTTAGGATAAGAGATGGTGACGGGCCTAAGTGAGCTTCATGGCTGAGTGGGGATCCAAACCCTGTTCTCGCAGGTCCTAGTCCAACACTAACCACTACACCACACTGTCGACTTACCTCCAAAAGGATATTGTAGAGTTGGAAGGGGGTTCAGAAAAGGGCAGTGAGTCTTGAGTTCACAATGTTCTCTACAGCAATGTGGTGTAGTGGTTAAGAGCGGTAGACTCGTAATCTGGTGAACCGGGTTCGATTCCCCGCTCCTCCACATGCAGCTGCTGGGTGACCTTGAGCTAGTCACACTTCTCTGAAGTCTCTCAGCCCCACTCACCTCACAGAGTGCTTGTTGTGGGGGAGGAAGGGAAAGGAGATTGTTAGCCGCTTTGGGACTCCTTTGGGTAGTGATAAAGCAGGATATCAAATCCAAACTCCTCCTCCTCCTCCTCCTCCTCCTCCTCCTCCTCCTCCTCTTCTTGCACATTTTTAAACCTCTGGGCCACCCACCCACTTTTCTGTTGCCTAAGGACACATCTACACCAAATGTTTAAAATATGTTCAAACCACATTGCTTCTCCCAAAGATTTCAGGGGACTGGCGTCTACTTAGCACAGAGCTGCACCTCACAGCCCCCTTAACAAACTGCAGGTCCCAATAATCTTTGGGGAAAGCTGTGTGCTTCCAGTGTTGTTTGAATGGTGTTCATGCATTCATTCTTTCCAGGAAATGAATTCTAATTAAGCATGCATTTCTCAGAGTGGGGAATTTCAGGCACATGGGGAGAGACACTCTATCTGCCCCTCTGCCCATGCTGCAGACCCTCCTTGAGTGTTTTTGCCTGGCTGAACTCTGATAAAGGTTCTCTACTGCTGCTATGAGTCCTGATATTTATTTAAAAGCCATTATGTCAAAGTCTCTCCCAATGCTTTGCCCCCAAATCCAAGACCATATTGACATCTGTTTGGCCAGATGTACATTTCCCAACCGCTTGCATCATCTCCCAGGGCCTGGTCTTTAAGGGACATCACTTTATTGCATTGATATCTAAAAGGAGCAAATCAGAAATTAGAAAGGGAGGAAACTGACACTGATTGATGCCCAAGTCCTTCTTCTGATTTGCTGATTAAACTCATCAATCTATATGCAGAAGAGATGTCCAATGCAAATGGAAACCAACCAGGCTTAGCAAAGTGATGTTGTCAGCATACAGTTGTGGAAAGAGAAAGTTGGTTCTTTGTTAACGCACACACGCACTAGTCCTCTGCTAGACACACACAACCCTCCAATGGTTACATGAGAAATCAACATTACATTTAGAAGGTCATTCACCTAGCTGAAATCCTAGGCACATTTACTAGGATGTAAGCCTCAGTGAACACAGTGGAACTTACTTCTGAGTAAACATTCACAGCCTTAGGCTGTAAGTTTTTAATACCTCTTCTACAAACATTGGAAATGGTTAAGTAGGTAGATTGCGCCCTGAGGAGTTTTATAAACCCACCAGAGAGAAATGTGACCTGCTTTACAGGGGACACTTCTCTATTTGAAAGAACCCTCTCTTTGAAGGGATGTTGGGTTTAAGTCTGGCTACCATGGTGACTAACATTAAGCATCTAGACAGTAGACCTAGCAGGTACACAGCTCACCTGGTCAAAGTCTTCCCAGCTATGGTTGGAGGTATACTATTTCTATTTACCGTACATTGGGTGGTATTCAACTAAGTTTTACACAATAAAGCCACTGAAATCAATGGGCCTAAATTAGCCATGTTCATTGATTTGAAAGGGTCTGAGTAGAACTTCAGTCAAATACCAGCCATTATAGCAACTGAGTGATAGCCATCAAATGGTAGGCCTATTGAAATAAATGGGTTTACTTAAGCCCAATCTAACATTGCCTATCATTCATTTTTTTTTCCTAAATTTGAATCTATATATGTAAATTAGCACAAGCCAATTTTAGGCAGATCTGTTTCTTTCTTTCTCTTTTTTCCAGAAGTTCATAAAGGGCCGCCCTATGGAAATACCCAACATTGTTCCAGAGAATGTTAGAATATTATACTGAATCATCAACCTTGGTGTGGTTATATCCACACGCTGAGAGTTGAGCTGTGGCATTCAAATCAGGTTCTGGGCATGGACTCAAATGAAGTACTGTGTTTCTCTAGCAAGAAAAAAAAGTGTTCATTTCTACATTCATTTGTTGAAGAAATGAATTCGTTGGAACATTCTGGATCTGTGAAAGCCAGGGAATAACTAAGCTCCAATTTCTGCATTGGTCCAGACACTGCAGATGAGGACAGATAGGAACAGAATTCACTAAGAATTCTGCAAGCATCGGCTTTATAACTGGGATGCCTTTACTTCCAAGTGGCTTCTGATTTATTATATGACCTAATCAGCTGGGATGGGGTCCAGTTATGGACAGAATCCACTTCCCACCACTCACTGGGGACCAGAGCAGTCCCTATCAATAACAGAGTTGGCCACCCTTGTTCTGCAGTCTGTCAGGATATCGGCCACAGTATTGTTTTGATGAAATAAAAGTCATCACAACTTAAAATAATATTGTTTAGTGGATATGTGAGTCACTGAAAAGATTGCAAGTCTTCAGTGTGTGGTATAAATCAAGGGAGACGGAGAATACACTTTGCAACTGAAGCTCTTTTAAAGCAGCTTAAGTAATTATTTAACAAGGCAATGAAATGAGCTGTGGTCATTGACCATTTATTGTGCAGAAGCTGTTAATGCCATTTACCAGTTAGAATGGTCAGATGGTCCAACTCTTTAAATTACCCCTGGCTGACCCAAGGTCACTGCTAAGAGTAAATTTCATTATAAAAGGCTCTTTATAGCGTCTGACTTAGTGCCACTGGAATAATGTACTGCTACCATCTTATTTTAACACATCAATACCTGAGGAGATGCTTTAGAGCCTACTGATGCCAATAGGTGGGGGAAACCCCACATATGAGGGGGTCTTTTATCAGACCATTGCACCACCCAGGCTGGATGCAATGTAGTTCTATAAATACTGCCTTTTCCCCCACTGCAGTCTTCAGCAGTTCAGGCCTGGGTGCATAGTGAAAGGTCACTTTGTATTTTGATACTGTGATCTTTATTGAGAGCCAGTGTGGGGGTCATGGCTAGAGTGATAGACCAGCACTTGGGAGACCTGGGTTCAAATCCCCACTCAGCCATGGAGCTCACTGCATGATCTACAGCCAGTCACTCACTCTCAGCTGAACTTGAAGGAGTGTCTCCACCCACATCATTCAGCTTAGACACTGAGGTCCAGTTCTGAGGGCCTTCTGGTGTTTCCCTCACTGTGAGAGGTGAAGTTATAGGGAATAAGGCAGAGGGCCTTCTCAGCAGAGGGCACTCACCCAGTAGTATGCCCTCCTGTCAGATGTCAAACAGATAAACAACTTCACAACTTTCTGAAGATACAGTATCTGACGGCAGCCCTGCATTGAGAAGTTTTTAATGTTATCATCATCATCATCATCATCATCATCATCATCATCTACTGCACAGGGTTTTATGAGGATAAAATGGGACAAAGAAGGAGGAGGAGGAGGAGGAATTTGGATTTGATATCCCGCTTTATTACTACCCGAAGGAGTCTCAAAGTGGCTAACATTCTCCTTTCCCTTGCTCCCCCACAACAAACACTGTGTGAGGTGAGTGAGGCTGAGAGACTTCAGAGAAGTGTGACTAGCCCAAGGTCACCCAGCAGCTGCATGTGGAGGAGCAGAGACGCGAACCCGGTTCACCAGATTACGAGACTACCGCTCTTAACCACTACACCACACTGGCTCTCATGAATGCTGCATTGAGCTCTTTGATGATGAAGGAGGAGGAGGAGGAGGAGAAGAAGGAGAAGGGGGGATATGGTTTCTTTCATTAGTTTAATCCCAGTTCCCCATATGGAATAGGAATAAATAAAATCTTATATTGCTTTTGCAAAAATGTTATGGTTTAGTAAGTCTGAAGAGGAAGGGACCTCTGCAACCATGAGTTTAAAAAGAACGAAGACCATTTCATTATAGACTATAGCCATGATCCATCATAGAGTTACACCTGTTTAAGCCCACTGATACGAAATGAGGACAGTGCTGCCATCTGTTGAGCAGCAGAGTCTACACAGAAGCAGAGCAAGCGGCAGGCTGATGCTCTGTGTGTAGATTTCTGTATCAGGGCCATTATTCTGCTATATTTCTTCCCACAAACCTTCTACAGAATTGCTGTGAAAAGCATCTTTTGCTTCCCTGAAAAGACTGCCTTGCTCCCAAGGTGCTTTGTTGAGACTTGCCATTTGTTTATGTCGGGGAAAGGAAAGGAATAAACATGAATATCTGTTTATTATAAGTATTTTCAACTCACTCTCCAATCATATTCCCAGGGCACTTTACAAGAAAAAAATAAAACCATTAAAAGACAAATGCAACAAAACATAGGCTTGGTCGCGTAGAGGGGAATGTGGCCTTTGGACTCTCTGCCTCTTAGTGGTTTGGCCCCCATTGACAATGAGGGTTCCAAATATCACCTGAACCCTTCTGGGCTCCTTGCAATATACTAACCCTGCTTCTCTTGGAGAATGGGCTTTGGTAAGTGGTAAATCACTTACCTTGCATGGAGAAAGCCCAAAGTTCAATCCTTGGCATCTACAAGTTGAGCTGAAAAGCACATACAGTATCCCTGAACTCCCAGAGAGCTACTGTTAGTCCACATAGACAGTTCTAATCTAGATGAACCAATATTCTGACTCAATATAAGGCACTTTTCCACATGTTATAATGACAGTCATCTTGCTAAAATAATCACAGTGGCTGGGGGGTGGGGGTGGGAATGAGCCCAAAGGAGCAACTTATATTATAAAAAATTGCCAGCATTTTGTGTGCGTTTCAGACCCTCCTCTCCCTCATGCCAGCCACCACTTTGCTGTTTATTGTTTACGGAGACGACTTCAGCCAGGAACATTTATGCCTAGTCGCTGCTCCACTTGGGCTTTCAATCAATCATACATAATGAGAGCGCTCAAATTATTCCAAGCAATTCATTTAATATTTTATAAGGAAAAGTACAACTTGAGTTTTACATCTAAATTTGCAAGAAGATCAGGAAGGACAGCGGCAAACAGCCCATATATTACCACGAGATAAAATACAGATAAACCCAGGAAACTGTGAGATTGCATATCTAAAGTCTTCAAACAGCTGTACTCAGACTTAATGGGTATGTTCCTTTAGCTAAGTATATGTAGAGAATAAATATGTTAATCTCCCTTCTCTGTCACTCAGTCTGGGGGATAGAAGACATGAGTTAATTCTCGTACGATATTTCGATTGAGAAGGCAAAGAACACAAGCGGTGTTCAAGCTGAGCTTTATTCTAATTTTCTTTACTCTATTATTTGTTATTTGCCAGAATGTCTATACCACTCAATACATAAACTCAATGTGTACACTTTGGGAATATTCAGTATAAAAAACTGTATCAGGGATGAGGATGGAGGTGGGTGGAGGATGTGAAGAAACTAGCCAACTGCACAAAGGTACAATTTAATTGCTCCATGTACTTTTGCCTCCAGTCACACCCACCACTGCCCTTGAAAAGGTGGCCCAGAAGGGAATGTGACCTTTGAGCTGCAAAAATACCCCCCACCCCTTGATCAAGAGATAGCACAGTTGTTTAGAGTATGGTGCTTGTCACACCAAAGTTGCAGGTTCGGTCCCCATATGGGAGAGCTGCATATTCCTGCATTGCAGGGAGTTGGACTAGATCAGCGATGTCCAATCGGTTGACTGCGATCGACAGGTAGATCTCCCTATGATCCTGGTTGATCATGGGCAAATAATGTCCTTCCCCTCCATTACTATTTTCCTCCATTGGTGGCGTAGCAGCAGTGATCGTTTAGGAACGTGGAAAGGAGAAGCAACGTTGGCTCTAGTGCTGTGTGCGATTGTAAGCGCTACAGTTTCTGGTTAGCTGTTTTTCTACCCCCCCCCCTTCAAGAAAGCTCCGCCACTGTGTTGTCCCCTAAAAAAAGCTCCACAACTCAGGCCACCCCTCCCAAAAATACAGTATTTTTTGCTCTATAAGACTCACTTTTTCCCTCCTAAAAAGTAAGGGAAAATGTGTGTGCGTTTTATGGAGCGAATGCAGGCTGCACAGCTATCACAGAAGCCAGAACAGCAAGAGGGATTGCTGCTTTCACTGTGCAGCTATCCCTCTTGCTGTTTTGGCTTCTGAGATTCAGAATATTTTTTTTTCTTGTTTTCCTCCTCAAAAAACTAGGTGCGTCTTGTGTTCTGGTGTGTCTGATAGAGCGAAAAATATGGTAGCTCAACAACTCTGGTCACCCCCCCCCCCAAAAAAAAAGCTCAACAACCTTGGCCACCCCCCCAAGCCCAACGACAATAATATAATATTTTATACTAGGAGTAGATCACAGTCTCCTAGGAGTTGGGCGTCCCTGTACTATATGGTCCTCAGGGTACCTTCCAACTTACAGAGGTCACGGTGACAAAGATGGGCCTACAAGCTGTTGCCAGATGCTGTACCTGTTCTTTGCACCCACAACCCCTCCCTGAATAGGTAACTGACCTTTCTCCTAGACATGGGAACTATTTACCCACAGAGCCTCCATCTTGCCAGTATCCAGTCTCAGTTTATTTCATTTGGTGGACCTCCAATGTCCAGGATGGATAGCATTTCCTTGGGTCCTCGGATTGCAATGAAACCATAGATCCTTCCAAATGGCATTCAAGGTAGTTTGACCCTGGACTTAATTAACTAATGATCTGACTCAGCATTAATCACACAATATTCACATGTTCCTATTCACTTCATCATTCGCAAAATTGGTTCGGGTAAGATCTACTTTGTGAGACATAACAAAATAAAAAAATTCCTTCCAGTAGCACCTTAAAGACCAACTAAGTTAGTTCTTGGTATGAGCTTTCGTGTGCATGCACACTTCTTCATGCACACGAAAGCTCATACCAAGAACTAACTTAGTTGGTCTTTAAGGTGCTACTGGAAGGAATTTTTTTATTTTGTTTTGACTATGGCAGACCAACCCGGCTACCTATCTGTAACTGGAACTTTGTGAGACATGTTACTGGCCTTATTAAAAAAATAGTTTTGTTCTTTTTTAAAAACAACAACAACACATTTTTGCAGATGTCCCTCTTGAGCTGCTCCCGTCTTTCTTTAAGTTTGGCCTCAGATGTAATTAGATGGCAATTTTAACTTAATGGTGTTTGCTATGTTTTTCTTGGTTGAGATTCTAGTTGCAAGTGAACTGAGAGCGATCCAGTGCTATCAAATGGCATTGCTGAAACTCAAGGACGGTAGAAGTGCATTTAAACCTGAAGCCCATAACCCTTCTGTTGAATCTCAGATTTTCACTGCCCATTCTGAACTGTGTTCCACATCCCTACCACAAGTCCCTAAAAATCGTAGGTCTTGCTTATATCCACAATTTCAAATCTTCAGATAGATATCAAACCAATGAAACAGTTTGGTTTACATGTGCATGTAAACTTTTTTTTGCATTGTTATATTTATCTTATTATTTTTTAAAAAACGAACTAAAAGGACAAATCCAAGTTAACTCTGCTGATTCCTGTTCTTGATTGTGGTTTTCTATTTTGGCTTTGTGGGTTTCAGAGGGGTAATCCTACACAGAAGCATGAATGGCTAGCTGCTAGCTCATGTTTACTACTACTTCACACAACACACTTGTTTCCCTGAAAGCCAATTCTGATTCAAATCAATTTAATTAAGTAACAAAGCTGGTTACCATGGAAACAACTCTACTAATTTGTCATGACAAATACTCTGTGAGATTGACCAGTTGCTAGGTAACAGCCAATGGGCTCCCAGACAGAAGATGACAAATTGTATCTGGTGCAGATGTTGTGATCCAGTCTTGAATTAGGCCTCTGTTTTCAGTGGATTCCCGAGAGAACATCACCTGGATAGCTTAATAGCAACAGAGGGAGTAGCACGCCACAACAAACTGTATTGTTTTGCACATTTTGAAAATGTGCTTGAAAGAGAAGCTAGTAAAATAAGTTAATTTGATGCTTGGTGTCATCATTTTTTATTTTTCTGTTGTCAAATATACCAAGATGATTGAATCTTACTGTATGTGGCTTTTATGTATGCATATTTATATAAACTCTAAATAATCTCCGCTCTGTCTTTGTCCATTGAGCTATGGAGAGAAGAAAAGAAGAAAGAAAATACAGAACAGAAATGCATGAATTAAAGAGTTGTTGGGCTAAAACTACAGTATTAGAAACAAAGGAGTACATTTAAAAATCATTATAATTATTATTTGGGGTTTTGTGTATGAGCGTTATTCTCTCATGCTTTGTGGCTCAATAGTTCACAATTTTGATTATCTGTGAAATTCATTATTTCCAAGACCATGGAGCATGAGAAACATTTCATATTGTCATCTTGCTACTCATGAATGCTAAGATTCTTTTTTCCTATTCACTGGAGAGAACATATACATGGATTGATTTTGCCAAACTAGCTGGGTCCCTTCTGCCATATGCCACAATCATCCTTAGGGGCAATAAAAAGACGCACCCTGGATTTTTCTGAGTATATGGTTATGTTCATATTGTTTAAAATTTAATAAGAGGCAGCACAAACATATACCAGGGCAACAAAGAGAAGGCACAAACCAGAAATGGCCGAGACATGATTTATTGCAAAAATATTAAGACTTATAAGAATCTCATATGTGAGTTTTCTTATAAAAAATATATATGCAACAATCCCAGCAGGTTCTTTCTCTAAGTTCTTCTTTGGGAGAAGGAAGCGCAACAATGTTAGATCTGGTAAATAAGGCATTTCTTTCCATTTCAAACATTTGCAGTGCTATCCTATGCATGCGTATTCAGAAGTCTCATTGAGTTTAGTGGTGCTCACTTCAGAGATGACATGCTATTCCCCCCCCCCAAATAATATACCGTATTTTTCCGTGTATAACACGCCCCTGTGTATAAAGATGCCCCCTTTTTTGAGGACTCCAAATTAAGAAAATGGGGAGGGGGAGATTGCCCAGAGTTGTTGAGTTTTTTGGGGTGGGATGGGGTGGGGTGGCCCACAGTTGTTGAGATTTTTTAGGGGGGGGTGATGAAACTCACTCACCTGCCTGACCTCCAATGCCACTCACATGCATCACAAAAGCCACCTATCATCTGTCCTCTCACTGGCAGAAGCCACCAATTGCCTGCCCAATAGCCGCAGTGACAGCCAATCAACACCAGCCCTTGCCGCAGCCACCAATAGCATGCTTATTAGCTGCTGACAATCTCTGGCTCGTGGAAGCAACCAATCCCACGACCCCCAATCTTTAACATAATTTTTAAATTAAAAAAAACCCCTCATCTTATACACAGAATAGTACGGTAGCTACTGAATTTCTGATCTCAGTTTAGGAAACATTTTTTTTCGGACACATAACTACAGTCTCACCAGTAAAGCTCAATTAAGATGAATGAAAACAGCAAAAATGATTACATATATATGTAGATAAATAAATATAATAGACTCCTATGAGCTGAACCCTTGGCTGTGAAAGACAGCTGAATGGTAAGCCATCGGGGATCCTGCTCCACATTATCTTAAAACAGAAGACAAAAGCAATAATAATAATAATAATAATAATAATAATAATAATAATAATTTATTTATTTATACCCTGCCCATCTGGCTGTGTTTCTCCAGCCACTCTGGGTGGTTTCCAACAAAATATTAAAATGCAATAGTCTTTTAAACATTAAAAGCTTCCCTAAACAGAGCTGCCTTCAGATGTCAGCAAGGAACAGGGCATTTCCAGAGGTTTGCCAGAGTCGCATGTGTCTATGTGGCCATTGTCTGTTTCTTTCCTGTTGTTATGTGTGGTGGGGGTTGTACCTCTTTCTTGCCATTTTTAAATAGCCCACTTATTCAGGAAAGGTTTGGGGCATTATGAAGGGAATGACAGAATAGTTACTATTAATGCGATAGACTTATGGAGTTGGTTTTGATCATTGCTGTTTTCCTGGGCTGGAAATGCCAGCCCCCCATGAACATTTGCAAAGGTGGGGACAGCATGTTTTAAATCAATAACATCTGCTTCCAGGAGATGCTCAGGCTCGGATGTTGACAAGTTTCCAAAAGGAGGGAATTTGATAGCAGTGGAAACCTTGGCGAAATTCACTGCTTCTTAAACATGGCGTGTAGATGGCATTAACGTCCAAGGAACCTCAGCGATTAGGATGAAACATCAAGGGTATGTTAGGCTGAAGTCTTTTAGAGCAACAAGAAACAAGTGGAAGGCCCTCCAGATGTGGAGCATCTAACCTAGAGCTCTCATCACTTGCCTTTGTGTTGCATTAGACCCATTTTCCAGATAGCCACCACAAATAGCTCTATCTGGAGGATATTGTAATTAGGAACATAGGACAAATTCTGGTGGATTCGGCCAAAATCCTGTTCTTACAGAGGCCAACTAGATGTTTATGGGAAGCCTTCAAAAAGGGCCTAGGCATAACAGCGCTCTCCCCTTCTGTCTCCCAGCAATTTGTTATCCAGAGGCATTCAGCCTCTGAAAGTTAATAGCCATTATGGCTATATGTTGGTGATAAACTTCCATAAACCTTTGCAATTCAGTTTTCTGGAGTGTTTGACCCCAGTTTATCGGCATTTCCAAAGACTGCCACTCTGGTGATACTAAGGGCATTCTGTTTCCTCAGGAAATATTTGGTAGTGTAGCTCTCTGGAGGAGTGCTCTTCACTAGGGATCTCTCAACTTACTCCAAGTATGCATTACAGAAGTGAAAACATGCAGTGCATAGAGCAATTTTTTTTTACGCACTCAAGGCAGAAAAAGAAAAACCAGCAGAGAAACTGAGGTTGATCTATGGCTACCGTCCTTATGAGAGGTCCACTGTCAACACACTCAGATTCCTGCTTCTGAGCCCTCTGTAACCTGGCTTAGCACTGCCAAAACTGGAGACTGCCCTGGTGCAGGAGCAGAGGAAGGGGAGGCAGTGGGGGGCGGACCACCCCGGGTGTCTTCGCCCCCACCACCGCTTTGCAGGTGGCACCCCCCCTTCCCCCTTCATTTTGACAGCTCGGGGGAGGCTTGGGAGTAGCGGGCGGGTGGCGTGCTAAATGTCCGCCATCGATGACTTGCTCCGCCCCTGCCCTGGTATTGCTACTATGGCTAAGAATGGTCTGTGGCATATAACCTTGGACATAGGAGCCAACTCCTAGGAGCTGAGTGGTCTCCCCCCAATAAAATATTTGAGGGGGCTGCCCCCCCCAAAGCTGATGGGCATAGCCATGCAAATGGTGTGTGTACACAGCGTCATATGATCAATTATGCAGATCAAGGCTTGCCTGCCCACTCACCCCCAATATTTTATTCAAGTTGGCACCCCTGACCTTGGAGAAGGGGAGATACTTTAATTGTGTAAATTGGGCGTGGGAAACCTATGGTCCCCTATATGCTAATGAACTATAATCATCTTTGACATTAGCAGGACGTAATGGCTGGGACAACATCTGGAGGGCCACAGGTTTCCCACCCCTGAGGTAAATGTAATTTGTATTCTTAGTTTACTTTTTAATGCTAGTCAAATTGTATAAGTTATTTTAAGGATGTTTAATGTCTTATTATGTTTTTTGTATATGCTGGAAGCTGCCCAGAGTGGCTGGGGCAACCTAGTCAGATGGGCAGGGTAAAAATATTATTATTAGGAAAAGTTAATCCTCTCTCTGCCATTTCTGTGGTTCCGAATAGATTTGCATCTCACAACAGCTGCTGTTGTGAAAAATAGAACGCAGGAGGTTCTAACCACTAGTCTCCCCAGCCATATCTTGTTATTTCTATGAAGCCTCCATAAGAGATTGCTAAAGGTCCATAAAGGCTCCACCATTTTCATTCTCAAAAGCGTAATGTTCTCCTACCTATTCTTAAAAGTCGCTTCTCTTGAAGCCTGCACTTAACTCTCATCAGCACTAAATGCACATAATACAAAGGTGAATTTTCCCCTTTGAGGTATTCTAATTGAATCACCATTAGTTTCCGAAGCTGGCATTGTTTATAGCAAATAGACACTATTATTCCCTTTTGTGGGTGTGGGGGGAGAATGCAATAAATAACAGTTAAAATATTTGAAAGTGGCTTTGTTGATCTGTCAGACACCTGCTGTACATTTGTTTAATAGATGGTAAGTTCGATGGGAATGTAAGGTCCTGTCAACCACAAAAGCCTGAATTAACCTTAACTATAGAGCTGTTATCACTGCCTTTGTAATAAGCCCTTTTAAGGGTAACTGTGAATTAGCACTAATTTCAACTTACCTGTGTGTTTGTGTGAATGTGAGGCCTCCTACGATGCGAGTGGGCGGAGCAATAGGACAATATGGTAATTGTTTCACTTAGGCTCGTGGAATTACAGGGGCGGAAAGAACGCCACATGCCACACAGTCCACCACACAGTCGGTCCAACCTTTCCCCCCCGAAAACCTCCAAATAAGGAAATTTTACAGTCTCCCTTTTGCAGCGCTTTCCTTTGCGAAGTTGCTCTTGTGCTTTGGAAGAAACTATAAATCTAAAACTGCATTGCGGATCAAAACGTGGTGTTACTGCTGTTGTTTCGTTGGTCCTTGGAGGTTGTTCGTTGTTCGTCTTCTCAACAATGTCGAGAAAGACCCACCCCCACCCACTTGACTTGTTCCAGGGTAAGGATAGAGAGTACTGTCCATTTTGCTTTGTCCCAGCACCTCATTTTTCCAATTTGCTACATTTCCACATCAGTGTAATTTTTTTAAACAAAAGGAAGTTCTGATGAAAATTCAACGGCGTTTCAGTATGTGGTTCTCCTAATATATGTGGTGGTGCCATCAGTACACTTCTCTAGATGTTCTTATGACTAGGATTGAGGAGACCAAGTCGGAAGAGAAAAGCAAACTATAGGGGTACCTCGCAAGACGAATGCCTCGCTAGACGAAAAACGCGCAAGACGAAAGGGTTTTTCGTTTCTTGAGATGCTTCGCAAGACGATTTCCCCTATGGGCTTGCTTCGCAAGACGAAAACGTCTTGCGGGTTTGCTTCCTTTTTCTTAAAGCCGTTAATACCCAGGGAATCCGCGCTCCGCAAGATGAAAAATTTGCATGACGAAGCAACTCGCGGAACGAATTACTTTCGTCTTGTGAGGCACCACTGTATGTAGGCTACCTTGAAATCCTTGGAAGAAAGGCAGGATATAATATAATCAATAAATTTATGGCAATAGTCACTCATTGTGTAGAACCAGGGAATCCAGTAGGAATAATAGAAGCTGCTAAAGTTACAAGGATCCCAAAACAGGGCAGGAATTGATGAAAATTGTCTAGAACGCAGCAAGAATTTTCAACCTCCACTGCCAATAACTCCCTTGACTTTTATATTTGGTAGGCCAGTCAAGTTAACCTATATATTGTAAGGGCCAACTCTGTTCTCCATTCAGGGGTCTGGAATAGGGATGAGGAATCTGTAGTCGTCCTATGATCATTGAAACTGTCCATGCTTGCTGTTGCTGATGGGAGATGGGGTCCAAAAACATGGAGGGTCACCGTTTCGCCATCCCTCATCTAGGTTCCAGAAGTGTATCCTTTCATTTTTCATTGTTCTCCAGATTCTCCAGTCATCTGAAATAAGGAAGATGGTGACTGGAGAATACTTTCTGAAGCAAAAAGGAAAAATGTCTGTAAGTATAGCACTTACACATCAGGGAGTTTGTTGCAGGGCCAAACTAACTGTGTTAGTTTGCCAGCTGCACGCATGAGTTGTTCACGCAGGATAACTTTTTTAAAAAGATATTTCCTCTCCTGCGATGTGAAGTAGTGTGATCTGTCACCTCAGGACTCTGCCACTGCCTTCCCATCCCGTTCTGTTGTACGTGTAGAGCAGGCCTTAAAGGCCATGGTACAAGGGCAGAGGGGAAAGTGAGAGGTGGGGTGTTCTGACAATGCCAGAATCAATCTGCACATTGCAGCCAGGGCAAAAAGAGGACTTCCCATTACTAAAGTGTCTTCTTTGTTACTTGAAAAAAGTAAAGTCTTCTTAGGAAGAGAAGAGAAGAAAAGAAAAGAAAAACTTTATAGATTTACACAAGACAAAAAGAAAAGGAAGAGGGGGAGCACACCCAGTTACCTTTATGAAAGCTATCCATCAAACGTCAAAGCTGATAATCAATTTTTTGTCACAATGAACTGATAAAAGTATTCAGTAATAATGTCATGGGGGAAAAAATTTGTGTTGGAACTCATAATGCTCAGCCCTGATATCAAAAGAATTCATAAAAGCTCAATACCACTGTAGCCCTTGGAGGCATGACAAAACACAATTTCTCATCCGCATGATATGGAATAATTCCCTCTTTTTTATTGCATTTATTTATATATTTAACACCAAAAGAAGCACAAAAAGACCCTAAAAAAGAGAGGAGTGGGGATGTTGGGGAGGGGGGAGGAAATCTGAATTTTTTGTTGTTGTTGGAAGAGGGCTTCTTCCCCCCCTCCTTTTTTTTTTTTGCACAATTCCTACTTTATGCAAGCGAACATTAGTACTCATTTTGGTCGCCGATATCACAACGTTATGGTGATTTCTCTCACATCATGCAAATGGCAGCATAATGTCTACTCCTCTTGAAATGTAAAATCAAATCAGCATTCAAATGCTACAAGCCTGTGATGAGCTTGGAAATAAATATGCAGAAGCACATAAAGAGGGGGAGAGGGGAGAGAAGGGGGAAAAAAATCCGAGGCAATCAAGGAGAGCCAGCGTCCTAGCTTGGACTATAAATCTTTGTCTGTTTCAATCGCGGAGCTGGCCGAATCAGTGTAAAATTCGAGCTGGGATGTCATCAATTTCTGTTAACCTCTCTATTCCTCTTTGTGTTGGCAGCATGGTGATGGATTGGTTTTGTCACTTGTGCTCAGCTCACAGTATGTTAACATGGAAGGGTGCAGTCAGGTTATGAAGAAGGGTTATTACTGTCCCAGCTCTGACCTGGACGTACTATCTTCTCTAGTATCACAAAACCTTCCTGTCTGTAGAACTAAGAAGTAGTAGACTTCTCAATGGTTCATGCTAAATAGAGAAAGACTTCTTCTTCCTCCTTTCCTTTCCCCCAGGTGCCCTGCTTGAGTCTTGGTGGTGGGGTCACCGCTCTTCCCAATAGTTTCCTTTCTTTTAAGTAAAGAAAAACATATAAATCCAGCGTAACCTCATTTTAACTGAAACGGCATCAGTGAAGAATGTGACCGCAGGGCTATTCAGAGTGAGTAGCTAAATTGAAAAGCCGTTCAAGGATGGCCACAAGGAGGACCCATCGTGAATTCAGATCCAGCAGAAATTTGGGACGTGTCCACATCATTCGGTGAGTTCAGATGATTTTAAGAACCGCCTCTTTGGGAAAGTGCTGTGGGAGTTCATCCAGGATGCCTGCTTCCATGTATGCAAGTCATCACTTGACATTGTCAAGTGATTAATTCACAGGGGAGGATTCAACTGGCTCCACTCTTCACAGAGATGCCACCAAAACCAGCAACTCTCTGTTCTCTCACACACATTCATAACGCTCACTCAGTGGTCTGTGCATTGCTTAATGGTCACTCCAGGAAAGAGGTACAGTATTGTACTTACTATAAATGATCAACTATGGTTGTTCTCTCTTCTTCCGCCTGTGCTTGTTGAGCACTACTGCCACCCCTGCTGAACCTTGGAACCGGCTTCCTTAAACATAAAAGGGTGGGACCCTTAAAGGCACAGTTGCATGATGTGACTTCAACCCATTATGAATTTCCCCAACCTTTGTCAATACCATTCGTTGTTCCTGGTGTTTTGGAAAAACTTACAACGTGATGAGGACCTGCAGGCTCCCACCTGGTCCCATTACAAGGACTTGTAATGGTGATAGCAAGGTTGGGTTGGTTCCTATGGGAAGAGGCAGTCCTTGAGATACTGCAGTCCTGAGCTGTTTAAGGCTTTATAGGTCAAGACCAGCACTGTGCATTGGGCCTGGGAACTAATTGGTAGCTAGTGCAGTCGGGCCAGGATCGGTGTAATATGCTCAAGCCGTCTTGCCCTAGTGAACAACCCGGCCATCGAATTCTGCAGCAGCTGAAATTTCTGAACTGTCTTCAGAGGCAGCCCCATGTACAACATGTTGCAGTAATCTAACCGAGAGGTTACCAGAGCAGAGACAAGTTAGGCTATCTCTGTCCAGATAAGGGTGCAGCTGGACCACCAGCCAAAGCTGACAGAAGGCACTCTGCGCCAGTGAGGCCACCTGATCCTCAAGCAATAGCAATGGAACCAGAAGTATTCCCAAGCTACATACCCGCTTCTTCAGATGGAATGCAAACCCATCAAGAGCAGGCAATCTCCCAGCCATCCAGTCTGGGGAACCACTCACTAGCAGGGCTTCAGTCTTATCTGAATTGATTTTGTACTCCCATTCCTAACTGCTAGATTGGTTTTTGTTGTTGTTGTTTAGTCGTTTAGTCGTGTCCGACTCTTCGTGACCCCATGGACCAGAGCACCCCAGGCACTCCTGTCTTCCACTGCCTCCCGCAGTTTGGTCAGACTCATGTTTGTAGCTTCAAGAACACTGTCCAACCATCTCGTCCTCTGTCGTCCCCTTCTCCTTGTGCCCTCCATCTTTCTCAACATCAGGGTCTTTTCCAGGAAGTCTTCTCTTCTCATGAGGTGGCCAAAGTATTGGAGTCTTAGCTTCAGGATCTGTCCTTCCAGTGAGCACTCAGGGCTGATTTCTTTAAGAATGGATACGTTTGATCTTCTTGCAGTCCATGGGACTCTCAAGAGTCCCCTCCAGCACCATAATTCAAAAGCATCAATTCTTCAGCGATCAGCCTTCTTTATGGTCCAGCTCTCACTTCCATACATCACTACTGGGAAAACCATGGCTTTAACTATACGGACCTTTGTTGGCAAGGTTTTACTGGTTGGTTAGATTGGTTTTACTGGTTATTAATGGCTGATATCCTTAAGTCTGTGAGCTTAGGGCCCTTCACTAGCACATTCTCTCTCTCTTCCCCGCCCCCCTCTCACACACAAACCTACAACCACAGTAAATGACCTCATTACAGACTCCACAGACACACATCCTATTAAATCAAATGGCCGCATCTCAAATATTTTTAGCAAGATGCCCATTTCCTGCCACGTTTGCCTTAAAGGTCCATGTTCTCAATTACATAATGACATACAAATTAAATGCAATTTCAAATTTCAACCTGTACAAGTGTCAGTTATCAAGTTCCCCTGCTGGTCCCATGAGGCTGCCCATAGCATTGCTGGAAAGGGTATTGCTGTACGTAGTTTACATTATTTACTTCGAGAAAATCCTATTAAAATGAAATCAGCAGTGAAGGTTAACGATTATTATTTAGGATTTGCATTGTGATCATGCCCAGAGGCTCAACACAGGGTCAGGCACAGTCCTGTCTTGGAATGTAGCTGTACAACTACAAAGGTCCTCAAATCCTGACTCCCCAGAACCGCAGATTTCAGAGGCCAGAAGAGAACATTAGAATAACATTTTCTAATGTCCTGCATAAAATACAACCTTCACTAGGCAAGCAGTGTCACTAGCCCAATAAAACTGGCTGGTCCTGGCATAAAATGCACCCAGGTAGGGATATATATCTTCTGGGTCAGCTCACAGAACAAATTATGGGCAGGCATTCCTTCCTTTGCAATTGCAGGATAGCACAGTTAATAATAATCTCACTTTGCAGCATCCTACACTCTCCTATGCTGGATTATCTCCCTTTTCCCTTCCTCTCCCACAACAAACACTGTGAGGTGAGTGAGGCTGAGAGACTTCAGAGAAGTGTGACTGGCCCAAGGTCACCCAGCAGCTGCATGTGGAGGAGCGGGGATGTGAACCCGGTTCACCAGATTACGAGTCCACCACTCTTAACCACTACACCACATTGGCTTTCAAGGACTGAAGTTCTGTGGTAGAGCACATACGGTACTTTTTAAGCAGATGGTTTCAAGTTCAAGCTCATGCAACTCCCGTTAAAAGGATTGGGTGGAGCCATTATTTTGGGACCCAGTTCATATGTGTAAGTCATCCTGCACACAGCATAACAAAGTCATCTCTTTTCCTACATGAAGCTCAGAGTGCAAGAAAGGAAATCCATCCAGTTACTGACTAGCCAGATACCACCTTAGTTTTTACAAGGTAACAGCTTTCTATGCCTGCATACCATTCTCTGAGGCTAAAATTGCAAAGGCATGTAGGTCACATCCATATCATACATTTAAAGCAGCCTTCCTCAACCTTGGGTCCCCAGATGTTGTTGAACTACAACTCCCATCATCCCTAGCTAGCAAGGCCAGAGGTCAGGGATGATGGGAGTTGTAGTCCAACAACATCTGGGGACCCAAGGTTGAGAAACACTGAATTAAAGCATTTGTATGCCACTGTAGCCATCATGGCTTCCTCCTCAAGTCTCCTGTGGACTCTAGGTTGTTAGAGGTGCTGGGAATTGTACCTCTGCAAGGGGTCTCCCCTTAACAAACTACAGTTCCCAGGATTCTTTGGGGGGGGGGAACCACGGCTGTTGAAATAGCATAGAAGAGTTCTTCAAATGTATGGTGTGAACAAAAAAAACAACTTTCTTTCATCAGATGACAGGCCTACCCAGTTTGGGATCCTGTTTACCTCAGCAGCCATTCAGGTGCCTATGGGATGCCCCCAATCAGCACTATTGGTACTCAGAGGTAATTGGTACTGAGAGATAGTATACAACCGTCATAATTAGTTGCCACAGAGAGCTTAGCTTAAAGTTGGGGAACTTGTGGCTCTTCAGATGTTGCTGGGCTACAACTTGCATCCTTCCTGTCCAGGGTTCCAAACATCTGGAGGGCCACAGATTCCTCTCCCTCAGTTTATCTTTATGTCCTTGAATTGTCTAATCCCCCTTTAAAGCTGTTTCAGTTGTTTACCATTTGCTGCGAACAGATCTTCTCTCTCTGGCGATCACTCGTAGCCGAGGAAGATTGTCTTCCATAAACACGGTTTTAACAGTGAGTCCGTAAGTGACTGTGGAGGCCAATTCTGGATCCACACGTTCTTCCACAGTGGGGACATAGTCTTCTGGGCGGGAGTTGATCATGGTGTGGATTTGCCAAGGGTGCCTTCCTCCTAGCACGTTTCTCCCTTGCATCCTGAGTTCGAGTGTCTTCAAAGCTCATGACACCTTTGGTAAAGGCTGTTTTCCAACTGGAGCACTCACAGGCAAGTGTTTCCCAGTTGTTGGTGTTTATACTACCTTTTTTTAGATTTGCCTTGAGAGCATCTTTAAATCTCTTTTGTGAACATATCACACAATTTAAAAATGTATATTTTCATTACATTTTAACTATAGAAATTGTAGCCAACTTTTTTTTTTTTTAAAAAAAGACGTCATGTGAAGTGCTCTGTCTTCTTGCTCATAACCAATCTACACCAACCACAGGAGGGGAGAGTGCTGTTGTGCTCAAATCCTGCTTGAGGATTTGAGGTTGGCCACTGTGAGAACAGGGTGCTGGGCCAGATGGGCCGTTAGACTGATCCAGAAGGCTCTTCTTACATTCCTATGCACCACACTGCAATTCTGACTATGACACCAACTACCTGTCCTTCTGTTGTAGGCAAAGATCTATCCAGCAAAAGTTCTCGTGACTAGGTAGGGTATTGTCAGGAGTGCGTGCAGGAGCAAGGCCCTGTGACTAGAAGGACTTTGCAGGACTGGGGCCTTCCTAAGTTTGTTCTGGAGAAGAAAGGCGCGGCTTCACAGGTGAGGCCAATTGGTAACTCACAGCACCTGGTGGCAAGAACCAGGAAGGGATATAAGGTCAGCATTTCCCTTTGGCTTTTTGCCACAGCAACACGTTCCCTGCCTCGCTGTGTTTGGCTCCTTGACTCCTTGCTTCTTGATCCCCTGACTTTGTGACTCCTTGCTTCTTGATCCTCAGACCCCTGACTTCATGACTCCTTGCTTCTTGATCCTCGGACCCTTGACTTTGTGATTCCTGGCTTCCTGACCCTCGGACCCTTGGCTTCCTGACTCCTGGCTTCTGGACTCCCGTTCCTGCTCCCACCCTGGCATCTTGCCCCCGGTCCCGATGTCTCCAACCGGGACTTTGATCACCCATGAACCAGACCATGACAGGTGTTCCCAGAGGACCTGTTGTCTATATAGGGTATGAATGGGATCCACGTGTCCACAAAGAGCCCTGCTGAATCAGACCTCATCTAGTCCAGCTTCCTTTTTTCAGTGGCCCAACCAGATGCCTATAGGAAGCTGGACATGAGACCAACATGACATTCCAACAGCTGGTATTCAGTGGCACATGGCCTCTTACAATGGAGGCAGACTACAGCCACCATGGCTGGAAGCCGCTGATAGCCCTATTCTCCAATGGCCACCAAGGAAACTTGTGGGGCAAAATTCCAACTATGTGCTGTCTTTCCTGAATCTTCTTACATTCAACTTCATTGGATGACCCTGAGTTCTAGAATTACCATGTTGGCCCGAATATAAGCTGCACCCGCAAATAAGCCGCACCTTTAAAATTTGGGGTGGGGGGGGGGAGAGAGAGAGACAATACCTGAATATAAGCCGCTCCCTTAAAATTGGGTTACAGTCTGAAAATCACTGTGGTTGGTAGAATTGTAACTGCAAGCCAATGAGAGAGGGAGAAAATATCCTTTCTTCACATCATGCATGATTTTATACAGCCCTACCGTGCCCTGCTTACCTTTTTTTTCTAAAATAAAAAGCCCCGATTGTTGTAATCTTTCCTCAAAAGGTTGTTGTTCCACGCTTTTTAGACATTACCTACACGAGAAAGCAAGGGAGAGGTTTATTAAATAATAATAAAAAAGGTTTCCTCTCCCCACCTAAACATTTCTTAAAACTGTGATACATATATTTGCCTGCTAAGTTCCCAAACACCATTAAACACACACACACACACACACACACACACACACACACACACACGCGAGAGAGAGAGAGAGAGAGAGCGAGAGAGAGAGAAGATTTCTAAACAAAAAATGGATTGCAATGGTGTGCTTGCTTTACCAAGACAGAGGAATGGACTCGTTTAAAGAAATGTCACAGATGTCCTCTAACCTTTCCCTGCTCCTCCCTCTCCCAAACCAGATTTCCTGGATGATTCCCTCCCCCTCAAGGACCAGGGTCAGGAAGAATCCACCCCTAGGGTAGTTGGAGGGAAGAAAAATAACAAGGCAGGGGAGTACCTGGGGACTGCTGCGTTGTTCACAGCCTTTCTCTGTAATCATAAGTGCATTGCTCGGCTGCCTTGGTAATTTACATAATACCATCCTGACGCGTTCACTTCAGTTATCCATCACCACTGGGATGGTGTTTTCTGTTTTCTTGCTATATTTTATTTTTTCTTCTTCCCTCCCTCCATCTCCCCTCCTTTTCTGACTTTCTCTCTTAACCGTGTTGCATGATTATCTGCTTTAAGAAGATTCAGGTAGGTAGCCGTGTTGGTCTGATGCAGTAGAAATATATATATAAAAATAAAAATAAATAAGTCATGTGCATGCACATGAAAGCTCATACCAAGAACAAACTTAGTTGGTCTCTAAGGTGCAACTGGACATTTTTTTAAAATTTTAAAATATATTTCTACTGCTTTAAAAAGAGAAATTGATTTCACCTTGTTTCCGCCCTTCTTGTTCAACTAATATGATGAGGCCCCAAAATGTGTGTGTGTGTGTGTGTGCGCGCGCATGCAAATGTGTGTGTAACTATGCATATGCATGCATGCAGTGCTTTTTTCTGGGAGGACACAGGGGTAAGCATACCCCTAAAAATTTTGTGAATCTTTGTACTTTTGTCGGTTTACTGTATTTATTTTTCCTGATTTAAACTATAAAATGGTGGTTTTATTGAGTCAAAATGAGAGTACCCCTAAACATTTTTTTAGAAGAAAAGCACTGCATATCATATCACACTCTTCTTTTTACTTCTTCAAGCCAGGTTTCTATCCTGCGCGCGCGCGCACACACACACACACACACACACACGCACACACTTGCTTTCTCTTTCTCTCATACAGGCTTTCATTCACCCTCACTTTCTCTGCTGCCTCCTCCTTCAGTCCTGCTTCCTTTCCTATATGTAAGTTCACCAGCTCCTGTTTCCTCTTCTCTCTTTTTCAGTGCCCATCCAGACCTAGCTGGGTCCCAGGTTGCAAGGGAAAGTCGAGATAACAGAGCTGCCGTGGGTGTAGGCAGCAGTGACATCCAAGGTCAGTCCGAGACCTGACCTTGGGAAATGAGTGGTTCAAGCCCTTGACCACTCATCACCACAGCTGTCCATCAGAAATCAAACCACTATTCACCTTCCCCCACATATCTCAATCCATTTTTACTCATCTCTTGTGATTTCTTCTCCTGGTCTCCTTTCACACCTAACTTCTAACTTCTTGTCCTATGTGAACAGTAGTCTTCAAGGCTGAGCTCTGGCATATGAGTAGTTTCTGAGCTCTACCGTCTCCCTGACCCAACACCCCACAATCACTCAATCGATTTTTGTTCATCACACTCTGTCATTTTCTAACTGACCTTCTCTGTCTGACACTCACTCTCACTGTACCTAACTCTGTATCCATTCAATCTCCCCTCCACTTACCCTTCCTGTACAACAGGTTCATACTGATCGTATGAAATTCCATTGTCTAAGATTGGCCACAAAAAAGCCTTTTGAACAACAACAACAACAACAACACATGGTTAATGGCACATACTAGGAGCTTACCCCTGGCCTAACACAACAACCAATTTCCTAAAAGATGCAGTAGAAGCAGAGATTTTTTTTTCCTTCAAACCATCCCAGAAAAGCTTATGGAAGAAAAAAACTCAACACCTGTCATCATGCCAAAGTCACTGTCATTTACTGGGAAGCAGAGATGGGGAGGTCAGTGTGGTGCAAACACATTGGCAAGGAGCCTCGGATTGGCTCTGTCAGTGCAGTTGTACCACACCAAGCTCCCTGCCATTCGCCAGTAAGTACAAATTGTGCAGCTGTCAGGAGGTCAGGTGAACACCGCCACCCCATGATGCTATCTGCTACTGATTGTGTCATCTAGGCTAGCATTGTCTATATTGAATGGGGTGGCTTTCCAGGCTCCATAGATAGAGGTCTTCCCCATCCCGATTGGATATGATGAGGACTGAACTTGAAAGCTTCCATTCTACTACTGGGCTACATGACCTTGCATTTCTTTTTCAAGCTCTCAGAAGTAAAATCTTACCAGAGTTTTAGAAATTATTATTATTATTATTATTATTATTGCTGTTATTTTGTCTGATGGCTCAAAAGACATTGAAATTTATTCATTTCAAAGATGTCTGGGGTGGAACGATTCCAGCTTTTGTCTCTAAATCTAATTGCATTTTGAGCATAGAACTCATTGTTATTGTGGTGTGTGTGTGTGTGTGTTTGCTTAATAAGTGTGCAAAAGCCTAGAAAATCCACCTGGAATTTATGCCCATGGAGTCACTCTCATCAAACAACTAATATTGCATTTTTGTCAGTTAGCATTTCTACCTATTACCACTTGATTAAAGGGCAGAGACAGCGAATTCCCCATGAAAATAAAAAAGAGAGGTATGTGAGAATTTGTTACTGTATTATTCTGTTTGCACAAGACTTGTTTCCATATAAGCTTTTGAGGTTAACAAGCAGCAAAGGCAGTGGGATTGGATGTCTATATAAGAAAAACAAACAGAAAAAAACACGACCACCCAGAAACCACAAACAAGGAATGGGGGTTGCGAATGAGCCCATCTCCTTTCTGCTATTATGAAGTTACTTTATTAGTCTTGCAGCTTACGCACAAAATTGAATTAAGGGACAAATACCTACAGTTCATTTTGTGTTTTGGAGGGATACCTCGCCAACTTTCTTTTCTGATAAAGAAAGCTATTAGCTCTTGTCAGAGCTGGTGGTGGTGGTGGCAGCAGCGGCTGGGGGAGGAGGGATTGGTGGAGGAGAGCGAAGGAGATCATTTTTATTGAAATAAGAATGAAATGATAGTGTCAGAGGCTGAGGCTGAGAGATAAAATATTACATCTAATAAACATGCTACATATGGGATTAGACAAGGGCCACAGAACAACGCGAGCTATAAGAAAACAATGACATTAATATTGAGGAAATAATGACTAAAGTACCTACGATGATAGAAGGCTGCATTTTAATGAGGGGGATGCAAAGCAGACAAAATCAGATGTGATGCCAAGGTGGTGCATTTGTGCACATTGGGTTTGATCATTAAAGCCCTTGATGGGCAGAGTAGTCCCATTAAAATGAATGGTGTTGTCCGCGGATGCAGCTTTCAAAAGGAACCAAATTAATGGCTGGGGTTTTCATAAACAAAGGCAGCCATAATTAGATCATCATGGAAGTGGCTGGGGAAACTGACATGCCATGGGCTCCGAGAGTCTAAAAACCTGAGGTTCTAATGCTGGGGCCTAGTCTAGCAACAGTTATGCACCTAGACCTTAGTGTCAACACTACCCCTTTGTGATCAGAAGGCTGTCTGGGACCTATTTGTTGAAGTCAGAGTAGCAAAAATGCAGCTAAGAAGCTGAAATCATATATATGACTGACACTCTTATTTGGAAATTAAATCAATGTCCAGATTTTAACATTAAAAAATTTTACTTGCAGAAACTTATACTTATAGATGATTTAAAACATAATATTTACAGTCAGATGCTTTTGCAAGCATAGGCTTACAGTCTCTTCTTCTAACTTTCTTTCTTTTAACATATATTTTATTAAAGATTTCTTGGTTTACGAAAGTATGTGCAATGTCTCTTTATCCAAGTTACATTTTCTACAGATCAGTTTCATTTGTTGAGACATTAGTGTTACATTAGGAAGAAAAGGGGAAAAGAGGTAGAGGGGAGAATGGTGAGTGGGTTGGGGTGGCAATGCTTCTATTCTACTTAGTGTATGTGTGGGGTTTTGTGTCAGTGTCGCTTGTGCGGGTTCTTTTCACTATTCACTTGTATTCCTTTGGTGGTGAGAGAGGTTGGGGTTGGCCTAGGGTGTGGTTGGTTGGTTGTGATTGGAGATGGAAAACTTTGTTTTCATGTGTGAATGGGGTGGGTGAGTGGGTGTTCATGAATCAGGTTAGCCATACTGATTCGTATGCTGTTGGCAGATTCTAGTCGTTGTGTTGTTGGGCTGTGTTTGTGATAAAGGGGTGCCATACCAGGGTGAAGGCATCTTCGTCTACTAACTGTCAAACAACTGTATTTTCCTCTCCTTCCAGAGCTCAGCCTTCTGCATCTCCATTAGGCTATGCCTTGCAGCTCCTATGAGAGATTTCCACTTTTACCTTCTCCTGCAGCTTTGCTCTCTTTCTTTCCAACACTCTATTCAATTTAGCAGTGTTCACAGTGGATTTTGAAACACAGTCATCTCGCTTCACATAAAATTGAGTCTCTCCTTCAATAGATACCACCCATGTGACCAACATCAGCTGATCACATGAGAACTACTAGAGAACTCTCTAGAATTCAGTTATCAATCAATCAAATTTAAACACATAGTAATGCATGTTTACTAGGAGAAATCCACATCCAAATGAGTATGAATTTTCATGAGGATCTATATCTGTATCTATATCTATATCTATCTATATCATCTATATCTATATCTATATCATCATCTATATCTATATCTATATCATCTATCTATCTATCTATCTATCTATCTATCATCTATCTATCTATCTATCTATCTATCTATCTATCTATCTAGGTATCTATCTATCTATCTATCTATCTATCTATCTATCTATTTTAAAAATTCAATCACAAATTGAAGCAAAACATGGAGAATTTATCACTTGAAAAATGGAGAGAATCAAAATTAACAAATTCTTCCATTGCATCCTTCCATCCCTACCATCCAGTAATGAAAATACATGCATATTTTAATATAGATATAAAAATCTTGCTTGAAAATCTCACGAGAACCTGTGTATAAGAAGTATTGGACTCACTAATAGTTCACATTAAATGCAGTTTAAAACCTTCCACACTGCCTCCGTTTCATTCTTCTGAACTCAACAGAAAGACTTACACTATGGCTTTCTGAGTTCACATATGATGTTCCTCGCTTTCCCAGTTATTGCAAGAAAGTTTCTTTGGGTAAGACTGCAATCCCCCATCTCCTTAACTGGAAGTAAGTTCTATTGAATTCATTGACATGTGTAGACATATATAGGATTGCACTGTTAATCCTTCAACATTTCCTATGTATTGTTATGAAATATTTGTCTTTCTTAAGAAAGGAAAGGATGAAAACCATGTCAATCCCAACAACAACAACAACAAAATAAGAATCAGAGGACAATGAGTTGTACTAAGCTCTGCAATAGACATTGAACTTAATGAACCTTAGCCATGTCTAATGTGCATTCTATATGACTAATAATATAACACTGTATGTCGTTTCTGAGCAATATTGCACAGAGTACATAATTTGCTTAACGGGAGTTATCTTGATGAAATCCTGTATAGAGGTGTGTGTCTTATGAGAGCAGGACAACTCTGTGGCATTTAAATGTCCATCATCACTTGTGTGCATCACTTACCTGGTTGGAAGAAAACAACATCATGTGGCTGAATGAATCGATGGAGCGAGCAGGTGTTGGGCTTTCTCTGGGCTGGACTGCTCTGGCTCTGGATTTCCTGCACTGGTCGATTAGTGGCTGGACTAGATGGCTTACATCGCCCTCCCTGACTGTTGTTGATTCTGTGAGAGACATGGCAAGGGCAAACTATGCAGGTGCCGTTCCAGAATTAATTGCAGAAAATTTCTTTGACAGGCTGAGGGGAATCTGTGGAAGGTTTACAAAACAGAATTGGCAAAACCCATCCATCTCTACAATTGCTTGTTCCACAGAGCAATATAGCTTGCTTACCAATCTATTGTATTTTTCTGTGTATAAGACGCCCCCATCTATAAGAGGACCCCCATTTTTTAAACCCAAAATTAATAAATTAAGTTGTTTAGCTTTTTGGGGGGAGTGGGGAAGGTCACTTCTGCCAATCACTCACCCGCCTGCCCATCACTGCCAATCGCTTGCCATAACCACAGCCAATCACACACCTCGCTTCAGCCGCCAATTGTCTGCCCACTCGCCGCCACCAACAGCCCACCCACCCACTTGCCGCAGCTGCCAATCACCTGCCCAATTGCCACAGCAGCAGCCAATCGCCAGCAGGCCTTGTTGCAGCCACCAATCACCTGCCCAATCACCGCTGCCAATCTCCTGCTTGCTGCTGCCATTAATCACACGTCTCCCTCTGCATTCACTATCCGTGTATAAGACGACACCCAATTTTTGCCAAATTGTTTAGCAAAAAGCATTGTCTTATACTTATATATTTATTTCTGTGCATTTATATCCTGTTTTCTTCTGTGATGAAACCCAAAGCAGCATTCCTGTTGATCCCAGGTGGTCACCCGTCCAGGCACTGACCAGACTCAGAAAGACCTACTTGGCTTCAATGAAGTGAAGAAGAGAGAGTTTGGATTTGATATCCTGCTTTATCTCTACCCGAAGGAGTCTCAAAGCGGCTAACATTCTCCTTTCCCTTCCTCCCCTACAGCAAACACTCTGTGAGGTGAGTGGGGCTGAGAGACTTCAAAGAAGTGTGACTAGCCCAAGGTCACCCAGCAGCTGCATGTGGAGGAGCGGAGACACGAACCCGGTTCCCCAGATTACGAGTCTACCGCTCTTAACCACTACACCACACTGGTCTGGAACTTTACTGCTCCTCAGGCTCCACCTTTCTGCTCAGGGTTCTGATCTTGAGCACAACTTTTCATTTCTGTTTGTAACTACCACCCCAGCCTGGCTTTGACAGTGCTGCCTTCTTGTTGTTGTTCATGGCCACTTTATGAATATAAATACTGTCCCTACTATTCACCCACATTCTCCACTACAGCCAAGGTTGGATGGGATGCTTCAGGGACCAGCTATGGTACTGGCCCCTGGCACATATGTAGAGTGTTGCTGGTCCACCATATGAGATATTTTGAGAAGCAGTGCTCAACACTGACTGCTAGTGGCTTTCTAAAAGTCCAGGCTCCCTCTCAGAAAATGAGAAGCCCCTCCTCCTCCCCCTCCTCCTGCTATTATTTGTTTTTTTTTAAAAATAATATTTATTCAAATTTTAAAGGTTACAAAGAGAAAAAGAATAAAAAAAGAAAAAAGAAAAAACAGAAAAAATACAAACAATTAAAAAAGACTTGCTTTCATTCACTTACTTCCTTGACCTCCTAACACCTCCCATTTTTGTATTCTAATTCAATTAGATATTTCAGCAAATCCTTTCCAACTTTGTTTTCATCTTAATAGTTTATCTTAATATTTTATCTTAATATATTGTAATTTTACATTCCCTTTTTTCACCAAATTATTTTTACTTAATCCTTTATATCTTTTCTGTTAAAACCACATAATTCTATTCCAACATCCTTCTAACATTCCTTAATTTTACAATATTTCTGTAAATAAACTTTAATTTTTTTCCAATCTTCTTCCACCGACTCTTCTCCTTGGTCTCGGATTCTGCCAGTCATCTCAGCCAGTTCCATATAGTCCATCACCTTCGTCTGCCATTCTTCCCGGGTGGGTAGATCTTGTGTTTTCCAATACTCTGCGATAAGAATTCTTGCTGCTGTTGTGGCATACATAAAGAAAGTTCTATCCTCCTTTAGCACCAATTGGCCGACCATGCCCAAGAGAAAGGCCTCTGGTTTCTTCTGAAAGGTATATTTAAATACCTTTTTCATTTCATTATAGATCATCTCCCAAAAGGTCTTAATCTTTGGGCACGTCCACCAAAGGTGGAAGAATGTACCTTCAATCTCTTTACATTTCCAACATTTGTTATCGGGCCCTCCTGCTATTATTTGTACCCAGCCCAGTAGGGCGTGGCACGTTTCGTAGTAAGTGAGGTACAGTGGTACCTTGGTTCCCAAACTTAATCCATTCTGGAAGTCTGTTCCAAAACCAAGGTGTGCTTTCCCATAGAAAGTAATGCAAAATGGATTAATCCGATCCAGACTTTTAAAAACAACCTCTAAAACAGCAATTTAACATGAATTTTGCTATCCAGTGAAGCCATTGATCCATAAAATGAAAGCAATAATCAATGTACTGTACTATAAAATAAATAAGACAGTATTGTAGATGATTAAAATTAAAATTATTATTTTTTCTATTATTTTGCACTGATGATAGTCATTGTTTGGAAAAAACAAAATAAAAAAATTCCTTCCAGTAGCACCTTAAAGACCAACTAGTTGGTCTTTAAGGTGCTACTGGAAGGAATTTTTTAATTTTGTTTTGACTATGGCAGACCAACATGGCTACCTATCTATAATTGTTTGGAAAGGCGGCTTTTATCTATTTCTGCAGTCATACAATCAATCAACCAGTAGCTGAACTGGGTTCCACACAGTCACAAAAACAAAGTCACAAAAACAAAGTCACAAGTCAGTCCCATAAAACGAAGAACAAGTCACAGTCAAAAAAATGACTGGTATCTGAAGAAGTGTGCATGCACACGAAAGCTCATACCAAGAACTAACTTAGTTGGTCTTTAAGGTGCTACTGGAAGGAATTTTTTTATTTTGTTTTTTCAAAAAAATGAAAAAGCCAAACAAACAAAAACACAAAAAATTAGCAAAAAACAAAAGCTCCAAATATCACCTCTGTGTTGCGTGGGTGCTCAGGACTCAACAGCCAACCGACTCAACAGGAAGCCTCTGATTAGCAGCGGGGGACTCAATTAACAAACAGAACACACTCAACAGGAAGCAGAACATGTTCAGCTTCCAAGACAAAGTTCACAAACCAGAAACCTATTTCTGGGTTTGCAGTCTTCCAAGTTGTTCATAAACAAGCTGTTCTAAAACCAAGGTACCACTGTAATACACATTACCATCTTGGGAGCGGAGCCTACACAGCAACATTAACTCCCGAGTCCAACTTTGCCTGTAACCATGGCAAGTGGTCTGCTTGCTATCTGCCTGCGCAGAAATGACCCGTGAATAGGCAACAACAGCAAAGAAAAGGAGGAACAATGGTAGGAGGCTCCACAGACTGGCAAAGGACTCCCCGACTGGGGCATGTGCAGATGGCCAATGATGCCAGTCCCTGGTGGTGGCTCTGGGCAAATGCATGAATGTAATTGGGGAGGGGGGAAATGTTATGGGGTTGCCATTTTTTGTGTGCCAAGCACACAAAGTAGTAATTGTAGTTTCACCCTGATAAAATGGAGAGGAGCTACAATGCAAAAGAACAGACCCAGGAGAACAAGAACAAAATAAGAGTCCTCCTGGATCAGGCCAAAGGCCCATCTAGTCCAGTATCCTGTTCTCACAGTAGCCAACCAGACGCCTATGGGAAGCCCACAAGCAGAATCTGGGCATCAAAGCACTTTTCCCACTTCCGCCACTTCTGCCCTTTGGAGGAGGTGGAGTTGGGGGCGTCACGGCCCCACCATGCATGTGGTGGCTGGAACCCAGCCCCCGCACGATTGGGGGGATTCCCGGCTGCGTCACCTCCTGGCCAGCCAATCGGCTGGCTCTGGGGGCGTGGCCTGCCCTTTTTAAAGCAGGACGCGGCTGGGATGAGACCTGGGTGAGTCAGCCGCACCTTTGACTTGATCCATGCCCACCTGTGTTGAAATGATTATGAGTCTGTTGATTTAATGAATTCAGATTTGTACTGCCTCCAACAGTGGAGGTAGAATGCAGCTGTCATGGCTAGAAAAAGTCCTTGGTGGTTGTCCCAAAGCCTGAGAGGTGGTTAGATTATAAACTCAGGGCCTTCATTGCATTTCAGTAACATTTTACTGCTTGGAAGTGCATGCATGCTTCATTTTGCCATGCGTGAACATGTACACCTCTTGTGCATTTTCAAGATAATATAAAGCAAACAAATCATGGATGAGACCTGGGTGAGTCAGCCGCACCTTTGACTTGATCCATGCCCACCTGTGTTGTAATCACTATGAGTCTGTTGTTTTAATGAATGAACCGAGGTCTTTTAAGGCTGTGGTGTGGGGAAAACACCAGTTATATAATTGTCATTTTTTAAAAGCCATATGCAAATACAAGATATGGTTTGAGTAAAGGTGGAGTACCTAAGAAGCACCAGAGGCCACGCTGAAAGCAGACCACAACCTGTACATCCTGCTTGCATAATTGGGGCCTGTAGTCAGAGAAATGGTGGAAATGGTGATAAGTCTCCTCTTGCCAGTTCAGTAATTCAGTTGTCTGGGGTGCTTGTGAACCTTTGCAGCCTCAAGGCTTGAACTTTATGAATGGGAAGGGCAAAAGCTCAGTGACAGAGCTTTTATGCCTTGTATGCAGAAGGCCTCAAGCTCAATCATTGGCATATCCAGGTTGAGCTGAAAAAATGAAAAGCTGAAGAACAATTGCCAGTCAGTGTAGATAATACACTAGGTGGACCAAAGGTCTGATTCAATATAAAGCAGCTTCATATACGGTTGATTGGTATAAAGCCCTGGTCTTCAAGTGGTCGGTCAGGACCCAGTAGTGGGCCAGGGCCTGATTCAAGATAGGTTACAACAAGAGCATTCCCACCATGCAAATATATGGTACAATGTTATGACATGGGTCTCCAAATATTTGTTTGGGAAAGAAGTGGGTTCTGGATCTGAGAAGACTGAAGATACCATGTATAAGGAATCACTACCTATCTCTGCGTGAGAGCTGGTATAGCAGGTAACAGACTAAGTTATGGAAGCTTTCTGACAATAAGAGCTGTACAACAGAGGAACAGTCTCCCTCAGGGGGTGGTGGACTCTCCTTCCTTTGAGGTTTTTAAGCAGAGGTTGGATGACCATCAGTTATGGATGCTTTAGCTGAGATCCCTGCATTGGGGTCCCTTCCAACTCTACAATTCTATGTTCCTAATCTCCCCTGTTGCAACTATGAACATTATTTGTTCACAGCATACTTTATTCTTTTCCTTTGGCAATGATTTCTGAGATATTAGAGTATAACAGTGCCTAGGATGGAGGAGGGCAGACTGCAGGCCCCCAGTATCTATTTTTTACTTGTTTTATTTTTCCTGGGACCCCAAGGTCAACCAGCCAAAAGCAGCAGGTGCCAGATACAGTGGTACCTTGGGTTACATACGCTTCAGGTTACATACGCTTCAGGATACATACTCTGCTAACCCAGAAATAGTGCTTCAGGTTAAGAACTTTGCTTCAGGATGAGAACAGAGATTGTGCTCCGGCGGCGTGGCAGCAGCGGGAGGCCCCATTAGCTAAAGTGGTGCTTCAGGTTAAGAACAGTTTCAGGTTAAGTATGGACCTCCGGAACGAATTAAGTACTTAACCCGAGGTACCACTGTATCGATTTGTGAGGAGGGGAGGCACAGACATGCACTTTGCCTTAAAGAACAGGGTGCTTCTGAGCACATGCCCAGGAAAAGAATGATTTTCACTACAAAAATAATCTTGTAGATCTTTCACATAAATCCACTCTTGATTTACTGTCTCCAAGCTTTCCGATAATTTATAAGAGCATTCAGATTTTGATTAAAATTCAGAATGGAAAACAACAACACCAAGAGCCTTTTAGCCATTGGCTTTGTTTTAAAACAACAACAACAACAACAACAACAACAACTGGGAGTTGGACAGATCACTGCAGATCATCCAGAGATCTACCAGCACATTCTGATCTAGGAGAATTGTGACTGAAATAGAAACAGGAGCTGGAATTGCCAGTGTTCGCTTATTTGTCCCATGCCTGGAACCAAAATCAATCTAGCAAATATGGTATGTATTTGCTGCTGCTGCTGTTTTCAGTCTGCAAACGATACATACTTGATTACGTTCCCCCCATTTGTATTGTGTTTCCTTTGCACTGAAATGAATGGGGTGGAAAAAACATAATGGCAATGTAATTTGTGTAAATTACATAATTTCACCACAGCAGACATTGCCAACACACTGAAAGAAGACTCAGGACACAATATTGTGGAGGAAAAAAGGTTATATTTATCGGATAGAACTGCCTTGAGGATCTTCAAATCAAATTAAAACTAGCCAGATCGATATGTAGTCCGGGCAGGAAGTTCCCTAAGACAAGAGGAACCAGGTTGCTCCCCTCTCCTGGGCATGTTTACATGCACACCTCTGGCTTCAGACCAAAGGATTGGAAGGAACACTGGTCCATGTTCACCCCAACAAGCATTCCAAATCTAAAGGGCACCCCATGAGCCTGCACAAGGCAGCATAAGACGATCAAAGAGTGCTCTTAACCCAATTCTCCCTCAGTTATTTACCCCACCATCTATTGACTTGTCTTTCCTGCATCGACTAACAACAATTAAACCAATCTCACTCAATAGCACTCAAAGCCAAACTTCCCACAGTACATAGTAGGCAAAAAAAGTGGAGTCTTGTGAAAAGTTAGTGGCATCCACCCAAATTCCTACTCAGCTCCCCAAATGGGCAACTAGAAGAAGCCCATACTGCATGGGAAAGATGATGATGCAAAGAGTAGGCTGGAGCAGGGGAGGAGCATGGCTTTAAAAGTTTGCTCCTTCAACTTCCCCAGTTGGCCCACACCTTAGGGTGTGGCCCTACAGACCACTGCCCAGGGAGACAACATCTGAGTCTTTTTCCTCCAGGGGAATCAAGATGTGGCAAATTTGCCCCCACCTAAGTGTGGGATGGGACGCAGGTGGCGCTGTGGGTTAAAGCCTCAGCGCCTAGGACTTGCCGATCGAAAGGTCGGCGGTTCGAATCCCTGCGGCGGGGTGCGCTCCCGCTGCTCGGTTCCAGCGCCTGTCAACCTAGCCGTTCGAAAGCACCTCCGGGTGCAAGTAGATAAATAGGGACCGCTTACCAGCGGGAAGGTAAACGGCGTTTCCGTGTGCGGCTCTGGCTCGCCAGAGCAGCGATGTCACGCTGGCCACGTGACCCGGAAGTGTCTCCGGACAGCGCTGGCCCCTGGCCTCTTAAGTGAGATGGGTGCACAACCCCAGAGTCTGTCAAGACTGGCCCGTACGGGCAGGGGTACCTTTACCTTTTACCTAAGTGTGGGACAGGCCGCGAAACCAATGGTGGCAGATGAACTGCAGCAGAATGGAAATAGTGGTGCAGGCAGTGACTACAGGGTGGGATGGAGATGGATCCCTTCTGATTTTCATACTCCAATCTATCTTTTGCCTACCCTTAGCCTAGGATGTATCAGACCAATTCAAGGAGGACTAACCTAAGCCTAGTGGCAGAACACTTCATTTCCTGAGAAATCCCCCCCTGGGCTATGCAGTAAAAGGAATGCAGGTACCGAAGGCTGAGAAAGACCTCCGAGAGCCACTGACAGTCAGAGTTAGGAATGCTTGAGGGATTTGATCTTTACAGATTTTGATACGAACGAACTCAATACATACCTTCAGGACAAGGGATGGGGATTTCCCCCCCAATCTTAAATTCAGTTCTCTACATTTCCACATAAAAGGTAAAGGTTCCACATAAGTTTGCTTAAAAAAGAAAAACATCCACCAGCATTTCCCTTGGCCTGAAAGCGAGATGAGCGCAGCAACCTCATAGTCACCTTTGACTGGACTTAACTGTCCAGGGGTCCTTTGCCTTTACCTCAATGTTCCTGCTATGATAAAAGTACCAGAGTTGTGCTTTTTCTTAATCCTACACCTCTTGCCTAGGATATTTTGTTTTGTTTTGTATTGCTTTCTTCACACTTTTGCCCTGCCCCCCTTGGATGTTTCAATGGAAGAGGAACCTCACCTTATACACTTTGAATTTTACTTTGGGGGAACTATCACAGGCAGCTATAGTTATTAGTCTTTTCTCACCCCACTCTCAGACTCCTACATATAACATAAATACTGTGTGTGTGTGTGTGTGTGTGTGTGTGTACACCGTACTTTTCTGTGTATAAGACACCCGTGTATAAGACGCTCCCTATTTTGGGGGTCTCCGATGGTTGCAATCGCTCGCGTCGTCAACAAGCGTCTGCCGGGACGCAAACAATGGCAGGAAATAGCAAGCACAATTGCCGCAGCGGCAGCCAATCCATAGCAGCCCTTGCTGCAGCCACCAATCACACACAAAACCGCCAATGACAATCGCGGCTGCAGCCAATCACATGTCACCCCTACACACTACCTGTGTATAAGATGCCCCCAGTTTTTAAACCTTATTTTAGAGTGAAAAAAAAAAGCTTGTCATACACAGGAAAGTAGGGTATATAACTTAGTGGATCGAAAACCACAGGCTGCATCTCCTTTGCTGGGTGGCTTTCTTATTATTATTATTATTTATTTTTTACTGCTGCAGTTGTGGCTACACTCTGAACTGTTTGAATGCCACCTACTCTCGAGCACAGATAACAAGGTAATGCGGTGTGTGGGGGGGAACGGAGGGAGATTTCAAAAGAGACACCGAGACACGTTGTCTCATACCTTTTCTGCTGCTCATTATTTAAAGCCTGAGATAGATGTGGATGAAAAAAAAGAGAGAGCGAGAGCTCTTCAGAGGTCCCATGGGGCTGCAGAGACATCAGCCTCATGAATATTTCACAAGTGTATCTCTGTCCTGTAACACCTGCTGAACAGTCACCTGCAGTTCAAAGGTAAGGATAAGAAGAAATAAAGTGCCTGTTTTCTTACTGAGACGAGCCCAACAAATTATTTTAAATACGATTATCAATCTTCATCATTAACGGCAATGGTTATACAAAAATGGGTCATCTTTTGTTTTGCACGCTTACACCCTGGCCCCGCCCTGGCCCCGCTCCTAACAATGGCGCAAAATTAAAAGGAAAATGCATTCGCGCTTTGAACTTGCCGGATCATCCGAGCATTGAGGGAATGAGGTCCCCTAACCTGTCAGCTGTCATGAATATTCTAAGACGTTGTTTGTTTAAGCCTGCCTATAGGAAGCGTGCAGCAAGCAGAATTCTGGCTCTGCCTGTGTCTCAAATCATTTCCTACTTCAGAGAATCTCTGGGTTGATGGCCTTGCCCCTCCCGTTAATTTACGGGAGCCAGCCTTGAAAGGAGGCAGAACTTTCTGGTGGGGATTCTTGCTTTTAAATGAGTCCCCGAGCCACTTACTCTGGAACCAAATGAACCAGAATAATGGATTCCAGTCATATACTTTCAAATGCTCCAAATGGTATTTGAGCCCAAATATATTTGATTAGTGTCACTGCTGTCATTTATTTATGGAGAGCCATCAGTGCGCAGAGTGCCGTACAGGGTTTCACAGTTTAAAAAGACAAGTCCCCGTCTCCAAGGAGCTTACAATCGGAAGTAGGCAATGGCGAAAATTGCCTGGTGGAACTGAGGGGCAAACGGTTTAAGAGGGAAATATAGGGAGAAGCTTGAAAGTGGAGAGGCTAGGAAATATGTTTTATAGAACCACAGAATTGTTGAGTTGGAAGGGATGCAAAGCAGGAATATGCAGCAACGCAGGAATATGCAGCTGTCCTATATGTTGATGTTGTCAGCACCATGCTCTAACCAAGGTGAAATCTACACACATATAAAAACCGTTATGAAAATGGTGGGTTTGTTTTTTTTTAAAAAAAGTTTTGACAAATACATTGAATTTTGCCTCGCCCACTTTCGCCATCTAGTGCCACATTTGTATATTGCACTTTAAAACACATTTAACACGGTGTATTTGCAGCTGTGTAGATGAGTCCCAACTGAACTATGTTTATGTGACAGAGGATATAAGATTGCTGAGGTTCCTTCCACAGGAAGCTAGCCTGCCCCCCACCTCTGTTTTCCTTCACAGGAAGGCAAAGACTTTTGTTTGTTTGTTTTAACAGACCTTTGACCACTCACTGGCTGTTATGGCAGGGTCTTCTGAGGGTGGGTGTTGAATATTATTTTATTTTTCATTTTTAAATGCTGTCCGGTGCTGTTTTAAAAGGGTTACGTATTTAATTATTTTTCATTACTCATGTTTCTTGTGTGAGTTTTAGTTGTACTCTTTTTAATTTGTGCTGTGAGCTGCTTTGAGTCCTGCACTGGGAGAAAGGCTGGGTATGAACTGAATAATTAAATACAAATAAACAAGGCATGGACAATATTTCTGGGAAAGTGGCTGGATTTATAGTCCTGGGGATAGGTGAGGAAGAGCAGGGGGAAGGGCCAAGTGGCGCCAATATGGGGGAGAAGGGGTGTGGTTTAGGAAGAGTTCAAGGGGCCAGGTAAAATCACCTAGAGGGTCACATTTTGCAATGTAACCTGAGGTTTCCTCACCGTTATTCTGCAATTCAGTGACATCTTGAGTGTAGATTTGGTTCATGCATAGTGGGATATGGGTGGCGCTGTGGTCTAAACCACTGAGCCTCTTGGGTTTGCTGATCAGGAGGTTGGCGATTCGAATCCCCATGATGGGGTGAGCTCCCATTGCTCTGTCACAACTCCTGCCAACATAGCAGGTTGAAAGCATGCCAGGGCAAGTAAATAAATAGGCATTGCTGTGGCAGAAAGGTAAATGGCGTTTCCATGAGCTCTGGCTTCTGTTGCAGTGTTCCGTTGTGCCAGACACGGTTTAGTCACACTGGCCACATTACCTGGAAAGCTGTCTGCGGACAAACACCGGCTCCCTCGGCCTGAAAGCGAGATGAGCACTGCAACCCCACAGTCGCCTTTGACTGGACTTAACCTTACAGAGGTCCTTAACCTTACCTTTTTAATGCCAAATGCTGGGATAATTAAAAGTTTGCAAATGGTGCATCTGAGGTGCATCTGAGTTCAGTTCAATCCAACATGAAATTTCAGTTGTATTGGGGTTTTTTAAAAAAACAAAAAAAAATGTTGAATGCTGAGCTACAGATTGGTAAAAATTAAAAACCTGTTGCTTTGTTTCAGCATTTGTTCTCAAAATTGTTGTTGTTGTTTGCGTATTTATTTATACCCCACTTCCCCCCCTCCCCAAGAAAAGTACTTGAGGTGGCTCCCCAAAATTAAAAAGAGCACAGACAAAACACCAATAGTTAAGAACAGATAAGCGCTAATAGTTAATAAGTAATTAAGCTGCACTGGAATTAAAACGATGAAAGAACAAATATATCCAAAAGCAGATAGTAAAAATAGCACAGCACTAGTAAAAAACCCTTTCCTTTAAAAACAGTCGGTTCTCAGAAGCCTGCTGGAACAAGAAAGTCTTCACTTGCCGGCAGAAGGACAAGGAGGGAGCCAGTTTACCTTTTCTAGGAAGAGAGTTCCAAAAGTCTGGGAGCAGCCGCTGAGAAGGCAAATTGTTCCCATCCAAGCCTGAATACAATAGAATATTAGTTTGAATGTTGGAATGCCCAGGGAATAACATCAAATAATTAATGTTTCCGTCCTCATCAGAACGAGAGGCTTATAGTTTGTAACTATTGGGGATGGATGGTGTTTAAGAGCAGATTAACTAGCATTTGAATTTCAGAGACGACTTATTTGCACTAAAAGCTGAAACCACTCCCAAAACAGAGAAAATCCCTCTGAATGTAAGTATAACGTTTTCAAAACTACTCCCGGCATTTAAAGATTTGGACTTTGTGTTACGGCGTTGAGAAAAGAGCTGTGGAATTTCCTTTACTTAATTTTAATCGTGCTTCCATCTATTTAAGCGCAAGCCTGTTTCAAAGAAATGTTTCCCATTTGAGATTGCCTTCCTTCCTGACAATTTCCTTCTGTTCTCCACTATATACGTTCAGCCTTATGATGCACTGGCTGGAGAGCTCCAGCAGCTGGCTATCATTTGGAGGCAAGCTGTCAGGTCTGCAGCCCTGGCCAAGGGGCTTTTATGGTTTTGGATGGATGCCCTAGTTTTGGTACTGAGGTCCAGCTCCGAGGGCCTTCTGGCAGTTCCCTCATTGCAAGAAGTGAGGCTACAGGGAACCAGACAGAGGGCCTTCTCGGTAGTGGCGCCCGCCCAGTGGAACGCCCTCCCATCAGATGTCAAGGAAAAAAGCAACTATCTGACTTTTAGAAGACATTTGAAGGCAGCCCTGTTTAGGGAAGTTTTTAGTGTTTGATCTTTTATTTTGTTTTTAATATCCTGTTGGAAGCCACCCAGAATGGTTGGGGACGCCTGGCCAGATGGCCAGGGTATATGTAATATATTATTATTATTATTATTATTATTATTGATAGCCAGGCAGTGATTTACCTTCTCCCCAGTCGACTGTCCATCTGCAAGAGTCAATAATACCTTTGTTACCCTCAAGTTGCTTACTTAGAAAACAAAATGGACAAAAGCCTGCCATTTAATGCTCAGTTGATATCGGGGTCCTAGTGTCCTGTTTCTTGAAACTCACCTGTGCAGTTGGCAGGTGAGGAGAGGGCTGTTACATTCAGGTTCTTCTTTCAAGCTTCTCATAGGGCTGCAACCATTTGGTTGGCCATTGTGAGAACAGAATGCTGGACCAGATACTCCATTGGCCATTGACTCTTCTTATCTTCTCGGACTCTTGTCCTACTTCCTTTGTTGGTATGTCACTTAGCTTCTGTCTCTGCCTCTATTCTATGTCTTTTGTTAGTGCCTCCCCCAATGGCTTGGGACCAAGGTATGGGCCACCCCATACACTCTCATCAGCATCAGAGGTCTTGCTTAGAGTTCCCCTACTTTTGGAGACAAGTGACAGGGCTTTTTCAATCATGAAGCCTGCACTGCGGAATGCATTCCCCAGGGAAATGTTCCTTGCCCCACCTTCATATTTGTTCTACCATTATCCTGGGGCTTTTTAGGGAAACTTTTTTGGGATGATGACTAGGCAGTGATATCCCCTCCTGCTTTGATAGAGGAAAATCCTTGTTGTCCGACTTGGGTTTGGGACTCTCCCACTGCCACTTTCTAAGAGATTGTTTTCCATTGTTTATTTTACTTTCTGAAGACCGCAGCTTTAACTGGTTGTGTTGTTCATGTTATTGTTATCGTGCATACTTGGTTTTTGATTGGGACTGGCTTTTACAAGCAATATTAGAGGAGACTTGGAAAATGGCTCTTCCTGCTGTAGTGGAAATTGTGGCAGAGAGAGGCCTTTCTTTCCCTCCACTTCCTCCACCTCTGCCTTACCTTCTTCCCATTTTCTCCCCTTTCCTCCTTCTCCATCCTATCCTCCATTGGAAATAGAGTTTCCCCAGCCAGCAGGGAGGGAAGAAAGAATGTGGAGGAAGGGGAAGAAACAAAGGGAAGAAGGGAAGACCCCCAAACATTGGAGGGTCTACCATGTGCTGGTTAGGATCAGGGAATGGATCCATTATCCTCATCATTTGAATTCCGTGCTGTGTTTTATTTTGGCTCCAGTTAGTCTGGACAATTTGTAGCAGTGTGACATAGGCTACCTAATCTGGATTTCTGTGCCGTAAACAACAGGTTTGGTTAAGCAACAATTGTAAATAATACATTCAGTTCATGAATAAATGGTCTTTGTGTGTTTGCTTGCTTGCTTCAAGCTCCCTGATCAGCATAATGTCTTGACTCGGCTTTCACAATACTGTAACTCTGAAAGATGACAACAAACATTTGTCTATATTTCCAAACATTTTTTTTTACCCTTTCCCCCCTCTGTTTATGCATATGTGTATATGTATCTATGTGCATATACAGGCTGAATAAAATTAGCCATTATAAGGACGGTTCCTAGATATAGGATGTGTTATGAGTTCTGGTTTTAATGGGGGAGCATGTGCATGGAGGAATCCCTAGTGACATCTTAAAATTATCTTGTTTATATATTGGAGAATAGAGAAGAATGTGAGGAGTTAAAGAGACTTTAATTCTGGAGAAGAGATACGAGCTGACTGTTTAATGGTCCCTGTTTAATGCTAGGCCACACAGGCAAATGCTGCTGTGTATTATCTAGAGACCTGTTAGAGGAGGATATTTATTAATTGGTCTGATGCAAACTGGGACGGACATGTGGGAAATGTGAAATAAAAAGAAGAGTTTACAGCATTAACATGGGTTTCTAGCTAGTTGGATTGAGCTTTCTTTTTGGCTTATTATTCATCGCTGAGGTCCTCCTTGGCTGGGTGCAACATGTTTGGGAAAGTTTATTGATCTTGAAAGAGAAAAAGACCAATGGTCTTCTTTTATAATAAATGGTTGATTTATACCAGCCCAGGTTCATTGCTTCCTTTGGGACAAAATGAAATTGATCTGTAATAGTGCTTTTATTTATGTTCCTCACCTTTTCTTAAATGTAAGAACTTATAAGTAGACTCCTTCTGGATTAGGTAAATGGTCCATCTAGTTCAGCATCCTCACTCTCACTAGATGCCTACCTGCAAACAGAAATAATAATAATAATACAAATAATTTTGTTGTTGCGACCATCACAGTAATTTCAACCATCACTACAAAGAAATACACATCCTAGCCATACTATACAGAATGCACATAGGTACACCATTAAAAGACAGGGTTAGCCAATCTATTGTTGTTGTTTAGTCATTTAGTCGTGTCTGACTCCTCGTGACCCCATGGACCAGAGCACGCCAGGCACTCCTGTCTTCCACTGCCTCCTGCAGTTTGGTCAAGCTCATGCTGGTAGCTTCGAGAACACTGTCCAACCATCTCATCCTCTGTTTTCCCCTTTTCCTTGTGCCCTCAATCTTTCCCAACATCAGGGTCTTTTCCAGGGAGTCTTCTCTTCTCATGAGGTGGCCAGAGTATTGGAGCCTCAGCTTCAGGATCTGTCCTTCCAGGGCTGATTTCCTTCAGAATGGATAGGTTTGATCTTCTTGCAGTCCATGGGACTCTCAAGAGTCTCCTCCAGCACCATAATTCAGAAGCATCAATTCTTTGGTGATCAGCCTTCCAGCCTAAACTATATCAATAAACTTTCAGAGAGTCCCTTGGTAAAAAACAAACAAACCACACAGATACACACCATAAAATATTTTCACGTTGCTTTTCATCTTTGAAGGAAATAAAAACCAAATGCAAGGAAGAAACAGAAACAAAACTTCATCAAGGAGATGGTTGCACTTCCTAAAGTTCATGAAGCTCCCGATTTCAGATTGGAGCTGGGAAAAGCACTCCTAATTTAATCCTAATAAATAAATAAAAATTAAAAAATTGTCCAGTAGCACCTTAGAGACCAACTAAGTTTGTTCTTGTCTCTAAGTCACTACTGGACAATTTTTTTATTTTTTAAATTTATTTCGACTGCATCAGGCCAACACGGCTACCTACCTGAATCTAATTTAATCCTGATTCATATACACTGGAAAACAGATAGAGGGGAGCAGGTCAAACATCCCACCAATGCTGAGGTGAGAGAAATAAGTTTATATGCCAGGTGGCCACTGGGGGGTAGACTATTTTGTCTTTTAGGCTTCCACTTTATTTTTTAAGAGGCCAGGCCCCAAAGACAAGAATACTTTGGTGCATGTGCAGAGTATCTGCCCCAAAGAAGAAATGTATCACCCCAAAACCTGGCTAGCAACCAGACAGCCCTGTCTTGTCTCAGGTTGGACACATGAGGAAAGTTCAGTGTGTGTGTCAAAATGAATACATGTTATTCAGAATTTTTAAAGGATTATTTCCCCTAGTAACAGTGATGTTGCCATAAACCTATATCATATGCTGCGTGTTCAATATTTCTCAGGCATAATTAAAGACATTTTAGCAGTTGAATCCGGAAGCCGTACTTCGTGAACTACTTATTTAAAGGCACATGCGTGCATGTCAGTTTTCTGTCCCTGAAGAAAAATAAAATATTTTAATTTTAATTTTAATTTTTTTAACCTGGCGCTTCAGCTATCAAGATGAGACATTTTAAAGGGGGAAAACAACAGGGTGAGTCTACAGCTGCTCACTTTTCGCACCAGATCATTATTGTTTCTGTAATTAATATAGAAGATGGCAATTTAAAATAATGAAATACCCATAATATACTTGAGGAAGGCAGCTTGTTGCTATAATTAGACCAAGAATCAAATTGTTCTGATATCAAATGCACCATTAATTGAAGTGACGATACTGTAGGAAAAGAATGCCTTCCCAAACCACACAACTTTATGGGGAAAACACCAGGGAACAAATATACTTATATGAACAGGAATGGCAAGAACAATTAAGGGAGAGACACCAAACTTTAAGCACTTTCTGCCTGTGGTGTGATCTCACTCTGGCAACAATGACCAGGACTGCATGGAAGTGCTGACAGTCTTCTAACACACACACACACACACGCACACACACGGGATCTGCAACAAACATTTGCAGCATGGATTAGGGGTGCAAAGATCTAGCAATTTTGGTTCCCCTGGTTTCTTTCTTTTCCAGGTTTAAATTCAGTTCTCCTCATTCCTGCAATGATTTGTGATTTTATTTTATTTTATTTCAAATCTTTTCTCCCAGCATTCTGGGGGAACAGTAAAACCACCTTCAGTTATATAAATTTGTAATGCGTTTTGTTTCCTTCTCTTTGTTAGATGAACAAAATCTCCAAACCTTTGCTATAAGAAAAGTCTCCGCTATGTTTTCTCCACGGCGGTCGCTTGCTTAAGTTTGTGTTTCCTTCTCGTTTCAAACGTTTGCAAATGTGTTCTGTGCTCCAAATTCAGTGTAGCACAAGGAATCTTAACATATATTTATAAAGACAGACAATATGTAATGATTGTGGAGACAATATTGTGGTCCAAGATGTATGAAGCAGAAAAAATAGAGTTTGATCTTCATAAGCTCTAATGACCCTCTTGAGCAGTTGGAGATGTACATTGTTTGAGATAATCAGACAAACTGATTCCATTATAAAAAGATGCATTGTTTCAATTTTATGTTTTTTTCCACACACATTTTGTCTAATTATTTCTGGCATTTATCACCATATAGTGAAGATTTTTGAGGGGGGCGGTGAAGTGGGTGTTTATCACCATTAAAGCTGGGAACAAACAGAAACTGTTTCTATAAACTGAAAACACTAAAATAAAATGAAAGGCATTAAAGTAATTAGGAAGAATTACAGCGAAGTCTGTCACTTCCTTGCCTTTTTTGGGGGAGATCAACCAACAAAGGAATATTCCATTTGCACAGTATTAACTGGATGCTCTAAACGAAAGTAATGTATGTTTAGCTTCTCTGGGAGGCAAAAGGTTTCTTTCATTGTTGTTGAAACCCTTCATTTGTTCCAAACTGTTTGAATGTAGAGAACACACAGGTTGTACACTGACAATAAAGGTGTTGTTGTTGTTGTTGTTGTTGTTGTTGTTAGGAGTTTTGAACACTAAGCTAGGAGGGAATGATAGTTTTGGCTAGGGATGGGTGAAACCATCAATTCTGGCTTCTCTCACTTTCTCATTTTCCAATCTTAAATTCATCCCATTTCTCCATACATTTCCTTTTTTATTACTATTTTAGAAAGATGTCCATGTGAAAATCAGTGTGGAATTTTGTAGGTATTTTTTTTTTCCCAGTGCACACCTTTGTGCATGCAGTTTTCTCCAATATATGCATTTCTGGAAGCAGTTTTCCCATAACAGAACACCTTTCATAATTTTTATTTATTTCATCTAATGAAACTTACGGTATATATTACTTGATTATGACTGTAAATCTCTGAGTGCTTTACAAATGTAAGCCTTCTTTGACTGCAGAACTGCATTGCAAAGTGTGGAGAAGTATGAAGGAGTGTTGCATTTCACTGTGTATTGTTTTTGGAAATTTGAATTTGGAGGTTTGCAAATAAAATGGAAACCGAATGAATTTCTTTCCCCATCCTTAGTCATGGCTTCATTCCTACTCCCAGTCCCAGGTGACAATTGTCCCTTCCAAGTCTTCTACTTGGAGATACTTCCCATTTTCTCGCATTCATAACCCCTTCCAAAGTTTTTTGGATTTTTTTGTTTGATAATAATAATAATAATAATAATAATAATAATAATAATAATAATTTATTATTTATACCCTGCCCATCTGGCTGGGCCTCCCCAGCCACTCTGGGCGGCTTCCATAGAAACCAAAAATACAGTAAAATATCACACGTTAAAAACTTCCCTGAACAGGGCTGCCTTAAGATGTCTTCTGAATGTCAGGTAGTTGTTTATCGCTTTGAAATCTGCTGGAAGGGCATTCCACAGGGCGGGCGCCACTACCGAGAAGGCCCTCTGCCTGCTTCCCTGTAGCTTTGCTTCTCGCAATGAGGGAACCGCCAGAAGGCCCTCGGAGCTGGACCTTAGTGTCCGGGCAGAACGATGGGGGTGGAGACGCTCCTTCGGGTATACTGGACCGAGGCCGTTTAGGTCTTTAAAGGTCAGCACCAACACTTTGAATTGTGCTCGGAAACGTACTGGGAGCCAATGTAGGTCAAACTTTGAAGCACATCTGGCACGCCTGACTTATATCATAGATTCACACATGGTTCTGATCTTAGCCACTCACTTGCCCATCATTTGCTGGGTGAACGGTGATGTTTTAATTCTTTACCGCAACTATAATTTTGATGCATTTTTATTTATTTATTTATTTTAATACATTTTTATTAAAGTTTTGCATAAACAGATATACATCAAAAGGAAAAATACACAAAAAGTCATAACAATATGGGTACATAGGCTAACATTTCCTTTCTCCCAACTATATATAAAAAAGAATAAAATAAAATGAAATCGTCGAAAGGGAAAAAAAGAAAGAAAAAAAAAAGAGAAAAGAGAAAAAAGGGGGGGGGGAAACAAAAAAGAAAACCACAATGTTTTGGGCTCAACCGAGCCCTAGACTCCCTTCCACCCTTTTGGTAAGTATCAAATATTTTCCTCTGTTACGTACTTGATTTTTAATCTTTAAGTCTTAAATTCACTCGCTGATAGAATTGTTCTAACCCCGCCAGTTCACTTTATGAATTTGTTCCAATATAATTCCAATATTTACTCCAATTTTTCTGGAATTTCTGTTCATCTTGATCTCGTATTCTGCCTGTTAGTCTATCAAGTTCAGCATAGTTTACCATTTTAATCTGCCAATCATTTATGCTGGGAATGGTTTCCACTTTCCAGTATTGTGCCCACATAATTCTTGCTGCCGTGGTGGCATAAAGAAATATCGTCCTGTCTTCTTTTTTGATTTCTTTACCCATCATTCCCAGCAAAAAGCCTTCAGGTTTTTGGGGAAAGGTATATTTAAATATTTTTTTGAGCTCATTGTAGATTGATTCCCAAAAGCCTTTCGCCTTTTTACATGTCCACCACATATGGTAGAGGTCACCCTCCACCTCACCACATTTCCAGCATTTCTTATCCTTTAATCTATACATTTTGGCCAATTTCACCGGTGTATGGTACCATCTGTATAGCATCTTCCAAACATTCTCTCTCAGTGTCATACAGGCCGTAAACTTTATATTGCTATTCCACAATTCCGACCACCTTTCAAAGTCAATAATTTTGATGCATTTTTAATCTTTGTTGGAAGCCACCCAGAGTGGCTGGGGAAATCCAGCCAGATGGGTGGGGTACGAATAAATTTTTATTATTAGTAGTAGTAAAGGTAAAGGGACCCCTGACTATTAAGTCCAGTCGTGACCGACTCTGGGGTTGTGGCGCTCATCTTGCTTTACTGGCCGAGTCATGTGGTCATGTGGCCAGCATGACTAAGCCGTTTCTGGCGAACCAGAGCAGCGCACGGAAACGGCGTTTACCTTCCGCTGTTTACCTACCTATTTATCTCCTTGCACTTTGACGTGCTTTCGAACTGCTAGGTTGGCAGGAATTAGTAGTAGTAGTAACAAACAAATTAACATCAATCCAACTTTGGGAGAGAGCATTGAGAACATAAGCAGGGCCCTGCTGGAGCTGACCAAAGGTCCACCTAGGCCAGCATCGTGTTCTCACAGCCACCAAGCAGATTCCTATGCCAAGCCCCAAAGCAGGACATGAGCAAAATCACACTCTTGCCCACTTGCGATCCCTAAGCATCTGGCATTCAGAGGCAGGCTGTCCCCAAGAGTGGACGCAGAACATTTCCATCTTGGCTACTGGCCACTGAAAGCCTTACACTCTTATGAATCTATCCAACCTCCTTTTAAAAGATTGCCAGCTTCACAAGTGAAGATGAACTTACGATGCCCTGCAATTATTTATTGGAGCCCAAGTGTCTGTTTATATTCATGTTTTTTATTAATGTTGTAATTAATCTGTCCCACACTGCCGTTTTTATGCTGGTGTGTTGCAATCATCCATATTCTTTGTGTTTTGCATTATAGTGCGTATTGTAAGCTGGGGGGGGGGGGGAATGAGGCCTTTAAATGCTTAACAAATCAATAGCTCGCACCATTTAGCTACTCAGTAGAGAGTTAGATGCCCCTCAAGCCCAGGGCTTCCACTGACGTGGGTGATGAGCTAGGCCACCTGTTCTCGATTTGGTCCCTCTTTCTTCCCTTTGGCCAATCTCAGCTTTGGACCACTATTTTGCTAGTAACAGCAATGATCTTTGCTTAAATGCTGTTATGGAAATGGCAACCTATTGATTCAGTGGGATCTGTCAGCAGTCTTTCATACAGTAATCCATGGATGGTGAACCTCCTGTATCCTGGAGGCCATTCTCTTCTCAGCTACAGTGACTGCAATTAACCAACTTCCTCTAAGGGAGGGTTAAAGGTAAAGGGACCCCTGACCATTAGGTCCAGTCGTGACCGACTCTGGGGTTGCGGCACTCATCTCGCTTTATTGGCTGAGGGAGCCAGCGTACAGCTTCCGGGTCATGTGGCCAGCATGACTAAGCCACTTCTGGCAAACCAGAGCAGCGCATGGAAATGCCGTTTACCTTGCCACCGGAGCGGTACCTATTTATCTGCTTGCACTTTGACGTGCTTTCGAACTGCTTGGTTGGCAGGAGCAGGGACCGAGCAACGGGAGCTCACCCCGTCACGGGGATTCGAACTGCCGACCTTCTGATTGGCAAGTTCTAGGCTCTGTGGTTTAACCCACAGCACCACCTGCGTCCCCAAGGGAGGGTTAGGTTCTATAAAAATATAACCAGCACCTATTTATTAAGAACTTCAAAGATAGAGGGTGACATTCAGTGTTGCCTGATGGGACTTCTGCTCATACAAACAGTACTTCCTTTTCCTCTCCTCCTCTGTGAAGCACCCATGTCTCCCCAAAATATGATCTGGTAGGCCTCCAAACCCTCTGTGAGGGATGCATAGGGACAAGCACTTGGCTGTCCTTTTCTTCTATGTGCGCACTGGGAAACCATGACAAACTGTTTTGCATTTGAGCATACGCATCCTGACAGAGTGATATAACATGAATAAGAATTCTCCTCACTGGAAAAGAAGTGCTTTTCTTGTAGAAAATTATTTGTGTCCGAAGTGGAGCTAATCACATTTTTAAAGGATTAAACCAGGTGTTCAATAGCATTCTTCATAGGCATGTATATATGGTCCATTTACATCTAGTTAGTGCATCAAAGTAGAAAATATCTCCTAAGTGTAGTATCCCTAGGTTTGTGACATGCCATTAGCAACACAATGCTAGGTGTCATGTGCCCCCCCACCCCCAACAAAGGGGGTCCAAGGGAAGAAACAACTGTGTTGGCAGGCAGCCTGGCCACCATTTTGGATCCTCCAGAGGGTTCCACAATGCCCTGGGCATTTTGGGGAACACTGGGAAAAGCTGGTGAATGACAATCAACACTGAAGGTTTTTTCTCCCTCTGTCATAAAACTAAATCCCACGGGTATCCCATGCAGCTGAGTGTTGGACAAACAAAATGGAGTACCTCTTCACACAGCAGATAAACTATAGAACTTATTCCCACAGGAAGAAGTGATAGTCACTAAACCTGGATGACTTTAAAAGTGAGTTAGACAAATTCATGGAGGTAAAGGCTATCAGTCGTTATTAGAGCCATGATGTTCTGCCTCCATAGTCAAGAGGCTGCATCCTTCTGAATGCAAGTTGCTGGAAACCATAGGAAGGGAGAATGCTCTTGCTCGGGTATTGTCTAGCAGAGTTTGTTGGGAGCAGTGACATAGCATGGGTTGCTGGTGCCCGGGATGGGGCAAGTGTTGCATTCCCTTGGTGGTCAGGAAAGGTGGGAGGAGGGTGTGCACGGGGGTTGGGGGGAGCCCTTGATCATGGTTTTAACTTTGGAAAGGCAGTATAAAAATAAAACTACTGATTGATTGAACACATGCAATGCAGAAAGGTGTCAAAAGTTCTGTACTAACTTTGTAACAAAAACTGCCAGGCTATCATAAGTTGTTAGTAGGGTTGTCATAAGTCCAGAATTTCCAGAATACTGCAGTCAGAAGCAGTGTCCGGGTAGAAATCACTAAAATGGCAGGGGAAAGCAGGATGTACGGCAACCTATGTTGGCAATGTTGTCCTTGGCGATTTCCCTTAAAAATAGCTCAAGAACTTCATTTTTATTTTATTTTTGCGAATTTGCCAAAAATAACATAAAATGCAAAACTAAAAAAAAAAAAAAAGGTCAACAATTTTTCTGTCCGGATTTCACTGTTTGAAATATGGCAACCCGTTAGGGACCATTTTCGCTGTTGGGAAAGCAATAAGGATGGAGGAAAGGCTATCAATGGCTCTCTTCTGCCTCCAGAGCCAGAGGGAGAAATACTTATGAAAACCAGATACTAGAAACCACAGGAGGGGAGAGGGTTCTTGTGCTCGGGTCCTCCTTGAGGTCTCCCAACTGACATCTGGTTGGCCACTGTGAGAACAGGATGATGGACTAGGTGAGCCACTGGCCTGATTCAACACGATCATCTTATGTTCTTGAAGTTGGTACGATGGTACAATAATCTTTATTGTCATTGTCCCATACAGAACAACAAAATTGAAAAAATCTACATCAGACATTAAAAAACCAACAAGCCTGCTATCCCAGCCTGGTTAACCCCCTAAAAACTCTGATACCCCATAATTAAATACAATATACTCCCATAGAGACTACCTTACACTGCATTTAAAACCAAAATCGCATTTGGATAAAAACTGTTTCTCAGGCGCCTAGTCCTAGTCTTTCTAACCCTGTACCTTCTTCCAGAAGGCAGAAGCTGAAAGAGATCATTTCCGGGGTGTGCACTATCTCTGCAGCTTTCTTATGACACCTGGAAGCGTAGATTTGATCCAAGGTGGGAAGAATGCACCCAATTATTCTCTCTGCAGTCTTTACAACCCTGGACAGCATTGCTTTTTCCCTGACCGCGCAGCTCCCAAACCACACACAGAGACCATAAGTTAATACACTCTCAACAGTACAATGGTAAAATGCCATCAACAGGTCATTTGAGAGATTATTTTTCTGGAGGATTCTCAGAAGTTGTGGCAAATAATGGGAAAGAATTCTGAGTAAATTCCACCATATGACCATTTTCTATGGAGGAGATCAACAGAAATACATATTTCAAGAAACTTTGCTCCAATTCTTCTTTTCTTCAGATGGTTCAGAAACACGGGGAAGAGTCGTAGCTCAGTGGCGGATCATCCAAGGTCCAAGGTCCAACTCCCTAGCACCTCATGTATGGCTGTGAGAGATGCGTGCCTGAATCTGCCAGTCCGTGTAAACAGTACTGAGCTAGATTGATCAAAAGTCTGGCTCGGTATAAGGCAGCTTTCCATGTCCCGATGTTGATGGCCTTTGAGGCCATCTGATTTCTGCACTCTAAAAGTAAGCTATTTGGGCAAGAGTGTGAAATGCGACGCCACTTTTAATTCAGGAAATCAGTGTCCCAGTTATCAAAAGAGAGTGCGGACAACTGTATTAGACAGTGCATGTGTGGTGCAGAGTAGCATATCTGTTCCCTGGAGATGAAATTTAGCAGGTTCCTCCCTCTTTCTCTCTCAGACGTTTTACATAGCAAGAGTAACTGAGCTTATGTTTCAGCATGTAAACATTTTTGTGTGTGAGGGTCTTCTTCTTTTTTAAAAAATGGATCAATTTTGCCTGAAACATTTTTAAGATAGATTTTTTTTTTTGGTTGAATGTGCAAACAAAACAATTTTTTGTATATATAATATTTATGGGACCCTTCAATTAATTTGCAAAAAAATTACATCAAAAATGCATGCTGATGATTTTCGTCTTTAGGGATGGCAATTGTCTCCTCAGTCATACGCTAAAGGCAATTATTGTTGCTTCTAGCTGTAATAAAAAAAAAAATAACCAAAACAGATAGAAGTGTCTTAGTAGAAATTGAGCTGAAACTCCCACTGTGGAAATAATCAGAAAATTAAAAGCTCTGCAATCTTGCAAATAACATTGCAACTTAATATTATTGGAACATAACATTATTATCTCTTTTTATAGGGAAAAAACAAACATAAAAATGTTTGCAAACAACGCTGTGATATTCTAGCGGCACCTTATTAGTTGAGAGAAAGGAACAAAGGAGAAGCTAGGGAAGAAGAAACGGCTACCACAATAACTTTTTTTACAGCCGCACATCAAAACGAAGTGGGGATGTGCAAGAAATGATCAGCAGTGGCAGATTGTCTGCAGAGGGCTCTGTTGGGTCAGCCCGGACAAGCATCATGACTCACTCCTTCTAGCTGAGAGGTTCATCCTTAAAATGGGTGTCATGGGGAAATTACTCTTCCCAGGGCTCCCAGTGCTGGGATTGCAGGAGAAACAGATTGACACTCCCTTCCCTTTGTGCTGGGCCTGGGGTAACCCCTGAAATGCGGTTCAGGTCCAGTCCAGAATCCAAAGGTTCCGCTAGGAGTCAGTCCGACAGGGCCAAGGCAGGAAACCAGGGAAGGACAGGTACAGAATCTCAGGCAGGATCTAAGGTAAAGGTAAAGGTACCCCTGCCCGTACGGGCCAGTCTTGACAGACTCTGGGGTTGTGCGCCCATCTCACTTAAGAGGCCAGGGGCCAGCGCTGTCCGGAGACACTTCCGGGTCACGTGGCCAGCGTGACATTGCTGCTCTGGCGAGCCAGAGCCGCACACGGAAATGCCGTTTACCTTCCCGCTGGTAAGCGGTCCCTATTTATCTACTTGCACCCGGAGGTGCTTTCGAACTGCTAGGTTGGCAGGCGCTGGGACCGAGCAGCGGGAGCGCACCCCGCCGCAGGGATTCGAACCGCCGACCTTTCGATCGGCAAGCCCTAGGCGCTGAGGCTTTAACCCACAGCGCCACCTGCGTCCCCAGGCAGGATCTAGCATACAGCAAAGTTGCTCCTGCAACCTGGAGCGAGGTACAACAGCCTTTTATCTTTGTTGGGGTAGCGGCTGGTCCTGATCCCCTGGTGACTCACCTCCCTGTTTTGCCCGAAGGTGATCACTCCTCCTGCGAGTACTCAGGTCTCTCCTTCTCTCAGACCTCAGTCTCTACAGCTCGGGAGACGTCAGTGGGTTACTACAACCGCCTTCTGGCGGTTCCCTCGCTACGAGAAGCCAAGTAACAGGGAACTAGGCAGAGGGCCTTAGCCAAGGATGAGGAACCTGTGGACCTCTGGATGTTGTTAAGACTCCAATCACCCTCAGAAAGAATGTCCAATGGTCAGGGATGATGGGAGATGTAGTCTAGCAACATCTGCAGGTCCATGGAGCCTCACCTGCTTCTTGGCCATGCTAAAATGTGATGAAATGTCAGGAGACCAAAGGCAATGTACTAGCTTTTAGCTAGATAATGGTAATTTAGCTGATGAGCATGAAAGGGTGAAGATGTTCAATCGAATGGAATAGTCTACTGCTTGGATTCTCAGGTGCTGAAAAGGGCGTGTACTTAGTGGATAGGTTGCTTAAAATGGTTTGAAACAGACAGGGGAGTCTCTCTCTCTCTCTCTCTCTCTCAAATCACACTGAATTGTAAAGAGAAAAAGCCTGCAGTGGATTTCTGACCCCCTCTCTCAGCTCCACCCCTGTCAAAAGCTTAAAGTAATGAGCCGGAAACGAGAGATGCGTGGAATAACTGACACTTCCCTATCTGAACTGCATTCCTTAAGAGTACATTAAAAAAAATAAAAAAAATTACCAGATAACTGCTTTGACATGTGTATTTATGTGAAGTCTGAATGCAATTTAGATACCAACTACCTGCTGAGCTGGGAATATTTGCCTCTACATAAACCAATATTTGTACTGTAGGTTTTAAGAACTCAGCCTCAGTGATGAGCCCATCATAAAAGCACTGCCATTGTAGATGGAATGTTACAATGTGCACCATTTCTTACTACCATCACTTCAGAGGGGGGCGGAAAACATACAAGCACACCTGGACCCCCCCCCCCAAAAAAAAAATCCCTGTGATGGATTACTTGCATTTTTCTATGAATAGAAATGTTTCATATGTACATGAGATTTTGTTCTAGACCTGCAATGTAGTTTCCTGCACATATAAAAGCATGGAAAAATTCCTGCTTATCTGGCAGATCGTGTATGCTTCAGGGCTCATCCACACTTCCTAAATAAATAAATTATTATTATTATTATTATTATTATTATTATTATTATTATTCCTTTTGTGCCACAGGTCTGGGATTTCCAGGTCTGAGTGTGCCCCCCCCCTTTCCCCCTTGCCCCCTTTCCCAGAAAAGCCCAGCCTTCTGCACATGACCCAGCTAGGTCATGAGACGCTTTCACTTTTTCCTTCCAGCAGACTTCTCTGTACTGTTTCTTTGGGAGAACATCAACTTCTGTACTTCTTTCTGTCACATACATTCACTCAGAAACATTAGCACTCCTCTACTGCGTTTGGAGAGAGAGGCTGGATCTAGACACATGGGGAAAAAGCAATTCAATTAAACACGCTGTAAACTTCACAAAGGGAAATCCCGTTGGTGAAAGACGGGACTCCACAGCTCCATCTGGAGCCGCAGTGTTATAACTCATATAAAATGTCTTTTTCTTTGCTAATGTAGCTGAGTCCAGAGAGTTATCTAACACTGTCATTTTCTCAGTGTTCATGGAGATGCAGGCATTACCGTCGAGTCACTCACACACAAAACAAAATGGAGAATGTAGTAAGGATACCTCCCATATGACCAAAATTGACCGATTGCACCAGAGTTACTGGGGAGCATTCCAGAATTAAACACACGGTAGTGGATTTAAGCATTCCCAATTTCAGTAAATTAAAACACTGTATTTAACAAGTCCTGCCTGCAGGCTTCTCACAGACATCTGGTTGGCCACTGGAAACATGGGATGCTGGACTAGATGGGCCATTGGTGAGATCCAGCAAAGTTGTTCTTCTGTTCTGTTAATAGCTATCTAAAGCTAGGACTGGATGTACTCGTATTTTATACAGGTCTCCATCTTAGTAACTCTCTCAACCAACTATATCCAAAGCAAATAAAAAATGTGCAGTGGTATTTGTTATGTACTGAAGTTCTCACCCTGGGCCAGCAGGGGGATACTGTAGATAGTTATGCAAATAAGGGATCGAAAGTGACGTTCAGTGATTGGATAGTTTTAGAAAATTGTTACAGTTACATTGTACTGGAGCTCTATATAAGCAGGCTGACTGAACCTTTCAGTTCAGTTCTGTCCTGGCCTGTGAATAAACAAGAGCTGTTTGAAGAATCGCTGTGTCGTCTGATATGTTCACCCACAACTTAACACTATTCCTGCACAACCTGAGGGGTTGTCAGACTAAGTTGGACATTGGTTCCACTTCCCGCCCAAATACTTTGAGCTGGCCCCTTTACTGAGCCAGACACCTAGGAATAGACACAAATAGATGCACACACACACCACGGGCCATGATCATTTCTGTCACCGATGAGACAGATTTTTAAAAAAGCAAGAAGTAGTTCTTTGTGTGGCCAAAACAATGCTCTTCACAACTGTGTTGAATTCCTTTGAAAGGAACCTGTCAAGGGCTATGTGTTCCGCAATTATACTTCAGTTCCAGGTCTCCCCCCATCTTTGAATTAGGCTTCTGTGATTCCTCGCAGGCTATTATGTCCTAAAGCCCACAGTGACATAAAGCAGGAATGATGGAGCAATGACCTATTGCAATGCTAGGATATGACCCATAATATTTTGAGTCTTGGAGAGCTGAACATTGGCTAATATTTTCATACCTCCTTGAGGAAAACAAAACATCGCATTGTCTGTTAACACCCCCCCCCACCCTTTGTTATGGAAAATAATCTGCAACTTGCTATTTATTTTTATTGGGAGGTGGAAGAAGAAGGAGTGTGGATTTCCAGGATTCATTTTAATTAGATAGCAGGGTAGAGATGACACTGCCCACCTCCATTTATTCATACTTGCCTGTCAGCAGTTCCCAGGTGTGAACAGGTTTGGAATAAAGTAATTTCCCCCCACCTGCACCCCACCAGAAGAAGGAGACAGTTGCAGTAGAATACTCTGATTTTCTGAGCTCAGTCAAGACACCCAACCCTCACCACTGGGTAGCTGGGGGTACACACTGATGATCTCACCCCAACTAGGGGTTTTATCACTTATTGCTTGGGGTTGAAGTGTGGGCGATGTCTTTCATCTTGGGATCATCCTGCTCTTTGGTGAAGTTTGTTAACGCCCGACCCAGTTTATTAGGAAGTGTTTGCAGCGTGTCATGAGACGCGGGGTTGAGAACTTTCTTTCTTTCTTTAATAACATTTATACACTGCCTGATTGTCAAAAAAAGAAGAAGGAAGGAAGGCAAGCAGTTTACAAGAGAAGATAAAACATTAATATCTCCATTAAGATAAATTAAGTGTAATTCCTTTGAAAAACTAAAATAGCAATAGCCTAAAAACAGATTAAAACTCACAACAGCTTTCTAAACATCTGGGTAGGCTTGTCTTAACAAAAATGTTTTTAGCAGGTGCAGAAAAGACCACCTTGCCGCTTGGACAGATTTTTCCATGTAGTTGCATGCCGACTCCCATTAAGTTACTATTGGGGTAAATGGCCATCTGTATTCACCTCCAAGCTGTTAACGGATTGAAATATTGTTTTTTATTTAATGCATCAATGCTGCTGTTTTATCAACAAATGTTTCCGCTATGGGATGCTAGGACACTGCACTGTCAATTTATATTGGGGATTCAATAGTCCACAGATCGATCGATTGGATTCCCCTTTCCGCAAGAACCCCCATAGCCTATAAGTTTCTAGAAAAGTAGCTTACGAGACCCTGTTGTTGCCCTGTTTCTCTCTTTCTCCCACCCTCCCTGTCTCTCACACATAAACAGCTTTGCCTTTAACCCAATACTTACGCAGTATGGAATATCAGGAAGCCTATGGGATAAGCCAGTGACTGTTCTAGGAACAAGACACTTGGGATTCTGAGCCGGCTGGTGATGATGACAAAGAACAAAGGAAGAGTATCAAGATTTATTTACTTATTATTATTTATTTTTTTGCAGTGGGAAGGACTTGCTTTTTAAATGCAGAGAGCTATAAAGGGAGAGGGTGGCATGTTCAGAGAAAGAAATGAGGAGACAGATAGGGAGGCTGACATGAACCACTATCACCAGAGAACAGGAGTCGCCGGAAATGGGGGAGACACTTAATGTCAATGACTGTGGAAAGGAAAACTACAGGAAGAAGAGGACATGGAGTTCGACTTGGCAAGTGCTGTGAGGATTGCTAATGTGTGTGGCTGGCTGCGACAAGAACGAACCATCTTGCTGGCACTTTTTCTGTCAGGGACGGCAATACAAGCCAATATAAAGTGGATTAAGAGGATTTAAAGAACAAAACAGTGAAACAAGCTGTTCTTTTTTATATAAAAAAATTGAGAGAGAGAGAGAGAGAGAGAGAGAGAGAGAGAGAGAGAGACTGAGTGAAATTTATGTCATTTAAATGAAGGACATTGTAAAATAAAAATAAAAATGATGCCTTGGTGGAATCTGTATCCTAGGAGCAGCGAAAACAAAGATCATATAGTCTGTCAAACTATATTCTAGCCACTCCTTGAATCCTTCCCATTGCCTTATGGGTGAGTGGAGGGTATGATAATGCTTTTTCTTTGCCAGATCTTCGTTAGGAACAAGTCCGTTTCAAAGATACGCACTGTGCTCTGACAAAGAAGGGGAGGGGAAGAAAATGTCCTATACTTGCATCAACGCAAGTGTGTATGTTCATGCTATTTTCCCCTCAAGTCTTGTTCCTAGAACCTGCAAAGCTTGAACACAAAACTTCTTTTAAAAATACTTTTTGATTCTCTATAAAGCTCTTGTCTATCTCCGGTTTAATAGCACATGCCTGATGTTAATAATATCGCAATCTTGTTAAGGGTGCTGGGAGTTGGTAGGAGATCCTATTCTCCTCACAGAGCTACTGTACATTGGAAATTGCAGTCCTGTGACAGCAATAGGAATCTCCTAACAACTCACAGCTCCCTTAACAAACTACAGTTCCCAGGATTCTTCAGGGGAAGGCAGAGCCCTTACGTTAAAATGGTATGAGACCGCTGGAATGTATGGTGCAGAAGCAGCCAAGGACTTGAGATAGCACCAGCCCTTTGAATTGATTTAAGAATAAAAAAAGGATATAGTCTAGCTCATGCAGAAACAGGACCAATTAAAAAAAAGAAAAGAACCATTGACTGTTCTGGGGAATGGAAGAGAAAAGAAGTTCTTATTGTTTTCCCCCATGGATTTTTAAACAAAAAGCATAGGGGGCTTTGGGGAAAGGAGAGGTGCCCTAGAGAAAGCAAATATCAGTGTTCAAAAAGAAGTTCTGTTTTCCAATAATTGTAAATACTCTCCAAATTAGGCACCTCTCATGGCTAATCAAGTATACACATCCATACAGGTGTATAAGCATAATGACTGGCATTTTTCCTTATTTTTTCCCCTTTTGTTATGGTTTTTGAATAATTCCCATTATGTGTGAAGTGAAACAGAAGAAGAAAATTGATATTGATGTGTGTATGTGAGAGGGAGAGTATCGACCGATACCGGCAAGAAAACAAAGTATACATTTTAAAATCTGTATTCGCAAACCCCTATACACTATACACAATATTATCTATACATCTGAACGGCTTGTAAAGCAATGCATATTATAGTAGATTAGGTTCTCATTGATTAGACACTTATTAGCTTCCAAAAGTCTTTATTGTTCTGCTGCTGAGATTTCACCATTCAGCATTCAGCACTTTGCATAATGAATAAATTATAGTTGAGAGAATGGACATCACCATATGGGGGTAATTTGTACTCTGACAGAAGGAGAGGGCTTTTGCACTGGTCCTAAAGGAAAGCTCAACAATCTTTGAAAATCCCTCTAATTTTTTTTCAATTATTTACTTTCAAAAGGACTTCTGCATCCCCAGTATATGCTGAGAGGAGCTTTTGAATAGCAGCAAGCTGGGGACCATGCATAAGAGTACTAATTTTAATTGCAGGGTTTCTTAGACGCAGATGAGACAGTATATACTGATTAACACCTTCACTGCTAGGGGTACTTTGCAACCACCACAGGCTATTCAAAGTTGAGGATTATCCAAGTTATTTTAAGCCTATATAAGTGCATTGCTTCATCCTGCCAATTTAAAATAAGAAGGAGATGGGGGCTGGGGAGCACAGCTTAGAATTTATAAGGCCAAAGTTTAGTTCTTATCTTGTCGTGTGGCGGTAGAGGCTTCCATGATTTCCAAGATGAAAACGGGAATCCATTATTAATTTCTATCAGAATGAGCTCCAGAATGGAATCTGCACAATTCAAAGTCCTGGTGCTGACCTTTAAAGCCCTAAATGGCTTTGCCCCTGTATACCTGAAGGAGTGTCTCCACCCATATCACTGAGGCCCAGCTCCGAGGGCCTTCTGGCGGTTCCCACACTACAAGAAGTAAAGTTACAGGGAACCAGGCAGAGGGCCTTCTCGGTAGTGGCACCCGCTCTGTGGAACGCTCTCCGATCAGATGTCAAGGAGATAAAGAACTATACAACTTTTATTACACATCTGAAAGCAGAGGTACCTCGGGTTATATATGCTTCAGGTTACAGACTCCGCTAACCCAGAAATAGTACCTCGGGTTAAGAACTTTGCTTCAGGTTGAGAACAGATATTGTGCAGCAGCAGCGCAGCGGCAGCAGGAGACCCCATTAGCTAAAGTGGTACTTCAGGTTAAGAACAGTTTCAGGTTAAAAACGGACCTCCGGAACGAATTAAGTTCTTAGCCAGAAGTACCACTGTATAGGGAAGTTTTTAACATTTGATGTTTTATTGTGTTTTTGATACTCTGTTGAGAGCTGCCCAGAGTGGCCAGTGCAACTCAGTCAGATGGGTAGATACTACTACTACTACTACTACTACTACTACTACTAATGCAATGTGGAGAACTTTCTGAGCAGCATGCCAGCTGCGCCACACTCTTCCCCCGTCTCCTCCACTTTCCATTTCCCCCCACAACTGTCTGTCAGTTTTCCATGCAAAACTGAGCATGCTCAATCCTGATTGGTTGTTTTATTTCTCACATGCCCCCCCCCCGCCACACCTAGCTTCAATTCCCTAAAAATTTTCTTTTCTACGTTTGCAAACCTTGGGGTTTCCCTGAGCTGATATTTCCCTCCTGTATGTAGGTTGTGTTAGTTATACCTGACACTTATACTTGAACATTGGAAGGAAATAGAAGGGAATATTTAAAGCACTAAGGTCCTCAAACTGAGATCCCCAAGGCAGCTTACAACAACTCATGGTATCCGAAGTATACCAAGGACCCAGCCTATACAAACGTTCCACATGGGAGGAATAAAAGCTTACTGGTAGAATAATAATGATGATAATAATAATAATAATAATAATAATAATAATAATAATAATAATAATAATATATTATTTATGCCCCACCCATCTGGCTGGGTTTCCCCAGCCACTCTTGGCAGCTTCCAACAGAATATTAAAATACAATAATCTATTAAACATTAAAAGCTTCCCTAAGCTTTCCAGTCACTACCAGTCTGCGACAGGATGACTGTTTCTTGAGCTGCCACTGAAATTTTACCTAAAGTGAAAGCAAATGTGGAGGTTTCTCCCATGGTGAAACATCAAGGAAAGCCAATGCCATTTTAAGAAAAGTGGAGCCATTTCTTAGGGTCATGTTAAACTCCCCTATATCTGTGTCCATATGCAGGGTTCAATCTGTATTTCTAATGGAATGCCAATAACTGGTTTTTATATCCATATACTAGGGGACGCAGGTAGCACTGTGGACTAAACCACTGAGCCTAGGGCCTGGCGATCGGTAGGTCGGCGGTTCGAATCCCCATGATGGGGTGAGCTCCCGTTGCTTGGTCCCTGCTCCTGCCAACCTAGCAGTTCAAAAGCATGTCAAAGTGCAAGTAGATAAATAGATACCACTCCGGCGGGAAGGTAAACGGCGTTTCCATGCGCTGCTCTGGTTTCACCAGAAGTGGCTTAGTCATGCTGGCAACATGACCTGGAAAACTGTCTGTGGACAAATGTTGGCTCCCTTGGCCAGTAAAGCGAGATGAGCACCACAACCTTAGAGTCGTTCGTGACTGGACTTAACTGTCAGGGGTCCTTTACCTTTACCTTTTACATCCATATTGCGACCTACTTGAGACTGTAATGCACATCAAGGGATCTGCATGTCTAAAATATTCATGGTTGGATAGCCTGCCCAGTGTCTTGTTTAATACCCCTCTTAGGCTGCAGTCCTAGGCATGTTTACCTGGGAGTAGGTCCCATTGAACTCAGTGATACTTATTTCTGAGTAGCCACGCATCAGATTGCACTCTTAATGATTTACTGCTTCTCTCAGTCAAGTGGTGCAGTCTTTCCAAGGCAAAGGCTTTGCTTAGATTAGAAGAACACCACACACTGCAACAACCAGCACCAGTCTATGCAAACGCTTCTCTTCTATACAAACTCTGCACTGATAACGCCAATTTGAACATGTTTCGGGGCCAAGGATGAACCCATATGTGAGTAGGAGGGAAATTATTGCGGAGGTTTTGGCTCAGTGAGCTGTGTCATCCTTTATTCTCTTGATGCTCCAAGCAAGTCCCTACTTGTCAGTTATCAAAAGAGGCTGGAAATGAGTGACACATGTCTTCAAGACTTGACATGACAGCATCCTTCCAGTTACTTTACACAGAGAACAGGGCTCTCCCCATCACACTCCGACACCCCACATCTACGGATTTTGATGCTGAATATCAGACTTCATGTTCCCAAAGACAACTTGGCAATACTGGGTGCACCCCTCAAAAGTATTTTGCTCAAAGAATAAACTAGCTTAGCAGTAAGTCTCACAGCTATGATCTACCTCCCCTGTTGGAGGCATTATGCTTCTAAATACCAGTTGCCAGAAACCCCAGGAGGGGAGAATGGTCTTGTGTTCAGGTCCTGCTTGTGACATCTGTTTGCCACATGTGAGGCTAAGGTGCTGGAGTAGACTGCCCTTTAGTCTGATTCAGCAGATTATTATTATATAATAATTTATTATTATCATCATCATTATTATTATCAATAATAATATAATTTATTATTTGTACCCCGCACATCTGACTGGGTTTCTCCACTTTGGGTGGCCACTTTGGGTGGCTTCCAACAAAGATTAAAAATACATTAAATTGTCACACATTAAAAACTTCCCTAAACAGGGCTGCCTTCAGATGTCTCCTAAATGTTAGGTAATTGTTTATCTCTTTGACATATGATGGCACGGCGTTCCACAGGGTGGGTGCTACTACCGAGAAGGCCCTCTGCCTGGTTCCCTGTAGCTTTGCTTCTCGCAGTGAGGGAACCGCCAGAAGGCCCTCAGAGCTCGACCTCAGTGTCTGGACAGAACGATGGGGGGTGGAGACGCTCCTTCAGGTATACTGGGCCGAGGCCGTTTAGGGCTTTAAAGGTGAACACCAACACTTTGAATTGTGCTTGGAAACATACTGGGAGCCAATGTAGGTTTTTCAGGACCGGTGTTATGTGGCCACCCACAGTCACCAGTCTAGCTGCCGCATTCTGGATTAGTTGTAGTTTCCGCGTCACCTTCAAAGGTAGCTCCACGTAGAGTGCATTGCAGTAGTCCAAGATATAACTAGAGCATGCACCATTTATTGAATTTATATATCGCCCTATATCTGAAGATCCCAGGGCGGTTAACAGAACCGGTTCTTATATTATTATGTCTAAACCAGGGCACAACCACAGGGAAATCAGAAGGAGCCGTGTCAACAAGAGGGACAAAGCCAGTGGAGCAAGCAGCCCTCCTATTCAAAAGATAAAGTAAGTAAAACAGTTAGTATTCTGTAATAAAACAAACTTGTAAAACAGTACCAGGGAAAAGCAGCACAATATAGCTTATCCAAAACAAAGACGTGCCCCTCTCCAAAATAAAAATAAAAATCCCTTAACTGCCAAAGATTAGGGCAGAGAGGTGCATTTGATGGATAAATTATAATTTATCACTAGAGGTTTTAGTGTCCCCTGTTGTTAAGAGTGCCTTTTACCAGCTTTGTTTGGTTCCCCGTGTTGGCAACCTCAACAGCCAGAACCCTTGTATCCCATCTCGGTCACTGAGACCATCTGCAGGAGCTGTTGGTCATTCTGCAAACTGGCAAGGCTCATTTGACAACAAGAAACCGAGGATTTAGTGTCCATCATCTCAGTGTTGTGGAATCCTCTGGCAACAGAGATTCAGCAGGTGCCTTCTGTTGCAACTTTTAAATGCCTGCTGAAAAATTTTCTGTTCTGTCAGGCTCATGCAGGCAATTGAGAACACATCTTTCCACAACTGCTTTTATTGCATGATTTTATGTTTGTCTCTTGGTAAACCACTTTAGTGGTTATATAAGTATTTTTTTAAACATATAAATAAATAACTAAAGAAATAATTATAATGAAGCTGCATCTCTGTGGGGGAGAGCCCACAATTTAGGGGAGCCAGAGAGAAAGTCACAATATTGAATTTTAAACTGGCTGCCAAAGATAAGGTAATTTAGGTAGCAATCCTCAACAAACTTACATGGGAGCCACTGTTGAAAACTGAGGGGCATACTTCTAAGTCCTGACTAAGCGTGCTTCGGATTTCTCTGTTAGTTATGAACAAAAAATTAAATGAGAGCACAGAACTCTCAGAAGAAAATTTAAAGGGTTAGTTTTTCCAAGAGACTTTTAAAAGCATTCTCCCCCCTCCCCCAAATGAGGAGATTGTAGAGAAAGGGGAAAGAACACAAATGTAAGAGTTGACTTTCAAGTGTAAATTTTGTTGAACTTTTTTCCCTTTCTTTTTTTCCCTTTTTTGCAAAAGCAAATTTATGTTCTGTTGATTGGTACTTTGGTATTTGGCAAGACTGTAAATAGAACTTCTGTGTTAGACATGACCAGGGGGAGAATGTAACATAAATAAAATATTAACCTAATTAAGGAGTATCTTCTTCTAGCTTTAGGAACTTTGTTAGGTCTTACACGTAAGTGCAAAAAAAAAAAAAAAAAGTCTTAAAATAGTCATCCTCGATGGAAGGAATGAATGCTGAGGCTTCAGAATTTTTTTGTTATCACACTCTTCTCTCTTACTCCTTCAGGGTGCCAAATTGTGACCTGCTAGAGCTCCAGAGATTTCGTGGAAAGATTAAATGTATCAGCCCTGATCTAACAAAATTTCACACACAGCAGTGAGCTGGTTGCAAACTGCTGTGCCTGAAGAGCAGCTCTTGAACCTGTAGCCTTGCTGAATGGAACAGGTGTAGACATAACCAAAGCCTGAGCTGGAGACCTCTGAGAACATAATTTCAGCCACTGACGGGAGGAAAATCCAGCTATCTCTCCTCAGAAGTAGGGTTTGGGGAAAAATCAATTTGCTTCACATAAAAAAGTTCAACTTAGTCAATTCGTACTTCCCAAATCTAAAGACACCAATTGAAACATAGCCATGCTTCGAAAAGCACATTTCTTCAAATTTTGCAACGCAGTTTCTGATGCAAGTGAAGTGTGCAAAGATGCATATAGTGGGCATATAAATGATGGCATCAGTGAAAATAACATGCAAAAACAAATTATATTACAGAAAATTGATCCCCCAAAATGTATACAGTATTTGGCAAAAATGTGTATATTAGAATTTGGCATTAAATGCTGGTGAATTCTTCCAAGGACTTTTAAAAAATTGCAAATGGATGTGAAAATGTGGAAAACATTGGAAATATCAGAACCGGATTGAAACTGAAATTGATATATTTGCTCATTTGTAAGTCTCCATGCTCATCTCCATGTTATTTGATTGCAAGAAGAAAATCTGTTTGCAAACCCGTTAACCTGGAAAATTGTGGGAATAAAGTGATGAAATTTGGGTGCGCACACTGGCATAATGTTATTTCCAGTTGTTTTCAGGGAGGAATCATGGGGAAACTGAAGCATTTGTGTGCGGAATGGGAGCAGGGAGTAGCGGCATTGTCCAGTGATGTTTGTTGTGTCACACCATGCCCACCGGCAGGAATGGAATTCAGCATGATGTGTGGTCAAAAAGCCACAGTTCCACAAGACAATAGGTACTGCAGGGTGAAAGGGACATTAGAAAACAGGACAGAAGTACATTATCGTAAGGAAGATTAATGCAGTTTTCCACACATCTGAGCGCACCCTAACTTAGAGTCTATTCATTTCAAGAAATGTGTTCTGAATAGATCATTTGTTGTTGTTGTTTAGTCATTTAGTCATGTCCGACTCTTTGTGACCCCATGGATCAGAGCACGCCAGGCACTCCTGTCTTCCACTGCCTCCCGCAGTTTGGTCAAACTCATGCTGGTAGCTTCGAGAACACTGTCCAACCATTCATCCTCTGTCATTGCCTTCTCCTTGTGCCCTCCATCTTTCCCAACATCAGGGTCTTTCCCAGGGAGTCTTCTCTTCTCATGAGGTGGCCAAAGTATTGGAGCCCCAGCTTCAGGATCTGTCCTTCCAGTGAGCACTCAGGGCTGATTTCCTTCAGAATGGATAGGTTTGATCTTCTTGCAGTCCATGGGACTCTCAAGAGTCTCCTCCAGCACCATGCTTCAAAAGCATCAATTCTTCGGCGATCAGCCTTCTTGATGGTCCAGCTCTCACTTCCATACATCACTAAGGCTGAATACAACTCAGAATTTCTATGTTGTATACTTTAATTTCTCTGACAACTGCCCAGAGGACTTAGTTATATGAGCATGCAATAAAATCAAATTTTAAAAGGAAGAACTTTGGTGCTCCGTTTCCACTATTTTAAAAAGACAACCTGCTTCAATTCTGCGTGCAGCACCCCAAAGATTGATGGTCCAGTTTTGTCTTCCTGCCACGTTATTTCACATGGGGTAGGATGTTAGATCTGGAGTCAACAGCTGTTCTCCCTAGTTGAAAATAGTGTCTGTTGCTTTAATGTTTGGTGGGAAGATGACATTTTGTCATTGCAGCTCATCATATTATTATGCATGTAGCAATGTGACATATTTAACTGCTAGCTGTGAGCTGAGCATTTAAAATGGGACACACCTACTGCATTTACATCTGGCAAAGCTGCAATCAGTCCTCAAAGCATCTTTCTATGTTAGGAAGATGCTGCCCCACCGGCATAAATTGGAGATTTCATTGTGAATAATCCCCCCGCCCTGATAGTCAACCATTCAGCACAGGTACAAACAATATGAAGTTGGCCCTTATCTAATAGTTAATAGAGAGAATAGTTTTACGCAACCTTGACAAGCTTCATGCATACTGTTGCCATGCTTCCCAGGTTGGAAGAAATTCCTGTAGGAGCCTTTCTACATGGGCAAATCCCTGGAGAGTAAGAGTACTGGGGTCATGTGCTGCTTCTGCAATATGTGCTCATAGAAAAATATGCACGCTAGTCTGGTGTAGGGGATAGAGTGTTGGACTAAGGCCTGGGAAACTGGGGTTCTAATGCCCACACAGTCACAAAGCTCACTGGGTGACCTTGGGCCAGTCACTGCCTCTCAGTTAGGGTTGCCATATTTCAAAAAGTCAGGGACACGGGTGGCGCTGTGGTCTAACCACTGAGCCTCTTGAGCTTGCTGATCGGAAGGTTGGCGGTTCAAATCCCTGCGATGAACTCCCGCTGCTCTGTCCCAGCTCCTGCCAACCTAGCAGTTCAAAAGCTTGCCAGTGCAAGTAGATAACTAGGTACCACTGCGGTGGGAAGGTAAACGGCATTTCCATGTGCTCTGGGCTTCCGTCGCGCCAGAAGCGGTTTAGTCACGCTGGCCACATGACCCAGAAAGCTGTCTGTGGACAAACGCTGGCTCCCTTGGCCTGAAAGTGGGATGAGCGTCACAACCCCATAGTCGCCTTTGACTGGTCTTAACCGTCCAGAGGTCCTTTACCTTTTTACCTTTACCTATTTCAAAAAGTGAAAACAAACGGTTTTTTTTTTTGTTTTTTCCATTTCTTAATAATAATAATAATAATAATAATAATAATAATAATGAAGTTTTTGAGCTATTTTAAAGGAAATTTATCAAAGAATCAACACTTCCAATATGGGTTGCCATATGCCTGGGTTTTCCTGAAATTCTGCCCGGACGCTATTCCGACGGACAAATCCTGGATAAGTTAGGCCCTATCTCAGCCTAACTTAGCTCACAGGGCTGTTGTGAAGATACAGTGGAGAGAGGGAGAATCATGTACACCACCTTGAGTAAAGGTGGGATATAAATGTCATAAACAAATAAGCTGCTCAGCAAAAAGAAGAAGAAAAGACAGATAATGCTCATCTTGAACATCAGTCTCCCCCTGCAAAGCAGCAGCATATGTTTAGAGCAGCTGTCCCCAACCTAGTGTCCTACAGATGTTATGAATTACCTCTCCCACAGTCCCGGGCCAGTGGCCATGCTAGGAGTTAAAAGTCTATCTGGAGGGCAACAGGCTGGAGAAGACTGAAGCAGTCTCTACTTAGTGCTCCACCTTGGCAACTGGAAGCGTAGCTCAGCCCTTGATGCTGTCTGGCCAGATTTCCTGGCAGAGCATTGCACAAGGTGACTGTCAAAGTCCCTTCAAACTCTAGGGTGATCTTCACGTGGTAGTAATGCAGGCAGGCACATCTCTTTCACCATGCCCTTCCGAGAATGAGGCCTTGGTGCCTTGAAATGTATTGCATTTCTGTTTAAATGAGCACCTGAGCACATACATTAGCACATGCAAATCAGTGTCCTCTTTTTAATGATGTGCTTCCTGCTTTTTTTAAAGCAATGTATCAATGGCCATCCTACCATCTGCCTACGTGTCCTTCAGAATGAGAGTGGGTGGTGAAGTGTTTGTGGGTTCCCACAAGGCAAGACACAGAGATAACAGCAAGAACCTTTATTGAACTAACAGAACTGGACAACAGGGCAAAGCAACTGCTTATATGCTTTTCTGAAGGCCTGGGCCACTCCCACTCTCAACGTGATTGGCTTTCTAAACTCCCAAGCTGCGAATCATAACTGAAATGTTCTGTGACTGGATATCATGTATTGAATCAGAACACAGGGGCTCAGAATCCTTAGTTCAGGAAAACACAGACCACTGGATACATAACAGGTGGGGTGTAATCCTGGCACTGCAGCTGCACTTCAGTGACCTCACCACCACCTTACCTTCTTGGTGTGCCACAGCGATGTGGGTGACACAACAGGGAAGTGCCACTGCCCCACTGACCTCTTCCCCCTCCGCCATCAGAGGGAGCGCACGTCAGAGGGAGAGCCAGTGTGGTGTAGTGGTTAAGAGCAGTGGACTCGTAATCTGGTGAACCGGGTTCGATTCTCCGCTCCTCCACATGCAGCTGCTGGGTGACCTTGGGCTAGTCACACTTCTCTGAAGTCTCTCAGCCTCACTCACCTCACAGAGTGTTTGTTGTGGGGGAGGAAGGGAAAGGAGAATGTTAGCCGCTTTGAGACTCCTTAAGGGTAGTGGAAGGCGGGATATCAAATCCAAACTCTTCTTCTTCTTCTTCTCTGCACATAAGCTGCAGGCAATTGCAAGCGTGGAGAGCAACATTGCATTCAGATCTTGCTTGCAGGCTTCCCATAGGCATTTGTTTGGCCACTGTGAGAATAGGATACTGGACTCTGTGGGCCTCTGGCCTGACCCAGCAGGGCCTTCCTTAAGCTTTGGGAATGGCCGTGAGGCACTGGCAATCCTGTCACTCTAGCTATATGGAAATAAGTTATAAGGTTTAATGTACATGCTGTATTTGTGGCACAGGAGCCATGTCTTCTAACATTCAACCAGAATCTATGCGTCTACAGCTTAAACACATTAGATTTACTCCTGACCTCTTGTTAAGGTATATATAAATGCCGAAAGAGAAATGGTAACCTCTTCGGTTGATATCATACCCATTACAATCTATTGTGTGTTTAAAGAAAGAAGCTTCAATAAATATATTTCTAAACATTGCCATTTGTGGAAAATATGCATGCAACTATGTCGGAATTCTGGATCTGCCAACAGATTTGACATTCTTCTCTAATCTGAAAGGGGGGGGGAGGGAATTACCTGCTGGAAAAATGCTTTTCTTCATATGAAATTAGCTCCTACTAAATTTAAATTGCATTCCGTCATCTACTGAACAGCAATTATTTTAAGCATGTGAAGAAAGGAGGGGAGCGGCATTGTTTACCAGGAAAGGTTGCTTTCCCCCCCAAAGCCCCATCCCTATATATTTTATTTTATTTTTTACCCCAAAGGCTGACCTGCAGACTATTTGATCGATGACTTGTTTCCCATAGCTAAGAGTCTGCAATAACTGGAAAGATCCTTGTGACCCCTGAGAGGGTTAAGACTTTGCGAAAGTTGTCATTGTGCACAGGTGTGTGTAGTCATACTGAGATTAAATTAATGTGGAGCTATTTAAATCACAATTTCCATTCCCATCCAGATTTGCGTTTGCAACATGGATAAGTACCTGCAGCTGACTATAATGCTTCTGCTTAATGGGCCTTCTCTTTAAAAAGGGAGAAAAAATAAAAACGAAGAAGAAAAGAACTCAAACTCTGGGGGAAATATGTGTCATATTAAACCAAAATAGCTGCTCTGGCTGGAGTTGAGGTCCTGCCGTTCCTATTTTCTGCAGGATTTGGAAGCAATATTGGTCACTGTTGTTGTTGTTTAGTCATTTAGTCGTGTCCGACTCTTCGTGACCCCATGGACCAGAGCACGCCAGGCACTCCTGTCTTCCACTGCCTCCAGCAGTTTGGTCAAACTCATGCTCGTAGCTTTGAGAACACTGTCCAACCATCTCGTCCTCTGTTGTCCCTTCTTCTTGTGCCCTCAATCTTTCCCAGCATCAGGGTCTTTTCCAGGGAGTCTTCTCTTCTCATGAGGTGGCCAAAGTATTGGAGTCTCAGCTTCAGGATCTGTCCTTCCAGTGAGCACTCAGGGCTGATTTCCTTAAGAATGGAGAGGTTTGATCTTCTTGCAGTCCATGGGACTCTCAAGAGTCTCCTCCGGAACCATAATTCAAAAGCATCAATTCTTTGGCGATTAGCCTTCTTTATGGTCCAGCTCTCACTTCCATACATCACTACTGGGAAAACCATAGCTTTAACTATACGGACCTTTGTTGGCAAGGTGATGTCTCTGCTTTTTAAGATGCTGTCTAGGTTTGTCATTGGTCACTGGGAACCCTTTATACACAGTACCCAGGTAGATAAAGGAAGATAAAGGAAACTAGTTAGAAGTGGCTTTCCATGACTTCAGGCAGCAATCCTTCTCAGCCTTGCAACCTAAGATTATTTTTGACCTCACATGCTGGATATTGAACCTGGGACTTTCTGCATGCAAAGAATCACAGGGTAGGAATGGACTTACCAACCTCCTGATCAATGCAGGACCTGTAATTTAGGATGCAGCTATAGCATCCTTAACAGATTGGAGAACTGGGCCCAAACTAACGAAATGAATTTCAATAGGGACAAATGAAAGGTTCTGCACTTAGGCAGGAAGAACCACATGCTCAAATAGAAGATGGGGGACACCTGGTTTACCAGTAGCACATGTGAAAAGGATCTAGGACTCTTGGTAGACCACAAGCTTAACATGAATCAACAGAGTGATGCAGCAGCAAAAATAGGCAACGCTATTCTAGGCTGCATCATCAAGGGAAGTCATGGTACCACTCTATTTTGCCTTGGTCTCACCATACCTGGAGTACTGTGTTCAGTTCTGGGTGCCACAGTTTAAGAATGATATTGATAAGCTGGAACATGTGCAGAGGAGGGTGACCAAGACGATCAAGGGTCTGGCAACCAAGCCGTATGAGGAATGGTTGAGGGAGTTGGGTATGTTTAGCCTGGATAAGAAGAGACTGGGAAGAAATATGATAAAGGTAAAGGTAAAGGTACCCCTGCCCGTATGGGCCAGTCTTGACAGACTCTGGGGTTGTGCGCCCATCTCACTTAAGAGGCTGGGGGCCAGCGCTGTCCGGAGACACTTCCGGGTCACGTGGCCAGCGTGACATCGCTGCTCTGGCGAGCCAGAGCCGCACACGGAAACGCCGTTTACCTTCCCGCTGGTAAGCGGTCCCTATTTATCTACTTGCACCCGGAGGTGCTTTTGAACTGCTAGGTTGGCAGGCGCTGGGACCGAGCAGCGGGAGCGCACCCCGCCGCAGGGATTCGAACCGCCGACCTTTCGATCGGCAAGCCCTAGGCGCTGAGGCTTTAACCCACAGCGCCACCTGCGTCCCCGAAATATGATAGCCATCTTCAAATATCTAAAGGGCTATCACATGTAAGATGAAGCAAGTATGTTTTCTCCTTCTCCGGAGGGTAAGACCCAAACCAATGGATTCAAGTTACAAGAAAGCAGATTCCAACTAAATATAAGGAAGAACTTTCTGATGTTAAGAGCTCTTTGACAGTGGAATGGACTCTGTCCGAAAGTGGTGGACTTTCCTTCACTGGAGGTTTTAAAGCAGAGGTTTATATCACCATCACCATCATCCAGCAACTTGTATTCAGAAATATACCACCTCCAACCGTGGAGGTGGAACACAGCCATCAGAACTGATAGCCATTGATAGTTTTATCCTCCACGAACAGGGCAGAAACATGCAACATAGCCATTGCTTTTCCTTTTAATGAAAACCTCAGAGCTGAATCTACCACCCAAACTGAAAAGCCACAAACCAAAACTTACATGCCCAGTACTGAAAAACCCAAATAAAATTCAGGTCCTGAGTTGCAGATTTTCTCATGCAATGTAACAATTGTGGCAAGGTCAGCGAGAAATTCCCTTTCCCCCAAATTTTGTTTCAAAATTTCCAATGCAGAAGCAGTGTAAGGACTGAGCTCTTTTTAAATATAAGGGGTTAGTGCATTTCCAGAATGCTAATGAAACCTTCTCCCTTTCCTTCCACCCCATCCCCTGGCAACTCACATTGGTGTCCTATCAGTTGTTCACAGGGGATCACATCTGATAGGCTTTCCAAACATTTATCAAGAAAGGCACATCCTTCAATAAAAGATGTGGCGGCATCTATTCTACAATCTCATGCGCACTTTTCTTCTAAAGTCAGATGTAATGCTTTAGAGATGGGTATAATGCTAAAGTACATGCTGCCTCCCTTTCTTCCCACCCAAATCGTGTTTGATTCAGTTAATCAAGGTTGAACAGTAGATCAACACGGGAAGTTCTTTTAAGCAAAAGCATCCCTATATTAATGAGATCAAGTCCAATTCAACTTTGAAAAGGAAGGAATATTATGAAAAACTATGTTCCCCTTTTTGGGTGTTATTCAAATGAATGGGCATAAAGAGGCAATATATTTGAAGGCGCTGCTTTCTTTCCCTCTCTTACACTAATTGACTTGGATTTTGCTCATCTACAGCAGGTTATGTTTTCTTATTGTAGAAGCTTTCTTCTCCCAGTGAAATCATTCCCTTCACTAATGAGATCTATCTTGATATAGCCAGGAAGACAGCTTTTAAAACACCCACTGTTTCCCCCCATTCATTTGAATAGCAGCAAAGGGACATATTTTAAAGTGTATGGTTTTTTTTTTTTTTGGTTTTTTTATCTGGCAGATTTGGCTGAATCTCATTAATAAAGAAATGATTTTATTCAAAAGGCCTTGCATAGTCAAGCCATAACCCAGATTAGCACGATCCAACCTGATTATAACTTCATAACACATTGTGCTGCTTGCTGCCATTCAGACTGCATGGCCGGCCCCAGAGCTCCCATACACTGGGCTTTCAAAGGATGACTAAGACAGACCCTTCTGATCAGAAGCATTTTCTGAACATGCAAAGAGCTTTCCCTCCATGCATTCGTAACAATGATTCCCCCTCCCCACACTCACTTTCATCGATATAAATTATTTTGCAGAGTGGGAGAGGCATAGAGAAGGAAGGACATTTTTTGGGTGCCTTTTGTCAGATATTTCATACTAGGGTTCAGCCATAAGACACAACTTTTTTTTTTTAATAATATTTATTAAAGTTTCCAATTAGTACAAAAAAATAAACATACACAAAAAAAGAAATAATAAAAATACAAAAATACAAAAAACAAAAAAGAACAGTTAAAACAAATGTAGTTTCCATTACTCATTTCCATTAACTTATTTCCCAGACCTCCTCTCACCTCCCCCTTTTGTATTCCAGTTCAGATTCTTAATTCAGCAAATCCTTATTATAACTTGTTGTAACTTATTGTAACTTATTACTCAACCTCTACATTACAGCTGGTAACCACTTAATTTTTATCCAACATCACACTAATGTCCATTAATTTTATATTGCCTCTGCAGATAGTCTTTGAATTTCTTCCAGTCTTCCTCCACCGTCTCTTTCCCCTGGTCTCGGATTCTGCCGGTCATTTCTGCCAGTCCCATATAGTCTATCACCTTCATCTGCCATTCTTCCAGAGTGGGTAGATCTTGCGTCTTCCAGTACTTCGCAATGAGTATTCTTGCTGCTGTTGTTGCATACATAAAAAAAGTTCTATCTTTCTTTAGCACCAATTGGCCGACCATGCCCAGAAGAAGGGCCTCTGGTTTCTTAAGGAAGGTATATTTAAATACCTTTTTCAGTTCATTGTAGATCATTTCCCAGAAGGCCTTAATATTTGGGCACGTCCACCAAAGGTGAAAGAATGTACCTTCAGTCTCTTTACATTTCCCACATTTATTATCGGGCAAGTGATAAATTTTTGCAAGCTTGACTGGGGTTATGTACCACCTGTATATCATTTTCATAATATTCTCTCTTAAGGCATTACATGCCGTAAATTTCATACCTGTGGTCCAGAACTGTTCCCAGTCAGCAAACATAATATTGTGTCCAAGATCTTGTGCCCATTTAATCATAGCCAACTTCACCGTTTCATCTTGAGTATTCCATTTCAACAGCAAGTTATACATCCTTGACAAATTCTTAGTTTTAGGATCTAACAATTCTGTTTCCAGTTTTGATTTTTCCATCTGGAAGCCAATTTTCCTGTCCAGTTTAAAAGCCTCCATTATCTGATGGTAATGAAGCTAGTCCATAAGACCCAACTCCTAGGGGCTGAGGTCCCTTTGCCCCCCCAAAAAAGTATTTGAGAAGGCCGCCCCCCCAAGTTAATGGACATTGCCATTCAAATGGTGAGCGTGCACCATGTCTTGTGATCGATTATGTGGGGTGGGGCTTACCTGACCCCCCAATATTTTATTCAAGTTGGTATTCCTCAGTTCAGCCACCACACAGCCATGTTTATCCCAGAGCACAATGAACCCAAGGTTTTCCGTTTGCATTCCCCCCCTCCCTTGTTGATTTCAGACAACCGCTGCATTTTATTTATTTATCTGGATATTTAGATCTCAGCTTTCGACAGACTACCTGGGCAGCTTTCCTAGTCAAGGAATACAAAAACATACTAAAACAATGACAAGCATTGGAGTCAGATTTGGGGGATGGCATCGCACTCAGGTCCTGTTTGTAGGCTTCCCAAAGGCAAGATGCTGGACAAGATGGGGCTTTCTTGTTTTTTTAAAAAGTTCTTATGAAGCTAAAACAAATTAAAAGGCTCAGGGAGAAGGGAAGCCTATACCAAGTGCCAGCATGACAATAAGATATGATTCTGGCAGCATCTCTAAAGAGAACATTCCAGAAATGTTGTGCTACCAATGAACATCCCCATCCTCAGCACCCATACCTCACCTGATGGGAACATGTGGAGAAAGGCCTTTGAGGTGTACCCAACCTGCCAATCACCTGAATGCCATCAGCTGATTGACACCTGTCAAAGTACGATATATGATACGATATGTGATATCTTTATTGTCATTGTCCCATGCAGGACAATGAAATTGAAAAACTACATAAAACTACATAAGAACTACATAAAACATTCAGTTTAACAGAGGTAGCTGTAACAGCCCATCAGTTAAAAATAAAAATTATTATTATTATTATTATTATTATTATTATTATTATTATTATTTATTATTTATTATTTATACCCCGCCCATCTGGCTGGGTTTCCCCAGCCACTCTGGGCGGCTTCCAACAAAACACTAAAATACAATAATGGCTGTTACGGCAATCTCTTTTGAAGATGTGCTTTTAATGCTAATCAGCTGATTGATGCTGGGAGTTCCGAAGTGCAGGTGCTGCAACACTAGATGATCAAATTCTCACAAATGCCGAACAGGCATTATGTGGCAGTGCCAATTCCACCAACTGAAGCAGTCAAGGGGTAAGGCAACCTCATAGGATAGTAACACTTGGCCCAGTAGCAAATCGGCAACCAGTGTGGCTCTCTGTGCCCAGGTGTTATATGCTGACAAGGCCTCACTCCTGTTAGCAATGGTGCTGTGGCATTCTGCACTAATTGCAGCTTCCAGATCAAGCACAAGGGAAGAGGCACATAAGACACGTTGCAGTAATCCTGTCTTGAAGTAGACAACACATGGATGACGGTAGCAAGGATGTCCTGGTCCAGGAATGGCCGGAGCTGTCAAAGCACCTGCAGTTGGTAAAAGGCATTTGTAGCCACTGAGGCTACCTGAGTCTCCAGTGACACAGATGGATCTGTTGCAGGATTTCCCCAGTCAATAACGACAGGCACCGGGTTCTTCGAGGAAAGTCTGCTTTATTAAGCTGCAGATCATTCTCAAAGGCTGAGCCCTGATTGCTATTTGGGGCTCACTTTTATAGTGGGTCACAAACAACTTCCAGACACGGGTACAAGAACATGTGCAGAGCGAGATTGCACAATTTTGCAAACAAGCAGTACACGAGTCCTTTCCTAAGCAGTTCCTCTTTCTGGGAGTCTGTCTCAACAGCTCCTCTTTTTGGGAGACATTACAATAGCAGGCACAAACAGAACTTTTCTAGCCTCTCCCTGCTCCCTTCCTTAGGAGCAACCCCAAACTGTGAACCTGCTCCTTCCGTGGGAATGTAACTCTCACCCAGGGTAGGCAACTAATTTCTTGGACATGGGAGCTACCCAACCACAGGAATCAAGATCAGCTTATTTCCTTCATTGGCTCCCAGTACATTTCTGAGCACAATTCAAACTGTTGGTGCTGACCATTAAAGCCCTAAACTGCCTCGGTCCTTTATACCTGAAGGAGCATCTTCACCCACCATCATCCACCCCGGACACTGAGGTCCAGTGCCGAGGGCCTTCTGGCGGTTCCCTCACTGCAAGAAGCCAGGTTACAGGGAACCAGGCAGAGGGCCTTCTCAGTAGTGGCGCCTGCCCTGTGGAACACCCTCCCAGCAGATGTCAAGGAAATAAGCAGCTATTTTACTTTTAAAAGACAACTGAAGATGGCCCTGTTTAGGGAAGTTTTTAATGTCTGATGCTGTATTGTTTTTTTATATTTGGTTGGAAGCCACCCAGGGTGGCTGGGGAAACCCAGCCAGATGGCGGGGTATAATAATAAATTGTTGTTGTTGTTGTTGTCCCCCCCCCCTCATCCATTTCACCATTGCATCCAGGCAATCGCCCAGGAACAGTGCAGCCTCTCCTGATTCAGATGTTATGGAGAAATATAGCTGAACATCTAACACTACACCGTCCCACTTTAAACAGTCCTGGCTTACCTCAAAGAACCCTGGGAGATGTAGTTTGTTAAGGGCAATGAAAACTGTTAGGAGACCCCTATTCCCCTCACAAAGCTGCCATGCTCAGTGCGGTTTAACAATCAGACCCTCTTCCCAGGAATTGTAGCTCCACACCCTTGAGAAATATGCAGAAACAGGAACACGATCTCTTGAAATTCAGAACATGGGACGTATCCCTTGAAAATTGTAATTATAAGTTGGACTTTATAATTGGCTTTTTTTTAATGTGGGAAGATTTGGTTTGATTTGCTATTAATATGAATGTTTTTTTATTGGAAAATGAATAAAAATTATTTACAAAAAAGAGAGAGAAATATGCAGAAACACACACACATACACCGCCCCCTCTTCTAAAGTCTGAAGTGGTGCAGTTCAGTCTTTTACCATGTTATTGTCTGAAATGTATAGGACAACTTTTCAATTTGGCAGAGGTTAGTGTCTGCTGCCACAGGGCACAATGTACCAGTAATTTAACCTGCACAACTCGGTGGCTTTTTAGAGGAACTTTTGTAGAAGATAGCCAGGCTGTGTTTTATTTCTGGATCACATTACAGTAATTACCAATTAACTTATGCATTTCCTGAACTCTCTTTCCCTGTTTATAAGCAGAAGGTCATTAGCACTTTTTTATTATTATTGCTTTCCTTCATTTGTCAAGGTCAGTAATATATGTAGTTCGGCTTTTTTTTTTTTTTAAAAAAAGTTTTAATTTACTTTTAAGGGATGCAATTAAATATGCTGATGTTCATGTCATTGGTAGGGGGAAAATCTGATTTGCAGCTGAGTGTTTAATGATAAGATAATAATAATAAAAAGATCTAGGTCAGATGGAAAGTGACAGGGTCCTTTTTGCTAATGTTTGTAACTGAAAATCAGCTAATTGACACCTATATGTTTCTTACTTTTAAGAAGTTTTCAGAAGTTCTAATACCTAAATAAGAACTCCTATTAATAAAAAATACCCCCCCCCATGCTCTGGTGTACATCTTGCCTCATTAGTCAAGTAATTCATTTCATGAAGTGAATGTTTTGTAAAAGTGTGGTGCTGTGTGTGTGTGTGTTTAATATTGCAGTTCACACACAGAGCTCACGCATATCTCATTGATATTTTTTCCAGGCTTGGCAAAGAAATCTGGGGGGGGGGGGACAAGCCAAGCAGTGGTCTGAAGTAAAAACCCAGAGCACAGGTGAGTGATCCTCATCTGAAATCAATTTGTGTTCCTGATGGGATCCTGATTCCTATGGTACCCACTGCTGTGAGGCTTTGTGTGGCCCCAAGTCCCCATCTGCACTATATATTTAAAGCATTATTTATTTATTTATTTATTTATTTATTTATTTTTATAGTAATAATAATAATAAATTTTTATTTGTATCCCACCCTCCCCGGCCGAAGCTGGGCTCAGAGTGGCTAACAGCAAGCAATAATAAATAATAAATAATAATAAATAATAATAAATAATAATAAATAATAATAAATAATAAATAATAAATAATAAATAATAATAAATAATAATAAAATAATAATAATAAAATCTCAGGGCTGTTCACAGACTAAAAATATAAGATACCACTTTAAACACCCACAGCTTCCCCCCAAAGAATCCTGGGAACTGTTGTTCGTTAAGGGGAACGATTCCCAGAGTTCCCTGGGAAGAGAGATAGGCTGTTAAACCACTCTAAGAGTGGTAACTCTGTGGAGAGAATGGGGGTCTCCTAACAACTCTAAGCAACCTTTAAAAGAATTACACGGGATTATTTGTTGGAAGCCATGGCTCTTAAAGTGGTATAACACTGCCTTAAATGAACAGTGCAGATGGTGCAGTGTTTTGAGTCTCTAGAGCAGCTGTTCTCAACTTGTGGGTCCCCAGATGTTGTTGGACTACAACTCCCATCATCCCTGAGCTCTAGGGATGAAGGGAGTTGTAGTCCAACAACATCTAGGGACCCACAAGTTGAGAACTGCTGCTCTAGAGCATCTGCTAGCTTGCTCCTGTTCCTCATCCTCCATTATTTCCCATCTCTTTGCTTCTTCTTCTGGGGTGTGTCCCGTTTGCCACCACCACGAATCTGGGTTCATACTGCCATGATCTTCCTCCTGCCTGGATCTCTCTTGAGGTGGAGGTCTCTACCACTCCTCCTCATCTGCCCAGTCCCTGACAGGAGATGAGGTCACGAAGCTTGTGCAGGATCTGTGAGTGGGTAGGAAGCGAGAGAAGAGATTTAAGGGGGTTGGACTAGATGTTCCTTGGGTCCCTTCCAACTCTAAGATTCTGTGCTTCTAAGGAGGGGAGCCCTGTGATTAGGGCCATGAGAGAAGTGAATGGTTTTGGCAGCAGAGTGCTGGATTGGTGTGAGTAGTTGGACAACATAACATTTGAGAGAAAAAGACTGTAGTGGTCAAGGTGTGATCTTTATGACCAGGGCATGGACAATAGTTTTTGCTGATGGGAAAGCAAGGAAGAGCCCTGTGTGTTGTAATTTTGTAGTGAAGAAATGATGGAGGAGACTCTTGAGAGTCCCATGGACTGCAAGAAGATCAAACCTCTCCATTCTGAAGGAAATCAGCCCTGAGTGCTCACTGGAAGGACAGGTCCTGAAGCTGAGGCTCCAATACTTTGGCCACCTCATGAGAAGAGAAGACTCCCTGGAAAAGGCCCTGATGTTGGGAAAGATGGAGGGCACAAGGAGAAGGGGACGACAGAGGATGAGATGGTTGGACAGTGTTCTCGAAGCTACCAGCATGAGTTTGACTAAACTGCGGGAGGCAGTGGAAGACAGGAGTGCTCTGGTCCATGGGGTCACGAAGAGTCGGACACGACTAAACGACTTCTCAACAACCAAGTGAAGAAGTGACCCAACTTGGCAATGGACCAGATTTGTTGAGGCTCTCACTCAACCACTGAATAGACAAAAGGGATTGTGGAGGGCAGCTCTGGGAAGGCTTCAGCAAAATGTCCACGTTGTCTCTCGCAACTGACATGCAGGAGTCGGATGCCAGTGTTTGACACTCTTTGCAGGGCAATGAAAAGAACACTTCCCAGCTTAGCAGTGTCCAGGAGCATTTTAAGAGCAACTGGAGCTGGACAAGTTCACATCTGTGTCAGTGTCAACTTGATAGAAATGGTGCTTTGGGCTGTTAATTGTTGACAATTAGTACAGTGTCCTTAGTGTGCATTTGAGGAACTGGAGTTCCATGGGTGGGCAAAGCTTTCCAAAGCAATGCAAAGAGCTTCTGGGCACATCAATGTCTTCTTGGGAAAGATATGAATCTGTTTGGAAGGCTAGATCTGTGCCACTGGCCTTAATCCTTCACCCAAAGTGCCTTAAGAACCGATGGTCAGATAGAGCGGAGTCACTGAGTGTGAGACTGGTTTTCTGACTGACTAGGGCAAATCAAGTCCTGTACACTTATCACCTGACACACTTACGAGAGTTGAATTATTCCCACAGACTTTAGTAGAGCTGGCTGCAAAGCCATGAGGCAAGAGCATGACATACCTGTAAACTAAGGAGCCTTGCCAAAATAGATCTACTCACAGGAAGAAACACATGATCATTATTCCCAGTCTCACCACAAAAGGCCATGACAAAAAGAAAAAAGGCCCAGGGATGATTATGCTAGACAGTCACTTACCAAATATATTTAACTGGGATAGGGTGTGTGTGTGTGTAAACAACAGAAACAGGGATTTGCTTGCTTTTCCAAAAAATGGGCTTGACCTCGGTTGTTGGCGAATATAACCATTATTTGATATTACAACGATATATGGGAGGGGTGGTGGGAGAGAGAGAGGATTAGTTTCAAGCTAGGCAGCAGGTACAGGAATTCCTATTTGTTCAAAGTTGTGTGAGAGAAAAACACATGCTACTACTTGTGTGTGTGTGTGTGTGTGTGTGTGTGTGTGTGAATATTAAAACTTTCCAGAGAACATTTCATTTTTAAAAAAATCAAAATATGTGCATTCATGTGTTTTGTTTTCTATTTGTTTTAAATGGTACTATACTGCCTTTCAAACCATGATTCCCAGGGTGGTTCACAATGTGAATATTCTCAGAATATTCACATTTTTTTGTAAGAAAAGTTGCCTAATGTACACATTTTTACAAGCAAAGACTCTCCTCCCTGAAAGAGAGGGGAGTGGTTGTGGGCGGGAGCCCGAGCACCGCCCAGCAGAGGGCATTTGCCCCCTGCCTCCAGCTCACCTGGCTGGCGCTCACGCCCCCCCCCCCCCCCGTGGCCATCCAACCAGGTGCCACGGAGGGGGTGTGTTCAGCAGCCTTTTGCTGCATCGCCAGCCTTTCCCTGGCCTCATTCCTCGTCGTCCCGTTGCGAGTCACCCACCCTCCACTCCCTTTTAGTTAGGGCCTAGGTCATTGGCCTTGCTATGGACCTTAGGTTGGTCGCCCTGGTTGTCCGGGGGGCCTGGTAGAAGTTTTTCCATTTGGCATTAGGCTTTTTGGTTTTTTCGCCTACCTCGTAGCAATCGTCACAACTTTTGTGGTATTGGTGGGTAGGTTAGGCATTGGAATAATGTGTTGTGGTGTGTCGAAGTGCTAGGTGTGGCCATCGCCTATGCCTTCAATGTTTAGGGGTATTCTGTTAAAGGAATCTGGCGGTCGTGTATTCTGTCCAATGCCTGCTTGGCGGGAGGCCATGGCACGACCCTCGGTGACAGCAGGAGGTGAGCCTATAGTTGGATCAGCATCAACAGGCTCCACCTACTGGTGAATAAACCCACTTGTTTCGATCCAATGCCTAAGCCAATACCTTTTCATTGCTGTAATCAATAAAGTTGTGGCCTTTTCTAGCCTATCAACCTTATATCACATGTCCTTGTGTCTTCATTTCACTTCGCGGGGTCGGGTCCTCGAACCACAATTTGCTGTAATATAATGCATTTTGTGTATGGTGTCTTCACATTTTCATACATACTTTCCCCTAATATACACATTTGGGAATTCATTTTGTGATCGGAGAACTGCGTCACAAAAACCAGGGAAGTGCAAATATTTAAGGATAGCTGTATTTTGGTTCACATGTTGCTCTGGGAAACATGGAACCCATAGCTTCACATTGAAATAGGAACTGAGCCCAAGCTATCCCCCTCTTCCTGGCCCAAGGTCGAGTAGGGATTGCAAACCTTTGTTCCCCGGGTCCTGGTCTGATACTCTGACCACTATACCTAGCCCTGGTTATAGCTAGGATGGTCACTTATGCATCACTCAGAAAAGAATGGATAATAGCAAACACAGATTTTCATAAAATTTGCATCTACTAATTTATATGCATAGATACAGATAGGGAAATAATTGCTATGAAGAGAAGTACATCTAACCAGAGTAAGGTAAATGCTTACAGAAGAACTTTCTTTATCCTCAGGCTTTTGTTAACCCAGTTGCTCCTAGTTTTGCCAGTAGCTGACACTGTATATATGGAAGGAATTTTATATACAATCTCCCAGAATGGTTATTTTTTTTTTTTTAAAAAAAACCGCTTGTAATGTGTTTGTTATGTATTTTGTTTACAGCTTGGATACTTTTATGGGCAAGAGGTTTGCAAATTATTTTAGAAGCAAATTTGCCTCAAGGATAATGTTCTTCTTTCTTCAGTTTATTGATCTTTGAAGAGGCCTTTGATTGGACAGCAAAATATTCCTGTCACCAGCTCAGCCTGTTACAGTATAGTCATTCTTCTTCTTTTTTTTTTTTATAAAAAAAGATACATTGACTTTTTATAGTTTTATTTATAATACCTCCTTACCAAAGATATACCCCTTTTTTGTTTTGTTCGCTGTCTGTTTAAGGAAGGTGGTTACTGTTTTTCCTTCTTCCCCCAAACAGTCTAACTTCATATTTAACAATACGCCTTTTCAGACAAAGCAGATGCTTGTACGGCGTCTCCAGTGTAGCCTGTTTTTAAGGAGCAACATGCAGCATGCTGCCCTTTGATGTAAATTTGCAAGGAAGATAGATTACACTATCAAGATGTTTCCCTGCACATAACAATCCAGCAAAAGGACGAAGTTTGTGGTTGGGAATGAATTGCCCAGGCCACAAGCAAACTTAGCTTCCCTCTAATCAGTTATTAGGGTGATCATATCACGTCTTGAGAATGCGATGGTAATGATTAGCTAACGCTTCAAATATACCCTCTTGACCTGAAGCAGAAGCACACACACACACACACACACACACAGAGAGAGAGAGAGAGAGAGAGAGAGAGAAAGTAAGATTTAAAATGAACTGAGGTTAAATAAAACGACAGTTGAGGCAGGGCCTATACGCCGAACCATGAACCGATGTTTGCAGTAAATTATTAAAAATAACCGCCTTATGCAAAGCTTGGCGTCCTTTAACCCTCTTCCACTTTGCAAAGGGGAGTTGGCAAGATGACAGCCTCGAAAACACACACACACACACACAGAGAGAGAGAGAGAGAGAGAGAGAGAGAGAGAGAGAGAAACCTAATATTGGCTTCTGCAAAGAAAGAGCAAAGGGAAGCAGGGAGGTAAATGGGCTCACTGTTGCGAGGGGATGGAGAGCGATTAGTGATGTACTTACTGCTAACCTTCCACTCCCTCCGTCTTCCAAACAAATAAATTATTGAAACCCACGACTTCTTTTTCTCTCCCCACCCCTCCCTCATTTTCAGGGTTTTCACTCACATTCTTCCTCTATCCACATCAAAGCGGGGATCGGTGTCAGAGAAGCGGCCCACATTTCGAGCGGAGTCTCCTGGAGACTCCTGATTAATTGGTTTTTTTGCATCTTGGAAGTGCATCCAAAGATGTTGTAAAAGGAATGTTTGTTTTCTAGCGTTGCCAAAACTTGTTTAGAAGTGCTCTGGAGGATGGCAGGGACCTGCTCCTTGCGTTGGCTGGGAAAGAGAAGGGTAAATCAGCTCAGGTGTTATGTGCCAGATTGTATTTTTCGCCCTGCCTTTTCTCCACTCCCCACCTCCAAAACTTATGAAGTTTTAGTATTATTATTTCCCTGCAGATTAGGAACAGGCGATAGGAAATCCACCTTGATATGGATGCATGGCCCAAGGTGTATGTGTGTGTGGCTGGCAGGCGTTACACCAATTCATCAGTCTTTTTTTTAAAAAAAGGTAAGTTAAGACGGGCAACTGCAGAAATAACACACCCTGGCTTGTTTGGGGGGTTTCTTGCTTTATTGTTTAAGGAGAGAGAAGGCCTACAGAAGCTGTAAATCCTGGCTAAAACTGATCCTTTCGAAAGCTGTCAGGACCTATTTTGCTTTATTATATTTGCAGAAATGTGGTAATATGACGGAAAGTGGAGGAAGGGGGGAGAAGGATGGGAGAAGGGCTTATTTCGTTATGGCAAACAGCGCCTGCAAAAGCATGCCTCATACTGCTATTTGCCTCTCTGTCTCTGTCTATATCAACTCCACATGCTGCTCTGGTGGCCTGCTTTGTACTTAATATAACTTGTCAAAACACATCTATCAGATATATGAAAAGAGAATCCTGGGTGGCCAGACTAGCCCATGCCTGGCGTGGATTTGGATTGCTTCTCCTTCTTCGTTGTCGTCTTCTTCTTTTTTTAAAAAAAGAAAAAGAAACCAAGACCACAAAATTCTCTCCTCTGCTAGAGTCAAGACGAAATGCAAGATTTGCTGTTGTGCAACCAGGTTTTTAAATAATTAGACACATGCACACTGTTTTGTTAGCAAGCCATTACTGTTTATTTAAATCCTGCACACTGCACTTTTATGTGGCGTCACAGTTATTTTTAAAAGCTGTCAGTTTTTTTTAAAAAAAATGGCATTACTGATTCTTCTCTCTCTCTTTAGAAAAAACTCACTTGATTTTTAAAAACCTCGGTGTTTTTTGCTTGCTTTACTTTTCACAATGCCGTAACTTCTCTCCCCCCTCTCCCTTAGAAAGCTGGTCATTTAGGACCAGTGAAGTACTGTGGTAAACTGGGTGCACATCAATGCTGGCACACTGGGTCGTGTAGCCATTTCACACATGAGTTGCATACCTAAAGTCATGGCATCGATCCTTGGCATATCTCCTGAAGCAGTGGTTTTTCAGATTGTTTCACAGGGAATCCTGGGATTTCTCTGGCGCTTATCAGGGGTTCTCCAGTTACAAGATTGGTTACCATGGATGAACCTCCTTGAAAAAAAGCTTATGCCCAACCATTGATCTTTTCCTACCGTGCACAGCTGCAGGGAAGTGTTGAGAATGCTTAGGGCATGTACTTTGTTAAATCAGTGCTGTGCTGAGGCCTGACGGGTTGAGGCCCTCTGAGAATAGTGTTAAAAACCTCTAGAACAATCCCCAGAATCCGCTGCAGAACTTAAAAGAATTTCACAGCAGGTGGGTTGATGTGGAAAGGGCTCCCCAAAGCTAGCTATTTTGAAAAGGTGAAGAAGGGAAGTCAGAAAATTGCAGTCTCTCCACACGTCACCAAGCGTATAGATAAAGGTGATCAAGTTGACCTACGAAAAGCTTTTGATGAAGTACCTCATGAAAGAATAAGCTTGGCATAGAACAGAGAGGACAGGTTCTCTTATGGATCAGTTACTGGTTAAGGAACAACAAGCAGGGACTAGGAATAAATGGGCAATTGTCCCAGTGGAATGTTCTAGAAAGTGTCCTCCATCAAGGATCACTACTGGGACTTGTGCTTTTAAACTTATTCATAAATCATCTAGAGTTTAGGTATGCGCAGTAAAGTAGTGTTGCTGAGGGTACTGAATTATTTTAAGTTGTTTTAAAAGAAGGAGGAGGAAAGGATTGTGTGAGGAGCTCCAAAACGATCTCTCTGAAGTGGGTGAATGAGCAGTACATTGGCAAATGCAATTGAACATAAGGTAGTGTACACTTTGGGGCAAATGAGCCTGGATTTCACATATATGTTAATAGGATCTGACCTGAGGAGGACTGACTAGGAATGAGATCTTGGGGTCATATTGGATAGCTTGATAAAGATGTTGACCCAGAATGTGTGGCAGCTGTGGAAAAGGGTGAATTCCATGTTAGGGTTTATTAGGAAAGGGACTGAAAATAAAACTGATGATATCATAATGCCATTATGAAAATCTTTGGCGCAAACACTTTTGGAACACGGTGTACTTGTTCAGGTTGCCGCACCTCAAAAAAGATATTGTAGAACCAGAAAAGGTTGAGAAAAGGGCAACCAAAAATGATCAAAAATGATGGAGCTACTCCTCCATGAGGAAAGGTTATAACATTTGGGGTTGTTAGCATAGAGCAGGGGTTCCCAAACTTGGGCCTCTAGCTGTTTTTGAACTACAGTTCCCATCATCCCTGACCACTGGTCCTGCTAGCTAGGCATGATGGGAGTTGTGGTGCAACAACAACTTGGAGGCCCAAGTTTGGGAAACTCTGGTATAGAGAAAAGGAAAGTAAGATGAGGCATAACAGAGGTGCATACAATGATGTGTGGTGTGGAGAAAGTGGATAGAAAAAGGCTTTTCTCCTCTGCCATGATACTCACCTGCACATTAAAAGATGTTTCCAGCCAAGGTTCTTTATCTTTTAATTACATTTGGCCCAGGTAGTCAGAGGAAGCCCTTCAAATAGAGGACTGCTTTCTGTAAAACAGGACACATGGCCACAGTACCTAGAGAGGTAGAGTAAAAAGCAAACCCACTGAAAAGGAGATGATGTAAGCAAGCAGCAGGTTTTCAGTGTGTCCTTTGAGAGAGAGAGAATTAAAAAAATAAAGAGCAAGGCACAGATTTATAGGAACTTAATAATTAACAAAAGCAGGCTAAAAAGAAGGTGCACGCAGATCTTCTTATTGTTTGTCTGGCAGATTTGCTGGAAGGAATAGTTACCAGAAGTTGCAAATTCTACAGTTCCAGGTTTTAGGTCACTAAGTAGCAGTATTGTTATGCAGGAATCCAAATTCTACATCTTGAAGCAAAAAAAGAGTGCATGGGGGGGGGAGGAGAGAGGACAGCACAAAATGCCATCCTCCCAAGTGCTAGCACTAATTTCCCAGGATCCTCCTGTCTGGTCTCATCATAGTCTTTTTTTAAAAAAAAAAGCAGCGAAGGTTTGGGAGGGGAGGTGGGTGACCTCATAAATCCTCTGGTTTCCTGGGCCAATGGTGACCTCATTCCCATGCTCAAGTAGTTAGTAAAATTAATTTCCTCAGGAGCTAAAATTCAATTAATATGTTGATGTCAGGTAAATAGGATTCTCCCAGTTAATTTCCGACACAAGATTCAAAGTCTTGACATAGCCAGACTTGGTTAACACTTCAGAGGAACAGATGAACCATCGAGATAAGTGGAGGGTCCACTGCCAGAAGTTCGTTTACATTTGACAAGCATCTCTCAAAATCCCCCAAACATTAATAACCCAGACAAAAGGAAGGGTGGTAATTAATTTGAATCCACATTCCCCAAGGTCTTCCACTGAATAGAAGAAGGTTGGGCAGTGGGGGGTGACTGTTGTTTGCCTCAAAGAAAACAGGACAAACATAATTTCTACCTTCATAGTCAGGCTTTGTTCATAGGCAGGAAAAAAAAAATCAGTTGGCTTCTGGTTACTTTATTGTGACAATGGTGTAGTATAACATTAGCAAGATGCCCACCAAGGCAACGAAGGCATGGGCGTTCCATACCCTCCAACACATCAAAGGCAAAAACTGGGACACCATCTTTTGGGATGCCATCTTTCTGTTTTTCCTTGCGAGAGAATGGTGGCCGTTTTGATTGCCATGATCTCGCCTGGTTTTGTGCTGTGATTACCCCTCAAAAAAACACGTGTTTGGGGGTGCCGTGCAAAATTGCGGCCCTGAAAATGTGCACACATTTAACGCACTATGGTACCACTTTAAACACTTGTGGCTTCCCCCTTGGAATTCTGGGAACTGTAGTTCCCTCCCAGAGCTATGATTCCCAGAGTTCCCTGTGGCGGTTAAACCACTGTCAGAACTGTAGCTCTGGGAGGGGAATAGGGGTCTCCTAACAAGTCTCAGAACCCTTAACAAACTTCAGTTTCCAGAATTCTTGAGAGGGGGGAGCTGTGTCTGTTTAAAGTGGTATAATAGTGCTTTAAAATGTGTGGCATGAGTGTGATTTTGGTGGGCCTAGATTTTCTTTGTTTTCATTAGAACACTGAAGTCCACCAACTAAAGCAAAGTGCAAGATGGTGGACAAGGAAGGAGCCTGTTGCTTTGTCCCACAAATCATACGCTTGGCTGACCTACATGAAAATATACATCTCAAGTTACTGCAAATCAAGGATTCTGACAGCCTATCTGTGCGGGTGGGAAGCACTTCTGCTGCTGCCATTGCTAAATAGTTGGGAGTCAGAAATGCTTGCTGATCTAGTTTAATTTCGTTACTGCTTATTGAGTGTCTGCTTTTCATATTATATGGATTTATTGCTGTTTCGTTGTTTGGTTTTTAGACTCAGTATAGCTTATACAGTCTATATTTCTGTAAGTTGCCTTGGGAATGTGTTTGTGAGAAAGGCAACCAAGACAGTTAAGTACTAGTAATAATGATTGGTAATAGTAATATGGTGAATCGTCAAAGGATCTGCCAAAGTTCCCATACTCTCCTCTGCCTGCTCCTGAAGTACAGATCTTTTCTGCTTAGTAGCTCTTCCGGTGGTTGCTCATGTCTGCCCACAGTTCCTTGACTGAACCATTCCTTCCAGGAATAGACCATTCCTTCCAGGCCTCGTGATACATGACAGCCTTTTACCCCTTCCCTTTGTATGATGTACAGTTGCCGGATTATTGGTTCGCATTGGCTGCTGATGTCACTGATGAATAAGGATGCAAGGATCTGTCGGTTTGGGTTCTCCCGGTTTCTCATTTTTACACCCTTAAATTTGGTTCTCCACATTTCTGCAGCAATTTGCAGGATCTTTAATAATAATAATAATAATACAACAGCCTCATAAAAATTCGCCAGTCTTTTTATGCAATTTTCTCCTAATAAACACATCTCTCTCTTTTTACAAAGAGCATTTGCATTTTTGCAAATCAATCTCCCCTTATAATACATTTGTGTATGCTATTTTTTTTTTACCAACATGTGCATTTTTATTCACATTTTACCCTAGCATATGTATATTTGTACACATTACTTGGCTAGCAAAATTTGTACACATGACTGCATGGCAAAATTCAGAGAAGGGTGGATTTTGAATTGTGTCTGGGTTTCAGTTTGCATATTGCTTCAGAAAGTGTGGTTTTGGTAGGTTTGCCTTTCAGTATGATCTAAATGGAATTTCTGCCCCAGCCCTGCATGGATCCCTGTGGTAATGTTCCCTAATGTTGTCACTGGGTAGGAGGGGCACTAGGATGGTTGTGCTCTCACCGTATTGCTGGGTAAGAAGGAGGCTTTAACACTCCAGTGACATTGCCAGGTAAATTTGCAGTAAGAAAATGGTCTGTGAGGCAGGTTTGGGGACCAGCAGGGGCTAGGAGGGCTTGCAGGAGACCGATAAAGACATCTGAATGTCAGTAATATCATTATCATAAGACAGCAACAGGGTTTGAATGTGGAATCAGTGTAGAAAGAAAGAAGTTATTTTCTGATTGGAGTGTGGGGGAATAGCTCCATCTGCCAAGCTGAATTTTGCTTCAAGTCAAGAGTTTTCCCATTGCTACTTAAATGGGATACTATGCTGGGAAACTCTGAATCATTTTAAAAATCATGTAAAACTCACAATGTCCAAGCGTCCACTGAGAGGTTCAGCTCAGAATGCATAACACAAATAAATACAGCTTTTTCAAATATGATGATTTCACTCATACCAACTTGTATTTGATTTTTGTAATTAAAAAATGCAGGAAAAAATAATGGTGGTAAGATATGTGTTGAGTAGCTGAATGCTCTTGAGGTTTGAAGGAAGAACAGGTAGCCATGAAAGCAACTACAGCTGTGGTCCATAAAACAGAAGTTTTCTTGAGGCTGCTTCCATAGTTTTAAAAGTGTGTCTGCAATCATAATGGCTAGAAATGATTCCACATTCTGTGCTGGATAATAAATTCCGCATTTGTTGAAATACTAAAGACAACCCACCCTTTTCACTAGGTGTGCCATTTCAGAAAGTACTTGATCATAATAGATATTGATAATTCAACTGATATATAAAAAAGCATTATAATGTCAGTTAGTGCTGCAGCCTGTAGTGCTATGGGATAATCAACAGGAATGGTCTTTGTCTCTTAACCAAAAGCACTGAACAAGCACGGTTTATTGTAAACACAATTATTCAGTAATTGGATAAGCCCAAAATATCTTGGATGCAGTCTTGATCCAAGAGCTGGCAGCTTATTGATTATATCATTATTTGGCAATGCTGCCCGCAGACGGCAAGAATCACGAGAACTATACTCAGAACAGACTGCTGGACCCACATTTATAGAACAGGCTCCAAATGCCTGATCCAGCTTCATTGTTGGAAAACTGGCCCATTGCCTGCTTAGGCTCTTGGACACAAAATGCTCTAAAGATCTAAACATGGAGCATCAATACTATTACAAGACTGATAATTATGAAGCATAGCTCTGTTGAAGAACACAATCACGGATTCTAATGGAAGCTGCATACTACCAAGTCAGACCATTGTTTGCTATGTATAATCTACGCCGACTGGCAGCAGCACCTCCCAGATTTCGCATGGGGCCAGGGATTGTATCTGAGACTTTTTGAATGCAAAATATGTACACCACCACTGAGCTGCAGCCCTTGTTCAACGGAGGGGCTCCTAGTTGTGGCAAAAATGGGCATTGCATGGGGAAGGGCTATGGCTCAGTGGCAAGAGTGCACATTTTGTGTGCAGAAGTTTCCAGGTTCGATCTCTGGGGTTTCCAGGTAGGGCTAGGGGAAATTCCTGTCTGTAGTCCTGGAGAAGCGCTACCAGTGGGAATGTGTGGTGTGCATGGAACTATTATAGCCTGTGAGGCTGTTAATGGGAAGCTTTTACTTGATTACCTTCTGAGCAAATGGAATCTACAGTGCAGCTAGTCAGATTTTAAGGCACACCAGCCCAAGATAGGCTGGTGATCCCTATTTGCAGGGATCCAAGTGTTGGAGGATTTGACTCTTTGTGTTCTCAAATGTCTGTTACCTTCTGGTGGTAGAAAATGCTATTTAGAGTACTGTCTCCCTCCTATTGAGGAATGAGAACAAAATGGGGCTTTCTTCTTCAAGGGACAAACCAATATGTGGCTAGGACAGTAGCTTAGCTCGCAGCAAAGCCCCCCCAGACACAATTATATGCTTGCTGTTTCTATCTTTGTAAATTGTCATGGAGACTTGAAGACATGAGAGTATGGCTGAATCCCAGCAAAATCTATTAATGCCACCTGTCAATTTTTATTTTTATTTGTTTTAGTAATGTTTGCTAAGCAAGAAGACTTAATTATCTTGTCTGTTGCATGACTACTCTTAATGTAATGGGGAGGTGTTGGAGAAGGCAAAGGGGTCTTGGCCTGAAGGCTTCCAGGTGCCACCACTCAGTGGTCTTGTTCCTCAGCAAAGCTGGCAGAAAAAGCTCTATGGTCAAGGGCCTCCTCTGGGCTTCAAAAAAGCCTGAATACTGTCAGCTGACCCTACAGGCCAATCCTGACCCACCAGTTCTTATAAAGGTCTGATATCCAAGTCCACAACTCCATGTGCATCTCTTCTCATTGAGGGAAACTGTTGAGCAGATTTGTCTTGCTTAGCCTAGCCCTGTCTCCCTAACTGCTTGCAACCTTATTGCAAGCCTAGCTTAAACCACATCATCCACTTCTGGTCCTTTGGTTGACTGAATCCAGACTTGCCTGCACCAGCAATGAACTTCCTGCTGGCCCTGTAGGCTGCGTCTGAGTTTGGCTAAGAAGGCAGCAGACATTCAAGTGGTTGTGACTGAGCTGGCCCCACAGAGTGAAAGAAGACAGACAGTATGAAATGCCCCTTTTGACAGTCACTTGAATTGCGTTCTGTGAACAGATCAGACATGGGAAAGATCATGATGCCATAAAATGGTTGAGGAACCCGCAGTCCTCCAGATGTTGCCAGACTGCAGCTCTCATCATCCATGACCACTGACTGGCCATAGTAGCTGAAGTTGATGCGCTGTTCCTGGATTATTGGTTAGCATTGGCTACTGAGGTTGTCCCTAGGTGAAGGGGGGCTTGGGAAATAAAAATATGCCAGGTGAGAAGCAAAATACAATGGGAACTGTAATCTAAAATGTCTGGAGGGCACCAGGTTGGGAAGACTGCATAATACACTACTCGGCAGTTTATAAGGCATTGTGTATTAACTGTGTGCATTGCAAAAATCCATGCTGTGTCCTCAAGCAATGATTACTAGAAGATCATTCCAGCATGTCTTGAATAAGGCCTCAGAAGATTTTAGCCTTCAAGATGACCATTTTTTTTTTTAACCTAATACTGTATCTTTGCAACTGGATTTTGGTGCTCTTGATTATTTTTAATAGAAACGTGGATTGTGAGAATTAATTCAGACCTGAAAGCAATGTAAGAAAATGCACTGTTACTTTGAATTTCCATAAGTTGAATATAGCCCGATTTTCTTCTGCCTGTAGCTTTTAGAGTAAAATGCCAACGCTGGGTAGCAACTCTTTTTCTTTTTTCTTTTTGCATGTTGTTTTGGACATTTTGCACAAAGCAACCAGGGGAAATAAGACTTCGCATGTTACAGCACTGTCCTTCTCCATCCCTTGGGGACTGTCCTTATTTTGTTGTGGACTTGTGTGACTGCCTCTTCACTCAGTTGATTTAATTTAATTAACCTCTGTGAAGCAGAGGCTTAAAAGTTTGCTGAACTAAATCTCACAAGATTCCTGGTTGACAAAATATAAGGCACCGAGTCAAAAGCAAATGTCTGTGATGTGCCGTGATGGACCATTGTAAAAGACGTGACAGAGATCAAAACATCCTAGGCATAACAAAGAAACTATAAAGATTTAGCTTAATGGTGAGATGTATTAGGAGAGCCCACAATAAAGAATTAAGGCTTGTCTTTAGGGCTGCCATGAGATTTTCTAATAATGGGATTCTGTAATTTTAAGAATGCAATTTGATCTGTGAAAATAATAATTTAGAAAATCTGCACTCGCCTTTCAATGTTTAATCCAAGCTATCTTGAATTCTCTCTCTCTCAAAAAAGAAATATTTACATGAGAGCACATTTATGAAGTTATTTTAGCTCTGGCAGATGTTACAATTGTCAGCACTGTTCCCAACTTTAAATCTTTTTCTGTTAAGGCTTTTGATAACATAACCAAAAGAACAATGCTTCATGAGGCTGGAGTAGAAAAGAGTTGTTAGGAGAGGCATCCTCACCCTCACACCCCTTTGCTTCTGTTTTAATTGATCCAAGAAGTTCTGAATTCGCTTATAACACAGTCAGCAGAATGGGAACTTACCATGGACTGTTGGGACAACCTCCTCTACTTTCATTGGGTATGTTATTTCACTAGATGCCATTCTTCTTTTTTTGGGGGGGGGTGTTTTAAAGTTTTAACCACATTAACAGGACCATTCCCTTTTTATACAAACACTTAGTATTTCTTAGGAATATGCCTTATGCAGAGCCAGACCAGGGGTAACTAATCTGGTACCTTCTGGAAGAAGAATATGATGATGATTTATTTATATCCCGCCCATCTGGCTGGGTTTCCCCAGTCACTTTGGGCGGCTTCCAACAAAATATAAAAAACACGCGAAAACATTAAAAACTTCCCTAAACAGGGCTGCCTTCTAATGTCTTCTAAAAGTCAGATAGTTGTTTATTTCCTTGACATCTGATTGGAGGGCGTTCCACAGGGTGGGAGCCACTACCGAGAAGGCCCTCTGCCTGGTTCCCTGTAACTTCACTTATCTCCGTGAGGGAACTGCCAGAAGGCCCTCAGAGCTGGACCTCGGTGTCCGGACTGAATGATGCGGGTGGAGACTCCAGCTCCCTGCATTCTGTACAATGCCCATGTTTGCTGAGGCAGACAGGAGCTGAAGTCCAACGGCTTCTGGAGGGCATCAAGTTCACTACCTCTTACTTGGAGCATAAGTTCACCTTACTCAGTATCGTCTGCAGCAGCCTTTCTCAACCTTGGGTCCCCAGACGTTGTTGGACTCCAACTCCCATCATCCCACTGGCCCTGCTAGCTAGGGATGGGAGTTGTAGTCCAACAATGTCTGGAGAGTCAAGGTTGAGAAAGGCTGGTCTATACCAACTGCTAGGGTTTTAGACAAGGGTCTTTCTCTGTTCCATGGGTGTGCCCAATCCCTAACTCAATACTGTCCACACTGACAGGCTTTCTGAGGTTTTAGGCAGGGTCTCTCTCAGTCCTGCCTGGAGATGCGAGGGAGATCCTGGGACCTTCTGCCTCCACTGTGCTATGGTTCTTGGATTATACAGAAAAATGTTCAAAACCCCTCACACACCATATATGAGGGCTTAACTGCATGTTTCTGGAGTCTGCAGCTGATCTGCAACCCCCTCCTCAACATGATGTAGTGACATTGAATCCAATGCTTTCTTGCTCCTTCCATCAGCAGCCAATGAACTGGAGTGGGGGCAAAAGGCTGGGAGGTGGTCACATCATGACATGTATTGTTTCTATTAGCCATTGTTGGGGAGAAAGTGGAAGGAGATTGGTGGCAGTCACGTGCCACCAGAATGTATAGCTGTGTTCTCAGTGGCTCCTATAAAAATCTGGTAAAATGGGGGAATTGTATGTGTTGTGTTGTGTGGTGCTGAGCCTGCCAGCCACTGGGATTCAGAGGTGGAGAAGGGTGCTGTTGCAGGTATTCCCATGGGCATCAATGAGAACAGGATCCTGAACCTGACGTGCCTTCAGTCTAATCCAGCAGGGCTCTCCTTGTACTCTTCGTTTGTCTACAAGAGCAATTCCCCTTGGAGCCTTTTCAAGTCCATTTTCAGCCCAATTCTTCCACTCATTTTTGACACAGGAAAGCCACCACCATGTGATATTTTGCCACCCTTTCTTCCTCCCCACCCTCCTTCCCTTGAATATGCTCCAACCACCTGGTAACATTCTGTAATTGGCCAAGACCTAGAAAATCTTCAGGATTTGACAGATCTGAGATTTCTCTCCATGGTGGCCAGGTCTGAATTTCTTCTGAAATGCTCTTCGCTAACAAGATACAAGTAACAGGATGGTGGGTTTTGCCATGTTTAATTAATTAATTTAAAATGAATATTGTTCAACAGGGTGTTAGTTCTGTTTGGGGAAGCTCACATGTTGTTCTGTACATAAAGAGTCTCTTTAAGAGAACGAGAGGCCCTGAAAATAGTTGCGTAGATACCATATTCTTGAATTTATTCACTCAGCACTAAACCGTCTATCATGTACATCTGTTTTTTTTTAAAAAAACCTTTTTGTTAGTTACCGATAAAACGCCAATAACCTCTCTTCGCTTGTATTGCCTAGACATATTCCAAAGAAAGCACCAATAAAAGATGATCAATCAGTACATAAATTGTACAGGATGCAACAGCACCGCCTCCATTGCTCTTTCTTCCTCTTGGTGTGAAACCGGTTTTTGGCATCCTTGACTCGATGGTCCATTTGTCTACATTGCTATTTTGGTTTTCAATCCATCTGCTTGCCTTTCTATCCTTCTGTCTATCTAATTGCTTGTTATCTGCCCATAACTTTATCTGTGGACTTCAGTTGATTTCCAACACTTTTCTTTCTCTTTATCGGATATGGGAGAAGCTAGATATGGACACAAAAGTCTGTCCAGACCTTGCTTTTGGCCACACAACTACTTCATGTGTTACAAAGAAATGACAAAAGAGAATCAGCAAATGACTTCTGAATATCCCCCCCCCCCTTACTTCTGGACTAGAAAGGGAAGTGAAACACTGACATCTCTTCTGTAGCGAGATCTTTGAGTTCTGGAAAACTATATGGGCTCAATAAAGCCATCAAAGGGGAAAATCTGTGGGTCGAATGTTAAAGTAAAGATGGAGAAAGAGGGAAAGAAAGACTCATGTTCCTGTGATCTATATTTTTACTACCTCTTTTTTAATGAATGGTCAACCATATAGCAATCAGACGTTATTGGAGGGGAGAACACTGGAGACTATTTTTGCTTTATTTGCTAATACAGAAGTAGAACATAAGTGAAGGCAAACAGCAGGCACTCCTAGAACGCAACAGATCTACACACATTTCTTAGCAGATCTCCCAAAGGAAGCCTTGATTTCTCAAGGTACTGTGGCAGGTGGAAGGCCACACCCTCATTTCAAAATCTGGGAATTGACAAGGAAACAAAGACAACATTGCTGGTTCATTTCTCCAGAAAATAATTCAGCTTTGCAAGGGATTTATATGCTGGGAAAGAGTATCCCTTCTCCCATTTATAATAAACACTGTCTAATCAAGTTGGTTTGTGTAGGCTTTCAGATGCTCTTCCCATGTTGCAAAATGAGAGTGGCCTTCAACTTGTCAGTTCATTTAGCCTTCCATTCATTCCAGGAACATCTCTCTTTTTCTGCCCCACCTTCTCCATTTGTTCCAAAGCTTTCTCTCTCTCTCTCTCTCTCTCTCTCTCTCTCTCTCTCCCTCCCTCCCTCCCTCCCTCCCTCCCCCACAAAACACACACTTGCCCTCTTATCCTCTTATCTGAGAAGAGGGTGGGTCACCTCTTCCCCTAAGGCTTGATGGTTTAAACTAAGTAAAGAACCACCACCCAGTATCAAGATACAAGCTTCTTAGCAATTAGTTGCCGTTGAGGAAACAGTGACCTATAAATGTGGGCTATTCCAACTGTGGGTCAGACCTTGGAAAGCTATTATTTTCTCTTTGCTTTAGCAGCAGCCCATTTCTGGGTGGAATCTACACACATATAAAAAAAATGCTGTGAAAATGCTTTAATTTTTTTTGAAAAATATATTGGAATTGCCATAGCTCACTGTCCCCATCTAGTGTCACATTTTATATTGCACTTTACAACACACTTCTTTGCAGCTGTATAGCTGAGTCCCTGGTCTTTTATGTGTGGCTTCCTTCTGGTTTCTCTGCAGTCAACTTGCCTGTGCCTTCCCAGTCTTAACAGTTTTCACTTTTGCTTGTTCATCCTTGTTCCAGGCCCAGTCCACTTCAGATAGGGCTTCTCAGCTCAGATTCCCCAGCATACTTTTTTGTATTCACTCTGCCCTTAGGTTGACTCTTTCCCCCCTAATCCTCCATCCAGCTCTGGTCCCAGACAGCTTTCTATGTACCAGATGCCAGGACTGATGCTAACAGTGTGCCACAACCTTTCAGCGACAGAAAGTGTTATCTCTACGTGTTTCAGGTCTCTGCAAATGATCACTGAAGTAGCCCTCGTCACATCTTGCAGCAATTAAATCCATAAGTTAGCATGTGCACCACATGAAGAAATGTTTTTGTTTGACTTGAACCTACTGCCAGTTACTGATGTCGTTAAGCTCTCGAATTAGCAGAAAGTTTCAAAACACTTTCTGAGCTGCCGATAAAAGACTCATTTTGCCTATTGCTTAAATGCAGAACCCTTCTGCTCCGAGGTCTGGAGAGCAACACTGCAAAGCACCATGGGCACAAAATAAAGGCTACACTCCTAACCACTGGGGAATAAATCCCATTGAACTCAGTGGGGCTTACTTCTGAGTAGACATGCTTAGATTGTGCCACACATTGGGTGTCCTCATGAAACAACATGCTCAAAAGTTATGTAGGCAGAAGCGTAATTGCCCAAGCTGGATTTCAGCCAAGAAACAGGCAACCATCTTGCTCAAGGTGCCAGCATGAATCGAGACGTAACAACAGTCCTTATATGCCCTCATTTTCTTGCACTTCTGCAAATGGGAAGCTTGATGTCTCGAGATCATTGCTTTCCTACTTAACCTTATTAGAGGCTGCTCTTCCTGCACCTTTGTCAGGTGCCACGTTCAGCTTCTCCTTTCTTTGCAATTCTCCTCCTGCATCTCGCAAATCCTGGGATTTCCCTCCCTTCATCCTCAAGCTGCTCCTAAGAAAATAAAACAAAGCTCCCTTTTTATGATATTAAGTTGCAGGTGAATGGATTTCAGCGGAACTCATAGCAATCCAGTTAAGCTGAAGTCCTTTGATTAAGACAGATCCAGCCTCACTGGGTCTAAGGTCGCTCCTATTGTTGTCACTGATTGACGAGAGGGGAAAGTGTTTATTCTTGCAGGAAGCATCTTCTGAGTATATATACTTAATGCCCATGGAAATATATTCTGGGGAGGTTTTGTTGTTGTAGCACAATCATCCCTGCATAAACTTGCCTGTCTATTTACCTATCTAGCCACAGTAACATGCATACAAAAGGACCAGCTTGACCCAGTGGCTGTGGGTGCCTAGGGCCATGGGTGCCATGCAGTGTGCATGGCCCCGATACCAAAATTTGTGGGTGCCCAGCCCCTTCATGGAAAATAACATAGCAAAATTGACTTGCAAGGTGGTGTGTTGTTCGATAAGAGATTGAGTGTTTGGGGGGGGAGGGAGGCTCGTTTAATTTCATTGTACACAGGTTATATATGACAATAAAGGTATTATTCATGGGAAATTTTGTGGGTGCTCGGGCACCCAGGGTCCCAGGAAGTTGGCACCTGTGAATGCATACATGCATTGCCAACACTACCGTATATTAGGTTCACTGAAGAGTTTTGTAAGCAAAAGTGGGAAGGCCCTGTGTCTAGGGAGCCTAACATTGGAAGAAAAGGCAATCTGGCCAGTGTCTCATTGTTTCTGGATAAGGCTTCTAGCAAAGGTATCATAAAGGTACACTAAGATTTGTGGAAACCAACTGGAGTAGTCTAGAATCTCAACTCAGCTATCAGATACCCCAAGAGGACCCTTGGAGGGACAACATAATGCCGTAAAGGGCCTTGTCTATCCTTTTCTTCTCATCACTATGGTCCAGTTGAATAAGACTTCACTTCTTTTCATCCAGCTGACTAAGGCTTGTAACATCCTATGGCCTCTCCTCCAGTTCCAGGCATACTCTGGCCTAGGCCTTCTGCTAATCTCCAGTTCACAGGCTCAAAACTTGAGGCTGCTGCTATGAGTGCAGATGGGGGTGTTGCAGTACTCAATTGCACTCCATAGAGCTTGATTGATATATCTGTTGACATGGCTGGACATTTCTTGCAATAGAGTTGAGATGTGAACTGGGGTGTCTTCAAGAGGACTGAATCCAAGTTAACCAATTAGCTTCCTTGTGACCTGGTCTCTACTACTCTTTAAATCCAAGTACTGCAGATTAATTTCTTGTGAGAAGCATTTTTAAAACCAAGATACGTGTATACGATAGGATTTCAGAAGTCTTGTGTTTCTATTTTTCGTGTCATCACCGTGAATGTGCCCACCCTCGTATAAAAGTGAGAAACTTGATATTGCTTTAACTAGGGACACAACTTTACAACAAAATGAGATAGTAACATAGGGAGCTGCCTTATACAGAGTCAGACCATGGGCGTGGTATAAATTATTATTATTGTTGTTGTTGTTATTATTATTATTAGAATCATAGAACTATAGTGTGGGAAGGGACTCTGAGAGCCATCTACTCCATCCCCTGCAATGCAGGGATCTTTTGTCTAACATGGGACTCGAACCAACAACTCAACTGAGCTATCTCCCCATCTCCTAAATTTACTGGCATCTTCTTTCCAGGGTTTCAGGCAAGGTTCTTTTCCCTACCTGCTGGAAACATTTTGCATTGCACTACAATTGTTTTTTGTTTTTTTTTAAATATTTATTAAGAATTTTTCATTTACAATAAAAAAAAATGAACATAACATTGCATATCACATATTTTCTTATCACTTCTGGACTTCCTCACATCTCCCGCTCCTACGTTCTAATTTAATACACTTAAAACAACAATTTATTCCCTTATCTCCATCCTTACTGTCAAATTTCGAATATATTTCAAATTTTAGATACGTTTATTCCAATCCTTACAAAAGAAAATTTAATTTAGCCTAATAATTATCTAAAAAAAAACAATAGGTTTTTCATCTTATATTTAAATTATCTTCATGATTTACTTCATCTATTTTGATGGTGCCAATTTGTCTAAAATCAAGCATCCTGCTTAACATTCATACAGTTTACAATATTTTTGCAGATAAAGCTTAAATTTTTTTCAGTCCTCTTCAACGATTTCTTCTCCCAGGTCTCGGATTCTGCCAGTCATCTCAGCCAGTTCCATGTAGTTCATCAGTTGCATCTGCCATTCTTCCAGTGTGGGTAGATCTTGGGTTTTCCAGTGTTTAGCAATAAGTATCCTTGCTGCTGTTGTTGCATACATGAAAAAAGTTTGGTCTTTCTTTAACACCCCTTGGCCGACAATACCCAAAAGGAAGGCCTCTGGTTTCTTAAGGAAGGTATACTTAAATACCTTTTTCAGCTCATTATATATCATTTCCCAGAAGACCTTCACCTTAGGACAGGTCCACCAAAGGTGAAAGAACGTTCCTTCATTTTCCTTACATTTCCAACACTTATTATCAGACAAGTGGTATATTTTTGCAAGTTTGACTGGGGTCATGTACCATCTATATATCATTTTCATTACATTTTCTTTCAGAGCATTACATGCAGTGAAATTCAACCCAATAGTCCACAACTTTTCCCAGTCCTCAAACATAATATTATACCCTATGTCCTGTGCCCACTTTATCATAGCCGATTTAACCGTTTCATCTTGTGTGTTCCATTTTAACAGCAAGTTGTACATTCTTGAAAGTACCTTGGTCTTAGGCTCTAACAATTCCGTTTCTAATTTCGATTTTTCCACCTGGAATCCTAATTTTTTATCAAGTTTAAAAACTTCTTTAATCTGGGCGTAGTGTAACCAATCTCGCACTTTATCTTTCATTTTCTCCTGACTCTGCAATTTCCAATTGTCTCCTTCTTTTTCTAATATTTCCCAATACTTTGGCCATTTGGCCTCCATACTGAGTCTTTTTCGGGCCTTAGCTTCCAATGGTGAAAGCCACCTTGGAGTTTTATTTTCCAATAAGTCTTTATATTTTGTCCAGACATTAAACACTGCCTTTCTGACAATATGGTTCTTAAAAGCCTTATGAATCTTAGCCTTATCGTACCATAGATATGCATGCCAACCAAACGCATTGTTGAAACCTTCCAAATCCAATACATCAGTGTCCTCCAGAAGTAGCCAGTCTTTTAGCCAGCAGAAAGCTGCTGCTTCATAATACAGCCTTAAGTCTGGCAGGGCAAAGCCCCCTCTTTCTTTCACATCAGTTAGTATCTTAAACTTGATTCTGGGCTTTTTGCCCTGCCAGACAAATTTGGAAATATCTCTCTGCCACTTCTGGAAGCATTCTGTTTTATCCACAATCTGTAATGTTTGAAACAAAAACAACATTTTTGGCAATACATTCATCTTTACAGCGGCGATTCGGCCTAACAAAGAAAGTTTCAATCTTGTCCAACTTTCTAGATCTCTCTTAATTTCTGACCAGCATTTCTCATAATTATCCTTAAACAGATTTAGATTTTTTGATGTTATATTTACCCCTAGGTATTTCACTTTTTTAACCACATTTAACTCTGTCTCTTTCTGAAACCATTCTGACTCTGTATCTGTCAAGTTCTTTCCCAATACTTTAGTTTTCTGTTTGTTTAATTTAAATCCCGCCACCCGGCCAAATTCTTGGATCAATTGTAATGCTTTTTTCGTACTTGGCTCTGGCTCCTGTAGGGTCAAAACTAGGTCATCTGCGAATGCTTTCAATTTGTATTGTTTCTCTCCGACCTGAATTCCTTCAACCATCCGGTCCCCCCTAATTATGTTCAAGAGCACCTCCAAGACCGAAATGAATAACAATGGGGAGATAGGGCAGCCTTGTCGTGTTCCCTTTTCAATTTTAAACTCTTCCGTAATCACATTGTTAACTATCAGTTTAGCCTTTTGTTCTGAATAGATTGCCTCTATCCCATTTTCAAAGCCCCGTCCCACTCCCATTCCTTCCAGATTTTTCTTCATAAATTTCCAAGAAATGTTATCAAAGGCCTTCTCCGCATCTATAAAAATTAAAACTGCTTTTGTATTAATATTTGTTTGTAAAAGTTCCAAAATGTCAATAATATTCCTTGTATTAGCAAACAAATGTCTGCCAGGGAGAAAGCCTGCTTGGTCCTTATGAATTACTTCATTTAACACTTTCTTAAATCTAGTTGCTAATATGTCTGCAAATATTTTGTAATCCACATTTAAAAGGGAGATGGGGCGGTAGTTTTTAAGTTGTGTCTTTTCAGTTTCTGATTTTGGTATCAATGTGATAAAAGCTTCTTTCCACATTTCCGGCGCCTTCTTCCCCTCCATAATTTCATTGCTGACCTCCATCAGTGGTTGTATCAAGTAATCTTTCAATGTCTTATAGTACTTGGAGGTCAGCCCATCTGGCCCTGGAAATTTGCCCAATTGCATGTTCTGAATGGCTTGTTCCATCTCTTGTCGTGTTATTCTGCTATTCAGGATTGATCTATTTTCTTGTGACACTTTTGGCAGCCCATTCTTTATCAGAAATTGTTCTATCTGTGCCTCATCTTGCGGACCTTGAGTATATAGTTGTTTAAAATACCTCTGAAAGCACTTTCTGATCTCCATGGGGTTCTGAACATTTTCCCCTTCAATCTCTAAATTGGTAACTGTATTCATTTTCTGTCTCCTTTTCAACTGCCATGCTAGCAGTTTCCCACATTTATTTGCCGATTCAAATGTTTTTTGTTTCATTAATTTAATTCTCCATTCTATTTCCTGGTTCATCAATTTAGAATATTGTGCTTGGTATAATTTAATTTCTCTCAGAATCTCCCATCATGATGATGTTATCATAGTCCAGATAGTCCAGGACGCTCTCATGCAACTTCTTGTAAAATTCTGATTTCCCCTCATTTGGTGCATAAATTCCTAATATCAAAAATTTCTCTCCTTGATGTTGTATCTCAATTGCCACAATTCTTCCTTGTTCATCTTTGAATAAGAGTTTAGGTGCCAGGCTCTCCTTTGCATAAATCACCACTCCTCTCTTCTTTACTTTGTCCGAAGAGATAAATTCTTGGCCTAGTCTTTTGTTAATTAACACTTTCCTATGGAGCCTGGTCACATGTGTTTCTTGCAAACAGATAATGTCCAATTGTTCCTTTTTTAATATATGAAATATCTTCCTCCTTTTTTCCGGGGAATTACAACCATGAATGTTCCAGCTCAAAAGTTGCAGAGATATCCTGGATAAATCTGTTATTGTTCTGGTGGTGGTGTCTTTTTTTCTGGGTCTCCAGGTTCTGGGGGTGAAGGTACAGCCGATGCTCCAAGCCCAAAGGGTGTTTCAATTCCTTTCTGAAGGTCCTCTCCGTGAACAATCAAAAATTTGTCTCTGTCCTCAAGTGTTTTGATTTTAACCTTCTTCCCTCTGAAAGTGAAAGATAATCCCTGGGGAAATTCCCACCTAAAGATGATTGAATTACTCCTTAGCAATCCAACCAGTTCAAGGTAGGCGGATCTAAGATCCACCAGTTGTTTCGGGATATCTTTGTAAATTTCAGCCCTTTTATCCAAAATGACCAGTGACTTTTCATAGTGTAAGCCTAATATCTTGTCCCTTTCCTCCTTTGATCTCAAAATTATCAAGCAGTCTCTGGGCTTGTCTTTCCTTGCAAATTTTCCAAATCTAAAAGCCGATATAATTCTAAAGTCCTTTTCCTCTTGGATAGGCCAGAACTTGGTAAATTATTTGGTCAGGAACTCAGCTAAGTTACCTTCTTCAACCTCTGGTATTGACCTTAATCTTAAATTACTTTCCCGATTCCGCAATTCTAGCATGGACAGATACGTCTGGTGCCCTTCAACTTGTTTGCAGAATGGTTTTACCTCTTGTTCTAAATTTTCAACTTTTTGGCTGGTTGCCTCAGCTAATTTGCGATTTTCAATAGTGGCCTCAGTTAATTCTCCAATTGCTTGTACATTCTGTGCTACCTGTCCAGTTATTTTATTTAGACAGGCTGTGTTTTGATCTATTTTAGCTGTTTGTTCATCAGCTTTCTTGTCCAAAGATTCCACTCTCTTGTCCAAAGATTCCAATTTTTCATATTTTTTCTCTAAAATTGCAGCAGTTGCTCCTGTGGCCATATCTTCCAATTGTAGCTGCTCTGTTCCTTCTTCCAACGGCAGCCCAGGCACACTTTCTTCTCCCCCTGCTGAGGGCAAAGTAGGTACAGAAGATCTACGTGTCTGTAAAGCTGAGGTTAGGGTTGTTTGTCTAGTTCTTGGTCCTCTTCTTCTTGTACCGCTCATTCCAAGTTTATCTCTAAGTCAAGGTCAAATTCAGATGTTCCCATGGGAATACAGCAGCCCCAGAGCACCGTCGAATAGGAGGAAAGGAAAGAGAAAGTAAAATAGTGTCACTGCTGTAAGCCCAAAATCCTCTAGGGGGGGCTTAAAATTTCTTATTGAGAGAAGCCGGAACAAAAATAAAAATAAACAGGCTAATAAAGTTCAGTTTATCCAAAACTACCTTCTGTAGTTAAAATTTAGCAGAGTTGGTGTTAACAGTGTTACAGTGATTCTGACAAGTACCGGCTGATGATTCAAAGTAGCAAGTTCAAATGCCCTAGATTGTTGCAAGTCCAGTTTTAAAGTAGCTAAGTCTGCAAACTGACAGCTCTGTTCCTGGCAGCCCAAGTATCTGGGCTTCACAGTCAATAAATTGTAATCCAAAAGAAGAGGATAAACACAGTCCATATAAAGAGTAAATCATGTAGTTAACTTGTGCCCTTTCTTTACGTAAAAACAATTTCAATGGATGCTCAAAACAGTCTATTTAAAAGCCTCTTTAACGACTCCACCTCCAGCTCTTTTGCTTTGAAATTTAAATAGCAGCGGAAGACAGACTTCCTGTTCTCCTCGCTCCGCTTTTAGCCAAATTTCCTCAATTTTAGGTTCAAATTGTAAAGGTCCTTTCTTACTCACGGGTTGTTGCCTTCTAATTCGAAAATTTTTCAGGAAGAAAGATCAGCGCTCACCGACAGCAGCTGCACGGCTTCGTTCCGCAGAATAGCGATTGACTCACAGCGCCGCAACCCCCTCTACGATCGGAGGCTCCTTACGGGGTCTCCTCTCAGTTTTAGGGGCCGCTTCTGGCACCCGCCGAGTCCCACGTCCTCAGGCTCTTGCTGCCTGAGGTTTTTCGGTGTGGGTCTCCGCTTTGCCGTAGCGGACGACCCGTTTCTGCAGAGCTTCCTCCTCAGCAAGCAAGGAGGACCGCCATTGTCGTTCGCGCCGCCTCCGGAAGTCCTGCATTGCACTACAATTGAGCCATAGCACTTTCCCCTGCAATGGATCAAACTGTGCTTGCATTTGTTAATGCAGGAAGTGGCGCCATTTCCCCCTGGTGCTAAATGCGAGTAAGCTCAGCCCTGAATTCAGAGACATTGAATTTGAGTGGTGAAGGATGCATTCCTGAGTCACAACCCCAGCAGACCCAAAGACTCCTGAGTGAGTGACCAGCTATGCCCCAGATGGGTTCCTTTCTCTGCTTCTGAGTCTGCTGGGCCTGGATGGCAAATCTTAGGAAATGCTGTTGCATTAGGGCATCTTGTACATCATGGCAATTATTTAAAGCTCATTGAAGTTAAGTGTGAAAATTACTGAAACAGGATAAATGTGCAGAGACTGAAAGCTTGGTAGTTTTTTTTGTTTTGTTTCAGTAGGGCCACCAGAATGTGTGGCACAGATTCAGAATCATTACAAGTGTCACCAGAATTCAACCAATGTGATTTCTGATGCAGATTTCTTGTGGGGCAACCTTCCTCGGTTCTTTTGCCATATGTTGGGATTCAGAATTAGGTGGAGAGAGGTCCTTATTATTTATTTTTTTAAAATTATTTTAAAGAACAGTCACTTGGCCTCTATCCATCCTCTTTGTCTCAAAAACTGGTGAGAGAGAAGACCAACCAAAATCTTGGCCTACTTTTATCATGTGCTAACTCAATAATATGGTCATCGTTTGGAGGACAATATGTCATTTGACCATCTGTTCCCTCAGCTGTCCTGTACTTGCAGTGACGGTGGTGCAATGTTTTTGGAAAAGTCTATATAGCTGAAAAATCAACTGATAATTGGCAAGTAAGGAAAGGGGAAAAAAAATAAAAACCCTTAGACCCCCTTCCTTTTAAAACCTCTGGATTCTTTTCTTTCTTTCTCAGGATATCTTCATAGAACTGAGAAAGATGCAAAGTGTTTCTCTCTCTCCCCGCCTCGCCGCCACCCCCCCCCAACCTGGTTGCTACTTCATTTCACTCCCTTTTATGTGTGAAATGTTCCACTCAGCTCCATTCCATAATCAAAGGCTGTTGAAATATCAAGACTCAATTAATTATTACAGTTCCTGGCAGCAGTGCTAAAGTTAGTGGGTGGAGACCTCATTGCGTTTAATTTTGCATGGACTTCTACCCTGACACACAGCTTCTCAGCTCAGAGATGATTATATTTTCTCCTCGTGCAGTTACATTTAAATTTCAGGATATTAGAAACATTACATTCCCCTGTATTTTTTTTTAACCACTTAAAAATAGCAAACCAACATTTCTGTATCTCCTGCTTCGTTGAATCTTGCTGAGGCTTCAGAGATGAAAAGCTATTGCCTCCCTGTGGCCAGGATTTGAGCATCTTACCTGACCGCGCTATGACTGTGGTCACTTAAAGGGCTCATCTGGGTAAAGGGCTGACCAGCAAATGTTGCAGCTGGGTGCAAACCTGCAGAATGTTGGCTAACCTGGAGGAAGTAGAAGTCCCAGAAGAAAGAATGAAGGGAGCAAAGCCAGTAGCCAATGGTGGTTCGAGACTGGCTTCAAATGGGAGTGTTCGTGGACAAAGAGGCAGACAGAGAAGCAAGATAGAGAAAGAGGCAGACAGAGAAGCAAAATAAATACTATTCCCTGCAGCGTTATTTCTGTGTGGCCCCATAGATTGAATGGACATGTCCTGATCACACTTCTACAAAATAAACACACAAGACGTAATCGGCTGTACTTTTGAATAAATAAGGTATACTGTTCATTGTATCAAACTGTAGATTTCAACGGAAGTCTCAAAGTTCAACGAAAAAAGCAGAAGACCCAGTGGATCAGTTCATTCTCTAGTCAGTTCATGCATAAGGAAGAAGTAGAAGAAGAACAAGAACAAGAACAAGAAGAAGAAGAAGAAGAAGAAGAGGAGGAGGAGGAGGAGGAGGAGGAGGAGTTTGGATTTGATATCCCACCTTTCACTCCCTTTAAGGAGTCTCAAAGCGGACAGCAATCTCCTTTCCCTTCCTCCCCCACAACAAACACTCTGTGAGGTGAGTGAGGCTGAGAGACTTCAAAGAAGTGTGACTGGCCCAAAGTCACCCAGCAGCTGCATGTGGAGGAGCGGAGACGCGAACCCGGTTCCCCAGATTACGAGACTACCGCTCTTAACCACTACATCACACTGGCATTCAGGTCCATACCAGTATATCTCACCGGCTCTAAGGTCCATACAAGTATCTGTTCCACCTGTCTGTTCAAAGAGTCCAATAATCCACATGAAGGGTTGTTACAATTCCACAGAATCCTTTCTCAGAGTCCAAGACAAGGATTTCTGGAATATTAGCCTTATTTCGCCATCTTAGGCTTCATCAGTAGAGCAGGCTCATATGTAATATTACAGGATAGTGGACCTTATAGCATAGTAGTAGTTTCAGTGATACTATTCCCTGTTTCTGTGTGTCCCCATAGATTTGAATGGACATGTACTGATCACACTTCTACAAAGGCAAATCTCTTCTTGGGAGTGCAGTGAATGCAGAGAGTATCATTGGCGGTGTGCTGTTTGGCAGTTACGTGATAGATTTCTGCATAGGAACACCATGCTGCTTTCTGAATTTTGCGGTGCTGTTCTTCGACCAAGTAATGTGTGCAAAAATGCACATTTCGGCGAAAGTAGCATGGAAAAATGCATTATGTTAGGTACATCGCTCTGCAAAAATGTGTATGTTAGGCAACAGTTTGTCCAAAAATGTGTATAAATGATGAAAAATGTGCACCAGTAAATATTTCAAAATGTGAATATGTGAAGGTTCTGCTTGCGGTCTTCCCATGGGCATCAGTTTTGCCACTGTGAGAACCGAGTGCTGGACTAAATGAGCCTTTGCCCTGATCCAGAATGGCTCCTCTTATGTTTTTAATTCAAGCTTGTTAGCACACAAGGTTATAAAAGGTGATGAATGGACCATTTGAAATTATAGCATCCTGCTTCCTTCTTCCCTGCCCCCAACTTCAAGGACTCGCTTCTCCTTCAGAAGCCCATTCTCTCCCGCACAGTCACATCAGGAGGGATGTGAGAGAAGATGAAAACATGCATAAGTGTTGGTTAAGAATGGCAGAATATACACTTTCATAAAAGGAAAGCCCATATGTAGGAGACCAGATATAGAGCAGCTGTTTAAGTTTCTTTGACCTAAGACATTTCTGCTGCAACAGTGGAGAGGTCTACCCTGAATCTTTCCCCTTCTCTCAGCATCTCATGCTTTCCCTCTTGAGATTGGCCACTGCCTGTGCTTCTGCGTCCCATTTGTAGTCATGGAACCTTGTTCAATTTGTTTCCCCAGTGCCCTTGTGGCTATAGATTCCTCCCACTTCTTAGCTGCCCTCCATTGCGTCCCCAGATAGAAAACAGACAATTCAGCATCAAAGAGGGATGTAAATGTAAAGGCGCAAATTGATACTGTAGAATCTCAGAAGCATCTCTGTGTGTGGATTGAAATTATCTAAAGGTGCTTTGCTTAGGTTCAGGGCAGGTCAACCTTCTGATCCTCCCCCCCCCCCTTGTTGTTAATATTTTAATATAGAATGCAATTTGTAACATTACCAAGGACTGTCAAACAGCATGTCAAGCTGGAATTCTGAACCACAGCAGGAACGTGGATTCAGAGTAAATATTTTCACTATACTACAGTTGTTGGAGGGAAAAAATCCAGAGACAAAAATATTTCTAAGGATAGATAAGACAAGTGGAGGCTTCAACCAGGCAGGACTGTTTTAATTTAATTAAGTCTTTTGCAGCATTTTTTACAATAAAAAAAATAGTATTCATGTATAAAAGGCGCTATTAATAGGGAAATTGTCTTCCCATAATTGGTCTTGAACAACTTGCATTCTTGCAGTGTAATCTTAAAGAGGTCTGTTGAAGCTCTATGGTGAGCACAAAGGAGGGTGCATTGAGAAAACTAATGGCGGCATAATCTGTGAGGGAATGAGACAGTTGCAGACTCACTGGACGAGAGAGTTGCTATATGTTGGTGCTTTTGTGTTAGTGCTAAGCTGAAACAGTACATGTGTTGGAACTTTCCCCCTTCTCCCTTCCTTGGCCGTGCCCTGCACACTTCCCCAGGTCTGGTTCAGAGGGTTGGGGAACACCTCAGAGCAAATTTAGGGGGTGGAGAATTCAGGAGGAGGAGAAGGGGGAAGCTATGTTGTGCAGGCAAAACATTCATCGTGCTGACGCAACAAGTTAGTTGGGCATTCCCCAATGGAAATGTGCCCCCTTTCCATTTCTAGGGGAGGAAGATGGTGAAATAGCCACATTGGAAGTATGACATTACCATATCCATGTTGTGGTCCCTGATTGACTGGGAATCATGCCATGTCACAGGCAAAGCCCTTAAAATGACACTAAAGGAGCAGCATATTGAGGCTGTGAACTTGTAAAGTTAGGATCATTTTGTGGAGCTCATATACCTCAAAATTTTAGGTTGAAAAATGAACCTCATAAAGTCCACTGTAGACCTATGTGACAGATTTGCCTGTGTGTGTGTGTGACCCCCACTTCTTTATCTCACTCGTGCCATTACAATGACCTGGAGTGGCACACCAGGCTGGCAGCCTTTGCAGTGCACTGATGCAATTATCATTATGCCCCAATGTACATTAAAACAACTGTGAGCAAATTCATTTTGTGTCATCTTTATCTTCTCCCAGCCTGTGAGACCCTGGAACAGACGGCCCTGGGGACATGCATGTCAAAACCGGTTACCCTAGCTCCCAGGGATGAAGGGCTGAGAAAGACAGTTGGCAAATGAGGAAAGAAAGACGAAATTAAGAAACAGGTGATTACAGGGTGTGGCCAGCTCATTCTCCTACAGGATTCCAGCTTTTATGGGAAAGGGTTCCTGAACTTCTGGCCTTGGATGATATTCTAGGCTGGGCATGGCCTCAGCTGCAGCATGTTGCCTTTTATTTATTTATTCCCCCCCCCCCCCAGTCTCCCATAATTTTGCCTGCACAGTTTGTCTCCCCAGAACTAGCCATACATGCTTCCCTCAAGCTGGTCCCACACAGCTCATTACTCTGTGATTGAGAAACAGAGCCTGTGATTGACTGTGACTTGCCAGGTGCACGGCAAGCCCCCTCCCTTTTATTTTTATTGTTTGTACTTCCAGACAGGCAGCAAACTCTGTATTTTTTTTTAAAGAAAACAACAACAACAACTACTGGTGGGCTACAGAACATTGATGTTGTGCTCTGTTTGACTTGGCAAGCATGCCTCACTCATCTCTGCTCTTGGACCTAGCATATCTGGAAGCCAGCAGGGAATTCCCCCCCCCACTGGAAGAGCCAGAGGGTCTTAAAAGGGCAGGAGGATGGGTCAGCATTTTGGAACCCCAACACCTACCATTCCTAACTTGTACTTTGCCTGCAGAGCAACCCAAAATATCAAGACCTCCGTCTTATTCTTACAGTTAGCTTGCTTTACAAGAAACTGGTTGCCTTCTAAAGAAGGGTGGGGAAGCTGTGGAAAGGAGGAAATGACAAAAAGTAAAGAAAGGGTTTATACCACATCCACAAAGAATGTGTGATTTTTACCTGGGGAAACAAATGCTTCTGCCAGAGCTCAATCCAGCCCCATCGTTGCTCCAGAGCCATTTCTTCCTTCTCGTTTAGCAAACAAGCATGCATTGCATTTTTAATGCATCAAGAGCATTGCAGTGGATGCGCTTGGGTTGAGGGAGAAAAATAATATCTCTCCCCCCATCCCTACATTTTATTGGCTGAGTTAACATAACAAATACTATAAATCCAGTAATTACTAATTGCCTCCTCCATTATAACATACAAAATGAATCATAAACCTTTTATTACTTTAACGGTGGACTAAAGGATGGATTAATCTTCCAGTAGAGCATTTTTCATATTTACCTGGTTCCTTCTGTCATTGTGTCCTCATTTTCTCTTCCCAGACTCCCTATTTAATGCTCTGTAGTGGCCCCTACTGGGAAAGGTATGCTTGCAACTTATCAGCAGGTTTGGCAACTGGTGATAAATCTATTTAGCAGCTGGTGGTTTAGCAATTACCCCCTTGGTGGGGAAAGGAAACAAAATTAGGAAGAAATTCTAAGTAACCTTTTACCACTGAGCAAAAGTACATTGCTGTTAGTTGTGGTGAAGGCTTAACAAAGACAAGTGGGACCCTGGGAAAACAAGGATATAAAATATGTAATTTTAACATTATTACAACCAAAAGGCTCTCTGCAGAAATGTAGTTAAACTCCACAGTCAATATGCACGGTTTTGGCATCGTCTACTTTTACCAAGATAGAGTGATAAAGCAGAAGGCCTTAATTTTCATTGCAAACAGTTTATCTGGGTAGATAAACTGAAGGAATTATATGGTTTGCTAGGTTAAGGAATCAGGACTTGATAATAAGCAGGGGGATGAGTGATGATTCCTTTAGGTATTTACAGTGCCTCTAGCATTTCTGATTTTTATCATAATCTTTGCATTACATCCTAAAGGTGTTATTTCAATCAACTAAGCATTTCTTGAATATCGGACAAGTGGGAAGGTACAACCTCTTTATGAACTTTGCAAATCATGCTGCAGTAGATGACAATTATTTTCCAACTAGCTGAAGCCTGTCAGTTTTGATGGGCATATCCTGCTTCCCAGCAACCATTGCTGACTTGGGAGGCAGGGAAGCAGATGCTCCAACTGCCTCTGTTCATGGGCCTCTGTGAATCACTGTCCCTGTCTTGTCCCTATTTCTGAATTTCTAAATTGTTTAATGTGATTTGCTAGTGCTGTCATTCAGCTTCCCCCTTTGGATCTCCAGAAGTTAACTTTTTAACTGAAGCAGATGCCTATAAGTGCATGGGCATTAACACTGAAGGTGATTTCCAATGAACCCATGAAGGGGCCATGAGACCTCATGGGCTACTTAAGTCACAACCACTGATGCACTGGGCAGGCATTCCCCCTCCATAGTCTATTCCTTCAGCACAGGGATACGGAATCCCTGGACTGTGGTCCAACTTGCCCACCCATTTGGCCTGTGGGGCCATTTTGCAAAGCTGCACCTCCTCACACTACACTCCATACATGACATCACCATATAAACCAACCCAGACCCTGTGTTTGATGTCTGAGGCCCATCTCTATGTCCCCTCTCCCTGAGAGCTTTGGAGGGTGGATACAAGAGAACTTGTGTCCTCCCTAAAAGAAGGCACGTGTTGTGGTGAGACCTGGAGACTGACCTCTTGGTTGTAGGTGGGTCTATTGGATAGTCACAACACCTGATTGGTAAGTCCCTCGTTGCTGGGTTTAATCTGGCCAATAGAGTGCAGTCTAAACAGACTGAGGGACCTATGTAAACCCATGCACGTGTCCCAGAACTTCCTCTTTTGGCTCGTGCATCAGAACACCTGCCCACCTCTCCCTAATTTTAGGACATTTTACGATTGACCTTGCTATGCTGTCATGTGTCGTCTGTCCTTGGGACAGGGGCACGGCAGGAATTTTCCCCACTTGGCTGATTGGCTGTGGCCATTTGGGTTTTGCCTGCCACGTAGCAATTCGTCACAACTTGTAAGGTTGTGGATAGGCACTGGTTCAGGTGACAGGGATGGGAGAACGCTCTCGCCATCCCTATGTGAAGGGTATTCCGTTAAAGGAATCCAGGGACTCAACCCCAAGAGGGGGTTGTTCCCATGCCTGAGTCCAGGGGTGCATCTGGGGAGTGAACAGAGTCTGTTCCCAGGCTTTTCACCTGCCTCAGGTGTTCACCCTTGGCTGACCTATGATAGAGCTCTGGGTCAGTGCTACCTGCAAGGGTGTAGGGAGCTAGTCAAACCAGAGCCTATGCAACCACTCACTTATCTGTAATCAATAAAGTTGTGGCCTAAATTCTGCCAAAAACCAAAACTAAAATTTGAGTCAAACGTGTCTCTATTTAGGCTCCCTTATTTTCAGTGGGCAGTAAGTTTGAGAAGGAGAGAAGTCTGAAGAATAATTTAGCGCACAACCTGTCATTGCATACACTGTAGAGATACTGGATTAAATGTTGATAATCTGTTGATAACATATTGTTATTTCCCCCCTAATATATATATGAGAACAGCCAACTTCTTGGTTTTTAAATCAGTGGATGGGAAGGCTGACAAAGTATATATTAAGAAAGCTTTCAGTCAACTCAAGAAGAACCGTCAACTGTAATATTAGACGGAGCGGGACTCTCAAGGTCATCCTTGGTATGAGAATAAGGGCAAGTCCCTGTAGGGAAAAGTCACAGTGGCTCAGCTTGGATGGGAAGAAATATCTCTTCCCTGCTGAGCACGGGAAGCTGGATCAGTCTGCCCGTGCTAGACCAAAAGCTTTCCCAGGTCAGGAAAGTCTTTGGCACTGCTATGTTTGCTCGACTTTTGAAAATATGATGACAGGAATCAAAATTATGCAAAAAAGCTCATCCATTCAACAACTGCCACCACAATTAATTCACAGTAGCCAATGACAATCACGGGTCAGGCCAATTATCATCCACACAATGACAGATATGGCTATCATAACATCAGTATATGAACATGACTGTGAAAGGTTGATGATCTCCTTCTTTATCTCCACTACAATGGATAAACTAAACTCCACCCAGAATCCTTCCAATTACTCCAAGTTGCACAATGAAACAAAACCACTAAGCCTAATAGTTCTTAACTGACTGGTAATCTAGCTGTAACACTGAGGGCTAGGAAGCTGGGAGGGCAAGGAATATGGGATGATTCTTTTTTGTTTTTTATGTCTTGCTGTTTGCACCTTTGGGTTCATAAACTTATAAAAATCCAATGCAAATGTTTTTCAAAATTAAAAAAAATAAAAGCAATTCATCATAATAAAGAAGCTAAGAATATTAATATCCAATGCAAAAATGCAGTTTATAAAACCACCATCAGTCCAATCAATTTCTCAAGACCTCGACTCGAGAAAAAGCAACGATACCTATTTAGGGTATCCTAAGAGCTTCTGGTGATGGGACCCAGTAAACCCTGGATAGTAATGCATTACAAACATGCAGGGCTCTTGCAGAAAAAAGCTACAATTCCCAGAGTGATTTAACAATCCCTCTTAACAGGGAACTCTGGGCATTGTAGTTCTGGGGGGGGGAATATGGGTCTCTTAACTACTCTCAGCACTCTTAACAAACTGCGCTTCCCAGAATCCTTTGGGGAAGCCATGACTGTTTAAAGAAGCATCTTCATGCTGTGGATATGGGCTAAATGTCTCCATTTTTGCTAAATGGCATGCCCTCCTTTCCAATCCATCTAACTAGCCTTCACAAGCCTTTTAAGGCCTATAGCAGCACCATTTTTTATTCACCTTTTGGGGGGAGGAGAAAGGTGGCAAAGACTCTTTTCCACCGACCCTCCCAGGAATCAAGAATTCTCTTGGCCGGACCTACAGAGAGCTGAGCTTTCCGAAAGAAATAGGGACCTGTCCTATGGGAAAGAAAACCGAGGAAAATACCCAAAGGTGGTATGATGGCGGGGGGGTTGTGGTGGTGCGGAAATTAAAAAGAAAGAGAAAAACAGCCCGTCAACATTACGCATGTCTGTCTCAGATGATAATGATGGCTCTAATGATGTGACAAGGTCAAAGTTCGCAAAGAAAACAGCGATAAAGGACTAACAACTGTCAGAGCTGTAAGAAAAAATAAAAATAAAGTTTTTGTTAATTAAAAGGATTTCTCTCCCTCCCTCCCTCACTCTCCCTCTGCCTTAGAATCAAAGAGACAGTGGATGAAGAAATCTGCAGAAATTATCTAAGGCCGCCTCAACCTTAGCATTTATTATTCAACACCTCACTCATTGCCCTGATTATAAATATTTAATCACTCAACAACTGTAAGTGCTTGTGTCTTCCTGGAGGACCTGCAAGCATTAGGAAATAAAGGGAGAGGAGGGAAGTGGCAGGGGAGGGGGGATGGAGGTTGAAAGCGAGTCACCGAGCCTAAAAACGAGGTCTCCAGATTCTGCCGAGGCAAAACAAAAAACGGGGAGGCGTGAAGGACACCAAACAACGTGGCCCTTTCTAATCGGGTTCCACAGGCACCCAGACACTTAATTCCCTCAGTTTCTCTTCTACTGGACACACACACACACTGTGCATGTGTGTGATGCGTGGCTGAGCCTCTGACAGAGGGTGCCCTCAGAGACCAGGCAGAAAACGTTCTTAATGAAAGCAGAGCCCCAAGCAGTGAGAGGTGCCATCCGTGTACCCTCCTTTGTCTGTCACACACACAAAAAAAGAGAGAGAAAAAGAACGCAGGCGAGCTTGGCAGGCTTTTGGGCCTTTCAATAATGCATGAGAGGAATTGCATCCACTCTGATGCCAGGAAAAGGGAAGAGCAGCCGAGAAGGGTTGTGTTACAGCACCCTCAACGCAAATTCGCTGCCTGTACGTCCCCTAGCATGGAGCCTTCACCCCATCCCACCGCCACTGTCACACTTTCCTTCTGTGTGAAGGGCCTACACCCCACTCTTTTTTTTCTTTCGCACCTGTAATGGAGCTCATTGCAACGAGTCTAGGTCAACTGTGCTTGCATCTGGCTTGTGCACGTAATGGTCGCTGGAACCAGTGAATTCTGGCCTCTGATAAGTGTGTGCAAGATCGGGTGCTGCCAACTTTTTAGGGCCTGTGGGCACATTTGCAAAGTTGGAGAAACAGTTACGGGCATCGCAAGCACACCCCAACCAGGATAAAAAGGTAAAGGGACCCCTGACCATTAGGTCCAGTCGTGACCGACTCTGGGGTTGCGGCGCTCATCTCGCTTTATTGGCCGAGGGAGCCAGCATGACTAAGCTGCTTCTGGCAAAACCATAGCAGCACACGGAAACGCCATTTACCTTCCCGCCGGAGTGGTACCTATTTATCTACTTGCCCTTTGACATGCTTTCGAACTGCTAGGTTGGCAGGAGCAGGGACCGAGCAACGGGAGCTCACCCCGTCGCGGGGATTCAAACCAATGACCTTCTGATCGGCAAGTCCTAGGCTCTGTGGTTTAACCCACAGCGCCACCCGCGTCCCTCCCCAACCAGGATAGTCATCAGCTATTCCACTAGCTACAACGGGATGCTTCTTTTGAGCCTAATTTCAGTGGTGGAGGGGGGGGAAGACCCTGGATGCCAGGGAAGACCTCTGTGGGCACATATGTGCCCACGGGTGACCCAATGGTATGCCACCTCCAGTGCAGTCACTGAATTGGCTCAGAAGAGTTTGAGGTGTCTGAACTCTATGACCACATCACATTGGTCTCAGCCTGTCTTGCTTGTCTTTAATGATGGAAGAGACCTGTGCCACCTTTAAAACAAGCAAAAGTGCTGTGGCAAAAAGCTTGTGTGGGTCAGAGTCCACTTTTTCTGATGCACCAAAGCGGTTGTGCTTGGTAGGCATCTACATACATCTGGGCATTTCAGGGGGTCCGGGTTGCTTGGAAGGCGACACAAGGACTGTTTTTCATTGGAGATAGAGGAATGGTACTTGATAGTCTCTCATGTTACAGAAGCCTGTCAGGCATCGACTAGGAGTCTGGCATTTAGTATTGCTGGTGCCATGCTGTGGGACACTCTTCCAGCAGAGATTCGGCAGGCATCCTCACTTTTGATTTACAGGTGTCTCTTGAAGACCTTTTCAAAAAAATGCCCGCAGGATTTTGCAGCCGTTTAAATTGTTTTGCGTCGCTTTAATGTTGTTTTATGTTTCGGCATTCTACACCACCCTGATATTTTATGACATGGCAGTATAGAAATACTTTTATAAATAAATTCCTGGCTCTTTCTCCTCTGTATAGTTGCACAGTGGATATTTCATGAGATTGCAGCTGCCAAGCCAAATGTGAGGATGGATTCGTAGGCACTATGTGTCTATTGTGTTCTCTAAAAGCAGGACGTGGCTCTATAAGCCACTGTACAGAACTCAGAGAAGTGTACAGGTTGAAATGACAGTAGTGTTAAATATTACCAGAAGAACCCAGTTGTTCTTGGGTATACCTCTGTCTTTACATGGTTTGCAAAGTGTCCAGGGGAAAAGAAATGAGACTCGCCCCTGATTTTTCCAGACTAGTTTCCCTAGTGTAACGCAGGAGCTAATCAGCAACCTGAAAAGCCAGCCACAGAGATATGGTCAGATTCAGTTTCCTGCAGGCCTCTGCCTCCTCCACGTCTCCTCTCTGTGCCTGGGGTTGGCCACGGTGTAAGCCAGGAGAATCCTTCTGCTCTGGTGCCAAGCATCCGCTGTCTTCTGCCAAGACTCTCCCTGTGTTTCTCTGGCTGCTGTGTAAAAAGGTCAGATCTAATGAGACAACACCAAGCAGCTGCTTTTGTCTGTTCCTCTGGCACAAGCAATTATGGATGCAATTTCTATTTGCACATCAAAAATCCCATAGTGGGAGGATTTTCCAGCTTATGGTGTCTTTTCTGCAGAATCCAGTGCCTGGGACTTACATTCTGCCTGTTCTTTCTGTGTGCAAGGCTTCTGCAATCTTATCGACGTTTGTTCCCTCCACTATGGATGAAAAACCTGTTTGTTTCTGCCCGGTTCTGTGTATGCTTCCATCCCCCCAAGGTCCAGTGATGGAGAAGAGCTCCAGCATCAAACAGACTACTGTGGCATCTATTGTAGAACCAGGGCAGGGAGCTACTTTTGTCCATCTGGCTGGATCAAAAAAGTGGTCAACCTTCTGTGAGCCACACCAGGGGAATAAGAACTTAAGAAGAGCCTGCTGGATCAGGCCAATGGCCCACCTAGTCCAGCACCCTGTTCTCACAGTGGCCAAGCAGATGCTTGCAGGAAACCCAGAAGCAGGACCTGGGCATAAGAGCCTTCTCCCCTCCTGTGCTTTCCAGCATCTGGTATTCAGAGAAGCATTACCATCTCCAACTGTGGAGGCAGAGCATAGCCACGACTAGATTCTGGGGGACATTATTTCCTGTTGCATGATGGCATCATGCTTGCAGATATTATGTAATAGCTTTGGTGTAAAGTTGCCTAAAGGGGTTCTTATACAGTGGTTCCACACGTTACAGTGCTCTTGGAATGGTGCAAATACAGCTTTTAAAAAGTGTTATTATATATTTATTTGTCCATGGAGTTTTCTTGGCAGGGATACCGGAGTGGCTTGCCGGTTCCTCCTCCAGGTGGATCACGTTTGGTCAAATCTCTTCACTATGACCTGTCCATCTTGGGTGCCCTGCTCGGCATAGTTCACAGCTTCTCTGAGTTATTCAAGCCCCTTTGCCACGGCACAGCATGAAGGTGAGAGCTGGACCATAAAGAAGGCTGGTCGCCGAAGAATTGATGCTTTTGAATTATGGTGCTGGAGGAGACTCTTGAGAGTCCCATGGACTGCAAGAAGATCAAACCGATCCATTCTGAAGAAGATCAGCCCTGAGTGCTCACTGGAAGGACAGATCGTGAAGCTGAGGCTCCAATACTTTGGCCACCTCATGAGAAGAGAAGAGACTCCCTGGAGAAGACCCTGATGTTGGGAAAGATGGAGGGCACAAGGAGAAGGGGACGACAGAGGACAAAATGGTTGGATAGTGTTCTCGAAGCTACCAGCATGAGTTTGACTAAACTGCGGGAGGCAGTGGAAGACAGAAGTGCCTGGCGTGCTCTGGTCCATGGGGTCACGAAGAGTCGGACACAACTAAATGACTAAACAACAACAACATATATTTATTTAGACCCCATCTTTTTCCCCTGACAGGGTCTCAAGGTGGCATGGTGGAAGGGTATCTTAATCTAGGGCCCCTCAAACAGCTCACGATCCTGTGTGTGTGAGGAACCGACAGGAACTATACAGTCCAAAACAATATATCAGTCTACTCTGTAAGTAAACAAACAAACTCCCATGTTGGAATCTTAAAGAATTAAGCCCAATTATTAGGCAGGTGAGGCAAAAGTCTAATATTGGGGATTATGAGAAAGCAGTTACTGAATTTATTATTGGTATTGTGTCTCTACTTCTAGGGCACATATGATATTTTCTGCCTCAGGTGTCTAAAGGCCAGCCTTGAGTCTTATGTACCTTGATTCTGGAAGTATTTCTGTGTGTTGGTGGAGGTGGGAAGAAACTCTGGCAGCAAAATGTCAGCCTTGCTAACAAACCTGTTTGGGTTTGTTGTGTATGTTGGTCACAGCCCACTTTTTTAGATTACATGGAAAGTATCCTAGATAGGTATCTAGGGTGCAATTCACATGGGTGCAAAGTAAAGTAATAGTGGCCAAAAGGTTAAGCAAGGCAAATTAATACATTCTGTCAGAGTGGGTGTGACCCATTCCTAATTATGTGTTAATTTCATACTATGGAACTTGGACTTGGCAGAGACCAAGAGTGGCAAGCTTACTACTGAAAGTAATTGGCACATTTTAGGTGTTGATGCTATCTGTATTGCTATGCTAATTCTGTCACTAGGAGCCACTCACACCCACTCTGATTGGATTTTGCATTCATCTGAGCTCCATATAGGAATGAGAGACCCTTGGTATTACCTCTCTTGTCTATTCTCTCCCTCTTCCTACACACACACACACACACCTAGGAGACCACTTCATGAATCCAAAAAAACCTGTATATCATCTTAATATGTATTCGTCATTTAGATGAAACAATATTATTTTTGCTAAAACAGAGTTTGGACTCAAGTTACATATGGCAGTTCTCTTTGTTTAAACCCAGGTTTGCCCAAATCACATATAAAACAGGGAATCTAAATTTCAGAGCAGAAGGGTACAGTGGTGGTGGTGGCAGCTGACTTAAGTCGGGTCCATATAGACTTCCAGATGTCATGGGACTCCAGCTCCCATCAGCCCCTTCTACCATGGGCCAATGGTCAGGAATAATGGGAGTTGTTGTCTACCAATATCTGGAGAGCCAGAGGTTTCCCATCCCTGTCCTCAGCCCTCCCTGCACCTACAGGCTATCTCCCTATAACCTCTCTCCTTTCTTTTCTTCTAGCCAATACACTTCTGGTGTTGGAGCCCAGCTCAGGGGGAAGTGATATTTATTTATTCAAGTCATTTTATATTCTGCCTTTCAACATTGGGCTTAACCAATGTGGTGCTCTCCAAATGTTGGACTACAACTCCCATGAACCCTGATCCATCATAGTAGAGTCTGATGGTAGCTGTAGTCCGTCAATGTCTTGAGGTTGCCACATTGGCTGTCCCTATTTTGCATGGGCTATTATTATATGATAAATCAACATTCATTTTTGCACTTTGCCTCTTCTTTTGCTTCCTTTTTGTTTCTGATGGGTTTTCCCCTCATGGTTTGAGCCCAGTACAGTTTATTACCTCACTGAATTCCCCCTGTCTTTCTTCTACAGCAAGTAGTGAAGAGATTGTGAACCTGTGGTCCTCCATATCTTGTTGGACTACAACTCCCATCACTCCTGACTAGGAGGGGGTGATGAGAATTGGAGTCCAACAGTACCCAGAGGGCCATAGGTTTCCCATTTCTGATGTAGAGAGTGAGAAAAATAGATGGTAGGCAAACTTCTATCTCTTTTGGCTTAATGGTTAATACAGTCTCCCCCTGACCTCATACTTGGCAACAAACCTGTACAACTAGGTTAGCCAATTTTGTGCCCTTGATAACTTGTTGGACTACAATTCCCATCATCACTGACCATTGGCCGTGTTGGCTAAAACTCATGGGTATTGGAGTCCAACAATATCTGGGGGGTGCAAGGGAACCACATTGTCGAATCCAATTGTACAATATTGTAATTATGCTGTGGTGTGACTTTTGTTTGCATCTACTTGACTTTGTAAGATAGAGGAAAATATATTGCACCAGGTTGTTTTGAGTGAAATCCAAACCCTTCACCTATCCTCTGTGTTTCTTAGTAAGATCTTTGAAAAAGAGTGTCATCTTGCATTGCTTCCCTTTGGAAAAGATAAAAAGTGACTCATTACCTAGTCTCACTTTAATATTTTAGACAGATGAAGAGACAAAAGGCAGGATCAAGAGAGTTGTGTACATTAATATGGGAGGAGATGCAGAGGTGGGCGGGGGAGGAAGGTTTTGGCAACATGCTTAAAGCAAAGGCAATGGAATCAAAATTGTGAACTTTTGATTCAAAATACTCTTTTTGAAGGACTGTACCTTTAGCAGATGCTTATTATTTTATAGCCCTATTTGGGTGTTCAAAGCCACTCACTAAAATCAGCAATTGCACTTTTCATTTGAAAAGCCACTCAGAATCTCCAAGGCCTACTGGAGTAGGGTGATATTAAGCTAACTCTATTTAATCAGAGTAGACCAATTACAATTAATTAACATGACTAAGTTTCAGTGAATCTACGTTGGGTGAAACTTTGTTGAATACCACCCATAATATTTTTGTTTTTAAAAAAACACCCAACATTTTTCTTAAAATTGAGTTATGTCCTGTTTGTTTATTTATATCCTACCTTTCTAACATTTGGCTAAAGTACGTCAGTTATTAAAACACATGTGCAATGCATAAATTGACATAAAAGTCATAAAAGAGATTACAAACCCTTGGGGGAGAGGGGAGTAAGGGTGTCTCCACTAAAAAGACTCAACCTCAGATAAATAAGGGAGTTCAAACAAGACTCCAACTGATGACCTAAATGAACTGGCTGGGGTGCTGGGGAGATTGACTAAATAAAAAAAATCACTATACATCTTGGTTAAGTTTACACTTGTATAATATTCAACTAGCATCGAAAACATATCCAAAACATCATTGTAAATCTCTGAAAAGAAAACCTCAACTGTGATCAATAGTTGTTTTCTGTTGCTGTTAAGGGAATGGGGTGACATAAAGCATTTCTGCATAATCTACAATAGCCTGAACTGGAAAATTTATCTGAAAAACTGAACAGGACTATAATGGCTTTTAGGTACTTGGCTAGTGAAAACCTATGGGAAGTTTCCTGCTAGGTTAGTTAATCCTTCATAGAACAGTGTTTTTTGAAACCCATGCTCAGCCTTTTTATCCTCCGGTTCTAAGTTATTACATAAAGACCCTTTTAACATACATTATTGAAAATTCTTCTTACAGGCAAGTCATCTTAGTGAATTAGATTAAATCTCCCCAACAGAAAATAAGGTATTATAACACATTCGCTGGTATTGCAAAGGTCTGTTAGAACCGAGGCTTGGGTACTTTACTGTGTTCAAACGAAGTGTCCCGAGAAAATAATTGAGTGAGAAATGAACTTAGAAGAACCAACAGTATTTAGAACTGAACAAATTACTGAGCAAAATTGCTTTGCCATGAAATCTTATACTCGTTGTCAAAGATGTTTAGTCTACTTGCAAGGTTTGATCTAAAAGGGCTCTATTCAGAGCAAATTTCATTTTCCATGGGTGTTGGACACACAGACTCCAAGAGGCTTCTGTAAGCTTGGCTCTTTCGGATCTGAATCTTGATCCTGGAGCCAAATATTTCTGGGCACTCCTCCTGAGGACTTTGGCTCAAGGCTTTGGCAAAAGCCACTAAACCAAAGCTGCGAGCACTGAACCACTCCTGCCTACATTCCTTTTTATGGATGAGGGCATATATTGATAAGCTTGCGAGGCAGTGACACCTAGAAAATTTACTTGGGATATATCACTGCAATGTGATTTGAAATCTGTACGATGGTACCTCGGGTTAAGAACTTAATTTGTTCCGGAGGTCCATTCTTAACCTGAAACTGTTCTTAACCTGAAGCACCACTTTAGCTAATGGGGCCTCCCGCTGCCGCCGTGTCGCTGGAGCACAATTTCTGTTCTCATCCTGAAGCAAAGTTTTTAACCCGAGGTACTATTTCTGGGTTAGCGGAGTCTGTAACCTGAAGTGTCTGTAACCTGAAATGTATGTAACCCGAGGTACCACTGTACTTGTTCACTTCAGTTTCACCTTTGACATTCATGTCATTGGCCTATCAATTGAATATCAAGAGCTGGAGTGATAAGAAAATTGACGTGATACCCATCTTCTAGACATGGGTGGGAGATACAATGACATTATGTTCTGGTAACCTCTAGGTTAGATTACTGCAACACATTAGACATAGGGCTGCCTCTGAAGATGGTTCAGAAACTCCAGCTGGTGCAGAATTTGGTAGCCAGGCTGCCCAGCGGGGCAAGACCGTCTGAGTATATTACACCGATCCTGGTCTGACTGCACTGGCTGCCAATGAGTTTCCGGGCCCAATTCAAAGTCCTGGTTTTGACCTATAACGACTCAAATGGAACATGACCACTGTACCTCATATGAACCTACCCAGACCTTGCAATCATCATCTGAGGCCCTTCTTTGGGTGCCTCCTCCATGAGAGGTCCAGAGGGTGGCAAAGCAGGAACAGGCTGTGGTGGCTCCCTGTTTGTGGAATGCTCTCCCCAAGAGGCTCACCTGGCCCATTCATTACTTATATTTAGGTGCCAGGCAAAAACGTTTCTCTCCAACCAGGCATCTGGCTGATTGAACGTTTTATTGCCTTTTGAATGTGTCTTTGGGAAGGGCATTATTTGGTTGTTTTTGTTTTTGCTTTATTATGTATTTTGTATTTTTTATGTCGTGATCTTTGGATGAAGGGCAGTGTGCAAATATAATAATAATAATAATAATAATAATAATAATAATAATAATAATAAATAAATAAATAAATAAATATTTATACCACGCCCATAAATAATAAATGTAAAATAATAATGCAGTGACAACAGAAAGGGTCTTTTCAGTTGTGGCCCCCATCTATGGAACTCTATCCCCAGAAAGGTCCACCTGATACCTGCATTAGCTTTCTGTTTGTACCATAATGTTTAACTCTTTTCTCAGGCGTTTGAGTGATTATGATAAGCGTGCTTACTGCTGTTTCTGTGTGCATTGTTTTTCTTTGGGGGCAGGAAAGGTTCTTTTTTATTGTTAAGCTCGATGGTTGCTTTTTAAGTGTGTGTGTAAGTTGCCTTGAGACGTCTTGTATAAGTCGACTTAGCGGCAACTTGAAATAATGATTTTTTGAAGGTCATCAAGTGAACTTCATTGCTAAACAGAATCTGAACTACAATCTCTCCACCCTGTCCCAAATCCTAACCACTTCACTATATTGGCATCATCAAGTATTACATAGCAGTAACTGAAGCAGAATATAATTATGTTTCCAAACAGTTGTAAATCTAAAACCGTCCAACACAGTGAAAGAGCAGAGCAAGTGTTTCTGAAGGTCTACAATTAACCCACACTGCCCCAAAATGGCCCAAACCTGTCCAGCATGAACACTGTTTATTTAGTTACTCTATGTAATTTCTAGATGACCCAATTACTTGAGCTTAGGAAGTTGAGTAATTCTTTTAAATCATAACACTCCAAAATCAGAGTTGATTAAAATATGCATTAAGTCACCAGGATCATAAAGGCCCTGGACAACAATGACTGAATTAGATGCCTGGATGAAAACCCCATTTTAGGAAACCCAGTTGTTGCTGAATCCAGAAGGGTTGGGTGGGTAAAGGTGACTTAATTGCTTCCTTCTGCTTGCAGCTTTCTGACTAGCCTGCATCATGCATATTTGTAGTGGTTAATCCAGATTTCTGGACCTGCGTCAGCCATTGAACCCTTCTTCAGCAACAGCAAAGCCAGATTCAACATCTTCTAACATTTCTAGAAAATACTTAGGCCTATGCTACATTGATTTGCCAAGGAAAAGGTATTCCAGGATTGTTAGAGCACTACAAGAATGTCCCTTGGGATCCTTGGGATCCAAACGTTGTGCAGGGATGGAATAATCAAAGGCTGTCTTTTGAGATTGATTTGCAAGGTCACCATGCACAGAGGGGAGAGGAAGAACCTTCTCAGGTGTTCAAATAGCACAAAGTGATATTTAAAAGAATGACACCCTGCCTTCTTACCCACAACTGTGAAGTTTGCACAATATCTTTGTTGAATGTAATGCACGTGAGGCAAATAGAGGAGCAAATCTTTTGCCGAAAGTTCAGCTTGAAGCAAACAACTGTGGTTATCAGAAAGCAACGTTTTGGAAGGGTCTTCTTGCAGACAAGCAAATACGCACAAGATGTAACATGAATGTAAAGCACACATGGCTGAACAAGAGGAGACATGCATTCCTTACTGAAATGATGGACTCTGCCTGATGGAGATCACAGCAGGCCTTGATTAATAGCTTTGACTTCTCAGTTGTCTGGGTCTTTAAAAAAAAAGAAAAAAGCAACCTAGCACAGGCATTAGGTGATCATTGATTCCTTCCCAAGTGGATGGTGGTAATAATCAACATCAGCACATCTGCCAACATTTATTTAAATTCATCCAGAATGAATGAGCATGGAAACTGAATCACCTTGACCTCTCCTACTAGATCCCATTAAGATACAGCTGCCTGAGAGTTAAGTTATTGGTATACCAAGGTGGTGCAGTCCTGAAATGATGAGACCCGGTGCTTTACACCAACGTGCATTCCACTGAAACTCTGCACACTTACCAAGGAGTATGTGTTCAATGGGACTTATGTCTGAGTAGGCATGCATAGGATAGTGTTATAAATGGGGTTAAAAACAGCCCCATACAATCCAAAACCCACGTGTCAAATGTACCATGACCATGAGGCTTAGAAGGTCAAGTCATATGAAGAAAGGCTGTAGGAACCAGGTATATTAGAGAAAAGAATATTAAATGTTATGGGGACAGAAGATGGTCCTTTTCTCTTTAGAAAGCTTGGTGATAGCAAGTCCAGGCTTCCTCTGCTCCTTCTCCTTCCTGCTGCTACAGCCCCATCCTCCACACCAACTCACAGTGGGGTCCTGAACCCAGAAGCTACATGGTGGCCAGAGGATTATGCAGTAATGACACAATCTTGTCCAGTGCTTCTGCATACTCAAGGGCATGCAAAACCGGCACCTTTTTTATAGAATAAAAGCACTGGTTAAAAGTGTGGCACGTACTATTATAACTTCATGGTGAGTAGTGGCACTGGTCCTACCTGTGTGTGTGTGTGTGTGTGTGTGTGTGTGTGTGTGTGTACCCACCCAACATAGAATGCATATTGTTTTAGTTTTCCCCAGTAGCATAGTGGCAGATTCAGAAGTTGAGGGTTCATTATATTCACAGTCTTGTCCCTTCTAAGATTATACAATAATTATTTTTTATAGAAGAAGAAGAAGAAGAAGAAGAAGAAGAAGAAGAAGAAGAAGGGTTGTTGCAATGATCAATGCAGATCTCCATGTGTTGCTTTTCAGCTATTTTTATGTGCACATACATGGGCAAATCACTTAGAGTGCTCAAATATCTTATTTTGGAGTGTGCTTTCCTCAAAGTTCTGTTGCATGTTAACAGAACTTGCACACCAGTCTCTTGAAACCTTGTGTTTTCAGCATTCCGAAATGCTTAGCTTTGGAGCATACAAAACAACTCCTTGGTGTGTTTTTTCCCTACACTCCTTTTCCAGAGTTACCCTAGGAGCCAATCTTCGGAAGTGACTCGTCTCCTCTCTGATTGGCTCTAATCAGCACAAAGCCTGAGAAGACTTTATCTCAGTGTTGAAAAAGCTCTTTGTGCATGCTGATTGGACAGCTCTAAGAGACCCAAGACAGGGATCTACTATTGAAATAGTAAAGGGTCTTTGGCCTGCTGTGACCCTGCATCTCTCGTTTTCCCACTCTCAAACCACCACCTCTATGATCAGCAAGTTCTTGTGCATCTTCAAGGGCAGAGCAAACTTCAGTGATAAGGAAGGCATATTGATAGTGACTGTACTGTCTACTAGCTGTAGCAGCTAGTAACCATTAAGAACTTGCCGCCCCAAAGTTATGTGGAGGACAACTTTTACTACAGCCATACGCCAAGGCCAGCACTGGGTCGTTTGCTACCCTGACAAAGTATTGTACTTTCTGGTTGAACAAATTGCTGCCAAGGACACAGACGAGGCTAGCTGGAAAACAGCACTGTTGGTGTCAAAGCTCTGCTCCTTTCATTTTACATTTGCCTCCTTTCATCGGGGTTTAGCATGTATGCACTTGACTGGGGATTAACAGGATTGTTCAAGTGAGCTAGGATGGAAAACTAAAGGGGGTGGGAGAGCAGGAAACAGCCTGAAGACAACTTAAGATGTGAATTTTCTTGGCTCAAGCTTTGAAGATAAAACAGTGCCCCAGGGACTAGTGCAAAAAATAATAATAATAAAAAAGCTTTCGATTAGGCATCAGCCATAAACTGACCAGCGTCCAATCAGATTTGTTCTACTCTGTTTCATCGGAACTGCAATATGCTAATGTCTTTGTGATTTTTAAAGTCGCACGGCTTCATCTTCATATTTCTCTACTGGGGAACATATGCATCTTTTCCCCCCAGTCATTTGCAGTGACACGATCAAGGCTAACTCAGATCTAGCTTCCTGTGCATTTTGTTGATATTGTGCTTTTGCCAAGACACCTGAAAAAGACCTGAGACACATAGGTTATATTTATTAAAATATAACAAAACAGTGGATTGACACAACCAACCAAATTAAACCAAATGATCAAATCCAATATGTCCGGGCCGGTGAAAGTGGATTCTATCCTACCACCCATATGCTGGGCACATGTACAGCCACACACTGTAACAAAGCAGCAGGGATTGGAAAGAATCCTCCCTCCCTGCTGTGTGAAACTTGGGTGTCTGAACCTGACAAGCACATTGTGGCCCAGTTGGCCAACGTTCACCCAAGTGAGCCTGCCAAGCTCAACCCCATAATTGTGAATTCCTTAAATCCTCTCACCTGCCCGGACTGAATACCAATTGGGCCACAGTAAAGAACAAAACTCCAGGCACACAGAGAGCACCCAACAGTATGGAGTAGAGGCCAGTAGTCTTCACCCTTTTCAGACCCAGGAACTACTTTTAACTGAAACATGCATTTGGGGACCCATTTCTCAATCTACCATCTATTTGCATGGCAGTAGTGGGTTAAACCACAGAGCCTAGGACTTGCTGATCAGAAGGTCGGTGGTTCGAATCCCCACAACAGGATGAGCTCCCATTGCTCGGTCCCTGCTCCTGCCAACCTAGCAATTCGAAAGCATGTCAAAGGCAAGTAGATAAATAGGTACCGCTCCAGCGGGAAGGTAAACGGCGTTTCCGTGCGCTGCTCTGGCCACATGACCCAGAAGCTTTACCTTGGCCAATAAAGCGAGATGAGCGCCACAACCCCAGAGTCGGTCACAACTGGACCTAATGGTCAGGGGTCCCTTTACCTTTTAGTGCTCCTGTTGTGACTCACCTTGGATTAGGCCATGACCCACTAGTGGGTCCCAAATCACCAGTTGAAGATCAGTGGAGTAGGTGAAAAATAGGAGCCCGAAGAGCCAATTAGGGGCTCCCTTCCAAATTCCAATTCAACCCCCCCTAAAAAAGGGCAACTAGCAAAGCCCACACTGCAAAGGGCAGGAGGGAGGGTCCTGAATAAAAAAGAGGGAAGACTTCAAAAAGGCCCGGTTTCTTCCTGTTCTCTATTGGGAAACAAGCCCCGCATGGTAACCTACATTCCTCCCCCCAATTGAACAAACTCTCCTTTTCTTTTGGAAGATGAGGATGTGGCAAATAAAAGCGGGAGGCACACTCTACCAATTTTTCAATCTCTCCCTATTCATTGGCTGCTGCATCCTCCTTTTTAAAGTTAAACGTCTCTATGGATATATTTCCGCTGTTTCATTCATTTCATATTGCATGCACACATGCACACGCATGCTCCTATAAGGTTAGGCGCGTGAAGAAATTCTATTTGAAAGCCTCCCTTTCTCATGCCAGCATAAACATAAGGATGCAGACCAAACAGTCATCTAAAATAGTATCTTAGCCCTCTTCAAGCCTTCAAAAGAATGTGTGAGGGTATAACCTGGGGAGGCACATGGATGTGACCCCCCCCCTGTGTCTCTGCAGCTGTCTTGTGTTCCCACTACTTTTGAACTTTGAAGAAAAGTTAGACTTTGATGAAAAGTCTGGAAGGGAGCTTTCAAGCCCATTTGGCTGAAGGTAGTTGCCAGCTATATCATAGCTGAGGACCATATTAAGGCAGGCTGCCAAATCATAGGGAAGCTTAATTGTTTAAACTAATCATGTTAATCTTTCTTGTAAACCACAAGGAGGTTTTACTATAATCACGTGGTATATAAATTTTGTTAAATAAAAAAAATAAATTTAAAATAAATTGCATAATTTACATTAACATCACCCCAACAGGCAGTGCGATGAAGAATGTCATTTTTGGCAGAAGTTGAACCACAGCGGAATGGAGAAAGTGCTGCGTGTGATGAATACAATGGAAAGCGATGCCTCCTTACAAGCCCTTTTCAGATCTTCCTTCTCAGAGCCAGTGTGGTGTAGTGGCTAAGAGCGGTAGATTCGTAATCTGGGGAACCGGGTTCGCGTCTCCGCTCCTCCACATGCAGCTGCTGGGTGACGTTGGGCTAGTCACACTTCTCTGAAGTCTCTCAGCCTTACTCACCTTACAGAGTGTTTGTTGTGGGGGAGGAAGGGAAAGGAGATTGTTAGCCGCTTTGAGACTCCTTAGGGTAGTGATAAAGGTAAAGGTAAAGGTACCCCTGCCCGTACGGGCCAGTCTTGACAGACTCTGGGGTTGTGCGCCCATCTCACTTAAGAGGCCAGGGGCCAGCGCTGTCCGGAGACACTTCCGGGTCACGTGGCCAGCGTGACATCGCTGCTCTGGCGAGCCAGAGCTGCACACGGAAACGCCGTTTACCTTCCCGCTGGTAAGCGGTCCCTATTTATCTACTTGCACCCGGAGGTGCTTTCGAACTGCTAGGTTGGCAGGCGCTGGGACTGAGCAGCAGGAGCGCACCCCGCCGCAGGGATTCGAACCGCCGACCTTTCGATCGGCAAGTCCTAGGCGCTGAGGCTTTAACCCACAGCGCCACCTGCGTCCCAGGGTAGTGATAAAGCGGGATATCAAATCCAAACTCCTCCTCCTCTTCTTCTTCTTCTTCTTCTTCTTCTTCTTCTTCTTCTTCATCATCATCTTGCACATGCCCCAGAAAAGCTTTCGTGTGCTTTTTTTAAATGTTGGAATGTGGCTTTTATAAGTTTTTCATGCTTACATGTATGGCTGTGTGAAGATTTTTATAAATCATGTTTCTAGTAGGGTGGCATCTGTGAGAGGAAATCTTCAAAAGCAACATAAACCCATCCGCCTAATGTCAGTCCCTTTTGCTTTTCAAAATATGGGTGATTATTTTATTTTATTTTATTGGCAAGAGTCCATCTCTGCCCTTTTTGAAGTGGAAAAGAGCATGATGTGGCTTCACAGAGGATCAGGGAGACTTGGATTTGAGGCATTTAGGCTGCAGTCCCAAATATACTTACTAGAGAGTAGGCTCCATTGCAGACAGTGAGAGATACATCCAAGCAAACATGCATAGGATTACACCATCTGATGGAACTATTTATTCAGGAATGGGCTGTCAGGGCTTTACCTGTGTTCCAACCACCACTTTGTGACGCCTCTTGACCACACGACATGTTGTCATCACACAGTGTGCAGTCCTGTTGCCATTTCAGAACACCCACAACATGAATAAAGGCCATTTAATAAGTTTCAAGTTATTAAATGGTGTTACTTCTTGCTGAATAATTGGGTAGAACTTGGCCTGCACATATTTCCTTGCAGAAGTCATTTGTTCAGCAAACGCAGTCTTGTAAGAATGATTTTCTTGGGGCTCCAGGGGTTGCATTTGGTGTTAGTCCTACTCAGAGTAGACCCACTGAAATTATTGGCCATGATTAATTAAGAAGACCCTGCTGCATCAGGCCAATGGGCCATCTAGTTCCACATCCTGTTAGTTGGATGCAACCCACTATTTGCTTCAATTGAAAGTCTTCAAACTCACAAATTCTTCTATGACTGAGATTTGACTCCAGAGACAGGGAAGCTTTTTCCTGCTGAGAACTGCTTTTCCTAGAGGATAATGTGTTGGGGAGCCCATGCAGGTGGTGGATGGGGCAGCAGCCAAACAAGGTGAGAGCCTAAAGTCGAGAGGGCATATACCCTATTCTGTATTTCTGCCATCCACTTCCATCACTCTCCGCTACCTTCATTTCCCTGCTTTTTCTACCCACATGAAATCTCACAGAGGGATGCTTGTTGCCAACCCTCTTTTAATCCAAGCCTGGTAAAAAATTTCCAATTCTCTTCCACCTGATCAACCTCTTAGCTCCCTCTTTGCCATCTACCTCTCCAACTCCATATTTCAGGGCTGACGAGGCATTCTTCCACCCCCATAAAAAGGACAATGTTATCAGACAATATTTTTTAATATTATTTATGTGCCCCACCCTGCCCTTTCAAGCTGCAATTGGCTGCAAGTTTGAGAAGTATATGTATTTCAACTTCTGCTGAAACATTTCAAAGAGGAAAGTGTGTGTGTGTGTGTGTGTGTGTGTGTGTGGTTTTTTGGGGGAAGGGAGAGGTGCTGCATTACCCTGGGAACTTGTGGCATTGTTCTCTCACACATGCAGAAAAGGAAAACTGCGCACCTTAAATATCACAATTGTTTTACAAAGCTAGAAGAGATAATATTCAGGGTAGAAATTTATAGATACATGAAACAGTGGTCCCCCCCCCCATTTTGAACCAAATTTTGTGTGTTCAGACAAGTCAAGACAAATAATACAAATACTTCTGAAACTGCCTCTAAAAGAGGTGACGATGAACACTTTGATGGCTTTTTGCTGTCAGACGCTCCAGTTTCATTCTCTTTTGTTTAAAGCGCATACCAACAATGGCTTCTAGCATGATAGTTTTTCTTTGTCCCCTCAGTCTCTGCTTAGCTGTAGTGTTCTGTGGTGTGAACTGTAGTTTAATGTCTTGCTGACTCTGAGGTGAAAGAGCAGACAGTGTCATAACCTAAACAAATATGCTGATGCCCAAGGTCATTCTCAATGGGCCAACATATTTTGTTTTACTTTACTTATTAGCAATATTTGTGTGCTACCCCTTAACATAAAGTTCTCCAAACGGCTTGCAAAAAGGAAGGGTAAAAACCATTTCAATACAAATACATGAATTCAAAATCAAAATGAAAATACAATAGGCAAACCAGATTCACTGCAAGCTAGGTTTTCCATTATGCACTGTAATAAATGCACGCAGCGCTGTTTCCATTCCACTGCGTTCGGCTTCCGCCAAAAACTGCTTTATTGGTCTTGCTATCTGCCTGGTGAAATTGTGTAATGGTAATTTGTTTAATTAATGACATTAATTAGGTACATTACATTGCCATTGCATGATTTCACTCCATTCATTTCAATGTAAAGGAAAGACAATGCGAATCAGGGAGACAAAAAGCATTGTTTGCAGACAAAAAGCAACAATAACACTAAATGCTGATTGTATTCACTAACTTGATTTCCATTCCAGAAGTGGGACAAATAAGCAAGCATTAGCTATTTCCACTCTTGTTTCTCCTTTTGTCGGAATTCTCTGCCATCCGTACCTCAACCCCAAAGCCAGGATTTCAGAATTCTTTTCCCAGAAAAAAGAAGCCACTCAGCAGAATTTTCTCTGAATATTTCTTGTGGTAGCTGCCCCCTGAATTCCCTTTAATGCCCAGTTAAGAAACATTTTTTTAAAAAAATTGCACATCTTAGGGAAAAAGCAATAAACTACCGGGTATGCCTTTGCTAGTGAGTCCCAAGTCACAGAAATCCCCGTGGAGAAATGTGGTGAAATGGTCCAGCCATAAACAGGATGGATAATTCCAAGAGGGCACCAGGGCACAGTCCTAAACGAAATAATCCAATTTAAAAAGCTAAAAACTAAATTTCCAGAGACTGTCTGAAGACCATAATCAAAACTGCAAATGTCTTACCAAATTCGAAAGATTTGAAATTTGACTCTATTAAGCCCGACAGATGAAAAGTTCACCACCACCAATTCATCCCAGCTGTACCCCATTTTGAAATTCAGATTGAAATATAATTAAAAAACGAAAACGAAACACCGGTGGCGGAACGTCGTGAATTTCTCACACTTTGCCAAAGATCCCTGTTACGCTGTAGCTCTTTATTTATGCCTGTTTTGCAGACAGCAGAGAGTGTTCTTGCCATGCCTTACCCTCATTATGCTCCTTCCTGGAAACCTAAGACCTTCTGCATCCTTCTTCCAAAGCATTTTAATATGCAGCAGAACAAAAAGATGACACTGTCACTGATGCCATAATTGCAAATAGCTCATGTAAAATATATATGCATATTATATATACATGCATATAAAAGAAAAGGTGGGAAGGGAAAGGAAAGGCGAAAGGAATACGTGGCCTGTTAAGTGCTAATATATCTCCCCAATATATTTGTGTGCTGAATCTGAATGCCTTTTCATCAGTGGCATTCAGGACGCATTTAGGACGTACCAGACACACCAGGAAGAACCAGAGGGTGGGAATTGGCTCTCTGTGTCTGCAGACCATGGTCCCTGACCCAGACCTCATGACCTCTCTATGTGAAGCATTATACATACTGCCTGGTGCAGCCAGTACAAGCCTGTTATTCAGCTTCTGCTGGTGTTCCTATGCAGTTTCGAGAAGCATTCCAATGGCAATACAAAAGGGGGGAAATTATTCACAAACCCACCCTCTTTTGATTATATGATTCACCAGCTCTTTAGAGTCAGCTGGTGGCAGATGGGCAAGTGTGAAAATTTCTATTTGTGATCTCACACTATATAATGAGCTGCACAAGCCACCACTGGAATTGCAACTTTTTAAAGAGAGAGGAAGAAAGAGAGAAAGAAAGAAAGAGAGAGAGAGAGAGATCAATTTTTGTATTGTGTTACTTGCCCATAGGTTTACTTAGTTTAAGGCTTAAGAGGAATGGTAACTGAAGTGGGTGTCTTTGCTGAGGTTTTCCAGAAGCAGTTGAGCTGACACAGAAGCACATCGGGCAGTCTAGCTTCCTCCTACTTGGACAAGAACTATAATTCTGTTCAGCTACTATTTTTTTGGAAGTGCAGAATGCAAGGTCCACCATGCTACCAATGGAATTAAAAAAACAAGAAAGAAAGAAAGAAAGAAAGAAAGAAAGAAAGAGAAAGAGAATTTGAATCAAAATTGTAGGAACAAAACCACCAAACAAATGGCAGTCAAAACATTCTATTTTGCCATTTCTTAGCGAAACACAAAAGTTTTGCTAAGAAATTCAAGTTCTGAAAATTTGAAGTTGTCTTTATTTGTTGTGTTCCACTTTCTCAACTCGCTTTGAGATTTTTTCTTTCGTATGATAAATGTTAAACCAGGCAGAGGGCCTTCTCGGTAGTGGCACCTGCCCTGTGGAACACCCTCCCATCAGATGTCAAGAAAGTAAACAACCATCTGACTTTTAGAAGACATCTAAAGGCAGCCCTGTTCAGAGAAATTTTTAATGTTTGGTGTTTTATCGTGTTTTTAATATTCTGTTGGGAGCTGCCCAGAGTGGTGGTGGTGGTGGTGGTGGTGATTATTATTATTATTATTATTATTATTATTATTATGAAGAAGAAGAAGAAGAAGAAGAAGAATCACAGTATACAATGGAGAATTGGACAAGAGGCTCTTGGGGCAAGAAAATCAATAAAGGATTGGATAGAATCACAGGAGTCATCTTGGAGGGAAGAGTCCTAACTCAGTGATGGAGCATATCATTTGCCTACACAAGGACCCAGGTTTCACCCCTGGCATCTCCAGGTGGGACATGGGAAAACATCTGCCTGAAACCCTGGAGTCACTGCCAGTCAGTGCAGTAGGCAACGCTGAGCCCCACAAACCGATGGTCTGATAAGGCAGCTTTCTGCATTCCTATAAGATGTTTAGAGAGCTGCCATGTTCACTAGGCAAAGGCAACCCTTGATCAGGATTCCAATTTGCCATGACAACAACAGACATAACAGCATGAGAGCCGGGTTCAGAAATCTTACCACAGGTCATTACAGTAGAATCAAAGACAGAAGAAATGTGAATCAGTTGCAGTTCTCCTTTCGCTATTTGCATAAAGCGTACTATGAACTGGCTCTTAGTTTTTGATCTTTCTCCAAGATGTGGTGTATCTCACATCTCACTCCACAGGGGTGTATTCAGGAGAAATGCTGAGCAGGCAAAAGGCGTGGGTAAAAGTCACCTTGCAGTGTGGAAAATAAATGTGACAATTGGGCCTTGGTCCAGACTTTCTTCTTAAATCCTTGGCAGCATTTTAACGTATGGATGGGGTGGCAATGGAAAAAGTCTGTGTGTTTGCCTCCAGGTGCACAGAAATAAATTTACTGGCGTGTTTTCAAATATCTTCTTTGTGTGCGCATGCACTGCTCAACAACCAACGTACGTCTTTGGCCTCCAAGTCTGTTGCAAAAGATGGGGAGGCAACTGGCTGGAGGGCTGGCCTTGTGGGAGGCAATGGAGGTTTCTGCATCTGAATTGGCCCTAGGACATCCTTAATTCTAATGCTACGGGCAGGGCCTACCGACAGGCTGTTGTTTTTAATCTTTGTAGTACACCTAGATTGTTGAAAGCCAATAAAATGAAGGCTTCAGTCAGCGATGAAACAGATGCAAATAGCAGCCCACGTCAAGCCTCGCATATTATTGCAGAAATAAGTAAATTACAGGAATGAACTGCCCTGATTTGGCTAACCCTTTTCTCTATCCCTCATTCACCTCACGTGTACACTTCACTGAATTATATGGGGAAATTCTTTTCTCCCATCCTAGAGATTCATCCCTAAGCCTCTCAGTGCACAAGCGGTTCAGTCAGAGTCAAACAATTCTGGTGAATAGCAGCAGAATGCATGATCTGCAAAGTCTTTCAGTTCAAAAATGGGTTAACAGGGGATCTGACAGAAAAGGACCTCAGGGTGCAACTAGGGAGGTAATTAACTGGAAGGCCTCTAATACAGACAAGTCTTATATGATGATGTATTGTTTTATAGGTCAACATTGCCATTTAATATCTGATGTGAGATTTAATTGGCAAACCACCATAAGGCCCAGAATGAGGAGTAATATGCTAAAGCAATTTTGCGCTAGTGTAGCCAGCAGTCTGAAAGTGTCAGCCTTCTATATTCACAGCAATTTGTTCCAGGTCCAGCCTCTGAAGGCACACGCAAAAAAATAACAAAGGGGGTTATATACTTTTGCCATCAGATTCATACACAGATGGGAGAGGTTGAGGTTGACTCTGTGCTGGCTTTGATCCTCTGTGTGCAACATTGTGTGGGCAGGACTCACAAGGCAAGTGATATATAGAAAGGATCATAGACTCATGTGGCATGCGCTTGCGAGTGACCTGATCGCAGACAAGCCATCATACATGTGGTTACCAAATACCCTGGCCCAGCCACAATTCATGCATTATGCATAAAAGCCACCTGGCCACTTCTCTGTGCTGACAGAGAGAAGAACATTTTGCTATTAGCTCCATGTTTTCTTGCTTAAAAAAAAAAAAAAGAAAAGAAGGAAAGAAGAGGAATGGGGAAAAGACTCTCTTTAAGTCAGTTTGCTTTATTCGGCTGCTCTCACGGCTCACACCATTCTTCCTCAAAATGTACAGTGACAGCTTAATAATATCATGTACCTGAGTCTCTCCAGGTGGAACTCTCTGAGCGACAGGGGAATGGTGCCAAACACAGCATCCCTGTGTGGAGCGTTTCCTCTTTCCACTGCAAAATGTGCAGGCACTTCCAGACTGTTGCCATTCCAGGTGGGATTCTACCACTTACTAGCAAATTCAGGTTGCACAGTTAAAGGTCATTGGGTACTCTTGTGCAACAAAACACACACACACCACCGCCCCTTTTTGCAGTAAGGAAGGTGATAGCAAAATCCAGTTGGAAAGTATGAGATAACAATTTCTTGATGCAAATGTCATATGTAACATTCCCGCAAATCGGAATGAATGCTCAATAAACAGCTGACATTTTATAGGCTCCCCACATGCTTTGTGGAACTAAATCAGCATGAATGCTCAACACAGAGGTCACCTGGAAGATGTGCCTTCATCATGGTACACGTTTTAATGTGAAACGACCTCATTCACACTTTTTGAAACAGCGCACAGATGGAAACTTGGGGATCCCTTGAAATTCACATTGCTTGGAATTTTGCCACATAGTTCTCCAACCAAGTCATGCGTACAAAAATGCATATATCTGGGGGAAGTGAGCATAACAATACATATATTTGGAGAAAGAACATAGGAAATTACATCATGTCAGAGGAAATTGCTCACAGACAAGTGCATATTAGGGGAAATGCACAATAAAATACTGATGGATTTTCACAATTACTCTTTTTTTTTAAAGTCAATATGTGAGGAACTGAATTTAAGACAAAGAAAAATGAGAAATGGAGAGAAACAGAAATTGACAGATGCATTCAGCCCTAAACTGGACAGGGGCTGACATTTTGGGTGGTGTCCCCAAGTTGGACATCACTTATAGATTTATGAGTACCTCATCCTGCATAGGTTCTTGCATCCTCTGTGGGTGCCCTACACTGACAGGAGTTCATGTATAGGTTTACCACCCACCTGGATCCTCTGTCAGTGTCATTAGGGAGGTGCATTGCTAAACAGTTTTTCTGTTCATGTGTTATTCTGCTTAGCTTTGTGGTTTTAACAGACAGTATCCAATGAAGTAGTTCTGGTAGCAGAAGGACTTTTGGCTGCAGAAAACAACTTTTTCTCCTTCTCCTCGCCCTGTGCACTGCCTAAATATGTTATGGGAGAGGTTCCCCTGACCCCTCAGTGCAGATTTGGCTGCAAAAGTACACAGGAAGAGGAAAGGAAGAGCAATTCCCTTGCACAAGTGGGAATCCTTGACCTAACAGTAGTACCGTGTTGGCTGTTGCCCAATGGTTTTATTGCATCATATATTGTTTTGAATTGTATTTCGTGTAGTTTGCCCTGGAATCATTCAGTTGAAGGATGGCAGTTATGTGTAAATAAATTGGTTGTACACCACATTGGGGCCTTTGGTGAAAGGTACATACATTCTGTGGGAAGGGAAGGAAGAAACAAACAAACAAACAAACAAATCTACACCTTGAAGAATTGTACAGCTCTTCCACTGATTTTTCTAAAAGCTGAATTTGAGCTTTGGAATGAGGAGGGGGGAAATAAACAGGGAAAATGTTAGAGGGTGGTGGTGTTTTGTTCATGATATCATGGAGATACCCTGTAAAATGCATGGCTATTCCACAGCAACTTTTTCATTCCCTTGTGGTCAGTCTTCCAAGAGCTGCATTTCAGTGGTGGGGAGAGCCAGAAACAAAAGTGGGTAGGGCAATCTGTATTCTTTATCTTTATATATTAGATTGCACACCACCATCCAAGCAAACAAGGATCATTATCATGGTTCAGGATCATAAACCAACTTAACAAAAGCACTCAATAAAGGCATAGAGCAGGGTTGTTAAGAGGTGTCGCCTGGGACAGGGACATGGCTTAGGAACAGTCCCAAGGGCCAGACAGAGGGCCACATTTTGTTCCCCACCCACCTGTATTGCAAGAGAGAGAGAGAGAGACCTTTTTTCAGGGGTTTACTGATCTGTGACTCCCAAAACATTTCCTTTCCATCCACCTGTTCCCCCATCAGCATGAGGACGAACCAATTCAAAATGTGACTTTTGCATTATAACTATTCCAATATAATTCTTAAAAGAATGGAAAGAGAATCTGAGGGCAAAGGATAGGAAGGGGGGGGGGGAATAAGAGACTTTCGTTCATTACACTGTCTTGAGCAGCATATGTTACATGTCTCAGTCAAGATGACTGAGGCATGAATTATGGAAGCCATTTGAGATGTGTGTTAATTCTACCTGAACGGAACTGCAGGTTTAAAAATGACTTATTCACCCTACCAAACACTGCATCCTGAGAAAAGGATAAGCAGCAAACGCAAGAGATATCAGATTTAGATGTCATGTTACTGCTGAAATGGTAGTCTGTTTGGAGCAAATGTGTACATTGTACATCAATCTGCTTTTGAAGTTATGCTAATTATTGCCAGTCTCTTCTGTGTATTAAGAACTGACAATTATTGCAAGTGAATCAATCTGTCCTGGGGAGATATGAAGACAGTCTCCTTAAGTGGTGGACATCCCTTTGTCAAGAATTAGAAAGACAAATGGGCTTACTCACAAGTCCTCTGCTTGTGTTCCCTCAAGATTTTAATGATGATTTCACACAAGCTCTACCCACTCATTACTCACAGGAAGGACAGTTGCGTGGTGACTAGGGAGGGAGCCCACCCTCTTAGCCCCACACAAATTGACATTGCATGCAGTTGTCTACAAGGAAACTGCAATGCCAAAATTGATGGACGTTGCCATCAAAATCATCTGCAAAGTGCCAAGACTGTTCTGCCTGAATGCCATGGGCTATGTTATCAAGATATTCAACTGAGCAAATGTCCTGATCACAGAGTACCCCTACATGAGCATGTGTGGTCCCAGGAAGTGGATGCAAAGCTGGAAAGAGGGTTAATAGGAAGGCCACAATCCCCAGACACCACACAATTGCCCCCCCCCCACATGTGAGTGACATAAATTGGGATTCTGTCATATAGCTCCTTCTCTTACCCCCATGAGAAAATAGAGAGTACACACCCCTAACACAAGGGGTGCTGAGCATTGCTCGTTGGTCCAGCCATCCTCTTAACAATGGATTACTTGACGGTTGTGTGAAGGGGTCCTATGAACGTACTGCTGTATGCATGTAGAGTATGTGTGTGGGGACCATGACTGGTCCAGAATCCCTTCTCCCCCATAAAGAGTTCTGGCAGAACATGCAGATGGTAGGGGATGTGGCTTCTGAGTGTATCAGCAGCAGGTCATTTTGCTCCATGTGGATCAACAAGATGTCTTCTGCATTCCTTCAATGTGTGGCTGGGTTGTCCCAACCCTTCCCTTGGCGTGTTGATAAATCAGAGGGTCCAATGGGCAGTGGTTGACTCTCATATCCCAAAGACTCATTGTTGGAAAACATTGCCCCATTCTTAATTCAATATGGAACTGAAGACATAAGGAAACTGACATGTCTAGTCTTCGACTGCCATGGGGTCTGAACTCATCTCTGTCTCAAAGAATGAACCCTCCAAATGCTCTCACCTGCTATTGCTCACATTCAGGACATGAGAGACCTGTCCCCTCTGCTTAAGTGTGAAGGATGCCTGACTTTGGAGAACAAGGCTTCAGCTTCAGCTACCGTCAGTAGCAGCTACTGTTCCAGGGTCATATTTTATACAGCAGTAGCTTGAGTGCATCCACTCCATAAAGAACATTCTGTTTGCTTTGGAAACCTGAGCATACAATTCCCTCAGGCATCTGTGTGCAAGCCATCCCGTGTGAGTCAGTAGCAGGGGACAAAGCAAAAAGGCCTCCATCTGACAGGGCTTTCAAAAAGAGAGTGGCTGTGAGATACAGAATCAGAGCTGCAGATAGCCAGGCTATGCCTCCCATTCCGGAATTTACAAAAATAATTTTTCTACATTTCCTGTTTTACCTGAATTTGTTCCGTTTTTTTCCCCTCTCTCTTTCTTTCTTGCAAAGTCTTTATTGCACTGGGGATAGTGGAAGATGAGAACATCTGTCTCCTATCTAGTAAAAGGCTTTGGGAACATATGTGTTTGTACTAAGTGGATTGCAAAACACATACACATGCACACACAAACCCTCTCATGATCTCGAGTTTGTACGTGGCTGTGTGTGTGTGTGTGTATGTGTGTGTGAGAGAGAGAAAGAGACAGAGACAGAGACAGAGAGACAGAGAGAGAACACAGAAAATGTAAACTTGGTTATCATTTTTTTCTAAATACATCTGATCTAGAGCAAGTGCTATAATTGGATGCTCACCGATTTCTCTAGAGGGTTAAGTCCCCCCCCCACCAATCCTTTTTTAAAAAACTGACCATACTCAGTTGAGTGAATGAAAACATCTCGGGGGCGGGAGGAGTTACATCTGGGAATGCCCAGAGGGACATTTCCAGTCCAAATCTTAAAGCTGCCTCTTCTGGAATGTACAAGCTGTTGGGAGAGGCAGAGTGAGTGAACCAGAAACTGATTCACGAATGGATTGTCTATAAAAGAGGTGGTGTTCTGCTAGGCGCTCGCAGCATAAGTTGAAAACCCCAAGTTCAAATCTCACTTTGGCTATTAGGTCACTGGGTCACCTCCTGGTTTCAGTCCCCATCCATAACATGGGATTATAAATACTGATGATAAGTCCATGTGCCCCAACAGTAGAGACCCAGGCCACCAGACATTTGTTTCAGTTGGACCTGAAACAAAATTACCTTTTTATTTTATTTTTTATTTATTAGATTTATATATCACCCTTCATTGAAAGATCTCAGGGTGGTTCACAAGGTAAAAACACAGGACCCAAGTTAAGACAGTGGAGCCCCAGTTCCTCACATGTCTCTTTCAGGTTCCTCTCCGTGGTTATGTGTTTAACAATCAAACCCTCTTTCACAGGGAACTCTGGGAATTGTGAGGAGAACAGGGGTCTCCCAACCATGTGCAGCACCCTTGGCAAACTACAGTTCCCAGGACTTTTTGCGGGGGCTAGGGTGGGTGGCAAGAGCAATGACTGGTAAGGGTGCTTTAAATATAAGGTGTACATAGAAGTGGACTTATAGTTTAAGAAGAGTTTGGATTTGATCACTAGCCTAAGGAGTCTCAAAGCAGCTAACAATCTCCTTTCCCTTCCTCCCCCACAGCAAACACTCTGTGAGGTGAGTGAGGCTGAGAGACTTCAGAGAAGTGTGACTAGCCCAAGGTCACCCAGCAGCCACATGTGGAAGAGCAGAGAATCGAACCCGGTTCACCAGATTACAAGTCCACCGCTCTGAACCACTACACCACACTGGGGTGAGGCAAGGCAGGAGCAAGCATTGGTCCCTGCCAAGCACCGAGGTCACAAGATTCTGCATGCTGATGCTGTCTCCACATCCAGTTGTGAAGTCGCTGTAGTTCCAGGTCCCTGCTCTATAAATATCAGCTGATCATCTGTGTTAGCAAGCAGGCCTGTTGAACCATCGTGGGCCGTGATGACTATGCTCTACACCCACAGTCAGAGTGGTAATGCTTCTGAACATCAGTGGCTGGAAACCACTGGAGGAGATAGTAGTCCTATGCTTGGATCCTGTTTGAAGGTTGTGCATCAGCATTTGGCTGCCCACTCTGAGAATAGGATGCTGGACTAGATGGGCCTTTGGCCTGATCCAGCGGGATCTTCTTACATTCTTAGGAACCAAAGCTGCCATCTCTTCACAACACAGTAGCATTCTCTTTACAATATATTTATCCATTCACATTTTCTCATTCTTTTTTTCACAGGAAAAAGTCAGCGCTCTCCGTCCATGGCATGCGGCTTCACTCAGCAGGGGAAGCAGAGGACTCTCAGCACCACGCCTCTCCCCGTCCCCCGTTCCGAAGCCTTTAAAAAGGCTCCCTCTCAGGTCGGGGGGGGGCCGCAAATGGTGCCCGCCGAGTCACCAGGTCCACAGGCTTCTGTGCCTGTGGTTTTTTAGGGTCCCCGCATCGCCGTCGCCACATGTAGGTTTTGCAAAGCATACATAAGAAACCGAATGGTTGTGGGGGGGGCACACTTTATTTCCCCCGCCGTTTCAGTAAATTGAACAGATTATGTAGTGGATCTGGCAAGGTCACCCCAGCTGACGTAACAGCGCAGGAACGCAAAGTGACATTCCATGATATCACGCAAAATTATGAAAACCACATCTTGCGCTTAAGACTGGAGTGGTGTTTAAGAATTCAAACGGCTGGTTTTGGCAGACGTCTAATTGTAATACTGTAACAACGCTGCAGGCAATTTTCTTTGATTTAATTAGATGAACTGTGGGTTTTTTCTTTTTTTTAAAAAAAGTCTTTATTATGTAGAAATGAAATATGTATAAATTTAATTTTTAATCTTGTCACTACAGAAGTAGGAAGGTATAAGCTGATTCTTTTAATTTACCCTCTTTGTTTAAGGGGGGAAATTAAATTAATCTTATCACAAGTGTAATGAGTAATTGATTTTATTTTAGTATTATTATTATTATTATTATTATTATTTTGCACTTGAGTCCAAAGTGACAGAGTTAAGATTGCCTGGCTTTCAACCGCTTCATCTTTTCGAAGGCAAACACAGTCAGAGGCCTCTCAATTTTCTGTTTCCCCCCAAGACTATAATAATATTAACATTTAAATCAGAGCATCTATTTGAAAATACAATAATCTAAAAGATTTAGCCATAGGGCAAAACTCAGAAACAATGTGAGGCTCCAGTAAGCATATGGAACTCTGGGCTAGGAACAGGAAGGAAGAGGGACTTTCATTGTTTCGCACTTCCGGAACGGATATGCAAACTGAAATACAGCTATCCTTTGAAATCCAAATTTATCCAAATTTCGGGACGCAACTTTCCAACAACAGCAAAAAGAAAACATACAAAAATATGAATATTAGGGGGGAAACTTTCAACAGAAATGCATATATTGCAGAAAATCGCCTTGTCCACTCAATATATATGGCCACCCAGCTATTTTGATCTGCCGAACTGGCTCTGCTAAAGAAATGCCACATTCTGCATTTCTAAGAAGTCAAAATTTTAGTTCAGCCACACCCACACTGCAAAACTCCCTGCCTCTTCCTTATACTCATCTAGGTGCCCAGTGAAAACATTTTTTCTTTAGGAAAGCCTATCCAGACATATAGAATGTTGACACGTGTTTTAATCTGATATTGACCTCATTTTTATTTTTTATTTTGACGTATTTTGAATGTTTTAAACAGTTGTTTTTAGGATTATGATAGTCAGCATCAGCATCACAATCCGATGTGGAAACGGAGCAAATTAAACATGTTTAGAAGAAGGATAACATTTAGAGAGGCTGGAATTAATAGATCCACCCATTGCTATAATGGTTAAAGCAATACTGACTTCTGCCATGGAAGCCAGTCTTTCCAACCAACATGCCACAAGTCATCAGAGGAGGCAAAATCTCTTGTCTTGTTCCTTCTGGCTAGCTCGTCCCCTTCATTCCCTTCCTGAATTTCTTTAATTGGCAGGATTTCTAAAATTAATTCCAGAAATTACTGTGGGAGGGGCTATTAAACAGGGATGGGGGATCTGTGTCCTTCATGTTGTTGCTGGACTGAAGCTCCCATCTTTCCTGACTATTGGCCAGGCTAGCTGGGACTGAGGGAAGTCCAACAACGTGTGGAGGGCCGCAACCCCCCGCACCCATGCCTTAAAATAATACTTAGTCCAGGACTCCAGCAATGACTCTGATGGATAGAATGTGCTTTAATAAATATTGTTAATTCAGGCTTCTCAATACACTTACTTGCAAAGCATTTTGCGTGTTCAGACCCAGAAACCTCCCCCCTAAATAAATTCACACATGACTCAAATTTTTGGTTTTGGTTTTTTGTCAGAATTTAGGCCACAACTTTATTGATTACAGAAAGTGACTGGTTGCATAGCCTCTGGTTCGACTAGCTCCCTGCCATGCAGATAGCGCTGACCCAGGGTTCTAGCATAGGTCAGCCAAGGGTGAACACCAGGATAAGCAGAAAGCCGGGAATGGGCTAACTCTGCCACCCAAATGTGCCCCTGGATTCAGGCAGGGGCACAACCCCCTCTCAGGGGTTGACCAAACCATCAAGTCCCTGGATTCCTTTAACGGAATACCCTTCACATAGGGATGGCGAGAGCATTCTCCCATCCCTATCACCTTTGATAAGGGCCTATCCGCAACCTTACAAGTTGTGACAATTTGCTACGTGGCAGGCGAAATCCAAATGGCAATAGCCAATCAGCCAAGTGGGGAAAATTCCTGCCGTGCCCCTGTCCCAACAACAGACGGCACACGACAGCATAGCAAGGTCAAGTGCAATAAGCCCTAAAAGTAGGGAGAGGTGGGCAGGTGTTCCGAAAGCACACGATGAAAGAGGAAGCTCCAGGTCACATGCATGGGCATAAATAGGTCCCTCAAACTGTTTGACCTGCGTCCCATTGGCCAGATTGCACTCAGCTACGAGGGACCTACTAATCGGGTGTTATGGCTGACCAATCGTACCCACCCACAACACAGGGTGTCGGTTGTCCAGGTCTCACCACAGTATGTTCCCTCTTTAAGGGAGGAACCAATTTCCTTCAACAAAATGCATGTTCCTTTCACCAATATAAGCATTTCTATGCATTTTTTTTCCAAATAGCTGGCTACAGAATTGTGTTTGCAAAAGTCAGAGATGTGTGGATTCTGAAACGTGTTTCCAAAAGTGCAAATTAGGCAGGCTCGCCTTTAAATCTGAACTGAATTGAATTGCTCCCTCTTCTCTAACGCCTATGGCAAGTCTAGTCTAAAGTAAGCGATATTGGTGCTGGAAGTTGCAGCATGATTCATATGCGTAGCTGGTCCCTTTTTATTTAGCCCCTTGTAGGGTGGGGTCCAAACACAAACCATCATTTCTTACATTAACAAGGGCAAGTTCACGTTCTATTTGGGGCATTGCTGGATATTCTCCTCGCACCTGAATCGGCCAAGCTTGCAGTGTGCACATCCTACCTGAATTGGCCCTATGTTTTGTTTACCCTGTGAGCATCTTTTTTTGGAGAACATTGTGTTTTTGTAAATTATTTCTTCTACATTAAAGCTAAGCTAGTTCTCATTTAAATTAGCAGTGTCCGTTCCTGCTCCCCTTCCTCTCTCTCTCTCTCTCTGGTGTTTTTTTTTTTTTTTAAGACAGGCAATTTAGTAATTAGAAGTCCTTTCATTAAGTTAGATGTGCTCTCAGCATGGGTTATCCTGGGTGTTGTTGTTTTTCCCCCTCAGGAGGGCTATTTGTTCCCTAGTAGCTTGGCTCTCTCCCACCTCCTGGCCCATAAAGCTAATGTTTCCCATTTACAGCCTTGATTGTGATTTTTACTGTCTGTGTCACCACTGCAACCATCAGGACCCTCCTTTCAATTCGAGGTTGATTGGTTGAATCTGTCTCCAAGTAACTCTGCCTCTGTTTATTTTGTACAAACATCATTACAACATTGTAGGGCATACACACACACACATACATATTTCAAATGTAGGCTAACGTGGTGACTTAGAAGACTAAAGGGGGTTAATTTATGGAGTCTGCTATTTGCCAGAGACTGGTATTACTCCTGGAGATGGAAGACAGGATTATCAATCCTGAATTTGCAACAAGGGTGCGCGAGGGTCACTAGGCACTGGTTGTTATGTGTAGTTTCCCCCAAATATTTTCCCACCTAAAGGAGGGATGATGCAAATATAGCAAAAATTGTATTGTGCTGAGGATAAACTTCACTCATTATAATGCTACGCAAGAAAACACACTTTCCCTATTGACTTCTTCAATTGCTCTTGCAATCATTAAAAAAAAGAAGAAGACAACAACACCTCTATGCTGTTTTTCAAGGACTCAGATGTAGAACAGGAAAATAGGAAGTTGCTCTGTACTGAGTCAGACTCCCAGCCCACCTTGTTCAGGATTGTCTAGGCCAGGGATAGAGAACCTGTGCTCCTCCCCATGTCCCAGCTGCCGTCTATTGGCAATGGCTGGGATGGATGGGAATTGGAGTCAAAATACACCTGGAAGGCTACAGGTTCCCCAGCCCTGGCCAACACTGACTGGCAGCAGATGTCCAGTGTTCTAGACAGAGGCTTCTCCCATCTCTCCCTGATGACACTGGGGGATTGAAACTTGGACCCTCTACATGCAAAAGCATGTGCTCTGCCACTGAACCACAGCCCTTGCCCAAATCTCTGCCTCTTGAGTCTGTGTGGGTTTAGTCCTTCCAGTCCTCTCTATGCATGTAAAGGAGAATGGATATGCAGCATCAGTCCTTGTGACTGGCAGGTACTGTGGAACCTGTGGTTCCCTGGCATAATTCTGTGATGCCAGGAAAGGCCACGGTTCCAAAGAACAATCAGAACCTTAAAGTCGGTTTTCATATGTACTACCTAATAATGAATAGGGATACTTGAGGAATTAGTTCTTTGCAAACTAACCTTATCCACTAACCTTATCCTTAACTTTATCTCTTGGATTAATGTTTGAATCAGAAGGGAGTCATCCTGCAGATTTGGGAGTTCTCTGAACTTTGTATTTCTTTGTGCATATGTTTTTTGTTTTTTTCCTTGACAAAACTGGGAGAATTAAGGCTGGGAAAATATGTCAATTTCAATTTCTTCTTTTCCAGCCTGAAATTCAGTTCTCCACATTTCCACGTCAACTGATGATGATTACAACTTTTTTAAAAGTCTTCCTGAAAATTCACTTGCATTTTAGCACAAATTTGTCTGAATGTACACATGCTCGTATGCAGTTTTCCCTAACAAACCCACACCCACAATGGGGGGCATGAGGGATGCATGGGGGGAGGAGAGGAGGGAAGAACCCCATTGTGCTAGTGGGAGCCCTTGTACTGATTCTTTTGACTACTCTCTTGAATCTGACACAAAGTGCTTGGAGTGGATCAACTTGAATCCCTTTTTTCCTAATCAGGTTCACCAGCAATGGTGGGAGCCAAAGGAAATGTACTTCCCATGGTCTCCGCCACTGCTCACTAATGCTGTGCAAGCTTGCAGCATCATACCAGGATGAACAGGGATCGCCTGATGCAAACCTTCCCCATCACTGACACTCTGTTGGTTAAGGGAAATGAGGGCGATAGGGAACTTCCATATGGGCCCCCGGTTGGATCTCACTGGTGGAAGCAATCATGGCAAAAAGGTTAAACATGGATAGGACTTGGGGAAAGTATTAAGACCTCCTTGAATACCAAGAGGGTAATATACAACTAAGAGAGAGACAGGAGGTCTCTAACTGGATATCTGATTGGTTTCAATATTTTCAAATAAATGACATGTTCAAAAAAGATAAAGAAAGTGGATTTATTCAAGAAGGCTCAGAATCTGAGAAAGTGATTTTGGGGCCACACACACACACACACACACACACACACACACACAAATACACAGGTGTGTGTGTGTGTGTGTGTGTGTGTGTGTGTATTGCTGGAATGGGAGACTAAAGATGAACAGGAAGCAATGATAAAATGGACCATTGATATTGGGCATAATATTGAAATTGATGAATGGGGAAAACTATGGAACCAAACAATGAACTTGTCTGCATGTTATCAAATAAGAGAAAACATGCAAAAAATCAAATACAGGTGGTATTTGACCCCGGTCAAATTACCGAAAATGTATAAAAGAGATTCAAAATTTTGTTGGAAATGCCTAGAAGTTGAGGGTACACTTATTCACTTATGGTGGAAATGCAACCAGGCAAAGGAATTTTGGTAAATGGTCTATTACGAGTTTTTTTAAAAAATCTTTAAATTCACATTCCCTAAGAAACCGGAAGCATTCCTTCTTGGTATAATTGGGAATGAGTAACCAAAAAAGTCCATAACATATTTTTATATGCAACAACAACTGCAAGGACAGTATACTCAAGGTATTGGAAACAAACAGAGATCCCAGGGAAAGAACAATGGTTAAATAAACTAATGGAATATGCAGAGCTTTCAAGTTTGACATCTAAAATAAGAAATATACGGTAGTTGATAAATGAGGAGTGAGCGGGAGTATCTAGGGGAATATTTGCAAAAATTTGATCTCAAAGATAAATTTCAGGTAGGGGATACTTCTTGACCAACAGCTGATAATGTAAAAGATACAAGAAAGTTGAAAATAAGGTGAAGGAATTACTGTATATGCAGCTAAATAAGATGTACAAAGGACTGTCATGGAATGCTGGGTGAAAAGTCCAAAATAATTACTGTATAAATATGGGAAATGATATGAGTGTATGGGTGAAAACATAATAATAATAATAATAATAATAATAATAATAATAATAATAATAATAATAATAATACATACATACATACATACATACATACATATGGAGAAAGGGAGCAGTTTTAGCTAGGCATTGGCCCACGCTCCAGAGAACTCCAGACCTGAGCCTCAACTAAGGGGATGGGGCAGATACCAAGGATCCAGTGTGATTCTTTTCACACCATTAAGGGATGTGAGAAGAGTTTTAATCATACTAGCAGGTGGGGTTTGGTTTGGATACCCCAACAGCACCTGCTCACCTGGGATCATCAGTTACACTCTCATAACCTCCTTAGCTGTTGAGGGCCCTGTGGAAAGATCTTTCCACACTTTCCAAAGTTTGTGAATGATGGTCACAAGAAGCAAACAGAGAACAATACAATGACTGTATTTTGAAAGGCATCAGATGGAAATATTCTGGGCATTAAAGGGGGATGGGGAAGAGTAGCTAGTCTATTGATTTCCAAGCAATGACAATTAACAGAAAAACAGATTTCTGATTTCTGGAGAGGACAAGAGATATACCGGAGAAAGTAAGGAGTTGGGACCTCTTCTAGCAGCTGAACATTCTTCCTAGGAAGAGCCCCCCCCCCTTCGCTCCCACCCCAAGACCTCTGCTATAGGATAAAGGCGATTGACATCAATAGCCATTTTCCATTTGATGACTGGTAGAAATGCAAATTGACACTATTAAAAAAAAGAAGATGAAAAGCAGGGGGAGGGGAGATGTTCTAAATCTATTTGGGAGGAGGGGGGAATAGTGGCAGTTAAAACCAATAAAGTCTTTTATTTGAATGCCATTAGTGGGGTTTGGCAGCCATCCGCGCCATCTACTTCAGAGAAGCACAGCACAGATTAAGAGCCTGCGTGGTAATTTGCACATATGGAAATGCTTTTTCTCGCCGTTCTGATGGCTCTGTTGTGGACAGATGGAATTAGCGAGCACTCCAAAGCCGTGAAGGCAAACACATTTTTTTCAAAGAGAGAGAGAGAGAGAGAGAGAAGATGACAAAAGAAACAAGCCCTTCTCTTCTTTTCTCCCTCTCGTGTGAGAAACTCCAGCCTGATATAAATAAATAAGTGGCATTAACCACAGACCAATATCACTGACTCCTTTTTCCCAGCTTGGCATGAATAGCTTGACTTTCTCTTCTTTGAGGTTGCAAATCGTCATAATCTTTGTCATCGTTTTCGAGAAAGGAGAAGACTATGATACATAACCAAGGAGTGGCACATCAAAGACAGTGTTCAGATGCCGGTTGTATGGAGAACCCCTTTCGCTCTCAACAGCGGGCCTCGTAACACCAGCTTCCCACCCTGACACTGTTTGCTGTTAACAGTGAGCCACATTTCTCTCTCCCTCTTTCCTTGCATGCCTTGTGCTGGTGACGCTCAGTCTTGCTGCTGAGCAGATTTTTCTCCCACCAATTTCCCTGCAAAGGGATAGGGAGATGGCATCCCTGTTATGACTCTGTTGCAGAAGGCAGATCATATTTACAATTCCAGCAACAGAGGAAACCAACTGCTCCCTGGAATGGGGGAGAGGGGCAACTCAAGGAAGGCACAAGCATCCGTCTGTCTATAGAGACGACCCTTTAGGTCCCTTCCAACTTAACAGTACTGTGATTTTATGGCTCCCATGGCCCATAACTCTGTTTCTGGGGCTCCCGCAACCGTCAATTTCAAATGTGGGGATAGCGAGTGCAAGGCGCATGCAGAGGGAGGAGAGGGAAGCCCCACTGTTATACTAGTGTAATCATTAAGTTGAATACTGGTTTCTCCATCTCCATTTCTCTCTGCCTTCCCTAACTGTAGTCTAGATACTTTGGACTACACATCCCATCATCTCTACTCAGTGGGTGGTGTACCATTTCTCTCTGTGGGTGGGATCCTCTTTTCAATCTCCTACTGGTCTCTCTTCTATTTCCTCCCTTCTTGCCACACTCAGGAAATTGTGTCAATGGCCACATGTGGCTGGAATTATGGGAGTTGTAGTCCCAGGCTGGGAAAGATTGATCTATTGAATGCTTGCCAAATCCTCCCCAACTCAGTCTCCAACACCATGGCAAATTTGGGAGTTCTGTCTTTCCAAAGCTGATCCAGTTTTGTACAGTCAGTGTAGTTGATACTGAGCTAGATAGACCAATGGACTGACAGTGCATGGCAGCCTCCAATGTTCATATTAGGGCTGGGCACAGCCCACTCCCAAACCCAATTTAATGTCCAAATCTGAGCCTTTGGACTGAGCCAACCCAACCCTGATCCAATTTAAATGTATAGGTGGTAAGGGGGAATGCTGTTGTTTAGTTGTTTAGTCATGTCCGACTCTTTGTGACCCCATGGACCAGAGCACGCCAGGCACTCCTGTCTTCCACTGCCTCCCGCAGTTTGGTCAAATTTGTGTTAGTATCTTCAAGAACACTGTCCAACCACCTTGTCCTCTGTCATCCTCTTCTGCTTGTGTCCTCAATCTTTCCCAACATCAGGGTCTTTTCCAGGGAGTCTTCTCTTCTCATGAGGTGGACAAGGTATTGGAGCCTCAGCTTCAGAATCTGTCCTTCCAGTGAGCACTCAGGGCTGATTTCCTTCAGAATGGATAGGTTTGATCTTCTTGTAGTCCATGGGAAGCTCAAGAGTCTCCTCCAGCACCATAATTCAAAAGCATCAATTCTTCGGTGATCAGCCTTCTTTATGGTCCAGCTCTCACTTCCATACATCACTACTGGGAAAACCATGTTGTTTGTTGTTGTTTAGTCATTTAGTCGTGTCCGACTCTTCGTGACCCCATGGACCAGAGAACGCCAGGCACTCCTGTCCTCCACTGCCCCCCGCAGCTTGGTCAGACTCATGCTGGTAACCTCGAAAACACTATCCAACCATCTCGTCCTCTGTCGCCCCCTTCTCCTTGTGCCCTCCATCTTTCCCAACATCAGGGTCTTCTCCAGGGAGTCTTCTCTTCTCATGAGGTGGCCAAAGTACTGGAGCCTCAGCTTCACAATCTGTCCTTCCAGTGAGCACTCAGGGCTGATTTCCTTCAGAATGGAGAGGTTTGATCTTCTTGCAGTCCATGGGACTCTCAAGAGTCTCCTCCAGCACCATAATTCAAAAGCATCAATTCTTCGGCGATCAGCCTTCTTTATGGTCCAGCTCTCACTTCCATACATCACTACTGGGAAAACCATAGCTTTAACTATACGGACCTTTGTTGGCAAGGTGATGTCTCTACTTCTCAAGATGCTGTCTAGGCCTGTCATTGCCCTTCTCCCAAGAAGCAGGCGTCTTTTAATTTCGTGGCTGCTGTCACCATCTGCAGTGATCATGGAGCCCAAGAAAGTAAAATCTCTCACTGCCTCCATTTCTTCCCCTTCTATTTGCCAGGAGGTGATGGGACCAGTAGCCATGATCTTCGTTTTTTTGATGTTGAGCTTCAGACCATATTTTGCACTCTCCTCTTTCACCCTCAATAAAAGGTTCTTTAATTCCTCCTCACTTTCTGCCATCAAGGTTGTGTCATCTGCATATCTGAGGTTGTTGATATTTCTTCCGGCAATCTTAATTCCGGCTTGGGATTCATCCAGCCCAGCCTTTCGCATGATGAATTCTGCATATAAGTTAAATAAGCAGGGAGACAAAATGCAGCCTTGTTGTACTCCTTTCCCAATTTTGAACCAGTCAGTTGTTCCATATCCAGTTCTAACTGTAGCTTCTTGTCCCACATAGAGATTTCTCAGGAGACAGATGAGGTGATCAGGCACTCCCATTTCTTTAAGAACTTGCCATAGTTTGCCATGGTCGACACAGTCAAAGGCTTTTGCATAGTCAATGAAGCAGAAGTAAATGTCTTTCTGGAACTCTCTAGCTTTCTCCATAATCCAGCGCATGTTTGCAATTTGGTCTCTGGTTCCTCTGCCTCTTCTAAATCCAGCTTACACTTCTGGGAGTTCTCGGTCCACATACTGCTTGAGCCTTCCTTGTAGAATTTTAAGCATAACCTTGCTAGCGTGAGAAATTAGTGCAATTGTGCGATAGTTGGAGCATTCTTTGGCACTGCCCTTCTTTGGGATTGGGATGTAGACTGATCTTCTCCAATCTTCTGGCCACTGCTGAGTTTTCCAAACTTGCTGGGAAAACCATAGCTTTAACTATATGGACCTTTGTCGGCAAGGTGTTGTCTCTGCTTTTTAGATCCTGCGTAGGTTTGTCATTCCTTTTTCTCCCAAGAAGCAAGTGTTTTTTAATTCCATGACTGCTGTCACCATCTGCAGTGATCATGGAGCCCAAGAAAGTAAAATCTCTCACTGCCTCCATTTCTTCCCCTTCTATTTGCCAGGAGGTGATGGGACCAGTGGCCATGATCTTAGTTTTCTTATGTTGAGCTTCAGACCATATTTTGCGCTCTCCTCTTTCACCCTCATTAAGAGGTTCTTTAATTCCTCCTCACTTTCTGCCATGGATATATTTGTCTCCTTCCCTCCTTCCTGAGCCAGGGTGGTTCAGTCCTGTGGAGTGCTCCTTCACATGCAACTTCTCTCTAGGGGAATGAGCTTGCAAATGAGCAACCTGCAGATTATATTCAGTATTCTGGGTGTAGCTCCAGGGGTGGGATGTTAGGCAGGAATGAGAGGCATGTGGGACAACCACTTAAGGACCAGCACCCTGCTCCCAATGTCCAAAATCATGCAGTCCACCACTACCTCCTCCTGGAAGCAATTCAGCCAGGAGGTGCATCTCTTCTCCTCCAATACCTTTTTGCTGTTTCTCCCTTCTTCCTGCCTGACCTCTTCTTCTTCCTGCCCGACGCCAGCTTCTCCTGCCTGCCTGACAACCACTCCCTGACAGCCATGGATCATGTTGGGTTTCCTGACTCAACCTGTGGCAACCTGGGACAGTCTCTACCCGACTTGGGCAAATGAGCCAAAGCAGCCAATTGGGTTCTGGTGTCAGCCAAATCCAATGCACAGCCCTACGCCCGATGTTCCTACATGCCACTGGGAAGTGCAGTGAAAAATGGGAGGATTTCTGTAATGTTTGAAAGGTATGCACAGACAGGAGGGGTTTCGTAATCAATCCCTCTTCCCATGGAACTCTGGGAACTGTAGTTCTGTGAAAGGAAAGAAGGTCTCCTAAGAACTCTTGGCATCCTCAACAAACTACAGCTCCCAAGATTCTTTGGGAGAAGCCATGTGGTATGATATTGCTTTAAATATACAGCACATCTTTCTCCTTTCCCTCTTGCTGGGCTTTCTATTCCCCCACCCACCATACTGTTCTTCACTACTTCAGACAGCTTCAACCTCCACCCCACCACCTGAGTTTCAGGATGGCGCCTGCTCTGCCAGGAGCAGGTTTTGGACCTCAAGACAAAGACTGGAGATTTGACACCCCACTGTGTTCAGCTGTTTGTTTGTATCTTGCAATTTTTATTACAGGTAGTTTTGAAGATTTCAGAAATAACACTTGTTTACACATATATTTTCTTGGGAACGGTTTGCAGTTTTTGCCACACACAGATTTTCTGTCTATTTAAACATTGTTTTATAGTATTGTAATTATCAGGGATGGGTTTTTTATTATTATATCACAGTAAGTCTTAACATGGTGAATGATATACTGATTATTTGTTAAATTAAATGTCGTGTAGGTGCACCCTGTCAAGATGTGCTAAAAGAGAGCTTTTGCATTTCAGTTTCATTTTGCAAAAACTGTCTCTCATCCTGTGCTGTAAGCCACCCTAACCTCTGCCTTTGGAAGCCTTAAAGAAGCTTTTGCAAGAAAGGGGCTCTGAGTGTTTCCACACAATCCATCTTCTGCCATTCCTGACCAGTGGTGCACATATGTTTGTTGGACTTTTCTCTGCTTGCAGTGCTGTTTTTCTAGAAAAAGAGGTGCCAGAACTCACCATGAACCCTCCCTTGTTCTCTTATAATGGCAATGGCACCCACCTCTGAGGTGGCAGAACTGAGTTCTGGTGAGTTCTGGCTGGGGGAAAAAAAGCCCTGGTTGCTTGGATGGGGTACCTGTCAATGGAGGTATGCTGGATCAGATGCTACTATGTGGAATTTTAGAGCACTGGAGGAAGTCTGAGGCTGTCAGCTCTATAACTTGAGCTTTTTTTTTTAATTGGATCAAATCTAGGACCTCCTGCGTGCAAATATGAGCTGTGGCCTCATGTTTTGCAATTGACCATTAAGCCTAGATCTGGGTCTATGGTACAGCAGCTACTGCACAAACGTTGCACCAAATGTTGGGAAGTGGGGAGGAGTGAATTCATTTTTTTTAATATTCTCAAGTGAATTTCACCACCCACAAATAACCATGTGAAGTGGCCTCTGCACCTAAGCTTAAAGCCAATTAAAGTAATATCTAAAAATCATGCGTTCTTTAAAACACACATTCATACATATATCCCACCCAGCCCTCCCTCTCCCTTCAAGCTTAAAGCCTAGGAACCTTCTCTTAAAATTGCCTTCGTTAGATGAGGTAACTCCAGGCTTCTTCTTCCTGGAATCCGGTCTCTCTCTCTCTAAAAAGAAGAGCCGTTTCCATTCGGAGGCCCGATATTGCAAAAATATTTGACATACTGAGTGTCTACTAAGGGGGGGGGGACACACTTTTGCATCATTTAAAGAGTGCCAATTAAATGGCTACATAAAAGAGATATGGAAATCGCAAGTCAGGAACTCTGCATTACAGAAACAGCACTGGCTTTCTGGAGCTCCACCGCCTCTAATCTCCTGTAAGCTTCTATTTCAACTCAAGAGTTTTAACTAAATTCCCTTTCCAACTTTTCTTGTCCCACATGAAAGAAGGGCTGACTTGAATGCAGCAGGCTGGAGTGCTTAAAAGACAGAAAAAAGAGGAATGTTTACTCTAAGTGGAACATCATGGGGCTCTTCGCAGCAGTTCTAATGGCATTTCTCCTCCAGCTGTATTTATTTATCTTTACATTTCCCAATAAAAATTACATTTTCTTTTCAGAAGCCATCTATAATTAACTTCTCCTTTTCAGCTGATGGCGGTAGGCATTGACAGCATAGCTTAAAACGCACACAGAGGCACAATACGAAACGCCTGAAGCATGGCAAGTAGGGTGAATGGGACAACTCCCCAGATCTGGAAATGAAGCTGAGCCTAGACATAAGCAGCAATGCTTACGAATTTTCCCTTTTTGAAAGGCTTGTTTTTTATTACAAGCGGAGAGCCATTCAGGATAAATAATGAGGCAATGCCCCGCTTTGTCCCTGTGCTGTTGGCAGCCATTTTGGGTGCATGCTCAGAAGGTGATTATTTTGACCTGGGAGTTGGAATCTTAGGCTTGAGGGCCAAATATGGCCCTCAAACTTCTCCATCTGGTCCTCAGAGCTCTCCCCTGGCCACCCCCCTCACTGGCCCTGCTTCACACCCTGAGTGTTGTTGCTGACTGGAATTCTTATACAGTGCTAACTCGGGTTAAGTACTTAATTCATTCCGGAGGTCCGTTCTTAACCTGAAAGTGTTCTTAACCTGAAGCACCACTTTAGCTAAGGGGGCCTCCTGCTGCTGCCGCGCCACCGTAGCACAATTTATGTTCGCATCCTGAAGCAAAGTTCTTAACCGGAAGCACTATTTCTGGCTTAGCGGAGTCTGTAACCTGAAGCGTATGTAACCTGAGGTACCACTGCAATGCTTCCTGCTTGTCCTGATGGTGGATACAGGAGTGTATTATTGCACCCACTTTTGTCTCTGGCCCTGCCCATCTCTGGTATGTGGCCAACCATGGTGTATTGCGGGTCATGTGGGAACACTGCTACCATGAATAACAGGATGGACCTTTTACAGTTTTGTGTTCAGGCAAATGACCCCCCCCCCCAATGGAAACTAGAGAAGACAATGCTAAGTACAAACCTGCAAGAATGCAGAATGAATTAAGTTGTGTGCCCAGATTTTGAGGGAAGATATTGTTCTGTAGGATAAAGCTTCCACGAGATTCTCAGTTTTAGCAGATAAAGCAGCAGATATTTTTGGCACAGAACAATTACCTCTAGGTGTAAGCTTTGTGGGAGAAAGTGATGGCAATGCATTTGTACATGAGGAATTCTTTGTGTTCATGTCAATCTTGCATAAGATATAGTCAACATTATTTACTTTTATTTTGTTAAAGGTAAAGGTAAAGGGACCCCTGACCATTAGCTCCAGTCGTGACCGGCTCTGGGGTTGCGACGCTCATCTTGCTTTATTGGCCGAGGGAGCCGGCGTACAGCTTCTGGGTCATGTGGCCAGCATGACTAAGCCGCTTCTGGCGAACCAGAGCAGCGCACGGAAACACCGTTTACCTTCCTGCCGGAGCGGTACCTATTTATCTACTTGCACTTTTTAGCACCCTGCTTTCAAACTGCTAGGTGGGCAGGAGCAGGGACCGAGCAATGGGAGCTCACCACATCACGGGCATTCAAACCGCCGACCTTCTGATCGGCAAGTCCTAGGCTCTGTGGTTTAACCCACAGTGCCACCCGTGTCCCTCTTTTATTTTGTACTTGATTGCAATAAGGGCTCATTCACACTTAACTTTCTTGGCATTGGTTCATGCTTTACTGGTCTGTGTCCGAGTGCTTTTGTATATACATACATACCTTGACTGGATCTAGACACATCAAAGAAGCAATTCAATTAAATGCATTGTAAACTTTGTATGAAAAATCGGGTTGGCAAAAACAGAACTCCACATCGCCATCTGATGTCACAGTGTTAGAATGTATATACAACACATATAAGGCACTTTTTCTTTGCTAATGTAGCTGAGTGCCTTGACACTTTCCCCAGGAAAACCTGATCTTTACTACTGAATTTGAGCAAAATGTGGTTTTTCTGCAAATTGCCATTTGGTCCAATTCAGTGGTAAAAAATGACTGGACCTTTGCCTAGAAATGCAGAGCAAATGTAAGTGTGGATGAATCCTAAATTAGTTATCATAGAATATCATAGAATTGTAGAGTTAGAAGGGACTATGAGGGTCATCTTGTCCAAGCCCCTACAGTGCAGGTATCATTTGCCCAACATGGGACTCAAACCCAAGTCCTTGAGGTTAAGAGTTTAATTCTCTACCAACTGAGCTACATGACTGACTGACTCAAAGATACAGAAAATTACACAAGTATTGTCTCACAACTCAAGCAATTAGCAGGATCAAGCAAAGACAAGACAAGATGGCCAGTTGTGGTTTTGCATCAACTTTAATTGTCTGGTGATCACATGCCCGTCACTCAAGCTTTGCAATCTGTGAAGTTTCTTGGAACAATAGAACGAAGCAAGGTAGCTGGTGAGGAAACCTTTAGCAAAACAATAGAGAAGTGTCAGAAACTGGCAGTTGATGTAGATGGAGAAGTTAGAGCACACAGACAAGTCATACAACAGGAAAACCATGTCAATTATCCCAACAAATCCTCAGAAGATCCTTACTTATCACCTCACTGAGGCCTCATTTCAGTGATGAAACCAACCAGCCTCCAATTTGTTGAAACTACACCCACGTCAGATTTGCCACACTGAAGAAAGAGACTTTGTTACTTGCCTTGGTGTGAGCTGTGGTCAAATGGGCATAAAAAAAGAAATCCACAGGACATAGGGTATAACATTATGTTTGCTGACTGGGAAAAGTTATGGACCACAGGTTTGAGATTTACGGCATGTAATGCCTTGAAAGAAAATATTATGAAAATGATATATAGGTGGTACATGACTCCAGTCAAGCTTGCAAAGATATACCATTTATCTGACAATAAATGTTGGAAGTGTAAAGAAGCTGAAGGAACTTTCTTTCACCTCTGGTGGACTTGCCCTAGGGTGAAGGTTTTCTGGGAAATGATATATAATGAGTTGAAAAAGGTATTTAAGTATACCTTCCCTAAGAAACCAGAGGCCTTTCTCTTGGGCATTGTCGGCCAGAGCGTGCAAAAGAAGGATCAAACTTTTTTTATGTATGCTACGACAGCAGCAAGGATACTTATCGCTAAATGCTGGAAAACCCAAGATTTGCCCACACTGGAAGAATGGCAGATGCAACTGATGAACTATATGGAACTGGCGGAGATGACTGGCAGAATTCGAGACCTGGGACAAGAACTGGTGGAGGAGGACTGGAAGAAATTTAAGGATTATCTACAAAAATATTGTAAATTGTATGAATGTTAAGAAAGATGTAAGATTAGTAATAATATGGCTTCAACAAATTAGTTATAAAGAATACAAACTTAAGTGTAATTGGAAGAAAAGATAAATTTTGGTTAAATAGTATTTTATAATTAAATCTCTAAAAGAGTGATTTTAAATTCCAAAATTTGAGATTTAATCTTGGGAAATTATATTATATGAATGGAATCATCTTAATAATTTGCCAGCAAAATTTATGAGTTTAGAATGCAGGAACAAGAGGTGTGAGGAAGTCCTAGGATGAGAATGAAATGTGGATATTGGAAAATACTATGTTATTATGTATGCTTTTTATTGTTTTAAAATTTTTAAATAAATATTATAAAAAAAAAAGAAATCCACAGGAATGCACATAAAACGCACATTAAAAACTCTTGCCTGCTATCATAATGGCCATCCTTACAGCACTTTCCCTCCCAGTTATAATTGAGCGATCCTTCAGCACTTTGCATAGGGTGAAGACATGGCTACAATGAGTGAAAAATTGATTGTCTGGCTTGTGTTTGTTGAGTGTCCATAGAGAAAAGTTGAAGGAGAAATGTATAAAAGAAGTTATTGACCGTTTTGGCCAAGACTCTCAAAGACTCCAGGTTTTTTTTTGTTTAAATAATGATCCATTTTGTATTGTATTCCCCTTTCTGTTAAGGACAGGCAGGCATTAACAAAAATAAGTCAGAATGGTTCAGACCTCACTTTTTGTGGGGCAGAAGTTGTTGTCCATATCACTTCTGTATTGGTGAAATGCTTGATAGTTGCAGATACTCATGTACTTTTAAATTATATTTCTGTAGTGTGGGGATTCACAGCAGGACAGCAAAAGTGGATTTTGTGAGCCCTAAGAAAGGCTGGAAAGACAAATACTTCAAGCCTGGAAGGACAAATACCAGCTATCACACAATGGCATGAGGACCTCATTGCCCTGGCTACATTTGAATGTATTTCATATAGCCATCAATTTTGCATGGATTCCGATTTGGACAACTGGAGGGGTTGTATTAATTTATATGCTGAACTTAAGATGCCTGTATTGATGGTTAAAAAAGTAAAGGTACCCCTGGCCATTAGGTCCAGTCTCGGACGACTCTGGGGTTGCGCGCTCATCTCATTCTATAGGCCGAGGGAGCTGGTGTTTGTCTGCAGACAGTTTTTCCAGGTCATGTGGCCAGCATGACTATAAGCTGCTTTTGGCCTTGCAACGAAACGCCGTTTACCTTCCTTGGTACCTATTTATCTACTTGCACTTGATGTACTTTCGAACTGCTAGGTGGGCAGGAGTTGGGACCGAACAATGGGAGCTCACCCTGTTGCGGGGATTCGAACCGCCGACCTTCCGATCGGCAAGCTCTAGGCTCTGTGGTTTAGACCACAGCGCCACCCACGTCCCTTGTATTGATGGTTACTGTATCCTAAATGTGAGCTGATGGTGGTTTTATTGTGAGGTTATTGTTATTCATATATGGTTTCTTTCCCTTTCTGATGCTGCAAAACCTGTCATTTTACTTTATTTCCTTTGTACAATTTGCAAAAGGAGGAGCAAAAGGCAGAGGAAGGCAGCAAAGGCATGAAATGGGGAAAATTCTCTCATCCCTGTCCTAGTTTTAATGCCCCACCTCCAAACAACAACAGCAAGCCATAGGCATGTAGTGGCACACAGACCAACAGCAAGGGAATTATTTGTTTTTAATTAAACTCCTCTTCTATACCCATGTTCCCACGTAAAAGTTCGATAGCCCAAATGCCGTTTACTCTGCATTACTGGTTTATTCAGCTGAATGAGTCTCTAGGAGTGCATTTCCCCCCCTATTAACAGCGGAGTTTAGTATTAGTCCGAGCGCTGCTTAAATGAATTTGCTGATCGCAGCTCCAAGTCACATCGCCTTTATTCACACCATCAACTAAACACACATAATTTGGCACATGGCGTGGCGCCCACTTAAAGGATGCCAAACATTAAAGCCGTACCGTGAGACGGTGTAACTTCTTCACTCTTTCTGAGAGAATTCGCTTTCTACCTTGAGGCTAGGTTTAAGGTAAATATATATTGGGCGAGAGAAAGAGGAAAGTGAACCTCCTCTCCCAGCTCATTATTAGCAAAGATTCTGGTCTTATTAACAGCAGTATTATTTATTAAATTTATGTACCACCCTTCATCATAAGATCTCAAGGGGGTTTGCAGTATAAAATGCAAGATAAAAACACAAGTAAGAACTTAAATCAAAACAGCAGAACAGTAACACACACATCCCTTTCCCACAGATATACCATATTTTTTGCTCTATAAGACTCACTTTTTCCCTACTAAAAAGTAAGGGGGAAAGTGTGTGCGTCTTATGGAGCGAATGCAGGCTGCGCAGCTATCCCAGAAGCCAGAACAGCAAGAGGGATTGCTGCTTTCACTGCACAGTGATCCCTCTTGCTGTTCTGGCTTCTGAGATTCAGAATATTTTTTTTCTTGTTTTCCTCCTCCAAAAACTAGGTGCGTCTTGTGGTCTGGTGTGTCTTATAGAGCAAAAAATATGGTATTTAAAAGGCTGTGGAATATTAATCATCCAAAGGCCTGGTTGAAGAGGAACGTTTTGGCCTAGCGCCTAAAAATATATAATGAAGTCTTCAACTTTTTTATTTTCCTACATTCATTAGGAAAATTATCCCTTTACAAGAATGGGATTTTTTGCCGTTCAGGAGAATACCCAACAAACAATGGAAACAATAACACAATGCCCAGTCCCACAACTTCTGGAGGGGATAACATTGGCTGTCTCTGGTCTAAAGGAAACACCAAACCCAACAGATTCTGGTATAATTTCTGGTGTAAGGGTATTCCAGATGCTATGGATAATACTACAATTACCATAATTTCATCATGTTGGGTCTACGTGAATGGTGCTGGCTGCCAATAGGCTTCTAGGCTCAATTCGAGGTGCTGGTCTTAAGGTAGTGTTTCTCAAACTTGGGTCCTCAGCTGTTGTTGGATTACAATTCCCACTATCCCTAGCTAGCGTGATTCATCATCTGCCCAGGACTTTTTGTGCAGAGGTCTGCCTCCTCATGTGTAGGGCCTTTTGCTGGATCAGAGTGACTGTTGGGGAAGGGCCTTAGCTCAGTGGTAGAGCACCTGTTTTGCATGCAGAAGGTCCCAGGTTCAGTTCCCGGCATCTCCAGGCAAGGCTGGAAGTCAGCCTTGTTTGAAATGCCAAAAAACTGATGCCAGTCAGTGTAGGAAATACTGAACTTAATGGACCAGTGATCTGACTGTTTCCTGTACAGAAATACAGTTTCTTGTATTTCTGTAGGGTCTAAATATATATTGTTGTATTCCTAATTAGATTTCTTCTCAGTTCTCCTAGTTGCATTTTAGGTTTTTTGGGGAGTGGGCGAATTCTTGAAAGACACCATCTTGATTTGTTGATTTTTCAGCATCGAGAGAAGTTTACTGCTTCATATACTACAAAGCGGGAGAGATTATCCCTTCATTAAGTGACTTTTATCCTTGTGACATCTTCAAGCGCGCTGGCTCTTCATTAAATTATTTTTCTGCAACTTTCTTGGCTCCGCTTTCATGTTACTTAACTCTTTTCCCTTGTGAGCTGTTAATCCAGGGACCAGTCAAATTAGCCATACAGCTAGTTATGGAGCCTAATAACAGTGAATATTTTTAAATGCACTTTGGTTCATTATTCAGAGTTTCTGCACTGGAAAATGCTGGGATTCAAAACTATAAGAATTAAATGACTACCTGGTTTAGTCAATGCATGGCCCAAATTATCCTTGACATGGAATAATAATAATAATAATAATAATAATAATAATACAAAGGACTTTAAAATCAACTTAACCTTTGCTTTTTGTCTGAATCAGCAGTTAATTTGTTCATTAACATAGTCATTAATCTAGCCTACTTGCAGAGTAACTCTGCAAGTTCAACTATTTTGGAAATTCATTTCAGTTGATTTGCATCATAATAGCTAACCTTCATAATAAAGTTGCTGGCATTTGCTTTAATCTAGAGATCTGCCAGGCCACAATCCAGAGACATTTAGGAATGATATTCCAAGTAGCTATAACCAGTGATTTTTTTCTTTAAAAAAATGTTTAGGGGTACTCTAATTATGGCTGCTCCCCCTTGTCCTCTTCCCCTTCCTCCCCCCACCCCATCCTTGGACGAGGAACTCAAGGCAGCGCTGAGATGATGGGAAGGCTCCTGGCGATGGTGACGGTGGGGTTGCCTTGAGCGAGGAGGGGCCAGCGCTTGCCCAGCAAGCGGAGGAGCAGTGCCATCGCCTCCACCATGCCCCCCAACTCCCCTCCCCAGGCACCAGCAGGGAGAATGACAGAGCTCCAGTCCGTACTGCTACTGCGGAGACAGCTGGCATGTCTGTCCATCCATCCATCAGTCAGTCAGGGCAACACAAAATGTTTATGGGTACATGTAACCCTGCTTACCCAGGAAAAAAGCACCGACTATAACTAGGCATCTGTTACCAAGTAGATTTGCTATGATGAGTCTGCTGATGAGTCAGGCCAATGGCCCATCTAATCCCCAACCTGGTTTCCACAGTTGCCAACCAGATGCCTATGGGACGTGACAGCATTCTGCTCACCTGCTATTCATAGAATCATAGAGTTGGAAGGGACCCTGAAGATCATCTCGTCCCACCCCTTGCAATGCAGGAATATGCAGCTGTCGAACCTGCAACCTTGGCATTATCAGCTCCACACTCTAACCAGGCAGCAACTGGCTTTCAGATGCATAGTGCTTCTGACAGTGAAAGCAGAGCATAGCCCTTGTGGCAAGTAGCTTTCCTCCTCTATGAATTTGTCTTGTCCCTTTTTAAAGCCATCAGAATTGGTGACCATCATTACGTCTTGGGGGAGCAAATTCTATACTTTGGCTCTACACTGCATGAACAAGTCCTTTCTTGCATCTGTACTCAATCTGCCAGCATTTAGCTTCATTGGATGCCCGTAAGTTGTAGAGTTATGAGAGAGGGAGGCAAACTTTTCTCTATCTCCTCTCTCCATAGCACTCATAATTTTATATAGGAACATAAGAATAGCCTGCTAGAACAGGCCAATGACCCATCCTGGTCCAGATTCTGGTTCTCACAGTGGCCAACCACAGTGGCTCTTGTCCCTAAACTAAAAGAGCTCGAAGTGTTGTAACCTTTCCTCACTGGAACAGAGAATTGCTTTTCATTGCCACATTGCTCCTTATCTGGAACTGCCTATGTATCTCAGCTCCCTAATTGCAATTCACAATGGGAGAAGAATTCAGCCGGTCCACTTTTCCGAATGGATTGACCCTGTTTATTGCTCCCAAAGTTGACTCTGTGGATGGCAATGCAACTCCCAGTTGGCTTATTGTGATGCAGTTGGGATATGCAAGAAGAGTTCCTACAAAAGTATGCATTTTACGTAGAAGATACATACAAAGCACATGTATTACGGCTGAATAAGCTGAGAAGCATTTTAAATTTTAAAATACATATTTTGTATAAAAAGTGCATACAACATGAGGACAATTTACATGTGGACTTTTCGCACAGTATTTCCAAAAGTCTGCATGAAACAGGACTTTATGGGCCTATCAGAAAACAGGACTTAACGAGCACCAGCAAGCCTGATATGAGACAGGATTAGGCCACTGAGCCCAGTCCTAAGAACAATGTGAGCATAATTTTACTGACCTATCATGCAGAGATGTTGAAAGGTTTACTGGGACTGTGCCCATGAAGCTCGCTGAGCATTCAAAAGCACGAAGCAAGTGCTTGTGTTAAAGAAGTTAAAAATAATGTGATATGTACTTTCCATTTAGGACAATCTAGTCATTTGCTGCAGTATGCCTATATTTTAAATGCATTGAGAAGACCTCATAGTTAAGATATTCTATTACTCAAACTTTTAATTAATAACACACCAGCTGTCAAAGTGAACATCAAGAGTCACACCATATTGTTTCCATTATATTTTGAAATTGTTACAGTGATTTGGCAATTCAAAATATACTCTTTTGAACAGAGAGATGTCAATGATGCTTGTCTTCAACCAGCTCTAGTCCATGCAGAAGAGTGTTGTTAGGGCTTCTATGACATGAGGGCTTTGAGTGGACTGTAGCTCAGTGGTAGAGTATTTGCCTTGTATGCAGAAGGACCCAGGTTCGATTCCTGGCATCTCCAGTTACAGCTGGGACTCACTCTCTTCCTAAAACCTTGGAGAGCCACTGCCAGGAAATGTAGGCAATACTGACCTAGCTGGACCAAGGCTCTGACAAAGGTCCCTGTGCTTCTAGTGGTAATCTATGTGGGAGAAACTGGACATGGAGGAAAGGGGTTAATTTCTTCCATTTACGAGATAAGCCAACAGGTGCAGGGTCAGCCAAGCCAGTTGCTATGGCAACAACCCAGTGCCATCTATAGCAGTGATTAAGGCACGTCAACTCAGTAGTCAGTCAGTGAGTCTATCTGTCTGTGTGTAGTGTAACAATCAAAGCCAAAGGACAGCTTTGGCAGGGTAGAAGTGATGAGCAACGCTAGCACAAAAATGCTACTTCTGTCACTTCTCTGCACACAGGCCTACATTGCCTCCCATCCAACATCCCTGATCCATCAAGTGATGCACATAGAGAAGCCTTCTTCTATGCATGGCTACGTGGGTCTCCTTAATCGGACTAGGCTGGGGTGTCTACAGATATATTTTCCCCCTTTTCAGCTTCCCTATCCAGCTTCTCTAAGCTTTAAAACTCCATCACATTCTCATGGCCTAGATGCATTTTGGTATCTCAGTAGACTAGACAGAAATGGCGAAAGAATCTGTCCGCAGGACGCTTGCTTGGGAGTGATAGTGAAAAGAAGCCCACTTGCAAGCAGCTCTAGCCTATCCTCAGTGCTTTTTTTTTGGGGGGGGGGGACTCAGGGGTATGCATACCCCTAAACATTTTGTGAATCTAATGGGAGAAGATACTAAAACAATAATAATATCTGGTATCTGAAGAAGTGTGCATGCACACGAAAGCTCATACCAATAACAAACTTAGTTGGTCTCTAAGGTGCTACTGGAAGGAATGTTTTATTTTGTTAAAATTTTTGTCTTCTGTAGCATGGTGAATTGTCAGTTTCGTTGCTACCACCAGTGGCGGCCTCATTTCCTGACAGGGTGTTTCCTGAGTCTCAGGCGGAATGACAGTACCCCTAAACATTTTTTAAAAGAAAAAAAGCACTGCTTATCCATCAGAAGCTAGTTCTCACACACCAATCTTTGTGCCATTCTGTTTTTCTAGAACTTAACACCTCCTCAAGCAATGCAATTCTCTGTTCAGTTCAGTAGCTGGGCAGCTTCATGCATTCCTTTTGTAACATGGATCCGTTTCTTGTATTGAATGGGGAAATACAAGGATGACCTAGATTTCCATGGTAATTTCTCGGGTCTGAACGAAATTATGGAATCAAACTGACAATGTATAACAGGGTGAGTTGATGTGGTGCCCTCCATATTGTGGTTGTTGGACTACAACTCCCATCTTCTCTAACTATGGGCCATGCTAGCAGGGGCTGATGGGAGTTGAAGTCAACATCTGGAGGGCACAGTGTTCATTATATGACACCTTTTTTGCCTTTAGTTACCACAAATATCCTTATAAGGTCAGTGCTGATAGATGATAGAGGACTCCTGTACACAGTTGACATGAACAAAGCCTGCCAGCCATGCTTTGTGACTTGCCAAGTCCCTATTCTGGCCAAACAATGAGACTTACCAAATCTCTGGTGGGCTGCTCTACCACACTGGGCTTGGCAGATCACAAAGGCAAACAAGCCTGCAGCGGATACGAAGACCGTCTCCACTACATCACCAAGCTAAATACTGGGATAAAGTAAGTGAGATATATTAGCTGCAATGAAAAGGAAACATGGTGACAGCAACCCAATAGTGGTGCAAAATAAAAAATAAACCATCTCTTATTACAGACTTTTAAATGGGGACATAGATTAAGTTTTGTAAATTGCATGTATGATTAAAAATTAATAATGTAATCATTTCCTCTGTCTTATTAGGAGGCATTAACTGCAATAGCAATTTGCATGCAAACACACTAATAAGACTGGGAGGGGGGAAATCTAATAAAGCAATATTTTAGAACTCTACACATCCAACGGGATGCATTCCTAGTATGGGGAAATTAGCTATAAGTCTGATACAGAATATGTTAATATTTTATGGTGTGTTTTAAATCACGCTCTAATGGTGCCATTTCTTGCAGAAGAGCTGCCCTCAGTTAGGCTGCCATTTGTGACTTCCAGATCTTTTACAGAGAGCCTCTTTGCTTGATGCTTCCCATAATTTCTCACCAATCCAGTAAGCATCAGGCTCATATAAACACTGCAATTTAAAGACAGGAGCAGAGGCCAAAAGCAGTGAAGGTGCCTTAGTAAGTGGGAAACCCAATAGTCCTGGACTGAGAGAAGTCTGCCCAGTTCCTGTATATTCCAGCCGACATCGTGGGTTTGATTTTCATTCCCCTCCATACTATTCAGCTCCAACAGCTGTCAAAAGATACTTGATCTCCAGTTTGGGGAATCAAAGTTTCCCACTGTGCTGTGCACACCACTTCTTTGCAGGCCAAAGTGGACAGAAATGTTGATGCCGCACCCGTGTGCAAAGGATGGTTTTCGATTTCTAAAAAACTCCCAATAACCCTCAAACTGCCATACGTCTTCCCTTCATCAACCATATTTAGGCGTTCAGCCTAACCACAGAAGGGCCATACATGTTTAGAGGACAGTGTGCATCAGCTATAAAAGTAAAGAGACCCCTGACCATTAGGTCCAGTCGTGACCGACTCTGGGGTTGCGGCGCTCATCTCGCTTTATTGGCCGAGGGAGCCGGCGTACAGCTTCCAGGTCATGTGGCCAGCATGACTAAGCCACTTCTGGTGAACCAGAGCAGCACACAGAAATGCCGTTTACCTTCCCGCCGGATACCGGATTCCCAATACCATGGTGTATTGCGGGTCATGTGGGAACACTGCTACCATGGATAACGGGGTGGACCTTTTACAGTTTTGTGTTCAGGCAAATGACCCCCCCCCAATGGAAACTAGAGAAGACAATGCTAAGTACAAACCTGCAAGAATGCAGAATGAATTAAGTTGTGTGCCCAGATTTTGAGGGAAGATATTGTTCTGTAGGATAAAGCTTCCACGAGATTCTCAGTTTTAGCAGATAAAGCAGCAGATATTTTTGGCACAGAACAATTACCTCTAGGTGTAAGCTTTGTGGGACAAAGTGATGGCAATGCATTTGTACATGAGGAATTCTTTGTGTTCATGTCAATCTTGCAGAAGATATAGTCAACATTATTTACTTTTATTTTGTTAAAGGTAAAGGTAAAGGGACCCCTGACCATTAGCTCCAGTCGTGACCGACTCTGGGGTTGCAACGCTCATCTCGCTTTATTGGCCAAGGGAGCCGGCGTACAGCTTCCGGGTCATGTGGCCAGCATGACTAAGCCGCTTCTGGTGAACCAGAGCAGCGCACGGAAAAGCCGTTTACCTTCCTGCCGGAGCGGTACCTATTTATCTACTTGCACTTTGACGTGCTTTCAAACTGCTAGGTGGGCAGGAGCAGGGACCGAGCAACAGGAGCTCACCCCGTCGCAGGGATTAGAACCGCCAACCTTCTGATCGGCAAGGCCTAGGCTCTATTTGCATTAGCAGCAAGAAAGATAAGGGCAACCTTTCTGGCTAGTGCAAATGCCAAACCCTAGGGATGCCGACTAGAAGGAAAGTTCCTAAATTTTGTGCATTGTAGATTTGTCCTGGTTTGGTGCATGCAATGTCCGTTGTTTTGCAGCTGTGTGATTTGTGCTCATACTGTATTGCGAAGGCCATTGGCTATAAAAAATAAATAAATATTGAATTGAACAGAGAGCAGTGCAACCCCAATGTCCCCTACAACACCCCTAATTCCACAGGCTCCCAAATAAGTATGTGAAGGTTGGTAATAATGGTGTGAAGGTAATAAAGGTGTGAAGGTTGGCTTCCAATTATGTTTAGTTGGATACAATTGATGCCTCGTCTAGGTTGAGACTCCTGGTAGCACCCTGGGCTCCTGATCACACATTAGTTTGTATTCCACTGAATGCAGCCAGAAGCCCCTTCAGACATTTGCTCTAGGCAGGCAGGGGAAGAGTTGGTACATGAATGCCTAACTCACTATACATACGCCCAGAATTTCCCAGCTATAGCCAGAGTACCGCAGTCAGAAGCAGTGCCCAGGCAGAAATTGCTTAAATGTCCGGGAAAATCTGGGCATATGGCAAACCGATGTCGGAAGTCTAAAACTCAGTCTACAGCTCAACAACTTTGCCAAAAAAAGTTCAATAATTTTTGTGTCCAGATTTTCACTTTTTGAAACATAGCAACCCTACTATGCAAGTTTCGTTCTTGCATAATCAGGTCGAATGCCTGAATAGGGTTTGTGTCTGAACATATGTGTAGGACTGTCCTGTACAACTTGCTCAGAAAGATTGCTGGGCGAGACCTAAGCAAAACCTGAAAGTTCCCTAGATCTGCAAAAGTGCACTCAGAGCTCCACAGAAGAGAAGACTGCCCCATGTTGTTTACTCTGAGAATCAACTGTGTCCACTCATTCCTATTGTGCACATTGAACCTATTGTGGCAGTGAATGCACAAATCCTGCCTGGAGCTCTGCCTGTACAGAGCAACCATTTGTGTTTTTGGTTCTGTAAGCAATCCTCCTGACTCTAGGTAGATGCTCACATGTGAGAGTATATGATGGGAAGAAAAATAAGCAAAAAGCAGACCTTCCCTTCCATTGAGGTTCTTGGGATCCTGGTCCGTATTAGTGGTCACTCAATTTGTTCATTTGTCCATGTGCTTGCCTAGTGAGGAATAGTTAGGATCATAGAATCATAGAATTGTATAGTTGGAATCTCAGCTAAAAGCATCCATGACAGATGGTCATTCAACCTTTGCTTAAAAACCCCCAAGGAAGGAGAGTCTACAACCCCCACAAGGGAGACTGTTCCACTGTCACGCAACTCTTGCTATCAGAAAGTTTTTCTGAATGTTTAATCAGAATCTCCTTTCTTGTAACTTGAAGCCATTGGTTCGAGTCCTACCTTCCAGAGCAGGAGAAAACAAGCTTGTGTTGTTGCATTCTATCAATGCTTAATTACTTCCATCTTCAGGTCTTTTCTGTGGGCAACACAACTGACAGTTCTTAACACATTTCTTTATTTTCCTGGTTTGCTGTTGTTTTTTATTGCTTTTCTATCTCACCTTTTTTCCATGGAGCTCAAAATGGTGTAAGTGTTTCTCTCCACAACAATCTTGTGATGTAAGTTAGGCAGAGAGGCAGTGACTGGCCCCAAATCACCCAGTGAGCTTTCATGGCTGAATGGAGATCTGAGCCCTACACTTTAACCACTACACAACACCAGCTTTTAGATTTAGGAGGAGAGAGAGAGAGACTTCTCTTATTTTTATGGGATTTTCTTCCATTTGTGTGAATGCTTATGATTTATTGGGGATATTAATGACCTAATCCTCCATCCAGGTTCATATAGTGTTGATCTTGTTTTCACACAGGCAACAAAATTTGGTCAGAATTCACTAGCAATTGCCACAGAGACAACAGAAACAATGGGAGTAACTTGCCCTAAAATGTGTTTAAAATTGAGGTAGAAATTATGAACTGGAACAATATATGCTATGTTCTTTATAAGGCCTTATATTTGTTGTCTGATCACCATTAACTCCAATCCCAGCAAATCATCTGATAATGTTTTTCTTTGGGTGCGCACGACTTGACTTACCACAAAGGATTGTCTAGCCATTACAAAATAGTGAGTGGTTTTTTTTTTCTTGTACATGCCACAACCATGTTTTTTATTAAAAAATCTCCCACCCCCTTCCTTCTGCTTCTGAAGAGAGAGAAAGTGTGTTGTGACCTCTCAGCTGCACCCACATTCTTCGCTCAGGGCTAGGAACCTGAGTCCCTTGCCAACTCAGACTCTAAGCTTACAATGCAAGGTATGGCTGTGGCTGCTCCGTCACTGTAGATCAAACTAGCAAGGCACCTGCATGGAAATAAACATATCATAAATCTCCCCAGTGCCCATCTTTTCTTTTCTTTTTTTTTTTACATCCTCTGAGGTTAAGTAATACTATTTTCTTTACCAGGGACAGTACACGTCTGTGCAACTTTTGGGTTATACATGAGGGATGGCCTAATTTGTCTGTTTCAGCTTCTCTCAGTTTCTCATTTCTCCAATTTTAAGTTCAGCTTTTCACGATCCAGCATCAGTTTGCGATTTTTGAAAATTCATGAAAATTCACCGGCCCTTTACTGGAAATTTCTCCAAATTTGCAGCTTTTACATAGTTTTGCCTAATGTATACCCTCAGAGTATGCTATTTTGACTAATAGCTACACACTTTACTATAGTATATATACATTTTTATACATGCTAACTTGGCTGGGATCTGCTCTGCAAAATTCAGAAGAGCACAAATTTTGAGGGATGGCTGTACTTCAGTTCTCATATTGCTGTGGAGAGTGTGAATTAGGTAAGCTCACCTTGCAATGCAAACCAAAATGAATTTATCCTTATCTAAACCACAGAGCCTAGGACTTGCCGATCAGAAGGTTGGCGGTTCGAATCCCCGCGATGGGGTGAGCTCCCGTTGCTCGGACCCTGCTCCTGCCAACCTAGCAGTTCGAAAGCACATCAAAGTACAAGTAGATAAATAGGTACCGCTCCGGTGGGAAGGTAAACGGCGTTTCCGTGCGCTGCTCTGGTTCGCCAGAAGTGGCTTAGGCATGCTGGCCACATGACCCAGAAGCTGTATGCCGGCTCCCTCGGCCAATAAAGCGAGATGAGCGCCGCAACCCCAGAGCTGGTCACGACTGGACCTAATGGTCAGGGGTCCCTTTACCTTTACCTTATATATATAAAACATTGACAAATGGGGTGATAACAAATTCTTGACCTCATTATCCAGAAAGTATTGTAGAATTTGTCTCCTTTCTGAGGGAAAAATAGTGCTGTTAAGGAGAAAGCTCCTGCCCCATGTCACAGAAAATAAATTTCATCAATAATACAGGGCAATTTAGGCATGGGCATCCGGTGTGTGTCCTGTATGTTATTCATAGTACAGTGGTACCCCTGGATGCGAACGGGATCCGTTCCGGAGCCCCGTTTGCATCCAGAAGCGAACACAACCCGCATCTGCGCATCTGCGTGTGCACGGGTTGCGACTCACCGCTACCACGCATGCGCGTGACGTCATTTTGTCCGTCTGCGCATGCGCAAGCAGCAAAACCGGGAAGTAATGCACTCCATTACTTCCAGGTCGCCGCCGTGTGCAACCCGAAAATACTTATCCCGAAGCTACTTCAGCCCGAGGTATGACTGTAATTCTTGCTACTTCAGAAGAGAAAAGACTGATAATAAAAGGGCCCCACACAAGCAGATAACAACACATGGTATACTTAATGCAATGGACCAGATGTCCTAATAAATTTCTGTGCAATAAATGGCATTTGTTTCTAATTCATCACACACTATGTATTCCTTGAAGATAATGCTTTTGTTGTGAGGATATTGCATCTTCTGATTATTCAGTATAGTGATGTTGGGGGAATCTGTTGATAACAGACTATCAAGCCAGTTTCATTCCATCTGCCCGTCTGATCCTCATTGTGACATGGACTCTAGCTTCAGCTTAGTTCTCTATAATGATTTTTAAAAACCCAAAAAAACCATGCACACATTATACATAAATAGATATATAAATTGCTTTTCATTGATATATTCAAATTCCTATTCACTTTCCTTGTTTCTGAAGTGCTTTTTGTTGCAGCCTATAAATTCCCAAACTTAAAGTCTGACCATGTCAACTCAGAAATATTTGCCATTGAATTCTGTACAGCTTACTGAAGGTACCGTATTTTTCCTTCTATAACACGCAGATTTTTTCTCCTAAAAAGGAAGGGGAAATGTCTGTGCGTGTTATTGAGCGAATGTGTGGTCCCTGGAGCCAATTGGTGCAAGGGGAGGCAAAAAAAAGCAGGCAAAAATCAAACCGCGCGTCTCCTAGAAGGGAAACTTGAAAAGAGGAAGCGGCTGCTTTCCGGCATTCTGCCTCAGGGTCTTACTGCCCACCCATCTCTGTTTCCTTGCTGTGTTTGCTCAAACGGAACAAAGAGCAGGGAAAGCCCCTCCCCTCCAGGCAAGCAGAGGGGAAAGCTGAAAACATGCAGAAGGGAGAGAGAGAGAGAGAGCGCGAGCTGGCTGGCTTGGGTGGGTAGGTGAGGGAAAACTTTTGCCTTCCTTTCCTCCCTACCCCTCTCCTGCATTCTTAGCCAGCTGCTTCTCTGCACACCCCTCTCCTGCTCCTTGTCCCTTCAGTGTTTTTCCTTCCCTCCCCACTTAAAATGTGGTTAAAAAGCATGGATCCACATGGATCCTCAGGATCTTTGCATTGGGTCAGCCCAAATTTACCATAAGATCACATAGCATGTCCATGGCTACAGCCTGCCCCCCCAAAATCATGCACCCACTGTTGCCTGGGGCTGCAATGGTGCAAAAACATGGTTACAAAACATGGATCCACATGGATCCTCAGGATCTTTGCATTGGGTCAGCCCAAATTCACCATCAGAGCACATAGCATGTCCATGGCTACAGCCTGCCCCCAAAAAATCACGCACCCACTGTTGCCTGGGGCTGCAATGGTGCAAAAACGTGGTTACAAAGCATGGATCCACAGGGATTCTCAGGATTTTTGCACTGGGTCACCCCAAATTCACCATCAGATCGCATGTCTGTGGACACAGCATGAAGCACAAAAATGATACATCCACTGTTTCATTCAGAATGTTTTTTCCCTTGTTTTCCTCCTCTAAAAACGATGTGCGTGTTATGGTCAGGTGCGTGTTATAGAGCGAAAAATACGGTAAATGGGGCTGGGAATTCAGCCTAAAACTGTTTCCTATTGTGAATTTAAAAAACCGTTTGAATGCATAACTCTTTTTTCCAAATAGAAATAAATGAACTCCTTTGTAACCTGATTATTTGATCTGTGCTCTTCAATTAAAGTCCTAGTCTCTTTGTTGAAGTGGGGAGAACCGTATGGACTTGACTGCTCATTTTTGATTACTGCAAATCTTTGTTTTAAAAAAGCAAATATAAATTTAAATTCCTTTCCCTTACTCAATGCCTGAGTGAGAGAAGTGAGAAAGGATGACAAGTTTATACTGAACTGTGAATTCAACATAGCAAGAGAGGCTGCACTCTTAAGAGCTTGATAGGAGATATGAGGAAATTCACGATGGGTCAGTAGGCCCTAAATGAGATGTTCCTCCCATCCTACTTTCTCCTTTACTGTATATTTCTTCAATTCCATATCTCTACCACCAACTAGGCTAGGTCTAGACCAACCATGAAAGGCTTTTGATCCAACAGAAAAATCTCATGGTTGGAAAAGTGAGGTGTCCCCACCACCTACAGTCCCCAGTGGCATTCCCCACAGCTTTCTGGAGGGTCCATTCAGAGTCATTGTGATGTAATGGTTGGAGAATTAGAGTAGCTCCAGGAAGATCGAGGTTCAAATCTGTCTTGAATATGACGGGATGATTTTGTGCTGATCACTATCTTTCAACTTAGCCAGCTTGGCATGGGAGGCTACCTGGTTGGTGTTGACTCAGGACAGGGCCTTCTCAGTGGTGGCTCCCCATTTTTGGAATTCTCGTCCTGGTGAGGTGCATCCATCTCCCTCATTATTACTTTCCAAAAGGACTTAACCAGGCTTTTGAGGACTGAAATATACTGTTTCTGACGACTTGAAATAATGAGCTATGAGAATATGTTATTGTTTTAGATGTTTTTATCTGTCGTTCATATCTTGATGGAATTTTCAATTTATTTTCAATTATGTTGCTGATTGCTGCTGATAAAACAGTGAACTCCTTTGAGAGGAAGGGCAGGATAAAATTTAAGCAAACCAACAAATATATGTCGGCCTACTGTACTGGTTTTCTTGTTAGGATAGAAATGGGAGGTGGGAGAGAAGCCTATATGCATTTTGAATTTCTTGAATGAAAGGTGAGTGCAAATGTATCAGACTAGTTTGCTTAATCACATGGCAGCTCTATTATTAATATTTTTTAAAAGATGCATACCACATTGACTCTCACCCAAGTGGCACATGTACCATATTATATTCTCCTAGCTGGCTGGCACAGTTCTAGAAGAGCTGGTATTTGGATGGCCTGCAGCCAAGTTGGGGACTGTGACCTAGTCTAGCCTTTCCTTTCTCCTTCTTCCCTGTCCCTTAAAAAAATAATAATCCATGTTTATTTCAGAGAGTTCAGAGCTTCTTTGCTACATAGTTTTCATAAAGGCAAGCTTCCCAGTGGATGCGTTAATCATGTGCTTTACATCTTGTCATATCACATAACATTTTGAGTTTGACTTAACCTGGTGTGATATGTCACAATCCTACACTATATGTGCCCCAGGGAACTTTAAATCAGTTTGCTGAAAAACACAATTAAAGAATCCACAGTGGGGTTGCTTTTTCTTTACGTCTTCAGATATGGAGTTTTAATAACTTGCACTACCTGGGAAAAGATTTTTAGATCATGCTCCCTGTATTCTGATATTTATACATACAGTTGGGAAGTAAAATTAGATACTAGCAGAATGTTTTTCTGGTGGGTTTTTTTTTTTAAAGAACTAGCTGAGTCCATTGACAGAGATCTGCTTTTAATATTGCATTTAGATCTGGAAAGCTCCTTCATACATGCTTAGCATTCTCAGCTTCTATTAAAAAACCCCCTATTTTTAAAAGATAAAAAGTGTCCTCCTTGTTACCAGCTGGGATGAAAGGTAGATCTTAGATGAAGACTGATAAAGGGATACTCCACACTCCATGGAACTATTATATTTGCTATGGGAACACTGTGTAGACTAGTGTTTAGGGGACACACTTTTCACGCGTTTGCTGTGGGATGCACTGGTGGAGCATCAAGGTAACTGAAGCAAATGCAGCTGTCAGGTAAAATGTGTAGAAGCAAGAGGAATGGGATCAGAATCCATCATATGTGGTAGTGGGAAGAATGTTGAGCACATTCTCAGCAGATCTTGGAACTAATGGTGTGCATTCATTTCATCATAAATAAGTCTACGGTGTTAAGTTTTCAAAAACAAACAAACACCCAGTATATGAATTGTCGAAATAAATAAATAAAATGAGTCATTGCTACCCCCACTCTGCAGTAACTGACCTTGAGTGGAATATTGCCTCTGAACTTGGAGATTCTACAAATGTACTAGATAACAACCATTTGCAGAACAGTGCTTTGTGAATTTATCTAGTGAGCACGTCTGAAGACCAAGTCTTCAGACTGAAAGCAACAAGCTATTAAAATAACAAGCTGTTCCATCTTGGTATGTAAGCAGGTGAGAGATAGGTCCATGGAGTCTTTCCATTTGCTCTACCATAAGGTTCTCTCTTAGGCTCCTCCCATCAGCAGTCCTACCGTCAGGCTAGAGGAGGGGGAACGTGGACCTCGCCATCAGCTTCGCTCAAAGATGGCAGCTTTAGCTTCCTCTTCTCTTCATACTCTTCCCATTCCTGACAGTTGTTTAGAAGAACTCTGTAAAAACTTGTTCCTGGGTTTGCTTTCCCCCTCCTGCCTACCAGTTTCTTTTCCTTTCATGTCATGTCTTTTAAATTGTAAATCTGAGGCCGAGGCCTGTTTGCTGTATGTAAGCTTGCTCTAAGAGCCTCCACTCCTCAAGACTGGGGTTTTATTTTATTTTAAACAACTTTCAATACGTAAATAATAAGCAAACAAGACTTTCATCTATGGTAAACCTTTAGTCTAAGGGTGTGCACAATAACTATCTGTTCAGCACGGAGCTTTCGCAGGCTTACAAAAAGATGCAGGCAAACCTGGTGACCAATCGCCATTTTTGATGTTACTCTTTCTGTTTCTGCTTGTTTTCAAGAAAGAGAGAGAGAGAGGAAAAAAGACCAATCAAGGAGCATACTGCATTAGCATGTGTTCTGGCTTAGCAGTACCTCCTTTGACACACGTGTAAATGTGGGCAAAAAGAAAACAAGCGTGCCTTTTCACTGTTGGTGGTGTGCAGGCAAATTCTAAAGGGAAATGACACATTCAGTGCAATGATCCATTCACGCAGCACCCTAGAGGCTGAAGGCAGTGACAGCACAGAAAGGTATACACCCACCCATACTTGTAGCAATCTGCTTGGTTTCTGATGCCGAGAGAATGGGAATGTCTCTTCCAGTGATGTGTCTCCTAAATTTCTTGGGTGGAGGATCAAGGGTGCTGGACCATCAAACCAAAGACAATTTGGTGACATGAATCAGATATACCTTAGAGCTGCCCTTTGGATCAACTCATGCTTTTGAGGTGCCACTAGGGACCCAAGATGCTGATGATAAGCAACACTTGAGGAATCTGATACATACTGGACTGATCCGGACCTCCCAAACTAATCCGCAGTCATGAATACCCTATCAGATTTTGCACTTTTCTGAGTGTTGCACCGCAGCGCTTAGCACACGCACCAACACGCAAAAGTATAAAAACCCTTTGAAATAGAATATATTTAGAAATGTGTGCTTTAATACAATTAATGTTAAAACTGTATATAAAATATGTTTAACTTCAAAATTGCACAAGATTTCTAGAAATTTCTTTCTCTCTCCCCCCCCCCTTCCTACCTGTCTCTTTTCCTTTTTCTGTCATGTCTTCTAAATTCTAAAGCTGAGGCCTTTGAAAATGACAAGAATTGGAAAAGGACTGATCCATCTGTACTGCAGAGTCAGGGCTCTCCTATGTCAAAGATGCAGGCCAGAACTGAGAGTGTTTGGGGCAAGGGGCTGGGATGGGATCCAGCATGCTTCCAAATCCCAGGTCATCATTGCAAGGAGGATGAGAATATGATGCAGTCATAGTAGTAGTAGTAATAAACAGCTGAGGTGGGAATGGAGTCAAAGTCAGGAGAAGCAATGGCAGTGAATTGGACAAAAAAGATGCTTGTTCTTAAATCCCAGTGTAACACCCCCTCACAGAAATCTAGTAACCCATTATTCTCTTCTTTGAATGAGAATAAAGCAAAATCAACACAAGTCAAGTCTCCAGTGCCAACACAACTGTTGCCCATTTTCCTATTGCAGCCATGCATTCCGTATTACTGTTAAAATGAGCCTCTGCATGTACAGATTTACAAGCATATGGCTACTCTCTGCAAGTAGGAATTCTGAGAGCTGACTCGTACTTCAACACTGGTACTTCAATACCGCATCCCCAAACACACCAGTGGGTTGCTGGCTAGCTTAGGGGGTGCAGGGCACTGTGCTCCTGCCCTCCAACAGAGGGGAACAGCCACAGAGGTGGTGGCGCCACTGCCCTTCAGCTTCTGCCACCTAAGGTACTTGCCTCTGTCTGCCCAATGGTTGCACCGGGCTTTGGCACCTGCTCGAGTGGAACAGGCCTAGAATGCATGGTTGCCAGGTAGCATGCCCATATTGGCACTGGGCAAGCGGCATGTCTAAAAGTATAATCTGGTTATCCCATTCATGTATTTAAAAAAGGCACGTGTGTCGTGACTTGTGCATATCCCTTACATCTGTTTGATTTGGGGAGCTGTGAAAACCTCTGGCTAGAGAAGCCTGTTTCAAGGTCATTATCAAAGGGGCCTGACAGCTGAATTGCAACAAATACCTCCACCGCTCATTAATCCATGCAGACTCAGCTCACACTTGCACCCCCTCCCTAGGAACTGCCGAATGATGGTGGCAATCAGGTATCATGATTGGCAGTTCACAGCGCTTCTTGGGTTAGCTGCAGCTGGTAGAGCCTGGTGGAATGCACAGATTTCATCGGACTAATGCATTTTAATTCTTAAAACAAGCCCACACCCAAAGAGCACAAGGGGTTAGTCAACTTTCCTGACAATGATGATCACCATCAACCTAACATTCTAGCTGAGTTTTCATGGCACTGTTTCACTACGCTTACTCTTTTCTTTGCTGCCTCCAACATAAACAAGTTTGATTTAATAGCCATGCTTTAGGCTTCTTACTCACAGATCTTCCCCAGGGCTACCTGCAGGGAAATGTCATGGTCCCAGCAAATTTTCTTATCCCCAAATGTACCACTAAGGACCAGCCAAAAATAGCTACCCTGGAAGAAGGAAATGCATACAAAACTACTGAAGCTCATTCTGTAATGTCCTCCTCCATTTCTAGCCTTTCTGGAAATTGTTGTTAATGAACAAACTGCCACTTGTTTGACTTGAGTCATCAAAACCTTTCTGTATTATTTTTGGAGGTGTGCAATCTGTGGCCCTCATTTGCTTTTTTACCTCATAACATCAGGCTGTTTGCATGTTGTATAACACTAAACCATAATTTAGTGCTACAAGAACAAGCCTTAAATGTGTTCTAAACGAACTACAGTAGTACCTTGGTTCTTGAACTTAATCCGTTCCGGGAGCCACTTCTGAAAAACGTTTGCAAAGCAGAACACTCACTTCCAGGTTTGCAGTGTTCAGGAACCAATTTGTTTGGGAACCAAGCCTTTTTACTACGAAGGTGCAACTGTAGTTTGGCATTTCATCCAAACTTGGACTAACTTTGGATACGTTAAGTCCAGACAAGGCAAGTCCAGAAAATGGTTTCTGAACCTGGCTTTTGGGGATAAACCGTAGTTAAAATCTAGTTGAGAGTTCCCAGTTCAGCTGAAATGACAAACTGCATTTAGTTGGAAGAGGAAAGAGGAGGCTTATACTATGATTTAATTTTATACCCAAACCAGGCGATTGTGATTAAACTATGGTTTGTGATCATGACTTACTTCAACAAACCAGAGTTTAGAATAAACCAGAGTCCCCAAAGTGGATGGAATGATAAATTACAGTTGTTTTAAAACAGGAATTGGATGTTTCCAATCTCCTCTTTTCAGCTGCAACTTGATCAAAGGGGCACAAATAGGATTCCACCCATTGTTTTTAACTCATTGTGATATAATTATCCTTCCAAAGCAACTTCACAAATTGCACTTATCCACACAAAGTAACAATTTACTACAGGAACGAGGAATCTGCAGATCTCCAGAGTTGGATTCCAACTCCCATCTGCTGCAGTCAGTGTAGTCGATGGTTAGGAATGATGGGAGTTATAGTCCAACAACATCCAGAAGGCCACATTATTATTATTGATTTTGTATATTGCCCTTCATTTGAAGATCCCAAGGTGGTTCACAACAGAAAAATTCTCCATCCCTTGTTTACTGTGTTACTCAAAGGAATGTAGAGAAGCGGTGCACATTTAAGAAACAGCTTAGCTTCTCCCCAAAATGTAGTCTTGCTGCTGCCAAATTGTGCAAAGGAATCTGCATTGAACCCTATGAATAGTGGATGCTGCTAACAAAACAATAGGAAATCCTTTCTTTTTGCCCATTTATGAAGGAGCCCTTTCAGATGCTTCGCACAGACAGATGTTTGTGTCCCCCTGCAGGATATGTCATTTTTTGCGAGTGAATTCCGTGCTAATAATGGGCTGCCCTTCTGGAGCCAAGCTCTGTTTAAAGGGGGGGGGGTGCTTTCACTTAAGTATTATTATGAGGGAGGAGGGAGAGACGGAGAGAGAGAGAGAAATATCCCTGAAAGGGATTGATGAACCCCGACCATTGTCAATCAAGGATGACATCATTTGTGTAATATTTTGAAGATTAGTAACATCTGCTTTTTCAAATATGGTTAGTAGCAACCCCTCCAGCTCACTTCAGCCATATGGGATGTTTTGTATGCACAGCGATGCACTGGATGTAGCAAAGGCAGCAGTTAAAGAAGGAATGTCTTCTTCAAATCACAGATCCTTCCTCTTCTTCGGAGTAAAGAAACAAATTGGTGCTTCATGTTATCACAATAAAGAGCAAGCCCATCGATAAAGGAACTGCTCAATGATGTCACAATGCCAAAGTGCTTCAATTTCTCTAAAATGATAGGGTTTTTTTTTTTTTCAGAACAGGGTCCTGTTAAATGACAAGGAAAGGATGGGATTGCAGGCCGATTTTTTCATAACATATTCAGTATATTTTATATGTGATTTTGCATTTTTGTGTTATATCCCACCTTCTATTTTGCAATGGAATTCAGGGCAGAAGTTCACAACAAAATGTGAATTTTCCTGGCAATCTCATCCAAAGAGAATCTAAATGGGGGGAACCATCGAATAGGAGGTATAAACTCCTGGATTTCTCTTGCTGAGCAAATTCAGGATGTGCAAAGTCTAGAAGAGAAGTTCATGGTCAACTCCAATTTCCCAACAGGCAAATATATTTGAGAGGGAAACCTGACCTTATATTCAGATCACCAGTGAGTTTATTTCATTTACATAATTGTTTGTTTATTTTATTTAAACCATCACAAATGTCACTATTTATCAGTGATTTCATGGTAGTTTATTCTCACGACCATGCTTTTGGTATGCTTTGAAATCATTTCCAAATGTCATTTATTTTGGTTATAATAATGTTTACCTGTTTTATGAGGAAAGCTTCATTCATATTGTTGTGGGCATCTGTTTGCCTTGTGAGACTTTGTAGGCGTGTGGCATTGGGGGTAAAATCAAACTGTTGGAAGGTTGCAAGCGCCTATCATGGCTGTAGAGACCGATATGAAAAAGACATGTTTTGTTGCAGCCGGGGCAGATGAAGGCGTCCAGTTGTGCTGCTGTAGATGCACCATGGTGCTTCTTCTCTCGGCACACCTCCCAATGATCATTCCTCCTCTGGTCACTGCTGTGGATACATGACTTGACTGTCTCTCTCCAGGCACTGCAATGATCTGCAAGCTATTCCCACATTGCAGGGTTCATGTTACCAGCCTTCATGAGAGGTCTATGGACATCTTTGTAACACAGAGCTGGTCTGCCAACGGGCCTGGTGCCTGAAGCCAGCTCCCCATAGAGCACGTCCTTGGGGAGGCTACCATCTTCCATTCTGTGGACATGATGTCCCTGTGACAGGATTGTGAACATGCTGGGAATGTGGGTGCATCTTTCTGTGAGACTCTGTCGTGACATGTGAGGCCCAAAATTTTCCTGATGCAGCGCACGCGGTCATTTTTAAGTATGAACAGTAATTGAGTCTTCTGTGTTTTGTTTTATTCTGATGTCGTCCATGGACTAAAGCAGTCCAACTTTATTGTGCAAAGAAATGAGCATAATCATGCAGCAGACATCTGCCAATGAACTATGGACAGTAAGGATGGGGAACTTCAGTCCTAGGGGTTTAATGAGGCATACCAGGCCTCAGGGACACAGGTGGCGCTGTGGGTTAAACCACGGAGCTTAGGACTTGCCGATCAGAAGGTTGGCGGTTCGAATCCCTGCGATGGGGTGAGGTCCCGTTGCTCGGTCCCTGCTCCTGCTAACCTAGCAGTTCGAAAGCACGTCAAAGTGCAAGTAGATAAATAGGTACCACTCCGGTGGGAAGGTAAACAGCATTTCCGTGCGCTGCTCTGGTTCGATCTGCTGGCCACATGACCCGGAAGCTGTACGCCAGCTCCCTCGGCCAATAAAGCGAGATGAGCGCCGCAACCCCAGAGTCGGTCACGACTGGACCTAATGGTCAGGGGTCCCTTTACCTTTACCTTACCAGGCCTCAGAGGTTTCTCCAGACCATGCCCTCGATGACTCTGTTCTTAACCATGAGTATTTTTGCCCTTGGAACGCCACCACCACAACTTCAAGTTTCCATCACATGTAGTTTTGCATGAAGCAAAACTCAGATTGTATGATGCAGCTGCTGAAGACTGCAAATGTCCTGGGCCAACCTTGTCTCAGTCCCACTGGCAGGAACCCTGTGGATCTCGGCTGAACATCAGTTGACAGTCATCCCAGTGCTTTGAAATGATAATGAGAACAAACACTTCTATTTTGAACACATCTGATTATTATTTTTTTAAGTTGGAAAAATTGGCAAGCTGCTCTCATTCCTTTAAGTGGCTATGAATACAAATTGTGTGTGTGTGTGTGTGTGTGTGTGTGTGTGTGTGTGTGAGAGAGAGAGAGAGAGAGAGAGAGAGAGAGAGAGAGCGCTACTCAAAATACTTGGCAAACAGGCCCGCCCTGACACAATTTTGCCTGTAGACTAGAGATGGGGAGATGAATTCAATTAAGTTTGCATTCAAAAGTGAACCTACCAAAGTTATTCTTTCCAAAATAATGCATGAACTGAAATGCAGCCATTCTTTGAAACTGGCTCTTCTCTGGATTTTATTATGACTCTTACCGCAGCCATGTAATGTGTGCAAAAATGCATACACTAGGGGAAGGTGTGCATATAAATGCATGCATTATTGAAAATGATGCACAGAAGTGCATTGTATTGGGGGAAATTGCTTTGCAAAAATGTGTCTGTTGGGTAAAATTCCATTCAAAAATGTGTTTATTAAGGGGAAAAAATTGCACCAAAATGCTGATAGATATTCTTGAGGATTTAAAAGTAAATAAATAAATGAATCTGAAATTGCTGCAGAAATGCGGAGAGCTGAATTTAAGATTGGAGAAAAAATGAGAAAGGAAAGGAAAACTGAAAATTCCACCCATCCCTACTCTAGACAAACAAGTATGGTGGTTGGTTGGGATGTCATTGGACTTAGACTTTGTGGTGTGCCCAGTCACCCTTGAAGCTATGTATACATATTTAACAAAATGGGGGAAATGAAAGAAGATCCAGGGTCCAGTGCAAACAGTCTGGAACTCATCCTTCCTGGGCCACCCCATAGCAACTCTTGGGTCTGCATATCTTTCAGTCGTCCATTCTGCATTGCTCACTTATTAATAATGAGAACATCATCTTCATTCTATTCCTTTATTCTCACATTGGTTCATCCTCTCCTGAATACCTCTGTTCCTGGATTCTAGTTAATTTTATTTTTATTTATAAAGACATTTCAGCCTAGTTCAAATTTCACCAACTCATTGCAGACTTGGAAGATTGTATGCCATTTGCATCAGCTCCCAAAGTTCCTTGAGTTCATGTCCATCTCTTCTCCCTTTCCCTCAAGTAATCTTGGCCTGATTTTACTGTTATGGGTTTTGCTACCTGATTATTGTGAAGAGGCCTATCACCATGGGGTTGCTTGAAGCCGTGCTGGATCAGAGTTGGATGGGTAAGAGGACAGAGAGTGAATGGAGACAGGACTTTGGAAAGTTGGATAACCTTACTGACCGGGTCTGACTCAATTTCCTTTTCCTTAGGGAGACTGATGGCTACATGGCAAACAGATGCAGCTACAATAGCAAAGAAATAGCTGGAAGCACCTGGGCAGTTGTTTTAAATGGGAGCATGCTGTTCTGTTCCCTTACCCTCGCCAGCTAAGGATGATACAGGCAACATCACCATCTTGGGAAAGAGCTATAACTCGCAGGCCGAACATACGCAGTTGCAGATTTAAGTCTGGTGATGTTGAGCAACCTTACAGAACTGCTATGGGGAAGAGCGACAGCTCAGTGGTAGAGAATTTGCTTTGCATGCAGAAAGTCGCAGGTTCAATCCTCGGTATCTCTATGTAGGCCTGGGAGTGTCCCCTTTGTGATATTCTGGAGAGCCACTGCCAGTCAGTGTAGACATTAGTAAACTAGATGCACCATGGCCAAGGGACGCGGGTGGCGCTGTGGGTTAAACCACAGAGCCTAGGACTTGCTGATCAGAAGGTCGGCGGTTCGAATCCCAGCAACGGGGTAAACTCCCGTTGCTCGGTCCCTGCTCCTGCCTACCTAGCAGTTCGAAAGCACGTCAAAGTGCAAGTAGATAAATAGGTACCACTCCGTCGGGAAGGTAAACGGCGTTTCCATGTGCTGCTCTGGTTCGCCAGAAGCAGCTTTGTCATGCTGGCTACATTACCCGGAAGCTGTCTGCAGACAAACGCCAGCTCCCTCGGCCTATAAAGTGAGATGAGCGCAGAACCTCAGAGTCGGTCCGAATGGTCAGGGGTACCTTTACCTTACCATGGCCAAACTCAGGACAAAGGAGCTTTCTACATTCCTATGACCTCAGAACGGCCTTCAAATTTCACCTTACATTCCGGCTTCTTTCCTGTGCCCCTGTTTCAACCAAGTATAACAGACCCACCTGAGCACTGAATATTTACCAATGAGCGATGGCCATTCCTTCCTCCAGGCTTCAGCCAGACCTCCCCTTTCATGGATGCTACATTAGCTGAGATATTTCATGGCATCAAAGACACATAACAAGAAATTGCCCGTACATGCAGGCTGCGTTCTGCACTGCTAATTGCCTCTTTTTCAGCCCTCGCTTTCAACCAAGCAGGCTGCTTCCTTGATACTTATTACACTTTTGATAAATTAACAGCAATTATGTCTGCTAAAAACGGGCAGGCTTCCAAAACATCTGGTCCGAGTAGGTCAGGACTGTCCCCTTCCTCTCCTCTGAGGAACAGTTGGGGCTGATGCAGTTTTAAGCATTAGCATTCCCAAGGGGATGTTACTTTACCTAATGTACTGGCTGAATAGCACGCTTCACTTCCACAACACCTGCTTACAGACTCCTAGCTGCCACTCAAATCCAAGCCAGTAGAGCATGGGAAATTGGGAACGGTGGAGAAAGCACACACCAAGTAACTGGGCAAGGGAGGAAAAAACCACACAGCACAATGAAAGGGAATGTGAGACATGAGGAAATGATGGCACGTGGAAGGCGGGGAGCGAGAGAGGGATGAAAGAGGAAAATATTTTCTGACTGAATGATTGAAGAGGGTGCTTATTTATGAATAACCAGATTGGTGATTTACTCTTCCACCTACAAAACTGAATTTTGTTGGTCTATTCTTTCCTGTGCTACAGAAGGTGCAGCGTGTACTTTTGATATATACCCCGAGATTTTGTTGTTTAGGAGGCTATGGGGAGTCACAATTTGGCTAAAGGTGGGGAGAATTGGGGAACAGGGCTTGTGGGTTTTCATTAAGGGCCCAGCTAACTTTCTCGCCCATATTTTCAGCTCTGGTTTCTTCGTGTAAGTTTCATCCCCTGAGAAAACATGTGCAGGGAAGTGGGTTCAGACAACCCCCTCTGTGCATTAAGGAAGAGTGAATGAGGGTTTGCAAGGCCACATGAGCTTTCTCTGCCATGCCATTGCATGCTGTGATTGGTTCAATGTCTCCCTTTGCATGGCATGTAGATCCTCTCTGGTTTTCTCATGTAGAGTCCCTCCAGAAGCTGGATGAAGAGACATCTAGAGAACAAATCTGCAGTGCACAACAGAGGAGCATCTAGCCCATGAGTCTTCACGACTCCCTTCACACTTCTCTTTTGGGAGGTGGGGTGGTGGCAGGTCATCTGAAGCCCACTAGAAACAAGCTTTTAAAGGTTTGCACATAGAAGGTCCTAGGTTCAATCCCCAACATTTCCAAGAAAGGAAGGAGGATAATAATAATAATAATAATAATAATAATAATAATAATAATAATTTATTACTTATACCCCACCCATCTGGCCAGACTTCCCCAGCCACTCTGTGCTGTGTCCAACAGGATGTTAAAAACATAATAAAACATTAAAAACTTCCCCAAACAGGGCTGCCTTCAGATGTCTTCTAAAAGTCAGATACAGTGGTACCTCCGGTTAAGAACTTAATTCGTTCTAGAGGTTCGTTCTTAACCTGAAACTGTTCTTAACCTGAAGCACCACTTTAGCTAATGGGGCTCCCTCTACCGCCGTGCCACCACCACACAATTTCTGTTCTCATCCTGAAGCAAAGTTCTTAACCTGAGGTACTATTTCTGGGTTAGCGGAGTCTGTAACCTGAAGCGTCTGTAACCTGAAGTGTATGCAACCCGAGGTACCACTGTAGTTGTTTATTTCCTTGACATCTGGTGGGAGGGCGCTCCACAGGGCGGGCAGCACCTTATCCAAAACGCTGAGGAAAGTCAACATGGATGGTGCTTAGTTGGACGAACCAATGGTCTGACTCAGGATGAGGCATCTTCCTATGTTCCAAGTGAATGTTTGCACAAACAGGATGTCCACATTCAATTTGAAACTTTCCTCCAGGCAAAAGAGCTTTTCGACAGTGGAGCTGTCTCCCTCAGGAGGTTGTGGACACTGCTTCCTGGAGGTTTTTAAGCAGAGGTTGGGTGGTCACCTGTCATGGATGCTTTAGCAAGATTCCTGCATTGCAGGGAGTTGGACCAGATGACCACTGGTGTCCCTTCCAATTCTATGATACCTTGAAAAGTTGGTGATGGATTCACCTGCCTTTCACCTCTCTGACATGGTTGCTCCTGGGAGGCATCTCTTATAGGTGCCTAGCTTCTTGATAAAGACGCAACCATATATTGCTATGTGTAACAGAAAAACTCATATGTAGGGATGAGCGAGGAATTAGATTTGCTTTGCACTTAAATCGAGACCTATCCATTTTGCACTTTCTTTAACAATGTGCAAACCAAAATGCAGTCCTCTTTTGAAATTTTCACTTCTCCGAATGTTGAACGTTCGCCAGCTGAGCAATATGTATAAAAATGCATGCACTGGGATAAAGTGGTCAGGAGTAGATCACGGTTGTGGTATTTGGTTGCAATATTAATTTTGCAGTGAGTTGTGGGGGTTCATCATCATATCTACTACTTTACATTTGTCGAGATTATTGTTTTAGTTGCTGCTGTAACCAAACCTCAGTCTTTAATGGTCCTGCTGAATAATTCATTGGAGCTGAAACCGAAATCCCATTTACAGGTAGCCTAAGAGCTCTTACCCTAGTTCAGCCCTGTGTCAAGGCTTTCGCTCATGTGATTTCCTTGAACAGAATAGTTTCATTTGTCAGAGCAAGGTTGGGCGTCCTGGGATCCTTGCTCAGATTTAGCCCTAGAGGTTCTGTCAGCTTTCAACACCCTGGTGCCCTTCAGATGTTTTGTGGAGAGGGCTGATGTACTCATACCCTTCCTGAGGGCTTCTTGTAGGCATCTAGTTGTCCACTGTGAGAACAGAATGCTGGACTAGATGGGCCTTTGTCCTGACCCAGCAAAGATATTTTAAAGTCCTTATGGTTGAATTTTGCATATATCAGTGTGGACATGCCATTAACAACAAGCCTCCTGCATGTAATTCCAACAGGAACATTTAACTGATTTCAGTCTTTTTCTTTGCCATCAGTTGGTGCATCAACTCTTATGTTGTTAATAACATCAATATACTGTTGGACGGAATTGATTAATTGTTCAGAGGCTCATCATTTTTCTTTGGAAAAGTAAGATTTCTTCTCTCTCTCTCTCGCTCTTTGGTCACCTCTCACCCCTCACCATCCAGTTGCACAGAAGTCAAAACCACCTTCTTCTTTCTCATCTCAACTACAATGGAGACCTCTGGCTATTATTGAGGAGACCTTTTTGATTGTCCTGTTAATTGCACCATAAACCTGCTGCCCAGATGGAAGTAAGGCAGTTTCATAAAAGTCATAATGACAAGGATATAAATTAAACGAAGAGAGGGATGAGTATGAGGAAACTATCTACAAAGAGCAGCTTTTGTTCTCTGCCTCATCCCGCTCGCCTCCTAATTTTGACAGCCCCTGCTGCTGGCAGTTTGATTGACTACCTTTGAAGTTGCCACTACAAGCTTTACAGTATATCATCCAGAGCAAGGAAGTTGTTATGTCCAGAATGATTGGGCAGTTTGTTTTCCATATACCCTCCCTGTGTCAGCCCAGTGCATCAATCTGGTTTATACACTGAGCACCCACTGAGCCCTAATGGTGTCACAGCTTCTCTTTCACCCAGCCACTCCTGCAGTAAAAGAAGTTCATGCCTTGAGTCCATTTTCACATATATCAAATTTTACAATAGCTAGATTGACCATATCTTCGTCAGCTTAATCCAGATGTGGGGAACTTCAGGCCTATGGATCAAATGTGATGCTCCATACCTCTTTGTCAGGCCTTTGGAATTCCCCCTAGGCCACACCCCTCACTGGCCCTGCCTCACACCCAGGGCTGTCTTAAACATATGTGGTGCTGGGGTGCAAAGATCCGCCTGGTGCCACCCCCCCAGGTTGTCCAGTCCCAAGCGCGCAGGAGGGCAGAGCTGGCTGGCCGCCTCAGTGTCTCGCTGGCTCGGTCGCCCCCAAACTCGCAGCACAGAGCCACCAGCAGCAGAAGAACCCACAGCAGCGCTCTGACTGACAGGCGGGCTCAATTCTCAGGCCCCGGACTCTTGGCCTGGCACCCCTTAGAGCCTGGCGCCCAGGTGCCCACACTCCTAGTGCCTATGGGTTAGACGACCCTGCTCACATCTCAAAATTTTTGCTGACTGGAACGTATCCACAATGCATCTTTCTTGTTTGGATGGAAGATACAAAGGGAATTGTGAGTGTTTGTAGAAACTGGCCTACTGTACAGTGGGGGGCAGTTGTGGCGCTGTGTGGCTAGACGCCAGTGCCAGGTCATTTTGGACCCTCTCAAAGAACATCAGGAGATATTCTCCTCTCCCCTCAGCCATTAAGAATCCAAATCTCCCGCCTAAGATGGCAAACAATTATGGGCTGTTTTCAGGAGGCCGGGTCAAAGCCTCATGTGGTTCCCACTTGGGTCCTCTCCACTGAAATAAAAGAGAACCACCTCCTCGCCTGGCACCACAGTTGGCATTTCTGTATTCCCCCCAACCCTCAGCTTCATAGTTTCCTTGTTATGCTTCAGTCATGACCTTGCTGTGGAATGTTTCAGTCACTGTATCTGGGACCAGGCAGATTGGCTGGTCTCAAGGTTTTTGCCTCCCTCACAGCAATCGTCATAACTTGGGCAGTTAGGAATTGGGTATGATTATGATTCGTAGTAAGTAATTAGGAGGTGGAGTTGTATGGCTTGCCTTCCCCCTCCTATATTTGGGGGATCCTGTTAAAAGGATCCGAGGGGATGTGCTTCGTCCATAATCCCAGACGGCAGCTGAGGGCCATAGCACTCCCCAGGGCAGAGATGCCGGTGGGCTGCATCTATTTGATGTAAGTCATAGGGCAACCCTTTCCTGGAATTGACCACCTGGAAAGCAATCGGTGGTGAGCTGACTGAGTGGAGAATGAGTGCCAGATTACTTACATTTGTAATAAACAAAGTCATGGCCTGTTTTGATCCAAGAACATAATCCTGTGTACCTGCAGAACACTATGCGGCACCAGATGGTGGGTTCACTTTGCATGAGTATGCAAGGTAAAATTTGCACCCATTACTTTACTTGCTCCACCCACCACTGTCAAGCAGCTCTTGGAAGATCTCCCAGAAGGAAATCCAGCCTTTGGGCTTAAAAATGTTCCCCAGCCCTGGAGAAGATTAATTAACTAATCTTTGTATGCGGTTGAGCCTAATATTCTTATTTTTACAAAGATATTTCCTCTTATGTATGCTATTTTTTACTAATATATGCATTTAAACAGACTTAGTCTATGCATTTTTGTACACCTTCACTTGGCGGGAGAACTGCAAAATTCAGAGAAGTGCAAATTTCAGAAGATGGCTGTGTTTCAGTTCACGTATTGTTTCAGAAAGTGTGAATTAGATAGTTTTATATTTAAATGCGAACTGAATCAAATTTCCCATCCCTAATATACACTACTGTTTTACTCACACAGGAACCATGACGATCTTCCACCATGAAGGTTTTCATCCCTTGGTGGTTTTGTTTCCATCAGATGCAGACCGTAGTTGTCAAATTAGAGGAGCCCTCCCATGGGACGATGGTACACATGAATGAATTGTTAATTGGCAATTTGAGTAGGCTTTTAGAAATGGCCCAGAAAGATAAATTCACATTTCTGCTGTTGTAAAAGAAATATTATTTGCACTTTTGTAAGTCTTTGATTAATGGTTTACTAATTGCCCAGCAATAATAATTATTCACAGCACAGATGGATTTCCTTAAAGGCCTAAGAATGATGCTGGATATATTATTCTCATTGACCATTAAAACTGAGAAGAAACTCTCCCATAAAACTTGTCTTGCCCACATTCATGGCAGCAGTCCCTTTTAATTTCCCTGAGTGGAAGTACAGTAGTCACCTAAATTTAGCCTTTTTTGAATTAGTTGAATTAACTCAAGTGAGATATATAGTGAGGAAGAGGAAGTTGTCACAGCTCACTTCCTCTTCCTATAGAAGAGGAAGTTGTCACAGCTCACTTCCTATTTATCACTCTCACCTTTCTCAGCCCATTCTAACTGTTGAAGAGTGGTTTGGGTTTTTTAGCACAGCCTCTTTACCCACTTCTGGAGTAATGTAATAATGGGTGACACTTGAATGGGCATGAACCACAGTGTAGGCTTCTATCATGTAGACCATTTCCTATCTTTGATGGCACAGGAAGGAAGCTGCGCTGCTCCTGTGCCAAAAAAATTGAATCCTGTGTGTTTTTCTCCACTCTTGCACATAGTTCATTATGGTGCTAGTATTTGCTTAGTTTGTTATCAGCCACATTCTCATTGTCTTCATCTTGTGTATATGTAGCCTGTATATGTAGCCTAGTATATGTAGAACTTCAGCTGTTTAACTAACTGCAGGTGGTGGTCAACCCAGGTCTTGTGGTGGTTGTGGGGGTCTTTTTTGGCATCTATTGTGTTGTAACATGATGTGAGACAATAATTTGGGTGATGATGAGACCCTTGCAATCTTTGGGAATTTGGAAAGCCAAATTAGCTTGAAAGCAGAACAAAGCCAACTCTAAAGCACTGAATCGTGATGGCATGATGGCATAACTGAGCAATTTTTAAATGATCATCAAGTTCCTTACCTTATATGATTTCCCTTTCCCTCTCTTTGCCCTGAGCATCCCATCTCTCCTCTCCCTCCTCCTAAATTGCACAAACCCACTTTCTACTTAGGATAACCATATACTAGCTTCTCAACCCTCCAAGTTGGTATCTAGGATATATAGCATATACCCTCCAATATTTCTTCAGTGGAAATAGGGACATCCTTTTCCATAATAATTATTTTATTATTTAGACCCCGCCCATCTGACGGGGTTGCCCCAGCCACTCTGGGCTGCTTCCAACATATATAATAAAACATTAAACATTGAAAACTTCCCTATACAGGGCTGCCTTCAGATGCCTTCTAAAGGTTGTGTCATTACTTACCTCCTTGGCTCAGGGGTCACACAACTCCATACTCTCCCATTTCTCTGATGAAAATAGGGACATCCTAGGGAAAAGCGGGGCATTCTGGGATCAAATCAGAAACCGGGGTGGCTTCCTACCAGGGATTGTCCTCACTCATTTGTTCTCACAAGGGTGAGAAGGGAGATGGAGAATTATAGGGACAACTGACTGACCAGTCTTGCTCTCCTACATCTAGTCCTTGCACTCCCAAGAGCTCCAAATGTGCCACTCCAGCAGACCTTTTCCTCCCTTGTTATACATAGTATATATCTCTATATTCCATGGGTGAGGATTGTTGGACTGCAGCCTGCACCACCCCTGCTCATTGACCATACTGCTTGATGGAAGCTGTGGTTCATATAGCAGATAAGTGCATTCTATAAACCAGGAGTGGACAGACCTCTTTAAGCTGGAACCCATAGATCTTCCAACCAGATGTAAAAGACATACAGTTGGAATGAAAGAAGAGGATGCCTCTGAGCACATTCTGAGCCAAGGAATTTGTTCTCTGTTCCAGGAAAGGGCTGAGCTCACCATCCTGTCACAGAAAATTCCACTCCAACACTCTTTGTTGGAGCAGCCTCATAAAGGTGGGAAAGGTCATTTTGTTGTTGTTGCTTTTGTAGACAAGATTCATCAGTAGGTCCTGGCGTCCCTTCTGCCCACCTCTGCCACCAACTATTTCACAATTCAGGTATTTAAATCAGCTTTGTTGTGAGTCACATGCCTAAAGTTTGGGTATACAATTTTCTCTTTTCTTCCAGTTCCGAGTGGTGTGTTGCGGCTTTACCTGTTGCAGGGAGATGTGATTAACATTGTGTGGACCCTATGGCATTTTTTTAAAGGCTCCCTAATCCCTGCTTAATTTTATGAACTGTCAAAATGATTCTAAATATCTCTCCTGTTTGCATTTTCACCTCAGGACAGGAGTCCAGAGGTATGGATTTGTTGTACAACAGTGGACTTTAGGCAATTTTCATCTTTTAATGCCTGCAGCGTCCGAGGTTGAATTTGTAATAATCACCAGATTATCTCTGAAGGATCTCTCGCTTATACTTGCAAATGGTTCTGCACGAAAATGCAAAAGATAGGGAAGGAAAAAAATAATTGATTAGAGGCAGGAGATCATTTTGTCACATAATCCCAGATGGAAAAGAAAACAAATGCTGATATGCTTTTCACCCTCCTTCCTCCCTCGCCTCCCCTTCCCTCCCCCTCTTTTTTAATGACAGTTGAAGATAGTGTAATAGGAAAGACCAGTTCTTGAGACAACCTGATGAAAAAAGAAGGGGGAAAAGGAGGGAAAAAAAACTTGGTCTGAGCCTCTGATTAGGTTGGATTTAGACTGGGGCTTCTTTCTTGCCATCAGTAGGAATTTAGCAAATGTGATATGGGCGATAACTGGGTGGAAAGGGATGTCCATTGTGGGCCATTTTGCCAGGGCAGCAAACGGCAGCCACATGGTGCAATAACTGCAGCTTATAAGAAGGAGCAGTCAGAAAGCTGTTCCGCAAGATGATTAGATTGGGCTGAAAGGTGGGTTGAGAGTGTGTAGAACAGGTGGGTGGTCAATGGTGTCCACACTATTCAAGATGAAGAGCGCTGATAGATCAGACCAATGACTTCTCTTGCCCAGCATCTTGTTTTCCACAGTGGCCAACCAGATACCTTTTAGGAAGCTCACAACCCAAACACTCAGTGTTGTTACTCATCCACTGGTATTCAGAAGCACACTTAATCTGAACCTGAATTTAGCCTTGATCAGCAGTGGCCAGTGATGTGCGGGTGGGGCTGTGCTGCTCCCCCAGCTTCCCAATGCTGACTCTCTCTGCCCCTTACTGGGAAGGGGAGGTACAAAGGAGCTTGGCATGACAGCAGGAGAATCAGATTAGGGAGCCAGGAGAGCAGCACAACTCCAATGTTGCCCCCCTTACTGCTACTGGCCATGATGACTTGCAACCATTGATAGTGTTATTCTCCAACTTCCTTTATAAGCCACCTATGCTAGAAGCCCCTGGCAATCTTCTGGCAGCAGATTCCATGAGTGAACTATCATGGAATCATAGAATCACAAAATTGTAGACCTGGAAGTTCATCTAGTTCAGTTTCCAGGTGTCTCAACATGTGGTCCTCCATCCAGTTTGAAGCCGGACCGGACCCTGTTTAGCTTTGCAAATGTGCTAGCAGTTTTATTGCTTCACCACTAGGAGAACTGTTTGAATAAGTGCTTCCTATTTGGCTGACCTGAATTTCCTACCAGTTGGCTTCATGGAATGACCCTGGGTTCTAGTGTTTTCAGAGAGGGAGCAAGACTCTCAAACCATGTTTCCCACACCACTCATCAGTTTACAGACCTCTGTTTATGTCACTCTGCATTATTCACTTCACTTAGCAGACCCAACATCTGGCAACTGGATCTAGAGCAGGGAGGGGGAATCTGTGGCCCTTCAGATGTTGTTGCACTCCAGCTCCCATCACCTCCAGCCTGCTTGGTCCATGGTCAAGAGTGCTGGGATCTGTGGTCCAGCAACCATCCCTGAACTTTCTCACTTTTGCAATAGCCACATTTTCTCGGTGCAATGCTTTGCCTAGAGCAGGCATCCCCAAGCTCAGCCCTCCAGATGTTTTGGGTCTACAATTCTCATCATCCCTGACCATTGGTCCTGTTAGCTAGGGATGATGGGAGTTGTAGTCCCAAAACATCTGGAGGGCCGAGTTTGGGGATGCCTGGCCTAGAGGAACCATCCTGGTCATCTCATTTCTTGTTTTTAGGAACCCTGTTAAATGCCCTTCCCATTTAGGAAAACATTTTTTTCCTGCTTGCAGATGGTGGCAGGCTGGTTTTAGTTGGGCTCCTTTTTTAAGGGCTTCTGTTTCATTGTTTTCTTACGGCTGTAATTGCTAATTTTAATTCTGCATTCTTTTCTTTTCTTTTTTCTTCTCATCTTGCTATTTTTATAAGATGGTGAGTTACTGTGAGAGACCTTGTGGGCTGGGAAGTGGGATATGAAGTTAAATAAAGCCTTCTTCAGACATTCACAAGAAGGTGTGTGGGCTTAAAAGTGGGGAGGGGGTTTGCGTGAAGGGATGGGTGAATCTGTCAGTTTTGGTTTCTCTTAGTTTCTCTCATTTTGGTTTCCCTCACTTTTCCACTCTCCAGTTTAGTTCTCCATATTCCCACATGCATTTCCAATTTATTTTTTAACAAAAAAAAAAGTCCTTGTATAAATTCATCAGGATTTTACTGCTCCCCCCTAATATACACATTTCAATACAATTTTGTCTCATATACACATTTTTCCAAAGCAGTTTTCCCCAATTTCTCCTGGCTTTGACATATGAGATGTACATTTTCAGGATCCCCCAATCTTCTGTGATTGTATTTTTTTATTGTAAGTTTTTTAACTATTTGAAACGGCATTTTAAATTGTTGTAAATTGTCCTGGGACCTTAGGGTAAAAAGCAGGTAAATAATAATAATAATAATAATATGAATTTGTATGCTATTTAAATACTATATACACTTTGTGCATTCTTTACCCCAGTATATGCAATTTCGTTCCCCTTGCGTGGCAAAATTCAAAGAAGTGCAAATTTCCATGTGTGGCTGCGCTTTGGTTCTTAGGTCATTTTCAAAAGTGTGTATTTGGCTGATTAGCCTTTAAATGCAAGCTGAAATGAATCCCCCCCAGTCCCCATGTACATGCAAGCCAGGTCCCCAATCTGTCCCCCCCCCCAATCCCTGCAAACACTGGCTCCTTTCCCAGCAATTCTGTGTCCAGCTCCAAGGTGGGGAGGTGGATTCTAACTGTGTTCAGATCTTATCTGCAACTAGTATCCCTGCACAATCAGGGTTCCTGATCTAACCAAGGATTGTTGTGCTCAGTTCCTGCTTGTGGGTTTACCACAGGCATGTGGTTGGCCACTGTGAGAACAGGATAGTGGACTGCATGGCCTGATCCAGGAGGGCTCTCCTTAATGTTCTAACCCTGCTCAGCCTTCAGCCACCCGAACTTGACGAGAGCAAAAGGAAAACTTTCCAAATACAATAAGATAATCTTTATTGTCATTGTCCCATACAGAACAACGAAATTGAAAAATCTACATCAGACATTCAAAACCAACAATCCTGCTATCCCAGCTATCCCAGCCTGTTTAGCCCCCCCAAAACTCTGATAGCCCATAATTAAATACAATATACTCCCATAGAGACTACCTTACACTGTGTTTAAAACCAAAATCGCATTTGGATAAAAACTGTTTCTCAAGCGGCTAGTCCTAGTCTTTATAACCCTGTACCTTCTTCCAGAAGGCAGAAGCTGAAAGAGATCATTTCCAGGGTGCGCACTATCCTGCACTATCTCTGCAGCTTTCTTATGACACCTGGAAGCATAGATTTGATCCAAGGTAGGAAGAGTGCACCCAATTATTTTCTCCGCAGTCTTTACAACTGAATGCAGTGCAAAAGATATTCTGCAGCAGGTTGCAAAGACAAATGTAGTCAAATTTATTTCACCCCAGCTCTTCCTTAGACATGTTTTAAGCTGCCCATGGTAGTCCTCCAAGGGCTTTCTGACGCTGTTCTGTATTTTGCTGGGCAAAAAACAGCATAACTGTATTACACATGCTGCTCTCTCCTACCTCATTTCTCTACAGGATCCTACTGGCGCACTGAAAGAAATTACTTGGTAGGAAAGAGTGTTATCATTTGCTGGGGGGTCAGATTAAATGACCAGCTCCCCCTTTTCTGCCCCAGAGTGCAGTCTATAAATATTTAGTGACATCCAAATAAAAAGTCAGGGAACCTGGATGCTGAATTGGTCATCCCTTCCCCGCTCTTTGGACAAGAGGGACCCAGATAACAGGGGAAATATTGGTGTCAGAAAGACAGATGATCAAAACACATATCTATATCTAGATACAGAGAAACATTAGGTACTCATCAATCATTAATGGAATCTGGAATAGATGAGATTGAGGAAGATTATTCTCTGTGTGCGTGCGCGTTGTTTGGACAATGTGTTAAGTGGAATAACTCATGAGGTATGTTAGCATTCATCCCTTATACTCCTTTTGTTAACAGGTTAGCACTCAACCAATTCACATATCTGAGGCTTTATTCATTATTAATCAAAAGAGTTAAAAAGTCGATCCAATCTGGTTATATACAGTAGTTCTTGTGGTTTTCAAACCTTTAAATATTTGATGGTGTCATTGCTTTCCCAGTGGATGTCAGCCAAGCAGAATGCCTGGTATCAGAATCCCACTGGGTTTAAAAAAGAAAGGAAGGAAGAAAAAATAATAAAAAAAACCTAAAAAATCCACAGTATTTTTTTTTAAAAAAAACCACACGCTATTGTATTTTTTGCTATCATTTTCCACAGAGAATATTTCAAAATCTAAAATGGGCATTGCTCTGGAATAAAATATATATCTATATATAAAGTTTTACACATATATTAAACAAATATATGCATATGTATATGGCATTAACTTGACCATTGTTTACAAACATTTGCACAAAAGATATTCCAATGCAGTTCAGTCTGGCTATTAACACACTGAAATGAGAAAAAGTGTTATCCTTCGTACATCTGATGAAGTGAACTCTACTTCCATGAAAGACTATGCAATAATAAATCTGTTAGTCTTTATGGTGCTAAAAGTTTCCTTGTTGCTTTTGCTGCAGCAGGCTAACAAGCCTATCTCTCTGGAAACTGTAAGGAAACAAAAGCAATGTTAATGAATGAAGAATGAAATGAATGGAGTTTTGGAAAACAACAGCGAATGTAACAACACACACACACATGCATCTTTCACTTCCCGAGGTTCTGGACCTCTTCAGAATAAGCCTCCATTAATTCCATGCAAGATGGTCAACCTAGATGCAGTGTTCTTTTGAGGCCAGGGTCTGAGCTGAGGGATATTTGCAAAGGAAACTGAGACAGGTGACAAGAGGGAAACAGCAGACAGATTTGGTAAAGGGAAACAGACAGGCATGTAGAAAAAGGAAAAAGCAAAGCAGACAAATGAACATAGATGGAGGCAATGAAGTGGGAATAACGTTGGGATCTTACTGTGCCCCAGATGTCACCTGGAAACATTTATATCCAAGGCAGGTCAGAGAGAACAAGTAAGCGATTTGGAGGCAGATCTCGAGCTGGAAAGGATATGATCATGGTGGGTTTCTGTTAAAGTTCACCTACAGAGAAATTTCAAGGCATAATGTACACATCTACGAGGGCTAAGTGGCAATGGCCTTCCAAAGTTCACAAGACTATTTGTGGATGGTGAAATGAGAGAGAGAGAGAGAGAGAGAGAGAGAGAGAGAGAGAGAGAGAGAGAGATATGGGTGGGGACATATCTTACCAATTATTCTCCAGAGCCGGGGAGCACTAACATCCCCCAACAGTTCAGAAGAAGTTCAATCAACAACATTCTCCAAAATTTGTCAGAAAACCACTTTCTAAGAATTTCAACTCTGTTGAATGAAACTCTGTGATGATGGATCAAGGAATACTCATGAGGATAGATAAAGGAAGTAGTGAACTAAAAGAACAATACACTGTTGAGTTGGAGCAAGGACCATTGTTTCCTTCAACAATGTTAAAGCAGTGCAATATTGAAATTGGATCTATAGTTGCACCCGAAAGTCACGGGTGAGAAAACGGGTTCATTTTGCCAAATGTTCTTCACAGAAGTATGGAAATTCTCCAACAGTTCAGGAGGAGAATGAAATATGAAACATTCAAACATTTGTTGGAAATGTCGTAGAATGGATGAAACATTTAAGAAATATTGAAGTCAATAATTTTGACAAAATCAGCAAAGGTTCTTTCTTGGCTCACCCCCAAGGAACATCAAAGCCCCGGGTTCAAGGCATTTGTGAACATCGAACCACAACCTGGGGTTTGGGCAAAATCCCTACCAATTTTCAAGGATGTTAAAAGGAGTTATGTCAAAAATGGTGTGGGGAAACACTGCCTTTGTGCTACTAAAAAGTGTACAGTCGAAGAATAACAGCCCTGCTCCAGAATAGACCATTTAAATGTGATTAGCCTCCTCAGAATTGGGGCCAATTTGCATTACAGAAAGACTAAACATATGGGGAATTTCTATAATTATAATATAATTCAGGAAAGTGAGTGAGTTCTGCTTCTTGGAGATTTCTAAGGAAAACAATCTGAACAGTCACTTTTGGATATGCTTTTTCCATATGTTCTTCCCCACACGTTCCATTCATCATATAAATTGCTGTTTCACATTCTTCAGGCACCTGAGGCCTGAGTAATCGAATCAAGCAGTAGGACCTTTTTAGTGGTTGTACCAGTACTGCAGAAACCCCTTCTGGCCACCTAGCCCTAACACTTTAGCACTTTTCACATTTGAAAAAAAATTGGTTGCTTAGGAAGGCTTTCAGCTGAAAAAATGAATTGCTGTGAATCTGTTAGGATCATTTTCCTTTCTTTGAGCCTTCACTTAGTTTGTTTGTTTGTTTGCTTGTTTTATGAGTTTCTGTTTTTGTTGATTTTGGATTTTTTGTTTCCTTGATTTTCTAATGCATTTTGTGGATCTGGTTTTATTTTGTCTATGTTTTGTCTATGTTTTTTACTGCAAGCCATACTAAGCGGGGAATCAGGATACAAGTTTTTAAAGTGAAGCAAACAAGAAATAGACAACCTGTGCTGAGGGAAGGACTTTATTGTTTTTGCCGCTGTTCCCCACCCCTGCCCTGGGCTCTTTTGGGAAGAATGATTGTATGAAAATTTTATAATAATATACGGTAGATATAGCTATAGGAGTAGACCCATGGAAATTATGAACATTACTAAGTTAGCTGCATTAATCTCAGTGGGTCTACTCTGAGAAACACTTAGCTGCACCCCCACTGATTGCAGTCACATTTTATTGCAATTGCCATTTTTTTTAAAAAATATATATATATAGCAATTATCTAATTGAAAATAAATAATAGCACTAATGCTTGAGTGGGTTCAGAAGACTGGGCAGTCCAGATAAGAGCCAATCTGTCAAGGAGACAAAGAAAGATGTTCTCTTTTCTTTAGCCAGCCAGCTAGCATGGTGGGCTATCTTTCCATTGTACTGCTGACCGGGAGACCTGGGATTAAGGGATAACTCGGGTTCCCAGGCCGGACCCAACGGAAACTTGAGTTTATGTATTTAGTCTTTGAACAGCAGACAAGGTCACAGTTCAGTACCACTGAAGAGCTGATCTACTGAAGAGCACTAGTTGTGGCTCCAGAGGACGGATGCTCGTCTGCCCATCTGGTCAAAGGTGAAGTGCCCTAATCATGCCTCCAGCAAGGTAGAAAAAGATGAAAAGGCTTGCAGAGCAAAGTGGAGGTAGAAGAAGGGCACCCTTTCAAGTCACTGTGAAAAGAAGGGCAGTCCTGATGAAATGCAGCTTTCTGAAAGCAGCTCAACGAACTAGCATCAAACAGTGCAGAATATTCTCCCATGTATGTTTTAGCTCTGATTAGTTTGTTCCTAAAGGAGGGCAGGGCAGACAAAAGTTTCATAAATAAGGGTGCAAAATTGGGGAGGGGCCTATTTTTTTTTTAAAGGGACACATTGTTTCAGGAACATTACAGAACAAGGGGCATTCCTTAAGAGTAAAAATAAACTTCTTTGGTTCTTTTCAACCACAGGATCATACAAAACCTGAATGTCTAAAAGGAAGCTAAGCTAATGTAAGAAAACAACAACTATTAGTCTGCATGGTTTGGGTTTTATTCTTCGTTTTGGCTTCTTCAGTTGTTGTTTTTTTAAAAAAATACAGGTTAACCATTACACAAAAATTAAGTTATGCAATAAGTGTACACAGGATTGCAGCTCTTGGCATAACAAGAGGTGCTGCATCATTTTCCTTTCACCCTGAGATAAGCAGCCATGTCTTCAGCCTTACGAACACAAAGTGCAATGTTGAATTCCTCCCACAACATCTACTCTGCATGCAGAAGATCCCATGTTTCTGAGGATTATAGGGACAAAAGTCTCAAAAAAGATGGTTACATTGTTCACCTATGCAACTACAGCAGCTAGGATTCTTTGTGCACACAAAAATGGAAAGACGAAGAAGTTCAGACCATTCCTCCATCTAGCTCAGTAGTGTCAGTGCGGCCTGGCAGTGGCTCTCCAGGGTTTTAGATAGGGTTTCTCCCAGCCCGATCTGGAGATGCCAGGAATTCACCCCAGGACCTTCTGCATGTTATACCACTGAGCTTTGCCCCTTCCACAATGGTCTGATGCAGCATAAAGCATTTTCTTATCTTCTGTATACCTGAAGGAGAGTCTCCACACCCATCATTCTGCCCGGACGCTGAGGTCCAGCTCCTAGGGTCTTCTGGCGGTTCTCACTGTGAGAAGCGAAGATACAGGAAATCAGGCAGAGGGCCTTCTGGGTGGTTGCACCCTCCCTGTGGAACACCCTCCCATCAGATGTCAAAGAAATAAACAACTATCTGACTTTTAGAAGACATCTGAAGGCAGCCCTGTTTAGGGAAGTTTTTTAATGACTGATGTTTTAATGTATTTTTAATTTCTTGTTGGAAGCCGCCCAGAGTGGCTGGAGAAACCCAGCCAGATGGGTGGGGTATAAGTAATAATAATAATAATAATAATAATAATAATAATAATAATAATTTATTTGTACCCCGCCCATCTGGCTGGGTTTCCCCAGCCACTCTGGGCGGCTTCCACAGAGACCAAAAATACACATTAAAAACTTCCCTGAACAGGGCTGCCTTAAGTTGTCTTCTGAATGTCAGGTAGTTGTTTATCGCTTTGACATCTGATGGGAGGGCGTTCCACAGGGCGGGCACCACTACCGAGAAGGAAGAATAATAAATTATTATTATTATTATTATTATTATTATTATTATTATTATTTTCTGTGCTCATTCACCAGGGTGAGAAAATGCAAGGCCTATAACTACAACTGGCCCCCCTCTGACTGGATTGGTTCAGTATTGAATTGAAACGTAAATGCAAATAAAAATGAAATGAAATGAAATGGCACCGGTTCCTAAAGAGTATGGAGAAGAGGCTCTCCGCCCCCCCACCAACCCCCGCTTTTGGTTTTAACTGTGTAGCTCACGCTTGCTTAGAATCCCACCTCCCTCAAGTGTCAGCTCTCACAATCCGTTCTTCTGATTCACATCTGCCCCACGACTTCTGTTGCTCGCCTGGCTGTTCCCTCCTCCCTCCCTCCTCTCAGACCACAGGGGCTGCGAGGCTCCACTCTGATCACCACTTTCTCAGTGTGGCACTTCCTCTGGCGTGCCGCTCTCGCAGGGTGTTTATCTCTCTGAAGGATTGTGACTATAGATAGAATCAGTGAAACTGTATCTGTCTAGGAGCAGATGTGTACCTTTGCTGCAGCGTCTTAATTGCCCTGCTGTGGCTCACCTACCAGAAGTCTTCCTGCTTTCTCCCTCCCCCCTCACTTCCTTTCTTCCTTTCTTTTTCTTTTTTTCAATTTTGCAAATGATTAGTTGAAAAACAGCAGGACCTGTAGGACTGTAGGCACAAAACTCATCTGGGATCATTTAAACTTGCCAGCCGAGAGACGCTACTCAGTCCCTCCCCAACTGGACGTTTCCATCGATGGTCTTTACAATTGTGTCTCAGATCTTCGTTTTGCCTCGAATTAGGGAAGCACGGCAGGACACGGAATCTATCAAGGTTCCGGATGATTGCTCTGAACCAGGGGGAATAAACAAAAGCACCAATTAGCATATCTTAGGCAACAATCCTGGGCTCTGTTACTTGGAAGTAAGCTCCACAGAACATGGCAAGATGCACTTCCACGTAAAAAGGCGCAGGGTTAGGGGTGAATAGACGGCAGCGCGTTCTCCCTTAATTGGAAACGGTGTTGCTTGCTTGTTTTATAGCCCATGTGGGTGTCTTGTGATAAATAATGAAGCTTTCTGAGGACGTTCTGCAAAAATATTGCTGTACACAGAGTTGGCATGAACAGCCTCTGGAATTGTGTTCAGATGTTCACGGGCCGAGGTGATACATCCCTCGAACATAACACACGGCCTCATGTGGAGTCACTTGTTTGAAAGCTGCTTATACAAAATAAATGTTCTGCACTGCACTCATCCCCTTGATATACAGAGATTCTAGGATGACCCAAGCATTCATGAGTCCCGTCCTTACTATATTATCTCGGTTTTATTGTGGAGAGATACTTGTTTGAAAGCACTGCATTGGAACACTGACGTGGTAGTCTAGAACAGTGTTTCCCAACCTTGTGCCTCCAGCTGTTTTTGAACTACAACTCCCATCATCCCTGACTAGCAAGACCAGTGGCAAGGGATGATGGGAATTGTAGTCCAAAAACAGCTGGAGGCACAAGGTTGGGAAACACTGGTCTAGAACCTCATGTGTGTTCTGCACCCCATCTGCCAGATGTGCTGAGACTTCCAACACTCTTGTGGAGCCCCAACCTTACCACCCCTCCCAGCCCTGTCCTGGTAAGCTGCCAGGAGACTAGTGCAAAGAGGTACCCTCTGTCCCCCCTCATATGTCACTACTGCTAGGGGAGGGGGGCGGGAACAGTGGTATCACTACTGCCTCCATGGGTGACATGAGTTGGTCTGCCTCTGCTGGCCAAATGTCTTGGGACAGTCCTGTCCTATTTGCAGCAGAAACTTTGCAGCAGGAAGCTATTGTGGAGAATACTCTGTGCTGGCAAGTCGTAAGCCATAGGCTGCTATTAACGAAGCCATAGCCAGGGCTACAGGGATGAAGAGCTTAGATTAAACTGAAAGAAAAGTGAAAGGACAAAAAGCTAATGAATGCATTTTTTTGCAGATTGGAGAGCTCCGATAGTGGTTCATTTAAACCTGAATATCTAATGCAAGCCTAGGCAATCCCTCATAGAAGTGACTTCTAGAAGCTGTAAAAAAGGATCATGCTAGAGTCCTGCTATTACTTTACAGCGATTATAGGAGGTGAAAATATGAATGCTGTTTGAAAGATAGTACCATTTCTTTGATGCATCAAAAAGCACTCTGCAGTAGACTACTACTTTAGTAGGACACTTAGAGTCAAAGCTAGTGTTTGACTATCTTCCTAATGTCATATTACAATGACAGAAGCGCTAGATATATCAATTTAATCTTACTTCAGGGGAAAAAAAATCTGTTTTAGCAAAGTGAAATGGACTTTTATAGTTTTCCAGCTAGAAATTGGACAACGAACAACTTTTACGGAGTTTTTTTTTTATTAAAAAAAGAGAAAGAAACCTGAAATGTAGAATATAGTTGAAAGGGTAATCATATTCTTCCGAGTTAAAAAATAAAGAACTCGCTAGTTATTTGGCAGTACAGATTTCGGGTAGGAAAACTAGGCTAACAAGAAAGATATTATACAATTAAGCTCTTCCTCTACAACTTGGAGAGAGTCAATGCCTTCTCGCTTTACTACTATTGACTTTCTATTACCAGACTCTGATTTACACTAACCAAAGTTGAACTAGTTTTGTTTTATCAGGGTTGGGGGGACATCAGTTGGATTATAGTATTTCATACTGCACAAAGGAGAACTTGGCACTACTTATTACCTGACAGCAAGAATTTAGAGGGCATTTCTTACTGGTTCAGAGTATTTTCATCTTGCATTCGGTCTCTGGGAGCAGCCAAAGACGTTTGCAAGATTCACTGAAATGAACAAGAGTTGCACAGAGCCAAAGCAGAGTGGCTTTTTGCTGCGTGCGAACCACATCCTAGGCTTATAAATGAAGTTGTGGCACTCTAGGCCTAGGGCAGCAGTGGAGAATCTATTGGTCAGATGTCCCATCATCCATAATGGCTGGAGGGATGAGAAAAACTTAGGTATGTGGTTAGATGTTCTACTGCTGCTGCCACATTCCAGAGAAACTGCTTGAGAACTCCCCCCCCCCCCAATGGAAACAATCAATGAAATGGTGCCCTACTCGCAAACAAGGCGTATAATTTTGAAAAGCGACTTTAAGTGCTGGGCTGTCTGTGACATGACTCAGTGCCTACTGTGACCTCCTTCGTGGGCTCCCCTGCCCCACAGAAGGTGGGCTCTGATGCTGGCATGGGCATGCCTCAACCCACCCCACCCCACCCCACCCCACCCTGGGCATCCCTGAAGAGGTGGTATGGGTGTGGTGGCATAGCATACCTGCAAAGGAGGAGATGCGAGGGGCAGGGGGCACCTGCAGCAAGGAAGAAGAAGAAGAAGAAGAAGAAGAGGAGGAGGAGGAGGAGGAGGAGGAGGAGGAGGAGGAGGAGGAGGAGTTTGGATTTGATATCCTGCCTTTCACTCCCCTTCAGGAGTCTCAAAGCGGCTAACATTCTCCTTTCCCTTCCTCCCCCACAACAAACACTCTGTGAGGTGAGTGGGGCTGAGAGACTTCAAAGAAGTGTGACTAGCCCAAGGTCACCCAGCAGCTGCATGTGGAGGAGCGGAGACGCGAACCCGGTTCCCCAGATTACGAGACTACCGCTCTTAACCACTACACCACACTGGCCCTCAGTGGCAAAACGTCCCAGGCCGCCACTGCTTCTACCTACATCGAGAGAACCACAATTTCATCTTTTGCCCAGTTATGTTTTCATAGGATATACCGTATTTTTCGTCCATAGGATGCACCTAGTTTTTTTCCCATTTATTTCCCCCCCAAAACCAGGTCGGGGAATCCAAACCAGGTCGGGGAACAGTGGGATGGCGGCGCTCCGCCTCCCCGCTGTCCCCCGAGCTTGTGGGGCTGGCGCTGGGGAGAAGCGCACTTCTCCCTAGCACCAGCCTCCAAACCAGGTCGAGGAACAGAGGGATGGCGGTGCTGCACCTCACTGCTGTTCCCCGAGCTTGTGGGGCTGCCTGCGGGCTCCCCAGGGTTGCTGATAGCTTCCTGAAGCCTGGAGAGTAAGAGGGGTCGGTGCGCACCGACCCCTCTCACTCTCCAAGCTTCAGCGAAAGCCTGCATTCGCCCCATAGGATACACACAGATTTCCCCTTCATTTTTGGAGGGGAAAAAGTGCGTCCTATAGAGCGAAAAATATGGTAAGTCACTCAGTCTTCCTTGGTGCCAAGTTAATAATATTGACTGTTCCCTGTGAGTTCCACCACTTAGCCATCTTCTCTATAAGTGTTTATCTTTATACCTGTTGTTTCTCAATTAAAACAAGTGAATTGTAGCAGGATATGGCCAGCAGGAATTCCGTAAGTAGGTGTGGCTAGGATTCCATCCTGAATGCCTTCCCTCTTTATGTAAAGCTGAGATGTGATATGTTAGAATTTGTAGGCGCTTCACTCTTCATTTTAAGTCTGAGCCATGTGTTCAGTCGTGTAGGTGGGGCTTTGAGGTCCTGTCCAACTTTATGATTCTTCCCAGGGATTTGTCTCATCAGAAGCTCTTCTGTAGCACCTTCTGCCATCTAAAGTGAGACAGATGGTGAAAGGGCCTTTCCTCTTGTGGCATCCTGCCTCTAGAACACCGTCCACCAAGGAGGCTCACCTGATGCCAGGTGAAGACCTTTTTATTTGCTCAGGCCTTCTATTGGGATGCAGTGTTTCGTTTCGCTTTTGCAAAGTGTGATTTACAAGTCCTGCCGCTGTGCAAAGGGTCCAACTACACGCTACACTCAAATGTGTGTGATGCAGCCTTAATTGCTGCATTTTTTCCAAGGGGCAGAGCATCTTCAGAGGCGATTAGAGAAGCTTTGGATGGAGGAATGGTTCTCATTTCAGGAGGCCCGTTTCACAGCACCCAATACTTTCTCTCCCAAACAATATTTGCATCACATGTTTGCCTGCATTTACAATTCTACTAAGAGCAGTGATGAGAATCAACTCAGGGAAGCATTTCGAGCGAGAAGCAGGTCGGCAGGGAAAGGGTTAAACGCCCTATCCTTGCCTATCTGCTCAAATACATTTTTATCCCTGAATTATTTTCCACTGCGTTTTTCTTACTTTGTGGTTTTATTTTTTTTTTTTAAAAAAAAATCTCAATATTTTTTTCTTTACAAAAGAGATGCAAGCCGCAACTCAGAAATTATTTGTTGCTGTCGAATGCATCACTCTGTTGTATACATCCTTGAACACCTGGAACCGAGAACAGTTGTTGCTGGTTGTTGGTTTCTACCACAAGAGAAGACCCCGAACGCAAAGACACTGAGTGAGCCATGTAATGGTGCTGGCACAGGATGCTGCGGTGAAAGAGTTATTATTAGATATTATGTACATACATTATCTCGCCTCCCATAAATTGTCTTAACAGGCATGCCTGAGTGGCCAAAAAAAAAAAAATTCTCCAAGGCCAGATATCATCTAATTCAGGAATGAAATTATGTAATATAAATTATCTGCCCTAAATACTAAAAAATGATCTCACCTAGATATTAAATTTTAAGTGGCTAGCACTATCTTTCTGTGTGTCTTTGTTTAACCAGCATCTCGGCTATATGCAGAATTGATCATCACCACTATCCTCCTCCTTTATCCTCCTCCTCTTAGCAATTATTTTGTGATCTAGAGTGATCCACTTCATATACATTCTACTACAACAATCCTGTGAGGTAGGTCAGTGCTAGTATCCCCTTTTGGCACTGCCTTCCCTTTGCATGATCAGGCAGGTGCCTTCTCTGTTGTCTTTTTTTTTTTTTTTTGGCACCTGCTAAAGATGGTTCCTCTTTCATCTGGCCCTCATAAAATCTGTAGCATAGTCGACATTTCATTTCATGGAATCATAGAATCGTGGAATTGCTGGAAGGGTACCCCATCCAACCACCTGCAAGGCAGGAATCTCAACTAAAGCATCCATGACAGATGGACATCCAACCTCTGCTTTAAGGCTCCAAGGAAGGAGAGTTCCTAACCTCCCGAGGGATTTGAATTAATTTTATTATTTATTGATCTAATTCACAGCACACCTTTCCTCCAAGGTGCTCAAAGTGGCACACATCGTTCTCCCCTCCCCCATTTTATCCCCTCAACAAACCTGCAAGGTAGGCTAGGATGAGAGTGAGTGACTGGCCAAAGGTTACCCTGGTGAACTTCATGGCAGAGTGGGGATTTCAACCCCGACCTCCCAGATCCTAGTCCAACATTGCGACAGATGAGAGCACCTTTGGACAGCAACTCCAAATACCGTAGATTCTGGCGTATTAAGAGACTGGGCGTATTAGACGATGCCCCAAATTGGCAGCTGCAGTTTGGGGGTTCATCTTATAAGCCCAATCGCCACCCGACGAGAAAGCCACCCGACACAGAGCGGAGGCCGCCGCCGCCACAGTGGGCAGGCTCCGCTTTGTGCTGCCCATACCCGGCGTATAAGACGACTGCGACTTTTTAACCTCTTTTCCAGGGTTAGAAAGTCGTCTTATATGCAGGAATCTATGGTATCTTTCGGGGACGCAGGTGGCGCTGTGGGTTAAAGCCTCAGCACCTAGGGCTTGCCGATCGAAAGGTCGGTGGTTCGAATCCCTGCGGCGGGGTGCGCTCCCGCTGCTCGGTCCCAGCGCCTGCCAACCTAGCAGTTCGAAAGCACCTCTGGGTGCAAGTAGATAAATAGGGACCGCTTACCAGCGGGAAGGTAAATGGCGTTTCCGTGTGCGGCTCTGGCTCACCAGAACAGCGATGTCACGCTGGCCACGTGACCCGGAAGTGTCTCCAGACAGCGCTGGCCCCTGGCCTCTTAAGTGAGATGGGCGCACAACCCCAGAGTCTGTCAAGACTGGCCCGTACGGGCAGGGGTACCTTTACCTTTACCTTACGGTATCTTTCGACTAAAATATCAACCGAGCTGATTTCAGATTTAAATAAGAGCAGCACATTTTTAGCTACCAAAAAAAAGAAAAGAAAAGAAAAGAAAAGAAAAGAAAAGAAAAGAAAAGAAAAGAAAAGAAAGCCAAGAAGACCTTCAATGGCTGGGAGTCAACTAATACCTTGGTTTTTTTTATTTTATTTTTGCATTGAGTTCATTTAAACCAGAATTCTGGACTACGAAACCTAACACAATAATTGAATTTTTTTCTTACTGATCACAAAACCGGGGCTCCCTGTCACGGCCAATGCAGGACCCTTGAGCATGAGGGGCCCGTCTGAGATCTGGCTGGCCAATAGTGCCGGGGCAGGCTCTCAGTTTTGAATGCTGTCTAGTCTGAGTCTGTTTTAAACATAAAGAACTGTAAGAAAGGAGTACAGTGGCCTTGAAGTTGCAAGTCAACAGCTAGCATCCAGAGAGCAAACACATAGGTCACCTAGTCCCATGCTTCCCAGCCTTGGGGAGATCTATTTTTTTTCTAATTATATGACAGTTATTATTCATTTTTGGTTAGGGCTGGATTTTCCTGGACATTACTGGGATTTCAAAGGTGGAATTGATGTCCAGGGGAAGTTTCTGAAAATTGGTGCTTTGTCCTGAATCTTAAGCTCAACAACTTTGGAGTTTGTCTAAAAAACAAAACAACTTTCGTCTTTTGCATCAAAAAAAGCACAACAATTTTGGTGGTTTCCTAAAGAAAAGCTCAACAGTTTTTACTTTTTGAAATACGGCAACCTATTCTTGCTTAACCATGTGGCTTGGCTGACCTCATCTTTCTATCTCGGCCATCAGTTGAGCCCCTTTAGCTCAGCTTTGCTAAACAGCTGCCAGGCAACTTTCTATGTGAAACACCAAGAAAGTAGTTCATCAAACCGTTTGGGTGACCACAAAGCGAACACACCAGCAAACGAAAGTCACACTAAGAGGAAAGGCAGCTTGGAGAGAGAGATAAACGAAAAAGATGACCATGCATTTTGTGAGTGTGTGTGTCAAAAAGTAAGCATGTTCTTTCAGCTTAACTGCTGGGGAAAACAAACTTTGAAGCTGAAAACAGGAAAGGGCTTAGCAAAAAAGAAAAAAGAAAAAACGGTTTTATCCTATGCTGCCCACCCACCCTGCTCAAAAAGTTCACAAGCACTTGGGTATAATTTAAAACATTTTAAAAACATCAGGTTCCCATAAGCAGAGACTGAAGATTGACATATGCACAGATATTGGGGGGATGAAGACAAAAGACAATAATTGGATTAAAGTGCCACAACTGATAAGGATCTGCAGTGGCATCAATGCATCTAATGATCTCAAAACTCACTTGTAGGCATCGTACACCGTGAGGAGAAAGTCGGGGAAGCCTGCGACACTGCAAACCGATAGGTCCAGGGGCAGGGATGTGGCTCTCGGTCTTTCTCATATTAAAATAATTAAGGCTTGACCAAGAGGTGAGTACTTTTGCTTGCACATTAAAAAACAACAACTTGCAGCTCTCCAGTTCTTGTTTATATGTTCCCATACGCCCTATAAACCACCAGTAGGAAGGTAAGCATGAGGATTTCTCAAATGCTGCCTTCTGAAATACTGAAGAACTCTGTTCTTTTAAGCTGAACAACCCACTTTTAAAAAAACCCAAAAACTTAAATGAAGCTTTGAACTTTTAAAATATATCTTCTGCTGCTGTGCTTTAACAAAAAATAGCAGTAGTCCTGAGCTCTCCAGTGCTCCGCAGGCAACAGTTTGGACAACCTTGCTTCTTGCAAAGCCAATGAACCTGAAGACACATGGAAAGGTTAAGCTACATTGTACAGAAAGCTTGAGGAATAGTTGGCATTGAAATTGTGCTTCAATTCAGGACGGGGGAAAGGCCCTCAAATTATGTGCACACCTAGAATAGAATCCATTTGCTTCACCATTCAGCTCCTGCCCCCTGAACTGATACACAATATCAACCAACAGCATTGTCCAGTACTAATCAGCACAACACAACTACTATCAAATATTGCAAACTATCAGTTGTACAATATCAAATACCGAAATCATATATCATTTGGGAATCAAACACAAATGGAAAGTACTCTGTGCATAGTACCTTAACTTTACAAAAAAACTAGAGAATGACTTCAACATTAATAAAGGAGGGTAGAGAGGGGATTTGTTTTAGCACTACGTACGCTTACTGAATCAAGGATGTGAGTGGCGCTGTGGTCTAAACCACTGAGCCTCTTGGGCTTGCCGATCGGAAGGTCAGCAGTTCGAATCCCCACGATGGAGTGAGCTCCTGTTGCTCTGTCCCAGCTCTTGCCAACCTAGCAGTTTGAAAGCACACCAGTGCAAGTAGATAAATAGGTACCGCTATGGCAGGAAGGTGAAGGATGTTTCTGTGCGCTCTAGCTTCTTTCATGGTGTCCCATTGCACCAGAAGTGGTTTAGTCATGTTGGTCACATGACCTGGAAAGCTGTCTGTGGACAAACGCCAGCTCCCTTGGCCTGAAAGCGAGATGAGCGCTGCAACCCCATAGTCACCTTTAACCGTCCAGGGGTCCTTTACCTTTACCTTTTTTATGCTCACTGAAGACTGAAGAACCTCTGTTTGCGCTTATGAACCAAACCAGGTCAATATCCCATAATGGGATTCCTGTCGCTTCACGTCACAGCATGTCACATCCAACAACAGTGTAAGAACACCAGAAGAGCCTGCTGGGTCCTGTCTCTGGCCCATCTAGTCATGGCTAGTACTCTCAAACACTACCATATATGAAAGGGAAGGGAATCAACACATTTTTCCAACTATCAACTGAGGAAAGAGCCAGCACTGCTCACCACTGTGTGAACCATGTCTACCTCCGTGATCCATTGGCACGCTCGCTGCATTTCATCAAAATGCACACACCTGGAGAACATCAGAACTGCTCACATGGAGCAAGAGAGCGTATTGTGAACCACAAAATGCATTACTAGAGGCTTATTGCCATTGTTTGTAACATGAAATGAAGTAAGGAGAGGGAATGAGGCTGCTTTTCCTTATTCTTTAACTCCTTTCATAACCTACGGAGACAACCCAGGACCATGCTGTGAGATATTGTGTGCCAGCACAGTAAAATAAAAATTGAATTAGAAGTCTTACAGCACATGATGAAAGCCATTACTGTCTTGATATCTACATTATCTCCAGCAGCAATGAACAGTGGTAGTCCCGGCCTGTTCACCAAAAGAAAGAAAAAAATGATTTTGCATGATTAAGTAGAACCTCTTAAGAGGAGGGAAAATCAGATATGAGGTTTGTAGCATTCCGACACAGTAGGGTATTCAGATCTGTCCATTTCAACAAGTTTGTTTAAGAAAAGCCATGGCGTTCTGTGCACACGCACACAAACACACACACACTTATGCTGTTTGTTCATCAGCTATTTTCTGATAAAACTCCAATAAACTTCAAAGGAAACCCCCATCTTTCCTGTGCCTGGGATCTGTCAGCTGGATTCCTTAGTCTAGGATAAGACAACAGAAGTTTTTGAAACAGAATATTTGTTTTCAGTAATAGCAGCCAGTTTGGGCTGTAACCCCAGGTAAGTATTGCATTGTAAAAGAATATCTCAATTCAGTTTCACTAAGTTTCTCATGCATCTAGCCTTAACTTTGCCTCATTTCTGCATATGTTTATGAATTGCACATGAAAGTGTGTGCCCATTTACATGGGCATGTCTCTTAATATGTGAAATTTTGTACTAGCAATTTCCCCCCAATGTGTTTTTGCATTTTGTGTGTTATTCTCACTAATATATGCACTTTGTTCTAGTATACACATTTTCATTATATATTATCATATGCATAATATCAATATCTATATATCTATCTCTATAATCTATATCATCGTTACTTATCAAGGCTGCACTGTTTTGCCTAGTCCTTTGTTCCTTTGTTTGTCCTTCTGTACTGTTTCACATTCACTGGGTAATTTTGCATCTTTTATTCACCCTGCAACTCACGGGCTGAAGAACAACACATTTCCTCTAGCCTTGTTATGGCTTCCCTCCACAACTGGCATACGTTGTTTGAAGGATGGTTGAATCTGTCATTTTCATTTTCTCTCTGGTTCTCGTTTTTCCAGGCTTACAATCAATTTACCCCATTTCCTCATCAGATTGCAATTACAAAAATGTATTCATGAAAATTTGTCAGTATTCTAGTGCTCATTTCTCCTAATCTATGCACTTATTTTGTAGAATATTCCACTTAATGTACACTTTTTGCAAGCATTATGATGCATTTTTCTATGCATTTTTTTTTTTACTAATGTATGGTTTTTTTAAATGCACCTTTTCCTATAAAACACATTTTCTGTACATAATTTTGGTTGGAGAACTGCGTCACAAAATTTGAAGAAGTGTAGATTTTGAAGGATAGTTGTGTTTTACTTTCCTCATTGTTTTGGAAAGTGCAAGTTTAGGTAGGCGCACATTAAAATGCACACCAAACCAAATTTATTGTGATTCCATCCTTGCCAGGGGAAATCCTCTCCTCGCAGGTGACAATGTATGCAACTGAGTTGCTTCCAGGCCCAGCGTTTTGCTCTGGCTGACTTTTAGATGCTGCACATTTAGCAGCTCCTAGAAATCTCTATGTGGGACAAGAAGCTACAGTTAGAACTGGATATGCAACAACTGATTGGTTCAAAATTGGGAAAGGAGTACGACAAGGCTGTATATTGTCTCCCTGCTTATTTAACTTATATGCAGAATTCATCTTGCTAAAGGCTGGGCTGGATGAATCCCAAGCCGGAATTAAGATTGCCGGAAGAAATATCAACAACCTCAGATATGCAGATGACACAACCTTGATGGCAGAAAGTGAGGAGGAATTAAAGAACCTTTTAATGAGGGTGAAAGAGGAGAGCGCAAAATATGGTCTGAAGCTCAACATCAAAAAAACTAAGATCATGGCCACTGGGCCCATCACCTCCTGGCAAATAGAAGGGGCAGAAATGGAGGCAGTGAGATATTTTAATTTCTTGGGCTCTATGATCACTGCAGATGGTGACAGCAGTCACGAAATTAAAAAACACCTGCTTCTTGAGAGAAAAACAATGACAAACCTAGACAACATCTTAAAAAGCAGAGACATCACCTTCCCAATAAAGGTCCGTATAGTTAAAGCTATGGTTTTCCCAGTAGTGATGTATGGAAGTGAGAGCTGGACCATAAAGAAGGCTGATCGCCGAAGAATTGATGCTTTTGAATTATGGTGCTGGAGGAGACTCTTGAGAGTCCCATAGACTGCAAGAAGATCAAACCTATCCATTCTTAAGGAAATCAGCCCTGAATGCTCACTGGAAGGACAGATCCTGAAGCTGAGGCTCCACTACTTTGGCCACATCATGAGAAAAGAAGACTCTGTGGAAAAGACCCTGATGTTGGGAAAGATGGAGGGCACAAGGAGAAGGGGACGACAGAGGACGAGATGGTTGGACAGTGTTCTCGAAGCTACCAGCATGAGTTTGACCAAACTGCGAGAGGCAGTGGAAGACAGGAGTGCCTGGTGTGCTCTGGTCCATGGGATCACGAAGAGTCGGACACGACTAAACGACTAAACAACAAGTGACCAAAGGCCCAGTTTCTGCTCCTTTGTCAAATGTTCCTCTTACCATTTCTGCACCTCAGCCTCACTTCCTGCTTTCAGCATGTAGTGGCGGCCCAGATCTCTCTTTACGGGGCCCTGCCTGTACAGTCTGCTGCAAGGCTTGGGTGGAAGTCTTACAGCAGAGCTGGGTATGCAGAGAATTCACATTTCAGCTCAGGTCCCATCAGAGCTACTGAAATAGCTCCTCCAGAGTTTCTTTTTACCTGCCTCATTTCCTTATCTTTTCTTTTCATATTTGGAGAAGATGTGTGGTTTTTCTCTGGGCTTTGGTCACACCTGCTGTCAGATGCCCCTGCTTATGAAATATGTGGTAGCCTTTATTTACTTGGATTGGACTCTCTTTTCCTACCCCTTACATCTCTGCTTCAATATCAAGAAGCACACAAACACACAAACATTTACCACCAGCAAACTCTCAAGTCTGTCTGTGGTTCGGTCTGTTCCATCCCTCTAGAGAGAAGAGCCAGGAATCAGGAGTGGGTACATAGCCTCACCCATGACTAGTTATGTTGTAATACCTTTACATGGATTTTAATCTTAAGAGACTTGGGGAGTCCATATTTTCTGTATCTTGCCTAGCATGCTGTAGAGGTTGATGAGTTCACCACTCATAGTAGGCAAGCATTACGACGAATGGTAAGTAATAGCAACCACAATAATACACGCCTACCTCGGAAGTTGAACACCTTGCGAGTCAAACATTTTGACTCCCGAACGGCGCAAACTCAGAAGTCAGTGTTCCAGTTTGCAAACATTTTTTGGAACCTGAACATCAGACGCGGGTTCCATGGTTTCCGATTAGCTGCAGGAGCTTCCTGCAGCCAGTTGGAAGCCATGCCTTGGTTTCTGAACATTTTGGAAGTCTAATGGACTTCCAGAATGGATTCCATTCAACTTCCAAGGTGCGACTGTAATTCAGAATCTAAATTGAAGCAATGGGTTAAAAAGAAGAAGAAATGAGAGAGGAAGTCCTACATAGTAGCAGCAGCACCTGGAAATAAAACTTACAGCAACAGGGCACAGAGATGTATGTACACTATTTACATTTGATCACTAGTTTTAGTAAAACAAAAACAAAAAAAGCACCATCTGCCTAGCCACACGTACCTTCCAGGAAATCAAAATGAGAGCGGATGTTGTCTTGTGCTGCTTGTTGCTGCTCTTTTTTGTTGTGTTTTTTAAAAAGTTTGATTCTTAGCAGAGTAAGCAGATACAAAAAGAAGAAAGATCAAGCATAAATCGGCTTTTCACTTTACCTCAAGGTAGACATCCTCAACTGTGCATGCCGATATCTAGCTGGTGGCTGCATGGCAGCACTGATGAGGAGGAGATAGGGGCATTATCTAGGGAGGGTCCTGAGGACCAGGCAGAGAAGCCTGTAGGATCACTTTGGACCCTGGGCTCAAGGTTCCCCACTCCTGGGCTAAAGCATAAGCACAAGTAAATAAATAGGCCAATGGATTTGATAAGTAGTTCTGAACAAAATCTGGCAACCCAACATTGGGGAAGACTGGACTAGAATATACGTTCAACTCTTCCATGTGCCACAGTGTGGATTTCCATCTATTCTACTGCACTGGAAGCAGCTGGGCAGGGCTGGAGAGGCAGGCAAGAGTATAAGACTGACATTATGTGTTATATTATTCTTGCCTAGGCATGCTATGAATTCCTGTTTCAGGTGGCACAGGCTGGGCAGTCATGGAATAGATAATGTGTGAATTAGAAGATGAAGTGAAGGTGAAAGATGGTGAAGAAATTCAGGAGAAGCCAGATTTTCTTGATTCACATTCTGGGTTCCCTTCTGTGACTGAAGAGAGCGCGGATAAACAACAATTCATGATTTGCAAGGCCCCTGGCTTTAGGGTGCAACTATGGCCCTGATCCATATCTCTACTATGCAGAGCTGAAAATACTTGTGGCTAATTTATGTGCATAGAAAATCTAGGTCTCTGAGCAAGTTAAGATGGTGGCTGTCTAGTGCTCTCATCAGCACTGCAAGCAAAGCATGCACAAAACATGGAGAAACGCAGAGGGATGGGTGAATCTGTCTAATTTTATTCTCTTACGTTTCTTGTTTTTTACAATCTTAAATTCGGTTCTTCCCATTTCTGCAGAAATCTGCAATTTTAAAAAAAATCTTCATGAAAATTCACCAGCATTTTAGTTTGATTTCTCCTATTAATTTCTCCTGTTTTAGTTTAATTTCTCATATGCTGTTTTGATGGATATTTGCATTTTTGCAAGCAGTTTCCCATAATACAGCACAGTTTTGCATGTTATTTTCATTAATATATGCATATATATATGGATGCCAAGCAAGGTGCTCAAAAAAGCACATACTAGTGTATACAACTTTAGACCAGTATTTGCCTCTTTGTATATCTTCCTTGGCTGTAGAACCACATTGCAAGATTTGGAGCGTGAATTTCAAGGGATAGCTGTGTCTCAGTTCACACCCCCCCCCCCCCCGAAAGGGCAGATTTGCCTTTGATTGTGAACTGAAATTTCTCTTCCGATTCCTTCCCAGGGCCCAGCCCAATCCCAAAAACCCAGGACTCGACCCCACTGAGCCACCCCTTAACTATGTCCCTGCACAAACATGCTTGTTTATGTGCCACCCCTTTAGTTGTCTATGGCCAGTTGGTGAGTTGCTTTCAGCATGCTGGACAACAATTTTCGATCTGAGCAAAGTTCAAGGATCAGTGGGGTTATTGCGAAACCCACCTCTCACCTTTTTTTCCAGGGTCAGACAAGATGTACGTTTGCTGGTACAGGAGCCTAGAAAACCTACATCTGCACTCCAGTTCTAAATGTCAGCTGCAGGCAGCTATGGATTTTAAAAGCCCCGACTTGAAAACCCATAAGGAAGCCAAGTTTTAAACAGGGAACAGTGACAAGAAGCCTTTTTTCACTCTGCTAGCATGCCTGGGTGCTGCTTTAATACAGGAATTCTAGCAGCACTAGGAAGCAAGAGCTAGGCAGGGTAACTGTGATATCACAGTTCTGTGAATCAGCTGTCCCAGTACGACAGGGCTGGCTCTGTACTGTTCACCAAGAGGCATCAATATTGCATACAGGTGTATGAGCAACGCTGAAAGGACAACTCTGTTTTTATGGATTTTTTACTTACCAGTGGGGTTTCGCTGTTGCTAGCTTTTTTTAAAAAAAAGGGCAAATGTGTGATCACACACACACACATATGCCCATTCAATATGAAATGTTACATATTTTTATAAGTGTTTGTTGGTCATCCCAGTAATGGAAGCACTAATGCCATTATTTGGAGACTTGCTAATGTTTTGATGGTCGAGGTTGCTTTCCTGCCTCTGAAAAGCATGTGCTTTGTAAGAGAGATGGTAGTAGATTTGCAGAACACCCCTGTACTGGCAAATGGTAACATTTACCAGTCAATTACAGAAATCTGCTGTACTGGAAAATGCTCATATTTACCAGTAAATTGTAGAAATGAGGAGGGTGAAACTGGATCAGTGTTGGAAAACAGCAACAAGCCTAATGTTATTTTTTTAGATGTATTAGCAAAAGTCAGAAAAGATTGCACTACTGACTAGTTTTTGACATTTATATGTGTGTCACATGGGAATAGTTGGTGGGTGGAATCTGTCCTCCTGGCAGCAGCATTGGTGCTGCGTACCAGGAGAGTGCAGAGTGAAGCACAAGTAGAGCCCATCCAGTTTACACACCGATGTGTCCAAACCACCTTAATATCACCACCAACCTGCCTGACCCACTGTCGCTGGGAGACTTGGTCCACGGTGGCGTCCCTCCCTCTTGGCCACTCCTGGCGTCATGGGAAATTGATTCTATTTGTGGTCAATGCTACTATGAAGCTTAGAGCAAGGCATGATGGGAGCAAGCCTTCTCTGTTGTTTGTTGCCTACACTAAGCAGCTCTATGTGAACGTGCTGGTTCCATTAACAAAGCGTGTTCTCCTTCATGGAGAGCACGTGTTGCGGTGGGGTCTGCTGAGCCACCCCTCTGTTACCAGGCAGGGTCTCTAAAGATGGCCTGGGGCAGTGATTGGTTCACTGGGTTACTGGGGTAAAAGTTATGTTGCAATTTTGGTGGGAGGAGTAAAATGTTTAAATACTCTGCATGCAGCCTGGAGCTTTCTCTTTGCTGCGTGCAACGGATCACCCGCCCACCCGCCCTTGAGTAAGGGGTTGTTGCATTGACCTTGCTATGCCTGTCATGGGGTTGTCTGCCGTTGGGGCAGGGGCTTGGTAGGAATTTTGTCCATCTGGCTGATTGGCTGGGCCATTTGGTTTTTGCCTACTGTGTAGCAAATCGTCACAACTTGTAAGGTTGTGGTTAGGCATTGGTTATAAATTGGTGGAGGAGGGGTTAGGATAGGCTGGGCTGCCCCTCCATGGTTGCTGCGGAAAGGGAATTCCGTTAAAGGAATCCTCGGGCTTGCCATCTTTTCATCCAATCCCTGGAATGGGACTAGGGCCGGCAAGCCTTCGGGGAGCATGCGGATGAGAATTGAGGGTCTGTGATTCAGCTCCATTTCTCCCTGACTTGCTTTCCCCCGCACTGTCTTTCGGTGGTGCCCGGAAGTCAGTTCTGTCCCCAGGCGAGGGGACAGATAGTCTTAACCAATGCCTAAACAACCACTCACGGTTTTGTATTTAAATAAAGTTGTGGCCAAAATTATGCCAAAAACCTTAAACAAAAATTAAGTGTGCGTTGTGAGTTATTTGGGGGGTGGCTTGGGGACCTCGACACGCAAATGTCTTCCTTTATCAATAGCTGATGGGAATATGGTATTTGATCACTCGACTGGCCTCCTGAGTTACTGCTAAAGATCAGGAAACTTATGTCAGGAGGTTTATTTTAGACATTTACAAAAGATAGAAAAAAATTACCTAAATTTATAAATTTACTTGATTGTGAATAAAACCTCTTAGCAGTTTACAACAGTACCTCCAAGTAGTTTGCAATGGTGAGGATAGCAATGGTAAATCCCATCTTTGCCAGTAAAGGATGGAAATACAAATGGTATTTGGTGATTTTACTATCCGTAAACTGTTTTGCTTTGGGATTCACTGGTAAATGTCCAAAATTAACTGGTATTTCCCATTTGCACCATAAAATCTCAGTAATTGCCAGCAAATCTCACTTTTCTGACCCTTGTCTGCATGTGTATACAATTACAGTAGTGATTTTCAATAACACCAATGACATTCCATGATATATATCGAGCTTTGCTTAAAACACAGAGCATTTCCCCAAGGAGGTTGTCATTTACTTAGCTGATTAGATGATTGTTTGCTTGATATTTCCTCGCTTACCTGCAGTTGCCGGAGATCCACCGCGGTGAACGGAATCCCCTTTACAGGTATTTGTATAAAAGGGGTGGGTGGGTGGTAAATCTTTGGGCAGCCACCCCAAGTACAAAATGACTACGGCAGAAACTCAGTGACCCTTTTAAGGCTTAAAATAATATTTTCTAGTACCAACATGATTTACATTTTCATGAACAAATAAGCTGTTTCACACAGTGGAGAAGAGTAATAAGCTAGGATGAGAACTGGGACCAGTCTGGGACCTCTCAGAGACCCCCCTGGACCTGGCAGGAGTCTGCTGTCTCCATTCAGGAGAGAGCCTCCCGCGCTGGTCTAATTACCTTTTAAAATTCATATCTGGGACCACAGGCTGCCACATGGGATTAAGCACAGTATGCTTTGCAAATTGAAAATAAGATAGCTGTTAGAAGCATATACTTGCCTCTATGATTACAGCAACAAACAATGGCAAAACATTAATTTACATCTATTATAATGCAGGAGCAAAACCTGGGATATTGGGGTGTGGGGGGGTTGGATATTATAGGTAAGGGATGGATTTGCAAAGGTGATGTTCTTAAAAGAATCGTAGGCTCTGGAGGAAGGTGATTCTCAGCAGGGCAGATAACTAGCAGAAACCAGAGCGGTGGCAAGTTATCAGGATTTAGAAGGGGAAATCGTTAATTTTATTTGCAGAATGATGGGAGATTTTTTCCTTTTTCTTTTTTTGGTAGCAGAATTATTCAAACGTGAGCCTAAAGTTTGTGCAGGTGATAAGAAGAGGTTGAGGAATGAGGACTGAGCAAAGTGTGGTTATAACAGCAATCCATGCTCCGGCCTGGTGTAGGGTTTTTTAAAAAAGGTGTTTTATCTGCTAGAAATGAATACAGCATTTACAAATTGGAAATGACTCTGTAAACTCAGATAAGATTGTCTTGGTAATATTTTACCGAGGAAACTGCTCACCACTGCTTACTTTCAATTAGCCATCTAAATCATTCCCTATACAAAAAGCAATCCCTGCAGCTTTGGGGCAGAAGGAGTTGTGGGAGCGGGGAGTAAGTTAGACTAGTTCCTAAGAGTTTTCATTCATGTTGTTGAATACGGAAGATCTGTAATCTTCTCCTTAGAGTCCATAGTTTAATGTAACTCCCTGAAAGTACTTTCCTTCAGCTGCTGTGAAAGGTATTTTTTCCCTCCTCCTCTTCCTTTCCTCCCCAGGAATAAATAGTGATTCATTATAGATAACCCTTCCTGATTAATTTTGTTTTGACTTTAACTATGGAACAAGAACGTTAGTGCCAACCCCAAGCCCCAGGCCCCAGATAGCAGCTATTTTTAGACAAAAACGTAGACTTTGTGCAAGGAAAAGCCTAAATTTAGAGGTGGGGGGGGGGAATTAAATCCTTGATTGTCATCAGAGTCTTGGCTGTCAGATAAAAAGTGGCAACTTTTTTTTATTGGAGTGTGTGATGAATTATAAATAAGTGGCTTTCTTAGAATTTATATTCAAGTTGTCTGGCTTCTGTCAACAAGATCCATCAGCAGAAGGATGTGAAGGACTGGGTAGTCAAAACCCAACTCATTAATTTTACTGAGATGCACACATTTCCCTTGCAAAAAGTTGCAGAGGTCTACAGGCATTTTCTTTAGCCTTTCCAGCCAAGGTGGTGGTAAGATGAGAGATTCTTCAGAACGTAGGACGAAAGGGTTTGCCTCAGATGTACATAGTCACTCCTTTTCTCTAGGCTTGAATGAATGAATGAAATCTTTATTGCTAAAAGCTATAAGCCGTCACAATTGGTCACAATACGTAGAATACAAATAATTGATTTAAAACTGAACAACACCAACAGCAAAACTGACGGAGAGCAGAATTTATGAACTGTGCCCACTGATAAGCATGATGGTAATTAAATTTATTTATATACCGCTACCCCCCCCGCCCCCGCCAGACCAAGACTGAACTTTTTTGTTGTTGTGAAATCAAACAATATAGATTTTTTAAAATATGTAAATAAAACAGCTGAAATGCAGCTTTTGAATTTTTAAATATTCGGTGTATTAGCAAACACAAATCCGCAGCAGTTGAGTGTTGCGAAGGGAAGCTGATGTGTCTGTCCTTGCTCAGCCCGCCGAGCTAGAGAAACATAGAGATATATGAAAAAATAGAGCCATAACCCATGAAAAAGAGATAGGAAAAAAATGGTGGTGAAAGGCCCTGATTGGACTCCAGGGGACAGGGGTTTGTTGTTGTTTTTCCAGCTGGAACTCGCCGGAACTCAGTTCAAGCACCTCTCAGGTGGGCTCCATTGCCATTAAAAGAGAACAAGAGAGACATTCATGGTGAGTTCTGGCACCATTTTGCCCCTAGAAAAATAGCACTGCCAGGGGGTTTACTGACATTGCACTTTGAGTCAGGGAGGGGGAAAGCACCTGAAATCTCCCTGATCACATCATCCCACCCACTCAAAGAACTGCTGCACTTCCTAGCAGTACTAATACCTTGCTCGCTTGTTATGGTAGGACATAAGTCTAGACTGCCAGAGCACATGGCCTTCTGCATTATTATTATTAATGATGTTGTTGTTATCATTATTTATTGAATTTATACACTGCACTATACCCCAACCTTAATCAGACATGTATTCTCTCCTTAGCGCTAGAGTGGTGTACAACCACTGTGTTACCACGTTACAAGAAAGGCAGTACTGCAGTGGGATTCTCCAGTGTTGTCTAAGGTTCAGAGGGGGCTTGTCTATGTTCCCAAACAAGCCCTGGTCTGACACCTAAGCCCCCAGGTGCTCGCTCACTTGCCATTCTCCTCAAGCAAGACTAGCACATCCACTCAAACTTCTTCCCAGTCCTATTTTGCTGGCGATATTTTGAAGTGAGCCTGGCCAGGAATTCTGCTCGTAAGGAGAGGAGAGCCTTCACCGGGAGTAGGCCAGAGAGCTCAGCTAGAACAAATGATGGACCTCAACTAGGAGAAGATAAGAACATAAAAGTGTTCTGCCAGATAACCCCAAAGGCCTATCTATCAGTATCATGTTCTCACAGTGGCCTACCAGAATCTTATGGGAAACCCACAATCCATGTAACTTCCAAAGTATAGACTGCACATATTTGAACTTCATTTTATTCCATTTGACCTGCGATTTTTGTGGGCAGCAGTGAGGTGGGGACAGCACACACATACACACACAATTTTGACCTTTAGCATATTCTCTCTTTTTTGACCCTTTCTGAAGCTGAGTGGTGTCTGTAGGGATAATTCCTTAGCCCCCCCCCCACATCAAAGCATTGTACACACACTGCATTGTTACACTTGACTTGCTCTTTTTTTTAATTATGTAAAAAAAAATCACATTAAGCCCAATCTAATTACTGCAATGTATATTAGAAGCAGGGCACCATCAAAATTTTATTTAAATTAATCAGGTTTTGATTTAAGATATTAAATTCAAATTAATCATGTAAAAATGGAAATGATCCTTGACGTGCTTCCAGCTGTGACTTCAGTCTGTTTTCTCGTGTGAGTCACTTTCGGGATGTCTTGGGGGGAACATTACAAAAATTCACGCCGGTGCTATTTCAATTAGAGTTATTTAGCAGGACAGATGTAAAGAATATGGTATAATTAAAAAAGGGACTGGTGACACGGCTACAGATTTTCAGGATCAAAATGGGAGGGGGGAATGTCACTGTTTTGTAAATTGAATATTGGTCCGATTGCCCAAGTTCAAAAGGGTCAAGGTGAAGCACTTGTTAATTGAAGAACGAGCTCTTCAGATATTCTACTAGATCCCGCCCTCCCCCCGAAGCATTCTGCAAAATTCAGGCAGGGTATAACTTTGAAGTATCATTAAGAACCAGATGATACCTGATAATATAATTAGGATATCCTTAAAATAATTTCTCTTCCCTAGTTGGCTTTTCCTGTTTTGACTAAATGGTTTCAAAGGCCTTTCAGAAATCCCCAGAAGCGTTAGAGTTTCCATTGGACTACAAATGAGATGAGGACGAGCTCTACGGTAAAGCAGAGTCGGCAGCTGCCTGGGATGATACAATTCAAAGAGGAACCCATCATGCAAGTCAGTGCTAGGGAAAGAGCTGTACTCAGCGGTGGAGCACATGCTTGGCATGCCAAAGGTCTCAGGTTCAATCCCTGGCATCTCCAGATAGGCCTGGCAATGACTCCCCTCTGAAACCCCCAAGTAGCTGCTGCCAGTCAGTGTAGACAATACTGAAACAGGTAGATCAATTGTCTGATTCAGTATAAGACAACTTCCTTTGTTCCTATGCACTTTCTCAAATTGAGAGCATGCACCAGAATCTGATGTCACAGCACAGGGTGTCCTGGGGTGCAATTTGAATTCATGTAGATGCCAGCTAGGGGTAGGAGAGGGAATCATTTCTGCTGGCTTTTCAAAGCGAACCAACCTAATTTACAGTATCGGAAACAATATGCAAACTGAAAACCAACCATCCTTTGAAATCCACCCTTCTCTGAATTTTGCAATGTAATTTTGCAATGTTCTTCAGCCTAGTAATGTCTGTACATTTGCATGTGTATATTTATCTATTTATATACATACATATACATAGTTGTATATTAGGGAGAAAGGTGCATAGCAATGCATATATTCATGCAAATTAACATATAAATATGCACTACACTGGGGAAAATTTTCTTGCAGAAAGGTGTAGGTCAGCAGAAATTTGTGCTGAAATGCTGGTGAATTTTCACGAGGACTTTTTTAAAAGAATTGCGAACTTATGTGGAAATGTGAAGAACTAAATTTAAGACTAGGAAAAATGAGACACTGAGAGAAACTGAAACTGACTGATTTGCCCATCCCCAGTCCCAAATTATCTAGGATTCCCAAAGGTTTTGAGGTGGTCCTAAGCATAGAATTTGGAATTTTGTCACTCATTGATGTCCTGTTAAGCGCAGGAGTAGACTTTGGAGATCCCCATAATGGATAGTTCTCATGACTATATATAATAATAAGCATTATGCTCACTTTCTCCCTTCCCAAAGTGCACCCTTGATGTGAAGTTCTCCTGCAATGTACCTGCCTCTTGGGGGTGAATATCTTTCGGTTTGGCACAAGCACACCATTCCCAGAAATTCCCGTGCAATTGCATTCATCGATGCTGGCACAGAAAAGGTGCTTAGCTTTTGGAGGTTTAATTGGGGAAGACAGCATGAAAGGCAATCGTTCTGTTTTGTTATGTTATTACTGCAGTTGTCTGTACCTTTGTTACAGTTGCAGGAAGAATATGAAACATTGACAGATTTGGCTTCCCACTCACATGAAATAAATGTACACAACGATTGTTCTTTAATAGTATTTAAAGATATTTTTAAAACAAACCATGTGGGAGTAGAACTTCTTTTCTTTCTTAAGGGTTCGTTTTTTTCCGATTATTATTACAGGAAACACTTTGTTGTGTGTGACTGCTTAAGTGAAAATACAGACTCTTCGCATATAAGATGAGTCTAATTACAACTCATTTGTTTAAAAGGATGTGGTAATGATCTTTAAAATGCATATATGGTGAGTCATGGATTGGATTCCTTGCGTAAGAGGCAGCGGGGGAAAGTACTATCTCTCAGTTTGGCTGAGCATTCGTACTGGAAATCTTGAGGACTAGTATAATATCCAGGCTATGGAGAGGTTAAAAACACAGCACTGAGTGCAATGCACATTGACACCTGTTCCTGGGAACTGTAGTTTCATAGACTCAAAGAATTGTGGAGTTGGAAGGGACCCCAAAGGTAGTTGAGTCATACAGTCCAACCCCCCTGCAATGCTGGAATCTCAGCTAAAGCATCCATGGCAGATGATCACCCAACCTCTGCTTAAAAACCTCCAAGGAAGGAGTGTCCACAGCCTCCCAAGGGAGACCGTTTTTTAAGGGAATTGGGAATTCTAGCTGTATAAAAGGTAAACTACAGCTGCCAGGATTCTTTGGCGTAAACCATGCTCCTTATAGGTGCTTCATAGGGATGGTGAAGATGTGACCGTTCCTGATCCAGTCGCTCTTTGCATAGCCCGATAGACAAAAGCCCCTTAATTACTGTTGTTGTTTTGTTTTGTTTTTTTGTTTTCAGCACTAGGAGCGTTTGATTGTTTATTCAGATGAGAGACTAGCAAGATGGCAAAGGGTGGGGTGGGGGGGAGATGCTAAAAAGGTGCATGGGCATCATCATCATCACACCCCCTCGACTCGCATAGCCACAGTACAGTGTGCGTGATCTCACGCTGCTCGTCAAATTTCTGTACATGTACAAAGGGCAAAAAAGAGAGCTGAGTGCAGGGCTCTCGAGAACAGGCAGAACGTCAGCCGAGGGGAACAGGGAGGCAGGAATTCTGAAGTTTACATGCAACACACAAGCACACAGCAAAATCTCCCATCCCCTCTGCAGAGATCTTCCCAGCACCTCTACGTTTCCCCTGAAGCTGAAGACTGGATCCCGGTTGCTCTCCAACATCCCCCCCACCTCACCCCACCCCCGCCCTCCTTGTCGGTTCCCAATTTTTAGGCGATTAATGCTGTTGTTTCAGAAGCGTTGAAAACACAGCTTGTGTCAAGAAGGGTTCAATTCCACAAAGAGAGGGGCAGGCCTGGAGGGGTTTGGGGTGTTTTTTGTTTTGTTTGTTGGTCCCAATGAAATCTCACCACTGCTTCTGGGATGGGGGGCGGGGAGAAGGAGGTGGGTTCGGGAGGGAAGGGGGAGAAAAAAGATGGGAGGGCAGCAACAGCAGCGCATGGAGGAGACTTCAGTTCTTCAGGATGGTTTCACAGGCCTGGAAAACGTGCTGGGCCACTTCAGGAGCCCGACACTTCAGTGATGTTGACATCCATCTGTCTTGGGAGACAGTGGAAGAGCAGACCTTTGTGGGTAAAGTCAAGCAGTGCCTTCTGTGGCTGTAGAGACCTGTTTTATTGCAGGTGGAGCAGATGAAGGTGTCTGGTTTTGCTGCTACAGGTGCACCATGGCGTTTCTTCTCTCTCTGCTCCTCCCAGCAGACGTTCCATAAGGACAGGCTGCAAAAATCCTGTCCATTCAGAATCAGCAATTCAGTGGGCATTTAAAAAGCCATGACGACACGCTCTAGAAACTGCCTCTTCTTCCAGGTGACCCTTCCGTCACATTACAGTTCTCCTGCTTAACGGAAGACCAAATGCCCAACTGCTTGAGTACTTTGCACAGTTTAATAAGCCTTCAGAGTTGCTTTTAACCTTGGACACTAGACTCATTTTCATTATACAACAAGTACAGCCTCACCAAAGAGCTTTTATTAGCCCTTCAGCATCACTTTTGACCTTACATTAGACGTCTTGTTATTTGAGGCGTCGGGGATTTAAGAACAGGCAACGAGCAGAAAATATTTACTTGGGGGCAGAAGAACCAGATTTTTTAGCCATTTATCTGAAAGGGCAAACTCTTCCCTCACTCTATTGTTAAAAAGCATGATTTCTCAACAGAGCCCACAGGTTTCCTTTTAGCTGGTAGTTTTTCAATTTGTAACCCATTTCCTCCTCACTTCTGAAACAGCTACGAGGACTGTCACCGGCAAAAACGAAAGAGGTAGGAGGATGCAGAACTAAAATAGTCTGGAATGTTCAAAAAACAAAAACCTGTGTTCCCTTTTTAAACTATATGATTATATAATGATGTGTGGCATATGTCATTTCAAAAAAACCAAAACCCGACTACAGCATCACAGTTAGCTTCACACACTCAAGAGCTTTCACTTTTCTGATTTAGGAACATGGGGCATTACACAGAGTAGACCACTGACCATCTAGCTGAGTATTGTCTACATTGACTGGCAGAGGCTCTCCAGTTTCAAGCCAGGAATGGAAGCAAACCCACTGGCTTATACATACGGTGAAATGTCCTTATCGATGGCTACGAGCCATGATGACTATGTTTGGAGGCAGCAAAAGTTCTCAATAACCAGTTGCTGGAAACCATGGGAGGGGAGAGTGCTTCTGCGCTCAGACCTGTTTGCAGGTTTTCCTCAGGCATCATCATCATCATTATTAGCAGTATACCTCCCTATACCTGCAGGTTTCAGGATGGTTCACAAGATAAAACCACAAGATAAGACCACAAAATACATAATAAAAACAAAAATAAGAAGAACCCAACACATTTTAAAGGGGCGTTGGAAATCAATCAGCCAAAGACCTGGTTAAAGAGGAACATTCTTTGCCTAGTGCCTAAAGGTGTATAATGAAGGCGCCAGGCGGACCTCCCTGGGGAGAGCATCCCACAAATGGGGAGCCAATGCAGAAAAGGCCTGGACGTCTGGACCTCTTGCAGAGAAGCCACATGAAGAAGGGCCTCAGATGATGATCTCAGGGTCCAGGTAAGTTTGTATGGAGAGAGGCGTTCCTTGAGGTATTGTGGTCCTGAGCCTGGCTGGCCACTGCAGGAGTAGGATACTGGAGAGGATCCACAACATTTGGCACACAAGAGAATTCTGTGAATTGATGCTTGGGACATGAACAATAGGCAACTTTGATTTAAAGTATAGGGGGAAGCTTTGCAGAGAAATTAAAATAAGGTATTTAAAGTCCCCTTTTGACATAGGAACATTTGAAATGGGGAGGGGAGCCAGCCAGTGCTGTCCAAGAATCATAGGTGTTAATCAACAGTATCAACGTACTGTAAGTGACTCCACTGGGTAGCATTTGCCTTCATTGAGCTCAATGACACTTACTCTCAAGTAAGTACGCAGGCTTAGCTGCTCCTGTACATAATTAGTTTTCCCTCAGATAACAACCCATGAAACCACTTCAGCTGACGATGTCATGTTTACATGCTCGAGGAAAGAGCAACAGGTCAAAATGAGCATATACACAACAACCACTTGAGAGTCTAATAATGCTTACCACACTTTTGATAAGCAGGCATTTCAACAGGTGCAAGGTGGCTTTTTGTAAAGAAAACGAGACATAGATGATCCATGTCTTGTTTACATTTGCAGGGGTTGCAAATCTGGTGCCCAGTAGTACTTACATTGATAATGTAAGACCCCCGAGATAAGAATCTGTGAAGCTTTGTTGTGTAAACAAGTTCTTTTACTCTTTTGTCTCCCAGTCATGAAATGAATTCAGAGTGTTTTAGTTCCTATATCAAGGTGGAGAACCTCTGGTCTGGAGATCTAAGGTGGCCCTCCAGGCCCTTCTGCTTCGCCCTAGGATCACTCCCTAGGCCACACCCCTATCTTCAGGCTACCCCCATCACTGTTTTGCCCCCCAAGTGCTTTTGACTGGCTCAAATGCGTCCTTGAACTCTGACTTGCTTGTCTGGATAGAGGACCCAGAAGGCTGTGTCAAAATCAGTCTGCATAGGAAGGTAAAACCTGCATATCTTGATTCCCCTCCATTTGCCTGTGTCCCCACCCACCCCTGGCATGTGACCTTTGGCAATGCAGCCTTTAGACTCGAAAAGCCTCCTCACTCCACCTTAGCCTAAGGATAGTGACAACGAAGGCAGGCTTCGAACTTTGAAGCACTGAGATCAGCAGCAGTTGCACATCCAAATTCTTTTCATCCTGCATCTATTGAGTGGACACAACTGTGTTCTCAGGATGGGTGTGGTTTGGGTGGCATGTCTGTGGGTGCATTGGGGACAGAGAGATGTGACCATCCATTGTACTTTTGCGGTTGCTGCCTTCGTTGCTTGCAATTATTAATTTGCTATCATTGGTGGAGACAGGGGTTTTGTTTCATTGTTTCTTGATACTGATATTCTCTTGTGATACTAAGTACAAAACAGATTCTTCAGTTTCCTTGATTTTTTGTAAATTTGTATTTTGAATGGTTGTAGGGTGGCAGTTTGACTTTTCTTCTGCAGGAACATAGGGAGCTGCCTTATACTGAGTCAAGCCATTCACCCATCTAGCTCAGCATTGCCTACACAGACTGGCAGCATCTCTTCAGGGTTTCAGGTTCTGCTGCCTGGAGATGCCAGGGATTGGGTCTGTCTGCATGCAAAACAAACCAGTGAGCTACAGCCCTTCCCTTTATAGCCTGTCGTTTCTCTGTGTTATACACTTCCTTGAATCAGAAAGGTAGAAAAACGACTGCTGCTGCTGCTGCTGCTGCTTGCGTGAGTGTTGGGAGGACCGCTCCCTCTCCTGCCAACTCCATCCGGCCTAGGGGGCGGGGCCTGCACTCGCACCCACAGCATAAGAGGCCTGAGAGAGGCCTCTGGGACACGACTGCTGCTGCTGCTGCTGCTGCTGCTGCTTGCGTGAGTGTTGGGAGGACCGCTCCCTCTCCTGCCAACTCCATCCGGCCTAGGGGGCGGGGCCTGCACTCGCACCCACAGCATAAGAGGCCTGAGAGAGGCCTCCGGGACACGGCTGCTGCTGCTTGCGTGAGTGTTGGGAGGACCGCTCCCTCTCCTGCCAACTCCATCCGGCCTAGGGGGCGGGGCCTGCACTCGCACCCACAGCATAAGAGGCCTGAGAGAGGCCTCCGGGACACGGCTGCTGCTGCTTGCGTGAGTGTTGGGAGGACCGCTCCCTCTCCTGCCAACTCCATCCGGCCTAGGGGGCGGGGCCTGCACTCACTGCCACAGCATAAGAGGCCTGAGTAGCTACCGGCAGCAATGGACAAAATGGTTTTAAATGTTTTAATCGCTTTTAATTTGCAGCACTTTAAATGGTGGTTGTTGTTTTTTATAATATTATATTATTTCATTATTTTATTTTTGCTTGGGGTGGGTTAAGCACTGAGTCAGCACTATTGTTCCTGTTTTGCTTTGTTTTGTTTTGTTTTGTTTTGTTCTGTTTTGTTTTATTATTATTATTATTCTGTTAAATTATTATATAGTTTGTATTTTGCCTTTTAAGGGGGAGGGTCATGGCTGCCTGGGAGTGGGCCTCAGCCAATAGATTGGGTGGGGCAGGTTCCACAGGGGGAGATGTATTGGGACACCCGATCTCAGTGATCACGGGCAGGAGGAGGAGTTATGCTAAGACCAGACCATGTCATTACCGAGGAGGCAGGTTTAGTCGTTGTTTGAGGACTATCCCTGCCTCCAGGTCTGGTCCTGACCGGAAGGATACAGTAATCAGCAAGGGAAACCCACATGACCTGAAAGTGTTGCTGTGCAATGCCAGGTCAATGATGAATAAAACCACTGCCATCCACGACCTGATTGTGGATGGAGGATTTGACCTGGCATGTGTGACAGAGACCTGGTTGGATGAGGCAGATGGGCCTGTCCTTGCCGCTGCTTGCCCACCAGGTTTCTCTTACGCACAGCAACCCAGGTCATGTGGGCGGGGAGGGGGGGTTGCAGCGATTTTTAGGAAGTCATTAGTCTGCACCAGGCGTCCTATTGGGAAGACCCAGTTTTCTGAGTCCATGTTCTGGAAGTTGGGCAATAGGGGCAGTACAGGATTCCTACTGGTGTACCGACCTCCCCGCTGCACCAAGGATTCCCTGCCCGAGCTGCTTCAGGTCGTGGCGGATATACTCCTGGAGACACCTAGCTTGGTTGTCCTGGGGGATTTTAACATCCATGCCGACACGACCTTACAAGGGGCAGCTCGGGACTTCGTGGAAAGCATGGCCTCCATGGGGCTGTCCCTGAATAAGTCTGGCCCAACTCATAGCCACGGACATGCCTTAGACTTGGTGTTTACCTCTACGGATGTTGGTGATCTGACATTAACTAAAAGCGAAACAAAAGAAGTGCCATGGTCAGATCACTACCTGGTGCAACTGGACTTCTCCGCAACCCTTCCCCTCCGCAGGGAGGTGGGACCGATTCGGATGGTCCGCCCCCGCCACTTAATGGATCCAATTGGCTTCCAGAGAGTGGTAGGGGATGCTTTATCCCAAGTTGATGGCCTTACAGCTGATTCCCTGGTGGCACGCTGGAATGTGGAGTTAACCAGGGCTATTGACTGTCTGGCTCCGAAGCGCCCTCTCCGATTGCATGGAGCCTGGACAGCCCCGTGGTTCTCCCCGGAGCTGAGGGTGATGAAACAATCGTTGAGACGGCTAGAGCGCCGGTGGCGGAAAACTCATTCTGAATCAGACCGGACACGGGTTAGAGCTCAACGTCGAGCCTACCAAGTGGCAATGGCGACGGCGAAGAGGGCCTTCTTCGCCGCCTCCATTGCATCTGCAGAAAACAGCAGCAGGAGACTTTTTCAGGTGGTTCGCAGTTTATCGGAACCACCTGTACCACCGGGGCCTGGTAGGGACCCCAAGATCTCCTGCAATGCTTTTGCAAAGTTTTTTGCAGATAAAATCGCTCAGATTCAGAAGGAAGTAGACTCCACAGTGGGAGCAGGGCCAGGGCGGGAGAGTGCTAGAGTTCTGTCTGGTCCTGTTATATGGGATCAATTCCAATCTGTTACCTCCGAGGATGTGGACAGGCTGCTTGGACGAGTGAAACCGACCACCTGTCTTCTTGATCCTTGCCCATCCTGGCTGATAAAAGCGAGCCGGGAAGGGCTGGGCGATGGGCTTTGCGGGGTGGTGAATGCTTCCCTCTGTGAGGGAGCCTTCCCAGACCCGCTGAAAGAGGCGGTCATTAAACCGCTTCTTAAAAAAAACATCTTTAGACCCGGCCAATTTGGCCAACTATCGCCCAGTCTCAAATCTTCCATTCTTGGGCAAGGTGATTGAGCGGGTGGTTGCTGAACAACTCCAAGCACGCCTGGAGGAAACGGACCATTTGGATCCCTTCCAATCGGGATTCAGGCCTCACCATGGGACTGAAACTGCCTTGGTCGCGCTGGTTGATGATCTCCGGCGGGCTAGGGACAAAGGTGAGAGCTGTTTCCTAGTTCTGCTGGATCTCTCAGCGGCCTTTGACACCATCGACCATAACATCCTTCTGGACCGTCTAGAGGGGCTGGGAGCTGGGGGCACTGTTATACAGTGGTTCCGCTCCTTCCTCCTGGGCCGTGTTCAGAAAGTGGTGGTGGGGGATGAGTGTTCAGACCCGTGGGCCCTCACTTGTGGGGTACCTCAGGGTTCCGTCCTCTCCCCCATGCTTTTTAACATCTATATGAAGCCGCTGGGAGAGATCATCAGGGGGTTTGGACTGGGTGTTCATCAGTATGCAGATGACACCCAGCTCTACCTCTCCTTTAAATCAGAACCAGTGAAGGCGGTGAAGGTCCTGTGTGAGTGCCTGGAGGCGGTTGGAGGTTGGATGGCGGCTAACAGATTGAGGTTGAATCCTGACAAGACAGAAGTACTGTTTTTGGGGGACAGGAGGCGGGCAGGTGTGGAGGATTCCCTGGTCCTGAATGGGGTAACTGTGCCCTGAAGGACCAGGTGCGCAGCCTGGGAGTCATTTTGGACTCACAGCTGTCCATGGAGGCGCAGGTTAACTCTGTGTCCAGGGCAGCTGTCTACCAGCTCCACCTGGTACGCAGGCTAAGACCCTACCTTCCCGCGGACTGTCTCGCCAGAGTGGTGCATGCTCTGGTTATCTCACGCTTGGACTACTGCAACGCGCTCTACGTGGGGCTACCTTTGAAGGTGACCCGGAAACTGCAATTAATCCAGAATGCGTCAGCTAGACTGGTGACTGGGAGTGGCCGCCGGGACCACATAATACCGGTTCTGAGAGATCTGCACTGGCTCCCAGTACGTTTCCGAGCACGATTCAAAGTGTTGGTGCTGACCTTTAAAGCCCTAAACAGCCTCGGTCCTGTATACCTGAAGGAGCATCTCCACCCCCATCGTTCAGCCCGGACACTGAGATCCAGCGCCGAGGGCCTTCTGGCGGTTCCCTCATTGCGAGAAGTGAGGCTACAGGGAACCAGGCAGAGGGCCTTCTCGGTAGTGGCGCCCGACCTGTGGAACGCCCTCCCATCAGATGTCAAAGAGATAAAGAATTACCTGACATTCAGAAGACATCTTAAGGCAGCCCTGTTCAGGGAAGTTTTTAATATGTAATGCTGTATTGTTTTTAACACTGATTGGGAGCCGCCCAGAGTGGCTGGGGAAACTCAGCCAGATGGGCGGGGTATAAATAATAAATTATTATTATTATTATTATAATATACACATTAAAAATGAAACGAAGGTTCCATTTTATTTTATTTTATTGCAAATAAAAAAAAAACATTTTAGCACTGGCTAGAACATCTATGTTGGATGCAGGTGGCGCTGTGGGTTAAAGCCTCAGCGCCTAGGGCTTGCCGATCGAAAGGTCGGCGGTTCGAATCCCTGCGGCGGGGTGCGCTCCCGCTGCTCGGTCCCAGCGCCTGCCAACCTAGCAGTTCGAAAGCACCTCCGGGTGCAAGTAGATAAATAGGGACCGCTTACCAGCGGGAAGGTAAACGGCGTTTCCGTGTGCGGCTCTGGCTCTGGCTCTGGCCAGAGCAGCGATGTCACGCTGGCCACGTGACCCGGAAGTGTCTCCGGACAGCGCTGGCCCCTGGCCTCTTAAGTGAGATGGGCGCACAACCCCAGAGTCTGTCAAGACTGGCCCGTACGGGCAGGGGTACCTTTACCTTTACCTTTAGAACATCTATGTAAGTGGGAGATGTTGTGCACTGGGGGGCGGGCATACAGCAGGATGCAGAATAACTAGGGTGGGGCCAGTGGAGTCTGTGGTCCCACTCTCTTCTCCCCTTTTGAGTCTGTGCCTGGAGAGCGGATGGGTGTTATTCATTCATTCATTTACTCAGGGCCGGATTTTGGTTTGATGAGGCCCTAAGCTACTGAAAGTAATGGGGCCCTTTATATGTCCAGGTGTCTGTTGTCAACAACAAATTGTCACTGCTTTTTTGTGTGTTGAATATATGCTGTGTGGTAATTTATGGACCTAATAGGTATCTCAAGCCATTAACAAAAAATGTATTTTTTCAAAGTAATTGTTGAACTGAAATACAATTAAGAAGAAGTATATTAATAGTGAAATAATTATTAAGCTCTAACTTAAAATGATTGGGGGCCCATTACTTACATCATAGAAGCCTACATAACACAAAACACTGTTGCTGTATGTAGGTTTTATTTTATTTGTTTTTTAATCTTATATTTTGGAAATGTACATTCAGGTTTTTTTCCCCTTTAAATTTTTTGGGGCACCCCCAAGAGAGTGGGGCCCTAAGCTATAGCTTGTTTAGCTTATACGTAAATCTGGCACTGCATTTACTCATACCAAACTTTTATACTGCTTAATCGTGAAATTCTTTAAGGGTTTTCCATGGCTTTCCTACTTTTCTCTTTCTTGCTTTGTGTCCTCCTTCACGCAGGACTGCAGCTGTCCTTCGCCCAGCCACCTTGGGAACATGGTGCTGATTCTGCTTGGCTTGCCACCAGTTCAGCTCACTTGGCTCCTCCAGGTGAGGAATATAACTGCAGCTGCACAATTTCTGTTAGGTTGGTGGCTGACAAAAATAAAAGGAGAGCATGCAGTGCAATGGATGCAATACAATGAATGAAGTGCATGCGATTCAGCAGAGGCTGGTCCATTAGGGCAACAAGAGGGATGCCCCAGTGCCTCACCAAGTTCAGCTTGACCAAAGCTACTCCCCACCAGCCTGCCTTTTTTACTTGTTGTGGTTGTTTAGTCGTTTAGTCGTGTCCGACTCTTCGTGACCCCGTGGACCAGAGCACACCAGGCACTCCTGTCTTCCACTGCCTCCCGCAGTTTGGTCAAACTCATGCTGGTAGCTTCGAGAATACTATCCAACCATCTCGTCCTCTGTCATCCCCTTCTCCTTGTGCCCTCCATCTTTCCCAACATCAGGGTCTTTTCCAGGGAGTCTTCTCTCTCATGAGGTGGCCAAAGTATTGGAGCCTCAGCTTCAGGATCTGTCCTTCCAGTGAGCACTCAGGGCTGATTTCCTTCAGAATGGAGAGGTTTGATCTTCTTGCAGTCCATGGGACTCTCAAGAGTCTTCTCCAGCACCATAATTCAAAAGCATCAATTATTCAGTGATCAGCCTTCTTTATGGTCCAGCTCTTTTTTTACCTACAAGCAGTCAACTGGGTAACTCTGTCTGTCAGCTTCCTCTTCCTTCACCTCAGCATTGTCATTGTAGAAGGCAGCAGAGAGGAGGATGGGGACAAAACTGCAATGAATTGGCTCTGGCTGTCACTGGCTCTGGCTCCACCTACTGTTGGCCTTTCTGCCTTCTGCCCTGCCAGCCGCCAAAGGCACCAGCCACCCACCCAAGAAAAAGTGTTTCGGTAATCTTTCAGTAACTCATGAGTCCAGGTCTGTACATTTGGCAAAAAGCAAGTGGTAAAGGTGTTCCAGGACTAAACCATTTGGGACTGCAGATGTAGTACCACATAGTCAAGGGATGAAGGTGGTGCTGTGGTCTAAACAACCTCTTGGGCTTGCCGATCAGAAGGCTGGTGGTTTGAATCCGCACAACAGAGTGAGTTCCCATTGCTCTGTCCCAGCTCCTGCCAACCTAGCAGTTTAAAAGCACACCAGTGCAAGTAGATAAATAGGTACCGCTCCAGCGGGAAGGTAAACAGCATTTCTGGGTGCTCTGGCACTCATCACGGTGTCCCATTGCAACAGAAGTGGTTTAGTCATGCTGGTCACATGATCTGTAAAGCTGTCTGTGGACAAAAGCCGGCTCTCTCGGCCTGAAAAGCGAGATGAGTGCTGCAACCCCAAAGTCACCTTTGACCATCCAGGGGTCCTTTACCCTTACCTTACCTTTACCTTTACCTTACCTTTACCACATAGTCCATTAATCCCTTTTGTACAAAACAGAAACACAACTAAAAACAAAGCAAAACTATAATTCTGGTATGATGGGGTGGGGTGGGGATTGCTTCTTTAGAAGAGGAACAGTGCATTTGCCCATGTGAAGAGTTATGGTAGCGTCCAGGATAAGCTGTGCCTCTCACCTCTGCTAACCCTTAGTGAATACATGAAAGAAAATTGCCGGCTGCTACAATCTGCCAGCAATATTAGCAACAGGTTTCCCTGTGTGGGGGAAGAGTGCGGTGTCCAGAGCAAAGCAGCCAGCCTGAATACACCTAAGGATAAATTAAGGCTGTGTTGTTGATACAAAAAGGTAACACGGAAAGGCTGAGGTCAGTCTTGTTAAACAAAACGAGCCTTATATTGTTCCTTTCCAATGGCGTTTGTATCGCCCCCAAGGGGGAATGGTGCTCGGCGGTTGTTTATCTGTATTCTGTGATGCTGTTGTCCTGCAGGGCATATTAAAGCCCATGAAATAATGATGAATCCGAGGGGTAATTAAAAGCCACAGTGACATTGATCTGCTGAAATTTCAGAGGGAGATCAGGGCACACAGGGAGGCTCTCCACCTTACCTCACGCAGGGCCAGCTTGATTGGCCTACTGTGTATTGAAGATGGCTATGTTCCTCACCTGTGGCCAAGAGGGCTCCCAGTGCAGCAGACCTACTGGTTTGAGAGCTTTGCAAAACAGGAGGTTTAGGGAGCTGGTGTGGCCACAGCTGTTGCTCTCTTGTCCTTGAAGATCAGGTGGAACAATTTAAAGGCACAGAACTCTTTGTGTTTGTACAAAACGAGGCAGAAGGAAATTCTGCAGCCCGGCCAGATACCTGCCTATCCCTCCGTCCAATTCTTTCGGTCACATGTGGCAATTAGTCACTGTGTGCGGCACTCGCTGGACCTACATCAGCAAATGGATGCACTGTCCTTAGGGGAAGGGTAACGGCTCAATAAGAGGGCACATGTGTTTTGCAAGCACAGGGCCCCAAGTTCAGTTCCTGACACCTCCAGGGATGGCAGCAAAATGCTCCTGTCTGAAACATTGAAAATGCAAGTGGTGAGAGTGCTGTTGTTCTCAGGTCCTGCTTTGAGGCTTCCCATAGGCATCTCGCTGGCCAGTGTGAGAACAGGATGCTGGACTAGACGGGTCATTGGCCTGATCCAGCAGGCTCTTCCATCTCTGTACAGAATGTGCTGTAGAAAATATTGTTCATACCTATTTGTCATTTCTAAGGGACTTAACATTCAGGTATCCAAAGGACTACAGTGGTACCTTGGATTAAGAACTTAATTCGTTCTGGAGGTCTGTTCTTAACCTGAAACTGTTCTTAACCTGAAGCACCACTTTAGCTAATGGGGCCTCCTGCTGCTGCTGCACCGCCGCTGCACGATTTCTGTTCTCATCCTGAAGCAAAGTTCTTAACCTGAGGTAATATTTCTGGGTTAGCGGAGTCTGTAACCTGAAGCGTATGTAACCTGAAGCGTATGTAACCTGAAGCGTATGTAACCTGAAGCGCATGTAACCCGAGGTACCACTGTATTCTATTCTTGACATCAGAAATCAACCAGTCAGTGTTGGTGTTGGTGTTGTCTTTACTAAGTTAGATGTTCAGAACAGCTACAGAGCAGCAGCAACCACAGCAGGAGGAACACCTGCTCGTTGGTGGAGGTACTGCCACCTCACTTTGTAGGAGAGAGACAGCATAAGCTCCGGTGCTTAAGATCTGGAAAATATACACTGGGAGATGTGCCACCATCAGCTGGACCAACATTGGCAGGACCCTTCAGTGACAGCAGCTGGCCAAAGGCCTGGACGTCGGGGAGTATAATTGCCAGGCTGAGATGGTCCCACATCAGGTGGAGAGGTCTGGTGCTGCATTGGATTCCACCTAGAGGTCTTCAAGGAGAGATTGGATAGCCATCTGCTGAGGTTGCTTTCACTCTGGATTTTCCATACTGAACTAGAAGCTGGGCTACCTGGCCTACAAGACCCCTTGCAATTCTATGAGTCCAGTGCCCACAAACCCAAAAGAAGACACAACAGATGGAACACATGGTTATATAATGAAACACTAAGATGTGCAGCAAATCATTGAACATGGGAAGCGCAGATAAGTGGAAACTGCTCAGCCAAGAGAGAACACCGCCCCCCCATTTCACTATGGAAAAACCACAACTTCTGAACTCCATTACCCTGTTGGTTGATGTGAGGTCACAACTCCTCCCCAAATAGAGAAGCAGGGGCTATCGGTCTCCAGATTGTGCACTTGACTTCTACTGCCCGTCGTTCTGCAAAGTGTACAGGCCAGGCCCCGAGAGGACCAACCCAAGTACCTGCCATGCTAGTAAGCAATGGAAGGTGGTTGGAGAAGTGTCTTTCACACCCTAATAAATCAGTTTACCATTGGCGTTCCTCAAATTCCTATGCACATTGAATGCCAAGCAAACACCAGCCAATTTGTAGCCCCCACTACTCAGAAGTCAGTTTAATGCAGGTGCCCCCAAAACAGGTTTAGGACACCCATAAAATTCCTATTCAGCCTCCCACAGGGTGACTAGCAGAACCCCCTGTGACGCAGGGATGGCTGGTTGGGTGCTTCAATATGAGAAGGTGGTGGTGCCAGGGTGAAGTTTGATATGGTTGGCCCAATGCAATCTTTGAAATTTCATTCTCCCCTTCCCTTGATTACCCCATCACATTGACAGAAATGGACACATGAATGGTAATGTTAAAGAGTGTTTTCTTGCTCAACGTTGGAAAGTATGAGGAGACGTATAGCTGGAGAGGACCTAACCATATCTCTTAGGCATATCTGCTCTTGAGCCCAAATGGGTGTTTGAAAGGCACCTAGTACAGATTCTGGAACACTATGTTCCCGGTGGCCCATCTTACATAAGAACACAGGAAGCTGCCTTATACTGAGTCAGATCACTGTTCCTTCTAGTTCAGTATGGTCTAAATTGATTAGTAGGGACTTTCTGGGGTTTCAGGCAGTGGACTTTCCCATCCCTACTTGGCTGTGAGTCCTGGAAGACCTGCTCCCTGCCTTGCAAGCCATTTCCCACCTGGCTTGGGAGGCTGGGTCCTTGACTGGCTGACTGACTCCAACTAGAAAACATGAGGCTGCTGAACTCTTGGGCTGGGGTGTTCTGTTGCCGTTGGTTTTTTTTTTTTTTTTTTTGTATCTTTATTATAGATCTTATTGTGATTCATATGGATTTTTCAAGTTTGGTTGTGTATTTTTTAATGCTTTATTGTTTGTGACTACTTTTGCTATGTTGTAGTTTTGTACTTTCATATTGTAACCCACCTTGAGCATGGTTTGAACTGTGGAAAGGCAGCATACCTATAAGATTATGTATCATATAGTGAACACCTGAGCTGGTTGTTCATTGCCTTTTCCTTCGTTGCAAACATTTTATGCAAAAAAGAACATGTACATTAAACATGTAAAAGAGTCAAGCCCCATGTTATATTTCTAAAACATAACTTTATAAATATGACAATATCAACGTTTCCCGTTTTTTTAAGAGAAATTCCCTTATTCCAAATAGGATTCCTTGCAAGAAAAGGGAAAAGTTAACAGCTATGCAATATACATATTTTATAGAATTGCTTGCAAAGTTGTATGTATTTGCTGGTTACTTTAGGAGTGTTTATTTATTTACTATATATAGAGAGAGAGATCAATGTAAATATCAAAGTACAACGGTACACAAAACCATACAATTAAAACCATATACAAAGCTATATGTGAATAGCAAGCAGATAATATTATATGCACAAAAATGCATATAATGCGTGATAAATATTCATATTTTTAGCATAACTGGTTGGGCAGAGAACCTCATATCTTCTGGAAATTAAGGAGCAAGATGGGAATTATTAGGGTTGCCATACATCTGAGATTTTCCGGATATACACAGAATACTGTAGTCGGAAGCAGTGTCCGGGTAGAAACCTTTTGAAATATGGCAACCATAGAATTAGAAACAAATCTGGATAAGCTCAACCTCAAGTTTTTCAGAAATCTTCCATAGAGGTCTGAGGCCCTGGAGCCCTTGACCAGCCTTCCTCAAACTGGTGCCCATCAGCCTCACCAGCATGTCTGTGGTGGCAGGATGGAAACTGGAGCCCAAACAGCTGCAAGGCACTAATTGGGGGGAGGCTGCCATAGAGAACTGTAGTTTGTTAAGGGTGCTGTGAATTGCAGCTCTGTGAGGGGTTAACTACAGTTCCCATAAATCTTTTATTTTGGTGAGCAGCTATAATATAAGTATGCTTTGAATTTATGGTACGTTTCATTTTTTTTTTTTTAATACATTTTTATTCAAGATATACAATCACACACATCGAAAAAAAAAACAAGAACAAAATACACTTATTAATAAACATATTAATTCTAAATAATTTACATAATACAATATATTCTCTCCCCTTTTATACAAAACACAAACAAAAACAAAAACACCAACATAGAATTCTCTATATTTGGGCTCTATTTAAGAGCCTTGGACTCCCTTCCACCCTTTTGGGTGGAGGGTGAATTTATGGTACGTTTCAGCCCTTCTTGGCACTTGTCTCCCATGTGCTGTGGTCTAAACCACTGAGCCTCTTGGGCTTGCTGATCGGAAGGTCAGCGGTTCGAATCCCCACGATGGGGTCGAGCTCCCGTTGCTCTGTCCCAGTTCCTGCCAACCTTGCAGTTTGAAAGCATGCCAGTGCAAGTAGATAAATAGGTATCACAGTGGCAGGAAGGTAAACAGTATTTCAGTGCACTCTGGCTTCTGTCACGGTGTCCTGTTGCACCAGTAGCTATTTAATCATGCTGGCCACATGACCCGGAAAGCTGTCTGCAGACAAACGCCGGCTCCCTTGGCCTGAAAGTGAGATGAGTGCTGCAACCCCATAGTCGGCTTTGACTGGACTTAACCATCCAGGGGTCCTTTACCTCCCCACCTCCATGTGCTTAATTTGCTCACAGCTCTGTATGGACAGCTATCTAGTAAACTGAGCACTATGGACTTAAGCTAGCTGGGACAAACTAAAAGTTTGAAAACTAAAAAGTTCCAGTTGCTCCACCCCCTTCTTCCCCCACTCTCCGGTCTTTCTGACATTGTTAATCCATTGATGGAGTTAGCAGCCCTCCTTTCTTTCTTTCTTTCTTTCTTTCTTTCTTTCTTTCTTTCTTTCCTTTTTTTTTTTTGGCCTTCCATTTTCAAAACTTTGCATCCTGTCAGTCAGAACTGCTGTTATGTGGCAACCCATATTTACGCCGACAACTTTGGGCCTGCCAGGCTGACTGTGTTTCAGAAACCAGAAACGCTGCCTTATTTCCTTCCATTCGGGTTGACAATGAATATTGATGGGGATGCTGGGTGGTTCTGTATATTATTTTATTATTTTGGTGGCAGGGTGGGATAGCACACAAGACAAATGCAAGGAAAAGCAATACCCTGTAACCTATTTAATCTTTGCAGGTAATAACCCGTCCTGATCAAGAGGAAGGGAAGATGGAGAATGATCCCCCCCCCACAACCCCAATGCTGTGGTGCCTCAGTCTCCTCAATTCTTCTCAGGCTTTCTTTGTATTTAAATAATGCAAATTTGACAGGGAAAGAATTCCCCCTTCCTGACTCCCCTCCACCCCCCACCCCCACTGTGATGCCATTGCATAATTATCTGGGCTGGTTGAAAGAATGAAACCTAGTTCAAAATGTATGAGTTCATTTTTATGTTCTACTGAGAAAATTTATTCAGTGTGACTGCTCAGTAGCGACTGCAGTAAAACACCTTAATCCCTGGTTGAAGAAAGGTAATACCTTGACAGATGTGTGCCTCCTACTTTCCTTGCGGCCATGTTTCAACAACAAACCTTTATTTCTGCTTCTTGGCTGTAGCAGGAGAAAAAAAATGAGAGGAGCAATAAAGCAGTCAGACAAATCTCTGGAGCCAGGCAGCAATGCAATAGTAATGACAGATTTTTAATGTGGCGGGAGAGATTGACAGGAAAATGTCTTCAGAGCAAACGCACGCCAGATGGAATGAAAACGGTTTATTGGAGTATGGAGGTGCTACTGAACCGAATAGAGGGTGGGTTTAAGGTGGGTGTTTTATCCGCTTCAAGTAAACAACAACAGTTACCCCAAATCCCCTCATTTGGCTACTGCAGGGACCCCATCTTTCTTTCTTTTTTAAAAATAAAAATAAAAATGGAAAACGAGGTTTTATTTCCACAAACTTGCGCAAACTTTGCAAACAAAAGTTTTGAGTTTACCTGTGCTAGGCAAAATGGACTAGGGAAATGGGAAACATTTTTTCCTTCTCCCAACTGGCATGGAATTCAATATTGTTTCCTGTGAGTTTGAGTTTATTATCTTTTATATCAAAGACGAGTGAGCAAAAAAAAGATAGAGAATAAAAAGGCAATTATTATTTTTCAAAACTAGGAAAAGTCAGGTGGTTGTTGTTGTTTTTAATCCACTCAGAAGTCTAGTTAACGCTTTCAGTGCCAGGTTTAAAAACAAAACAGAACTGCTGTGCTTCCTTCCCACTAAAGGAAAGCAACGCTTGGATGTTCTGCAGAATGTTCTCCTAGCAACCCAAATAAAGGTAAAGTGCTATAATATTTTATATGCCATAAAACACGAAGCCACTAAGAACTGAAATAAAGAATGAGCACAAATGAGGTGGATGGGTGGGTGGGGGTAATGTTTATCATATGTAATACTAACACTATAATGAACATTAAACCAGTAAATGGCGAGAGAGAGAGAGAAAGGGGGAAAGATAAACAAAACACAATTGGGGAAGGGGTGTTTTCTAGAAGGTGCCTTATTTTATTTTAATTTTACAATCTACTATGCTTTCATAATCTTGACAGCTGATTACATACATTCAGTTTATAAGCAATCAGATATGTTGTGACGTAAAACACACACACACACACACACACACACACACACACACACACACCCTATACCATAGGCATTCTTATTTTGAAGATTACCAGGACACATTTGCCTGAGAAAATGTAGAGGATGCAAAAAGAAATGAAAAAGAAAAGGGGGAGGAGAGGAATAAGTCTGGCGTATGCCTTTCCCTAATTTGAACAGTAATTGGATCACAAAGTTCTCTCTTCTCCCAAGTGCCGCTTTTGTTTTGCCTGAAATTCCTGCAGAGTAAAAGTTAGGATTTTCCTCATTCCATGCTTGTTATATATGGCCTGCAAAGGGCTCAGTGCAGTTTGTGGGAAGGTAAGGGATGGGGAGGGGAGGCGGCAAAGAGGGGAAGGCGGAGGCTGGAAGCTGGAAGGAAAAAGTCTGCAGTTTTTTCATGTCATTTCATCTGATATCTACAGCACTAGGATAACAAAGCTTTAGGCAAAATGGTTAACACTGACAGGAAAAGTAATTGGCATGGCCTGGTGACAATCACTTTTTTATTTTAAAGATTTACTGATTGTTTCCTTAAATAAAATATATATGAAGGGTTTCACAATTTTATTATCGGGGTCTCTCCTTGCTGTAATATTCTATTTAACCCGCTCTCTGTGTTTGTGTGTGTTTCTGTATTTAGTCTCATGTTTGAGCAAATAAAGTTTGTTTCCTATTTTTTCTCTGCTGATCTCGTTCTCTCGCTTCAGAGCAAGTGCAGGGCGTTCTGCATTTTCACTCACCGTTATTTGCCAAAACACTGACACGCAAGCTGATACATGAGACACAAGATTGAAGAAAAGAAATTAAAAACCACCTTAAATGAACGTGCATCCTATTCCAACACAGAGAAAAACACACACACACACACACACACATGTTGCAGGAAAGAATGGCAGTTTGCTTTTGCCTAAAAAAACCCCAAAACTTGCATTCTTTATTTGTTCAGTGAAGGTTGTTCACTGAAAATCAGAATTCATCTGTGGCTTAGATTTGTGCAGATTCTTCTGACATGGGTGAGTAGTTAAAATATATATATATATAAATATTTGGGGCTGTTGTTTGTAGGTGGTGTTCAAATGTGGGGGTGGTGCCATTGCCTTCTTGGAAAGTTATATCAGTTTATTTCTATGAAATCTCTGAAAAACCCATGTCTCAAGAAACCCAATGCAAGATGTGCATACAAATTAACTTAATCGTTTAATTTCAAAAACTGTCCAAGGCAGTGTGTTACTTACCAGGCTGTCCTCAAACAATTTTACTGTAGCTAGCATGTAATGGAATATTAATCTCTGTTCAGAGACCTGAGCAATATCCAGAGACATTCTGACAAGTTTCGACGGCTGCCTTCATGTAGAATGCCTTCGCTGCTGCTCCTTTTTCTTAAAAAAACAACACAGTTTTGCCAAAGAATTTAGTCTCTCCTATACTTCATTCTTGAAACGCTGCTTGACAGTGCACTGAATCTATAACATTATTTGAATATCAAATGCTTACACCGAGCTTCCCCCCTGAAATTAACTAGCCTAATAGTTTGTGTTTTCAGTCCAGAAGATGCTAAATACAGACTTTCAACCTCAGAGTGTGTTCATTAGTCACTTGCAAATTATTTTTTATTCCTTAAAACCACCAAGTATATCAGCACGCTCTCATGCACCCCCACACTGTGGAATTTTGATAATGTATGTCCTAACCGCTTAATTGATTGATTAGCTTACTGCCGCTTTCTGAGACACCAAATTTATCTTTAATAGCCGGAGTCAGGCACGGCAGGCAATCGGGAGGGGGGGGGGTGTCCCTTGACGTCGATTTGCTCTTAACTGGAAAGTCATTACCACTTAATACATGTAGATTGTGTTGAAAGAAAATTATGTGTAATGAAATGAGGGAAAAATTAGTGGAGTGTTATGGGCGAAAGCAGATGTTACAGAGGAATTATGCTAGCAGAGATAATCACCTTTGCTAGCATTGTGTGTGCTGGGGTGTTAACTCAGAGAGAAAGAGTTGGTGAGTGAGCTAAATAAATGTATTGATTTACACAGATTTGCTCCTCCATCAGTGGCACACACTCAACCTCAAGGTTTATATTTCAAACACTCAAGCTCACCGCTTTGCCATTTCCCCCTCTCCTCCCCAGTCCTTTCTGCTGCATGCAAATACCCCTGTTGATTTTCTTAGCACCGTGAAGTGAAGAAGTAGCCAAGGCGCGCAGAACACGGTGCTAAGATTTGGATGCTGAGCCCTTCCAGCTGAACGTTAGCCCTTGAGACGTAAGCCACTGAGTATGGTGTCAGGTGTACCTGACAGACTGGGAAGTGGCAAAATATATAAGGGGAAAGCAGAGTTGCGAAGGTAGGTTTGGGAACAGTGAGAAATTACAACACAAGATTAAGTCATTAAAAAAGCAGAGACGTCCCCATTTTATTGGAAGAAATTAAGGAACTCCTCTGTTTCAGCGCAAGGAAACTGTGATATATAACAATATCAAAATTAGCAAATAAAATTTATTTTTGAGCATCTAGGATATTATTTATTCTTGTAAGTGCCATCATTTTCAGTGCTGAAAATAGCAAGGTTTGAATTTCTGTGGAATTTATTATTTTTAGGGTGAAGGCTCTGTATTCTACAGAAGGCTTATTTGCATGGAGAATCTCTTCTTCATTGCTCATTCTCTAATAAAATAAAGTTGTGTCTGGAAGATATTACCTTGTAGATATGATTATAAAAGCCGCTGATAATTGGGCTTTTCTGACATATTATTATGTACCTTTGACTTTTAATGAAGCTTTTGCCACTAGGTTTTGTTGGCTAATTACAATAATACACACCTCCTTTCAAGATTCCAAGTCTCCTATTCCCAGTATTCTTGTAGGTTAGCAAGAAGGCTGTCAATTCACTTGTCACTATATTAATGAGTCAAAGAAAAGCAGCCAGCCAGCAATGAATCAGTTGGAAAACTATGATGAATGCTTCAATAATTAAGGGAATAATTAAATTGCTGAATGTAGGATGGTTCTAAATGAAACAGCTTTTGTGACGGTGTCATATTGTTGTTTATAAAATACAAAAAGGAGCTGCCATTTAAACAATACGGTGGGCATCCCACTTAAACGTATCTGTCTTATCTTCAGTGACTGTGGCTTAATTCCTGCACTCGGACTCAACAACTTGAAGAACCCTTTGCACTGGGCACCTGATGGCGGGCTGTGGGTAGTAACATTTCTGAAAACATGGCTGAACTTCCTACTTGGCATTGCACCCAATACTAAGCACACATATCGTGAAGCTGCCCCTTTGTTGACAATTGTGATTGTATTCGCTGAGGAGACATGTCCTCTTAATACATGTCACCAACTGTGCACAACAGCCAGCGGTGGAGCTTTTCCCCTCGCTGCCTAGGGCGTGTGTGCTCCCGAGGGGTGCGTGGCATGGAGGGTGCCCTCCCAGGTGTGGGATAGCCGCTTGGGTTCATGGAGCAGTGTGTGCACCCTGTAGCTAGGGCCAGAGAGAGCCGCTGATGGTGGACATTTGGCACGACTCCCAAGCCTCCCCTGAGCTGTCAAAACGAAGGGGGAAGGGGGGAATGCCGTTGACAAAGTGGCACAGCTCCCCCTTTCCCTGGATGGCTAGGGGTAGGCTTGGGAGTCGCAGGCAGGCAGTGTGCTAAATGTCACCCTCCCCTCAGTGAAGACACCCGGGGCAGACTGCCCCCACCGCACCCCCTTCCTCCGCCCCTGACAACAGCCTGCATTCTTAAACACTTGCATGCATGTACTGGGGAGCCCTGATTGGCCTGCAGCTCCCGAACATGTGCCCAAGTCTATCCGAGGTTTCACAACTCCTCATCCTATTGCTGTGGAAAATCCTCATGCAAAACCAGACAGGAAAAGGTGGACCTGCTTTGAGTTCTGAAAGCATCTTGCAAATACATCTTTTCATCTCCCTGCGACTTGGAAACGCAATCCTATTTGTTTGTTTGTTTTTGCACTGTTATGATCTGATTTGTTCGATGCCTTGGGTTCCTTTGGGAAATTAGGCGGAGTAGGAATGCTTAAGATAAATAAAGTCCTATAAACCGACGTTCGTTCGACAGAACATTCTCGGCACAGAGGCTCTGCTGCTAGTATGGCTCCATGTGCTGGACGGACAGATCTGCACCTTGGCAGCATTGCACATGGGTTGCACTGGCAGAATATTCAGATTGGGACTGGCTGCTCACCAGTATGCAACTGGTATGTTGAATACTGAATAGGGGGTGGAATATGGGGGCACAAAAACACCTTCTCATGGCAATTGGAAGCACCAGCAGCACCCCAAGGGTGAAAGCAGCATGGATTATAATCTTTCTTCAGAACCCTGTTTGTTTGTTCATATCCTTGTACTTAGTCAATTAGGTAATATTTTTGCAGCTTGCCTTTCTCCCAAGGTGGGATTCAAGGCGCCTTACAACATTTAAAAATATCAGTTATAAAATACTTAATTATAAAAGCAAACTAGTTAAAACCTTTTTTTTAAAAAAAAGCATCACAATAGATCTAAAACAAGCAATTAAAATATAATTTGCCCTGACAACAGCCCAGTGATAAGCATAATCTACACCAGGCTTCCTCAGCCTCGGCCCTCCAGATATTTTTGGCCTACAATTCCCATGATCCCTAGCTAATCAGGGATGATGGGAATTGTAGTGCCAAAACATCTGGAGGGCTGAGTTTGAGGAAGCCTGATCTACAGCATAGTTTCCATCAGGTTGTCTGAACGGAACGGTCTTAGCCTGCTGGTGGAAAAAATAACAGAGGGAACCAATATCACCTCTCTTTGGTGGAATTTCACAATATGGGCAGAGTCACAGGAAAAAAAAAAAAGTTATCTCTCATTTCTCTGGTCAAAAGAGAGATTGTTCTTGGTCCTGAATATTAAAGGTGACATGAAAGCCCTATGTAAATCCTCTGCCCCCCCCCCCCGTTATGTATTTCTTGGTTATATGTACAATGAAATTGCTGATCTAAAAAAGTAAACAATGCTCACACTTCTAGGATAGACTGGCTTGCTGAAAGGAACTAGTGTTGTGCCAAAACCTGCCCTACAAATTCTGAAAGGCTTCCTTCCCATGCACAAGAGCCTTGGGTTTCCCCATGTCATTTACAGAATGCTTTAGAATTCCTTTACAATTTCAAAGGGTAGGGGCCTTGCCAAGAGCTGTGTGTGTGTGTGTGTGTGTGTGTCTCTGTGTGTGGTTCCTCCCCAGGTGCCCGCACTTCCCAATCTGAAAAAAGCATCCTGGTAGGAGTTGCCTCATGACCTCTTCCCCTGGGCTTCAACTGAAGTTATGTAAGTCAAGGATGTGAGCTGCCAAATGCCTGAGATTGGCTCACTGATTGTATTCCTTCTTTTACCTTAAAAATCTCTCCCCACCGATTTCCTTAAAAGTAAGGAGGCTTCATCTTTAAAAGAGCAACAACAGCAACGAGCCACGGTCTAGAGCATGCTAGACAGCCTCCTAAGCTTCCCACACTTATAGGAAAGCCTAGGTGAAAGGACTCAGGAGATGGGAGCACCCAGGAAGGCTGCAGAAGGAAGGCCACTAGAAAGGTAATTTATAGAATGAAAGAGACTTCCGGAGGCGGCGCGAAACAGCAATGGCGGTCCTCTTCGTGCTCTGAAGAGGGGCTCCGCAGAAAAGGGTCTTTCGCTGCGGCATAGCGGCGACCCATCAAGAAAAACCACGGGCAGAGTGAGCTCGTGGCTGTGGGACTCGGCGGGCGCCAGAAGCCCCCCCAGAAACGGAGAAGGAACCCCGTAAGGGGCTCCGGAACGTGAAAGGGGGAGCGGCGCTGTGAGTTCATCGCTCTTTCTGCGGGAAGCAAAGCCGCGCGGCTGCTGCTGATGAGCGCCGACCTTTCTTCTTGGAACATCAGATTTGCAACTACAACCCGTGAGTAAGGGGACTTAAAAATTATCGGGACTAAAGTATTTAATTTGGCTGAAAACGGGAAACGTAACCAGGAAGTCTGTTTCCCGACCGTGCTAAAGAGATCAAAGCAAAGTTTGACAAGCGGGAAGCGCTTTGAAAGAACTATAAAAAAGATTGGATTATCGTGCAGACTATTGAACTTTTGGCAGGGATTAAAAGAGACAATTTCGGAGTATCTATGCTGATTTTCTGACTGGATCTTCCTTCTTCCTTTGGGATTTATAAATAATTGAAGAAACCAAATCCGTGGGCTGCCAGGGTAAAGAAGAACTGTCAAACTGCCAAACTGCTGATATTGTTTTTAAGGTTGAAAGTGTTGCATGCAAACGTTACACCATAGAAGAAATAGGGAAACTGTTTCTTGCACCCTCTCTGAGACTTTGTATTAAGTTGGGAAAAGCTTAATGCTAAAAAGAAACTAAAAGACCTGTTAGAACTTCAGTTGTTTCTTCTTTGTATTATTAGGTCTGTAAAGAAGGAAAAACCTCTTTCTTTCGGTTGAACTTTATTACTCCCCCTAGAGGACTTTGGATTTATAATTCTCTGGGAACTATATTTTGTTTTGATTCTCTGCTGCCTGGTTGTTTATACTTTGGAACTGTCTCTCTCATGGGAACACATACAGTCTGACCTTGATACACAGACGGGATTGGAATGAGTGACGCAGGGAAAACAAGGCTGGCTAAAATAAAGGCAAAACAATTGGTACAAACAACTTTGACTTCCCAACCACGTAGATCATCTGTCCCAGCTGTTCTAGAAATACAAAAAGGGGCTGTTGAGCAGACATCTACAGGGGATATGGCTTCAGGAGGATCTGAAAAAGTTTTAAATCAGATCCTAGAACAACTGGCAATTCTAAATAAAAAGGCGGACGAACATTCGACTAAAATTGATCAAGCCACATCCTCAATAAATAAATTGACTGCCCAGGTGGCTCAACACACACAAGCAATTGGGAATCTTCAAGAAGCAACAGCAGAGAATCACAAACTGGCTGAGGAAGCCAAACAAAAAGCAGAGGAAGCCAACTTGAAAGTTGAAGCATTAAAGGTGGAGGTGAAGCCGTTGCATAAACAGATTAGTGAACAGCAGGCCTACTGGTCGATGACTGAACTGAGAAATCGGGAAAGCAATCTTAGACTTAGAGCTATTCCAGAACTTGAACAGGAAGATCTGATTGGCTATCTGACATTAGAATTTTCAAAGTTCTGGGGTATTAAAGAGGATAAGGATTTTAAAATTGTGACTGCTTTCAGATTGGGAAGAGTGACGAGGAGGGATAAACCCAGAGACTGTTTGATCATTTTAAGATCTAAGCAAGAGAGAGATAAAATATTAGGCCTTCATTTTGGAAAATCACTTGACATCCACGGCAACAGAGCTGAAATTTACAGAGACATACCAAAACAGCTTTTGGATCTTAGAGCGACGTATATAGAACTTGCAAAATTACTAAGAGGCAACTCAATTCCTTATAGGTGGGAGTTTCCTCAAGGACTATCTTTTAATTTCAAAGGAAAGAAAGTTAAAATTAGAACAGCAGAAGACCAACAAAAGTTCTTGAACAACCACGAAGAGGATCTACAGAAAGGGACAACAGGAGCCTGGCCACCGCCACCGCTTACACCTATATTGGCACCTACACCCTCGGGACCAGAGGACCAAAAGAAAGGGACGTCACCACAGGACCAATAGATTGACCCAGGATGTCTCTGCAGCTTCTTAGTTGGAATATAAATGGCGGAAATTCCCCAGAGAAAAGAAGAATTTTTCATATATTGAAAAAAGAACAATTGGACATCATCTGCTTGCAGGAAACACATGTGACCAGGCTCCATAGAAAAGTTTTGATTAATAAAAGATTAGGCCAAGAATTCATCTCATCGGATAAAGTAAAGAAAAGAGGAGTGGTGATTTATGCAAAGGAGAGCCTGTCACCAAAATTTTTATTCAAAGATGAGCAAGGAAGAGTTTTGGCTATTGAAATACAGGCCCAAGGAGAAAAAATTTTGCTATTAGGAATTTATGCACCGAACGAGGGGAAATCAGAATTTTATAGGAAACTGCATGAGACAATCCTGGACTATTTGGACTACACCAACATCATTATGATGGGAGATATGAACGGAGTGGTCTCTACAAATATGGATAAGTCACAAGACCTAAGTCTAACAAAAGATGGCAGACTACCCAAAACTTTTTTTGAACTAACTGACAATATGGACTTAATCGATATTTGGAGGATTAAGAATCCCTTAGGTAGAGAAGGAACTTTCTTTTCTGAGGCTCATCTGTCATGGACAAGAATAGACCAAATATGGACAACTAGAAGGCTGGCACCTATGATTAGAAAAGTGGAAATCTGCCCAAAAACTTGCTCCGACCATAACGCTATGAAAATGGAATTAAGACTTACTCCAATCGGCTCCTTTAGATGGAAAATGAATGACACCCTATTAAGAGATCAGGAGATTGTGAAGAAGGCCCAAAAAACCTTGAAAGATTATTTTGAAATAAATTTGAATACTACGGTGGAAAGGAGAACAATCTGGGATGCAAGCAAAGCAGTTATGAGAGGGTTTCTGATACAACAGAACACGATAAAGAAAAGAATCTGGAATGGGGAAAAAGATAAGATTTTAGAGAAGATAAGAGATGGAGAGAAAAAGTTGAGATCTAAGCCAAAATCGAAAGAGATCTTGAGAGAAATTAAATTTTACCAAGCACAGTACGCGAAATTGATAAATCAAGAGGTTGAGTGGAAAATCAAACAAATGAAACAAAGATCATTTGAATCAGCTAACAAGTGTGGGAAACTATTAGCATGGCAATTGAAAAAGAGACAAAAATTGAATACAGTCACCAATCTAGAGATTGAAGGGAAAGATATCCAGAAACCCGAAGAAATTAGGAAGTGTTTCCAGAGATATTTCAAAAAGCTCTATACTCAAGGGCCACAAGAGGAGAAGGAGATAGACCAATTTTTGAAAACAAATGGTTTATCAAAACTTGCCCAGGAAAAGAGAACAATCCTGAATCATAAAATAACACAACAAGAAATAGAGGGTGCCATCCAGAATATGCAACTAGGCAAATCTCCAGGTCCGGATGGGCTTACCTCCAAGTATTATAAGATATTGAAAGATTATTTGACACAACCATTAATGGAGGTATGCAATCAGATTTTGGAGGGGAAGAAGGCACCGGAATCGTGGAAAGAAGCCTTCATCACATTGATCCCTAAAGTGGAAACTGAAAAGACTCAACTTAAGAACTACCGTCCCATCTCACTCCTAAATGTGGATTACAAAATTTTTGCAGATATTTTGGCAAGTAGATTTAAAAAAGTATTAAATGAAGTAATTCACAAGGACCAGGCAGGCTTTCTCCCAGGAAGACATTTGTCTGATAATACTAGGAATATTATTGATATTTTGGAACTTTTGCAAACCAACATTAATACAAAATCAGTGTTAATTTTTGGTGATGCGGAGAAGGCCTTTGATAACATTTCTTGGAGGTTTATGAAGAAAAATTTGGAAGGGATGGGAGTGGGACGGGGGTTTGAAAATGGAATAGAGGCAATTTATTCAGAGCAGAAAGCTAAACTGATAGTAAACAATGTGGTGACAGAAGAATTTAAAATTGAAAAAGGAACACGACAAGGTTGCCCCCTATCCCCTCTGTTATTTATTTCTGTTCTGGAGGTGCTTTTGAACATGATTAGGGAAGACCGGTTGGTACAAGGAATACAGGTCGGAGTGAAACAATTTAAATTGAAAGCTTTTGCAGATGATTTGGTTTTAACACTACAGGAGCCAGAATCTAGTACGAAGAGAGTGTTAGAATTAATTTATGAATTTGGTCGGGTAGCGGGGTTCAAACTGAACAAGCAAAAAACCAAGGTTTTGGAGAAAAATCTGACACCTTTGGAAATAGATGGGTTTCAGAAAGAGACAGAGTTAAATGTTGTTAAAAAGGTAAAATACCTAGGGGTAAACTTGTCTGCCAAAAATTTGAATCTATTTAAAGATAATTATGAAAAATGCTGGTCAGAAATTAAGAAAGATTTAGAGATCTGGTCAAGATTGAAACTTTCCTTGTTGGGTCGAATTGCAGCTATAAAGATGAATGTATTGCCGAAGATGTTATTTTTGTTTCAGACCCTACAGATCGTGGACAGAGTGGAGTGTTTTGGGAAGTGGCAGAAAGATATTTCTAGGTTTGTCTGGCAGGGAAAAAGCCCCAAATAAAATTTAAAATATTAACGGATGCAAAAGAGAGAGGGGGGTTTGCCCTGCCAGATTTAAGGTTATATTATGAAGCTGCGGCTTTCTGCTGGATGAAAGAGTGGTTACTCCTTGAGAACACTGACGTCCTAGATCTGGAAGGGTATAATAATGTTTTTGGATGGCATGCATATTTGTGGTACGATAAGGTAAAGGTTCATAAAATGTTTAAAAACCATATTGTCAGGAAAGCTATATTTATGGTCTGGACAAAATACAAAGACTTATTGGAAGGTAAGACCCCGAGGTGGTTATCACCAGCGGAGGCCAAGGTTCGAAAAACCCCCAATATGGAGGCCGGATGGCCGAAATACTGGGAAATAATAGAAAAAATTGGAGATAATTGGAGGCTGCAGAGCTTTGAAAAATTAAAGAATAGGGTGCAAGACTGGCTTCATTATGCTCAAATTCAAGAGGTTTTTAAGTCAGACAAAAAAATAGGATTCCAGGTGGAAAAATCGAAATTAGAGACAGAACTGTTAGAACCTAAGACCAAGGCGCTTTCGAGAATGTATAACTTGCTGCTTAAATGGAACACCCAGGATGAGATAGTCAAATCAGCCATGATAAAATGGGCTCAGGATATTGGGTACAACATTATGTTAGAAGACTGGGAAAGGTTATGGACCACTGGAATGAAATTCACGGCATGTAATGCCCTGAAGGAAAATATTATGAAAATGATATATAGGTGGTACATGACCCCAGTCAAACTTGCAAAAATATATCATCGGTCTGATAATAAATGTTGGAAATGTAAGGAGGCTGAAGGGACATTCTTTCATCTCTGGTGGACTTGTCCAAAAGTGAAGGCTTTCTGGGAAATGATCTATAATGAGTTAAAAAAGGTGTTTAGATACACCTTCCCTAAGAAACCAGAGGCCTTCCTCCTGGGCATTGTGGACCAAAAGGTGTTAAAGAAGGATAGAACTTTTTTTATGTATGCAACTACAGCAGCAAGAATACTCATTGCAAAATATTGGAAGATACAAGACCTTCCCACGCTGGAAGAGTGGCAGACGCAGTTGATGGACTATATGGAACTGGCTGAAATGACTGGCAGAATCCGAGATCTGGGAGAAGAGACAATGGAAGAGGACTGGAAGAAATTTAAGGACTATTTACAAAAACATTATAAGTTGTATGAATGTTAAGAATCTGCATGACTTGGAAATTTTAGCTCCTGCAATTAGATTAGGAAAATAGAAAGTTAAGTTATAAGTAAGAAAAAGTTGAAATTTAAAGTTATTTTATGTATTATCTTAAGGTATAAATATTTGACAAAAGGTACTTTAAATTTAGAAGTAAAACACTCTGAAAGATATAAATAAGACACGAAACAAGGTAATAATTTGCTGATATGTTTATTGTAAAGAACGCAGGGTGAGGGAGATGTGGGGAAGTCCAGTTAGTAACCTAAAAATGTATTTTGAAAGTTGGATTGTTTTTCTTTCTTTCTTTTTTCTGGCTTGTCCTTCTTTTTCTTTTCTGTAAACTGAAAATGTAATAAAAATTTTAATAAAAAAAAAATATAGAATGAAAGAAAGGGTGCCTACAAAACTCATTGGCCACCTCAAAAGTAAAGTAAACAGAATAAGATCCTAGCATCCCACCCATGAGCTTTTCACCGAAATCTTCCCTCCTCCTTTGATAGTTTTTGAATGCACTTTCTTTTCTCATTAATTGATGGAGAATGGTATTGGGTGGGAGGGGGAATGCAGAAGAATTTTTCATCACAGCACTCCTGCCTGAGGGCTAATTACTTAGAAGTGTACAGTTTTCCATCTTTGTTTTCTTGGAAGACGTCCCTATCATCCCTACTGTTACATCCTGAGGAATAAGATACCACAGAAGGAAATAACAGCATTGACCAGAAGACAGAACATTTCTCCTACATTCCGATCCTACCCCCCCCCCAAAAAAAAGAAAGGTTTCTACTAGACTTTAAATAAATAAAATAAACAACAAAACTACCTTAAATATTTCCTGGACATTTGTGATCCATTCTATTTGCTCAGACTTTTTCACTATGCTTCCTTTCTGTATAAGTGCAGACAACTCATTTAGTGTCAGAAAAGTTTATAAGATATCACTTTCGATCAAGGATGGGGAACCTGCTGCCGTCATGGACTGGTTGAGTGCAAAGGAATGGTGAGAGGAACCAGCTAGGGAACCACCAAGGGTAGAAGACTCTGAGCCTGGGGAGTGGGGTTGAGACAACAAGGAGTGGTCACAGGGAAAAGAGTGAGAATACTGGAAAGAGGAGGTGTTGGAAGCTGAAGGGGCAACAGGGCTCAGTGAGTTGTGTGAGCCTGTGGCAGAAGCTGAAGCAGGTATGCAGGAAGAGGGAGGTCACAAGGCAGAAATGAGTCAGGCTAGTGAAGAGTCACACGTATCTCCTCCCCTTGCTATGACAAGCTGTCCTTCCTCTGACTCCCAGAAGCAAGAGAGGTATGAAACAGGAGGAGCAAAGACTGGCTGAATGCAGGCATAGTCTCTGATTGCTTGCAATAAGCCCTGGAGAGAAGAGGCATAGACAGCTGTGGGGAGATGGGAACTTTGAGTCTCGGCAACTGTTTTCATCTAACTTTTGAATATATATCAATATAAATAACGTGACCTTCTAAATGCCTGCATGGGAATCCGTTGCCAGACACCGAGGAGCAGAAGCTGCCGGAAAAGCTGACAACTCCATGTACAGCTCCGAGCCTGTCAATCTCGGCCCATCCGTCAATCAGGAGATGCATATGAATAAAGCTTTAATCTACTAACAAATTCAATCCTTCGGGCTCCTTATTTCTTTATCTGAAGGCTATGTGCTGTCTTTCTTCAATGTCACAATGTACACATCACCCCTTATTAGAAGAAAAGGGTAACAAACAACACAGTGCTGTTCTGTACCTCCCAAACTCATGCAAACAGCATCCTCCTTCTGGGATATGGTACAATTGGTGAGGGTTGCATTCAGATTTATTCCAATTCCCTGACGTATCCTTATTGATGCTTTGGTTTGTTTTACGTGATTTTCCACACAACAGCAAAATCTCTTCTGGAAAATCTAAGGTAAATGCCTTAGTCCACCTCATGGACAGGCTGGCCCTGATGGAAGCAACCATTTCCCCCAGTTATGTTCCATAATGCAAGGTCTGGGGGATTGGGGGGAAACAAAATGGCGGCCACCAAAAGACAGCAACCCAAATCAACTTGACTGCTAGTAGCAGGAAGCAGGAGTAAAAGTAAGAAGGCAACGTTCTAAAATGATTTTTTAAAAAACAAACACAAAAAACCCTAATCTAACCATAAATGAATGTGATGTTAACCCATAGATTTGAAATGTTAATGAAAAGTTTTGATGGATGCAAAACATAGGGAATAATGAATTGAAAAACAATATTTGTCCAGAGGCAATACGCCAGATATGCTCATCCCTTGAGAGTGCATCCTTAGGTCTCTAAAATGGAACTTTCCACTTAGATGAGGGGAAAATTGTCAGGCTTGAGAGCTAGCATGATGTAGTGGTTAAGAGCGGTGGACTTGTAATCTGGTGAACCGGGTTCACGTCCCCGCTCCTCCACATGTGGCTGCTGGGTGACCTTGGGCTAGTCACACTTCTTGAAGTCTCTCAGCCCCACTCACCTCACAGAGTGTTTGTTGTGGGGGAGGAAGGGAAAGGAGATTGTTAGCCGCTTTGAGACTCCTTAAGGGGAATGGAAGGCGGGATATCAAGTCCAAGCTTCTTAAAAATAAAATAAAAATAAATTGTCAGGCTTGGAGAAAGCTTAATGTCTACAGAGGTATGAAAAACATCTTGGGGCAAGGGGAGGTGTCTAAGGTGGCAGGTGTGTGAACAAAAGAAGGCCTGAGCATGCCCAGTGAGGGCTGGGCATAGAACATTGACTGACCATTGACATGGGAATTGGAAAACCAGTGCTGGAGTCAATGGAATGGAGTAGCCTGAAAGCAGGCATGACTGGCTGGCTAGAATCCTGAAGAGGACCACTCCACAGTGCAGTTTTTTTTGTAATGCTGAGAATAATAATAATAAAATTTTATTTATATCGTGCCCTCCCTGGCCAAAGCCGGGCTCAGAGTGCCTAACAACAAGTAAAAATAGCACAGTATACATAAAATCACACAGTCGATTAATTAAAATACATTCTAAAATCAATTCAGAATTAAATTAATGGCAACCATTGGGCTAAAGTTCTATGGGGGTTACAGAAGGATAGAGGGGGTCAGACTGCCTTGGTCAAAGGCCTGGTGGAACAGCTTCATCTTGCAGGCCCTGCGGAAAGATGTCAAGTCCCACAGGGCCCTAGTCTCTTGTGACAGAGACTCTACCAGATCATGGCCACAGCCGAAAAAGCCCTGGCTCTGGTTGAGGCCAGCCTGACCTCCCTATGGCCTGGGATCTCCAAGATGTTTTTATTTGAAGACCGTAAGGTCCTTCGTGTGACATACCAGGAGAGGCGGTCCCGTAGGTACGAGGGTCCTAGGCCGTATAGGGCTTTAAAGGTTAAAACCAGCACCTTAAACCTGATCCTGTACTTCACCGGGAGCCAGTGCAGCTGGTATAGCTCCGGGTGAATGTGATCCTGCAGTGAGGACCTCAAAAGGAGTCTCGCCGCAACATTCTGCACCCGCTGGAGTTTCTGGGTCAGTCTCAAGGGCAGCCCCTGTAAGTTTATGCTTATTGGGTGTTGGAGCCAAGCAACAGACTGATGGCTTTCCCCATCACACTCTACTTGTGATCTTCCCAGAGAAATCTATCTGGTCACAGCTGTGGAAAAAATAATAATAATGGCAGAAAGGCACAGGAAGCCGCCTTAAACGGGATGAGACCACCAGTCTACTTAGCTCAGTGTTGCAAAGCATATGCTCTACTGCTGAGTGACTTCTTTATCTGATCCAGAAAGACAATTAGAAAGTTCCTATGTTGTTTCCATTTTTGCTTTGCAACATGGCTTTAAAAACTTTAATAGTTTGATTCATGCCACTCTTCTTAAATTCTCCTCCCCTTCCACAGCCTCTGGGGAAAAGAACAAGTAAAAAAACAAACAAAAAAACCCCTCAAATCAACAAAATATCAGGTTACACACTGCTTGGTATATACCATGTAGAATCTAACCACTTACCCATAGCATTGACACGTTACAATAGTTGACAGTTTTTCACCACTGAATGGTTATAATAATAAACTATTCCACAGGCCTATAATTTTGAATCACAAAATTTACCACAAACATAAAGTGCATATGCTACGGAGAAACCATTATGCTCTCCTGGAGATAATAATGATTATCTTGAAACTGAATACAACGTATTAATACAAGGGTTGAAATAAAAAAAGGTTTGACCCATGCATTACACACTGTAAAGCAAGCATTGTATTCATGAGCAATCAGGGCAGCAGTTTACCCTTGGTTTGCTGCTTCAACTGCCACTGATCAGGCCTATGTTGTGGCAGGATTGGCACCTGACCAAGCAATGCATTGCCTCTCCGAGGATGCATAAGAAGCTGCCTTCTACCAGGTCAGAGGGTTTGTCAGTCTAACCTAATCTTCCCTGCTGTGATTGGCATAAGCTTTCCAGGGTTCCAGGCAGAAGGGCTTTCATGCCACTTTCTACGCAGTCTTTTGCAAGGGGAGAAGCCAAAGGCTAGGGTTGCCAGAGTCCCCAGAGCTGACCTGAAGTCTCCAGGTTTGCCTGCCCCTCTCCCATGTGGCAAGAGGAGAGCTTGACTGTGCAGGTGGTCAAGAGCACCTCACTTATTTATTATTGCTGCGTATGCAGCTTGCTGAAGCCTCAGAGCTGCAGCAGAGGGCCGCCAATTATTGCATAGAATTTCTGGGGTTGCTGGCATGCTCTGGGTGACTGGCACATGCTTAAAGTGCCTGGCTTAGCAACATCACCCATCCCTTGTGACATCGCCAGAGGCCACCCCTAGATCTCAAGTTTGAGCCCTGAAATCTTCGCATTTGGGATGCTCCTGACCGGGCGTTGGAACTGAACATGGGTCCTTCTGTATGGGAAATCCACCGTTAAACCAAGGTCTCCCTGCACAGGGCTGGGAAGCTTCAGATTTGAGAAGGTCCTGAGAGGCCTAGTCCTTTATAAGTGAGGCCTTATATCCCCAGTTGCTGACAAATGCGTGAAGCCAACTCTATAGTCACCCTTTAAATTTCTCACACTGCACTAGAGCAGGGGTCGGCAACCTAGAAGAAGAAGAGGAAGAGTTTGGATTTGATATCCCGCTTTATCACTACCCGAAGGAGTCTCAAAGCAGCTAACAATCTCCTTTCCCTTCCTCCCCCACAACAAACACCCTGTGAGGTGAGTGGGGCTGAGAGACTTCAGAGAAGTGTGACTAGCCCAAGGTCACCCAGCAGCTGCATGTGGAGGAGCGGAGACGCAAAGCTGGTTCACCAGATTACGAGTCTACTGCTCTTAACCACTACACCACACTGGCTCATAGGCCACAAGCAGCCCATGGGGGTCGTTTAACCGGCTTGTGGACCCCCGCCGCCCGCTCGGTCAGCTCCCATGCACTTTGCTAAACTGGTGTGGAGTGGAGTGGGGACTGCCTTCCATGATGCTGGGTGGCTTCCCATTGGCTGCATGAAGCTCCGTGCCATGTTTTTTTGTGTGTGTGTGTGTGTGTGTGTGTGCGCGCGCGCTCTGGCCCACCACGGCATCTGCAGGACCGTGAACCACCCCAAGCCGCGAAAACTTTGCTGGCCCCTGCACTAGAGTGATGCTACATCGCTGGCTATCTGTGAGATTAACAGGACTGCTAGATCCAACTGTCTGGAGTGGCTCAGAGGGCCAGAACTTGGGCAGCAGTGGAATGCTAAGGGGAGCTGAGAACATGCGGCAACTGCAATTCCTGCTAAGGGTTCTTGGCACCTGGCAGCCGAAGGCCAGTTTCTGATGATGCTCCTGTTCATAGAGGCAACAGCTTCAGGGTGGCCACCATGGAATGCCAACAAAGAAAATGAAATACATCACCGAACAAGACAAAAGAGCAAACGGGTTTGCAGTGAGTTTTCATTTGTTAATTTACATCTGCTGATTTATTTTTTAACATTAAAAATTGCTATAATTTAAATAGAAATCCAATACATCTCACTAGTGTGTGTGTGTGTGTGTGGGTGGGTGGGTGTGTGGGTGATCATCTGGTGACCTGTGTTCCTGCTCAGTCTACTGCTAAACTTTTGGTGGGTAATTTAATACGTTCCTGCTCTTCCTTTCTGAAGGTGCTTCATCTTTAAACCTGACTTAGACCAGGCTGACAGAAGACTGTACTCAGTGAACAGGGTCACTCTAAACAACTGCTCCAGGAGGCTCAGTGAAAATGTTGGGAAATGGAGCATCGACTGGCAGTCATTGGGTGAGCTGCTCTCTCCAGTCCCTTGTTGTCATTGAATTCCTTTCAAGAAACCATGTCCTACAGTCCTTGCCGTGATTTCTTTCTTCAAACCAAGGGGCAAAACACAAGGGAACTCATATTCATTTAGCCCTCATGGTCCCAGGGCTACATCTGAAAAAATGTAGGAAGGGGGCTTATCCACACTTCTCATTCCTCCATTCTTTCCTGGTAAAGGTCTGCATTTTAACACTCAGTGTCCAAGCATTCCAACCCCACAAGCTTTCCCCATGAAAACCCACTCTTTAAAACTGTATCGAAGCAAACGTCCATTCAGGCTTTCTGTGGATTGGCATCTGTTCCAACTGAGCTTTAAAAAGTGGATTCTTGTGGGGAAAGCTCTGGGAGGGTGGGTGGGTGGAAGCTCTCAGAAGACCATGCTTGGAAACTGCAGAGGAAAGTTCAGTGTAGATAAGCCTGGTGTCTTTTGTAGGCCCCCAAAGTGACAAAAAAACCAAAGACCAGATAGTGCTAAGGACCCTGCAAACTGAATATTTCGTGTCTGCATTTTGTCACTTCCATTGGGCAAGGCTTCAAGTCGCGCCTTGCCAAGAAGACTCCAAGAGAGACATCTCCAGCTCCTTAAGCTGCTCTTTATTTCTAGTCACTAGAAAACTTCCCATCATTAGGATTGGCGGCATCTTGTTTCTTCCGCAGAAATCAATGGGAGCTATTAGCTACTGTGGGTGAAAGTCAATAGGCTGCAAATGAGAAGGCAGTTGATGTGGGAGCAGAAGCAGCTCCTTCCCTTCCACCCCGGTGTTAGCAGCGGCAGCGTCTCAGCCAGGAATAGGGACATGGGAGAAATTTGGTTCAGCTTGCATCTCCCGTGCAAACTTCCCCAAACAAGGCACGAACCAAAACACCGCTCTCCTTCCAAACGTGCCCTTCTCTGAATTTTGTGATTCAGCAACTCCTGACGAAAAACGTGTGTGCAAATGTGCATCTTAGAAGAAAGTCTGTATAAAAATGCACGTACAGGAATTCAATACAGTGGAACCTCGGGTTGCGGACATAATCTGTGACGGAGGCATGTCCGCAACCCGCAGAGTTTGCATCCTCAATCACCGCGTCTGTGCTGGCGCTGGCACAATTTGGTGCTTCTGTGCATGCGCAAAGCACGATTTAGTGCTTCTGCACATGCACGAGTGGCGAAACCCAGAAGTAACCCATTCCGGTACTTCTGGGTTTCCCGCAGTCTGCAACCCAAAAACACGTAACCTGAAACATCTGTAACATGAGTTATGACTGTATTTCAAGAGCTGATGCAAAATTGAATGTAATAGTAACTATTGCAAATAAATGCACATTAGGAACATACATTGAAATGCTGGTGAATAGTTATGGAGACTATTTTTAAAGGAAATTGGCAAACTGATGCAGAAATGTGGCAAACTGAACTTAAAATCGGGGCAGAGGATCATAAACCAATAGAAACCAAAATGGACAGATTCACCCATCTACAGCACAGATAGGGTGGAAGGTTTGACACCCATCTTAACTGCACCCCATATAATTAGTATTATTTATCTCACCTTTCCTCCGGCAGGAACTCATGGCAGGCCTTCCACTTTCTCCAAAGCACAGGAGGACATGGATGTGAAATCAGGATATTTGTACTGCTGTTCTTCAAAAGTTAAATAGCTGGTGAATGCAGTGCTTTTCTTCTGGGGGGGGGTGCCGGTACTCCATACCCTTGAGTAACCCTGGGGGGGGGAGGCAATGTGTGTGTGTGTGTGTGTGTGTGTGTGTGTGTACACATGTATATTCTCTGGGATCATAGCACTGGGGGTCAGGGAAGTGTGAACCTTTCCCCTGACACACAAATACATATTGAGGTCTCAGTCTGATTTGGATGGCATAATCAGTTTGGTTCTTAGTGGGAAACCACTGGCTGGGTCAACATTTTGAGAGGTTCGAAATTAACAGCAGCAAGAATACTCATCGCAAAGTATTGGAAGACACAAGATTTACCCACCCGGGAAGAATGGCAGATGAAGTTGATGGACTATATGGAACTGGCGGAAATGACTGGCAGAATCCGAGACCATGGAGAAGAGTCGGTGGAAGAAGACTGGAAAAAGTTCAAAGATTATTTACAGAAATGGAATGAAGTTATATGGCTTTAGCAGAAATGTTATAAGGAATTAGGTACAGATTGTAAATGTATTAAAGGGAAAAAACAAGGTTAGAATATGTTAAGAAAACAGAGGAAGATGGAAAGGGGGAAAAAAAAGAAATTAAAAAGGCTAGTAGGGCAGCGAAATGCCAGAGGCTGGGGTTAGAAGTGCTTGCTGCAACTTACTTGTATTTATTTAGTATTTTCACTTATCGCCCACCCTTTGCTAGATGATCCAGGGAGATCACAATTCAAATTAGGATCACAAAATAAAACCACAAAAACTACCAATATCGGAATGACAAAACAGCAACAGGGCACAGCAGGAGGAGAGAAGGTACCCACACATCCAAAGGCCTGGGCAAAGAGATGCCTCTTGTCCAATCCTCGAAACGGATACAGCAAAGCTCCTTGGAAGTGAGGTCATTCCTCCACCTGGGGACCACCACAGACAAGTCCCTCTCCTACGCTGCTACCCCTCAAATCACAGAGGGTGGTGGCCAGGCAGGTTCTTCCCTACTGTTCCCTAAAGAACAACCATGTGTTTTCACTCTCTGGGGCACAACAGTGGATGTGAACCATGAGTACGTACCACAGGTTTCTGTGTACATGAGTAGCCAAATGGTTGCCATTCTGATTGATGTGCTGTAGAGAGCGGGAGGCAGGATCGAGGAAGTGGTGCTGATTCTCACATAAGGGAGAAATGCTAAAAGAATCAGGACACTTCTGAAGGCTGTGTAAAGTAAGGCTGCACATGACATTTACGATATTGAGACTGACATCCCTGGCCAAGCTTCCTAACAGCTTCCCCAGTCGAACCACCAGGGCGTTAGCAGTTCCAGAGTAAAAAACGAGCATCACTCCTGGGGAACATCAGCCGAGACTGCTACCAGGAGGACCACCAATATTATTACTAGCTGCAATAAAAAAAGCACTTCTTAAAATGTTTTTTTCCTCCACCTAATTGTCAAAACTGAATAATATTATCAGCTTTTTCATCCTTTGAGTATTTCTCTAATAAGAAAGCAGAGAGATGCACAGCAAATAAAAGCAGAAGATTTGAGGATGCAAAGCAATCATGCAAAATGACTTTCATATCAGTTCGATAAGCAGCTGAAATTTAATAACTACATCTCTCCTATGGTGCCAGATGAAAGTTTAATACTTTATGCTTTGCTTCCTTCCCCCCCCCTCCCTTGCATGATGCTCATTCAGAACCATAACTTTTCCTTTTATAGTCTATGGTGTATGTTTTTTTGAGGGGGGGCCAGTTGACAGGGTGGAGGGAGGTTAGGTGTTGTGGATTAATCAAGGCTCTGGAGACACAAGTCAAATTCTAGTCTAGTCTAGAGAATAATGTTTTTCCTTCCTTACTCATGGCCCAGCAAAAGAACATTGTCAGTCATAAAGAAAATGATGGGATGTATCCAATGTATATATTAAATATGGATTAATCCCAACAACAACGCTCAGGGTATACCTTCATTAGGACTAACAAACATGTTAAAAAGGACTATCTACGTCAGGCTAGATCATGAGTGGGGAATCTTTTGCTAACCAAATGTTCACAGAATCATAGCATTGTGGGATTTCATGTCATCTAGCCCAACTCCCTTGCAATGCAGGGATCTCAACTAAAGGGTCCATGACAGATGGCCATTGAACCTCTGCTTAAAAACCTCCAAGAACTGAGAGTCCACAACCTCCTGAGGAAGACCATTCCACTGTCAAACAAATCTTACCACCAGAAAGTTATTATTGGTGTTTAGCTGACATTTCTTGTAATTTGAATCCATTGTTATGGGTCCAACTCTCCAGAGCAGGAGAAAACAGGCTTGCTCCATCTTCCGTGTGAAAGCCCTTGAGATATTGGAAAATAGCTGCCACATCTCCTCTCAGTTCTCCTCGTTCCCAGGCTAAACATGTCCAACTCTCTCAACTGTTCCTCACAAGGCTTGGTTTCCAGAACACAGATCATCTTGGTCATTCATGCAGATGAACTACAACTCCCATCAGCCCTAGCATGCATAGCCAATGGGCAGAGCAGATGGGAGTTCTATAGCTCAGCAACATTTGGAGGGCCAGATGTTCCCCACTCCTGGGCTAGGAAGATCTTTTTGATGTTGCTGCTATCTTAAAGGCGCAGTACTAGCAGAGGACTGACAGAATTCATACAAGTTGCAAGATTGTCAACATTATAGTTTTGAAAGCTATATATGTGTACATTTTTATAGGTGCGCAACTCTACACCCCGAATGGTGTTTATCACACTTTCCCCGAAATCTGAAACATCTACAATTTTTGAAACCTCTAAAATTGTCTTGCTCTGCTTTTTAAGGATACTGTTATGCCTTTTTATGGATGCTTTACCTCAGTTCTACACATTACTTGGCTGGAGAAGTGAGAAATTTGAAGGATGGCTGTGGTTCAAGACTTCAGCCAACTGCTACCGCCAGACCAAGGCCAGCTCACAACCAGCCTGCCTGCCCACCTAGTGAAAAACAGAGATTATTGTATGGAGCACTGCTCAGCCAGCCAGTGGAGTAGTAGCAATAGTCACTCCTAGCCCGGATCCTTGCTTTTGTCTCCATGTAAAATGACTTCTGAAAGTGAATGCTTCTTACATGCATAATTGCATGATTATGTTTCTCACATACTTAATTCATGCCTATGTGTGACTGGAGTTGAACTTTGCAGCTTGGCTCACTTGCTTGAGCCATCTGATTTACATATAGGTGATTTCTGGATTTCTGGTTGCTGTACAGTTGGGAGTCTGGCATGGCTCGACCTTTGGTGTACTGATACCATGCGTTAGTGTAATTCCTTGGTGGGTGGGGACTTTTTCTTTTGTCATCCCCTCTGGATGTGTATAGTAAGATATCAGATACTAGGGCGGGTTTCATCAAAAGCCCTTTGATCCTTCCTCAGAATTCCTCTGACATCTCACACAAGGAGGAATCTCCGAATTCACCTTTGTATTTCTCAGAGTCAGAGGCGATTCTTACAGATATGTGATTTTGGCTGAGCCCAACTAGTCAAGTCAAAAGGATAGTTTCTTTCCATCCAATCAGAAAAGAGAAGGCAACCTCTATATTTTGGAGGCGACTGATTTGTTTCCAAGAAAGGAGGCCTCTGAAGGTACTGGCCTCTTTAACAGTGCCCCCTGCTGACACTATCTGTGTAGCCTGTCTTCCCACTAAGGAACCAATGTGATTTGTGGATACAATATTGAGTGGAGGGTGGGAGGGATAAAAATGGGATTTATATTCAAGAATGTACTTGTGAATGTTATGGGGAAAGGCTGTGGGCTAGAGATATAGCTTTAATCCCTCCCAGCCACCCAGTATTTTGCAAACACAATTAGTTCTGAAAAATAAAAAATGAAGATGCAAAGGTGTCGTTTGAAGAGACAATACTAACCTAGATAGGGATGAACCAGTTAAGCAAATGAGAGACACCTTTACAAGTCATAAACAAGAGAAGTTAAAGTCCAGCTGATTACATAGGGTGATGGTGGATTTTTTGGAGATGTCTTCACATCTCTCACCTCTCTTGGGAACTTGAGGACCATTTTCTTTTTTTTACTGAATGGTGTTTTGATTTGGGGAACGTGTGCTGACTGCTCCAGTCCTTTTGGCCTGAAGATAATAATCCATCAGCCTTTTTAAGCTGGTAAAGCCAGCAGAAACTGGTGTCACTATTCATAAAATAATTGAGTTTACACAAAAAAGTGATTTTGGTAATAGCCTGAATATCTCTCTCTCTCTCTCTCTCTCTCTCTCTCTCTCTCTCTCTCTCACACACACACACACACACACACACACACTTTTCTTTTTACAAGTATGTGCATTTTATTTAAAATTACTGACTCAAAAGGCAAGGTAGAGGGAGAGAAAAAATCACCTCCAACAACTTCCTGTAATTGCGAATTATTGTGAGGGAAACAGAAGGGAAAGATTTTGAAATTATGAGCCATTATGCGAGTGAGAGAGTGAGAGAGAGAGGGGGGGGAGAGAGAGAGAGGCAATGGGGAAAAAAGACATCTCGGCTTCATGAAACACAGCTGACAAGCTCGACTAAATTACCCCCGGACCATTACAAAAATCACTTAATTGCCAACCATTTTGTTAGGTCAATTGACTCTAATTGAAAAAATAACAAAAAGCTTATTATGCTGCAAATGCGGCCGCGGAAAATGAGTCTTCTGTTACGAGGAAACAATAATTCTAAATTTCAGCTGCTGCTAACGCTACAAAGTTCAATGTTTTCTTCCGATAGAAATCTACTGTGTGGCAGAAAGCAGAATATGCTTCTGTTGATTGATAGTTCTTTTAATTCCACGTTCCCCGGTGCCTCTCATACGAAGCCTCCTTTCCTACTCTACATATACTATTTTGTTTTCTCACATAGTTTATTCACATTTCCCTCCCTTCATAAGCCGAGATTCAGGCTAGGTTTTTTTTTTTCCTAGGGGTTGCTGATGGCTGGTGAGCGTGCATCACCGCCTCAGACTACCCTCCTCCACCATCGCTTTTCACAAATTGCTTCCAGTTTTCTGGAAATCAAATTCCACCACTGGTCATTCCTTCTCACACCTTTTCCCAAAACACTGTGGGAAATAACTGTTGACACCTAGATGTTTACTTTCTTTATTCCTGCACCTTTAACTTCCAGGCAGTGGAGTCCTGCAAAACACATCAGGCATAATAAAATATCGGGGCTGGGGGATTGCAGAGAGGGCTATAATTAAAATTCCCGTCTGTGAATATAGGTAAAGAATTATTTCACAAGGGTATCTTTTCTTTTCCAGGATGGTTTACAGGAGTTTGTACCGTTCCACCAAGATAACCCACCCGGAGCGCTCTTTATTGTCCGATTTACAGAACTGAGCGGTGGAGATTTACAATGGGCCCGAGTTGAGAATTACTTAGAGAAGTAATTATTTTTCGTCCATAGAACCAGAAGGCGGCCAGGGATGGCTGTAGCCTTTTGTTCTGTCGCCTTGCTATGAAGAGATAGGGCAAAATGGCACGAAGAGCTAAGTAGCGCTGGCTTGTGAATAGAGAGTTGTGTAAAGCTCGAATTTTGCATACGCTGTTTGCCTCTTGAATGGCCCTCTGTCCATTCTTCTGTTTCCTCTTTCCTTTATGGTGACAGAAGTTTGCGAAGGCCTTCCAGGTGAAATGGGTCTTCTAACCAGTAACCATGCCTTTTCCCCGTGTGTCAACAATGGTGAAGGCTGTATGAAAGACTAGCAACATGTAGCACTATGCGCAGTGCAAACTTGATGTGCCAATGAGCTCTGCTGTGGGTATGTTGTGTTTGCACATTGCACGGCCATTTTATGCTCACTGTATGGTTTGCATTGTACGTCATGTGATCCTTGCATCACTTGCCCTGGAAAAATACTAAATTCACCGGATTCTGCATTCTTTCTTTTGGGATATTCCCAGCTGCGTATAATCAATGGAACGTTCTTTTGGCATGCACCATCATGGTTTGCAAATACCATAACGTGCTGCAGGATTTATGAGTAATTGCATTGTTTGAAAAGTGCATCATTTTGATGTCTACAGGTGTTTGGGAGAAAAAGCAGGGAGGGAGGGTACAAAGTGCCGTGAAGCAAATCTTGGAGATTTTCAAAAAATGATTTCAGAGACTAAAAGTTGTTTGTGTAACATTACACAATCCAGATAGACTTGAAAAAGGAATGTATGATAAATACAGTGAAATCAAGATTTGAGTAGAAAAACATCTGAAAAAAAATAAGTGCTTTTGTGTGGTGGGGTATTTAAAACGGAACGTCTTAAAATCCTGCAAGATAGAGGGGCTTTGGAAATCAGTAACTATGTTTTCACCCTTGAAAAGAACAGGCTAGTTTCAGCTCAAAATAAGGAGCGAACGTCGAGAGTGGGAAGAGTATTGTGAGGGGTGGGGGGTTTGAGCTGGAGAGAACTAAACACTATCTTCCCAAACCCGCTTCTTTTCTCTCTTTTTTGTCAAAATGTTTTTTTTTTAAGATAATTAATTTCTTCAACAGCCCCAAAAGACAGAATATTAAGTTGATAGCATCTTGAAAGGAAAAGCAAAATCCAATACTATCAGTGGAAAGAAAAAAGAGGCTTCACATACCGGAATAGAACCAATTTCTTTCAAATGAAGGAGGAAAACCCTACAGAGAGGAATAAAAGTGAGGAATGGTGAATTCTGTAACACTTGCCAGACCAATGAGCTTCATCAATTAATCACAGCAAAATAATCACCACCTACATTAAAGAATAATACATGAAAAGGACAGGGCATAGCTTTAACTTATTCAGAAAGGGCTGACTCCCTAATCCCTCTGAGTCTTGACATGTTAACTGGGTAGCGACTAATTAGATGTCAAAAATTCATAAGCACTCTTTAATATTGCATATATCTGCAGCAGACATTTCAATATGAGAGCTGTATACACAGAGAAGTCACTATAGCATTAAAACGCAGCAGGGTGAGAGGAATAAAAGGAAAACAATAAAAACAATGGCCCCTAAAAACCCCAGAGAATGCCTCCTTTGGAAGCGTGTGCTTTCTTATTCAGAAAAGGTATCACCTTAATAAGAATTATAGGCAAAAGGGAGGGGGGGGAGTCCATGCTGTGTGGACGAAAAGAGGGAGAAGAGACTGACTTATCAAAGGAGCTGGCAGGTAAATAGGAATTTACTATGCATGCACAATGAATATTACACAGTGCCTTGACACGGGGCGATAATGAAAGACATGCTATTGTGGTATCCATCGGGGGAATTCCCCCCCCCCCTTCATTCTTCCTTTCCTCTTCTCTCTTGAGCAAAGAAGCAGTGATATTCCTTGGCAGCTGCCTCCTGTTTCAAGCCATTTCACATAATACAGGAAGACCTGAAGTTTAGTGCATTAAGTAGCCAAGTTAGTTTTCTCTCAGTTTGGCAATCTGTACGTTGCTTCTGCATATACTGTAAACTCTCTCTCTCTCTCTCTCTCTCAAATAGAGGGTGCTATATTTTATATGAAAAAACAAATAAAGCCAAGAAAGAAAGAAAGAAAGAAAGAAAGAAAGAAAGAAAGAAAGAAAGAAAGATCTGTCAGGGCTAAAATGACAGGTGCATGACTCAAAGGCTGCCAGGTTAAAAATAATGCATCATATAATATACGATGTTGCAACTCAAATCCTTTAATTGTCGCTCTTAGGAATGAAAGTTGGCTCTCTGGTTGACAGGATTGTCATTTTCTCTTTTTATTAATTGTATGGGCCTGATAAACACACACACACACACCCTCTGTTTTTGTTGTTGTTGTTTTTTTAATGTTCAGCCTGATCTTACAATTCAAATTCTGTAAACAGGTTTTCCATTCTCCGATCACCCAAAATAAATGCACACTTTAGGGAATCCTAATAGAGAAATCTTATCATTCTACACTCGGAAGTACGAACCACTGACTTTTACAGGACTCCCTTCTTCTTCCTTGAACATTTTAAAGCAGGGGTTGGGTGGCCATTTTGTCTTGGGTGCTTTATTTGAGATTTCTGCATTGCTGAGGATTTGACTAGTTGACCCTCGGGGTCCCTTCCAACTCTACAATTCTATGATTCTAAGTAAGGCTGAGGATTGGAGCCTTAATTCTGATAGTTTAAATGTGACATTATTGAAAATTAAACATTGTTGACTTGAAAATGTTGCCTCTTACGACAATATCTGGCGATTGACCTCTTGTATGAAAATGGTGTTTGGTACATTTCTGTGGAGTAGCATCTTATAGAGACAATGGGGCTCTAATTGTGGTGTCTGTGTAATAATGAGGTGTGCACATATGAGCTGATTAGTGCCTTCATATACAGACATTCCTCCATGTGATGTCAAATCACTAAATGATGAATGACGGGAATGGCAATGAGGTATGGCTTAATGATCCCCGACTGCATTAAGCCAATGGCCAATCTTGAACCGGTTATCTGAGACCATTGATTTGCAAATTCACCCGCGTTAACTCTCGCTCAAATGTCACTTTATGCCCAATACTGAAATCAGAATAAACTGAATGTACTTATTCACATCTTTTCTTCCATTAATAAACACGTTTGGGACCATTTCTGTTTGTCCCCTTCTGCTTTGCGAGCCAGTCTGCAATGGAGTCCTTTGAGAACATGATTCAGAAAGGTACACAGATTATTAGAGTTCCCTAGCATTTCCTTCCCCTCCTCCCCACTGCAAAAGCTTTTAAACTATACTCTTCATGACTGTTTAATAGTAATGCGAGTATTAATGTCGTATTACTAAACTCTCCCCACAAAGGGGCTTGCTTTGCAAATTAGAGAGCATTTATGAAGACATTCTCTATGTGCTTTTGCTACAATTGCATTGGAGGGCTCTGAATAATTTTGATCCAAGTTTAATTTGTTCTTGACAAATGCGCAAGACCGCATGATGTATATACTTCAATGTCTTTGCCCATTCCATTTCCCCCCTCTCAATTTAGGAGTATAACGTTTTTGAGTAGGAGTGGCAAAACATCTCATATTTACGTACAGGTTTTCTTAAGATTAGCTGCTTTCCACATTACATAAAACTTGTTTTTTTCTGTAGAAGAAGAGGAAGAAGAGAGAGAGAGACAGAGAGAGAGCGAGAAACCCAAAGACTCATAAATATTTCAAAGTTTTTAAAAAGAGTTTCTTTAAAATTGGGCCTGGCTGATTTTGTAATTTTGTTTAAAAAATTATAAACACATACCATATCTACATTGCAATGTGCTTCATGAATTATTCTCAAACCCCAATATTTATAAAATGAAAGATTTGCTTTTAAATAGCATTGGCAAATAAGTTCATGTTAAGGACACATTGCATTATATTTTTTTCTGCATATTCAGAGAACATTGTATGTTTGTGAAAATCTCTCTCTCTCTCTCTGTGTGTGTGTGTGTGTGTTATTTGACATGAACGATAATCATTGAGTGTATGATATTTTTATGTTTAAAAAGACAGTTGGTTCTTAAGTTAACAATTAATTTGTGCTATCCCCTGCAAGTATTTTCATCACAGTCTCCTTGCTTCCACCATGTGTACATATGAAATTGGAAGGCTTCATGTTCATAAACAACAGGTTTCTTATCTCCCTCTGCTTTCCTCCCAGTAAATAATCCAGGAATCATGTTGGGGCAAAAAAAGCATAGAGAAATTAATATTTTCTTGGGGCTTCCCCGGAGAGCTTTCGCAATGCGTGTCCCAAATACACTCCCACCTGTGGCTTACTTTCAGGCAGGTCTCTGCCATCCAGTCTCAGTCCTGGAATCGGAGATGTAATAATATAGAATTAATTATAGAAGAATAATTACTCCAAACATACCCTACACACCTGGGCTGCGATCCGGGGCTTCCAGGTCAGCTTCTGCAGCTTCCACATAAGCTTCACCCTGGCACCTCTCCTTTTAGCAATAAATCAGTGCTTGCAACAGATTTTTCTCGGTTGCATTTTGTCCATCACACGCCACCCATTGTATCTCAGCGTGCCTTGCAGCAAATGCTGGCTCATTCATTTTAAATATTCATTCACTTTATCTTGCATCCTGCACTTTCCAAGAGACTCGCTCTGGAGAACACCGTATTATTCAAAAAACACATACACAATGTTTTAAAATAATTCCTCTACATAAAGGTAAAGGTAAAGGGACCCCTGACCATTAGGTCCAGTCGTGACCGACTCTGGGGTCTCACTTTATTGGCCAAGGGAGCTTCCGGGTCATGTGGCCAGCATGACTAAGCCGCTTCTGGTGAGCCAGAGCAGCGCACGGAAACGCCGTTTACCTTCTCGCTAGAGCGGTACCTATTTATCTACTTGCACTTTGACGTGCTTTCGAACAGCTAGGTTGGCAGGAGCTGGGACTGAGCAATGGGAGCTCACCCCATTGCGGGGATTTGAACAGCCGACCTTCTGATTGGCAAGTCCTAGGCTCTGTGGTTTAACCCACAGCGCCACCCGCGTCCCATCAATTCCTCTACATACCTTGCTTAAATTAATCCTGTGCACATTTCCTAGCTGTTGCTGTTGGACTACAACTTCCGACATCTTTAACCATTAGTCATGTGGTTGGAGCTGTTGGGAACTGAAGTCCAACAGCTAGAAGGCCACAGGTTTGGAACAGGTTAAAAAATGGCCTTATACTGGCTATGTAGCTGAATATTGTCTATGCTCACAGGCCAAAACTCATCAGGATTCCAGGCAGGTTTCTTTGCCAGTCCTACTTGGAGATCCTGGCATTTGAACCTGGAGCAGTCTGCATGCAAAGCAGACATTCTAAAACACTGACCAATGGCTCTTCCTGGGCTCTTCCTCTGTTCTCCTTGCTTTGTCAGTTCTATGCAGTGCCAGATTTATGTATTAGCTAAACAAGCTAGAGTTTAGGGCCCCACTCTCTTGGCCCCCCCCAAAAAAAAAATTATGCACATTTCCAAAATATAAGATAAAAAACAAATAAAATAGAACCGACATACAGCAACAGTGTTTTGTGTTGTGTAGGCACCTATGATGTAAGTAAGGGCCTACTAGCCTGCTCCCTAAAATATCACTGGTTAGATACCTGTTAGGTCCATAAATGATCATATAGCATATATTCAACACAAAAAACAGCAACAATTTGTTGTTGACAAAGGACAGCTGGACATATAAAGGACCCCATTACTTTCAGTAGCTTAGGGCCTCATCAAACCTAAATCCATCCCTAGTTCCATGATGGAATTATATTCCCTAGTTGCCCACATTGCTTTGTTGCCATTTCTATCTCCATCTCCATCAGAACAGAAAAAAAAAAAAATACTGGTGGAGGTGAACTAGACCCCAGGATTAAAAACCCATAGGGTGGACTGGAATGAAACATGCTGGCTCAGTGCAATCCACCCAAGGGGCAGTTCTGGTGCCACAGCCCCCCTGCCATTGGCCAAATCAGTTGTCTGCAGCATGACCCCCCCGCCCCCGGATCCAGGGAAGGCATTGTCACCATCCCACAATGCTGCTCAACTTGGCAGTATGCATCATTGCACAACAGATGGAACATGTACAAATGGTTTTTTCAAAATTTTCTTCTCTTTTTCTTTATGCTTCCACTGCCCCCTTATTTTTATTCAACATCCCCCAATTGCACCTGAGGCTACTACCGCCTCCTTGACCATTCCAGCACCCCCAGAGGGCTATATTACCATCTTTGGGAAACATTGATCTGCATCCTTGATCACCACCCTTGGACCAACTTTATCCCTCCCTAACTGATGTTCTTGACAGTAATGAGAGGGGACCATTGACAAGTTGGTTTTCTTTCCCTCAGAACCTGGCAAAAGGTTGCGGATAATGTGAAATTCACAGATAAATGATGGAACTTGCTCCCACAGGAGGCAGTGATGGCCACCAATGCAGCTGGCTTCAAAAGATGATTAGATAAAGTCACGGAGAAGAGGGTTATCAAAGGCTACCAGCCATGATGGCTATATTCTGCCTCCACAGCCAGTGTGGTGTAGTGGTTAAGAGCGGTAGACTTGTAATCTGGTGAACCGGGTTCGCTTCCCCGCTCCTCCACATGCGGCTGCTGGGTGACCTTGGGCTAGTCACACTTCTCTGAAGTCTCTCAGCCTCACTCACCTCACAGAGTGTTTGTTGTGGGGGAGGAAGGGAAAGGAGAATGTTAGCCGCTTTGAGACTCCTTCGGGTAGTGATAAAGTGGGGTATCAAATCCAAACTCTTCTTCTCTTCTTCTTCTTCTTCTTCTTCTTCTTCTTCTTCTTCTTCCTCCTCCTCCTCCTCCTCCTCCTCCTCCTCCACAGTTGGAGACGGCAAAGCTTCCAAAAACCAGTTTCTGGAAGCCAGAAATCAGCTGAAATCAGCACCTCCTTCAATTGCACAGTTAAGTCCTGTCATCCTTCATGCAAATGCTGTGGGGGCACTTGTAGCTTCTCATTGTTGCAGAGGGGAAGCTGCAGAGAGGGGAGATGAGGAGATCAAGGCAATGAGATCTGATTTCTGACAATGGATTTTAGCTGAACTGGGAATCAGTTGCAGACTTGCTCCCGCTCTCTCAGTTTCCTTGTCCTATGTACACACCCTTCCATTGCCCCAGATGATCTGCCCCACCTTCAGTGACCCAAGGACACATGAAGGTGCAGTTGAATCATATTCTCTCAACAGAGAGGTGCAGGCTAGACCTGAAAAGATAGGAGATGAGAAAGTAAAACAGATATACCAGTAGAATTTTCGGTGCTGGTGTGGTAGAAAATGTAACTGGTTTTTGTCGTTTTTTTTAAAGAAAAAAATGAAGAAGAACAAACGGAACGGGCAGAATGCAGCACGAAAAGGACAAATAACAGATGGACAAGCATAATTCAAAAGCAAATGCCAAATATTAGAAGGAACAACAGAGTTGGCTAACATATTGGCACAAAAGCAAAATAGATTCGGAAGACCAGCACAGTTATATAAAGTCCCTCTGGAGGGAAGAGAAGACAGTAGGTTGGCCATTTAGACATCATCAAAAAAGAGGACAAAAGTGGGTGCTGATTTGCATGAAAGTCGCATGTGCAGATTTATATGTAGCGACACAATGTCAGAAATAACTAGTGCAACTAGAAATACAATACCTCCCACTCTGTGTTCAGGGTGGTGGTGGTGGTGGTTGTGACATGGTGTCCTATGTTCCTGCTCAGTCTGCTGTAGTTTTGATGGGCAATTTCAAGACCCCCGCTCCTCTTTTGGGGGGTTCTTGATCTTTAAACTGGACTTGGACCAGGCAGCCTCTTCAAAGAGTTTTCCGTAAAGTAGGACCACCCTAGAAGTTATGCATTTTGATGCAGTGTTAAATAAGGAACTAAGTTATCTGATATGTATTATATTAAGTAAGTGTTCCCTGATGGAGGGAGCTAAATGGCTTTGCCCCAGTTTTCAGGGCACATCCAGTGCTGTTTTTCTAGAAAAAGTGGTGCCAGAACTCACTACCAACTTCTCCCTCTTTTTCTTAGGATGGCAATGACGTCTACCTGAGAGGTGCCTGAGTTGAGGTCTAGTGAGCTCTGTTTATATATATAAAAAAGCCCTGGACATCTCTCTCTCTCTCCCTTTCCTTAGTAGTATTCCTTTGCTAAGTTATGCTTGGACAAGTCCAAAAGGGGGGGGGGTGACTAGTACAAGGACTGTGTGCTCTGAACATTTAGTATACAGCACCAAAGATGGCAGCATGATAGCTTACATCGTGGAGTAGCTCTGGCACTAGCATACCCCACGTGTCCCGTGATCTCATGTGATTTCGCAGCGCGATTTTCCTCTGAAAGAAAGCAACCAATATGGCTGCCATGTTCTTGCGGTAAGAAAAGAGCAGATGGAATCCAGGAAGATGGCGTCCCAGATATTGGCTTCAAGGTGTTGAAGGGTATGCACTAGGACCCTGGTTTTGGATCCTACGTGGGTCCTCTCCCCAGCCCACGGCCCTTCCCAGATTGCAAATCTCACTGGTTTTGTTCCACCCCCTCAAGTGTTTTTGCCTGACCAGAATGTGTCCTCGAACCTTAAATATAAATCTACATAGCCATTATAAAACAGGGAAAGGGTATATGTCCTGTCACTCCTTTATGTTTATTCCAAAGATCCTTAATTATTTGTTCAGATTTATTAACCTTTTGTTTTCCTTGTATAACCCCAAGATAGGATGTTATCTGGCTCAAAGTTGCCAGAACCCATAATTTATTGAAGCACACTTTCTCCATTTATAGGATCTGTTCCTAATTCATAATTGGCTCAGTGAGGAGGAAGTCGTGAGCATCTTCAATCCCACCTTCCCTTCCAAGTTTCAGCACCTTAAGCTGCCCTTGCTCTCATCCTGTTCTCATTTTTTGAAGAAGCAGCACACAGTTGAATAACCTTATTAGGTGCAGGGAGGTTTTTTGTGGTGGGGGGAAGGATATCATCACAAAGAGCAGCTGGTACAATCTTTACATTGTGGCATCACAAATTTGTTTGCACTTCATACAAGCGGTTATACAAAGAATAGCGCAAATACACAGGGTCTCCTTTTCTTCCCACTCCACTCCTGAGGATTTCTGAATGTCATCGGAGATTATGAAGACTGAATGCAGCAAGTGAGTAATAATATTCAGTACCTAAGAGATCAGTTCGTTTTTGTTGTTGTTGAAAACGCCACAGATTTTCTGCTGACCCTGTCAACAACTACGAGAAGCTAATTTGCTAGCTCAATGACTCATCATTGGTTCAGTTTACACGGAGCTGACAAAGGTCAGCCGTGTAAAGGAAAGTATTTGGTTTTGATACTTACATCAAGGAGCTGCGATACTTCCTATGATTCCATGATTGATTTAATGTAAATTCGCCTAATTGCATAACTAAAGTGAACAGTGCTAGATGCTGCTGTCATTTGCTTTCAGTTATACTGGAGAGTTGTTAGCGGCGGGTTTAATAAAAGCAGACCTGACCCACTTGGGCTGTTTGCAGTATAAACACAACTCTGGACATGCTGTTGCAAGTTACACACTCCCATTCGGATTGTGCCGGACGTGGCAAGATATGCTGTTTCTGGAGGGTTTCAGGCCTCAGCTGCACTGCCAGAGGTTAGCGGCTTCTGTTTTGTTTTGGTCTGGTTGCCACGGGGACAGGAGGAAGGGGGAGGAAAGGTGGGCATTAGGTGTCTTTCCATTCCACTGCACACCTGTGCTGCGTAAGAGAGAGAGCAGCTTGACAGGAAGTGGCTATGTGGAAGCCCATGCTCATTCCGGTTCACCTCCTGCAACTTAAGGGATGTAGGAATGTTAAAGGCTCAAAAGCTGAGCACGCACAACGGTTTGCAGTATGGACAAAAACAACAGCAACACAACACCGTATAAATACATTGTCAAGTAAGAACAGAGTTAAGTGCTTGGCTGTTTGCTGTGGGTCCAGTCCTAGGCTGGGTGCAAGATTCAGGCTGTGAAGCTCACAAACAGAGCAGGAAGGCAGAAATACGAACCCTGAATGTGGTGGCTCCATTAGCGATTAGTAGTAGTACTATTAGCAGGGCCTGAAGCAAAACATTATGGTGTGAGAGCTGTTCAGGGTTCAAACCAAGCTGATATGTCCTTTTCCATGACAGTCCACTTCCCAGATTTCCATTTTCTCCCTACAGTCCGTAGACAACATTCTGTGCGCACTGATTGTGCCCAATGGATATTAGGCTTCTTCTTCTTCTTCTTCTTCTTCTTCTTCTTCTTCTTCTTCTTCTTCTTCTTCTTCTTCTTCTTCTTCTTTGCAGGGTGTGTGTGTCCTCGCTGCCCTTCATCCTACCATACACGCTTAAGCCTTCAGACGTGGTGTTTCTATGTGGCCACCGTGAATGATAGGAAGAGATTTATGGACAATGCCTGTTAACGGAGCTTTGGGTATGTTAAGCTGAAATTGCAATTTTATGATGTGAACCGCCCCGAGACCCAAGGATGAATGGGTGTACAGATTTATTAATTATCAATAAAAATAATAATTCATATCAATCACAGAATATGTTTGTTTGTTTGTTTGTTTGTTTGTTTGTTTGTTTGTTTGTTATTGATGTATCCTGCCTTTCTTCTGCCATGGAAACCAAGTTGGTGTGGATGTGGTTCTTGAGCAGTCATCTATCTGAACACCAACCAGACCCAGAAGTAGGAATGGATGAAAGTTCAGGATTCCTGACCTGGTTTATGTTCCTTGCACATAAAGTGGCCAGTCTGTGCAGCTTTTTTTAAGGATTTTGTTTTCTTTAATAGTCATGCTTTCAACTGGCTTATTTTTTTTCTTTTTTCTTTTTTTTTTGAGAACTTCTGTGCTGGTCCATGACTTTCCTGGCTTCTTTTAAACAACCATGCTGGCTCACTTGGAGAAGTGCTGAGGTTCCCACTCTTATACTGTGACTAGAAAGTCACCTGGAAGGAGCAGTACATTATAAGATGTTGCCCCTTCCTGGGTAATTCTACGGGGGGGGGGGGGATGGCTACCATCATGTACTTAGGGGACAGCCATATTTTGTTCCCCCTACAATATGTAAGGTGGTCTTTGTCTGGCAGGAAAGAAAATCATAGCCAGCTTTCCACAGGGAAAGGAAGAAAGGAAAATCCTTTCTCAGACAAAAGATGCAGATATTATATATCTATATCCAATCTATCTCAACTTCAGAAAAAGACATTTCTTAACAGAGAACAGGCGGATAGCTTTAGTGTGGAAAGAGTTAAAGCCTTGTTGAGAATTCCAAGCATACCTATATTCATTTCTTTTTGAATAAAGTGACAAATTCCCATTCTTGGTCACTGGAGCACAAAATTAGCCTGGTGCTGCAGTGAAAGGTCAACATGGAAAGAAATAAACAAGAGGTGAGAGGTCTTGACCCAAGTATAGAACAATAGAGATGGCTAAATAAAAAATTAATTCTACTGTATGCTGTGGTTCCCCCCCCCACCTTCCCTATAGAATAGCCACAGAGCACAGAATGGCTGCTTCAGAGCTTAAACCCAGGCCGCAGCCACACCATATATTTGAAGCATCATGCCACCTTGGAGAGTCATGGCTTACCCCAAAGAATCCTGGGAATGTGGTTAGTTTCAAGGTGCTGAAGTTGTTAGGAGACCCTTATTCCTCTCACAAAGTTATTATTCCCAGAGTGGTTTTACAATAAATTCTTCTTCCCCAGGAACCAGTGGCATAGGCTGGGGGCCACAGGGATGGTTGCCCTGGGCACAAAATTGTTAGGGGGTGAAAAATTTCAGTGCCTGGTGCTGCCTCAATACACCTGCACTTTCCGTTCCTGGGCTCCATTGAAAACAGCATCTCCATGCGAACCAGGAAGTGGCCTTTCCAGACAGCGCCAACAACTCTTCTTTTCTTATTTCTGTGGCTGCAGTTTCCTGGGTGAAGCAGACACTGTTAGGAAGTTGAAATGCATATGCATACTCTGCATGTTTCCATCCCTCCCACCCACCCCCTCCATGCAGCCCCGGGCACTGGCAACCCATGCAATGCCACTGCCAGGAACCCTAGGGAATTGTAGCTCCATGAGGAGAATAGGAGGTCTCCTAATAACCCTCAGGAGCCTTAACAAAGTACACTTCTCAGCATTTTTGGGGGTGGGGGCCATGACTGTTTAAAAATGGCTGCATATGGGAAGCAACTTGAATATAGAGTCATTGTCTGGTCAACATTTTGATAGATGGTTTATGGTTCAAGAGTTCTGTCATAATTAAGTGGGACATCTTTCTTTCTTTTCTTTCTTTCTTTCTTTCTTTCTTTCTTTCTTTCTTTCTTTTTTTCTTTCTTGGGAGATGCAATTTATATAAAAAAGAGTCATCAATCCCACTGGATAACATTGGGCCATCCGCATTCTCTTCCTAACTTACCTCACAGCGTGGTTTGTGAGGATAGTATTGAACAACCCTCATGCATGATGCCCTAAGCTCTTTAAAGAAATGGTAGGTTAGCACAAGGCAACCAAACAGAACCCATTCAGCGGATCGAATTGCACATATCATAAAGCAGCTTTTCCTCACCTGGTGCCCTCAAGGTGCTGCTCAACTACAACTCCCATCAGCCCCTGCCAGCAGCTGTACTAGTAAAGAAAACACCAGCTTTGCCAAATGTGGTTGCCCTTTAATGGAAGAAGGACAATGAACCAGATAATATCCCCATAGAAGACACTGTGTTGATTTATACAATATTTGACTTTATATGAAAATGCACTCATTTCCGGCAGATTCACAGTTGTTTTCTGTCTGGTGTAGGAAGTCATGGCTCGGTTACCAGCTGCAACTGGGTGAAGGCAGCACTGCCTTTAACATCAAAGTGCATTGCCTTCATTCTAGCGCAAGTCTTCTGGAGAGAGACTTGCGTTGCCCCATGATAAATATGATCCCCAACAGCAAGTCAACTACGTTTAATTTAATGGCACCAGCAGATTAAACCAGAGGCTCTTTATTTCTGTTCTTCATGTTTTGGGTCCTAGTGTGTTAACTTGGCTTCACTGGTTGAGTCGTGTTATTTTATTCTGAAAGGAACACTTGCCTGCTGCTAGCCTCCTTCCCCCTCATAGGATTCGCTCCTGCTCTTGGCTTCAGATGCTTCACATTAGCGGCAAAAGCAGAGCTGTACAGCTTTTTGCCAATTGGCACGGTGCATTTCAGCAGGTTGAAAAGGGCTGTATTAGGCCAACAGTAGAAAACAGTTGCCCAGATGACTTAACTGTAAAACCTCAGATTTACAAACAGTACCAGGAATACACCCAGGCCACATGAAGACTCTATCGTATGTGTCTGGAGGGCTTTGGGCATGCATGGAGAGAACTCTGCACAGCCGAATTCCGATACAAAAATATGGAGTGGATTATGGAGACCACTCTGTGTTTTTTTCTGCAAAGCAGGCTGGAGATTTGCTGGGGCAGAACAAAATCCACTGACGTTCCACCAAAACTTTTTAGAGCAGTGGAAACAACTAGTTTCTTTTAGGGATGAATGCATGAGTTTATTTGCAGCCCATGTCAATTTCACAGTCCATGTCAATTTCATGAATCTCCATTCTGTTTCCATATCAATCTGTGCTTTTTTTCGGGTGTAGGGGCTGCATTTAAATACATATTTTACCCCAAAAATGGTAATTTTGATGTGGATATGCATTTGTATTTTAGCATAAAACATAAATTTGTTTCTGAGTTTTGGTTTGCTGCTTGAGTTGAAAACTAAAATTGAGATAAGTGGACCCCCCCCCCCAAAAAAACCCTGTATTAGTTTAGGAGCACAATTTGTTGTTGTTGTTGTTTGAATTTGAGGACCGTGTGTGTGTGTGTGTGTGTGTGTGTGTGTGTGTGTGTGTTATAGTATAAAACCACAATATTCATAACGCAGTAGCAAACAAAAACCATACCCTGGCAGTTTAAAAGGCCACAGATTGTTGGGAGAAGAGGAATATTTTTGCCTGGCACCTAAAGATATGTAAGGATGGTGCCAGGGGAGCTGCTCTGGGGAGAGCATTCCACAAACAAGGGGCCACCACAGAAAAGGCAAATTCAACTGGTTCCCTTAAAAATGAGGACCAAATGAAATTCTCCTCCATCTCTAGATTCCAATCATCTACTTTTTCCTTCATAGGGATGTGGGAGAATTTTGAATCATTTCACATTTGAAGGCAAGGGGGTGAGAGGGAAATGCAAACCAAAACAGCCCCCTTTCTGCATTTGCACGTTTTTGAATTTTGCAATGCAGCAGACTCTACGTTCCTTCGTTCCTCTTCCCTTCAGGAGCACCAGGAAAGGATTATAAAGTACTGAGTCTACACATCTCAGACTGGGCACACCAATGTACATTCATTAGGCTGGATCATGGTGAATGACCATCAGAGGTGACCTGAGCACAAGGATTGCGGTAGGTGGACACAATCCCAATCTTGTGCTATGCCAGTGCTGGTGCCAGATCTCAGCATAGTTGAACATCTGCCAAGGGCCCACATCCCAACAAGAGCTGCCTGGGCCTGCTTCTCCTCCTTCTCAAGAAGGGAGCCCAGAGAGAGTAAGGAACTGAATTTGGGCAGCCATGAGAAAACAGAGCAGTAACTGCCACTTCCTGCTTGAGCTTTGGCTTCAGAACTGTAGTTATCCGGCACCTCATACTCAAAGGTTTTCATTCCGTTTATGGAGAATGTTTGAAATGTGTAGGCCTAGCATCTACATGCCACAAACACTGCACATCAACTACCACTTATGCTCAGGGCTGCCAATTTGTGTGCACATTTAGGAGATACGCATAGATCTGGCCCCACAGACCCTTAGCTGTGAGTTTATCTTTAAAAATAAGCCAATCATTGAAAGGCAGGTATGAAACATTATAAATTAACAAATTCACGAGAACAAGCACATTTAAGGCAAGTTGAGGTTTTTACGTATCTTTGTTTTATATTCTGCTGGAAGCTGCCCAGAGTGGCTGGGGAAACCCAGTTGGATGGGTGGGGTATAAATGATACAATTATTATGATCATCATCACCAATGATGAGGTGTGGAGTTGACAATGGCAGTCAAGAGGACCTGTAGGGGAAGGTGCCTTGTCCAATTGTCTCCCCCCAAAGCCTGGAGGTGGCACTGCAACTTACTTTAATACAGACATAGGCAAACTTGGCCCTCCAGATGTTTTGGGACTACAACTCCCATCATACCTAGCTAACAGGATAAGTGGTCAGGGATGATGGGAGTTGTAGTCCAAAAACAATTGGAGGGCCGAGTTTGACTATGCCTGCTTTAAGACAAGGGTGGGGCAGCCTTGACACTCCTGACTTCGTTGGACTGCAACTCCCTTCATCTCTGACCTTTGGCTATGCTGGCTGGGACAGGATGTGAGTTTCACCATCCCTGCTTTAAGGTAACTGGAAATATAACTTAGGCATTGCACTGCAATGAGCTGACCTGTGATCTTGTGCCAGTTGGCTTGGCTTCTATACAGCCCATGGCCTGTGGTGGCTGATGATGTTGAAAAATTGAGAATTATATTATATGGATATAATCCTTATTTATGACAGAGATGTCTGGCTGCAGCAAAGGCAGAAAGCAGTTAAAAGGACCATAAACAAGATGCAAAAAGTAAATGGAATGTAAAAATTCCCCTTGCAAAGTCCTCTTTTTAAATTATTGCTGTTATTATTAATTTTATGCATTATCGGCCCTCATTGTAAACTGTATTGATTGTAGCAAGTGGGAAGTGTTGATATACCCGCAGCTACTGTTAACAAAGATAAAGGTATCAATTATCAATTAGCAAATTGCTGCAAATAAGAACAAGGGAAGGCAAGAAAGTTCCTTACAGGGAATAGCTGACACCTTTGTAGTGTTTTGTAAATTACCCCCCCCCCTTTTTTAAAAAAAAGAATATTTTTCTGTGTTTTATACCATTTTCATTTATACATTTTATGTATATATTATAAAAAAGGTGTCTGGGACGTAATTACCAAATATGTTAGAGATAAGTTGCTGTTCTTTTAATCATTTGCGGAACAAATATTAATTGCTTCTCCAAAAATATATTTTTGCCCTTTTCTGCAGATAACAAGTAAAATTAACTAACAGTTCAATTATTCTATTAATGAGGTAGCTCCCTTCCCCACTGGCATGAATTCTAAGTGGTGTCTGTATGAGTGTGTGTGTGTTTTATTCTTCAAATGCCTCTTATTCTGAAAGCAATCAAATATATTTTTTTCTTTTTTGCTGCATAATCAAAAAATCCTACTCCAGAAAAAAACCACTAGACTACCACTGATGCAAAAATGATGGCCATGTTCCTTCCGTTAACTAGTTTTCATGAATTCAGCAATACAGGGGAATGACTAGAGAGGGGTTCAGATGAACCCCTTCACACTTTCAAGCACAGGCTAGCCCCACTGTCTGTCACTAACTTGCTCTGTGACCATGCTCTCAATGTGCTTGGTGAGCAGAGCATGAGTAGGAACTCTGTGTGCATACTCATTAAGGCAGAAGTCCTCCATACAAAGTGGGGATCTTGAAAATGTAGATGAAATCTGTGAGTTGCCCCCAGAGAGATCCATTTCATGCATCAAACACACAACTGGTGTGGGACACAGGAGGTGTTTGTGTGAACACCAGGGGTGCCAACTATAGGGGGCTCTGGCTGCCCCCTTTCTTGTGGGCCATACCACAGAGCCTCCAAAACAACTTCCAGTGCCTCACGAAGCACTGGAAGTTACGCCCAAGGCCTCATGAGACATCAGACGTGCTGTCTGAGGTCTTGTGAGATCTTGGAACCTGACTTCAGTTGGCACTGGAAGTCAGGTTCCAAGGTCTCACAAGAGGCCTCTCTGAGGCCTCACAAGATCTCGGAGATGCTTTCCGAGGTCTTGTTAGGTCTTGCAAGGTGCCACTAGAAGTCAGGTTCTGAGGTCAGGGGCACGGATGACGTCATGACGTCATGTCACAATGTGACATCTTGATGTTATGCACGCTGGGCACCCATAACTTGGGGCTCAAATTGGCTCCCCTGGTGAACACCTCTAAAAGGAGAGGCAAGAACAATGAGGGAGAAACATTAATGAGTGGCTGGTTTTCTCTCAGAGGCCTAAGTACCTCCATTCTACCAGAGCAAGAGTGGGGAATCTCAGGTCATGGGACAAAATGTGACCTTCCAGACCTCTCCTTCTGACACTTGGGACCGCCTTTTGAGCCACACCCCCTGCTTTGCTGGGCTTCAGAGTTTCTGTGCAGCTGAACTTTGATAATGCTTTTTTCTTCCCTACATGCAGGATAGAGGAGGATGTACAACTGCGAAGAAACCAGTTTACTGACTGGGACAGCAGCATATACCTGCATTGCAGCAGGTTGGGCTAGATGACCCTCGTGGTCCCTTGCAGCTCTACCATTCTATGATTTTATGATTCTTTGAATGAAGGTAAAATTCATATTGGATGCTCTTGCTCTGGAACTTTCCTCAAGCCACACCCCTCACTGGCCTTGTTTCACCTCGCAAGTGTTGCTGCCCGGCTGCAAGAGATGCAGCTCAGCTGGCAGAGCATGAGACTGTTAATTTCAGAGTTGTGGGGTCGAGCCCCACACCTGACTAAAGGTTTCTGCATTGCAGGGACCCTCATGGTCCCTTCCACCTCTACAATCCTATGACTATATGAATTTGTCATTGGAATCTAAGAATACCTCTTCCTTGTTTGGCTGGAGGATAGGCAGGGTGTGTGAGAGAGACTGTTTTTAAAGTACCCTGCTGTATAAAAGGGAATTACAGTGGTACCTCTGGATGTGAACGTTCACATCCTGAGTAGAATGCCCCGTTCACATCCTGAGTAGAATGCAACCCGCGACCGCATGTCTGCGTGTGCGCGGGTCGTGTTTCGCCGCTTCTACGCATGCGTGCAACGTCATTTTGAGCATCTGCGCATGCGCGAGAGCGAAACCCGGAAGTAATTACTTCCGGCTCACCACGGAGCATAACCTGAAAATGCTCTACCTGAAGCATATTTAACCCGAGGTATACATTTACTGTTCCACCCACTTTCGCCTCTGATCCCTACTTCCTACTGGCCCCCTCTGAAAGTTGCTCAGAAGGGAATGTGTCCCTTGGGCAGAAAAGGTTTTTCTATCCCTGACTCCAAGCATCTTTCGAACAAGCCAGCAGGCAGTTGCTGCAGGCCAAGCCACCTCCTGGCCTGGGAGCTAACTCTCTTTAGTGAGAGCCAGTGTGGTGTAGTGGTTTTGAGTGGTAGTCTCGTAATCTGGTGAACCGGGTTTGTGTCTCCGCTCCTCCACATGCAGCTGCTGGGTGACCTTGGGCCAGTCACACTTCTTTGAAGTCTCTCAGCCCCACTCACCTCACAGAGTGTTTGTTGTGGGGGAGGAAGGGAAAGGAGAATGTTAGCCGCTTTGAGACTCCTTAAAGGGAGTGAAAGGCAGGATATCAAATCCAAACTCTTCTTCTTCTTCTCTGATTCCTGCATTGCAGGGGGTTCGACCAGGTGACCCTATGAGTCACTTCCATCTCTACAATTCTGTGATTCTATGATTTACAGCAGATTGACCTTTCTTCGCACCCATGGGCAAGGAAAGGATGCTGATATGGTAGAGTCATTTTGCCATAGTACATAACCAGAGGTTGTTGTTTTGTAAGTGCAGGCGTCCCCACCCCACCCCAAAGGAAACGCCATACGTTTTCACTTGCCACACCACCACCCCTCCATCAAAAAACAGAGGAGAAGAGTTCTCTTCCACCCACCACCCCCACGCCCTGATTCAAAAGTTTGTTGTGCTGGGTAACACCCCTAATGCATACAGGGTCCCCTTTGAGTTCTAGCGTCCTACAGCCGCGTGCCAACTAGACCACAGCAATATTCCTATCAATGTATATTTGTGGATGCAATTCCCCCCACATGCACAATTCTCTGGTAATGCAAAACAATATGTTAAAAATAGCATGAATTACAATTATTTCGTATGATTCAGTAACCACAAATAAGCCATTATTGCAAGGGAAATGAATCAGCCAGCCCCTGGCAACAAATTCGAAGCGGCAAAGCAGCAGGTAAAATCCATTCCGGCTAAAATTATTACATATGTTTTTCTCGGAGTAATGAAGCACATTTGACATGAACATAAAGTAGCTGTTGAACTTAATCCTATAACTGAAACCTGAATCCTACAACTGTGGAAGCTACCAGGGGGTGAGGGTGGGGTTGGCAAAGGGGGGATACCATGGCAGTTTCTGGGAGTGGGCTTGTCAGTAGGCATCTATTTATGGCTCCCGTTCCTGCTTTAGAGACAGTCTGGGTATTCGGATCTGGTATCTGCATGACTGCCAAGGTCGAAGAAACCTCTCTTGGTGGTAGTTCTGGACCTGAGATGTGTCGATGTGTGTGTGTGTGTGTGTGTGTGTGTGTGCGCGCGCTATCTCACAAGCAAAATATCCCTTGCTGGTAAAATACAGCTTCCCACATTTCGAGAGCAGTCCTAAAAGTGCCATCCTAAACACTCTTACCGGGGATTCAACCCAACGGAACTCAATGGGGAGGCAAACTTTTGAACAAAAATGCCGTGGGTCATACTTTGGAACAATTGCAGGATTTAGTGGAAAGAGTCAATTAACAGCTGCCCATTTGGGAACAGATAATTCCTAAGCACTAACTCTGCAGAAGATGTGCCCCCTCTTTTCATTCAGGGGTCAGCAAACTTTTTCAGCAGGGGGCCCAGGGTCCACTGTCCCTCAGACCTTGTGAGGGGCCGGACTATATTTTGAAAAAAAATAAATGAATGAATTCCTATGCCCCACAAATAACCCAGAGATGCATTTTAAATAAAAGGACACATTCTACTCATGTAAAAACACGCTGACTCCCAGACTGTCCGCGGGCTGGATTTAGAAGGCGATTGGGCCGGATCCGGCCCCTGGGCCTTAGTTTGCCTACCCATGCCCTGGATCATCATATCTCTGTCCCTAAACAGGCTTGAGATGATTAAAAGAAACTGGAGAAATGTAGATTTCCTTCTCTCTTGAAAGGGGTTTTTTTTTTTTTTGGTCATTCACCGAGCTGACATTCCTTGGCTCCCAGTACATTAAATAAATCTAATTATGACACTTTAATAAAATATGTTAAAGGAGATTATTTGAGGCCAAAGTCTGAAAGCAATGCAGAACATGTTCCAGCAGCACATTCCTTGCACCTGGATATTAACCTCTTCAATGCCCTCTGGACATATGGCACAAATCCAGAATCACAGCACCTGTAGTTCCCGGTGGATGTCTGCCATAAGTACTCACTTCATAGGAAAGTTTAATATGACACATTCAGCATAGCTGGGCGGATTGTGACCCCAAGTTTACTGATGTTTCAGGAGCCAGTGGGACAAGCAAAAACCTGCACATTTCCCAGTTTGCCTCAGTGGAGCTGAGTGCCAATTTGGCCTGTCCGTATCCCTTATTAGCTGCTGTTCACAAAACATTCAGATCGCTGAATTCCACATTCGTACAAGCAATTCGCAGCAAATTGTTGGGCTGGTGCCAAGACGAGATTAATCACAAAACCAAATGTGTTTCCTGATGAAATGAAAATCATTCTGGGAGGGAAACCAAGAGGTTTATGAAAGAACGTAAGCATATCTCAGAGTACAACACCTACCTACATACCTTTTGCACACACACATACACACAGACAGTAATTAGGGCATGCAGCTATAAATTTATATTGGTTTCACTCTCATGGAATGGTGGTGTTGCGACATTGCTAAGAATCCTTTGTTAGAGACCCAGGTGTTCTGATTAGTGCAAGAGATAGAACTGAGCATCGGGGTGGTGGTGTTTACTATTGTCAAATGGAAAGCAGCCATGGTGAACTGTCTCCATTGACTTGGGTGGGACTTGAGATCTTTTCCCACCAAATGCAACCTAACCCTGTGGCATGAAGGCTTGGTAAGCTGGTAAGAAGTTGGTTTATTATTATTGTTGTTGTTGCTTTTGTTGTTGTTGTTGTTGTTATTTCTCTATCACTTTATTTAAAACAAAAACAAAAACAAGACACCTCAAAGCAGTTTAAGGTAAAGGTAAAGGGACCCCTGACCATTAGGTCCAGTCGTGACTGATTCTGGGGTTGCGGCGCTCATCTTGCTTTATTGGCCGAGGGAGCTGGCGTACAGCATGTGGCCAGCATGACTAAGCCGCTTCTGGTGAACCAGAGCAGTGCACAGAAACACCGTTTACCTTCCCTCCAGAGCGGTACCTATTTATCTACTTGCACTTTTCGCATGCTTTCGAACTGCTAGGTTGGCAGGAGCAGGGACTGAGCAACGGGAGCTCACCCCGTTGTGGGGATTTGAACCGCTGACCTTCTGATCAGCAAATCCTAGGCTCTGTGGTTTAACCCACAGCGCCACCCGCGTCAAAGCAGTTTACAATCTGCATTAAAACATCATATAAAACAATCCAGACCCAAACGTTACTAAAGAAAGTCAAATATAAATGATACATTCAAAGCAACGTAATTAACAGGAAACCAGGATATTATCTTAAAAGATTTCAAAACAAAACATTACAAAGGAGGCCGGCTACAGAATGCACACTGAAGGCAGCAAAGTTATCTTAAACCTTTCAAAAGAAAACACGACTAAAGGAAGTCAGTTATAAAGCACACGTTTAAAACAGCATAATTAGCAAGAGAATAAAATATTATCCTGAGCATAGAAGGCTTATGAGTAGGTTGCAGCTAGGCTGCAGAACATGCATGTTGGGTATAGGAGCGCCCAGGTCCCATCTGATTCTGCAAGTAGGGCTAGGAAGAGCCTTGTATGAAACCCTGGAGAGCTGTTGCCTGGTAATGTAGACACTCCGAACAAGAAGGATCAATGGTTTGAATCAGTATAAGACACCTTCCACTTATGAACATACACTATTTGATTCGGCATCAGCATAGGCATGAGGGTTTGGGGGGCATTTTCTGTATTCTGTAGCGATTCACTCTTTTCCAAGCTTCCTGTCTGGCTGAATTCCAGTTGCGATTTTTGGACATCCATTTTAGATTAGGGATTCTGCCAGTGAACCATGCCACCTAACTGCTTCCTTCTCTTTAAGTTATTTTGGTGACATGGAGGTTTAATCTGAAATCAGTGTGGATTTGCTGGTGTCTCTGGTGTCTTCTCTCTTGCATCAGGGAAGTCTGCTTATATTATGGATGGATGTTCTGCGTTGTTTTATTAATACTACTGCTACAAGTTTGTCATGAACTTTGTCTAGAACAATAAGCTTATGAAATGAACAGTGTGGAACATGCTGGACCAGGAGGGTTCTTGGATCTGATCCAGCAGAGCTTTCAGTGTATTTTATCATCCTTTCTACTACTCTGTTCATTCATTGCCAAAGTGGCAAGATTACAACTTTTGCATGGCTCAGTTTCTCTCTGGCAATGTGGATAATTGAGTCACGTGTAGTCAGTGGGATGATATAAAGGGGATATATAAGAGACGTGGGTGGCTCTGTGGTCTAAATCACTGAACCTCTTGGGCTTGCCACTCAGAAGGTTGGCGGTTCGAATCCCCACGATGGGGTGAGCTCCCGTTGCTCTGTCCCAGCTCCTGCCAACCTAGCAGTTCGAAAGCATGCCAATGCAAGTAGATAAATAGGTACTGCTGAGGCAGGAAGGTAAATGGTGTTTCCCTGTGCTCTGCTTTCCATCATGGTGTTCTGTTGCACCAGAAGCAGTTTAGTCATGCTGGCCACATGACCCAGAAAGCTGTCTGTGGACAAATGCTAGCTCCCTTGGCCTGAAAGCGAGATGAGTGCCACAACACCATAGTCGCCTTTAGCTGTCCAGGGGTCCTTTACCTCCCCCCCTTTACTTTTATAGAGGTGATACCATGCAAGCACACTTCTAATCCATACTGCTGATTCTAGCATGGAAGAAGAAGAGTTTGGATTTGATATTCCACTTTATCACTACCCTAAGGAGTCTCAAAGTGGCTAACAATCTCCTTTCCCTTCCTCCCCCACAACAAACACTCTGTGAGGTGAGTGAGGCTGAGAGACTTCAGAGAAGTGTGACTAGCCCAAGGTCACCCAGCTGCTGCATGTGGAGGAGTGGGGAAGCGAACCCGATTCACCAGATTATGAGTCCACTGCTCTTAACCACTACACCACACTGGCTCTCACTGGATGGTACCCATGGGATTATAGGGGCTCCACGTGGTCTAGGCTGTGAGAGCCAGGTATGGCTCATGAGCAATCTCTGCATTCTGAGCACATTGTTTTATTGGTTTGTTTATTTTACTGTTACATCCCACCTTTCCTCCTTAGAGCTCAAGGTGGCGTACATGGTTCTCCCCCTCCTCATTTCATCCTCACAGCAAACCCTGTGAGGTAGGTTAGGCTGAGAGACTGTGACTGGCCCAACGTCACCCAGTGAGTTTCATAAGGGAGCAGGGATTTGAACCCTGGTCTCCCAGGTCCTTGTCCAACACTCTCACCCCTACCCTGCACTTTCATCCTGAGAACACGCAAATCAAGCTTATGACGAATTGAATATGGTTGGTTCCTTTTGCTTTTCCTGTTATGGTATAGGTTCCAAGAACTTTGTCACCTTTTGTTAGCTGTCAATTTTTCCGACTACAAGTGAAGCCTCGTAGTATCTCAAAAAGCCTTGTGAACAATTACAGCCTGGAGTCAGGAGGGTGCATTTATGTGTGAATATATTTGGACAATTTACTGAGCTCTGTTGAAATATCTACAAAACCCAATGCATGGATGATCTGAATGAGTGACAACCACTTTCTCATCCTTCAGCCAGGTTGAATAAGGATTCACCCCTTTCACATATGAAAACGTAGTGGAATCCATGCCCATCATGGGACTGCCTGAACGATTAATTGAGGATGGTGAATAACAATGATTGTGCCACTGCTTCACACAACACAACCTTCAGTCTCCAGTACTATGCATTTTATATATATATAAGTGACTGGAAGCAGTGGGACTAACTTCAAAGTAACCATGCTAATGACTGACCTGTAAATTGGTAAGTGGACAAACTGTGTACTTTATTATCAAGTTGTATGTGAAAGGCCTAGAGTAGCCTCCGTCAACCTGGTACAATCTCAATATTTTGGACTACAACTCCCAACAACCCCCTGTGCTGACTGAGGCTGAAGGGAGATGGAGTTCAAAAATCTGGAGGGCACCAGGTTGGAAAAGTCTGATCCAGGACAGATTGTTGTGGGGGTTTTTTTGGGACGTATTAGAAGCCACCCATAACTGAACTGATTCCATAGGAGCAGCATAATTACAAAACAAACTCAACAACCATAATGAGCAAAGATGACTTTTGTAGCAATGTGTGAAACTGTTCTTTATTTCTCTCCCCCCTGCCCTTTAAGCTGGACATTCCTGTCCCTTTAAGTGCAAATGGCTACATTAATATTCTCTTTTTTAAAATAAAAAAAAACCATGAAGCCTTGTTTGCAATCAATGCATATTCCCCCTTTGTGTAAGAATAACAGATGTTGATAGAAATAGCCATTGGGTTTGTAAAGAACCCATTTCATGTGTCAGAATAGTTGTGCCTCTTCTAGATGAAATGTCAAAAGCAGGCAGATATCTCAATGTGAAATGACCTTAAGAAAAACCCGACCTCGGCAAAGATGACCTTTTTCCAGCAAGAAACATTAAAATTACAACCATATTCATGCTTCAGCTTCAAAAACAATATGTATTTCTTTTCCTTTTTTATACTTTTCCATTTCGGCATCCTGTGTATTTTAAATAAAGATGTACACTGGCCCTTCTATATGCCATGTTACGCTGAGCATATTTATTTCTCTGTGGGAGTAAAATGGGGGTGCATGAATATTTATATACATATATATTATGTACATACACAGATCTATATACTCCAAGCGAATCAAGGCAAATCCTCCTAATTTCTCAAGAGCCCTCGCGTTTTCTCTCTCTTCATTTTGCACTAGCAGGATGCATTACTTATTGTAACAGAGTGTCTTTTCCCCCTGAATTTTTCACAAATCCCCACAGCCTTGCTTTCTGCAAGTAAAATGCATGTCTTAACAATGACTTAATCAGCTTGAAGTGTCCAAGGTTCTTATAAAGCAGCGATAGAGGGGAATTCACATATAATAGTGTACGTGTGCCATTGCTCATTAGTACCATAGAGAGGAAGAGTGGGGAGCGTTTTTCAGTTTGAGAGCTGCATTACCATATGGGGGACATTCTGGGGGCTAAATGCTAGCGGAGGGTCACAGCCACACACACACACTTAGAGAATCATAGAATGGGAAGGGACCCTGTTGTTGTGGTTGTTGTTTAGTCGTGTCTGACTCTTCATGACCCCATGGACCAGAGCATGCCAGGCACTCCTGTCTTCCACTGCCTCCCGCAGTTTGTTCAAACTTATGTTGGTAGCTTCAAGAGCACTGTCCAACCATCTCGTCCTCTGTCGTCCCCTTCTCCTTGTGCCCTCAATCTTTCCCAACACCAGGGTCTTTTCCAGGGAGTCTTCTCTTCTCATGAGGTGGCCAAAGTATTGGAGCCTCAGCTTCAGGATCTGTCCTTCCAGTGAGCACTCAGGGCTGATTTCCTTCAGAATGGATAGGTTTGATCTTTGGCTTTGGCCCAGCCGCTTCATCAGCTGTGATGTACTTGTACTTGTACTGGTCCTCCACTCTTCCTCAGTAGCATGTTGGACGCCTTCCGACCTGAGGGGCTCATCTTCCAGCGTCATAACTTTTATATGCCTGTTGTTTTTGTCCATGGAGTTTTATTGGCAGGGATACTGGAGTGGCTTGCCGGTTCCTGCTCCAGGTGGATCATGTTGAGTCAAAACTCTCCACTATGACCTGTCCATCTTGGGTGGCCATGAACAGAATAGCTCATAGCTTCTCTGAGTTATTCAAGCCCCTTCGCCATGACCAGGCAGTGATCCATGAAGGAGGAAGGGACCATGAGGGTCATCTAATCCAAGTCCCTCGCATTGCAGGAATCTCAACTGAAGCATCCAGGACAGATGTCCATCCAACCTCTGCTTAAAAGCCTCAATTGAAGGAGAGTGCACAACCTCCCACGGGATTCTGTTCCACTGTCAAAGAGCTCTTCCTGTCAGAAAGTACTTCCTGATGTTTACTCAGAATCGCCTTTCTTCTAACTTGAAGCCATTGGTTTGGGTCCTACCCTCCAGAGCAGGAGGAAACAAACTTGATCCATCTTCCATGTGACAGCCCTTGAGATATTTGAAGCTGGCTATCATATCTCCTCTTTTCCAGGCTAAACATACTCAACTCCCTCAACCATTCCTCGTAAGGCTTGCTTTCCAGACCCTTGGTCATCTTGATCGCCCTCCTCTTAATATTAAGCCTGTAAGTTTACTGTTGGGGTGCAAGGTAGGGATGTGGGATAAATTCGATTAGGTTTGCCTGTAAGAGCAAACCTACCAAATCCACACAATTTGAATTTATCTGAATTTTGCAAAGCAGTTCTCCAGCCAAGTAATGTGTACAGAAATGCATATTCGTGGGCAAAGTGTACGTATATATATATATGCATATGTCAGTGAAGAGTACATAAAAATGCATTATATTAGGGGAAAATGGAAAATGGATATATTAGGCAAAATATATACAATAAAGTTTTTATTAGGAGAAATTTGCACTAAAATGCTGACCAATTTCCATTAGGACTTATTTTTTATAGAAAGAAAGAATCACAAATAGCTGAAGAAATGTGGAGAATTAAATTTAAGGTTGGAAACTGAGAACTGACAGATCTATCTGTCCCTAGTGGGCACACTCACACTTTACACTTCCTTTTCAGAATTTGTGCTGCTGTTTTAATCAGATGCCTTGGCGTCCCTTATCTTGGCAGATCTCTTCTGAGGAGGGTGTGACCAGATGACTCATTGCTTCCCCACCATCCCCTGTCTGAGACTCCATTTGCAGAAGTACTTGAGAGTCCCAATATTTGATGAAGTTGGGTTAACATGGTGTTTAGAAACTGTCTCTCTCTTACCTTCCCCACCTGGCTTTTATCAAACACTTCTCCAATTTGCTGCATTAGCCTTGAGCCATCACTAACCCAAATTAAGGCAGGAAGCAATAAGAGTCTGATGCTGTCAAGCCTTTAGTATCAGGTTTGTAAATGCCCCAAAGGGATGGTGTTTTGTATGGTTTTGCTATTTGGATAAAAAGTTCTCAATTTGGAGTTAACTGCATTCACTGCTATATTTAAGGCTCTCTTGTGTTTGGTCAACAGAGGTTGCTAAATCAGTGTCAATAGAAGCAGCAGAAATATTAACCAGGTTCGCTATACTTTAACCAGGGGATGCGGGTGGCGCTATGGGTAAAACCTCAGCACCTAGGACTTGCCGATCGCATGGTCGGCGGTTCGAATCCCCGCAGCGGGGTGCGCTCCCATCGTTCGGTCCCAGCACCTGCCAACCTAGCAGTTCGAAAGCACCTCCGGGTGCAAGTAGATAAATAGGGACCGCTTACCAGCGGGAAGGTAAACAGTGTTCCATGTGCTGTGCTGGCTCGCCAGATGCAGCTTGTCACACTGGCCACGTGACCCGGAAGTGTCTGCGGACAGCGCTGGCTCCCGGCCTATAGAGTGAGATGAGCGCACAACCCTAGAGTCTGGCAAGACTGGCCCGAACGAGCAGGGGTACCTTTACCTTTACCTTTACCTATACTTTAACAAATTCAAAAAATGAAAAAAGGGGTCACTAGTTCATAACGAAGCAAGAAAACGCACTATATAGAAATGAAGGTATACTTTTTACACAGAACAAGAAAATCTGACTTCCATTTTAACATGCATGTTATAATATCCTAGGTATGAGGAAAAAATAGACAAAGAACACCATCAATGTTTCAAAATTCAGATGTTTGGTTGTCATATAGCTTTTTAAAAACCCTGATTGATTGTATGTGGATGTACTTCTCTTCATTCTGCAACATACCAAACGACCTGAGAATAGCTCAGTTGGTAGAGCATGAGACTCATTATCTATGCTTCCTCTTAAATCTTTAACCCATAATTCAGTTGTCCTCTTTGGAACAAAATGTAATAAGCTTGCTTCAAGCCAGGAATGACACGGGTGGTGCTGTGGTCTAAACCACAGAGCCTAGGGCTTGCCGATCAGAAGGTTGGCGGTTTGAATCTCCACGACAAGGTGAGCTCCCATTGCTCAGTCCCTGCTCCTGCCAACCTAGCAGTTCGAAAGCATGATGTGCAAGTAGATAAATAGGTACCACTCCGGTGGGAAGGTAAACGGTGTTTCCGTGCACTGCTCTGGTTCGCCAGAAGCAGCTTAGTTATGCTAGTCACATGACCCGGAAGCTGTCTGTGAACAAACGCCGACTCCCTCGGCCAGTAAAGCGAGATGAGCACCGCAACCCCAGAGTCGTCCGCAACTGGACTTAACGGTCAGGGGTCCCTTTACCTTTAAGCCAGGAATGCAGTGTCATAATGCCCTCCATTTAATTGCCTATCTTCACAGTCCATCAGTGTGCAGACAAAGAGCTATCTTTTTCAGTAACACAGCTGTGTGCAAATAAAAGTTTTCCACCAACAGCCCACATGTGGTGCAATCAAATAAACCAAAACCATAAATGTAAACAGTGAGGTTGCAAGGATGGGTATCTGAAGAAAGGAAGTGATGTCCTAAAATAACCTCTGCAATGATGTTCACTTGAAGTGGTCTTTCAGGTTTGTTATCTGCTGCTGGTAACATACTTTTTCAGGGCCTGCTTTGAGTGCATTCAAAATGCCAGATCAATGTGGGGAATGGCCAAAGCTCAGGGAAATGTTTTCCATACACAAGATTCCCAGTTCAATCCTGACATGCACTCAAGGGTGGAAATGCACAGCTAAGGTCACATATAGTTTCACCTTCAGTAGAGGACTCCCCCCCTCAAGGGTTAGATACCCCTACTGAGTGGGATCATCACCTTGCTGACAAAGGTCCATATAGTTAAAACTATGGTTTTCCCAGTAGTGATGTATGGAAGTGAGAGCTGGACCATAAAGAAGGCTGATCGCCGAAGAATTGATGCTTTGAATTATGGTGCTGGAGGAGACTCTTGAGAGTCCCATGGACTGCAAGAAGATCAAACCTATCCATTCTGAAGGAAATCAGCCCTGAGTGATCACGGGAAGGACAGATCCTGAAGCTGAGGCTCCAATACTTTGGCCACCTCATGAGAAGAGAAGACTCTCTGGAAAAGACCCTGATGCTGGGAAAGATGGAGAAGGGGACAACAGAAGACAAGATGGTTGGACAGTGTTCTTGAAGTTACTAGCATGAGTTTGACCAAACTGCGGGAGGCAGTGGAAAACAGAAGTGCCTGGCATGCTCTGGTCCATGGGGTCATGAAGAGTCGGACATGACTAAATGACTAAACAACAACAACTGAGTGGGATGGGCAATGAGAAGAAGGGGGAAATTTAGGAAAACCGGAAAAAATATTTGGAAATATTTTTATTTTTATTTATCTTTATTTTAAAAGATTCATAGTTCACCCTTTACTCCAAAAGAGCAGGAAACAATAAAAGCTTCATTTTAAACAAAAATCCATGTGAACAAATCAATGTGAAAATCAATGTGAACAGCTAAAATTCCCATTAAAATCCATTCTAAAACAGCAGAATGTATCTAAAAATTTTGCAGACTGCTACTGCAATTTCATTTCAGTTGTCCCTGCCACCACCACCACTGAAACGCCAATACCCACAAACGAGACCATTAAAAAAGACAGGCGGTCAATGTGGGAAACACTGGAATGCAACGGTTTGGCAGCAATGCCATCCACATCTCCGGAACGACAGAGTGAATGAATGATCCCAGTTCCAGAGGAAATGGATGGGGTAGAAGCCATTGACTTCTCTGCAGCTCTTCAGTAGTTCAGAGGCAACTCTGATCCACAAACGCAGATGCTCTTGCTGCATGTCTAGGACAGCTTTTGGGGGTTTAGCAGAAAATCCTAAACCTGGTGTGTGTGTGTGAATGTGCAAGGGGATTAAACACACTGAATGACAAAGAGTAGTCAGGCCATTGGTTTTCTGCACTGTGTGCATGTGTCTAAGTGAAGGAACCCTTAAGCAGTCTTCGGCTGCCATTTCCATTTTCTCCTCTTTTCTCTTCTAGTATTTTAAATTTCTCCATAATCCTTTTATGTGGCTCAGAAAGCATTTCTCTTTTCACGATACTCCTTTTCCACCTTAACAGGCCACTGCATATCTCTGTGTAGTTTTATTCTTCCCTCTACTTTACTCTTTTCTTTCTTTCTTTCTTTCTTTCTTTCTTTCTTTCTTTCTTTCTTTCTTTCTTTCTTTCCTCAGTGATACACAAACCATCTGTGCTTCTAACACAATGCTCTTGAATAGCCTCCAGGCTGAGTCTGTGGTTTGAAAGTTTTTAACTCTGCCCTTCAGCCTGCTGTTAACCATTTTCCTCATAGTTTTAAAATGTGCCATTTTAAAGTTTTACGGTCACCCCCTGGGGGAGGCGTTTCCCCCTCTATTAAGATATCAAAAGTAATTACGCGTCAGTTGCTGTTACCCTATGGAGCTTAGCTGGGGAACCCTTCGCTAGATATAGAGCCGTGGCTTAAACCTTGCCACTCCACAAAATACGTCACACTATTAAAGGTGTTTGAACCCCCCTCCCCCTTGTCACACATAACTCTACTGAAACTCATAGTCAATCTCTCCCTAGTTCCAGCTTTGCTATTCTTTCCAACCCCAATGATGTATGGTGCATATACCTTCCAAAAGAGACCATATAACACTGGTTCTGAAAGACCTATATTGGCTCCCAGTATATTTCTGAGCACAATTCAGAGTGTTGGTGCTGACCTTTAAAGCCCTAAACAGCCTCGGCCCAGTATCCCTGAAGGAGCGTCTCCGCCCCCATCATTCTGCCCGGACACTGAGGTCCAGCGCCAAGGGCCTTCCGGCAGTTCCCTCACTGCAAGAAGCCAAGTTACAGGGAACCAGGCAGATGGCCTTTTCAGTAGTGGCACCCGCCCTGTGGAACGCCCTCCCATCAGATGTCAAGGAAATAAACAACTACCTGACTTTTAGAAGACATCTGAAAGCAGCCCTGTTCAGGGAAGTTTTTAATGTTTGATGTTTTATTGTGTTTTTACTATTCTGTTGGGAGCCGCCCAGAGCGGCTGGGGAAACCCAGCCAGATGGGCAGGGTATAAATAAGTTGTTGTTGTTGTTGTTGTTGTTGTTGTTGTTGTTGTTGTTGCTGCTGCTGCTGCTGCTGCTGCTGCTGCTGCTGCTGTTTTACTATTATGATGATTATTATTGCTATTTTTTATTGCCATCATTGCACATGGTTGGCATCCGTCTATCTTGGGAGACACTGGAGGCATGTGACATGGAGGGTACAGTCACGTAGTTAAAAGGTAGCAGCACCTGCTGTGGCTGCAGGATGGGGACATGTAGGATGGGGACATATAGGATGGGGACATGTTTTGTTGGGTCTGGGACTGAGGAAGGCATCCGGTTATGCTGCTGCAGATGCACCATGACATTTCTTCTCTTGCTGCTCCTCCCAGCAGTTAATTCTCCTCTGGTCAATGCTATGGATACAGGACTTTCCTGCCTGTCTCCAGACACTGTTGTCATCTGTAAGGCTTCCTATCTCATCTGCAGACATCTTTGTAATGCAGGGGACACAGGTGGTGCTGTGGGTTGAACCACAGAGCCTAGGACTTGCCGATCAGAAGGTCAGCCGTTTGAATCCCCGCGACGCGGTGAGCTCCCATTGCTCGGTCCCAGCTCCTGCCAACCTAGCAGTTCGAAAGCACGTCAAAGTGCAAGTAGATAAATAGGTATCACTCCGGCGGGAAGGTAAATGGCGTTTCCGTGCGCTGCTCTGGTTAGTCATGCTGGCCACATGACCTGGAAGCTCTACGCTGGCTCCCTCGGCCAATAAAGCGAGATGAGCGCCGCAACCCCAGAGTTGGCCACGACTGGACCTAATGGTCAGGGGTCCCTTTACCTTTACCTTTGTAATGTAGAGTTGGCCACTGCCTGAAGCCAACTTCCCATAGAGCATGTCCTTCAGCATCCTGCCATATTCCATTCTTTCAACATGGCCAAGCCAACAGAGATATCACTGAGACAGGAGTGCAAATGTGCTGGGAATGTGAGCTTGGGAGAACACATCTTTGTTGGAGACTCTGTCCTGCCAAGTGATGCCCAAAATCTTCCTTTATGCAGCACATGTGGAACACGTTGGTATATCCCTCCTGGCAGTTGCACATGGAGTTTCCCCTGTGTGTACACATTCACACACAAACATACACACCCCAGTGTGGCCTGGTCTAATGCTAACTAGGTAGAACTGACTGTACCACTTCATATTGTAGGATGGTTGGCTGGGGTGTTTGTGTGTGCCACATTTTTAAAAATGCTCCTCTGTGAATAGCCAGTCTTGCTAGCAAAACATCAATCAAGAACTTTTCTTCTTCTAGGGATTTATTTTTTAAAAAAAAAAAATAGAGAGGTGGAGGGAGCTCTGCTCTCCTGCCCCACCCAATTGTGTCCCAGCACTGCTGCACCCCAGCATCCCTCACTGGTGTCTACTAGGCTGAAACCCTCAAGGAGGACATGAAAAAAAATGTCAGTCAGAGACATGGCTTTGAGGGAGGCATCGTTGTCTGAGGAAGATGGATGCCCAGGCAAGAGTCTTAAAGTCCAGGTGGAGGAGTCTGGGAGGGACTCATCTGACCCCTTGGCTCTGAGACAGGGGTGGAGGAAGGGGTGTGTGGTGGGTGCGATTCACCCTGGTGTCACCACTGAGGGGGTGACAAAATGCCAGGTGGCACTCACTGTGGGGCCTGCAGCACACCCGAGACACATGTCTCTCCTGGGAGTGACATGGAGGCTTAGGCGCCCGCAGGCTCTGCGCTGCCCCAAACGATCTGCTCGCCACCTCCCCCTCAGGTGTAGGGCGGCTGAGTGGGAGGAGGCAGGCAGACTTCTCTGAGGCCCCATGGAGCGTCCTGCCTTGCTCGCCCACCCACGGGTGGCTGGCCCTGCCCCAGGGTGCAGGGCATGCAAGCTGCCTCAGGCGCCCGATCAACTTGCTCCGTCGCTGCTCTGAGGTTCACCAGCACAATCCAGTCATGGACGACTCTGGGGTTGCAGCGCTCATCTCGCTTTATTGGCCGAGGGAGCCGGTGTACAGCTTCCAGGTCATGTGGCTAGCATGACTAAGCCACTTCTGGCGAACCAGAGCAGCGCATGGAAATGCTGTTTACCTTCCTGCCAGAGTGGTACCTATTTATCTACTTGCACTGGTGTGTTTTCGAACCGCTAGGTTGGCAGGAGCAGGGACCGAGCTCACCCCGTCGCGGGGATTTGAACCACCGACCTTCTGATCGGCAAGCCCTAGGCTCTGTGGTTTAACCCAAGGTTTTAATTGAAAAATTAAAATTGAAAATTTTAATTGAAAACCATTCAGTTTTTTTTTTCAGGGGCAGGAAATCCCAAGGTTGGGATCAGACATCTAAACAAATTATCAAGTGGCTACTGTGTAGCATCAGCTTTGCTGATGTAGCTGGTCTTTCCAATTATTATCCTGGGGGTTTTTTTAAGAAAAAAAGAAAAGAAATCCTAAACGGGACAATGGGAATGAAGGTGACTTGGGAATTATGAAGATAATGATTACTTTAAAGAGCCAAGAAGGGAGGGAGAAATAAGTAGAATCTTTGGCTCTTTAAAATTCTAAAATGTATACTTAGGAACCATATATATATATATATATATATATATATATATATATATATATATATACAATATCCACTAAGAATCATACTGCTAAAATAATAATAATAATAAAGAAGGTCTGAACAGCAGCTTTCAAATTTATTCAGACTAATGAGCTCGTCTAAATTTTGAGGATGCTAATTCACTGAAGTTGGTTCTGTGGTGGGAGAGAAAAACAACAAGGTTGTCACTGCCTGTGAACAAAGTGAATTGGTTATATGACTGACAGTAGAAATTTCTTTTAACATCAGTAAAAGGAGGCAGAAGTGTCAGGTAAGAGGACAGATGCTGACTTCTCTAGCACTCAGAGAGTTTGTGTACTGCCACTGATTTGATGCCAACTTAATAGGCTCAGCATCGACCAAACATATAGAGAGAAGAGGCAGCAAACGGCTCTAGGAGGGCATCCACACCCTGTCAGATTTAGCCTAACACCCATTCAAGAAGTTTCACATCGCTGTAAACCTTTCTGTCCAAGGCAGGTCTCTTCCTTTGTTAAAACTTCCCAAGTGATGGTGAATATATATTTTAGTCGCTTTTGCTTAAAGTGGGGAAATGCATGTACGTCTTTAGTTATAAGAATACTAATATGCTTCTACTCATTAAACAAAACCAAAAAAATATCTGAGCAGTTTGCAGCAACTATATACAAAAGCCATACAATAAAAAACCACAAATATATAAAAACAGAGATCACCTAACTGTTATAGGAAGACATGTCTTTAATTGCCAGCCTAAGCCTGGCAGAATAAAAAAAGTTTTCAGTAGGTATTTAAAGGTAGAGACAAAAGCAGTGGCGTAGCGTGGGGGGTGCAGGGGGGGCAGCTGCACTGGGCGCAACATCTGGGGGTTAGGGTTACGGGGCGCAAATCCATGGGCTAGGGGCCCAAATTACTTGCCTTGCCCCAGGTGCTGACAACCCACGCTACGCCACTGGACAGAAGGTACCTGCTGAATTTCTGTTGGCAGAGTATTCCGTAAGATTGGGCTGGTGGCACTAGAAGCTTGGTTCCTTGATGTTGTCAAAGGAGTTTTGCCAGCTTGGGGGGGAAAGCATTGATCACATATGAGGTTCTCATGGCAGTGCCTCTGCAGTCTGAGGAATGTGGTCCTAGTAAAGGGCCTTTTTAATGGTGGCTCCTCATATGTGGAAGTCCCTTCCTACTGAGGTGTTTCTGGCCCTGTTACTCTATGAGACATCCCTCTGCAGATATAATAGAGTTGATGATGATGATGATGATGATATAATTATTATTAATATTACTATATTTATTATTTGTTATTTGTTATTTATTATTTGTACCCCATCCATCTGGCTTGGTATCCCTAGCCACTCTGGGTAACTCCCAACAGAATGTTAAAAACACGATAAAAGATCAAATATTAAAAACTTCCCTAAACAGGGCTGCCTTCAGAAGTCTTCTAAAAGTCAGATACTTTTTTATGTCCTTGACATCTGGTGGGAGGGTGTTCCACATGGCGGGCGCCACTACCGAGAAGGCCCTCTGCCTGCTTCCCTGTAACTTGGCTTCTCGCAGCAAGCGGGAGATAACCAGAGCATGCACCACTCTGGCGAGACAGTCCACGGGCAGATGGAGCCGGTAGACAGCTGCCCTGGACACAGAATTGACCTGTGCCTGCATGGACAGCTGTGAGTCCAAAATGACTCCCAGGCGAAAAACCACCCCATTCAGGACCAGGGAGTTCTCCACACCAGCCTGCCCCAGTACTTCTGCACAGGCAGTGGCGGAGCTTCATGCTCCAGCACCGGGGGGGGGGGGGGGGGAGAGCAGGTGAGGGCGGGGCTGGCATGCATCCCGGGGGCATGGCACGCCACCCATAGGGGCATGGCGTGCATCCTGGGGGTGTGGTGTGCCGCCCGTAGGGGCGTGGCACCCAGTGCGGGCGGGGTGGGCAGCTGTGATGGCACCCCGCCAGGATCATGCTGCTGGGGGCAGTGTGCTCCCCCCGCATGCCTCTTCCTCCACCAGTGTGTACAGGGTACTTGTGGGAGGCAGAGAACTGCATGCACCATCGTGTACTCCTTGCGGTTTGGAGGAAGTTGAAACTGTTCCTCATGCCCTGTTACATAAAGTCTGTCTCAAGGCAATTTTTTTAAAAAACGTACCGTATTTTTCGCTCTATAGGATGCACTTTTCCCCCTCCAAAAATTGAGGGGATATGTGTGTCTGTCCTATGGAGCGAATGCAGGCTCCTTGGCTTCAGCGATAGCAATGCTAAGCCTCCGAAGCGCAGAGGGAGCGCTCCCTCTGCACTCCAGAGGCTTCACGTTGCTTTCGCGCACTGACCCCTCTCGCTTCAGGCGGCTTCAGGGATAGCCGCCTGAAGACTTCCGAGTGCAGCGCAAGTTCCCACTGCATTATGGAGGCTTCAGGTTCCTTTCGCTGAAGCCAGGAGAGTCTTGCTCTCCTGGCTTCAGCAAAGGGAACCCAAAGCCTAAGGAGTGCAGCGGGAACTTGTGCTGGGCTCGGAAGGCTTCAGGGATAGCAGCGCACAGCCCCTCCGGCAGGGAGAGGCTGCACGCGGCTATGGCTTCTTTAGCCCCACGCAGCCTCTCCTGGCAGGGAGAGGCTGCGCAGGGCTAAAGAGGAAGCCAAAACAGCGAGCGGGATCCATCCCGCTCGCTGCCTTGGCTTGTGCCATAGCCGCGCGCAACCCCTCCGGCAAGGAGAGGTTGCACGCAGCCTGTATGCTGCTCTTAGGGGCTGGGGGGGGGGGGGAAATAAGATTTTTTTTCTTGATTTCCCCCTCTAAAAACTAGGTGCGCCCTATGATCCGGTGCGCCTTATGGAGCGAAAAATACGGTAGTATAAACACTGACAACTGGGAAACACTGGCCTGCATGCGCTCCAGTTGGAGATCAGCCTTTACCAAAGGTGTCATGGGCTTTGAAGACACTCAAACTCAGAACGCAAGGGAGAAACGTGCTAAGAGGAAGGCATGCTTGGCAAATCCACACGATGATCAACTCCCACCCAGAAACCAATGTCCCCACTGTGGAAGGATGTGTGGATCCAGAATTGGCCTCCACAGTCACTTACGGACTCACTATTAAAACCGTGTTTATGGAAGACAATCTTACTCGGCTACGAGTGATCGCCAAAGAAGAAGAACTCTAGGGACCTACATTCAATATTTATCACTCCAATTATGCAACAAATGCCAAGCAGATCTGATGACCACTCTTTAAAAAATCTAACAGAGGACAGGGAACCAGAGATTACCTTAAACTAAGAAGACAAGCCCTGAATGAATCTAATGGCCAATGTCTTAACATGCATGTTTTAAATTAGCGGTTAAGGTCTTAACCTACATATTTCAAATGTTTTATATCTATATTATTTATCATGCTCTAGCTTATAGAGTTAAATTTTAATCTATGTATATTTACATGCAGTGCTTTTTTTCTTTAAAAATGTTTAGGGGTACTCTCATTTTGACTCAAGAAAATCACCGTTTTATAGTTCAAATCGGGAAGAATAAATACAGTAAATGGACAAAAGTACAAAGATTCACAAAATGTTTAGGGGGATGTGTACCACTGCATCCCTCCAGAAAAAAGCACTGTTTACATGTTCTCTATTGCTATATGTGTCCATATTTCTGGTCTGTGACCATAATAAATCGATTCATTCATTCATTCATTCATCCTGTTTTATTAGCTTCTCATGCTTTTTTATTTTTAAAAAACCTTCTTTTTATTGAACTTTCCACACATAAACAGGTAGGTAGTTATACCTATTGGTAACAATAAAATAAAATAAAATAATACAGAGAGAAGAGTGAAACAGAAGAACAACATTCACGTATTCTTTTTTTACTTTGTATTCTTTATTGAAAAATAAAAAGCACAAAATTACAAGTGCGCAGAGTAAGATAAGACACAAAAAGGAAGAAGAAACAAGAAATAGTACCCAAAACAAAACAGAATAATAAAAAGAGATATTGCGTACATTACAAAAAGGGGGGGGGGGTGTTATTGTAGTTCTCATATTCTTGTGGTAAGCTCAACCCAACACCCACCAAAACTCTAAAGAATTTCTAAAATTCCCTGTGAATGAGGCAGAAACATTGAAGCATCATTCACGAGGGAAGAAAACGTCCGGGAGATTGGAAGACAGGTTTTGGGACAGCATTAGATGTATCTTCTCCCTTTTCTCTCTGGGCCCCATCCATGCTTCCCTGTGTGGAAGACCTACCCTGTTCCCTCACACAGTGAATCAACATTGGCTAAGGGACTTGTTCCCTGAAATAACACTAGAGCAGGAGAAATGTCCTGCAGTGCTGAGAATTTGACCTGTTGGACAAACAGGCTGTAATAATAATAATAAAGTGCTGTTTGCTACGAGTGCATTGGGAGTTTTAAATCATCAAACTAAAGTACCCCAGGCTCTGACAGTAAAAAAAAATTCATTCAATGAAGGACTCGGCTTCACAACATAATAAATTATATATGACGGGACATATAAAACATTTAAAGATATACAGAAATCCACTGTATTTGTGTGCTGCAGGAGAGTTCAACCCTTGAAGTACTTTTTTATGTCAATCTCGACTATTCAGATGCAGAGGGGAGGGAAAGATGCTGGGCGGGGAGCTGGGGGCCAGGAGGAAATAGTCCATTTTCCTCCTGTGAAACAGAAGCAAAACAAACCAGCCAGCTAAGACCCAAATTGAAATAAGCTAGAAACTGACTTAGCAAGATGAATTTATATGTGGTGAGGGGGGAATCTTTGGGGTGAATCATTTAACTACAGGACTTTATTTTTTATTTTAATCTAACATTAGAAAGCAAAACACACACACTGTATAATAAAAATATTATTTATTAACTACTTAAAATTAATTCCACTAGACTTCTTTTGGCTTATGTGGGAATCTCCTTGTCTGTGGCATGTTGGCCCAAGTCTCTTAGTTTCCATTTTGAACTCAAGACTCCATCTTAATTTGCATAAAATTGCTGGTTCATAACATCTGCTGCTGAAGGAGAGAAGCTCTTCCATGAACTGTGCTGCTTTTGAATTGTGGTCTGCTGGGAAGGCCCTTTTGGGTGTACCAACACCTAGTGAAGTTCAGAAGGTCATTACTAGAACAGGGCCTTTTCAGTGGTGGCCCCCAATTACATAGAAAGCTGTCATATACATACTTCTATTTATTTGTATGCTGCCTTTCTGCAGTTAAAACCATGCTCAAGGCAGTTTACAACATGAAAAGGGGTTACACAATTCAAAACAATTAGTAATAAACAATAAATAGAACATCAAAAATTATACAACCAAATTGAACAGTTCTTTCATAAATCATTGTAAAGAAAATAATATCAATATCAATATCAATATCAATATCAATATCAATATCAATATCAATATCAATAACAGCAAAAAAACCATCAATAAAACCAATACCCCAGCCCAAGAGTTTGTTCAGCAGTCTCAGCATTTGTAGCTGAAGTCAGTCAGGACTCCATTTTCCCAGGTCAGGTGGAAAAACAGCTTGCAAGGCGTCGTCCATCAAGTTCAGTGCAGTCGTACCTTGGTTTTCAAACAGCTTAGTTCTTGAACGTTTTGGCTCCTGAACGCCACAAACCAGGAAGTGAGTGTTCTGGTTTGTGAACTATTTTTGGAAGCCGAACATCCGATGGGGCTTCCACGGCTTCCGATTGGCTGCAGGAGCTTCCTGCAGCCAATCCAAAGCTGTGCTTTGGTTTCCGAACGTTTTGGAAGTCAAATGGACTTCCGGAACGGATTCCATTCGACTTCCAAGGTATGGATGTATTGTCCAACCTCAGTGACTATGCATGGTTCAAATGGGGGACTTTCGCAACCTTACCTGAAGACACCAAAGACATAAAAAGTATTTGCTCTCCACAAAGCTATGACTCTTCTCTCAATTAGGTTTTCTTTGCCTGACAAAAATGCTTCTTCTTTCCCCCCCTCCAGGCCTTTTTTAAAAAAAAAAAAAAAAAAAGATGGATGGGGAATGTTTGTTTGCTTATTTCATGACATTTAGGTACCACTTGATTGTAAGAAGCCTCAAAGTTTTCACAGATGAAGAGAAGGAAAACCATTAATACAATCCTAACAGCAACAACTTTATTTTTAAGGCATCTTGTCTACCATGACTGGTATCTCTTCACTCAGAAAGCACTCATAAGCACCAGAATTTCCTTGTTAGGATACAGAACGACCACAATACACAAATTAGCCCATCCGTTTTTCAGTATGTGATCTCGGAGTTGAAAGTGGCCTTTTTCAAAGGCTAAAGACAGACACCCTCCCAACCTGGGCAAATATACACACATATATAGATGAAGTTTGACAAATTTCTGAATACTATCTGTCTGGAGCACAGAACTCTTAACACCCTCACCAGCTTGGACTCTCATGTGGCGGGCCACCATGTGTAGATACGCAAGTATAGTAAACTGTTGTCAACAACCTAGAAAACAGCCCCCACCCCACCCTGGCCTCCGTTTTTATGAGAACTAAGTTTCACGGCAGTGTCTAAGTATGCAGACAGATTCATTCATGTGCATTTAACCTTGTGCCAAACCAACATTCCAGAGCAAGCCTTCAGTTAATCACAGCAACATCTGCCAAACTTTCAAGTAGCTTCATCGTGAATGATTTATTTGCTCTTGTTCGGTATCCTCCACCTGTGGTCTCCTGAAACTAGGAAGTATGAAAAGCAAGGCCAACCATTTATGCGTCAGCTGCTAGGCACCTCATGATGGTATTTGGAATTGTGTCCGGTGTAGCATTAAAGGATGGGGAGTACTGAAAAGCTGCAGTGAGAGGAAGATAGGGCAAAACTCCACAACACAATGTCCTCTTGAGAAATCCCCAAGATGTCCATTGACAGAGCTGGCTCAAGACATTTTGGCACCTGAAATGAACCACAAAATGGTGCCCGCGCCAGACGGGGAAGAAGGGCCGAGTGAAGATCTACACTATTACAGTCTTGCAGATGATGCTTCCCACTTCACAACTGGGAAGTACCACTAAACTTTACAGGTGCTGATGTATCTTGAAGCATCCCTCAAAAACAGGGCTGGTGCTATGCAACCCAAGTGAATTCTTATTGGAATGTATTAACGGTGAATTAAGAACTGTTTAAACTAACTTTCATCAACAAACCAGAAACCTTCCTTTTAGGAATGATGGTGGCAAATATGAGGAAGGTATTCATGTATGCAACCACTGCCATGAGAATGCTGATAGCCAAATGGCGGAAGGGAGACAAAATACCAACTAAAATGGAGCAGCAGGCGAAATTATTTGATCAAGTAGAACTGGCAAAGATGACAGGAAAAGTTAGGAACCAGACAAACCAAAAGTTTAACAAAGAATGGGATATATACATATTATATTTAAAGAACAATGCTCCCATATGAAATCTTTGACGTGCTTTGATTAACTTCTGCAATGTTATATGCTACAAAGATTATAGATAATTTATGATTAGTTAAAGGTCATACAATATGCAGCCAGCAAGGAAACAAAGGACCCATACTGAGGATGTCAGAAATCTCAACGTATCGAAGAACTTTATTTTATATGTAACATTTTAAAAAAAAATTATTTGATGTGATTTGTTTTTTTTCTTCGCTTCTTTTGTGGTGAATGGATTCAATATTTAAAATCAATAAACACTGAATTGCAAAAAAGAAGAAGAGTGAATTAAGAACATGGGGTGGCAGTTTTGCTTTTCTCTTATGAGGTGAGAACTCGTTGTTGAAATGTGAGGAATTTATCCACTTGTATTCTGCAGATGGATTCTTGAGTGGCATTAAAAAGATGCCTCAAAATCTCTTCTTGTCTCCAGTGCAACACATTCCAGACTGACAAAAGAGGTTAAAGATATTTTATACCTATAGCTACAACTGGAGAGGCAGCTCTTGTGTAGCCTATAGCTATCTATATCTATTCATCTATCTTTACAGATATACAAACACACACACATACACACACACACACACACACACACACATGTGACTAAAGGTACCAACATACAACAGGTAGCAGAATCATCCCCAAACTCAACAAACAAATTAGGGTACATGAAATTGGTCTGCCGCCAAAGAGTAAACATGAGGAACCGCTGACAAATTTTAGACACTTTAATCCAAAATGGGCCCAAGGGAGGGGGCATATCTCAGTGTTGTGCTTCGAATGTAGTAAATCACAGATCTAATTGCTGGGATCCAGTGCCGGATTTATGTATAAACCAAACAAGCTATAGCTTAGGGTCCCAAAAATTTTAAAGGAAAAAAAAACACTGGATGTACATTTCCAAAATATAAGAAATAAACAAATAAAATAAAATATACATACAGCAACACTGTTTTGTGTTGTGTAGGCTCCTATGATGTAAGTAATGGGCCCTGCCTGCTAGCCTGCTCCCTAAAATATCACAATTACTTTGATAAAATACATATTTTCTTATGTGCAAATGGCTCTAGATACCTATTAGGTCCATAAATTACCATATAGCATATATTCAACTGGAAAAACAGTGACAATTTGTTGTTGACAAAGGAGAGCTGGACATATAAAGGGCCCCATTACCTTCAGTAGCTTAGAGCCTCATCAAACCTAAATCTGGCCCTGCTTGGATCTCTAGATTTTTTGCTTTTAAATGGTCTTGGGTTGGGAGATTGAGGAAGATCTCCCCCCTTGCTTACCCTCCAACATTTCTCTGATGAAAATAGGGACATCCCACCCATTCAATAATGATAATTTTACTCTTTATACAATACACATCATATTGGTTGCCCCAGCACTCTGGGCAGCTTCCAACATATATATATAAAATAATGAAACATTAAGCATTAAAAAAAAACCCTTCCCTATACAGAATTGCCTTCTGATGGATCAGGGGTTGGATAAGTAATGTGTGCCCATCATTCAAAATTTGCCCTTATCTGAATTTTGCAATGATGTTCTCCAGCTAAATAATGTGTACCCCCCCCCCCCCAATCATATATTCCCTATATGGATTGGTTTTTTTTAGGGAATTCCTTTTGGGAATTATAGGGACAGAACTACCCAAACTTTCAAAAATATGACTTGTAGGTCAGAATGCAGGGAGACCAACAGTAGGTGGGGCCAGAGCGAAGGATAGGTGGAGCCAACTAATTCTCAATTTGTCCCCATCTTCTTCAGACCTGCTGAGATCTACAAGTGCAGCACTGAAATTAAGGAGGAGCAAACTGACAGCCCGTGGGCTGGTTGCAAGTAAGAGGGCAGGCAGATGGAGACTGTCTGAGTGCAGATTGGGATTGGGGGAATCATAGCATAGCATTGTAGAGTGGAAGGAACCAGGGCTATCTTTAGCATATGTGCTGCTGTGGTGCAAATATCTGCTCAGTGCCGCCAAATTCAGTTTAGCCGCCCCCAAATTAACTTTTATTGAGCTTTTTTCGGGGGAGGGGGGAAGCCAAAGCGGAGGTGAACTCATAGTTCTTGACCTTTTGGGGCAGATCATGAAGCTGAGGCTCTAATATTTTGGCCACCTCATGAGAAGAGAAGACTCCCTTGAAAAGAACCTGATGTTCTCAAAGCTACAGTGTTCTCAAAGCTACCAGCATGAGTTTGACCAAACTGCAGGAGGCAGTGGAAGACAGGAGTGCCTGGTGTGCTCTGGTCCATGGGGTCACAAAGAGTTGGACACGACTAAACGACTAAACAACAACAACGATGCAGCAGAAATAACTGCTTTTGTTTCCTGACTCGTCAGTGATATCTGATGCTACGGAGTAACAGAGTGGCGGAGGAGGGGCGGGGACTTTCGCAATATTGCTTTTCACTGCCGCCGATCGAGAGGGACCGGTATACAGTAGGTATACATTTGGTGCCCCCCAGAATTTGGCACCCCTTGCACCCCCAGGTAAAGACGGCCCTGGAAGGAACCCTGACTGTCCTTTAGTCCAACTTTCCTGCAATGCAGGAATCTCAGCTTAAGCATCCATGACAGATGGACCTCCAACCTCTGCTTAAACCCCACCCATACTGTTCTCCCTTGACCCAAATGTACCGGCCTCCACTGTTCCACCTGCATTTCTTTGAGAGATAAATCTTGCCATATGGTGTTACTGGAGGGTGAAAAACCAAGCACATCATAAAGACCATTGTATTGAATGAGGTGCCCAAGATACCCTGGTGAACTTCTGTTCTTTTTCTAGGAGGGAGCACTATTATGCAGCAAACATTCCTCCTTTCCTGAAGCAGCTCTGTTGGCCGCGATAATCTCACATGGTGAATATCCGGCACAACATTAATTATTATCATTATTTCCCTTGTAAGGCTTTATAAAACATTGCTAACCTGAGAAGCTGAATGGGGAATGCTTTTTGCCAGCAATCTAAGTTACGAGCAGAAAGAGCCTCTTGGAAGGGAACAGTATATCAAGCTCACAAGTGCAAGACACATATTTATTATATGATTCGCTTCAGCCTTGTAGAATGAAAGTGGGAGTAATAAAATGTGTGCAGGAGAGTGTGCAAACTGTTGCATCCTCTGAATTCATTGAAGATGACGTGAAAAAGTTGTTTGGATGCTTTATTATGTGTGGGGATCCTATAAAAAAATAAAATAAAAACCCAGCTTGTCTGCTTCCTGGAAAGAAAAGTGGTCAAAGATAAAGATGAACCTGATGGGGTTGACACCGCAATTAAACTTGAAAACATTTTTTTTATGTGCGCATTAAAAATCATGTTCAAACCAATAAACAAAATGAATAAACACAATATCATTGTACGGGGATTATGTATCTATAAAAACAGAACACAAGGCTCCCACTCTCCCTTGCTCTCTCCCTCCTGTCCTGTGTCAGCTGTGCTCAGTTTACTGCAAAAGATATGTGAGTTTATTGCAGGAGGACTTTGGGAAAAGGGATCCCTGAGCTTTGTATGAGCCAGTAAAAAAGTCTGTCAATCTGCTAACGCCACCTGTCAATCCATGCTCTGATTTAGCACTAGGAAGGCTCCATGAAAGACCAAAGGATCCATACTTAACGGAGAATCCATAATGGATGTCATAATGTAAAGGTAAAAAGATAAAGGTAAAGGACCCCTGGACAGTTAAGTCCAGTCAAAGGTGACTATGGGGTGTGGTGCTCATCTCGCTTTTAGGCCGAGGGAGCCGGCGTTTGTCCACAGACAGCTTTCCAGGTCATGTGACCAGCATGACTAAACCGCTTCTGGCACAATGGAACAACATGATGGAAACCAGAGCGCACGGAAACATCATTTACCTTTTCCCAAAAACAGCCATTTATCTACTTGCACTGGCGTGCTTTCGAACTGCTAGGTTGGCAGGAGCTGGGGCAGAGCAACGGGAGCTCAGTCCATCATGGGGATTCAAATCACTAACCTTCTGATCAGCAAGCCCAAGAAGAGGCTCAGTGGTTTAGATCACAGTGCCACCCAGTTCATATGCATTTCTTACCAGTTATGGAAGGAGGGGTGTGGCCACCTCTCCATTGACATTCTGGAGCCTTTCTCTCCAGAGGTACAATATTTATTTGAGTGGTTATCTATTTAAGATATTTTTTAAGCTGCCTTTTAAGTCAACAGCTGTCACAAGGAGAAGCCCATTTAAAAAATGCAATAGTCATCATCAGACATAAAACATATGGAGCCAGCATTAAGCCTACAATCCTATTCTCGTACGATGAGAATCGTACAATCCTATTCTCGTAGGATGAGTTGGACCCATTGGTCCATCCTGCTCACTATGGCCTCCACTGACAAGCAGCAGCAGATCTCCAGGGGTTCAGAGCTACCTGGGGATGCCAGTGATTGATCTTGAGTCCTTCAACAGGCAAGTAAGATGCTCTGACATTAACCTATGGCCCCTTTACCTATGAGGGAATGATAGGGACCATTAGATATTTTGGAGCTTGCTCTGTAACCCTGACACCCTACCATTGTTGGAGATCAGGTACTGGTAGGGCCAAAGAGGGGCATATGGAGGGCAGTTTAAAGGTGTGTTGGGGGAGAAGAGGGAAATATATTACAGCAGTGTTTCTCAGCCTGTGGGTCCCCAGATGTTGTTGGACTACAATTCCCATCATTCCTAGCCAGCATAACCAGTGGTGATGGATGATGGGAGTTGTAATCCAACAACGTCTGGGAACTCACAGGTTGAGAACCGCTGTATTAGAGCCAAATAATTCAGAGTCATTTAAACTCCTGTTCTCTTCCAAACCAGAGAGAGTACCAGGGGAGACTACCTGCTCAAAATCTCTCTTCTGTCACTCTGTTGGCTTCAGCAGTGATGGAATGTGGGTCCTCAAATTTCAGCAGCGCCCTGTGCAACTCTAAAATTTGGTGCCCCCAACCTCTTGCACTTCATTCTACAGTGTTGTTTCGATGTGCCTTGCACCTCTGGCTCCAGAACCCATTACCCCCCCCCCCGACATGCCAGAGGAACAAAAAGGTTTGGGATCCTGCACCTGCCACACACCCCAGCAAGCTCCCTACTGCAAACAGAAGTTTTCTGCAGGTGTATTGGGAGGAATTAGGTAGCATCTTGTTAAATTAGGTAGTATCCCATTAAAATGCAAACGAAATCAAATGCCTCTCCACAACAGTCAAACACACCGGATTAAGAAAACACACACACAAAGAGAAAGCAAGAAAGTCTGTGTATGTGTGTGTGTGTGTGTGTGTGTGTGTGTGTGTATTATTTCTCTGTTCCTGAATTATACACACATATAGTTTGCCATGCTCATGAAAAGCTGCCCAACAGAAGTCAGATAAAATAACTAGAGAGTTTAATATGATTTCCGCTGGAAGAAAAACTGGACCAGATGTTTTAAAAATCCATATCTTAATGATAGGTAAATAATCCTTTAGTATCTCAGATGTACATGCTACAGGCAGGAACTTTCTATTCATGAACACTTTTTTATTCTTGTATGCTATTACCACCCGAGATATTGCCATATTGGAAGATACATTCTTACACTGATAAATAGACTGCATAAACAATATGTGCCCCCACCTCCTTAAGCAAGATAATGCTAGCACATTTCAACAATAATGGCTCCCCTGCAGCAGACTAAACCCCCCTTCTTTTTCTAAATGCTAACAAGTACAGCTCTGAGGTTGCCCACGTAATGAAAAACAGGGGTAAAATAACCGCAGTGCATTGAATTTCCCATGCCTCGCCTCTTCCATCTTGGGCGATAATGCGGCTGATTTCTTTATCCCCATGTATTCGGATGGAACAATGTCTGTGTGCTTATTTCTGCTAAACACCTTCCATTTTCTCTCTCACTATTTAAATAATTCTCAGTCAGGTGTCAATAAAGTTTTTGAGAGCCATGCATATATTGGCTGGCTACTCCATTTCAAAGGTTGAAAGGAGACTGCAATCCCGCAGTCAGTAGTGCCACAAGTCCCTGCATGGCGCACTGTAGAGTAAGCTGCTAAGAATAACTTGCAGCTCTGCATGGGGCCACCAAATTCTCTTCGATAAGTTGACCCGAGAAAGCTGAAAATAAATATGTCCATTATTGTCAGGAGTGGCTGAAGGCTGAGGGCAGAAGGGGTGAGTGGCTGAAGGCTGTCTCTGACTTCTCTTGCCTGCCTAGAATGTGTCACTGAACTATCATAATGCCTCTTGGGGTGCATTCCGACATAGGGAATATTGTGCTATCTTTCCTGATTATAATGCTAGTGCTTCTGACTCATTTTCTAATGTTCCTCTCACACACCAGTACCTGTTGTGTTGTTGATCTAATATATCAGAACGTCATGCATGCCCATTGTCTTTGTCCATGGAGTTTTCTTGGCAGGGATACTGGAGTGGCTTGCCGGTTCCTCCTCCAGGTGGATCACGTTTGGTCAAGACTCTCCACTATGACCTGTTCATCTTGGGTGCCCTGCTTGGCATAGTTCATAGCTTCTCTGAGTTATTCAAGACCCTTCGCCACAGCAAGGCTGTGATCCATGAAGGAAGTGAAAGCTGGACCATAAAGAAGGCTGATCGCCAAAGAATTGATGCTTTTGAATTATGGTGCTGGAGGAGACTCTTGAGAGTCCCATGGACTGCAAGAAGATCAAACCTATCCATTCTTAAGGAAATCAGCCCTGAGTGCTCACTGGAAGGACAGATCGTGAAGCTGAGGCTCCAATACTATGGCCACCTCATGAGAAGAGAAGACTCCCTGGAAAAGACCCTGATGTTGGGAAAGATTGAGGGCACAAGGAGAAGGGGACCCTGATGTTGGGAAAGATGGAGGGCACAAGGAGAAGGGGATGACAGAGGACGAGATGGTTGGATAGTATTCTCGAAGCTACCAGCATGAGTTTGACCAAACTGCGGGAGGCAGTGGAAGACAGGAGTGCCTGGCGTTCTCTGGTCCATGGGGTCACGAAGAGTCAGACACGACTAAACGACTAAACAACAACAACATGCATGCCCTCCAATATGTCCAGGCCCCGAACCAGGATGTATGTGTTTTGGGCTGCACTCCTGGGCGAGTCGCTTGACCCGTGTGCAATTCTAACCCCTGAAAAAGTCATTGGGGGGGGGGGGTGAGATCATGGTGACCAAAATGGCTGCCATGCTCTCACCTGAAAAAACAGGATTTCACAGTTTTTTGCAGGACAGTTGAGGGACATGTGTCACTGTCACCCCCTGGGCTGCTTGTAAGTAAGAAGGCAGGCAGGTGGAGCCTGGCTGAGAGCAGACTGAATCTTTTGGGACAGTGTCCCATTTGTCCTAATGGACCAGCCCCCACTGATTTCAATCTACCTCCTTCCAACTAAACAGTTGCACGTGTGTTTAAAAATTGAAGCTTTTCGTAAGGACAAGAGCGGCCTTCAAGGACGCATATACACACATTTTGCAGGGTAGCTACTTACCTGGTCTTAACTTTTCTTCCTTCAAAAAAATTAATCCCCAAGATTTTCTTGGAGAAGATCTACTTCTGGATAAGGCCTAGTCACTTACCAGATGAAGCTGATTTGTTCAGCTCTGGTTGTTAGTCTAGAAAGCCATGAGGCCTTGGAGAACAATACCGTGAACTTCTATCAATGATCAGCATCTTTTGCTCTTAAATTCCAATATGTTTATTTTTAAATAATCTAAGGAGCCCAGTAATCACATGGCATCCTGGAGACCGTAGGAACACAGAAAGCTGTGTTGGTCCATAGAATGCATTGGTCCATCTGTGTATGCCACCTGGCAATGAATCTCAAGGGTTTAAGATGCTCCCAGACCTACCTGGAGATGCCAGGAATTGAAGCCGAGAACTTCTGCATGCAAGGAGGATACTCTACCGCTGCCATTCTGCAGGCGCAGAGAGAAATCTCTGATATCAGAGAGGGGGATCCAAAGTCAGGTGCACCATCCTTGTCACTGCAGACACTTCTGGGTCCCTGGCTGTATGAATCTTGGAGCTCTGAATAGTGTGTACACTGTGGGCTGCTTGGGTGCAGATCAAGGGAAGCCATTGTATCCAAAGGATCCTTCCTGATCTCTCTGGCACACCTCCAGACCTGAGATCAAACTGCCAACCCAGGAACTGACATAGTTCAATCTTACTTATTTCTCTTCCATTTTTCCAAATGGTAGGGAAATGGTTTACTTTAAGAAGGGAATAGAAACGGGTGGAGAGAAAAGAGTTCTCTCACTTTCTGCCCTCACTTCCAGCTGCTAGTGAGAGCCTGGGCAAGCCACTGGAAGCAGAAATTTTAGCCGCCTGCGGTTCCCCTCCCACAGTGCCTTTGGGCAAGGTCTTCAGCTCGGCGGTCGAACATTTGCTTTGTGCCCAGAAAGTCCTGGGCTCCTATCCCCAGCATCTTCAGTTGGCGTGGGACAAACCCCCTCCCTCCACGCCTGTAAAGCTGGAGAGCTGCTGGCAGTCAGTGTAGACAATAGTGAGTTAGATGGTCTGGTTCAGTATAACGCAACTTCCTGTGGATTTCATCTGAAAGGACTACAGTGGTACCTCGGGCTACATACGCTTCAGGTTACATACACTTCAGGTTAAAGACTTCGCTGACCCAGAAATATTACCTCGGGTTAAGAACTTTGCTTCATGATGAGAATAGAAATCGTGCGGTGGCGGCGCGGCGTCAGCGGGAGGCCCCATTAGCGAAAGTGGTGCTTCAGGTTAAGAACAGTTTCAGGTTAACAACAGACCTCCAGAACAAATTAAGTTCTTAACCCAAGGTACCACTGTGCATTGTGTGAAAGTGCTTCTCTGTATTTGTTGTTATTTAGTCGTTTAGTCGTGTCCAACTCTTCGTGACCCCATGAACCAGAGCATGCCAGGCACTCCTGTCTTCCACTGCCTCCCGCAGTTTGGTCAAACTCATGCTGGTAGCTTCAAGAATGCTGTCCAACCATCTTGTCCTCTGTCGTCCCCTTCTCCTTGTGCCCTCCATCTTTCCCAACATCAGGGCCTTTTCCAGGGAGTCTTCTCTTCCCATGAGGTGGCCAAAGTATTGGAGTCTCAGCTTCAGGATCTGTCCTTCCAGTGAGCACTCAGGGCTGATTTCCTTCAGAATGGAGAGGTTTGATCTTCTTGCAGTCCATGGGACTGCAATTTCTCTGTATTAAGAAACGCTTTATGGTATAATCTGGTAACATGTGGTTGCGATGGCCTTCTCTTGAAAGACTCGGGTGCATGATGGTTTTACCCCAGGTACCTTGCCTCTGCAGCTTTTGATCAGGTGTGGGCCAGAGGCAGGTCGCAGGGACCCCTCCATGCAAAAATGATGTCAGGGATTGAAATGGGAAAAAGGATTGCATGGAAAAGGTGAGTGGGGTGTTTGCTTCCACACCTTTTCCCCAGGGACCACTTTCAGCTCCCAATCTCATTTTCTGCAGCTCCCAACACCTCCTCATGCTCATCTCATCAGGCTTCCTTCCATCCTTCTTGTTCCTTCCCTCATTTCCCCCCCTGGGTTTTAAAATATCTTTTTCTCTCTCTGACCCCGCCCCACCCCTCTTCATCCATTTAGTTTCAGAACAATGGGAAATGTTGGTATTTTGACTGATTGACTGATTGATGTTGTTTGCAAAAAGTCCCCCCCCCCACCCCGCTTGCATGGCTTGGGAAAAAAGATGCTGCCTGAAAACAAACTGGCAGTCTTTTGCCATGTGTGTATGTGTAGCACACTGAATTTAGAAAGGAATTAATTTCCCTTGTTTTCCAGAGCAGGAGATGTATTGGTCTTGTGGTGTTTGTGTGCATAGGAGAGTAATCACACAAAACCTAAGTTGCGTAGGATTGAATAAACTACAGTCGTACCTCGGGTTACGGACTTAATTCATTCTGGAGGTCCGTTCTTAACCCGAAACTGTTCTTAACATGAGGCACGCTTTCGCTAATGGAACCTACTGCTGCCACTGCGCCTCCAGCACGAGATTTCCATTCTCGTCCTGGAGCAAAGTTCTCAATCTAAGGTACTAATTCCAGGTTAGCAGAGTTTGTAATCCGAAGTGTTTGTAACCCGAAGCATCTGTAACCCGAGGTACCACTGTAATCTGGGGTTGTGCGCCCATCTCACTTAAGAGGCCAGGGGCCAGCATTGTCCGGAGACACTTCCGGGTCACGTGGCCAGCGTGACATCGCTGCTCTGGCCAGAGCCAGAGCCAGAGCCGCACACGGAAACGCCGTTTACCTTCCCGCTGGTAAGCGGTCCCTATTTATCTACTTGCACCCGGAGGTGCTTTCGAACTGCTAGGTTGGCAGGCGAATCTGAAGTAGTTATGGTGAAAATTGAAGCAAAGTGGTCTGTATTCCAGATTAGTTAAAGCAGAAAACTGTAGTCTTTGGCTCCACCCACTGATTGCATGTGGTCCCAAAGGATTACCCCCAAGGGAATGCAGCCCTCCAACAGAAGATAGTCTGTCCACCCCTGAACTAGTTGGTGACTGGGTATAAGAAGCTGTGTGCATGCTGACTTATGAAAAGAACTGAACACCTTGAGTTATAAGAGAACAGGACTGTATACTGATCAGGGTTTTAACCAGCCAATTACAAGGTGGCACAGGGGACTATTGTGGGGAAGATGATCAGCTGTGACATCTGTCCCTTCTATTAGCATAGGACATATTTCATTTAGGCCACTTACTAGCATCTGCTAAGAGCTGATTGGCACAACCCAGTAGGAAAGATTTTAGCTTGGGGACATGCTTTTCATGTAGAAAGCCTGAGATGGTCCCTGGGATTTCCAGCAAAAAGGGTCAATCAAAGTGAAAGAACTATGCCTTAAGGGAGGCCCTGCAAGTCAGAGCAGCCAACACTAGTCTAGATGTGCAAATAGGCGGGCATGTTAGGTGGGCACCATTGCCGTTATAAGAGAACAAGGGAGGTGTTCATAGTGAGTTGCACTGTTTAGAAGCATTTGTTACATGCCCTTTGCAAAAAGTCCAACAGCAAGATGCAACAGAAATACAATCGTATCTAAAATCAGGGGTGGGGAACAATTGGTCCTCAGGGTGCTGCTGAACTATAGCTCCCATCAGCCTTAGGAAACATGGCCAGGTACAAGGTGAGTTGTAGTTCAGCAGCATTTGGAGGGTCAACCGTTCCCCACACCTAAAGTACAGCTTCTGATGCAAAAGGGGAGACTCACGTTCAGCCATGGCTGAAAGCCTTGCTGAAAAGGTGCACCGTGGTGAAAGGGTGCAAAATAGACACCAACTGCACATCCAGGGACAGGGATTTAGAGCTTGGGGGCCACCACAGAGAAGTCTCTTCCATATGCTGCCACATCCCTCTCTAAGGATGGAGGAACTGCTAACAGAGGCAGCTTCCAATCTTCTTAATTTTGAATTGAAATTCAGTCCTAAATAGTGGATTAAAATGTTAGCATGAGGCTGATTCTAGCTGTTGGTGACCTAGACATGGGAAGCGGATACCACCCACAGCCAGTTTGGTATGTGTCGAGGACTGTGCCTCAAGGTCAAATCTAAAGTGGACATCAAAAGCCCCAGAGAAAAAGAGGGTCGTGTGGATTAGCCTCCAAGCTATCACCATCAGAGGAATAATCTAGCAGGCTGTTAATGACTCAGGAAAAGATTGCCTTTTTTCCATTTTTTAAAATCAAGGTTTTTATTAATGTAAAATCAATGGCACAAAAGAAAAATCAAAGTTACAAAACATAGGAGCAGTACAGAGGTTTTATTTTTCTAAAAAAAGGTAGAAAGCAGATAATGTAGAAAAATAAAGGAAGAAAAACACACCATGAAAGCCACATTTCCTTATTGGATGGAGGGAAGAAAGTTTTGCATATCTGAATTTGATGTATGAGGAATGAAATGCCACCAAATGATGAAGAAACGTTCCAGGTTTTCCTTACCCTTAGAAACATGTACATTGTGAGTTGCTTTCTCTGCAATAGCCACATATTCCTGTAGCACAACAAGAGGTTTAAGTCACACAGGGCCTTCCATTTCTGGACCAAATAAGTTATCGAAAGCCAGCATCCATGTAAGAAGCTCCTTTGATCAGAAAGTTGCTGCTTGTCCTTTTTTTCTGATGAAATTGGCTGGTGGGCTTGTTTTCACATAATGCTTTTGTCAATCTCTTCTCAGCAGACCATCCACCATTGACACTGTTGACATGCTATACATGTCATCCAGGAGGGAAAGTGGCAACTGGACTGGAAATGGTTCCTTATCCCTGCTCTGTATACATTGGTAAGGTAAAGGACCCCTGGATGGTTAGGTCCAGTCAAAGGCGACTATGGGGCGTGGCACACATCTCGCTTTTCAGACCGAGGAAGCCAACATTTGTCCACAGACAGCTTTCCAGGTCATGTGGCCAGCGTGACTAAACCGCTTCTGGCCAGCCTGGCAGTTCAAAAGCACACCAGTGCAAGTACATAAATAGGTACCACTGCGGCGGGAAGGTAAATGGTGTTTCCATGCACACTTCTGTCACGGTGTTCCATTGTGCCATAAAATCATATCCTAGAGCTTTAAACAGTGTGAATGTGGCCATTGTCCCTTCCATTTAGCCAGGGCATCTGAATAGGGCTATTTATGCTAAGTATGTGGTCTGGGGTGCACTCCATTGTTCCTCAAGACAAACAGGTGTCAACAAGCATAGCATCCACCTCTCTTTTACTCAGAGTGCATCTGATGAAATGAAGGACTTAGCCGAGTCATGCTCATTCATTTCAATGGGTCTACTCTGAGCAAAAACTAGCCCAAATTGTCAAGAGACCACAGCCGCAACTGAAACACGACACATCCAATTTTTCCTCTGGTCCTCAGTGGCTCCTGCTCGCTCCATCTCATGTGGCTGGAGAGGGGATTTTGAGAACTGAGCTCTCTAGTGTTTTTCAAGAGGAATAGATTTCTGATGGATTTCTGCTTCTCAGTAACTGAAAACATCTCAGGGCTCCCATTTACCTGTACTGTGACACTTTCCCCCCTCCTTCCTCTGTACCAGCAGGTGGAGAGAAACAGCAACAGAGCCAGGAAAGAGTTGTTCCTTGCTAAAGTAATTGAGGGCAGCAGGTACAAGAGCCTGCGAGTGTTCAAATGTTAACAAGAATGTATGAGGAATATAGAGAACACTCCGGGAGCTACGGAAAAGAGAGGGGAGGGGAGGATGAGCTTTTTCTTCTGAGTACTTTAATATACTCCGGGAGATCTAGTGATCTATATTAAACAATTCTTTCTCAGCATTCATTAGGAAACATGACATCCTTTTTTTCCTATTTGAAAATGATTGAATTGGAGTACAGATTTGTAGCCAAGATGAAGGACTCTGTGGAGTTGATTGTAAACAGAGTTTAACAAGAACCCAGGAATTATATATCTTCGGGTGATGGTGGGGGAAAGGAGGTTTCAACAGGTCTGAGACATAATTGAAGTCGTAAAAGAGACGTATTATTATTGATCAGCGGACACTGGTGCATTAGGGGAAATGGTGCTGCCCCACAAACCTCAGTTTGCCCCCAGCCCCCCCAAGTGCCTTATAATTTATATCCAATTTAGGGGGTGGCACTAGCTCTTAACCTCCTCCTCCCTAGTCTCTGTTTTATTCCTAAGGAACTCAGCAGGGTGGAAGATGGGGATAAAACTAGACTTAGGGTTCATCTATACTTTCATTTGTCCCCCTGTTTTCTCCTGGGGAAACTTGCTCTTTACCAATGAATCGGAGCAAACGTCAATCAGATTTCCCATGGGTTGATGTTTGCACTGATTCAGTGCTAAATAGAAGGTTTTCCCTGGGAAAGTGTTGGCGCAAATGGAAAACCACGTGGACCCATGCATAGAAAGCATGGGGGCAAGCAGAAAACTGCTCAGACCCACACATTCTCTGCAAGGGGAGGGAAATAGTGAATGCCAAAAAAGTGGAGAGGGGCCAGTTAGGGAAAAAGAAAAGAGAGAGGAAGTTCTGCTGAGTGATCAGCAGTCCCGACTGTTGCTACCGCTCCGAAAAATAAAAGGAGAAGCCTCCAAATTTGCTGCCTGCAAATGGGGCTGCAGACTTGGGAACAATTTCCAGAAGGAGAGCGCAGGAGGGGCCCCAAAGCATGCAGAGGGGCATATGAAACTGGGCCCCCAAGACCACTGCTCTCTAAGGCCTCCTGTGCTTATATCATCCTCTTACTGGGAATGGGATTAGTGGTACAGTGAAGGCTGGTTCACACTGAGCAACAGGGACTGGACCCACCAGCCTCAGCCAGCTCCCACCAGCCTGCCTTGTTACAACCAGACCAGAGATGCTTCTCTTGGCTGTCAGTCCTTTCTCCTCAGTCTCAGTTTTGCCCTTGCAGAACTCAACAGGGAGGAGGGTGTGTGTATGACAAACCTAGAACCATCTGCCTCCACCTACTGTTGGCCTCATTCCCTGCTGCCCCACCAGACCCAGGAGGCACCAGCCACCACTGGGAACAGTACATTTTGCATGCAAAGGTCCCACATTCAATTACTGGCATCTTCCCGCATGAGAAGACTCCTGTCCGAATCCCTGAAGGGCTGCTACAGATCACTGGATGCAGCTGAGCAAGATAGACTAATGGCAGCTTGCTCTGTTGCCCCATCAGAAGTCTTCAGAAGTCTTTTTTATCATCTAGTCCAGCATCCTGCTCTCACAGTGCCTAGCCAGAAGCCTATGGGAAACCAGCAAACATCACAACAGTACTCTCCCCTGCTGTGATTTCCAGCAACTGGTATTCAGAAGGATGTATCATCTCTGATTTTGGAAGTTTCGCCCAAATGGCCAGTTGGGGAGATATTGCAGATCTACTTTGTCCTGTGAACTGGAGGTTCCCTACCAATGTTTTCAGAAGAACATATCATTTATCCCAATGAAATGTTTGCAAAACCTTTTGCTCCACATTGAGAAGCAAAAGCCAATGAAAGGGAAAGAAATGGAGTCAAAGAGCAAAGGGAGCTTGTGCCAGGTGAGAAAAGACAAAAGGAAACCAGCAGGAGGGGAGGGTTTTGCTTCCATATTACATGCTCATCACACCTTTAACTTGAGTATTACTGATCCAACTTAACTTACCACAGGCAACCACAGCAATAGGTTGTGCATACAGTTAGCCTAATATAAGCACGGAGTGTACTTTGAGGCTTCTTTAATGAAGGCAATTTGTCGAATGTGCAAAACATTATTAAAATGGTTTTGAGTTCAGAATTTTTATTTTTTTTTAAAAAAATGTTTCTTAAAGGAAAGAGGAGCAAGAGAAGGAAAGACATCAATTAACAGACTTGGTTCCAAAGGCCAGAGGCTGGGGGAAAGGGAGAAATTTGCGAAATCATTTTTTGACATGGCGGTGATGTACCGAGGCCACCACAAACTGACATCGCCAAGCATAGCAGCCTGCCATCACGGCTCAACACATTCTTCTTCAATCCAGATTTCAAAACATTTTCCAGGATGTGATGAACAGTGATCATGGGGAACACATTGTTGGGCATTCGCGAGACTCTTCATCACACTGAGAAATGAAAACTTCACCATACACACACAAAAAATGCCACATGGCAATTGTCATCATCATTGGCATGGACCCAAGTGGTCCCAGAAGCCAGGGATCAGAAGCCTCATAGCTGGGCATTGACTTTGGTCCTCCAGAATTCTCTATCTAAGCATTGGGTCTCTGCATCTGCAGATCACACCCCTCAACAGCACTGCTCCAGGCTGTCTCTGACTTCCCTTGACTGCCTAGAATGTGTCACTGAACTGTCATAATGCCTCTTGGAGTGCATTCCGACGTGGGGAATATTGTGCTATCTTTCCTGATTATAATGCTAGTGCTTCTGACTCATTTTCTAATGTTCCTCTCACACTCCAGTACCTGTAGTGTTGTTGATCTAATATATCAGAACGTCATGCATGCCCTCCAGGCCCCGAACCAGGATGTGTGTGTTTCGGGCTGCGCTCCTGGGTGAGTCGCTTGACCCGTGTGCCATTGTAACCCCTGAAAAAAGTCGTTGTTTTGGGGGTGAGATCATGGCACCCAAAATGGCTGCCATGCTCTCACGTGAAAAAACAGGATGTCACAGTTTTCCCGGGACAGTTGAGGGACATGTGTCACATTGCCCCCTGGGCTGGTTGTAAGTAAGAAGGCAGGCAGGTGGAGCCTGGCTGAGAGCAGACTGAATCTTTTGGGGGCAGTGTCCCATTTGTCATAATGGACCAGCCCCCACTGATTTCAATCTACCTCCTTCCAACTAAACAGTTGCACGTGAGTTTAAAAATTGAAGCTTTTGGTAAAAGGACAAGAGCGGCCTTCAAGGACTCATAAACACATATTTTGCAAGGAGCTACTTACCTGGTCTTAACTTTATTTTTTTCTCCAAAAAAATTAATCCCCAAGATTTTCTTGGAGAAAATCTAATTCTGGATAAGGCCTAGTCACTTACCAGATGAAGCTGATTTTGACTAAACGATTATCTTATGTATGATATAAGACCCTTCTAGTCTGCATTTGAGCAAGTTCATAAGCTTTCAATTATATCCCCGGGTGAATAATATAAATCTTTCTCCTGATCAAGTTCAGTGAAGAATGCATTTTTTTAAAAAAAGGATTTTGCAAACAAGGAAACTCATCACTTCAAGATTACCCTATGTCATTAGAAATATCAACTGTTTTCATTCATTATTAAGCCAAATGTATGAACAATTTGTAACAAAGAGAGAAGAAAGTAGATGGAGAGAGAAACTGGGGATGATTTGTTTATATTAGAAGAATCTGTCTCTTGTGCTTTCCTTTATGCATGGAAAGAATGAAAATTATTTTCACCATTTATATGCAATTATGCAGGCAGTGGTCTTTCCTCTCTCTTAAGCACTAAAATAGTGTTAATGATTTCTAAATGCTGTATTAGGCGTACACTATTATCAGCCCAATGGTAATTTGAAGTGGTGGGGGAACACCCCAAACCTGCATTATGCAAAATATATCAAGTGTTTTAAAATAAATCTTCTCTGTAACATACCACAGGGAATGCTGAATCCCAGGTGGGTTAATAACATGTGAATGTGCAAGAGTTGGAGTGAACAATTATTAGAATGGAGCGCTTGGATTTTAAGGATACAAGCTGTGGACAGTGTTATGAGCTCAAAAAGCAAATGAAAAACAAAGTCCTCTGGAGCTATTGTACTGTACTCTACTGTGCTGCTGCAAACCGTGTCTTTTCTGGACAGTGAATATATTGCAGGTTTATAACAGTGCAATGGGTGTGGGACACATATATGCAAATGTTTGGAAACAGACACTGGGAACAGCAAATGGCTGATGCTGCTGTGCTGGGTGAACTGAACCTATCGTAATTCGCAAGTCGCTCGGTGAATTGCAAATTCAACAGTATAAACTCAGAGGAAAGTTTTCTATTGTTGCAAGGTTTCAAAGTGTCTTTGAATTTTTGCACATGTGCACCACAAAAGCACATCATGAGAAGGTGGTGTGTGTTCTTTTTGGCCTGTGAACCAAAAACACAGAATGGTGTGTGTGTGTGTGTGTGTGTGTGTGTGTGTGTGTGTGTAAGCACTGGTGATGTTCCTTGAGGAATGAAGATTCTCTTTAGCCATTATCGCTCACATGTCTCCAGTCATTGAGGGGGGCACTAAAGAAGTGACTACTGGCTCTGTCCCTCTGTGACATTCGTCATAACCCATCTTGCAGCCTCCTATGTGTTCAAGAGGCATTTCTGCAACAGGGAGACAGCTTTACTCATCTGGGCTTGCTGCATAATGGGCAGCCCTGTTAAATAGTGCAGGAAGCCAAGATGAGCACTGTTGGCTTCCACTAAAGATTTTTAAGCATCCCACAGAGAGGACTGTAAAGACAGGTTGTGTCAGGAATGCAGTGGAGGGAGAGGGGCCAATGATTATGCCCCCCCTCAAGTGATTGGAATCACATATGTCCTTATTTTCCAGGGACAGCCCTGGCTTTGCAGAAGCCACCCCAATTTCTGATTTGATCCCAGAATGTCCCGCTTTTCCTCACGACGTCCCTATTTTCACCGGTGAAATGTTGGAGAGTATGGAGTTATGCAACCCCCGAGCCAAGGAGATAAGTAATGATGCAACCTTTACAAGACAACTGAAGGCAGCCCTGTATATGGATTTTTTTAAAAAAAGTTCAACATTTTGTTATGTTTTTATATATGTTGGAAGTTGCCCAGAGTGGCTTGGGCAACCCAGTCCGATGGGAGGTATATAAAATCATCATCATCATCATCATCATCATGGAATAGGATGTCCCTATTTTCAGCGGAGAAATATTGGAAAGTATGGAATCACCGGACAGGGAATGAATAGATATGGTTTTGTTGTGAAGAAAAGTGCAGTATTCTCCTAGCATGGCTAGGGTAACAAGGAAACAACTGCAGGAATCCTAAGGTAGATTCAAGCCAGACAAGAAGAACTTTTTCACAGAAAACAAACTATGAAATTCACTGCTAGAATTTGTGTTGATGGCCACCAACTGGGGCTGCTTTAAAAGGGGTTCAGAAAAATTCACAGAGATAAGGCAATCAACTAGTTGTGATGACTGCAATACTACTTCCAGGATCATAGTCAGTGTGCCTCTGAATATCGGTCAATGGGGAACAACGTGAGGAAGGAGCTATTGCATTTTTGGCCTGCTTGGCAGCTTCCGATGGGTATCTAGCTAGAGACTTTTGGGTCTTCTTAGGTTAAGGGTCCCTTAAGTAGAAGCACAGCATGTCAACAAAGTGATTCAAGGTTTCAACTTCCAGTTTGTGGCCTGAGAGCAGAATGTGGAAGACGCTCATATCCAACTGGACACTTTCAGGATCTTGCGATAAACTCTAATGGCAAATATATTTTGACAAGGAAGGAGGAAGGAAGGGCCTTTGACGAACGGAGGTAAATTAATATGCTCGCAGCTCCCTTTTGCATTGTGGTACCAGCCTCGCATAGAAAAGAGCAAGTGAGTTGAACGAGGCCCTGTTAAATTCCCCCACTAATCTGATGAGAAGAGGGAGAGACAGACAGCGAGAGTTCACTTGGCTAATTTTCTAGCCAGAAGCTACAACAATGTTTCTATTAGGAGATATGAAAAGAGACAAAGAGATATAATAACTATAGATTGGCATTGCTGGCCAGAAGACGAGCTCACTCTGCTTTAGGGTGGGAGGCCAAGCTCCTGAGGGGGAATTTTGTGTTTTAATACATTCTTTTTGGGGCTATTTCTATCTGCACATTAGATTAACACTGAATGAAAATAAAGGTTTTTTTAAAAAAAGAAAGAAAGAAAACCATGGAAAATTGTCTGTTCAGTTAGCTTGCATAAAAGTGAGACAAAAATGCATTGACCTTGCATTGTCCTCCCCTCTGAGGATGTGTGAAATTCAAAATCATATTATTCGGCTCACAGAGACAGGTTTCTTGCTTTTCCCCTTTTCATCTATTGTTTATTTTGCATCTATTCTAAGGGGAATATGAGCATCTGATGATCTGGGATACAAAACTCTTGGACCTTTTACATTTTTTATATATTTCGCATGTACTCCTTAAACCAGTTGTTCTCTGCCTCTGCACTGAGTGGGTACACTAGGAAAGGATTCACTCAAACAATTAAAGACTCCCATGAAGTTGGAGGACTTTGTAGGTCAGCCTTCCCCAAACTGCTTCCCTTCAGATGTTGTGGGACTACAGCTGCCATCAGCCCCATCCAGCATGGCCATTGTTTGGGGACAGTGAGAGTTGTACTCCAAAACATATGGAGGACAACAGGTTGGCGAAGCCTGTGGTAAACAAATTACAATGGTACCTCGGGTTACATACGCTCCAGGTTACATACGCTTCAGGTTACAGACTCTGCTAACCCAGAAATAGTGCTTCAGGTTAAGAACTTTGCTTCAGGATGAGAATAGAAATTGTGCAGCAGCAGCGCAGTGGCAGTGGGAGGCCCCATTAGCTAAAGTGGTGCTTCAGGTTAAGAACAGTTTCAGGTTAAGAACGGACCTCCGGAACGAATTAAGTACTTAACCCGAGGTACCACTTTAATGGAAGGAAAGGTCTGTCAATAGCTCCTAGGCAAATACTGGTTGCTGGAGAATGTCTACCAACTTCTTGTGGGCTTCCTGGAAGTGCCAAGATGGCCACACTGTAGCAGAAGAACTAATGGTCTCATTCAGCTGGATTCCTCCTCCTCCTCCTCCTCCTCCTCTTCATCATCATCATCATCATCATTTATTTATACCCTGCATTTCCTCCTGACAGGACTCCAGGCAAGTTTATAGATCAAAACATAGAAAAATCAATCATTAAAAAACAACTGAACATATGTAAGATTGAAACTATATACATATATAAAATCTGTTTGGAAACATAGAGATAATCACAATAAAAATAGCTTGGCGCCAGACTTTTCATTAAAAGCAGTCAGTTTTGAAAAGCATGTTGGAAGAAGAAGTTTTTCACCTACTGGTAGAAAGAAGAGCAATCCAACCCCCTTTTCCAGACTGGACTGAGCACATGTGCCTCTCTGTCCAGTTCTGCTGGCCAAGCCAGCTTCACACCACCAATACCTATGCAGAGCTTTGCCTTCTGTCCACCAAATGTGTGGTGCTGGGAGTGTCCCCACAAGTGCAGGCCCTGAAACAGGATGTCCCAGGCAGAGGTGTACCCTAGGGATTGGCGAAACTGGCCCCCACTTGGGGTGCAGGCCCAGTGTGTGTGTGTGTGTGTGTGTGTGTGTGTGTGTGTGCGTGTGCACACAGAAATCAGCTACAAGACTACAGAGTGCATGACATAGAGGTGTGTTGTGACACAGGAGAAGCTTCCCATCCTTCTTGCACTGTGGCACATAGGAGTGCAAATTTTTCACTCTTGCCCTCCTCACTCTGGACCTTCAGTATTCCTAAAGGAGAGTCTCCACCCCCATCCTTCTGCCCGGACACTGAAGTCCAGCTCCGAGGGCCTTATGGCAGTTCCCTCCTGCAAGAAACCAAGTTACAGGGAACCAGGCAGGGGGCCTTCTTGGTAGTGGCGCCAGCCCTGTGGAATGCCCTCCCACCAGATGTCAAGGAAATAAACAACTATCTGACTTTTGGAAGGCGTGTGAAGGCAGCCCTGTTTAGGAAAGCTTTTAATGTTTGATGTTTTATCATGTTTTTAATATTCTGTTGGGAGCCTCCCAGAGTGGCTGGGGAAACCCAGCCAGATGGGTGGGGTAAATAATAATAATAATGTCTAATATGGCTATTGTGCTTAAGTGATTTTTTCATAGAGAGGGCAGCTCATTGTCAAGGGCACAGGGGATCCTATGCTGTAAGCCGCCTTGAGCATTGTTTTTTTAACTATGGAAAGGTGGCATACAAATTAAAAATGATGATGATGATGATCCTAGGTACGCCTCTGACAGGGAGGAGCTGAGCCTTCCCGGGATTTATGGGATCCTGAGATGATCCCAGTCCCTGCATCAATGCTAGACTGGTGCAGAGATTGTACTGCCCCTGCTATGTGTGACTGAGGTGCGGATGAGTCCTTGGCACAACCACTTCTTAAAACCCTCTGCTCAGTGCCTGGCGTTTGAATTGTCCTCCAATGCTGCAATCCTAAAACACTTTCTAGGGATTAACCCCCATTGAATACAATGGACCTTACTTCTACGTAAACTTGCATAGGACTATGCGCTTGTATTCTGGAAGAGATTTTTTTACACCCACCCACAGACGTAGCTGGGTTCACTGAGAGTTGGAAAGACCAGATGCTGAAAAATCAAGAATATTTCTTGGGGAGAATTAAGTATTCCTTATCACTGCCAATTATTACCTGCATGCGACCTCTGCCCCACCCCACTCCCCGCATTACTGTGTCACAAAGGAAGCCTGGGCTTGAGAACTCCAAGTTTCCCTTATATCTTCTCTTTCTGTCCTTAGAATATGTTTTTTTTTTTTCCCCCTTCCCTCACGCCCCACTTGCCACAAATATTTCCCTTCCATTAATTCACTCGGAGCAGGGATCAAACATGGCTTGAGTGTCTGATTGGACTCAACACTCGAATTCCTCACAAAGCACAAGTTGTGTGGAGGACAGCATTGTCACATTTCACAACGATGTTAACTTCAATATCATGTCTTCTTCCCCCCTCCCCACAATTTCTCTCTCTCTCTCTCTCTCTCTCTCTCCTGAAAGAGAGATTTATTTCCCATTCTGCCTCTCCAGAGCACTTGCCTCGATCAAAACAACAGTGCCTGAAGCAACTCCTTTCATAACCTCGGTTTATCAGGACAGCTATGCTGGCACTCATACATGAGGGAACACATTTTGAGGAAAGGGTGTGCAACTGGAATGAACTAGGCAGAACTGGAAGCTGTTCAGGAAAAAACTTGTTTTCTGGAGATAGCCACACTTGATTCCAAGACAAAAGTCGCCCTCTTCGCTCAAGGAAATGTCTCACCTTTTGTGAGACCATCAGTGCAAATCCATGGCTGTTTCTACAAGTCCAAAGGAGTGTTTCAGAGGCCCTAGATTCTGTATTTTGGCTTGGATTCCAGCTTTGTGTGCCACACCAAGAAAGTATTGTGTTTCTTTTGGCTTTGGCTGTTTCCACAGTTATGAAAATTAGATCATTATACCTACCTGAGAGGAAGGAAACGAGGCCAAATACTCAATGTTGCACTTTTGTTAGTGTCAGAATCGCAGAGCAATTTCACACATTGTGTGTGGAGGGTGGGATACACAATTAAATGATGCTTCCTGCTTTTGCCAGGCCAGTGTAACATTAGACAAGGAAATGACATGGTGGAGAAAGCTTATTCCCCATACAAAATCCCCTTCAAACCTTATGCAAGCTATGCAGAAATTAAAAGCTGCACTCTCCTGTCTTTAGACTCACAGAGTTGGAAGCTCAAAGATCCTATAGTCTAGCCCCCTAAGCAATGTAGAAAATGCTAAAGCATCACAGATAACGTGGACATCCCAGCATCCCATCTCTAACAAAAGAGAGTCTACCCTTCTGCTGTTGTCAATATCAACCAGCTCATACTGTGTTCCTGATGTTTAGCTGAAACCCCCTTTCTTGCAATTTGACCATTGGGTCAGGCCCTATTATCTGGAACATCAGAAGAGACAGTTTATCTGTCATCTACATTGCAGCTGATCAAGTATTTGAAGATGACTATCATATCACCTTTTGATAATCCCTTCGCCAGCATATCCAACTTCTTCATAGGACTCGTTATCTAAGTCCCTCAACATCTTCCAAAATGGAGTGGAACCATTACTTCTCATGATCCGGACATTACTTCTGTTGATGCAGGCTAGAATTGCTATGTTTTTGAGTTTTCATTTTGTAAATTGCCCTGTGATCCTTGGATGAAGGGTGCCATAGAAATTTAATGAATTATAATATTAACTAATAATAATAATTGCATTAGCCTGTTCAGACACTGCATTGCGCTGCTGTCTCATGCTTAGCTTGTGGTCTACAAAGACCCTTAGATCCTTTTCATACAGTACAGCTTTCAAGTTAGGTGTCACCCCATTCTATGTTTCTGCATCTGACTTTGCCTACCAAATGGAAAACTTTGCCAAAATCTCTTTTGAAATTTGTTCAGTTAGTTTTGACCCAGTTCTACACTCTGTCAAGATCACCTTGAATCTTGTTCCTTGTCTTCTAAAGTACCCCACCCAGTTTGGTGTCATCGGCAAATGTGATGAGCATCCCCTCTGCTCCTTTTGTCCAAATCATTTACAAAGATGTGGAACAACAATGGGCCCAGGAGAGACCCCTGCAGCTCTCCACTTGTCACTGCTCTCCATGCTGATGTGGAGCCATTAATGAACACTCTTTAGGTATGGTTCATTAACCAACTGCAGATCCAAATATCAGGTGCATCGTCTAGCCCACAAGTTTACCACCTTGTCAACAAGATAATTGTGTGTGGGACTGTCTTGGCACTCCAGCTTGCGCCATGTAGCGCCATGTAGAGATGGGAAAGGAGATCTAGCCAAAACAGGAGTGTCCCTCTGTTTGCCCTTGCTTCTCAGTAGACTCTTGCTGCCGCTAGGGGAATGAGTTGTTTACTTCCGACTGCTTTCCACTAACAAGCCTAAAACTTACCGCTACTGTGTGTCTCATTGAGAACCTGCAATACAGCCAGCAGCAGAGTCTGCCTGCCTCCTCCCACTCAGCCGCCCTACAGCTGGGCGGGAGGCAGTGGGTAGAGACGTGTGGCAGAGCGGAGAGACGTGTGGCTCGGGTGCGCTGCAGGCCCTGCGGTGAGTGTTGCCTGACATTTTTTTCACACACACCCCCCCCAGTGGTGACACCCGGGTCAACCCGCTCCCACCACATACCCCTTCCTCTGCCACTGAATACAGTGCAGAACTTGACACTTGGACACGGGTGGCATATGAAAAGATACCACAGTGTGGTGTAGTGGTTAAGAGCGATAGACTCATAATCTGGGGAACTGGGTTCATGTCTCCACTCCTCCACATGCAGCTGCTGGGTGACCTTGGGCTAGTCACACTTCTTTGAAGTCTCTCAGCCCCACTCACCTCACAGAGTGTTTGTTGTGGGGGAGGAAGGGAAAGGAGATTGTTAGCCGCTTTGAGACTCCTTAGGGTAGTGATAAAGCGGGATATCAAATCCAAACTCCTCCTCCTCCTCCTCCTCTTCTTCTTTGAAGTCTCTCAGCCCCACTCACCTCACAGAGTGTTTGTTGGGGGGGAGGAAGGGGAAGGAGAATGTTAGCCACTTTGAGACTCCTTCGGGTAGTGATAAAGCTGGATAATCCAAACTCTTCTTCTTCTTCACAAAAGTTTCAAGAAACAAGATTAAAAGTTTACAAAAAGGATAAAACAGTAGTTCTTGGGGGGGGGGATGTTTTCACATAAGAATGGCTATACACACAGCATAAGGACACAATAAGAACAAGCTGGATCAGGCCTATGGCAGATCTAGTCCAGCATCCGGTTCTCACTTTGACCAACCACAGATGCCTGTGGAAAACCTTCAAGCCAGACCTGAGCCCAAGGGCACTTGCTCCTGCTGCCATATCCGCAACTGGTGATCAGAACAGCACATCTACTGCCTAACCTGCAGATGTAAAGGAGAAATAGAGTTGTGGGTCATCAGCATATCGCTGACAAAGTAATCCAGAACTCTGGATGACCTCATGCAGTGATTTCAGGTGATGTTAAACAGCATGGAAGATAAAATCAGACCCTGAGGAACCTCACTTTGAAAACTCAATGGCTGCCCAAAAGCACTCCCTCTGGAAACAACTGTCCAAGGAGGAACCACCACAAGCCACCAGAAGGATATCATGGTTGCTGGTATCAAGAGCTGTTGAGACTGAGGTTCAGATGAATTGACAGGGACACATTTCCCTTGTCTTTCTCCTGACAGAGTCATCATACAGGGCGACCAAAGCAGTTTCTGTGCCAAAACTAGGCCTAAACCCCAGCTGAAATGGATCTAGAAAATCAGGTTCCTCCAAGAGTGATTGGATAACACTCACCGAGAGAAACTGATTTGAGCTGGGAACATACAAAGCTGAGTCGGACCACTGGTCCATCTAGGGCCACATTCAGACCATACTGGTGCAGCACTCAGATACCACTTTTAAAAGTCATGGCTTTGCCCAGGGAATTGTGGGAGCTGCAGTTTGTTAAGGGTGCTGAGAGTTTTCAGGAGACCCCCCCTATTCCCCTCCCAGAGTCTATTCCTCTTCCAAGGGAACTCTGGGAATTGTAACTCTGTGAAGGGAATAGGGGGCTCCTAACAGCAGAAAGCAGAAAGCAGAGACAGGCAGAAAGCAGAGACAAGCAGAAAGCAGAGACATCACCTTGCCAGCAAAGGTCCGTATAGTTAAAGCTATGGTTTTCCCAGTACTGATGTATGGAAGTGAGAGGTGGACCATGAAGAAGGCTGATCGCTGAAAAATTGATGCTTTTGAATTATGGTGCTGGAGGAGACTCTTGAGAGTCCCATGGACTGCAAGAAGATCAAACCTATCCATTCTTAAGGAAATCAGTCCTGAGTGCTCACTGGAAGAACAGATCCTGAAGCTGAGGCTCCAATACTTTGGCCACCTCATGAGAAGAGAAGACTCCCTGGAAAAGACCCTGATGTTGGGAAAGATGGAGGGCAAAAGAAGAAGGGGACGGCAGAGGACGAGATGGTTGGATAGTGTTCTCGAAGCTACCAGCATGAGTTTGACCAAACTGCGGGAGGCAGTGGAAGACAGAAGTGCCTGGCGTGCTCTGGTCCATGGGGTCACGAAGAGTCAGACACGACTAAACGACTAAACAACAACAATGACTCTCAGCACCTTTAACAAACTACAGCTCCCGCGATTATCTGGGGGAGGCAATGGTAAGGTTACCAGATTTTTTTTCAATGAATCCGGGGATGCTTTTCAACTTCCTACTAAATAGTTTGTTTTGTCAGGGGACTGATTTGTAAATCCGGGGACTGTCCCCGGGAAACAGGGATGTCTGGTAACCTTAGGCTATGGTATCCTCATGTTTTAAATGCGTGGTCCGGATGTGCTCTAGCTCAGCACTGTCTGGTATTCTGCTTCTGACAGTTGCGGGGGGATATAGTCCTTATTTTCAGTTTCTTGTAGCCTGCATTTGCTGTCCCTTTCTCCCACCTTCCTTTGGGGTAGGAAGTCTGCAGTGCTCAGCTAGCACAGGCATGACATTTCCACCCGTTTATCCCAACAGAATCGCGGGTTCTCTGTGCTCTATTAAAATAACACCAATTAAATGTTCAAAACTGCTTGGGCATGAACGTTACTCTGGGTCACTTGAAGAGGCATGTCACCATGTCCGGCTTACTGTCAGCCACGAGAGCAGGAGAAGTTAAGAGTTGCAAGTTACAACAGAAGCAAAAATGAAGTCCGTTTCCTTTCTTCCTCTCTTCCTCTCTCCACTTTTAACTTTGTGCTTTATTTTACCCCCCCCCCCCCCTTCTTGAAATGCAAACGCATTTGCTTGAGCTTTTGAGATCTTTTTGGCTGGAAACGGGGACAGGGAAAAGGAAACTTACCTCTTTAATTGCTAGCCTATTGTTGGTAGAATTTATAAATTATGATATTGTTACCTCAGGGCTCGCTGACAGACTGCATCGGTACTCTTCAGTCTGGCTCTAATCCCAGCCTCGATTCTCCCCCCCCCAAAAAAACCCCCCTCCTTTTGAATTCTGGAATGCAGACCAGTGGGGTGGGGTGAGGGTTTTCATTCAATAAGCTAACTTGTCTGAACCCAGATTACTGTACTGTGTATAAATACTGAAAAAGAAAGAATTGAGATCAATCTCCATCTGCTTTCAAGAGACATTATAAAATATTATAAAAGATTATAAAGCGGGGGGGGGGGGGGGAGGTTCCTCCACAGAAGCAAAGGCCAGTATACGGTTATTATTTTCCTCCAAAAAACCCAAAAAATTCCTGAGCTGAAGCTGTGATGGACTTGCTCGAACGTCGAGAAAGGATCTTCGAAAACACAGTCTTTTTGGATAGATAAGCCTTCGCGGACTATAGGCAGACACATTAATCGCCTTATGGGGGAAAGTATTTGTTCTGTCTGGACACTCACAAATAAGAGCCCAATTCGTACAAATTGAGTTACTTCAGGTCACAGTGGAGACATTGGCATTTTCCACAAGGGATGATGGGAGTTGTAGTATAACCCCCATAAGAGAATGAAAAGAGTCTGCTAGATCATGGGTAGCAAAGTAAGGCCTGGGGGGCAGATCCGGCCCAATCGCCTTCTCAATCCGGCCAGCGGACCGTACAGGAATCAGCGTGTTTTTACATGAGTAGAATGTGTCCTTTTATGCATCTCTGAGTTATTTGTGGGGCCTGCCTGGTGTTTTTACATGAGTAGAATGTGTGCTTGTATTTAAAATGCATCTCTGGGTTATTTGTGGGGCACAGGAATTCGTTCATTCCCCCCTCCACCAAAAAATATAGTCCAGCCCCCCACAAGGTCTGAGAGACAGTGGACCGGCCCGCTGCTGAAAATGTTTGCTCGCCCCTGTGCTTGATCATCCATTCCTGGATCTTCTTCCCACAGTGGCCAATGAGATGCCTATAGGAAGCCCACAAGTGAAACATGGTGGGCAGCAGCACTCTCCCCATTTGTGATTCCCAGTATTCCCAGGCATGCTGCCTCCAACAACAGAGGAGGAACATAGCTATGAGGGTTAGTAGCCATTGATATTCTTGCCTTCCATGAATTTGTCCAATCCTCTTTTAAAGCCATCCAAGTTCGTGGCCACCTCTGCCTCTTGTGGGAGTGAGTTCCATAGGGTCACTAACTTTATTCTGTCTGTCCTGAATTATCCAACTTTCAGCTTCAGTGGATGTCCCTGATCTCAAGTGGATTGCATTGTCTTCCTGCATTGTCTTCCTCAAGTTTCAAGAATATTGGGAGAAAGGAGGAGACGACCGTTGGTCTACTCATCTTGGATGCAGAAGCTATTGCATTCTGGCCCTTGAAGATAAACTTTCCCCCCATGAGGATTCAAGGAGGCCTGTTGGTGGTGCGCAGGATCACTCCCCTTCAAGTGTTCTTCCCTCTTCCAGCCCCTCCCCTTGTAAATGGCAAAATGACAGCAAAGAAAAGAGTTCCCCGGTGCATGTGCAGAGGGCATTTCCTCATTACTGATAAAAATTTAGGTGGGTCCCCCATATCCATAATTGGAAGGTAGAATTCAGAAGAAGCCAGAAGAGATTGGTAACCAAAAGGACTGCAACTCCTTTATTTATAAATTAAGTGCTGGGGTCCGTCAGAGATGTCCAACTTGGCCTAAAGTGCCCTGATAATTTATGATATAAATTATGGAATGTGTGTGTGTTTTATTTATAGCAGATTAAAACGAACAATTGCAGCAACATTGAAAATCAGTAGAAAACTCTAGTGGAATAATGCAGAGTAAATTAACTCTGTGATGTAAATGAATGTACTCATTTAAACAGAGCAGATCTTGATCAAATAGAACAGATCTGCACAAGTCAGTCCCCAAGAGAAAAAAGAGAGTCCCCAGCTATGTAAAAAATAGGGGCTTCAGAAGCTGTTTGTACCTAGTGTGTGGTTTCCCGTTTGCTTTCATGGTGGCACATATTCTGAACTGCAGCTCACGGAAAGTTGGGTGACTCGAAATTCCCTAGGCTGTCGTGAAACTGAAAAGTACCCATATCCCTATAATGCAGTTATCTGGTAGAAATGTACCAACCTCCCACTAAGAAAATTAGCTCTTTAATCATTTGAATCCAAGTAAAGAACTGCTATATCCTAAAGGCATGGAAGTTCTGCACTTCTGAAAGCGCAGAATATTTTCACAAACACAGTTAGAGGCATGGGGCTGTCAGGGAGAACTCTCCTCGTTAATTTTCTGTAATTAAAGAACAATCCAGGTAGGAGCCTAAGCTGTGTTTGTGCAATGCTGTTCTCTAGGTATCAAAGGGATCTGCCTTCCGCTCCTCTCATTGTAAGGCATAAAAATTGCGAGTTCAAAAAGAAAGGGCCAACGTGGGAGGCAGCAGTTATGAGCTATAAGTTCAACCAGATTGGCGTAAAGTACCAGTGCTACGGGTTGCCTTCATTGATAGGAGAGATCAGCATGTCCCACTGGTCAGCTACTGCCTGCCTTAAGACAGGCAGCCCCATGTCAATATCCACAGCAGTGACCAGAGGTGGAACAACTACTGGGAGATGTGCAGAGGGGCATAAAACCACCATGTTGAATCTGCAGCAGCGGAACAGGACACCTTCATCTGCCCCAACTGCAACACACAAGTTATTCACACAATAACCCTCTCTAACCAGGATTCCTGACTGTGCAAAACGTCATGGGTGCTCAGCGGTAGGCATGCATAGGGAGGCCTCTTTAAAAACTTTTGCAAAGTGAATGGAGATTTGGAGGGAGGGTTGGACAGGCAGGTACTATCCCATTCCCTGAACATACAGTATAATAATAATAATAATAATAATAATAATAATAATAATAATTTATTATTTATACCCCGCCCATCTGGCTGGGTCCCCCCAGCCACTCTGGGCGGCTTCCAATAAAACACTAAAATACAGTACCCTATTAAACATTAAAAGCTTCCCTAAAGAGGGCTGCCTTTAGATGTGTTCTAAAAGTTTGGTAGTTATCTTTCTCTTTGACATCTGGTGGGAGGGTGTTCCACAGGGCAGGCACCACTACCGAGAAGGCCCTCTGCCTGGTTCCCTGTAACTTGGCTTCTTGCAGTGAGGGAACTGCCATAAGGCCGTCGGCGCTGGACCTCAGTGTCCAGGCAGAACGATGTAGGTGGAGACGCTCCTTCAGGTATACTGGACCGAGGCCGTTTAGCACTATGGCAATCATTCCAACACCACCAGATTTTCCGCTCACCAGACAGAACAATTCCCCCCTCTCCTCTCCCCGCATGCTGTTTTGGGAGTCCTCCCATCCTCCCCGAACCAATCGTGGGAAGCATGCAAGGGGAGGAAAGGAGTGGAAGCTCTGATCCTCTAGCAGATATCCTTGCACAGACTTCCACTAGTAGGACTAATTAGTTGAGTCTTGCCCTTTGTCATTTTACTAAAGGTAAAGGGTAAAGGTACCCCTGCCCGTACGGGCCAGTCTTGACAGACTCTGGGGTTGTGCGCCCATCTCACTTAAGAGGCCAGGGGCCAGCGCTGTCCGGAGACACTTCCGGGTCACGTGGCCAGCGTGACATCGCTGCTCTGGCCAGAGCCAGAGCCAGAGCCGCACACGGAAACGCCGTTTACCTTCCCGCTGGTAAGCGGTCCCTATTTATCTACTTGAACCCGGAGGTGCTTTCGAACTGCTAGGTTGGCAGGCGCTGGGACCGAGCAGCGGGAGCGCACCCCGCCGCAGGGATTCGAACCGCCGACCTTTCGATCGGCAAGTCCTAGGCGCTGAGGCTTTAACCCACAGCGCCACCTGCGTCCCATTGTCATTTTACTACTTGGCCATTATAGGGGAGAAACAGACAACAGAGCTGCAGCAAAACTGGACAGAGACCCTGAGCGTTTAACTGGCCTCTCACAAAATCTGCCTGCGGCTGAAGTTCTTCTCCATGTGCTGCCTTCTTCTGAGGTGGGTGACTCTTTGAGAACACAGGAATCTTTTCTGCGGTGGCACCTAAGGGAAGGCTCGTAGCTCAGGGTTAACAGAAAGCGATTTGCATGCAAAAGATACCAGGTTCAATTCTAGGCACCTCCTGGAAGGCCAGGAAAAATGCCTGTCTGAGATCCAGCCGTTGTTGGTCAGTGGAGCTAGATGGACCACTGCAATACAAAGCAACTTCCATATCTGCTCACTCTTCCCATTAATATGCTTGCCTAGCTCCTGTTTTGTTACATTTCAAGTGATCTCTATTCCATTCATTCAGGTTTTTAATTTTAATTAATGGGATTTGTACCGGAGACGTCTTAGTTTGTAACTTATGCTCTTCTTAGCAACTGCTCTGTGTGAGTAACAAGGGAAAGCAATGTCCTGAAATCTTCCTGGTGCTACGCTGATAGTCGTCCAAGTTCAAACAAATGACAGTGTCTCCCCGCACAATGATTGATGGGGCATTTGGGGGGTGAGCTTCTCCGAGTTGCAGTGTATGCTTGGATTTCCCTCCAACAACCTGAGTCAAATGTCTCCCTCATTCCTAGTTAGAATCTGCTGACCGAGGCCATAAATTAGACATGCAAAAATGAGCTGTAAAAGGGAAGAGGCTTGCAAGTCCTTAAGTGACCCCCAAACACCCCAAAATGCCTCCCAGATGATTCCACAGTCAAATCATCTCCATATCATCCCTCTTCCAATAGCACCCCAATTACAAGTACGATTCCAAAGGGAGTCTTCATTGTCCTGATTGAGTGGTATGAAATCCATAAAATGGCAATTGTCTTCTTTTGATGGGTCCCTCACAAGTTGATGTGGTGATGGATGTCATCACAGGCTACTACTTTTAGCAGTTTGCTCCCCAACTTAAGATTGTACTTCCTTGGAGTAATGCTCAAGGACTTAAACTTTATGTCTGCATTGCACCTACGAGCTGGACTAATAACTCCTTAATATGGTCTCTTTTATTTCATCTGTAATGAGTCACTCATTTCCCATGCTTCAAATGTCTCTATCCATCAGAAGCAGTCTCATTATTTTGGGTCCTGTCCCTGGTAAATCATGCTCTCTCTTTTTGTATTTTTGGAAAATATATTTGGGGTGGTGTAGGGGGTGCTGGGAGCTATAGATGAGGCTCTTCAACACCTAATTATAACTGTTCCATGATAAGTGAAGTCAGTTACGCTGTGAGCATTAAAACCACCTATTAAACATTCCTATGTTTTATAATGATGTTTTAAAAATGTAAGCTACCTTGAATCCCAACTTGGGGGAAAGTGGGATATAAATACAGTGGTACCTCTAGTTGCGGACTTAATCCATTTTGGGGTGCCAGTTTCACCTTGAAAAGTACATAACTAGAGCGCCTCTTTCGTGCATGTGCACAGCACGATCGAACATTTCTGCGCATGCGTGAAGTGCACAGATCACCTTTGCGCATTCATGAAGCATGCAGATCACTTCTGCGCATGTGCACGTGGTGAACCCAGGAGTAAACACTTCTGGGTTTGCTGCGTTCATAAGCTGAAAGTCCGTAACAAGAGCGGAACGCAACTAGAGATACCACTGTATACTTAATTTTTGTTTTTTTAAAAAGTTTCTTTTAATAAAGGAGATTATTGTTAGATCGGTTTACTAACACTTTTTTTTTTTTTGCTTTAGAAGGCAGAATAGACCAAATGAGTGCAGATTGCAGTAAGCACAGAATAACCCTCCATGTGCAATAGTGTACACCTTCCAAGTGTCCCGGTTTTCCGGGGACAGTCTCGGATTTACAGAATTTGTCCCAGTTTCAGATCTGAATCTGGAATGTCCTGCTTTTCCTTAGGACGTCCCTATTTTCATCAGAGAAATGTTGGAGGGTATGGAGTTATGTGACCCCTGAGCCAAGGAGATAAGTAACTATACAACCTTTAGAAGACATCTAAACTTGCAGCTCTATGCATAGGCTCCCATGATTGAACAACTCCAAATATAAGACTATAAAGGAAGAATTCTAACCCAGCACCTGAGGCAAACCTCAAAATAGTGCCCTCTCCCTGCCAGTGAAGAAGTGAGGCGTGAAGATCTACACCAGAAACAAGGGGAGACCAAAGATCTACACTGGGATCTTCTGTCCTTGTGGATCATTCGACCAGAGGCAGTCACCTTGACCCATGGGTGATGAGTTGGCCATGCAACATGGCTCTCAATAGCCTCCCACATTGGGGTGAATACAAAGAGTAATTCTTTTTGCCAAAAGGCCATGCCTTAAGGCCTTCAGAAGCTGAAAAGAATCCACACATGTTATCCCTGTACTTAATTTCCTGACTGAATTCGCTCTCCCTTTCCTATGGGTCCCTCCACCACCATGCCAAAACTATGCTGTTGTTATTATGGTGATTATTTCATCATCATCATTTTCTTCTTCCAAAATCAGAACCCATTTTGGTGGTGGGGGGGGGGGGGAGAAAATCAAAATCTGGGTTTAGTTAAACTTCCTCCACTGCTTCTGGCACTTGTCCTCAAAAAAAAAAAAAAAAAGAAAAGAAAAGAAAAGAAAAGAAAAGAATTGAATACGGGGTGGAAATGCTAATTAGCCCCTGTCACAATTCCTGCTGCTGATGAAAGAATTCGCCGTATGCAAATCAGGCTGCAGCTACCCTGAGCGTGTCAGGCCTTGCCTCCCCTGATAGAAATTGACAATCGCCGGGTTAAAAGGTAAAAGATGATCTCTCCCCTTTCTTTTTCACAACACTGTTTTCTTTCCGCTCGGACCAGCCTAAGGTGCGCGTGTTAATAAAAGAAATGAGAAAGGCAGGCGGATTCTTCTCTATTAATCACACACACTTTGCTCTGCAGCCTAGTCCCTACACTGAGGCTAAAATGGGGATTAGTGGCTTTCAAGCATACATACAACTTGTACTGGGCGAGTGTCTTTTCAAATGCATTTTAAAGGGGAAGAGAGGAAGGGCTGTTTATTCAAAACAATCGTACCAGCTGCTGTAAAATATATGAAAAGGAACAATGAATGGCTGATTCAGATATTGTGGGCTACTCTGAGCCTACGCATATGAGTGCAATGCATCTATATCTAGATATCTATATAATATTTATTAAATTTATATACCATCCGAGGATCACAGTGCGGTTTACAGTATAAAAATGCAAAAATACATAACATAATAACAACATAGCACTTGGGTAACAACAACAGCACAGCATAAATATTCACAAGACATGTCCTTCTCCCTTTTATTTAATTTTAAACCAAACCATCCTTACTAACCGTCATTTCTAGCTTTATCTTCCACAAATGCGTCTAACCCACTAGTAAAGCTGCCACTTCATCCTGTGGCATCAAATTCACAATTTAACTACCTGCTATGTAAAGAAGTAGGAACGCAGGTGGCGCTGTGGGTTAAACCACAGAGCCTAGGGCTTGCCGATCAGAAGGTCGGCGGTTCAAATCCCTGCGACGGGGTGAGCTCCCGTTGCTCGGTCCCTGCTCCTGCCAACCTAGCAGTTCGAAAGCACATCAAAAGTGCAAGTAGATAAATAGGTACCAATATGGCGGGAAGGTAAACGGTGTTTCTGTGCACTGCTCTGGTTCACCAGAAGCAGCTTAGTCCTGCTGGCCACATGACTGTACGCCAGGTCCCTCGGCCAATAAAGCGAGATGAGCGCCACAACCCCAGAGTCTGTCCTGAATCTTCCAATATTCACTTTCACTGGAAGGGTTAGAAAAGGATGGAGGAGGAACCTGCAGGTCATGAAGAAAGTGTCATAGCCTGTGCTATGGTTTTGTTTTTTTTCCTCAACTGAGAGCGAACTAGCAGCGAATTACCATAAGAGATGCCAACTTGAATAGACTATTGTGTGGGAGAGGGCAGGTAAGTCCTGCCCCACATAACTGATCACAAGATGCACTGCAAGCACACCAATTGAATGGCAATGTCCATCACCTTTGGGGGCCCAGTCCCCTCAAATATTTTATTGGGGTTGGGACAAGGGGACTAGGAGTTGGATTCTATGATCACCAGTGAACTTAGCAGAATCAGGGCTGAAGGGCTGAGCAAGAAGGCGCTCGGGGACAGAGGAGAACTGTAGCAGCTGTAGATCTTTTTTTGGAGTTTCTTGCTAGCTAGGACAAGCACAGGCCAAAGTTTGATGAGGCAGCTGGAAAAGATATACCGTAATTTTCAGGATCATCCAATGGCCCTAGCACAGGTCACTGAATTAAGATTCACAACAGTGCCGGGGCCACTGGGTTGCCCTGTTAGTTATTGTATGGCACAGAACAGCTGTTGACTCCTATGGAGGAACCAACACCAAAACAAGTTGTAAGCAAGGGAGCAAAGCTCATTCGGTTTGTGAGTGTGGGTGTCTGGTGGGATACACAGTTGGAAAATCTTTTTTTAACCCCCACCCCCCAAAAAAAACCCTGACCCATCCAGCATGGCCAATGATGAAGGGAGTTGGAGTCCTACAACATCTGGAGCATGTATGGTCAACATGGAATCCTCCAGATGTTTTTACATTCCCCATCATCCCTGATGATGGACCATACTGACTGATAGGCATTGCAGTGCAGAAGATCTAGAGGGTCATCACATTGTCTCCCCGGATTAGAGCCACCTGGAAGAGCTCTTGCTCTGTGCAGATAAATCATGTGGCCTATCTATTCCCATTTATGGTTGACTCTCCCCCCCCCCCATCTGCATTCTTGCTCCCCCTTCTGGATTAGTTCACAATTTAAGACTAATCTGAAGAGTCAAAAGTGCGTATGGAAAATATGTTATAATAATTACTGCACACAAGCTATAAGAGGCACAAAGTGTTCATAAAAGATCAAGATAGATGAATTTTCTTAATAAGTGGCTAAAACAGCCTCGGAATTTCCGGAGCTATTTTGCTGCTCAAGGGTTTCCAATGCAACGCTCTGATGATAGAAGAACCACTTCTATCAAATATTAAGCTACTGTAAATTTACTATAATTGAATAATTTGCCTCTTAGCTTTGGTTCACTAAAACTGTAGCAAGGTTCTCATCACTAAGTGATCGTTCTGCAGTCTGTTTCAATATATGTCATGTCAGACAAGGCTCATATATAGTACCATTTAAGATTTAGTAATTCCAAAGCCAAGGGACCTTGTAAAAGATCTGGATGATTGACCATAAAGTATGCACGTATTTAGTCATATTAAATTACGATTAGAGCTGTGAGCTTCAGATTTAAATACAAAATTGATAAATCTTTCCTACTTTAGAAAAGTACAATCTCATGCAACTCAGACTGAAAATGAGAAGGGATTCTTAGGAAAAAAGAGTGAGCAAACGCCATACAATTTCTGTAGATTTTATAGATTTGTTTGGCTAGGCTTGCTCCCACTCTGGGAAGGCTCTGAAATGCAGAGCTTTAGAATGGGATACTTTACACAATGAACTTGATCAAGCCTGGCCATATAGCATCCAGGATAACACACGGTGGGATGAAATATTTGAGCCAGTGTATATTCCTTGATTTGACCCAGCAGCTAAAAAGAGAACCCATGACAGCAGGTATCACATCTAAGAGTGATCTCTATGCATATTAAGTTCCTCTATAAGCCCCTCCCTGTCCCATCAAGGAATTGCTAGAAAGTAAGGATTGGTAGGATTATAACTCCATGAGGGGTAAACTAATTTGCCCAGGATTTTTTTGTGGGGGGAAATAGGCTTTGAATGGGCTTTAAAAGTAAAGTCAGTATGCAACCATAGAACAGTAGAATCACAGAGGACTAACAAAAGCTTGAACATTCATGCACTTCTGCCACATGCACAAATTAGCATGTGACACTGTCATGTCCCAGTGCTGGCATGAGGAGGAGTGGTTCAGACGATAAACCACTCACCTCACTTGTTGGGGAGCCTTCATCACCCTTTCTGCACTGCTTCCATTTGAACTATCCTTGGGAGTCTAAAGACGTTACCCTGACCCACCAGCATGCAGCACCATGTGACTACAGAACAGGTGATAGGTCCTCTACATACTGATAACAGAAGTTCCAGAGAGATGGAATCATGGGAGGGTCAAGCCCTGCCAGTCTTTTTAAGGGTTCAGTGGGCTAAACACCTGCTTAGACAACATATTCCAAAACCTAGTAAACGGAGCCCACTGAGAGCATCCCAGGGCTTTGGAAAGCTCTTGAAGGACAGGTGCAGCCATGGCCAATGACAATGCATGCAACCCACCATTTTTTTTCATAGGAAAGGGCCTCATACCAATTGTCTGCATGCATGGCCTTACTGGAAATTATATTGCAGAAGTGTAGGAAGAATGCAAGCAACTGTTTTTACTATTCACATTTAAGAGGACAAAAGGGAAAGCCAGGATCACATTACAATTGGCTTCTTAAAACAGAAAGGGCAAAGCACAAAAGAGGAAGGCTAATTTTTAGTTTTTTCTAACATTAGAGGAAACACCCAACTCATCATATTCTACCTACCTACTAAAAGCCACCAATATAACCTTCAGAGGTGTTTCTCCATTGACCCAGCTAATTGGAATTGCATATTAACTTTCAATGTTGCATGTAAACCACTTTGAGCATCTTCTTTTGGTTAGAAATGCAGGTATGGAAAAGAGCGGAATTGTACCTGAAGAGAGCGCATCACTGATCAATCGGCAGATATGTCTGACAAACCAGATATAGCTGAAATCGAGAAATTCGACAAGTCTAAGTTGAAGAAGATGGAAACACAAGCGAAAAACCCACTGCCTTCAAAAGAAACAATTGAACAGGAGAAGGAAGCGGGTGAATTGTAATGAAACCGGCCCTTCCAAATTATGCACTGTACATTTCACAAGCATTGCCTTCTTATTTTACTTCTTTTAGCTGTTTTAACTTTGTAAGATGCAAAGAGGTTGGATAAAGTTTGAATGACTGTACTGCCCCCTTCACATCCAAAAAACTTTAAAGAATAGAGAGAACTACTGATGCTGTGAACGAAGGTGCTGCCCTTTCCATCTGCCTGTCCATCTTGGTCCTGGTGGCACGAAAGAGCTTGCATGTGTCTTGAAAGAAGATCCTGGGAAGGGACTACAGTAATCTAGTAACACCCGAATATACGCAAAGCTATACCAAGGTCCTGCAAGCTGTAAAATGCAGTTAACTGAGTGCCATTTTTTTTTGGTTCAAATTATTTTAATTTTTTTTAATATTCAAAAATAAAATGTTTTAAAATCTAAAATAAGATAAAATGCAGGTATGAATGAGCTTGGCTCTGTATGTCTGCTGGACATCTCAATACTAGCATACCTTGAGGTCCAACCCAAAGCAAGACATGAGTACATACAAAGCCTCTTCCACAGCCTTTACCAACGTGGTACCTTCCATATGTCGCTGGACTACAACTCTCAGTATTCCTGACCATTGGCCATGCTGGTTGGAGCTGATGGACACTTGAGTACAAAACCTTTGAGGGGAACCAGTTTGGGGAAGGCTGATAGACTGCATCGCTTAAGGCAGATTCCAATGAGTCTTCAATTGGTTCCAATGAAAAATCAATCAAGACTGGAACCACAGATTCACTGCTGAATTGCAGTAATTCCATCAGACTGTGGAAGGGGGAGACACAGGAAAGTGCTGCTGACAGGCTGGTTTCTCTTTCTGAACTGTGCAATCTCTAACTTTTAAGAACTGGTGCATGAGATTGCTTTTCTCCTCCTCGCCATCTCTTTTCCCTTTTGTGTTGTGTCTTAGGTTGTAAACCTGTCTTCAATTTCGTCTTTAAGTTCCCTGGTATCTTTTCTGATGGGAGAGCTGATGAGAGTCGGAATCCAGCCTGTTTTCTGACCCCAACATTAAACAAACAAACAAACAAACAAATCCACCTCCATCATGCCTCTGAATACCAGTTGCTGGCATGGATGTTGCCATGTCCTGTTTGGGGGGCCACCTGGCCCTTCCTATATTCTTACCACAGCTATTGCTGGCATTAACAACCTCCAACCATCCCTTGTTTTCAATTTCTTCCCCCTTTCTTTCTGCTGCTCTGTAGCATAAACAGTGTTTTCCAAGAAAATAAAATCATAATGCTACCCTCTTAGAAGCCTGAGTGCAGCCAAGGGTGTTAGAGCACTTTTTGATTACATCAAAATTGCCTAAGACAAGACTGACTGCTTCATTGAGTTAATGCAGCTGTGGGATCTGAAAGACACTGATGGAAATAACATTGGCGCTTTCAAGACGGTTCTTTAAGACGAATGTAATGCCAACCTTGGCTGTGTTTAAAGATGAAAAATAGGCCCATGAAGGGTGAGAAATGGCAGTAAATGGCAAGCATGATTTTAATGGGAAAGCATCAAAAGAGTTTATTTTCCATAGCAAAAGAAAACTTGATAACCATTTAGCCCTACTGAACTCAATGCAGAAAATGCTAATAACTGTCTAATGAAAAGGCAGCTGGTACCTGGGATTTCAACATAAACATACAAATGAGCTGTTGCCAGAAAGCTTGCCACCTGGCACATGTCCAGCGTAACCTGTTATTACTGAACACAAAGTCTTCTAAAGGTTTCTGAAAACACCCAAGCCCCTGTCAGAAATTACCCTCGAAGGATGCATGGAGTGGAAGGTGGGGGGCTCCACCCCATGCCCTTATTTCCATTGTCTCTGTCCCAGACCCTTCACAAATGGACAGAAGGTCTGAAGGGGGAGACCTCTTGAATAGGCAAAAATTTGAAAGATTGAGAACTCTTTGACACACCCGGAAATGCCCATGACCACCACCACAGAGCAGTGATTAGTTCTCTGCTCTAAGTCTGTTGTTCATGTATCATAGAGAAGACTATTCCATCTGAAGAAGTATGTCCTTCTTCATGACTCTCTCTTGATAGCCTGGGCCAGGGCTGGATTTAGGTTTGATAAGGCCCTAAGCTACTGAAGGTAATGGGGCCCTTTATATGTGATATTTTAGGAAGCAGGCTAGCAGGTGCGGCCCATTACTTACATCATAGAAGCCTACACAACACAAAACACTGTTGCTGTATGTAGGTTTTATTTTATTTGTTTTTTATCTAATATTTTGGAAATGTACATCCAGGTTTTTTCCCCTTTAATTTTTTTTTTTGGGGGGGGGGCAAGAGAGTGGGGCGGAGATCAGGTGGGCACCAGCTGCTGAATTCTTCTGCTGGCAGCTATAGACTTCTTTACTCAATCTGACTGTCAAGATCAGCTTGTGACATTTCTGGCTACTGTAATTGTAACTGAAGTCTTACTATTGTTCTACGGAGAGCCCTTCCAGACGACCTGTTCATTGAGCATTCATCCCAATTTGATCACACAAAGCTTACTCAGAGATTAGACAATGGTCTTCATTGAGCATTTGTCCTGATTTGTTTGTGGGGAGGTTATACAACAAGAACCATTCATCCTGAAATCATCCTGATTTGATTCTGTGGTTGATAAATGCCTTCTGATGAATCACTGATTCATCAATTTAAGAAGGATGTTGACAAGCTGGAACATGTGCAGAGGAGGGCAGCCAAGATGATCAAGGGTATGGAAACTAAGCCTTATGAGGAGCGCTTGAAGGAGCTGGGTATGTTTAGCCTGGAAAAGAGGAGACTGAGAGGAGATAGGATAGCCATCTTCAAATATCTTAAGGGCTGTCACATGGAAGAGGGAGCATGCTTGTTTTCTCCTGCTCTGGAGGGTAGGAATTGAACCAATGGCTTCAAGTTGCAAGAAAGGCGATTCCGACTAAACATTTGGAAAACCTTTCTGACAGTAAGAGCTGTTCAGCAGTGGAACAGACTCCCATGAGAGGTGGTGGATTCTCCTTCCTTGGGGGTTTCTAAGCAGATGTTGGATGGCCATCTGTCATGGCTGCTTTAGCCGAGATCCCTGCATTGCAGGTGGTTGGACTAGAATCTAGTCTAGACCAGATGACCCTTGAGGTTCTTTCCAACTCTCAAATTCTATGATCCCACACTTTTCAGAGTGTTTTCCCATCACTTTCCTAACCACAAAGTCTTTTTTTTTTTTTTTAGTGGATTTCTCACACTAGAGCAGACATGCACAACTAGTTGGCCGTGATCGACAGGAAGATCCCTGGGTGACACCCCCCCTATAAAAAAAAACCTCTGTTCATTTCTTCCCCCAAAAAGCTCAGCAACTCTGGTTTCTCCCTCCCTAAAAAAAGCTCAACAAGTCTGGCAATGACAATGGGTAGATCACTGCCAGTTTTATTTTACTGGGAGTAGATCTCAGTCTCTTAATCCACCTTAATAACTTTAATATCAGCAATTTAAATTTCTGGTATAAACTTCATGTCAGTAGGCAAGGAGTTCCGATGTACACATGGCTAGAAGTAAATTTACACATGCACATATTTCAGTGCACTGTATTAATTTGCTTAAAAATGCACAACAACAACAATCTTATTATTTTTACCCCACCCATCTGTCTGGGTTTCCCCAGCCACTCTGGGTGGCTTCCAGCACATATAAAAACATAATAAAACATCAAACATTAAAAACATACTGAAAGAAATTATCTACCCCTAGTTTGGGGCAAATAGTTGAACATTCTACTGTAAATCTTTGAAGATCAAGCTTGGCTATTGCCATTGCAGAAGCAACAATAATCCAATCCTGATCACTTGAAGGATCTTCCAATATTCTCATTATCTACAGGCTTGGAGAAGAAAAATAATTTCCACTCATCATCTATTTATATATTGATCATAATAATGACTGCAATCAACAATTAGAGTTGGTGCTAAATGTCACTGACATTACACATTTCCCCTCCCCCTTTAAAAGACATCACAATCACAGAAGTGTTATGCATGCAATATTTTGCTTTGACATTTTAATATTTTGCTTTGACATCCAGTAACATTTTTGGCCAACAAAGTCAAACAGAGATATGGAAATTCCTTTACATCTATTTGCAAAACTATCAATCTTAGAATGCAGTCTTTGAATCCTCAGATAAAATGCTCATGAAATATTTTCTTAAGCGGAATATAAAGCTTGATGTGATGATGGTATCCCTCTCTACCTTTAGTATGGAATTCCCTGATCACCAATGATAGAATATGATATGAGTCTAGCATGTGCAAGATATGCAGCTGGAATTAATAAGCTGGGAGGTGGGATGGTAGATCCTATTCAATCTATTTGCCAGGGAGAGTGCACATATTGAAACTGTAAATGAACAAAGCAGTGGTCTGCAACCAATCAATAAAGTCCAATAGAGCAACAGCAAGAACCCTAACAGGGGAGCTGACTTGGGCCCCAGATTATGGGTGCCCAGCCCATGTGACAGCATGATGTCACGTTGCAACGTGATGTCATGACATCACGTGCAGGTCCTTCCCCCCCCTCGGCCAAGGAAGCTGACTTCCAGTGCCACCGGAAGTCAGGTTCTGAGGTCTCGCAAGGCCTCAGGCAGCATCCCCACAGAGAGACCTGTGCTGTGGGTGCTGAGCACCCACAACAATATTGTTTTGGGGTGCTCAGACACCCAGAGCCCCCTATAGTTGGCACCCCTGAACCCAAAAATTAGCAAAGAAAAGTTAGAAAGTCAGGGAGCGGGGACACTTCCCTTGTCACCCAAAGGATTTTCAAGGGTCTGCCAGTTGAGCATCTCTGGAGGGAATCTCTGGAGGGAAGTCCTCTTCATAGTGGCAACCTACTTAGATTCAGATGTCAAGGACAGTGGGAGGAGGGCACCAGTTCAACGTATGAGTACTGGTTTACGAAGCTCTGAGTGGTTTGAGACCCAAAAGATTGCCTCCCCTGATATTAACCATCTTGAGACTTAAGATCAGCCCAGACAGGGGGCTGTTTATCGTACCGCCACTGAGTGCTGGCACTGATCTGTGACAGGACTTTCTTCGTAGTAGTTCCTCCCTGGAGAGTTATGTCTGTCTCCATCAAAATTACCAAGTAACCAATTCCCCCTAATATAATACACTTTGTATGTTATTCTCACTAATATATGGGTGTTTTTTGTTTTTGTTTTTATTTATTTATGGTTTCCAATTTTATACATTCCACTGATTTTACAATCATTTTAAGATTTTAAAACTTGACTTCCTTCCCCCTCTTTCTGTGGTTCCTTAAATTTATTTTTAATATTTTCTGCATATCCAAATGAACTTAATTTGCTCATTTATGCATCTACTTTAAATATATACTCTTATAAAACTGCAGGTTATTACAATAATCCTGCCAATGTCCTTAGTTGTTTACAGTTTATTTGTAAATATTCAATAAACCATTTCCATTCTTTTATAAAAAGTTTGTTATCTTGATTTCTGGTAAGTTTTGCCATTTTTGCATATTCCGTAAGTTTTTGTATCCATTCTTCCTTTGCTGGGACCCCCCCCCCCAATTTTTGGGCAAGTAACATTATTGCTGCTGTAGTCACATACATGAATAAATTTCTATACAGCTTGGGTAGTTCTGTCCCTTTATTCCAAAAGGAATTCCCTATTTTAAAAATCCATATAGAGAATATATGTATTTTTTTTTGGGGGGGGGGAGTACACATTATTTAGCTGGAGAACAGCATTGCAAAATTCAGATAAGGGCAAATTTTGAACGATGACTGTATTTCATTTCTCATGTAGTTTCGGAAGGTGTGAATTTGATGGGGTCCCCTTCAAATGTGAACCAAATCAAAGTTCTCTCCCACCTCCAGTCTAAATGGACCTTATAGTTATACAACATGGATGTGTGTAGGCTCTGTTGAGACCATTATCTGAATGTATGGAGTGGGCACTATCCTGTTTCCATCTCCCTTGCACACATTCACCCAAGACATATACTCCAGGAATATCGCTGTGTGAAGATCTCTTCTTTAATTTCTCCAAGAAAATATTCACTGTTCATTTCCACAACTCAACATGGAGAACCTTGCTCCCTTGCTTCATGCTATTTTTTCAAACACCAGTGGCTTCTAAAGCATTTCTTTTTAAAGGAGAATTCAAAACTTCAGGAAATCATGCTCTGTCACCCTGCAACTCCTTAAAAAGTGTCCTCAGAAAAAAAGAAAGGAAAAGAAAGAGAAAGGAAACGATGTGAGCATGAACAGAGGGCTAATTCTCAACTCCCATTAGCCTCTACAGTTTCTTACCAAAAAGGGTTAATTGCCTATTTAATAAAGCCTTGGGAGGACACCATTCTTCTGTGTCAAATACTATTTTCATCCTGCTCAGGCTCATTATAATGACACACAACTGGACAAATGGGGAAAAACACCCATGGCACAATTTCTGCCAATGAATATTTCAGTAGGTGCCTCTTGGCTAAAAGTCTAGATAAAAGCCTTGCTCCAGGCAAATTAAGAATGGGAGAAAATACTTCTAAGTGCCTAAAGCTTATGAGAAAAGAAGTGGCATAGACCCCTCAACATGATCTCTTCAACTGAAAAACCAAGAGATCACAGCAAAAGGCAATTACATTGGCTCATCCCTTGTGTTTCGAGCCTGTATTCTGCTGACATATACATCAGAGCGTTCCAACTACCAACTGTGCTCAGATGCATACATTCGAGTTGCTTGTTATTTGTTGCAAACATCATCACTACTTCTCTCTCTTTTCTTTTCTCTTCTTTTCCGGAGTATAGTTAGGGCGCTTTGCTTAACTCAAAATGACTGGTACCCTTTCAAAAGCGGAGACTAACTTCCGACCCCTTGGTCAAAAGCGGTGACTAACTTCTAACACCCATTCTCCCTGACGATTAGACATGCTGTCAGGGGCTGATAAGACTTGAAACTCAACAACATCTGGAATATCACAGGTTAGCTACCCCTGGCTTAAAGATAAATTGATGTTCGTGCATGGCTGCAGCTTCTTCTCATTTAGTTGGCTGGAAATTATGATGAAATGACCACATGAAGAGGAAAGTGATTTTTTTTATTTTTTTAAAAAAGTGGTCCTCAACTTGTGGAACGAGCAGAGAATTTGGAGTGGGTCTGCTACAGTGTAATACATTGGACTCCACTCCCATAACCCCCGACCACTAGAGTCAACAACATCTGGAGGACCACTGGTTCCCCATCCCTTGGTTTTACTGCTAACCCCCCCATAACAATATGAATAATTTACTGAGAGCCAAGATACCATTAAGACACACATTTGTCTGCTCTCAATCTGACCAAAGCTGCTGTATAGTGATGTCCTGTCACAGGTTTAGAAAGCCATATATATATGGATGGTTATGTGGGAGCTGGTTGAAGCTAAATCCTTCAGAGACAGAGCTCCTGTGGCTGGGACGGGACGGGATTGGGGGGGGCAACTCCAATCTCTAGCGGGGGCGCAATTAGTGCCAGCACCGTCCGTTAAGAGTTTGGGTGTAATCTTCGACACCTCCCTTTCCATGGAGGCTCAGATTGCAGCTATAATAAAGGCGGCATTTTTCCATGTCCGCCAAGCTAAGCAGTTGGCTCCTTACCTCTCTCGCCCTGACCTAGCCACTGTGATCCACGTGACGGTCACCTCCAGACTGGATTATTGTAACTCGCTTTATGTGGGGCTGCCCTTGAGACTGACCCAGAAACTCCAGCAGGTGCAGAATGCTGCAGCGAGACTCCTTACGGGGTCTTTGCTGCGAGTTCACATTCACCCGGTGCTATACCAGCTGCACTGGCTCCCAGTGGAGTACAGGATCAGGTTTAAGGTGCTGGTTTTAACCTTTAAAGCCCTATACGGCCTAGGACCCTCGTACCTACGGGACCGCCTCTCCTGGTATGTCCCACAGAGAAACTTACGGTCTTCAAATAAAAACATCTTGAAGGTCCCAAGCCACAGAGAGGTTAGGCTGGCCTCAACTAGAGCCAGGGCTTTTTCGGCTGTGGCTCCGATCTGGTGGAACACTCTGTCACAAGAGACTAGGGCCCTGCGGGACTTGACATCTTTCCACAGGGTCTCCAAGACAGAACTGTTCCACCAGGCCTTTGGCCAGGGCACAGCCTGACTCCCTCCCTCGGCAATCTTCGCGGAGCTCTGGCCCAATGGTTGCCAGTGGCTTGATTTGAATTAATTTTATAATGAATGATTTTAGAGTGTTGTGTTGTGTTGTATTTTTGTACTGTTTTATTGTTGTTAGCCACCCTGAGCCCGGCTTCAGCTGGGGAGGGCGGGATATAAATAAAATTTATTATTATTATTATTATTATTATTAATGACCTACATTGGCTCCCAGTACGTTCCCAAGCACAATTCAAAGTGTTGGTGCTGACCTTTAAAGCCCTAAACGGCCTCAGACCAGTATACCTGAGGGAGCGTCTCCATCCCCATCGTTCAGCCTGGACACTGAGGTCCAGCTCTGAGGGCCTTCTGGCGGTTCCTTCTGTGCGAGAAGTGAGATTACAGGGAGCCAGGCAGAGGGCCTTCTTGGTGGTGGGGCCCTCCCTGTGGAACACCCTCCCATAAGATGTCAATGAAATAAACAACTATGTGACTTTTAGAAGACATCGGAAGGCATGCCTGTTTAGGGAAGTTTTAAATGATGTTTTATTGTGTTTTTAATATTCTGTTGGTAGCTGCCCAGAGTGGCTGGGAAAACCAAGCCAGATCAGCGGGGAATGTATGTATGTATGTATGTATGTATGTATAAATAAATAAATAAATAAAATTACAATGACTTCAGAAGAAACACTGTGGGTATTATCACAGAAGTTTGCAGTCTAGCTGTGCTGGCTAAATATGGCTTATAGCTCCATGTGTGGAGTAGTGGTTAGAATGTTTGATTCACATCCGGGAGACCAGGGTTTGAATTCTCACCGGGCCACGAAGCTCACTGGAATGTCCTTGGGTCAGGAACTGCCTCTCAGACTTACCTACTTCACAGGGTTGTCATTGTGGGGATTAAATGAGGCAGTGGAGAACCATATATGGCACTTAGAGCTCCTTAGGAGAAAACGTAGAATATAAATGCAATTAAATATAAATATGGGTTGGTAGCTAACAGCACAATGTTAACCATGACTACTCAGAAGTAAGTCCTATGGAATTCATTGGGGCTTACTCCCAGATTAGTGGAGTTAGGAATGCAGCATAACTCAAATAATGGTTTCACAATCTTCTGAAAACTTGAATTAAAGAAGCCTTTCAGTGATGGATACTGAATTCACAGATGACTTCTGTGCTATCTGTAAATCTTTATAGTTATGTATCTTCATATTTATTGCTTTGAAAGCTGGTTCACTTTGTGGATGATTAAAAAAAGGAACCTATTCATTTCTATTCATCACCCAGAGTCAAAAGCCTTAAATAAGCAATACTTCTCAAAATCCACAGTGTTTTACAACACAAGCCTACTAATGTCTACTCAGAAGTAGGTCCCACTGGTTTCAATGAGGCTTACCTCCAGCTAAGATAGTGTAGGACCGCAGCCTTGGTTTCTGAAGAGGAAGCTAAATTAGCCATTTGTGCTTTGATGGTTAAGTTCACCTATGGAGGAAATTTAATTTTTATGGGAGCTAATAAAAATGATTACATTTAGATGGACTTTTAATGTAACATTGCTCTCAGAGCCAAAATACTTTAAAGTATTTTATTTTTAACACAAATTGGGATTGCTAATGAATAGTTCACCATGAAACCACCTTTGGGAAGATTCAATAGATTAGCTGTCCTTGCATTTTATGTTATTTTCATTTTTTTTTAGGCCATGGTTAAAACCCATTTTAAACAGAGAATTTATTAATAATGAAAAATTAAAAGTATATCCACAGTCTCCAGATATATGGGCAATAGTAAAAACAGTCATAGATTTGAAAGAATAGTAAGGATGGTGCAGCTCAGACTCTTTATATATTATTGGTGAACATACTTGTTTGACTTGGTAAAGTTGTGCCATGATGACCCTAGTGTATTTAATTACATTTCTGTGGTCTGTTTTAATACTCAAGATCCATATATATATATATATATATAGAGAGAGAGAGAGAGAGAGAGAGAGAGGGAGGGAGAGAGAGAAATGTTCATCTGCATATGTATGGACAAGATATACTCCCCCTGCACATAAAAATCTATTTGCAAGCAGTTTGTATTCAATTGTATCTTCCAGCTGACAGCTGGCCTTCAAAGGGGCTTACCTTCAATATGTCACCTGATGCCTTAAAGATGCCAGATGATTGACAGTTGAGTGACCACACCCACCGGTCAAAATTAGCCCAAAGGGTGGGTAGGGGAAGGAAGTATTTGGACAGCCAGTCAGATCAAGTTCCCCATCCTTGCCTTATGGAGAAGGCTCTGGAGAAATATCTAGCTGTACATCTGGTAGCTCAGAGATGAGGAAAAAGTGGACTCAATCTCCCAGCCATCATGGTAAATGGGCAGGGATGAAGAGATGATGAGAGCTAGAGTCTGGCAACATTTGGAGGGCCACTGGTTCCCCATCGCTGTAATTGCCAATGGAAAAGCCTTACCCCCAGGCTATGGGGAAATGGATGTGACACAGAGAATTCAGGGCCACCTGACGGTGTTAGGAGCTAATGCAGTTCTTCAGAGAATGGGTGGAGAAATCTAAAAAGCAACACTTACAGTCTCATATCAAACACCTGATCTGGCACGGAGGTGGGTGCACATGGAGGGGTTGGCAACAAACATGGGAAGCCATAAGGAAAGAGCATGAGACTCTTCATCTCAGGGTTGTGGGTTTGAGCCCCACATTGGGCAAAAGGTGCCTACATTGCAGGTGGTTGGACCAGATGGTTCTCGTGGTCTCTTCCAACTCTACAATTCAATGATTCTATAAATAGGGCAAATGAGTGAGACCTGCATTCTGAATAAATTGAGCCTTCTTCAGAAAATCAGTGAGCTTTTGGGTATTCCCTGGGTCATAGGTGAGTCATCAAGCTGAATAGCTAAATAGACCCTCCAAATCTAGTGGCAGTATACCTTTACACACCTACTGTTTGGGGTGAATCAATCAAGTGGCAAAAGGGCCTTGTTTCATGACTTGCTTGTAAGCTTCAAAGAGGCCAATACTGGAAAGAGAATGGGGGATTTAGCTTGATCTTTGTTAGTCTAATCCAGCAGACATTTCATGTGCTTACAGTGGCCCAGAATGTTCAACAAACATCTTGTTTTTGCTGCTTGGAACTATAAACAACAACAACATGGCAGAGTATTGTCAAAGATCAGCACACCACAGTGCATGGTTTCCGGGTGACACTCAGCTTGATGGCTCACAAGTTGTTCAAGCTTGACCGAAGCCCATTTAATCATGGACTCTTTACTTTGTTCACACTCTCTGAAAACCTGGCAAAAAACAAAGGACCCTGCTTCTGAGCCCAGTGCACACATACATAAACACATGCAGTATATGTCATCTGGAACAATATAAACTTTTGAAGTTCAGCCCCTAATTACCCGATTGTATTTCATGCACTGCTGTGAACATCTAATCTCTTAACGATTAAATGAAGCTTCCCTTACAAACGCAACAGCTATATTTATTTTTGAGACATTATTGCTGTTGTGTTTACCCTTTGCCAGGCTCCCTAGTACAATTAAGTTGCTAGAGATATTGCCTGTCATTTCCTACACAGCACATTAGTCGCCAATGGTTTCCCAACCACATTAAATGCTAGTATTATTAACACACTTGACATTGTGCTTGCAGCTCCCCTGACTATCTAAGGTCTCCTTTGAAACTGGACTGCATACACTGCCCATTTCCATCAGCACTGCAACATGCCTTGTATGGTATGTCTGGCAGCAAAGCACATGAAACCGACTACTACAATAGTCAGTTTCAAGTACTGCCGTATGGGGGGCTGCCTTTGAAGATTATTTGGTAGCTTCTTCTGGTACAAAATCAAGTAACTTGAAATGACAGAGCATTTCTTCCCAGGGTTAAAACCAGGACTGAGTGAAATCTCTCTCTTTCTCCCTCTGCCCATTTCACAAGCCCATTTGAGGCACCATTGTTTCTCAACCCTCTCATTGGCCAAATGGGGAACCAGATGTTGTTGGACTGTTAGCATCTGTCTGCCTCAAAAGACAATGGAGTGTGCCTCTGGGGGTGAAGTTAAACCACTGCATTAGCAGCACCCAAGTGACCTCCCCAGGGCATAACCATGGGCAATATGTATGGAGCTCCTGGGCTGCCCAGACAACAAGACTCCCTCTTGGCCTTGTTGATGTGGCCCAGAGGAAAACAGAGCAATACATTTGGCACCAGCTTGGCTGCAGGCCCTATCTAACCATCTTAGGGACAACACTCCAGGGTTTACTCCTTGGCCTCTTCTTCTTCCGAAGATATCCTACAAGGCAGTGGAGTTTTCAGATCAGAGCTTTCCTTCTCCTATATGGGCTATCTTCCCAGGTTGACAGGCACCTAAATCATCAAGGGTTCAAGACCCATCAACTACCCTCACCTGGTTTAGCCTGCCAGTTGAATCCATTTGTGTGGCTGCTGTCACATGCTGACAGCTTCTAGGAGCCACAGTGAGATCTGAGTGCAGGACCAAAGGTGGACATACTACCCCAGAAGGAGCACGGCAAGTCCCCCACCAGAGGTACTACCTCTCAAGACATTCCATAATCCATGTCCATTGACCATGTTACATGAGGCTGATGGAAGATGATGTGTGACAACATCTGGAGGGCCACTGTTTCCCACCCATGCTGTAAAAGGTTCTGCTGACAGATGCCCTGCTGGTCCCACCCTGCACCCCTCCGTAAGAAGGTCTGTAGAGAAGAGTCAATGACCACATTCATGCCAACATTTAAAGCACTATGATGCCATTTTGTATGGCCACAACCTCCCCCATAAGAATTCTGGGGGCTGCAGTTTGTTAAATATGCTGAGAGTTGTCAAGGCATCTTCCATTCCCAAAATTTGTTCCCAGAGTTTCCTGGGAAGAGGGGTTGATTGTTAAACCACTCTGCAATTGTAGCTCTGTGAATGAAATGGGGGTCTCCTAGAAACTCTCAGCACAAACTACAGCTCCCAGAATTCTTTGGGGGGTGGGAAGGCCAGGACCGCATAAAGTGGCATCACAGTGCTTTCAATGTGTGGTGTGAATGTGGCCAAAGTTAGACTCCCTGCATGCAATGGAACTCTGGTTCCCCAGGATTCTAAATCGCATGGGAAGCAGCTCATGTCCCTGCTTCAGAACTTCCACCTGAAGAATGGTGGGCAGGGCTTGCAGGAGATGTAATGACAGCACAGGTGTGACCACTAAGCTGAACCCCAATCTACCCTGATGGGATTCTAATTGCAAGAAAGAGCAACTGAATAGGGCTATACAAACCAACGGTCCCCTTACTTTGGCAGCTAATATCAGTGGTGAAAGGGAGACTTTCAGCAAGCAGGGTCTTCTCTCATTCCAGTACTGTGACAGAAGAAACTTCATAGTTTCAGCACAGTCTCTGCTAGACTGAAATCCAGAACACTGGTAGGGTGCTTTTTTCTGTTTTGTTTTTTGTTAACACTCTTTCGTGATGAGGCATTGCACAGTGTTAGTTATGCTACATAGCTGGACAAATTTCCTTTATTAGATAATTTAATTATTCCCCAAACATTATTTAATTATCAGGTATATGGACATTTTGTATTCCTTTTAAAAAAAAGATATTGAAAATTAATTGAAAAAAAGAAAGCTTTTAAAGAAAGATAATTAAACAAATTTGCTAGGAAACAAGGGCATGTGCTGTTTCATTTTATGTGTAAATTATACGTGAGCCCAAAGGGGATGCAGTCTTATTATACAGTTTACTCTCCCATTAGCATTTCAATGGAAAAGAGATTTCCTCCCGATTCTTGGTGCAAAATTCTGAAAAACTAAGTGGCCCTTGACAGAAATGCATATAGGAAAAGGAAGTGAGAAAGAGAACAATGCATTTCTTTTAGTGACATTCAGAGAAATCTCCTTTGGAAATCTGAGGCCACAAGTGCAACCTTGCAGTACAAGTTGTTGTATTTATTGTGCAGTTTTGTGTATGATTATTTGGAAGGAAGCCACACTGCCTCCAACAGGGTGTACTCCCTAGTACAGCCAACCTGGTGCCCTCCAGATATTGTTGGACTACAAGTCCCATGAGCAGCATGGCTGGAACTCATGGGGGTTGTGGTCCAAAATGTCAGGAGGATCCCAAATTAGCAAAGGCTGCCCTGCTAAGTGTTTAGGATTGCAGCTTTAACCATCCTGCCTACCACTCACCTGAGCATCCTCATTAGTTGGCCATGAGGGAGACAGATCAGGTCATGCCGCACACCCAAGAGTTGGGTAATACCTTATCCAGTGCCGAAGCAGAAGATGGCGGCTTCCTGGGAAGCATAGTTCTCCTGCTTTGCCAATGTCCCTCAATGGCCTTCTATTGTTCCTTAATGTAAGGTTACTAGATTTTTTTCAATGAATCCGGGGACACTTTTCAACGTCAATGGATTTTGTATGGGGACTGATTTGTAAATCTGGGGACTGTCCCCGAGAAACGGGGACGTCTGGTAACCTTACCTTAATGGCCCTAGCTTTGTTGTTTAGTCATTTAGTCGTGTCCGACTCTTCGTGACCCCATGGACCAGAGCATGCCAGGCACTCCTGTCTTCCACTGCCTCCCACAGTTTGGTCAAAGTCATGCTGGTAGCTTCGAGAACACTGTCCAACCATCTCATCCCCTTCTCCTTGTGCCCTCCATCTTTCCCAACATCAGGGTCTTTTCCAGGGAGTCTTCTCTTCTCATGAGGTGGCCAAAGTATTGGAGGCTCAGCTTCAGGATCTGTCCTTCCAGTGAGCACTCAGGGCTGATTTCCATAAGAATGGATAGGTTTGATCTTCTTGCAGTCCATGGGACTCTCAAGAGTCTCCTCCAGCACCATAATTCAAAAGCATCAATTCTTTGGCGATCAGCCTTCTTTATGGTCCAGCTCTCACTTCCATACATCACTACTGGGAAAGGCCCTAGCTTAGCCAGGTCATTTTAGCATAAGCTAGCCCAGGAATTCCTCTGCAGCTTATATTTTCCCCTTCACATCCCAAATAATCAAAATCCTAGCATTTATTAATTTTGAGGGTTTAGGAGATACCCCCCCCCCCACAAACACAGTCTGTAGCAATACCAGTCAGGTTCAATCCCAGACATCTCCACAGATAACTGGGAAAGTTCTGTGTCGGAAACCCTCAAGAGATGCTGCCAGCCAGTGTAGACAGTACTGAGCCAGGTGGACCAATGGTCTGACCAATGGTATAAGGCAGCTTCCTATGAGCCATGGAAATAAAAAAAAATTAAACATGATGAGAAACGGAAGTGATCAACACTCCTTGGATATGTTGACGATCTTTGCTCTTTTTACACTGCAGAACCAAGGTGGTGTCGTGTAAAGTATGCGGAGCAGAAAGTTATATTTTTGAGCCACTCTGAAACCTTTGAATCTTTTCAAGGCTCCAAATTATCCTAATATGATTTACGGTTTATGTGGCGCTTTGCAGGGATACCCTGGTATGCTTGAGTTTGTCATTTGAAGTACTTATGTAATAACATAAACTGCACTGAAATGGGGTAATATATCATAATGTTCTGGGGTGGTGGTGGTGGGGAGAGGAAGCAGCAATAACAAGGTGATGATAATAATGATGCTGAAGCCCCCCCCCCCCATGTTTATTACAGTGATTGGCAAGGGGAAGTAGATCTGATGCGAGTGACTCGGGCTCAGCAGGGCCTACTGCAAACGTGCAAATCCTCTTTCACAATTGAAAAGAAAGACCACATATTTTCCCAGCAAGCAGGCAACACCTTTGTGTTTATATTGCTGCCTCGTAGATTTGTGGAAACTTACGCTTGAATGAAGCACTGAGAATAGCATAAAGCATATCTAGCCCATAACCTCTGAAGCTCTAGGGCAGGTGTGGGGACCTGTAGCCATCCAGATGTGGCCAAAGTACAGCTCCCATCAGCCCTGGAAAGCAAGTGGCCAGTGATAATGGGAATTGTAGTTCAGCAACTCCCATGCATTTCCCATGCCTCTTCTAGGGACCTGCAGCAGGTTGGCCAGCGATCTCATAGCAGCAGCATCATAATTGTTTTGTACCCTGCCCATCTGACTGGGTTGCCCCAGCCACTCTGGAAGACTTCCAACAGGGTATACAAAAACTTCTTCAGAATTTCTGAAGCAGGGGAAGAAGAAGAAGAAGAAGAAGAAGAAGAAGAAGAAGAAGAAGAGTAGTTTGGATTTGATATCCTGCTTTATCACTACCCTAAGGAGTCTCAAAGCAGCCAACAATCTCCTTTCCCTTCCTCCCCCACAACAAACACTCTGTGAGGTGAGTGAGCTTGAGAGACTTCAGAGAAGTGTGACTAGCCCAAGGTCACCCAGCAGCTGCATGTGGAGGAGCAGGGAATCGAATCCGGTTCACCAGATTACGAGTCCACCGCTCTTAACCAGGTTTAAAGACTGTCTCAAGGCAAATCTAAAAAAACTGGCCTGTGAGCGCTCCAGTTGGAGAGCAGCCTTTACCAAAGGTGTCACTTGAACTCAGGATGCAAGGGAGAAATGTGCTAAGAGGAAGGCACACTTGGCAAATCCACACTGTGATCAACTCCCGCCCAGAAACCAATGTCCCCACTGTGGAAGGATTGGCCTCCACAGTCCCTTACGGACTCATTGTTAAAACTGTGTTTATGGAAGACAATCTTACTCAGCTACGAGTGATCGCCAAAGAAAGAAGAAGACTGTTAATCCTTCCTTCCTGCGCTGCAGTTCTGACAAAAGTCCTCACCCCCACCCCCACCTCCATGCAGACAGCCAAATATAAAAATTATTGGGAACATAGTGTAGAGGAAAGGGTTAAAGCCCCAATTCTGATTTGAGGCTGATAGCAGCAGATGTTATTTTACTTTTTTAAAAAAAGAGAAGATACAACTTCACATTGTTTAGGTTAGGAGCAAACTTTGTTGAATTCAACAGGATTTACTTCTCAGTAGGCATGTATTGAATTGCCCTGCCAATGTTAACTGTAGTTTGGCCCTAAATTACTCCCCCCCCCCCCCCAAAGACCAACATTTTGGGGACACTGAATCCCAGACTTTTCATAAATCAGTTTTGAATGAAGAGAAAGTATCCTGATTTTCAACTTGACCTACCAAATGCGAATTTGATCTCTAAGTCCAGCTTAATTGGAGTTCATTCTCTCTGTAGCTCTCTAATGGAATACATTTTGGTTTCATCTTATAGATTTTCCCCCTTTTTGTCAGGAAGCAAAGTTTTTTTATTTGATGCCCTTTGAAAGGAGCATTAATTGTGACAGCTTAGCCATTTGAGCGTTGGGACAGGCTAAAGGTTGATTTAAGGAAATATAATTAGAGAATCTTCAGAAAGTAAGTCAGGCGCAGGAGAGATACTAGCAGGTAGAAAGCATCTTTGGAAATATTAGGTGCTCTGCTAAAAACCAGAGATTGACAGAGCAAGATCTGATGAGGGCAAGATTTAGCAGAGGTACTGGCGTCTTTTATTTTTGCAATGTTAGTTATATCAAAGTTGAATCTCCACACTGCCAAAAAAGGAGTGCAAATGCATCACTAGAAATGGAGGCGGAAAGAGGACACCAATTTGCATATGCTAATTTATGTGACTAGATGCCAATTTAGAAATAATTATCATAATTTAAGGGGGGGGGAGAACCCAATACATCTCACCACACTGGGGAAGAATGTCCTGATTAAACTTCTTAAAAGCCGGCTTTCCCCAGAGAATCCTGGGAACTGTGGTTTGTTAATGGTACTTGGAATTTTATCTCTTTGAGGAGTAAACCACAGTTCCCAGGATGCTTTGGGGGGAGCAATGCCCTTAAAGTGCATGGTGTGGCAGGTCCCACTTATCTATGTACCAGTGATTTCATTCCATGCCAGTGCTTGGCTGTCCCTGCATGTCCACATCACAGCTGCTGACCCTCCAAGTGTCTCTGTTTTGCAGGTACAGTCCCGGATTTACAGAAGCTATTCCCATTTCTGATTTGATCCTGGATTGTCCTGCTTTACTTTAGGACATCCCTATTTTCATAGGAGAAGTGTTGGAGGGTATGGAGTTATGCAACCCCCAAGCCAAGGCAATAAAAAACTATACCACACCTGAAGGCAGCTCTGTATGTTGTTGTTGTTTAGTCGTTTAGTCGTGTCCGACTCTTTGTGACCCCATGAACCAGAGCACACCAGACACTCCTGTCTTCCACTGCCTCCTGCAGTTTGGTCAAACTCATGCTGGTAGCTTTGGGACCACTGTGCAACCATCTCATCCTCTGTCATCCCCTTCTCCTTGTGCCCTCCATCTTTCCCAACTTCAGGGTCTTTTCCAGGGAGTCTTCTCTTCTCATGAGGTGGCCAAATATTGGAGCCTCAGCTTCAGGATCTGTCCTTCCAGTGAGCATTCAGGGCTGATTTCCTTCAGAATGGATAGGTTTGATCTTCTTGCAGTTCATGGGACTCTCAAGAGTCTCCTCCAGCACCATAATTCAGAAGCATCAATTCTTTGGTGATCAGCCTTCTTTATGGTCCAGCTCTCACTTCCACATATCACGACCGGGAAAACCATAGCTTTTACTATACAGACCTTTGTTGGCAAGGTGATGTCTCTGCTTTTTAAGATGCTGTCTAGGTTTGGTCTGTATAGGGAAGCTCTGTATAGGGAAGCTTTTTAATTTTATTGTTTTATTATGGTTTTATAGATGTTGGAAGCCACCCTGAGCGGCTTCCAACTTTATAAATTATAAAAAGGATGATGATGATTGTGGAATAGGACATCCCTATTTTCCTCGGAGAAATGTTGGAGGGCATGCAACTGGTGAAGCCAGAGAAACCAGCATGGGACACACAACCTCTGTGGCTGGCAATGCATTTAGGCTGCCAGGAAAGGTACCAACTTCCTCAACATACTTGCACTTCAAATGGGAAGAATTCATATTCATGCACTTCATTTCAAGATTTTACAAGCAAGCAAAGTCCATCCGGCTGAGCATATTCTCATTCTCTCTCCCCCTCCCTCCCTTTTATGCCTCCTCCCCTCCCTCTCGCTTTTTTTCCCAAGCAGGGATGAAAAGCGCAACTTTGTACCTTTGTGATTATTAGCAATGAGGAGTTCATCCTTATTAGTCCTAGAGGCAAAGGGTTAATGAGTTAAGTGCGCCAATTCAATTAAGCCACCTCTTTCCTTTAGTGAACATAAATTTTAACCTGATCACTTCAACATCTCTTTTAAATACATTACCTTTGGCACTATTTAGTAATAGAATAAATTGGATCTTGAGGAGGCGGGGGGAGATGTGAAATGAATGCCTTCTCGGGGCTTAAGCACTTGTGTACTTCATTTGCCCCCTAGTAAAATAAACAACAGGAGAGTTGAGGGGAAGAAATATAATTCTGGAGTCAGTTGGCTAGAGTTCACAATTTTCTCTGCAACTGGCTCCATGGATTCATTTCAGTCCCAGGCTGCGTACACACAATACAGTTAAGGCACATTGACATCTCATCCAGCTCTTAGAGAATCACAAGATTGTAGCTCTGTAAATTATTTGGGGGCAAAATGTGTTTTAAATGGGTGGCCATGCGCGCAGCCCCTGTAAGCCTGAAGACTCTTACTCAGGAAAAAAATATGAAAGACCAACAGTTTGTCTGTTTATTTTGGGATGAGAAAGTTCTGCAGTTTTATTTAATGTTGAGCTGGCCATGCCCCTCCCCAAATCCAACACTTCTTTGGTGGTGAATTAGGGGAGGCACTTATATTTTATTTATTTTGCAGGATTTTTATTGCAGTTAATAAAAAAGGAAGCTTGTTTACATAAGCTAATATAAAATATTCATTAAAAACAGACATTGAAAATAGTAAACTATATACACACATACAGCTGGGCAGGGTTGTCTAAACAAAACAAAAAAAAAAGCTTTCAACGGGTGCCAGAAACAGTGCAATGAAGGTGTCTGCTGCCTAATATTAATAGAGAGTTAGAAATTATTCTGCTTTCTCAGAAGACTCACTTGAAGAAGAACCTCAAAATTCTAGTTAGGGTGGGAACACTGTGGTCCTCCACTACAAGTCCCATCATCCCTGGCCGCTGGCCATGCTGACTGGGGCTGGTGGGAGTTGGAGTCTAACAACATTGGGAGTTCTACAGGTTCTCCTCAGCCCTGCTTTAACACGAAACCTTAGGCAACCATCTTGTCACATTTTTTAACCTCACTGGAAAATGCTGACAATCAACTGAAAATCTCTTTGTTCTCCTCATCATCTCCAGGTGTTTCACCTAGTAAGGAAGCCCCACATTTGCTTCGAATTTTTACTTGCATTGAACCATTATTGTGTGCCCTGGTTCTGTTGGACTGAAGGCTACTATTAACTTTAAATGTAGTTACAAAATGGAGGGGATGGCGATTGAAAAGCCTCCCTTCAAAACAACGAGGGCACCTAGAAATACATTTGTGGGATGGAGGCACAGAATGTGAGAATTATTATTTTTCATTAATAACACTGCAATATGGGCCACATTATTACAATATCAAATCATACCAAATCATAATTAATTTCAATTATACATTTCCAAAATTAATAAAATTTATTAAAAAAGAAAGGATGTGAGAACTAAATTCTGATTAGCGGGATAGGGGGAGCTCTCTGTCTCCCATATTACACTTTTACCAATCAAAACAATTCTATATTTCATATCAATGCTATGTTATTAACCACATTCCTTCATCCTGAAATGCGTAACACTGATTTCAACAGAATTTCCCCCCAAGAAAGTATAGGATTGCAGCATAATTAAAATTTTAACTCAGTATTCTTTTCCCCCCTCAATTGTTATTGCACAGCCATTCCTATTAGCTTTGGTGTGAAAATTCTCCTAATTCCCTCTAAAATAAAAGGAGTCCTATACTGAAATGGTGCCCGTCAAACAGCAGTGCCCCTGTGTGTTTACAACTTAAACTTCCTTCTAAAGAATGGCAGAATGACTAACAATGACAGGCTGAGGTGCTGTGGTGTCATGGGATGTTCATAAATATCACGACTTCTGGGGGAGAAGAATTGGTCATGGAATATTAAAGATCAGTGTGGCTGCTTCAGGAGAAGTGACTATTAGTAGTTTGGCAATGTGAAAAAAGTTTGTGCTGGAGTCATCTAAAAACCGGAGTTTATATTATGTGGGTGTGCAACATCCATTCTGCTCCCCACAACTAGATGTGAACAATCAAGACAGGTCTAAATCTTCTGGCTAAATGAAAGAATTCTCCCGAGCTGAGCCCATACAGATTTTCATTTTTAATGTTTTAAAATAAAAATGTGGCATTATTTATTTAGGGCTTTAATATTGAATTGTGCTGAGTAAATCCTACAACAAAACTATTTATACTTTGAGTCTGGCATGTTAGAAAGACAGTCATCTGTGGCCAGTGTCAGTAAGTGTGTTAATAGGGTGTTTGACAGCTCCTCTGGAAGATTTTCAGGGCAGCTGCATGATTGGTTCATGAAGCATTTCATCGGATATTATGAGTGACAAGGAACCTGGAAGTGGTGCAGGGAAAGTACTTCCAATCTATAAAGACAGCTCACGTTTCTCCTCTCCCCAACACAAGACCCCTATGCAGTCAAGCAGGGCTGCGTACACAGGCTTAGTTTGATGTCACATTTTGTTCCCATGCAATGCAGGCCAATTTCAGATGCCACTCCTGATCTCTAAAACAATCTGACAACCACTGTCGCTGGCTTGGATGCTTTTGTAACATGTCACAGGCTATCTCATGGAGAAGGGGGCACCGATAATGAGTCCAGTTGCCCCCTTTCTCCAGCTCCTGGCCCATCCTATCGCCTAGCATCCTTCCTTTCTGGACCCCCCTCTCTCTCTCCTCCTGCCAGCTGTGCTTCTTCACTTGTAAAGGCAGAAGGCAGAATTCCGCAGACGAACCCAGCCTCGAGCTTCATTATGTCTTTGTCCGCACAAAGGAAATGATCGGGAACATTTAATACATTATGAAAAAGCACAAACAGCGCAGCAGGGACTTCCTCTGCCCCCTGAGGGTCAGTAATGACTTCAAAGAGCTACTCAGATGCCTTTATGTGGGAAAGAGGTATGCGCATACCTGGACGGAGATGAATTGCTGTGGGATTAGCTTACCCTCAAATAATACACAGTGCTGAAACCACCAGAGGAGACCTGGTAATACACAGTGTCCAGAGGGCACCACAGCGGAGGACTTGGTGAAAGAGCTGCGCATTCCATGCTCCAGCCACTTAATGAGCAGGAAAGGGACCCAGCCTCTGAAGTGAGCAACTTGGATTTCCTCTCCCCACTGAATGCCCAGTGCCTTCCGTTTAGCAAGGCTATTCACTGGGTGCGGATTTCAAAACAAAATATCTGGTTGTGGGGAGCGTGGGGACAGAGGTGTTTTCATTGGGGTGCTTTCAAATTGGGGGTGTATGCAATCCCTTCCCTACTCATTGGGCTGGGGCTGCCAGCTGCCATTTTATACATCCTGCAGTTCCCAGAGGGGTGGGGTACCGGGGGGCACTTAATAGGGCAGGTCATACCTGCCTGCCAGAGAAATCCATATGCAGGGGCCGACCCGTTTAGGATAGGGTGTGCCAGAGGATACTTTGCCCTGTATAAAAGTAGCTAAGAGAGTGAAGGAATCAGCACTGTCTTTAGCATATGTGCTGCCGGGGTGCAAAGATGCGCCCCTAATTTTGCATGCTTGGTGCTGTTGTGAATGACAAGTGCCGTTGTTGAGTCTGAAAGGTGCCGCCATTGTGAATGAGAAGCACCACCGCTGGCATAGTGCATCTTTGGTAAATGAGCGCACAAAGTCGAAAGTCCTTTAGTGAAACAGTAGGTATACATTTTGGTAATACCTAGTTACAGTGATACCTCGGGTTAAGTACTTAATTCGTTCTGGAGGTCCGTTCTTAACCTGAAACTGTTCTTAACCTGAAGCACCACTTTAGCTAATGGGGCCTCCTGCTGCTGCCGCGCCACTAGAGCACGATTTCTGTTCTCATCCTGAAGCAAAGTTCCTAACCCGAGGTACTATTTCTGGGTTAGCGGAGTCTGTAACCTGAAGTGTATGTAACCTGAAGCGTATGTAACCCGAGGTATCACTGTATATATGCATTTTGTTCTTCTAGCTTGATCAAAATTATTTTTTTATTTCATGACAGGTAGATAGTTAAGAGCTTAGGAGGCTTCAGCGGATGAGTGCCTGGTGCCCCCTAGAATTTGGCTCCGGGTGCCCCGCACTCCTTGCACCCTGGGTAAAGACGGCCCTGGAAGGAATCACAACATAGGCAAGCCACAATTATTTTTGTCTCTGCCTCTACTCTCTCACCTATGGGGAAGATAAACTGGTCTACCTTACACAGTTGTACAGATTGCTGATAGGGAAGCACATATAAAGTTCAGGATAGGTGCTATGCAAATGCTAAATATTCTTAGGGTATAGAATCATAGAGTTAGAAAGGACCATGATGTCCAAGCCCCTGCAACTCAGGAATCTTTTGCCCAGTGTGAGTCTCGGACCCTGAGATTAAGAGTCTCATGCTCTACCAACTGAGCCAAGTTATATTATTGCTATAACCAGCTGGTTGCTGGTTATAAAATCTGACTCCTCCGGAAATGTTTATCATATCCGATTCTGGTTTATATATTTTAATGAACTGATATCAATTGATGTGTTTTAATGATTGATGGTCTATTCTCAACCAGTCTCTTTATGGTGCAGTCGTGGACCTGAACAATTTAATATTCTTTTAGAATGCTTTCATGTCCATAGTATCAAAATGAGTTCTTTATCTGGATCGTCATATTAGGAATTAGCATTAGACTGCTATTGTAATTATCCATTTATTATGGTTGTGTTGTGAGTTGCTTCTTTCAGTGGGGTGCGGGTTGGAAAAGTGGCACACAAATTGAAATAATAGTTAATGAGAATAACAAAGTCTGGTCTAGGGCTAGGAGACCACTGGAGAAACAACTTTTTGCTGTCAGTCCAAACTGGGAGCGGGGGTGTTTGTGCTGAAAACGCAGTGCAAAAGGCAAGGTGATACAGAATAAAAGGTAGTCTGAAACACCAGCAACTTTTCAGGGGAGAAAATGCATGTTTTCACCTGGAAAACCCTCCCCCATTCCAGGGGGAACAGTCACCTCAGCCACCTTCGCTATCACGGTGGCATTTCGGAGCATTTTCTGAGAACAGAAATGCAGTAAATACTGAGGGTAGTCAAGTCTCTCCCCCCCTTCATTGTGCATTAACGACATTACTTTCAATACAAATAAGCACAGCAAGAAAATAAGCTCTGAAATATAACCTTCCTTTGTATGGTAAAGGTTAGCTCTCAGGGCACACATTATCTATTTTATTTAAGCGGATGTAATCTACAGCTTCTGATGGTATTTATTTGCCTTTTCCCTCTCTCTTCCTCTCTCTTCCTCTCTTTCTCTCTTTGTCACCTTTACTGAGGGACTTTAGTAACCTTCTTTTCCTCATCCTCCTAGTCCAGAAGAAAAATACTGGAAAGTGGCAAATGTCTGCTGAAACATTCTGTAGGAACTCCTTAGTTCCTTTCAGCAGGAATACAAGTTCCAAATATTCTTTAAGACACTTGCATGGTTCCCACCCACAGGAGATGTAACAACACCCCTTTCCCCCACGCCATGCCGACCATTTTTATCTTAGTCATGTTGGCTGAATTAGATATATATATGGGGGCACCAAAGTCTTTTAAGTGCTTAAGGCCTGTAAAGGTCTTAATCTGGCCTTGTCCTCTACAATAACTAAAACATGCTGGCAATGTTCAGCACAAGGTGGCTCATAAAGAATAAGAAAGTCACAAGCTCAAATAAATACAACAACAACAACAACCCGGTTGCCTTCTGGAAGGCAGCAAGAAGCCAAATGAAACTAGATCTGGGTGGTGCATCAATGGGCCATGTGTTCCATCTCCATGGGCAGTGATGCTTTTGAACACCAGTTGCTGAAAACTTCGGAAGGGGAGAGTGCTCTTGTGCTTGCAGGTTTCGCAGAGGCATTCGGCTGGCCACAGCAACAACAGGATGCTCTGTTAGATGGACCACTGGCCTGGTCCACCAGGATCTTTTTAAGGTCTTCCTTATAACTGGTAACTGCAGTTGTAGAGCACATGCTTTGCTTGTATGAGGTTCCAGGTCCGATTCCTACTTCTTCTAGTTGAAAGGACTTGAATCTCAGGGTCATGTGTTTAAGCCTCTCGCTGGGCAAAAAGGATTCCTGCACTGCAGGGTGTGGCGTTTGCCTCCTAGGTGGGTCATTAGGAAAGGGTTAAATGAGTGGGAATGTGATTGGCCAGTGGGAATGCAAGGGGGGAGTAAAAGTTAGAGTGGGAGGTTTTGAAAGTCAGTTTAGGAGCTGAAGAAGGAAGAGGGAGGATTAGGTGTGGGTTTGTTAGAGTTGTATTGTGAGAGAGTGAGAGGAATTGTTAGGTGGAGTCAGATAGATAGTTGGGAATAATCAGTGTGAAGTTGTTAGGAATGAATAGGACAGTTAAGGAACTAAGATTAAGAAACTGCCAAGAAAAATTAACTGAAACCATAAGCTTGTTCATGCCTATAAAATAAACTTGATTATTTGTTAATGATACCAACTGACTGGACTCTGTGTGTACCCGTGAGGAGAGACGGGTTAGTGGCAGCGGAAAAAAGCAATCACAGTGGTGGCACAGGGTCAATAGACCATCAAACTTCTGGGGGCCCTGTGTGATTGGTCCAATTTTTTTAGAGGCATGGGAGTGCCTGTCATGTGACTACTTCTCAAAAAACACCAGATATCCATGACAAGAATATAGTGGAACCTCGTGTCACGTACTTCCCTCCTTACGAATGCTTCGAATTATGAGCTCCACTAAGTAGATGCCACTTTTTGCAAACTTTGCCCTGGGATGTGAGCGGAAGTCGTGCACCGGCGGCGAGGAAGCAGCAGGAGGCACCATTAGCGAAAGCGCGCCTCATATTAAGAATGGTTTCGGGTTACAAATGGACCTCTGGAATGAATTAAGTTTGTAGCCAGAGTTACCACTGTAATCAAAAGTGTCTAGGCTGATGTAGAAAGTGAAGTACTCCCCACAACATGGACTTCCACCACTGTTACAATAAGCTGGAAAGAATTATGTTGACACTATTCCTGTGCCATTATAAGTAACATCCAAAGGAGCATTTCAGGCAGATCTTGTTGGACTCCAACTTCCATCGACCCCGGCCAGCACAGCCAATAGTCAGGGATGATGGGAGTTGTAGTCATCCAACAAAACATCTGGAGACAGCTTCCCCATTCCTGCTTTAAATGGAGTGTATGAGACACAGTGTGATCATTTCTCATGTTACCCTGTCATTTTTTGATGCTGGAACGGCAATTGACTGGCTCACCATTCCATTGAACAGGTGGTTCAGCAATCCATTCCTTAGGCATCCAGGCCCCTTAAAGCAAGACTGGGCCAACTCATGGTCTGCAGTCTCCATCCACAATGACTGGCTCATGGTGAGTTGCCCTGTGGTGGCTGTAGGAAAGGCCTTGACGTCTTGGATGCAGCGTGTGGTCCATCTGTTACTCTTAGTCCTAGCATAGATGGAAGAAGCAGTAACTGTTCCATTGATTCCATATTGGATTTCCTTACCCTCTCTGCACGCCCTCCTATAAGGCCCAGCTCCAGGAATCCATGGGCCTTGAGGAAAAGACCTTCAAAATTTCAGCCTCTGTTGCCAGTGGGGTCCAAGATTTGGAACAGCATCAGAGATTCAGGGCATGCTGATAATTTACTTTTGTTCTTGCATTTGGCTTTGTGAGCTGCTGTGTCGTTCACATTCATCCTGACAGAAGGAGCTGTGTCAGGGCCCATGCAGAAAGATGCCTGTGGGCCCCTTCGCAGTGCCAGGGCCCTGGGCAGCTGGCCAGATTGCTTGGGTGGAGTTGCCAAAGCTGCCTTCTATGTTGCTTTGCTTATTTCTTCGACTTTTCCAGGGTAGGTACCAAGGACAGAGAGCCATGGCAATGCTTACCTGTCCATCTTTCTTCTCCCTATGTTGACACTGTCTGATTTCCTCCCTCAGTATCACGGGGAGAGATAAAACACGTATTATACATGGGAACACAAGAAGAGATCTCTGATGAAGATGAAACAAAACAAAGCCACACATGCTAGTCCTCTACTTACACACGGAATGATCTCTGCTGTTGCATTTCCAACACAAATTAGGTTAGGTCATCGAAAAATGTGGAGCTATACAAAATTCTTCTCTATCCTTAAACTCTGCTGCTTTCATTACAAATGCGAAAAAGGAGATTATTTCCTTCAAGAAAAATAAAAAAGTGAGAAGGAGTTGAGCCTCTTTCAGTCTCATATGTTTTATTTTCGGGGCTTCATAACCAGTATGGTTTCTTTAAAGAGTTCAGCGCTTACACATATGTGAGCCAGATTTCCATGGTACTAATTAGATGCTTACTGTTTTGCTCTGTGTCAAATGATGGTCAAGACATGAAATGTTACTCGTTTGAGTAACATTACCCACCTGAGATGGTTTCCTTCCAGCAAGAGATTAGCCAGAGGGATAAATTGTTTTAGTCTCAATGAAATTAGCTCCTGGTTTTTGCATCTTTAATAATAAGAAACAGACATCTACTATTTAGAGGCAGATCTTTTCCCTGTTTCCTTTCCTTTCCTTTTTTTTATGGCTAAGGAAATACCTATGCAATTTTCACTTCAGAAATCTATTGACTGAAACAACGACTACTTCCTTAGCATCCTTTTGGGTGGAAGGGAACCAACTGGCCAGCATGGTTCTGAGGATTTATGAGAGTCCCCCTGCCTCCATTTTCAAGACTTAACTATACTCTTAGCATTCCTTCTGACTTTTGGCCTTTCCCCACTGCCTCAGTTCTCCATCTTGGTCTGAAATCCATCTTCCTTTCAGTCACCATTCCAAACGGTAGAGAAATAATGTGTTGAGGGGGTATGCGGGTGGTGTGAGCTTTCTTACAGAGCAGGTGTGGGAAACCTTTGGCTCTCCAGTTATCAATGAACTACAACTCCCACAATCACTGACTCACTGGGGTTGAGGGGAGTTAGAATTCTGGATGCCCACATTTTCCCCATGCCTGCTATAGAGCCAAACATGTGGTTGAGTGACAAAATACTCTTTTGGTTCCTTTTCGTCTGGAAATAGGGGTGGCCCTCAAGAATGCAGAAGTTGGGCATCCCTGGTTTAGAATGTGACTGCCATGTTGGTTCCAGAGAACATGAGTAACTAAACGGAGAATGCGACACACATTTCTCTTGCTGAAGGAGCATTCAAACTTCACTGGGTTTTTTTCAGAAGAAAAGGTTTCATAAAGTTGGGAATGAGTTCAACAAAAGCAATTGTGAGAACAAGATGCTGGGCTACATTGGCTTTTGGCTTGATAAAGAAGGATGATCGCCAAAGAATTGATGCTTTTGAATTATGGTGCTGGAGGAGACTCTTGAGAGTCCCATGGACTGCAAGAAGATCAAACATATCCATTCTGAAGGAAATCAGCCCTGAGTGCTCACTGGAAGGACAGATCCTGAAGCTGAGGCTCCAATACTTTGACCACCTCATATGAGAAGAGAAGACTCCCTGGAAAAGACCCTGATGTTGGGAAAGATTCAGGGCACAAGGAGAAGGGGACGATGGAGGACGAGATGGTTGGACAGTGTTCTCAAAGCTACCAGCATGAGTCTGACCAAACTGCGGGAGGCAGTGGAAAATAAGAGTGCCTGGCGTGCTCTGGTCCATGGGGTCACGAAGAGTCGGACACGACTGAACGACTAAACAACAACACCAAGGCTTTTCTTACATTCAGCTACTTTATTTTGTCCCATTAGTGCCCTTGGTTTCCTTGCCTCTAGATGCCTCTATGAATATTTCATTAGCTTAGGTCAATTCATTTTGCCCATGTTTTTCAGATTATGTATACAGGTTATGTAAAGTGCGTCTATGTTCAATTAATGGATTGGAGGAAGAATACATATGGACTGGGGGGAAAAGGAGAAGAGAATTTTCTAATGTCCCAAGTGGGCAGTGTTTTACTTGCTCTTTCAGAGTTAACTGGCAGTATGGGGCTAACTCTGTTCAGAATAAACGGGCAATGTAAAATATACATGATCAGTTAGTTTCTCTCTGCAGCAATTTCTTTGATGTTTGCCAGAGTGTCTATTTATAAAATTTGTGCTCAGAGGCAGGATTGCATGTGATCCTTCATTTCCTCCCAGCATTTCAAGTATTTCATTTCCTTGTTAAATTTTCTTTAAAATTAGGAAAAGTACAAGAAGGAAAACTCAACCCCTTGGGGGTCCCAGTAACAAACATGCTTTGTGCTTGTCTCTTTCTTGCTGCAGGTTGATGATACAGCTACAGTTTCTGTTCGGAACAGCGATGTGAAGACTTCATAACAAGGGAGATGCAAGGTTACACTGTATGTCAGCTTTCCGGGTCAAAACAGCAGCAGCAGCAACAACAAAATGAGCTTCTTTAATTTTATTTGTAGCCCCACAAATCTGCAACCTGTCCTGTAGGACACTATTGTTTGCTGACACAAAGGATGGGAGGCAGATCAACACTCAATCTGCTGGTCTAAGGAAAGTATTGGGGTGGCGTGACAGGGCCCTGCTTAACTTTCAATATCTACCAGCACTAGGGCTTTAAATATCTACCAACGCTATGGGGGCTACGTCATACTGCTTTAAAGAGGACAACCCTCTATTCCGAAAGGATAACAGAGGACAGTGCTCTGAAGGTGTACTCTATTTAAATGAGGTAAAAGATAAAGAACTCTACAAAAAAAAAGGAGCACAGGGACCTTGAAGTTGCTCACCTACAGGTCACCTGCTCACAGTATTCTCTTCTAGGGTAGCATGCACTATTTATGTCCTTAAATTATAGGAATTATTTCTCCATTGTGCATTTTTTTTTTCCAACAGTGAGTGCAAAATTGACCACCCTAACTAGAACATTGAAGTCAACTTGGAAGCTAAAGAATGGAGCCTTGCATAATATTTCTCAAACTTTCCAGAAGTAAAGGTAGCCCATAACTGCTCAAAAAAGACCACAAAGCTAGTCACTGGGACACAGGCTTGCAATTGCTCCAATCAGCTGAGTCCAAGGAATACCCCCCCCCCCCAAGAGTGATCTAAGCATACTTCCTCACTCAGGCAGCAAACATTGAAACGTATCCATCAAAAATGGACAAGCAGGTGGTTGTAATTTTGGTTTCTTTCAGGATTATTTGAATGCTTTGCACTAAGGGGAACCTTTAAGTTTGTGCTGAAATTTGCTTCAGGCAAATCTGGCAACTAACCAGGGATGGGGTGTGTTATTTACTGGGTTGAATAGGATCCAAACTGCAGCAGTCTGATTGGCCCTAGAACAATAGGATCCAAAAGGCAGCAGCCTGATTGGTCCTAGAACAATGCAGCAGTATGATTGGTTGGCAGGAACTACCCAATCATGCTCCAGATAGAAGTGAATCCACAACCTGATTGGCTTACAGTAGAATTCCGGAATTAGCCAATCATGTGCAGCCCATTGTGTAAATAATGTATATAAAGCAGATACCTTGAGGGGACTTTCATTCATTCCTCCTCACCACTATGAGCTGAATAAAGAGCATGAAATCACTTTGCGACTCTGAGTATATTTCAGGGTGTATCCCTTCACTCCCCTCAAATTCCCCCAAACCCCCACACTGTTTATGATTTCTCTCAAAACTCATTTGGCCTGCTTTGAAAATTCCCAAATGTTTTGTCCATGAAGAGGCTACCAAATTTTGTTGCAATTTTGCTTTACACAATTGCCTGGAAATACAGGAAACAAGCTTTCCTTGTTGAAACTATATAACCGAGATGCTTTACCTGTGGAAGAATCTCTGTAGTAACTTTTAAATTCAGTTCAGGCAAAGCTTGGTGGCCACATAAGCCAGAGAGATGGAACCTATCCCCATCTAGATCAGTGTTTCCCAAACTTGGGTCTCTAGCTGTTTTCAGACTACAATTCCCACCATCCCTCCTCACCACTGGTCTTGCTAGCTAGGAATGATGGGAGTTGTAGTCCAAAAAAACAGCTGGAGACCCAAGTTTGGGAAACACTGCTCTAGATGTTGCTAGACTTCAACTCCCATCATCCCTGAGGTCGGCTGGCCGAGGCTGATGGACGTTCCAGGTGAAAAGTTCCCCAACACTGTTGCAGGCACTCATGGGTGCAGAGTTACCACTTGGCAGCACTTAGACACATGAACATCCTGAGACTTTTGCAAGAACATTCCCTCCACACAAACATTTTCCCTTCAGATTCTTAATACGTTTCACATGAGAAACAAACCCCATTTTTTAAATTGAATTTAGGAAAAACTCGTGTCAATCCTAACATGCCCTATATTAAATGTGCATGGTTTGAAAACCAAGTAAACAAGGAGAAAACAAGAAGATGACAATGCAGTTAGAATTCAAAGGACATTTAATTTGGAGATGCTTGTAGCCGCTTGTGCTGTACTGTCATGTTCTAAGAAGTTTCACATTGACATTAACACACAGGTCACTCAAAACCCCTACTGATTTTAAGCACTCTCTTCTTGAAACTAACTCCGAGAGGGCAAGCTCTGCAGAAAGGAGATAAAAGAAAGAAAGGAAGGATCTGGTAAGGTGTGTGAGCAGGGATTCCGGAGGAAAGCTAAAAAAAAAAAAATTACAATCCCCTGCATTCCTTTCAGTGTCTCCGGGAAAGTTCGGATAGCAGGAGCGAGAAAGGGAATAAGGAGGATTAACAACAATATCACTCAAGAATACTTAAAGCTTGGATCTATCGTTCTGCTGGGAAATTACATATTAGAGTTGGTGCTGATAATGCCCTCTCCTGGCGATGCTATTGCAGCTCCTAAGTCTAGGTGTCAGTTATTCCAGAGACCTGCGTACATACAAGGCAGGCAGGATAAAATGTACTGTAGTCACAGGCAGCGATCGGTGCGAAATGTCACACAGCTCCCTCTCCTCCCCCACCTCGCTGTAGGTAAATTATTTTAATAAGGTAAGAGATACCACAGCACAATGTGTGTGCGCGCATGTGTGTGTGTGTGTGCATGTGTGTGTGTGTGTGTGTGTGTTTTACCCCCTAAATAATGTTCTCTGTGTCATCTGTATATTTATGATAGCTCAAAGACATGGGTGTGTGGATCTAATTAAAAATGTGAAAGGGTTTAGCAGCCTGCTGCTTCCCTTTGAGTCTCCTGTTGCCAACTCTTGGCAGCTCTGCTGTCAGCGAGCCAAATGTTTAGTCTTCAGCTGAACTACTGCCAGGGTGTCGCACGGCATTCTGGGATGGCAGAGCCTGGAGGTACTATGTTAAAGCTATCTCACAGAAGGAGGATGTGTTGTGTATAGGGCTCCGCATTCAAATTGGCCACCAGTAAGTTGTGGCGGGGGAAGCAGTGGAGGAAACCCACTCCTGCCTGGTGAGCCTTAGGGCCTTGCCAATGACAGAAAAGCCCCAGACTTTTCCCTTAGTGCAATACTTAGTGCAAGCCTAAACCAGCGAGAAAAGTGCAGTAAACTTCCTCTGCAATTAAGGGCTGATGGAGGAAAGTAGTGTTTGTGTCATGGGAAAATAGTTCTGCTCCTGTTTGTAAACCGGCTTACAGCTCTCCACTTTGAGAGAGAAGGGCCGTGGATTAAATTGAGGAAAACAAACCAAAAGGTCCATACATGACAAATTATTGTTGCTTAGGGCAGAGTATAATTTGGCGTTGTGTTCAACGTGAATTTTTTCCAGCTGTGTGTGTATGTGTGAACATGCCAATTACAGTTTCTTGGGGTTTCTCCCCCCCCCATCTGAAGTTCAGTTCCACATCAGCTTGTGATTTTTTATTATTTTTATAAGTCCTCATGAAAATTCATCAAAATGTTCTAGTGCTGTGGGGATCCTTTTTCTATTTGTGGAAGCACCCTGTGCGATTCAGAACCCTTCTTTTCCAGGACTCTTAATTGTGCAGGGAGCCTGCATGGGTCGCAGAAATTGAAGCTAAAATCGGCAGGGCTGTCACAGTGTAGGCACACACTGCTCTTTCTAAGTTCTGTTGCCCCTTCACAGCAGTAATAACTTTGGTACTGGCCCAAGAAATCTTGCTGCCTGAATTGTCCTTAAATGCTTCAGATACCAATCCTTCACCTCATCTATTCCTCATGCCCCCAAACCCCATGCAAGCTGTAACCAGTTGCTCTTGTGCTCAGATTGTGCTTGTAGCCTTCGCACAAGTATCTGGCTGGTCATAGTGAGAACAGGATGCTGGTCTAGGTGGGTCATTGGCCTGATCCAGCAGGCTCTCCTTATGGTTTCACTTAGCAGCAGGGTGGGCCTTTCATCATCATCATCATCATCATCATCATTTATTGAAATTATATATCGCCCTATACCCAGAGGTCTCAGGGCGGTTCACAGAACAAAATCAAAATATAAAACCACAAAATATATAATCAAAATAAAAACAACCCAATAACCCCCGCCCATCATTTTAAAAGGACACAGGATGGAAATCAAATCAAACCAAGGCCTGGTTAAAAAGGAAAGTCTTTGCCTGGTGCCTAAAGGTGTATAATGAAGGTGCCACTCCCTGGGGAGAGCATTCCACACTGCAGAGAAGGCCCGTTCTCATGTTGCCACCCTCTGGACCTCTCGAGGAGGCGGCACACAAAGGAGGGCCTCAGAAGATGATCTCAAGGTCCGGGTAGGTTCACATGGGAAGTGGCGGTCCTTGAGGTGTTGTGGTCGTGAGCCATTTAAGGCTTTATAGGTCAAAACCAGCACTTTGAACTGGGCCCGGAAACTAATTGGTAGCCAGTGCAGTCAGACCAGGATCGGTGTAATATGCTTAAACAGTCTTGCTCTGGTGAGCAACCTGGCCACTGAATTCTGCACTACCTGAAGTTTACAAACTGTCTTCAGAGGCAGCGCTACATATAATGCATTATGGTAATCTAACCTTAAGGTTACCAATACCTTGCAACAGTAGTTAGGCTATTCCTGTCCATACAGGGGTGTAGCTGGGCCACCAGCCGAAGCTGATGCCACCTGAGCCTCGAGTGACAGCAAAGGATCCGGGAGTACCCCCAAGCTACAAACCTGCTCCTTCAGAGGAAATGTAACCCCATCAAGAGCAGGCAATCTCCCACCCATCTGGTCCAGGGAAAAAACCACCAACAATGCCTCAGCCTTATGTGAACTGAGTTTCAGTTTGTTGGCTCTCATCCAGTTCATAAACGAGGCAAGAGGTCCAGCACTTCCACTGCCTCACCTGCAGATGTAAAGGATAAATAGAGTTGAGTGTCATCAGCATACTGCTGACAATGTACACCAAATCTCTGGATAACCCCACCCAGTGGTGGATAGGGGATAGGATTAAGCCCTGCGGAACCCCACACTGAAGGTTCCACGGGGCTGAAAAGCATTCCCCAAGCAACACCCTCTGGGAACAACCCTCCAAGCAGTGCCAGCCAACCCTAGTTCGCTGCAGAACGATACCATGGTTGACGGTATCGAAAGCTGCTGAGAGGTCGAGAAGAATTAACAGGGACATGCTTCCCTTGTCTCTTTCTCAACAGAGGTCATCATGCATGGCGACCAAAGCAGTTTCTGTGCCAATATGGGCCTAAACCCCAATTGAAATGGATCCAGAAAATCAGTTTCTTCCAAAAGCACATGGATCCAGTCTGTGACCACTCGCTCCAGAACCTTGCTCAGGAAAGGGAGATTAGCAACTGGCCGGTAGTTTGGTTTTCCAAAACTGGTAGCACTAGACTATAATTCCCATCAGCCCGATCTAGCATGATGTTTTTGCCTAAAACCATCTGAAATGCCTCTGGTGTTCCATCCCTGCTTCAAAGAAGTAACTATCACCAGTGCCACCAAATGGTATAGGGGGGCAGGAGAGTGTCTCTCATCTTTAAGAACGTCATAGTTCATTACCTGAAGAGTACGTAGGTTTCTACGAGGCGGGACACAGTGATAACAAGCAAGAGACTTTATTGACCTGATTGCGAACAGAACAGGACTGTCAAACAGGGGCAAAACAACTTCTTATATGCATTACTGAAGGCCTGGGCCACTCCCACTCTCAATGTGATTGGCTGTTTAAACCCCCAAGCTACGAATTATAACCCAGAGCTTAAGAGCCAATGCTAGTAGCCCAAACCCTGACAATACTATGTGATTGGATATCATGTATCGAATCAAAACACATGGCACTGGATCCTAGTCCAGACTCAAGCTCAGGCGAACACAGACCACTGCACAGATAACATAACCAATACAGGGAGACATGTCAAACATCCTGTGCTATTTCTGCTGATACCTCTACACAAGTAGAAAGTGATATATGTGCTTGGGACCTTTATTCACAAAAGCAGATACAGTGGTGCCTCGCAAGACAAAATGAATCCGTTCCGCGAGTCTCTTCGTCTAGTGGTTTTTTCGTCTTGCGAAGCAAGCCCATTGACGGCTTAGCGGATTAGCGCTATTAGCGGTTTAGCGGCTTTTAGCGGCTTATCGGCTTATCGGATAAGTGGATAAGCGGCTTAGCGGCTTAGAAAAAGGGGGGGAGGGGAAAAAACCTGCAGGAACTCGCAAGACATTTTTGTCTTGCGAAGCAAGCCCATAGGAAATTCGTTTTGCGAAGCACCTCCAAAACGGAAAACTCTTTCGTCTAGCGAGTTTTCCGTCTTGCGAGGCATTCGTCCTGTGGGGCATCACTGTACACTATAGTTACAAGGGTGGGATTATTATTATTTCTTCAAATGGTTAATTTGCTGCTAGAAACAACCGTGCGCCATTTCCCCTTCAAAGTGCTGACTGGCTTGTTATTGCATGTGGTGCAGAGGTGTAGCAAAAGAAAAGAAAAGAAACGGGGATAGAGGAATGAAAAGAGAGCCTTCCCCCTTTCTGTGAAATTGGCTTAATTGAGCAACATCTGTGCAGCAAGCCTGCACCTTTCCATCCGGCCCCCACTCACCCTGGCCTGCAATAACTTTTCAGAAAGCCATTTCTTTATTTGGGAAGTGTGTCCATAGCTGAGAATATGCCATTTTCATTTCAGAAACCAGGCACTGTGGATATTTATTGCACCCTTAATCCAATAGGGTCCTGTAACACATGTCGAACACATTCCAGAAACATTCACGATCGCAGTGGATGTTATTGGGAAACATGCATTTTCTCAGCAACAAAATTTTGGTTTTTTACCACCGGGGTGGGGGTGGGGGGGATGCGACAGAAGCACTCTTTCCGAGGAAAGAAATCTATGCAACAAATAAGTAATGGCTATGCATTTTGTGCAAGATTGACAGCCTCTGTCCAGAAATATAGATAATAGGATGCTCACAAAAGACTCATCATTGTAAGGTATCATGGGCTCAAGGGCTGTCACTCCTTTGGAACTAGGGATCCTCTTTCCTTTTAAGCAGAGTGTGCTGGTCCCATGGGTTTCCGTGAGGCGTGGTCTGAGTCCAGTCGGAGGTCGAGAGTACAGTATTGAGGCCGTCCATCAAAGCTGAAGCTGGGTCCAAGGCAGGGAGTCAGGTGAGGTCAGAAGATCTGGCAGGACAGGATGCAGGCAGGAACTGGCTACCAATAATGTTGCTCCCGCAACTTGGGACTAGGGCTGGCTGGCTTTTATCTGCCCCAGGGCATAGGGCGGCCCCAGTCCACAGGTGACTCGCCTCTCCTGGCCTGGAGGTGAGCACTCCTACTGTGAGAACTTAGTTCCCTCCGCCTCTCTGCCCTGAGCCTCTGCAGCTCAGGAGAGGCTAGAGAGTTACCGGACCCAGAGGCAACCTCAGCTTCCCCTGAGGGGGCTGAGAGTGGAACACCTGCAGGCAATGGGTCCTCCATCACCTCAGGGGCCAGAGCAGACTCAGCTGGTGCCTGCACCTGAGGATCCAGCACAGGGGAGGACCCTTCAGGCTCAAGCCCCAGCTCAGCTGGTTCTGGAGGTGGGGAATCCTGTGCAGGCTGGGATTCCTCAGGCTCAGCCTCCAAGTCTGAATCCCAGGCCATCACACAGAGTTTGGATGGCCATTTGTCATGGATGCTTTAGTTGAGATTCCTGCATTGCAGAAGGTTGGACTAGATGATCCTCAGGGTCCCTTCCAACCCTGCAACTCCATGATGATATGATTCTCTGAGCTGGTTTCTTTGGGAAAACTGGAGTGTACAGTGGTACCTCGAGTTACAAACGCCTCTGGTTACAAATGCTTCAAGTTACAAACTCCGCTAACCTGGAAGAGTTACCTCGAGTTGAGAACTTTGCCCCAGGATGAGAACGGAAATCGTGTGCCGGCGGCGCAGCGGCCCCATTAGTGAAAGCACACCTCTAGTTAAGAGCAGTTTCAGCTTAAGAACGGACCTCCGGAACGAATTAAGTTCATAACTAGAGGTACCACTTTATATGCTTATAATATCTGACAATTTTTATGTGCATTATAATGCATATTATACGTGAGAATTGTTTGTATTTTTAGCATAACTGGTAAAATGTAACACACTTCTTGTCGAGATCAAGGAGCAAAGTGGTATTTGGTGGCAGGGAATCTGCATGAATAAGCTCCGCATTGTGCTTTTCAGAAAAATCCATTCCTAGTCAGTCCTCAACACTATTTGAGGGGCTGTTTTTAAAAGGTTTTGCAGCGGGTCCTCACTTTAATGTTAGTATTTGCAATTTTAATGGAGAATTGTCATATATATTACTACTGCTTTGGATTGAAAGCCCCCTTGCTGAATTTCTTTGCAGATTAGATGAGGTACACATTATTAAAATAAATAAAAAATAAATAAGGTAGGGTCTGTGCCTGAGAGAGTCCTTGCATTTATTTGCAAGGAGCCTGGTATGAGCAGAATCCCACTGTCAGTGGTGAAGAAGAAGGCTTGCTGTGGCCATCCTCAGCAATATTGTGGCCATTTTTTCTTTCTCCATAGGAACGAATGTGTTGAAAATAAAGTGGCAGATCACTGGGTATGGGAGTAAACCTAGTGAGAACTGGAAGAAAAGGGGAAAAAAACTCCAGATGCACCACACGCAATCCCCCCCCCCCCGCCTTAGGCCCAACACATTTTGGAACAAATACTTCTACAGGAATAGACATAAATAATATGCAACTATGATGCAGACATAAAAATTGGGTGAAGCTTTACACACTCACACAACTTCAACAAAAACAGTACTTCATAGTTACTCAATTAGAAACCTCAAAGGACAGGAAGGAAGGAGGAGTCAAACTGGAATAATTAATCTGGGCAGCTAGATTGGACTGGAGTCCATCGGCTTCAAGCCGTCAATGTCCATTAAATAAATTTCTATAGTAATCTCTTCACCTGGTGGCTTTTTGCTTTGCATCATGGATTCTTCTCCATTGTCATGTGTTTGTACTTTATGCTAATCCAACAATTCAGAGATTAGACCAGCCTTTCTCAACCTGGGTGTTCTTGAACTACAAATCCCATCACCCTTGACAATTGGTTATGCTGGCTAGGAACGATGGGAGCTGTAGCCCATCTCAACGTTGAGAAAGGCTGGATTAGACCTTCTAGTTATCAGCACAAAATCATAGTGATCATGAGCTGTCAATTATACAATAGGACACTGGGCTACTTTGCATCATCCAAGCAATATTCACTTTGTTGCTCCAAGTCTTATTAGCAAGACTGGGATACTTCTTGAGCGTTGACTACTATCCTTTAACCGGTCACGTATTTGTAGAAATAAGCACAGCACTTCTGCTAGCAAGTCAGGCATAAGGCAAATCCACTTGGGGAATCCACTTGACACTCGGTGGAAGGTTAGATCTCTCGGGGCCTGGGTGAATTTCCCATTGTTCGTAGTACGACTCTGCAAAACTGCTGGATCCAAAGCAGCTGAGACAATACAGTTACACACTGAACACACCAATCTTCCAACTCTATGATTCTATGATTCTATGATTCTAACTATAGTCAAACATCCCCTCTGCACTGAAGGTGTTATAAGTGAGCTGCATCCATTGGTCTTCAGATGCATTCCTGACACGGCGGTAGCCTTTGTGCTGCAGTTGAAGTGGCCCCATCCACCACTGCGTTAAAGAAAAAAGAAACAACGGCTGATGGGAGGAGAGGAAGTATAAGCAGTGGAACCTGCTATCGCTTCTAATTTCTGGAAGGGTATTGAAAGGAACAGAGCTCTGGCGCGGGTGCATCACACACCTGAACTTTGGCTCTTTGATCTTTCCTCCGGGGTCCTTTTTGTTTCCCCCAGCCTGCTGCGGTGGAGAGGTAGGCCTCAGAAGCCTTCTGGCATCTAGCCCAGGCTTTGTGGGCCACTGGAGAGATGCATAGCTAGGTGCAGCAGTGCCCTGCGGCAGGTGTTAAAATGTTGTTCCTGGTTCCTTGGTGGTAATCACTGCAAAACAACCCTGTCTGCTCTCGTCGTATCAACAAGCAGCTTTCGCCCAGCTTGTTGCTAAGAGACGGGACGGTTGCTTACAAGTTGTTTGGTGCCTCTGACTTCCATAATTTATAATTTGTTATCTCAGCATCAAAATTGGTGTTCCGTTCCCCCCACCCACCTTTGCTTAAATTTAATTTTATTTTGCCACAGACCTGATAATTGTTAAAAGGTTGTGCCTCGGACAGCCTTGCTGTTGCTCTTATTATACGCTTGCTTTTGTAAGGTTCGGAGGCTTGGTGGAGAAGGGACGGCAGGGAGAAGAATAAGAAAATGCTATTATAAACTCCAGATGAATATCATTTTTGCCCATTAACTTTTTGCATTATATGACTGGCTGGGTCAATGGATTCCCTCAAGATTTCCTCCCTATTGAAAAACATGCTTCTGTCCAACCAAGAAGGAAATGAATTGAAATGATTTCAATTTAAACAAGAAACAAGCCGTCTCTCGCAGCTCTACACTTCAGCACCTAATGGCTGAACTCATCAATCCTACTCTTGCGAAGTTCAGCACTATAGGCATTTAACCAGTGCCAGAAATTACCCATGTGCATTAATCTAGTTCTTGTGACTACACAAAGCTTACCTCGCTAACGTGTTTTATACTTAACACTAGTTAAATCAGCCCTGCGAGGGGGGCGGCGGGGGTAACGCCGGAGTGGAAATGAGAATAATTTGTAGAGTTGTTAAGTTGCAAAATAATTCTGTCACAGTTCACTGGTTAAAGGGAGGGGGGGACTGACAAACTTATTACTATGGTCCCTGGTGGAAATTAAGAATACCAACCTGGAGTTAGGATTTAGTTGGCTGCTTAACAACATATTTATACACGAAGCAAGCCGGGCTGCATTGAGGGACATAGATTTGAATATTACAATGTCACCACCAGTGTGGCTTTAGTACTCTGCCACGGATGGAGCAACCCTGTCTGCCGTGCTAGGTTTGGATTTGGGTGTGTGGAGTCCCTGCTGTCTAGCTATGTCTGGCACTGCTAGCCTCTGCCAGTGAGGAAGAGCCAAAAGGGATCTGCACCCAGCTGTGGCGGAGGCGACTGCCATTGTAAACTTCAGCAACAAGGCATTTCAGGGTGGGGGGAGAGGGGAGCTGGGCTGGCAGAGAATCCAGTGCATCCTGGCATAGGCCGCATTTGGACCATACATTTAGAGCACTGTTATGCCACTGCAAAGAATCCTGGGAACTGTAGTTTGTTAAGGGTGCTGAGAGTTGTTGGGAGACCCCTGTTCCCCTGAGAGAAATACAATTCCCAAAATGGTTCTGAGGCATCTAATCATAAGCCTGCATTTTTATTAAAGCTTATATGTTTAATCAGGGCTTGTATTTTAAAATGAGCTTAAAGATTTTCAAATGTTTTATGCCAGGCAGAAGACCAGCTGCCTAAGAACCTTGGCAAAATGTTTTTTCTCCTAGACAAGGGGGCCCCCTGATTTATAGCAGAAAACAATTCTCAAAGTCGTAAAAAGGGAATTACAGGCTGAGAGCCAAGGTTACACTGACCCTACAAATTAAGGGTGGATAAATAGTAAAATGAGCCATATCTTCTTCCTAAGGTTAAAAAGGTCAAGAGCAGTGAAAAAGCAACTGGTCTGGCTGGCAGAAAGAGAGCATTTTTGGGAAGTCTTTTCTAAAGCTGTTTCTTTCTTAAACTAAGATCCTTTTAAGATTTCTTTTCCTTTTAAAAGGTTATTTATGTATTAAATATATTAGTTTAAATATAATTATGCAAAGGATTTAAGAAATGCTAGATTCTTATTTCATATAGTTGTAAGAGTTGTAACTATCCTGAAATTAAGTCAGCCACCAGCCCCCCTTGCCAAGACAGGAGACGCCATCGAGCACTCCTGATATATGGTTGTCAGGCCTTTTGTTTAGAAACCTTCAAATGAAGGAGATCTCTCAATGTTGATGTGAACTCAAAATCCTTGACATATGTTTAAGATAAAAATTCAAGATTAACCATCTGTTTTGGAAGGCAATAGGGCAAGGAGGGCAAGAGGTGAGCTGGTAATTAAGATTCCTTGTTGAGACACATGTAAGATATATTACTACTTATTTGTCATTTATAGATAGCTCTTTGTGTCCCATAAAAGGGCAAGAGGAAATGGGTGTATCTTTTGTGATTGGTTCTAACAAATAGCCAATAGGAATTTCAACCAGGCTGATTGGACAGAGGCAGCCACAGGAGGAGCAAGGGGGCTGGATTAAGGAAATATAAGTGCTGGCCAGAATGGCAAGAGGCCAGGCCAGAGCTTGGTAACCATATACCACTGTGCCTCATATTTATTTGTCTGACAAATAAATTATTATTTTAATTTCTCTATTGCTGCGTTGAATATTTCATTCCAGCTAAGCGTTAACCACAAGCAGGGTGCTACAGTTCAACAACCAATCCCTCTTCACAGGGAACTCTGTGAAAAGAACAGGAGTCTCCTAACATCTCTCAGCTCCTTTAACAAACTACAGCTCCCAGAATTCTTTGGGGGGAAACTAAGGCCGCTTAAAATGGTATCATAGTGCTTTGAATTTATGGTGTGAATGTGGCCTCAGTCCTCTTGCTGCCACACAATGAAGGAAAGAAAGTCACGTTAACCACAACATCTACATCTATTTCATAAATAAATAAATAAATAAATAAATAAATAAATAAATAAATAAATAAATCTCTAGCATTGAAAATGTCCTCTATGTGGAAGACACAAGATCTACCCACCCGGGAAGAATGGCAGTTGAAGGTGATGGACTACATGGAACTGGCAGAAATGACTGGCAGAATCTGAGACCAGGGAGAAGAGTCGGTGGAGGAAGATTGGAAGAAATTTAAAGACTATTTACAGAAACATTGTAAAATTAATGAATGTTAGAAGGATGTTGGAATGAAGTTATGTGGTTTTAGCAGAAATGTTATAAGGGTTTAGGAAAAAATAGAATGTTGATTGGTGAAAGGAGGGAAAGTAAAGTTACATCATATTGAGATAAATTACAGAACAAAAATTGGAAAAGATGGAAAGGATTTGCTGAAATAGTTAATCGAATTAGAATACAAAAAAGGGAGGTGTGAGGAGGTCAAGGAAACAAGCAAATGAAAGATAAGTTATGGGAAGATTAGTTGTGTTTTTTTCCCCTTCTTTTTTCCTTATTGTGATGTGTTGTTTTGTTTTTGTTTAATATGGTGTTATTACTTTTACTTTTGATTTTTGTAATCCCTTAAAAATTTTAATAAATATTATTTTAAAAAGAAAAAAGAAAATGTCCTTAATGGACAGCTGTTGGATTCCTAAAAACTACTTTGATTTCACCCAAACACAATTTTTTGATTAAAGCAGCCTCACTGGTTCCCTATTTGAGTGCTGTGTTATTTGGTAATACAGAGCGCAGATTAACCATTCCCAGCATGAAGCAGCGGAAGGGAGAAACTGGTCCAATTGGGGAGCAATTTCATCTGTATGTGCAAACAAAACAAAGCAAAGTAATTACTCCAGAAATTGCCACAGGAATAGAATCAGATGCGTTTGCTTTGGGATGAAGAGAAATTAAATATGCAATGGGGCATTGCACCCCCTCCCCACTTTGGTGGTGTAGGGAAGGGAGGCAAGGGAAGGGAGAGAGAGAGAGAGAGAGAGAGAGAGAGAGAGAGAGAGAGAGAGAGATCACTAAGGATCAGATCAGTTTGGGAATGGCTAGGAAGAACCAGGAAAAGCTCGCTTATGCACTAGTAGTGAGTCCGTTCTTTGAATATGATGCTGTCCACAAACAAGATGGAGGTATCAGCAGACTCAGGGGAACCTTAATGCTTGCATAGATGATAAGTAAAAGGTAAAGGTAAAGGACCCCTGGACGGTGAAGTCCAGTCAAAGGCGACTATGGGATTGCGGTGCTCATCTCTCTTTCAAGCCAAGGGAGCTGGTGTTTGTCCACAGACAGCTTTCTGGGACATGTGGCCAGCATGACTAAACCACTTCTGGCGCAACAAGACACCATGACGGAAACCAAAGCACATGGAAACGGTGTTTACCTTCCTGCTGCAGCGGGACCTATTTATCTACTTGCACTGGCGTGCTTTCGAACTGCTAGGTTGGCAGGAGCTGGGACAGAGCAATGGGAGCTCACTCCATCGTGGGAATTTGAACCACCGACCTGATTGGCAAGCCGAAGAGGCTGAGTGTTTTAGATCACAGTGCCACCCGCATCCCACATGATAGATAGGAGAAAACCCTAAGGGGAAAACATCTACCAATCAGTGGGAACTGAGCGTGCCAAGTAGGCACAGAATGCTGGATTCCTATTGGTCTGGAACACAACAATGAGGGGAAAGGGGATGGAATGGTGTATCCAGGAAAAGGGCATGGAATAAGAACACTGCATACTGCAACATTATGTTACTGGCCCCACTTGTGCAAATGTACTAGTAAGGACCTGGCGGGATCCATGTGAAAGTGATTACAGCAGGGAAGAGGAGTGAAATATTTTGCTGGGACGGAATTTCACTGTCATCTTTCACTGTGGACTATATATCAGCATGTGTCCATAAACTTTACTGTATTATTTAGCGCTAAAGGGAGCTACTGGGTGACAGTGATGCTTCAGTGGTTTGAAACTGCCTTATCAGCCCAACTAGTGAAATATTCTCTACTACTAGGCATTGCACTGGGCTTGAGATTCTCTAGTCAGCAGCTCTGCAGGGCCTCAGTCAGAGAGGAGCCTTTCTCAGGTCTGATATCTGGGATCCATTTTCACGGAAAGGGGACCTGGGGCCTTCTAGATGCAAAAAGTGTGCTTTGAAGTGCACAAAATTCCAACCAAAGTGCTCCAGGGGTTGGAACAACTCCCTTTAGAGGAAAGGTTTCAAACCACTGAAAGCATTTTAGTCCAGGGAGTTGAGGCAAGTAAGGGAGGACATGACAAAGGCATGTGAAATTATGCATGATGCTTAATAGGGTTGAGAAGAAACTATTTATTTCCACAATTTATATACTGCTTAATCACACATGTGTTGGTGGGGGGGGGAAGCATATGGTCAACTAACAATGAGTTTAAGTGAATTAAAAATGAATTTAAAACATAAAATCAGAGTCAAGTTAAAAACCTGCTTCCATTAAAAAAAAAAGTATTCATGAAGCACTGGAAGGTCAACAGGGAGCGGGGCCCCATCTGACCTCAGTTTCACAAAATTGGGTGCACAATACTGAATGCGCTGAATATTGAATCAAGATTTACTGGCAGATTACCTGGGTGAGCTCCAGTAGATCTGTAAGGGTTTATGATTCCCAGGTGTCTAAGAAAGTCAATCTCATCCTCCCAAATTACGTTGCTGAGATGAAGAAAACTAACCAGGAGTAGACTTTTGTGTGAAATCCCAGTGAGATCAGTTTGGGGCTCATCCAGCCTTCCTTTTGCGCCATGTTTCTAGGCACAGGTCCGGGCTTTAAAGCTCTGTGTCTGAGCTTGTTGTTGTTTTTGTTGGGGGCTTTTTGTCCCAGAGCTTTCACTGGAGAAACCCTGAGTTATACCTCTGAATCGGAGCAAACAGCAATAAGGTTTTCTGCAGACTGACATTTGCTCTGATTCGTACGATGCCTGACAGTCTTGACAGACAGCACAAGGTAAGCCTTTCCTCTTTTTGATAATTTTCATTTTCATTTTTCAGTTTAACAACAATAATAATCAATTACGTTTACATACATACTTGTATTGACTTCCCTCCTCTCCTTCCTAGGTTTCTTGTAAAAGCTGCATCTCCCCCTTAACTCCTTTTGTTTGTTACTCTCTACAATTCTTCCAATGTCACCTTTTAACTGCTTGATATTAAATTAATCCTGCTGATGTTTCATTGTGTGCAATAATTTTTAGATAGTCCACATATCTCCCCCATTCTTTGTCAAACCTTCTTTCTTCTTGATTTCTTAATCTTCCTAAAAGTTTTGCCATTTCTTCATAGTCCATTAACTTTGCTTGCCATTCTTCCTTCGCTGGGACAGTGTCCTCTTCCCATCTCTGAGGCAAACCTATCCTCACCCAGTCTGATGTCACAAGTGCCTTGCCAGGATACTCCAAGTCAGCCTTTCTCAGCCTCATGCCCTCCACTCCAGACGTTTTGGCCAATGGTTAAGGACCGTAGGGCTTGTATTCCAGCAACATATTGTGAGCACCACTTATAGCCCTTAACTTTCCCATCCTACCACCCTCTCAAAAAAAACAAAACAAAAATTAAGAACCAGTCCTTGCTTCAAATAGGTTACCTATTGTGTATTTTATCTACTGATTTTATTGTGCACCAATAAGGTATGACATTCTGAAGTTTTCTACAAAAAATAATATTAAACAATAATATAAGTGTAGGATAGACAGCATCTTAAAAAGCAGAGACATCCCCTTGCTGACAAAGGTCCGTATAGTTAAAGCTATGGTTTTCCCAGTAGTGATGTATGGAAGTGAGAGCTGGACCATAAAGAAGGCTGATCGCCGAAGAATTTATGCTTTTGAATTATGGTGCTGGAGGAGACTCTTGAGAGTTCCATGGACTGCAAGAAGATCAAACATCTCCATTCTTAAGGAAATCAGCCCTGGACCACCTCTAACACTCCAGATGTTGATGAACTGGAAGGATAGATCCTGAAGCTGAGACTCCAATACTTTGGCCACCTCATGAGAAGAGAAGACTCCCTGGAAAAGACCCTGATGTTGGGAAAGATTGAGGGCACAAGGAGAAGGGGACGGCAGAGGATGAGATGGTTGGACAGTGTTCTCAAAGCTACCAGCATGAGTTTGACCAATATGCGGGAGGCAGTGGAAGACAGGAGTGCCTGGTGTGCTCTGGTCCATGGGGTCACAAAGAGTCAGACATGACTAAACGACTAAACGACAACAACAAGTGTAGGAAATTATGCATTGAGCAGACCTGGGAAAGTTTTTCTCCTTCTCTCATAACACTAAAAACTCATGGGCATCTAATGAAGCAGAATGCCGGAAGATTCAGGACAGAGAAAAGAAAGTACCTATTCTCACAGCATAGAGATGAATTTTGCAGGAGGTGGTGACAGGCACCAAAGTGGATGGCTGTAAAAGAGGATTAGGCAAATTTGTGGAGGTAAAGGTAAGGTAAAGGTAAAGGACCCCTGGGCGGTTAAGTGCAGTCAAAGGTGATTATGGGGTTGCGGCACTCATCTCGCTTCCAGGTCGATGGAGCTGGCATTTGTCCAAAGACAGGTTTCTGGGCCATATGGCCAGCATGACTAAACCGCTTCTGGTGCAACAGAACACTGTGACAGAAACCAGAGTGCACGGAAACACCATTTACCTTTCCACCACAGTGGTACCTATTTATCTACTTGCACTGGCGTGCTTTCAAACTGCTAGGTTGGCAGGAGTTGGGTCAGAGCAACGGGAGCTCACCCTGTCACGGGGATTCAAACTGCTGACCTTCCGATCAGCAAGCCCAAGAGTCTCAGTGGTTTAGACCACAGCCTCACCCACGTCGTGGTGGTAAAGGCTATGAATAGCTGCTAGCTATGATAGCTATGCTCTGCCTTCACGGTTGGAGGCAGTATGCTTCTGAATACCAGTTGCTAGAATGCACAGGAAAGGATAGTGTTGTTGCCCTCAGGTCCTGTTTGCAGGCTTCCTTTAGGGTTCTGGAGGGTCACTGTTAGAACAGGATGCTGGACTAGATGGGACACTGACCTGATCCATCAGGTTGTGTGTCCATAGTGTGGGCAGACAAGAGGAGGGAGAAGAAGGAAGGGTAAAAAAAAGAGAGAAAGAAGGGAGGTGTGTGTGTTTTTTAACAGAAGTGGACCACCTCTAACACTCCAGATGTTGATGAATATTGATTTTCATCAGCCCCAGCCAGGGATGATGAGAGTGATAGTTCCACAGCTTCTGGATGACACTAGGTTTATCACTCAGGTGCAGAAAAACAACGACAAAAGTAAATTTGAGGAGCTGAGCCTTCTGTTTTAATTGGGACTGAGAACTGAGGGGTTAAGCCAAAATCTGCATGGAATTCAATACATTCTCACTGGACACATTTCACTTAAAAAAATAAATAAACCACCTTGTCGTTAGCTTTAAGTAATTGTGCCCAATTATTTCCACATCTCTTTGCTGGCCTTCTAGAATTCCAGACCCTTCGGAATCTATACTCTCTCATTCTCCTCTCCTAGTGTGTGTGTGTGTGGGTGTGTGTGTGCACGCGTGCGCGCGCACACACACACACACTTTGGTTGAGCCAGAAGGGGAAAAGGAATCAGAGGTGAGTTCCCATTACTAATTTAGCTGAAGCCCACCTGTGAAAACATGAGAAAGGTATCCAGGGGGCTGTCTTCGGTTGTGCACTCAGGTGCGTCCACAGTCTAATCAGCCGCTTCGTCTCTGGGCCTCTGCCAAAAAACTGATGAGTTATTCTACCATGCAAAATCAATGTCTGCTCAGCAGGCCAAATCCTAGGCTGGCGGGGGTTGGGGGGTGGGAGGAAGACGGTTAGCAAAAGCTGGTGGGCCATTATCCGTATATATCGTTCCAGAATTCAAATTTGATTGTTGTTGTTTTTTAACTTCTTTTTCTTTTACAAGTACGCCCTCTTCTCTGAACTGCGGTCGCGTTCGATGTCTTCCGAAGGAGAGAAAAAACTTAGCATTCGCAAAGGGCCAGGCAAGTTTTGAGCAAGGTTTGGAAGGCTTCTTTTTCATCACCGATTTAAACCTCAGCACAGACAAGGGAGGAATGTGGCACAGAGGGGGAAAAAACATCCCCTGCAACTTGTAAATATAGGACGAACAATTGTTTCAAATGTTTTAACATGCTCTCCTTTCTTCGGCTGCAAACATTGTTTCCCAGACTATAATTATAATCAATCTTTCTCCTTCTCTTTTCCTACTAGTTAACTGGGATTAAGATGCCAGATCAAACTGCTGCGTATTAGTGATGTGCAGAGACAACAAGATTTGCCTTGTTATCCGTATCTGTAGCATCTGGTAGCAACCTGATCTGTTTTGAACACCCTTGGGCCACACCTTCACTATACAGTCATACCTCGGAAGTCGAACACTTTGCAAGTTGAATGTTTTGGCTCCTGAAGAGGAGGAAGAGGAAGAGGAAGCAGAAGAAGCAGAAGCAGCAGAAGCAGCAGAAGCAGAAGCAGAAGAAGGAAGAAGAAGAAGAAGAAGAAGAAGAAGAAGAAGAAGAAGAAGAAGAAGAAGAAGAAGAAGAAGTTATCTGTGTCTAAGTCTGCATTCACATGGCTGATGATCCCATTCACCCAACGTTTCCCTGTTAATTTCACTTTATATTTGAGTTTTGCACAATTTGAAAGCCCTTCCTGGAAAACTAATGGAATATAGCACATGTTTAGTGCTTATTCCCATGTTACGTGATTCCAGAAAATATCTGTTTACAGCCCCCTATATCTGGAAAAGTGACAGAATTTGGGGTGGTATACTGCTTTCCTATTGTTTGCATGAGTGAACTGAAGCAGTGATGATTCCCAACAACGTTCAGCATTGTATCATACCTCGGCCACTTGTGCAAATGAAATTTAGCGTGCCATACCTGGAAAAAAAGCCACAATCCCATAATGCAGCAGGTACTGCAGTGTGAAAGGAACATTAGGAAATGAGACTGAAGTGGCAGCACTACAATCTGGAAAACCAACCCAATATTACCCACTTCTGAATGCACCTCGAAAGTGGTATGTGCAATGGTGAATTGGGAGTGTGTAAAACAGGAAAAGAGGAATGGATGCAGAAAAGAACTACATAACCATTAAAGCAACAACACTACAACCCACATTCACAAATATTTGAGGACTCTTACTTGTTTAATATATTCCTAAGTTTTCTATCCCTTCCAAACCACATTATGTTTACAAAGGCAAGCAGGAAGAAAGGAGAGCAATGCATTAAAGCGCGATGGCGAATATGGACTAATAGGATAGCTTTTCTCACTATTTCCCCTAATAGTTTCTAAAACTCTTTTGCCACCGGAGCACGGCGTAATTGCTAATCCATATGCATCACTGCTGCGTTTACGTCTAAACAGAAGGTAAAATGCATCTACCTTCCATGGCGTATCCTTTTGAATGTCTTAAGCCTGCAAGAAATGCACATGAATAGTAATGTCTTCCCTCAGGATGGTTTTGAACCGGCACTCTTGAGAGGAAACTTACAGTGGAGGAAGCCTGACGTGCCACCCAATTCTCTTTTAATTAGCGCACACATGTGTCCCCTCTCCATATCCCCTGTCCCACTTCAAAGGTATGGTTAAAATGTCTGCCATTTCATTTTAGCATCAGCCCACGCTCCGTGCTGATGTTCGTCAGGCTAAACTCAAAACACCATTTTCTTTCTCTCTCTTCCCCCCGCCCCCTCTGCTTTTTATGCTGTTCCCACATGCAGAGTGGCGCTTTTTGTTGGCTGCCGAAGAACTAAGTGTTTTTTGGCAGTGTGTTGGTCCTGGACCGAAGCCACACAAGCAACTCTTCCAGAGTCAGAAAGGCCCAGAGGATTAGAGATCTATGGATTTAGTTATCTGGTGAAGTCCCCCTGCCTCTCTGGTGCCATTAATAGGATTTTGCTATTGTGAAAGGCACCTGAACCTTCCCCCTTTGCATGCTAATCTGAGCAAACTGGGGCTTAATGCTGGATTGCTTATTGTCAGCAAGATTATTATTTATTTTTTTACTCTTACTGTATCTCTGGAAAACTTTATTTTACACAGTAGTCCGAGGGATTGAAAATCTCTTGTGCGGCGGGATGGAGAGGCAAGCTTTAGTAAACCCACAAATTCTTTCCCTCCTTGGATTAACATCTGAGCCAGAGAAGAATTGCTGACACTTAATCCCCAAATGCAGTTAGATCAACATGTTGCTTATATGGCTAAAACTGGGGTGGGGAGATAAAAGCCCACCCCTAGTGAAGGGACCGTTGCATTTACTAGTTCCTATATTTTTAATGGAACTAAATTATTTCATTAGGATGAACGGGCATGTGTAGAAAGAAGGTGCAAGTAAAATCTGAGGGTAGGAAGAACCCCGCCCCCCCAGCAGAGGTTCAATAGGATGTGGGTTCTCTCCTTCTAACCTTGGGTATTGCCCTTGAAAACTGAATCAAACCATCCCCAACTCAATGCAGCAGCATCACCTCAGAGAAAGGAGCTCCAGATTCAGGGTGTGTTCACATTACTGTCTTAAGCATACTGAAGTTGTTGTTTTTCTGGGGTGTTTCTGGGGTGTTTCTAAGCTGTTCCCACCAGCGTAGCTTCAATTGATCAGGGAGTGCTGACAGGGAGAGGACATATTTTCTATGGAAAGGTGTTCACACCTTGGCAAGAGACGAGTTAAGAAGGGTGTAAGGACTCAGATTAAAAACCCAGCACTGGAAATACAATGAGTGCAAACACAGCCGAAGTGCAGATGGGAAGATGTTTCTGAACCTTTGGACTGGCTCAGAAAGTTATCCAACTTGTGAAGATTTCCCCCCTCCAGATTAACCTGACACAAGCTTTCGAGTGCCTTATCGTATCTATCCTTTACATATTGTTTTCCCTGGCTTTCCCAGTAGTGATGTATGGAAGTGAGAGCTGGACCATAAAGAAAGCTGATCGCCGAAGAATTGATGCTTTTGAATTATGGTCTGGAGGAGACTCTTGAGAGTCCCATGGACTGCAAGAAGATCAAACCGATCCATTCTGAAGGAAATCAGCCCTGAGTGCTCACTGGAAGGACAGATCCTGAAGCTGAGGCTCCAATACTTTGGCCACCTCATATGAGAAGAGAAGAGAAGACTCCCTGGAAAAGACCCTGATGTTGGGAAAGATTGAGGGCACAAGGAGAAGGGGACGGCAGAGGACAAGATGGCTGGACAGTGTTCTCGAAGCTACTAACATGAGTTTGACTAAACCTGCGGGAGGCAGTGGAAGACAGGAGTGCCTGGAGTGCTCTGGTCCATGGGGTCATGAAGAGTCGGACACGACTAAACAACAACAAAATTCCTAAACGAAACAGTATTGTGGCCCTTTGTCTTTCGCAAATAAAAAAAGAAAGGAAAAGCTGAGCTTCATGTTCAATATATACAGTAATTTCATGTGTCTCCTTGAAACACTGTGGCAAGGCAGGTCAAGCCACAGATGCCAAGTTCATTCAACTCTATTATTCCCTACTTGCCAGAGCTTCTCAAATCTTTTCCGTCAAGGAGAAAGCAGTATCTTCAAAGTCCCATTAATACAGCTCCATCAAACGAATTACCAAAATATCCCTACAAAGCTGCAGCCACAATCCTATTCAGAAGTGAATTCATTGCATTCAATGGAGCCTGTTCCCAAGTAAGTGTGCTATAAGGTGCTTAAATTTGTGGTCCTTGTAATACAGTCAGACTGGTGGGATGACAACACCTTTTTTTCTTTTTCTTTTTTTTTTAGAAATTTCTGTTTTGTGTTGTAGATTGCAGGAAGACAGAACATGTCTCAGGGTCATATTTTAGATTAATGTTCAGTTTGGATGAATTTGCAGCCATACGATGGCAGCACCAGGAAAAAGAACAATTGGTGGAGTACAGAAGGGGCAAATTATATTTCTAGATGGGCAAGCACGTGTTAATGACAGCAGTTCAGAAATGGGGGGCAAGCTCCTTGCATGAACACTTGCCCTCTTGGATGCCCCCTATGCAGCCATAGCAAAGTTGTCTCTGGGAACGCAAACTAAAAAAGGGCATTTGGGGAAGGCAAGCACACAGAGAGGCAGCTGTTGGACCTCCCCTGCTCACTGCTTCTACCCTCTAGATCACATCACTTTTCAGACGTTTGGCAGAAAGCCTTGTTAGTTTGTCCTTAAATGAAACCACAGCATTCTTCTGGGGAAAGCCTTTCTGGTTACGAAACAAGCATCAAAAACACACAATTGAATAACTTTCGTTTCTGCAGACTTGCAAATTTGGGTTTCCCAAATGCACTTGGTGGAGGGGGGCGGGGGGAGAATCTATCAGTTGCCAAAGCGAACGATTACCTAGAATGTTCCTTTTATTGCTGGTCTTCTTCTTAAAGTATGGCAGAGAGGAGATGGTCAACCTTCCGGCTTCCTGTCTTGCTCCTGTTGCGTTTCTCAAGCGAAACTGTGTAGAAAGAAAAAAGAAAAGGAAGGAAGGAGGGAGAGAGGGAGGGAGGGAGGGAAGAAAGACTCCTGTGCTTGGTCTTCTCTATTATGTGTTAATTGAAAACATCTGCAGGTACCCTTTGTTTGTTTTATTCTCAACCTATGTAAGCATAAACCCTCTATTCCATATGGCAAGCATGATTAAATGGTTTAGTTTAGCATTCACTGGCTTCACCCCCGCACCCTCAAAACAGCACTCGTTCTCCATGTCACTGCATACTTAATCCAGCCGCTGCTAAGCAAAGAGATCTAAGCGAAGTGGTTCTAAGGAACACCGCCAAATGGTGAGCCAGAGTAGGGCAGAGCACAGGAATATGCTACTGCTCTAGCAAGGGAGATGGTAAGAAAGGTGTAGCTAGGGCTGAGTCCACGTTCCTGAGACTTTCTCCTTCTCATGACAGCTCTGAGTAGATTGGTGAGGTCATCTTCTATCCAATTGAAGGGCAACAGGTGAGGGACTCATAGGACATGTTTGTTCTACATTGCCAGCCACTGAAGAAGAATGAGGCTGCGTATTTGAGTTTAGATGAACTTATTGAAGGATGTATAAAACCCATACGGTACATAATTCAGACTATGTTGATCTCTCGGATGCAAGATCAGGTCTGGTGGGGATAGGTAATCAGACCTGGATGGGTTGGGTAGTCTACATAGCAGACTGCATTATTATTATTATTATTAGTAGTAGTAGTAGTAGTAGTAGTACACCACCCAGCTGTCCTGGATGCATCAGGGCCTGAGATCCTATGGGAAACTTCAAATGGTACATGAAGTCCTCTCTGCTTTCCCTACTTGCTTTTGAGAAACAACGTGAAGAAGAGACGCCTGAAGGGACTCATTTGCAGCCCAAATTTCCAAATCCATTTCAGACCTTGATTGCATACACACTATACATGTAAAACACATTTCTCCCTCCACCCAAGAAAATCTTGGGAACTATAGGGTGCTGGCAGTAGTAGTAGTAGTAGTAGTAGTAGTAGTAGTAGTTTTTTATTTGTACCCCATCCTCCCCAGCCAAAGCCGGGCTCAGAGCAGCTAACAACAAGTAAAAATAGCACAGTGTACATAAAATCATACAATTAATTAAAATACATTCTAAAATCAATTCAGAATCAAATTAATGGCAACCATTGGGCTAGAGTTCTGTGAGGATTACAGAAGGAGAAAGGGGGTCAGACTGTGCCTTGGCCAAAGGCCTGGCAGAAGAGCTCCGTCTTGCAGGCCCTGCAGAAAGATATCAAGTTCCGCAGGGCCCTAGTCTCTTGTGACAGAGCGTTCCACCAGATTGGGGCCACGTCCAAAAAAGCCCTGGCTCTGGTCGAGGCCAGCCTAACCTCCCTGTGGCCTGGATTCTCCAAGATGTTTTTATTTGAAGACCGTAAGGTCCTCCACGGGACATACCAGGAGAGGCAGTCCTGTAGGTACGAGAGTCCTAGGCCATATAGGGCTTTAAATGTTAAAACCAGCACCTTAAATCTGATCCTGTACTCCACCGGGAGCCAGTGCAGCTAGTATAGCACTGGGTAAATGTGGTCACACGGCAAGGACCCCATAAGGAGTCTCGCCGCAGCATTCTAGACCTGCTGGAGTTTCTGAGTCAGTCTCAAGGGCAGCCCCACGTAGAGTGAGTTACACCTGGAGGTGATCGTCTCGTAGATCACAGTGACTAGGTATGGGCGAGTGAGGTAAGGAGCCAACTGCTTAGCTTGGTGGAGATGAAAAAATGCCGCCTTTGTTATAGCTGCAGTAAACTACAAATCCCATGCTTTTCCCCCCGAAGAGGATATATCCTTCAAATGTATGGTGTGTACACAGCCCTGGACTGTGTTTAGATTAGAGGTGGGCCATCTTTCCTCGAGAGAGGACCACATTTCCTCATGGGAAATGAGGAAATGGAGGTTGTCCACTTGCTAGCAGTGGATAGGGCAAGAGCCGGAAATAGGCAAGGAGCAGAGCCAAGGATGAGTGGTTCTGCCCCTTCCCTCTCTCTTTCCACCACTACCCCTTGTCTCTTCCACAACCCCTTTTCTGCCAATTCTCCCCTCCTTGCCATCCCCATGAAACTAGACTCTAGGCCCACAAGTTGCGTCCCCTAACCCTCAGCGGCATGGAGCACGATCCATATGGGCTGTGATCCAAAAGCAATTGCGTGTGGGGTCCAGAAACCCTGTACGCTACTCCCTCATTGCTTAGCCCTGTGTGAAGGAAGGAGGTGCTGGTGGGGGGAATATAATCCCTAATGAGATCCATTTCTAAGAATAGATCAAATGTGACACAGCTGCGACTGATTAAATGTGAAGGGCTTCTTCAATGCGCTAATAAATTACAGCAACTTTCCGGGCATGTTTTTCTTTCTTTTACTCTCTCCCCCGTTCTATCTGCAGCGCTTAATTTGGGATATCTGTCAACAGCTCCCTCACGCCAGGCAGCAAATACGGAAACCTTCTCCCCTGTACCTGCTTCTTCCCATCCTCGGTCTGCCTCGCTGCTAGCATTATCTCCAGGCCTGTGTTTGTTAAGTTAATGCAGTCGTACCTGGGTCCTTCCCCTCATTTCAAAGCATGTCTTCCTTCGCTATTCCTTCTAGTAGCACTCCCCAATGGGTTGCTCGTATCAGTCCACAGTGACTGATTTACACACTATATAGACTCGGGAAGCATAAAGATGCATCATGCATAGCTGTGCCTTGGCAAGGAACAGGGACATGCACAAATTAATTCCCATGATATTTATGAGGGACTTCCACATGGAGGGACTGATATATATATATATATATATATATATATATCTCCTTAGCAGAGTCAGACTCTATTGGCAGAAAGTACCAGCATAGATGAAAATCTACAAAAGCGTGTAAGGAGTTCGAAAACTCAGGCTGCGATCCATATGCCAAGTCCTTGATCTGATCCTCTGCTCTGAAGGTGCCAGGCCAATCTGTGGCCATGCGTGACTCAGCCAGACCTCCCACAGCCGAGCCTTTTTTTTCTTTTCTGGAAGGTTCTGCCTATGGATTCCTTGATCTAGCCTTCACTTTCTCCGCCTGGTTCCTATTAACTCTGTGGCTTTTCCGGCTTTCAAGGCAATCCTCTGACTGAAAATTACCGCTGTCCAAGATGGCCTGACTTGCCAGTGGTGCTCGATGGAAACATGAAAAGAAAGGGAAAAGAAAAAGAGATACTTTTCCAAGCCACTTCTTTCTGAGGGCACGAGAGATGGTTTCACTTTGCTTTTTCATAAAACGTACATTTGTGAAGCTGAAATAGTATCCGAATACCCCCTTCGCCAGTCCTCTCTCAGTTAATTGTTAGGGTTTGGAGGGAAAAAGACGAAGGGTTGTATTCAACACGAGAAGAGCGGCCTTTCCCAAGCATACTAGGACTTGCCCTTCCTCTCCTTTTCCCACATGCCTCTAAAATCTGCTGTGGTGGACCCTCCAACCCTCAGGAGCAGATTTTGATGTGATGTGAGGGTGGGGGGCTGCAGAGGAGAGCAGGGGTGAGTTCCAGTACACAAGTGGAAGTCTATTGCGCAAATTGAAAGGCAGTGCTGGATACAACACTAATTTGCCACGTGATGATGGATCGGTGCTATTTTTTTAGAAAAAGAGGTACCGGAACTCACCATGAATGCCTCCCTTGTTCTCTTATAATGGAGATGGTGCCCACCTGAGAGGTGCCAGAACTCAGTTCTGGTGAGTTCCGTCTACCTGTCTTTCACCCTAAGGTCACTGGGTGGGACACAATAATTTAAAATACAATATTCAAAACAGTTTAAAACTTGCACTTAAAAAATGCAGTGCCAAAAATAAAGAACCCAAGGAGTTTCAGTAAGGTGTGTGTACTAATTATTTCATATTTAAAGACTCTCTCTATCTCTATCTCTATATCTCTATCTCTATCTCTACCTGTGCCCCACATTCCCCACCCACCCCACATTCAGTCTCTTAGGCCAGAGGTTTTCAACCATTTTGAGTCCTCAGCTCCTTTGAGCAACTACATTCTTTCTGCGGCACCCCTGTGGGGCTGAGGAGCCCAGTTACGTCCCCCTTGCCTGCAGAGCTGGCAGCCCCTCATCCTTTTTCAAACACACTATCCCTTGTGAAGCGTTCCCTCAGCCTCCTATCTTCTCCCCTCTCCTTGGGACTCCTCCTGGAAGCCACAAGTGCCGCCCCTGGTCTCTGAGCTGCCCCCTCTGCCCCAAAGAGAAGTGATTTCTCACACTGCCCCACAGGGGCCTAGGAAGCACCCCCTGGCCTGCCCCAGAGGCACCATTCACCTGCAGAGCTTGTAGCCAGGGCTTCAACGAACAGCTGTGCAAGCGTTTGGGAGGCAGAGATGTGAGAGGGCATCAGAGGAGGGAGGGAAGGAAAGAGGGGCACGGGCCAGTGTTGCCCGTGGCACCCCTGACCATCATGCAAGGCACTCCAGGGTGCCACAGCACACTGGTTGAAAACCACTGTCTTAGGTTATGAACACACTGAGGGAGAGAAATGCACTTCAAAGGTGTAGTGCGTGTGCAGCCTCGTGTGGCTAATGCCATCTGTACATAGCGCCAAACACCACATAGGAGCCGAAGCAAAGGGTAGTGTGTACACTAGCCAAAATCTTTTCCAGATTGTCTACAACTCTACGTGAAACAGGGAGAGTCAGGGTGGGGATGGGGAAGAGGGAGACGTGTCTTCTGAATCAGCTTGGAAAAATTCGGACTGTTCTGAACTTGTGTCCACTGCCAGCTTCCCATGTGTGGGAGGCACATTTTAGTACCCGCAGATCGTCGTCACCACCAACTTCAATCACGTTGCGTTAGCAAAGTAACCCTGAGGAAGATTACCTCAGAATTAAGATGCCCTCTCCAGCCTCCAAAAGCCACACCCGTCACTCACTCCCTGACTGGTTTCACAACACTTTGGGCAGCCGCTTCAGTGAAAAAGCTAAACGTATTTATTTTATCTAGGACAAAGCTGCAACTTGCCAGATGCCAACACTCAGCTTATCCTTTGGGAAAGGCAGCCCCTTAAGGAAATACACACGGCCACTGTTTTCCTGTCAACAAGCAAGTGATGTACACTCCCTGTTTTGTGATATATTATGTACTCGGTGTATAGAGGCATGAGTCCACTGTCCCCAGAAGTAAACAAATGTTGCTCAGGCCACATTTAAAGGACTCTTGTACCGCTTCAGCAATCATGGCTACCCCGCCACACAAAGAATCATGGGAATTGTAGTTTGTTAAGGATGCTGAGAGTTTTCAGGAAACCCCTATTCTCCTCACAGAGCTATGATTTCCAGAGTTCCTTGGGAAGGTTGGATTTATTGTTAATATATTCTGGGAACTGGATTGGGAGGGGGTATCTAGTCAGGAATGCCAAAGCTGAATCCTGCACCGCTCATCTTACAATGAAGAAAGGTGGGGAATAAATGACATCCAAGTTCCCTTCCATTTCCAGAATTCTATGATTGTCATGTTTCCTGCCTCTGAACCTAAAGGTTCCATGCAATCATTGGTGAGACTTTGGTAGACCTGTCCTCCATTACTTTGTCAGAAGCTTTTTAAAATGCCTTCTTTGATAGTGGCAATAATCCCATGCTGCAAACCAGCAGGGTGTAGTGGTGAGATGTTGGACTAGGACCTGGGAGACCCGGGTTCAAATCCCTGCTCAGCCATGAAGCTCACTGGGTGACCTTGGGCCACTCAAAGTCTCTCAGCCTAAGGTACCTCACATGGTTGTTGTGTGGAGGAAATGGAAAGGGGGAGAACAATACACCTCTGAACCTGAAATTTCCTTGTAGCCATGATCAATAATAGCTTCCTGATCTGGTAAAGCCCTCTGGAAGGAATTACCTCAAGATTTCCCTCACAGAGCTATGATTTCCAGAGTTCCCAGGGAACAGGGATTGTTAATTGGAGTGAAACAGCACCCAAAGGGCCAAAGCTTCCTTATGCCTGACTCTAGGGAGAACATCCAGCATGGCAGAAAATTGGAAAGATTCACACTGTTGATGGTTTGCGATCCAGAGAACCCACTTTGCCCTGACATGGTGACATAGCATGTGCACACAGCACCTTCCAACCATCCTCACAAGGGTCTCTCAAACTTTGGGTGTGTTCACTCATTCAGCTGAACACTTGAAGGCTCAAAGGGTGGGCAGGCATGCACTCCATCCTGATCTGGTTCCGGAGTGTTTATACAGTGGTACCTTGGTTCTCAAACTCAATCCATTCTGGAAGTCCGTTCGACTTCCAAAACGTTCAAAAACCAAGACGCAGCTTCTGATTGGCTGGCCCCGGAAACAATGCCAACAGCCGAAATGGACGTTCGGCTTCCGAAAAACGTTCGCAAACCAGAACATTTACTTCCGGGTTTGCGGTGTTAGGGAGCTGATTTGTTTGTCAACTAAGCCCCGTTCGGGAACCAAGGTACCACTAAAAAAAACAATACCCTGGTTGCAGCAGGGCACCAAAACACTTTAATCTAACCTAAATTTCTGGCATACACTTGAATCCTTCCTGCATAAGAGTGAGCACCCATTTTCTTGCTAAGATAACATGGGCAGGAGTGTCAAAGAATGGTGACAATTTTCCCAATCCTGTTCTTTAAACATGAACACTCTCTGTGTGTATGCTTAAAAAAACCCAAAAAACTTAAAAGAAGATCAGCAAGTGAGGTTTTTATCTCAGTGCCATGTCCAAAGGCCAGCTGAGTGCCATTTATTCATATCATTGTGGGGAGTGATGAACAGTCATGTGACAGAAGATGTAGCAAGAGAAGCCTTTCCTTATGCTAAACACCTCCAGGGGAAAGCCAAATAATTAGGAAATGGTGCCATAGAGACTGGTCTCAGTAATGTAGATGAAGATATCCTAATGAAAAGTCTGAGATGACTAATTCTGAAGTATCAAATGCATTAATGGAAACACTCTGACTTGCCAACGTTTCGCAAGCGGGGTGGGGGGTGGGGTGGAGAAAGAAACACATTTTTTGCTCAGTTTTTTATAGGGCAAATTGATAACTGGATACCTTTCTTTCTTGACTAAAGTACAAAGTTTATCACACAAAACAAAGCTTTGAAATGCTAGAATGATGATGATGAGTGCTTTTTTAAAAAGAAAAAAGGTGTCAGTACTCACCATGAAGTTGTTACAGTCAATGGCACACTTTTAACATTTGAAAAAAAGAGGTGCTGGTATTGGGTACCTTTAAGTACCCCCAGAATAAAAGCACTGATGATAATTCATCACAATAGTAACAAAGAGACGGTGTAGAAGGAGTGGGGAACCAGATGTTGCTGAACTGCAACTCCCAACATCCCTGGCCATTCACATGGCATGTCGGTTATCCCATAAAACTTCTGATCTGAAGCCTGGTACACCAGCCCAGCACACCTATTGGGGAATGTTATGGTAGTTGAGAAGCATACGAGGCCCAACACACCATGCAACTGGAATCCCACCAGTGACCTGAGTTGAGTGGAGCTGGACCCTGCCCACCCTGACCTGGGCCAGGAGCTGTTGCACCTCCTCAAGAAGCTTTAAGAGGGTCACCATTATGCTCAGATCCCACCCAATGTCATTTGTTTCCAAGCTGTGACAAATAGCTCTATAGGAGACCCCTCACAGTCACCAGCTAACCGCTGAGAAATAGGCAAAACCTCCCACTCAAAGGCCAAGTGTGGTCAAGAGTAAAATTCTTCCCAGCCCTGTAAACCAGTGGCCACCAAATACATCAGTGGAAGACTCTAAAATGAAGAGAGGGCTGGGAAATCTAGCCATGAGGCAAGAGGGACTGAGTCTAGGGCTGTACAGCCCTTTTAAAGGGCCTGCCTTCTCACTCCTCCCCAGAATCTCACCGGGCCATGCAAGGGAAGGAAGCCTCACAAGATCCCAGGGAAAATGGATCCCTCCCATGGTCATGGCAGTGACCACCCCGCAAGCTGGCTCCAAATCTGGTCCCCCTCTGGGCCAAAGTTTCTCCTACAGAATCCGTGTGCATTTTAGAACTGTGGCAAATCAAGATTCTAACATTAATGAGTACTAAATTCTCCCTTAGTGATGTATGGAAGTGAGAGCTGGACCATAAAGAAGGCTGATCGCCGAAGAATTGATGGTTTTGAAATATGATGCTGGAGGAGACTCTTGAGAGTCCCATGGAATGCAAGAAGATCAAACCTATCCATTCTCAAGGAAATCAGCCCTGAGTGCTCACCGGAAGGACAGATCCTGAAGCTGAGGCTCCAATACTTTGGCCACCTCATGAGAAGAGAAGACTCCCTGGAAAAAACCCTGATGTTGGGAAAGATTGAGGGCACAAGGAGAAGGGGACGACAGAGGATGAGATGGTTGGACAGTGTTCTCGAAACTACCAGCATGAGTTTGACCAAACTGCAGTAGGCAGTGGAAGACAGGAGTGCCTGGCGTGCTCTGATCCATGGGGTCACAAAGAGTCGGACATGACTAAACGGCTAAACAACAACAACAAAAATTCTCCCTACTTCAGATTACTGTCCTCTAACCCAGGGACAGTGGCAAGAATAGTGATGGGATGTGGTTGGCACATTCATCTCTGTGACCCCCCCCCCTTCCCTTGTATTTTTCACCTGTCTTTCACTTCCTTGTAAAGTGCTTTGAACATTCAGATGAGCAACACAAACATTCCCCAAATTTCTGTTAAACTATCATGTAGGTAAGAAACAAAATCTAGCATAGAGCATAGCAGACAGAGGCTGGGATGGTTGCCAGGGGCTCCCTCTGGAGGAAAGCGCAAGGACTGCAAATCAAGTTCAAGAAGGGTGCGCCAAGTCTGGAAGAACAAATCTGGTCCTGGCCTTTTCTCTTCAGGAGGCGATGGCCTCATTCAGTGATAGAATGACAGGGAGCAGGAAGAAAGCAAGGCACTAGAGTTGGTGAAAGGACAAGAACTTTTCATCCCTCAGCATCAACCGCCCTCCGTGAAAATGGATAGGCTTTTAGATAATAAGAATAATGACACCGCAAATCTGTTGGGTAAGATTTGGAAAGTGTTTTTTCTTCTTTTTTAAAGAAAGTTCTTTTGAACACATGTAAACGTGATGTGTGTCGGCAACTGTTTAACTCGCCTCTTTATTAACTTCTACAAATTATATTATGAAATCAGACATCTGTGGCTTCTTAAGAACGTCGAATCAATGCATTGCTTCAAAACAGATAATTGCAGGGAACTGCTCTGCTTCTCGGCTTCTATAGTTTTGATTGTTCCATTTTCAGCCTGAAAATGATCAGACGCTTCAGTTGTTTTAGCAGGTCATTTACATAATACAGGTAGTTTAGGAAACATCACCTGCAGCCCCAAATGGAGTGTTAAGATTCCTGCACTCTGTCGAAAAGGGGAGGTGTGTGTGTGGGGGGGGGAGAGGCAGCAAATCTGTTGAGTCAATGCAAGAAGAAGAAGAGGACACAGACAAGTGTATTGCTTTCATTCCCTGCCCTTTGATCACAAGGACCTACATTTTAATCCATCCCAGGCAGAATCATGGAAAATGTATTTGATCTGATAGCTGTATCAGCGCTGCTTTAATACTTTTCTCACTGAGAACCAGGATTGAAGCATCTAGATTTAAAATGTCCTTCTTGTGCCAAGAGAGATTGAATTTGCCAGATTAGGATTTATGAGTACCGGTAACATGTAGCAGGGGTCATCTGATATGGTCACTCCTATATTGTTCCTATGAGAGAGCATCACAGCGGCTTGGAAGCAGGGAGATGGTAGATAGAGCGGGTGCCTCCATATCACTCACACAATTAGGATTTTATTATGAGATGCTTCTATTAGCATCGTGTTAGGGCCAACGTCCTCGTACAAAGTCAACCAGCCTATTACGAGCTCTTCCATCATGCATGATCCCTCGCACATCCGCCCATGAACTCCGCTGAACAATATATGGCCAGACAGATTTTACCTTGAGAGTCTGTCCTCTCCTTAATACTTAGGCATGCAGAGTTTATTCTTTCATTGAGAGGAACGGAAGCGGCATGCAAACAAGGTCGACGAAACAGTCCGTTTGTTAAACATGGAAATGAGGAAGGAGAAGGAGTCAATTTAAGACTCCTCTATGGAGGGAGGACTAGGCTGAGACAGGATCCTTTGGCACACAGAAACAGTCTTAGCTCTTTCCTTAGACTTTTTTCTCACAACTTCAGATATTCTTAAACTCAGTCCATGAAAGGGGCATGGGCATAGCCCCCAACATACCGAAGCCAAAATGCAGGATGCCATCTTCCCGGGTGCCACCTTCCCGTTTTGTATCGCGAAAGAACGGTGGCCATTTACATTTCTGAGCACAATTCAAAGTGTTGGAGCTGACCTTTAAAGCCCTAAATCATAGAATCATAGAGTTGGAAGAGACCACAAGGGCCATCGAGTCCAAACCCCTGCCAAGCAGGAAACACCATCAGAGCACTCCTGACATATGGTTGTCAAGCCTCTGCTTAAAGACCTCCGAAGAAGGAGACTCCACCACACTCCTTGGCAGCAAATTCCACTGTCGAACAGCTCTTACTGTCAGGAAGTTCTTCCTAATGTTTAGGTGGAATCTTCTTTCTTGTAGTTTGGATCCATTGCTCCGTGTCCGCTTCTCTGGAGCAGCAGAAAACAACCTTTCTCCCTCCTCTATGTGACATCCTTTTATATATTTGAACATGGCTATCATATCACCCCTTAACCTCCTCTTCTCCAGGCTAAACATGCCCAGCTCCCTTAGCCGTTCCTCATAAGGCATCGTTTCCAGGCCTTTGACCATTTTGGTTGCCCTCCTCTGGACACGTTCCAGTTTCTCAGTGCCCTTCTTGAACTGTGGTGCCCAGAACTGGACACAGTACTCCAGGTGAGGTCTGACCAGAGCAGAATACAGTGACACTATTACTCCCCTTGATCTAGATGCTATACTCCTATTGATGCAGCCCAGAATTGCATTGGCTTTTTTAGTTGCCGTGTCACACTGTTGGCTCATGTCAAGTTTGTGGTCAACCAAGACTCCTAGATCCTTTTCACATGTACTGCTCTCAAGCCAGGTGTCACCCATCTTGTATTTGTGCCTCTCATTTTTTTTTGCCCAAGTGCAATACTTTACATTTCTCCCTGTTAAAATTCATCTTGTTTGTTTTGGCCCAGTTCTCTAATCTGTCAAGGTCGTTTTGAAGTGTGATCCTGTCCTCTGGGGTGTTAGCCACCCCTCCCAGTTTGGTGTCATCTGCAAATTTGATCAGGATGCCCTTGAGTCCATCATCCAAGTCGTTGATAAAGATGTTGAATAAGACCGGGCCCAAGACAGAACCCTGTGGCACCCCACTAGTCACTCTTCGGCTCAGTATACCTGAAGGAGCGTCTCCACCCCCATCATTCATCCCGGAGACTGAGGTCCAGCTCTGAGGGCCTTCTGGTGGTTCCCTCACTGCAAGAAGTGAGGATACAGGGAACCAGGCAGAGTGCCTTCTCGGTGGTGGCGACCTCCCATCAGATGTCAGGGAGATAAACAACTATCTGACTTTTAGAAGACATCTGAAGGCAGCCCAGTTTAGGGAAGTTTTTAATGTCTGATGTTTTATTGCATTTTTAACATTCTGTTGGGAGCCACCCAGAGTAGCTGGGGAAACCAAGCCAGATGGGCGGCATATAAATAAATACATTATTATTATTATTATTATTATTATTATTATTATTATTATTAGGGTTGCTGTGATCCTGTGTGATTCTCCTCCCACAGAAAAAAGGTGGGAATAGGGGGCACTGCATGACAATGGTTCCAATCATACCTTCCTGAGAGCAAGGATTGGGAAAGTGCCCTTTGGTCCCCTGGCAGCTACATTATAGGGGGTCGCAGGGGACCATCTTCTCTCTGGTACTATTGAATACCTACAAGAAGCCATTAGGAGTTTTGGGGTGAGATGCCATTGCCTGGATGAAATGGATGGAGAAAAACAAGCTGAGCTTGAACCTTGGCAAGACAGAGGCATTATGGCGCTACTTGCCCAGCCTGGATGGCGTTGCCCTCTCCCTGAAGGAACAGGTTGCGTGGCGAGCCCCCCCCCCTTATGAAATAAAGACAACAGACACGTTATTTAAGATTAATGGGCATAAAAGGCCACAATTTTATTGATTGTAGGAACTGAGTGGTATTGGCTTAGGCATTGGTTCCTATCAACTAACCGGCTTCTGCCCAATTGCAAGAAGACTGGTAAGGGTTAACCACCAATGGGGGGAGTCCTGCTGAGGTAAGTCAACTAGGTTCCCCCGGGGTCACTGAAGCTAGTTTGACAGGTACAGCCTTTCCTGGTCTAGGAAAGCCTTGCCACAGTAGTTCATGCACTGATTTCTTCAAGACAGGACTCTTGCAATGTGCTCTATGTGCGGGTTCCCTTGCACATGTTCTGGAACCTGCAGTTAGTGCAGAACACCACAGCACGATTGATGGCAGGAGTGAGGCCTTGCCAGCATGTAACACCTGCGCTCAGAGATCCACACTGGTTGCCGATTTGCTATTGGGCCAAGTTCAAGGTGTTACTAAGAGCATAAAAAGCCCTTAAGAATTTGGAACCAGTTTACCTACATGATCACCTTACCCCACTTGACCGCTTCAAGTGGTGGAACTGACACCGCTACAGGCATTACCCATTCACATTTGTAAGAACTTGATTGTTTAGTGTGGCAGCACCTGCACTTTGGAACTCCCTGCCTATCAATATCAAGCAAGGTATCTTCACTGCACTCTTTTCAGCGCCTGCTAAAAACATTCCTGTTTAGACAAGCCTCCCAAATGCTTAGAAAGCTGGGGTGATTTTGTTTTATAGTATTTTAGCTTCGGTATGTTTTAAAGTATGGCTGTGAATTTTTCTCAATTTTCTTGCATTCTCTTTTGGTAAACCACTTTGAGTTTTTTGGGTTTTTAAAAAAGCAATCAAGTAGCGTATGAATTTTATGAAAAAAAGAATAAGGAAAAAAAGTGCACTGAACATGCATTAAATGTATAATGTGTGTATCCCTCTGTGGTTATGATGAAATACAGAAAATAACTACCACCAATGTTCTCAATATCTACTGCGCTTTGGCAATGTAATATTTACTAAATGAAGGAGTGGCCTTTTAATCTGGCTGGGAATTTTCTGAAACACACAAACACACTGTGAAAATTCTCCCCCACCGGTACTCAATACCAAAACATAAAATTGCATCCTATTCCTGTTTTTTGAACCAATTTACTTGTTCTTTACACTCGTAACTATTGACTATAAGCAGTTACAGGAGCCTATGTACTAGGTATGCATGTTAAAGGCACAAATCCATTTGCTCCCAAAATGGGATTCTTTTGAGTGATGTTGCCTAATTAATTGTGAGATGCTTAAAAAAATATAACCATAACAGATGCTCTTAGCATACAACATGTTCTTTTGCATTTTGATCTTTAATATATTGAACAACAGGCTTTAAACCTGTTTGCAAGTCATCCCCTGCCACCCTGAAATATTTTCCTCCACACACTGAACTCTGAAATTAGGAGTGCTTGCCTACCTCCCCCATATGCATTCACAATTTGCCATTATTTCATATTTATCTGCCTCTTTTCTATCAACAACTGCAGCACAAGGCTACATATGGCTGCTCAGAAGTAAGTCCCATTGAGTTCAATGAGATTTGGGGCTGATCCATGCTCCTGTTTGTGATTTCTAGGCGTTGATCCAATAGGTTCTTCCTTCATCATGCCGCTTTCCCCGGGAAAACCTGCTGTTTACCACTGAATCAGAACAAACACTTCAGGTTTTCTGCAGGTTGATGTTTGTCCTGATTCAGCAGTAAACCACAGGTTTCCCCTGGGGAAAGCAGTGGGACAAAACAAAAAGCTAGAAATCCCAAGACAAATGGATAAAATCAAGGGAAGTGTGCACGAACCCTTAATCTCAAAAGGGCATTGGCCTGCAGCCTTACAGCACAGACTTGTGCAAGACTACTCAGACGTCAGCTTCACTGAGTTCACTGGGATTTGCTCCCATGTGAGTGCATATAGGATTGCAATCAACGACGAGCAGCCCTGCCTCTGATCTGGGTAGTTTCACTCAGCCAAAAGCCCCCGCAAATGGCTGCCTGTAATCGCTGTGCTGTTCCAGTCTCCAATTACCATTGTGACACACGTTTGCAAAAGACACACACAGCACTACTAGCTCTGACCGGCAACACCTTAGGCTGGCCAGGACTTGATTTTAATTGTGGGAAATTCCCTTTGGAATGATACTCAGAATTCAAAGCTCCTGGAGAGTGGGAGGCACCAAGGAGCCTCCATACAGCTTCCTGCTATAAAGTAACATTCATCACTCAAGCTCTTAAAATTATTATTATCTTATATAATCCAGCTGCTAGAAGAAACAACATACATGATAAAGCAATATTTGCACCACTATACCCACTGGACAAGATCCAGATTCCATAACCACCTCGAAATGTGGTGATGGCCAGCAACTTAGATAGATTTAAAGGAGAATTAGACAGATCCACAGAGGAGGATTTGTCTGTTAGTCATGAAGGCTCCATGAAATCTCCAAGTTCAGAGAAAGTCTGAATAACACATGTTGGGGGTCCACACTCAGGTCATTGGACCATATAGATCAGGGTCAGGGACTGGCTGGATGAGGAAGAGTGGGGGGAGCCACTCGCCTAAGAGCCCCCCTCCCCAGGGAGGACGCAGAAGATGGTGACTTCGCCCCCGGAATGTGGATTTGAGACACTAAGGAGTAGTCTGAGGAAGGGACAAGCTGGGAGATACTACACCCTTGTGCAAATTAATTGAAACAAAGCATGTTTTCTATCTTACTCATAAGCCTGTACTCAAAACAAACACAAAAAGTCAGTTGATCATTATGGTGTCGGAAGCCTGCAGCCAATAGAAGGAATGATGCGCTCGCCACAATATATTGAGGTTCTACGAAAGAAAGTTATTCCAGAGCTGGAAAAGAGGAATCCTGACGGTACTGGATTATTGCAGCAGGACCTAGCCCCCTGTCACACATCGAAAGTGATTAAGAAATTCATGACAGAGCAGCAAATACAGGTATTTGATTGGCCATGGAATTCCCCGGACGTAAATCCCATTGAGAATTTGTGGTCTAAATGCAAAAGTCGCCTCCATGCTGTAAACTATACGACCATGGAGAAGCTCATTCAGGCACTGATTCAAGTGTGGTACAGGGATCCGAAAATCAACAGTGATTGCTCGAAACTAGTAGACTCCATGCCAAACCATGTTCAAATGCTGCTTAAAAATTGCAGAGGTCATATCAGTTACAAATGTACGTAGATGTGAGATTTGTACATGTATATGTGAGTTTTGTACAGCAAACTACATTGTTGTTTCAATTAATTTGCACAAGGGTGTAGAAGCAGAGGGGTTGAGTGATCAAGGGGGGGGTGTGTCAGGCGAAGGAGGCCCTTCCAGGACAGGGTTCGAGACTGAGAGCCACAGTGTGAGAGCAGACCCAGACAGGGAGGAGTCAGAGATTGCCCTTGCTACACAGCAGCAGGAGAGTCCCAGTCTTGCTGGCTCCTCCTCCTCTGACACCCTGCTTGAGGAGAGTCCTGCACATTGCTGAGCAATGGACCAGACTGGTCCAGAGGATCCGCCCACCCACTTGATGCAGCATTTGTCTGCTTGGGACGAATCCAGAGGGAGACGCTAGAGGGAGAAGGGAAGGGCCAGCGGTCAGTTTCAGCAATGCCTCGAGCTGATTGAGTTGAGTCTGAGTATCTCTGCTGAGTTGTTATTTTCTGTTAATAAAACGCTGGTTGCATTCTGTGCCTCCTGTGCTTTCCTGCCCTATGGATGACCTGGGCTCATCTGACAGCTCCTTGAGATCAGCACTGTTTGCAATGACTGGTTATGGCTCTATAGAGGTTCAGAAAGGCGGTCTCTCCCAACCCAACCTGGAAAAGCAGAGGATTGAACCTGGGACGTTTTGTATGCAAAACAGCTACCCTACCACTGAGCTATGGCCTTTCCAGTAGGCTCTTCTTATGTTCTTAAATGTTTCTATATTGTGAACTCTGACTCTAAAAGCCACATCAGACAAAGGGTTGCTTCTCCACTTCTGCACTCCTAGCAGCTTGTCCCAACCTAGAAACAAAAGCTAAGATATTTCATGACTCTTATTTTGACTCCTTTGGGTTCTCTTGGATTTCCTCAGATAGTTGGCCTGAGGAGCAACCCTGAAACTCACTTTGGGTTTTCACTTTAGGTGAAATTACAGAGGCAACACAAGTTGCCATGGACTGCTGTGACGGATGGAATTCAGTCCAGAAATGTGTGGTTTCATCCATGAGAAAGAGGGTCCCCACAACTGGTAATGTAACTGGACAGCTCCATACCTTGTTCTGTTTCCTGCAATTAATGATGGTGGGAAACAGGACAGTGCAGCTCTGTGGGTCTCCCGTGTTATACGAGACCCCCCCATTCCGCCTTGCCAAGGCATCAGGATAAATCTCTTCTCTTCACTTCTCCCTTCATTGGATATGAAATTTGAAGGGAATTTGGAGGCTCTTTCTCAGCTAAAACATCTGTATGGATTTTGAAGACACAAAAAATGTTGCTACCATCAGCAAAATTATTAACGTGGATGAGTGAGGAGGAGGAGGGAAGGCCTCACTGAATTATTTCCAAGTGAATTGCTGGAAGTCTGAAGAATGAAAAAGACATTTTGATGAACATCTCATGGTAGGTGTGTGCGCAAGCCATTTCTATCTCCACCCCACCACAAATGGGTGATAAAACAATGCAGGAAAGTGTTGGTGCTGACCTTCAAAGCCCAGAACAGCCTCAGCCTTGTCTACCTGAAGGAGCATCTCCACCCCCAGCGTCTAGCCCAGACACTGAAGTGCAGCTCCGAGGGCCTTCTGGCAGCTCCCTCACTGTGAGAAGTGAGGTTATAGGAAATCAGGCAGAGGTAGTGAAGCTCTTCTTTGTGTGCCTCCTTCATGAGAGCTCCACAGGGTGGCCACACTAGAATGGGCCTTCTCTGCAGTGGCTCCCCGTTTGTGAAGTGCTCTCCCCAGGGAGCTTTGCCTGGTGCCTTCATTATACACCTTTAGGTGACAGGCAAAAATGTTCCTCTTTAACCAGGCCTTTGGTTGTTTGACATCCAATGCCCTTTTAAAATGTGTTGGGGGAAAGAGGGTGATTTGGTTGTTTTTATTTTGATTATGTATTTTGTGTTTTTATATTGTGATTTTATCCCGTGAACCACCCTGAGGCCTGCGGGTATAGGGCAGTATATTACTACTGCTACCACTACTACTAAAAGTGAAGCTCACTCCCAGCAGATGTCAAACAGATAGGCAACTATTTGACTTTTAGAAGACACTTGAAGGCAGCTCTGTCCAGGGAAGTTTATAATGTTTGAGGTTTTAGTATATATGCTGGAAGCCACCCAGGGCGGCTGGGGCAACTCAGTCAGATCGGCGGGGTACAAATAATAAAATTATTATTTCTATTATTATTAAAGCAGCAGTGGGGAACTTCTGGCCATCCAGATGTTGGATGACAATTCCCACCTTCTCTGACCGCTGACCATGTTTGGCTGGAGGTGATAGGAGGCAGTGTCCAACAACATCTGGTCCCTCATCCCTGCATTAGAGGAAGCATGTCCGAATCAACTGGTTTGCTGGAGGGATGGAGCTCTGTTGAACTTGCATGGGTCTGTACTTGCCATTGGCTAGAACAAAAATAAAATAGATGGCAAAGCAGAAGAACTTCCTGTTGATTCTCATTCAAGAAATACTGCCTGGAAGGCAAAGGGAGGTCACAGCTGCCCATCCCACAGAAGGGAATGGGGAATGTTTTATGAACAAGAGCCTTCTTGTTGCATAATGGTGCACACTGAACTCTGGATTGGGGTGTAGGATTATTATGCTTGACCACTACAGTAGCTGGTAGAATCTATGAGAGAAACACAGACACTACACAACACATGGGCTCTGCTTTTGAGCTCCCTGTCCCACTTCATTGAGAGCCATTGAGGTTTCCCATGCAAATAAGCCTTTTTCGAAATGTGATCATTGCCAATTTATCTGACAGAGTGTAATGACAGTGATGGAGAATTAATACCGATACAATGAAGCTCATTCTCCCTGCAGTTCACACACACACACACACACACACACACACACACACACACGTGTACGTGTGTGTATAGTGTTGTGGTTTGGTTCTGCTAGAGTGGTGTGTTTCTCAGTTCTTAAGGTGATCATATTCTAAGTGGCCGTATTAAAATCATATGCAAAGCTCCGAACAAGAACACGTTGGGGAAAGAGAGACAAAGGAATGTGTACGTATGTATATATGAATATTTAAGCACAGACTGTACCTGCATATAAAGCATGTACCAAGAAATGAAGATGGTGATATCTTGGTATAAACTGAATACACATGTATGCAGGGGGCCTGTGTAGTGTACTTGGTGTGCCGTGAGGCAGTTTGGTTCAGAAATAAAGACATTTATTCACCCTCACTTTGAGAAAATGCATAAATATGCAGTCATTTTCTTGGCCACGACTACTGCATGCTTGACAGTTATGGTCACCTCATACCAGACCTCACCTAGACCTGGGGCAAAGACAAATCCAGTTTGATTGATTGGGACATTGTGTATTCATCATTAGTCCAGGCTCTGGCAGACAAGACCTGGCAGGTATCTTCTTGTATGCAGACGGCTTTCCTGGTGTGGTCTTGGCTTTTCTGGCAGCTAAGCTGTGAAATTTTATACACTTCTGCGGTGGGGATTAAGGCTATCAAGCCTCCAAGATTTCTCATCTCTCCGACAGCATATGGCAAGTCAACCCTGCTGTAATGTCTCCCTCCTCCCCCTCTCCTCTCCCCCCAAAAGGAACGAAAAAGGAATGCAAGAGAAGCCTTGACGCTGGGCCTCTCTTGTCACTGGGTGGGCCTTGGGTCTATCAATCAATGTTTCCTTTGAGACAAGGAGCAGCTGGAATAAGCCATGAGTGTAACACAAAAGTTCTCAAGGACCCCCCAACCCATACTGGGTTTTCAGCTTCTCTCCGGGGATCGAGGTAAAATGACAAGAAGACCTAAAGGAGAGATGCAGAGAGACAGAAACTGAATTTGTATGTTTGTCGATTAATGTGAATTGTACCTAGATGACATGAGCTGTTAAGCCCTGTTCGGGCATTCAGGACCTACAGCTGCCCATGTTTTCTCCATAACCAATGCACAACCAGCTTCAGGCTGAAGGTGGCTGCCTTCTACATTCATAGGACGCAGGTGGCACTGTGGTGTAAACCACTGAGCTTCTTGGGCTTGTTGATCAGAAGGTTGGCGGTTCAAATCCCCGCGATGGGGTGAGCTCCTATTGCTCTGTCCCAGCTCCTGCCAACCTAGCAGTTCGAAAGCACACCAGTGCAAGTAGATAACTAGGTACCGCTGTGGTGGGAAGGTAAACAGTGTTTCCGTGTGCTCTGGTTTTCGTCACTGTGTCCCATTGCACTAGAAGCGGTTTAGTCATGCTGGCCACATGACCTGGAAAGCTGTCTGTGACAAACACCAGTTCCCTCAGCCTGAAAGCGAGATGAGCGCCACAACCCCATAGTTGCCTTTGACTGGACTTAACCATCCAGGGGTCCTTTACTTTTACCTTCATAGGGTTTTAAAAATGGGGATGGGAATCCTGATCAATCAGGCCATGCACCCTGGAAATAGAAAACAAGCACACCCACACCCTGGCTGCAGGGTTTTTTTAAAATTTATTTTTGCTTTTGCTTTTTTAAAAAGTAAACCAAAAGTGGTTTGTGCCACACACAATCCAGAGCAGAGCTGGAGTGGTACAAAGTGGTAACTTTGATGCACATAAACAGGCTTAATTCTCTTGCTAGCTTAGCACTTTTGTCATGAATGCAGTTGTTTCTTCAAACCAGTTGTGTACTGAGCACAGGCAACTGCTTTGCCATGTGCCAAATCCTGCAAAGATAAAGTCTTGTCAATTCATATGCGTAACGAGCCAGTTGTGTTGAATGAGATCCAATGCAGATGTTACCAGAAAGGTGCAGCTACTTCTTCCCCATGGCTGGATCCACTCCACCTTGTTCTGGTCATATCTGCATGGCAGAGATATGTCGGATACCTGCTTACTGAATCAGAGCATCGGTCCATTTAGATCGTTCTTATCTACGTCAGCCAGCAGTGGCTCTCCAGGGTCTCAGACCTACCCAGAGATGCTCAGGACTAAACCTGGGATCTTTTTTTGCACTCAAAGCCTGCATTCCACCACTTTGCATTGGCCCTTCTCTTAATTCTTGCCCCGTGAGCCAATTGCACAAGTGCTACAATGGCAGATGATCCTGGTGGGGTGCCCACACATGATTTCACTCATGAAGAAGCAGAAACATCATTCCTTCCATGTAGAAATGCAGCCTCGGTTGTGCACCATCAGGTTGATATTTAAACCATATAAGCATCTGGTACAGCTCTGGTTGGCCTGCACCCTGCAGGAAGGTTATTTGAATATTTTCCCCTAAGAAAATTAATGACCTCAGTTCAGAAAACTGGCATATAAACAGGGAAGGAGTCTAACTTAGCCCTGACATGCTACTTTTCTGTGTGCAGGGAGGTGGTGTGTGTGTGTGTGTGTGTGTGTGTTTGCATGATGAAGCATGCAGCCAGCAACCTGCTTTCTGTATAGGTGCAATCCAAAAAGAGCAACCTGGAACAGGAATCTGAAGTTAGTACAGAATGCTGCAGCACAATTGCTGATAGGAGACAGACCCTGTCTGTACATAACACTGTCTGTACATAACAGAGACCTGCACTGGTTGCCAGTTTGCTACCAGGCCAAGTTTAACATGATTAGCTTCTAATGCTCTAACCAGCTTGGGACCGGGCGACTTTGATCTGCCAAACTGGCACCGCTAGAGGTGTTGTATAATACTCTCTCCATCTTTTAGTGTGGCAGCACCTGCATTTGGAGCTCCCTGACTATTGCTATCAGGGATGTACTCTTTTCAGTGCCTGCTAAAAACATTTATTGTTTAGACAAGCCCATTCAGAAATGTAGAATGTTGACATGTCTTTTAATCTGGGGTGTTTTTTTTTTTTTTAAATCTTATTGCCAGATTTTATTATTTTTGAATAAATACAGTGGTACCTCAGGTTACATACGCTTCAGGTTACATACGCTTCAGGTTACAGACTCCGCTAACCCAGAAATAGTGCTTCAGGTTAAGAATTTTGCTTCAGGATGAGAACAGAAATTGTGCTCTGGCGGCACAGCAGCAGCAGGAAGCCCCATTAGCTAAAGTGGTGCTTCGGGTTAAGAACAGTTTCAGGTTAAGTACAGACCTCCGGAACAAATTAAGTACTTAACCGGAGGTACCACTGTAGTTGTTTTTAACTTGGTTTAATTTTATCGCTTTATTCTTTTTTTGTAAACTGCTATGAGGTTTTATTTCAACCAAGCAGTATATAAATCTTGCAAAAGGAATCAGTCAATGAATGAATGAATGGATCCATCCATCCATCCCTCCGGCCTCCTTGATTTGTGCATATAGAATCATAGAATTGTAGACTTGGAAGGGACCCTGAGGATCATGTAGTCCAACCCCCTGCAGTGCAGGAATATGCAGCTGTCCCATATGGGAATCGAACCTGCAACCTTGGTACTATGCATTATAGACCCCATGAATCTTTAGAGCCTGCTTTGAAACTCGTGTGTTGTGCTTTGAAGCCCACACATGTTGTAAGACTGACATCACTCACTCACTCAGTCTCACATACACATATATGCAATATTAGGATCGTGGAGGGACCTCATACTCCTTAGTGACTTTGTGGAAGCTTGAGATTTAGACAGACAGTCCTTATGACATGTATTGCGCAACACCCCTTTATTCTGCTCCCTCCCATGGGAGTTTATTGACCTTATGAAAGATCGTAATATGTCCCGCCCCCCTCGAAAAGAAAAGAGAATCCCTCCCTGTTTGAGTAAAAAGGGCTTTCCATTGATTCCAGATGCCGGGCAATCTCACTGTTGGAAACGACAAGCCATGTCTACTTGGGAGAAGGCTATTTTTACAGTAGTAAAAAGTAGCAAGTTATTTTTAGGAAGCCACAGCACACACCAAATATTTGCTTGAACGATTTATATCCTTCTGCTGAGGCTCCCCCAAGGGGTGCAGTGCGTGAGCAAAGGAAGTGAAATGCTTTTCTTAAACAAAAAAACAAACCATAAACTAAACTAAACCTCTTGTTTTTATAGTATCAATTAGAAAAGAACAAAAAAGGGGGAAAGAAACAAAGAGAAACAATACAACCTATTATGAAACCATTTTCCCTGGCAAGGAAACTTCTTCAGGTGTTACGTTTTTAGGTGTATGTCCAAGTTTAATTAAAGAGCACTCCTGAATGTGCCATGAAGGGATGGGACATAAACAGTGTGCAGTACACAGATGTACGAATTGTCAGGAGTGCATGCAGGAGCCAGGCCCTGTGACCAGTAGCACTTTGCAGGACTGGGGGCCTCCTAAGTTTGTTTTGAAGAGGCAAGGCACGGCCGCACAGGTGAGGCCGATTGGTAACTCACAGCACCTGGTGGCAAGAGCTGGGAAGGGATATAAGGTCAGCATTTCTCTTCAGCTCTTTGCCACAGCAACACGTTCCCTGCCTTGCTGCGTTTGGCTCCTTGACTCCTTGCTTCTTTATCCTTGATCCTCGGACCCTTGACTTTGTGACTCCTTGCTTCTTGATCCTCAGACCCTTGACTTTGTGACGCCTTGCTTCTTGATCCTCAGACCCTTGACTTCATGACTCCCTGCTTCCTGACTCCTGGCTTCTGGACTCCCATTCCTGCTCCCACCCCATCATCTTGCCCCCAGTCCCAACGTCCCCAGCCAGGACTTTGGTTGCCCGTGAACCAGACCGTGACAAGACTCATAGAAATGTAGAGTCAGAAGGGACTCCAAGCGTCATCTAGTCCAACCCCCTGCCGTGAAGGAATGATAGCTAAAACATCCATGACAGGTGGCCATCCAACCTCTGCTTAAAAACCTCCAAGGAAGGAGAGACCATCACTTTCCACAGTAGTCCATTCCACTGTTGAACAGCTCTTACTGTCAGAAAGTTCTTCCTAATGTAGACTCAGATTCTCCTTTCTTGTCACTTGAATCCATTGGTTTGAATCCTACCCTCCGGAGCAGGAGAAAACAAGCTTGCTCCATCTTCCATGTGACAGCCCTTCAGATATTTGAAGATAGCTATCATGAATCAGACATACAGGATTTATTGCAACTCCTGTTGAGTGTATTGTCAGTGGAAAATTTGATTCCATTTGCCGGGGAATGTGTGAAATGGCGTAAAGAATTCAAGAGAGGGTTTCGTTTTGCTCTTCCTTCCCGATGCCAGCGTGCTGCTGCTCTGATATATAACAGAAGGGCTTGTGTAGGCAGCCTTTGTTCAAAGTTTACTCATTTGCAATTTTTCATGAAATGTTTCTGTAATGATCCCCTGACCATTGTTTCAGAGAGGTTTACATTCATCATCACAATGAGAGCATCTGAGCAAGTGATGTGTCAAAAATTATCCTGCATTTCTTTTCTTTTTTTTCTTTTTTAAAACATTCTCCAATCTCTCCTTTTAAAAAAAAAGAAGAATTAATGAGTACGGGGGATGCATTCAAAAATTAGAAAAAGCAAATGGTGATTCAGTAAAATTCTCATGGGTGAGGTGCAGGCTTTTTGTTGCATTTAACTTTGCTTCTCAGGTGGCCTAGGGGTCTTTGTGAGTGTCCTTTCTCTCACTCTCTAAACCATCTCACCAGGGCTCTGCACTCTGCAGCCTCCCTGGGTGCCCATGCTTCAAGCAAAGTCTATAGGAACTCATCTTGAAGTAGTTCCTTCCACGGAGCTGTCATAGATCAAGAAGCTTAGATACCCAAAGCGACACACACCACTCAACAAAATTCTAAAGAAATCCTACAGTGCCTTGAGAATGAGGCAAAAAATGCAAAACAACTCATGGAAGCCTCTTTCACAGGAAAATAAAACTTTCTAGAAATTGGAGGGCAGATTTTGGCGCTGCACCAATCCAGGCATCCACCAACCCAAATGTTACAGAATTGCTCATTAGTTATTTGCACAAGGCGTAGCTTAATTGATTGATTTTATCATTTCTCTGTTTATTTACTATTACATTCATATCCCACCTTTACTCCAAGTAGCTCAAGGTGGTGTGTGTTGCTCTCCTCCTCCCCATTTCATCCTCACAACAACCCTGTGAGGTAGGTTAGGCTGAGAGACTGTGACTGGCCCAAGGTCATCCGTGAGCTTCATGGCTGAGCAAGGATTTGAACCCGGGTCTCCCGGGGCCTAGGCCAACCTCTAACCACTACACCCTACTGGTTCTCAATGTGGGATTATGGCCACGATCAGAGTTGGCTTTTTGAAAGGCTCCTGACAAAGTCATGGAGGATAGGTCTACAAAAGACTTTCCAGTGATGACTACAAGGGGCCTTCAGTTTCAGAAGCAGGAAACAAGACAAATTCCACAGTAGTTTATCAATCAATTCCCCTTCCCAGGGAACTATGGAAACTGCAGTGGAATAGGGGTCTCCTAACAACTATCTGCACCCTTAACAATCTACAGTTCCCAAGATTCTTTGGGGAAAGCCACGACTATTTAAAGTGGTTTGACGCTGCTTTCAATGTGGTTTCTCTTTTGTCCTGTGACTTTCCCCAGGAAAACCCACTGTCTACCTCTGAATCGGAATGAACACCAATCTGTAGAAAACCCGATTGACATTTGTTCCGATTCATCAGTAAACGGCGGATTTTCCTGAGGAAAATGGAAGGGTGAAAAGAAAAACCTCTCGGACCAATGTCCAGAAAACGTGGCGCAAATGGAAGTCTGGGTAAATCCTTAGTCCGTTTCAGATGGGGCAAAATAATGGAGACGGTCTCTGCAACATACTAAGCCCAAGCAGATAAGCCTTTTTGTGGGAACAGATTTGGTCTCCTTAGACAGAGATGAAGCATGTGGAATTTCTACGCGGATCACACATACAATCTTTAGGCTTATGCACAACATTGAAACTCAGCCTTTCCAAGCAGCTAAAAAACAAAATCCAAACAGTTGGACTGTCCTCATGTTTACCAATAGATAGCATCTGATCTGATTTTTGCTTCGTGGCAACTCCTCTGCTGTTGTTTTTAACATTATATTTTGAGCTTGGTAAGTAAAAGCTGCTACTGATGTCCTCAAAGTACCTTCAAAGTGACAAAACTGAGGACTAACCAGGTTTAGCCACAGAGAGCTGAAATCAGGGAAACCTTGGCAAATTGGGTCCTCCCTTAAAGAGGGCATGTATTGCGGTGAGACCTGGAAAACCGACACCCTGTGTTGTGGGTGGGTACGATTGGTCAGCCACAACACCCGATTGGTAGGTCCCTCGTAGCTGGGGGCAATCTGACTAATGGGATGCAGTCCAAACGGTTCGAGGGACCTATTTATACCCATGCATGTGACCCAGAGCTTCCTCTTTCGGCACGTGCATTCAGAACTCCCGCCCATCTCTCCCTATTTTTAGGGCTTTGCGCTTGACCTTGCTATGCCGTCATGTGTTGTCTGTCGTTGGGACAGGGGCACGGCAGGAATTTTCCCCACTTGGCTGATTGGCTGGTGCCATTTGGATTTCGCCTGCCACGTAGCAAATCATCACAACTTGTAAGGTTGCGGATAGGTTCTGGTTCAGGTGATAGGGATGGGAGAACGCTCTCACCATCCCTGTGTGAAGGGTATTCCATTAAAGGAATCCAGGGACTCGATGGTTTGGTCAACCCCTGAGAGGGGGTTGTGCCCGTGCCTGAGTCCAGGGGGACATTAGGGTGGTAGAGTTAGCCTGTTCCTGGCTTTCCGCTTATCCAGGTGTTCACCCTTGGCTGACCTATGGTGGAACCCTGGGTCAGCGCTACCTGCATGTCAGGGAGCTAGTCGAACCAGAGCCTATGCAACCAGTCACTTTCTGTAATCAATAAAGTTGTGGCCTAAATTCTGCAAAAAACCAAAATTTGAGTCAAGTGTGAATTTATTTAGGGGGGAGGTTTCTGGGTCTGAACATGCAAAAAGAAGGAAAAAAAAGAAAGAATGTTAGAGGAGTTTAAAGGAGAAGTAGACAAATTCAGGACAGGGTTATTGATGGCCACTAGCCATGATGACAATGCTCTGCACTCACTGTCTCAGGTAGCTATGCTTCTGCATACCAGTTGCTGAAAACTGCAGGAGGGGAGAGGGCTCCTGTGCTCCAATCCTGCTTGCAGGTTTCCCACAAGCATCTAGTTGGCCATGGTGAGAACAGGATGCTAGACCAGATGGACCACTGCCTTAATGCAGAGGACCCTCTTTATGTTCCTCTATTCTTCAAAATCTGCTGGAGCCACAGAGAATGCAGTGAGTAGAGCCAGGAGGGTGAAAAAACACGGTAGAGAGCTAGAAGGACTCTCAAATCTGGAGAAATTATTTGGATCAGATTAAGGATGCGCAGGTGGCACTGTGGTCTAAACCACAGAGCCTAGGACTTGCCAATCAGAAGGTTGCCGGTTCAAATCCCCATGATGGGGTGAGCTCCTGTTGCTCAGTCCCTGCTCCTGCCCACCTAGCAGTTCAAAAGCACATCAAAGTGCAAGTAGATAAATGGTGGGAAGATAAACGGCATTTCCGTGCGCTGCTCTGGTTCGCCACAAGTGGTTTAGTCATGCTGGCCACATGACCTGGAAGCTGTCTGCGGACAAATGCCGGCTCCCTCAGCCATTAAAGCAAGATGAGCCCCGCAACCCCAGAGTCGTCCGGGACTGGACTTAACGGTCAGGGGTCCCTTTACCCTTTACCTTAAGGATTTGAGAGAGAGAGGAAGAAGCATAATTTTGTGAGTTTCATCAAAATCCTTTCAGATTTCATTAGAATTTCTACATGACCCCCCTGCCCTTGAGTAAGCTCTTCCAAATTTCCCTTGGATTTCTCTTTATAGAAATAAATTCAGCAGGCAACTTAGAGAAACACCCCTGAGAGATTTTGCTGAAATCCCTTTAAACATCCTGCAAAAGGCAGAGAAGAGAACCACCACTCAGTGTTAGAATGCATTGCTTGGCCCACAGAAGGTCCCAGATTCAATGCTAGCCTCTCCAGGTCAAGCCCTTGTCTCTCCAGGTTGCAGGTGAGGGGGCAAGACCTCCACCTGAGACCACAGAGAGCTGCTGCCATTCAGAGCGGAGAGCACTAACCTGGATGGCCAAAACCGCCCATCTGGTACAAGACAAACTGCCTAGTTATATTTGCTTTCATCCCCAATGTGTCAAGCAATTGTCTTGAGTCTAGCCTAGTGAAAAGAAAAACTAACAGTACACATGTTCATGAAATTACAAGCAATATTTCTGTGCTGTACAGTATCTGAAAAGACACCCACACTAATTAGAGTTGAGAGCTGTCTGTCAGGCAGGCAATACCATAGCTGACTTAGAGAGAGAGAGAGAGAGAGAGAGAGAGAGAGAGAGAGAGAGAGAAGAAATGTGTTTGATTAGCTTTACAAATGGAAAAACACAGCGAGATCTGCATGAAGCCAGACCCTGATACTTTCTTCCTTGCCCTACCATCATTTATTAATTTGATGTTTTAGCTCTAGTGGGAAATAGACACTAAAACATGTACCCTGCTAATGTCAGAAGCTAAGTGCAAAGAAGGGGAGGAGGAAATAACCCAACCTTTGCAAGTATCTGACTTTTCTCTCTCTCTCTCTATAAGCAACAAGGAAAGCAGAAGCAAATTCTATCATTGCACTGACCTTAACGATAAAAATGCCAGTATATTAGTGAGCTGCTTGCTTATAATAAATAGCCGAGAATCCTGCTCTAAACAGATAAAGAGGTAATGGTTAGGACTGTCTCTAGAAAGCCATATGTTATACAAACATCATCATAAAATAAGGTTGGAGGCTTTATTTTAATCATGTATAACAGCGAGACATATGCACTCTTCAGTCTTCCTTTATCAAGACTTCACTCCTTTGTTGCCTGCACTTTCCCCCAGATGACAGAGCAGCAACCAAATCTCACAGCCCCACATTAAGGCTTAGCATAGCACTGCTTTGTTTCTGAATAATAATAATAATAATAATAATAATAATAATAATAATTTTACCCTGCCCAACTAACTGACTGGGTTGTCCCAGCCACCTGGGTGGCGTTCAACAAATATAAAAGCATAATAAAACATCAAACATTTTTAAAAAACTTGCCTACACAGGGCTGCTTTCAGATGTCTTCTAAAGACATGGCTAAATGATGGCTGGGGTCCCCAAAAGAGCTGTTTGGAGCACCTCACAAGAACTTGCAAGCACCCAAGGGAAATTTTGGGGGAGGCTTTGCAAATGTTGACAAGAGGTGGTGGACTCTCCTTCCTTGGAGGTAGTAGTAGTAGTAATAATAATAATAATAATAATAATAATAATAAATTTATTTTAAGCAGAGGTTGGATGGCCGTCTGTCATGGATGCATTGCAGGGTTTGGACTAGACAGCCCTTGGGGTGCTTTCCAACTCTATGATTCTCGGATTCTATGACATCATTTTGGTTTGGTGGTGTAGGGCAAAGGTAAAAGGTAAAGGACCTCTAGACGGTTAAGTCCAGTCAAAGGCGACTATAGGGTTGCAGCGCTCATCTTGCTTCAGGCCAAGGGAGCCGGCATTTTGTCCACAGACAGTTTTCCAGGTCATGTGGCCAGCATGACTAAACTGCTATTGGCGCACGGAGGACCGTGATGAGTGCCAGAGCGCACGGAAATGCCTTTTTCCTTCCCACCGCAGTGGCACCTATTTATCTACTTGCACTGGCATGTTTTCGATCTGCTAGGTTGGCAGGAGCTGGGAGCGAGCAACGGGAGCTCACCCCGTCGCGGGGATTCAAACCACCAACCTTCTGATCAGCAAGCCCAAGAGGCTCAGTGGTTTAGACCACAGCGTCACCCACATCCTACATCATAGATAGATAGATGATAGATAGATAGATAGATGATAGATAGATAGATAGATAGATAGATGATAGATAGATAGATAGATGATAGATGTGGTTTAGACCACAGCATGTTGGACAAAGCAGCCCAACTCCCTGATCTGCCACACAGGAGAAGGCATGTGTAGGTGTCCCTCTGTCCAACTCGGCTTGGCTGTGCTGCTCTCCAGGGAGGACTCCATCAGGGAACTCCAGACTGCAACTGCCTAAACTGTGAGTGGGCAGAAGCTACCAGGGATAGCCTCCCTGCCAGAGATAACCAGCATATACCAAATCTCACAGGCCTTCATTAAGAAGAGGAGTTTGGTGCACCAGCCTGGAGGTGGTGTTAGCAAAAATGCACAGTTTCCAGGTGCCCTCCGTGTTGCACCTGATTTGTGCAATCAGCAGGGCATTTGCTGTTTTAGTAGTTTTTTATTGCTCCCTACAGAATTTTAAGGGAAACAATGTGTGTCTAGATTAGCTCAGCAAAATGGCAACTAAGCAAAATATAAGCTGACTTGCTATTGCATCGTTTTCGAAGCTGTGTTTGCAGGAACCAGAGAGAGGGTCTTTTCCGTGGCAGCCCCTCAAAAGTGGAATATTCTCCCCAGATAGCTTTGCATCCCCACTGCTGCCCCTAATTGATTTCTTCTTTACTTCTATGTAAAAACTTTCCTGTTTAGGCAGAGGGGTTTCTGGCCTGAAAGATTATTAGCTTTTATTCTGACATGCTGTTCTCGCTACAGTTTTGCATTGTTTTATTAATAATGTACCTGCTCTTCTGTAATGCTTTAACCCTGCTTGTTTGTTTATTGGTTTTTATTGCTGCTGTTTGTAATTGTTCAATGACTTCATTGACATTTCTGTATATATTATTGATGATGGCTGCCTTGGGCATGATTCATGGAAAGGCATGATTAGAAATATTTTAAATCAACAAACAAACTAGAAAAATGCATCGCTGGTAGCGGACGCAGAGGAACTTTGAAAAGACAAGGGTGGGGGAGACTCCCCACTAACATCCTGGTGGAACAGAACTATCTAGTCCAGCCTTGGGTTTCCATTTTCCAGTCCGATGCCTCTCAAAAGACCAAAAAAGTAGGACACGCAGGCAGCAGCCCTCTCCGATTGCTATTCTCCCAGGAATTGGTATTCAAGGGCATGCACTGCACAGTTAAACCTGGGTACTCACTCCCAGAGAGGGCAGGGATGGCCTCCAACTTGGCTGGCTTTAAAAAGGATTAGACAAATTGATAAAGCTATTGGTGGCTACCAGCCATGATGACTATGCTCTCTCTCCACAGCCAAAGGCAGTAATGTTTATGAATACCAGCTGCTGGGAACCAAGGGAGTGGTGGGCAGAACGCTTTTGTGCTCAGGTCCTGCTTGGGAATTTACTGCAGACATCTGGTTAGCCGCTGTGAGAACAGGGCCTTTTCTGCAGTGGCCCCCTGTTTGCGGAATGCTCACTCCCAGGAGGCTCTCCTGGCTCCTTCGTTACATATCTTTAGGTGCCAGGTCAGGCAAAACATTCCTCTTCTCCCAGGTCTTTGGTTAATTAAACCATCTATAGGCTTTTAAACTGTGTGTTTCAGGCTGGGGATTATTGTTTTTGTTTGTTATGCATGTTGTGTTTTTATATTGTAAACTGCCCTGTTTCCAACATAAACAGGGTGAAGGGTGGTAGAGAAAGTTAATTAATTAATTAATTAATTAATTAATAGCAGGATGCTGAATTAGATGGGCCATTGGCCTGATCCAGTAGGCTCTTCTTATGTTCTTATATAGCCATTATGACTAATAGCCAGCCTTATCCTCCATGAATGGTGTGGCTTGCAAGGCATGGTAAGCCAAACCATGGTTTACTGGGACTGTGAAAATGTGTGGGCTCCCAGAGAAGAACTCAGTTCAGAGGGCTGGGATTCTTCAAAATCAAAACAGGGACCGAGACTATGGTTCTTAAATGAAGAGGTTTATTTTAGAGTACTTTCCTTGCTGACAGCTACAGTACATACAGATGAGCACTCTTTTTCCAGCATTCTGGAACCCTGGGCTACATTCACAACATTTAAAGCAGTATGATACCACTTTTTATGCAATCATGGCTTCCCCTTAAGAATTCTGGGAGCTGTGGTTTATTAAGGGTGCTGAGAGTTGTTAAGAGGCCCCTGTTCGCCTCACAGAGGTACAATTCCCAGAGTTCCCTGTGAAGAGGGTTTGATTGTTAAACCCAGCGCTTTTTTCTTAAAGAATGCTTAGGGGTACTCTCATTTTCCTATTCATATTGAGATACTGCTCCTCAATGAGGCCAAACTTAGATTCGCAAAATGTTTAGGGGTATGCGGGGGGAAAACACTGGTTAAACCATTCTGGGAATGGGAAGCATGAAGCTTTGGTTTTCCTGAACTTGTGTCCTGGTTCAGACTCAAGGTAAACTATGAAGCCTCCTGACTCTGGCCAATATCCAAAGCACCAAATTGGGATCCTAAATGAATCTTTTCTCCCGTACTTACTATGCCCAAAGTTATCAAATAATGCAAAAATGCCCATTTCCCCACCAAATGAGGTGTCTACATAAGTTTACCTAGCAACTGAAGTCTTCCCACAACCAACACAGCCATATCTCTGAGGGTAAAACTGTTTTAGCTTTCTATTCCCTCTCAGGGATTCATGGGAACTGTAGTTCCAGAAGATTGCCTAGGCATCTCTGAAAAATCTCAGCACCACCCTTGATAAAGCCAATATATATTTGTAGCATGAACACTGACACAGAGGCTTGCTTAAAGAAATGGGGCTAAAATGATGACCTGTGTCTCCTAACATTAGGAATCTTAGAAACAGACCACTGATCTGTCTGATATGGTTCTCACATTATATGTTCCTCTAGATTATCTGCAAAAAATTGGGGTTAAATACATCCTGTGTGAAATTGGACCTAAGTAGGAAAGAAATTGCTTTCAGCTGTTTCATTGTGTATGAATGGGGATTTTTTCCCCCTCCCTCTCTTGCAGTAACTCAGTGTCACCTAATGAAACTGATAAGCGTAGGACTAACACACAAAAAATACTTATATGTACAACAAATTATGAACCTACTGTATTCATACAGTATTTATAAGATATAGTGAAAGCTAATCACTTAGGTGGTTCATGGATTAATGAATTGTTAGTTGCTTTTAGCCACGATAACAAAATACAATGTCCATGTTTTAGATGCAGTGTACTTGTGTGAACCCTATGTCCCCTGTCGGTTTACTGCAGACATCAGTTAGAAGACAAAATATTTGACTAGATCAGGGCTCACTAACCTGTGGCTCTCTGAGGTTGTTGGACTACAACAGGCATAGGCAAACTCGGCTCTCCAGACATTTTGGGACTACAACTCCCATCATCCCGAGCTAACAGGACCAGTGGTCAGGGATGATGGGAATTGTAGTCTCAAAGCATCTGGAGGGCCGAGTTTGCCTATGCCTGGACTACAACTTCCATCTTCCTAAGGCTGATGGGAGATGGACTCCAAGAACACCACAGGTTAGCCATCCCTGGGCCAGATGGTCTGAGGCAGCAGAGCATTTCTGTTCTCCCACCCACTGTTGGAGGAAGAGGTGTGCGGGGGGAGCACACCGCCCCTGGCAGCGCGATCCCGGCAGGGTGCCATCATGGCTGCCCCCCCCCTATGCTGGCCGCCTCGCCCCCATGACGTGCACCCTGCCCCCGCCTGCTCTCCGCCCCCCCCCCCCGGTACCAGAGCATGAAACTCCGCGACTACTCTTACCCTGTCAAACAAAAGTTATCTTGGATGTATTGATAAGTATTTGAGATTGTGACACTGAAGCTCCCTCTTATCTGGCCTGAACTCTGTTATGCTACAAAGACTTTCCCTTAAACATTAATATACAGATTTTAGAAAAGGAAAAACAACAACCCCAGATATTAAATTCTGCTGCCAAGCCAGATTTAAAAAGTATTCCCTATCCATCTTAGTCCAGCTCTATTTATGCCCTTGCAAATTTAGCAAGTGGCACCCTTAGCCCAGTGCATTACAAGCAGGATGTTTGACCCTGAAAATACAAAGACATTAAGATGTGTTTATTCCATAAGTTTGTTGAAAGTGTGACCCCTCTTCCTTCTCTGTACGAAGTCTGGAATGCCTGCCATATAGCCAAACCAAAGCTATTGTGTAACAGTAATATACAGTGGTACCTCAGGTTACGTACGCTTCAGGATACATACGCTTCAGGTTACAGACTCTGCTAACCCAGAAATATTACCTCGGGTTATGAACTTTGCTTCAGGATAAGAACAGAAATTGTGCTCCGGCGGTGTGGCGGCAGCAGGAGGCCCCATTAGCTAAAGTGGTGCTTCAGGTTAAGAACAATTTCAGGTTAAGAACGGACCTCCAGAACGAATTAAGTTCTTAACCCGAGGTGCCACTGTATATTAAAGATAATATTTACACAGCCCTGAATTGTGCTGTATTACACACAAGGAGTGCAGCTGTACCAGTTTTCTCACTTTTGCCAAACTTTGCTCAGAGAGCGAGAGAGCAAGAGAGAGAGAGAGAGAGAGACAGTCTTAGTTCTTCTGCACATTTCCCCCTTGGCCTCTGTGCTGAACCTGCCAGCAAAGCTGACAATAGAGTCCAATTGTGGTGGACATCTGAAGCTGGCCAGCAGTTTAATTGGTGCTTAATAGATCTGGACTTGGAAGTCTGGGAACTTTGTGGTCTTGTAGCTCTCCCTCCCTCTTTAGCCCTGCCATTTCAGTGGGTTGTTTCATCAGGGGAAGCAATTATATAAGCCGATAGCAGCTTTCTCTCTCTCCACCCCCCCCTTCTCTAAACCACTGGCAGGAAGCCAGCATCATGCTGCAGAGGTGCAGGGTGTGCAGCAAGTGGTTGCGCCGAGTGACGCTCCGTAATGATATGATGTGGCTGTGTGATTATGAACTGGCTTCCTGCCGAACCATTTCTGCCTGGGAAACAACAGCCACTGCACTTTGGCTCCTCGCTGCTCAACACCGGCACGTCATGGAAGGTGCTGCTTCCTGGAGTCCTGTGATCACAAGAGGTGAAGGCTTTGCTAGGGGAGGGGGAGAACTCCTGAAGTCCTTGTCCCCCTAGCTCACACTTCAGCGCTTTTCTCTCTCTCTACCATCTTCGGCCAAATCCCATCAAAGCCAGGCATCCGAAAGACTTTGCCTTGAGAAAGCAAGCGAGCTTGGCTTTAAGCCATGTGGCACCAATTATAGCTTGCAGCCATGCAGCCATTTATTTTATAGCTCCACTGAAGATAGAATGATTCCAAGTGATACCTTCTCCACCCGCCCTTCTCCTCTCCAGATTGTGCAGATCAGGTGCGGCAAAACTCGGAAACTCATCATGACACATGGCTCCCAGCTTCTGCAGACACATCGCTGTGCATTTATTTTACACCGACCACCCACTCCAGGATATTCAGAGGAGCAAACATGGCCTCTTTGAATGGGACATAAATGTTTAGATTGGGTGGAAGAATCATTCTCTGCACCTCCAGAGCTGAGCAACAGAGCTTTAGATGCACGTAGAAGGTTGCTGGTTCAATATCTGGCCTCTCCAGGTTGGGCTGTGGGGAAACCCGAGAGAGATGCTGCCAGTCAATGCAGGTGCTACTGAACCAGATGGACAAATGGTAGAAAACAAGGCAACTTCTTGTGTTCCTGTGAGAACCTGACTCCAGGTTTGAGCAGCTTCTTGGCAGAGTTCATGCGGCCCTCCACTGGTGGATCTCCTCTTACATCAGTGGGTTCCAGGGGCATTTCTGGGTGGCAGTGGGGCAGCAACAGGCCAAAGCAGCAGTGCTGTGATCAGCGCCAGGCAGCTGGGCTTGAGCCACCATTTTCATTTATGTGCAATAGTGATGCAATGCATTCTGGGAAATTTAAACGCAGCTCAGATCCACCTGCTCACTACAGGGGACCAGGCTGGTCTTCTGTGCAGTGGTGTGGTCCCCATGCCAAACAGCTAGATATGAGAAATCATTTACAATTACCACAATGCCCAAGGCATTGTATCCCTCTGCAGTGACACTGCCCTGTTCTTCTGCAGTAGTAAAGCCCTCAGGAACAATCTGTTTCCCCTGAAGCAGGTGTGCAAGGCAAGGGAGGCCTCCTTCCTAGGGTGAAGGCTGCAACAGAATCTGTGAGGTGCATTTTGAATCAGAACCGGAACAAGAAATCTGCAAGTGGGGCCAGATTTCCAAATGCAGTGGTATCTGGGGTTAGAGACGCTTCAGGTTACAGACACTTCAGGTTACAGACTCAGCTAACCCAGAAATAGTACCTCAGGTTAAGAACTTTGCTTCAGGATGAGAACAGAAATTGTGCGGTGGCAGCACGGTGGCAGCGGGAGGCCCCATTAGCTAAAGTGGTACCTCAGGTTAAGAACAGTTTCAGGTTAAGAATGGACTTGCAGAACGAATTAAGTTATTAACCCGAGGTACCACTGTACACACAAGCACACACCCCAGCGAGAAACCAGCTGCATCACTTTTCTGGGTTGGTTTTCGTTTCGTTTTGTTTTTGTGTGTGTTTTTACAGCCACCTCTTGTAGGCATTTTCTTCACACACAAGAAAGCTTTTAGTGTGTTAATTCTGAAGATATAACTACATGGCTGTAGCTAACCATGCACTTCTTAGTGCAGTGCATAGTTAAACGATGGAAGTTGCTCCCGCAAGAGGCAGTGATGGCCGCCAACTCAGATGGCTTTAGAAGAGGATGGGATAAATTCATGAAGGAGAAGGCTATCAAAGGCCACTAGCCATCATAGCTAGGTTCTGCCACCACAGTTGGATGCAGTAATGCTTCTGAATACCAATTGCTGGAAACCTCAGGAGGACAGAGTGTTCTTGGGCTTGCATCCTGCCTGCACATTTCCTGGAGACATCTGGTTGGCCAGTGTGAGAGCAGGATGCTAGTCTAGATGGGCCAATGGCCTGGTTGTGTTGTTAACCCACTTCCAAATTCTGGCAAAAGGTTAAAGGAAGTCCTGTTTGGGAGTTGCCTGGCATCTTTCCATGCCCATTCTTCTTCCCACCTCACTTCCAAGGCACGATGCCTTGTGGCTCCAAAGCACATTTGCATCTTCTCTACAACCCTCTCCACACACACAAACACGCTCATTTCACACCCCTCATTTCATTTCTCACACAAACACGCCTGATATCTTGCTGCTCTTGCAGAAAGACACAGTGGGTGAGTGAGTTTCTGTGGCGGCACAGTAGCCACCAAATAACCACCTCCCTGTGGTCAATTCATAGGTTGGTTTCGTAAGATATGAAAAATCTGCAGCTGCATCATTCTCGAGTCATTAGGTGGGGTGAATGCACTGGTAGAGGAAGGAACAGCATGATTGGGGGGGGGATTCCCCATATGACTGAAGCTTCCATATATTACCTAAGAAGAATGTGGGGCACTTTGCTTATGTACTTATGATCTGGCTTTTTTAAAAGTGCTTTTCTGCATTGCTCCCCTTTAATTATTATGTATTAATTTTCATTGATGCTTTTAGGAATTTGGGCATGTTGCACAACTGAAAGGCGATATAAAATAGATAGATGGGTTTTGGAGGGTGAGAAGTGAATATCTTGTGCTCTGGTAGGAGGCAACATCCCTGGGTGCAAAGACTTCTCTCTCATCAAACCCTTGTGTATTTAGCACAAAGGTCTGAAGAGGGTTTCTAAGTGAAATGGCACCATAACTGGGAACGCTGATTGGACGTGTGAAGGTTGAAAGAGAAACCTGCATGCCCCATAGGTGGGGATTGTGTGCATGAACCTGCCCCATCTACAGATAAAGTGAAGTGTGTTTTTTGGTGAAGTACGGCTGATGAATGGTGTTCAATGTTGCTATCAGGGCAGTGGTTGGTGGGCATGTGGTTATGTAAGAGCAGGTAGCATTCAGTACTTTGGTTCAGGAATTTCTCTACACAAAAAAGCTAGCCTGCTGGGTCATCAGGCCAAGGGCCCATCAGCTCCATCATCCTGCTCTCACAGCGATTAACCAGATGCCTCCAAGGCATACCCTTAAGAAGGACAAGAGTATTCTCTCCCCTCTCCCTTAGTTTCCAGAAGCTGGTATTGAGAAACATTATTGCCTCCAACTGTGGAGACACAGCACAACCACCATGGCTAGTAGCCATTGATAAGCTTTATCTTCCTTCCAAATATCTTCAATGCCCTTCCACTGGTGAGATCCCCTGTAAATATATGGAATGCTTCCTTGTTTGGGGTTTTGAGTTCCTTCCGTTGCCAGTGACAAAAAGGAAATGGAAACCACCCAATCCCAATAGCTAAGCTATGACAGAAAAGCAAAGCAAGGTAGGCTAGGCGGTAGAGGAGGCTACGTCTTGGAGCTCTGGGAGATGTTTCGTTTGCCTCGGGCTTACTTCTTACAATTCTCATCTGTCTGCTCACAAGGCTGCTTACCACAGGTATGTGACAGTAAATGAGCCAAAGAGCACTTCGTCTCTTAGAACAACAACCAGCACCACCTACTGGCGACCGCTTGCAGCCAGGACTGTATGAATTCTGCACTTGTTCGAGAACAGAAAAGAGCAGAAATGTGGCACAGAATTCAGCTTCCCAAGGGAGGAAGGGCCTTAGCAGCACATAAATGCAGAAGATCCCAGGTTCACTCCTTGATATATAGGGTCAGGTAGCAAGTGATGGGAAGAATCTCTGGTGGCCATCCTGGGAGCCACCAGAGCAGACAATTTGAGGTGTACTTACAGATAAATACACCATACCAGCACCCCAACTCTTCCTTTTCCCTCTTGCGACTTTCTGTTCATTTGATCTGTCCCATTAGACCGAATCTGCTCCATTGCTCTGAGGAAGAAAGCAATACTAATTGTTAGCTACTGTTTCTGGGATTGCACCATGTGCCTGACCTCCAGCTGACTGACTCATGGCAAGATAGAGGTGGGACGGGGCACAGTGATGGTGAGGTTGGCGCACTGCTGGTGGAGCCAGTCTGGCACGCCTGCTGGTGTATTTGCACCAGTGCCTCGAATCTCCCCCTCCCCTTTCTGACACAGTGCAGCAACTCAACTGGGCGGAGGTCCGGTGAACATCATAGCCCCACGACACCGTCAGCAAAATATGTACATTGGAATGGGCTGGATTGATGTTGTTTCAGTGCTAGCAAGACTGAGACGATATGGCATTGGCTGCTCAGCTTAGCCTTAGCAACAGCAAGGAGAGAGTGTAGAGACAAGGCCATGGATCTCTGGGTGTTGGCAGCCAGCCCCACCCTGGTGCTGATGCTACAGTGATAACAGAGCAGCCATGGTGTATTAGATGACTTTCAGGAAACGCTCCTTCCCACTCAACAATGGTGCACATTACCAGCAACGATAACAGCTCCTCCTTCCAGATTTACCTCGTAATCACAGAATTATCAGTTGCCCTCAGATGCCCATGATATATACATTTGTATATACACTGCATTTTTGTCGCCTCTCCTTACAAATCAGCGGGTTCTGTGTTTTCAGTTAAGCCCTTGTTTCTCTGTCCAGGACTTTGTAAAACAGGCACAGGCATTCAGCCCAGTGTTTGTGCAGGAGGGCCGATTTTTAATCCGCATATACAGGTAAGGAAGCTTCTCAGCAACAGGCCACCTAGGGATGTTGTGGGAGCTACTTTCCGAGAGATTATTTTCAAGAAATACGCAGAACGAATTCACTGGGGATGCTAAAAGATACTGGGTAAGTAGCTTTATGGCAGAGGGTTGAATTGATGACTTGTTAGCTCCCTTCGCCTGCCTCTGTTCTCTTTGTCTGCCTCTATTCTCTTTGTCTCTCCACCCCCTCTGTGTGCAGACCAAGGAGCTCTTGTGGCAGGAAGGGGGTTTATGGCCATGCTTCCTAAAATCGTAAAATAACAGGGCCCACATTCAAAGTCCCTGTGTGATCAATGAAATCTTTCCCAGATGTGCCCAGGCGACATGCGCTTTCAATATATGTCCAGGTAGGTTGGAAACACAATGCACCCACTGCTCACATCATAAGCTTTGTAACCAATCCCTGTGACGCCAGCGGGCATGCATAAACTCCCAGTATGTGCAGAATAGGAACAGAATCACTTGGGGAATATCAGAGGCAGAAACCCCACCAAGCAACTGTGTCGTCTGCCCACCGCCTGTAATATGCACAAAACAACTCTCAATCAATAGTATATAACACTATCTTTTTTAAGATATTGGACCCTTGGAGAGCAGATTTATATGGACAAATATGAATCCCAGTCCACAACATAGACTAAGTTAGGTATCAGGGGGCAACTGCGGGATGTGATGGTACACAGCCTTCCGTACTGGGTTCCTATTATTCATGCGCGCCTTCGAGAATTATTGGACTAGTACATATTGATTTTATTTTTATTTTTACTTAGGAACTTTTTTCTTTTTTCTTTTGCAGTCAGCAGGACACTCTGAGAAAAATTCCAAAGTATCAGTAAAAAAGCAAAGCCTAGCCTAGCTTTTTCATGAGACTGTAAGTTTGTTTAAAGCTTTGTGTTGGGGGGAGGTGGCGAGTGCCCTTGTTCAGCTAGTGTCGAATCAGCGAATGACACAGTGAGCAAATGTAGGTAATGGTCTCCCGACCCACAAGTTCATTTCGAATGCTGGAATAGGGCTCATTTTTCAAATATTGTGCATGTTTGTGGGTGCAGGGAAGGGGGAGGGGGAAGAGAGAGAATACAAATTCTGGCGTGATTATGGGACATTCAGAACAAACAACAAATATTAAAACCTATTCTGTCCAACCAAGTAAATCAAAGCTACCTAATGATGCAAAACCTGGCAGTGGTTGCTGATGATGCCAAATCAGGGGTGAGAAACCTGTCAGGAGCTCATCCTACACTCGAGTAGGACCCTGGTAGAGACACATGCCCAACTGGCATGTTCTCATAGAATCATAGAATCATAGAGTTGGAAGAGACCACAAGGGCCATCGAGTCCAACCCCCTGCCAAGCAGGAAACACCATCAGAGCACTCCTGACATATGGTTGTCAAGCCTCTGCTTAAAGACCTCCAAAGAAGGAGACTCCACCACACTCCTTGGCAGCAAATTCCACTGTCGAACAGCTCTTACTGTCAGGAAGTTCTTCCTAATGTTTAGGTGGAATCTTCTTTCTTGTAGTTTGGAGCCATTGCTCCGTGTCCGCTTCTCTGGAGCAGCAGAAAACAACCTTTCTCCCTCCTCTATGTTCTCTCCCTCCTGGTCATTCGTTTGGGAGCTTCACAAGCTTCCTTCTGCCCGAACATCACAGCGACTGATGCCAACAGACACCAGCACACTTAGGGATCTGCAGAGTCTTCGCAGTTTGCGTAACAGACCTCAACAACTCAGCATTTTGGCTAATCTACTTTATTTGCATATAAACACACACGGAGCACTGCAAGATGGCTCCCTCTTTCTCTAGCATCAGACAGCAAAGAGAAAAAGAACAAAGGACAATAGTCCCACTACACAGAACACAGTAACACAAACATCCTATCTCTGTCACTTCCCACTCTTTGGAGTCAAAACATATACCATCATGTGATAGACAACAATCCTATGACTGCAATCATGGAGCAGGAATTCTAACAAAACCTGCCATCCTCCCAATGTTGTTGGACTGTTAATTCCCATCATCCCTGTGGCTGTGGCTGATGAGAGTTGGAGTCCGATAACACCTGTAGGGCCATAGGTCCCCACGCCTGCACTAAATCATAGGGTGATATGAATGGGAAGAAACACACTGCAGTGAGACTCAAGCTTGCACACTCCTTACTCCTGTCTCTTCCTCCTGCACAGTTGGGAGGAGTTTGGAAGCTTCAGCATCTGATTAACCACAGTGTACTGAGCTGTCTGAACCCAAAATTGTGGATAATCTTAAACAAGGGGCACTTTAGACAAGCCAGCTTTGTAAACCACTGTTTGAAGTTGTCTGGTTGGCCAAATGAAGCTGATCACAGTTTGTCCATACAACACAACAAACCATGGTTGAGTAAAAGTGGAAGCAGCTGTTCAGGAGTTGGAGGAGAGGGGAGCGTGTGAATCCAAATTTTGCTGCTGTTCATTCCTGCTTACTCATGCTGTGCCAATCCAGACAACACAATGTGTGAATGCTGTCCATGTTTCTTTCCCTAAGATATTTCCGATTTTCCGTCTATTTCTGGCACCACACACACTGTACACTTATCTGCAAAATCTGATGCAAGGCCTGAATTGCTGCATAATTGGATGGGGGTATTGTTTTGGGGTGTTCTGTTTGGGAGGATTATTGCTCTTATTATTATTCTGTGGAAATTGTTTGATTTGGTTGAGTATTTTTCATGTTTTATTTATTGTTTATTACTACTTTTGTTGTGATTATGTATTTATTTTTTTCTTCATGTTGTAAGGTGCCTTGAGCATGGTTTGAACTATGGAAAGGCGGCAATCAAATAAACTTATGTATACATGTATGCATAATTATCTGCAGTATTGTTATGCGCAGTTGGCTGAATTGTACATCATGTTCCCTATCTTGAATGCCCACCAGGCGTATCTCACAGCAGTACCATGCAGATCTGAATGCTAGTTGTACACCACATTCATATAATGCCCACCCTGCAAAACTCATCATCTTTATTTCATTGCAGTGCACATCCAATTACCTGCTTTTCTTCCTACAGAGCCAAAGATAATTTTCTACCTCTTTGCACCACACATCCTTACCAAAATAATGGGCCATTTGTGCATCAGAAGTGGGAAAGTATATCACATAATATTACACCACCCTACAGCTAGCCACTTTAGGTGGAATTATATAGGTGCGGAATTTGGCATATCTTCAAAGGAACCAGAGTCCCACAAGTGTGGGGCAACCACTAAAGCTGTTATGTTTTACACACCCTCAATATTGCAACACATTTCACAGACAACATTATTATGAATGCACCCTAATTTGATCTCAAAGATAACCATGGAACACAAAGCCAGAGACATCCCCTTAGGTATTCCAGACCCAGTTAGATATAGGTCCACTCCCAGTGCCAACAAAATACAACTTTCCACCACCTTGTTATTTGCATCGTGGGTTTAGGGTGAGAAAACAATGGGTTGGGTGGAGAATGGAGTTTGCACAGTGTAACAAATTCACTTAAAGTTCTTAATAATCCCGAATGATTTACATTGAAACATTATTCACATAGGCCAACTCTGCTGATAAGATATATTTAATAGCAATCATCTCACTGAAACCACCAGTCAGTAGAACAGTACAAAGCATGATCAACAGTAGCTATATTTGGTCACTTAGAACCCAAATCAATAAGATAAAATTGCATCAATGCATTTTAAAAGTTTCAGCAAATAAAGAAGGCCCTTACCTGGCACTGAAAAGATCAGCAACAGTACTGGGAGAGCTTGTCTACTGATGAATTCCAGAGAAGGGGTGCCACCACTGGAAAGGCCCTGAGCTACCAACGAGAAATAAGAGGCCTGCTTCCAGGCACAGTGGTTTGCCACTGTGAGAAGAAGACGCTAGACTAGAATTATTCACTTGTGTTCATGTGAATGTAATGTAATTCTAGCTTGCCAGTTCTCCACACTCAAATGATAATATAAGAAAAGCTCTCTCAAAGGCCCATCTCTGTTCAGTATCCTGCTTTCTGCAGGGACCAGCTAGATGCCTCCAGAAAGCCCACCAGCATTTCTTGAAGGCAGCAGGGTTCTCCTGCTGTGGTGGATATTCAGAGACATTCTGCCTCTGGACCTGGAGGGTTCATAAATCCCCAACGAATTTGTCGAATCCCCTTTTAAAGCCATCCAAACGATGCCATCAAAGGGTTGTAAGGATCAACTCCCTGCCCTATGGCTGGTTCCTCAGCGCATCAGCCCTGACCTGCTAAAACCATCGCATCTCCACGTAGGCTGGCACCGTAACAAAGAGGCCAGCAAAACAGATCACTTCACCGGATGATTCAAGCACATTGGCAGATCAATGTTAGCCTAAGGCTCAGCGCCTGAACCCTGGAGTGCCAAGTATTCAGAGGGATTTGTGGGTGGGGGAATCCTAAACTGTGCCTTCCTTCCCTGAGAGAAAGCCTTTGGGAAAGTGGGGCAATGTTCCTTAAATGCAGGTGTTGGAAACAGGCACTCCTTAAGATGATCAGGAAGAAATTCCTTCCTTATTGGTTTCAGCATTGGAAGGACTGGTCTTTTTCTTTCTTTCTTTCTTTCTTTCTTTCTTTCTTTCTTTCTTTCTTTCTTTCTTTCTTTCTCTCTCTCTCTCTCTCACACACACACACACACAAAAGGAGGGATCTATTGTGCCTCTTTGGCATTGTATCTTATGAAATGAAGGTATTAATCAAAATCAGATAAACAAAGAGGAGGAGGAGGAGGCAAAGAGGCTCAACCCTACCCTTCTGCCTCAGTAATTATTGTCAGCGGCTTCTGGTCTGTTCACCCCTGTGCCAAGTTAGTAATGTATCCCCGTTTGGTCGATTCCAGATCTCCAGCAACACCTGTGGGAAAGGCTTTAATTAATCCTCTGTTACTGTTGTAATTGCACTATCCTAAGGGGAAAGTCCTACTAGCCAGGAATATTATTTTAAACATATACTGTAAACAACATTTGTCCTCGGGAGGGTTCTGTTAATACTATGGCTTTGACCCTTTCATTGCTGCGTGCTTAAAGGAGCTCGGTTTTCTAAATTACTAATAAAACAAAAACAAAAAGGGGATCTCCCCCTTATCAATGGAAACATCTCTCAGCTGCCTCCACGTGAGCGGGTGGAACATCAGAACCAGCCCTCTGAGCCCAGATGTATCCATGTTTATTTGGAACAACCCCCCGCTGATTCCAAAGCCATAGGGGTGAGGAACTGGATCCTGAGTGCTGGCCAGATCCTTATCTCATTCGCACACATACTGCGGCTAGCTTTGACAGGTGGGAGGGGCTGCTCACCTGTCGGTTGCCTGCTGTCATGATGACATCCAGGGAGGATGACATTAAGTGACCCCACTTTGTGCCAGCAATCAGCTGATTGTTGGCCCTTGCAATGTGTCCTTTGCTTTTCAACCACCAATGATCAGCTGATCATCAGTTCTTGCAAGCCTGGTGTCTGCCAACATCTGACATGGTGAGCTTGGCTTGGCCAAAGCAGCTGGGTGGGCTGAATGGGGGAGCCTGTAGGTTCTCCACTGCTGCCACAGAGCATGTCAGTCATTAAGTCAGTGAGTATTGGACTGAAGCTTGAGCTGCTTTGTGCTCATGGGCAACGTGACATTATTAAATGGCCACACACAAATGGGTATGCCTGTGTGGATTTCAACCCTTTCCTTTCTTGTTGGATTGAATTAAAAATAAGAGCATTGCTTCATTTATCTAATCGGCTCACTGGATACTGAGAATCGCCAGAAGATTCAGATCCCACCACAGTAATCTAGATTCATGACTGAATAGGAGGAGCAGGGGGTTCATCTGAATGAAAGACAGTGAAATGAGAAAGGCTGAGAAAATCTGGAAGGGTGGGAAGAGTGATATCATTTTAATATGTCTGTGGTGGACCACAAGTTGTGTAATGCAAAATTCAGCCAGAGGACCTGATATGCTTTAAATGTGCCTATTCCAAGTAAATTGCAAGCATCAACACGGACTATTCCATTCTTATTATCGTCAGTGCATTTATTTGCTTATATGTTCTCTGGATTCCAATATACTCTAGCTTACGCAAGCACACTTCTTTTCTTTTTTAAAAAAGTGAATTGTGTTTGCAGGTAAACACAATGAGCCAGATCTACTTATCAGTCCACCTTGATTAAATTGTAGCTTGCAAATAAACTCTTTAAATGTATACACACAGCATGGCACCAACTCATTTTCTACAATGAGAGGATTTGAGGTTTTTAGAGACTAGGCGACACTTTTTTACAAACTTAGAATGATATCCAAAGATAGTCATACTTAGCACATTTGAGGAGCGTTTGCAGGGGGTAAGGGGGAAAGAAAAAGGGAAGTCTTGTTACCCTAGCAAAACTTATTATACTTGCTTCTGCTCATGCAAAAACTTATGTGAATCTGGCCCTTTACATTTTGGCACAGTTTATAAATAAGTTCAGGCCTGTCCTGAAGCAGCAACTCCTTTACTGTTCCCAACACCTACCTCCCAGAAGCAGGAAAGTGCACACAGAAAGGGAAAGCTTATCCTTCAGGTCTTCTTTAGGCTCTTAAGCCTCGCCAGCAGGAACTTTTCCGTTCAAAAATCCCTGGGAGTTACTGGCATTTGTGTGGACTTGGAATATCTGTCAAGCTCCTGGGATCTTTGGAATGGCAAGCTTTGGGGGAAGCAGCCTTCTCTTTTGTCCACCTTGTTGCTGCTGCTGGAACATAGTTTTGGCCTCATGGTATTCTCTCTCTCTCTCTCTCTCTCTCTATATATATATATATATATTAAAAATTTTAAACATAAATGCAGAAATAAAAAACAATGAAACATATATCATAACATATTTTCTTAGCTTCATTGGACTCCCTCACATCTCCCGCTCCCACTTGCATCATTGTCAATTCTTACCCGCAATTTATCATCTTGTTTACATTCTTGTATCCCATTCATTTAAAATATAATCTAATATTTCTCCCAAAGGTTTATGTTTTTTCCTCAATCTCACTTGTCATCCTAATTCCATCTAGTTTAGTGGTGCTCAATTGTTTATGATCTAGCATCCTTCTTAACATGGCCTCATGGTATTCTCAATGACCTCACATGTAGCACAACTGGTTACAAAATTTTAAAATTTTGACCTGATTCAAAAATGTGGACCTGGTTGTTGTTTTTTGGTTTTTTTAGGAGAACACGTTTCAAACTTTGTATCTGAAATCCGTATGGTTGCTTTCTATCAAAAGAAACACTGAAAAATATTTGGCTTTCAATCCGCTGTAAATGTACCCTGATTTTCTTGACTTGTTCAGGTGTAACTGATTTGTAAAAGGAAAGAGCTAGAAAACCATTGCTGAAACCAAAAAGTTGGGAGAAGATCAGGGCTTTCTTTCTCTTCTAGAAAAAGATATGAAGCTTTAAGAGAGGGAGGGGTGAGGGAATGGCCAAATTGATCCCCTCTGTAGCTGCTGTTGCTCTGTCTGTGGTGAATTATCTCAAACTTCATAAGTGTAAGTAAAATGGGGATCCTTGAAGTCTGAGTCACTTTATTTCCACAGAATGTAACCATATTTCAATTTGCACTTGAATTAATGGGTGACTACAAAGCTTTGAAAGCCTTAAAGAGCATGTCTCACCTATTATAACACATTTTATTAATCAGCATCTTGCATTAAGAGAGACCATCCAGCTAAGCATCGCTATCTTTACCAGAGGGAAAGGGTGCGGTGAGCGGTGGGGGAGAAGAAGGAACTTTGCATGCAGTGATCACAGACCAAATTGGTTAAAGCAGACACATTTGGAAATTCGTCAGTGCAGCTTAGAAAATCTGCTTTCAGTTTGAACCATTTCTGATAGCTAAAATTAGGGCTAGATGCACTTTTCTTTATACGGAGCAGTAATTCTTTTAAATCAAATATTTGTTTCCTCTGGTTTATTCCCCCCACCCCACCCAATGTCTGGCAACACCAGAGTAAAGAGAAGGTGCAATCTATCCCAGAATCAACATGTTACCATCCTGGTCATTTGGTCATCCTGATGAACCATCTACACAAGGGGTGGGGAACTGTTCACAGTGAGTGTTTTTGGTGCAAATGCAGAGCAGCCTTCTTCAAACTGGTTTCCTCCAGATGGTTTGGACCGTAACTCCCATCATCCCTTATCATTGGCCATGCTGAGTGCAGTTGGTGCAAGTTGTAATCTAACAATCGGGAGAGAACCAGATTGTGGAAGTCTGGCTCAGATATTTTCATCTTTCTATGTAACCAGAAGCGTAACTGGACTCGGTATACTAAACATTGGCTCAAACTGGGCAAGTTTAGCCAGCATGGTGTGTTTTGGGCTACGACTCTGTATAATGACCTATGTCAGGAGAGAGGGTAAATGTGTCTTGTTGATTCTCATTGACCTCTCAGGAGTTTTTGATATCATCAACCATGGTATCCTTCTGGAGTGGCTGTCCTACTTGGTGGCACCACTTTGTGGTGGCTCTGGTCCTACTTGGATTATCGTTTCCAGAGGGTGATGCTTGGGCAGTGCTTTTCAGCCCCTTGAAGCTCCTTTACATCTGCAGGTGTGGACTTCTGGGTTGGCGCCTTCGGCAATGGCTGAATTCCTCTGATCGGGAGGAATTTGCCTCGTGGAAATCTGGGTCTGGCCGCCACGCGAAGGCGGAGACCCACTAAAAATCACAGGCGGGTGAAGCCTGTGAACGTGGGATTCGGCTGGCACCTTTTGCGCCTCCCCTACTCGCGGGGAAACCCGGTTTCGGGGATCCGGAGCGACATGGGGTGAGCGGTGTGGTGCTTCGAATTGACTGCTTTGAATTCTTCCACGAAGCGAAGCCGCATAGCTGTTGCCGGAGAACACTGACTTTTTCCTGTGGACAATTTGATCTTAAAGCAACTACCCGTGAGTAGAGCGGAGAATTGGATTTTTAAACGTCTTAATTTGGTGTCGAAACGGGGAGGTCTAAAACAGGAAGTCCACCTTCCCCTTTTGTAAATAGATTGAAGCAATGAGGATGCAAGCTGAAGCCTTGGAAAGCCTATTGTAAAGGACTAAATTTCCATCGGTAAAAAATACTGCCTTGGTGGCAGGAGAAGAGGGGGGAAAGTTTTGGACTGAGTATACCTGCAGGAGAGAGCGAACAGAGTTAAAATACCACCACTCCGATCCTGGAAACGGGCTGCCAACAGGACTGACGTGTTCTGGACTGCTTATTGATCGTGATTAGAACGTTCACTGACAGTTAGTTAAATAAGGAATACATTGTTTCCACTGTCTCCGTCTGCGTTTAAAAAGGAGTAAAAGTAACAGAAAATTGAAACTAACTTTATTGATTGAATTGAGTTTAAAAGGACTAATACAAATAGAAACAGTTTCCCTCTAGAGGAACTGTTTCCCTCTAGAGGAAGCCTTTGAAACTGTCACAAGAGTTGAGCTGGGGGAATTTCCAGCTGCAAGATAAAAACCTGTGAGATTCTGGGGACCTTGAATCGGTTAAGAATGTTGACAGAAGAGGCCTTAGTGGATGTATTATGTAAGATAAGTGACTCATTGGAACAGCTTCACAAAAAGGTGGATGTGGTAATTACCAAAATCGACAATTTGGGACAAAAAGTGAACACCAATACAGAAACTATTCAGAAACTGACATAGGAATCTACTTTGACATGGCAAACTGCAGAGAAGGCTAGGGAGAAAGTTATTGCTGTTGAACCTAAAGTAACACAATTGGAGAGAGAGAGAGTCCCAGCCTTACAGATGCAATTTGATGACCATAAGTTGATGCCTGCTATGATTGAATTTAAAGAGGATCAGAGCCCTACCTGAACTGGAGAAGGAAAGTTTGATAGATTTCCTCACACAGGAATTTGATGATTTTGGGGATCAGGACTTGGGTCAAGAAGAGATTAAAACTGTGAGGGCCTTTGGACTTGGAAGAGGAGGGAAAAAAGAGAAGAACAAAATAAGAGACTGTTGGAACTACCAGAAGAACTTAGAAGAACAACAGTCAAGAGTGGAAATTTTGAAAGACGTCCTGAAATACCTTTTGGATCTTAGATTTAACTATGGAGATTTGGTTGCCCTGTCGAGAAGGAATAAAATCATTTTTAGGTGGGAGTTTCCCCGAGATCTACTCTTTAGCCTCAAAGGAAGGAAAATGAAAATAAGATCAGTGGAAGACAAAGTAAAGCTCATGTATAAATATGAAGAAGACTCGCAGAAGGGACTTGGAAAAGAGTTAAGAGCATCGGACAGAAGATCACCAGGTTGATGGACTATAGGGAATTGTGGATATGACTGGCAGAATCCGGGACCAGGGAGAAGAGTCGGTGGAAGAAGATTGGAAAAAGATTAAAGACTATTTATAAAAATATTGCAAAATTAATGAGTGTTAGAAAAATGTTGGAAAGGAGTTATATGGCTTTAGTAGAAATGTTATAAGGAATTAAGTACAAATAGATTATTAGAGTATTAAAGGGAAAATAAGGTTAAAATATGTTAAGACAATTATATATTAAAGGGAAAAATAAGGTTAGAATATGTTAAGATAAATTACAGGACAGAAAACAGAGGAAGATGGAAATGAATTGCTGAAATAGTTAATTAAAGTGGAATACAAAAAGGGAGGTGTGAGGAGGTCGTTGAAACAAGTAAATGAAAGTTAAGATACTGAACTTATTAGATGTGTTTTAAATTGTGTTTGTTTGGTTTTGTTGATTTGGCGTTTTGGGGTTGGCGTTGTGTGGTGTTTTTGTTTTTGTGTTGTATTGTATTGTTTTGTTTAATTTTTTTTCTTTCTTTTGTAGTCTTTAAAATGTTAATAAATATTTTTTTTTAAAAAATACATCTGCAGGTGTGGCAGTGGACCTACTGGGCTGTTGTTTTAGGGGACTGTTGCTTTTTGACCAATGTGCCGGCATGCCAAACATTAGGAAGAACTTCCTGTCAGTAAGAGCTGTTCGACAGTGGAATTTGCTGCCAAGGAGTGTGGTGGAGTCTCCTTCTTTGGAGGTCTTTAAGCAGAGGCTTGACAACCATATGTCAGGAGTGCTCTGATGGTGTTTCCTGCTCGGCAGGGGGTTGGACTCGATGGCCCTTGTGGTCTCTTCCAACTCTATGATTCTATGATTCTATGATTCTAGGTGCCAGTGGGTATGGTGTGGCACAACACATGCACATGTGCACTTCTGTTTCCCCATAATAGCAGCAAGAAAGAACTGTATTCTGATATGCCACCTCAAGTTTCGTTGTTTTACTCCTGCAAATGTCTGGGTTAAGGGGGTTGCAAACAGATTTTCCCTATAATCAAAGAGCACGTAAATCAGCAGTAAACATGCATTACATCCCATTACCTTTCTGGAAGTGTTTTTTTACGCAATGCGAAAGCTCAAATATAAAGTGAAAATTAACTCTTGGGGAAATGGGATAAACTGCCACGTTCAAACCCACTAACGAGCAGCACAACGAAAGGGGCGCAGATCTCATGCCAAGAATATTTCATACCCTCCAACATTTCTCCAATGAAAATTGAGATGTCCTGTTCAACAGCAATAATAATATTTATACCCTGTCCATCTGACTGGATTGCGCCAGCCATTCTGGGTGGCTTCCAACATATATAAAAACATAATAAAACATTAAACATTAAAAAAAAAAACTTCCCTATGCATGGCTGCCTTCAAATGTCTTGTAAAGGTTGTATAGTTACTTATCTCCTTGGTTCCCGAATCACATAACTCCACACCCTCCAGAATTTCTCAGATGAAAATAGAGACGTCCAAATTAAAAGTGGGACATTTCAGGATTAAATCAGAAACTGGGATGGCTTCTGTAAATCCGGGACTGCTCCTGGAAAATAGGGATTTTTTTAAGGGTCTCATATTTTAAGATCAGAAACAGAGGCTGTGTGTGCAGAGCCTTGTGGGGTGGCACAATGGACACCACAACTGTGAGGTGGGGAAGTGCCAAATATTTGTGTCACAGAGGGCACCACTGAATTTTTTGACCCCAAAGTCCACCACTGTCAGAAAAGAAGGCTGGAGTTTGAATGCTCATTTGAAGCCCTCCCCGTTCCTTCTCACTGCATTTTGGGTCAGTGCCATTTTCTCTCAAATGGACTGTACAATTTGTCTGTGATGGTGTGTTGAGGCCCATGTGTGAGGCCCAGGACAATTTCCCCTGTTGCTCCCCGCCTAGGTCTGGCTGAAGGAGAGAGAAATTGACTCACTCACACCACCCAGGGAGGCTATAGCTGAGCTGGGGTGTGACCCCAGGGCAACCCAACTGTAGTTGGAGAACCAAACTCTTTAAAGGCAACCTTACTGAACCCCCCCCCCCATCTTTCTGAACACAGAACATAAGGCGAACAAGAACAATCGAATTTAGTGGCAGTAGTTGTTTTACATTTTATTTTCCTATTCGGGGAACCTTCAGATATAATCTGTGTTCAGGGCTTCAAATTAAATTACATCTCTTAAGCTTTCCAGATACCCCATCAGAAGCATATCACTAGACAGTATAACTTTTCTGCAGCATCTTCAACTGAAGCACAGAGAGAGAGAGACTGTGAGGGGGGAGAGAGAGAGACAGTCTTGTCAACCATCGACTAGTAGTTGAAGCCTCTTCTGTCGGGCAAATGGACTTCATTAGATGAGCAGTCCATCAGCACAAACCTTTTGGGATGACAAAAATTCCCACTGAATTCCCAATTTAGCTTTCCACCAACGCTGCCAACTCTCGCTCGCATGGTTTTGGCAGGCTTACTGACAAAATTTGTGTTGGTAGAGACAGAAAATTGAAACCCAAGTCCGGCCCCTGCCAATCCAACACACCCGCAAAACAGTTCGGCTTCCAACATCTGATCAGTGTTTTGAAGGGACAGCTAAAAGGCTACATGTGAAAGGGATTCATGCTGTTGTTTTCTGCCAAACTGCAGTCCACCCTGGAACGGGGAGGGCAATATCAGTTAGATATACTTTGCACATTTATTTTGGAATGGATTGTGTTAGTTAGGACAAAAAAAAAGCAAATGCAACAATTCCCATTGATAAATGCCCTTGAGAAGTTTGAATGTCCTTGAAACTTCTATGTTCAGAATCAGCAGACTGTGTATGTGTGTGTTTTGTGTGTATGTTAAGCTTTTCACATAAGATGTTGGATCAGGTGATTAAACATCCTTAGGATCTCCCACCACCACCTTTAGGATTGCATCCTTAGATATCTACCTTATGGTGTATTCATGATTATTTTTGCTCATGATGGTATCTTCTAACCAAAACACTAGGAGCCCCACTCAGATGCACAGAAATACTTTCATTTGCAAACATATTTTCGCCTGTGATGGTATCTTGGTGGTTAGTGATCAGTGTTTATTCTTTCTAAGCAAAATGGTTCAGACAAAATGTAATGGAATGGACACAAGCTTAGCAATGTCCACTTTTTTTGTAGTGTAAAGTTTCTATCAGAAGAAGCTACTTTTTTTATTATTTGCAACCACGTTTAGGGAATGCACCAGTCTTTTTAAAACAAAAATTAAAAACAGGAAGGTATATTCCTCACAGGATTGCAAAAGAAGAAGGCCCTCCTAGACCCTCAAGTCTGCCCTGATGCTGCCACGAGTACCCAGGTGGGCACAGCTGGGTGAGACCAACCCTGCTCACCTATCCAGGTCTCAGTGGTACAGATCTGCCTCCTCATACACAGTCAGATCATGGATGCATGAGGTCTTACTCTGAGCCAACCTGGCATTCAGCAAAAGCAGCCACAGAACCATGGTGAACCTGTCTGATTTGAGGGGTAATAGCTCAAAGTCAAACCAATTAGTAAGCACACACTAGGTTGAGAGTTTGTTCTACAATGTATTCAGCAGGTTGCACCACAATAAGTACCTGAGAAGAACCTGGAAATCTATCTGAAGGAAAGTCTCCACCCCCATCGTTCAGCCTGGACACTGAGGTCTAGCTCTGAGGGCCTTCTGGCGGTTCCCTCACTGTGAGAGGTGAAACTAAAGAGAACCAGGCAGAGGGCCTTCTCGGTAGTGGTGCCCACCATGTGGAACGCCCTCCCACCAGATGTCAAGGAAATAACTATCTGACTTTTAGAAGACATCTGAAGGCAGCCCTGTTTAGGGAAGCTTTTAATGTTTGATATTTTATCACTTTATTATTATTAATAATAATATTCTGTTGGGAGCTGCTCAGAGTGGCTGGGGAAATCGAGCCAGATGGGTGTGGTATAAATTATTATTATTATTATTTATTATTATTATTATTTGGAATGCATATAATGAATCAAAGTGGATCATTTTTCGTTAGGGCAGAAAACTTTCACATTGACTGAAAAGGAAAAAGAAAAGCAGATGAGATGAGATGAGATGATGATATCTCTCTTAAGATGACAAGAGGGGTAGCTCAATTAAAGCTAGGATTCCTCACCTCTCCACCTTTGAAGGCTCTGTTCTCAGGGCTCAGCCTCCCATTCTCCTTTGTCCTCCAGCCTTTAAACTCATGGCAGCTAGTTAACCAGTGAAAAGGGGCTGTAGGGAGAGATAGAGGGCATTAGAAGCTTGGAAGGTGAAAGCAGCAAAGAACAGTAAACAGAAGGAGAGACCAGTGTATCAAGTTTGCCCCTAAAATCTGTTTGCCTCCAGATGAGAGGGAATACTTGCTTCACATTGTTTAAAGCTCAGGTGAACAGAGAGCTGCAGGTAACTCTTGCCATCTATCTGGTTGATAGATCACAGGGGCTCAGTTGACTCAGATGTTTGGTTTGCAGGGGGTGGGAGAAGGATTAATGTATTTTTCAATCTTCATAATATGTCGGAAGGTGTGCTGGAGTCTTACTGATCTGAGATAGTGTAAAAAATAAGTAAAAATCACTTTCTTTTTAGCTATCCATAGGGGAGGGAGGGGGCAGGAGGAAAAATAGGACACACATAAAATCTCAGGTTTTTGACTTTTTAAAGTACTTTCTATCTAAATGCAGATTTCTGGAAAATGTCCTAGAAAAATTTACACCCAGCATGCAAATCAGGACTGCATGGAGAATTTCCACTAGGAGCTCCCTTTAAGGCAGTGGGAGGAGGATGGAGGCAGGCATTAGGTTTTGATTTTCAGTTCTCAGAGAAATATCCAAATATCTCGGGTTACCCAGATCTCGGTTTTCTGCTTCCCTTCCCATAATAAAATGCTCTGTCTTTCAGCTCATGTATAAACAGGAGTTGTGGGGCAGAAACTGGATTCAGTTCAGATTTATAGGTGGATCTACCTAGCTCTCACTTTCCCAAACAATGTTCAGTAGTGGGAGGTGAGGGATTGTGGCCAGCCTTCAAAATTTGCACTTTTCCAAATTTTGCAATGCAGTTCTGCAGCCAAGCAATGTGTACAAAAATACATATGCAGTGGTAAAGTGTGCACAGAAATGCACAGAACATGGCATAAAAACATGCACTACAGAAAGGAAGTTTTATTTCCAATATATATATATATTGGGTGAAATGGCAAACAAAGAATTATACTTTATCTTACAAGGAATTCACACTGAACTGCTGGCGAATTTGAATGAGAGCTTGCATTAAAAAAATAATAATCACAAACTGATCTGAAAATGTGGAGAACTGGAGAGTTGGAAGAACAATGGAGAGAAATTGAAATTGACAGTTTCACCCTAATAGACAGTGCTGCCTCCTTAAGAGAAGCCAAATTTGAAATCTCTCCACCAAATTAAAATGGATGTTTTCCACAGCGTTTGCTGAATTGACAATAATCCGATTTTAATTTTTTTCCTTAAATCCACAACATATTAAGGATGAAACTGCATTCTTAGCATAATTCATGAATGCGCTGTAAAAATGAACCACAGGGCTGCATGGATGACCCTAAATTGGCTAAAATCCACCTTAACTAGTCTGCCAAAATGGTCAACCACAAATATTTCCAGAAAACCAGCTTGGCCATTGTTCCACTTAAGAGAGCTGATCTAAGCTCTTTTAGAAGTGTGGGTGTGGCTCCTTTTGTTCAAAGAACATGTGCTGCACAGGGTGCTCTGGCTGCAGTGCCAGGCTCTGACCCTGCCAACCTAGCAGTTCGAAAGCACACCAGTACAAGTAGATAAATAGGTACCACTGTGGCTGGAAGGTAAATGGCATTTCCGTGCACTCTGGTTTCCGTCACGGTGTCCCGTTGTGCCAGAAGCAGTTTAGTCATGCTGGCTGCACGACCCAGAAAGCTGTCTGTGGACACACGCCAGCTCCCTTGGCCTGAAAAGCGAGATGAGTGCCACAACCCCATAGTCACCTTTGACTGGACTTAACCCTCTGGGGTTCTTTTATCTTTACCTTTACAGTCCTTCCTTCATTGCACAGAGGCCCTGTGCGCTAGTGAAAGGGGCTGCAATGGGGCGGTGAAGAGGATGAGTTACTACTGAGCCAGATATATCTCGTTCAAGCTAGCAATGTTAGCAAAGGTAATCATTAGTTGATTCCGAGTGCCGATTTACCCAGCTCATAACGGCTGGCTAAATTCAGATTCAAATCAAATGTCATTTCCCCGAGAAGTTCTTTTCTATCTCAGAATGTAATGAAAGATCCCAAGCTTCTGCAATCTGCATTCAGCAGACTAGGCACTCAAAGCTAGCTGCTGTTAGGTGACTGCATAGAGGCTCTCCAATCTTAATTCTGCTTACATTTCAAGAATCCTTAGTCCTTTTGAAACTCTTGCTCAGGAAAAAAAAGATACTTCTAAATTCTTCTGCCCCCAAATGGCATCAAAATCCTTCTGGTGCAGCCACAGAAACCCTTAAAACAAGAACACAAATATGTATGAACATAAATACATACCTAAGTCTCGGAAATCATATGGCAAGGTTTTCTTCCCCATGCAAAGAATCCTCTCTCTGTGTCACCTCTGTCACCAAAGTTATATAATTGGAGGGAAACAATAAAATGACAGATTGCTTGTTCTAAATAATTGAATATACAGGACAGCAAACAGTGGGTTATGAAAAATATTCCTCAAAGGACATCAAACTTCAATAAGTTGTGCAAAACAAAGACACTGATCTCTCTCCTCCTGTCAGAGTGGAATGTTTTTAAAAGTCCAGTTATAATTTCCTGCATCAATTTTTAAACATTTTTTTTTTTTTAAAAAAAGAGGAAGAACAGGCGATATAGCTGAATCTTTTGGTGTCAAGTAGAACAAAGGTACGCACTACCTCTCCCCGCCTACGTGCCAGATGACACATATAGGCCTCTCCGCAGCTTTAGGATGAATTATTGTAATTAATTATGATTATTAAATATTTATCATCATTATTATTACTGGATAAAGGTCCATCACATTTGGCAGGCAGGGAAGAGGAGAAAAGGAGAGCTTCATCTTCTCACCCTTGTAAGTTTTAGGTTTTTTTGTTCTCTTTCTCCCTCGGTTCTTCCAGATGACTTATTCATTGAGCATTCGTCCTGATTTGCTTACAGAGACTTGCTATCAAGCCTTTGTTGAGCATTTGTTCCAAGTTGTATGTGGGGAGGTTAGACGACAATGAACATTCATCCTGATTTGCTTATGGGGTGTTTGCAAACCCTGTTATTCATTCATTCTTGCTTTCATTCATTCATTATTCTCATTTTCCCATCACTTGTCTAACTAGAAAAGTCAGTTTCTTGTATAAGGCACATTTGTTGTGTTAGGGTGACACTTTTATGGTGGAAACCTACATTTCCAGGTATGCATGAGAAGTCCTCCGACAAAACACAGAGGGGGGGATTCAATGTAGCGCTATGGCAATTGTTCCATTAGCACCAGCTTTTCAGCTTGCTGGACAGAATCATCCCCCTCCTCCCCTGGGCACTATTCTGGGGGTTCTTCTGACCCACAAACCAATTTGGGGGGCAGTGAGTGGAGGAGGGGGGAGCCCCATTGTGCTGGCTGAAGTCCTTCTGTGGGCTTCCAGCAGCAGGACTAGTAAGTTGAATCCCACGCTGATCATCTAAAGGTGCTCCCTGTCTCTCAAACCCACTAATGCAGAAACTTCTCTTAAAACAGTATTCCTGATTCTAGGATTGGATCCTCAACTTATTGGATCCCAACTTATGCTTTTAAAAAAGCCTACAGAACAGGAAGGAAGCCTAATCTGGGAGTCTCATGTGGTGTAAATATTTTCACTGGGGCAAGCAGGCTGGCTATTCAGATGTGGGTGGCGCTGTGGTCTAAAACACTGAGCCTCTTGGGCTTGCTGATCAGAAGGTTGGCGGTTTGAATCCCTGTGACGGGGTGAGCTCCCATTGCTCTGTCCCAGCTCCTGCCAGCCTAGCACTTCGAAAGCACACCAGTGCAAGTAGATAAATAGGTACCGCTGCAGCGGGAAGGTAAACGACATTTCTGTGTGCTCTGGTTTCCGTCATAGTGTTCCGTTGCTCCAGAAGCGGTTTAGTCATGTTGGCCACATGACCTGGAAAGCTGTCTGTGGACAAATGCTGGCTCCCTCAGCCTGAAATTGAGATGAGCGACGCAACCCCATAGTCACCTTCTGGCGGTTCCCTCACTGCAAGAAGCAAATTACAGGGAACCAGGCAGAGGGCCTTCTCGGTAGTGGCTCCCGCCCTGTGGAACGCGCTCCCACCAGATGTCAAAGAAATAAACAACTACCTGACTTTTAGAAGGCATCTGAAGGCAGTCCTGTTTAGGGAAGCTTTTAATATTTGATGAATTATTGTATTTTAATATTTTGCTGGAAGCCGCCCAGAGTGGCTGGGGAAACCCATCCAGATGGGTGGGGTATTAATAATAATAATAATAATAATAATAATAATAATAATAATAATACATGTGTGGTGTGAATGTGGCCTCTGTCTCTATCTCCCACACCAGACAGTTCCTACCCTTAGAAGTTCATGTGGCAATAAGGAAGCAACATAATACAGATTGCCTCTGCACTGCCCTCGCCCCCCTGTCTTTACTAGGTAGTCAAATCAAATTTATTTATTTGCTTATTTCTTTATAAGATTTATAAACCCCACTTCAATCTCAGCTTACAACATAATATAAAACAATATCGCACAGTAAAGGTAGGTTGCAAGTTCAGTGTCTGAGGGTCACCCCCTCATTCTCAGGGGCAGAAAATTTGGAGCTGTGTTCTGGTGATTTCTCTGTGGGGAAGAGATAATTCTAAATAACTTTTAGGAGACAGAGGCTTACCTGAAGGACAGTGTTTTTGTGTGTGTGTGGGGGGGTAACTTCTTCTGCTTTGTGTTTTCACTTTTGTTTTGTCATTATTGCAAGCAACTAAAGAAGCCCCCACCTCATGCACAATAATATGCTGTCGGTAGGATAACAGATGGGGGGGGGGGAGAGAAAATGCAAACCACCATCTTTTTGAATTCGCTCTTCTCCGAATTTTGCAACACAGTTCTCTAGCCGGTGTGTATACGAATGTATGCGCTAAGGTAAAGTTCGCCAAAAGAATGCACACACTAGTGAAGATAATGTACAGAAATGAATTTCATTTGAAGTAACTGCTTTGCGAAAATGTGTATGTTGTGGGGAAACACATAATGGCCAGGAACATTGATAAAGATGTCAACCCGGTCTGTGGTGACAGCAAAAAAAGGCAAATTCCATGCTAGGGAATTCCTAGCTAGGAAAAGAATTGAAAACAGGAGTGCCAATATCATAATGCCATTATAGCAATCTGCATTTGGAATACATGGACCCAACTTGATCATCTTCATCCATTTCAATGGGTTTGCTCTGAGTAAAACTTAGTTGAATGCCACCCTTTATATTTAGCATGCATGCTTTAACAAACAAACCTGCAAATAGCATGTGCTGGAGGCTCTGCTAATTATCTGATTCACAGCAGGTGGAGAGAGGGGTTAACCCTTTCCCTTCTTGCTGTGTTCATGATGAAAACTGGTCCTCTGGTGCAGGAACATACCCATTGTTGTCAAATGATTATAAATGATGATGCATAAATAAACAATTTGGCGGACTACTTCCAGAATGAAACTCAGCAGATCCATCCATGCCTACTTGCTAACAATCCTGTCCTACCTGGATCTCACCAAAAAGATAGTTCCACTCTTTGTTGAAAATGATAATGTGATTCCAGAATCAAGACAAATCTTCAACTTCTTGCTACACAAATAATTCCAGGATGCTTTGGTCATATATCATACTAACTGTCTACAGGGCCATCTTAAGCATATCCAACGCCATGGTGCAAATATCTCTGGCGCCCCCCCCCCCCCCCGGTTTCCCAGAGTTGTCAACCTTTTTTAAGGGGGGGGGACTTCAGTCTGGCTTGTTTACATCTCATGGTCCACTGCACATAAGTAAGTGGCACCCGGATCACAACCCAGACAGCCTCCTGCACCCTCCCACAAAGACTCCCTCTAAGCACCTGGTGCCCCTTACCTGCCCCCATCCAGGGAAGTCCACGCAAGCAGATCAGGTGGCCTGCCAGCTGTCCCACCCTCATGCGACACTGGGATTGCACAGGGCGCTTCCCTGCTCCACTTGCAGACTCCATAGGGAGGTGCGCAGGCAGTGACACAGCCAGAGAGGGGCAGGAGAGACATGCCTGCCCCCAGTTGCACCTGCTAGGTGCCCAGGCAGCCCTGGTGGGAGGGGATGCAAAGGGGCTTCCCTGAGCCAGACGGAGCGTGCTCTGATGGGCGGCTGAGAGGCAAGGAGCAGGCTGCCCCAGAGCGGGGAAGGGAGCACGCCCTGACTCTCCTTTCCAGACACTAAGCCTGTGGCGCCCCCCAAAATCTGGCGCCCTGGTGCCCCGCGCCACTAACGTCTATGGGTAAGATGCCCCTGACTGTCTGAATCATTCATAGATCACCAAATTTCTTTTAAGGAACAGTGACCACCCAACAGAGATTGTAACCTTGTTCACAAAGAGACACCCATCTTTTTTTTACTCCATTTCCATTCACTTTAATTGTATCCCTTGGGAATGTTTGACATGAACTCTCTGTTGGCTTCTGGACTTGTTCCAGACAGTCCTGCTATCTGCAACCTATTCATCTGGTGTGCCATAGTCTAACAGAGATCTCCAACTTATACTCAACACACCATCTCTCTATAAAAAAATCAGAATAATACAAAATTAAAGGGGGACAATATTCCCATTGAGCCATCTAGGAAGTATAGCTTTTCTTTTCATGTAAGCGCGTAATGTGGACTAGTGACCCATCAGGCTTACTTATTCATCATCAAGTATTTACCAAGCTATCATAGCAGGGTTGATTCTCCCCCCCCCCCCCCAAAAAAAAAGTTGTTTCCCACAGGTCACAATAACTCTATGTGCCATGGATGCATTTGTGTGGCACTGAGTAATACTGTGTTATGAAAAGTGCATCTTCAATGTCTACTGTTGCTATGTGCCCACATGTCACCCCACTTGGGGCATATGGTTAGAAGGACTGCATTCAGAAGGTAGGAATCGGACTAATTAGGCTGTGCCTTTAATAGGTATTGCATCTGAAAATCTTTCATGGCATTTGCATATACATTTGGTTCAGCGGAGGAGCAAACGCATTTTTTCATACTCACGCGCGGAAATTTCGTGAATCTGACCATGCGTTTGGGTAAGTTTCTTGGAAAAATTAGGTGTTAATTTTTAGAAACAATTATCATCCTGACCTTGATGATTAAGTATGATAATTAAAAGACGTTGTGAGTAATATGTTTTATATCATAAACATTCCTTTCTGATCTAGTCACTGAAAAAAAAAAGCCATTTTAGAACAGCAAGGAGTAGTTTTTTTCCAATATGATTAGCAAGCCATCTGTTGACATTTTAGTGCAATCTCTTCTGAAAGTCCCCCAGCTTCCTGCTTCAGCTTCAGCACAGAAAGAACCTAAAATAGGAATGCCTTTTGCAGCTCCATCAGAAGAAGGTGATTTAGAAAGGGCAGATGTTTGAGAACAATTAAGAGGATATTTAGGGGATGTGGAAAACTTTCATAATGAAAGCAGAAGGTGAGGCGAATTCACCTGGGCTTATGTCTTTCTTCTTGACTTGACCCCCTCGGGATGGTTAAAGAGGCCTCTTCAATGTGTCCCAGAGATTGTTGGCAGACTTGAGTGGGGCTGGCTGCTGCTTAAGTAAAATGGAAAGTTTATTTGGGGATTATTACTCAGGTGAAATAGTTTTTTTAAAGAAAAATGGAGGGGAACAATCTCCAACAGCTAAGAAATGACTGAGCATGCTCAGTCACCACAGACTGCCTATGGCAAGAGGGGATGGAAATATGAAGTAGAATGGAATGGAATATCCTAGGAAGGTCTATGGCTGACTGAGTCCCTGGATGGGAGCAGTCCTCACAGCTACCATTTTCTTGCGGGTCCAACTTCACCGCATCTGTGCATTTTAACAATTCATTTGCTAATCTTAAATGTTCCTCCCAGGTATCTGATAGAAGTTTTGCAAAGGCGTTGCTGATGTCTGATACTGTCTCAGAGATGTGTGGAAATAAAGAATTGCTTCAGGGCTACTCTCCCAACCTCAAACCACCCTTTTTAGCATTCCCACACCTTCTGAGGAGAATTGTCCTATTGAGTTTTCAGCACATCTGCTGGACCTGGAGCCATCTGTGCTGTAACTGAACGCTTGCTTATACTTGCCTGAATAAGTGGATGGCAGTATACAATCAGCAATTTGGAGTTGGTAATTTCTCAGCTAAATGCTGCCTCCCCTCTCTAAGCATCAAAGGCCCCTTCCCTCTGTCACCCCACTTCCTCATTCTTTCTGAGTGACGGCTACAGTTGAGGGAGAACCGTGCTTCAGATGCCACAGCCTCGCTCAATTGAAGTGGGCTGACGGCAGCATCCTTTTCATTCTCTTACGTTTACAAACCAGAACGGCTGAGCCCAGCATCAAAGAGCAGCTCCTTCTACCATTTATGCAGAAGGCAGCCAAAAGCGAGCACTCGAGACGCCCACACACCTCTGCTCAGCAGGCAGAGCCATGCCACCTTGCTTTTCAGCCCTGGTACGATGCAGTCATACCCATCTGACCAAATTAATGAAAGCCTCATACAGTCATAGGGATGCGGGTGGCGCTGTGGGTTAAACCACAGAGCCTAGGACTTGCCGATCAGAAGGTCGGCGGTTTGAATCCCCGTGACGGGGTGAGCTCCCGTTGCTCGGTCCCTGCTCCTGCCAACCTAGCAGTTCAAAAGCACATCAAAGTGCAAGTAGATAAATAGGTACCGCTCCAGCGGGAAGGTAAACGGCGTTTCCGTGCGCTGCTCTGGTTCGCCAGAAGCGGCTTTGTCATGCTGGCCACATGACCCGGAAGCTGTACGCCAGCTCCCTCGGCCAATAAAGCGAGATGATCGCCGCAACCCCAGAGTCAGTCACGGCTGGACCTAATGGTCAGGGGTCCCTTTACCTTTACCTTTACATACAGTCATACCTCATTTTACATTTGTTTCATGTTATGTTTTTAGGTTGCGACCCGGAAGTACTGGAAAGGGTTACTTCCGGGTTTCGCTGCTTGCGCATGACCACAAGTGCCAAATCATACCATGCACCTGTACAGATATGGCGCTTCAGGTTGCAGGCTTTTCATGTTGCAAATGGGCCTCTGGAACGGATCCCGTTCACAACCAGCGGTACCACTGTATTGTCTTTGACTAAATTCATGTTCATTTGTTCTTGGTCACTTTTGTAACTGAATGCACCAGGGTGAAATGGGATTGAATCAAATCTTAGACTGGCCTTAACAAACAAGGTAAATCTGTGGTTTTGGAGCGGTGTGTCATTGCATCCAAGTTGTTGCTATAACTCTTGGGAACAAAATGACATCTGTGTTGGGCAAGCCCAGAAGCCTACATGCACAGCACATGCAAGGAAGTAATGGACTGCAGATTTTCTCAGAATTCTCTATAACCAGTTTCTTGTCGCCTTCTCTCCACCCCCCCCCCCCAAAAAAAAAATATTGGGGGTGTGTGTTGGACAGTGGGATTCTCCAGGTCTAGGCCCATTTTTCTGAGCTTTGAGAGAACACTTAGGAAAAGACCACCTTTCTTCTTCTTCTTAGAAATTTCCTAGGGAAAGCTTGGGAAGCCCATTCAAAATGTTTACCCCAAAATCGGACTGCCTGATGCCACAGGCATTTTGAGGAGAACTCAAAAATATTGTGATAATTCTGGCTTTCAAAAAAGAAGAAGATCTGTATTGTATATTTTGAGAACCATGTATGCATCTGTTTGTTTTGCAAAATCTGAGCTCTGATAATTGGCATCTTCGGGAGATCTATGGACTTTTCAACCCTGTTACAAAGACATTGTCCATCTGTGATCATATTCCACGTGCTCACCAAAGCTTGAGAACTAAGGATTTTAAGAGAGCAAACCTCATTGAATTCTTTTTATTGTGGTCTTCAGCAGAGGTCAAAAGTAATGCACTCCTGCTAGAAAACCACTTTAAATGCTTTTCATATGTGTTGTGGGGGAACAGTGTCCTCTGATTAAAAGAGCTGTTTCAAAGCTTGAAGGGGTGATTTGTACTGCTGTCTCGAAATTAGATATGAAATTATATTGAGAAGGACAGACAAAGGAACTGTCTTTCCCCAAACGTTTCTGTCTGATCATTTTTGAGTTTTTCCCCAAGACTGTGCATTGTTTGCAGTGAAATAGCCCAGGCTTTTAGAACAAGATACAATACTTACTAATTTGTACTATTATTTCACAGTATTTACAGCCAGATTCCACAGAAGCTGGTCAGTGGAAAGACAACTAGGGTGGAATTCATAGCAATGCTAAAAAGGTCATTCCATCAGCACGAGTATTTCTGATTGCTTGATGGAACACTCTCCCCTTCCCCCTACTGTTCTAGGGGTTCTCCTGATCCCCCCCATAGATGATTTGGGGGAACAGGAGGATACAAGGGGAGAGACAAGTGGGGAGAAGTCAGTGCTTAGCAGGATTCATTCCGCTGACTCCCATTAGCAGATCTGTTTAGTTCCCATCAGCCCTGATCACTGATCTTGCTAAATAGGGATGATGGGAGTTGTAGTCCAAAAACAGCTGGAGACCCAAGTTTGGAAAACATTGATTTAGTTGAATCTAGCCCACTGAGTTTAACTGGAATTAGGAAGAAGAAACAAAACTGAATTTGGAAATAGGAATTTAGAATTTGTAGTAGAAACATTTCATGGGTTCTGCTAAGAGACCAGCTCAATTTGACACTCTTCCTCTCTGAAATATTTCCATTCCAACAGTTGATCATTCTAAAAACTGCTATGTAACATTAAGAATGGTAGCTGAGGTTTCTTGTTTTCCTCTTTCCTTACATCCCTTTCCCCTTCTGAATACCCTGCAACATTTGTCCGGTGAAAATAGGGATGTCCTATTCCATAATAATAATAATAATAAGCCACCCATTAAACATTAAATAACTTCCCTATTTAGGGATATGTTCAGATGTCTTTTAAGGGTTGTAGTTACTTATTTTCTTGGCTCAGGAGTCGCCTAACTCCATACCCTCCAACATTTGTCCGATTAAAACAGGGACGTCCTAAGGAAAAGTGGGACATTTCAGGATGAAATCAGAAACTGGGATGGCTTCTGTAAAACTGGGACTGTCCCTGGAAAATAGGGACACTTGGAGGGTCTGCTTTTGTGTTGTGCCTTCTACCGCATTTTTCTCTCTATAACACGCAGATTTTTTCTCCTAAAAAGGAAGGGGAAATGTCTGTGCGTGTTATTGAGCGAATGTGTGGTCCCTGGAGCTGACTGGCGCAAGTGGAGGCAAAAATCAGGCAAAAATCAAATCACACGTGTCGGAGAAGGGAATCCTGAAAAAAGGAAGCTGCTGCTTTCCTGCATTCTGCCTCAGGGTCTTACTGCCCACCCTCCTCTGTTTCCTTGCTGTGTTTGCTCAAACGGAACAAAGAGCAGGGAAAGCCCCTCCCCTCCAGGCAAGCAGAGGGGAAAGCAGAGCGTCCTTCCTTCTAATTCCTCTCTGTGCATCTAGGGACTCGCAGGCAGACAGAAAACATGCAGGTGGGGAGGGAGAGAGAGAGAGAGAGAGAGAGAGCGCTAGCTGGCTGGCTGGCTGGCTTGGGTGGGTGGGTGGGTGGGTGGGTGGGTGAGTGGGGAAAACTTTTGCCTTCCTTTCCTCCCTAACCCGTTAAACCCCTCTCCTGCATTCTTAGCCAGCTGCTTCTCTGCACACCCCTCTCGTGCTCCTTGTCCCTTCTGTGTTTTTCCTTCCCTCCCCACTTAAAATGTGGTTACAAAGCATGGATCCTCTGGATCTTTGCATTGGGTCACCCCAAATTCACCATCAGATCACATAGCATGTCCATGGCTACAGCCTGCCCCCCCCAAAATCACGCACCCACTGTTGCCTGGGGCTGCAATGGTGCAAAAATGTGGTTAAAAAGCATGGATCCACATGGATCCTCAGGATCTTTGCATTGGGTCACCCCAAATTCACCATCAGATCACATGTCTGTGGCCACAGCATGAAGCACAAAAATGATACATCCACTGTTTCATTCAGAATCCCCCCCCCTTGTGTGTGTTATGGTCAGGTGCGTGTTATAGAGCGAAAAATACGGTAAATTGAAAGCCTGCAGGGAGGGACTTAAAAAATTGATCTTATGGAAGTCACTCTGGGAGTCCCACCACCACCACAACTGAACAGCAGGGTGAAAATAATTTAAATTAGTTAATATATGACCAACAGACATAATGTGTATGTTGCCTCTTGCCTTGAGGTGGATGGAATGTTCCCTCAGGCCTCTTTAAAAGGACTTGGATTTTTTAATTCATGGAAATGAGCTACCAATGAGCTTTTTGAAACAAAATATCATTTCTAATCTTCACCTCCCAGGGCACTGCTGATATGTGTCACTGCTTTGGACCATAACCACGAAGATGAAAATTGTAGATTCTTTAGAAAGAAAGTGGTTTTTTATTATTATTTTAAAGGAGAGCAGTGATTCAACCACGAACTGCTTCGAGAGAGAGCTTCCCAGGAAAGATAGAAAGAAATGTGGACAGACGCAATGATGAAATATTTCAGAGCAGGCCAAGCCTGGCCCTCCCATCAGGTTCAAAAAAGCCTTCCCTTTGCATCACCTTCCCTCCCATTCAGGCCACATAATGTCATAGATGTCGACATTAAGGCTAATTCAGAGAGCCACAAAGATGATAAGTGGCTTGGAAAGCACTTGGCTCTCCCAAGTGTGACGTGGGCCTCTCCAGGGAGGCATGGAAAGTTGGTGCAGGGCTGTTGCCACCCATTTATAATTTTTATGGACTGCTCCTATTTAGGGAGGGCTCTGTCCATAATATGTAAACACTTGTTACTGAGAGCGCCAGCCCCTTATTCTGCATTGCTATAGATTCTGCATGAATGATGTATTATGGAGGAGGCATTTGTCACCATGATAGATTAACGCTGGAGCCTGGCTAAACCTTACTTTCATCTTGTGAAAAGCCACCAGATTCTGAGCTTCTAAGAAACTCACCTAAAATTTCCGTAACTTGGTTTTATTATATTTATTTAGTTAACTGGGGGGGGGGGGAGAGAGAGATTAATTGCTTCTTTTAATCTCTAAACCAGCCCATCATCACACAGATCCAAGGGAGGTTTGCCACTATCAGTGCAACGGTCTCCCTCAGGAGATTGTGAAGGTTTTTAAGCAGAGGTTTGAGGGCCACCTGTCAAGGATGCTTTATTTGAGTTTCTTGCATTGCATTGGTTTGGACTAGACGTCCCTAAATGATGGTTCTATGATACTTTCATTCTAACACCCATCATGTCCAGCCAATTGCCATGAAGCAATCGTATTCATAAAACAAACCTTTCCCCTTCCATTTACTGTGGTGCCTCGCAAGACGAAAAGAATCCGTTCCGCGATTCTCTTTGTCTAGTGCTTTTTTCGTCTTGCAAAGCAAGCCCATTGACGGCTTAGCGGATTAGCGCTATTAGCGGCTTATCGGCTTTTAGAGGCTTATCAGTTTATCGGCTTAGCGGATAAGCGGCTTAGCGGCTTAGAAAAAGGGGGGAAAGGGGGGGAAGTCAGAAAAACTCACAAGACATTTCGTCTTGCGAAGCAAGCCCATAGGGAAATTCGTTTTGCGAAGCGCCTCCAAAACGGAAAACCCTTTCGTCTAGCGGGTTTTTCGTCTTACGAGGCATTCGTCTTGCGTGGCACCACTGTATTTCAACCAATCCAAATACAGTGGTACCTCAATTTTCTAACATAGTCCATTCCGGAAGACCGTTTGAGTTCCGAAACGTTCGAAAACCGAAAACTCAGTACAGAATCCTCAAAACGGAAAACTCGGTATGGAACACGCATTTCATGTTCGACTTCCAAGGCGTGTTCGAAAACTGAAGCATTTACTTCTGGGTTTATGGCATTAGAAAACCGAAATGTTGGTCAATGGAGAGTTTCAAAACCGAGGTACCACTGTACCTGCTTATATTATAGTGGGTGAAACACACAGCCTTTAAATGACCACGATTCCTCACTTTATCCAATGGCCTGAGTAAAGTCAGCTCCTGACACACTGCTGTTTGGGTCCTCCCCCATAGTTTTGCCCTATTATTTTAATGGGGTTTTCTTGGTTGCATTATTTAGCAACCCTCTGCTCTAGACTGGAGAAAGAACAACTCAGAGATTCTGTTTGCAAGCAAGCAGCAGATATATTGCATGGACAGGCGGAGTCCCCAGATCCTGCGCGGTCCCCCCCCTCCGTCATGTGGAATAACGACTCAAGACAACGTGCTATGGGATTAAATTGGCCACAACTTTATTAAATTTCAAATGTGGGTAGACCTTGGCTCAGGCATTGGGCGTTCTCCCTCCCCAGTCCCCAGCCGGGGACCTAGGGAGCATCAGGGTTATCCAGTGGGGGGGGGGGTGGGCCGGATCTGGAGAACATATGTTCAAGCAGAGATAGCCGCCCCCATTACGCCGCCGCCGCAGGGGAGAGCAATGACGACCTTTCGGCGTACGGTCAAAGCCTCCCTTCAGAAACCCCTTTAACGGGGAACCCTGATATCGCCGCCGCAAAGAGGAAGATGGACTAAAGGATTTTGCCCAAGGCCTGATACCGCCTGCTATGAACTGCCCTATATTTCAGGATCCTTATGGTGCACTGCAAATTACAGAGGAAGGGAGAACAGGGCCTTCTATGTGTTGACCCCCCACTTCTGGAACAGAGGTGGATTTAGGGCAGCATGACCAGTTCCACCACACTGGGTGCTGAGCCTAGGAGGCCCCACAAGACGTTGATGGAATGAATTGAGCAGAACAGAAGGCAAGAGGCAGGGGGCGCCAAATTTTGGGCTCACCCAGGGTGCCGCTGAAATTAAAAAGACCAAATTCTGCCCCTGCTGTGGAATGCCACCCCTGCTACACAAGAGAGAGAATTAATAATCATGTTTTTGGGTACTTTTCTATCCTGCTCATATTTTTATCTATTTGTTCAACATAATATATCTGCTGCTTGCTTGCAAACAGAATCTCTGAATTGTTCTTTCTCCATCCAGTAGAGAGCACCCCAGGGCCGCCAGGCCTGGCGGGGGAAGGGGAAGGGCCACGTGTGGCGTTGCCTCCCCCCCCATGGCCCACACGCCCCCGCAAGCATGGGGGTGCAGCCAGAGGGGCCCCCGTACCACCACCCAGCACTCTGGGGCATCAGGGCCCGCCTAGGGAAAAGGATCCCCTTTTAAAAGGGGTATCCTGAAATCCGTTAACACCCCCCCGCTATCCTTTGGGAACCCTGTCACGAGGGGGGGGGGGCGGCGGGGAGGCCAAAGGCCCCAGGCTTACCTTTGGAGCGAGGAAGTCCGGTGACGTCCTTCCCGAAGAAGCTCTGGAGCCAAGTGAGGATTCCCAGGTAAGATCCTCCCTCTATTGTGTGGGCAGGTAATCCCTCCCCTACCTGGCCTGGTCTCCTTAGCAACGCTTCCCCCAAGTGGGATTGGACAACTGACTGAGGTAGGCGGAGACCTCCAGGTATCCCACCTGAGGGAAGGCAAAGCCAAGCCTATGCTGTTGGAGCCGCTCCAGATCTAGGGCTGCGCGCGTCCACGCAAAGGGCGCCCCCCGTTTTAGGCGGGGAGCGGTCATCATGTTGAACAAATAGATAAAAATACGAGCAGGATAGAAAAGTACCCAAAAACATGATTATTAATTCTCTCTCTTGTGTAGCAGGGGTGGCATTCCAGAGCAGGGGCAGAATTTGGTCTTTTTAATTTCAGCGGCACCCTGGGTGAGCCCAAAATTTGGCGCCTCCTGCCTCTTGCCTTCCGTTCTGCTCAATTCATTCCATCAACGTCTTGTGGGGCCTCCTAAGCTCAGCTCCCAGTGTGGTGGAACTGGTCATGCTGCCCTAAATCCACCTCTGTTCCAGAAGTGGGGGGTCAACACATAGAAGGCCCTGTTCTCCCTTCCTCTGTAATTTGCAGTGCACCATAAGGATCCTGAAATATAGGGCAGTTCATAGCAGGCTCACAAGCTAATGAATATGGCACAAAAGGATGAAAAAATAGAGAGGGAAGAAGAAAACAAGAATTCCCGGCTACTCCTTCAGTGGCCAATGAATGAGGCCAGCTTGGTTTCCTTCTTGCCATGACTTCTTCCTGGGAGGCCAGGAATGTAACCTCCCATTGGCCTCTTGGGACCTGGCAGTGGCAGAGCTCAAATTTCAACAGAATTCTGTATGACACCAAAATTCAGCGCCCCCCGCTTCTCACCTTTCATTCCACATTTTAGTTGTAGTGCCCTCTGCAGTGTCCCTGAGGCTCTGCGCCCAGTTCAACCTAACCAGTCACACACCCCAAAATCTGCCCCTGACCCATGTGTGCCTTCCTTCAGCTCTGTAGTCCCTGGTAATGTGTAAACTTTTTTTTTTCTGTGCAGGTTTTTAAATAAATCCACAGATTAATGAAGGAATGGAATGGAATGTACTGATGCATGGATCCATGAAAAATTGGCCGGGTCTGGAAAAAAGACTTCTCTGTCCATCTTTAGTCGTGAGTCTTATGTAATCAGTGCCAGCCCTAGAGACTGTGTCTATATCAGAGCTCAGCGGGACAACGCTACTTCTTTTTCCTGAGTTGTCACTTGGAATCCACCTCGGCGACCTCTGTGGGCCTCTGGTGCCCTGTTTCTTCCCATTTTCTTTGGTCTGGCTGATCCCTGGACCATAGATATAAGTGAGCACTGCCAGGGGAACCATCTGTCTTCATTTTGTTACGCTTAATTCTCATGGATGTGTCACTGACTGCTTGTCCGATTTTCCTCCCACATGAAAACAGTGGTATGCTGATATTAGATTTTCTAACGTGCAGTTTCACTAGCATTTTTCTAGAGTGTTCTCAGTTCCTTAAATATAAAACACCGACAGATGGACACACACAAACATGCACATTACTAGATGCCTGCCCATCCCTCAATTCCTAGTTTTAACAGTACAGAGCAGTTACTGGCTGCAACCCAAAATACACTTTCCAGGAACAAGGAATGGGAGAACCTGTGAGTTTTGATTCTCTCAGTTTCTCATTCCTCCAGTCTTACCTTCAGTTTTATACATCAGTTTGTTCGTTGTTTGTTCTAAAAGCCCTCATGAAAATTCACTAGCATTTCAAATGAACTTTTCCAAATATACATATTTGCATGCAATTTTGCTCAATAAACACATTTTTGCAAGCAATTTCTGCTAATGCTGTTTTCACTAATATCTGAATTTTTATGCAGGCTTTACCCTAGTGTGCACATTTAATGTCTGCAGAACTGAATTTCAAATTTTGAAGGATGACTATATTTCGGTTCACGAATTGTTTCAGAAAGGGCCAATTGAATTCCCCACCCCACGCCACCCTCAATATGTACTAGGAACTTCATGCCATTTTTCTCCCCCCAGTAAACAGGTCTAGGATTAGGCTAAACATGGAGAGAAGACTTTCTTATATTGCTGTTGTTGGAATCTGTCCGTCTCGAGAAACAATGGAGTTTGCCTGCAGGGGTGAAGTCAGGCCGCTGTGTTAGCAGCACCTAGGTGATCTCCCCGGGTCACAAACCTGGGCAGTGTGTAGGGAGGTCCTGGGTGGCTCAGACAACAGGACCCCTCTCTCGGTCTCGTTGATGTAGCCTATAGGAAAGCAGACCAATATGTTTGGCACCAGCATGGCTGCAGGAGTTGCTAGAAGGACTCCACTCTGGATTTGTGTGAGGTTTACTCCTTATCCTTTCTTCTCCCAAAAATATCCCACAAGGCAGCAGAGGTTTAGGATCTGAGCTTTCCTTCTCCTAGATGGGCTAACTTCCCAGGCTGATGAGCCACATCTGCCTCTCGTTCTCATTTGGCGTCAAGTTACAAGGAAGGAGATTCCGACTAAACATCAGGAAGAACTTTCTGATAGTAAGAGCTGCTTGACAGTGGATCCCCTGAGATGGTGGTGGACTCACTTTCATCTGAAGCTTTTAAGCAGAAGTTGGATGGTCATCTGTCATGGATGCTTTAGTTGAGATTCCTGCACTGCAGCAGGTTGGACTAGATGACCCTCAATATAACTTCCAAGTCTACAGTTCTACAGTTCTCATCACTCCTCACCTTCTTGTGAAACTGTTCACTTAGGGAGAAAATCAATGTTTTGCCAAGATGAGCATTTCAGCTTGCCTGAATAAACAATCTCCCTTCTCCTCCCCAGTGCTTGTTCCAGTGGTTCTTCTGGTACCCACCAGCCCATTTGGGGGGGGGGGGGGCACCAAGGAAGGGAAGGAAATTCCCACTGTCCAAGCAAAATCTCCATCACAGTGCTTCCACCGGGAGGACTCATTAGTTGAATCTCACCCTTAATCTCCTTTACGATAACCCTGTTCACCCCTTGACTCTTTATTCTTTCCCTTGCTCTGCTGCTACCTTATTCTTGCATGTCTTTTCCATTTCCCTTCCTACCCCCAACTTGCTCGTCTCTAAGAGCATGGTAAATGTCTTGAAGTTAAGCAGAGTGCTGGTAGCACTCTACTTAAAGCACATTGTCTGCAATAAAAAAATGGCAAAACTTTTTGAACTTGAAATAATAATAATGGCAACCTTATCCAGGCACCATTAGGTATAGCTTTATTTCCATTCTCAGCAGGTGTGTGGGGGGGAGAGTACCCCTTCTTTCTCACATACCTTCCAAACATCCAGTTTAATGCCAGCTGCTTTAGCAATTGAGTGCAGAGAGCTCCCTTACATTCCCAGCCCCCTTTTCTGTTTACTATGCTGAAGAAGCCCTTGTAAATTTGGGTAGAGTCTTCATTGTCAGCTTTTGCCTTTGAATCTTTGGAGGAGTGTGAAGGAGATTGCACAAAGCCTGCTACATTGACAGGGTTATTGGACTCTGGCAAGACAATAGATGGGAACCTTCTGCACCGTGGCCTGTGCTGGGATCTTGAAGATGCAATTATGCATCTCATCTGCCTGAAATGAAAGCGACACGATCTGCGAGTCTGACTGTAGACTCTGAAAAGAAAAATTAAAATAATAAAATGGGTTTTAAAAAATGTTCCCCAAGAAAATTCCACAGATGGATCCGTTGTTGTTGTTTTTGATGTTGTTGTTTTAAAAAAAATGCTTTGGAATTATTTATGTTTTATGTTTGTCAGTTTGGTTTCTTTTGTTTTTGCTTTCCTGCATTTCCATAAAACTCCCTGATGTCCACCTTTGTTTAGAATCCCAGATTTTCAAAAGGGGGGAGGGAAGGTTGCATGGGGCAAAGAGAGAGAATAGATGACATTGCAGGTTATTGCCATTTGATGCATTTGGAGTTGGCGTTTTAAAATATTCATTTCAGATCAGAAGTGATGTATTTTCTGGAGACGTGAGTGGTTTATAACTGCCAGCATTGACTTTAAATTTAATGACACAAAGAATGTCACGTACATGTGACACAGCCATCACTCCCTTCATTGTAATGCAACTTTGTGACACAGGCGACACAATTTGTATGCGCGCTCCCATGCAAATAATGTCATTTGAATCCTTTTAACAGGAGATAATGACACAAAATTCCAGGAGTACAGGGAACAAGCCATGAAATAAGGACTTTCAAGTGACAAATGGCAAGTTTCCTTCCTTATTTACATTTCTCTAATTTCCCCCCTTCTTCTTATTGCTGGAGGCCAGGGATACCCACAGGAATGGTCAGGTGGGGAGATGGGGACTGCAGACACCTTCATGTCCCCCGCAATACAGGATCTGGATGGAGGGACTGTCCCGCTGGGCCACACTCCAAAGTTGCATTGATATTCCCCCCCCCCCCAATTTCATCCTAAGTATGAACACACACACATATAAAAGAAAATGAAAACTTTTCAGCTGCTTGCTGCAAAAGGTGGCTCCCATTGGAACATTAAAAAGCTGCCTTCCGCTGTATCAGAGACCGTCCATCCGTCAAGCCCATTGGTAGTATGACTAGCAGCATCTCTCTGAGGTCCCAGGTAGGATGTCATCCTTCCCAGGTCTGTTTAAGGTCCTTTAAGTGGAGATGCCAGAGACGGAGCCAAGGATGTCCATTCACAAGATGCCAAAGTGTGGCCTGAAGGCATATGAGGCTGCCACTTTGCAGGGGCGGAGGAAGGGGTGTGTGGTGGGGGCAGACCAGCCCGGGTGTCTTCTCTGAGGGGGGTGGCATTTGGCGTGCTGCCTGGCTGCGACTCCCAAGCCATGGTGACAGAACAGCAGGGTTGGGGAGAGACAGGTGAGCCACAAAGGGACAGCTGGGGTGGCTCCTTTGCCACCATTGTGCTTCCACCAATGCTGCTGTTTTGGACTTAGCAAAATAGTAGGCTGAGGAGGAAGTAATCAGTGGCAGAGTGGGATGTTTTTTGGGCGGCTGTCCCTCTGTGGCAAACTTTTGGCATGTACATATTTGTCAGCTCTGGACTGGACTGATGTGAGGCGGCAGGTGGGTATCCCCAGCCTTGCAGGTATAGCTTCATAGGACAGAGGGAGTGGTATGGCTATCAGGGGAAGGGGGGGCTGAGCAGCTTTGCTGGCGGCATTCCTTCCCTTCCCCCTTCATTTTGACAGCTCGGGGTAGCTTGGGAGTCATGGGTGGGCAGTGTACCGAATGTCCGCCATCAACAACTTGCTCTGCCCCCCAGGGCAGCTCACTCCACCCCCGGCTGCAGGGCTCACGTGCTGCTCCGTGCACCCGAGCGGCTATCCCGTGCCTGGGAGGGCACCCTCCATGCCCTGCCCCTCTCAGGTGTGTCCCCTCCCTGGGCAGTGTGGGCATATGCTCCACCGCTGCCACTTTGTTGCAACTAAGCACATCTAGGTGTGGCACGGGTGGGGATGAGTGACTTCCTGGAAGCCAAACGTAGGCCACCTTGAATTTCATGACCAAAGAAAGGTGGAGTGCAAATGCAGGAAAAGCAAATAAAGAAACAACTTGCTTTTAAAACAGTTTACAAAAGGCAGTTATTTAAAGCATGGCTCTTTAGGAGGGCTCTCTGGGAGCGCATTTGGCTAAGTATCCTCTTCTCTCATTATGTTGATGCTGTTTGCTTTAAGATCACTGCATTGTGAATTGTTGCTGTTTTCCTTTACTGGTTAATTTGTGCTTGGCTTGCTGTTTGCTATTGTGGATTTTCAGCATTTTATAGCTTGCATGATATTTTAATTTGTGAGCGGCCCAGAATTCCGTTTTTTGCTTTGTTTTTTAACAGACATGGATTTGTGTGTGTGTGTGTGTGTATGTCTGCCATATGGATAGTGACTGACTCTCAGGTGATATGTTGTAAGCTACGGGTTGGCTGTGATAGCCTGCGGCTTTTGGTGGGTAACACCAAACTGCTGGTGTGATTTTCAATTTATTTAAAACAGGGACAGGTAATTTATGGCCTTCCCAATGTCATTGGACCGCACTTCCCAGCATTCCTTACTATTGGCTATGCTGGTTGGAACTAGTCAAAGTTGCAGTGCAGGCAACAACCGATTCACGTGTGTCCAACTGACGTGCAACCGTGCATATGTGCATCATAGCAACCGAAGAGACTAGAAAAGGGGTGGAACAGGGCGGAATGGGCTTACACACACTCCACTGTTGCATGTGATGATCTGGAACCATAGGAGCCAACTCCTAGGGGCTGAGGTCCCTTCGGGTCCCCAATGGACCAGCTTACACTGTTTCCTGCTATTTGTAACAAATAGGTTGACTGGTAATGGGGAAGTGTCTCCCTCAGATGCTTGGCTCCCCAGCCATTTAAATCGTTATATGCTAATAGCTTAGCCATGAATTGGTCTTGGAAGCTTGCTGGCAGCCTGTCATTTTTCTATATTTACGTGTCTTTTTCTCCATTCTCCTTTTCCAGCCATTCCATTCCTTTCCGTTCTCTCATCCCTTAACAGTCAGGTACACATATGGCGTGCCTATATTAAATTTGCATTTTTGTCAGGATCGATGGAATACTTTGATTGCTAATGTCAGCAGATGATGGCGGTGTTTTTTCCTTCTTGTTATGCTTTGACAAATAAAATTTAAATAAAACAAACTACCAGTTTACCTTTTGTGGGCACTGAGTTGGTCTTTTTTTCAGGGTGTGGGGCTCAGTTGTTTTGTTTTTTAAAAGATTATTGTTGTTCTACAAACCTCAAGGTTACCTTGAATCTGCTGGTACCTTCCTCTTGTTGCCGTTCTCAGTACATAAGTGATAAAACTTAAAGAACTGAATCATAATCAGAATATAATGTGAGAATGGTTTCTTTACTTTTCTTCCATTTTAGGAACATGGGAAGCTGCCTTATATGGAATTGGACCATGAGTCCATCTTGATCAGGGTTTCCCAAACTTGGGCCTTTTGGATTACAATTCCCATCATCCCTGACCACTGGTCCTGCTAGCTAGGGATGATGGTAGTTGTAGTCCAACAACAGCTGGAGACCCAAGTTTAGGAAACTCTTATCTAGATAAATATTGTCTACACTGAGTGGTAGTGACTCACCAGGGTTTCAGACAGGATAATTCCCAGCCCTGCCTAGAGCCATGATTGAATCTGGGATGTTCCGCATGCAAAGAAGACGCTTTCCCACTAAATAAAATATCTTAGAGGATTTATGAAGGCTGTGTTGCTTAGGACACACAGTTGGTTTCTTTTATTTGCCTACTTGAGCGACCATAATGCCCACAAATAAATAAATAGCAGTATCCAAGGACAGAGAGAGAGAGAGAGAGAGAGAGAGGTGTTTTTCTTCTTCCTGCTGCAGCAGAGATATCATGTTTAGGCTAGAGATGCTCAGATAGTGCCTTTTAGATAGACTCTGTTCTGTTAGTCCTTGTTTATTGACTCAAGCGTGTCTCTTTATTTCCGAGTGAACTGAAATGCATCATTAAGTGAATGGAAAAATAACACATAATAGCTCCACTTCTTTTTCCCTGTGTAATTTTACTAGCTTTAAGTAGGATGGTTTGGAAAAGACGGGGGGGGGGGGAGAATTGCACAGAAAACACATTTCCCCTCTTCGTTTATGTATGAACATCTTTCTTTTTCCTCAGAAGGAATGTTGGCTGTCTCCTACTCTATAATCAAAAATGGGATTTGCCATATACTGAATGAGACCACTCACCTATTAAGTGCAACACCTTCCATCATCTGCATTTGGTCTATATAATTGTGCAGCAAACGTAATATACACAATTAAAAACTGCCTCAGATTCTGTTGCAGCTTGGAAATTCAAGGAGATCATGGAGATTCAAAAAGTCTCAGCCATCCAGTTTTCCTCTTTGCAATGGTTTTGAAGGCCCACAGTGCACCTTGCAATTTGTACGTCTTGAGTTGTGCTAGAGGGCTTTGACACTTACATCTTGAGGAAATGATGGCTATTCATTTAGTCTGGGGGTTCCAATATGGTACATTCCAGAGGTTTGTACTACAACTCCCATAATTCCCGACCATTGCCCATGCTGGCTGGGGCTGATAAGCATTGTGGTCAACAACATCCAAAGGGCTCCACGTTGGTTACCCTTGGTTTAGTCAAATAAATGACATGAATAAAATTGAATTTCTAGATCTGGCAAGAAGCCCTTTTCAGGCATGTACTATAGAAAACTCCCTTGGGTTACATGGCATTGTGAATATCATTTCTTACTATATAATAAAATTGCAAGGATTTTGTCATGCAGCAGTCTACGTGGCTGCCTGTTGGTGACTATGCAAACTACAGTGTAATGACAAAACAGCAGGCGAGCAGGAGAGGGAGGCAGGCAGAGAGAGTGAGTGAGCAAATAAGTGGGTGACTCAGACAGACAGGCTGGTGGAGAGAACTGGCAGGCGAGTGGGCAGGCGAGAAATTGGTGAGGGTGGAGCAAGTGAGCAGTGTCGGTATTGGCTGGCCCAGGCAAGCCACAGAGGAACATGTAGGACGGTTGGGGCAGCCCCTCAGCATCAATCCTACTCTGCTGCCAACCTCACACCTTTCTCTTCTACATTCCTCTCCCCAGACCAGTGGAATAGGGAAGGTATAAACCACCCCACACTGATCCTAGCCATGGGGTGGCTTAGCCTTAGACCTTCCTCTTTCCATTTCATGCTACTACTGCCACTTTCAGGGAAGAGGGGAATAGAGGAAAGAAAGTATTTCCCCCTCTTCTACTCCACTTGCTGTTGAAGGCAAAAGATAAAAACCAAGCGCTTAAAATATGTCGAATTTGATAATACTGTGGTCACTATTCCTATATGGTTGATCAACACTTTCTTCTTACACCAGGTTCTGAGTAAGTCTTTGGTCACCTCTCCACTGGTCAGTTCTATGTTCAACTGTTTTAGAGCATAGTCATTCAGAAATTTATGGAAATATACTGCATATTTGATAAGTTGGGGGTAAATGAAGTCACCCAGGACTCCTTTAGATGCTTCCTATGGTTTGCCTGGGATTTTTTTGACAGGGGGTGGGCACATGGATTTATGCCGACACAAAATGTATCAAATTATTTTCCATTCCAAAGCTATGGTCATGCTTCTTCTTCTTCTTCTTCTTCTTCTTCTTCTTCTTCTTCTTCTTCTTCTTCTTCTTTTGAAAAAAGGAATATGGATTGCCCCTCTAGATTTTCTAAACGTTCATTTTAGTTCTCCTTATACAGTTCACAAATCACATTACATTTTACATCTCTCTTATAGAAATTATCCTGTGCGTACGAAGCCAAAGACAGCCAAATGAATGTTCGTGTTTGTGCTTTCTAAATCAATGCAATTCATAAATAAAAGAAACACAGTTAATAAATACTGAAAACAAAATATATATATATAAAGAACAAAGGGGGCACCTAAAGCTTGTGGCAGTGTCAATTTGGCCCTAATGACCCTCTTCTAAAATGTATTTATCTGGAAGTAACACACACATTTCAATGACACTTATTTGCCTCTTATTTCCAAGGATGTATGATTATAATTGGTTTGTTTAAGCTATAACTACACTACACATAAGAGTGCATTCTCAATTTCATTGTGATGTTTCAAGGTTAAGGGAGATATCCTAGAGGTAAAACTATGAGAGAGCTACAAACATCACAGTCCTGATTCAGGTCTAAAACTGAACTAATTTTTCACTCTAACTTTGAGTACAAGGTTGATTGCGGGAGGGGATTTGCCATAAAGGTGCCAAAGGATAGAGAGGCACCTATCTGCATCCGTAATGAATCATAGCCAATGAAGGCTTTTCATTTTTCTTGGAAGTTTGGGCTGTGCGTTGCTATTTTTTCCTTGTCCATGTGGGAAGTGGCACATTGAAACATGTTCACCACCTTCTCTGGCCACCTTGAAAATGAGTGTGAGCACTGGCTGGGTGTTCAGATTTCAAACAGAGAATTTTAACAGCAATGAACTACATTCCAAATTTCATTCCTATACTTCAATATCTCTGAGGCAGATCCAGGACCGGATTTAGGTTTAATGAGGCCCTAAGCTACTGAAGGTAATGGGGCCCTTTATATGTCCAGCTGTCTGTTGTCAACAACAAATTTTAGTTTATTTTTGTGTATTTTTGGTCTTTGTTGGAAGCCGCCCAGAGTGGTTGGGGAAACCCAGCCAGATGGGTAGGGTACAAATAATAAATTATTATTATTATTATTATCGCTGTTTTTTGAGTTGAATATATGCTATATGGTAATTTATGGACCTAATAGGTATCTAAAGCCATTTGACACTGTTGCTGTAAATAAGTTTTATTTTATTTGTTTTTTTATGTTTTATTTTGGAAATGTACATCCAGGTTTTTTTTCCCTTTAAATTTTTTGGGACCCCCAAGAGAGTGGCGCCCTAAGCTATAGCTTTTTTAGCTTATACGTAAATCTGGTACTGGGCAGATCCTGCATTGTGCTTCATGTTAAATGAGGAGCCCAAGCTTCAAAGCCAGAATTATGTTGCAAATGCAGGAGATTTGAGGAGGACACAGGCCGGCGAGGGGGGGGGGAGTCCTATCACACAGGCAGATATCCTTGCACTGATGGAACTCCTTGCTGACTGAGATCAGACAGGCCTCTCCCCTGCTGAACCTCAGATACTTGGTGAATATTTGTTTTCTTTAGGAATTTCCTGATTTTATGGTTACTTTCAACTGGATTCATCATTTATATCTTTTTTGGCAACCCCATTTTTCAACATGGTGTTAAGCATTATATGTTAAACATTAGACAAATCAAATAAATATAACCTCCCCACAGGAAAATTATGGCAAATGTTCAATTAAATATTGATGGGAAGACATCATGTAACCTCCATGCAAAATTTGAGCAAGCAAATCAGGACGGATGCTCAATAAAAGGTCATCTGAACGAGCCCTTCGTTGCAGATCCTTAAATCTTATGAACCAACATAATAATCTCTCTGCAACGGGAGAAGTCACAGCTGCATGAATACTCTGAAATGCGGGCAGGCAAGTTTTTCAACGGATCCTGAAGAATCCACAGGATTTCAGCTGCTCTGCCAGCTGTCGCCCACACTAGCTTTGAGTATGGGTTTCTCACCGAAATGTGATTAAAAATGCCCTTTTGGAGGTCCCTGTGATACAGATATACAGAGTACCTCTCAATTCTTTCCAGACTTTGAGGTCAGACAGTGACCAGACACGCAAATAACAGTCAAATTATGCAGGAAGTTGTCAAAGGAGTCCTAGCGCAGGCAGGGCTGACCTTTGAACTCTCTCCATGTCAAAGGCCCGGTTCAAGTTACTTTATAGTAATCTGTCACCATGGCAACCCTTCTGAGTGAATCAATTTGTAGACTTTGCTTCTAAAGCTTGCCTCCTACCTTTGCATGAAGAGATGAATATATATATATATATATATATATATATATATATATATATATATTTGTGTGAGAGAGTGTGTACACACACACACACACACACACACACACAGAATAAAAACAGCAACCGGAATGAATGAATGAACAAATGAACAAATGGACAGAGGAAAGGACATGATCCAGTAGTCAGTAGTACACAATATTGGTTGCCTGGCTTATCACTATTCATTGCAGTGGGATTGCACAGGAGAAATTTGCAATGAATTGTGCCTCATGACAATTTAACTTTCAGAATGATTGTGCAGTGTGCGAAAACACCCCCACCACTTTCTTATTCCTGCTAGCATATATAAAAATATAGGACTGTGTTGTGTTGCTGGTTTACGAGGGTGGGGGCTTGGTTCCCTTCTTACCATCTGGAAAGGCAACTACCTGGATTCACCCTGGAATAAAATTTTACAAATACGGGAAATCACACCTCCCTCAGACACTTTTAGATCTTGATTCTAATTATTTCTTCCTGTTTTTTAAAAAATAATTATTGATAATAATTATAATGTACTCTTAACAGCTTGGCTGGTCTTATGCAAAACAAAACATTGCCACAACAAACAAATAAAAAACACAACACGATCAAACTCTCTAGGTAAATCAATCCTTAATGTATTGCATACTAATACAAATAATAATAATAATAATAATAATAATAATAATAATAAATTTTATTTATATCCCACCCTCCCCAGCTGAAGGCGGGCTCAGGGCGGCTAACAACAATCAAATAATCCAACATTCTAAAAACATTTCATTCTAAAAATTAATTAAAATCAAATTGATGGCAACTGTTAAGCAAAATTCTGTGCAGATTGCCAGAGGAGGGAGTCAGGCTGCGCCCTGACCAAAGGCCTGGTGGAACAGCTCTGTCTTACAGGCCCTGCGGAAAGATGTCAAGTCCCGCAGGGCCCTAGTCTCTTGTGACAGAGCGTTCCACCAGATTGGAGCCGCAGCCGAGAAAGCCCTGGCTGTAGTTGAGGCCAGCCTAACCTCTCTGAGGCCTGGGACCTTCAAGATGTTTTTATTTGCAGACCATAAGTTCCTCTGTGGGACATACCAGGAGGGGGGTCCTGTAGGTACGAGGGTCCTAGGCCATATAGGGCTTTAAAGGTTAAAACCAGCACCTTAAACCTGATCCTATACTCCACCGGGAGCCAGTGCAGCTGGTATAGTACTGGATGAATGTGATCTCGCAGCGAAGACCGCATAAGGAGTCTCGCCGCAGCATTCTGCACCCGCTGGAATTTCTGGGTCAGTCTCAAGGGCAGCCCCACGTAGAGCGAGTTACAATAATCCAGTCTGGAGGTGACCGTCGCGTGGATCACAGTGGCTAGGTCAGGGCAAGAGAGGTAAGGAGCCAACTGCTTAGCTTGGCGGAGATGAAAAAATGCCACCTTTGTTATAGCTGTAATCTGCACCTCCATAGAGAGGGAGGTATCGAAGATTACACCCAAACTCTTAACGGACGGTGCTGGCACTAATTGCACCCCCGCAAGAGATGGGAGTTACTCCCTCAATCCCATATCGTCCTGTCGCAGCCAGAGGACCTCTGTCTTCGAAGGATTTAACTTCAACCGGCTCCCACGTAACCATCCAGCCACAGCTTCCAGACATCTGAAGCTGAGCCTCCAATACTTTGGCCACCTCATGAGAAGAGAAGACTCCCTGGAAAAGACCCTGATGTTGAGAAAGATTGAGGGCACAAGGAGAAGGGGATGACAGAGGACGAGATGGTTGGACAGTGTTCTCAAAGCTACAAACATGAGTCTGACCAAACTGTGGAAAGCAGTGGAAGACAGGAGTGCCTGGCGTGCTCTGGTCCATGGGGTCACAAAGAGTCAGACACGACTAACCGACTAAACAACAACAACAATGGAGCTATTTTCCTCTAAAAATGTTTGAGTTGTCTTCAGATTGAATTGCAGTTCAGAACCCCATCTGAATTCTAGTGACTTCACTGTGAGTGTGATTTTCCCATCCAGACACCCCATTGAGCCCCAACTCCTGCCCCCAGACAGAGGTGCCATTGTCTCTTTCTGTTTGCCTCACACGCCTGTTCCTCTCTGTCACTTTGAAGGAAAGAAGGAGGAAGGAAAAGTGGCTGAGAGAGACCAAAAAATAAATTTAAAAAATCATCTCACTCAATAGTCGTCTGAGTAACAAGAGAAGCCAGAGGATGGTTGGAAGAAGGAAGGAGTTCTTCTCTGGCTTGAATTAAAATCTGAGTCAGAGAAGAACTCAGGACTGAGAATGCTCCCCTCATTTTTAAAAGTGAGCACTACAAGCCACCAAAGATCATATTTAAAGAAAAGAATATGAGGATGAATTTAAGAAGTTTTATACAAATATTGAGTATTCTTAATTATGTTCAGAACGTATCATTTCCCCCTAGAAATCGGCCAGTACTTTAATAGAGAGAAAAGTGCATTGGCATAATGAGGGAGAATACTTAACGATCAGTTTTTATTGCTATTTTTGTGGGGTTTTTATTATGGTGCATTTTCATAAACCAATATTTAAGCATTAGGGACAGAATAGTTGTAATTTTACAGATGAGCAATTTTTAGAGTTTCCAACTCTGATTCTAAAGGTCTCAGTCAATGAGGCAATTCCAACTTTTATTTGAGCTGGTATAAATTCAAGACCACCCAGTGAAATCAGGGGAAGTTACTTTAGATTGTTATCAGCTGCTTAACTCAATGCATGATGAGTCCTCATGTTCTTCCGTCCTTCAACAATCTGGCTTTGCTGTGTTCTGTACTGGCTTCTTATTTGCAAAAAACGGCTTTCTAGTGTACCAATTTATATGAATAGCCATATGCTGAGGCTGGTACTATACGTATAGGAAAGCGGTCGTGATTGTGCTGCACAACTCTGCCTCCTTGGGACAGTGACCTGGTTCTTTGAGATGAAGTGTCTATCTCCTCATTGCTATCATCACAGCTTCCTCCTCCTCCAAAAGAAGTTTGTTTACCATCCCTAGCCCAGATGAATGTATGCTGATTGGTGGGAGATTGTGGAATGAAAGTTATTGGCCTCTATGTGGAGTGAGAGCTATGGTAATAGTGGTTGTAAGAGTGGGAATGTCTGTAGTACCCCAGATGAGAGGTGGGGTCAAGGTACCTGGATGCATGAAGATTGAACCTTGCGTCTGAACTATTGGAAATGGAGCAGTTGGATGTTTCGCATAGTAATTTTTATTTCTAGGTTAGACAATATTCTTTCTTGGTTGGGTTTAAGTTGTTAAATTAGGCTTGTTTATTTGTATTATTTTATACAAACAGGTGTGGGTTGATATTTTTATATCGATTGATTGATAATATTTCTAATTGATGATATTATTTCTAATTGTTTCTGCATATACTTACACACAGAGAAAAAAGAGAATTGTTCTCTTGATATGTTGTGAGCCACTTTTTTATTATTATTATCTTTATTGCAAAACATACAATACAAATAGACAAAAACAATACCACAATGACAACAAAACTTTAACTGACTACACATCACCTAACATTACACATATTTTTTACTTCCGAATCTCCTCGTTGTGCTTTCTAAATATTCTTAACCTATACGCACTTCCTGTTAAATCAATTACATATCAAGATTTCCCCCCCACACATTTATAATTTTCTATATTTAAGATTCAATCTATACCTGTCAGGAGATTTGAATTTTCACAATATTGTTTTAAATATTATTTAAGTATTGTCCATTCTTTGCTCACTTTCTGACTTGAGTTTCCTTCCTCTTATTTTCCCAGTCATTTTCACAAGTTCCAGGTACAGTGGTACCTCGGGTTACCTACGCTTCAGGTTACATACGCTTCAGGTTACAGACTCCGCTAACCCAGAAATAGTGCTTCAGGTTAAGAACTTTGCTTCAGGATGAGAACAGAAATTGTGCTCCGGCGGCGTGACAGCAGCAGGAGGCCCCATTAGCTAAAGTGGTGCTTCAGGTTAAGAACAGTTTCAGGTTAAATACGGACCTCCGGAACGGATTAAGTACTTAACCCGAGGTACCACTGTATTCTATCATCTTCACCTGCCAGTCAAGCTTGTGTTGTGAGCCACTTTGGGCACAATTTTGTCGGAAAGTGGTATACAAATAAACTGATAACTATGATGATTGCAGAGACCACCTGCCTCTTGCTAGGCAGTGAGCCAACGAGCAAGCGAGCAAGCGAGCAAGCGAGCGAGCAAGCAAGTAGCAACATCTCCAGCTGCTCACTGCTGTTACCTGCGTCAGAGCAAATGACAGATGGAATTGCAAGCATGTCACCATGGTGAAGAGAAGCAAAAGTCCTGGCAAATGTGGCCATTGAAACGTGGGACCTCAGCACATGCCTGGCCATGCTGGCCCTGACATCAACCCTGTGTGCAGCGGGACCTCTCTGAAAATACATACATGAAGCCAATCATTCAACAGGAGGCCCTTCTCTTGGTCCCACCACCCTCACAGGCATGCCTGGTGGGGACACTGAAAAAGGGTCTTCTTGGTGGCTGCCCCCAGGTTCTGGAACTCCTTTCCTAGAGACGCTAGACAGGCTCCCTCCTTGTTGTCCTTCCACCAGCAGGTGAAGACCTTCTTGTTCCAAGAGGCTTTGGGAACTGACTGTTTTTAATGCCCGGGCTGGTGCCAGGCAGTTTTTATTGTAATTATTTGTATGTTTTAAACAGATTTTTATACATGTATGCAGTTTAAATTCTATTGATGTTTAATGGTTCACAATGATTGTTTTTCCTCCCTTTTGTTTGTAGAGATTCTTGTTTTTATCTGTAAGCTGCCTTGAGTCCCGTCAGGAAAAAAAGGTGTGTTATAAATAAATATATAACAACAGAGACGCAGGTGGCACTGTGGGTAAAACCTCAGCGCCTAGGACTTGCCGATCATCAGGTCAGTGGTTTGAATCCCCGCGGCGGGATGCGCTCCCATTGCTCAGTCCCAGCGCCTACCAACCTAGCAGTTCGAAAGCACCCCCAGGTGCAAGTAGATAAATAGGGACTGCTTACTAGTGGGAAGGTAAACGGCATTCCGTGTGCTGCGCTGGCTCGCCAGATGCAGCTTGTCACGCTGGCCACGTGACCCAGAAGTGTCTTCGGACAGCACTGGCCCCCGGCCTCTTAAGCGAGATGGGCGCGCAACCTCAGAGTCGGACACGACTGGCCTGTACGGGCAGGGGTACCTTTACCTTTACCTTATAACAACAACAGAATGGGCAAGTTGCTATCGAGTGGCTGGGGAAAACCAACCAGATGGGCGGGGTAGAAATTATTATTATTATTAATAATAATAATAATTAGGGGAGCTTTTAATGTTTAATAGATTATTGTATTTTAGTGTTCTGTTGGAAGCCACCCAGAGTGGCTGGGGAAACCCAGCCAGGTGGGCGGGATATAAATAATAAATTATTATTATTATTATTATTATTATTATTATTATTAATTTCATTTAAAGCCAACTTGTTTTCCTGTTCAGCCAAGTGATTAGCTGCAGGGCAGGGGTGAAATCACACACACAACTGGCTGCATGCATGCTTCTTTCCCTGTACCTCCAGCCATTCTATGTATATTTAGGATATTTGGGATATTTAAATAGGCCTCTTAATAACTGGAAGCAGGCCTGTCTTACAGTTCTCTTATCTCCTCAGCTGTTGCCTGAGCAAATGCTCGCTAATCTTTTTCCCCCTCCCGATTTCCTCTTCCAGGAACACTCTGAAGTTTCTCTTGCGTCTGCCAAGGTTTTGCTCTTTCCCTCTTAGTGGGACTGCTGTGCTAACACCGGTGTGAAATAAGTAGAAAAGAAGTGCTTGTTTATGCACAGTGGTTGATTGTCGTTTTGGCAAGCTGCATGCGATGGGACGGGCCTTGTTTAACGCGTTCGGAAAAGTTTTAGTTGAGACAGCCAGAAACTTTTTTTCTTTTTTGCAAGTGCTCTTTTTCTCTAAAATCAGACCTCAAGCTGTGCAGTGCGCCAAAAGTATTGAGCATCTTCAAGTATTTTAAAGATGCTTTTAAATCGGGTACTATCAGGAGTGGGGCATGTGGGAAAATAATTTTCACCATGGGGGCTGGACATAGGACATGGTGAGATCGGCTGAAGGCTGCTGTATCTCAGAAATGAATTTCTTACGTATGCAAAGCTGAAGTAGTTATGCTTTCAATAATTACAAGAACAACAACAACAACAACAATGCATCTTTTGAATATTCAATCGCCAGTGATTTTCTGAATATTTATAGCAGGAGGGAAGGGATTTGAAATAATTTATTTATTGTACTCTACCACTGTGGGCAGCGTCCAACAGTATATGAAAGAACAAAACATCACACATTAAAAGCTTCCCAATACAGTCGTACCTCTGCTTACATATCCCTCTGGATACGTAAACTTTGGGTTGCAAATGTGGCGGGTTTTGCTGTGCGCGCATGCGCAGAAGCGCTCTGTGACCACACGCGTGCGCAGAAGGACACCTCCAGTTATGAAGTTTTCAGGATGCAGCCGGGCCTCCGGAACGAATCCCGTTCGTAACCAGAGGTACCACTGTATTATATTATTATTATTATTATTATTATTATTATTATTATTATTATTATTATTTTATATATCACCCTTCATCCAAAGGTCACAGGGTGGTTAAAAAAACATAAAAATACAAAATGAAAACACAAAATACATAGAAAAATGAAAGCAAAACAAACCAATAACCCCTCTCCCGCAGACATATTTCAAAGGCCAAAGACTGTTAATCAGCCAAACGCCTGGTTGAAGAGAAACATTTTCACCAGGTGCCTAAAGATATGTAACGAAGGTGCCCGGTGAGCTGCCCTGGGGAGAGCATTCGACAAATGGGGAGCAGCTGCAGAACAGGCCCATTCCAGGGTTGCCACTCTCTAGAGCTCTCATGGGGGAGACATATGAAGAAGGGCCTCATCAGGCAATGACATTTCCACCTGCCTTGCCCCTCCCAGCCTTTCCCACACTATGACTTTGAGAACAATAGCAGCAACTGCGAAGAGGAGTTCAGGGGTGTTTTATAATAATGATGATGATGATGATGATGATAGCAATAGTGTTATACGTTGTGCATCTTTGTTTCTCAGTTGGATCCTTTTACATGGTTGTGTGTGTTTTGTGGTATTTTATGCATTGTGATTTGCTGTTACTTCTATTGATTATAGATTGGCAATTCTTTATTGTGGTTGATAAGTGTGAGCTGTTTCATTATTATTATTATTTGCTGATGTTTAATTTTACTGTTAGATTCTGACATATTGTTTAATATTGCTTTGTTTGATATAAGTTGTTTGTTTTGAAGTTATTGTGACTTTTATATTGGATCAGATTGTTGCATTAATGTTTGGTGTTTTATTGTGTTTTTATGTGTTGTCCAGTGTGAGGATGTTGGACTCGATGGACCTCTGATCTGATCTTGTAGTTGGTCTCTGTGTGTGTGTCTATAGCTCTATAATGTTAAAGAGAAAAGTGAGCTGTTTGGTACATGGAATTTTTTAATATATTTTTGTGTGACCGGGGAAAGTTGTCAAGTGCGACTTATTATGTGACACCTGCAAGAATCATCTTTTTTGTGAAAAGCTGGTTGACTTGAAACCATCTCCATGCTGATTAAAGTCAGGCAAAAAGCCCAAATCCCCAAGTACTAATTTAACAGCTTGAAAAATGGAAACAGGGCAGAACTGAAGGGGGAGTGGCGGGCTGAGATTTCAAAATGAAACTAAATGTAGCACCAAAGTTAAAAAGTATGCCTAACTTCCTTTTGTAGGTCTTTTTAGTGAAGATCTTTAACATACATCAAGGAAGGAGAGTTCCGTTTGCAGATTCCGTTGCCTTCACATGTGCAAGGCTATGATAAAGAGGCACTTGTTCCTAATCCGTCACACCCTGTCTCATGGTCACCTCAGGCTACGGAGAATTTTATCTGTGCCACCAGCTTTGCTTGAATAAAAAGATGTATCTAGCCCTCATGGTTGTGAAGGAAATGCTCAAAAACATGACTGCTGTTTTGTTTCGCTGAGCAAAACATTCCCATTTGGAGCCACTCTTGCTACACACAACTTATTGGGAACACACTCACTGAAACAGGTATGTTATTTTTTGTCACCGTTGCTGCAGTTGTGATGGGGGAAAGGCACCCCTGCTATACGCATTTGCCTCACAAAGATGCTTAAAGTTCAGAAGCCCCATCTACCTCAGCAGATGTCGACCGTAGAGTAGAGCCCCCTGTAAAGGCAGGGAAAGTCCTAGCCTGGTTTATTAACATAGCTTCATTAGAATGCACTGAGCAGCCTTCCATTTCCTCTTCTTCCTTTTCCCAAGCAAGAAAACATCACAGACGACTTTCCACCACATGTTTGTTAATATAAAAATTACCATATCAATAACATGCCATTACCAGAGGAAGGTTGTCCGTCTCTGAAGGTTTCACATCATTGTCAGGCCAGATCAGAAGCACGTCTTGGTCCAGGGTGGTTTCCCCTTCTTCCTCTCTTCTTTTCTGCCCCCCTCCCCATCTTCAGTTTGCCACAGTGCGGTTTTTCTTTTTTCTTTTCTCCTTGGCATTAAGTGCAGCATCGAGGCACTCAAGCCATGATGAACCCACAGATTGGGTGGGGAGAACTCCCAGCTAAACCCCCTGGTGGAAAATGCTGAGCTTCCAAGCTCTGGACTAGAGACTGTGGGACACTCAAACCTTTCTGGTGGGGGAATCTTAATTGTCCCACCAAATATCCAACTTTACTAAACTATTGTAATAGGAAGCAGAGTGGTAGAACATTGGCTTGGTGTGCAGAAGTGTCCAGGTTCAATTATGCAGGTAGGGGTTGGAGAGAGCTCTTGACTGCAGAGCTACGGCAAGTCAGTGTAGACAATACTGAAGCAGGTGGGCCAATGGGCCAACTCAATCTAAGACAGCTTCTACTTAGGGCTACCTTTGAAGATGGTTGAGAAGCTTCTGATGGTTTAAATTTGAGCTGTCAGAATGTTTGGGAGAGCTAAGTGGCAGTAGCAAATGGTGAGGTGGGATAGTGGTGCTCACCTGATCTTCTCATCACTGAGTTGCTGCTGCCTGCCAGGAAGGAGAGGAGGAAGAGAGAGGTGGTGGGGATCTGGCACAGTGCAAATGCACTAAGGGAGCCAATCTGTTCTTTTGATTTGCAACATGTTGACCTGCCTCTTGTTGATGATTTCCACCATGTTGACCCCTTCCCCTCTCCTTCCCAGTAAGCAGCAACAACACCCCTGCTGGGAGGTCAGGTAAGCACTGTTGCCCCACCACTGCTACTGCTAGACAGTGTTGATGATATTGCATGAGTTTTGCATCAGTTACCAAACTCAGATAGCAGTTTAAGATGCTACTAAAGGTAAAGGTAAAGGTACCCCTGCCCGTACGGGCCAGTCTTGACAGACTCTGGGGTTGTGCGCCCATCTCACTTAAGAGGCCAGGGACCAGCGCTGTTCGGAGACACTTCCGGGTCACGTGGCCAGCGTGACATCGCTACTCTGGCCAGAGCCAGAGCCAGAGCCGCACACGGAAATGCTGTTTACCTTCCCGCTGGTAAGCGGTCCCTATTTATCTACTTGCACCCGGAGGTGCTTTCGAACTGCTAGGTTGGCAGGCACTGGGACCGAGCAGCGGGAGTGCACCCCGCCGCAGGGATTCGAACTGCCGACCTTTCGATCGGCAAGCCCTAGGCGCTGAGGCTTTAACCCACAGCGCCACCTGCGTCCCACTACTTTCCTTTAAATTCCTGAAGGCTTTAGGTTCAGGTCATTTGAAGGAAACGACCTTGAGACCTGTTACAAACCAGGAGCAAGGGCACTTTCAGGTGCCAAAACTCTTAGCTTTTTGCTGAGTGTTGTAGTGCTGCACCCAAAATCTCTCCTGTGCTTTCACCACCACCACAATTCCTTGTCAAGGAACTGCATTTCAAAATTGTCAAAGGAGCAGGGATCTGGGTGAGATTCTTATGAGTGGGACGTGGGGTTTTTGTTTCAATTACAGAGAGGTGTTTGTGAGTGTCCTTCCTTACATTCAACAAATCATCTACTCACACTCTGCAACAGTATCAGGTGCCTGGTCTTACAGAAGAGGCCAACCAATAGATTTCAGGGGTTTGGAAGAAGCATAGGCTGGGAATGTTGCAGCCAGCCAATAGCTGGTTGGAGGGTGGAAGAAGCCAGCTGCTCATACACACCACCTCTTAAGTAAGATAACTTGTCCAAAATGAAAATATGAAAGGCAACTTAGAAAGACATGGGATTAAAAAGCAAAACGAAACAGCAGCCTGTTTTGCAGGGCCAAAGAAACCCTGGATTATTTATTTATTTTACATATTTATGAATTGCCTATAACCATAGATTTCTAAGCGATTTATAGCAGAGTAAACTACAGAATAACATACGTCATAAATAAGAGAGTAGAGTACTAAAACTGACCAGATAAAATTAATGTTCCGGAAATGCTTGCTGAAATAAAAAAAATGTTTTCATGGCACGTCAAAATCCATGCATCTGTTGGCATCTGCCTCACCTGCACAGGGACGGTATTCCGTAATGCAGGAACTACTATGCTTAATACTTGCTTTTGCATACATCTATAGAGGTTTGATTTCTATTTAGAAAATGGAGGGCAAGATTCAGCACAGCGCTACCAACCCCACAACTTGTGGTATTCTGTCTCATAAGAACTCTACTTCACAAACCCCTCTTGTGGCCTTAAAGATTCCTCCCACCCCACCATTAAAATAAAATAAAATGATTTCATCGGTGGCTCCCTATTATTAATGTTATTAATCTGGTGTCATTTCCCATGCATTATCCTTGTTTCATTGTTTTTCTCCATTTTATTCTAAGCCTTATTGCGAGGGATTCTCTTAAAGGCAGGGTAGAAATATGCAAAAGAAGTAAATGCGGTCTTTCTGAAGTCTGCTTCCGTGCCTTGGAGCTGCTGTTGGAGACTGCAAAATTTACAAACCAAAGCCAGTCAACGATGCAGGAATGGGGATCCTCCGACCCACAGCCAAGGGGGTCCAATTTGGCCCATGGAGTAATTTCCCACCAACCATGCTCATCTGTCAACAGCTGATGTCTCCAGGTGATGCGAGCTAATGGAGGGGGTGGGTTCAATGCTGCTGGGTGCTGAATGCACTGGCAAGCAGAGCCCCTCAGAGAGCAGGACTGAGTCTTCTAGGAACTGTTTCAATAGTGTGTTCCCATCATGGTGTTGGATAATTGACAGGAAGGTGGCTTTACTCTGCTGTCACACATGTCCCACAGGATGTGGGGAGATAAATATCTGGCCTACTTGGCCAAAAAATATATCCATCACTAGACTATAGCTCCCATTCATCCCTACTATTGGCCTCACAGACTGAAGCTAGGGATGGATGGACTCTTCAAGTCTCCTGCATTCCAGTTTGCAGTGAAGACAGGATTAAATCCACCCTGTCCTATCTGCAGGTGGATTTTTAATGGCTAATTCTTAAACAAACAAACAAACAAACAAACAAACAGGAACACACATTCAGCAAACATTTCATACATAAATGGCCTCGGTCCAGTATACTTGAAGGAGTGTGTCCACCTCCATCGTTCTGCCCGGACACTGAGGTCCAGCACCGAGGGCCTTCTGGCGGTTCCCTCACTGTGAGAAGCCAAGTTACAGGGCCTTCAAGGCAAAGGGCCTTCTCGGTAGTGGCACCCGCCCTGTGGAACGCCCTCCCACCAGATGTCAGAGAGAAAAATAACTACCAAATTTTTAGAAGACATCTGAAGGCAGCCCTGTTTAGGAAAGCTTTTAATGTTTAATAGGTTATTGTATTTTAGTGTTTTGTTGGAAGCTGCCCAGAGTGGCTGGGGAAACCCAGCCAGATGGGCGGGGTATAAATAATAAATTATTATTATTATTATTATTATTATTATTATTATTATTATTATTCCAGCATCCAAGGTGGTTCAAGAGTTGCAGCCATGTTTCTCCCCATACAATTCCTCCCAGGGAAAAAGGAATATCATCAAGTCCCACTATTCTCAGACAGACTTGCTCTTGTTATAGTAAGGAACCTCATGTAGCTGCTCAGGCTGTGTGCAGCTTAGCACACAGTTTGCAAGCAAAAATTCTGGGGCAGGAATGGAGGCAGTACAACACTCAGACCCCCTTCAAAATGGAATCCACTGGACTGTGGATTCTGAAGTGGACCAGTAATCTCACATGAGTCATGAGCAAGATTCTCTAGCAGTGTAGCATTTTTGTGTAGGACTTTTCATTTTATTAACGAAAACAAATCTCTGTGGGTTTCCAAAAATAATTATGAATTACTGGAAGCAATAACGACATTACTGAAAGTTGAGCCAAATATCTCATTTTGTCTGAATCTTTTTAAAATAAATAAATAAATCTAAGCCTAAAAGCTAGACATGCACAAAGAGGGAGATGGCACATTCTGGGAAACATGCAGTTTGCAGAAAGGATCCCCGTAGTAAAACTTAAGTGTGAGCTCTGTATTATTCTTAAGAGAGAGAGAGAAAGGAAAAGAAGAAAACTCTTAACACTGCATGACCTCCGGAACTAGACATGCTGAGGCTGGACAATATTGAAGCCAGGAACAGAGAGGTTTGGGATAAAAGGCTTTGTGATAGCAATCTCTGCCTCCCATGCCCTCTGCACGACGGCTTAAATATCTCCTCCTTGGACAAACAGATCAATATAAGCTTTTAAACATCCTCAATGAGAGCTCATTAATGCTCTCCTAGTGTCCTCTTTTGCGCCCTAATGACCTGGTGGGAGCAGGAGAAGTGTGACAATTATCACAGGCATAACACATCAGATCATTTCTCAACACAATGTGAATTGTTTTCGCAATTATTCGGGGCAGCAGCAAGCGAAAGTGATAACAAATTGAGAATAATAATGATATACGTTGCGATGTTTTGGGGGCATGTGAAATAGGGACAAATATGCTGGGTTAAATGTTAACTTAGCAGGACATGGGGCTTTGGCATTCCACGCACCGTGCTGATTACCATTCTGCCGCTTCCTCTCCTCCTCATTACATAATCTGCAACCACAAAGTCATCTGATACTGTAGGTGGTGAGGATAACAGAACCAAAGAAAAACACACACTAGTCTTCGCCATGGGCTGGGGCCAGTGGAGTAGTGGTGGTGGGGGCACAGGAGTGGTTGTCCTGGGTGCAAAATTGTTAGGGGGCACAAAATTTGAACTGTTGGTGCTGCCTCAGTATAGCTGCACGCTTCTGTCTCTGGGCTTCATTGAAAACGTCTTCTCCATGCAAACTTTGAAGTGACCATTCTTATTTCTGTGGCTGCAATCTCTGGGGTGATGCAGATGCCATTAGGCAGTTGAATGTGCATGTGTACTTTTTCTGTTTCCCTCCCTCCCCACAGCCATGTGGCCCCGGGCACTGGCAACCCATGCTATGCCTCTGGCTGGGCACTGGAGGCTGTGCCCCCTTCTTCCCAGGAAGATCACCACATCAATCAGGAGACCAACCCGTCCACATCCATCACCTAGGAAAAGAGAGTTTGCTTGCCTACTTCCTGCATGAAAGAACTCGGAAAAAACAGTTGGAGGCAGCTCCAACTGTTTCTTAATACCAATGCTCCAATGCTTCTTAATACTAGTTGCTGGAAACCACAGGAGGGGAGAGTGCTTTCATGCTCAGGTCCTTCTCACAGGTTCCCCACAACATTTTAGTGCAATTTTCTCCTAATATGCACATTTTTGTGTGCAATTTTGAATAATATACACATTTTTGCAATGCAAAGTTTCCTGATATAATACATTTTTGCTTGAAAGTGAGATGAATATATGCCTTTATATGTATTCCTGACCTTAGCATATGGATATTTTTATGCATCACCTGGCTGAAGAATGGCCTTGCAAATTTCAGAGAAATGCAAATGCTGAAAGGTCACTGTGTTTGTTTGCAACTTGCTTTGTAGAGTGCAAATGAGGTAGTTCAGCCTTTAAATGCACACTGAATTGAATTCCTCCCCCAACTCTACTGGCACTACCACCCATTGAATAGAACACCACTTTTCTCATCCAAGTAAAGATGTCTAGTACTAGACTAACTTGCAGGCGGGGGAGGGGGGTGTTAGTAGACCACTTTCTTATATGCAGTTTGAATAATGTTTCCAAGCACAATTCAAAGCGTTGGTGCTGACCTTTAAAGCCCTAAATTACGTCGGCCCGGTATACCTTAAGGAGTGTCTCCACCCTTATCATTCAGCCCAAACTCTGAGGTCCACCTCCAAGGGTCTTCTGGAAGTTTCCTTCACTGAGAGAAATGAAGTTACAGGGAACCAGGCAGAGGACCTTTTTGGTATTGGCACCCACTCTGTGGAACACCCCCCCCCCCATCAGATGTCAAGGAGTTAAAGAACTGCACAAATTTTAAAGGACATCTGAAGGCAGCCCTGTATCAGGCAGTTTTAAATGTTTGACATTTTATTATGGTTTTATAATTACTGGAAGCCCAGCCAGATGAGTGGGGTATAGGTAATAAAATTATGATTATGATTTGTGAATTAATCACCTTTACTACTTTATTTTAAAAATGGACATTTCAGTCAATTTAAGTCATTTCTCAAACATGCATTTTACTTACAGACCTGGGTGTGTATGTATGTCCTGGGCCAATTTTTATTCAATGTCTTTATAAACAACTTGAATAAAGGTGTTGAGCGATGCTCATCCAATTTGCAGATGACACCAAACTGGAAGGGGTAGCTAATGCAGCAGAAGACAGAATCAAAATTCTATATGTCCTTAACAGATTGGAGAACTGGGCCCAAAGTAAAAAAATAAATTTCAATAGGGACAAATGTAAGGTCCTGCACTAAGGCAGGAAGAACCAGATGCAAAAATATAAGATGGGGGACACCTGGTTTGCCATTATTACATGTGAAATGGATCTAGGGATTTTAATAGACCACAAGCTTCACATGAGTCAACAGTGTGATAGGTAAAGGTAAAGGGACCCCTGACCATTAGGTCCAGTCGTTGCCGACTCTGGGGATGCGGCGCTCATCTCGCTTTATTGACCGAGGGAGCTGGCATACAGCTTCCGGGTCATGTGGCCAGCATGACTAAGCTGCTTCTGGTGAACCAGAGCAGCGCACGGAAATGTCGTTTACCTTCCTGCCGGAGCGGTACCTATTTATCTACTTGCATTTTGACGTGTTTTCGAACTGCTAGGTTGGCAGGAGCAGGGACCGAGCAACGGGAGCTCACTCTGTCGTGGGGATTCGAACCGCCAACCTTCTGATTAGCAAGTCCTAGGCTCTGTGGTTTAACCCACAGTGTCACCCGCGTCCCTCAACAGTGTGATACAGCAGCAAAAAAAGTAATGTTTTTCTAGGCTGAATCAACAGAATTATAGTGTCTAGCAAAGGCAGGGGGTTGGACTCGATGGCCCTTGTGGTCTCTTCCAACTCTATGATTCTATGATTCTAAGTAATAGTACCACTCTATTCTGCCTTGGTCAGACCACACCTGTGCAGTTCTGGGCTCCACAATTTAAGAAGGATATTGACAATCTGGAACATGTGCCGAGGAGGGTGACCAAAATGATCAAGGGTTTGGAAACTGAGCCTTATGAAAAACGGTTTGATTTGTTGTTGTTTAGTCGTTTAGTCGTGTCCGACTCTTCGTGACCCCATGGACCAGAGCATGCCAGGCAGCCAACTTCAAATATCTAAAGGGTTGTTACGTGGAAGATGGAACAAGCTTGTTTTCTCCTGCTCTGGAGGGTAGGACACGAACAAATGGCTTGAAGGAGTTTCCAACATCAAGAAGAGCTTTCTGACTGTAAGAGCTGCTTAGGAGGTTGTGGACTCTCCTTCATAGGAGGTTTTTAAGCAGAGGTTGGGTGTCCATCTGCCATGGATGCTTCAGCTGAGATTCCTTCATTGGATGAGTTTGTATTAGATGACTAGATAACTCTGGGGGTTCCTTCTAACTCTACAATTCTATGATTCTAATGCAAAACTATGCCTACTACAGGAACCCAGGGGGCCATGGGTGTTCTAGCCCCCCCAAATTCCCCCTGAGGGGGCTGGGCACCCACAAAATTTGGTGGCATGTGTGCTGGGCACATGCGTCCGACATCAGCTTGCCCAGTGCTGCGTGTGTCCGATGTCAGCATGCCCAGCCGTCTGCTAGGGATGTCACTCACAAATGCTGCCAGGAGTGCTAACGTCGGCATGCACGCCCGGTAGCATGCGTGGCCCATGGCACCCACAGTCACAAGCCAGTACCACTGGCAGGAACAAAGAATGGGCAGCCAGTATGAATTGATAGCCCCTTCTTCTCATTACATCACTTTTCAGTGCAAACAAAACTATTCCCCCCGTTCCAACCACCTGGCCACACCATAAACCCTGGCTGCCACAAACCAGCTGGGCTTGGGATGTGGCCATAGAACTTCATCACCACCTTCTCCCTCCCTTCCCCACTCAGGATTGCTCTTCTCATCTTGTTGCTTTATCACCTTCTTTGAGCAGTTCCTCATTATTGCCACGGTCCGCATTGGTCAGTTGCCTACACCCCACCCTCTCCCTGACTTCGAAATGGAAACGATGCAGGAAGCTGAAAGTTTTGCAGGCTCTCTAATCTCGACACAGAGCCTCTGGGGTTTTTTTGGGAAGGCCCAACCTGTCAGCTCTCCTCACCGGCAATTCATTACAGAGCAGCACCAAGCGAGGTGTTGGAACGGGGAGATGACACTTTCTTTTAAGGAACAAAAAAGGAAGCAGTGTTCTATTTTAGTGACTTTTTTAATTCTTGTTTTTAGTGCAAGAATTTAATTATACATATTTTCCCCCCATTTCTTATATTCTGACATATTAATTAAGGATGCTCTGATTCATTTCCTGTGGCACTATTGGCCTATTCTGTAAAAACATGTGACTGTTTTTGTACAAATACACACACACACACACACACACACACACACACATATCAGCAGGTAGGTAAAGGCAACACCTCAGTTTTCTGCCTACACGCTGCCATTCCTTCTTGTCATTGAAACAGAAGGCTAATTATTTTCTAAATAACCTGATAGTTTCCTCTACCGGCACAGGATCTTACTGAATATCATACACAGGGTATTGCATCTCAGAAACCAGCCCAATTGCTGTAACTTCAGCTAATGGAGACCACAGGCCATGTTGCAAGGTGCCTGCCTGGTGTTCTAGAGGATAAACCAGGGTACCAAGGGAATAACTAAATAATGGGAAGAGGAAAGAAATGCCACCTGGGCACCCTATTAGAACCTTATTAAACTAGATTTGTCTAAAAGAGTGCCTGTTAGGTCTACACCTAAGTTCATTTAGATCAGGAATGGGTATCCTATTCTGATGTTGTTGGGCTCCAGCTCTCATCTATTAGGTTGGTTCATTTTTCAGGATATTGTTACAGGAAAGTGCCATAGCTCAGTGGTAGAGCAGCTGCTTTGCATGCTGACGGTCCCAGGTTCAATCCCTGGCATCTCCAGGTAGGGATGGGAAGAACTCTCTGTCCTGTAATTGTGGAAAGCCACAACCATCCTGTCCTGAAATTGTGGACAGTCACTGCGCAAACAGTACTGTATGCTTGTGAAACAAGGACCACTTATAAACGCCATCTCCAACTCCTCAAAAGATTCCATCAATGGTGTCTCCAAAATTTTTTACACATCACTTGGGAAGACAGGTGAACTAATACCAGTGTATTGGAAGAAGCAAAGGTCACCAGTGTTGAAGCAATGATTCTTCAACATCAACTTCGTTGGACTGGTCATGTTGTGCGGATGCCTGATGATCATCTTCCAAAGCAACTACTCTATTCTGAACTTAAAAATGGAAAGCGTAATGCTGGTGGTCAACAAAAGAGGTTTAAAGACTCTATCAAGGCAAATCTTAAAAAAAAAAGTAGTTTAAACACTGACAACTAGGAAACATTGGCCTGTGAGTGCTCCAATTGGAGAACAGCCTTTACCAAAGGTGTCATGGTCTTTGAAGATGCTTGAACTCAGGACTCGAACTCAGGACGAAAGGGAGAAATGTGCTAAGAGGAAAGCACACTTGGCAAACCATCACTGTGATCAAACTATGTCCCCACTGTGGAAGGAATTGGCCTCCACAGCCACTTACAGACTCACTGTTAAAACTGTGTTTATGGAAGGCAATCTTACTCGGCTATGAGTGATCGAAGAGAAGAAAGAGAAAGAGATGGGACAATGATCTGATTCAGTCTAAGGCAGTGTTCCTATGTTTCATTTGTTCACTGAATCTGTTTCCTCATTTTTCCCAATGGTAGGGCCGACTCTGACAGGTTGTTGAAGTTACCTTTGAGATTTTGAGATTGAACAATGGGCGGTGGCATTGTACACATCATACATTTAAAGCACACTCCCCCCCCCAAGAATCCTGGGAACTGTAGATTGTTAAAGGTGCTGTAGCTTTGCAAGGGGTAAACTAGAGTTCCCAGGATTCTTGGAAGGCATCTGTGCTTCAAATATGCTTTTCATGTATGGTGTGTACATAGTTTTGACTAATGGAATTGTAGAGTTAGAAGGGACCACAAGGCCTGTATAGTCCAAACCCCGGGAGTGCAGTACTATTTTTCCCAATGTGGGGCTTGAACCCACAACCCTGAGATGAAATGTCTCCTGCTCTACTGACTGAGCTTAACATGAGTCAGGAAGATCCTTTTTTGGTGAAGCGTTAAACATCCTTTCATGCCAACTGGATGTTACATAAGCTGGTCAAAAATGGATAATATCCCACATATTTTCCTTTTCCTCCACAACTGAACACATGCACAAATAGAAAAGCTGAGGAAATTTGAAAATGGACACAATTTGAGCAATGGTTTAATGGGGGGCAATGCATAGATCCCTAGCTGTAGTTGCTTCTTGGTAATTTAAGCTGAAACCCTTAACTCAATGGCTTATTATATTCTTGGTTGAAAGGGGAAAAAGTGATGCTTAATTAATCTTTACAAAGTATTGCCAGACCTTTAATTAAAGGTCAGTCTAATAGTGCAAAACCACTCATAATGATTATGATTTTATTCTTGGCGTCCACCTTGGGTTGGAAATGATGAGACTGGAATATTTGAATAATGTTATTGCGGATCATCTGCTGACCAAGTTAAAGGTCATGAACTTCAGCCTTCTTCAACCTGGTGCCCTCAGATGTTTTGGATTCTAATTCCCACCAGACCCCAATAACATGGCTTGGGAAAGCCTAGCTTACAGTTTCTAACGGCTAGAAGAACACCTAGCATATTAAGGGTATATGATGGTGTGTGCGTGTGTGTATATCTATATATTTATCTATATTCCATAAGAACCCTAGGAACTCGCTAGGGCCAATATGCAAAGAACAAAATAATAATGAGCCAGATTCAATTTTATTGCGCCTTTTAAAAATGGCTTTTCTAGTTGGCTCCCCGAAAAGCTGGGTTTAATTCTCACTGCTCTGCTTGTGCCAGTCTCATTCTGGCAATAGTAGTGCAATATCCCATCAACATATAATGTACTAGAAAAAGGTTGTCCATGAGATGCATCCAATAAGGAGATAGAAGCCCCCAGTCGGGGGGGGGGGGGGAGGAAGGCACACCAAGGTAGCAGCAGAACATGAAACAATCGCACTCAGCAGAACTGAGGAAAGGTGAATATTCAGACACAAATTCCCATGCTGATTTTGACACATCTCCCTAGTATTTATACCCTACTGCATGGGAAGCCAGCATGGTGCCCTTCAAATTTTGTTGGGTTCCAACTCCCGCCAGCCCCAGGCAGGGTGGTCAATAGCCAGAAAACATGAGGGCACTACGCCCTACTTTATCTGACATGGTTAGTATTACATGAGGGAGGAGACTGGGGACACACTTGCTGGGCTTGGCCCTCCTGTCATATTTCTGTTGCCCAGCCTAGTCTCCTTCCACACATTGGAGGGGCAGGGGGAGATCTGGATAACATAAGAACATAAAAAGAGCCAGCTGGATCAGGCCAATGGTTCACCACCCTGTCCTCATCGTAGCCAACCAGAGGCCTGTGGGGAACCTGCAAGCAGGACTCAAGCTCAAGAACCCTCTCCCCTCCTGTAGCTTCCAGCAACTGGTATCAGAAACATTTCTGACTCTGACTGTCAGGGAACTGCCATCGGAGCCAAGGGTGGTGGTAAGGCTCCCCGATGACGCTGGAGAGGGAACCAGCAAGGAGAGAGGGAGAGCTTCCGCTGGGGAAGGAAATAGACGTGACGCCAGGGAGGAAGGGGAGGCTGAGGGAGCTTCGGAGGGAAGGCTCCGGGACTGTTCCAGCGAGACCAGCGGGGAGAGCACAGGACCTCCCCTTGGGACGCCCACTCTGCGCAGAAAGCTTCCGCGCAGGGAAGCTAGGCGGCGACTTGGCGTCAAAGAACTTTTATGTTGGAGGAAATTCAGGAAACGCCCACTGACGGATTCTGCCAGTGATTGAGACAGTCACGGAGTACTGACTGTCCAGCCAGGGGAAGGTTTTAACCAAACTACTCAGCTTGGAGCAGTTTGCGCCTTACGCACAAGCAACCCCAAACCCCATTACACTGACCATGGAGGCAAAACATAGCCAACATGCCTCGTTGACATCCTCCTCCGTGAATTTGTAGAATTCATTTCTAAAGCCATTCGGGTTGGTGGCCATGACTGTCTGCTGTGGGATTGAGTCCCTTAGTGTATGCATCTGTGTGAAGAAGGACTTTCTGTTTTGAATCATCCAATGGTCAGCTTCAGCTCACATGTTGCACAGTTTGAGAGAGGGAGGAAAGAAATAACATTCGCCTATCCCCTTTCTGTTGTCTTTGTCCATGGAGTTTTCTTGGCAGGGATACTGGAGTGGCTTGCCGGTTCCTGCTCCAGGTGGATCACATTTGGTCAAAACTCTCCACTATGACCTGTCCATCTTGGGTGCTCTGCTCAGCATAGTTCACAGCTTCTCTGAGTTATTCAAGCCCCTTCGCCACAGCAAGGCAGTGAGTTTGACCAAACTGCGGGAGGCAGTGGAAGACAGGAGTGCCTGGTGTGCTCTGGTCCATGGGGTCACGGAGAGTCGTACATGACTAAATGACTAAGCAACAACAATAGCATCCCCTTTCTCCATCATATGCATAGTTTTGATAACTTCTGCTGCAGAACATGGACAGTGGTAGGGCCTACCTAGCTGACCTGAAGGCAATGGGGAGGATCAGCAAGACAAGCTTTTCCTGTCATCCAAGCAAGGAAGAACGTCTGAACATAAATGAAATGACTGCAGAACTCCCCCTTTGTTATTTTTATCCCCGCCTCCATTTCTGTGTTGTTTCATGTGTTTTTATACCTAGATTTCAACCCCCTTGTGTCTGGGGCCTGTCCTCTGGCTCATTGTAAAGCACCAACTGCATGGATGGAGAGCCACATTAAATCTTCATCATCTGTTGTTGTTTTTTTTGGAGGGAAAATAAGTTTCAGAAATGGAAACTGAAGAAAATTCTCAACAGAAAGTTTGCATCTTCAATCTGATTTATTTGTTTATGTTCCTTCCCGCTCCTCCAAATGGATAACTCCTCAGGCACTCCTGATTCCACCACAGAATTCTAAACAGAGTATTTATGCCCAAAAAGCAACACAAACAAGATCCAGGCACTTAGCTTTTACCTCTTGTGGCTGAAACGCTGTGAACCACTTATGAATTATTCCCACGAGTAATTTTTGTAATCTTCACCCCTCCTTCCACTCCCCCCCTTTTTTGCAATTTCCTTAGCATACCTTGACTAACTATCTGTCTGTCTATCTATCTATCTATCTATCTATCTATCTATCTATCTATCTATCTGTTTATCTATCTATCTCTCCTAAATTAGGCATAAGCCAGCAATAGTATGTGTTGGACTCCCGTTTGTGAATAAATGAGATGTGCCGATGCCAAAATGTTGGTAAAAGGGGATTAAAGAGGCGAGGGCTGCTTTTTCCACCTCAGTGGTTTTGAGTTGCTATTAAGAGGGATGGATTAATATCAGATTCCTGGTATCTGCCTCCTCGCTGATATTGCTTAATTATCCAGATAAGTGATCAGAATCCAAGCATGAGCAGCATAAATACGAAGGACATCATCGCTTTATATGTATAAAATGTGTTTATTAGTTTAAGCATCATAAAAAAGCAGTGGCAAAGTGCTCGTTAAAGGTTACATTTAGAGCACTTTTTAGATGCTCGTTTTGGGTTAGTTACCCTCTGGAAAGAAAACTGTTGTTCATTTATTTGCTGAAAGGCACAGCCGTGTACTTAAGAGGCTCCTGTTGACACTGGACTTCATGCTCTGGTTTTTGCAGAGGGGGCTTTCCCTCAGCTCCCGATCCAATTATTTCACCTCCCTTCCATTTTCATTCTTGAAGCCCCCCTCCCCACCTCAGACCCTTACCCTCAGATTAAGAGGGTGGGCCTCTCAGCTTCCCTCGGGTTACATCAGAGGCTGCAAACATCTGGCATCCCAGCTCAAGCTGTGGAGGGAAGGGCCAGGTATTCCCAGACTGCTCCGCTAGGCCCAAAAGCTACTGTGTGGCAGCGTTTGCTCTGATTACTGGTAATTATCAGACAGTGACCCACTCTGGGCATGCATGCCTGAGGTCCTCAGAGGTTTGGCTTCATTTGCGACAGAGACAGAATCCTAAATTGAGGCTCAAGTTGAGTTAGTGAAATGCTCTCCCGATTCTCATTCTTTGCCGCTTCAATTTCAAAAGTCCCTGCTTTGGAAAACGCCACAGATAACATCATTCAAAGGAATTTTGAGGGAGGCCAAAAGCTAGCAAATAATAATAATAATCACCTGGTGGCGAAAAGTGGGACATAAATGTCACAGGCATTGGCAGATTTCCCCTCACTTTGTAGAAGGGTAGAATATCTTCTTTGCATGCAGATGGATGCTGGTTCAATCCACAGGGTCTCCAAAAAGAACTTCCTGATCTGAAATCCTGGAGATCCGTTGCCGGTCAGTGTGGACAACATTGAGCTGGATGGACCAATCGTCTGACTCCACATAAAAAATATGTTCCTGTGTCTCCACAGCTGCTATTAAGATTCCAGGGAGAAACTGGGCAAAGTGAAATGCAACTCATATCTCAGTGCCCATAGTTCAGCCTTGGAACAAGGCCCAAAGGCACTGGACACTGATACAGTGGTGCCCCACAAGACGAATGCCTCGCAAGACGGAAAACCCGCTAGACGAAAGGGTTTTCCGTTTTGGAGGTGCTTCGCAAAACGAATTTCCTATGGGCTTGCTTCGCAAGACGAAAATGTCTTGTGAGTTCCTGTGGGGTTTTTTCCCCTCCCCCCCTTTTTCTAAGCCGCTAAGCCGCTGATCCGCTGATCCGCTAAGCCGCTTATCCGCTGATCCGCTAAGCCGCTAAGCCACTTAACAGCTGATCCGCTAAGCCGCTTATCAGCTGATCTGCTAAGCCGCTTATCCGCTGATCCGCTAAGCCGCTTAACAGCTGATCCGCTAAGCCGCTTAACAGCTGATCTGCTAAGCCGCTAAGCCGCTTAACAGCTGATCCGCTAAGCCACTTATCAGCTGATCCGCTAAGCCCCTAAGCCGCTAATAGCGCTAATCCGCTAAGCCGTCAATGGGCTTGCTTCGCAAGACGAAAAAACCGCAAGATGAAGAGACTCGTGGAACGGATTCTTTTCGTCTTGCGAGGCACCACTGTAATCGAACCATAGAATTATAGAGTTGGAAGGGATCCCGAGGGTCATTTAGTCGAAGTCCCTGCAATGCAAGAATCTCCACTAAATCATCCATGAGAGATGACCATCCAGCCTCTGCTTAAAAACCTCCAATGAAGGCAAGTCCACCAACTTCCAAGCGAGTCCATTCCACTGTTGAACAACTCTTACTGTTAGAAAGTTCTTCCTGATGTTGAGTCTGAATCTCCTTTCTTGTTACATGAAGCCATTGGTACAGGACATAGCCCCAGAGCAGGAGAAAACAAGCTTGCTTCATTTTCCACGTGACAGCCCATTTTTATTTTGAATGTGGCTATCATATCTCCTCTTGGTGCTCCTTTTTTTTTGTCACTGTGAACATACCCAACTTCCTCAAGCATTCCTCATAAGGCTTGGTTTGCAGACCACTGATCATCTTGGTTGCCCTCATTCCAGCTTGTCAATATCCTTCTTGAGAGCCAGTGTGGTGTAGTGGTTAAGAGCGATAGTCTCGTAATCTGGGGAACCAGGTCCGCGTCTCCGCTCCTCCACATGCAGCTGCTGGGTGACCTTGGGCCAGTCACACTTCTCTGAAGTTTCTCAGCCCCACTCACCTCACAGAGTGTTTGTTGTGGGGGAGGAAGGGAAAGGAGAATGTTACCTGCTTTGAGACTCCTTAAAGGGAGTGAAAGGCGGGATATCAAATCCAAACTCCTCCTCCTCCTCCTCCTCCTCCTCCTCCTCCTCTTCTTCTTCTTCTTCTTCTTCTTCTTCTTCTTCTTCTTCTTCTTCTTAAATTGGGGTGCCCAGAACTGGACACAGTACTCCAGTTATGGTCTGCCCAACGCAGAAAAAAATGGTCCTATTACTTCCCTTGATCGGGACACTATACTTCTGTTGATAAAGTGATGTCTTCTGTCAACGTGAAGGTTAACAGGAAGGGCCGTAGCTCATTGACAGAGCATCTGTTGCACTCAGGTCCTGCTTTCGGGCTTCCCATAGGCATCTGGTAAACTGCTGTGAGAATAGGATGATGGACAAGGTGAGCCATTGGCCTGATCCACCAGGCTTCCCTCGTGTTCTCCTTTGCCAAGAAGGGAACAGTTTCGGCTTAAGATTTTGGAAATACAGCACAACTCATCCTCTGTCAATGAGAGATGATCACACCTTCATCCTTCATCCTACAATGAAGAGGAAGACACACTTTAAAGACAGAAGTTGTCCTGTGTACATGGAGGGAAGATTGGCACTTCTTGTAGATTGAAAGACAAGTACCGCAAGTTTCTAAGAAAGAACTGTTATTTGTTTATTTATCTTTTAAAATAATTCGGTGTCATCCTTCAATTAAAAAAATAAGAACCCTGAAAGCAGTTTACAACAAAATCTAATATATATATTATTTAATAAAAACATATTAAACGAAAACTAGTAATTAAGGTAGTGTTCAACAGAAATAAAATCACAGTAATTAAAAAACCTTCCTCTTCCCAGGAATGGAGAGAAAAAAAGAGGTGTTCACTCTAAAATCAGAAGAATCTGGCTCCATCAATGTGTTTGCACTGTACCAAGCACCCTGCTGCTGTCCACCTTCACAGCATGAAACAGTGACCCTCCTGCCCGGAAACCAGTTTAGCAGATCCACCCCACCTGGCAGAGGTACTGAGTTCTGCACAACTCAGCCACAAAGTTCACTGGGCCTCTTAAGCTTACCTACCTCACAGGGTTGTTGTGAGGATAAAGGGAAAAGAGGGAGGACCATGCCTGCCACTTTGAGCTCTTTGGACGAAACGTTGGATTGAAATGCTGTCATATTACGTTATATGTATATATACATGACTGAATTAAAATAAACCAGCAAAAGCTGTACCATGTGTCTCCTTGACTGTATATTTTGTCACTAAGCTACAGATCCACCTATAGAAATGGATGCACATGTTTAATTGCTAAGGTAAAACACCTCCCGACCACAGTAATTACTCTACTCGGCAAGACCGAAATTTTTGCACTTCTCAAAGCAAATACTACCACCTGGGGCTGAGATCATGCCAGAATCCATGACCTAACGAAGGTCGGTCGGTGCCCTCCTTGCATTGAAAACATGCTCCAGAAACCTTGAGGTTGCAGCTGTATCTAATTAGTTTAATTTTCTCCTCGGCTTCAGTGTCAGTCCAGCAGAAGAGGGAGGGCACATTGTACAACAAGAGTCCTTTGACTGCTGGTGACCATCTTCTATTTAAAAAAATAGAACATTGAAACACACGTCTTAAGAAAGTTAAATGCAGAGTTAAAACAAAGGGAGAGCAAATGCTAAGAAGCAAGGACATGCAAAGTGTCTTGAGTGCCAGCAGATTAATAGAAATCTAGGAATGCAACGTGAAGGTGTAAAAGTGACAGCTTTTTATATAAGTAGTGTGGTATAGTGGTTGGAACAGCTGTTGCCAGCCTTGTGCACACCTCCCCAGATTATTACAACTCCCACCAGCTCCAGAAGTAAGTTGTAGCTCAAAACCTTTGGACGGCACCAGGCTAGCAAAAGCTGGATTATAGAGTGTCAAACTCTGACCTAGGAGACCTAGGTTCCACTCCCTGTTGTGTAACTCACTGGGAGTCCAGTCTGTCTTTCCAGCCTACTTGTTGTGAAGATAAAATAAGAGCAGCAAAGGGCCTTGAATGCCACTCCAAGCTGCTTAGAAGAAGGTTCACCTGTGGCTTCTTGTTCCACTATACTTTTTAGGGTCCTCCAATTGTCCAAAGAAGATCATGGAGAGGACAAGTTGTGCTGCAGAGAATAGGGGAACCTACAGATATCAGTTCCTGCCTCTTCCAGGACTTATGAATGGATCTCTGCTCCTGGAATATCTGGTTCCAACCTTAGTGTCCTTTAAGAAACCACTGAAGAATTTATGTGTGGACAGTCCAATATAAATCCATCACTAATGCACTACTATTGGATCAATGACACAATGCAGAATACACCTACAAAAAAGCCATCAGTCTGGAGGAGCCTACATGCTTTATGTACCCCATAACAGACTTTAGATGAGTCCCACTGATTTCACTTTGCTGGCTGTCCACAGACCACCTCATGGTGAATTTCTGCCTGACACATCTATATTGAAAAGTACTTTTACTTGTCTGGTTCTAATTCCAAAGAATCAGACATACTATCTGTTGTTTTACACACACACACAGAGAGAGAGAGAGAGAGAGAGAGAGAGAGAGAGAGAGAGAGAATTGGATGTTAAGCAATGTGCAGTCAGTGCTGGCATGAATTTAAAAAGCTAAAATTAAAAATGCAAGAAACTGTACCATGGGTGCTATTTGACTGAGGTGTGTGTGATTTCACGTACCATCTTCCTCTGAACTCACCCGAGTGATACAGGTCATCCTTTCCCTTGCATCTTGTCAAATGCTTTGGGCCCCTCTGGGATGACAAGCACAATAGAAATCTGGATGGTGATTGTACAATCCTTTCCTTGTATTGCTAATTTCCTCCACTTCTAATGTCTTGGTTAGATTAGGTTCTCTCCAGAGCCCTTATCAAGTTGAGAAACTTTTTAAAAAACTAACAAAAAGTTTCCTTTACAGGTAAGACAGTTTGAAAGTCATTGTTCTTAAAAGCACCATTTGACTCCCACTCATCCACATATTTTTTTATAAAGGACAAGATGGATTAAAAACAAAAACAAAAGGTGTGTAAGTATTCAGATGTGTTCAGTATGGATAGTCCAGTGAGAACTGCAAACTTTTCAATATCTCCAGGGTTGCAGACAGAGACCCATCTGAGGTCTACCTGGAGAGGTCAGGAATTGACCTTCTACATGCAAAGCAGGTATCACTGAGCTACAGCTCTTACCCTTGAATGGAAAAGGTGTGGGGGAACCACAGGCGAAGAGCCTAAATTAAGGTTACCAGATTTTTTTCAAAGAATACGGGGACACTTTTTTTTTTTGAAAAGTGAGAAAAAAAGTGTTTTTTTTTTTAAAAAAGGTTTGTTTGTTTTTTTTAAAAAAGAAGTAATATCTTCTCTTCTGTGGTCTCCTTTCTTGCATGGGCTTCCTCTGGGTCCTGGCCTGCTTTCTTGGAGTACTAGCCACCATGGAGTAGGCTCGGGTTGGGCCTGGGATTGGCCACGTGCCCTTGCCCTCCCAGTACTCTCCTACCTCTCCTCCTCAGTGGCAGCGGTGGCAGCAGCAGCGTGGCAAGGTCAGGGCTCCCCTCTTTTTTCTCCTTCCTCTTTCTCTCTCTTCCTGCTCCTTCTCCTCTCCTCCTTCTCCCTGCATCGGCTCTGGGGTTTTCCTGGCCCTGGAGCACCTCTGGGCAGTCGGCTGGGTGGCCGGGCGCTCTTGCTCCCAGCTCGATTTGGGTCACAGGGTGTGTGTGTCAGCGGTTCCCCCAGTTGATGTGCCGGGTGTCCCCGGTTCTCCCTCGGCAGTGGCAGCAGCAGTCTCAGCAGCCCGGAGCCAGCCTGTAGTGCACTTGGCTCTGGCTGGCTTCAGGAGCTGCTCACTGCTGTGGCGCCCGCCATTTTGCCTTGCCGGAAGTGCTCATATGATGTGTCTTGTGCCGTTGAACCAATCACACAACATTCATTCCCTACTAATAAATCTACAACACTTAAAATATAAATCCAGGGACATTCCGGGGACGGATTTTGTCCAGGGACAGATTTGTAAATTGGAGGACTGTCCCTGGGAAACGGGGACATCTGGTAACCCTAACCTAAATGCCTTAGGCTTATGGTGCCTGAAAGTTCTCGCAGCAGCCAACTAGATGCTCATAGGAAGCCTCAAAGCAGGACCACTTTTGACTCCGAACATGTAGCATGCAGAAGCACATGGCCTCAGACAGTGAAGGTGAAGAATAGCCATCCTCTTTTGATGCCTTTAAAAAAATGCATTAATGGCCACCCTACCTCCCAGGTCCATCCATTGCCAAATAACCTTAAACGAAGACTGCTTCCCCTTTTCATAACATCACTCATCTCTGAATACAATGTGACGAAGATGATGATAAGGGCATTCATCTACCTAATTACAATCTGTCCTCCTTCTGATGTGACAATTTGGGTTAATTTCCAAAGATCCTCTGCTTTCTGTAACCTGAAATGATATCACTATATACCCAAAGCCCAAAAGGAATCTGGATTCCTCTCCCCTCCATGCTGCCCGCCTTTTCTCCAGGGGGGGAAATAATAACACAAATTCTTCCCTTTAACAAAACCATCTTTTGATTGGTGTAAGTGAGAGCCATTACCTTTCTACATTCTGCTTTCCCACCTTCTATGGCAGCCTTCTCCAGCAGCGTTAACACATCTCAATTTATGAGCCTCATGTAGCAAGGGTCAATGTATTAATATGTTAATAATGCAATGCTTTGCCAATTATGCTGGGGGGTTTTATGTAGAGCCTCAATTAATTATGTTATAATATTTTGATGGCAGGCTGATTGCTAGCGTTGCATAGCTGCAATGTTAAATGTTTAGAAGATGATAGACTGGGATGCCTTAATGGCCATGTGGTTCAGTTTAAGGATAAAAAGGTGATCTGGACAGAGATAACACTTTTATGGGCTGTGCTGCAATATGTTTCATTTGGGATCTGCTGTGACAGCAGGATTAAAGATTTTGCTTATTATAAGAAATAGCTTCATTCCTTCCTTCGAGGATGGGATGTTAGTCACAAAAAATGAATATTGCAATTTTTAAAATAAAAATTAATCATTGCCCTGCTGTCTTCTCTTCACCACATTCCTAAAGTGGACCTCCCCCCAACCCCCCCATATCCACTGAATTTTTTTTTTTGGGGGGTGGAGTTAGTAGTCCCATCTGGGGAACGAAGCCTGGCCAATTTCAGGCAAAGTGGCACAGGTTTTGGAGTGTGTTCTTTGCACCTTTAAATGATGCTTTTCTCTTTGGTTTTGTAGGCAATTTGCATTGATATAGATATTTCAAATTTCAGAGGCACCCTGTGCAAAGCCAGCATTTAGCATCCCCTCACCTCTCACCTCCAGACCTCCTCAGTTCACTATGGCATAGTTACGATATCCTGCAGCGCCACCTAAGCTTGGTGCCTGGTGTGGCAGAGAGCCAGTGTGGTGCAGTGGTTAAGCGGAAGGCTCATAATCTGGTGAACCGGGTTCGCTTCCCCGCTCCTCCACATGCAGCTGCTGGGTGACCTTGGGCCCGTCACACGTCTTTGAAGTCTCTCAGCCTCATTCACCTCACAGCGTGTTTGTTGCGGGGGAGGAAGGGAAAGGAGAATGTTAGCCGCTTTGAGACTCCTTCAGGTAGTGATAAAGCGGGATATCAAATCCAAACCCTTCTTGTTGTTGTTGCTGCGCTGCCCTAAATCCGCCTCTGGATACGATCCTGCGTTGTGCTTTTCTTTGTGGACTGGCTTCTGCTCCTTCACAAGCAGCTTCCGATGCTGGGAAGCCAGTCACAGAGCAGGAGGAGCTAGCTCTGAACAGGATCTGACTCTGAGTAGTGCTGCTTCTCAAAACTGCTTGGACAGCATCACCTGCCTCGCCACAGGGTTTATGCTTACCCCACAAGTGTCCTGGGAAAAACGGGGCATCTTGATTTTCCCCACGAGAGCATGGTGGGCATTTGGGGCTCTGTGATCTTGTGTGGGTCACATGACTCAAACAGGGGCACAGACAGGAAGACCCACATCCTGTTTTGGGGACTGAACATGTTGGAGGGCATGATTAATGCTTCCACTTGAGAGCTGTTGAGATTGACCCTGAGTGAATGTGACTATGTCAGGCAAGAAGTGTGCTGGGCTTAACTTCCCCCAGGTAGGTCTCAGCCCTCTTTGTGTACTTTTACCCCCACCTGCCCCTCCTTCCTTCCTTCCTGTTGCCCTGCCCTCAGAGTCCTAGGTGGTCAAAAATATCTCTGATGTAGGGATTGTGACTTCAGAGTCATGTCTCATCTGAAGCAAATGCAGAACACTACAGTGGTACCTCGGGTTAAGTACTTAATTCATTCCGGAGGTCCGTTCTTAACCTGAAACTGTTCTTAACCTGAAACACCACTTTAGCTAATGGGGCCTCCTGCTGCTGCCGCACCACTGGAGCACGATTTCTGTTCTCATCCTGAAGCAAAGTTCTTAACCCGAGGTACTATTTCTGGGTTAGCGGAGTCTGTAACCTGAAGCGTGTGTAACCTGAAGCGTATGTAACCCGAGGTACCGCTGTACTGTATAGAGTCATGAGAACTTCATAAGGCACAAAGGCTTGTCTGTATTACCAGCATTGCATTTGCAAAACTGGAGTTTGCTTGTACGCAAGTATTTCTTCCTTGAGAAGTGATACTGCATGTATATTCTGAGTGGGTCTGGTCTGTTTCCCCATCACGCAATAAGGCCTAGACTCTGAAAGGGCTATGTCTCAGTTGGGGCTTCTAGGAACGTGTGCTACAAACCCTATAAATATTTATAAGCCATTCAGTCTAAAGACCTTGTAGTTCCCGTTCTGAAGGAACACACACAAATATCAGATGAAATAGACACCCTTTCCCCAGGGAATATTACCAAAGGGCTAATAAAATTAACGCCAAACCGCTGAGTTCTAATATTATGTATTCTCAAGACTTATTTATAATTCAGTAAATGAAATCCAGTTGCACACAATATAATGGATAGAACCCATGCTGTGTTTATCACTTAAAAGGGGTAGAGAATTGCTTGGAATTTTAAAGCACATCCTAAATTTTTTGCTTAAGTGGTTTTAGTGATCTCATCTTTACTTTTCTGGGATGGGGGTTGTGTTAGTCATACTCATGACCATGGCTGAACACCAAAAAGGTTGATATTTTGTTAGGGCAGAATAGGTAGAGCCCCATGTTCTTGTAAGTAATTAATATTATTGAACATTACAAACGGAGATATTGGTGACATCCATATCATACAAAGAGCACAACTGCCGACAGGAGTGAGGACTTGTCAGCATCTAACACCTGTGCTCAGAGATCTGCAACTCTTTGAAGCCAAAATCCGGGATGCCATCTTCCCAGACACCATCATCCTGTTTTTTACTGCAAGAACACGACAGCCATTTTGATTGCCATATCCCCCCCCCCCCGCAAAAGCTGCTTTTGGGGCACAGCAGCTGATAACATACTTTTTGTGGCACCCCGTGATATCACAGTCCCTTAAAAAAGCACTTTGGGGGAGGGATTGGTGTTGTGAAATCATGTGAGATCACAGTAACCAAAATGGCCGCCTATCTTTCATGATAAAAAACAGGATGTCCTAGTTTTTCAAGGACATTTGTGGGATATGCTGCTTTGGTTGCTGATTTGCTACTGGGTCAGGTTTAAGGTATTGCTGTTAGTATATAAAGATCATAAGAACTTGGGACCAGTTTACCTATGATTGCACTCAACCTCTTTGATCAGCAGAATTGGCATTGTTACAGCTACATGATACCTGTTCCACATTTGTTAGGAACTTGATTGCTTTGTGTTGCAGCGCTTATACTTTGGAATTCCCTGTCTATTGATATCAAGCACATATTCTTTTCAGTGCCTGCTAAAAAAACTTTATTGTGCTGTGGTGTAAACCACTGAGCCTCTGGGCTTGCCGATCGGAAGGTCGGTGGCTCGAATCCCTGTGACGGGGTGAGCTCCTGTTGCTTGGTCCTAGCTCCTGCCAACCTAGCAGTTCAAAAGCACGTCAAAGTGTGAGTAGATCAGCTCCGATGAGAAGGTAAATGGCATTTCCGTGCTCTGCTATGGTTTCGCCAGAAGCGGCTTAGTCTGCGGACAAACGCCGGCTCCCTCGGCCAATAAAGCGAGCTGAGCACTGTAACCCCAGAGTCATTCAGGGCTGGACTTAACTGTCAGGGGTCCTTTACCTTTACCATTACCCAACTGCTTAGAAATGCTGTTGTGAATTTTAATCTGTTTTAATGGTTTAACCTTTTGTATGCTTTTGGCCCAGTATACCTGAAGAAGTGTCTCCACCAGACACTGAGGTCCAGCTCTGAGGGCCTTCTGGTGGTTCCCTCTCTGCAAGAAATGTGGTTAAAGGGAACCAGGCAGAGGGCCTTCTCGGTAGTGGCACCCGCCCTGTGGAACGCCCTCCCACCAGATATCAAGGAAATAAACAACTATATGACTTTTAGAAGACATCTGAAGGCAGCCCAGTTTAGGGAATATTTTAATGTTTGATGTTTGTTGTGTTTTTAATATTCTGTTGGGAGCCGCCCAGAGTGGCTGTGGAGGCCCAGCCAGATGGGTGGGGTATAAGTTGTTGTTGTTGTTGTTGTTGTTGTTGTTGTTGTTCTTCTTCTTCTTCTTCTTCTTCTTCTTCTTCTTCTTCTTCTTCTTCTTCTTCTTCTTCTCTTTTATTGATTCTTATTGCTTTAGCTTTTTGTAAACCATTTTGAGGGTTGTCATTTTTTATTGATTCTTATTGTTTTCCCTTTTTGTAAACCAATATGGTTATTATTGTTTTAAAAAATCAACTAACTAAAAAAAACAACTAACTAAAAAAAACAACTAAGTAAAATAAAACAAAATGCAAGATAAAATACATTTAAAGTACACTGAACATTTCTACAAGCTCCGTTTCCCAGGCTCTCAAGCACATGCGACTCTTGTCATAGCATAATTAGAAGCACCAGGAAGGACCAGCCTAGACCTCATTTCTTCCCCACTGCCGCCACAGCAAGAGTGGGTGAGAGCAGCAAGGGAGAAGAGAGGAAAGGAGAACATACATAATGCAACCTAAGCTTGAGGAGATTTACTGTGGGTTGTGAAAGGATAGCTGCCCTAGTGTTTGGAATACAGGTCCACTTTAAGAACATGCCAAAAATTCATAGTCAGAAAGGGATAGCTCCAATGCTTTTTGACACTGCTAATTCTCATGGATATGATATTTGGCCAACAAATGCTGTCATTTCTCTGCATTTAAAATCTCGGTCAAAATCAGTGCATATTTCTAATAAGCAGCTTGTTACTTTGAGGACGCCAGCTACCCGCCACTAGATGTGACCGATATATAATTTCTGTGCAAAGCCGGGGATTTGGGTAGCAAGAGGACCTGTGGAATTATGCAGTCAGAGGTGGATTTTCGCAGATTCTTTGAAAGCAGGACAGCCAGGGCGCCTGCTGCTTTCTGGTCATCCCCTTGCAAGAATGCCGACTTTCTCCTGCCTGCAATCGCATGTATAGAATTACAGACAGATAGAGGTCAGCTTGAAGATTTGCGTTTCCATAGGACTTTCTTATCCTTCCCTTGCCGAAATTGGCTCTGAAGTGCCGCGGATACATGGGGGATCCTTGTCCTTTCTGCTTTTTGATGGGTTCTGAGGCATAAAAACCTCTGCAGCCTCTTCGTTCAAGATCCCAGGATGGATTTGAACTGCAGTTGGAGAGGTGAAAGGCCCAGATAACATGTGCAGTTGTCTTCCCCCAAAACAGCTGGAGCAGCATCCGTATCTTTTGTTCTGCATGCAGCTCAGCCACACTTTATTCTAAAAGGAGGAGAAATGGGCTGCTTCACAGGCAGGGCTTCCATCCTCCTCTTTTGTTCCCCTCCCCGTCTTCCTCCTCCTCTCAGATAATAGCAAAGTGTCTCTAATTCAAACCAACTGAACTAATTGGTCCAAAAAAGGATGTTAGCAGCCCAGTCTACTAGGCTGTGTTCAAAACAATTGTTAGCAATCAATAAATCCTGCCGGATTGTTTGATTTCATTAAAGATGTATTTGTTAACTAAGCAGCTGGCACCCAAACAGCTGCTTTAAATAGGGAGAAATTGCCATGTTCTGTTTTAGCGTGTTCTTTGCTATTTTCTTTGCACACTTCCGGAGACAATACCTACCATAAAATTAAAAATAAAAAAAAAATGACAAGGAAATTCAGGCTGTCAGGGTTAGAATTATGGCAAGTCAATGAAAAGAGGGTGCCAATATCAACACTAAATTAGGGAATGGGGAGAAAATTGATCCGGTTTGCATTTAAAGTCAACCCTTCCTAATTCACACTTTCTGAAGCAAACCTAAACACTGTCATCTTTTGAAATTCATGCTTCTTCCTATTTTGCAGTGCTGTTCCCCAACCAAGTAGTGTGCACAGCAATGCATATACTAGGATAAAGTGTGCATAGAAATGCATCTATTACAGTGGTACCTTGGGTCACAGATGCTTCAGGTTACAGACTCTGCTAACCCAGAAATAGTACCTTGGGTTAAGAACTTTGCTTCAGGACGAGAATAGAAATTGTGCAGCGGAGGCGCGGTGGCAGCGGAAGGCCCACTAGCTAAAGTGGTACCTCAACTTAAGAACAGTTTCAGGTTAAGAATGGACCTCCAGAACAAATTAAGTTCTTAACCTGAGGAACCACTGTATTAGTGAAAATAACATACAGAAACACATTGTATTAGTTGAAATTGCTTTGCAGAAATGTGTATGTTAGGAAAAATTGCATACAAACACGGGTATATTAGGAGGAATTTGCATCAAAATACTAATGAATCTGCATGAGGACTTTGTATTATTAAAAATAACCACAAACTGTTGTGGAAATGCAAAGAGCTGAATTTAAGATTGAGGAAAAAGGAGAAATTGAGAGAAACTGAAATGGACAGCTTCACCTCTCCTTAGTTTGGATGGGACATTACTGAACTTAACTTATGCTCAGATTGGAATGCAGTTCACAGTCTGCTTTAATTTTATGATGCAAATGTATTTGCTAAAACATGCTAAACAAAGCCTATTCTATCAGAAAAATGAACATTTTAAGGGACAAAGCATACAAAATGTGTAAAATACAGGAAAGTGCATACACAAATGCATATCATTTAAATGTGGTTTGTTTGTTTTTTGCTCATTTGTTTCTTATCATAATCCACAATAAATGCGACAGAACATGGATGAGAAAACTGATCTTATCTTTGGCGGCGGGGGGGGGTGTGGAATTCTGATGGTGCAAACTCTTTGACAGTGGAATGGACCGCATTGGAAGGTGAGAGGCTCTCTTGTGTGTCAGAGGTTTATATGCAGTAGCAGGACAATCCACCTATTTGTGTGAGTTTTCACAGAGATCTGACTCAGCTCAACATCCACACCTGGCCTTTGGTTATATTTCAATATCCAGTGTCTATTGTGGTCCCTTTCTGGCAAACCATAAGGAAAACAAGACAGTAGACTTCTTTAAAAAAAAAAAAGATAAAGAAAAAACCAAAACGTTTCTATACCTCTGTAGTCTCTCTCTCTCCCCCACCACCTTAGTTGAGATTCCTGCATTACAGGGGGTTGGACTAGATGGCCCTCAGAGGGTCTGCTAACTCTACATTTCTATTATTCTCCCTCCCTCCCTCCCTCCCTCCCTGTAAGATTTCATTTCATAGAGGCAGAAAAGTTTCTATAGAACTTTCCATTCATCTCTAAGATCTTAGGCCCTGCAGTGCTGACCCCTCCTCTAACATGGTGCTCTCTTGGCAGCAAGTAAAAATTGTCGTACGACGAATGCAAAAAAGAATCTGGCATAGATGATCTAGCTCAAAACTGCTTGACAGGGAACAGGGACTACTTAAAAGGAAAGGTGCTCTAAAGCATCCTTTTCTCTTCCTCCCACCCCCGTCCTTTTTTGTGTGTGCCTGTTTCATGACTTTTGTGGTATTGTAGGCTTTTGGGCCACATGGCAGTGAAGTGCTCTGAAGCCTGGCTTTTAATATGCTCTGAAAGACCAAAGGCTTCCTGTGTGGGCAGGGCTGGGGGCGGGAGACAAGATGGGTTATCTGTAAGGGCTATGATGAAAATGCCCTGCAACACAAAATTACTGCATTCGCAACAACAGCAGCGATCAAAGAAGGTTTGAGTAAACTAAGCCTGTCCGGAACGCCTTTGAGACATGTACCTAGTCAAAATCTGCTTTGCGGTATTTTCCTACAGTCAAGCAGTATATAAATTTAATGAAATGATAATAGCAACAACAACAATAATAATTTCCAAAAGGAACTGATGGATGCAAAGAAAGCACCATCCAGAACTATGCAGTTTCTTAGGGGAAGGGTCCCCATGTTGTCAACCACACCAGTGTGTTTCAAATAGTGCCCGTAGCAGACATTGTGTTGGGTTGGTGGTGCTCACCTGACCTCTAGTGGGTTGTGTTGCTGCTGCTTACCAGGAGGAGGAGGAGTGGCAAGATGGCAGGGAGGCTAGCATGGTGCAAACATACTGGCAGAGCCAATCTGGTGCTCCCGTTGTTGCGTTTGCATCACACCGCCCTCAGCACCATCCTGACCCTCCCTCTCTACTCCTTGGTAGGCAACAGTGATGTGACCAATTGGAGGTCAGGTGAGTTGCCACTGCATGCCATCAACTGTTGAGTCGTGTTGTATTTGTTCTGTTCTCAAATTTCTCTTCTCAGTGAAATCCTCTGTGAAAGAGACCTCCATTTTTCTCCCTCTTTCCCATGACTCATGAAAATTTATTTTGAATTTAGGAGAGTGTGTCATTCTGAGCTTACTTTTGAGGCAACCAAGGATAGCACATGTGCTTTTCTTTCCAGTAAATATTTTTTCCAAGCCTCCCCAGTTGATCACTCTTCTCGATCTGGAAAAGTGTGATGGGAGGTGTTACTTCACAGAGTCTTCCTTTGAGAGGTGCATAAAAAACCCTGCGCTCCACCCATGATAATGTCACCGACATTTTCTCTCCCCTTCTCAGATGCAGTTTAAATGATAGGGAACCGTAAGCAAAAATGCAGGAGAAACTTTTAGCATTGCACTAGTTTTCAATAAACCCAATAGCGATCCAAATTTACAGGTTCCAGTTTGGATGACATGCCTGAGGAATGTCAAGGATAGCAAACAGGTTTTTGATAGGACTACATACACTTCTAAAGCGAGTGGAGAAATTAACCAATGATATAATATGAACCATGTGCGGTTTCTGGAATGAAGGCACTATACTGTTGAATCCCTGACAATGACAGTATTCCAGCAATGGGAGGGGAGGGGGAACTGGACAGAACCTTAAACACTTCTTTGCTTATGTAGAAAACCTTCAACCTCTAATTTCAATGAATGAGACACAAAAGACTCACCAGTCCTTCACTAGAATTATGTATGCAATTAGATGTACAGAGCTCTCTTTGATTTCCTGAACTTGCATGTATACTGAAATGCCAGCTTATACAAGAGTTGTCACCTTTTAATCTATGGAAGATTCAGCCATTCACTATATCAAAGGGGCAAAGAGACTGGGATACAAAGGGACATATTGAAATCATGTAAAATAGCTGATTTTTATTCACATTGATTTGGAGAGGAGTCAAAGTCTCGTGGTAAGGTGTGTGCTTTGCAAGAATGAGGTCTAACACTGATCAGTTTCTACAAATGGCCATATACTAAATCAACTAAATTATTGCAAGTGGAACAATTTCTGCTCATGTAACAACCCTCCCCCCATTTCCTCCTCCCACTGAGCAGAATTGGAAAAGGTGCAGTGGGGAGGGAAGGGCGATCTTATTTTGTATGAACAGAAGACATTTTGCTGAAACAATGACTTAGCTGGATTCAGACTTCAATCATTCAACCCTTAAAACTTATATTTCCAGCACTGAAGGGGAGACAGATGGAAATCTGCTTGGATGCATAATTCTCTCTCTCTCTCTCTCTCTCTCTCTCTCTCTCTCTCTCACACACACACACACACACACACACACACACACAGGAGAAGACAATTTTGGTCCGTAATTGTTCTGCATCTTACAGAATGAGCTCCTAAAAAGTGATGGAGATCGATCAGAACACATTCTATAAAAAAGAACTACCAAAAGAATTGTTTTCATTTATTTATCGTAGAAAGCTAGACACCCCAACCCCCACATATCCTGGCTGATGGGCTACACTGTGTTGTCACTTCAGAATCTGTCTTTCATGCATGCTGATCTGATTCAGTATGATGGGCACAATATATGTGATGCCACAATGCAGTGCATCACTTGGAAAATAGAACACATGATTACAAAGGAGAGGGAAAGCAACAAAGTCTATGACCATTTGGGGATGCTCTTGGGAGAATACGGTTTTTCCACCCACCTGGAAAACATGACTCCATTTTTTTAATGCATGGAACACATTTTCCAAGTGAATCTGTTAGCTACCCACAGATGATTAGGCCATTTCACTCCAAGACTTTTCAGATAATCGATTTATCTCAGTTTTCTCAAAGCAGAAGTCTTCAGGTTTTGAATGAATAAGGGAAGACGCTGTGATGTGGGCTGCTTGTAGGAATGAGGCCAAAACCTTTGATTTGGTATTCAGGTTTTCCAAAATGAATTATACACACACCCACAAGGAACTCACTGCAAGGTAAAATCAATTTCAATTTTCCCTTTTCCTGGGTTGTTGTTGGTTTTTTTAACTGTCCCACTTCCCAAACACTGAGATATGATGACCGTTGTTCTTGTGATGAGATCTGGATCATAGATCATCATCACACAGCTACTATCCCCAGAGTTTTTTCTTTTCTTTTCTTTAAAAAAATAGAAAACTCCATACACAACCAAACCATTTTCAGACTGTATATAGATGTGACATCTGGGTGGTCACTGTGAGAACAGGATGCAGGATGAGATGGGCCATTGGCTTGATCCAGCAGCTCCTTAAAATGTCTCCTTCTTGCACATGTTTGTACATAATTCTATGATTCTGTGATTGTTTTCATTGGTCCTGAAATTTGTCCCTTCTCCCAGATGTTGAGTCTCTTTCTTCCACACTATTTTTATTTGTCTGAAACAACACAACCTGGGAAGGGGGAAATGAATTTGTAACTGACTGTTAAGAACAGGAGAAATGCCTAAAATCTAACTGAGTGGCATCCATTGAGGGTGTGCAGTGGCTCCCTGCAAAATAAAGCGAATCAAGGTTATCTGGAGTTGTCTATGCTACTGAATCAGACTGCAGCATTAACAAGGTGTGTTGAGGCGGATTAGGAAGTGCTCGACCTTGTATGGAGATCTGCTGCTTCAGACCTCTCCACCCTGCTTTTCTTATCTGAGAAATGAAACCAAGCTGACTATCGAAATCTTAGGTGCTCCAGTGGGGCAGGCATGGAGAAGTGGGAGGTGAGCTCTTGTTTTAATACATTTACCTCGGGTTACAAACACCTCAGGTTACAAACACTTCGGGTTACAGACTCCACTAACCCAGAAGTAGTACCTTGGGTTAAGAACTTTACCTCAGGATGAGAACAGAAATTGTGCACCAGCAGCATGGCAGCAGCGGGAGGCCCCATTAGCTAAAGTGGTACCTCAGGTGAAGAACGGTTTCAGGTTAAGAATGGACCTCCGGAACGAATTAAGTATGTAACCAGAGGTACCGCTGTATTCCTTCATTCAAATTATATCCTGCCATTCCTCCCAAGGGGACTGCTTTGACAGACAGGTCTAGCTTTTAATCACAGAGAATTAGTTTCCCAGTGCACTCCAATCACAATGACTTGGGGGTGGGATTTTGACTATTTAAGACAGCTGATTTGCACAAGTAAAATTTCTCAAGATCCACCCAGGAAACTTTAGTACAGGGCACCTTCAATTTTTATTTTATTTTTAAACCATACACACACATACACACACACACACACAGAGAGAGAGAGAGTCTGGCCTTGCACTCCACCCATCTTTCTGAAATTTGGCAGGCTTTCGTCTCTCACCATACTTGTGATTTCCATCCAGTTCTGGCAGAAAATTAAAAAAACAGATTTTTTTTCTTCTTTAAAGATTTGCTGCATGGAAACCCTTTGATGGAACTGCAGATACTCCTCTAGCTGCAAATCATCTGTCCTGAATCTTCATAATTCACTCCCCAAAATCACTGAGCTTGATGTGAAATTGGATCTGCCTGAAATTTTGCAGGGTTAATCCACTCGGAGATTGGGGGACACCTTTCCCACTTATGTGAAAAGGGTAAAAAGGTTATAGTCATTTTTAGATTCTCTGTTGTACATTGTGAGAGAGATGGGAAATAGGACCCACTCCATTGACTGTTGTGACAGGCAAAACCCATCAGGCCTCCTCTTTTCTCAACTGTCACCTGGGAGCAGCCATTCCATCAGACTGCCTCAGTGGAAGTCATTGGAAGCAGGCCTCATTCCACCAGCTTTGCCGAAAGCCCAGCTTCTTCAGGCACCCCCTCCTCCTCCTAAAGTGTTCCGCCTGCTCATTATAAGAACAGCTGTTTAAGAATGAGTTTGATTTTTTTTTCCCTCTTCCCTCCGCGTTCCTTTTCCCTTGCTTGTCATGTTTTCAAATTGCAAGCCTGTGATTAGGGAGACTTTCTGGCTGAAGAGCGGGGCACAAAATGCTCTAAATAAGATAAATAAATGAAACGGGTTTTGGATTTAACAGATGGGATCCATACCCAAACAAAGAATCAAACTGGAAAGATACAGAATAGATCTGAATCAGATTGAGCCGCTTCCAGATGTTACAGATACAAGGAAAACTTGTGGCTACTGCACACCGCTATCAATGGGAAGTGAAGGGAGTAGGGTTGGGAGAAGAAGTCTGATTGTGTTTGCATTGCAGCTAATTCTCACCTTGGAAAGTAATATGCAAATCAAAGAACAATTGTCCTTTGAAGTTTTCGCTTCTCTGAATTTTGCAAATGCAACCCAAGAACAGGCCGTTGGTCTGATCCAGAAGTCTCCTCTCATGTACTTTGCTGTCATATATATTCCTTATTCAGCCAAACTTCCATCTGCCAAGCAAAAATTAAAAAAAATAATTGTCCAGACTCTTTCTGATCTCCCCATCACCGGCTCTTTTGCAAATTTAATTATAATGCACTACAACAGCATTATCGGTGAAAGCATGGGAACTTTTTAAAACATATGTGTGTGTGTGTGTGAGAGAGAGAGAGAGAGAGAGAGCAGTAGCTAGCCACAGCTAAACATAAAAAGAAGTGAGAGGTAGAGCAATGTTAAAATTCATCCAAGGAATTAGTCTCAGTATCAAAGTAATATTCATAGGCCATTTAGAATGTCACCAGGCTTCTTAACAACGGTGATGGATGGTAACGGCTGGCGGGATAATGTGACATGGAGAAGATGATCAGCCTATATTACATTTCTTTCTATTTCCTTATTTTTTTCGCATTTGCGGGTGAATTTGAATGCTTTTAAATGGAAGGTGCAAGCCTGTGCCAAGAAACATTTACACAAAGCTTTACATTCCCTCCCCTCTCCTTCGGAAGCTGTGCCAATGGCCCCTGTCCCAAAAAGCTGTCCCTGCATCTCTTATTCCAGTCTTGGCACAACTCTCTGCAAGGCTGGCCAGTGTTGGCACATAGTGATAACCAAGTGATGGTCCGTCTTTCTTTCTTTCTTTCTTTCTTTCTTTCTTTCTTTCTTTCTGACACATGAGAATGAAAGATGACCACATCTGTATCTGTATTAGCTTGAGGTTTGTGCCTGTGCCAAAAATTTATCCTGCCTTCCCCCACCCCAAATGTTCTCCATCAATTAATACAAAAAGAAATCTCCATCAATTAATACAAAAAGTTGGTTACATTTTCGTGGATTGGGCACAGGGGGGTCTGTGAGTGCCTTTCCTTTTATTCTACAAATCTTCTCACTAGTGCTTTGCAATCCTGGGTGTTTTCAATTCCTTAAAACACACACACACACACACACACACACACACACACACACACACACCATGATGTACTTGGCTGGGCTTTTATCTAATTGCAGGAAGCCAGAAAGGCTCTTTCCTCTGCTCATCACTGCTATTCATTGTTACCTTTCACTTTTAAAGAAACCATCCAGAAATCTATATATTTTCAAGGAAGAACTTCCTATACCAGGTGCTTCATTGACAGCCTTCCCAGCATTCTGTTCTCAAAGTGGCTGACCAGATGCCTGTGGCAAGCTTGCAAGCCAAACAAGAGTGCAACAGCATTCTCTTCACCTAGGTTTCCCAGAAACTAGTATTCATAGTCCTACTGCTTGCCTGGCAAGACCCTCAAGCTGACCCCCCATTAGAATAAAGAAATTCACACAGACACAGATATTTTGTTTAAGGTTTTTGGGAAAAATTTTGGCCACAACTTTATTGATTACAGGAATGAGAGCGGTATTGGCTTATAAGACTATATCTGACTCCTGTCCGCTTTGCAGGAAGCCTGTAAAGGAAAACCACCGAAAGGGAAACTACTTCAAGGAAACCCGCCTGCATCTCCCCTGGTATTCCCAGAGGCCTAGCATGGCCCTAGCCCCTCAAGTGGACTTCGGACATGATCCAGGCCCCGAATTCCTTTAACAGAATACCCTGGAAATGGAGGGGCAGGCAATGGCTGACCTCCCCTCCTCCATTCAACAATAAGCCAATGCCTAACCGCCAAACCTTACAAAGTTGTGAAGATTGCTAAGAGGTAGGCAAAAACCAAGTGACCCGTGCCAATTTGCCAAATGGATAAAAATTCCTACCCGGTCCCCGACTCAAGACGGGCAACCAACCGAAGTCCAAAGCATGGCCAGAGGACAAATTAAAGGGAGGGTGGGCGGGTGTTCAGCAGCGCGAAGCAGGAGCTTGGCACACATAGCGCTGATGCTTTTATACTTTCTGTGCTGGTCCTGAGGGTTAACCGTGCGGCGAGGTCTGAGTCCAGTCTGAGGTCGAGGGTGCGGTATGGAGGCTGTCTGTCAAAGCTGATGCTGGGTCCAAGGCAGGGAGTCGGGTGAGGTCAGGAACTCTGGCAGAAGAGCAGGACAGGGCGCAGGCAGGAACAGGCTACCAACAACGTTGCTCCCGCAACCTGGGGCTGGGGCTGGCTGGCTTTTATCTGCCCCAAAGCATAGGGCGGCCCCGGTCCACAGGTGACTCGCCTCTCCTGGCCTGGAGTCGAGCACTTTTCCTGCGGGAACTTAGTTCCCTCCGCCTCTCTGCCCTGAGCCTCTGCAGCTCAGGAGAGGCTGGAGGGTTACTGGACCCAGAGGCAACCTCACCTTCCCCTGACAGGGCTGAGAGTGGAGCACCTGCAGGCAGGACCCTTCAGGCTCAAGCCCCAGCCCCAGCTCAGCTGGTTCTGGAGGTGGGGACTCCTGTGCAGGCTGGGATTCCTCAGGTTCATTTAGCCTCCGAGTCCGAATCCCAGGCCATCACACATTCTCTCACAATCACCCTTCAAAATGATTGGGCAATAGCCCTGGGTGATTGTGGTGCCACCCCGGCGTAAGGGTGATAGCTCCACCCACACCAGGGTGGGGTGGGGTGGGGGAACCAGTTTGAGGGCCTGCCCACAACCAGGCCTATCTATTAAGATGATCCCATTTCCAACAGTGGACGGAGAACATAGCCATCATGGTTAGTAGCCTTATCCTCCACAAATTTGACTAATCCTCTTTCAAAGGCATTCAAGTTGCTGGCTACCACTGCCTCCTGTGGAAGTGAGTTCCACAGTTTAACGATATGCTTGCATGGGCAAGTACTTTATCTCTCCTGAAACCAGTGGAACTGCAGTGCACTGTGAAATAGTTATGTGATGCCAATTTCAGTACAGACAGAGGAAAACACAGGTCCAAGGATTCCACCTACCCACCCCAGACTAATGTACATTGTGCCAAGTTCACAATTTGCATTTTTAGGTATATCCTTTCAGCATGTCAGTCGGCATAAACAATACTGAGCTACATCAACCGGCTCAATATAAGGCAGCTTCTTATGTTCCCTATCTCAGGTGTGCACCTTAAAAATGCCATGTGTGAAGTGGCTCTTAATCACTTTGCACCGGGATGCTGACTCTTTCAAGGGCCTGTGGAGTCCCGAGCCTTTCATTTCCTCTGCATGCCCCAGACTGAACCTCTGCGCAATGGAAATATTTTTGTCAAGTCCTGCTGGGGCTCAGAGATTGAAATTCTGTGTTTGCATGCCAATTTTCCAGCTGATAACTTTTACAATTGTCATGACATAAAGGCCTGAAAATGAACGCATTCCTAGATGACCATCAGTGTATAATTAGCCCATTAAAATTGTCAAGATGCTACTTTTGGTTAGTTAAAAGATGTATCAAAATCATTCTGTTGCTGAATAATATGCCTTTACTTCACACAGAGAAGACAAATTTATTATTTAGCCTGTGATTAATGACAGAGGTGCCGCAGCATCAAGTTGGCTACAGAGGCAGCCCTGAGTCTTTCAGAGCTGAACCCTGGGTTTTGTAGCCTTTTCCATTGGCAAATAACGGTCCAGCTCTGATGCTGCAGCTGCCAGTGACTCCTTTAAGTCTTTTGTAAGAGCTGTGTCTCAATGGGAGGCCCAGCAAGCGACTGAGTGGATGGTTCCAATGTCATACTGAGGGGAGAAGTAGGTCAATAATCACTTCATCTCTTGCAGCTGAAGGACATGTGACAGCCAAATTCTGAGTTTTCTTGGGTCCTTGCCTGGAAGGTGGTGCTTTCCCCCTACTGTGGATAAGCTAGTGTGCTCCATAGCAGCACGCCACCATGGCTGGATCAATGTGGAGATGGCTCAGGATTTAGCTGCACACATTACCCTCATCCACCCTCCAGTTTCTAAAACAAAACAGAAAAACTTTGAGAAAGAGGCTTCAGAAAGAGGATCTCACAATGGCCAACCAGATGTCTGTGGGAAACCCACAAGCATGTTTCAAGCACAAGTGCGCTGTCCCCTCCTGTGGTTTCTGGTTTTCAGAAACATTGCTGTCTCCAACTGTGGAGGCCAAGCGTAGCCATCATGACTAATAGCCATCAAATAGGCTTCGGTTTTTCTGCCATTTTGTCAGAATTAGTCGAGAATTCATTCAGCATTTCAGTCAATGCAGAATTCTGAGCTTGGCCTAAGGTGGTGTCTCTGTGTGTCTTTCCAGTAAATATCCCTCAAATGCTCTGCAGCCTCCCCAGCAGCCCTTGATTCTAGATCTGAAAAAAATACTCATGGGAGGAGTTACCTCATGAAGTCTTCCTCTGTACTTCAGTTGAAGCATGGGTCTACAGGAAGGAAGCAAAGTGTAAGCTACTGGTGAGAAGATCTGTAGCACGAAAGCAAAATACAATCACTAACGCCTATGGGCCTCTTCAAAGTAAGTCAAGCACAATAATACCCCCCGACCCCACCCATGAGGATTTAGCCAAAAATTTCTCTCCCCTTTGATAATTTTCAGTCACAATGTCTTTCCTCATTAATTGATGGATAATGACTGCTCCCCACATTAAACGGGGGGCGCCTTTTGCGTGGACGCACGCAGCCCCTGGACCCTGTGCGGTTCCATCAGCACAGGCTTGGCTTCGCCTTCCCCCAGGTGGGATACTTGGAGGTCTCCGCCTACCTCAGTCAGTTATCCAATCCCGCCTGGGGAAGCATTGCCAAGGAGATCAAGCCAGTAGGGGAGGGACTACCTGCCCACACAATAGAGGGAGGTCTTACCTGGGAATTGTCAGTTGGCTCCAGAGCTTCTCCCACCCCACCCACCCTCAGTTTAAGTCTTATTTGCAGGTTAACCTTTTCTTTTTCTTTTTTTTTAAATAATTTTTTAAAATAATTTTTTATTAAGATTTTAAAGATTACAGAAAAAAAGAAAAAATAACAATCAAAGAAAAAACGAAAAAACAATACATATAAAAAAAATCATCAGAAAACAGAAAAAATATAAAAAACAAGTCAAACCTGTACATCACTTGCTTACATTCACTTATTTCCTTGACCTCCTCACACCTCCCATTTTTGTATTCTAATTCAATTTGTTATTTCAGCAAATCCTTCCAACCTTATTTTTATCTTAATAATTTGTCTTAATATACTATAATTTTACATTCTCTCTTTCACCAATTCATTTTTACTTAATCCTTTATGTCATTTCTACTAAAACCACATAATTTTCTTTTCCCAACATCTTTCTAGCAATCCTTAATTTTGCAATATTTTTGAAGATAAACTTTAAATTTTTTCCAATCTTCTTCCACCGATTCTTCTCCTTGGTCCCGGATTCCGCCAGTCATCTCAGCCAGTTCCATGTATTCCATCACCTTCATCTGCCATTCTTCCCGGGTGGGTAGATTTTGTGTCTTCCAATACTTGGCGATGAGTATTCTTGCTGCTGTTGTGGCGTACACAAAAAAAGTTCTATCCTCCTTTCGCACCAATTGGCCGACCATGTCCAAGAGAAAGGCCTCTGGTTTCTTCTGGAAGGTATATTTAAATACCTTTTTCATTTCGTTATAGATCATCTCCCAGAAGGTCTTAATCTTTGGGCATGTCCACCAAAGGTGAAAGAATGTACCTTCAATCTCTTTACATAACCTTTTCTTCACAGGTATGCGGGTGCTGTTACATCAAGGTCGTTGTTGAAGGGCCGGAAAGGAATTCACCTGCATTGGCAGGTTTTGCCTTTCCCATAGCAAAACGTCACAACTTTGGTGGTATCAGGCCTTGGGCGGAATCCTTTAGTCTATCTTCCTGAATGGGGGGGGCATGCAGCAGTGACCCACACCCCCTTCCTCTTTGTGGCGGCGATACCAGGGTTCCCTGTTAAAGGGGTTTCTGAGGGGAGGCTTTGACCGTACGCAGAGAGGTTGTCATTGCTCTCCCCTGTGATGGCGGCGTAACAGGGGCGGCTATCTCTGCTTGAACATATGTTCTCCAGAGCCAGCCCATCCCCCCCACACACACACTGGATAAACCTGATGTTCCCTAGATCCCCGGCTGGGGACTGGGGAGGTATAAACGCCCAATGCCTGAGCCAAGGTCTACCCATGTCTGAAATATAATAAAGTTGTGGCCAATTTAATCCCATAGCACGTTGTCTTGAGTCGTTATTCCACATGGGGGGGGCGCCCGGGGTTTGGGGGAGTCTGCCTGTCCACACAATGGCTTTTTAAAGAAAATGGAAGGAAATAGCCACACAAAAACAATCTCCTTGTATCTTAGGAATATCTGAACTGCTCATTGTATGCTGTGTTTCCTTAGTTGCTTGGAGATTTTCAGCACACAAGTAAATGTCTCTAACAGGTGACACCTGGCATTGGTGTGAAAACTCCCTAGGCAATTTTGGTGGGTTTCCTCTTTTTTGGTGATGCTTAAGTGATCCTCCTGTTTCCTCTCTCTCCCATCCTCTAGCAGAAACTATCTGTAGTCCAACTCTGGTTATCTGCAACTAATCATGTGTAGCAGTTTCCAGTGCTCTGAACTGAGATGTGCCTGTCTGCAATAGAAATGGGGCCCGATAAGAATCAAAATGTGCAGACAGAAAGGTGTCCAGATTTGCATCTGCATTGACCTCATCTGTATCACTGCATGACTTATGAATCTCCATTGCTGAACTGGGGTGACTATCCATACCAAGAAGTGGCCAATGAGTAATGGTTAGGTAAAGGTAACCACTACACCACACTGGCTCTCAGAGACACCTGTGTCCCTTTTAGTGAGTAATGGTGGAGACTTCCAACTTTGCATAGTGGGGCAGAGCTATGAAGTCACCCTCTTGGCATCAGTGCAGCTTTCCTAGACAAGGTGGGGCAAGGCAATGGTGAAATTTGGGCTGCCTGGGTGCACCAGTGGAGCCAATCTGGCATTTCTGCCACTGTGTCTGCTCAGCCCCAACCTTAGCACTGCCCCATCTTGGTAGTGACACCAGTGTTGGTAGGGCAGCTTTGTCCCACTGCACTGCTAGAATAACCCAGGACTTTGCAGGCCTAGGATTAAGTTTCTCTTCACTTCTGTTATAATGTTGCTGGAACTGTGAGCCGGGAATCAAGAAATTGTTATCTTGAGCACTCTACACCTGTGATCCAACTTCTCCATCAAAAAATGCCAAGAAGTCTACCTATGAAAAATTCATACATAAATCTATGGGACATGTTCTGAGGCTGAATGTTTTGAAAAGAATGTGGGCCCAGAATTCTCCACCTTGCAATAATTGTTTAGCAAAAGTTTGCTTTCTTCTACCCAAGTTGCATAAATTATTTTCATACCTATATATCTGTATGATAAATAAAATATATTCCTCTGGACTGATACTGTGTGCATATATATATATATATATATATAGAGAGAGAGAGAGAGAGAGAGAGAGAAATTGAGTGGGGAGCAAATGTATTCCCTCATTTTGGTGTAAAACACGGGAATGAGAGAAAATGTACACCTCATACACATACACATACTTCCTTGAACAAATATGACCATAACAATAATTTCCAACAACAGTTTTGTGTTTCTGTCCTCTTTTTTTTTTTTAACAAACTCATAAATGCAAAGAACACCTTCAATGATCAATGCCCTTTCCATCATCCTCATGTATATTCGATTTCAGGAACTATGTCGAGTAGCATAATGCAGTAAGTGTTATTGCTGGATGGCAATGGAGGTGATTAAAACTAAACATCACACAGGAGTTGGGGAGTTAACCTGAAAATAATATGCGCCCAATGCTCCAGAGAGAGAAAGCGGGAGAGAGAAAACATCATAACAGACAAGCTCTTTGGAAGTTCATTGTTCCAAGTCTGGCCACAACATTATGCAGTGTAGCTGAGAGCACCATGTCGGTTTGGGTTTTTAAAATATGTTTCTGACAGTGGCAGTCATTGTCTTTTTAGAATGCTAAAAAGTTCATCATTAGAAGGTGAGCCGCTGACTGTCCATTGAACATATTTTGACAGGGAAGGTTTAAGCTCTCATGAGAAAATAAAAATAGGCAAAGAGCTTGCTTGTGTTAGAAGTGATGTTGTTAAATATTGAGGAGCCTCCTTGGCTGTTGCTGACAGAACTGGAGAATTTACTGTTGTTGGCACCAGGGAGACCGATTCGTCATCAGATGGATGGATGGGTGGGTGGCAGGCTGGTTGGCTTCTAAATTAGAAGGCTGGTGAGAATTTCAAGCAGGGGAAGACATTAATTAGCCTTTTTCAAATTCTCCCCAGGTTTAGAAATGCATAAAAACTTCTGATTGGATACAGTCAAAACCAGTGGTAGGAAACTTGTGGGCCCTCAATATGCTGTTGGACCATAACTCCCATCATTCCTGAACACTGGTCATGCTTGGTGGGAGTCCAACAACCAGAGGCCCATAGGATGCCCACCCTGGTCCAAAGGAATCAAAATCCAACTTTGGATATTGTCAGAGGTGTCAACAGCCCTCGAGGAATGTAAGGCATGATGAAGCTTTTCCTAAAGCACTTCTGATCAAGCATTTTGCCTACTGAGAAGAGAAACATGTGGAGAAGGAAGACAGATTTCAAAAACCTTCTCATGTGGCATGCTCATTGTTGCTGAGAGGTATTTGTTTGGAAAGGTTGGTACTTGTCCAACCATGGCTTGTGAGTGATAGTAAGTTTGCCAACCCCTCGATGCTGTTGCAGTTGGGTGAGGTGGTGGGCCAAAATGGGGGGGGGGGGAATGGGGGGGAGAGAGAACAGCAGAAAGTAGGATAAATAGGGCAGCTTACAGAGGATATTGATGAATTCCATTGTACCAGAAACAGAAGTGGGAATTGCTGGTCTTCACTTATCCATCTCATGTCCAGAATGGAAATCAATCCAGCAAATGCAGCCCCCCACAGAAAAGAGATAGCCCATCCTATTTTAAAGAAAGGGGGGGTATTACAGGTGGCGCAATGGGTCAGTGCTTCTGGCTGTTAACCAGAAGGTTGCTGGTTCAAAGCCACCCAAGGAAACTTGGGTCAGGATTCCTGCATTGCAGAAGGTTGAACTACTAGACAATCCTCAGGGTCCCTTCCAACTGATTCTATGAACTATGGTTGAAACATTTGGGAGACTCTTCTCAAAAGGAATGTGCTGCTGTCTACTACTTGCTTGAGGTTCACATTTGCCTTGGGTCTTCAGCAACTCTCCTGCCTAGAGTGAAATTCAAATTGAAATCAGAGATTCCTCTTTGGATGGAGCACATCAATGGAAACCAAATAAGTTTTGATAACAGTAGCAAAATTCCTGAAGGGGATCTATGCATCCCCATTTAGAAGAGATGCTCCATTGAAGTGGTGGTGATGGGCAGCCCCACAACCTATGTGGGAACACAGCCACAAGGAAGCTCTAATGAAAATAAAAGAGGGCAGCATACTTGCACGTGAACGTTCAAACTTTTCAGGAGGCTCACTTTCAAAGAAAATGAAGAGGAGGAGGAGGTGGCGGAGGGAGAAATCCCAGGCAAACTTAATTCAAGCCATAACTTACAGAAACTCAAATTAACCCTTGACTTGCTGTTTCCCTAGAAGAAGTGTCAGGAGTGCCCAACTCCACTCTGGTAGTTATCTAATGAAATAATCTAACGGACTCCATATATCAAAGGCCTATTGAGCAGAGTGATCATAATAACTAAGGGGGAATTACTTTCATGACTCACTTGAGACTTTGCCCCCTCATGACTTACGATCCATTTTCTCCCTAATGGAAATTATTTGTATTAATGATATACAAAGCCATTGCCTGCTGCCTTGGCATGCTCTTTCCCTTACTGAAAAAATAAGTGAAGGATAGGTGTACTGAATATGCATATAAGTATATATAATGTAGGCCTGCACACATTTCATGAAAGAGATCTATTTTGAATTCATATACCGAACCTGCATATGCTATGCCTCAGAGAATATCTCAAATGCTACCTCACGAATAGCGCTCTCTCACTTTGAAATTAAGGTTCCCCCCTCTTTTTCTTTTTAAAATAAAACTGCAGTGATTTATTTAATTTGCTATATTTGTTCTTCATTATGGGATGGAAGTTAAACAAAACAAAATTTATCTTGAAAGGGGACATCAAATAACAAAGTGGCTGAACAGCAAACGATTGTGTTCACAAGCCACTTGGTTATTTCATTTTTCCTTCAAGATGTAAAAAATAATCCTTTTCAAAGGAAAACCATGAAATATAGTTATTGGACTATTGAAAGACCATAAATACTTTCTTTTAAAGCAATCCTTGGCTAATACGTTATCAGAAACGGTGTTATCTCTGTCTTCTATGATGTTTTTGTTTTGTTTTTGTGTGTGCGTTTTTGGTTTTTAATTTAATCCCTTTTTGCTCTCTTTAAAATGTTTCTAGCCATCTTGGCCATATGGTGTTGGGAAAGTGGAATGTATTAAAAAAATAAACAAATTAGAAATATCTGCTGCAGAACATGGTAGTTTAGGGTTGCCATATGTCTGGGTTTTCCTGGACATGCCCACTGTTTTGGGGCTAGCATGCTTGTCCAGGCAGATTTTTGGCCCGGGACCTCCAAGATGTTTTTATTTGAAGACCGTAAGGTCCTCCTTGGGACATACCAGGAGAGGTGGTCCCATAGGTACAAGGGTCCCCATCCCATCCTCCATAAACTTGTCCTCTTTTAAAGTCCTCCAAGTTGGTGGCCACCACTGCTTCGTTTGAGAGTGAGTTCTACAGTTGCGCTGTAAGAAGAAGTATGTTCTTTTATCTGTCTTCAATCTTTCAACAAAGGCAGTGGACCTTAAGACTGAGGGACGAGTGTGGCCCTTCAGGCCTCTCTTTCTGCCCCTTAGGACTCTCAGCAGGGCATCTCCCTCCCCAGGTCCACACACTCTCCCCAGGGCAGTCTTCTCACCAGCCTTGCTTCACACCATCCTTGGGTGTTTTTTGTGTGGCTGGAGTGTCTCCTTGAACTCCGATAACAATGCTTGCTTGTCTGGATGAAGGATAAAGAGGGGTGTTTATGTGGCTGTGCATAGCAACTAGCCTACTATGCAAAAGTAAGGTTTATATACAATACTCCACCCACTTTTGTCTCTGGCCGTGGCTGCTACTGGCACGTGACCCCCAAAAGCTTTGCCTAGAAGGGAATGTGATTTTAGACATTCTGGTTTTAGACATTCTATTAAGTGCTTATGGTAATATATAAATTCCTGCCTCATTTTTGTCAGGGATATGACTGAAAGAATCCTACAATCAGTGTAGGATGAGAAAAAGAAACACCCCCCCCCCAAAAAAAGAAGCTTATTTTATCATTTGCTCAACAAACTGTGGTTCGAAACACAGCACTTTCTGTTAAACTGCAGGCTCTGCCCATGCCTGAACTATGCTTGTTTTTCAAAAGTATGTCTGCAAAGGGAAAAACAAAAACAAATGGTCCACATTCCCAAGTCTGACTGGTGTGGACTTCCTTGTGGGCAGATCTTTGTACTGCAAGGGAGGAGGAGAAAGGATTGCACATCAAGAGCAAAGGGCCATATGTCGTTGATTATCACAGTGATTAAAAGTGAGCTTCTTCCCCCTTCTCTGCTCAAGAAGCCGCTAACCACAGGTATTTCGCAGGGGGACTCTGTGTCCTGCTTACTTCATGTGCACAAAGCGAACTGTTGCGGTGCAGGGCATTTTCAGCCTGTGAAGTATTTGGAGAGCAAGCAAATAGCCCTCTGAACTGTTCCAGTATTTGTGGAATGTTTTGCTCAATGAGACCAAGGTCTGCATAGCCCAGCCAGATGTCTCTGGAAGATCATGGGAAGGCTATGAAGGCAATGTGTCCCAGGGTATGGTTTAGAGGATCATGACCCTGTCAAACATGGTCCACAGGCAGGATTCGGTTTGACACTTCGAGTGTAGACAAAGAGCTATTTAGAAATGTCAAGGGCCAGGTTGCTCACCTGATCAAGATGAGCTGGGCATGTATCACCGATCCTGGCCTGACTGCACCTACCTACCTACAGTCTGTCTCGCCAGAGTGGTGCATGCTCTAGTTATCTCCCTCTTGGACTACTGCAATGCACTCTACGTGGGGCTACCTTTGAAGGTGACCTGGAAACCACAACTAATCCAGAATGCGGCAACTAGACTGGTGACTGTGAGTGGCCGCCGAGACCATGTAACACCAGTCCTGAAAGACCTACATGGGTTCCCAGTTTGTTTCCAAGCACAATTCAAAGTGTTGGTGTTGACCTTTAAAGCCCTAAACAGCCTCGGCCCAGTATACCTGAAGGAGTGTCTCCACTCCCATCGTTCAGCCCAGACACTGAGGTCCAGCTCCAAGGGCCTTCTGGTAGTCCCCTCACTGTGAGAAGTGAGGTTACAGGGAACCAGGCAAAGGGCCTTCTTGGTGGTGGCGCCCACCTTGTGGAATGCCCTCCCATGAGATGTCAGGGACAGAAACTACTATCTGACTTTTAGAAGACATCTGAAGGCAGCCTTGTTTAGGGAAGTTTTTAATGTTTGATGTTTTATTGTGCTTTTAATATTCTGCTGCGAGCTGCCCAGAGTGGCTGGGGAAACCCAACCAGATGGACTTGGTATTATTATTATTATTATTATTATCATTATTACACAGCTCAGGACCTCAAATACCCTAAGGACCGCCTCTCCCCATTGGCACTGACCCCAGATCCTGCCCTTGTCATCTGAGGCCCTTCTCTCTGTTCCGCCTCTCCAAGACGCTTCTGTTATTGGTACGCTACGTAAATCATGTTTTTAATGTCTTACTGGTATCTTCGGATAAAGGGCAGTATATAAATTGAATAAATGATGAATGGATGCATGAATGAATGGTGATTCCTTGTTGCCTGTCCTTAGTGAGGCATATTCTGTCACTGAACATGGAGGTTCTTTCTATCTTTCACAATCGATAGCTGTCAATCAACCTTCTGATGAGAAGCAAAGAAAGAGATAAGGCTTCAAACCGGTGCTAAAATAATAAACTTTATCAAATGAGATAGTTCATATAAATCATTTTATTTATTAAATTTGTATACCATCCTTTCATCTGAAGATCACAGCGTGGTTCACAACATAAAAACAAAATGCATACTAAAACAAAAAGAGAAACAAATTAATAACCCCTCTCCCACTATATAAAGCACTAAAAAGCCTAACATTTTGGTCAAAACCCATCTTGTTCAGGGTCACTAAGTTCTCCTTTCAAGAGAACCTTGCCAGAGTTTCCAAAGAAAGTTGTCTTTGACCAAAATGTGTTGTGTTTTTCAGAACTATTTTGATAAAATTGGGAGGGGATTGAAGGAGAATTTTGAGGACTCACCTCTTTCTTTGGTTTTAGGTATTGCCCCCTTTTTCCTTCAGAACCTCTAATGAGATCTGTGAACCAGAGGACACTTGGTGTGATTTGATGTATATACATATATTATGTACATGCCGGCTCTCCATTGTTGTTGTTTTTAAAAAAATGAATTTGGCTTCATCTCACATCAGGAAGATCTGTGAGTATAGCAGAGAGCATTGCTTTTCAGCACAAACAAGCCAAGCTGGTGTGGAATCTTTGCCCCTTCAGATATTGCTGGACTAGAACTCCCATCAATCCTAGCGAGCATGACCAATGGTCAGGGATTATGGGAGTTGTAGTTCAACAATATCCGGAGGTCCTAAGGTTTTGCACATCTGTTTTAAATGAACAACAGTGCAGAGCCAAGCCAAGTCTGTGCTTTTAAGTTGGGGATTGGGAAGTTATAGCCTCCCAGATGTTGATAGACTTCAGCTCCCTTGAGTGAGAGCCAACAAGGACCATGATCAGGGATGGTGGCAGTTGTCATCTTTCACCACCTTTGGGAAGGTCACAGCATCCCTATTCCTTTTTAAAATGGAGAGTGATGCACAATTAAACCATGTGTGATAAAAGATGCAAACGGACGATTTTGAAAAATCTTGCCAGTGTGAAAATTTCACATCTGTTTTTGCAGATAAGCATCCCAGACATCAGATGCTGGTATTTGCCCAGGCTGAACAATCTCCAAGTATCAACAGGAAAAATTCACACATGCCTACTGGAAAAAAGAATTGCGAGCTTATTTGACCTGATGATGTGGTTGTTCCAAAGACAACCTTAATTGTAAATTGCTCTTAGAGGTCATTTTCACAAGTGCGCTTGGTTTTCTCTATCAACTACAAAGTTTTAGTTGTGGTGAAAACTATAACGTCAAAGGAAGAAAAGATCAAAACCACACATGCTGCTTCGACTGCATTTTTTTTGTCTCTAACGTGGTATAGATGGAACTTGATGCATAGTAAAGCAGAAGTTACCACATCCTCATTGCTGTCTAGTCTCCCACGTGTCTTTACATCTTCATGTGTAAGGTAAGTCAACAAAGCATCTTTTACTCTTTGCCTAGATCCTGATATCAGCAGGCCTTAGCTACAGATTTTCAGGGTCAGAGGAAGAAAGAGACTCAACACTAAATGCTTGTTGTTGTTGCTGCTGCTGCTGCTGCTGTTAGTATTATTATTAAAACTTATATAAAAAGTAAAAGGTAAAGGTAAAAGGTTAAGCCCAGTCACAAACGACTCTGGGGTTGCAATGCTCATCTCGCTTTACTGGCCAAGAGAGTTGACATTTGTCCACAGACAGTTTTTCCGGGTCATGTGGCCAGCATGACTAAGCCACCTCTGGTGAAACCAGAGCAGCACACTGAAACGCTGTTTGCCTTCCTGCCGGAGCGGTACCTATTTATCTACTAAAAGGTAAAAAAAGGTAAAGGACCTCTGGATGGTTAAGTCCAGTCAAAGGCGACTATGGGGTTGTGGCATTCATCTCGCTTTTCAGGCCAAAGGAGCCAGCGTTTGTCCACAGACAGCTTTCTGGGTCATGTGGCCAGTATGACTAAACCACTTCTGGCACAACAGAACACCGTGACGCAAACCAGAGCACACGGAAATGCCATTTACCTTCCCACTGCAGCAGCACCTGTTTATCTACTTGCACTGGCGTGCTTTCAAACTGCTAGGTTGGTAGGAGCTGGGACAGAGCAACAGGAGATCACTCCGTTGAGGGGATTCGAACCACCGACCTCCTGATCGGCAAGCTCAAGAGGCTGAGTGGTTTAGACCACAGCGCCACCCGCTTCCCTTGCACTGCCCTATACCCCCAATATAAAAAAAACAAAATACATAATCAAAATAAAAACAAAAGCCACCCCCCCAAAAAAAAACCTCACTTTTAAAAAGGGCATTGGGTGTCAATTAGCCAAAGGCCTGCTTAACGTTTTTGCCAGGCGGCTAAAGGTGTAAAAGGAAAATGGTCAAATGTTTGATGAAATGTTTCATGGACAATTAGGCCACTCATTATCTTCCTGGATTGGCTGCCTGACATGACCACTTGATTCTTGCTAATGCTCCTGGATTGGGGCAAGGCCATTCTTTTAATTTTATATCTCGGGGTTTGAAGGCTTAATGAAAATGTCTCGCTGACAATATGGGAAACTTCACTTGCTATATTTCAAGGTGTTGATAGTGCCGTTGTTGCTGATGCTTAGTCGATTGGTTGTGTCCGACTCTTCGTGACCCCATGGACCAGAGCACGCCAGGCACTCCTCTCTCCTACTGCCTCTCGAAGTTTCATCAAATTCGTGTTGGTCACTTCTATAACACTGTCCAACCACCTGTTGTCCCCTTCTCCTTGTGGCCTCAATCTTACCCAACATCAGAGTTTTTTCCGGAGAGTCTTCTCTTCTCATGAGGTGGCCAAAGTATTTGAGCTTAGCTTCATCTGAAGAAGAAGAAGAAGAAGAGGAGGAGGAGGAGGAGGAGGAGGAGGAGGAGGAGGAGGAGGAGGAGTTTGGACTTGATATCCCGCCTTTCACTCCCCTTAAGGAGTCTCAAAGCGGCTAACATTCTCCTTTCCCATCCTCCCCCACAACAAACACTCTGTGAAGTGAGTGGGGCTGAGAGACTTCGAAGAAGTGTGTCTAGCCCAAGGTCACCCAGCAGCTGCATATGGAGGAGCGGGGACATGAACCCGGTTCACCAGATTACGAGTCCACCGTTCTTAACCACTGCACCACACTGGCTCTAAAGTTTCTTTAGTGTTGTACATAGCTCTAAATAGCTTAGGGCCCAAGAGCATTTCCCCCAGTACCTACTGGTCCATGTTCTGAGATTAGCAGGGGTGTTCCTGCTTGTAATTCTATTGGTGGGCATGGGGCAGTGGTTCAAGGCATGGCTTTCTCAGTAGTGGCACCATGACTGTGGAACTCCCTCCTCAGAAAAGTGTGGTTGTTCCCTGCACTGCACACACTATAAGTATGGTAATCAGGCTCCAGTGAACATATATCTTTTCCCAGGAATTTGGTCCCTAAGTTTGCTCTGGATTTTACAAATTCTATATGCATCTATAGCAGCCTTTCTCAACCTTGGGTCCCCAGATGTTGTTGAACTACAACTCCCATCACCCCTAGCTAGCAAGGCCAGAGATCAGGGATGGTGGGAGTTGTAGTCCAACAACGTCTGGGGACCCAAGGTTGAGAAACACTGATCTATAGGATACAACTGCGATGGCCTGGTCTCTTTAACTAAAGCAGCAGGTTAGGCAAATGAATGGGATGCAGTTGCAACATCAGAGCCTATGCTTCAAGGAGGAGGGAGAATGGTGACTGCCATCGGGGGGGGGGGATGGACAATGTTTAGAGCGAATTCTGCAACGTGACCCCCTTTTTGCATGGAGCGGGATAAGAAAAAGGAAACGAAATCTCGGACATCTTTTTCAGAAAAACGTAGTCTGAGAAATCCTGTCTCTGCTCTTGTTCAAAATATAACACACACCCTTTCCATTCTGTAGCAGTCAGAAGTTTTCCATCACTGTCTACCATCTTATTCTGCATAAATGCATAGATCAATTTTCACTTGGACTTGCTTCTGAGTAAAGATGAGTTGGCTAATGCCAAAAATATGTCCTGTTCAATGCAAAAAGTTTTGATCACAAAGTGAAGGATTCTCCATTTAGATATACATTGTTATGGAGTCATTTTCCTACTCTGTAGAAGAAGAAAAGAAAATTGACATTCCTCTCAGGGTAGATAATGGCAATATAGAAAGACAGATTGACAGAGAGAAAATTAAAAAATTGCTGCTGGTTTTGAACTCCCCCAAAAATCCTGCAAATGAATGATGTTAGCATACATTCACCCAGCTGTCCTTCCACTCCCTGTGCCAAGTCTTTTGTATACAATAGAAACATGCCATTTCATTGCTCCTTGCATCTACTTTCAGGCAATTAAGTTTCTTCATTTCCACCCCAACTTTTATTTCAGCTTCAACTGTGTCCTGTAATTTGCTGAAAGAAGAAAAGAATATTTTCAGTCCACAAATCTGCTTCGGCATAAACACAGTTGCCCACCCGTGATTGTGTGGTTGAGTCGGCAATTTTCCTTAAGTGACCTTGCCGTGATCTGTGGAAATATGTATAGTGAGGCAACCTTTCCTCCTGAGCAAAGGTTGGAAATCTCACTCCATATTGACACTGACTGCCTCTTTGCTGTTTTGTTATTTGTTTGTGTATTTCCTTATTAGATTAATCTTAGGGCTGGGGAGAAATTCAGTTCAGTTCATATTTTAATCAGGGCAGCTGAATTGACAATTTCTGAAATCATAGGTGAACCAAAGTACGGCTATTCTTCAAAATTAGCACTTTTCTGAATGTTTCAGTACAGCTCTCCAATGATGTAATTTGTACTGGACATCTCACTCTTGTGGAAAGCACAGTGGGCAGGTGACTTGTGTCTGAGGATGGATGACTCATATCAGAGTCTGGTTCAATCTCAGTTCCACACAGAGATGAGACAAAACCTGTCCTGTTTCCGTGTTGGGTTTTAAAAGGGGAAAAAATGCAAGTGGGGATTCAAATTTTAAAAATTAAAAGTACTTGTGAGTTGTTCCTGGGGGTCCAGTTCTGCTTGCCTCTGTCTTTATAAAATGCTTTATTATGATGATTTTTAAAAGTTTTAAGAAAAATTGTCCAGCGGCACCTCACACTTTGATTAGAAAGAGCACATCTCACGCCTGATGGCGTTCCATCACTTTCAGAAGGAGTTGTAAAGAGAAAACAAAAGCCATGAGTTCCCCAGGACTCAGCTATCTATACAGCTGCAAATAAAATGTTTCAAGTGTGTTTTAAGTGCAATATACAATGTGACACTAGATGGTGATTGTGAGCCTTATGGAAAATTCACTGTTTTCTTAATAAACGTTTCATTTTTTAAAAAAAGCATTTTCAAAACAGTTTTTTAATATGTGTAGATTCCACACCAATCACCCAAATCTCTTGCTATGTGCGCCTCTTGCCTTCATACTCTCTTCGGTCACATCCGCACCATATATCCGCACCAAAGAATAATGAGAACTGTAGTTTACCCCTCCCAGAACTACAACTCCCAGCAACTTTTAACAAAATGCAGTGCCTAGGATTCTTTGAGGGAAGCCACTTGTTTTAAATGTATTGGGGGGGGGGATGTGACCTTCGTCAGAATTAGAAGCAAAAGAATGGAACATTGAGAGGGTTTATTGCAGTCAACGGCTAGCAATCTGCCCCTGTAAAAATGCTCTGTCCTTCTCTGGCTCTTTGTGACACTCATACTTCTGTTTTTAACTAAGTAGTCAGCTATTATCACATCAGTAGCTGGTTATTACATCCCCACCTCAGTTGAGTGCTGTGCATATTCCTGTTAACCTTTCATTATAAATCAATCTCTTTAGCCCTCTAACCACTGCTTGAAACTCTCTCCAATCTCTTAATATCATTCTGGTAATAAGATGCCCAGAAATTAACCCAATAATCTCTGCCGGCTTTCCTCAATTTAGCGAGAAACAAACGACTGCCTTCCTGCGTTCTGTTTTATTAGCTTCCATTCACTTAGATTGCCGGTATGTTTTATTTCTTTGTTTCAGCAGAAACTTCATTTCTCTGAGTGGCCCGGGGAACATCTGAAACTCTTCGTCTAATGAGGACACAAGATAAATGGAAAAATCTTGGTGCAAGCCACAGCCTAGAGAAGCCCAAGCTTTTGAAACGATTGCAACCTCAAGCCATCTAGGTATACTCGCACAGGAAGATTTCAGCTTGCCTGGATTATGAATCAAGCTACAATAATGAATGACTTGACTGCCCTGCCTCTGAAGATGGGTCAGAAACTTCAGTTGGTACAGAATTCAGCAGCCAGGTTGCTTGCTGGGGCAAGACAGTTTGAGCATATTACACTATAGCAGGCTTCCTCAACCTCGACCCTCCAGATGTTTTTGGTCTACAACTCCCATGATCCCTAGCTAGCAGGACCAGTGGTCAGGGATGCTGGGAATTGTAGTGTCAAAATATCTGGAGGGCGGAGGTTGAGGAAGCCTGCACTATAGACTCATAGAGTTGGAAGGGACCACAAGCATCATCTAGTCCAAGGAATCTTTCGCTTAACATGGGGCTCAAACCCACAACCCCGAGATCAAGAGCCTCATGCTCTATTGAGTGAGATATCCCAGCTCAATTCTGGCCTGACTGCACTGGGCTCAATTCAAATTGCTGGTTTTGACCTACAAAGCTTTAAACGGTCCCAATTTGCAATACCTCAAAGAGCGCCTTTCCCCATACAAACCAATGCAGGCCTAATCATCATCATCTGAGGCCCTTCTTCACGTGTCTCCTACAGAAGAAGTCTCGAGGGTGGCAACAGGAGATCAGGATTTTTCTGCAATAAAAAAGGTAAAAGGTAAAGGACCCCTGGATGGTTAAGTCCAGTAAAAGGCGACTATGGGGTTGCAGCGCTCATCTCACTTTCAGGCCGAGGGAGCCAGCATTTGTCCTCAGACAGCTTTCCGGGTCATGTAGCCAGCATGACTAAACTGCTTCTGGTGCGACGGAACAACATGACGGAAACCAGGGAGCACGGAAACGCGGTTTACCTTCCCACCGCAGCGGTACCTATTTATCTACTTGCACTGGTATGCTTTCGAACTGCTAGGTTGGCAGGATTTTTCTGCAGTGGCTCCCCATTTGTGGAATGCTCTTCCCAGAGAGACTCGCCTGGTGCTATTATTGCCTTTCCAGTTGTCCGTTCCCCAGCTCAGTTCTGAGCAGAGGTAGACAAAGCTGTCATTTTTGGTTAACTTCTGTTTCTCATTTTTCTGACCTCAAGGTTAGATCTCGACTTTTTCACATCAGTTTGTGATTTGTTTGTTTCCCTAAAGAAAAAATCATCATGAAATTTCAGCAACATTTTAGTGTGATTTTCTCCTTATGCACATTTTTGTATGCAATTTTGCTTAATTGCAGGGGGTTGGGCCTGGTGACCCTTCCAACTCTACAGTATAATTCCATAGTTCCATGATCTGCAAGGAAGTAAACTCTTTCTATCTCAGTGGGACTTACATGCACAACATCAGGTTGTCGATTTATATAAATTTGCATATTGTCCATGCCTCAATATAGCTGCCTCCTTTTTCTGTTTGCTTCATGACAGAAAAAAATGTGTAAGGCAACCTACATTTAATACAGAAAAACCATGCAACTGCTGGAAACAAAAGACTTCCTCACTATTGTGTTGTTGTTTTTCTGTTTCCTGTTCCTGCAGCAGATCTGAATCAAAACAGCCTTAAAAAACAAATATGTTTCTATTCCCACTGATTAACATTTCGCTGCATTTATGAGACTCCTCCCAGATAATCAACTGAAGTTTTACTTGGGTTTTTATTTAACTGAACCAAATGAAAGCCCAACCCTATATAAATATACTCAGAAGTAAGTCCCAGGACTGCAGGGTTAAATGTCCAACTCTGGAAGAAGAAAAAATGCAAGCAGAATAACCCCCCCCCCACACACACACACCTTTAGCATTATGGGCATTTTTCAGAGCCAAACATCACTGGATTTCCAGATACCAAAACAGTATCTTCACTGCACAAAAATCCTCCCTCTATTTTTCAGCTTTGCACCTAGCCCGGATTAGAATTGGAAACAAATAGAGGCCGAGGTTAGCAAGCTCCCCTGTGTCAGACATGGTTGCCCAACAATGCAAGCTGAATTGGATTTCCGCTGAAGATATGAGACTTAGATGCTAATGTGTAGTTGTACATCATTTAATTCTACGATAATTCTTTGGGAAAACGCATTCCTCTCCCTTCGCAACAGATAGGGCCAAAAGCTTAAAGTTCCCATTTCCTTTGTTGCTGGCTATGCAGTGTTAGCTCCAAAAGGAGCAAATCACACTATCAAACCACATTGATGCATGGTGTTCGCTCACTGACGTGAATATGATGGCTGTATAGTGTGGCTGGTTCCTCTGTTGGAACTGCGCTCCTGTGGGGATATTAGCATTTGGAATTGCATAGTAAAGTCATTCTTCAGCTCTCAAGGGCATGTGTCTGAACTTGCATGGAAGATCTCATCCTTGCATTTCCCCTGTGATAAATGAGCATGGTATAATGAAAATCACAATATTTTTTATTGCCAGCCGTTATCCCAGAATTTTTTTTATCCTGCAGGCTCCTTTCCGTGAGGTGAAAATGCGCTCTGCGCTTCATTTCAGTGTGGTCAGAATGTTATTGGAGGTTAAAGCATTCTCTTTAAAAATGAGATTTATTTATTTCATTTTTTTATTTTAAAAAAGAGACGTTTAATTAAGAGCCTAAGCTTAGCAGCACCTTGACAATATTTCAGCGTTCAAGGTTTGGGTGCTGGAAATGATTGTTTGAAGCTTTCCGTTCTATACTCACTTTGAAAAGAAAAGACTAATGAGAACACACTCAAGGCTGGCTTCAGTTTAGCATGTGCTCATTTTGAATATGTGGTGAGGTTGTACTTTCTGTAACATTTGCCTACTAAAGCATAGACAAAGGATTATTTCAGTTAGGCTGTCAGGAGCTGCTTGGCCTTGCAGCAGCTCTGCATTGTTGTTGTTTAGTCGTTTAGTCATGTCCAGCTCTTCGTGACCCCATGGACCAGAGCACGCCAGGCACTTCTGTCTTCCACTGCCTCCCACTCTGCATAGGCTCAGACAACTGTCTTTCCCAGGCCCTCCAACATTTTTCCAATGAAAATAGGGACATCCTATGATGATTGTAACCCGCACATCTGACTATGTTGTCCCAGCCACTCTGGGCGGCTTCCAACATATATGAAAACATAATAAAACATTAAACATTAAACAACTTCCCTATACAGGGCTGCATTCAGATGCCTTCTAATGATTGTACGGTTACTTATCTCCTTGGCTTGAGGGTTGTAGGACTCTGTACCCTCCAACATTTCTCAGATGGAAATAGGGACGTCCTAAGGAATGTGGGTGGTGCTGTGGGTTAAACCACAGAGCCTAGGACTTGCCAATCAGAAGGTTGGTGGTTCGAATCCCCGCAACGGTCCCTGCTCCTGCCAACCTAGCAGTTCAAAAGCATGTCAAAGTGCAAATAGATAAATAGGTACCGCTCCAACGGGAAGTTAAATAGCATTTCTGGGCGCTGCTCTGGTTCACCAGAAGCGGCTTAGTCATGCTGGCCACATGCTGGCTGTACGCTGGCTCCCTTGGCCAATTAAGCGAGATGAGCGCCGCAGCCCCAGAGTCAGCCACAACTGGACCTAATGGTCAGGGGTCCCTTTATCTTTTAAGGGAAAATGGGACATTCCGGGATCAAATCAGAAACTGGGAAGGCTTCTGTAAATCCAGGACTGCCCCATGAAAATAGGGACACTTAGAGGTTCTGCTTTCTCCTCCTCTGATTTCTGATCCTTTAAATCAGATATGCCTGGGACGTGATGCATGCAGAGGATGCGACTCTCTACTGAGATACACTTTCTCCCCCAAGGAACATAGGAAGCTGCCTTATCTCGAGTCAGACCTTTGGTCCACCCAGTTCAGTATTGTCTGCAACTGATGGGCAGCTCTTTTTCAGGGTTTCAGACCAGGAGTCTTTTAGTCCCTAGTATCCCTGGAGATGCCAGGGATTGAATTTGGGATCTTCTGCATGTAAAGGAGCTGATCTACCACTGAGCCACCGCACTTCCCCTAGTGGGCTTTGGCCACTGGTGCAGTAGACACTGCAATGATAGATTTCCAAAGAACAGAACGGCAGTATAGGCACAAGTTACTCATGTTCCTGGCACAACCATGCTGCCTCCAGAGAATCCTGCACTTTGTTAAGGGGGCTGAGAGTAGCCTCGCAGGGCTACACTTCCCCAGATTCTTTGAAAGAATCCATGACTATTCACGTGGTATAAGAGTGCTTTAAACTATGGTATTTTCACCTCACAACAGGCTGGATAATTCAGTTCTCCTGCATAGTTTTGGTGTGGGGAATATCCTATTTAACACGTGTCCCGAATATGCAGAAGAGTTTAGTCTCAAATCTGTTAATCTGGTGCTTGTTTCAGCCCCTGATCATATTAGAGGACTGTAAAGTAATGCTTTCCGTTCAGGCGGTATCAGACTCTCCATTTTTCCCCCCTGATAATTTTGGTTTATATTCTGGCAGCAGAGCAAATGTGATTTGTTTGAGTGATTGCTTCTTGCATTTGTGTGTATATTTAATCAGCAGCAGACTTAAGCATCAGAGCAGGTCATGCATAAGTGTGTGTGTGTGTTTTGTAAACTTATATTGTATGAGATTGCCCCTCACATTTTCTGTAACTCAAAAACCCTCAGAGTGTTTTAAAAATCCACAGGCTTTATAGAATGATTTCTTTAAAAAATAATAAAAGTGACTTGTTTCTTTCTTTCTTTCTTAAAGACAGTGGGAACAATTCACACAACATTACTGTTGTACAACTTTTGGTGTTTCTGATGGGACTTTTGCTGAGTTAGTGCAAGTTCCACTAATGTAGGAACATAGGAAGCTTAGTTGGTACTGGTTCAAACTATAGGTCCATCTATCTAGGTATTACTGACATTAGCAGAAAGGACTTTAGGGTTTCAGGCAGAAGCCTACTCTAGCCCTTCCTGGAGTTGCTGGGGATTGAACTTGAGACCTTCTGCATGCAAAGCAGATGCTCTAGCACTGAGCTATGGCCCTCCCTGCATCCCATTTCACCACCCAACTCCAAGCGGTGCACCAAGCATTTTATCGCTCCTGCCACTCTCCATGCATTCTTAGTTTCGTCTCAAGCTGATTGGGTAAATGAATTTTATTCAATCTCAAGATTCATGTTCAGCCATTCAATAACCCTCCTTAATGAAATGTTTTCATTGTGACAAATAAAAAAAGAAAAATCTGTAATAGGCGCTGAGATATAAAATCCCCTTTTCATAATAAGGTCACTCAGACAAATCTAGCATGAAAGAAAGCAACTGCGCTGTGAAGTCCCAACAGGAACTTGAGTTAAGGGCTTGAATTGAGTAAGCTGGATGACCGTCTCACCCAGGAATTCCATTCTAGCACAAGCTTATTCACTGGAGTAGTGGAGAGCTGGTTTGCACTAGCCGTTCAGACTGAAGCTTATCACTGACAAGTCATTGCCTCTAAGCCACAAACAGTTATCTGTTTTAATGCCTTTTAGTAAGTGCGAAGAACCTCAGGCCTCCCTATCTGGCCCACAAGTCATGCTAGTGGCTTAAAGGTTGAGCTCACCTTATCATCAGGAGAGGCGTGGTTTTTCTTTGCATCATTTCCCCACCAAGAGAGCTTTGCAGCCTTCACGGCTGCCCTGCTTCCAGAGTTGAAAATACTCCATTAAAGGTGTTGCTTCAGGCTTACCCTCCAATACTTCTCTGCTGAAAATAAGGACGTCCCATTAAATAATATGATAACAACAACAATTTTATTATTTATACCCTGCCCACCTGACTGGGTTGCCCCAGCTACTCTGGGCAGCTTCCAACACAGAGACACGCACACATACATTAAAACATTAAACATGGAAAAACCTTCCCTATACAGGGCTGCCTTCAGATGTCTTCCAAAGGTCATATAGTTACTTATCTCCTAGGCTCAGGGGCCACACAACTCTATACCCTCCAATATTTCTCTGATGAAAATAGGTACATCCTAAGGAAAAGCCAAACAGTCCAGAATCCTGGTATGGTTTCTATATATTCTGTATATACAGTAATATACTTGAGGTGCAAGGATGTTCAGAAAGCATGGGACCCTGGAGTGGTCACAAGAAGCTGACCACCTGTTGCAATGGTGTCTCAACTCCAACTCTGCTTTTTTGTTTTTCTTGGTCCTGATTATCCTTCTCAGGTTCTACACCCTTCGCTGAGGAGTGGAAAGCTCTCAGTGGGTGCTGGCCCTTGAGCACCCTGTTGCCTATCAACCCCCACCTGGTGTGCTGCCCATGTTGGTATGCAGGGTATGTTTAATGTGAACTCTGTAGAAAGGATAGTCCTGGTTCCTCTGGATGCCCCAGTTGAGGGGTCCTGGGTTCCAAAATTTCCTGGCTATCTGGTTCTTTCTTGCCCTTGAGGACGTAGCCCAGTGTTTCCATCACTTTTGCAACCCAGTTGGCTCATCTCCGTCTATGTCTGAGTCCTGTTTGAAGGCTGGGCAGGTATTGTCATAGGAGAGGAGGTTTATCTCTTACCTTTCATGATGTGCTGTATTTTTCTGTGTATAAGACACCCCCATGTATAAGACGCCCCCTATTTAGGGGGACTCCAAATTAAGAAAACATCCCTCAGCACTACCCGGGTATAAGACGAGCCCCAATTCTAAACCTAATTTTTTGGTTTAAAAAACACCTAGTCTTATACACGGAAAAATACGGTGATTGGCACAGCAAACAACCATGAAGATGTCACTTTCTTACCATATTACAAAGCTTCCAGGCTTATGATAATTCTTTCCAAGGAAATGGAAAGGAAGAAAAGATGATGCATTGGGGGTCCTGTGCATGCATGTATACTGGGATGCAAGGTTCATTAAATGAGCATAAAATGATGGTTTACAGCCAGGACAGAGCTCTAGGTGTTGTTAGACTACAACTCCCATCAACCCCAACCAGCATGGCCAACGGTCAGGGATGATAGGAGTTGTAGTCCAATGATATCTGGAAGGTCACAAGTTTCACATTCTTGTTGCATCAGATTTGCCATGAAAGTGAGTACCAGGAGGTAATCACTTTCTTATAGTACAGACAGTGTGAATGTTTTGGACAGGCCTAATGATAGCATCTGTCTAACTCCCCGTCCTTCTGTTTCAAAAGTGTCCATCAACTTAGTGGCTCTTTGCCACTGTTTAGTTTCGGAATGAAAACCATCACCCGTACATTCAGGCCTGATGTGCGGCCATAAGCAATCTCTAATTTAATAAATAGTCATAATAAAACATGCCCACCTGGTTATCACCATACAAAGTGAGCCTAAAATTTACTTTGATTTAGTACTAATCCACTGAGAGTTTCAAGCATTTGTCAGAAAGTTTAATGGAAGCTTTGAAATTCGGAGGCGACTCTTCTTTGACTTACAAATTCTCTGTGCCTCGTGGGATTCTCAGAAACTATTAACATCTTTTATTTAACGTAATAAGCTCTAAAGATAGGGATATAGCCATGAGATAATAGCCTTTGTGAAATCACTAGGAGTGCTGGGGTGAATCGATGGGTACTCAACATAATGACGAGATCATCAGCTAATGCCTCCTTTTATTGAGATTTAATATTCTAATCACTTTTCCAAGAAATCATCTTTACATTGAAAGGCATGGGCAGCCTCAGAGTACAAATGTTAAAACAATATTATTTTACCCTTGTAGCATTGTAGATAATTAGTTTTCATAGGAGCTATATGTAGTCCTACAATGCACGGCTATACATTTTTTTTAAGGCTATAAGAATTTTAAAAGGGTGAGTTTTTATATTTCAGTTCTCTATCAAGCAAACCTTTGTTCACTGAAGTCCTTAAAGCCATCTAATTACAACAGGAGAAATATGGTGGAGGGCTTAAGAGCCCCATCAGCATGTGGTTCAAACATGAATCTAGAAAATGGAGACTGTTAAGACAGTCAACTTGCTAAATGGCCTATGAGTCGATCCTTTGAAGTGGAAGTTATATTTATTAACAATTTTGACAAAGGGAGCAGCCCGAAGGAAATGATATAGGGCTGGAATAACCACAACTATAGACCCTAGAACTTCTGAGAGATCATCTGGATTCTAACTACAGATTGTTGCAAGTCGGGAATTTAAAATGCATCACTTCACAGCTTGTGTGGGAATTTCTGAATCAGCCGTAAAACTAGATCTCTTTAGTTTTAGATGTGCAAGAGAATCTCTTACAATGAAATGCTTAATAATAACTGCTACACACAGAACTGTGTGGATGCCAGTGCAGAGAAATGTAAAACCCCTGGAGGGGAGGGCAGGAATGTAAACATTCTGGGTTTTTCCTTTGCAGTTCTTCAGGTGCTTTCTCCAAATAAGAACTTCCAAATTCACCTGAAATTTCCCTTTAGCCCAAATTCAGTAATAGGTCTAACATGCCTTGACATTTAATGTTGATTCAGCTCCCAGGCCAGTAGACTCTCAGAGATGCCTCATTCCCCCCAGTCATCTCTGCTGAAGGACACATGAATGTGTTTAATCACCTAGAACCGAGATATTTCTTCTAAGTGTTGTAAACACTAGAGGATTTGATGTCCTTTTGGGAGTCTTCTTCTGTGCCCCATACCAGCAATTTTGGGTGGCTGAAAGGCCCTACTTGACCTTGAAGCTTCTGGTGCTAATTCGACTGAGCTGGAAACTCTTCCACTATGGCAAGGATGTGGAACCTGTGGCCCTGTGAATCAATATTGACTACAACTCCCATCAGCCCCAGCCAACACTGCCTATGGTCAAGGATCATGGGAGTTGTAGTTCAAGAACTCTTGGAGGACCACAGGTTCCCCATCACTGAAGCAAGGACCGTGAGAGAAGAACATAAGAAATGCCTTCCTGATTCAGATGAAAAGCAAAGCTGTGATTATGGGACCTTGAGTCACAAACAGGGCATGATGGAAATAACCAGAATATACAAAGAACAGAGAATGGCTATCAGATGTGGCACTTAGTTCAATGCAAAATTAATGCATAAATGGTCATTGGATGTGTGGGCCCCGTGGAATCAAAGGAGCTGGGGACTGGATGCTGCCTCAGTTCCATGAGCCAGACTAGTATCATCTGAACTGGGTATTTTTCAAACTACTGTACCTAAGGTATTTCCATTTTCTCCTTGGTGCAACAGAGGGTTATAAACTTAAGAAAGAAAAAGTTGTAGCAATCTTCAGTCAGACTTGGGTGAGCATACAGAATCATGTTCTCTTCAGTAACTAAACTTTAAGTGATTATAAATAGTTTCAAGCATGTGTTTGTGTGCATCCCCCCATGTTTTTCTGAGCAGATTACAAGAAAAAAAGAAAAAAAGTTGGGTTTGTGTTTTTTGTGTTTTAAAAATGCATCCATTTAACATATCCCCCATTCCTGTCCTGTCCTCGACAATTTTTCTTTCTGTTTATTCTCAATTACAGGGTTCTCGAAGCCTAGGAACATAATCTATATGGAATGTTCTGACCACCACAGATCCACCACAGATCCTCTCCATAAGTCTCCAGCTATCTTTCTTTAGCAAGGAGAAACAAAGTCAAGCATGCCCATATGTGGACTTTGAGCCTATATTCTCCAACTATAGAGTCCATACTGCACCCTGATTAAGTTTGAGGCAGATCCCAGTTTGGAGCCAGAAGCCCTGAAAACGTATTGATGAGTCAGCTGGGGCATCACAGAGAGACTTAAAGGGCCACATTCAGCCTCCAGGATTGAGGATCCCAACCCCATGGCTACTGGATCATGACTCTGAGGCCCTGACCCAGAGTTGTCATTGGCCACCTACAAAGTTATCTTAAGGCTTCAGGAGGCAGTGCAAAAATAAGTAGTAAAATGAGCTTGCAGAAAATGGCTAGTTGAATTAATATAGCATGTGTGGGTTACATGAGCCTGGAAAAAGAATCAAGTCTGTGGAGAGAGCAGCCTCCAAGCATTTAGTGGTCATAACAGTGAAACAATGCCAGTAAAACTGAGTATGCTGTGTGTGTGTGTGTGTGTGTGTGTGTGTGTGTGTGTGTGTGTAACTAAATACAACTTTCAAAATCATTCCAGTTTTGCCTGTTTCTGGAATCATTTTGATGGGCCAGATGTTGTGGTAATGATGCAACAGTTACTGCCTTCTGAAGGAGAAAAAGAGAAGCTAGGAAATGCGATGGAGAGGGGAACATCAACAGAGGATGCTGGAATGCATCGATTTATTGGGCTGAGGTTTCGCTTTGGTGCATCAAACCAAAGTGAAGAGGAGGTGCTACTATCCTGACTCAAGGGATGTTCAGTTCATGTCAGCCAATGAGGGCTTCATGGACATTCCAGTTTCCACCATGAGAAAATGCACAAGTGTGATTGTGCCCCCTCTTTCTTGTGCTTTTTGTGCAATCTCCAATGTGGCAACTAGCTGCCTTGGGAATAATGGGAGAGCAAAAATCTTGACAGGTGCACACCTTTTGGGATCACATGGCACATATTTTACAAAAGCTGAATTGGCTTCCAGTTCCATCTTCAAAACGATTCAAGGTGTTGCTTGTTACCCTGAAAGTAGGCTTGCAGAAAAACCCGTTTCAGCCGAAGGGCATATCGTGCCAGTGGTGGATGAGGCAAGAGACAAAAGTGGGTGGAACAAATGATTGGATACATTCCAGTCATGCAATGGTCAGAGGTTTTTACACTGACACACAATACCCAACTCTCCCCATCCTCCATCCTCCATCTTCCATCCAGGCAAGCAAGAGGCTGTCAGGTGTGCGTGCAGGAGCCAGGCCCTGTTAACAATAGGACTTTGCAAGACTGGGGGCCTCCTAAGTTTGTTCTGAAGAGGCAAGGCACAGCCTCACAGGTGAGGCCGATTGGTAACTCACAGCACCTGGTGGCAAGAGCTGGGAAGGGATATAAGGTCAGCATTTTCCCTTCGGCTCTTTGCCACAGCAACACGTTCCCTGCTTTGCTGTGTTTGACTCCTTGCTTCTTGATCCTTGGACCCTTGACTTCATGACTCCTTGCTGCCTGACCCTCGGACCCTTGGCTTCTTGACTCCTGGCTCTCTGACCCTCAGACTCTTGGCTTCCTGACTCCTGGCTTCTGGACCCCCTGTTCCTGCTCCCACTCTGCCATCTTGCCCCCGGTCCTGACGTCCCCTGCTGTGACTTCAATCACCTGTGAACCGGACCGTGACAGAGGCATTGGCACATCTCAAGGACACATCTCAGGCAGCACCTAAGGAGAATGTGGAGAAGCACCAGGGGGGATATGGTGTGGGGGGAGTGTGGTCCAAGTGGGGAGTGTGGCCTAGGCAGAGTCCCAAGAGCCAGGCAAAGAGAAATGGAGGTTCCCCATCCCTGCCATGAGCCTTCAATGATTTGGGCCCATAGGTACCGCTCCGGTGGGAAGGTAAACGGCGTTTCTGTGCGCTGCTCTGGTTTCGCCAGAAGTTGCTTAGTCATGCTGGCCACATGACCCAGAAAAACTGTCTGCAGACAAACGTTGGCTCCCTCGGCCAGTAAAGCGAGATGAGCACTGCAACCCCAGAGTTGTTTGCTGTCAGGGTCGTTTACCTTTTTTTTTAACCAAAAGGGCAATCTCTCATATTATCCTGCTCACTAGGAGTACATGAATGGATGGATGGATTGATACCTTTCCATTGCGTATCAGTTTTGTCAATTCCTTCCACAATTAAAACAACAAAAACAAAACACTGACATTGTATGACATTTTCCCAAAAAGTACACATTTGTAGATATCCAGTGGTACCTCGGTTTATGAACTTAATTCGTTCTGGAAGTCCGTTCTTAAACCAAAACCATTCTTAAACCGAGGCACGTTTTCCCTAATGAGGTCTCCCGCCGCCAGTGCCCTTCCACCATTCGGCTTCCATTCATAGAGCAAGGTAAAGTTTGCAAGCCGGGACACTACTTCCGGTTTTGTAGACTTCGTAAACTGAATAGTTTGTAAACAGGGCTGTAAACAGGTGTAAACCAAGGTACCACTGTATACCTTCTGTCTCCTTGTCAGAGCATTTCCCTTTATAAAATGCACATTTTCTACTACTTCTTTTTGAGGGGCAAAGAAGTGAAACAGCATTTAAAAAAAGGCTGTCAACACAGGTGTGGCTCTTTCTTGCTCTTTGAGTGTAACATGAAGATCCATGATCTCTCTTATTGTGATGAGCAAGGTGTGAATCTTGAACTCTCACAATGTTTATGTATGTAAGTATGTCAGCAGATTTATCTTCCCTCCCTTCTATTGTAGTCAATCACAATGCTCAGAGCAGCTAACTTTTTTTAAAAAAAAGGAAGCATTCGCAAAACATTCGCAATGCAATAAAACCGTAAAAACAAGAGACAGGAGGAGTGTATGAAAACAAGGATCAGTCTGCCAACAAACTTATCAACCTAGCAGGCCCAGTGCCTGTCAGAGTAATGAAAAAAGGCCCTGGGCTGCAATCCTAAACATACTTACAAATGGGCATGCTTATCAATAAACATGTGTAGGATTTCTCTGTAGACTAAGGCATTCACACAGCAGTTTCTTCTGTTTCCCTGATTTCCCTAACTGTTAATTTTCACAACGCAGTTTAGTTTTCACATGTAATGATGTAAAAGCTACTTTTGTAAATCTAGTGGAATACAATGGAAGTTTAGCACTCATTCCTATGTTTCTTGTTTCCTGGGATGGGGGAAAATCCATTTGTTGCCCTAATAACCCAGATAATGGTAAGAGTAAAATGCTGAAATTTGAGGTGGTATACTGGCCTACAGATCTTTCCTGCCATTTTCATGAGTGAATCATGGGGCAAACAGAAGCATGCATGTACAGAGAAGGTGTACAAAGAGGAGTACTGAGTAACTCACAAGTGTCCTGGAAAAACTGGGGCAACCCATTTTTTCTCGTGAGAGGATAGCGGTCATGTGATCTTATTATACACCCACCAACAACATCACTGGGCAGGTGTGGATACACACACACTTGTTGGAACCACCTTCATATGTTTTCATATCAACACACTGCAGAGTAATGCAGAATCAATCTGCAATTAGCTTTTGTTAATGGAACAGAACCAGTTTCTCAAGAAGCACTTCCCAGGGTTAAAAAAATTGCAGTAGATCTCAGTTCTGTGTGCATAGAAAGGAAAAGTGCTCCATCTCCATTCATTCTAGAATAAAATGTTATGTATACTCAGTCCTGCTATCACCTCTCCCTTCCACAAATGGCTGCAAACCCAAATCCACCATGCTTACCCTTATGTCGGCCATCTGATTCTCAATCTAATTTATAAAAGAACTATTTTTAACTCTCTTTCACTTGCTGTGAGCTTTTGGGATGAGTTTAGTTAGGCAATTATAGATTTAATTTCTTTTAAAAATATATGGTAATTAAAATAATATGAGAAGGCTTATTGATTTCAGTGGTCCTTTTCAAATGTGTAACAGTAAACATGTGGAGTTTGAGAACATCTGGCCCTTGTTATTACTAATTCTTATGAACTGAGACATGGTAACATGCAAACAAGCCATAATTTGCAACTGTCTGCCTGAGAAATGTGTAGAAAATGTGTGATAGGATGGCATTGTTCACAAGCAGTGCAAAAGAAAATAGGGTTTTCTTTTCATTTGTTTAAGGATGACCACAACTATTGAAAGAGCGTCAACAAAAGAAAATCATTCACACACCCAGAATTACTCAGAGCCAATTTGATTTCAGAAAATAAAATAAAATAAAATAAAATAAAATAAAATAAAATAAAATAAAATAAAATAAAATAAAATAAAATAAAGGAAGAACAGCACTGTCAGATAACCATCATCTGTTACATATGCTTGAATGTGACTTTTAAACACCACAGCAAGGCATGGGAACCTCAGTCCCAAGGGCTGAATGTGGCCTCTCAGGGAACCTTGCCTGGCCTTCCGGATTCTCCCTAGGCCACATCCTTCACTTCACCTCACAGGCTCTCTGGGATTGCTCAACTAGTAGAGCATGAGACTCTTAATCTCAGGGTCATGGGTCCGAGCCCCACACTGGGCCAAAGATTCCTGCATTGAAGGGGCTGGACTAGATGACCCTCACAGTCCCTTCCAACTCTACAATTCTATGATTCCTTGAAGTCTTTCACCTGGCTGGAATGTGTCCTCCAGCTGTGATTATGCCTCTTGCTTGCCTGGATGAGGAGTCAAGGATGGATGGATGGATGGATGGTGTGTATCTCAGACTTTTACATGGCTGAAACGTAGCTCACTATCCAAAACTAAGGGTCACATATGTTGTTGTCATCCCCTCCCCCCCCCCAGCTTCTATTTCCACTATGGCCACATTCACACCCAATGTTTAAAGCACTATGATGACACTTTGAGCAGTCCCAGCTTCCCCCAAAGAGTTCTGGGAGAATTCACAGAGCTACAGAATATAGAGTTCCGTGAGTCAAGGGATTAATTGTTAAACCACCCTGCAAAAAAGATGGCTCTGGGAGGAGAATAGGGAACTCCTAACAACCCTCAGCACTATGGTTCCCAGGATATTTTGGGGGAAGTTGTGACTGCTCAAAGTGATATCATAGTGCTTTAAATACATGGTGTGAATGTGACCGCCCACTGACATGAGACCCCTGAAAGTTCCCCAGAAAGTAAGGTCAACTTTGACTGAAAAAGATTCCCCCACCATCAATATTTTTATTTATTATTATTGCCATCTAAGAATTAAGATGCTGCTTAATTACTCACTTGTTTAAGCGATGTACATAAAAACAATCAGCAGAAAATGGGACAATTAAACTAGGCAACATCAAACACTACCTTCAAATGCCTTGCTGGGAATAGAAAGTCTTGGTCCTGCATCTGAAGTTTAGCAAAGAGGGTCAGGAGGGAGTTCTGCAGAATTGATCCGTGGCACTGAATGCATGGCAGTGATTGGTGGGGTAGGGCAGCAGCATTTACCTGATCTCTCATCACTGCAGCTGACTGCAGAGGGCGAGGCAGTGGAGAGGGCAGCGCAGTGCAAATGCACCAGCGGAGCTAATAGTGTTTTCCTGCTGGAGTGTTTGCACCATGAACTCGCTCTTGCCTTGCCCCTCTCCTTAGTAAGTCTCAGTGAAGCTGGTGGTGGGAGGTCAGGTAAGCATCACTGCCTTGCCCAGCCCTACTGACCACTCCCCTATAGCCAAAACAACATCAACCCCTCCAACCACTATATCACCAAAGCAACAGCCACCCACTTAAGAGATACCTCGTCATGGACACTAATGTTGTCTAGGGCATGATTAAATTAATCCTGAGTTCAAAGCCTTGCTGATCTCTTTGCATAGCCTTGGGCAATCGTCGGTATTGGGCAACCTAGGCCTCCGTTCCTGTTCGCAAACAAAACAAAACAAAACTTAACAGTTTGCTGCTCCACAGGCTTGTTGTGCAGATGGGAGAGTTATTTCAAGGTGATTTATGGAGAATGGTGAAAATTAGATATATTACTGAGATCCAGAGTCTGGGTGCAGAACTCCCTCAAACAGGATGGAATGACCATTGTACCAACATACCTTAGCAATCTCAAATTGCTGCAAACATGCGTCTGTCTTGTCCTCCAACAAAGGTTTCACAAAGGCCAGAGGAATCAGAATTAGAAGCAAAACAGAACGAATGGGGTGGGATGGTGTGTGTGTGTGTGTGTGTGCGCGCGCGTGCACGCAAGCGGGCAAGGAAGAGGGACTGAAAGGGAGGGGGTCTGTGACACATTGCTAGCTCAGCAGTTCTTCAGATGTGGTCTGGCATCTGGTTCATAAAGTCAAGCAAATCGGCTCATTGTAGTCATTTATACAGACATACACGCATCTATAATATGCTGCAGATATATACATATTTCTTTCTTTCTTTTTGAGAAAAATAAATCTGTGGGCAGCAGAAGTCTTAAAGCACTGCAGTGTGGATGATCTCCAGGAATAAGGAAATAAATAAATAAAGGCCCCTAACTTAATTGCCTCTTGAGAAGGATTTGGGCAAGAAATTCCCTTTAATTCAAGGCACTGTTTCTCTCTCTCTCTCTCTCTCTCTCTCTCTGTGTGTGTGTGTGTGTGTAAGATAAGGCAGCTGCAGCCATTTTAAAAGAAACTTCTGTGGGACCGAAGGAGCTGTCGGTTTCGGTTCTCCCAGTTTCTCGTTTTCCCCCTATCTAAAATTCCACTCTCCACATTTCTGTGGAGCAACTTGCACATTAAAATCCCCATTAAAACACCTTAGTGCAAATCCCCACAATTAAACATACTTTTTGTTGCAGAAGTTGTTGGGCTCATCTTCTCTGACCATAGCCCGATGGCAAGGGCTGAATGCAAGTTGCACCCCAAGAACATGCAGAGAGTCAGAGGTTCCCCATGTCTGTCACCAGCCAACATTACCTTAACAGGCATGGCCAAACTTGGCCCTCCAGCTGTTTGGGGACTACAATTCCCATCATCCCTGACCACTGGTCCTGTTAGCTAGGGATGATTGGAGTTGTAGTCCCAAAAGGGCTGGAGGGCCAAGTTTGGCCATGCCTGCCTTAGAAGAAGAGCCCTCTCTGCTTCAGGAGGTTTTCCTTCCGAATAAATAATAATAATCAGGTAAGTCAAGGCAAGTTTCCATGCTGTCTCAATTACACTTCCATATGCATAAATGGAAACTGAGGGACATATGTGAAATATTGAAAGGGAAAGGAAGATTATATAAGGTTGCAAGCACAGTGGGATGGAAGCTCAATTACAAGAGTGTCTACATCTTTACATCCAAATCAAGTGGCACTCTGAATTGTGTGAGCGTTACTGATTTCAAAATTATTTCACTGCAACCAGGCATCGGGGAAAACACGCTGCCACCTTCCTCAGCTTTTTCATGTGCAAGCATGATCGTATTCTGTGTGCCGCTGAAATTCACATTCTTCAGCCTGGAAAATAAGATGGATTACAAGAGAACTGAGACATTGTGAGTGAACTACATCTCCCATGATGCCCTGAACCCTGACACGTCAGGGTGACTGAGAAGGAAGGAGGAAAGGGACAAGTTGCCCTCCTCTTTTCTTTCCATCAATTCCCCCCCTTCCCCCCCTTCTGCTCCAGCCACCATTCACAAAGAGTAACTGCAGAGAAAGGGAAGTGAATATTCAGGGCTCTGCAGAGAGGGCTTGGTGGGAGGTTGGCGAGTACTTTGGAATTCCCTGCCTATTGAAATTTGGTCAGAAACCTTAACTGTTTCAGATGCCTGCTACTTGTTTTTATTCTCCTTTTGGCAAACCTACCCAGACATATATTCAGTTACCTATGCTTGCTTTAAACCTTTTATTTCTGCGTTAATGCAAGGAGGGCTTTACAGAACTTGATCATCTCCTCTTAGAATGAATTAACAGCATAGCTCTCTAAGAAAAATAAGAAATAGATTGCAATAACAAATAACTATCTTTGCCTTAATTAATTGCCATGAATAAATAAATAATATCACACACACACAGACAAACATATACACCACGGCAAATTCAAAAGTTGATAAAAGGCAGCAGCTTTGGGATTTATAGACTTTCTCCAAAAGGCCTTTAAGCTTTCCCAAGTGTTCAATGTCTCATATGCTGCGGCTCCTACATCTGAAACCAGTTAATGGCAATTTCTAGCTCTCAGGGTGTTCCTTCTGCACCAAAAGGAGTAGCAAAACTTCTGCTGTAATGCATTTTGTCTTCCTTCAGTCCGCTAAAGGCCTTCAGCTGAAATATACTTGCAATCGCTTGTGTGAGAGAGAGTTTTGTAAAAAGTGCACTTATCTTGTCAGGACAGTCCAAAGCACAGTTTAGCAAATGAAAACAACAGTTGGCACCTGGGGTATTCAGAGCCTGAGGTCAGAGGTCGATGTTACCAAGGATGTAGTGCTTACAGAGGAAGCACAAGTCCCATGTTTTTAACACTTTGCTCCCCTCACTTCCTAATCCTGATAGGATCTAACAAAATGGAATGCATGGCATAATATCACTATGTTGCCCTCATTCCACACCACTGGCTGTCACTCGCAGAAGTGGAGAAACTCAGAAAATTACCGTATTTTTCGCTCCATAAGGTGCACCAGACCATAAGGCACACCTAGTTTTTAGAGGGGGAAATCAAGAAAAAAAATATATTCCCCCACCCGCGCCCCAAAGAAGCTTCGCCCAGAGCTTCTCGGGGCTGCCAGAGGAAGCCCGGGTTCCCCCCCCCCAGCCCCAAAGAGCAAAGAAGCCAAGACAGTGAGCAGGATCCATCCCGCTGGCTGTCTTGGCTTCTGCCATAACCGCGCGCAGCCTTTCCCAGCCGGAGAGGTTGCGTGCGGCTAAAGAGGAAGCCAAGACAGCCAGCGGGATGGATCCAGCTGGGAGAGGCTGTGCACAGCTATGGCAATTCCCCCACCTCCTTCAAAAGCCCACAGGAGCCGTGCACCCTTTAAGGAGCGTGCTGCTCCTGTGGGCTTTTCTACGAGGAGGGAGAAGGGACTGACTGGCCGCATCAGTCCCTTCTCCCTTCTGGGGAAAAGCCCGCAAGAGCCGCGCAGAGCTTGTGTGTGGCTCTTGGAGACTTTTCCTGCCTGCCTGCCCCCTGCATTCGCTCCATAAGACGCACACACATTTTCCCTTACTTTTTAAGAAGGAAAAAGTGTGTCTTATGGAGCGAAAAATACGGTATCACCTCCCACATCTCTTTCCAGCCTAAGACAGTTCTGATACCTCTAAGAGCTGCCTGGAAACTTAAGTATATTTCATACAATGTTGTCACAAGACGCACTGCTGCATATGGTGATCAAACAATGCTTCCTGCTCTCTACTGGGAATTGTGCTCGTGTTCCCAAAACATGGCTGTGATCTGTCAGGAGACCAGGAGACAACAGGTTTATTGCTGGCTTCATAACAACATTTGAAGATCCTATTGAATCAGATCAATAGCTCATCTAGTCCAGCAACCTGTTCTCATAGCGGCCAATCAGTTGCCAGTGGGAAATCCACTAGCAGCATATTCAGAGACAGTAATGCTTCCAACTGTTGAGGCAAAGCACAGCTTCATCCTGTTTGATGTGTCTCCTCAAATCTCTGTCATTGTCTCCAATTTATAATTTGCAGATGGGTTGGGTAAATAGGGGGGGGGGTAGGGTTATCTCTAATGCAGCCTTTTCCCATATACAGTCGTACCTTGGTTTTCAAACAGCTTAGTTCATGAACAACTTGGAACTCAAACGTCACAAAGGTGTTCTACTTTGCAAATTTTGCCTTGAAAGCTGAACATCCGGCGCAGCTTCTGTGGTTTCCAATCGCCTGCAGGACGCTCCTGCAGCCGATCAGAAGCCATGCCTTGCTTTCCGAACAGACTTCCAGAACGCATTCTGTTCGAAAGCCAAGGTACAACTGTAGGATACTCAGATCACTGCAATCTTCAGACAGTACTCAGAGGCAGATTTAGGGCAGTGAGAGTGCTGTGGTCACACCAGGTGCACAGCCAAGGAGGGCGCCTTCTCAAAGCCCAGTAAGCGCTTGTCCAGCTTTGGGAAGGAGGTGTGAGGGCTCTGGCAGGGTCCTACCGGGCTGGGAAAGTAGGTTTGAAGGCTTTAGGACCCTGCCAGAGCCTCCTGCCTCCTTCCCGAGGCCTGGCTTAAATTGGTGCTGTGAGGGGAAAAAGGGGTTAGATGGTGTTGAAGTCAGTGCAGTGCAAACCCACCAGTGAAGCCAAAGTCATGTTCCTGCTAGCACATTTGCACCACACCAACCTCATTGCTGCTTCGTTCTTCCCCAACCAGGTCTGCAGCAGTGACGCAGCCAGAGAGAGGTCACGTGAGTGGTGCAGCCCCGCTGTGCTGTCTGTAATGGACGGGCTCCTCTGACTGCACCATGACTTAGGTGGAATCTACACACATATAAAAAAAAACGTTCTGAAAATGCTTTTTTAAAAAGCGTTTTTAAAAATGCATTGAATTTTCCATAAGGCTCGCCATCGCCATCTAGTGTCACATTGTATATTGCATTAAAAACACACTTAAAACAATGAGGTCCAGCTCCGAGGGCCTTCTGGCGGTTCCCTAAATGCGAGAAGTGAAGCTACAGAGAACCAGGCAGAGAGCCTTCTCAGTAGTGGCGCCCATCCTGTAGAATACCCTCCCATCAGATGTCAAGGAAATAAACAACTATCTGACTTTTAGAAGACATCTGAAGGCAGCCCTGTTTAGGGAAGTTTTAATGTCTGATGTTTTATTGTATTTTAAATATTTTTTTGGAAGCCACCCAGAATGGCTAGGGAAAGCCAGCCAGATGGGCAGGGATTGATTGATTGATTGATTTGCAGCTATCTAGCTGAGTCCTTACTGAAGTTTGGTTGGGCCTTTTCTGTTGTGATGGCCAATTTCTGGGATGAAATCCCTGTGGATATAAGTAGAGTTTAATGGAAACGAGCCAGTCTCCACCTTGCCTGCCTGCCTTTTTGCAACCAGGCTTGAGGTACTGCCTGTCAGCTTCATCCTCCTGAGTTTCACTGTTGCCCTTGTGGAACTCAGTAGAGAGGAGGATGGTGGCAAACCCAGAATCAGTTGGCACTGCCTCTCACTGGCTCTAGCACAACCTGCTGCTTAGTCTCCCTGCCTTCTGCCCTACCAGTCGCAATGGGCTCCAACAACACTAACTACTTTATTTGGACCCCAACATCAGATGTTTCCCTTTCCCAGTTTTTGCACACACATGCTTTTCAACCCTGAGCCACATATGTGAATAGCTGTATCGCTGGGGGATACTGAGCGGCCAAACAGAAATCAACCCCCGACACACAAACACACACACACACACACACACACACACAGAGAGAGAGCGCACACACACCCCTATCTTTCTACAGGAAGTAAAAGCTGGCTGTTTCTCAGCACTGTATTTTGGTGGGGGTTTTTTTTTCTGGATGTGGAAAAACCATCACAGAAGTGCCAACTTGTCATCTGGAGCTATGCTCAAATTCATTTTGCATAATGTGAATGGGATGCACAAGTAAGGAGTTCAGTGCCTCATGCTGTATTAGTGTTCTGCTCAGGGCGCTATAGACTCAAATCTCATTAAATATGGCTGTTTGAAATGACTTAGACATTGAATGGCATTGGGTCTGTATTATCAGCACTTACAGTAGGTCCAGAGGCTCATTGTCTGGGTTGTATCAATGCACAGTTAGACTACCTTTCTTCACTTATCTGAGAAAAGCTCTCACTAGTTAAAATTAGAAATGCCCTGACAGTGGATTATCTCCAGCTCCGCTCCTACCCATAGGTGAGATGGTAAAAATCCCTGCTTTTTTTATGAGGTAATAATTACCAACCTTTTGGAGGAAGAAAATGGTCTGTCTTTGCATTTCAGATATAATGCACCATAGGCCTTCTCATCGTGCGATTCAGCACTCGGTGACTCGTCACAAAGAGACAAGAACAAGTGCTGTGTTGCACGGGGAATGTGAAGCCCACTCTCTCCTGTCTCCACTTTGCCAGTGAAGACTAAGGTTGCTGTTAAAGGACTGGAGGAGGCTGTACTCTCTTGCACCCCGCAGTATCCAAACGATTACATGCCCACACACTCCCCATACACACACACAAAACCCCTCAGCCCCACAGCACTTATGTTTTCAAGCAAACCATAGGAAAATTACCTCAGATGCCAGCACACAGGGCTGATTATCATAAAGCTTTTTTTGAGGAATTAGAAAAGTGGTTTCTGTGCAGGTTCTGGAGAACTATGGTGCTCCTTTGAAGCTCATCAGAAGACTCTTAAGAACATAAGAGAAGCCTGCTGGATCAGGCCAATGGCCCATCTTGTCCAGCATCCTGTTCTCACAGTGGCTAACCAGATGCCTCAATGAGAAACCAGCAAGCACTACCCTGTGCTTTCTAGCTACTGGTATTCGGAAGTGTTACTGACTCCAGCTATGAAGGCAGTTGTTGTTTAGTCACTTAGTTGTGTCCGACTCTTCGTGACCCCATGGACCAGAGCACGCCAGGCACTCCTGTCTTTCACTGCCTCCCGCAGTTTGGTCAGACTCATGCTGGTAGCTTCAAGAACACTATACAACGATCTCGTCCTCTGTCGCCCCCTTCTCCTTGTGCCCTCCATCTTTCCCAACATCAGGGTCTTTTCCAGGGATTCTTCTCTTCTCATGAGGTGGCCAAAGTATTGGAGTCTCAGCTTCACGATCTGTCCTTCCAATGAGCACTCAGGGCTGATTTCCTTCAGAATGGATAGGTTTGATCTTCTTGCAGTCCATGGGACTCTCAAGAGTCTCCTCCAGCACCATAATTCAAAAGCATCAATTCTTTGGCGAGCAGCCATCTTTATGGTCCAGCTCTCACTTCCATACATCACTACTGGGAAAACCATAGCTTTAACTATACGGACTTTTGTCGGCAAGGTGATGTCTCTGCTTTTTAAGATGCTGTCTAGGTTTGTCATTGCTTTTCTCCCAAGAAGCAGGCGTCTTTTAATTTCGTGGCTGCTGTCACCATCTGCAGTGATCATGGAGCCCAAGAAAGTAAAATCTCTCACTGCCTCCATTTCTGCCCCTTCTATTTGTCAGCAGGTGATGGGACCAGTGGCCACAATCTTAGTTTTTTTGAGGTTGAGTGTCAGACCATATTTTGCGCTCTCCTCTTTCACCCTCATTAAAAGGTTCTTTAATTCCTCCTCACTTTCTGCCATCAAGGTTGTGTCATCTGCATATCTGAGGTTGTTGATATTTCTTCTGGCAATCTTAAGGCAGAGCATTCTGCTAATAGCATTAGATATTATTAGGATCCATCCATCATTTCTACTTCTCCCTTCAGCATCTTCTCAAAAAAAGAGATGCTTCTGATAAACAGAAACTCAAGTCAGGTAGTTTTGATCCAAAATTACTAGTGGCCCATTGACTCAGTGGCTGGGGTTGACTAGTACAATTACACATTCCTGGGCAAACACTGCCTCTAGGCAACATGCTCATGGATTGATGCCTTCAAATTAGAAATGTAGGAAACTGCCTTATACAGCGTCAGACTCATTGATCCATCTAGCTCAGTTTTGTCTACATTGCCTGGCTGTGGATTTCCAGGGTTTCATGCAGGGATCTCTCCCAACCCTATTGGGATTTGGCATTTTTGGAACCTGGGGACTTCTTCATGCAAAGCCAATGCTCTACCATTCTTGCACACAACCCAGTTCCACTTGACCCATAGCCATAGTCCTATAACTTGGTTAAATGAAACGGACCACACTGTAAACCATGCCATTTTGTAGACTGGCCACCAGCCATGAATCTCAAGTGGACATATATTTGGGAAAGTATTTTACGCTTTCTCTCTTGAAATGTGGGGTCTTGAAAATAATTGCCAAAAGAGGTGATGAGGGTCCAAAGGGATTGCTTTGTTCATCGTACTCTTTTGTCTTCAGTGGAGTCAAGCTATATATTTGTGGCAGAAAGCCAGTGCTTCTTGAATTTGATTCATATGAAAATATAGAAACGCCCGCCAACCATATTGCTTGATGTGGGTGAATTAAAAGGGTGAGCGAGAGCACATTTTCATAGCTTAGAGGACTATGCATATGCTCCCAAATGAATACACAATCTAGTAGGCTGGCTTCATTTGTAGAGAAATATCTTCAGCTTATGCATGATCATACCTTACAGATAAGTTATGTAAGAAAATTACTCCCTCTTTCTCTCTCCCTTCCTGAAACTAAGTGGATTCAGATCAATAAAACCCAGCAATTAATATGGTCGACTTTGCATTGCAGCCCACCCCGTTATTTCCTCCTACCAGCTTCTGTTAAAACTTCCCCTTTTGTTTTTGATCCTGTTGTGATTCATCCAAGTATTTTGTTCCCACTTTTAAGTGAAACATATGAGAGTGTTTCAGGGTGCCTCGTTCCTATAAGTGTTTAAGTGTGTGGTATATTTATGATTCAAGCAGATTAATAACAGCTGAAAGGTGACATTCAACATTGCATGGACAGATATATGAATACCATCATCATCACTATTTAGTGAATTTGTTAGTTTGGATTTGGATTTGATATCCCGCTTTATCATTACCTGAAGGAGTCTCAAAGCGGCTAACATTCTCCTTTCCCTTCCTCCCCCACAACAACACTCTGTGAGATGAGTGGGGCTGAGAGACTTCAAAGAAGTGTGACTAGCCCATGGTCACTCAGCAGCTGCATGTGGAGGAGCGGAGACGTGAACCCGGTTCACCAGATTATGAGTCTACTGCTCTTAACCACTACATCTTGCCCAGGGCAGTGCCATGCAACTTAAAACCAAACCAACAAACAGGCAATAAACCTCCCATAGCTACAATAAAACCAAGAGGAAAGAGAAATCCTTTTAAAATATCCTGACCCCTTCTAAAAGGCCACAGATAGTTAAAGGCCAGAGGATTATAGAGGAGCCCTGAAGGATCAAGCCAATGGCTGGTCTAGTCCAGCTTGTGACAGTGGCCAATGAGATGGGAGGTTCACAAAGAGAACCTGGGTGCAACAGAACTCTCCATACTTGCAATTCACACATGAGGCAGCTGGCAGACTATCTCCATGCCATGAATGATTGTATATACTGTCATTTAAATTCTACTCAATATTGATCCAGAGTAGATTCCAATGTATCGTTAGCAGAGTAAAAACTTAACACGTTGCAGGATTCCCCCCAAAATAGACCAGAGGCAATTACATATATTACATCTAGCAGAGCGTTACTGCTACTGAAGGCAAATGAGCATAATGGTCACAAATCCAATACAGTGGTACCTTGGGTGAAGTACTTAATTCATTCCAGAGGTCCGTTCTTAACCTGAAACTGTTCTTAACCTGAAGCACCACTTTAGCTAATGGTGCCTCCTGCTGCGCCGCCGGAGCACAATTTCTGTTCTCATCCTGAAACAAAGTTCTTAACCTGAGGTACTATTTCTGGGTTAGGGGAGTCTGTAACCTGAAGCGTATGTAACCCGAGGTACCACTGTACATTCAGGATTGGCACTGTCCATAAGAAATCCAGTTGCAGCAGACTTAACTTAAACTTGCAATAACTTATGAGTCTAAACCTTAACACCAAGCATACTATGTATAGAACACCACACCAGAAGGAAGAGAGATAGAAAGAGAAAATGAAACCCAGGCTCCTTCTGGCCTTAGTTTTATAGTCAGTATGACCTTGACAGAATGAAGAGAACCAGTTCAAACCAGCTGTGCTCAGCTTTTCTGAAGGAATAACCCAAACATCATGAACTTGAACATCATGCTTGTTTCTTTCACACAGAAATGCTTCCAGAACCTTTTTGAATTCATTAGAATAGGAACGATCTCTACACATGAGGTCAATACTTTCTGCACTAAGAAATGCAAACTGACATCTACTTCTATATAAGCAGGCAACAACCTTGGCCAAAATGAACAGCTCCTCATTAAACAATCCCACCCCCCAAGTCAAATAAGCCTTATTTTAAAAAATCAGAAAATCAGGAGGGACCTGGGGCTTGGTGGCCACCAAGGGGAGGGGGTATCTGAGGGTGTTAGGAGGCCCACGGGCACCATGCTGGGGACTCCAGCTTTACACACAGCTTTACACACTTCAATTTCACATTGAAGAACCGCTATATGGAAACATTGCAGAGAGAGTATTGCTTAACTAAACACCATAAAACAGGCACTTTGTACAGTAGACTCTGACATTATATACATTTCATTGCATTTTGTTTTATCTTTAACCCTGAAATTCAATTATTTGCTTTAAAGGGGAATTATAATTATATGATTAATCCATGCCTACAACTAACAGGGGAGGGGGGAAATCACTTAATTTATCAGCAGTTCCTAAGGAAATTATCGCTTTTTAATTGTATAAACATCTGCAAGGACTCATAATAATTCCGGGACTTGAAAAAATCTACTTATTCAATCCGAGGAAGGTGAGGTCAGGGAGACGTATTGCAAAATTATGGAATCCACTAATGTGAATTTTTCGACATCAAATGAAAACGGCACCAGTTCCTAAGGAAAAAAACCCCCAAAGAGGTGAGATTTTTGTTAATAAAAAAAAATAAGCACTTTCAACTTGTCGCTGTGACGGGCTGTAAAATGAGATGCAGTACAGATAAATGTGGCATTACACACCTGAAGGAAACGGTTTCCTTTGTGGGAGAGAAAAAATTAAGATTTAAGGTATATTCTCCCCGCCCCCTGCTGCCCCCATGTACACACAGACAGAATACAGAGAGGTGGACATGATTGAAATTTGCATTTAAATGGAAATGGTTAAAGGTAAAGGCAGAATGCTTAGAAAAATGAGAGTATCCATTTTTCTAAGAGGGATGCATACTGTTATTGTATACCATTAGGGTGTCAGAGAGCCTAAAAATGTTTAGAAATATTAGATGCTGCTACAGAACAAAGAACACCGAATGCCATTTGGAAATGACTAGACACTGTGAATGAATCTGACCAAACGGTACATCATATACAATTGTCTTTAATGCTTTCTGCTGCCATTACCTAATGGGAGACCTGTTCACTAAAGAGTAGAAGATCTATTAGGCCGCTTTCTGCTACTTTTCAAATGTAATAAAATCCAGAGTTCATTCATCACTGCATGCCGCCGATTGTTGAAGGCCTTTCTTTGCAGGATGTCACCAGACCCTAAAAACGCTTGTCTAGTGCAGTCCTGGCCAACGTATCGTGAATTTTAACAGCATCAGGTGGAGAGACGAATTCATTTCCATGGCATCAAAAATGAATTTCATGGGGGGTGGGGCAGCACTCTCCAGAAATTAGGAAAATGTTGGATGTGATATCTTTCAGAGTTGTTTGGGTCCTTTGGCTGAATTGGGAATTCCATAACAATGACCTGTGTGTTAATCTGGTGCACAAAAAAGGTCGTGGGCAGTGGGAAGGGGTGGCTGTTCTTGCCTGACCTCCTGGAACCACCATCACTGCAGTTACTAACAGGGAGAGGGGTGAGGTGGCAAGGGAGTTCAGCATGGTGTGCTGGATTGGCTGCTCGAGGGTCCCTGCACCATTCTCCCTTCTTGTATGCCACAGTGACAGCAGGGCTGAGAGGTCAGGTAAACACTGCCATCTCTCCCACCCCTCAGCAGCCTTCTAGATCCAGCCCATGGACGGTCCAGGAATCACTGCATGGATCACCAGCACACACGTTCTTTCCCTCTACCTCACACAGTGGCAGCGGCACCTCTTCCCTCCCTCCTCCTGGCTTCTCCCTGCCCTGCCTAGAGGAGGAAGGGGGCTGGGCTTTGTTGGTGCCAGCAGCAGCAGTGCTCGAGCAGCTGCCATTTTAAGCAGCCCCTCTCCGGAGCCCCGTGCCACTCATCGTCCCGCTGCCACCACTGCCACCCCTGCTGCTCACAAGACACAGATAAGCAGCCACCAGGGCTCATGGTCTTGCATCTTACCTTGCATCTTACCTCAAAATATAGTCCGGCCCCCTACAAAGTCTGAGGGGCAGTGGACCAGCCTCCTGCTGAAAAAGTTTGCTGACCCCTGACCTAGATGGATAGGTGTCTTGCCAAATGCAAGGTGGTTCTTTTGTTTGGAATTCAGAAGCAATACGAAACACAAGTGGGTGAGAAGAAGTTTTTATTCCCAAATAGCAAGCAATATGCATGCATACCAGGACATGCACTTCTATCTGCTGCTTGGAAGCCCTCAAAGAAGTGGCGAAGTGACTCCCCCAAATTGCCTTGGATTGCATGACCCTGCAGCCAGTCAGTCCATGCACAAGCTTCTCCATTTCTCTGCTCAAACCATCTGCTTTTATACCTATAAAAGCCTTTTATACCTATAAAAGCCTACCTAGCCACCTCATTTCAATGCCCTACCCTCCAATAACAATTTCCAACATCAAAGAAGGTTCCCAGCACTGTTTTCCTAGACTGATTCAGGCAGCTGTGAGTAGGGTTTCCCCTGCTCTCAATTGGTTAGGACATCAAAATACGGTTCTTACACCATAAAACTTAACACAAGAAGCAGGGAGGGAGAAGGAACAGAGGCAGGAAGGCTAACCATGTTAGAAGCACTACCTCCTCGATATACAGTTGGTCTTCCCATTTGGGTTTTCCCATACAATAGAACAGTAGCTTTGCAAAAGCCCTCTTCCCATATTCCTCACCATGCATTCCTGAATGTGTGGACTAGGGAATCGGTCTGCATCTGTTTTCCCCAACCATAACATGGCAATCTTTGCCAGCTCCCGACTTTGCCACTTTCCCAGTGGAAGTCTCTGAAGGGGATGTCTCTGCACAGTTCAGATGGAATGGATGAAAACTCATTCACACAAGCAGGAGTCCTGCACAATCTGGACTGCTGGTTGTATTTGGCTCCACACACACAGGTGCCTTTTTCTGTCAAATGCATGGAGGCTTAGACGGCAGAGTGAGCAAGGATGGTGGTGATGTTGGGGGCAGGGCATTATCCATTAATGTAAGGAGGAGAATTTCTAATAATATCAGGATCAGTGGATTTCCAAGCCAATCTGAATGTATCAGAGAAGTATGCAAGTCTTCATTATCCCTAGCTGGGCATGGCAGTGGTCTGCGGCTGAGCAGAGCATCCCATGGCAGGATTCTTCCTCAGCTATGGCGGCTAGTTATCATTTGACCAGAGACTGGTGGTGCTTTTACATAGCCACAGGTTTTTGGCTGCAGGTGACTGCTCCATAGCCAAGGAGAGTTTGTGTCGCCAGGACCTTCTCCTCACCATGCTGAACTGCAGCCAGAGATTCAGGGGTGGGTCAAGTCACCTTGATCCCAAGCTAGCTCTTCAAGGCCCACCTCCCTTTCCATGGAGGCGCAGATTGCAGCTATAACAAAGGCGGCATTTTTCCATCTCTGCCAAGCTAAGCAGTTGGCTCCTTACCTCTCTCACCCTGACCTAGCCACTGTGATCCACGCGACGGTCACCTCCAGACGGGATATTGTAATTCGCTCTACGTGGGGCTGCCCTTGAGACTGACCCAGAAACTCCAGCGGGTGCAGAATGCTGCAGCGAGACTCCTTACAGGGTCTTCGCTGCGAGATCACATTCACCTGGTGCTATACCAGCTGCACTGGCTCCCGGTGGAGTGCAGGATCAGGTTTAAGGTGCTGGTTTTAACCTTTAAAGCCCTATATGGCCTAGGGCCCTTGTACCTACGGGACCGCCTCTCCTGGTATGTCTCACAGAGAAACTTACGGTCTTCAAATAAAAACATCTTGAAGGTCCCAGAGCACAGAGAGGTTAGGCTGGCCTCAACTAGAGCCAGGGCTTTTTCGGCTGTGGCTCCGATCTGGTGGAACACTCTGTCACAAGAGACTAGGGCCCTGCGGGACTTGACATCTTTCCGCAGGGCCTGCAAAACAGAGCTGTTCCACCAAGCCTTTGGCCAGGGCACAGCCTGACTCCCTCCCTCGGCAATCTTCGCAGAGCTCTGGCCCAATGGTTGCCAGTGGCTTGATTTGAATTAATTTTATAATGAATGATTTTAGAGTGTTGTTTGTGTTGTACTTTTGTACTGTTTTATTGTTGTTAGCCGCCCTGAGCCCGGCTTCGGCTGGGGAGGGCGGGATATAAATAAAAATTATTATTATTATTATTATTATTATTATTATTATTATTATTATTAAGAGTCTCTGCAGAGGTAAGCTGAGAATTAATCTATAGCTCAGATTTTACTACAAGCTGTAGAAAAATGTTAGGGGCTTCTGGTGCCTGTTTCTTCTTTGAAATGAATATTATTATGGGGTTGTTTCTAGGCCTTGATACTTTTCTAGGCCTGGTTCCATGCTGCGTTTCAACAGGAGTTGAGCTCCCCTTCCATCTATATTGGCTGGACACCATTTTAAGTTACCCCAAATGCATACCTCTCAACTGTTCTTGGGAAAACCTGGACAGAGCCATTTTTCTCATGAGAGCATGGCAGCCATTTTGGGCACCGCATTCCCACCCCCAGAAAAGGTGCTTTATTCAGAGCCACAATCTTCCGTGGGTCACATGACCACCCAGGAGAACATCCCGGAAGACACGCACCCCGGTTTTTGACCTGGACATGTTTGAAGGTATGCAAATGTAATGCCTATGGACGTATAGAACTACAATGTATGACTGCTGTACTTCTAAATAAAATAGTCCAGAAATCACCAATGTTTGTAAGGCGACATTTTTTGACCGCCTCACTGCTTGCAAAAAGCCTGTGGGTTTATTTATATATTTATCATTAAACTTATATTCTTCCTTTCTTCCCAAAGGCTCTCATGGCAATCTTGTTGTTTAGTCGTTTAGTCGTGTCCGACTCTTTGTGACCCCGTGGACCAGAGCACGCCAGGCACTTCTGTCTTCAACTGCCTCCCGCAAACTCATGCTGGTAGCTTCGAGAACACTGTCCAACCATCTCGTCCTCTGTCGTCCCCTTCTCCTTGTGCCCTCCATCTTTCCCAACATCAGGGTCTTTTCCAGGGAGTCTTCTCTTCTCATGAGGTGGCCAAAGTATTGGAGCCTCAGCTTCAGGATCTGTCCTTCCAGTGAGCACTCAGGGCTGATTTCCTTCAGAATGGAGAGGTTTGACTTAGAGAAACGCAGAAGTACACAAAGACATAGAGCTATAAATACAGATAGAGACAAAAAGAGCAGTGTCAGAGCTAGAAGAAGCTATGTAGGGGGCTATGATCGAGCTCAGGAGGGTTTATAGATAATCACACTTTTACCTCAAGATGACAGAGACAGACTCACATCTCCCTGATTTGCCTTGCTATTTAAGACCCATCCAGAGAAGAAGAAGAAGAAGAGTTTGGATTTGATATCCCGCCTTTCACTCCCCTTCAGGAGTCTCAAAGCGGCTAACATTCTCCTGTCCCTTCCTCCCCCACAACAAACACTCTGTGAGGTGAGTGAGGCTGAGAGACTTCAGAGAAGTGTGACTAGCCCAAGGTCACCCAGCAGCTGCATGTGGAGGAGCGGAGACGCGAACCCGGTTCCCCAGATTAGGAGACTACCGCTCTTAACCACTACACCACACTGGCTGATACACTCCTGTTGGGACCATCACCAGGAGAGTTTCCCTGCGGAATTCCCATTAAAATGAACAAGAAATGTTTGCAGTAGGCTGTGACCATATGGGGTTTTCCTTGTGGAGCCTCCATTTCCTGTGGCTGGTTTCAGAAGAAGTAGCGTTCTTGTCTTCCTTGGGCACTGGATCAAACCCTCGACAGCTAACTGCTGTGCAATTTTTCATACAGCTGATTATAGCTGGCACTAAGTGAAAGACTGAAGCCAGACAGATTGCTGATTTCTAAATTGGGTCATTACATATGGGGTGGGGGGGAATGAAACCCCTGAAGCAAGTGAATTCACACTGATGGACCCCCCTCAAGATTTCCACATTTTTATTTAAATGTCATGTATACCCTGCATGAAAAGCTGCATAGATCAAATGTATACATCTCCACCATGAAAGATTCCTTTTTCATACACCTATGAGTATGCGCCTGCTATCCAAGACTTCAACTGTCTGCACTGCTAGGGACCAAAAATAAAAATTTAATTGAAATAGAGATAAGATAGAAGCCTTTAATTTACCTTCTCTCGGAGCAACAGGACTTTCCCAGCATATATATATATATATATATATATATATATATATATATATATATTCCCCATAAAGCTTGGGCTGGGGAAAATTATCTTATCTTTAGATAAAATATTTTGGGGATTTGGGGATTTTGTGTGCCTCAGGACAAAAAGGATGCTGTTTGTGTAAAAGATCACTGTCCTTCCTTCAAGGCAAAGTTCCATCCTTATTGAAATGCCAATGGCACTGAAAACTGCGCCGTCCCATTACCATAGCCTCTGTCATAGTTCCGAGTCACTTTTCACAAACACTTCTCTGTGAGAAAAAGAAGAGAAGAAAGAAAAGAAAAGAAAAATGGATTTGTGGCAGCATTTCGCACTCCGGTAAATAGGGGATCCTTCGAAATTGGCTATGCGATGTGCTTAGAGTGTTGGGAGCTGGGTGACCAGAGTTGAATTCCTCACTCAGCCTTGGGTGAGCTTGTGGCACTCGCTATCTCACTGGCTCTACCCCACAGAGTCGTTGTGAGGAGGGAGGGAACCAGGCGTGCTGTCTTGAGGTCCTTGGAGGAAAGTGGGGACATACAGTGGTACCTCGGGTTACAGACGCTTTAGGTTACAGACGCTTCAGGTTGCAGATCCCGCTAACCCAGAAATAGTACCTCGGGTTAAGAACTTTGCTTCAGGATGAGAACAGAAATCGCGCGGCGGCAGCAGGAGGCCCCATTAGCTAAAGTGGTACCTCAGGTTAAGAACAGTTTCAGGTTAAGAACGGACCTCCAGAACGAATTAAGTTCTTAACCCCAGGTACCACTGTAAATGCAACCAACCAACCAACCAACAAATAAATAAATAAATAAATATCGCAATCATTAATGAATGACTTTCCTTCTTAACCACCATCTCAAGATTATTATTATTTGTACCCCACCCATCTGACCGGGTTGTCTCGGCCTCTCTGGGTGTCTTTCAGCATAAATACCTTAAAAATAAAACACCCCATGTTCTTTTCTCCCAGACATCTGCTGGTGTTGGATATACTCGCTATTAATATGGTATGCTTGTCCCAGCTAAGTTGTTTAAGTTGTTGTGTTTTCTGCTCCATGCTTTTAAAGCAATCTTGGTTTTTAAACATTTTTGTACATCACTTATTGGCTGGAGCGGCAACCAAGAAGCAGTATGAATGAATGAGCGAATGAATGAATGAACATATAAAAAGCTCAAGAAGCAAAGACAGTTAAAAACAAAACAAAAGCACCCCATTCTTCCTCCTGCTGCTTCACTGATAGCCATTAATGTGTTTTAAAGTCTTCCAGATTGGCCTTGAGAAATCCGTTATCCTGCTCCTTGTCTCAGCAGAAAAACCCACAGGAGCTATTCATGGCAATCTAAGTTAATAAGCTGTAAACTAACTTTAAAAAAAAAAAAAATAGTGGGGAGAAAAGCCATGCAACCTTTGACAAAATAAATACACAAGTTACAAAGCAGCCAAATGATGGCTAGCAAAGATATCAAAGCATTGCAGTGAAAATAATGTTGCTATGACTTGCTTCTGAGCTCAGTATGAATGGGCATCTACCCACACTCTGCCAGGGGGTCCAAAACCAAGAACCCTGAGGCCTTACAGAGACTCTACCTTCTTCTTGTTGCCCTTTGTTATCTCAAGAGGGTGGTGATGGACAATATGCAACATAGATAAGGGGAAAGGCCATAGCTCAGTAGTGGAGCATGCAGACGCCCTCAGGTTCAATCCTCTGCATCTCTGAACCAGGCAGAGGGCCTTTTTGGCAGTGGAACACCCTTCCATCAAATATTAAGTAGATAAATAACTACTCAACTTTTAGAAGACATCTGAAGGAAAGTTTTTTATATCTGACATTTCTGTTAGGATTGTCCTACTTGTGTGTAGGACCCTGGCAGAGACACATGCCCGACTGGCATGTTTTCTCCCTCCTGGTCAGCCGTTTGGGAGCTTCAAAAGCTTTCTCCCACTCAAACATCACAGCGACTGATACCAAGAGGCATCAGCACACTTAGGGATCCTGCAGAGTAGTGGTGGTTCATGTAACAGACTCAATAGCTCAGCATCTTGGATAATCTTCTTTATTTACATATAATACACTCGGAGCATTCTGACTTAGCTCCTTCCTCTTTCTCATCAGACAGCAAAAAGAGAAAGAAGCAAAGGACAAGGAAACCTGGTGCCCAAACCGGCCACTTTCTAGGTGGATGTCCAGAGCTCCAGTGAACACCCAGGGATGTTGGGCAGGGGATGTTTACAAGAGAACAACAGTGAAGGGAGGGCCAAGGTGCTTAGCTCTCCCTGCCCCTCACTGTGGCCATTGAATGCCTGGGAACATTTCAGAAGGGGATTTGTGTGAACTGATAGCTATGAACCACATGACCAGACCACCCAAGAAAGCAGCCCAACAGCCTCTTAGTTGGTGAGTATCTTCTTCATTTGGGTTAAGGTGACAAATATAATAAACTGTTGTGGATCTCTAAGAATCGGTAGCCAAGTTTGCATTTTCATTGCCAGTACCTGAAAATATATAAGAAATGGCTACTTTTATCTCAGAGGCATGACTTTTGTAAAAGTTTGTTGTGCCATGTCATTGTTTCACACAGTAGGATAGGTAGGGATGGACAAATTGGGCAATTTGGTTTTTCCCCCAAATTCACTTCTCCACATTTCCACATCAGTTTGCAATTTCTTTTTAAAGTCCTCATGAAAATTTATCCACATTATTGTAAAGCAATTCTCCCTAAAATAATGCATCTTTCTCTTCTGTTTTCACTACTGTATACATATTTCATTTTTGTACACATTTACTTGGCTGGACATAGCAAAATTTGGATGAGTTAAGTATGGCTGTGTTTCGGTTTTTGTATTGCTTTGGGAATTGTGAATTAGGGAGGTTCACCTTTAAATGTGGACTGCATCAAATTTCTCCCTCATCCTTAATGGCAAGGCATATGCATATGGCCCCATCAGTGTGGATATGAAGACATCACAAGCCAGAAAAGAACTCAAGGAAAACAAATGTGTGGTGTTGTTTCATCCTGTCGCCCCCCCCCCCACACACACACTGCAAAAAACACAGCACAACACTGAGGAACACCAGTTCTGAAATGAACCAAAGGGAATTCATCTGTCATTACTGTGCATGCAGATATTCCTCTGTTGGAGGAGAAGGCCATCATTGGCTACAAGCCATAATGACTATGCTAGAAGGTTGGAGGTTCGAATCCCCGCGATGGGGTGAGCTCCCGTTGCTCGGTCCCTGCTCCTGCCAACCTAGCAGTTTGAAAGCACGTCAAAGTGCATACCTGGCGGGAAGGTAAACGGCGTTTCCCTGCGCTGCTCTGGTTTGCCAGAAGCGGCTTAGTCATGCTGGCCACATGACCCAGAAGCTGTACGCTGGCTCCCTCGGCCAGTAAAGCAAGATGAGCGCCGCAACCCCAGAGTCGGTCACGACTGGACCTAATGGTCAGGGGTCCCTTTACCTTTACCTTTTATACTACCACAGAAGTAATGCTTCTGAATACCAGTTGCTGGAAGCCACAGGAGGGGAGAGGCCTTTTGTTTCCAAGAGGAATCCACTTGTCCACTGTGAGAACAGGATGCTGGTGGGCCATTGGCCTGATCCAGCCAGTTCTTCTCTTATGTTCTTATGTCAAATGACACAATATCCACCAACCATCCTCTCCTTTGGTAACATTGCCAGCCTTAACAAGAGAGTCAATGTCTTTCAGTGGCTGTTGCGTTGGACTTGGATGAGTGGGAATATGAGATTCAAATCCCTCCTCGACCATGAAGCTCGCTCGGTTGCCTTGGTCGAGTCACTCAGCCTAATGTACCTTGCACAGTCGTTGTGCAGCTAAAACCCCACAATGGGATCCTTTGGCGGAAGAGCAAGATTACAACAGAACGATACCAACAACAAAAATAGCTCATCACATGGTGGAAGGAAATACATGCTCCATGTCTAAATGAGACACACATCAGTGTTGGTTCCACTATTCAAAAATAAATATGGTGGTGGCACAGACAATTGGAGCTGGAGAGACAGAAGAAAGAAAACCTTCCACAAATCCTTTATGGAAAGATTTCTTTTTAAAAATAACCAGGCAACAGTCATGACTTTTCAAGGTCTGACGTCTTGAAACACATTTAGATTGATGCAGCCGGAGCCTGGAGTTCTCTTGCTGAGTAAACAGTCAAGTGTTCTTAATAGGAATTGCAGTTTCTTGACATCTGTTGGGGAAAAGGGAATGGCGAAAGAACAATTTAGATTGAGATTGGTTTTGTTAAATGCATTTAAATTCCAAGATTAGTGGTGTTTCTTCTTTTTCAATTAGCATTTACTTGCGGAAAGGTTACAGATGAAAGGGCTGAGCAAGAGATCTTGCGGGGAGGGTGAGTTCCCAGGGCAGTTCAGAAGGCACTAAAACCACACAAGGCGTACTGGCAGAGGACTTCAGCAAACTTACTAACTTGTGTGCCAATGTGGTGCCACTGAAAATGTGCGCAATGTGAAAAGTTCACTTTTCTCCTTTCTCAAAAGAAAAAAAGAGAGAGAAAAACTTCTGTGAAATCCTAATTGTTGCTTTTCCTTGTCAAAGGTTGTTGCAAGCAATTTGCAATTGCAATATACACTTCCATAGCATTTTTGCAAATAAGGATGAGTAACTAACTCATGTACTGGGAAAGACTCCTGGTCTGAAACCCTGGAAAGCTGGTGCCAATCAGGGTAAATAATACTGAGCTGAATAGACCAATTGTATGAGTTAGTACAGGTATAGGCAAACTCGGCCCTCCAGATGATTTGGGACTACAACTCCCATCATCCCTGACCACTAATCCTGTTAGCTAGGGATGATGGGAGTTGTAGTCCCAAAACATCTGGAGGGCTGAGTTTGCCTATGCCTGAGTTAGCATATGGCACCTCCCTATTTTGCTATGCCCCTTAGCAAGGAACTATAGCTCACTGGTAAAGCACATGCTTTGCCATTGCTAATTAATTTAGAATAGAAGTAAGGAACCTTTGGTCCATGGTCCCAGCAAGGGTCCAAATTTGGCCATTTCCACCATTCTGTGCCCACCACCTGACAGTTGTAGGGCAGATAAAGATGCTGCTTCCTTGCAAAAGCAAGGTTTGTACTGGCACTACCAATCAGCTGAGCAGCATTGCCTGCAACTCCCAATATGTTTGCCCATTTGGGTTGATTTCAAACTGTGCATGTAAAGGAAAATGCTTGACCTGATATTGCGGTGATATGTTTTCACGGCATTTATCATATTTCTATGCCGCTTTTCACTCACATGAATCACAAAGTAGCTCACAACCGATAAATAACAATAACGCAATGGAAATCACAAACACAACATAGATAATATGGAATGATTAACAAAGCATCAGTAAAACAATTGCAAATCATAAAAAACTATTAAAACACTTCCATCAGATATCAAAGAAATAAACAACTATCTGATGTTTAGAAGGCATCTGAAGGCAGCCCTGTTCAGGGAAGTTTTTAATGACTGATGTTTCAATGTATTGCAAACCAACCCAGCCAGATGGGCAGGTTATAAATAAATTGTTGTTATTGTTATTGTTATTAGCAAAAAAACTTAAAAAATAAGCTAAACAGCAAAACCATAGTACAAGATTATAAGATTCACAGACCACTACATCACTCATAATCCACCAAGCAATATTAACAACATTAACAAACTATCAACCAAAAACAAACTAAGCACTTTTGAATCCACTCACACACTCTCCCTACCCTCATGACTCATAGTCTTCCATTCAGTTCATCAATGCCCATGGCAGCAGCTTCATTCTGAAGGCTCCTTGGGCTGGAGGGTGGGGCAAGGCAGGTGGAAGAACCCATTGATTGATGGGCAGTGCAAAGTCTCACTCCCTTCACCTTTCATGTAACTGGCAGGTATGGGGCCTTGTTTCCCTATCAAAATGGGCCATGGAGTTGGAGGAGAGAGTGCTCAGGTGCTGCTTTACGGTTTTCCACTGGTATCTGGTTGACCACTATGCGAACAGGATACTGGTCAAGATGGGTCATTGGCCTGGTCCAGCAGGACTCTTCTCAGGACCGGCTTACCCATAGGTACTAGGGGTGTGGGGCACCCGGGTGCCGGGCTCTCAGGGGCGTCAGGATTGAAGAGCCAGGCCAGGTGAGAGACACTGCCAAGTGGAACAGAGCCCTTCAGAGTGCCACAGGCTTTTCTGCTGTGGGTGCTGAGGCAGCTGGCTGGCTCCGCCCTCCTGCGCACCTGGGATTGGTGGGCCATCAAGAGGCCCACCCAGCGCATGCATGCTGCTCACACGAGGTGTGCAGCTTCTCTCCAAGCCTCTTTGGGGATTGCCATCCTCCCACAGTGGCATGGGAGAGAGTTGTGTGCCCGCCAACCATATAATAATAATAATAATAATAATTTATTTATACCCCACCCATCTGGCTGAGTTTCCCGAGCCACTCTTGGGGGCTTCCAATCAAGTGTTAAAAACAATACAGCATTATGGCTGGCGGGCACACAGCTTCCCTCCCAAGCTTCTGCAGGGACTGCTCTCCTCCCTCCATCCACAGCAGTATGGGAGAGAGTTGTGTGCCCCCCCCAAAAAAGCTCAACAACTCTGAGCTGCCCCCCTAAAAAAAGCTGTGACTCTGCTTATCTTCTTGTGATGGCCCATTGGCTGAAGACGATTCCCCATCCCTGAACATGAAGGGCTCATGATCTGTGCAAAGTTTATTGTGCAAAGCATGGTCTCTGCTACTGTGGCATAAGCTTGTGTGTGCCTATGTCTTCTTTTCATTTCTCTGTCCTCGGGTCGGCGTGAGAGTGTCAGGCTGCACCAAGTCCCATTAAATACCTCTGTGGACACTTAAAACTAGCTGAGATTGATTGCGCTGTTTATTGATCTCATTTATATTGTCTTGGAGATTTCATGCCCTAATGTTAATCTGATGAAGTACAGACAAAGCAGAATGGAGTGCTTCAGAAATGTGCACCTTATTGCACAGACCTGTTAAAAGGCCCGCTTTAATTGGGAAGAGACCTGAATGAACCAGCAAACAACTATCCAGTTTGAATGACTATACAAGCGTCGGAAACCCAATTAGGTAGCATAAGAGGAAGGAACTGCCCAGGCCCGGTTTCAGCGACTTTCATATTTCCAATAATTCACTCTATTTGTCATTCTTGAAAAATGTTTATTTATTTTGCCTTCCACCAGCCACTGCAGTTTCTTTAACATGCAGATAGGGAAATATCTGCCAGGCTTTTGATGCTGACCAACTGATATTCTACACCTATAAGCATCCAGAGCAAGGGTAAATTAAATTCCATATATTGTCACTTCTTTCCTTTCCTTTTATTGCATTAGCGGTTTGACTATTTCAGTTCAGTGTGGTTTGAACAGATACCAGGAATCTGGAAATACTGGGGTGGGTGGGTGATGGAATGAAAGTGGCCATACTGGAATCCCAAAGGAATAATATCATTTTAGTCCTTTGTTGCCTGGTACATTTGCTTATCCTTCATTGGAAAGCTCAGCTGGAAGTCTTCTATGGGTGCAGAACATGTCATAGATGTGAAGGCAGGCAACCATCCTTCTGGAGGCTGCAAATCTTCTTGTAATTTGAACACCAGTGCAGTCAATTTATTTATTTATTTATCTCATGAAATTTATACACTGCTTGTGTGTAAACACACACACACACACAAACCCAAAGCAGTTTACAAAAATATATAAATCTTAATGATGTAGAAAACCACCACCCCATATAGACAGTCTCTGATTCCTGACATCACATCATGGCAATATCAGCCATTTTCTCAAAGTCGATGCAGAAATACCATCTAAATACAGTGGGTTAATTATCAGGAGGTTTTTCTGACACGGACATTTTGTAACGGGGAGAAAAAATAGCTGTGATGAAAAATTGTGAAAGTTGTGCTGGCATTTCTACCCCACACTTCTTGCCTGATAGTGCAAGAGTGGGGGGTGTGAGGACCGCTTAATTCTCTAGGGGGTAAACTTCATGTAGAACAAAAGAGAGTCTTTCTCTTTTCTTTTTCTTTTTGTAATTGCCTACAAAGCTCATGAGGTTTGCTAGTCCCATGGATAAATAATAGAACCCTAAACACTGTTAACATCCCGAAAATTGTGGCTTTGTCATCTGTCTGAGTTTTCCTTTGGAAAGGCAGCGACAAATTTAGACGGCTTCAGTTTGCTTTTGCTTAATTAATGGCCTTAATTAATGAATGCTGCAGTTCACACACAAATGTATTTTAAGGATTTTCTGCTGTAATATTTTAATAACAAAAATGTGCCATCCCACATACAGCACATTTGGCTTCCCCCTCCCCAGATGGTTGCTTTTGAGGAGCTGGGAATTTTTCTGCCTTTTGTGTGCAGAGGGGAAGGCATTCCCCCTGGCACATCATAGTCTGCTATAGGATGTAAAAAAGAGGGGGAGATTAGGAATTATTTGTCACTTGCAGGGATATCAGAGAAGTCTAATGAAAGCAGAAATTGGAGTGGAAATGGCCAATGTTTGCTTATTCATCCCATGTCCGGAATGGAAATCAATCCAGTAAATATTTTCGGTATTCATGGTTGTTGTTGCTTTTGGTCTGCAAACAATGCATACTTGATTTGCATCGTGTTTCCTTTGCATCAGAATGAAGGGGGTGGAGTAATGTTAGCAACAACTTCTCATACGTAATGTTTGTAATTTATTTAATTAGTTGCGTAAATTACATAAATTGTGTCATTTCAACACAATGGACAGTGAAACGAATCATGTAGGTTTTTGGCAGAAGGTGAACTGCAGCAGAGTGGAAGCAGGACTGCATGTGACGAACACAGTGGGGCAGAATACAATGCCTTCCTAGATCCTTAGCTGCTGCTTTTAATAGCAAACAACCCCCAAAACTCATGCTCTATTTAAGCGGTTATTTTTAATCAATGCCTGAGAGAGGTTAGTAAGAATGAGAGTGAAAGGTCCAATCCCTGCCACTGAAACCTCCCACCCTCCAAAGGTTGTGGGAATAACCTCTGCAGCTGGCAGATTTTTCTAACTGAGTAGGCTCTCCATGCATTTTAGAAACCTGATTTTTTGTGTGTGCTTCTAAAAGATATGGGAAACTAACACATGCATTGAAAACTCCCAAATTCAAAAGTTTCCCCCCTCAACTTGTGGAGATCAGTGAGAAGGCAAATGGGTAGACAGATCTCATGTGTCCAGCCTCGTTGTCCCCTTCATCTGTAGGTTATTTGTATTTATTCTTTTGTTTATTAAATTGCTATCCAACTCTTCCTCACAAAGTTGTCCGGGGCAGTAAGTGCCAAAGTGATAAAGCAATATTGTTAAAAATTTAAAAATAAAATTAGGAAACTTCTAAATGCACCAAGAACATCTAAAAATATATGAAAACAGTATAACATGTAAAACAGTCACATCCCCTCACTGTTAATAAATTCAGCCTCACAAGAAACATTATATTTCAGTCATTCAAAGCCTCAGTGCACAGGTAAAGTTCTTCCTAAAAGTTAATAATGAAGGAAACAGATATATCTCACCAGTGACAGCAGTCCACAAATGGGGAACCACCATGGATAAGGGCCTTTCACAGGTCAATGCCGATCAGGCGCCTTCTTAAACATGGAAGGCAATGTGAGTGGACCTAGTGTATCATCACTGCTCCCCCCCCCCAGCTTTAATTAAACACAGAAGCAGAAATTCTGAATGAAGGGAGGATAACAGCCTAAAAACAGCAACCTCCAACCCTCAGAGGTAAGTTCCACTGACTTCAGTGGCACAAAGAACTATCTCACAAAATTTTGCTACGATATCTTCAAAGGTGTCCAAATGCATAGCAAACAGACAAATAACTTTCCAAAATATATTGTATGTATTCTCCCTAAGGGTGTTCTCTGACTGATTGACTTTTAACACTTTAAGCCAATGGCGTTTTCTGTAGTTCCTTCAAATTACAGCGACTAAAACCATTGCTTAGGCCAGGTAGCTCTAATTTGTCCCTGTGATACATCTATTTAATTTCTTTAAAAATTAATAATCTACATTTAATATCATGCGAATTTAATTATCGTCTGTATTAAAGTAATTGCTTGCGAGGACCTTGAAGACATTTCTGTTCATTTTTGTTTGACCCGCACACATAGCCAAGAAGAGCACGGAGGGTCTTCTATTGATTTGTCCTTCACTGTTGCGATCACCTTTCATTCCCCTCCAGTTCATGCACATTATATCTCTATTTAAAAGAAATAACAGGACTGGCAAGGTAACTCAATAAAGCAACGATTAGCTGGAGAATTCAAAGGCCTTTGATGGTTAGGAATTTTTGTTCAGAAGCTAAGGCAAATTTGTTCTGATCTGGCAATGGAAATTTGGAAGCAGGAATAGGCAGACACTCAGAAATCTATTACAGTAGAATCAGTGGTTGTGTATATAAGTCAGCCTCTGTGACAGCTCAGGCAGTAGAGTATGAGTCATTTAATCTCAGGGCTGTGGGTTTGAGCCCCACATTGCGAAAAAGATTCCTGTGTTGCAGGGAGTTGGACCTGATGACCCTCATGTTCCCTTCCAACTCTACAATTCTATGATTCTATGAACATTAGACCCCTGCATGGATCACTGCCTTGCCGTGGTGAAGGGGCTCTCCATTCTGAAGGAAATCAGCCCTGGGTGCTCACTGGAAGGACAGATTGTGAAGCTGAGGCTCCAATACTTTGGCCACCTCATGAGAAGAGAAGACTCCTTGGAAAAGACCCTGATGTTGGGAAAGATGGAGGGCACAAAGAGAAGGGGATGACAGAGGACGAGATGGTTGGACAGTGTTCTCGAAGCTACCAGCATGAGTTTGACCAAAGTGCGGGAGGCAGTAGAAGACAGAAGTGCCTGGCGTGCTCTGGTCCATGGGGTCACGAAGAGTCGGACACAACTAAACGACTAAACAACAACAACATGAACATTAGAACATCTAGTCCAACTTCTTGTTCTCAAAGTGGCCAACCAAATGTCTGCTGGAAGCCTGCAAGCTGGACCTGAAAGCAACAGCACTCTGCCCACCTATGTTTCCCAGGAACTGCTGCAGAGACAGAGGAGACAGAACAAAGACATCATGGATAGCAGTCACTGACAGCCTTCCCCTCTTTGAATTTGTCTAATCCTCTTTAAAGCCATCCAAGTTGGCCACCATCATTACCTCCTGTAGGAATGAGTTCCATGGTTTATAAAGGTAAAGGACCCCTGGACAGTTAGTTCCAGTCAAAGGCGACTATGGAGTGTGGCGCTCCTCTCGCTTCAGGCCAAAGGAGCCAGCGTTTGTCCACAGACAGCTTTCTGGGTCATGTGACCAGCTTGACTAAACCACTTCTGGCGCAATGGGACACCATGATGGAAACCAGAGCACATGGAAACACTGTTTACCTTCCTGCCTCAGTGGAACCTATATATCTACTTACACTGTTGTGCTTTTGAACTGCTAGGTTGGCAGGAGCTGGGACAGAGCAACGGGAGCTCACCCCATCGCAGGGATTCAAACCGCCGACCTTCTGATCAGCAAGCCCCACTGCTGTCTTCATACCTTTATAGTCCTCCTTTCTTCCAACATGGAATACAAGTTGGTGTCTTTGAGGGTTGATCTCACATCCAAGCATGGGCCAGACCCAGACCTGCTTAGCTTGAGACTGATTTATTTTGCTTAAGCTAGATTTATATACCGCTTACGAAATCACCACCACCACCATCTAAAAATGGTTGACATAAAATGGTAAAAAAAATATTCATTTCGAAACTAGCAGACTTTGAAAAGAGTAGACATAATAAAACAATCAAGATACAAATAAAACCAACCTTTTAAAAAACAAATATACTGTATATAATAAAACTACGTGTCTGAGTAAGCAAAAAAAAAAGTTTTTAGCAGATGAAAATGGTACATACATTATTTTATTTTTTTAAAAAAAAAATTATTTATCCAGAATAGCAAGGCTGAAACTAAAGACTGAGTGAAGGAATCCTGTTAAAGTGAGAGATTCAAAGCCTACAACAATTGTTTCAAATTTTGGGTAATTCTGATTTTACACTTCCTTTGGTAAGCAGGAAAATTTGATTGTATTGGGTGATATGCAGTTCAACAGTTTTGAGAATCTAGCAGTGAGACAGCATGCTTAATAATGGCCAATGGTCTGCCCTGAAGATTCACTGCATTGCAAATCTCGTGTGTGTTAGGAGAGGCTAACACATCAGCACATTTCCATTTTCAAAAGAAGAGCAGCAGGTACATTTTGACACAACTTCAAATCAAACGTGTGCCTTTGATATCATATTGGCAAAACTCGATCATATGCTTTGCTAATCTCGTGTGCCGAGTCTCCTGGGTGTGCTTATGTTTCTTGGAATTTTTTTATAAAGGAGAAAGAAAGAGGGGGTGGGGGGGAATAAGCAACCCGGTGCGGCCATGCTTTGCTCTGCAAAAATGTGTAAATGTGTAAATTATGTCAAGGAGGACAGATTGCAACTGCAAGTTGAAGAAACCAAAAATATGGTGCACTTGTAAAGTGTGTGTGTGCGTATGTGTGCAGGGGGTGGCATCTGAATGGTTGTGAATGGATTATTAATGTTTCTTTCGTGGCATGATGCTTATCTGTGAATTATAACACTGCAGAATTTGTATAGCACTTTGTTCAAAGTGTTTTGCACCCATTCTCTTGCTAAGTTTAACTAATACAAGCATCCCACTACTATGGGGGTGGGGGGTGGGAGCAGGGCTGAGAGAATATCCAGGGTCTTCCTGTCTGGTTTTCTTTCTTTTTTTGGCCAAACTGGAGTGCAGGAGATTGATAGTTTTGATTTCCTCCATTAGAAAAATATCATCGGGGAGCCCAACTACTGAAGGCATTTTTATTCCAGCAATCTTTCTCCATTGGGTGACTAGGCATGGGTGTCCATTTTGTAAATATGTATTCAGTGGTCTGTGTTTGCCTGAGCCTGAACAAAGGATTCTGAGCCCCTGTGTTCTGATTCGATACATGGTATCCAATGGCTACTGCCATTGGCTCTTAAACTCTGAGTTGAGAGTTCAGACAGCCAATCACGATGAGAGTGGGAGTGGCCCAGGCCTTCAGAAATGTATATAAGCAGTTGCTTTGACCCTGTTGTCCAGTTCTGTTAGTTCTATAAAGGTTCTTGCTGTTATCATTGTGTCTCGCTTTGTGAGAACCCATGTACACTTCAATAATAATGTCATATTATGCTCTTTCCCACGCTGTTTTTTAAACCTTTTTTTGTTCTTCTCTTTTTTTTGTTATATTTTGCATATCACATTGAGACTGATTTATTAAGTATTGCTTAAATAATAAAATACTTATAAAGATTGGGAACTCGGCTGCTGCTCTCCTCTGATAAGGGTATAGCGACTACAGTCATTTCTCAGGTTGAATATGCTTCGAGTTGAGCACGTTCGAGTTGCGCTCTGCGGCAACCCGGAAGTAACGGAGTGCGTTACTTCCAGGTTTCGCCACTTGCGCATGCACAGACGCTCAAAATGACGTCACACACATGCGTGGAAGCGGCGAAAAGCGGCATGCACAGACATGCCGTCACTAGTTAGGTTTACCCCTAGATGCAAACGGGGCTCCAGAACGGATCCCATTCATATCTAGAGGTACCACTGTATAGGCTTTGCCCTGACAAATTCTTACAGACCTGATGTAGGAGGTTGACAGTAATTACAGCTTCCGCTGCTGTTGAACACAGACGCTCTCTGTCCTTAGTTGCATTTGCCACCGTACCCTATTTTGTGGAAGGGTCCCATGCTAATAAGGCACATAGAGGTTTGGGGGGTCATGCACTCTTGAGAATAATCTGCAAACACCCGAGGCCAGATCCTGCCTCAGGTGTAGAAAATTGGGAGAGATCAACTGACGGCATATGTGATTAATAAAGTTCAGAATGAGAGAATAAATGCTTAAAGGCACGAAGTCTTAATGCGTGCTGATTTCCATAAGAGCAGGATGAACCCGGCCATTGGGAGAGATGCACTCCTGAAGCACATGGGCTGCTATTCCTCTGCTATGTGGCGCCATTCTCATTAAGATGAATCCCATATAGCCAGGCATCTCTGTGATGGCATTTGCTTCTTAATAGCTCGCTTCATTGTGGATACCTGATCATTCCCATTTTGTAGATGGGGCTAATACCTGCTCCCCTTGAAATTTGCCAGAGTATTTCAATTAAGTTTAATGGAGTTGAGTAGATGGCCCATTGTGCTTTAAGGTTTTTTTTTTTACCCATGACTGGTATTGTCCCTTTTATCTGAGATTTATTTAAATGTATCTACATCATTAACTGTTTTAAACACATATTTGTGGGATTGTGCAATTAATTTAAACATCCATAAATCAAACCAATGGGAATATATGTTCCAATTCTAAAGCTGTTGAGGAATTATTTCCCCCCACCCCGAGCTATTTGTTTAAGTGGATTGTGTTTAACCTAAAGAGTTAGGTAATCACTTCTGTGCTTTTATTACTGTACATTAAATATTTTATCATCAAATGCAGTTTTGTGGCGATATTTGAACTCTACGCGTTTGATGGCTTGAATATACCTTTTAGGAAGAAAAAACGAGATGGAAGTTGAGGGGGGGAGTTCACAAAGCAATAGAGAAAAGATTCAAAGCATAATGCACTTGTAATAGCTAATTTGCTGTGACCAAAAGCAATAAAAAAGAGCAGACCTTGATTTTATATCATTGCAATGGCCACGGTTGTCTCTTATGCAAATGGGGAGGATGGGAACAGTTGCGCAAGGACAACCCTTCTTCCCACAGGGTGTGGCAGAACCTGCAAATTGATCAGGAGGGTCAATTTTATATGGTCATTAAGCTGTAGCAAGAAGTTATGTACAGACTCAGGCCACATTTGTCCCATACATAGGGCCGGATTTAGGTTTGATGAGGCCCTAAGCTACTGAAGGTAATGGGGCCCTTTATATGTCCAGCTGTTCTTTGTCAACAACAAATTGTCACTGTTTTTTTGAACTGAATATACGCTATATGGTAATTTATGGACCTAATAGGTATCTAAAGCCATTTGCACATAACAAAATATGTATTTTATCAAATTGTTGAACTGAAATACAATTAAGAAGAAGTATATTAATAGTGAAATATATGCCATGCAACCAGTCCATGGAGAATGTAGGCACCCTATATATAGAAATGAGCAAACCAGTGATATTTTAGGGAGCAGGCTAGCAGGCAGGGCCCATTACTTACGGTACATCATAGGAGCCTACACAACACAAAACACTGTTGCTGTATGCTGTATTTTATTTTATTTGTTTTTTGTCTTATATTTTGGAAATACATCCAGTTTTTTTCCTTTAATTTTTTTGTGGGTCCCCAAGGGCGTGGGGCCCTAAGCTATAGCTTGTTTAGCTTATACATAAATCTAGCACAGCCCATACATCAAAAACACTGTGATACCACTTTAAACCTTATTGCTTCCCCCAAAGAATTCTAGGAGCCAGAGTTCATTAAGAGTGCTGATTTGTTGTTTAGAGATCCCTATTCCCCTCAGCGTGCTACAGTACCTCAGAGTGGTTTAGTGGTTAATCCCTAAAGATCCCGCATTCATTTATGGTCAACTATATGAACCTACTCAGACCCTAAGATCATTTTCTGAGGCCCTTCTTCATGTGCCTCCTCCTCGAAAGGTCCCGAGAAGAACAGGTCTTCTCTGCATTGGCTCCCCGTCTGTGGAATGTTCTCCCCAGGGAAATTTGCCTGGCGCTTTCATTATACACCTTTAGGCACCAGGCAAAACATTCCTTTTGAACCAGCCTTTGGTTGACCTGATCAACATCCTATTCCCATTTAAAATGTGGCTCTTTTTTTGGGGGGGGGGGGTTTATCGGGTTATTGTTTTTATTTTGATTTTATATACTGTGATCTTTTCTGTGAACCACCCTGAGACCTCCAGGTACAGGGCGGTATATAAATTCAATCAATCAATCAATCAATCAATCAATCAATCCTTTCCGAGGGTCACATGCCAATGGTGAGTTGTGCCAGAGGCAAAAGTAAGCAGAGCAATGGACACAAATTCCACCATTGTACAGCAGACTAGCTTCTTCCCATACACTATCCTCCAAACAGGCAAGGAAGAGGTCTTCTCAGAGTTCAATGGCACATTTCAGCCAGGGAAAAACACTCAAGTAGAATGCAAAACAGGGTCATGAATGGGTATGTGGTATGTGGACTGTTCTGAGAACGAGACAGAGAGGCTTGTGTGTTGCCCCAAAGGTGAACTGTTCTGCAAGCTCTACTTATGCCATTTTGGTAATCAAGATAACCCCGCAATTAATTGGTAGTTGTTGTAGCAATGAGCTCATATATTATATTCACTTGCTTTGATATACAAGCTAATCAGCTTACTTTTGTGTTATGCTTATCTGTGGGCGTTGGGTGCTGGGCTCTGAGCCCAGAAAGAGAAACTGTCTGTAAGACTTGGGTATTTGCTACCTATGCCCTCCTCTGGTCAGGTGAAGCGATGGGAAGTCCCGACCCAAGTGATGTCTGCTGCTGTCTGTATAAAGAATGTATGGAAGTTTGCTTGGGTGCAGAAAAGCCATCTCCTTGTTGCAGTGTCGATCCTGCATCTGTAAAGGCTGGGAGACCTGGCAGGCAGATTTCTTTTAATAAAGCGCTAGAACGGATCACGCTGGTGTTTCTGGCATCCTTCTTTGGTATCCCTGCACCCAACTACTCCCATGAGCCCTCCTTTGGCCTTGTGGTGCAGAACAGCTTGGAGAGCTGCTTTTGGCTTAAGATCTGAGGTTCCCACCCCCATGCAATTTACAGAAGCAGAAATGCCCTCTTGTGCACAGCTATAAAAAGTTCAGGAGCCAACTTCCTCCATTCAGTCTGCTTTCAGAATCAGGACAGAAAGCATATGTGATAAATAAATAAATAAATAAATAAATAAATAAATAAATAAATAAATTATTATTTATATCCTGCCCTCCCCAGCTGAAGCCGGGCTCAGGGCGGCTAACAACAATAAAATAATACAACATTCTAAAATCATTTCATTATAAAATTAATTCAAATCAAATTGATGGCAACCATTGGGCTAGAGTTCTGTGAAGATTGCCAAAGAAGGGCGTCAGGCTGTGCCCTGGCCAAAGGCTTGGTGGAACAGCTCTGTCTTGCAGGCCCTGGGGAAAAATGTCAAGTCCCGCAGGGCCCTAGTCTCTTGTGACAGAGCGTTCCACCAGATTGAAGCCACAGCCAAAAAAGCCCTGGCTCTGGTTGAGGCCAGCCTAACCTCTCTGTGGCCTGGGACCTCCAAGATGTTTTTGTTTGAAGACCATAAGTTCCTCTGTGGGACATACCAGGAGAGGCAGTCCCGTAGGTACGAGGGTCCTAGGCCGTATAGGCCTTTAAAGGTTAAAACCAGGTTAACCCCTTTAAAGGTTAACCCTGCAAGCTGCATTTTTGTTTAATCCTTGCATCAGAATCCTGTCACCAGAGCCCTGAGCTCCTGTCCTCATAACTGTGGCTGACATTTTGAAGAGGCAGTGGAGAGAGTATGACAATCATCGACTCCCTCCCCCTGCCAACAGTTCTTTCCTTTTTGGCCACCAGGTGGTAGTGTAGAGCACTATGGGAAAGCAAGGAGACTCTCCTACTTATCTCACAAATTGCCTCTTCTCAGCCAGGGCTTATTAAGATTTGGTGGTCATGTCAGGCTACCAGATGCTAAGCAGACTCCACAATCTATTTAAATTAATCATTAAACCCCATGCTTGCTGCTCCATTAACAGTAGGTTTTTGTGGTTTCACACAGGCATCCTGCAAGCCACCTTTCCCTATCCTTTTCAGAAGATGAAAAGACGTTATTTTCTTTGCTGGCGATCCTGCCCTTGATCCATAGATCTCATGCACATGTGCTCAACATTTATTGGATCTTTGAAGGTAAAGCCTTTCTGTCTGATCAGAGCATACTGCAATGTTTTTCAAGGTCATTAACAAAAAAGGGGTTGCCTCTGGCAAAAGGCAGGCAACCTTTCCTAATGTCAAACTGTTCCCCGATACATACATTTTCCGGTAAGTTATATGATGAAGAACGAAGGTTGCTGTATCATCAGTTCATAAGAGCGTTTCAAGCTTGTTGACCTATGGCAGGGTTATCTAATGCCTTCCAGATGTTGTTGGGCTCCATCTTCAGTCATCCCTTGCCATTGACCATGCTGACTAGAACTGAAGGGAATTGGATTCTATCAACATCTGGAGGACACCATGTTGTTTACACTTGCCCCAGTTCTAGCGCAGATATGAGGAACCTTTGGCCCTCATATGTTTCCGAATTACAACCCTCATCAGCCCCAGTTGCATAGCCAATATGATTATGAGGGTCAACATCTGAGGGCCAAAGGCTCCCCTCACATGTTCTAGGGCTTTGGGTGTGAGAGGTCATTCACACAAGACTCAAATTTTGGTTTGGTTTTTGGCAGAATTTAGGCCACAACTTTATTGATTACAGCAAGTGAGTGGTTGCATAGGCTCTGGTTCGACTAGCTTCCTGCCATGCAGGTAGCGCTGACCCAGGGCACCAGCATAGGTCAGCCTAGGGTGAACACCTGGATAAGCAGAAAGCCTGGAACAGGCTATCTCCGCCACCCAAATGTCCCCCTGGAGTCAGGCATGGGCACAACCCCCTCTCAGGGGTTGACCAAACCATCGAGTCCCTGGATTCCTTTAACGGAATATCCTCCACATAGGGATGGCGAGAGCGTTCTCCCATCCCTATCACCTGAATCAGAGCCTATCCACAACCTTACAAGTTGTGACAATTTGCTACGCAGCAGGCAAAACCTCAATGGCACCAGCCAATCAGCCAAGTGGGGAAAATTCCTGCCGTGCCCCTATCCCAATAACAGACGACACACGATGGCATAGCAAGGTCAAGTGCACAGTCCTAAATATAGGGAGAGGTGGGCGGGTGTTCTGATGCATGCACCAAAAGAGGAAGCTCTGGGTCACGTGCATAGGTATATATAGGTCCATCAATCCGTTTAGCCTGCATCCCATTGGCCTGATTAAACCCAGCATCAAGGAACCTACCAATTGGGTGTTGTGGCTATTCAATCGAACCCACCCACAATGCAGGGTCTCACCACAACACGTGCCTTCTTTAAGGTAGGACCCAATTTAAGGAACAGAAGGTACAAGGGGAACTAGCTGTGCAGGGTGTTCCCCTCCATCTAATTTGGTCGTTAGAAGGAGTCTTTCACCTCACCAACAGAAATTTCTTAGAGAATCCTAAAGAGCTTCAGATCCTAGTTTGGGGGGGGGGGGGGGGAGAGAGAAACAAATTCCTGGAATACACCGTCCCTCTGTCTTTAGAACACATTTCATCCCTAGCTAAAGGGGAAGGACACAAGGAAGTTTCTGCGAAAGCATGTGCCTGCTTGCCTGAAGATTTAATATCAATCTCCTTCCCGAGCCTGTATCTTAACTGAATATACAAGTACAGTCGCCACTATAGCTATCGTACATCTTGGACTGTCTTCTATGGAATGATTAATATACAGTGGTTGCATTAGGAACCTTTTTATGATTTTTTTTATTGGCACATCAAGCCCTGATTTTGATATTCCTGCATTTCCCCCCTCCTTCTTGTAAATACTCCATCAGAAATGCTCATATTTCTCAGCATTTTCATATTCCTCTACATTCAGCTGCTACTTCAGATATTACTCCAAACAATCTCATCTTCCATATACTTGTCACCTGATCAACAGACTAACAGAACACTGAAAGGTGCTTACAGTAGCTCATCATGCCACCTATATTTTTACCTATATTAATATTTTTGAGGGAAGAAGGATTGGTATTCTGATATCAAATGCACTTCCATGGAAATAAATGCCACCGACGTGAACTTCTGGAGGCTGAGAGCATAAAATGGTTTAGCTATTAAGAAGCTAGTAGGTACTCCATTATCAGGAGGGGATGCACAGGACTGAGAAGTACTTAATTTTATTTTATTTTTTGCTTTCTAATATGAAATTCACTGTCAAGATCTGAACTAGACCAGACCCTAAACTCAATGAGATCTCCTTGGAGGGTGATACTCTGCTGCCAAATAATAATGACAAGCAAGGAAACCTGACAGAAGCAACCCAATATATTTGCATGTCTGAGGGAGAGAGAAAATACAAATTATTCCCCTGCTAAATTCCACTTTTGAGAAGTTGTTCCTTCACTGTGGTCTGGAACTCACTTCCCATGGACATACCACAGGAACCTTTCCTTTATTTCAGACACCAGCTGAAAACTTTTCCATTTCTGAAAAATCTGTCCAGACACATGATTTAGTTATCTGTATTTGTTTTAAAACCTTTATTGGTTCAACCTTCCTTTTCAAATGATGATATTTCTTGTACATTTTTTAAAATTGGTTTGTGGATTTTAGCTGTGCTTTATCTATATAAACTGATTTGCACACTGATTGGAGTTGCCTTTTGATCATGCAGTTCATCAATTTTCCAAATAAAGAAATAAATATGCCAGGTGGTAAAAATAATAACAACCTAAACCACAGACAATTTGCTTCCATTTAATTGTACCTACTAAACCTGTGTTGTTTTTTATACAGTGGTACCTCGGGTTGCAGGTGCTTCAGGTTACAGACTCTGCTAACCCAGAAATAGTACCTCAGGTTAAGAACTTTGCTTCAGGATGAGAACAGAAATTGGGCGGCGGCAGCGGGAGGCCCCATTAGCTAAAGTGGTACCTCAGGTTAAGAAGTGTTTCAGGTTAAGAACAGACCTCCAGAATGAGTTAAGTTCTTAACCCAAGGTACCACTGTATTGTATTCCTATGTTGTGAACCACCCTGAGATGAAAAAGCAGTATACAAATTTAATAAATAAAAATAAAATAAAGTAAATGAGGACAAAAAAGAATAAGCAAAAACACACACCAAAAAAGCTCCAGTCATGATGTACCCAAGGTGATGTGCTGGTAATACAGCCGGGCAAGGTTAATCCCTAGTTTGTTCATGACTACAACACTTGTTGTGACTGACCCCCCTAGGTTTGCTGCCTCGCAGGTCACCCCACCAACTGCTCCTTTTGGGGCTACCACTAGCCTCCACCCCAAAAACCCCCAAAGGAAACAGGCACTACCTTCTTAGCCACCTGTACCACCAGAAAGTAGGTATTTCTATACAAGTGTGGGGCCGCTTGCCCCTACAGTCACCCCAATTTGCTCCTGGTGCCCTTTGTTAGACTTCTACCCAGACTGAAGAGTGGCTGCTTTCCTTTGGGAAGGATTCCCCCATAGAATCCCCTCCACACACATCATATTCATGTAGCCAAGGAACTGTGGGAATGTTGAGGGAGGCAGGAGGCATTGTTTATTAATATTCTTCCTAACTTGCGCCAGCAAGTTTCTTTATTCAGCCGAGTTTCACATTCCCCTTTTAAACACACAGCGGATAGCTGGTTGCAGGCTTTTGTAAGCCTCTCACTATTAGGTTCCTGGTAAGTTCCCTTATATCCCTCTTAAAAGGATAAACACGCCACAGTCTTGTGCAAAGTATATAAAAGTAGTTTACTCACATCAGTTCACAGTTGGATCCCTAAAGGCAGACTTAGTTACAAAGTATATACATGTGGATCTATCCCATATGGGGATAATCCAGTGTCCTCTGTTGGGAAGCCAACAGAGCATCTCTAGCTAAAACGCTGCTCCAACGGTGGAGGAAGTAAAAGAGAGAGTGCTGTGTGTCTTGTCCCTTTTGTTACCTGGACAGGTAAGGTCACACCCACCTCTTGTCACTTGCAAAGGAAGTATGTCCCAGCCAGGAGGAAACAGGAAGTTTTCGACTGGCTGGACCAAACATTCCCCCGTATGTCCACTCTAGGAAAACAAGGAATGTTGTACTTGACTGCTACTTACGTATCACATCCCACAGGAACCTGAAGCTAGATCCAGAAGTTTGGCTGACCTTATCAGCCTATGATGGTGTTTCCTTCTGGCATGATAGGAAGGACATGCACCCAGACCTTCAATTCCACTCCAACACTCCTGGTAGCTTGGGCTTAGGGGAATGCCACAAAGGATGCTGCACTAAGCACTGACCTGACTCATGAGCAGCAGCCAGGGTCACCTTGACTTTTGTCCCACCTTGATGACCTCTTTCATTTGGGAGGAGAGGTCTGTGAACAGGAACACTCAATTTTGGCATGACATCTAGGCAGTTTTTAGGGCTGTTAAGAAACAGTTCTTGTGCTCTAGGGGGTAAGGCAGCTGCCAAGGGAATTTCTGCTGGTATGCTTGGGAGCTAGGTAAAGGTAAAGGGAACCCTGACCATTAGGTCCAGTCGTGACCGACTCTGGGGTTGCGGCGCTCATCTCGCTTTATTGGCCAAGGGAGCTTCCGGGTCATGTGGCCAGCATGACTAAGCCACTTCTGGCAAACCAGAGCAGCGCACGGAAACGCCGTTTACCTTCCCGCCGGAGCGGTACCTATTTATCTACTTGCACTTTGACATGCTTTTGAACTGCTAGGTTAGCAGGAGCTGGGACCAAGCAATGGGAGCTCACCCCGTTGCGGGGATTCAAACCGCCAACCTTCTGATCGGCAAGTCCTAGGCTCTGTGGTTTAACCCACAGCGCCACCCGCGTCCCTCCATGCTTGGGAGCTAACATCCCCTTAAATGCTCTCAAAGCTTTACTTGAGCTGTAAACCCACGAATCTGATGAAATGTTCTGTATGCCTTGTGTGGGATTTTTGACCCTGGGGAAGGTTCTTGTTCATTTTCAGCTGTATTTATAGTGACCTGTTGATTTTATTTCATTTGATATTTATTCCATCCAAGCGACACGTGGTACACGAACAAGCTTAAATTGTCTCGATGCATCATTGTAATTAATTGTGCATTCTTCACGCAACTTTGTAAAAAGATACAAACTGCCCACCTTGAAACAATAATTTTTCATTGCAATCTGATACTACTAGGCTTTAGTGCAACTGACTTGATCAGCATAGATTATTAATTATGATACTGCTGTTACAGTTCAATTTAATCAGCAAAGAACATCAAGGAGTCCAGGAAGTGGGCAATATAATTCAATTTATCTTTGCCTTGTAGTGATAGGGATAACAATGATTTGCAAATTGCTTCAACTACAAATACACAATTAAAAAGTGATAAATATCAAAAGATATGCTACATTTTCAAATCAAAGCCACAAGTGCAGGTCTTAATCCTAGTCGTCAACTTTAACTCATGAGTTAATTCTCCCCTTGATGTACACACTTAACTCCCATTAAAATTAATGGGAGCCACACTTGCTCATCAAGGAAGGAATAGACCCCATAGTGTGTATATTCTTCAAATAATAGGGATTGGGTAATTACTATATTATTTGTACATTAATTTCCAATTTATCTTGTAAATGTGCAGTCTTTGTGATCTCTGGTCCAATTATATGGAATAATTTAGGATCTAGTAGAACAGTATCCATTTATAAAGAGCATTCTTATTATACAGAGTTTTGATAGTACCCTAATTTAGCTATCATACAAACATATACGAAAAGAAGGGTTGGATCCTGACTTACAGCACAGTCCTAACAATGTCTACTCAGAAGTACACTGTATTGAATTCAGTGGGGCTTACTCCCAGTGAGCCAGTGTGGTGTAGTGGTTAAGAGTGGTGGACTCGTAATCTGGTGAACCGGGTTCGATTCCCTGCTCCTCCACGTGCAGCTGCTGGGTGACCTTGGGCTAGTCACACTTCTTTGAAGTCTCTCAGCCCCACTCACCTCACAGAGTGTTTGTTGTGGGGGAGGAAGGGAAAGGAGAATGTTAGCCGCTTTGAGACTCCTTCAGGTAGTGATAAAGCAGAATATCAAATCCAAACTCTTCTTCTCTTCAGTAAATAGGGATTATGACTGTAACCTTGGTCATGCTTAGATTAGATCCACTTCAGTAAATTTAAATTCTGTTCATTTCAATGGTCTATATCACATAACAGGCATACTCAGAGTAGACCCACTGAGAAAACTGGGAAGAACAAACTGCTACATTTTATCCTGCTCCATCAGGAGGTTTAAAGGGCAATGTATGATGTCTGGAGTAAAAGATGGCAATTATAAGCATGAAATGTAGACTGGATCAACATGGTAGAACTCAAATTTGGAAGTTCTAACTCAGTGGTTTTTGTGTGTGTGTTTTTGTGTGTTAGTTAATTTTCAGGGAGCCTTTTCTACATTGACCTGTTAAGTTGGAAAAAAATCCTGAATATCTACTATGCCTGCTGCAAAGGATTCTGGGGAATGTTCTAGTGGAAAATATGTAGATGATGTACAGAAGTGAACACTTGGGTGTCATGGTCATGCTATATCAGAAGGGTGAAGTCTTGAACACTCCCCTGAGAGTCAGGATTGGAGTGTCTATTGATCATGGTCAATGAGCAGTGACAAGGCACCTGTCAGAGCTGCCTCTAGGTCCCAGCTCACAGAGGACCAACGCTAGGCTGTCGTAATGTACAAAAGTCTTTATTGAAGTTCAATTTCCATTTCAAAACCGCAGCGCGCAGCCCTACATCTTAAACCCTAGATCGGCGAAGTCCCGCCTGAGTCTCCTCCCCTCTGACACAAGTTTAAGATCCTAGCCCTGCTCCACCTTTTCTGCTGCTCTCTCCTCTTCTGGGTCCTCCTGCCCGCTGGGGCATTGCCCTTTCTGGACTCTTCCGACGCTGAGTCGCTTAGCTCCTCCCCCTGCCTCCTGCGGGCTTTAGGACCCGGTTCCCAATCCTCATTCTCTGCTGTCCCGCGCTCCTGTACATTTGAACTTGCCTCTCGTGCCAACCCAGTGACCTTTCTCCTAACCGTTACACTACTTCTGTCACTGCTTCCCTCTTCCGGGATACTGGCCGGATCTGACCTCCCCTCCGTTGTCCGACTTTCTGATGGAGGCGTGGTCAGCCCTGCCTCATCTTCTCTCCCTGGTGGGGAATGCACTGGCCCCGATCCTTGGGACTCTTCCCCCCCACTCTGCTCTGGTGGGGAAGCTGGTCCTGATTTCCAACTACTGCTCTGGGAGTCCCTGCTGCCCCCTTGCTCCTGGGGCGTTCCCCTTGGGAACCCCCTACCCCTGGCCACTGGCGCCCCCTTCTGTGAATCTTCCGATTCGCTGGAGAGGCTCATGGAATCCCTCGGTCCACTGTCCTCTTCTCCTACGCTCCCCTCGGATTCTTCCCCTTCGCTCTCCATCTCCTCTCTTCCCTGTGCCTCTGCTCCTGAGCCCCTGACACCGTGGCCGGCAGGAGTTAATTTTCAGGGAGCCTTTTCTACATTGACCTGTTAAGTTGGAAAAAAATCCTGAATATCTACTATGCCTGCTGCAAAGGATTCTGGGGAATGTTCTAGTGGAAAATATGTAGATGATGTACAGAAGTGAACACTTGGGTGTCATGGTCATGCTATATCAGAAGGGTGAAGTCTTGAACACTCCCCTGAGAGTCAGGATTGGAGTGTCTATTGATCATGGTCAATGAGCAGTGACAAGGCACCTTTCTGAGAACTTCATTTTTTATTACTGATCTTCTCACTGAGGAGCCATTTGGCGAATTCCCATGAACCTCAGGTGTCCCCTGACTACAGTTTGAAAACCTCTCCCTCTAACTCATGCCTGTTTTATTTCCTTGCTCATGCACGGTATCTGGGGCCTTACATGGATCATTCAAAATAAGATGGACATTACTTTCAGTGAAGGAGAAGGATTGATTTGACAATCTTGACGTCTCCAGCAGCCAAAAAAGCAGAATGCCTGTGTTGACATCATAATTTACGGGACCACTATTGTGACCTATTTACATGCTGGTAAACCTCTGTAGAGTTAGCAGAAAATCAAGACCGAGAGACAAAATGGGCCTTTTTAAGGTGCAAAGGATGTCGAATCGGATGTTGCTCCAACATACGTTGCCTTTATCTATATCTACTTTGTTTCTTGGCAGGTATAGTAAAGAGGAATGTAGGTCAATGATATGCACACTCTTTTAAAACAAAGTCTTTCTGCAGAAATAGCATGATTTCCTGTTATGACTGTAGACTTCACATCGATTATCATACTGTCATTCTACTCAAAGTGCTCAAACTTACATCTATATGCATAATGTGTTTGCATGGAGAGATGTATACACATGTATCAATTCACATAGGCAAACACACACACAGAAAGAGAGAGAGAGAGAGAGAGAGAGAGAGAACTGGGCATGCATAAATATTTCCTTCACTTTCAGATTCACAAATGATGTTGGTATAAGAATTTAGATCATTAGGAATATCTTCCCATTTTGTGGCCTGAAAGACGCCAGTTGAGGTGCAAGACTCCGAGAACAATTCCGGGAGGAGGTGTTGAGGTTGTGATCATGCGCAACCTAGTAATTCTGGGGAAGGGTAAAGATTAGTCAGTGTGCAAAGCAGACGGCACTGGTGTGTGGTTAGAAACCACAGGGAGTGATCTCTCATACTTTTATCACACCATCAGTGAGGGCCTGGGGAAATGTTATGGGTGGAGATCTCAGGAGCCCCACCGAGAGAAGTCTACGGTGGGAAGGACAGAAGTATTTGTGTGGGTTTCTCTGAAGGTGAGCCAGTGGTGAAGTCAAGAAGCTCTGGTTGCTTCAATGCAAAGACTAGGTATGCCTTCAGAACATACTTCCTTAACCGTCATACATTTTCGAATATGGTGCCAGACAGCAGGACCAGTGGTCAAGGATGATCGGAGTTGTAGTCCAAGACACATAGGGGGCACCAGATTGTGGGAACCTGTCCTGGAATTTGTCCCGGGATAGTCTTGTAGCACATCGGGATCCACCGTAGATGATACAAAGGATGTACATCTAAGAAATGAAACAACAAATGAAAACTTAGATCTAGAAAAGAAACACCAGTTTTACAAGCCCAAGTATCTATCTATCAACAGCATATAGCAAATGCTATCAAGAAAATATGTCCCCTAGTCACAAGGAAACCTTGTTTAGAGAAAATCCTATTGCTGTTGTTTTTGTTGTTGTTGCTAGATAGAGATAGATAGATAGATGATAGATAGATGGAACTTATTAATTGCTTCTCACCCAAAGGTCTCCAAGTGACTTACAGTAAATAAAAATATGCAATACATAATTTCATAGGGGTAACAGGCAGGTGGGAATAATATAATACATTAATATTTCACATAATATAACATCCATGGGGGGGCCCAGCTGTATAAATAGTAAAGGTAAAGGGACCCCTGACCATTAGGTCCAATCATGACCGACTCTGGGGTTGCGGCGCTCATCTCGCTTTATTGGCCAAGGGAGTCGGCGTACAGCTTCTGGGTCATGTGGCCAGCATGACTAAGCCGCATCTGGCGAACCAGAGCAGTGCACGGAAATGCCGTTTACCTTCCCGCCAGAGCGGTACCTATTTATCTACTTGCACTTTGACGTGCTTTCAAACTGCTAGGCTCTGTGGTTTAACCCACAGCGCCACCCGCGTCCCCATATAAAGAGTAGCAAACAACATTAACAATGCCAAAATAATAAACAAATCAATACTGTGACCCACTAATTAGAAAATGAACAAAATCTCAACCTCCCCCTGTCCAAAAACCATTCCCACCGAACCAACAATTTTTGCATTTAATCTCCCCACCCAGAAGTCTGGGGTCAAGGCCAGCTGTTACAAATCAGCGGTGTATGGGTCCAGCGTCCTCTAAAGATGGTCTGGTGTCTCTCCACTCTGTTTGGTGGAGCAGTAGCAAAGCAAAGAAGGAAGATGGTTACAAAAGTTTTGCCGGCTTTGCAGTTGACCCGGCTCCTGCTGCATCATTCTATTGCCGCTTGCCTCTCCCGTAGAGTCTGCCCATGCATACTGTGACAAGGCTGCTTGTCTCATTTAAGAAGGAGGTAGGAAAGAAATGAGTGGCCTGAGTTAATAATATGAGTTGGCGGGGAAGTTGCTGAATAAGGGGATAGATGTGGATAATAACATTATAATTTGTAAATGATTTATAATGGCATATGATGATAAAAGAGGCGAGAGACGAATAGTAGATCGTGACGATTAGAGACATTATGCATTGTGTGGCGAGATGCAAACGAGTGCAGAGGCAAAAGAGGCAGAGGCCATGATCCAAAGAAGGAGGTGAACATGGCGGTATTTCAGCCTGGCCTTGTAAACCAAGTGACTGAGCTGCCCATAGGTGAAACAGCTACATATGTCAAATTTAATTGATTTATTTCTTATTGACTAAAGGCTAATCACAGTCCTTTTCATACATTTAAGTCTCATTGAAATCAGCAAGGTTTGTTTCTCTGAGTAGACATGTATAGAATTACGCTGCACAACTGCAATGACATCCATCCATAGCTGGGAGTAAGTCTCATTGTTTTATTTAATAGTTAACAAAATTTCTATACTACTCTTCTGGCAGTTTATATTACTTCTGGTTGGTGTGATAGCTGGGTGGTGTCTCTTTTCTTTCATTTGCTCACACCTGGAATTTCTCTACTTTTCTTGTACGTTCAGTCTTTGGAACTAACTAGTAATGGGCTGTATTTTGGTTGTCGTTAGTAGGTGGAAGGGTTAATAATAATAATAATAATAATAATAATAATAATAATAATAATAATTTATTTATACCCTGCCCATCTGGCTGGGTTTCCCAAGCCACTCTGGGCAGCTCCCAACAGAATATTAAAAGCACAATAAAACATCAAACATTGAAAACTTCCCTAAACAGGGCTGCCTTCAGATGTCTTCTAAAAGTCAGATAGTTTTTTATTTCCTTGACATCTGGTGGGAGTGTGTTCCTCAGGGTGGGCGCCACTACTGAGAAGGCCCTCTGCCTGTTGGGTTTTTTGTGTTTTGTATCATACTGTGATTGATAAGATATATGGCTTATATTTCAAATACCTGATAAAAATTATATAGTTTATTTCACATATACTACTCTACTTTTTTTGCTTACAAAAAAAGTTCGAAAGCACCTCCGGGTGCAAGTAGATAAATAGGGACCGCTTACCAGCGGGAAGGTAAACGGCGTTTCCGTGTGCGGCTCTGGCTCGCCAGAGCAGCGATGTCACTCTGGCCACGTGACCCGGAAGTGTCTCCAGACAGCGCTGGCCCCTGGCCTCTTAAGTGAGATGGGCGCACAACCCCAGAGTCTGTCAAGACTGGCCCGTACGGGCAGGGGTACCTTTACCTTACTCTACTTTTTTTGCTTACAAAAAAATATAGAATAAAACATTAAAATTACCAATGAGAACATCTCCTGTTTGGACATCTCCTTAAAACACATATTTTTGCCCAATCATCTGATAAGTCAGATTTGATTTAATTAGTTGTTTATACAATTGAGAGCTGATTTGTAATTCTAATAGTTAGATGATCCATAGTAAGGTGGCTTCTACTCTATGAAACCAAAGATCCATCCACTAAAACAGTCAGTTTCTAGTAATAATGGCCATTCATTTGCCCCTTGGAAGCTCAGAAACAAGTAATGAAAGGAAAATGTATTCCCTGTTGCACATCTTCATCGTGTGGGGGTATCGGGGAGTGGGCATGAGGGGTGTTGCTGGTTTGGGTCTTTTTTTCTTTAGAAAATTGGAAACTTCTTATGAATGAGGAACACTTTCCCCTGCTTGATGTGCTTTCCCTTCTGGCAATTTCGCAATTTTCTTGCCAGAGCAATCTTCTGTTTGTGTACAATCCAATCGCTGGTACTTTGTGAGCAAGACAGATGTGCAAAAGTTACAGTGGGCAGGCTAGTCTAGTGCACTTCAGAATAAGCTATCAAGTGTGATGGTGCACTCGATTAGCTAAAGGCCCTGGGATTTTATATGCTTCCTTAAGGCTCTGTGGACAAATTCAAAAAGATGAGTCTGAGGAACAAAGACTAACACTTGGCTACACAAACCCCCGTCTTGAACTTTGATTATAGGTAAAACTGTTTGGTCTCAAGAGTGGAATACCATGGTCCATGGGAAAGTGTCCCATGAGCCATTAATAATAATAATAATAATAATAATAATAATAATAATAATTTATTTATACCCTGCCCATCTGGCATTTTTCAACAAAGCATTAAAAACAGAATAAAACTTCAAACATTAAAAACTTCCCTAAACAGGGCTGCCTTCAGATATCTTCTAAAAGCCAGATAGTTGTTTATTTCCTTGACATCTGATAGGAGGATGTTCTACAGGGCAGGCACCACTACAGAGAACACCCTCTGCCTGGCTCCCTGTAACTTGGCTTCTTGCAGTGAGGGAACCACCAGAAGGCCCTCGGCGCTGGACCTCAGTGTCCAGGCAGAACGATGGGGGTGGAGATGCTCTTTCAGGTGTACTAGGCAGAGACCGTAGGGCTTTAAAGGTCAGCACCAACACTTTGAATTGTGCCCAGAAACGTACTGGGAGCCAATGTAGGTCTTTCAGGACCGGTGTTATATGGTCTCGGCGGCCACCCCCAATCACCAGTGTAGCTGCTGCATTCTGGATTAGTTGTAGTTTCCAAGTACCTTCAAAGGTAGCCCATGTAGAGCACATTGCAGTAGTCTAAACACGAGATAACTAGAGCATGCACCACTCTGGCGAGACAGTCTGCAGGTAGGTCGGGTCTCAGCCTGTGTACCAGATGGAGCTGGTAGACAGCGGCCCTGGACACAGAATTGACCTGCACCTGAAGTATTGTGTATACCTTGTATACCTGAAGCATTGAAGTATTGTGGACCTCCCTCTCTGCAGGTTTTTGGTTTTTTTTAAAGGAGGCAGGCCTCCTAGTTTGCAATCACAAAGACCTCTGCAACAATCTCTCACCCAATGTAAGTGATTCAGCATCAGTAGGAGAGGGAAGGAGTTTGTTGGTGTGTTTGACATGGACAGGGCTTTTTTTTCAGGGGGTACTCACCCAAACTCAGTTCCCGCACCTTTCAGGTGGGCACCATTGCCATTATAAGAGAAGAAGGGAGATGTGTTCCTTGTGGGTTCCAGCACCTCTTTTTCTAGAAAAATAGCACTGGGCATAGATCGTAAGGGTTTTGGAGGCTGCCAGATTTTGGAGGCTGCTGATATCTGCAGCATCCAAAGGCCTGCAAGGGAGGAAAATGCATCTTTCAGAGACCTGATGTACTTGTTCTTCATCTAGTCATTCTCTTACCACCACCTTCAGCCTTGGCTGAAAGAGATCCAACAGGACTTTGGACACAGCAGTCATTACACCATGGATTCTTCCCTCCCACTGCCCCTCCCCTCCACTGAAATGTTCGCATTCGGTGTTTCCTGCTTGCTTTCCAACTTATTTTGTTTGATTTGTTCAAAGCAAGATGAAATAGTTTATCTTTAACAAGTCTAACTTCAAGGACAGATGGTGGTGGAGCGCACTACCCAGCAAAGCAGTTAGAAGAAAGCATCTCTGTGGGAGTGAGGGCACCCAGTGCGCACCTTCTGAAGGGCATGGTCATACTAGTCAGCTGAGAAAGAGAACCAAAATGTTTATCCATGCTGAAAATGTGCTTAGACAACAATGGCGTCATCCTGAGGTAACCTGGCAGGCTGGAACAATGGGGTTAATGGGGAAGAGCAACCAGCATTGACCTTGCTGGAGATGGATAGGCTAAGGTGAAACAATCAATGCAATTTCAAAATGAATCCAAAAATAACATTTCCCACAGTAATAAGTTCCCCTCCCTCCTTTTAAACTCAAAAGCCGTCATCATGCTAGTGTTCTTGATCTTCTCCTTTAACATGTCGCAAATGACTCTTCCTCCCACTCTTCTTCTGCTGGGTGGACTGCGATTCACCCTGGATGCACAGTGAACTTCTCACAGGGTCTGTTTCTTCCACAGTGCTATTTCAGACACTCTCATCTTTTAGGGCAGGACCCAAAGGTTTTGCCAGAATTTTGATCATCAGGCTTCCGGCTTCTTTGTTATTTATTTATTTATTTATTTAAAGCATCTCTCTTTTCACCACCAGTTTCCCCAAAGAGACTCAGGATGAATGGGGAACAGTAATAGATACAGAATAAAACAAAGCATGTTTTTTTTAAACAAAACAAAACAAAACAAAAACAAAACCCAAAGCACTCAGATGCATTAACAAATCCCAGCACACACACACACAAAAAAAAAACAACCTAGAAATGAGCCCCTCAAAATTATGTGATCAACCTTTAAAAATACCAGGAATTGCACCCAACGAAGTTTTCCTGTTTGTGCAAGGACTTCCACTTGCACAATAGAATGTTCCCTCCCTCTCCCCCCACCTGCATGCCCCTAAATCCTGTTCCGAGGGTTCCCACAACCCCTGGAGCAGATTTGGGGGTGGGGACTCAAGCGAACAAAGAGGAGACATTCTGTTGCACAAGCAGAAGTTTTCTGCATGACGAGGGTGACTTCATTATGTACAATCCCAGGTCTTCACCAACTGCCTAAAGCAGTGAAGTGAAGGGGCCTAACAGACCTCACTTGGTAAATCATTCTACAGGGATGGTGCCACCATAGGAAAGGCCCTGACCCAGGGGGCCACTAGGGGGCGCATCAGAAGATGGCTGACAATAACATCTCTCCGACCCACACGAGGTAATTTGGAGGCTATGATGGGAGTAATTAGCCTCCCTACCCCCCCCCAGGATGGTGGGGGGGGGACTGCCCTTGCCTGCTGTGCCCTATACCACCCCCGAATTTGTGGGGATGGGGGCACTAGGCAAAAGCCCTCCTGTGGGATTCCAGCGCTCCTGGACGCCGTCCCTGATCTGCGCTACTAGCTGCAAGAACTTCAAAACAAACAATTTGGATGAAAGAATGCACATATTTCAAGGAAGGAGGGGGAGTAAAGACTGTTAACAGAAGAGATCTCTGATAAAACAAGACAAGAATAAAACATGAGAAGATACGCCAAGATACGGTATGGCAAATGACTGATGGGGGAGGGAAAAAAACTTTCCTTTCTTTTCTTATGTGATTAAACAAGAATCCCCTCCCCTCACGAGTCAGAAATGTCGTTTTAAGGACTTAAGCTGTGGATTTAAGGCTGTGTGGAGATAAACTTTCGAACCAAAGCATGTTTTAAGAAGAGCGTGGAATGTATAAGAGCTTTGGAATGACGCAGTTAAAAATGCCGTCGCCATATTGGGAAGTTCTGTCGGAGGTCTTGAGTCTGGGAGGAGAAAGAGAGCTGTTTATACATTGTGGGTGAAACTCCTCAGAGGGGCTTAAGAGCGACAGTTTTGCATGATGGAAAGAGCAATGTTTTCTATGAAGGTGATGATATATGGAAACCATCTCAATTTGAGGATTGGAAGAACGGAAAAATTCACACAGGATTATTATTATTGGTGTTTATTGGCTTAAGGAGACTATCAGAAGAGATCATAAAGAAAAAAGAGAAAATATATGAACAAGATGTGATGTGGAAACAGCAAGACAAGACTGGATAGAATTATGAACTCTGTTTGGACTGATTTGGATTGATTTGGACATTAACGCAGTAGCAAGAAGATGATCAGAATCCCCCTTCGGATCTTGAAATATGGGTCCCCCCAAAAAAATTTAAAATTCGGCTTTGTAATTCGGAATTTATGTGATGTGATTTAATTTGATTTGATTGGCCGGTTAATAATTTTTTTTTTTTTTAAAGGAAAGGCCCTGACCCTGGTTGACACAAGCCTCACCTCCCAAGGTCAAGTTTCTTTTTTCGTGCTTAGAGTTCTCACCTCATTGTAGGTGCAGAGGGCAGGGAAGGAGACAAAAGGAACATGAATATCATTACATCCAGTGCACTTTCTCATTTTTCTATCGGTTTAAATAGGCAACGTTTCCCCCAGATTTTCATTCACCTGCGCCAATTCCAGAGTTACTCTGAAGTATCTTCCTTCTTCTCTTGTGCGGTAAAGTTAGTGCCGCTTTCCTGAGCAAAAAAAGGATATAGTTTCATATATATATATATATATATATATATATATATATATTCTTCCTCTTCATAGACTTTTGAAATGCTTTAAAAAATAAATAGAAAGATATAAGTGCTATTAGTAGTGGAGGCTGCTCCATTTGAGTGGATGGGGCAGCCTGCCTCAGCTAGCCCCAACCTGCCCACGTTCTTCCTTAGAAACAGCCCATGGGGTGACACTGCCTGCCAGCTCCCCCTCCCTACTCTTAGTATTGCCCATGCAGAACTCAACAGTGAGGAGGATGGAGTCGCACCTAGTTGGCTTGGCCAGTCATTGGCTCTGGCTTCACCTACTGTTGGCTTTCTGCACCCTGCTCTACCAATCCCAATGGGCACCAGACACCACTGGCTACAGGTGTATCTCTGTTGTCCACACTTCCAAACGTTCTACTTGTAATGCTCTACACCATGGGTAGGCAAACTAAGGCCCGGGGGCCGGATCCGGCCCAATCTTCTTCTAAATCTGGCCCACAGACGGTCCGGGAATCAGCGTGTTTTTACATGAGTAGAATGCGCCCTTTTATTTAAAATGCATCTCTGGGTTATTTGTGGGGCATAGGAATTCGTTCATTTCCCCACAAAAAATATAGTCCAGCCCTCCACAAGGTCTGAGGGACGGTGGACTGGCCTCCTGCTGAAAAAGTTTGCTGACCCCTGCTCTACACTTACACATGTAATCATGGTCCATGGCTACTAGCCATGGTAGCTATGCTTTGCCTCACTGTCAGAGGAGGGTAGGGTGCTCTTGCAGTTGGGTTTTTATTGTTGGTTTCCCATAGGCATTTGGGTGGGCACTGTGAAAACAGGGTGCTGGCCTAGATGGGCTGATTCAGCTTCCTTATTTTCAGGAAGCACATTTGCAGCACTTAATGAGATCTTCTGACAGCAAGAGCTGTTCAGCAGTGGAGCAGATTCCCACGAGAGGTGGTAGACTTTCCTTCCTTGGAGGTTTTTAAGCAGAGGTTGGATGGCCATCTGTCATGGATGCTCTAGCTGAGGTTCCTGCATTGCAGCTCTCTATGATTCTGTGGATCTTCTCTGTACCCCTAGCTTGCTCCTGGATTTACCTGTCCATCAAGCAGTCATCTTCTAACCAGCCTAGGCCTGACACTCAGAATTGTATCAAGAACTGTTTTAATTTAGCAGAGCTTTGAGGGCTGGTGCACACTCTTTGTTTATAGATGCTGCAATTTCGAAGTTGAATTAAGGAACAAAGGAAGCTGCCTTAGACTGCATCACACCACTGCTCCGTATAGCTCAGTATGGTGTGCACTGATTGGCAGCTTCTATAAAGGGTTTCAGACAAGGTTGGAGATGCTAGGGACTGAATCTGGGACCTTCTGCACACAAAGGAATGCTGACTGAGGACTGAGTGAGCTGAATATTTTATTAGCATTCCATATAATGTCATAATTTTGTTAGCTGCTTAAAAAGCCTTGTTTTGGCAAGAAAGAGGACAACGCTTCAGTTTGTCATCATCATCATCAACAACATCACTTCCACCCTCACCACTGTCAACATCAAAAATTTCGTTACTTAAAGCCAACCTGTTGGTTTTCTCTTGCCTTCTCCCAAGTTTGTCTCAGAACCACCTACTTTACCAACCATCACTCCATCTGTCTCTTCCTAGTGTTGCAATGTCCATAATGTAGACTTTATTTTGGCAGCATTGAACAAAGCTATCCAGTGGTGTTCACTTTCTAAAGATATGAGCTGCTCAACAGTACCAAGGAATGCATGTTGAACTAATCAACTCAGGGCTGAACTACAGTGCAAAAGCATGCAAATCAGGTCATTATTTGAATACAAACCCAAATAAGCAAGATCAAGGGCCTTGGATCTATGGCTTCTCAGCTAAGTAACCTGCTATTAAATTAAATGAGCAGTTCCACATTCATTCACAGCAAGAGTCCATAACAGCACTGTCCAGTATTCTTCATATCACTCTTAAGAACTACTTTGGTTGGGAACGAAAAGCACACATGCCATTTGTAGAAATACTTCACTTGCCAAGACTCTAGGATGTGAAAGACCTTTTCTGCTTCACACGCACAAACCATGCCAACCAGGTGAGTTCCATCAATCAAGAGAAGGGGGATGATATTTTGGTGATGCTGGTGCAGGTCAGGACTAAGGTAACAAGGTACTCCACAAGCTTTGGGGAATTTCATCTAGTGAGAATGTCACATAGACAGCTGTATCCGTGCAATATTAAGAATCCTTATTATTATCAAAATTATTATCCCGTCCTTCATCAGCAGGCCCCAAGGTGGATTATAAGAATCTAAAATCCAGAAAGTAAAAACAGTTTAAACTAACAAGAGTCACAGCAGTAGGATGGGTCCTGAAAACACGTGCCCCACATTTGCAAGGCCTGGCTAAAGAAGCAATGCACACAGAATAGACTCTGTGAAATTACCACTTTTGTTCTGGAAAGTTTGGCCAACTTAACTGGGCCACAACTTTCCAGCAAGTCATGAACAGCCTTTACCAAAGGTGTCATGGGCTTTGAAGACACTCGAACTCAGGACGCAAAGGAGAAACATGCTAAGAGGAAGGCATGCTTGGCAAATCCACACTGTAATCAACTCCCGCCCGGAAACCAATGTCCCCACTGTGGAAGGACATGTGGATCTAGAATTGGCCTCCACAGTCACTTATGGACTCATTGTTAAAACTGTGTTTATGGAAGACAATCAGCTTACTCGCTCGGCTACGAGTGATCGCAGAAGAAGAAGAAGAAGAAGAAGAAGAAGAAGAAGAAGAAGAAGAAGAAGAAGCTCATGAAGTTTCCTACTATTGAATGGTCTTTATTTTTTCCTCAGAATAAGAACACTTAGTGTTTGGGTGCCTATCGGGAGCTGCCCCTTTTCACCTGTTAGTTCCAGTTACACAGACTGCCATTTTATATCTTATTTATTGTTGTTGTTGTAATCATTAAATGCATATGCCACTTAATGCCAAAGTAAGCTTCTAAGTGGTTATATCCAGATGCTGCCTTTATGTCAGTAGCAAAGGAGCATGGGAGCATTTGTCTTTGCATAGTCCTCACCCACCACCCTAATCTTTCTTTTTCATGTGTAGCAACCCATGGCATTGCCCCTTAAGCCATTTTGACTGATCATGCTCCCTTTCCATATTTAACAGCATTCAGTTTTTTGATGTGCCCATAAAATCCCACTCCAAAGAGCAGTCAAAATGCAGATTTCCAATTACACTCCTTACATTTAGGCCAATACCAACCTATATATTTTAATTTTATTTCTCTTTGCTGCACCAGAATAAAACCTTTATTGGGTTGAAATGGAGAGTTTAGAGATCCTTTCCAAAAAGTGCTCCAAATTGTTTTATCTGCATGTTTAATATTCATAAAAGTGGCAAAGGACAAAAATGAAGCCAGTTTGCATTTCATATCTCAACTCTAGCCCCTCCACTCGCAAGCTACAATTGTGAGAATCGCAAGTAGCATTAGAAAGCTGTGTGCCTAGCGCTGCATTTAGGGTACTAAAGAGCAATCAGGCCATGATTGATATACGAAACTGCCTTATACCAGGTCACACCATTTATCTATCTAGCAAAGCATTATCTACACTGAGTGGCAGTGACTGCCCAGTGTTTCAGATGCAGGGGCCGTTCATAACCCTGCAAGGATTAAAGTGGGACATTTGGTTGCAAAATAGGGGTTGTGCCACTGAGCTAATGTGCCGTTCCCAAAGCTGGAAGGGTGGGGAACATGCATACCCTGTCAGCTGTCCCATAAAAACTGGGACATCCTGTCCCCCCCCCCCACAAGAGTACTGCAGCCATTTTGGGTGTTTTGCTGTCTTGCGATTTTGGGCCGAGATCTTGTGTGCCCCCCCCCATAAGTGTTTCTCGGGTCTGTGATCTTACACAGCACCCCAAAACACACATTTTAGACACCATGCCTGAAAAGCACTTTTCCAGGTCCATGATCTTGCATGAGTTACGTGATTTGCGCAGGATTTAGGAAAATAGTGTTCCAGCTTTGGGCTGTGTCATGTTAGAGCACATGGACTACAGTGGTGCGCTGCAAGACGAATGCCTCGCAAGACGGAAAATCCGCTAGACGAAAGGGTTTTCTGTTTTGGGGGCGCTTCGCAAAACGAATTACCCTATGGGCTTGCTTCGCAAGACGAAATGTCTTGTGAGTTCCTGCGGGTTTCCCCCCCTTTTCCCCCCTTTTCCTAAGACGCTAAGCCGCTTATCAGCTGATCCGCTAAAAGCCGCTAAACCGCTAATAGCGCTAATCCGCTAAGCTGTCAATGGGCTTGCTTCGCAAGACAAAAAAACCGCTATACAAAGAGCCTCACGGAACCGATTAATTTCGTCTTGCGAGGCACCACTGTATGGCACTTCTCAGGGTTTATCTTTCTCAGCTGGGCTCCCACACAGCAATGATCACCCATGAGTTATAAGGAGAGGAGTTTCAATAATGGCTATGCTTTGCTTCTATGGTCCCAGTCAGTAATGCTTCTGAGTACCAGTTGCTGGAAACCACTGGAGAGGAGAGCTCTTTTGGGCTCAGGACCTGCTTGCCTGTTTCTCACATGTATCTGGGTAGCTGCTATGAGAACAGGATGCTGGAGTAGACGGGCCATTGGCCTGATCCAGTAGGCTCTTCTTGTGTTATTTACATGGATTATAACTGTGTTGGTGAAAATGCACATAGGATGTAGGGGTTGCATCGCAGCAGTAGGCCCCACTCCCTGTTAGCATGATTTCATGTCAATATCTGAAACAAACCTACCACTGTACTTGAATAAAGGCTTCTTCACACATGATCAAGCCCACTTTGATATGCACCCTCCCTGCAGTCCTCAGCCTGAAACAGATTAGCCTCCTCTGCCATACCTTGATGTTAAAGCCAAAAAGTCTGCATTTGTTGTTGTTGTTGTTGTTGTTGTTTATTGAATTTCTATACTGCCCAAAAGTCTCAGGGCGGTTCACATAAAATATCAAATACATAAAATCAAAAGAAAACCAACAGCCCAATAAAAATAGAAAACCCCAAAAGAGCCAGCATTTTTTAAAAAGGGTATAGGGTGTAGATGAAGTCAGGCAGAGGCCTGGTTGAAAAGGAACATTTTTGCCCGGTACCTAAAGGTGTATAATGAAGGCGCCAGGCAAACTTCCCTGGGGAGAGCATTCCACAGATGGGGAGCCACTGCAGAGAAGGCCCGTTCTCGTGTTGCCACCCTCCTGACCTCTCATGGAGGAGGCACACGAAGGAGGACCTCAGAAGATGATCTCAGGGTCCGGGTAGGTTCATATGGGAAGAGGCGGTCCTTGAGGTATTGCAGAACTGAGCTGTTTATTTGTTATCTGCCTTGGGAGTGCAATGAGAACTTAGGTCGGAGTAGGCAACAACGTGACCTGTAGATGATGGTGGACTCCAATTCCCATCATCCCTGACCATTGGCCATGTTGGCGGCAGCTGATGGGATTTGTAGTCCAATGACATCTGAAGGGCATCAGGTTGGCAACCCCAGAATTAGGCTATGCAGGTTTCACATCTAACAATGCTGGGATGGAGAAACACACAGTGGCTGATTGCACACTTTTCAACAGATGAAGTCCAGCTTTTCTTTAGCTTTTCTCCAGCCTCAAGCAAACAGGTTCATATGATGGTAATATCTATATGATAAATGACCATCACTTTGGCAGGTAACATTTTAAGTAGCATCTTTAAGAAATCCATCCTGCCAGAAAGCCATTGATGAAAATTTTATCTACCCTTTTAAGACCTCATTACACCCTACTCCCCAAAAAAAGTTTCTTAACATTAATGTCTGGGGAGAAAATGATCGTTATATTCAAAATAGGAGACAATAAATTCCAGCCTAATTGGATAATTATCCACAAAGCAAAATGAACCTTCAACATTTTTTTTAATTTTTTAAAGAAGTTAAAATGTGTTATTATTTTTCAGCGGCATTTTCTGAAACGTTGGACTTTGCAAAGGTGGTGACATTAAAATGTACGAGTTTTCAAATGATACCAGTGTTACCAAACCCAATTTGTTTTCCGAGGTTAAATTGCTGCTTGATGCCCTCTGCATTTCAGCAAGTGCCAAAACTGGAGCTGAATAAAGAGGAAGCTTGCCAAGTATATCCACTTTCTAAAAATATGCAAATTGAGGCCTTCAGGGATGCATAACTCAGTGCTGACTCTCAAAGTCGCATTAACCTACAGTAGCATTAACCCGCTGTTGTCAACAGAGCGACAGGAACAAATATTTAAATATTTCAAAAACTGAGAGAAGAAAGAAGGAAAGCAATCAACATTTTTGGTGCAAGCTACTGGTTGCTAAGATTCTACCAAAGCTAGCTGTCATCCTACAAGTGAATGCTGTTATTTTCCTTCCGTTCCCTTACAGCAGGTGTGGGAAACTTTTGGCTCTCTGGACGCTGCTGGACAACAATCCCCATCATTCCTGGTCACTAGCTTTGCTTTCTGGGGCTGATGGGAGATGTAGTTTAGCAACATCTACAGAAGCAAAGGTTCCCCAGACCTGCTCTATGGTTCAGAACGATATACTGTTCTTCTGTGAATATTAAAGATACATCTCTTTATCCTGACTTTGACACCTGACTTCTGAATTTTAAATTGTTGTAACCTGCCCTGGGACCTGCTGAAGGGCAGGAAATACTACCATTAATAATAATGTTCTTTGGATATACTGTATTTACGTGAATCTAATGTGCACCTCAAATTTCAAAACCTATGAAACCAAAAATAGTATTTGCTGGCACCATCAAATCTAACGTGCACCCTAATTTTCACGCCACAATTTGGCCAGGAAAGGTAACAATAAATTCTTTGCCACTCTGAGCAGCAGACTACCTTGTTGTGTGGGTGTATCAACACTACAGACTTAAAATGGCTAAAGAGTCATTTCCTCTCTTCTGGGAAGTTCAGGAATTCTAGTTCTGTAGGAAACATGGGACGTTTAACATATACTAACCCTCCAACAAACTACAGCTCACAGGCTTGTTTGGGGAATGCCATGAAACTTCTGCTGGTATAAAAGGGATGTGTTTAGAGAAATAGAACCTAAAAGGATGTTAGTTATATCACTTTTTGGATTTTGGAAACGGTGCTGTATTGATTACTTCAGGTTACACTGATTTGTTCAGGGTTTTCAGAAATAATATAAGTGATAATAGCATGTCATCGGTGATAACAGCAGTAATACTATGAATATTAGGAGGTAGGTGTGATGGGAGAAAGATCAGACCCCAGTGCACTCTTTATGCATCCCAGTTTGAAATGCATCCCTTTTTCTTTTTTGTAAGCTGCTTTGAGCATAACTTTTTGTGTGGAAAGCTAGCATACAAATAATGAATGAATGAATGATGACAACAAAGGCAGCATGGTGGTATATTTAATGGGGCTCCAAGTTTGACACAGAATAAACTGTGTTATTTGCTGAGTTTGAGGGGAAATAATTTGGTGTTCCTGATCCAGTTACAAACTCAACCTGGGTTGGTGTTTAACTCCATCACAACATTGAAACATAGAGTCGGATCCAGGTGACATCCTTGGTCACCTCTTTTCCAAGACTTAACATTCCTTCAATATATGTACACAACTCTAAAATTCCAAAGGCTTATTGAGGGCAATGAATTGAAAGTGCTATTAAAAGCCCATTAGCCTCTCTTGCTGTGTGAAGAAGAGAAATGAAATGAAACACAACAGCATGAATGCAATATTAACATGGGCAGTAATGTGCAATAGAAGAAATCTCAACCAACAATGATTTTATTGTAGGACCTCTGCCAGCCATTCTTATTCCTATCTTGTGGTTTAGGTAGCACACCAAAAGTACATCTCTGATGTATCTTTGACCCAATCCAACCACACACTCAGTCAGCAAAATCCTTTGCGTGCTATAGGGATGGTCAATTTATTTAGTTTTGGTTTCTCTCTGTTTCTCATTTTTCCAATGTTATGGTCAGTTGTTGACATCTTGATTTTTTTTTTTAAAGCCTTATGAGAATTTATCAGCATTTTAGTTAAACTTCTCCTAATATGCAATTTTTATATGCAACATTGTCCAATATACACATATTTGCTGATCAGTTTCCCCATATATAATGCATTTTTGTATATTTTCACAAATTTATACATTTTTATGCACACTTTACTCAAGCATACGCATTACTGGACTGGACTTGCATTGCAACATTCAGAGATTTGCAAATTTTAAAAGGTAATTGTACTTTGGTTGGCATGTTGCTTCAGAAATGGTGGGTTAGGTTAGGTTCACCTTTCAATGTGAACTGAATCAAATTTCTCCTCCATCCCTTGTGTGGGAGAGCAGGTTCACATCAATATCATCACAAACGCAAATGTCTTCCTATCCAATTTTTGCGGGGTGGGATTCAATGGTAGAGCACCTGCTTTGCATGCAGAAGATCCCAGATTCAATCTCTGGCATCTCCAGGTAGAATGGGGAATGCCACCTCAAATCCTGGGCAGCAGCTGCCAGTCAGTGTGGACTTTACTGACCAGATGGTCCAATGGCCTGATTCAGTATAAGGGAACTCAGTATAAGGGAAAGCCCTCCCTCTTTTTTTTTTCCTTCTCTCTCTCTCTCTCACACACACCCCTATGTGAAAACTGAGAAAGCCTTTTGGGTAAGAGACTAAGCTATTGAACAAGGTCAGTCCAATACATTTTGCTGCCAGAGGCAAAGGACAAGATGGCATCCAGCACCCCTCCCCACATATAGAGACTGACTGGACCGGCTGTTAAATCTTTCTGCAAATTGATCAGTCAGTATTCTCTGCCAGACCTGAGAATATCAGGCTAGCTTACAGAATGCATGGCAGGCCATGCTGTACACACAGCTCAACCCTCCAAAGACTTCTTAGCTGCTTCCCACCTCTCCATCATCTCTTGCCTGAAGTAGCCACCTCACTCTACCTAACAGCAGTGATGGCCATTGCTCCAAAATGGGGCAACCCCAGTTTAAATATTACTTGTGCCATGCTCTTGAAGGCAAGCTGGTATCACTAAACCTCCCCCCTCCCAGTCCATAAGAATGCTGTCATACCTTGTCATTATCTGTAGGGACTGCGTCAAAAAATCGAACAAACCCTTTGGAGTGCTCTATAATTCTAAGTATATCTCTGAGTGTGCTAGGGATAGAATGGTCTGTCAATTTAGGTTTCTTTTCGTTTCCTATTTTTTCTAGTCTTAAGTGTGGTTCTCCACATCTTTGTATCAGTTTGTGATTTGTTTTTATTTTTAGAACGTTGTCGTGAAAATACACCAGAATTTTCCTGAAAATTTCTCCTAATATACAACTTTTGTATGCAGTTTTGCCGGATTTTGTCTGATACACATTTTTTTCAAAGCAGTTTTCACTGCTATCAGCATTTTTATATGCACACCTCCTAATACAGTAAATTCTTCTTATTTTTTTGTACACATAATTTGGTTGGAAAATGAAACCACAAAATTCAGAGCTGTGCGAATAGCTGATTTGGTTCCTAAATTGGGTGGGTTAAAATCCAAAACAAACCAAACCAAATTCCTTCCCCATCCCTCGTGTGTGTAGATAGATACCAATCCACCCACTCACGCATGCATGCATGCCGAGACATACTCGCCCGTATCCTTGCATATGCACTATTTATTATTCACAGACAGGCAAAATAAATAAATCTCAGCCACCTCTTAATAACCCCCTGCCCAAATGGAGAATACAGGGACCTTGCAAGAGCCATGGGATGGGGCTTGGATGCTTTGCTACTGCATCTGACAAGGCAACTACCTTTCCCCCTCGAAAAAGGACGAGCCGGAGCCATCTTTCAGGAGTTTTCTCTCCCTGACAGAAATCAGCAGGGTTAGAATAAACTGCATAAGTTATCAGCTCCTCAGGAAAGAACATGAAAAAAGCCCTTCTATCACTTAATGAAAAATAGCTTCTTTTTTGGACAGAACTTCATAGGGTTGCAATCAAGCCCTGGCTCCCTCCCCCCTGCCCTGCCGCATACACCTCCCCTTCCTTGACGTGCCATAGAGGCAAATCAAGTCGGCATCTATTAATAATATTTTCCCCTGCTCCTTTCATTTCTCTGCATGTCCTACCACTGTCAGGCCCCGTGATGGAGCAGCGCCTTTATCTCGTCCGAGTCTGGTCTGTCAGGGTGATAAACAATTCTAACAAGAATCAGAATAAAGATCTTCCCAGTAGACTTGGCGGAGAGATAGAGGCTTTTCTCATTTTCTCGACGGAAAAAAAAAATTTAATCTAGCAGCTCTGGCTTTTTTCAAGCGTCACATTCAAAGAGATGCAAATTTGTCAGAGCTGAGACCCCGGCTGACTCTCAGCACTGCGTGAATGTCAAAGGGGGGACTGGAAGCCTTTGACATCTCTGCCTTTTTGGGGGGCTATCTGCTGCAATAAAAAAAAGTAAGGGGAAGAAAAATGCTTTGTAGTGTATGTTTCAACAATTTTCATAAGTTTTCTTCTGAAATGAAATAGTGCCGTTGGGAAGGTAAAGAGAGAAAGAGGGAAGAGGCAGGCGAAAGGCACTGTATACGTGTCCATTTAGATTTTGAACGCGGAAAGGTTCACGGCAGCCGTCTTGTGATCGTTAAGGCTATTTAGACGGCATTAATTGAAGGACATGTGTGATTCCTTTGACTTAAGCAATGCGAAGATGCACACAGCCGGCTTCGCTACTTTAATACCTATGGCTCTCGTATGTTGCATTATTAATAGTCTGTGGGTGGAAATGCATATTTATGCTTGCATCTGCTGACTGCATAGGTTTGCATGCCGGTGTATTAGTTGTGCATGTTGGTGGGTGAAGCACATCTCCTGCAGAAGGCAGCTGCGAAACTCCCACAGGGTTGCCCAGCTCTGGGTTGTGTTTCATCCCACACCCGGAAAGAAAGACTCAGTGGGTCAGTTGTAGAGGTTATATTTATTGTCATAGAACAATAAACATGTGCTGATCTCTTAGAACAAGGAGGGGATATGTGACCTGTGCAAGGAAGGGGAAGGTATTTCTTGCCTGCTGTGAAGGTCAAAACTAGCACATCAGCCACACCACCCAAGCTTGCGTAGTAGCAGGCAAAGGGGGGAATTCAACATTGTGCCAAGGAGATTATTCCAACAGCACAAGCACTTCTGTGTCCCCAGTATTATTATTCTAGGGGGGAAAAGGTGCTGGAACTCACCACCTGCCCAGACCCTAAGAGCACTAAACCAAACCACGCACCAGGCCAGACAAAAATAGGAGGTACTTAGTGAAGTGTCCTCCACCCAAATATGCCTCAGGGTGTTGCAAACCACTAAATGCCAGTACAAATGAAAACAATAGATTAAAAAAAAAAAATCAAATGAAGCCAGAAAAAAACGGTGGATCAAAGACCAGTTAAAGCCTTCCCCCAAAAATTATATTCATCCACAAGCAGTGACTGGCAAAGCTCACTGGTCTAGATGTGGGAGGGCAGGATGCTGAATAGAAGGAGATGATGTGCTTGAAGGTTGTGGTCTCCTTTATAGGCACCTGAGCTAATTGGCTACACCAAGGCATGTGCCAAAGGCTCTTATCCCCCTCCCTTTAGGAAGAAGTCCACAAGGCTTTCTTGTTGATACTGGTGGGGCAAATTTACCCCCAATTGAAGACCAGGAATGACATTCTACTGGAGATCCATTTTGGTGCTGACAATGGGGGCGGGAAGAGAGAGATGACCCATCCAGTTACTTCAGCCAAGCCACCCATTGTCACGATAAAGGAATACTGGTGAACTGGGTACCAAATTGTGAAAATGTGTCTGGCAATGCTGCAAAAAAGATTGGGCTATAGCTATGTGGGCAAGTACTGGTCGTTGCTCACTCCAGCACACCTACATTCATTCTTTACTCTTTTACTTTCAGGCCTGCTAATAAGCATGATAGTTTTTGCCCTTCATTGATAAACATGCAAGTATGTCTATAATGAGGGACGCAGGTGGCGCTGTGGGTTAAAGCCTCAGCGCCTAGGGCTTGCCGATCGAAAGGTCGGCGGTTCGAATCCCTGCGGCGGGGTGTGCTCCTGCTGCTCGGTCCCAGTGCCTGCCAACCTAGCAGTTCGAAAGCACCTCCGGGTGCAAGTAGATAAATAGGGACCGCTTACCAGCGGGAAGGTAAACGGCGTTTCCGTGTGCGGCTCTGGCTCTGGCTCTGGCTCTGGCCAGAGCAGCGATGTCACGCTGGCCACGTGACCCGGAAGTGTCTCCGGACAGCGCTGGCCCCTGGCCTCTTAAGTGAGATGGGCGCACAACCCCAGAGTCTGTCAAGACTGGCCCGTACGGGCAGGGGTACCTTTACCTTTACCTATGTCTATAATGAGGATGGGGATTGGTGGCTGTCAGTGACACAAAGGCATTGCTTTCTTGGTGATAGTGATATTCTTCGATGCAGTGCTTTGGAAGAAGAGACCTTTTGTAAACTCTCTCCCACGTGAACAGTTATCTGGGCTGAGGCTCTGCTTTTCCTCATTCGCTACATAGCCAAAGCTGCTTAGTTCAGACATGAAGACAACCTACATATGAGCACCTTGAGAGCAGGCAGGTTGCTGCTGGGATTATGGCCCAGCAACATTCACGTGGAGGCATTGGGCTGGATTCCAAGTAACATACTCATGTCTTAACTCACATGGGGACAGGATACAGTTAGTCATGACAAACTTAATTGCAGGGGAATGAATGTGGGGTTAGCCAATGGTCTCCAACTCCCACCATCCCTGACCACTGATCATGCTGGTTGGAAAAGATGAGAGTTGGAGTCCAACAACATCTGGACCCAATCATCTTTCTTGGACCTGGTCCTCACTAACAGGGAGAAGTTAAATGACAGGGAACCTTGGGAGGAAGTGATCATATCCTTTTGGGTTTTATTATAAACAGGCAAGAGAAAGCTGAGCAGGGTGCCAACTTGAATAAAATATTGTGGGGGCCCAAATAAGCCATGCCCCACATAATCACTCACATGACACAGTGCACATACAATATTTGAATGGGAATGCCCATCAACTTTTTGGGGGTGGCCCCCTCAAATATTTTATTGTGGGGGCTGAAGTCTGCATGGCCCCTAGAAGTTGGCTCCTATGAAGCTGTGTGTAGTCAGACATTTACTCTAGACTTTAGTGTAGTTGGACGTTTACTCTAGAGTGGCTGGAGACTCAGCCAGATAGGCGGGGTATAAATAATAAATTATTATTATTATTATTATTATTATTATTATTATTATTTGAGAAGGCTGATTTCAAAAATCTTAAGGAACTACTGAGTGAAGTCCCATGGTCAGAAATACTCAAAGAAAGGGGGGGGGGGGTAAGATGGATAGGAGTTTCTTAAGGGTAAAATATTGAAGGCACTAACATGGACAATACCAACAAGAAAGAAAAGTGGGAGGCATCTAAGGAAACTGGTGTGGCTGCATAAGGAGTTTACAGATGAGCTGAGAACGGCATGTTTATGAAATGGAAGAAAGGAGAAATCACAAAGTAGGAGTACACACAGGTAGCCAACAGTTGCAGGGAGAAGGTCAGGTGTGCCAAAGCTCAGAATGAACTCGAGCTTGCACGAGAGGTTAAAAATAATAACAAAAAGGTTTATTCAGCTATGTTTGAAGCAAGAGGACATTTCTCTGTCTTCTCCATGCAAATGGTAGGTCCTCTGCATGGAGAAGACAGAGACATGCCACTGGGTGACAAAGAGAAGGTGGAATTGCTCAACACCTACTTTGCCTCTGTCTTCACGCAAAAGGAAAACAGTGCCCAACCTGGTGATAACAGAATAAATGATGCAAGGAGGGAGCTGCAGCCCAATATAGGAAAAGAGGTAGTAAGGGAACACCTAGCTACTTTAAATAAATCTCCAGGACCTGGTGATCTTCACCCCAGGGTACTAAAGGAGCTTACAGATGTAATCTAATAGCCTCTGTCTATAATCTTTGAGAATTCTTGGTGAGCAGGTGAGGTCCCTGCTGATTGGAGGAAGGCAAATATTTTCCCCATCTTCAGAAAAAGGGGAAAAATAAGACCCAGGTAACTACTGACCAGTCAGCTAAAGGCTGATACCAGGAAAGATCCTAGACCAGATAATTAAATTGTTAGTCTGTGAGCACTTAGAAAAGGATACTGTGATTACTAAGACCCAGCATGGGTTTCTCAAAAACAAGTGATGCCAGACATTATTATTTTTTTAATAGTTACAGCTTGATAGATCAGGGAAATGCTGTGGACATAGTGTATCTTGATTTAAGTCAGGCTTTCAGTCAGGCTTTTGACCAAATACCCTATGGTATTCATGGAAAGCTGGTAAAATATGGGCTGGATGAAGTTAATTTTATGTGGATCTGTAGTTAGTTGACCAACTGAAGCCAAAGGATGCACAAATATGAGTTGGGGGACCCCTGGTTTGCCTGCAGTACATGTGGAAATGATATAGGGGACTTAGACGACCAGAAGCTTAATATGAGTCAACAGTGTGACACAACAGCAGCAACAAAACAAAACAAAACAAAACAAAACAAAACAACAAAACAAAACAAAACAAAACAAAAAGAAAACTTTATGAAGAACAGTTGATGGAGCTGGATATGCTTGGCCTGGATAAGAGGAGACTGAAAGGAGATATTATACCCATCTTCAAATATCTAAAAGCTTGACACATGGAAGATGGAGCAAGCTTGTTTCCTCCTGCTCTGGAAGATAGGACCTTAACCAAAGACTTCATGTTACTAGAAAGTAGATTCCAACTCAACATCAGGAAGAACTTGCTGATGGTAAGAGCTATATGACAGTGGTCTGGGCTCCCTCAGGTGGTGGTGGACTCTTTTTCTTTGGAGGTTTTTAAGCAGAGGTTGGATGGCCATCTGTCATGGATGATTTGGTTGAGTTTCCTACATTGCAGGGGATGGACTAGATGACCCTTGTGGTACCTTCCAACAATGCTATGACTCTATGACCATTCCTTCCTGAAAATCCTGTAAGACTTAGAACTTCTGCATGTATATATTCACTCTATATTCACATGAGTGACTGGTGCTAACTTTCATGGAAGGTCAGTATGCTTTAGAGAATTACCCTAATTTCATAGCAATTCAGCATAAAAACCAGCAATTTGTGCCTTACTTACTCCACTAAATAGACACAGAGAGAAAACTCAATGAAAACTTTCATTTTAAAAATGTTATGAACTTGTGAGAGCACCATGACCCAGATATTGTTGTAAATAATGATTAAGCATGGGCACAACCTACTTAACAAATTTTCATTAGGACTGCAATCTTGAAGCTACAGATTATATCTGTGTTGGGGGTGGGGTAGACTTCCTTGTGAAGTGTCCCTGAAGCATGAATATTTTGTAGGCAAACACGTTGATTTAAATGTACCATATTTTTTCGTGTATTGGACGAGGTTTTTTGACTCAAAAATCACATCAAAAAACTGTGGTCGTCCAATACACAGATAGTGGCATGGGGGGGGGGAGAGAAGCGGTGTGGCGCCAGCCTGCTTGTTGGTGGGAGTGTGGCTTCTCCTGATGCCGCAGCAAGCCAGGAGTGATCTGGGGGGTGTTTCCTGCCTTCAGTTGTGTGGGGGGGGGGCGAGAAGCTACGCTCCGCCAGCCAGCTCGTTGGTGGGAACGCAACCTGGGAACGCAACTTCCCCCAATGCCACTACATGTGGGAAATGATCTAGGGAGTGTTTCCTGCCTGCAACTGCGTGGGGGGGGGGAAGGCTCAACAACTTTGGACCATCTCCCCTCATTTTCCTAAAATTGAGTCCTCCAAAATGGGGGGGGGGTGTCTTATACAAGGGGGCATCCTATAGACGGAAAAATATGCTATTCAGTATTGGGGATGTGGTACTGGTGGTGGTGGGGTCCTTGAACATTTTACGTATTTGGACCTGATCCACTCTTAGATGCCTTCAAGAATGAAAACAGTTTTCAACCTGCTCAGACCGAGGACCTACCTTTAGCTCAGATATAACAGCGGAAGGAACTGCCTGATACTATACAAGACCATTGATCCATCCAGTCCAATATAGTCACCACCCTGCCTGGCAGTGGCTCTCCAGGGTTTCAGGCAAGGGATATTCCCAGCCCTACCTGGAGATGCCTGGGATGTAATCATGACCTTCAGCATGCAAAACAGATGTTCTGCCATTGGTTCAGCTCACATCTGTTTGTGAACTTTTTTAAAAAAAAAAGTTCTCACCAAAAATTTCAACATTTTGATCACATTTGTCGTGATATATACAGTTTTTGTTTGCAGTTTCCCTGAATGTAATACATTTCTGTACGTTCTTTTCACTAACGCATGCAGTTTCCCCTGAAATATAAATTTATTAGTACATTTTGTTGTTGTTGAAGAACTGCATTGCAAAATTCAGAGAAGTGTGCATTTTGAGTAATAATAATAATAATAATAATAATAATAATAATAATAATTTATTTATATCCCGCCCTCACCAGCCAAAGCCGGGCTCAGAGCAGCTAACAACTACATTTTGGTTTGCATACTACTTAAGGGTGTGCAAATTAGGAAAACGAAAAGAAAAAATGCTAAAATGGAAACCAAAATGGATTTCCTTAATATCAATCAGGTTTGCACTTTTTTTGGGAGGTCAGGGTAATGAAAATGCAATCACTATTCTTCCCCCTTGGACTTAGCTATATCTACATCTGATCTACATAGTAGGAAGACCTATCTGTATCCCAGTAGCTGGCATGGTCATAAATGGATTTGGGCTACTCTCATGAGTAAAAGGTGTGTTGGATTTACCTTCCCAGCTTATACAACCATGTAAATTATTTTCGAAGTCATGTCAGGTGTCGTTTATTCCAAGGTTTGCTTGCAAACTTTAATCAGAAAACACAGAAGGGAGTGTAGGGATTAGATTGAAATATCCTTTCACCTTGTACTCTGCCCGGGTTGACTTACTATGGGGCTGATATAACTGGCAGAAGTTACGGCACAGTTGATGGAGGAAGGCTGGACACAAGCTAGAGAAAACACATAAAGAAACACTTGTTTATTTATTTTTTAAAAAGTAAATCAACCATAAAGATCCTCCCAGTAGTCTCAGGAGATGGAAGCCGTTCTCATTTTCTCCATGGCAAAATTTAATCTAGCGGCTTGGCTTTTCAAGCATCATATTCAAAGAGATGCAAATTTGTCAGAGCTGAGACCCCAGCTGACTTTTTTTCCCCTTCTCCAGCAACACTTTGTGAATGTCAAAGGGGCTTAAAGGTTGAATTGCCTTTACCTCCCTCCATCCAAAGCAATTCATTGATGGAAAAAAAAATAATAATACCCCAAACTTAAAACATAAGTTATATTACATGTAGAACTATTTCCAAAGAAATAATGTGGTGGGCAGCTGTACTGTATATGTCTTAAGTTTATATATATATATATATATATATATATATATATATGTGTATGTATATAAATTCAAAGGGAGAAAACAAAGCAGGGACAGGTCTTCCATTCACCAAATGAGGATCCAATGTCAGGTTGTGTCACACTTAATCTGAAAGGGATGGTATTGTCCGTCATATACTGGAGAACTTTTAAAATTCTTTTTGAAATTCTTATGGTTCAGTTTTAAACTGATTTTTATCTTCGTTTTCTTTGTGGAGCTCATTGTATGCTGCTTAGAGACTATTCCCCATGTTTGCTTATTTGTTCCATGCCCAGATCGAAAAGCAATCCAGTCAATACAATTGGCATTTGCTGCTGTTGCTGTTTTCAGTCTACAAATGAGATATAACCGATTACACGACCATCCCACCATTTGCATTGAAATGAATGGGGTGAAATAGCTTCAGGGCAGTGAGCAGGATTCATCATTCTGAGGCAGGCATAGGAAACCTTTGGCCCTCCAGATGTGTTGGACTACAATTCCCATCATCTCTGACCACTGGTCCTGTTAGCTAGGCATCATGGAAGTTGTAGGCCAACACATCTGGAGGGCCGAAGGTTGCCTATGACTGTTCTAAGGAGTCCTGTTAATGAAAGGGCTTCCACTTATGCAATGGGGCCTGTCCACTGTCCTCCCTGTGCCCCAAAATCGGCTCTGGTGGGTCAGAATAACTCCTCAGAGCAATACACAGGGAGTGGAGAGGCCCATAGTAACTTACCTGTCTTACTTAAGTTTACCTTCTTTTTCAGTATCATAGCTTTTTAACCATTCCAAGTAAGGATTGTGGGCAGAGAACTGGTTGGATAAGTGGTTTTGGGTTCAAATCCCTTATCAGTTGTTGTTTTCTTAGCAATTCACTGCATAATCTTGGGTCAGTTACTATCTCCTAGCCAAACCTACCTCACAGGGTTGTTGGAGGTTAAAGAGAAAGGAGCACTATGTATGATCTTTGGAGAGAGGGTGGGATAAAATTGCAGCAATAAATCTTTTATGATTACAGAGTAATTATGGTTTGCACAACTTTTTTGGTGATTAAAATAAACACTTGGAAGACAGGTTGCTAATACTTAATGTCTATTTAATTACGTATCTCTTCATTATCATATGATGTGATTTCAGCGTTTAGAATTAGCATGAGAAACAAAATCATACCCTGTACTATATGTCTGCAAAATATTTGGAGCTGACCATATATTGCTCTTTGCTGTGACCAGATGCCCTTATCTCCTGGAGGCCCCCAAACAATCTCATGCCTCACTTCTCTGGTAGTGGAAGTGGAGGGAGTTCGAGCCTGTGGAGGGACCCCTTGAATTCTGCCGCCTGAGGCAGCTGCATCAATCTGCCTCACGGATGGAACGACCCAGTCCTTTACTTCCCACTCCTGCATCAACTGTGCTTATAAGGTAAAGGTAAAGGGACCCCTGACCGTTAAGTCTAGTTGTGGACAACTCTGGGGTTGTGGCGCTCATCTCGCTTTACTGGCCGAGGGAGCCGGCATTTGTCCGCAGACAGCTTCCGGGTCATGTGGCCAGTGGGTGGGAATAATATAATACATTAATATTTCACATAATATAACATCGGGGGGGGGGATCAGCCATATAAATAGTAAAGGTAAAGGGACCCCTGACCATTAGATCCAGTCATGGCCGACTCTGGGGTTGCGGCGCTCATTTCGCTTTACTGGCCGAGGGAGCCGGCGTACAGCTTCCGGGTCATGTGGCCAGAATGACTAAGCTGCTTCTGGCGAACCAGAGCAGCACATGGAAACGCCGTTTATCTTCCTGCTGGAGCAGTACCTATTTATCTACTTGCCCTTTGACATGCTTTCGAACTGCTAGGTTGGCAGGAGCAGGGACCGAACAATGGGAGCTCACCCCTCGTGGGGATTCGAACCGCTGACCTTCTGATTGGCAAGCCCTAGGCTCCGTGGTTTAGATCACAGCGCCACCCACATCTATAAATTGTGTTTATAGGTTGGGCCTATTTAGGCTGATATTACTATATAGTGTTTCTTCACCAGTCCTGTGCTCCAATTGATGTAGGTCTTATTTTGAAACAAGTTGCCTTTTGGCTAATGGCTGCATTTCATTGGAATTTGATCTGAACATTAAATAAAAGTTTAATTTTTATTTATTTTTTAAGAAAGTAAGAACATTCCTGTAAAGCAGGGCAGGAGATTGGATGAAACCTCCTCAGCCAGATCCTCGGGGTTGAGCCCATTATTGTTCCATGATTTATGAGGACAAGGTCGGCTGCCTCTTTGAGAAAGGAGGTTGGGCAGTGGCTCATGGTTTCAAAGTCTCAAGACGGTGGCATGAGATTGATTAAGCGTGTACTTGTTGGCTGCGAAAGCTGTGGGAAGGGGAATAGAAGGGTTTGACAAGATGAAATACTTTTCAACATGCGAGACAGCTGGTTGAGTGAAGAGATCTATAACAACACAATAAAATATACTCAACAGTAAATGATATCTTTGGTGCAGAAGGGACTGCAAGTTAGGTCACACAGTTTGAGTTTTGCATGACAGATTCATCCTTTTCTTAAAATAAAAAGAGCAAAGCAAAACCAAACACACACAAGAGATGATGGGGGTATGCTTCACCAGTTGAATTTCCACCCGTTATGCAGCTGTTAAAGGAGCAGGAGTCTTGCCACCTGTTAGAAAAATAGGTGGCAAGGAAAATTGTGACGCTGCCTTTCACTCATAATTTTGCCTAAAAGGGATTTCAGGCACACTCCTCCCCACATTTATGTGGGGGTGACATTCTGAGGCACCTGCAAACACCTGGCTCTACCCCTGCACTGTTCCACCCCTTTGTGACTTTTGGGGTCGCTTCCAGGTTTGCTGTGATGCATGTATGTGCAGTCGTGTGCATATTGAATGCAAGTGAATTGGGGGCTGCCTGTGCATTCATTTGTTACAGAGTCGCATATATATTCCTCCATGATCACAACAACCCTGTTAAGTAGTTTAGGCTGAGATTGACTAGCCTGGAGTTATACAGCAAATAATCAATTTGAACTTAAAATGTAATCAAATCCTGGCACTCCTGATTGAGTGAGTAATGCCAAGCATATTCAGCCAACCATATGAAAATCCCAGTTTTAGACCTTCCCAAACAATGTGTGGAAGTCTGAGGCCACAGCTAGCAGGGGCAGGCAGGGATGCAGGGGCAGAGGAAGGGGGTACGGTGGGGGCGGACTGCCCTGGGTGTCTTCGCTGAGGAGGAGGAGTTTGGATTTGATATCCCGCTTTATCACTACCCTAAGGAGTCTCAAAGCAGCTAACATTCTCCTTTCCCTTCCTCCCCCACAACAAACACTCTGTGACCAAGTCTCTCCATAGTTTTCAGTTTAGTAATAAGTTGTAGTTCTGCAACTTCTCTTTCAAGTCTATTTCTGAATAGCGATATTGGATTCTTGTCTCATTACATATGCTAAACCTATTCCCGGGCAAGATGTGTGTCAAACAGGATCTAGAAGACAAAATTGTGCCCGATCCTTAGTGGAAAAGACAGATTTTTTCACAATTGAAGCATTATGCCTCACCTCCCATCCTAAGTTCAGCCTGAATACTGAAATAAGAGGGCATGCCGAGTAACGTAACACATTTCTATATTAAATGCAATTTGGGGCTGGAATATTTTACATCTGCAAATCCACATTTCTAATGCAGAACACCCTCCAGAGTTCAATTTGTGCAAAATCCAGTTAAAACACTAGTCTTTAGCTGTTCACTTTGGTCCACCATTGATAAAAATAAGCAAAACAGAGTCTCAACCCATAGGTAGATTGTGAAATAGGACGCTATATGGAACACTATAAAACATATTTCATACCAATGATCTGTGCTGGAATAACTGAGAGTTAACAGGAGATCTGTCCATGAAATGTCATCCTAAGGTCATAATTTGTAAAATTATATTGGCTTGGGGTCAACATGCCCCAGCTTAAAATTATTTTCTTGTGCAACAAGACTTACAGTTGGACCGTGAAGCACTGTGTGAGTGAAAAGTGTATATGATAGATGATATTTGCTCTCCTTTTGGCTGAAATACTTTTAATAGAAAACAAATGAAGCTAAGGAGCAAAGTTGCTATGAAAAATGGTAGTTTGCTTTCAAAGATCCAGGAACCAACGCCCGCCCCCCTCTACCAGCCGCTGCCTTGCCTAGTAGTGTTTGCTTTGTTTCCCTTGTGATTTTATTTGCACATAAAGAGTTTGTAATCACCATGTGATTTTCATAATTAACAGAGCACAATATGTGCCAGGGTGACAGAAACAGCAATGTTTTGAGGAAGGACGGACTGTTCATACAAGAGCTGAGTGAAAATGGATGATGAGCACCACCATCTCCAAACAACAGAAACAACGTAAGAAACTCAGCACTGGAGTAGACCTATGAATATGTCCAATCCTGGAAACCCAGCCAGATGGGCGGGGTATAAATAATAAAAATATTATTATTATTATTATTATTATTATTATTATTATTACTACTACTACTACTATTATTATTATTATTTGAAAACCATCCAATTGGATGTTTCCTGTGGGAGCAAATTCCATAGTTTAACTATGCACTGGGCAAATAAGTACTTTCTTTTATCTTCCGTCTTCCAACAATTGGCTAAACTGGATGTCCTAAATACTGCAGCCTTTCCTTGTAAGGGAGATGATGATGATAATGATGATTTATTTATACCCTGCCCATATGCCTGGGTTTACCCAGCCGCTCTGAGAGGCTCCCAACAGAATATTAAAAATGCGATAAAACATCAAACATAAAAACTTCCCTAAACTGGGCTGCCTTCAGGTGTCTTCTAAAAGTCAGATAGTTCTTTATTTCCTTGACATCTGATGGCAGGACGTTCCACAGGGCAGGTACCAATCCCAAGAAGGCCCTCTGCTTGGTTCCCTGTAACCTCACTTCTCACAGTGAGGGAACTGCCAGAAGGCCCTCGGAGCTGGACATCAGTGTCCGGGCTGAACGATGGGGGTGCAGACGCTCCTTCAGGTATACTGGGCCGAGGCCGTTTAGGGCCTTAAAGGTCAGATGTTTCCATCCCCTTCCTTGATCATATTGGCTGGATTTTCTTACAGCTCTCACCTAGGCTTGAGGTAGGGTTGCCATACATCTGGAATTTTCTGGACATTACTGCTTAAATGTCTGAGAAAGCAAAACTAAAACTAAAAAAAAAAGCTCAACAGCAACATTGCCAAAAAGTTGCCAGCTTTTTTTCCAGATTTCCCCTTTTTGAAATATGGCAACCCTACTTGAGGGTATGCATAACTGGCTGAAGATGACGTCCCTGTGTATATTATCCAAACATCATACTTTTCCAGATAAGAGAGATCTATATAAGACAAAGACAACATCCCAAATAGACCCTCTCAGAAGAGTTAAAATAAAAACAGTATTTTCCAGCTGAAATCCACAGGCTTTCTGTCAGCTTGCTCTATCACAAAACTTCAGGGAGAATCAATGCAGAATTCTACTAACCTGTATGGTATTTTTCTGAATTAACATTGAATACATAGTTTGTTAATTATGGATCCCATAGGGATGGTAAGCCAAATAAACCATTAGATACAAAGAGTGCCACTCAAGCAGAGTAATGAGCTAAGTAGTGTGGTTGTTTAAGTAGGAATTAAAACAGGAAGAAGAGCAAAACGAGTCGAAGAGCCAGCTTGCAGATGCATTTGAGTCATTGATTTCTTATTCCTTTGCTTTTTTGCCTTGGTAACCCGCATCTGAATGTGTCCAAAATGATGTAAGGTGATATGAAAGTTCTACCTGAATGTTTCCAATGGGAATGACCTTTATTCATATAGAACAAGGCGCTGAAGGGGCAGGAGGGCTGGAGCCTGGTAGACTAAAGTGGTCACATTCTGGAGTAGCATCAGCACATTCAGCACACAGCATGGTTGGCAAATGCTGAGGCCCATAAGCCCCAAGAGAGCTCACTGCGACTGACGCTACTGGCCAACACCACAGGAAACTGCCTTTTATCCAGTCAGACCATTGGTCCATGGCAATTGGCAGTTGTCATCCAGCAACATCTGGAGAGTCTCAAAGGTTCTCCACACCTTGGAAGGAGCAGGTCTGAAGCTTGTGGGTTCTCCTGGCTTCAACACCATCACCAGGGGCTCAGGTGGCCTCCTGACCTCCCTGTCAATATCTACACCCATAAACTTGGTGCAAAATTCACAGAAGTGTGTAATACGATTGCTAACTGCATGCATATACTGTAAATCTGAGCAAAACAAACCACACCTGTTTGCTTTACCATGCAGAGCAAAACAAATTCTCCTCCATCCCTACCAATTTTTTTTTTTGTGGATTTTTTTTTTTTACATTTGCATTATAAGTGTTTTAAATCTTAATACTGAAAACCACTTTGTGGACCATAGTGAAAAGGTTGGATAAAAAAATCACATTTGTAATTAAAATAAATAAAATGAAATATAACAGTCACACTGTAGTATGAAAATTTGGCAAAATACTAATTGTATTTCATGAGCATAGATATCAAATGTAATGCAAGATTTTCAAACGTTCTGCTTGTCATTGCTGAGGTTTTTTTGTTTTGTTTTTTGCTGTAGATCTGCAGGTTATTCTAGAGCACTAACTTAGTCAATAAGTTGGTGGTGAGAATAATAATAATAATAATAATAATAATAATAATAATAATAATAATAATTTTATTTTGGGTGTATTAAGGAGAAATAACTTCCCTATTTTGTTTGGTTTAATATCCTAATGTTTTGTGCATGGATACCTACATTTTGCTGCGCTGCAGTCCATTAGATGCACTGGTGTAACAGCTCTCATTTGGCTTCTGGAGAACAAGAGCATATAGTGCCAAAGAGCACTGTAAGAGACAACTGCTAAAACTAATGATATAATATATGATATTCTTTCAGAGTAAGGGGGAAGGTGGGGAAAGAAATGGAGAAAATTATTTCAGGAAAGAATGGATGGTGTCAGGGGACTCCAAAACTTCTAAGTGTAACTACTTCCCGTACCTCAGATGGGTCTGACAAAAAGGAAGGGGGGGCACCACTTTTTGCCATCCTGTGTGTCGATGAAAGAACCTTGTCATTCCAACTTCACAAAACAGCACTAGAGATGAAACGCTCAACTCCACTGGGACAGCCATTTTTTGCTGTTATTACAGAAGAAAATTATAACCATAAAAATGTCCAATTTAGAAAAAAAGGTGCCACTTTACTGTCATTTGCATAAAAGCTGTTACATACAAATTGTTATAAAGACAAATGTGTAGTACTCTTGTTGAAAATTGCTTATATCTTAGGTGCTCTGCCTGAAACGACATAAAGGCCTCTTCAAACTGAAATTCATTCTCAGGTAAATAAAGCCAAAACGGATTTTTCACCTATTTGTATGTACGTGAGCAGTTTCACATATGGTCTTTAGGAGATTTATTTTATTTTATTTTTTGACATGCTCTCCCCTCTAGTTTGCAAAGCTCTCTTCCATTTTGCCAGTCTGGTGGCCTCCATTATAGTCGCTTGGCTTCTGTGATGGAGGATAGCAGAACAATTTGTCCCGAGGCTAACAACAGGGCAAATCTATACGTATCCTAGGGAAATACCTTACGGCGAGCATTTTCAGTCATTGCTCATTCCTGCAATTGCACTCAAAACAGGTTAAACGGTCCTTCGCTGGTTTCAGGACTCCTACCAGGAATCATAGAACTATGAGAGTTTCCATGCCAGAAAGCATGCTTTGGCACTGATGCAAACGTGCAGGGAAGGAAGTGGTACGGCTCTCTTAGGGGACTGCAGAACTCCCCTTTGCTGGTCCAGTAGCACCTCAGAGACCGACTAAGTCAGTTTTGGGTACAGTGGTACCTCTGGATGCAAACGGGATCCGTTCCGGAGCCCCGTTCGCATCCTGAAGCGAACGTAACACACGACTGCGCATCTGCACATGCGCGGGTTGCGTTTTGCCACTTCTGCGCATGCGCGTGACGTCATTTTGAGCGTTTGTGCATGCGCGAGCTGCGAAACCCAGAAGTAACACGCTCCATTACTTCTGGGTCGACGTGGAGGGCAACCCAAAAATATTCGTCCCGAAGCTACTTCAACCCAAGGTATGACTATACAGTGGTACCTCGGGTTAAGAACTTAATTCGTTCTGGAGGTCCGTTCTTAACCTGAAACTGTTCTTAACCTGAAGCACCACTTTAGCTAATGGGGCCTCCCGCTGCCGCTACGCTGCCACCGCACAATTTCTGTTCTCATCCTGAAGCAAAGTTCTTAACCCAAGGTAATATTTCTGGGTTAGCAGAGTCTGTAACCTGAAGCGTATGTAACCTGAAGCATATGTAACCTGAGGTACCACTGTATAAGCATGCACACGAAAGCTTATATCCAGAACTAGCTTAGTTGGTCTCTAAGATGCTACCGAACAAATTTATTTATTTATTTATTTATTTATTTAGTCTGCGTCAGACCAACATGGCTCCCTACTAGAATCCCCTTTGCTTGAGAACTACCCCCATATTCCAAGCTCCTGGCAGCTGAAGTGTTGGGGCAGTATCCGACTAACTCATTCCATCAGTGCCAGGATTTCTGCTTGTGCAAGGGAACTTGCCCCCATCTCCTCTCTACCCCAAAATCTGGAAGGTTGGAGAGGAACCCAGAACAAGTTAAGGGAGCACGTGGGAAGGAGAGGAGGGAGGGGAAATTCTATTCCACAAGTGGAAATCCTTGTGTTCACAGAACAAGTTAGATGGATGCCATGCATAAAAATGGAAAGCGTAATGCTGGTGGTCAACAAAAGAGGTTTAAAGACTGTCTCAAGGTAAATTTTAAAAAATGTAGAATAAACACCAACAATTGGGGAAACTTGCCTGCGAGCGCTCCAGTTGGAGAACAGCCTTTACCAAAGGTGTCATGGGCTTTGAAGACACTCGAACTCATGACGCAAGGGAGAAACGTGCTAAGAGGAAGGCACGCTTGGCAAACCCTCACCATGATCAACACCTGCCCGGAAACCTATGTCCCCACTGTGGAAGGACGTGTGGATCCAGAATTTGGCCTCTACAGTCACTTACGGACTCATTGTTAAAACCATGTTTATGGAAGACAATCTTACTTGGCTATGAGTGATCGCTGAAGAAGAAGAGGAAGAAAACGCAGAAGGAGAAGCAGAAGCAGAAGCAGAAGCAGAAGCAGAAGCAGAAGCAGAAGAAGAAGCAGAAGAAGAAGAAGAAGAAGAAGAAGAAGAAGAAGAATGTTCTTCCTCACTTATTTCCTTGCTGAAATTCAAAATAGACTTTTGAAAATATGTACCCAAGCTCCATTTTCTTGTGTAAAAGTTCTTTCTTTTTTAAATCTGCTTTCTTTGCACTGCGTGACTTATCCTCATGAAACAGAACTTAGCCTTGTTCTCCTCTCCCCTTCAGTCTGTCATGTCCCCCAACCCTCTGAAGCAGATTTATGGAGGTGCACAGTGTCCAAGAGAGTCTGTTCCACTGATTTAGCCCAATTTCCCCAATACTTCATAAGTACCCAGGGAGCACAGGGCAATTCTACACCTCCCTGCTGCTCTCAGATAGCAATCCTGCTACAACATACAAAGTTGCTAGAATCTGCACAGCAGTGCTCAAATTTCGTCGGAGGATGACCTGTGCCACAAACCAGATTTAATGAACATATCAGAGTGCTCTGTAAATTGATAGTTAAAGTCTTTTATATATCAACCTTTTATGCTCTTCCACACCCGCCCAATGCTCCTATCCCTTCTTTTAGATTCTTCTAAATTCTTATAGACTTTTATATTCACCTTCTGTTTTAATACCTTTTAGCTTTCCAAAACACTTTCCAGATTTTAAATGACTGTATCCCACCCTTTTATGCTGGTCTATGACCGTAATAAAGATTTGTATTGTATTGTATTGTATTGTTCCACTGGTAAGTAGACAGGATACCATTGGATTTCATCTATTTTTTTACTGTGATCCTGAAATTTCATTTTACACCATACTTTGTGGGGATAGTAGAAATATAGTTGGCTAGTCACTAGGAATGTGGGGTCAAGAGTCGTCCCCCCCATCAGCTGAAAATGAAATGCCTATACTGTACCTGGCAGGTAGAGTGTAGCAGTGCAACTCATCTCTACCCAGCAGTAAATTCTATTGAATTCTATGGGCTTCCTCTCTAGTAAACAGGATTAGGATTGCGTATCTGAGAAATCAGCAAACTGGTTTTTCATTTATTATGTGTTTATTCTTAATTATTAATTTTGTATACTGCCCTTCATCCAAAGATCACAGGACTGTTCCCAGCATAAAAATACAAAATGAAAACACTAAAGGGTTGTAAAGACTGTGGAGAAAAGAATTGGGTGCTCTCTTCCCACCTTGGATCAAATCTACGCTTCTAGGTGTCATAAGAAAGCTGCAGTGATAGTGCAGGATAGTGTGCACCCCGGAAATGATCTCTTTCAGCTTCTGCCTTCTGGAAGAAGGTACAGGGTTATAAAGACTAGGACTATCCGCCTGAGAAACAGTTTCTATTCAAATGCGATTTTGGTTCTAAACGCAGTGTAAGGTAGTCTCTGTTGGAGTATATTGTATTTAATTATGGGATATCAGAGTTTTTAGGGGGCTAACCAGGCTGGGATAGCTGGGATAGCAGGCTTGTTGGTTTTTGAATGTCTGATGTAGATTTTTCAATTTCGTTGTTCTGTATGGGACAATGACAATAAAGATTATCATATCATATTGTATCATATCGTATTGACATAATACAACTGGAGGCAGAACCAGAAGGGAGGGTCTTAACCTGGATTGTAAACCCATTCAACTCAGTCATGTGACCTGGCGATCTGGCGTAAAACTCTATTTAAAAGGCCTGTTTTCCCTCTGCCAGTCTTAGGTTGAGCAGCAGCAACAGCAGCCCCACTGCAGAATTCTGTTTGTATCTGGTATAATTTTATGCCTGGTTAATTAACACCAGTTGCTCCATGTCAGCTTCTAGTGAAGAGGATTGCTTCCTTCATAATTATTATGTAATTTCTATTAATTTTATGTCCCTTTTTGCATGTCGAGGTCCACAAGACCCCCCCAAATAAAACACAATTGACACTTGATTTTAGTTTAAGGTTTTTGGCATAGTTTTGGCCACAACTTTATTAAAATTACAAGAAATGTGAGTGGTTGCTTAGGCATTGGTTGCGACTATCTGACCCCACACAGGGACAGACTGACATTCGCACGCCCATGAAGTCAGTAAGGGAAAACATTTGGGGAGAGAGATGGAGCTGGGTACCATGCCCTCACCTCACCCCAAATGCTCCCTGGGGCTCTTGTGTGGCCCTAGGCCCTTGACAGGGGTTCAGACAAAAGCATGGTGAGCCCCTGGATCCCTTTAATGGAATGCCCTTGCAGCAGCAGCATTTGAAGGGGCATGCACAGCCAATCCATACCCTTCCACCAACTAATTCATAAAACCAATGTCTAAATGCAACCTTACAAGTTGTGGCGATTTGCTACGCAGTAGACAAAAACCAAATGGCACCAGTCAGTCAGCCAAATGGACAAAATTCCTACCAGGCTCCTGCCCCAAGAGCAGACAACCCCATGACAGGCATAGCAAGGCCAAGTGAACAACCTGAAAATAGGGAGGGAGGGCGGGTGATCCGATGTGCGCAGCAAAAAGAGGAAGCTCAACACTGTGCGCATGGTATTTAAAGGCTATGGCTGTCAGTCACAAAATGGCAACATATAAATCTCCCCAGGAAAAAGAAGAGCTCAGTGGTAATGGTGGCCAATCTCTTTCCCACCCAGCAACAGTGGGGTGTCTTGTTAGCCCCTACCGCAGCACATGATCTCCATGAGGGAGAACACGCTTTATGCAATATTAGTGAAAAAGACAGAACAGGTGGTGGAGAGACTGGACAGATCCAGCTTCCGAGCTATTAACTCTGCTATATAAATCAATTTTATTTGTTTTAAACCCTAGAATTCAGTCCACTGCTACCTTCATCATAACATAAGAAGATCCTTGCAGGATCAGGCCCATCGAGCACAGGACCAGTACCTGCATGACTTAATCTGATAATGAGAAACTGAGCTGAGTGTCATCAACACACCATTTTTTCTGGAGTTGGCTCTGCAGGCTAGAGAGATGATGCTGAATTAAATTTATTACCTGCCCTGTTGGCCAGTAGATGAAGGCATCATGGCAGAAAAATTCGGTTCATAACAAAATTGGTCCCTTGCTAACATTTTCAAACCCAGGATAGCTATTTATAGGGTCTGGGATGCTTAGAAACAGCAGTCAGTCAGAGGCACACATAGGGATGTTTTTTAAAAACAACAACAAAACTTATATTCTAAATTAATTTGCATCTATAAAACAATTTATTTTTTAAATTTCATGTAATCATAAACATTTATTGAATACAAATCAAAAGGGAAGCCTTTACCATTTACCTGCAATATGGTTAATCTGAAATCTTCCACCACATTTTAAAGCTACTGGTTGAAGATCTGATTAGATTGGCGAAGTATCCCATTCATAAATACAGGAGTTCTTCATGAACTAACTTCAGGGTTAGCATTGCCCCTTGGATTTCATGTGACAGCCCCTTGGTGATGACACCACCATTGGTTCACCAATGGAAATTTATGAGACTTCCACAAGCAAACGCAGGAAAGCTGAGAGCTAGAATAAAGACATAAAGAGGCAGTGGTTTTCATCCTTGTGGTTGTCACAACCACCGCTGTTTCCATTCTGCTACAGTTCGGCTTCCGCTGAAGCTTATGCCGTTTGTCTTGCTATCCACTACAGCTGAAACAAATGCAGTTAATTGTATTATCATCCCTATAAACTGACCGTGTTTGCTGATGGGAGTTATAGTTTAGTAGCATCTGGAGGGCCAAAGGTTCCCCACATCTGGTATGCAGGACGAGGAGAAAGCTAGCAGGAATGTTTTTACGAGCCTGCACACTGTGGCTTCTGAGCCAACAGCAAGCCCAGAAATACCAGAGCTACCTCTTTAAATGCAGTGCCCTTTCTCCCCACTTTTTTATATAGTTATCTCTTTGCTGGCTCTCCCGCTCAATCTGCATATTTTATTGGCCTGGATTCCCAGGGCAACCACCTCAATCTGTAGTAACTAATAGTACAACCTCACACATGGCACTGGGACCAAGCTCAGGTTAACAAGGATTCCTAAAGCAAATGGCTTTGGGAGTTTGCAATAAAATAACCACAGACTGTTATTTCACCCACCCACCCCAACCCTTCCACATTTGCATGGGAGAAAGCAAAGCTTTTAGTCTTAGTAGTTCAGTCAAATGCATTAAAAAGATGAGCGTTTTATTTAATGCCCCTATAAGATATCTTTCTTTCTTTCTTTTTGTTAAGGCGGTTTTGATTGTGTACTATTAGCATTAATTAATTTCTATACTGAGACCAGCCATTACATTAGCGGAATGCACATTTTAATCAATTCATGCTTGCTGTTTTGCACAAGTTAAAGGTAGCTTTGTGGTTTGTGCCTGGTTTATTCGCCACACTTACCGCCATGTGCCTTAGGTAATGCTCATCTGTAGTTCAACGTGTGCTCTAATCAGAGCCTGATAGAAGAATTATGAATGAAATCCCCGATAATAGGGCGGTTTTCATTTTTGAACATAGTGGAATGTAGCCTCTCCAAACAGGTGCTTGAATGCATTATTAAACAACACTACACACAACTGTTCTGTCATCAAAAGCAGCCCCATAGCTATTCACATGTAACAACAACAACAAAAAGTAATCTATTTGATTGGCACCCTCACTTGCTTTACTATGGGTCAATTTGAAAGGGAAACTATCAAATCGATCTTTGAAATGTTTTTTCAAGTCCACCATTGCTCTCAATTAATAATGGACCCCACCACCCCCAACTTTACAGTAGTCTGCAGACTTGAAGAGAACATTGTCAAGGACTGGGGTGGGACAAATTTACATGGGGCTTTCATTGCATTCCCTGCTTTAGGAAAACTTCAACTGGTTCAAAATGTAGCAGTCAGGTGACTGGTTAGGGTTCCATTTTAGAACTCATATTACCCACACTGGCTACTGGTTCATTTCCAGGTGCTCAAAATGCTCAAAAGCTCAAAATGACTTAGGCCCCAAATAACTGAAAGACTTGTTTGCATCCCTACTGACTTCCTTAGGTGTAGAAGATCTGTTGAAGGCGCTCTCTAAGGCAGCCTCTAAATTGTGGAACTTCCTCCCCATGGTCTAGATCCAGCTCCGAGGTCCTTCTTGCAGTTCCCTCATTGCAAAAAGTGAAGTTACCAGGAACCAGGCAGAGGGCCTTCTCAGTAGTCAGTAGTCCCAGCAGATGTCAAGGAGATAAACAACTATCTGACTTTTAGAAGACATCTGAAGGTTTGCCCCCGTACGGGGAAGTTTTTAATGTGTGATGTTTTGCTGTGGTTTTGTAATTTGCTGGAAGCCACCCAGAGTGGCTGGGGCAACTCAGTCAGATCCGTGCTATATAAATAAATAAGTTGGCATTGCTGTTGTATCTTCATTGCACAGTTTTCACCATTGGCCGAATACACAGCATTTTGCTTTTGGTGACCTACAAAACAGTCTGCAGAAATTCAAGTGGGCTTGTCAGCTCTGAAGAGAATTTTTTTTTTTTTTAAGAGAAAGGAAAGCTTGACTGCACATCCCTCTTCTGCTTCCACTGCTGCTAAATACAAGCCAATGACATGAAACATGAAAATTTCAAAATCCCAACATGATGTGTTCCTGCAACTATCCTGTCTCCTCTATGCTTCATAGGACATGCCCAACTCATAATCCCCCATCCCGTTTAAACGCCGTATTTCAATTACCTCCTGCTTAACATTATTCCCATGGTTTTGTTGGATTTCTCCCCCTATATACTAGCTTGGTAAAAAGAAAAGGCAGTTATCAGATCTATATCTTAATTAATGATAAGCTGTTTTAAGTATGGGGGGAAATTAATGCATTTCAAAGTCTCAATTTTTCTCTCTGTTTCAAAGATGCAAATACCAGAAAGAGAGCAGTTAGACTTTAAAAGAAAAAATTTATGAGCATTTCCCTCTTGGTATTTCTTTCAGAGCCTTCTAATTAAGGACAAGCAGCCAACATAGTATCGTATACCAATCTGGTATTTATTAACAAAGCTTGTCATGATTTTTAACTGATTATTGCTCAGAGGATCCTCCCCTCATTAATATAAATGAATTAGGAGGAATACAGCCAAATGCTTCAAATGGGAATTAACACGAGACTGCGAGGTATAATTAGCTGAAAATACTAAATACATCAAAGTATTAATTTATATGTGTATATGCTGTATTTAAACAGTATACACTGATAGATATGCGCTAAAGATTTTATTAAAATTTGCATTTGGTACAGACGCTGCAGATATGTTTATATCAGCGTTTCTTGAACTTCTGAATACCAGTGGCGTAGTGTGGGTTGCCGGTACCCGGGGCAGGCAAACCGCTGAAACCACTGGAGCCTCTTTCCCACCCCCCACTGGAGCCAAGCAGGGCCGTGCTGGGGGGAGCCTGGCCGGCCAACATAGCCCATGGCGAGCAAATCCCCTCTGACACTTGCAGAGAGCACCAGGGTTCCCCTTTGCCCACCGTCCTCCATCCGTACCCATTCACCGCAGGCCTGCACTGCTCTGCTGCTTTCGCCAGGACCAAGTGACCACAAATTGTATGAGGAGCAGCTTTAACTAACATGTTTAGAATGGGCATGTCTACTCATGCATGCCTCCATAGGAACTTAGGAAGCTACCTTATATCAAGCCAGGGACTGATGGCTGCTAGGAGATGGCTGTCAATTATAACTCTGCCACCTATGGTGAACGTAAGAACAGATCAAGGTTTTGAAAAGGGAAGGGGGTGGAAGCTGCTATCTGTCTCTAAGACTTCACCCCTGGAATTTTCTGGGGTTTCTTCGGCCCCTGAAAGAAAAATGAGCTGAAATTTACACACACAGTTGCAGCCCGGGTATGGGGTTGTGAAGTTGGCAGGGATGGATGAAAAAGTTGGGTAAATGCTTTGTAAATCATTTGGATAATTGATTAAAGGCGAACTTACCTAATTCATACTCTCCGAAATAATATGAGAGTTGAAACTAATACATTATTCGGAGAAGTGAAGCTTTCTCCGAATTTCACAGTGCAAGGAAATAAACAACTATCCGACTTTTAGAAGACATCTGAAGTTTTATTCTGTTTTTAATGGTCTGTTGAAAGCCACACAGAGTGGCTGGGGAAACCCAGCCAGATGGGCAGAGTAGAAATAATAAATTATTATTATTATTATTGCAAAATTCTCCAGTCAAGTAATGTGTACAAAAACACATATACATAAGTAAAGGATACATTAGAAAGCATATATTAAGGAAAGTAATAGGCAACAATGATTTGTGTTCAGGAGGGAAATATTAATATTAGTCAAATATGTTTTGCAAAAATGCCTATGTTGGGCAAGATTGTATTCAAATATGAGATTTGCACTAAAATGTCCCTGCTGTGGGTGACATGTCAGTGGGCAGGGCCGGAAGCAAAAGTAGGTGGGGCAATGAAGGCAAATTTTACTTGTTGTGCGTTAGGCTTGTTTCTACGTACTGTTGCACACCTCTCTATCCATTCAGGGGAGCAAGGGGCATTATGGGTTGAAGGAACATTCCAAGCAAGGCAAAAACATTTGAAGAGTGTTCAAAGCAGAGGTAGGAGGAAGGGAGGCTGGGGAAGGTTCGGCCCTGGGAAAAATCCTGAGGGCCAGAAAGAGACGATTGGAGGGCCGTAATGGGCCTCTGGCCCTGAAGTGCCCCACTCCTGATAGGGATTAAGGTAAAGGTAAAGGGACCCCTGACCATTAGGTCCAGTCGTGGCCGACTCTGGGGATGCAGGGCTCATCTCGCTTTATTGGCTGAGGGAGAAGGGATTTGTGGCTGTTTGTCCAGCAGTTCCCTTCAAAGATGGGGTAGACCCCTGCCTGACACCGCCCTCAGCTAACTATTTCCAATCCTGTCACGGGCTTGAGTCCTAAAAGATCTGCCCTCCTTAACTCCTGCATGCATCACAAGAGGAGAGATGAGTATGACAAGAAATAGTTTGCAGGGAAATTTGATTTCCTCCCCCAATTCGTTTTAGCTTTATTTAATTTTTAAAACCACGTCAATATCTTCAGCCTAGTTGACAGTGTTTCATATCTGGGGACGTTTTTTTCCCCCTGCCCTGCGGCTGAGCTGCAGCAGGGTGCGAGTACACCGTCTGAGGACAAGACCCTTCCGTCCCATTAGCTGCCAGGTGGGGGCACAACTTTTACAGCTCACAGAGCTATAGTTGCCAAGATTAGTAATAATAATACCTCAGTTGTCATTGTACAACCTGTGCATAATGAAATTAAATGAGCCTCCCTCCCCCCAGAAACACTCATTCTCTTTGCACTGTGTGCTTATCGAACAACACACCACATTAGAACATATGGACAGAATATGAGCCTACTGGATCAGGATAATCCATCTAGTTTAGAATCTTGTTCTCACAGTGGCCAAATAGATGCCTGTAAGAAAGAATCCTCGCTCCCTTTTATTTATTTTCTTGCTCCCAGAGCAGCAGCAAATTAATATGCTGATCGACCGCACCACATCTTTCAATTTTTTTAAAAAAGCAACTTTTAAAAAATATTATTTTGAAAACTATTGTGGTTGTTATTATTACTACTACACAGGCGTAGTATTCACACGCGTTGGCAAGCATGCTAAACTAAACAATACAATCAAGGGAAATGTAAAGGGAACAACTTTTTTAAAAAAATAATACAAGAGAGAACCATTTATTATTGTTATTACTAAATTAATTAAAAGGAGCCCAGAGAAAACAATACGATATATAATAAAACGTTTTAGAACATTAAAAAATGTTTTAAAGACATTTCAAATTGTGGTTTTTTAAACATTTTAAGCTAACTTAAGGCCAGTTTTATATTTGCCATTGTAACTCCAATATACTGGGTTTTGGAGAGTAAGAAAGAAAGAAAGAAAGAATAAAAGTTATGAATATCCTTCCAATATGAAGACCTTGAACAGCTGTTAGTGGATATTTTGCTACACTGAAAAGTTACATATTCTTTATTTCTTGAACAGCCTTCTGCTTCTTTGGGCACTTCCAAACATCCTGTTTATTGAGAAGTCTCCCAAATTTGTTTGCAGGGACATTACAGAATGGTAGCTACGTAATGGTGCTTCATTCTGAGTTGTTCGCAGGGAGGTTCGATTATACTACATCAAACAAGTGTTATCCCGCACTTTCCAGTGGATTTCCCTCACTTATCACAAAAGTCTGATTTTGAGGGAACACAGGTTTATTGCACAAGACCTTTCAGTGAACTGTAATTATGTAACATGAATTTGCTTTTATGTTATCGAATTTCACCCCAAAACAGTGACAAGCCCTCAGTTATCCCTGCTCTCAAAATCATTCTGTATATTTTCATTTTAAAGGACCATTACATTTAAAATTCCATGAATTCTGTTTATTTTTAGGGGGGGTTGCCAGTGTAAACAACAGAATCCTATGCTTTTAGGTATCTAAAATTAAATCACAAGGTTTTTGGGTGGTGTTCCTATAAAGCAGATTTTTCTTTTGGCAGTCATTTCTTTTTACTGTGGAAAGGAAACAATGAAAGACAATATTCTGGGAAGTATGTCTTGAAGAGTTGCATCACTCCACATCGTATATATTCGGCAGTACATTCATGAATTTGGAAAGAAAACAAGTCTAAATACTAAAGCAGGCAGTTGCATGTTTTTTAAGAGCACCAGTGAAAGATGAACAGGGACTGATCCGGAAAGAGATCTTGGGGTTGTGATATATAGTTCAATGAAAACGTTGACCCAGTGTGCATCTTCTGTATGTTTTCCTACAGATGAATTCCTCAAACTTGGAAACATATTCAAATATGTATTTTGCACTTCCGGGTTGGCGCCTCCGGCAATGGTGGAGCTCCTCCATTCGGGAGGAACTTGCTCCGTGAAAAACAGGGTCTGACCGCCACGGCGAAGGCGGAGACCCTCAGAAATCACAGGTGGAGAAGCCTGTGAACTTGGGATTCGGCTGGCACCTTTTGCGCCCCCCCTACTCACGGGGAGACCCGGTATCGGGAATCCGGAGCAACGTGGGGTGAGTGGCGCGGTGCTTTGAATCGACCGCTTCTTTCATGGAGTAAAGCTGCATTGCTGCTGTCGGAGAGCGCTGACCTTTTTCCTGTGGATAATTGGATTTTAAACAACAACCCGTGAGTAGAACAGAAAATTGGACTTTTAAAATAATTTAATTTGGTACCGAACGGGGAAGGTTCAAACAGGAAGTCCACCTTCCCTTTCTGTAAACAGACTGTGGCAAAGTAGTTGTTAACTAAGGTCTTGGAAAGTCTCATGTAAAGGATTAAAACTCCACTGATTGAAACTACTTAACCCCCTTGGAAGTAGGAGAGGGGGGGGGATTTTGACCAAGTGATTCTGCAGGAGAAAGTGAAAAATCAAAAACTGAATCACCGCGTCTCTGAACCTGGGAACGGTTTGCAAAAAGTCCTTTGACGGTGAACAGGATAAATTTGACAGCTAGCCATAAAAGAAAGACATTGTTTCCATCATCCACTTCTGCGCTTAAAAAGAAGAAAAGGTAACTGAAAACCGTTACTATTTTACTTTAGGAATTGTGCTGGAAAGGATTGATACAAATGGAGACTGTCTTCCTCTAGAGGGAGTTTTGGGACATTGTTACAAAAGTGAAGCTGGAGAATTTGGCTTTAAGATAAAGATTGTGGGAAACCAGGTTTTGACCTTGAACATCTCAAGAATGTCGGCTAAGGAAGATGTAGTGTCTGTATTGAATAAGACAATTTATCTGTTGGGAAAGCTGCATAAACAGATAGATGTCATGGCTACTAATATTGATATCTTGGGAACAAAAGTGGGCATCAGCACAGAAGTTGATCTGGCACAGGAATCTATTCTAATTGAACAAATGGATGACTCGGAGAAGGAGAAAGTTGCTTTTGTTGAATATAAAGCAATACAAGGGGAAGCCTCAACCATACAGATGCAAATGGAGGATTACAAGTTGAGGCCCTATATGACTGTAATTAGAAAAAGCCAGATTATGAAGATGGGAGCCTAGCCTGATCTGGAAATGGAAAGTTGGAGAGATTCCCTTATTCAGGGATCAATTGACTTTTGGGATATGGACTTGGGCCAGGAGAAGATTGGAGCCTTTGGGGCCTTTGGATTTGGAGGAATTGCGAAACAAGATTTGGAATGCTTTATGGGCCCTAGTTTTAACCATGGACACCTGGCCGACTTATTAAGAAGGAATAAAAGTATTGTTGGGTTGGATCATCCCTGAAATCTGCTTGTTAGTATCAAAGATCATCAAGAAGACCGGCAGAAGGGACGTGAAGAAGAGTTAAGAGCCTCGGATATAAGATCTCCAGTTTGATGGACTGTTGGGGGTTGATGGAAGTGACGGCAGGGGCCGAGACCAGGGAGAGGAGACGGTGGAAGAAGACTGGGAATTTAAAGTGTTTATAAGGAGACTTAAAAAACTTAATGAGGGATGGAAAAATCGTGGAATGAAATTTTATGACCCTAGGGGAAATGTTTTTAAGAGATCAAGCTCAAATATATTAATTTTAATGAGAAATAAGATTAAATAAAGTAAAAATGGTTTGTTAATTGGTGAAAGAAGAGAATGTAAAATTACAGTATGTTAAGATAAATTATGGTGAAAGAAGAGAGTGTAAAATTACAGTATGTTAAGATAAATTATAGGGATAAAAACAAAGATGGAAAAGATTTGCTGAAATATCTAATTGAACTAGAATACAAAAAAGGGAGGTGTGAGGAGGTCAAGGAAATAAGCAAATGGAAAATAAGTTATGGGAAGGTTTGATTTGTTTTGTTTTTTCCTTTTGTTTTTTCTTTTTTTTCTTAGTTGCTTGTATTTTTCTGGCTTTTTTATTATTTTGATTTTTGCTTGTCTGTATTCATGGTCTCATTTTTTCTTGCTTAATCTGGTGTTTTCTTTTGTAATTTTTAAAACCGGAATAAATATTTTATATATATATATATATAACACAAATATGTATTTTGCAAGTGTTAGAAATTAAAACAACACCACAGAGTTGAATGCAGAAATGGAACTGAATGGAATTAAAGCATGCCAAAATGGCATGGAGCAGAAATACACCGATTTGCCTATCTCAGAGGAAGGCAACATACTGCCCTCCAGATGTTGTGGATTACAACTCCCATCGTCCTTGACCATGCAAACTGGAGTTGATCGGAATTGTAGTCCATCCAATGTAACTAGAGGGCACCTTATTGTCTATGCATGGTCCATCACTACTCAGGCCAATTAAGAACACAAGAAGAGCTCAGATAGACCAGATTAAAGTTTCACCTGTTCCAACGTTCTCTTCTCACAGTAGCCAATCAGATGCCCGTAGGAAGCCCACAAGCCCACATGATGCACATCACTCCCAAAAATGTGATATCCAGTAATTAGTATTAGTAATTAGATATCCAGTAATTCAGAGGCATACCACCTCCAAGCCTGATGGTAGAACATAGCTATCATGGTTAGAAGAAACTGATAGTGCTTCTAGTGCTTTTTTCTTGGGGGTGCGCAGGGGTATTTGTTGTTGTTTAGTCAATTAGTCATGTCCAACTCTTCATGGCCCATGGACCGGAGCACGCCAGGCACTCCTGTCTTCCACTGCCTCCCGGAGTTTCATCAAATTCATGTTGGTAGCTTTGAGAACACTGTCCAACCATCTCGTCCTCTGTCGTCCCTTTCTCCTTGTGCCCTCAATCTTACCCAACATCAGAGTATTTTCAATAGAGTCTTCTCTTCTCATGAGGTGGCCAAAGTCTTTGAGCCTCAGCTTCAGGATCTGTCCTTCCAGTGAGCACTCAGGCCTGATTTCCTTCAGTATGGATAATAATAATAATAATAATAATAATAATAATAATTATTATTATTATTATTATTATTATTTATTATTTGTACCCCGCCCATCTGGCTGGGTTTTCCCAGCCACTCTGGGCGACTTCCATAGAAACCAAAAAACACTAAAATATCACACATTAAAAACTTGAAGGGCCATCTTGATTGAACTGGTGTCCAATTGTATCGGCTTCCATAAAAACCAAAAATAAAGTAAAATATCACACGTTAAAAACTTCCCTAAACAGGGCTGCCTTAAGATGTCTTCTGAATGTCAGGTAGTTGTTTATCGCTTCGACATCTGATGGGAGGGCGTTCCACAGGGCAGGCGCCACTACCGAGAAAGCCCTCTGCCTGGTTCCCTGTAGCTTTGCTTCTCGCAATGAGGGAACCACCAGAAGGCCCTCGGTGTTGGACCTCAGCGTCCGGGCAGAATGATGGGGGTGGAGACGCTCCTTCAGGTATACTGGCCGAGGCCGTTTAGGGCTTTAAAGGTCAACACCAGCACTTTCAATTGTGCTCAGAAACGTACTGGGAGCCAATGTAGGTCTTTCAAGACCAGCGTTATATGGTCTCGGCGGCCGCTCCCAGTCACCAGTCTGGCTGCCGCATTCTGGATTAGTTGTAGTTGTAGTATAACAACATGCAGGGGTATGCATACCCCTAAACATTTTGTGAAACTTTATGTATGCTACAACAGCAGCAAGAATACTTATTGCAAAGTACTGGAAGACACAAGATCTACCCACCCGGGAAGAATGGCAGATGAAGGTGATGGACTACATGGAACTGGTGGAAATGACTGGCAGAATCTGAGACCAGGGAGAAGAGTCGGTGGAGGAAGATTGGAAGAAATTTAAAGACTATTTACAGAAACATTGTAAAATTAATGAATGTTAGAAGGATGTTGGAATGAAGTTATGTGGTTTTAGCAGAAATGTTATAAGGGTTTAGGAAAAAATAGACTGTTAATTGGTTAAAGCAGGGAAAGTAAAGTTACATCATATTGAGATAGATTACAGAACAAAAATTGGAAAAGATGGAAAGGATTTGCTGAAATAGTTAACCGAATTAGAATACAAAAAAGGGAGGTGTGAGGAGGTCAAGGAAACAAGCAAATGAAAGATAAGTTATGGGAAGATTAGTTGTGTTTTTTCCCCTTCTTTTTTCCTTATTGTGATGTTGTTGTGTTGTTTTGTTTTTGTTTAATATGGTGTTTTTACTTTTGCTTTTTGTAACCCTTAAAAATTTTAATAAATATTATTTAAAAAAAACATTTTGTGAAACTTTGTACTTTTGTTCATTTACTGTATTTTTTCCCCTGATTTGAACTATAAAATGGTAGTTTTCTTGAGTCAAAATGAGAGTACCCCTAAAGATTTTATTTTTTTTTAAATAGCACTGGCCATATCTCAATGGTTTTGCCTATGTCCCTTATAGAACAGATTGTGTTATTGCACAAAGATAAGGTGCCTGTCAAAAACGTTCCTCTTTAACCAGGGATTTGATTGACATCCTATGCCCTTTTAAAATGTCCTGGGTGGTGGTTTTTGGGTTGTTGTTATTGTTGTTACTTTGATTATGTACTTTGTGGTTTTATATTCTGATTTTATCCTGTGAACTGCCCTGAGACCTGTGGGTATAGGGGAGTACAGTATATAAATTCTAATTCTAATACTACTAATAATAATGTTATCCTCTTCAGGAAAGGGAAGGCTGGAAATATACATTAGATCCCCACAGAAATAACCTGAAGTAATTTTTGGGGTTAAGCAGGCTTGGGACTTACTACTACTTGGAAGGGGCTCAAACTCTAATATATTTGATATATAATAGAGAGGAGAAAACTGAGAGGATGAGCTTGTATGGTCAGAGTGGAGTCCTTGGATGGGCTATAATGGCGTGTTGTTAAGTGTGGTTGAGAGGTGTAGACAACACCAGTCACCCATTTCAAGCCACAGGAGAACATTGTGGACTATATGGAATTGGCTGAGATGACTGGCAGAATCCGGGACCAAGGAGAAGAGTCGGTGGAAGAAGATTGGAAAAAATTTAAAGTATATCTTCAAAAATATTGTAAAATTAAGGACTGTTAGAAAGATGCTGGAAAAAGAAAATTAGGTGGTTTTGGTAGAAATGATATAAAGGATTAAGTAAAAATGAATTGATGAAATTGATGAAAGAGAGGACGTTAAATTATAATATACTAAATTAAATTATTTAAACGAAAATAAGGTTGGAAGGATTTGCTGAAATAACGATTTGAATTAGAATACAATATTGGGAGGTGTGAGGAGGTCAAGGAAATAAGTAAAGGAAGAAAGCTATATAAAGGTTTAATTTGTTCTTTTTCTTTTTTAAGTGAATGCATTTTTATTCTTTTATTTTTTTTTCTCTTGCTGTTGTATTCTTTCTTTGTATTTTTTTGTATTTTTTTTGTATGTTCCTTTTTCTTTTTGTAACTTTTAAACTCCGAATAAATATTAATTTTTTTTAAAAAAAAAAAGCCACAGGAGAACATTGTGCATGTGAGAGAGGGGGAGAACATAACCTGGACTTGAGAAACTGAGGGACAAGGAGCAACATAGACCGCCCAGAAACAGAAAAGGGACCTCAAAGAAGTGCATGGATGGCAGTCTGCCAGCAAGTCAGAAGTAGCTTGGCCAGGGAAAGTGGTGCTCAGGTACAATGATAAATAAACTATTGTTATATGAACTGCTAGGGACGCAGGTGGCGCTGTGGGTTAAAGCCTCAGCGCCTAGGACTTGCCGATCAAAAGGTCGGCGGTTCGAATCCCTGCGGCGGGGTGCGCTCCCGCTGCTCGGTCCCAGCGCCTGCCAACCTAGCAGTTCGAAAGCACCTCCGGGTGCAAGTAGATAAATAGGGACCGCTTACCAGCGGGAAGGTAAACGGCGTTTCCGTGTGCGGCTCTGGCTCGCCAGAGCAGCGATGTCACGCTGGCCACGTGACCCGGAAGTGTCTCCGGACAGCGCTGGCCCCTGGCCTCTTAAGTGAGATGGGCGCACAACCCCAGAGTCTGTCAAGACTGGCCCGTATGGGCAGGGGTACCTTTACCTTTACCTTTATATGAACTGCAGGTATGTAGTAGTTACCAACACTTTGCCATGATTGTTCCCAGGGCATAAGGTTTATTAGCTTTAATGTAATAGCAGGAACAAGTACAGGTTCTACCAACTCAGAGCATATGGGTGAGGCAGTAGAAAGTTCAACATTCATTCATTCATTTCATAAAATTTATTCACTGCTCGGTTGTAAAAAAACACACACACACACACACAACCTCAAAAAGGTTTACAAAGAGAATAAAACAGTATGATTAAAAGCCTGTTAAAAACAACAATTTAAAGAATTTTTAAAAATGTGCAATCTTGGTTCAGATAAAAAGCTGACTGGGTGAACTTGCGCCAGTTCTGAAGGTCAACTCAGGATACAAATCCAAAGATCCCTGCCTCTATTTGCCTCTGATCACCCTGTTGGAAAAAAATGGGAATATTACTAGGACAGCGTAATAGCTGGCTGGGCATTCAAATAGCATTAGTTTAATGTTCCCTTTACAGGTTTGGGTTTGCTGCTCCGTGACTCTCTGTGTCTTAAATAAACACGTTAAACCTTTATTACTTCCCAAAGTGCAGCACTTGAATGCAAAATTATTCTTTCCATTAATTTGAAAGCATTCTGTACCGAATGGCATAACATTTGAAGCCTGCCAAAGATTTTCCTTTTCCTTTTTTTTTATTATTATTCCCAGTTTCAGTTAAATTTGAGTTCTCCTGAAAATGTTGTGGATCAATTTATACTTCATTCTCTCCTGAAACATTTTCCTCACTCTTAAAGCCAATGGGGAACACATTTTCAAATGTAAAGTGTCTCATTTAGCACAAGATTCTAAACTCCATTTACATCCTTTTATTTTAGATTCAGTGTTTGGAGCATATTTTTAAAAGTTACTTCCAAAAGAGTTTTAAAAATTGGGGAGGGGGAATCTTTCCGCCTGAAAGATGTCTGAAGGTAGCCATTAAACTGAAGGGCAATTTTTCTCTTCCACTTTAAAAGGCAGATTAGAGTTTGGTTTTACATGGAGATTTTCTGAACACAAAAAAATGCTCAGAAATTCACAGTGCAAACTCTTTCATGCATCCACTCAACAAAAGACAATGTTGATGGTCTTCAATGATATGTTTATTAATTTTTTTTTTTTAATGTACCGGCTCTTCAAAATTAGATGAGCCAAGATGGCTCATTTTCTTTTTGCAGTAGGCATACTTTATTCCCAAGTTTAGTTCTTGGTTTTTTGAAATTGTGGGTGATTTTATCTGACTGCTTTAAAACACACGTGTCGTCCCAAAACTTCTCCAAGAGAGCTGTCTGAAACAGCAGAATGAAAAATGGAATATAATATTATTGCCTCTTTGCTTTAAAAAATGTAGAGTTTTGAATATCTGTCTACTTAAAGGGCAGAACTTAATGTTATGGCTTGTTTCTGGAAACAGCCGCACAAGCACAACAGGGAAGATAACAACTCGAGTTTTAATTTATTTGTAAGTTGGAGAAGTGTCATTTAAGCATCCTTGGGAAACAAATGAGTTGAAAGGTGTTAATCTATATCTATATTTAGGAAAGTTGTTTGTGTGTTTGCTATGCTTTTGCACACCTCTTAAGATACTGTAACCGAATTTTGTAGTGTCGTTCCTGAGATCAGGGAGAAGGTTTTCATCTGTGTTTGGATACAATTGGACACCAGTTCAATCAAGATGGCCCTTCAAAACTGCACTAATTATAACCATTGATTTCAAAATTTTATTGATTCTTCTTTCTATCTTATAATTCCCGAACAATGAGAGGCTGCTGGGAAATATATAAAGGGAATAAATTGTTTAGTAATATTCCTTTGACCTGGAACTATTTTATTTCATTTCAGGTGGAATAAGATCACCAGGAATGAGCTGCTCTGCTCTTTGGTCTGATACTAAACGACATCTATGGAAACTGTGCTTTTGCTAATAAAGAGTTAGCTCCAACTTTGAACTGTGTGATTACTGATGGCACGCTCCTGTGACACATGTAACAGAGCAATCCTAAGTATGTCTCCCCAGAAGTAACTCCTATTGGAATCAGTTACCCCCATGTAAATGGGGTTAGGATACCAGCCACAAAAAATAGGCCTTTCTCAGTGGTGCCCAACTACTGAGAAGGGCTTTGTCCCTAGTGCTGTGCTCTTCCATTGCCTCTTGAGACAGATTGGTGCAAAAAAAGAAGCACCAGCGCAGTAATATCAAGTTGTTGTCAGGAGCTGGAGTCAGGTTTATGTCAGCAATTAAACAAAAATCAAATCAGTGAAGTTGAGCCAGCATGGTGTAGTGGTTAAGAGCAGTGGACTCGTAATCTGGTGAACCGGGTTTGCTTCCCCGCTCCTCCACATGCAGCTACTGGGTGACCTTGGGCTAGTCACTCTTCTCTGAAGTCTCTCAGTCCCACTCACCTCACAGAGTGTTTGCTGTGAGGGAGGGAGGGAAGGGAGATTGTTAGCCACTTTGAGACTCCTTAAGGGGAGTGAAAAGAGGGGTATCAAGTCCCAACTCCTCCTCCTCCTCCTCTTCTTCTATTCAAAGAAACCAAAAGAGTGATACCAGCACCTCTTCCCAGTAGGTCTGGCCATAATGATGCAGTTGTGAGGGCTTCCCACAGCTGCCTAAGTCCCCTCCTCTCCAGGGTTTTTCTCCAAGCAATGGAAGCCTGTGTCTGCTCTTTTCATTTCTCTCCATGTTCTGGGAGACCAGGGGGGAAGGAAACTGGTCACAGCAGAAGGGGTGGCTCCCTAGACTCTTCAGCAACTTGCCTCCACTCTGCCCTCCTCCTCTCCAGCCTCTGCTTCTGCCTCTTCCTGCTCACTAAACCCTGTTGCCTCTTCAGCTACCGATGCCTCCTCCTCCCAAGCTGCTCCCTCTTCTCCCTCTGACCACTTGTCATCATCCCACCACTAATCCCCTGGCTATGAGCCTTTCCCTCCTGGAGGTTCCTCAGCTAGTGCCTCCCACCACTCTTTTGCATCCTGACAGTCCATGACAGTTGTATTCAGTGTTGTCACTCAGTTGACAACCAGCAGAATATGGAGGGAAGCCATTTTTATCTGTCCCCCTCGCTCGCTGCCCTTCTGTGAAATATCTTCTGGAGGGTCCTTCAACCCTCTGGAGCATTCCCCCCAAAAAACGATTCTGTATGAGAAAGTGTATAGTTAGAAGAATTCCCAAGAGCTTCCATGTGACTCCTCAGCTACACTCTGGCCATTGTGAACCTGTTGCACATCTCAGAAACTGCAGGTCAAAAGATGTGGTCCCACATGTGCCTCTGTTCTTGCAGTGATTTCTAACAGAAGTCTTCCTGGAGGCTGGCTCCCTGTTTATAAGGCACCCATTTTTCTTCTTTAAATAACAGAGAGAAAGACACACTTTGATTTGGGCATGATAAAAAAAACTGCCAAAACAGCAGAAAATGGCCATGCAACTCAGGTTTTAATGAACCGATACCCAAAGCACCAGTCCTCTGAGCTGCCACGTCGTCTTTCAACTCCCATCCCTGCCTCCCCCTTTTCCCCTCGCATCAAACCCGGGGAAAAGAAATACTGATTGGCAGCTTCTGCGGCTTGAGCGAATAAGGCATGGCTATATATCTTGTCAAAAAAAATCAGTGCGTACTTTAAAATGAAGGAGAAGAAAGTAAAACACAAAGATGAGAGGCATCATCTCAGGGTCTCCCACATTCTCATTCAAATTTCTTTTTCTATTTAGATTTCACTATATTTCCTCTATATAAAAAAAACTTTCTCTTGCAGGTCTTTATATATATATAGGACAAAAAAAATCCCACACCACTTCTGTCATTTAAAGCATGATGAAAGTGTCCAAAGGGAGGGGGGGGGGAGAGAAATCTATTTTCAGCTGTTTCTCGTTAGAGGACCTTTTTTTGCCACTGTGATGAAAGCTGATGCAAAGAAAGGAAGACGAGTCATTGATGAAGATGAAGAAGCATTTCTGATCGGCCATCTGTTCAACCAATTAAACCCCCAGCAGATAAAGTTGTGTGCGTGTGTGCATGTGTATGTAATGTGTGAATGTGTGTGGTTAACACATGCAAATTTGCATATACATACTTATACTCACAGATATATATGTGAGTTTTTATGTATAGATGCATACACACACACACACACACACACACACGGCAATACAATATTCAGGCATTGATTCCTGTGCAGAGAACGGCTAAATACACTCACACGCCAAGAGGTTCTTCAAATTCAAGATGGGATTTTGGCCCTTCTGGTGAACAAAGACTTCTATTAGCAGTCTTTTCTTTTAACCGTCTTTGTGCTGTAAAAAAAAAAATAAAGTCCAAACACTATAATTTTACTTGGGGTGGGGAGGGAAAAAGTTACAAAATACCCTAGGTATCTTTAGAAACAGCTGCAAAAGTGGATTCACTTCTGATGAGATTGGTGTTAATTACCAGTAAGGACTTCAGTATAATACTATTTAAATCATTTTAAATTATCCCTCTCAAAAAATTAATTTTTCATCAAAGATTACACACACACAAAAATCATGATATCATCTCTGCAGCTGCGATTTTAGTAATAATTTCATCTATTATTACCAATGTCAGTTAGATAAAAGAAAAATGGCATCCTACTGTGCTGATTCCAGCATAGGCCATATATAGAAATTTTTAACTATCACTTATAATCGCCTTGATGAGCTTAAACCGCCTCTCAATTAACACCCTAAATGACAGTGAGACATCTTAATGGAGGATGTAAGTAAAAGGGGGGGGGGAGTCTTTTATCAAAGCGCAAAAAGCAAGACTCCAAGTTAAAGGCGGGGGTCCCACACACCTCGCTGTCCAATCCCATAATGATCCTTTATCTTGTTGTGGACTTCTTGAATAATAAATCTGGTGGAACTAAAGGAGCAGGGAAGGTGAGCTTGCTTCCTCCTGTGTGTGCAAGGAAAGAGATCAGAAAAGGAACATGGAGCAATGAATAGTGACTTCTCTATCAGGACCACAGAACATGTCATTAAAAAGCTCCTTTTCTTATGGTCTAGCGGCCATCAGATTGCTGACCCTGAGCCAGATTCCCTTCTTATAGAATATATATAAAAAACAATGAATCTGGGTGGCTTTAAAAAAGGATTAGACAAATTCACAGAGAAGTCTATCAATGGCTACTAGCCCTTATGACTATGCTCTGCCTCCACATTCACAGGGATGAACTTCACTCTTTCACATTTCTGTGGTGTCCTGTGTGAGACCAAAATTCAGCCCCCCACCCGAGCTCTCGCCTTCCATTCTGCTCAATTCACTACGTTGTAGTTGGGATGCCCTGTGGTGCCCCCTAGGCTTGGCACCCAGTTCAGCAAAACCAGTCCCATTGCCCTAAATTTGTCTCTGACAGTCAGAGGCAGTCATGCTTCTGAAAGTCATTAATGGAAACTACGGGAGAGGAGAATGCTCTTGAGCTTGGGTACTGCTTGCCAGTTTCCCACAAGTATCTGGCTGGTCACTGTGAGGAGGCTGGTCCAGAACGGGCTATTGGCCTGATCCAGCAGGCTCTTCTTATGTTCTTAATGAAAGGTATTCACCATTGTTTATTTGGAGACTGCCTTTCCAGAGTAAACCATACTTAAGGTAGATGACATCGAACAGTTTCAAGACCTAAGCCAAATTAAGAGTGGGGGAAGTCCCATTGTGTTGTGTATTGAGTCAAAGGATTTTATATCCGTATTATTATTGTCTGTATTTGCATTAGGGTAAAGTAACTGCCTTTTGGTTCCAGAGGGTACAGCTACTATTGGTTCATTTAAGCTGCTGTATTTGGATCCTCTGTCTTATTGGTTTCCTCCAAAAGGCAGGACTGTGATTGCCTGATATTGTTCCCTCCAAAATTGTATCCTTTCTAGCTAGTTCCCTGTCCCTATAAATGTAGCTCTTCCCTCCATCAGTCCCCAGTCTTGTTGCTTTAATAAAGAAGTGTTACTAGAGAACTGTCTCCAGCATATTATGTCAAGAGAGCTGAAATCACAAACCCCACGTCACAACACATTGTGCTACTGGAACTCCTTGTGCTTGCTTCTGCAGGGATGTCCAACCGGTCGACCGTGATTGACATGTCAACCCCCAGTTGTAAGAAATCGCAGTCAATCGCGGGCTCAGTTTCCTTTGTGGGGGGAAAGGAGTATCTGGCCCTGCCCCCTTGCTCTCTCCTTTAATTGCGCACATTTTCAAGAATGGAAGATGGGGTTACAACTGGTGGGATTACTTCTTGTTTAGCAATTTATGACTCACCCTCCCCAAAGTGGCAGAAATATTAGGTTCCCCCCGAAAAAAACTCAACAACTTTGACTTGCCCCCCAATAAAAGCTCAACAACTTCAGGTCCTGTCCCCCCAATGGGTAGATCACTGCTAGTTTTTTTCCCTGGAGTAGATCGCAGTTTCTTGGGAGCTGGACGTCCCTGTGCTAGAGCAACATAGTTGACTCTGGCTCATAATGTCCCTTAGAGTTTACAGTGTCCTGTAAGAGGACATGGATGTGCAGGTTACTGGCTGGCTGGCACTCCTGTGGCATGTGGCGACATGCTACAACATTTTGTTGCAGTCCTCACTCATGTAATGTGATATGTAACACCAGCTTCAACTAGATGTTCTCTGTGTGCAATCTTCACATTGAAAGGAGATGGGAGAGAGATGTTTTCAAATTCTATTCTGTGCTGTTCCTCGAGACAACAGCACCTTTGGAGAGTTCATGCCATTAGCTCAGTTGCTTTCTCTTTGGAACTGCACTGCTGGTGAATTTTTGGTGGTTGTTAGTACTAATCTCTGCAATGCCCCCAGAATCTGAGATGAAAGAGACTTGCACTTTACTAAGGAAAGAGTGACAGGAGGAGTCACATTCTCAGTAGGTTGTAGGTTCTTTTCTTATGAAAACATGGTTACAGGTGGTTCTTCCTTAAATATATATATATAGCTTCCCAATTGGATCTCCTAGCAGGCTCACCCTAAGCCACTTTAGGTTCATTTAACTGAAGATTTAATCTTGCAGAATGGAATGCCTCCTATGCTACTTCTTATGCCTGGATGAACCCATCCCTGGCTAACTGGACAGGTACAAGGATGAATGATAATACATCATCACATTAGCAAAATACTACCTTTACACATGAGATCCTGAATGAAAACATGGGCCAGGCATTAACTTCATTTACTCTGTACAGCAACTCAGAAGAAAATAAAGAGGTGGTGAAAATCAAGAGTTTCCCTCTGCAAATGATCCAGCAGCAGTATAAACCACCCTCTCATTCTTTGAAACTGCAGCACGGGTGAATGTGCTATTTAGAGGGGAGGGAACAGCGGGGGGGGGGGATTGCAAATGAAACTAAATGAAACTAGCAAAGATTAATTTGTGTGTTGTAGTCATCGGCAGCTGAGGTTCACTGCTGATGACTGTAACTTGTGAAAACTAGCACCACCATATGCAAGCCATACATGTGGCTGCTGTAATTTGCGCAATTACCGTGGCTCAGAAAATGAATTTATGAGGGATTTCTGCTCGGGATCACCTGGTCTTTTTTCTGAAGCAGAACCATTGCCTTAGGAATTTTCCATTCACCATTTGGGGGGTGGGCGTATGCAGTTTGCCACAACCAACTGTTTAACGGTACATTTTGAAGTGCAAGAGCTCATTAATAGAACATGAACCATGCATGCTGCCCCTGTTTATACAGACGGCTCCTTATCCAGCTGCAAATATACAAGCAGAAGCCAGCTTCCATTTCATCTTTTCTTCCAGCCCTTGACCTCTATGTATTCATCTAATGGCCTGAACAGAGCCTCCAAACATCTGTAGGCACTAGACACTCATAACACTAGAACTCGTGGATGTTGCAAGATTCAGGTCAGATCAAAGAAAGTACTTCTTCACACAGTGCACAGTTAAGCTTTGGAACTGGCTCCCAGAGGAGGCAGTGATGGCGACCAACTTGGATGGCTCTTTTGTTCTTAGACATGCATGTTCTATATGGATATTTGAGAACATGCATAGGCTCTGTTCAGATTTTGGATCCATGCCTGGAATTTGGGGGCTGGAGGCCCTCACCTTTCCCTAGCTGCCTTAAGTCCCATCCTCTCCAGGGTTTTTTCTAATGATGACTTCTCCATCATGTCTGTCTTTGCTCTGCCCACTTCATACCTCTTCAGTTTCTGGGAGACCAGGGGTGGGGTGGGGTGGAGCTGGTCACAGCAGGAGGGGGAGACCCACTGGCTTCCTCAGCAGCCTGTCCCATCTCTATCTCTTGACCCCCTCCTCTCTAGCCTCTGCTTCTTCCTCTGCTTCTGGACTGCTCTCTGACACAGCCTCTTCCTGCTCACTAAGCCCTGTTGCCTCTTCAAATTCTGATACCTGCTCCTCCAGTGGATTCAGTTGCAATCCTCCATCTGATGTTCACTAGTCATGGATTCTGAATATCTGAACAGGGCTAATAGCTTAGATTCAAAGTTGTTCCTTTGTTCAAGTATGGGTGGTATTTATCAACTTTCCTCTCCATATGCAGACCCCACCCTCATCTATGATATCTCCCACTGTTCCAAAGGATCCACAACCAGTTAGGGGGCAGTGCAAGCTCTGCAGAGGAAAGGGAAATAGTAAATTGGGAGCGAAGACATTGTGTTTAAAATACCAAATTAGAGGGAGTGTTGTTGTTATTAAGTACTATCGAACACCACAAATTCAATCCTCAACACAACAATTAAATTGGCGCTATTTGTCAATAAAATTGCAGGCATGTGTGGTGAGGAATTGTTTAAAAATGACTGGAGTACTCTTCAAATTGTTGGAGCGATCCAGGAAATTTAAATTGGCTCACAGGATGCTTGGCCCAAATTGCCCAGACACTTCCAAAATGGAGTGCTCTTAAAATATGTGAAGAGCTGCCACACCACACGCAACAATTCAGAATTCAGAGCACTTCATCCCATTAGTCCCCCACCCCACTTTGAAAATTATGATAAGCAATTCATTATTGGATCTGAGTGTAACAGCATTCCAGTTACACACACACACACACACACACACACAAAAGTGCTGCATTATCTAAATATTTATTAGAGCTGAAATGAATTTTCAAGGGCTAGTGTTTTCAGCATGAAAAGGGGGGGGGGTTGTCACAAATATATTGCTGCCCCCTTTTGATTGGTGCGTTCAAACAACAGTTTAAAAAAAGAACAGGGCACTTGTTCTCACATCTGTTTGTTCCAGCCAATCAGGTGTCCACTGTGATGATGTCATGGCACCACAGTAGACCTCTTCTGATGCTGGATGGCTTTCAACGAGGATGAGACAAATTCCCGGAGGATAAAGCTGGTGGCCATGTCCTCCTTTGGGAGGCAGTATGCCTCTGATGGCTGGTTGCTGGGAAACATGAATAGGAAGAGTGTTGTTGCACCCAGTGCTTGCAGCCTTCCCACAGGCATTTGTGTGGCCACTAGGAGGGCAGGATGCTGGATGAGATGGGTCATTGGCCTGATCCAGCTCTTATTCAACCTGTGCACATGAGCTCAAAAAGTGTGTACCAACCCACTGGAAGAAATTTAAAGACTATTTGAATAAATATTGTAATATTAAAGATATGTAACCACTTGAAAGAATCAATTCGGCCTAGGACTAAACTGGGATTAAATAAATAAATAAGAAAATGTACCATAAGAAAAGTTAGGAAACATGATTATGACTGTGATACAGTTTTATGAAATAATGATATTGGAAACTGCTGTATATAATTACTAAGAAATTCAGAATGGAAGAGACTAGAGGAAGTCAAATAATATGTTTATGAAGAGGGATTTTAATTATTTAATTAAGTTTTAGTTTACATGGTGACTTGATGTATTTGGTGTTTCATATTCTTTTTTCTTTTCTTTTTTCTTGTCGTTTTATTTTTTCCCCTTTTATTATTGTTAACTTTCTCTTTTGTTATGTCTTTGTATGAAAAATAATAAATATTATTGTGAAGAAAAAAAAGTGTGTACCAACCCAACCCCATCATCATTGCCCCCACCAGCCCCACTCCTTCCTACCCCAAAGATGGGATTTGAGCCCAAGTCTATCTCATTCACTGCTCATCCTATTAGCCACTGCATCACATTTTCTCTTGTATGTACTTGAACGTCCCAGAAAGTTCGCTATTGCGGTGGAGAACAGCCACCATAAAACATCAAAGGAAGTTGTAGGGAATAATGTGCATATAGTGTGGAACTCACTGCTGTATAAAACTTGGGCAATCAGATTTCCTCCTTCTTTTCTCAAATGTGTGATTTAATTCTGTGTGCTTATAAAATTGGGAAGGAAACACATAGACCTAAGGCTATGGAAATTTTGTGAGTTGAGCCACACAAAGAGTTGTCTCTGCAAGTGCCCAGGTCAAACTGGCTCACCCTGTTGAGCTTCTGTTGCTCTGTCCCAGCTCCTGCCAACCTAGCAGTTTGAAAGCACACCACTGCAAGTAGATAAATAGGTACCACTGTGGCAGGAAGGTAAACTGTGTTTCTGTGCGCTCTGGTTTCCATCCGTTGTGCCAGTAGCTGTTTAGTCATGCTGGCTACATGACCTGAAAAACTGTCTGTGGACAAACGCTGGTTCCCTCGGCCTGAAAGCGAGACGAGCGCCGTAACCCCATAGTTGCCTTTGACTGGACTTAACCGTCCAGGGGTCCTTTAGCTTTACCTTTTACCTTTACTGACTATGATAAGATATACTTGGATGTGATGAAAGCTTTTTCTTCTTTTTTCTTTGTTCACCGCCTTAAGTTCCTTTTCGGGAAATAAGGTGGGGTATAAGTTTAAATGAATGACTGAGTGAATAACCAAGCACTTTGACGTGACACTGATTTTGCCCCACAGTTGCAATGGAAGGCTGGTCTGCCCATGATCTGTAAGATTAAAAGGCAGCACCTGCACTGGAGATGTCAAAGGCATTCAGGTCCGGGCCTACACCATTTTGCGCAAAATGGTCAAAGGCCTGGAAACGATGCCTTATGAGGAACGGCTAAGGGAGCTGGGCATGTTTAGCCTGGAGAAGAGGAGGTTAAGGGGTGATATGATAGCCATGTTCAAATATATAAAAGGATGTCACATAGAGGAGGGAGAAAGGTTGTTTTCTGCTGCTCCAGAGAAGCGGACACCGAGCAATGGTTCCAAGCTACAAGAAAGAAGATTCCACCTAAACATTAGGAAGAACTTCCTGACAGTAAGAGCTGTTCGACAGTGGAATTTGCTGCCAAGGAGTGTGGTGGAGTCTCCTTCTTTGGAGGTCTTTAAGCAGAGGCTTGACAACCATATGTCAGGAGTGCTCTGATGGTGTTTCCTGCTTGGCAGGGGGTTGGACTCGATGGCCCTTGTGGTCTCTTCCAACTCTATGATTCTATGATTCTATGATCTGTAGCTGCTTTGTTGAACGGGAAGGCAAGGATGTTGTTTATCTTATTTGTGGGAAAGGAAACTTCTATTAATATATCAAGATATGATGCCACCCAGAGAAGGTGGGGGCTGGGGGGGAGATTCAGTCATCATCCTCAGCTATATAAAAAATAGATCAAGAGATTTGTTTTGGAAAGAGGGAAGGATGAATGTGAAAGGAATGAAATGTAATTGCTTTGCAGCGCGGATGCATTTTTAAAGACCATAAAAACAACAACCCGACATTTCCAACCAAGGACTGAAATAATTACTTTATTATTTAGCAAAAGAAGTTTATTTAGAAAGGAAACAAGTGCAGGGAGGGGGGAACAGGAGAAAGAATCAAAAAGGAAAGTAAAGCAAAGACCTGCATTATAGACATTTGCACACATTCTTACGGGGACTTTGTCGCTTAAATGTTGACACGCTCATAATCATAGCTAGGTCTAAATGCCTTAGTCATGGCAGGGGGTTAAAAAAGGGAATATTTGAGAATAATGTGAATTAAAAAGGCAAGTTAGTTTAAATTTCTGTTTGGTAGGGCCCGAGGCCTACAACTCTAGTGGGAATTTCCTCTAGCCGGAGGGTTGATGAATGCCCCTAATGAAGTTGGACAACCTGGAATACATGCATAAAATGATTTTAAATATTGATATGATGTCATTGTGTGTCTGAAGGTATTGAAATGTTCATTTTCTGAGCCAGACAGTTTGCATTTAATTTATGAAAGGGGCGGGATGCTTATTTACATTTTAGTAGCTGCCTGCACAGTGTATGCAAATAGCTCAAACTAATCACTTGCATTAACTAATAGCCACACCCTTTCCCCCCCTTCCCAGATAATTGGCCCTATACATTCTAACAGTAAGTAAAGAAAAGGGACCCTTTGGTGGGTATCAGTTATAATTAACCTGCTCTTTGCATGCCAGAAACCATGCCTGCATTTGCTGCTCAAACACATATCCTTTGTTGAGCTGAAATGGGAAATGGCAAAAAATTGAAATCTGACAATATTTTCCCCGACTGAAATTGCTGACTTCAAATTCAAATTGAGGGAAATTGCTGGGAAACTATTTTTTCCCCATTGTCTTGGAGGAGCGAAGATTAGCTTAATAAACGTGGGAAGAAAACACAAACTTTGATCATAGATTCCTAGAATTGCAGAGTTGGAAGGGGCCTCGAGAATCATCTAGTCCAAGCCTCTACAATGCAGGAATCTTTTGCCCCATCTGGGACTCGAATGCACAACCCTGAGGTTAAGAGTCTCATGCTCTACTGACTATCTGACATTTTTTATATTTAAATTTTGAATTTTCTTATTTGTTGCCATCCTGGATGGGATTAATTGTTCATATGTATTATGATGTCACCTTGCTTACTAGGACATCATAGATCTTAGGGTAAAGCCAGATGTAAGGAATAAGTGTTTGCATCAGCAGCACTGCCAATGGACGCAGCGATGTATGCAGTCCCCTGCCTTCAAGGCGCTTCCAAGCTAAATTTCAAAATGAAGAAAACAAGGGAGTTGGGAAGGTAGGTAAAGGCAAAGAACAGCAAGCTGGAGGGGCTAGGGACATTTCGAGGATCCTTGACAACAGATATCCGTTCCAGTGCTGTAGTACCTGCTTCAGGTTTGCATGGGCCTCAGGTGTGCCTCTACATATGCTGTCAGGGACAGGTAGCACCAGTTCCTCTCTCACATCCTCCTGCCCTTCTATCAGCGGAGAGAGAAAGAGGATGCAGTAGAGCTAATGGAAGAACAGGAAGTGATGGAAGAGTGGTGGTTCTGGGTCATCAGCAATTGACCAATCCCTGCTGTCTGGTGCCACCAAACCTCTCCATAGGTAGGCCTGTGAGGGCCATTCCCTTTCATTGAGATCCCAGGTCCCTTCTTTGAGTTTTCAGGCTTCTTTTTTGTTAAGTGTAAGTCTGTTCCATTTTATTTGTGTATATGCAGGCAAAAACAAGCAAGGCATATTCTACCCAGTTGCTTATTAAGAACTAACACTCTTAACTCCCAGTTTTCGGGCAAATAAATAAAAAGAAACTGAGTTAAAGCACAAACTCTAGACTAACCACAGCAGACAGAGATAGATAATATAGTTCTGGCAGAAGACAAACTGCAGCAGAATGGAGACAGCGACCAATGCATGTGACCAATGCAGGGCAAAATGTAAAACGACACCTTCTTACATCCCTATAGGCTTCCTCAATTGAGAATTAGCTCTGATGTACTTATGGACTTTCCGGATCCCAATAAAGCCTTGATTGCCTTACCCTTGTGATACATGCAATGGACTCCATGCAGAGATCAGGTCCTTTCCATTTAAATTAACAGAGAATCCTTTGCAGGTGGAGGAAATCGAAAAGCTCATTAGAGCCATAATGAATGTGGTAGAAGGGAATTCTGCACTGTTTTCACCTTTGATGCCAAATTACATAAAGTAAACCCTGCTAGGACACTATTCATCCTGTGGTTTTATGTTCCTATGTGGCTTCGTTGGCCATTCCTTGGACTTAATGTAGCCATACATGAAGAAAGGCAAAATGCAGAAGGAAATACAGAATGGAAGCGTTTCACACATAATAGTTAAAAAAACACACAAAAAAACCCCAACACCACTTCTCTCAGACTATTTCCCTGCCTCATGAGAATTCTTCCTCTGTATGGATGTTGAACGTAATTGAATTTAACATGTGAAAAATGAACATTACAGCATTTGAAATGGAATATAATATACTGAGAACATCAAATGCTAAAAAAAGAAGATATGAAGGAGGTTCTGAAAATCACAAGCAACTTAAAATCGGGAGTTAAAAATCCACTTTGAGTTGTTTTTATATATGTTTGAGCTTCACTTCTGCAGCTAGATAACTGTTGAACACTTAGAGGTTGCTCTCTTTGTTAAAAAGCCCGTTACTTGTATGAAATGCGCCCAGTCACTGTGTCTTATTGGAATAGAATCTGGGAGGTTTCAAGTCCTGCTCTCTTCACTTAGATCAGAGATGGAGAACATGTGGACTTCTAAATTCTAAAACATGTGAGCCAGTGTGGTGTAGTGGTTAAGAGCAGTAGTCTCGTAATCTGGTGAACTGGGTTCGATTCCCCGTTCCTCCACATGCAGCTGCTGGGTGACCTTGGGCCAGTCACACTTCTCTGAAGTCTCTCAGCCCCACTCACCTCACAGAGTGTTTGTTGTGGGGGAGGAAGGGAAAGGAGAATGTTAGCCACTTTGAGACTCCTTAGGGTAGTGATAAAGCGGAATATCAAATCCAAACTCCTCCTCTTCTTCTTCTAAATTGTTAGATTCCAAATCCCACCAGCCACAACTAATATGGCCAACACTTGGGACTGGTGAGCGTTGTGATTCCAGGACCTATGGAGAACCACAGGTTTCCCATCCTTGATTTAGAGGAATGATCAAATTCACTATAAAAAGAGTTGGAAGGCCAATATGGTTTTCACTATTGTTTTCACATTGGGTGATCATGAACCAGATGGGACCTATGTTTGCCCTTATCTTCAGGGGCATCTGAAGAATTTGGCCCACATGGTATTTTAAGAAGCTGAAGGTCGCCTTATGGTTGGAGATGTTTCAGGAAATGGAAACACGCTGGCTGAGTGGCTTGGTGGAATATCTGATGAGGGTGAGATTTCAGGGGAAATGCAGGGTGGAGTTTCGCCAACCGAGGAAGGGAAATGCATAGATACTTATAAGCAGCAGCAGATGGTATGGTGGGGCTGCACTGTTACGATATGGATGCAATGCAGCTGCAAAGTGCTAGCTTGAAAAGTAAACATGATGGGAATGTTGGGACTGCCCGTGGGAATCAGAGGGGCAGTCAATTCACGAAAAGAAAAGATAAATGTTATGGCTACTAATGTTGAAACTCTGGGAACAAAAGTGGGCATCGGCAAAGAGGTTGACAGGAACCAGGCACAGGAGTCTATCTTAATTGAACAAATTGGAGAACCAGAGAAGGAGAAAGTTGCTGCTGTGAAAGTGATGCAAGGGGAACTGTAACCCTACAGAGGCAAATGTTGGATTATAACTTGAGCCCCTATATGATTGCTACTAGGAGAAGCCAGTCTTTGGAGGTGAGAGCCTGGCTTGGGGTGGAAAATGAGGGATGGAGAGATCACCCTATGTGGGGATCGGGTAACTTTTGATATGTGAATCTGAGCCAGGTGGAGATTGGAGTCTTTGGGGCCTTTGGATTTGGAAGGAGTGTGAAACAAGATTTGGAATATTCTATGGGCCCTACCTTCAACTATGGAAGCCTGGCAGACTTGCTAAGAAGGAATATGACTACTGTTGGGTTGGAGCTCCCCCGAGATTTGTCTTTTAACACCAAAGACTATCAAAAAGATCGGCAGAGGGGACATGAAAGAGAGCTAAGAGCCTCGGACTTAAGATCTCCGGGTTGATGGACTTTTATTGATGGAACTGTTGGTAGGGGCCGAGACCGGGGAGGGGAGTTGGTGAAAGAAAAATTGGGAATCTAAAGTGTATATATTTTTTCTTATTTTTTCTTTTAATGAGAGATGGGAAAATCGTGGAATGGAATTTCTATGATCTCAGGGGAAACGTCTTAAGAGAATAAGTTCAGATATATAAGTTTTAAATGAGAAATAAGATTAAATAAAGTAAAAGTGGATGGCTAATTGGTAAAAGAGAGAATGGAAAATTACAGTATATTAAAATAAGTTATGAGGATAAAAACAAGGATGAAGGATTTGCTGAAATATCTATTTGAAGTAGAATACAAAGAGGGGAGGTGTGAGGAGGTCAAGGAAATAAGTTAGGAAAGGGAACTATATTAAGGTTGGTTTTTTTATTGTATTTTATATATATATATTTTCTTCCTCTTTTTTCTTTTTGGCTGTTTTTTGCTTTTTTATCTCTTTGTTTTACTTTTCTTTTGGATATGTTGTGTTTCTGTATTCTGTGTTCCTTTTTGTAAATTTTTTTTTTTTGAAAATTTGAATAAATATCTGAAAAAAAAGAATACTTGCTGTCACACTAATAAAATAAAATAAAATAATAATCACCTCATTGCAGATGCAGAATGAACACTATACGTCACTTGTAAAACTGCAAGTTCTGCAGATTATTGGAAGGTTATCATGTGAAAGCCTGATTGAAATGAATGGCAATTAGGTAAGCCCATGGCAGTGGTCTATATGCTGGCAGTGCCCCTAAGGCTACAAGTGCTGTACAGATATCTTGGTTTCAATGTAGAGAACAGATCTAGAGTGACACATTAACTCTTGCACAACGCTTCCAAAGATGTACCTTGAAGAAGCATGTGGCCTGACTGGCTTCTATTCTGCAGAGTTCACAGCCCAGATTTTTTGGGGAGAGACAGGCAGGGAGGGGGAAGAGCTAAACTACACAGTATAGCAAAATCACCAGGGATGGGGAGGTCCAAAACCCTCCTCACTTTGATTGTACAGTTTAAGAGGAGTTGTTCCAGTTCAATTTATTTTCCATACAGGAATTGCATGGATTCTCTCAGACACTCACAGATGATGGAAGATGGAAGAGGAAATGACACAAACGTGTGTGTGTGTTTCTTCTTTTATATTTAAAGACGTGATTGCAACTGGGTGCCAAATGTTTTGTATTATATCTGTATCGATATCGATAGATATAGATATAGATATAGATATAGATATAGATATAGATATAGATATAGATATCACTATATATGAACATTTCTCTTGCACTCTCTGCTATAGGGTTTTACATCTCTTTAAAACAAAGTAAGCATTAGAGGTAATCAGGAGGGTAGTAAAAGAGGAAAACAAATCTATTGACCCGTCTTTTCAGTTATATTCAGAATGCACATATCCACTAACCACCATTGGGGCAAATTTGTCAATACCTGGCCCTTCCTGGATCATTCACCTGTTGGAAGTGAGGACTCACATTTGCTTCTTGCCCATCCATTATGGGTGTTCAGTATGTAAAATTGATTCCTGGGTTTTTCTCTGCAAAATCAACCACATCAAAATAGGCCTGTGTGTATTAGATTTGACACACATAGGCACTTTTGCGCTCATTTATTAGACAGTTAGGACAATTAGAGTAGGGGTAGGTATGATAAGTAGTCAAGGCGATAAGACCTAACCTCATTGTTGTTCTCGCACCACACCACACCTAGGAGAGCTATCTAATCCATCATCTAATCCAGGCCAGGTTATAATTTTACAAAAATCTCAGACCAGACCCCGAGGCCATAAGTGTGATGAGGAACAGGGGAAATGATTCTGGAAAGAACTTTATCAAAGCAAGGCAAATGTGTTCCTCATGAAAATCAATGGAACCCAAAGGATCTCTCTTTGATAGCCATGAAAATGGACACAAAAATTAGGTCAGTCATTTCTACAGAGCCTTACCCATAAAACATCTGGTTTCTGGGACTTCCGGGTTAGCGCCATCGGCTAATGGCGGATTCCCTCTGAGCTCCGGAGGGAATCGGCTCTGCAGGATCGGGTCTTGCCGCGGCGGCGACACGGGGACCCTTAAAAATCACAGGCGTGGAAGCCTGTGAGCTTGGTGACTCGGCGGGCACCATTTGCACCCCCCCAATCTGCGAAGGAGCCTTTTTAAAGGCTCCGGAACGGGGACGGGGTGCGGTGCGGTGCTGAGAGTAGACCGCTTCTTCTGTGGAGTGAAGCCACAAGCCATTGTCGGAGAGCGCTGATTTTTCTTTTGAACAATTGGACTTAAAAGCAACAACCCGTGAGTAGTACGGAAATTGGAACTTTAAAGAAAATTTTTGATGAATTAGGAACGAGCGGGGAAGGTTTAAAAAGGAAGTCTGCCCCCCCTTGTAAATAATCTAAAGCAAAGGACCTGCTAACTAAGGTCGAGAGAACCTCTTCTTTTCATTTTGTAAAAAGATTTTAACTTCACGGTTTGACATTATAAGAAATTTTACTGGAGGATAAAAAATTAATTTTGGGAGCTGAAGTTTCACCCCCCCCCCCCCGGATCCGGGAGCGTCCCGCGAGAGAGCCTGTTGATGAAGTTCTGAAGAGTTTGACAGCTGTCAAGTTAGCTGTCAAGATGGAAAAAGAGAACTTGTTTTTGTTGCTTCTGCTGGTTATATTTGTTACAATGTGTTGAAAATAAGGAAGGGCTGATACAAACTAACTTGATTTTTGGACTTGAGCTGAAAGGAATAGTAAGGAACTAAAATCCCTCTAGAGGGGGTTTAGGGACACTACAAGAATGGCTGGAGGAGGGAAAATCCAGGTTGAATTGGACAAGAGCTTTCGTTCTCCTGGGAAAGTTACAAGGCCAAATCGATGTTTTGGCTACAAATGTTACAACTCTGGACTTAACAGTAAACAACCTTGTTGAAACTGATAAGGATTTGAAACAGGAAGCCTATTCAATTGGACCAACAGAAAAACTTGAGAGCTTTGAGATTATGGAGAAGGAGACATATGTTGCCCCTGAACAAAAGGAAGGAGGAGCTATAATTTTGCAGATGTTAAAGGAGAACCGTAACTTGAGGCCTGACATGATGGTAACAAAGCAAAACAAAAACTTGATGTGGAAAGTCTGGCCTGAATTGGAGAGTGGAAAATTGAGAGATCTTCTTATGTGGAGATCTGAAGACCGAAGGATTAGAAATTTGGTCAAGGAAGTTGGAACTTTGGGGACATATGGACCTGAAAGGAGCATGAAACAAGATTTGGAGTACCCCATAGGCTCTACTTTTAAACATGGAGGACTGGCTGGAAGAAACATGGATCCTGTTGGGCCGGAGCCTCTCTGAGATTTGGGGTTCAACATTAAGGACTATCAAAAAGACCGGCAGAGAGGAACTGAGAGAGAATTAAGAGCCTCGGATGTGAGATCTCCAGGCTAAACAGTATATTGGGACTGATAGACACTTGTTGGGGACTGAAACCGGGAAGGGGGAGGGTGGAGTTTGGGAATCCAAAGGGTATATAATTATAATTTGTTCTGTTTTTATTTTTGTTTCGCTATTTGTATGAAAATGGGGAAAACCGTGGAAGGGAAATTTTGGTCGACTTTAGGAAAAATGTTTAAGAATGAGTGATGATGTATAAATATTGATGTTTAAGTTTAAATAACCTGAAATTGGTTTTTAAAATGGTTTAAATTAAATGAAAATAAGGTTTGCAAAAATAAATTGAGAATATGGAAGAAAAGAGGAAAAGTGAAATAACAACATGCTAAAATAAATTATTAAGTTAAAGTTGAGAAATAAGCAATAAGGACTTGCTGAGCTAATAATTTAAATTGGAATACAAGAAGGGGAGGTGTGAGGAGGTCTGAGAAACAAGTTAAATGAAAATAAGTAATTGAAACTTTACGTGTTTTTAATTGTTTGTAAGTTTTGGATTTTTGTATTTTTGTTACCTTTTGTCTATTTTTGTTTTTGTCTTGTTTTTAAAAATGCTAATAAATATTCATTTAAAAAAAACAAAAAAAAAAATCTGGTTTCTGTAGTTGCACCTAGAGCAGACATGGGGAACCTGGAGCTCTCCAGATATTGCTGGACTACAACTCCCAACACCACCAGCCACTGGCCATGTTGACTGGGATTGACAACATCTGAATGGTCACAAGTTCCCTGGCCCAACAGTGTTTTGAACATTTTGCTACAGGAGATCCAGCTGGCTCCATCATTATTTGTCTTTTCCAAAGCATTTAAGACTTTGTTTCTCAGGCATTCTGCTGTCAACTGACTCCAGCAGAGATATATGATGGTTTAAAAGTACATGCTATATTTTGGATACTCTCCTCACTTTTTTTATTTGCAAGCCGCTTTGAATGAATACCTTACATAGACAAGAGTAGTTCAATTTTACTGAAATCAGTAAATAACAAACAGAGAAGTCACCAACCATCTTACAGTCTAGTCCTAAAGGGAGACTAGAGAGTGTTCATGCTCTTTTTCTCAAGCAGGCCTGCATATGATCCTAGTGGCTTGTATGTGCAGCTCACTTGAAAGCTGATAGACTAGTTCACTTGAAAACTGAAAACTTAAATGTGCCTTCTCCATTCAAAAAAGGAGTTGAATTGTTTTTAAAAACAAAAATAAAAAAACACCTTCCACAATTGAAAACCTAATCACTCTAAGTTGCCCGTTAGAATGGCGTTTGAGATTTTATATATATTACACACACACACACACACACACACACACACAAAATCTGCACCAGGAGCTGCTATTTGGTTATGGAATGTATCTGTAAATATAATTAAAAATTCAACCACTGAGTGCTCTGAATGAAGGGGTAAATATTCATTGCAATGCAGAGCACTCAAGCTACATGATTCCCATTAATGTTAATGGGAGTCCTATGGCTAAATCCCTGAGCATCGTGCTAAAAATTTACCCCCCAGTGTTTGCAGATGGAACAAAAGGATTATCTGACATAGCAACAGAAGAAGATTCCCCCCCCTTTTTTTTAAGTGCAACCCTCAGTGCTGATGTTTTGACCAGGAAATGATCAGGTTGATCTGCAAAGGGAAGAGTGCAGTTAAGAGATTCCTCTGTTGCTTGTTCTTGATGTATTCATCCCACTTCAGAAAGCATTTGTTAATATATTCCCTTTTAGGGTCCCCCCCCCCTTCTCTTGGTGTGTGAGATATTTCAAACTGACGCTTGTCTAATTTTCAAAACCTGATGGATTGTGGATCATCAGTGTCAATCTGTGCTTTCCCTTTGGCTTCAGAAGGCACGAGGAGTGAGATCTCAAATGCTGTTTTCAATATGTCTCCAACACAAAGATGTACCAAGAGACAGCACTGGCATATACAATCAGACTGGTTAATTGCGTGTGCAAATGGTCGCTGGGCTGTGCAACCTCCCACTGAGTGTGTGAGTGCTGGTTTTCACAAGGTGCACCCCATTTGGAAAACAGGGCTTTGAATATTCTCAAAACGCCACTTACAAAACACCAGTAGCCAAAGAATGGCCTTAAGTACTGAACATTCATTCTTGTGCTCTACAGTAACTCAAAAAATGGCAAAACAGATTTGTTTATGCTGTTGTGCACTGGGCTTCAGGCTGGAGTGCATTTTTATGGGCGCGTTTTAAAACCCTCAACAATAGAGGGTTTATAATGGAATTGCTGATAGACCGTTATTATAGTGCCAGCCATAAATACAATACCATTTCATTTTATATAACATCTTTCACACGAACTATCACAAAATGCTTTACAGTGAGTACTATCAATCGTAAGCCAGGCAGGGATAGGGAGAGAATTTAAAGGCAGCATTTTCTTGGTGTGGGCAGAAAAGAGAAAATTCTGGATTGAGGTGGGGGGCTATAAACAGGTGTGATACAAAAGACCCTTACACACTTTGCAAAAAAAAAAGAAGAGGTAACCTAAGAGACTTATTTTCAACTATTCCTGCCCACAGAATAAGCCCTGTCCCCAATATAGAAAAACTGTGGGTGAAATTTTGACTTCAGAATAGAATAAGAACATAAGAATAGCGTTGCTGGATCAGGCCAGCAGCACATCTAGTCTAGCACCCTGTTCTCACAGTGACTGATGTCAGGGCTGGTCGTTGTCCTCTTCAGATCACTACACAAATCCTTCTTGTTCTTTTATATCTTTTTATTGCATATTACCAAACAATCTTATAAACGGTTCTTATCTTTAACTATTATTCCTCAGAGTCACTTATTTCACATACCTTCTGAGCTCCGCTTCTCCGTGACCAGCAACTCTCAAAATGGCGAACGCGCCATTCCTTTCGCTTTCCCGCTCTTTTTTCTAACCTCCTGGCTAGAGCTGGTTTGTATCTCCCCTCCTGCAAATCTGAGCTATAACTTAACCCTTGCCTTTCCTGTGAGCATCCGGTCCCTCCCTGTTGTTCCTGTTGCTCTCTTCTATTAGATTCACTGCTCTCCTCCCCCCCTTGGGGAAAACTTTCTCCCTCTGGGAAACTGGAAACTTCTAATTCTAGCTCTTCCCTGACAACTGACCAGTTGCTTGTGGGAAATCTGTAAGCAGGACCAAAGCACAAGAGCACTCTCCCATCCTGTGGTTTCTAGGAACTGGCATTCAGAAGCAGTGTGGTCTCCAACTATGGAGGCAGAACATAGCCATAAACGTTAGTAGCCACTGATAACCTTACCCTCAATGGATATCATTTTTATTATTTATTAAATTTGTATACCACCCTTCATCCAAAGATCCCAGGGCAGTTCACAACAGAAAAAACCCAAATGAGAATACAGTGGTACCTCGGGTTACAGACGCTTCAGGTTACAGACTCCGCTAACCCAGAAATAGTACCTTGGGTTAAGAACTTTGCTTCCGGATGAGAACAGAAATCATGCTCCGGTGGCGTGGCAGCAGTGGGAGGCCCCATTAGCTAAAGTGGTACCTCAGGTTAAGAACAGTTTCAGGTTAAGAACGGACCTTCAGAACAAATTAAGCCTCCAGCGCGTGATTTCTGTTCGCATCCTGGGGCAAAGTTCGTAACCAGGAGCAGCTACTTCCGGGTTAGCGGAGCTCGTAAACAGAAGTGTTCGTAACCAGAGGTACCACTGTACATATATTTGTACTGTTTTATCATTTCTTGTATGTATCTGTTTATGGGCTGGTTACCTTAGGAATCCCTGGAGAGTACAGTCGTACCTTGGAAGTCAAATGGAATCCGTTCTGGATTGTATGAAATGTATGTTTGTATATTTGTAACATGTATGTATTAATGTTGAATTATTTTAATAATAAAAATTTAATATATATATATATATATATATATTTTAAATGGAAACCGTTCTGGAAGTCTATTCGACTTCCAAAACATCCAGAAACCAAAGCACAGCTTCTGATTGGCTGCAGGATGCTCCTGCAGGCAGTTGGAAACCAGCAAAGCCCTGTCAGACATTCGGGTTCCAAAAATAGTTCGCAAACCGGAACAGTCACTTCCGGGTTTGCAGCATTCAGGAGCCAAAATGTTTGAGAACTAAGCTGTTCAAAAACCAAGGTATGACTGTATGTGCATATAATATTTATACAATATTATATTTATAATGTTTTAAATAATATGTGAGGAATTGATTGTATTTTTAGAAAAAATTGAAAATCTCCATCCCTAACCACGAAATTTCTAAAATCATGGCTGTCAGATTACCACAGAATCCACACCTGTGTACACTCATTTTCCTGAAGTTATGCAGGACTATTTCAGTGAACCATTTCTCCTTACTATCTTAGGAAATTTGTTGGTCTCATTCTCTCAATTTCCCTCAGTTAGTTTTCCCAAGTGGGATTTACCATGCAAACCCCCAGATTACTCCTTAGGCAAATTCTAATGGAAATAATCAAACGCCCAGATCCAAAGGATCTCAAAATCAGCATTGACAGCATGACTTTCAGGCCTCTCCCTCATGCCAATTAGCAACCTTGTTGAGATATTAGTACTTTCATTAAACGAATTGTTAATCCCCTTTCAAGATCACGTCTAGAGATGGGATGAATTCTAGCCAACCGTACAGGTGAGCTGTATGTCATTAGAAGGTCACATTCCCAGCAGAACAGCCCCTTCTTTTCTCCAATGGTCCCAGCACCACTTTCATCTTTTCATTTCAAAGTAAACCATGCAATGGTTAGCTGATAGAAAACACGTAGGCACAGACACCTCTTAAAACGCAAATGATTTATTTCATGACATTACAAGGCTGCATACTTTAACTCCAGGTACAGCAAACCCTGCATTTCTGCTCCTGCTTCCTGATTTGCATTGGTAATTGACAGCTTGTTAACAGCTCATTAAGAACACTGAAAATCATGTGACAGGTACAAGCCCCATGCTAGAGGAGAGGAAATATACAAATTACAATACGCTGAAAATTCAATCTGATGCAGAGTTAACAGGTTAAAAACACTTGATTATTTTATTAGGTTTTAAAATATATATATAAAGAGTTGACATGTCATTTTTAGATCTAGAGGGCATTAGATCAGAATGCAATTAATCAGGAAACTGAATGGCATTGTGAACTATCCCCTTATTGCATACTTCACTTTTGAGACTCAAGTTTGAGTGACTTGAGCTCTGCATTGTGCAGAAATAATTGCTACCAGGAACTTTATGGACAAAACAACCACAACTGCAGCTACAACAGAGGAATATATATTCTCTAACTCTGAATACATTATTTATATGAAGGTACTTTGGATGATCTGGTAGCTCTACTCACAAAACAAACGGGGTAGAATAAATGCTTGGGCAGAGGAAGAAATGTGCTTGTTGGTTTAGATCCAAACTCTGCACACTCATCTGATGGGTTTTTTCATTCTTTCCTTCACTCTACAAGCTGTCTCTCTGGTGGTCTGTACTCTGCAGGCTTTCTGGCTACGCACTCTTCCTAAACACCCCATGGCAACGTCAGCAGGGCTTTCCTATGAGTATGGGAAGCTGGCAAGACAGACTTCTGTGCTCCTGACAGCTGCCTGTTGTTATTTTTATTTTATTTTTTAAAATAACTTTTAACTTTTAAAGAAATCAGTGTGGAAATCTATACCCCTCAACCAAGGTTTAAGGAAGAGTTACCCTTCAAAACAAAGCACACGAATCTCAGGCGCTTGGCTGCCATCTCCCCTGACTTCCCATGCTCAGGAGAAGACAATCATGACGTAATTTCTCTCACAGGGCCTGTTCCAATCAGGAAGTGTGGGCTGCTGCACAGGGACACAAGAAGCTGCCTTTAAAGCCATGTACGGCCTAGGACCCTTGTACCTACTTGGCCGCCTCTCCTGGTATGTCCCACAGAGGACCTTACGGTCTTCAAATAAAAACATCTTGGAGATCCCAGGCCACAGGGAGGTTAGGCTGGCCTCAACCAGAGCCAGGGCTTCTTCAGCCGTGGCTCCGCTGGTGGAACGTTCTGTCACAAGAGACTAGGGCCCTCTGGGACTTGACATCTTTCCTCAGGGCCTGCAAGACAGAGCTGTTCCACCAGGCCTTTGGCCAAGTCGCAGTCTGACCCCCTCTCTCCTCCTGTAATCTTCATAGAACTCTAGTCCAATGGTTGCCATTAATTTGATTCTGAACTGATTATAGAATGTATTTCAATTAATTAATTGTGATTTTATGTAAATTGTACTATTTTTACTGTTGTTAGCTGCTCTGAGCCCAGCTTTGGCTGGGGAGGGCAGGATATAAATAAATAAATTATTATTACTACTACTACTACTACTACTACTACTACTACTACTATTATTATCTTCAGTCAGACCATTGGGCCATCTTACTTAGTATTGTCTACTGGCAGCTGCTCCCTGGCTGTCAGCACAGCATTGTTCTGCAGAGAGTCTATGCATGTAACACACTGGAAACAGGTACGCTCAGTGTGCCCTGTGCTCTGTCTTTTTTTCTTGTGAATGAATGGGCCAGTGGTGGGACATTTGTTCTACAGAGCAGGGGCATTCAAATGAGGGGCCGTAGAGCTGCAAATTCAATATAGCTTGAATGTGCATGTGTAGAGCTCCTTCAAATGAGTCGATCAGGATTCTTGTGTGAACAAGCATAAGAAAGCTGGAATTTGACACACACCCATAAGCAAGATAAGCTGAAATTACTAGTAATGTATGAAACAGAGCATTCATTTTTAGTGGTCACAAATCTGGGTCATGGACTTTACTTTGAAATAAGGGACAACACAGAACAAGTGAAGGGAGTGTGAATGTTGGAGCATGAGAGTTCTGGTTGCCTTTCATGGATTAAATAAGCTTCAGTCTCAGAGACAGAGGATTTGCTGCAGAAATTTGCAGGAACAGAAATCTGAAAGTGACATAGAGGTGTCAGACTTTCCCGTTTACACATTTGTAAATCCTTAACTAGATGGTGGGTCAATTTCTTGTGATGTGCAGGAACACATCCCTGCTTTCATGCTATCTACTTTTCTGTCTCTCTGTCTGATGTTGCTTGGACCTCACTACAGGGGTGTCAAAAATGTTATGGGCTTCAGCAAGAAGACAGAAAGCTGAGATTTGGTGCACGGGCAGACCCGGGTAATATTTAAATTGAAAATGGGGCATGTCATGTCTCCTGCCCTGGTCCCATAGAGCTAAGTGGTAAGGTCAGCTGTTGCAGCACCATGGAGAGCTCCTGATGAGCAACTTGCTCAAACAAGGGTTAGAAGTGAACTGAGGCCTCTTAAGACTTTTGCCTCCAGGCTGCCTTTCCTAAGCTACACCACCTATTGGAGGACTAGCGTTTCTAAAGGGGCCAGATCTCTAAAATGGAGATGGCACTTCTCCTGAACTCCATGACCTCCTGCCTGGGGCACTCCCTGCCATGTTGAAGTACTTCCATGTTGAAGTAATGCCCTGGTATTGTGAGATCTGGTTTAGCAAGCTCTTTCCTGCCAGCTTTAGGTTCAGTGGCCCGTTGATCACCAGCATCAGCCTTGGAGCCAGGCACCTGGTCTGGTACCTTAGCCAGTGACATTAATGTAACTTCCTAGTCACTGGTAGACTCCAGAGTCATGGCATTATTCCACCAATTAACTCAAATGAATTTGACCTCAACTTTTAATGGAAAACGCTTTATTTTGTGTTAAGCGGTGTTTTCAGTCTATTATGGATCTTTGGCATGTCCATCACCTTCCAACCCACTCTGAAACATGAAGCCTTCTGTAATCATGGAGGCTCCCCACTCAAGGTACTAACAATGCACAGGGAGCCTCCCTAAGTACAGGACGCTCCCTGCTTTGGACAGTTACCTTCTAAGAGTTGGTAGGTAGCAGGAATGGCAACAGAAAGAGCTGCCTCCTAATGTGTTTACCTTATCCTGATTGTAATGTCTGAAGAGGGCTTGTGTGAATACATGGTTTTTCTGTGTTGTTTTGCTATTTGCTATATAAGGGCTATTAATTTCAGGGATTAGGATGTTAGGACCATTTTTTTTTTAATTTGCTGTCAGATTGTAATGTAACTAGCTGTCAGATTGTCTCTGGATTTCACGGTGCAGTTCGGGTCTCCAAATGTGCACAGAAATGTATGTATTTTATATTAAAGATGTGTAGAAAATAGATATTTCGGGGGAAATGCATCAGAAAGCATTGCAAATGTATAAGGTGAAGGCATGTACAAAAGGCATATAATTTACATATGGTAATTTTGTGTATTCTTTCAGAAACTGGGATAGAATAGACCTATGATTAAGTACCAGCAAAACTACCACAGAACAAACTTAGACTGATCCATACATCCCTCATTGTATTGTGTTTCAGCATTAGCCTGCAATTTATTCATTTTTTAAAAAAAAATCTCCACAACAACATGCATTTAAATATCTAGTTAATGATGCATTTCTATGTGTCTACATATGTACGTATGCACATACATAGAAATGCATATGTACATACATAGAAATACATCATTAACTAGATTTTTAAATGCATGTTGTTGTGCAGATTTTTTTAAAAATAAAATGAATAAATTGTAGGCTAATGCTGAAGCACATATGTTACTTATGTACATAAGTAAAGATTTATAAACCACTTCACAGCCTTAGTCCATCAAACTGGTGTACAACAAGTTAAAGTGAGATAAAATGCAAAAATTAAAAACCTTAAAAACAATAAAAGCATTTCTACAGATGTACAATTTGGGGAAAGTATTTTCACTAAAAATATGTATTTTAAAACATCCTTTGATATATCTTTTTCAATCACAACATGCATCTGACCATTCAGATTCTGTTCTGCATGTGAGCCTAGGAAATGTGGATCAGGTCATATCCTATTCACAAATTTCAAATTCTTCAAGCATCCCCAGAATGAATTGAAATGTACTTTACAAACTTCTGCTTCTAACAGGTGAGTTTCCCTTTTAAAATAAGGGGTTGTTAACAAAATTACTATGTTTTAAAATGCAACTGGACCCATGTTTTATTTTCCAGTCTATAATCAAGTATTTTTTTTTTCCTTTCTCTCTTCTCCTTCACCATCTATGGAAGATTTTCTTCTAGCAATGACATCTGTCTCTGTAGCAGACTCCTCCGACTTCTCTTTTGGCAGCTTTGGAGTTGCCACTAGATCTCCTGCTGATGGCTGTCACCACCATATTTTCTTACTGGATGCCATTTTATTTCCTTCTCCTTTTTAAAGTGTTTGATTCTAAAAAAAAAAAAAATGCATGCTTTCATCATTGGGTGGACATGCAACTCCCAATCATCTCTGATGGCATATCTCTCTCTCTCTCTCTCTCTCTCTCTCTCTCTCTCTCTCTCTCTCCTAAATAAAGGAAGGTTTCCCTATGCGCATATTTCTTTGAGATGTAAATCTAGGAATCACACACGTCTCCAACATCCCAGAAGCCATCATGTAACATTGGCAGGTGTGGAGATCAAGCAAGAAGCTATGCAGTCAGCACTTCATAACATTCATCTATTATTTTTCTTCTCCCTGACCCTCCAATCCAGCATCTCTGAGGACAACCCTCGATGTTATTTTTATATGAACTTGAAGTTCAGTCCTTGGCAAGTTTCGCTAAACACAAGGGTCTATTTAGCGCTGAGACAATGGACATATCTGCACGACAAACCAAAACAGCTTTAGCAATAATAGCCTGAGAACTGTAGTTTTCACAGGGAGGGGAGGGATTCTTTACCAAGAATTCTCAGCACCCAAAACAAATTTAAAAATTTCAAATGGGGGGGGGGGAGGTGGGAATCCACAGCAGTTTAACTAAGATAACGACCATATAAATTTGTTGTGTATATATAGTTTCAGCTCCCTGGCTTTGGGAATTATTCAGACAGTGCATCTCAGCATCATCATAGACATGCTTCTACTTCACCATCCTTAGGTGACTTGGCTTTGAAGTCATTTACAAACATCAATCTAAACATGTTCACCCCTAAAAAGTGACATCAGACAGCACAATGAGGTGGCAGATGTAGCTCCTCCTTAATTTCCAGGCTGCCTGCACCAGTCCAAGCATCCTGTAGATTCAGATCAACATGAAGGATGCTTTATTTGGTAACTGGGTGCAGAATTGTGTGAATGCTCAGAGATAAGTGATGAACTTGTATCTCATAGGTTCCTGGAACATCTTGGGACACCTTATCAGATGACAGAGTACAATATGCTCGGTCCCAGCTCCTGCCAACCTAGCAGTTCGAAAGCACGCCAAAAAGTGGGAGTAGATAAATAGGTACCGCTCCGGCGGGAAGGTAAACGGCATTTCCATGCGCTGCTCTGGTTTTGGTGTTCCCTTGCGCCAGAAGCGGCTTAGTCATGCTGGCCACATGACCCGGACAAACTGTCTGTGGACAAACACCGGCTCCCTTGACCTGTAAAGCGAGATGAGCGCCGCAACCCCCAAGTCGTCTGCGACGGGACTTAACTGTCAGAGGTCCTTTACATTTACCTTTATCATTGATTTAGTTCAGGGTTTCCTAAACTTCGATCTCCAGCTGTTTTTGGATTGCTATTCCCCTCAACCCTGACCACTAGTCCTGCTAGCTAGGGATGATGGGAGCTGTAGTCCAAAAACAGCTGGAGACACAAGTCTGGGAAACACTGATCTATCTCAAACCGGGGTAGGTCAACAAGATGACCAGATGTTGTTGGCTTCCAACTCCCATCATCCCTGATGATTTGTCATCCTGGCTGGGAGTTTTGGGATCTGGAGTAAAGAGCATTGCCTACCCCTGCATCAAAACATCGAAGTGTGAATGTGAGAAACAAGTTCAAAAAAAATTGTTGTCATACAGGAAGACATGTCAGAAAGCCCTTTTTGGGAGATTGCTCCCTGTTGATGGGATATCAGTTGGCCAGCAACTCAAGTGTATGCTGGAGCAAGAGGTGTCTTCAGAGCATTCTTACAAATGACAGCATTAGCCTATACATGTGCGCCTATTTATAAGTAGAAATTATATGGGGCTTATTCCCAGGTAAATGGGTGAAGAATTGCAGCATAGGAGAGCAATTCTATTTGTGGGCTGAAGGATCTGGAAACTACTGGACACATGGTGGGATAATGTATTTCCTAGGAACTTCTTCATATGTTCATAATATTTCTCTTCTGTTGTTTTCAATTATTCCTCTTGTGTGTGTTTTTTGGAGGGGGGGGAGTTATGGACTGAGTATGGGAAAACTTTGGATCCATACCTTCCCCTGATTCTTTTTACCCCTACCAGCATTGGAGCTCTGACATCAGTAAGGCAAAAGCCACAAAGTTCTCTAGGTAGAAATGTTGGAGATTTCCAATGAAAAAAGAAAAGAAATTGCTGTAATTCACATGTTCTTCTGCCGTCGGGATTGGAAATAAGTAAAAATGAAAATATTCCGTGTTCATTCACATCATTGTTGTTTTTAATTTCACAAATGAGATAAAAGAGGGTTAGACCAATTCATGGAGGAGGTTGCTAAAGAAGGCTGTTAGCCATGACGCCTCCACAGTTGGAGATAGTAATATGTTTCCTTTACATTGAGCTGAATGCAAGTTATGTACATATTTAAAAGTTATGTAAATAGTTATGGCACATGTGCACCTTAGGTGAAATAGTGGACAGTTAGATGAATAATATGGTTTTCGGTGGAAACCAAAATGCAGTGGAATGGCTGGTTGTGACGAATACAGATTAGAGTAGAAATCACTGCCTTCTTGGATCCTGATCACTAGAAGGGGCCTTATTAGGTTGGCTCTTCTTTCCAAGGTAGGACCTCTTCCTCTGCCCTTGGAGAAGGAGATCTGGGACATTTTGTGGCCGCTAGGATGGCCACCAGGGTCCATAGAATTATGTACTAAACTGTTCTTCACATTTCCAACCTCAGTAAACACAATTTAAGACCTACACTGACTAGAGTGTATATTCAGTTTTAACACATCATCCTTCACCTCTTTCTCTGCTGTATTAGTAATGCATTAGTAGCCCTTTTTAGTTCAATTGGATGTTTTTAGTGTGACTTGTGAAAATGTTACTTACTGCCAATGCCACCCTATTGAGGTTTAAATTATTGTATCGGTCGCATTTCCTGGATACCTTATCGCAATTCTCTAAAACATTCTTAACGCCATGCACTATGAGTAAAAACTTGTTTTCTCTACCTGGGAGGAGAACCTTCTTCATTTCTCCTCCTTGGCATCCAAATGAAGAAAAAACAACAACCCTCAACCACCCTCCTTTCTCTTCCCTCGTTGCGCTGTTGCGGCGACAGGGTTAAAATTGCTAATAGAGGTTTCATGAGGTCTGCCAGAGCCCACTCTTCAACACTTACATCTGTTCAACAATTATTACAGCATTTTTGTCATAAAAAATTCAACACCCTGAGTGTCGTGCTAGCAAAACCTGAAAATTTATGCAGTGAATAGAATAGCTAATTTCTCTGAGGAAATGCAAGGGGGAGGGAGAGAAAGAGAGAGAAAAGAAAATTACAGATTTAACTTAAATTCTCCGGCACTATATCTGCACACATCTGACTCCCTCTTTAGGTTTTGTCACTGTGTAGCAGACGACATAGAAATACCAGACCTTGCAAAGCAAATTTGTGCCTTCGAAGAAACAATGTTGAAAGCTCAGAGCAGCAGTGCTGCTGTGCTGGGCTCACTTCTCTCCATCTCTTTATCCCATCTCATTTGAATTGCATTCTTTACTTTGGCGATCTTGATGGGTTAGTTCCTTCATTGCATCTTGCCACAATGGAATAAGCAAGGGCTTTTGTAATGTGCAACTTTTTATTTATTATTTATTTTTTTAAAGATGTGACAGAATTGCAAGGGCGGGAGAGAGAGGAGAGAACAAAAACAAAAAGATTATTTAATCTTGTGAAGTCTTTGTATAGGGATGGGGAAGAAATTTGATTCTTTTTGCATCCGAATGTGAAATCATCTAATTCACACTTTCTGAAACACTCTGCGAACTAAAAGCCAGCCATCCTTCGAAATTCACACTTGTCTGAATTTTGCAATGCCTCTCTGCAGCCAGGTAATGTGTACAAAAATGCATATAGAGCGTGCACCCGTTAGTGAAAACATACAAAATTGCATGGGGAAATTGCTCTGCAAAAAAATGCACACATTAGGCAAAATTGCCTAAAAATTTGCATATTAGAAAAAAATGCACTAAATTGCTGTTGATTTTTATTAGCTTTTTTAAAAAAAAAGCAAATTGCTGTGGATGTGGAAAACTAAACTTAACATTGGAAAAACAAGAAACCAAAGGAAACTGAAATTGACAGATGCACCCATCCCAATCTGTATGGAACCACTTGCTGTGTGTGTGTTTTTCCCCCCACAGGTCAAAGGTCCTTTTAAGAAACAAATGTTTGCCTTCCTACTCCATAACATTTGGAATATGGATTTTATGTGGGAATTACAGCTGTCTTGTTAGGATGCCGGTGGACTAGAACAATATTCCAGAGGCTACAGCCTTCTATTCACATGGGCCGTAGGAATGGTGGTTTGGAGTCATAATGATAATTGCAGCTATAATGAAAGGAGATTTCTTGCCATGTTGCAAGGGTAGCAGATAAGATGAATTGTTGAATATAGGGAAGCTTTTGCTTTCCAGGGATCAGACACTGGATCAAGAAAGAGTGGGAGAACACAACATATTGTATTAGATTTAATTATGTATGCATAAGCGCTAGAGTTGAAACATGCAAAAGAAGAAGAAGAAGAAGAAGAAGAAGAAGAAGAAGAAGAAGAAGAAGAAGAAGAAGAGGGGGAGAGACATAAAGAAACGTATTAGTTAAGACTGCTTAACTTTTTTTATCAAAACATTTCCATGGCCAAGTTAAATTTCAGCATAATGCACTTCTGTATTTGGCTGGTTGTGGTGTTGCTTCTGTTCCTATCTATATTATCTACTTTGGGGGTGTGGGGTACACACTTGTCCTGAAACTTATGATATGGCCCTTCCCACAATATTGGTGTAGACTGTCAAGAAGAGTGTGTATGCAAGGGAGGCATGGAACTTTCTTGCAGACTCTATGGGTGGAATTCAATATCACAATCTTCCAGTCATTCCATCTGCACTAGCAGTCCACCCTCTCTTCTTCCTGTGTACTGTTATGGGGCTTCTCCCTCTCCCCACTCCCCGCCTTGAGATAATTTTGGGGGGCAGGAAACTTCATGGGAGAAGAGGGGAGAAAGCTCCATGACACAAGTCCTTGTGTGGGGTTTCCTATGACAGGGTTAAATGGCTCCATATGTGCCTAGTTGTGTAGCCTCTTAAAGGTAAAGGGACCTCTGACCATTAGGTCCAGTCATGACCAACTCTAGGGTTGCGGAGCTCATCTCGCTTTATTGGCCGAGGGAGCTGGCATACAGCTTCTGGGTCATGTGGCCAGCATGACTAAGCCGCTTCTGGCAAATCAGTGGATTTGTAACTGGCTGACTGACCGAACCCAAAGGGTGCTCATCAATGGTTCCTCTTCATCCTGGAGGACAGTGACTAGTGGGGTGCCACAGGGTTCTGTCTTGGGCCCGGTCTTATTCAACATCTTTATCAACGACTCAAGGGCATCCTGATCAAATTTGCAGATGACACCAAACTGGGAGGGGTGGCTAACACCCCAGAGGACAGGATCATACTTCAAAACGACCTTGACAGATTAGAGAACTGGGCCAAAACAAACAAGATGAATTTTAACAGGGAGAAATGTAAAGTATTGCACTTGGGCAAAAAAAATGAGAGGCACAAATACAAGATGGGTGACACCTGGCTTGAGAGCAGTACATGTGAAAAGGATCTAGGAGTCTTGGTTGACCACAAACTTGACATGAGCCAACAGTGTGACGCGGCAGCTAAAAAAGCCAATGCAATTCTGGGCTGCATCAATAGGAGTATAGCATCTAGATCAAGGGAAGTAATAGTGCCACTGTATTCTGCTCTGGTCAGACCTCAACTGGAGTACTGTGTCCAGTTCTGGGCACCACAGTTCAAGAAGGACACTGACAAACTGGAACGTGTCCAGAGGAGGGCAACCAAAATGGTCAAAGGCCTGGAAACGATGCCTTATGAGGAACGGCTAAGGGAGCTGGGCATGTTTAACCTGGAGAAGAGGAGGTTAAGGGGTGATATGATAGCCATGTTCAAATATATAAAAGGATGTCACATAGAGGAGGGAGAAAGGTTGTTTTCTGCTGCTCCAGAGAAGCGGACATGGAGCAATGGTTCCAAACTACAAGAAAGAAGATTCCACCTAAACATTAGGACAGTAAGAGCTGTTCGACAGTGGAATTTGCTGCGAAGGAGTGAGGTGGAGTCTCCTTCTTTGGAGGTCTTTAAGCAGAGGCTTGACAACCATATGTCAGGAGTGCTCTGATGGTGTTTCCTGCTTGGCAGGGGGTTGGACTCGATGGCCCTTGTGGTCTCTTCCAACTCTATGATTCTATGATTCTATGATTCTATGAACTAGAGCAGCACACAGAAACACCGTGTTTACCTTCCCAACCTCTTACCTCAGACTAATATCCCAGTGAGCAAAGAATAAGGATGTGTAGAGCTTACCTTTGAGTAGAGGTGCCTAATAGGATAGAGATTTATGTCCAACATGCACAGGAGAAAGGAAGAAGACGAAGGATTTTTTTATTAACTTATATTGTGGTACTCAGCAGCAGCCGCTTTGTTGTGTTTTTTTTTTCTAAAAGAACACTTTTGCTGTTGTTTTCTTCCTGAAATTGTCACATGGGTGTGATCCCAGCCCAGCAGGGGTCACATATTAAACACACTGGTGACAAAATGATATGTAGCCTACTGGATTTGGCAATAGGGAGAGTTTGCAAAGGGACCTTCAAACAGCCTTGAACTGTGCTTTGGCTGCACAGCAGCAAAATGTGTGCACAGTCAAACTGCGACAAATGGAACCCGGCTCTCACCAGCTGGTGAATGAAGGGTTTGCTCATGCTGGCTGCAGGAGTCTGCTTCACCAGCATCTTGACCACAGAAACGCCCCTGTCACAAATCCCAAATTGGTTCGGGGCCCAGATCCAGGTCGGGCTGATCCCAGATTGGCTGGAGTCAATCTGAAATGCCATATTGGCTTCTACTGTAGAGCTGGGGGGGAACCAAGGTTTGAACTTTTTTTTGTAGATCTTGCCACCCGTTCCCTTGAAACCCCAAATGACATCGTTCTTTGAAAATTCACAGGGAAAATATTTATTTCACCAAACACAGTGAGTGGTCATAGCTCAGCAGTAGAGCATCTCCTCTTCATGCAGAACATCCCAGGTTCAGTCCCTGCCACCTCCAGGTTCAATCCCTGCCTGAAACCTGGAGAGCTGCAGCCAATCATTGTAGAGACAATTCTGGGCTAGATGAATCAATGGTCCGACTCAGTATAAGGCAGCATCCTATGTTCCCAAATAGTTCTTTTTAAACAATTGGATGTCTGTGTTCTTTGCCTCATCGATTTCATTTGTGTGCATGCCCTACTGCATTTTAGTGAGACTAATTTCATTGGTGGACTTGTCCCATGAACATCCTTCCACTCGCAATGCTGACTCACAACACAGAATGCTGTTGCCTGCCTGGCATTGCTGTGTGCACAAACAGTGGTGGCTCCACTTGACCTTTCACTTACAATCTTGTTCCCACTCTTTCCCCCAAAATAAATCTCAATTACATTTTAGTCTTGGGTGGGTGGGTGGGGGGAATCCTGTTGTACTGTTCTAACTGTTGCGGGCAAAAGAGAACAGGTGATAATTAGAATGACTCAGAGCCTGCCAAAATAGAAAAAGTAGCAACATGAGATGATGATGATGCCATACCAAAGTTTGGTCAATAGGACCAAAGATGGATGCAGCCTAAATTGTAGCTAAATCTGTACAGAAAAACAACAACAACAGCACACAACAAGTCCTCTGAGTTTCTAAGACCGTTCAGCTTTCAATATTCAACTGTAGGCATATGCTTGTATTTCACATTCCAGATATCCTGTTAGTCAACACACTTAGACTGAGCTAAAAGAGAAAAGGGGGGGGAGCAAGCATATGACAGAATGCTTGATTGGGTCAGCTGATAATAATAAATGTAGTGAGGGATGGGAGAGAATTTCAATTCTGTTTGCATTTTAAGGTGCTTTAACAATCCATCCCAGGCAACTCTGGCAGTTGTAGTTCTGTGAATGGAGTAAGGGTCCTCTAACAACTCCTTAACAGACTACAGTTTTCAGGATTCTTTGCAGGGAAGCTTAGACGGTGGTCTAAGTTTTTGCTGCAAAAATAGAGGGAAGAGGCTAAAGGCAGAGCATTGCCCTACATGAGACCTGGCTTTGCTATGGAGAGACTGGCATAAAAACAGGAAAATCACATGCAGATAGCTGGAACTCAAGATTTTTGGAGAGGTGAGAAAGGTCCATGAAACCAGAAAGATGAAGCGAAGTGATAGAGCTTGGACGCAAGGATTTCCTGATCTGTGGAAGGATTAACAGAGAGAAATGAAAAGTTGGATTCCCACGGTTAACAGGTTGGTTCACTATCGCAGCCAGGGTCCAAGGTTCTTGAAAGTGGTGGAGTCACTGTTTGGCACACTGCTTGACTTTAAGACAGTCAAACGCATTAACTAATTTCATTTATATTTTTGTGCACAACCTTAACCTAATACACACATTTTGGAACTGTTGTTGTTGAGGGACTGCATTACAAATTTTTGAGGAGTTTGAATTTCAAATTGCTGTGTTTTGTAGTACATGCATTGTTTCAGGAAGTGTGGATTCTGAATCAAATTCCCCACCCCCCACCCCCAAGAAGAAGTCACTAATTGTGATCAGATCTGACTGCCCTTACCACCTCAGATGTAAGGCTGGTCAGAGGGTGTTTCACCCTGTTCTGTTAGCACCTATTCCTGGGACCGTTATTTTTCTGCCATCAGTGGAACTAAGGAAAGGTCCTAACTTGATGAAATAAAGAGTGGTGAGCCCTTCCATTATACATACAAACTGGAAAAGAAAATCACACAAAGAAAGGGATGGGAAGGTGAAAGATAGTTTTCTGTTTTTCAATGCTAGAGGAAAGTGGTGTGTTCCAAATGTTCCACCCCCCACCCCAAGGTTGATTATCCCTTGCTGCTGTTTTTGTTTAAATAGCTGTTGGTGGTTCTTGTTCCTTTGGCCAGTGGCTGGGGGTAAGAGAGTTACTTCCGCTTGCTTCTTCAGCCTCAGGACTACCAATCTTCTTCATGGTAGTGGGCTGGTGGCAGAGGCAAGAGGGTGCTGCCCTGTTCAGTTGGATGCCCCTTCTTCCAGGAAGGGGAGGAGAAATCCCACTGAAGTTGCTCCATCTTGGCTGATGGATGGGGCCAGGGTGGACTTCCTCTTGCTGTGATGTTTTTCCTGGGATGCAAGGGGTGCAGTCCCAACCTAAAATGGCAGCCACTTCTCCAGAGAGATGAAAATGTGGCTCAGAGGCCTTGGGGTAAAAGTCCGTTGTATTGAACTAGCCTCATTGTCATTTAATCTCATGTCATATTCAGTCTTCTTATGCCACCAACTAAATCATGAAGCAACCCAAATATATTTAAAACAAGTGCTGAAATATTACCCCAAATAGGGAGTGCTTAAGGATGCTCAAAGAATGTGTACAAAACGAGGAAAGCAATTTCTTTCAGCTGCCCTTCAAAACAACCTATCATTCACACCAAGCTACACACACTATGGATACACGCATGAGCCCTGAATTGTACCAGTCACATTTGATAGAAACAGTTGGGAGTATTGGTCTTTTTCTGTAACCTTCCTGCCATATTGGAGATTCAATACACAGCAACAATAACCTTCTGCAAGCTTTCTTGAGCATGGCTTTTCTTCAAAGACCCCAAAGTAACAGAGTCTGCCATGCTGTCAAGTGAGAGATCCAGATAAGGGAATTTCTGACATCCATCTATCACAAGCCTGTCATGCAACGAATATTTCAGGTGAGTGAGCCAACACAGAAGCACATTATGTTCAAAATCACAGTTATCTGGATTTTAAAATGGACAATGCAAAGTTTCTCCCTGCTTTTGGAGTGCAGTCCTATACATGCCTACTCAGAAGCAGACCTCCTTGGTTTCAGTGGGATTTATTCCGGGGTAAGTGTGTGTAGGATTGTAGCTTTAACAGAAGCCCTATTCATGTGTTGTGCATTGGGGCTTTTTGTGGTTAGGATACTCAATTGCACATCTGTCCTGATCACATGAAGTCTCTGTCCACAAGCAGCTGCTCACTCATAGGAGTTCCTTTGGATGTCTGAAGGCACGGGTAGTGATGTCAGGGGCTGTAGGAGTAATATGGCCCCATTCCTACTTTGACACATGAGCAGGGGCAGAGGAAGGGGGTGTAGTGGTGGCGGACCGCCCCAGGTGTCTTTGCTGAGGAGGAGGAGGAATTTGGATTTGAAATCCCGCTTTATCACTACCCTAAGGAATCTCAAAGTGGCTAACATTCTCCTTTCCCTTCCTCCCCCACAACAAACACTCTGTGAGGTGAGTGAGGCTGAGAGACTTCAGAGAAGTGTGACTAGCCCAAGGTCACCCAGCAGCTGCATGTGGAGGAGCGGGGAAGCGAACCCAGTTCACCAGATTACGAGTCTACCACTCTTAACCACTACATTACACTGGCTCTCTGAGGGGGGTGATATTTGGCACGCCATCCGCATGCAACTCCCATACCTACCCTGAGTCGTCGGGGTAAGGGGGAACTGCACAGCTTTGCCGGTGGCATTCCCCCCTTTCCCCTTCATTTTGACAGCTTGGGGAGGCTTGGGAGTCGCAAGAGGGCGGTGTGCCAAATATCCACCATGGGCGGCTTGCTCCACCCCCAGCTGCAGGGTGCACGCACCGCTCCATGCACCCGAGTGGCTATCCTGCACCTGGGAGGGCACCCTCCACATCCCGCTCCCTCTGGAGCACACTCCACCCCCCTTGGGAGCGCATCTGCCCTGGGCAGCATGGGCATATGCTCCGCTGCTGCATATGAGCATCCCACATGCAAGTAACATGTGCATCAGGCTAGAGCCTGGGCTGTGCTATTTCATGCACACACTATGTAAAACCATTCAACGTCTTTCAAAATGCAATTTTCTTTTTTGTCACTGAGGTTTCTGGGTTTCAAATTATTTATTTATTTTAAAACATCAGAATTATACTTTTCCGAGGAGATCTACATATTTACATATTGACAGTTCAAATATAGAATATGAACAACAGTATGATACAAACTCTAAAAATAAAAAAACCCAAACCCTGTAAAATTCTCAAGTAGCAATCGTAATACAAAACAGTAGCTGCAGTTTTACAGAGAACAGGTGAAGAGAAACAGTCTCCCACCCAAGAGAGTGTTGCATATGCAAAGGCCATCTGAAACAAATAAATCTCAGGGCCTTGTGAAAGGATCGGGATGTGGCAGATTTCCAAATGTTTACTAGTAAAGAGTTCCAGGGCCCCTGGGGCCCCGGCGGAAAAAGTTGCCTCTCTTATTTGTGCTTGCAAATAAAATCTTGCAAAACATTAAGATCATGCCTAGCGAAATCTCAGATGCAAGAAAATAGCTAAGCAGGATTTATGGAGATTTATGGAGATCAAGGATGCTCTTTCCTTTTCCCTCTCCATAGCTGGGTTATTCAAAATAAGTCACCTGATAATAATAAAATGTGTACTCTCACAATGGTCATTCTTAACATAGAGCAGCCTCAGGTCAAACGAATCTATGGATGATCACAATAAGTGGTTATGGGATGGTGGGACTGCCATTTACACACGAGTGGGGACCAACAACCTGAAGACTGTTGCAGTGCAAACTGCTTCTGCTCAGGACTTCAACAATTCGGTCCATTCCAACTCTTGCCAGTAGTTTTCAATGTTTCAGTCTACCCCTGTCCCCCCCCAAACCCGTAATAATCGACTTTCATGCCTATTTTCATTTCATGATTTATTTATTTTTTTGTATCTCTACACACTTTGGAGTTCAGAACATAGGAAATGGCCTTATACCGGGCCAGACCATTGGTCCATCGAGTTCAGTATTTTCTATACTAAATGGGTGCAGCTCACCAAAATTTCAGAGAGGGGTTTCTCTCAGCCAGCCCCACATGGAGATGCTGGGGATAGAGTTGGGAACACTGAGCTATGAGCCTCCCCAAGCATGATAATCGTTGTTGTTGTATAGTCGTTTAGTCGTGTCCGACTCTTCGTGACCCCATGGACCAGAGCACGCCAGGCACTTCTGTTTTCCACTGCCTCCCGCAGTTTAGCCAAACTCATGCTAGTAGCTTTGAGAACACTATCCAACCATCTCATCCTCTGTCGTCCCCTTCTCCTTGTGCCCTCCATCTTCCCCAACATCAGGGTCTTTTCCAGGGAGTCTTCTCTTCTCATGAGGTGGCCAAAGTATTGGAGCCTCAGCTTTGATCTTCTTGCAGTCCATGGGACTCTCAAGAGTCTCCTCCAGCACCTTAATTCAAAAGCATTAATTCTTCAGTGATCAGCCTTCTTGATGGTCCAGCTCTCACTTCCATACATCACTACTGGGAAAAAGCATGATAATACCTCCCTCTTATTCATTCATGGTATTATTTTGGCTCCATCAAGCTAAAGATGCAAAACCAAGGGAATCACATACCTTGCATAAGATGCATCCATTGCCAACACTCATATTTGCCACTGGCTCTGTCTGACATGAAACTTTTAGAGACTGGGGGGGGGGGGAGGATAAAAAGAAGCCCTGAACTTTGGAACTGTGGAGGCAGTGATGGCCACCGACTCAGATGGCTTTAAAAGAGCATTAGACAAATTCACAGAGGACAAGGCTCTCAGTGTCTACTAGCCATGATAGTTATGTTCTGCCTCCATGGTTGGAGGCAATAATAATAATAATAATAATAATAATAATAATAATAATAATTTATTTATACCACGCCCATCTGGCTGGGTTTCCCCAGCCACTCTGGGTGGCTTCCAACAGAACACTAAAATACAATAACCTATTAAACATTACAGTGGTACCTCAGATTAAGTACTTAATTCGTTCTGGAGGTCCGTTTTTAACCTGAAACTGCTCTTAACCTGAAGCATCACTTTAGCTAATGGGGCCTCCTGCTGCTGCTGAGCCGTTGGAGCATGATTTCTGTTCTCATCCTGAAGCAAAGTTCTTAACCTGAAGCACTATTTCTGGGTTAGCGGAGTCTGTAACCTGAAGTGTATGTAACCTGAAGCGTATGTAACCTGAGGTACCACTGTAAAAGCTTCTTCTTCATCATCATTTTTTATTTGTATGCCGCTTTTCTACAGTTAAAAAAAACAATGCTCAAGGCAGCTTACAGCATAACAAGATTTACATAATTACAAAAATCATAAACGATAAATAAACCACATCAAAAAATACACAACCAAATGGGAAACAATTTCCACATAAATCAAAATCTAAATACAACATTAATATCACAGTTTAAAATGACATAGGTAAAAAATAACAGTAATTTAAACAAAAACAAAAACAAAACGGAGCCCTCTCTGCCCAGAAGCAGCAGCAGCGGCAGCAGCAGTCCTTTATGGAGCACATCAGGCTCTGTCCTGGGCCCGGTGGTGAGTGGCAGGACTGGGGCCCTCAGGCACTGAGCAGGGGTGTAATGCTTTGGAACACCAGTTGCTGAAAACATAGGAGGGGAGAGTGATCTTTTTTTTTCTTCAAAATTTTTTATTCATTTTATAACACAAATAAAAAACACAAACAGAAAAGACAAACAATACGAACAAATTCTTGTCATAACCTTACTTTTCTAAACACTGTTAAGTGGGCTTCCTCAAGTCCCACCTATCTGATTTTCATTTTACTTCATCTTTAGCAGTTTACATATATCATAATTTCTAACCATTTTTTAAAAAATCACACTTAAAATAACTTCACATTTTATCACTTACAAATAATACTGTTTTAAAATGCCCTATCTTCTACTTCTAACCCTACAGGCTATATCCACGCCCAAAGCTATTCTAAGATTTAAATATTAACATATTTTTTCAAATATTCCTTAAACTTCTTTCAGTCTTCTTCCACCGTCTCTGGTCTTGAAGTCTCCCGGTCATTTCGGCAAGTTCCATAAAGTCCATCATCTTCATCTGCCATTCTTCGATAGTTGGAAAATCTTGTTTCTTCCAATTCTTCGCTAACAATATTCTCGCAGCTGTTGTGGCATACAAGAAAAAAAATACCATCCTTTTTGGGGATTTCACCCTCCACTATACCAAGTAAAAAGGCTTCTGGTTTTTTTAATAAATGTGTTTTTCAACACTTTTTTCAATTCATTATAAATCCTTTCCCAGAAGTCTTTTATCTTGGGGCACGTCCACCACATGTGGTAAAAGGTTCCTTCTTTTTCTCTACATTTCCAGCATTTATTATCATGAGTATGATACATTTTTGCTAACTTCACTGGTGTTAAATACCATCTGTACATCATTTTCATCAGTTTTTCTCTTAATACATTACAAGCTGTAAATTTGATTCCCTTTTTCCACAGTTTCTCCCAACCCACCATCATGAGGAGAGAGTGATCTTGAGCTTGTGTCCTACCTGCTGGTTTCCCACAGGCATCTGAGACCAGGATGATGGACCAGACGGGCCATTAGCCTGAGCCAGCAGGCTCCTCTTAGATCTTATGTTCATGGCAGACATAAACCAGGAAACTCCCAATTTGCTGGTCATGCAAGACGAGGATTTTTAAATGGCTAAAATTCTGAGAAAAGGCCAATTTAATCAAATCACGACACTTTTGGGAAAGGAGTGGCTCTCCTGTACTCCCTGCCCCCCCCCCCAGGATATCATCTTAATTCTACCCGCGAGTCTTAAAGGCAAATGAATATGTACATACGCATGAGAACTAAAAATAACTCCAAACACGCAATCAGCTGTCTTTGAAAAGCCCCACTTGGCATCCTTTTTAATTCCAAGCACAAACAGGAATTTGCCAGCAAACGCCGGCTCACTTGGGCTGCGTTTATAAAATGGTCATTAAGTTCATATCAAACATGTGTGTTTTAGAGTTAAATCCTCTAAGACAATGAGATAGAATAAGTAATCATTTGACAGAAGTGCTCCTAATGAATTAGATTTCAAAACGTGGAAAGTCATTCAAGGAAAATCCTTCTTTTACCTTATACTGAAAACATATCATTAGCCTTAATTTAAGTCAAGGTGAGGTTGGAAACAGACATTGCAGGAAATTCTTGAGTGACTATTGTTTAATCCCATTTAGGGACACTTTGAACAATGACACATATACATAATGAGATATTTAAAATTCTTTGGCCAATCCCTAGCTAACGGCTTTTACTGTGGAAAGAATGAGTAATTCAATACAGCCTACTGAGCCTTTTACATGCTTTTATTCTTGATTTGTTGGACATGGGTAACATAAATTTTGAAACCAATCTATTAATGACTTAAATTGGAATCTGGTTTCCTTTACTTTACATATGGTGTTTCAACAACGAGCATAAAAACAGATGGATCGATAAGGTTTTCTGTAGTTGAGTATTTGCAATGTGCTAAAGTTAGTGCTGGGCTGTTATTATTGAATATGGTGTCAACAAATTCCCCTTTCAAGGAGGACTGCAAAAATAGTTTCCAGTGGCAAGGTTATCTCAGCCACTTGAAATAACAGGAATTTCTTTTTATTATCATTTGTGTGTGCTTTGCAAATGCAAGCCTTATTATTTTTAATCAATTTCCCCCAGGATTGAAGACATGACAGTATGTGGAGTAATTGAGCAAGAGCTTCATGAGCTTACAGGTCCCACAAGAAGCACAAACAAGTTAGCAACATGCTACAACCTTTCAGTGTTGGCCCCTGAACTGTTGAGAGCAGAAAGAGGCATCAGTGGTCCCAGTTTGGATCAGTCAAGTCTGTTCATCTGGACTTGTCCTTAAAGGTGTGTTGAGGAGGCACCAACTTAGTTCTGTGTTGAATATTTTCCTGCTTTTTTTCAACCATCCTCCATCAATTTGTGAGAAAAGAGATTGTAACCAAAACTCATGAAAGTGGAGAGAAAGGTTTGGTGAGATGCATGGGTAGGATGCCAGGTTTTTGTTGTGTTCACCTTCCTTTCTGGTCCAAATTCTGTCAGCTTCCTGGATGCCTGTGTTTCCTGAAAACCCCACGATGTCCTCAGCTAAGTTTTCCAGCAAGCAAAATAAGTGGGGAGGCTGCATATTGACAGCCAGTGCAACTCCTTCAGAATCAGTGGCATACAGTTCTAGCTGGCTGATCCATTTAAACAACTGGTCGTTGCATTAATAAAAATAACAACTACAGCTTCTGTGTTATCTTCAAGGACAGTCCTCTGTACAGCTCATTTCAGTAATCCAAACAGCAAGTTCTAAGAGCATGGATTACTGTTACAAGGAATGACCATCACTAGTGATTAGACAAGACAGGTAAAAGGCAGTTGTATGTGAATTATATTAAGGAAAATTGCATCCAGAAATGTGTATGTTTAAATTACACAGAAAAAATGCATAGATTAGAAGAAATGTGCATGAAAATACATACACATTTTTGTGTGGACTCTTCTTTAAAAAAGAAAGAAAGATATGAATTGACTTTAAGATTGGAAAAAATGAAACTCTGAAATTGACCGAGTCATCCTTCTCTAGTGATCTCTTTTGAGCCTTTTACCAAACACAAAAAGCAAGCGATTGTTAAAGCTCAACCCTTGGAATGCTCATGTATTTCTGAGTGGTAACTCTGAATCATTTATTTTATTTTTCATTATAAACATACAAGCAAACAAACACAGTCTGCACATAATACATCACATATTACAACCTAATATCAATCGTAAGTTGCCTTGCACTTTCTTCAGTGACTTCAATTTAGATCTTACGGAAAACATATTTAACGTGATTAGATTTGGTAATCATATATATAAAACCGCTTAACTACTGTTGGATCATTAGCTGAACATTTTTAGATATGACTATAAATGTACACATCTCTCTCTCTATCGCAATCACCAGTTAGGATTTATTAGAATTGACCAGAGATTCTGGAAAGAGAGAGACATTCCCTGCTCTCACTTATGATTTGTTTTTGATAGTGAACATTGTACTCAATATTCAAAACAAAGCCCAGTAGTAAATGGAAGAAAGAGGGATTACAGAGAGAAGACAATGCCCAGAATGCTTGTGTCTAGTGTCTGGAGATGAAATTTAGTCAGGGAATTATTTCCAACATATAGTTCTCAAACTCAGCGTGAAAAGGTAGAAAAATGAAATTTTCATCATTAGAATTTGACAGCACACAGTCATAATATGCTGACATGTGTAACGGGAATTAAGGGGTTCTGCAGGCAGAAGGAGCATTCATAATTTTTTTTAAGGCAAATCACTTCTTTCAGCTTCATGAATCACACCCTTTTGGAAGATGGCTGGACACTTACAAATGACAGGCATAATACAACCCATCTGACTGATGCAGCCATTGTTAAATAGATTGGATCTGTAAGCCTTAATTGATATTGGGCTGAAACAAATTTTCCACATGACTGGCACCTGTGGGCTTTATTTGCTGTCTTCTATGAGGGCACCAAGGAAACACATTTAGTGCGGGAGGAGAAACATCATTTGATGACACCAGTAAAGTATGATTGGTTGGGCTGTGCAATGGCACGCACACCCCGATCCACCCCGTGGCCCCTAGATCGGTGTGAGTCATCCTGCACTGCCCTGGGAGCCACCCACCTCAAATCTGTTCCCAAAACAATTCAGGGAGAGGGCTAAGGGTTATTATTTTAAAGGGTTTTCAAACTTTATTTTAACGTACAGTTAAAACAGGGTTTAAAAATGGTGGGCGGTGCACACAAGGAAACACTGCTTACAGCCAGCACCATGCAGGATTGGATCCTCCCACTTAAGGTGAAAAAGTAAGGACCCCTGCTGGGTAGGGCATCTGGCAGGAAGGAAAGCCATGGTGCCAGGCCTACTTTTTCCCAGGAAGACACAGCCACCAGTCAAATAGGTCTCATCTTTTCTCACATGGTTTCCCCGTCTGTCTTCATATCCTTTCTGTCCGACACCCTCTCTTGAGACACCCAGGAATGATTCTGAGCCACTCCAGCCTGACTCACAGCAATCCGTGGCTGTGTATCCCCAACTCATCTGAAGCCCAAGCCCCTCCAAATATGCCCTATTTGGCTCAGGCCTTGGACCTTGTAAATGTCCTCCTTTAAGAAGACCCCAGGGATTGAGCCTGGGAACCTCTTGCATGCAAAGTGTCTGCTCTTACCACCGAATGTCCAGTGGAGGGACGTTTGTTGCTTTGTCTCAGGCAGCCAAATAGCTTGGGCTGGCCTTGCCAGATCCTGAAATACTGCATATTTCTCAACCCCAACGGTTGGCTTTTTAAGTCATAAGGCTATTTCCCCACCCACAGCAGATGCAGCTTTAAAGCACACAGGCTGGGATTATTAAGCAACAAAGGATGCATTTCCAGGGCACTTATCTGCCTCCACAGCACAAACAATCAGGATATGATTACCCGTCTCAACATGATTACCTGTCTCAGCATCTCCTTACTGAAACGTTTCATCCTTTGCTCCCAAAGAACCAAAATAACACACCTGGTCCTAAAAGCATATATGGCGATGCATCTTTTTATACATAGCTGTTCATCCCAGCTGAGAAGGGGAAGTGGATTCTAGAATGCAACGTCTGCACACATCTGGAACATCAGGTGAGCCTCGTCCACAGGGAAAGAACACACACACACATGGAGAGAACAATATACATATTCAGCACTATTACCTACCTCACTGGTAGTAGTGTGCCATTTCTATAGCGGCTTCAAAAGCTGTGTTTCTCATATATCCCTTTGTATCTCCCCTTCACCCACATCCACAGTCTAGTCATAGTTAGTAGGATGGTCAATGGTGCTTGGTGGCTGGTGAGCAAAAGATCTTTGCAAGGTTCAGGTGTTTGGGGCAAACAGATGCCCATGTATGAGGAGTAACACTTCACACATTTACAATTATAAGGGGGTTTGGAGGCTAACTGAAGCTAATACACTGGTTTTAAAACTTTTAGGTACTGTGGCTGCTGCCACACATTTTGATATGGGATTGCTACTATATAATGACATAGCACAACATTTCCCAACCTGATGCCCTCCATATGTTTATGCCATCATCCCAGGCTATTGGCCGTGCTCATCGAGCTGATGGGAATTGCAGTTCAGGGGTTGTATTCAAAGTAATGATAAGGAGATCGTTCCATCAGCACAAGCATGTTTGCTTGTCTGATGGAATGATCTCCCCTCTCCTCTCCCCATGTGCTGTTCTGAAGGATCTCCCAATCTTCCAGAGCATATTTGGGAGTGCACAGAGGTGTGCTGTGTGAACAGGGGGTGGGGTTGTTATGCTGGTGGGAATCATTGCTCTACCATTTGCTAGTGCAACTAGTTAGTTGAATATGGTCCCAGGAGAGCACCATGTTGAAGACAGGCATAGCATATTTCACAGGGGTGTTGTATGGAAATCATATATCTCTTCCCATGTGTCCATGTGACTCAGGCTAAAGCATCGCACATCATTCTAGCTCTGTTTGAAAACCGCATGGCAACAGCCAAGCTGCCTGGCCTCCAGTAGCTCTGTCTGAGCTCATGAAGTTTAATGAAAGAAGGGCGCCTGTGTGACTGACAGATATTTTGCATGGCAACTGGGTAAAAAGTTGCATAAAAAGTACAATGATGTGAGGAATCAATATCTAAAAGTAGTGCTCACACTTCATTTGTTTGCATGAGGAACATTCTGTTCACTTTGCTTAACTGGTTTAGCGTGTTTCGTACAAGAACAAATTGATCTTGATATCTGTGAAGATGGAAGGCAAGTTTGAGAGAAAACAAAAGAAATCCGCAGCCAGCAATCTTTCTCTGTGAAAGTGACAGGATGCAGAACCCTTTCAGCAGGAAACAGAAGTAACGGGAACATAGGAAGCTGCCTTAAACTGAGTCAGACCATTGGGTCCATCAAGTTCAGTAGGATCTACACAGACTGGCAATGAATTGCCACGATTTCATCCCTACCTGAAAATGCCAGGGATGGAACCCAGGATCTTCTGAATGCAAATCAGATGCTCACAGCCCTTCCTATAAATCTTTTGCAAATCCACAGGATGAAGAATGCCTTCTGCCCTTCTGATTGGGCAGTAGAATAGTGGTGGTACAATTCCTTCTTTTTAAGTGTCTGCTATGAGATGGTAAGACATGGAATGACAACCCCACAGTGTCCTCTGATCACTGACTGTGAAATACAAAGCCAACTGGTTCTTAAGATAGCAGCTCACTGTGCTGCAGCCAAGCAGAAGACTGGCAATGGAAGGTCAAAGTTCTGAGTCACATGGGGAGCCTGCAACAGGTGTTCGAATGCAGAAGTTCATCCCTCAAGTTGTGGGGAGCTTCTGGAATAGGGGCAGTGGTGTGAGCAAGCAGGCAGGGCCAATGGGCTCCTTCTGACTCTCCCCTTCATACAAAAGTTCATTCAAAAATAAAGAGGACGAATAAAGTGTGGGTAAACCCATAGTGATCTGTTTAGCCTGTTCATACACAACCCCAGTGCAGATATTTGAATTGATGGATCCATATCTCCTTATCTGGGGCATGCCTGTGGCACCTGTGCCCTCTCACTTGGGGGCAACAACCCCCCGATGCATAGTTGATTGAGAAATGTCTTGTTTAGAAATGGAAGTGCTTTTCAGCCTCTTTCACATGGTAAATAAATATTTGTAGGGACATGCAAAGATCTCACATCCTTGATTACAGCATGTGTTTCTGTGTGAGAGTGTGTGAATAAAAGAATTCAGTGATATCTTTGGGAGGTTGGGGCAACCACAATTCCCCCCCCCCCAGAGTCCTCCTCACATAGGCTTCATTCCAGAAATCTTTCCAGTCCCATTTTGAAAGTGTGCAGTGTGAGTTGCTTGGGGTGACATTTACCTTTACAAAGAGGACAGAAGTCCTCTAATCACTTTGTAATATTGAAATAATAATAATTTATTTATTTATTTATTTATTTATTTATTTATTTATTTATACCCCGCCCATCTGGCTGGGTTTCCCCAGCCACTCTGGGTGGCTTCCAACAGAATATTAAAATACAATAGTCTATTAAACATTAAAAGCTTCCCTAAACAGGGCTGCCTTCAGATGTCTTCTAAAAGTCTGGTAGTTGTTTTTCTCTTTGACATCTGGTGGGAGGGTGTTCCACAGGGCGGGTGCCACTACCAAGAAGGCCCTCTGTCTGATTCCCTATAACTTGGCTTCTCGCAGCTAGGGAACCGCCAGAAGGCCCTTGGCGCTGGATCTCAGTGTCCGGGCAGAACGATGGGGGTGATAAGCTAATTCCCTTCCTCTAAAGTCCTCCTCTCCCAAAACAAAATAAAAAAATTCCTTCCAGTAGCACCTTAAAGACCAACTAAGTTAGTTCTTGGTATGAGCTTGGTATTATTTTGTTTTGACTATGGCAGACCAACACGGCTACCTATCTGTAACTCCTCTCCCAAGAAAGACCACAGTTCAGTGCTAACAAATCTGTTTTGTCTGCAGAAGGTCCCATTTTGACTCCCAATATCTTTGTCTGTCTGAAACTCTGCAGAGCTGCTGCCAGCCAGTGTCAATGGTACTGAGCTAGCTGGACCAAGAGTCTAACTCAGTATAAGGCAACTTTCTACATTCCCCACTGAAATGTTTGTCTCTCGTTTGGGATGTTTCCCTTCCCAAAACTGCCAAAACTTCTGGAATCCGGCTGGGCTAAAGCATTTGGCTCAGCCCCAATTGCTTGCTGTTCTGAATTATTGGGAAATCTAGAATTTAAGCTGAGTAAATATAGAGCAGTCTTTTTGTGATAGGGGTCTCTTTCAAAATAAAGTAAAATAATGTATTGTATTGAGCTTTATCAAAACATTTATCAATGCTCTATAGGAAGTAATAAAAAAAAATCACCAACATTGTTATTCAAAATTAATGTGGAGTCATCTTCTTAACTGTTAGTGGTTGGCTCAAATAGTCCCCTATCTTCAAGAACACATTAAACTCCCTCCGCCCCGAATTATTTTAAAATGCATCCTTAATCAAAACAAATGGAATATCCACTCTTTGTTCCATTGGGAAAAGAGCTATAAAGATTAATGCTAGACAATGACATTTAATTAAAGCTTATTTACTTTATAAGTACTTCCATGTCTTCTCCTTCAAAGAGGAAAACACAACTGATTCCATACCTATCTGACAAATGCATAGGGAGGAGAGGCTCAGGCTATGCTAGGAATGGATGAAACTGCAATTTCAGTTTCTATTTACTGTTTTTGTGCTCTTAAATTCAGTTCTCCACATTCCTGTACCATGCATTTGGGAGGGGAGGGCATCATGGAAATTCACCAGCATTTTAATGTGGATTTCTCCTAATATACACATTTTTTGTAAAGCGATTTATCCTCATATGCTTTCCTGTTTGTTATTTTCAAAAACGCACGCATCTTTATGCACAGTTTCCTCCAGTAAATGCATTAATTTGCTGGACAATCGCACTGCAAAATTCGGAGAAGGGTAAATTTCAAAGGTTGCCTTTGTTTCAGTTCTTGCATTGTGTTTGAAAGTGCAAACTGACTGAATTTCTTCTCCATCTCTCCTATAAGCACAGTATTGGAAAAAGGGGGTGCAATTAATTGTTGAAGGTATTTTTAATATCACTCTGCTGGTGTGATACCAACCCTGGTTCCATGTGGACGGCAGGTTTACGGTGGTTTACAATGATACGTAGTTTGTTCCATCCTGGTCTACGCCAATAAAGAAGAACGTTATTGGTGAGAGTGGGGCTGCAAATCAGGGCATCTCCAGTTAGAGCTGGAAGTCTCAGGTTCACTGGACCCAAACTTCCACGGATCTCTTCACCCCCTCAGCTATACTAGCCTGAAACTGGCATGTGGAAAACTTGAAGACACCACCACCAATGTGCCACCAGTCCCATTGAGGTATTCTCTCTGACCGCAATATCAAAAATGGAGTTTGGCATATTAATGATGTAGTCCAGAGCACATTTTCTTTGGAGTTCACCCCACTGAATTCATCAGGACTCAATTCAGGGGGAACATGAGCAGAATTGATTTCAATTGTCTTAAAGGTATCTTAAACTCTGTGGAATTGTACCCATTGAGTGTTTTGAATTTGAATACATTAACCTATATTTATTCATAAATTGTAGGCTAATCATAATATAATTATTATTATTTTTAGTGTGCACTGTTGCCTTTAATGTTATCTTAACATTAAATGGAGGCAGTGAGAAATTTTACTTTCTTGGGTTCCATGATCACTGCAGATGGTGACAGCAGTCGTGAAATTAAAAGACGCCTGCTTTTTGGGAGAAAAGCAATGACAAACCTAGACAGCATCTTAAAAAGCAGAGACATCATCTTGCCAACAAAGGCCCGTATAGTTAAAGCTATAGTTTTCCCAGTAGTGATGTATGGAAGTGAGAGCTGGACCATAAAGAAGGCTGATCGCTGAAGAATTGATGCTTTTGAATTATGGTGCTGGAGGAGACTCTTGAGAGTCCCATGGACTGCAAGAAGATCAAACCTATCCATTCTGAAGGAAATCAGCCCTGAGTTCTCACTGGAAGGACAGATCCTGCAGCTGAGGCTCCAGTACCTTGGCCACCTCATGAGAAGAGAAGACTTCCTGGAAAAGACCTTCATGTTGGGAAAGATGGAGGGCACAAGGAGAAGGGGACGACAGAGGACGAGATGGTTGGACAGTGTTCTCAAAGCTACCAGCATGAGTTTGACCAAACTGCGGGAGGCAGTGGAAGACAGGAGTGCCTGGCATGCTCTGGTCCATGGGGTCACGAAGAGTCGGACACGACTAAATGACTAAACGACACTTTTTATGTTTGCAAAGCTACACCCCTCCCACATTCCTTATTATACAAAAACAAGGTGTTATTTCCATAGGGGTAACCACTGGCATGTTTACTAGTTCTTTTTTGAATTCAAGGGGTCACAGCTCAGTGGTAGAACATCCGCCTTGCATGCAGAAAGCCCCAGGTTCAAATCCCAGCACCTTTAGGCAGGGCTGGGAATTTCTTCTCCTTGAAACCATGGAGAACCACTGGCAACCAATGTAGACAACACTGAGCTACATGCACTGCCATGGTCTGACTCAGCATAAGGCCTGAAGTGAAATCAGATGAATGAACTTAAGTACACATTTAGTAGTTCTAAGAAGTCAGCTTGGGTTATGTGCACATAAAGTGGTACCTCGGGTTACATACGCTTCAGGTTACATAAGCTTCAGGTTACAGACTCCGCTAACCCAGAAATAGTACCTCAGGTTAAGAACTTTGCTTCAGGATGAGAACAGAAATCCTGCTCCGGTGGCACGGCAGCAGCAGGAGGCCCCATTAGCTAAAGTGGTGCTTCAGGTTAAGTACAGTTTCAGGTTAAGAACGAACCACCGGAACGAATTAAGTACTTAACCTGAGGTACCACTGTACTATAAAATAACAGAGATGGAGAATAACAGAGAGTATTACAACGGTTGTCCCTAATTTGGTGAATGTTGACATTCCCATGTGCATGACGATGGTCCCAGACAAAGTGATTATGACTTCCAGAACACAATGTTGCATGATTGAACAATTGAGGAAGCATAGCTGGACATTCAAAAAAAGTTTTCTCAAATTCTCTTTATTTACATGTTTTGGACACACAAACATTTCGGAGACACACTCAGTTTACACATAGGGCTTGTGTTAGCCCAGCAAAATTGACGATTTTGGTGTGGGGGTGATTTCCAAGGGGACCCCCAGCCAATGAAAATCACCCTTCTGAGATTCAATTAGCTTTAGGGAAGAAAGCTCCCATTGGTGCCAATGGGAGCGTTTTCTCTAAAGCTAAGAGCAGTGTGGTGGCAGAAAGATTTTCATTGGCATCACAGCTGGGAAGGCTAAGATAGGCTTCCCTCCTTGTGTCCTGAAGTCCCAGTGAAAAAACCCCATGGTTGTTGTTGTTGTTGTCTTTATTTTAAAAAACCTGACATCATTTGTATCACTGCATGTAGTTGGATATGAGAAACATGGGGGAAAGGGGTGCTATTAGTTTGCAATCAAGGTGGCAAAATAGCATATGATTTTCTGGCAGATATCTCACCAATTTGGACTATGTGTTCTCTGACAAAAGGCAAAAAGGTTATTCTGTAACACGATACTTATTGGATTTTAAACTACTCCTCCGGCTTGATATGTGGAGCAGCGTAGGGACTAATTGCAATGTTCTTAAATAAGTAACAAACAAGATGTTATTTGAATTGTATCCTCAAACAGTGCCAGGATCTCCTTTTGGTTGGCGGCAGCGGTGGTGGCGGCTGTGGTGGGGGGTGGGGGTAGGGAAGCAATTATTTCCTGTTGTCATAGCCAATACATTTCATCTCTCTAGTCTTCGGTTTACCCTGCTTTGACACCTTTTTCCTCACACCATATAAATAGTTAAAGATGTTAACAACCAGGGAAGAATACTCAAATGCTTAATCAGACTAATGCGCTGACTCTGACTCCAACTATAACAATGAGGAGCATGGGGAAATGATGCACACTTTTTTTCCTTTTATTTTTTTTTTTATTAATTTGAATGCTTAAACATAACTTCCAAAGGGAAAGGGAAAATCAGAAATAACTTATATTGATGGCACACGGAGATCCTTAGAAAAGTCATTAGTTAATGTCTGCTGTCTGTATCTTAATTTCTCTATTCATTCTATAAATTGTGGCTGTTGTTTTTTTATAAGAACAAAAGCACACACACACCCCCTTGAATTCCAAATGCTATAAATCACTTGGAACTTCTTGTTGCCTAATTTATCCAGCATGATTCCTATTCAGGAAATCCTCATTCCACCAGGGAAGGAGGAGAAAGTTGATTTGGTTTGCACTTGAAGGCAAACCTAGCTAATTCACATTTTCCAAATCAACAAGCAAAATGAAACACAGCCACCTTCGAAATCCGCACTTCTCTGAATTTTGAAATGCAGTTTTCCAGCCAAGAAATGTGTACAAAAATGCATATACCAGGGTAAAGCGAGCAATAAAGGCATATATTAGTGAAAACAGCATAAAAAGAGGCATTGTACATATTAGGGGAAATCTTTTGCAGAAAATGTGCATTTTGGGCAAAGTACATACAAGAATGTGTATATTAGGAGGAATCTTCACTAGAACACTGATGGATTTTCATGGATTTAAAAAAACATACACAACACTGCAAACTGATGTGGAAACATTGAGAACTGAACTTAAGATTGGAAAATTGAGAAACTGAAAGAAACCAGCATTAACAGATTTGCCCATCTCTAGTGCCAGAGCATGTCTTTATTGCAACAGAGAGCAAAGTCATACCCTAGACTTTTATCGGCATTTAGAAAAGGACTGGAATCTTCAAAGGCATAAAACCGAGCAATCAAAATCTGAGATAAGAGACATGCCTAGTTGTGTTTTCTTTTTTCAAACATCACCATATTCTTTTTCTTTTTTTTTAAGGATTTGTTTGTTCGGTACTTTCTTTCCTCCTCCTGCTCTTACCTTGAATTAAGGAAGGGAGAAAACACCTCCACTCTTTAAAAAAAGCAATTTTGTATGCGATCGGTTCACAGTACAGGCTAGGTTCCTGCCGTCCTGTCAAAGAAAACAAAACAGCAAATGACTGAAGCGCTGAGATTTAAAATGCAACCTAAACACATCCATAAAAGCTACTTTTCATGAGGGGCTGCTATGCATTCGAGAGAATGTTTCAGAAATACAGAAGAGTGAATAATAAACAAATGTGTACTATTGTTCATAGGCATTCAGCACACACACCTCCCATGGCGTGTGTTGTGAATCCATATTAAGGATAATGTAGAAACATAGCTAAACACGCTTGCTTTTATGACATCTTCAGTATAAGCATGCATGCTACTCACAATGCATTATGAAAAGACAGGCTCCCTCCCCCCCCCCCCCATGTTGCTATTCTGAGTCTTACCTGCATAAGGATTTCCTCGTAAGTTCAGTGTTAGGACCATGTAGCACAAATGTCAGCTGAAAACAGCTTTTGTGAATTAAGGCAAATCATGCCAGAAGTTAGTTGCTGATGTATGTTAGTTGCTTCATCTATATGTTCCACTTGAAGAAGGAACTAACCTTTTAATTCCTTAGCGTAAGTTATAGTGACTGTCTTAAAAGTATTGATTTGTTTGTATCAAGTGTAAAAAAAAAAAAAATTAAGCAATGAAAATAAAAGAACATATATTCCAACCCATTAGATAAAAAAAAAAATGGAGCAAAGAATCAGAAGAATAAGGGAGGTAATTAAATTTTAACTTTGAGGTAATAAAAAAAGATGCCCATGATATCAGACAAAACTAAAATTCATAAGCATAGCTTTCTCGTCTAGAAATGTTACACCCATAAAGTCAGCCTATAAAATTAATCTACCTGGCAATTTCCCATGTTAAATCAGCTTGGGGAGGGGGGAACTTTTCAGCACTTATGGTATTATATCTAAAAATCCATCTTCTCTTCTTGGCCGTATATCAACATCTTGTGTATTTGGAAAAATAAGATCTGCATTGCACAGAAATATTTGCATTGTAAGAAAGAGGCGTAGTGAAGTATATCACTAGCAGAGAGATTTGGCATCTGTAAGTGGTCTCTAAAAAACACAATCAACCTGCTAGGCAGAGGGCAAATATATAAGAAAGGTAAGAGGCAGACATTGGATATCTCTTAGTCAATTTCTGCATCTGATCAGGAATATTCAGGACACAGAATGAAGGTAAAAAGGGAGCGAAGTGAACGAACCTTACTTGAAAAATAAAAAGAATCAAAATCTTAGTATTTCTCAAGATGCAATCTTGCATTTATTACATGCATGTAATGCCCAGTTCAATTAATGGGATTGAGATGTCCAATATGTATGTACAGATATAACTTTTTTTATTATTACACACTAATACTGTCAGCATGTGCTCATCAGGGAAGAAGGTTAAATACACAGCTTATTTGAGAAAGTGTGGATGAACTTTGCAACAAAGCAATACCCCCCCCCAATTTATACATTCTGCGGTTTCAATTTTGCAGATCTGAGAGAGAATTCTATTGCCATAATTGCAACACTATTCAACTGGATCAACTAAAGTTTCTTCAGATCTACTTGGAAAGATACTGTGCACTGGCAAGAGTCCATTTGCTTTGCCTTCCGTTCCATTTTAAAAAGCAGCAGCTATAAGTGGGTGCAAGAACAAAAGGGGGCGGTTGTGAAGCCGTACATCCTTTACGTTTGGGTTCTTTCCAATAACTTTTGTTCTGCAGATTTTTTTATCACTCTAATAAAGGGGCAATACCCTTTCCAATTACAGACACTATTGCTTCTGTAAATAAATATATTCTTGCTGTACATTGCCAGCTTGACAGAAATCTGTCTAAGAAGCAGCTAGAGAAGAACAATGGCAGGGACATATATAAACATTCTGTTTTCTTCCCCTGCCCCCACCCATCCCAACCCATTAAAAAAAAAAAACCCGACAGCACAGCCTCACCTTAAAATCACAGTATTCCAAGTAAAGAATATAGTGTTGAAAACACGAATGTGGGTAAGGCAGGCAGTTTTATCTAGAAACTGGAGGCTTAAAGTGCACGTTCCCTTTTTGCTCACATAAAGTTGGTTCAGGTTACTTTTATCAGATCAACACAGGAAATCAGGCATAAACCCATATGAACATTGCAAGGGAACAACTTGTTGGATAGCTTATCTACACAGGAGTATATTCCTTGGAAATAAGGTGTCCATGTGTCCTACTTTACAGGGGTATGTCAGAGAACATTCCTCCATTTGAATGTATCCCCTGTTTGAAGGACTACCTAGGGCAAAATTTGTTTAAAGATGAAGAACTGTAAGAAGGGAGGACAGAGGCCTTGAAGTTATCCATCAACAGAAAACAGCCTGAGCAGGTGGGCACACATGTCATCCAAGCACACTCTTCATCCCCACTCTGATGAGATCTCATATAATTCTGTTTAAATCACAAAGAATCATAGAATTGTTTGATTCTATGGAAGGTGCCCCTAGCACCATCAAGTCCAGTGCCCTGCAATGCAGAAATCTCAACTAGATCATAACTGACAGGTGGCCATTCAACCTCTGCTTTAATATCTCCAAGGAAGGAGAGTTCACCACCTCTCATGGGAGTCTATTAAAAAGCTCTTACTGTCAGAAAGGTCTTCCTGATGTTAAGTCAGACTCCCCTTTCTTGTAACTTGAAGCCATTCATTCAGGTCCTAGCCTCTGGAGCAGGAGAAAACAAGTTTGCCCTGCCCTCTATGTGACAGCCCTTTAGATATTTCAAGGTGGCTATCATATCTCTTCTCAGTCTCCTCTTATCCAGGCTAAGCATACTCAGTTCTCTCAACCATTCCTCAGAAGGCTTGGTTTCCAGACCCTTGATCATGTTGGTCGCTCTCTTCTGCGCACATTCCAGGTTGTCAATATCCTTCTTAAATTGTGGTGCCCAGAACTGGACATCTGCTGCAGCTGTCTCAAATGTTCACATTACTTCATCCAGTTTTCTAGACGAAGTGAAGATTGTTTGGGCAGAGAGGGGGAGAATGCATCAAACGGTAGAATTTGTCAAGAAGCTACAGGATCAATATGGAATGTGGCTAATGCCATGTGAATGCAGCTTCAGAAACTAGCTGTGGGAACACACTGGATGTGGAATAAGAAGTAATGAAAATACACCCTATGCAAAATGAATGACAAATGAATTTATGTTAAGAACTTCATTTTTTAGATTGTATCTGATGGTGTTCCACCACTGATGGAAGAGGGCACTTTGACCCAGTGGAGGCTTACATCAGCAGACTGGGGTGGAGGGTTTTGGGGGTTTTTTGCCAGTTCCCACTTTCAGATCCCAATACGTCCCCCACCAAAAGGAAATCTGTTCCAGAGGATTGTAGAAGCATTTGGAAAAGAAGGGATATGGTAGGCTGGAGAAGCAGGCGGACTGGTGGAAAGCTTCTCCCTCTACTTTCCACTAATGGAAGCCTTTGTTGGATCAAAGATTTTTCCACCAGCAGAAGGATAACCCTGGATACAACCCTTTAGGAGGAGTTATGGGTTTGATAGCACGGTTCTAACACACAGTCCATAGGAAACTGTTTCTATTGAATCAGACCACTGATCCATCTTGGCCACTGTATTGTCTACACTGACAGAGAGCTTCAGACTGGGATTTCTCCCAGTTCTATCTGGAGATGCCAGGCACTGAACTTTCTCCATGCACAACATGTGTCCTGCCATAGAGCTATGGCCACTCCGCTACTGGTTTGTGGTTCATACACCTAATGGTATGCTTACACCAGTGAATGTCATTTATGCTTGTGAATCTGGGAATAAATGCATTTTTGAAACACATTTGCTCATGCCTCCAACAACCTGTTCATACTGTGACTGGGCATAAAGGTGGGCCTTCTTTGAGAGATGCACTCAAGGTCTACTGAGACCTGCCGCAATGATCAAAATGCCTCCGCAAATTATTGCCAAAAAAACAAGCCCCTCTGCAGATTTATATTGGCCCTGCCAATGATTTTCTGTTTAACTTGTAATCAAAACAACTCAAACCTAGTTACCGTTTGCATATCTGCCAAGCCTCTCAATTTCAGCAGTAGGCAGCAGACTCTCAGGATGACAGCTTGTCTTTCAGATTCAAGTGGAATCTGCCAAGGCTCCACTACAGAGGCAACTGGAAATTTAAATGCCAGCAAGCAAGGACATTTATGTAACTTTACACTCTGGGCATGAAGAGACGTCACAGGCCTCCTTCGTTCTACTGGGGGCTCTGTCTGCGCATGTCAGGCTGCTGAATAACAAATGATGCACCCACAGGAAACGAAGCTATTGCAGGCATGGGACAAGCGAGTGTCATAGGGATTGCTGTGGCTGAGCATTAGCTAAATTGAACTGCTGGAAAGCTCAGTTGGTTGGAGCATGCTGCTGATAACACCAAGGTGGCAGGTTCGAACCCCATATGGGACAGCTGCATATTCCTGCATTGCAAGGAGTTGGACTAGATGAAGAAGAAGAGTTTGGATTTGATATCCCGCTTTATTACTACCCAAAGGAGTCTCAAAGCGGCTAACATTCTCCTTTCCCTTCCTCCCCCACAACAAACACTCTGTGAGGTGAGTGAGGCTGAGAGACTTCAAAGAAGTGTGACTAGCCCAAAGTCACCCAGCAGCTGCATGTGGAGGAGCAGGGAAGCGAACCTGGTTCACCAGATTATGAGTCTATCGCTCTTAGCCACTACATCACACTGGCTCAGGGTCCCTTCCAACTCTACAATTCTGTGATTCCATAAGAGATCACCACACTACCAAATGCCAGTCATAGTCTTTGCCTACCTTGGACAAGCGGGTATCTAATATTGATTGAATCTTTTTTTTAAAAAAAACACCATGGCGATTGTGTGAGGCTAATCACTAAATCCACTGAATACATGATTATAAGATTACTAATAATCAGTGTATGATGGTATGGACCCAAAGGTGTCTGTAGCATGTGGAAAGGCAATGTCACTTGTGCAGGGCAGCTCCTCCAAATTCTGGCAATTCTCTCATCGCCTCACCTCAAAAAGAATATTGTAGATTTTGAAAACGTTCAGAAAAGGGCAACCAGAATGATCAAGGGGGTAGAGCAGCTCTCTTATGAAGAAAGACTATAGCATTTGGGAATTTTTAGTACAGAGGAAAGGTAAGAGGTCACATGATATAAGTTTATAAAATTATACACAGTGTTGGGAAAGTGGAGAGAGAAAACTCTCTCCATCCCTCATAACACTCATGGACACTTAATGAAGCCTAATGTTGGAAGGTAAAAGGGTAAAGGGACCCCTGACCATTAGGTCCAGTCGTGACCGACTCTGGGGTTGCGGCGCTCATCTCGCTTTACTGGCCAAGGGAGCCAGCGTACAGCTTCCGGGTCATGTGGCCAGCATGACTAAGCTGCTTCTGGGGAACCAGAGCAGCGCACGGAAACGCCGTTTACCTTCCCGCCAGAGCGGTACCTATTTATCTACTTGCACTTTGACGTGCTTTCGAACTGCTAGGTAGGCAGGAGCAGGGACTAAGCAACGGGAGCTCACCCCGTCACGGGGATTCGAACCGCCGACCTTCTGATCGGCAAGTCCTAGGCTCTGTGGTTTAACCCACAGCGCCACCCGCGTCCCAATGTTGGAAGACTCAGGACAAATAAAAGAAAGTATTTCTTGAGGCAGCACACATTTAAGTGATGCAACCTGCTTCCGCAGCAGGCAGTATTGTAAAGGTAAGGGGACCCCTGACCGTTAGGTCCAGTTGCAGACAACTCTGGGGTTGCGGCGCTCATCTCGCTTTACTGGCTGAGGGAGCCGGCGTACAGCTTCTGGGTCATGTGGCCAGCATGACCAAGCCATTTTCTGGCAAACCAGAGCAGAGCATGGAAATGCCCTTTACCTTCCTGCCAGAGCAGTGAAGGACACCAACTTGGAGGGCTGTAAAAGATGATTAGACAAATTCATGGAGGAGAAGGCTGTTGATGGCTATTAGCCATGATGGCTTTGCTCTGCCTCCATGGTTGAAGGCAGTGATGCTTCTGAATATCAGTGGCTGGAAACCGCAGCAGGAGGAGATGACTCTTTTGCCCAGTTCCCCCTTGTGAGTTTCCAACAGGTATCTAATTGCCCACTGTTAGAACTAGATGCTGGGCTAGATTAACCTTTGGCCTGATCCTGCAGGTTCGTCTTATGTTCTCACTGCAGTCCCTGGTGCTCCACCCAGTGCTATTCCAAAAGTTATTAGACCCTCAGGAACAATACCGTATTTTTCGCTCTATAACACGCACCAGACCATAACACGCACGTAGTTTTTAGAGGAGGAAAACAAGAAAAAAAATATTCTAAACGAAACAGTGGATATATGATTTTTGTGGTTCATGCTGTGATCTGACAGTGAGTTTGGAGTAGCCCAATGCAAAAATCCTGAGGATCCATGTGGATCCATGCTTTGTAACCACGTTTTAAGTGGGGAAGGAAGGAAAAGCACTCAAGGGACAAGGAACACGCGTGGGGTGTGTGGCGAAGGATGCTGCTAATAATGCAGGAGAGGAGTTTAAGGGGAGAAGGAACACACGTGGGGTGGGTGGAGAAGGATGCTGCTAATAATGAAGAAGAGGGGTATAAGGGGAGAAGTCTCCTCTTCCCTCCCGCTTTGCTCCTTTAAAGAAGCAGGCTCTCTGTCCCTCTCTCCTCCCCACTCCGCGGCTCTTCTCCTGCTTTGCTGTTTCAAAGCGAGCCACGGAGGAGGGAAGGAAGGGGAACCATAGATCCTCTGCTCACGACTGCAGCAGATCCCCTCCGCCACCCACAGGCATTCGCTCCATAACACGCACAGACATTTCCCCTTACTTTCTAGGAGGAAAAAAGTGAGTGTTATGGTGCAAAAAATACGGTATTTTGTGGAGGGAAGGGTACAGGGAGGAGGAGCCAGTAGGGAGGGGGAGTCAGGAAAGTCCCACTATAGAAGGGAAATTCCACTGGCACGTCTCTTGGTGTAATCTAATGCTGGTGAGGAGCAGAAGTGGCAGTGAAATTGGGATTGCATGGGTAGATTTCAGCCCAGCAGCCTTACAAAAGCCAATAGAGCACTTGTTCTTGTTAGAGTTATCCCAGACCTGTAAGTTTCTCACAAGCTGTCAGCCATGTGCGGACTGTGTATTGTACAGTTCATTAGCATGAACACACTTGTATATTACAAGCAAGGTATATCCACTCCCTACTCTGAGAAGTAGGTCAGAGTAGGGAGAGAAGGTTGAACCTCAGAGAATGAGAACTGAAGCAAATCACACTAGCAAGTATAACAAGGCATCCTAAAAAAACCCCACCCCAAAATAAAGGGCGGGGCAATGATTTATTAGGAACAAGTGTCAGAAAACAGTGACCGTCTCTGGTAAATAAGGACATGCTGAATCTGTATGTAGCTGCCTGCTGTGGTGAATCATCAAACTGCAACTGGTAACCTTCTTGAGGAAGAATCTTCCAATGTGATGCTGTTTCACACTGGCCTTTGGATCCTTCTGGGCATGAAGCAACATATAGAACTTCCTGTTTCAATTGAGCCTTGATTGAGCCGGAAGGGTTTTCTGAACTCTAGTGCGGTCCTATTCTTTGGGCCTGCTGCGTTCTGGCTTGCTCTTTGGTCCCGACGTCTGGCTTCCATGCTGTAACATTTCATTGAAGGTCACACTTTTCAGTCCTCATTGATGATGTCTGTTGACCATTCCAGCAGTACTAATAGCAACATTTAACTATTTTTTATATTCGGGGGAGCAATCACACAAAAGGCCCATTCTCATGTTGACATCCTCTGGACCTCTTGGATCTCAGATGATGATTGCAGAGTCAGGGTCAGTTCATCATTTGCATTTTTTGAAAAAACATGTGACCCAAGACACAGCAACCTTTGAAATTTGCACTTCTCTAAATTTTGCGATGCAGTTCCCAGAGGAAATAGTGCTTACACAAATGCATAATTTAGGGGAAAGTGTGCAATTAAAAAAAGAGGAATGTATTTGTGAAAATATCATATAGAGAGAAAACTGCTTACAAAAACAAAAAAGATACACAGATGTGTTTATGAGGCCTTTGCGCTAAAATGCTGATAAGTTTTCAGGAGGGTTTTATTTAACTGAAAACTGAATTTAAGGATAGAATAAAGAAAAACAGAGAGAAAATGAAATTGATAGATCCGCCAACCCCTACTTGAGACAGGGAAGGAATGATGGTCTATCAACAGAGTGGTAAGAATCCCAGACCACAACATTCCACAACTGAAACATGTTGTTGTTATCCCACTGGTTCTGATGTGCATTGTCTACAGCATGGGTAGGCAAGCTAAGGCCCGGGGGCTGGATCCAGCCCAATTGCCTTCTAAATCCAGCTCGCGGACTGTCCAGGAATCAGCATGTTTTTACATGAGCAGAATGTGTCCTTTTATTTAAAATGCATCTCTGGGATATTTGTGGGGCCTGCCTGGTGTTTTTACATGGGTAGAATGTGTGCTTTTATTCAAAATGCATCTCTGGGTTATTTGTGGGGCATAGGAATTCATTCACACCCCCCCCCAATTATAGTCTGGCCCCCCACAAGGTCTGAGGGACAGTGGACCGGCCTCCTGCTGAAAAGGTTTGCTGACCCCTGGTCTACAGTGTGCATGACTGCTTAACTCAAAAAGGCACAGCAGAGAAACTCATGTTATCACTGCTGTAGCTATGAAAGGACTTCATCTTCATGGAGACAATTTCTCATGCAATTATAAACAAAACAAATTTCCATGAAATTTTGGGTGCCAAGTTAATAGTACTAATAGTATATTTTTTATTATATTGTTATGATTTATTAGTCACCTTTCTTACAGAGTGACCCAAAGCAACTTGCATTAAAAATAATTAAGAGCAGCCAAACCCCAGAAAAACACAGCTACAGTATACAATTAAAAGACAGGCTAAAAAATCCCATTCCACTAAAAGAGGTCACAACGCCACCCTTCAAATTAAGGGCCAATACCCAGAGCAAACAGAAATGTCTCTTGACCTGAAAACTTGACGGTGTTAAAAAGTAAAAAATAAATATTAAAAATGCTACTATTTTCACATTCTGAATGCCTGTCAGCCTGAGAGAATATTCCAATATTTAATTCCCATAGATAAATTATTTTCCTATTCTTATTGAAATAGAGAAACTATTCAATCAATTGCATCGTCAATTACCTTTACGAATACTTATATGTATGCTGCTCTACAGTCCTATGAATTTGGCTTATCAATGTAAAGTGGGCCTGAGATTATGGATTTTTTGAAGTGGGGGGGGAGTAATAGAAATATTCTACTATCATAGTTCTTGGAACTGCTACATTTGAGCTTTTCGGATGTTGTTTGGGCAGCACAGTTTCTTTCTCTCTCTCTCTCTCTCTCTCTCTCTCTCTCTCTCTCTCTCTCTCTCACACACACACACACACACACACACGCACACTACTTTGTTTATCTTTAAATCAGATATTATCACACTGCCAAGGCAGAAGATGCCCCCATTTTACTGAGATGGAATAAAAAAAGAACTTTTAGGAGGAGGCAAGGTCAATCGTGATGCTTGAGCCCTTTTGGCAAAGTGGTTAGGATGATTTCATTTAAATGGTTATTGACACTAAAACTCATTTTGATGAACTACGTAGCAGCGCCATAATCCTTGCGCAGGCAAGGCCTAACTCCTGTTACTAGCTGAGTAGCTGGGTCTAGCTAGCATCGCTAATGATCTTAATGGTACAAGTAGCGATGTTAATATCACAGAGCATAAATAACAGTACTTGACAGAAATATGTAAATCAATGAGAAAATGCACCAACAGTGGTGAGTCTAATGGACAGGATAAATGATAGAAGCAAATGATGAATTTTCAGCAAACAGTTTTAGTGGAATCTATTTCTGAACTAAGGAAGAAGCCACGGAGGTGTGAGGTGGGGGGGGGAGAGAAGGTGCCCTTTATGGTACCAGAACGAGGGTTTTAAAAAAGCTTTAAAAATCATCAGGATGTTTTAAATAATTGAAAACACATGCACATACCCCCCATGCAGAAAACTTGGGGGGGGGGGGGGCGCGGCGGAATGTACAGTGGGCATTTTGACGAATGTTTCATCTGCCAACATACCTAGGCATGAAAGACAACTGAGATCCTGCGCTACCCAAGAGTTGCAGCAATATCGCACGAGTTTTTCTAATAAGGGCAGGCAGAGAGATCCTTGGTTCAATATAAAAGAAGGGGCTGTTAAGCAAGTGTCTCTTTATTTACTGTAATTTGGCAGGCACCACTCGCAAAGCCTTTAGAAGGAAGAAGGTGGGAAACTTTGATGTTCTTTTGACAGGCGCTGGTTGCGTTGCATAGCCCTGGTAATTGTACAGAGATGTTTGACTGCTGCTGTTGCCTGGATGTATGTTAGCAATGATCTATATTTTGTTTTGTTTGCTCCCCCCCCCCAACCTCCCCTTTCCACAGAGACACGATAAACTCCGCCAGCATTTAGAGTCGTGCTTTGTAATGGTGTTAACCACAGCATCTTCTTTTCTTTCTTTTCCAGCGGAAGAAATGATAAATTAAAATTAGCCAACATGATTTGAAAGGGTTCTG